>NC_141136.1:11507500-14092500 GCF_053477565.2 Lygodium microphyllum | reverse complement strand
GGAAGCTTCATTGAAGGTAGGAATGCAAATGAAGTTGGACATAGGGTCCAATACTCAAACTGAGCTGAGAAGAGATGGAAAGGAGCTGAGAGGAGTGAAAGGAGAGTTGGGCCATGCTCAACTGAGCTCTGATACCATGTGAAATACATAGGATCTAGAGCATGGCAGATGCGGAAGCTATGAAGGTTGAAAGAGGAAAAAGAAACTCATGAAGACATTGACCCTGATTAGGACAAATTGTTACACAAGTGAATTAGAATCCAAGATTGAGACTTGGACTCATAAACACAATCTTGTGTAGTAACAGTGACATGACACTTTACTGGAAAGAAAAGAGTACTATCATTGCATTAGAAAAAGAGTGCAAGTACAATGCTTTATAAGAATTGAGTGGTGGTACTTTCTCCTAATGTGCATATGGGATTCTGGTCATGAGCCCTCACTGCTTCTCACAAAGGGACTAAAGTAGGTGTGATTGAAAATATCTCAATAGACTTTACTACCAACAGATCTTAACAGTCCACCTTCCATATCAGGATTCAGGACTCACTTTTCCCTAGCATCTTGCTTAGGGCTTCCCTCAAGAGGTTTTACAATTCCTTTGTCACCCTCTTTAATCTTTTGACCTCTTGTTACGGCTCGTAAATTAGAAGTTTTAGCATCATTGACACATACAGCCTCAATAAGGCTGACTCCAATGCCATGAGGTAACTCCTCTACAAGAGCCGTTCCTCTTTGCAGTATTTGCCTTGGTCCATCGTCTTGCTGGAGATTATTCCCTTCTGCACAATGGTTAACTGGACCTGGTTGTTTACTCCCTTGTTGGAGGGAACTGATCTTACTCCAACAGGTAGCGGCTAAGTGGCAAGACTTCTCGCAAATATCACATTTGACATTTGGGAAATTCCTAGGGAAATGTTGGCCCCCACACCACTTACAGCTGAATCTTGAAGGGCCACCCTCTTCCGAGCATTGGCTCCCTATCAAATTCTACTACTTCTTAAGGAAGTTGGCATCCACAGCTATTTGTCGATACTGTTCAGAGATCATATTGATGTAGTGCTTCATCATGTCCTTAACTTCACCAAGGACATTAGAAGCACTCGACTCATAGCCGGATCGTCAGTCTGTCGTCCCATGGGCCTTACCACTTGATTAGTAATTAGCCGTTGACCAACTTCTGGGACAACATTAGGATTCATTGTTTGGTTTCCACCACTATTTAGCGAGGCTGCCTGACTAGCCATAGGCATAGTCATGCTAGGAGGAGCTGGTAACATAGGCAAATTCAACATAATACTCCCTCTGCCCCACTAGTATTTAACATGGGGTCCCCTTGACTCCCATTGGTCAAGGCCAAATTATTATCATTCCAATTTATCCTCGCTGCATAAGTCGCTTGCAAGCACGACTCTACTCCTTCTGCTTGGGTAATGGCAGTGTCAATATCGGCTAGAGCAACACTATTCAGTTGCACCTGGATATTAAAATCCAATCCATGTAGGAAATATCCGCTGGAATAGGGATATAAGTGTTAAGTCTGCAAAGAACTTGCTTTAGTTTTTTGGCATATGCGTAGACATTCTCATTTGGCTCTTGCCGTGTTATGTTCAAAATACGCAACCAATATTGCCCACCCTTCTCATCTGGGGCAAACTCTCTACGGAAAGCCGTAAAGACTTGGGCACTGCTAGCTATGGTTCTAGCTTCTAGACCATGATACCACACTACCGCTCTTCCTTTTAGCGTCATGTTGAAGAACATCATTAGGTGTCCTTCATCTTGGATTCGATAGTTGAACATGAGCGTTTGACACTCCTTAATGTGGAGTTCTCCATCTTCTTCTGCTAACCCATGGAAAATGGGCAACAGTGCTCCTAATGCTGGTAAATCTGGTATACCTGCTGGAATTGTGATAGGTTGTGCCATGGCTACAACCGGATTGACAACAGGAGTTTGTGTAGGCAATACTACACCCCCACTTGTTGTGGGTTGATTAACTGAAAATAGGGAAGTACCAAGACTTCCACTTGCACTTGAAGAGCTACTCGTAACACCTAGGTTACTAGAACCAATGCCACTTATGTGTAACAGGCTGCTCCTTTGAGGAGAATAACATCTTACAATCTCCAACCACCGTCTAGCCCTCTCAGCACGTTCTGCTTTTTGTATTTCGGCTTGATAGTCCTTTGTCAGAGGACATAAACCAACTATTTGGTTCCTAAAAACCCTAGATTTGAGAACCACCACTTGTTGGCGGCTCCCGGTAGACGCACCACTAATGGGACCTAAAATGGGTCGGCACTGGCTATGGCACTAGCCGGACCTCACGCATATGACAGACAACCCCACCACACGGCCTTGCGGGCCAGGAGCGTCTAAAACTCACTTTGCACTAAATACTTATGAGGATTTTGCGTTTGTATCCAATATGTAGTCCAACGTTCACATTCCCTTCTCCTCATAGGGAGATTCCATAACATATAGACATAATGCCTCGTAATACACACATAGGGAAGCACCTCTCGGCTAATTGCCGCGGCTCCACTGTGACTCTCCTACACCTCAAGGATTAGCCCCAAGATGCATCGCTAACACATATAACATTCGCACAAACTCCACTCTTTCATAATTCATAATTCCAGGAGATTTTGATTTGCCTCACAAAACTTTCCCCAATGGAAGCACCCGTCTAAACCTATAGCTTAGGTTTCCTGTCCTCTCAGCGTTGGTCAAAGTTTATCAATCAAGTGCAATGCATTTAAGGAGATACCATGTGACATGCTTGATGCAAGGTGTATGACAATTGTGCACAACCATTTTATGATTTTAAAAAACCAACCATGTGAGGTGCAGAAGACAACCCTTTCATGAATTTTAACTAAGCATTACGTGCTGCGCTGCTTTAGGGACTAGCACCAGAACTTCCGTGCTACTAATCGTCTATATTTAATTATGAAGCGATCCCTAAATGCTATGCACAAAGAGGGAAATCAGAATTTATATCTTTTCAGCAATTAGATCGTCGCACAAACTTCATTCTCCCCTCACTGTTTAGGTGTTGCTGCGATGCATAGGTATAAATGGTTATTTTGTATCATTTTTGTATATAAAAAGCAATAAACACGGACTATAACACAAAGAAAAAGGCCAAACTGAGGCTTGACCTCATGTTTTAACCTTGCAAAACATTCACACACATAAATCTTATTTTTTCATATTTTTGAGCCGAAAATCTCAATTTCCTCTATTTTTAACTATTTTTTCTATTTATTATTCATGAAAAATAGGTATTTTTGATTTATTTATATTAGCTTATTATTTTGACTGAAACTTAACATTTTCTCTAATTTTATCCCATTTCCACCCCTTTTCTCCAACTCAAAATCGAAAAAAACCACTAATTTCCATTAAAAATGACATTTTGTGGATTTTAAAGAATTAATAATGACTCAAAATCATTACGGGTTCTTCATTTCTATAATTCCAGCCCTCAAACATGATGCAAACAAGGTTCAAACAAAAATTCATGGCATATGAACAACATTTGGACCATGAAACAATAAAAACAATCAAATTTCTTTGTAAAATTGGAGCTTACCGCGTGTCTTGCGTGTTGCAGATTTTTTAATAATTATTCTGAGCAGCCACAAACCAACCAACAACCATTCTTCAGTGCTGAACCTCTTTCCTCAGCCTCCTCTTCATCTTGAAGCAATCCGATCACAGCCGGACAAGCATTCTTCAGCCCCTCTTCTTCTTGATTTCTTGCACATGAATAGCCTCTATGTAGGAGAGAGAGGGAGGAGAGAGAAATACTGGTTTTTGTTCTCCACACCCAAGCAGCCAATTGAGGAGCGGAGATCGGTAATGGAGAGCGAAGATAGAATGTAGATCATGTATCCAATCAGTTGGGGGGGTTGTTTATAGGCCCCATCTTCCATCTCTCCTTCAATTCATGATAAGGCCCTTCTTCCTAATCAGGTGAAAAAAATGCAACCCCCCTCCCTCCCCACGATTTTCAATTTTTGGGCTTCCAAAGGGAGCCCCAAAGGGTCACATGCTTTGGGCTCTCCTAAAGTCCATTTTCGCACTTGCCATTTTGGGCTTGGCCTTCCGGGCACTCCCTCTTCCTCGTCCAGTGTCCGATTCTTGGTCTGAAAAATCTTAGGCGTCCGTCTTGAAGTCCTCCACTGTTGAGCATCTCCTAGGGTCTTTTCTCACACGCCAAAAAATTATGAAAACTCTCCGACCACCGTCTAGTGGCTCTTTTAAGTATTTTTCGGGCATTACCGCTTAAAATCGTGCTGATTGCCACCACCGCCTTTGACGAAGCCTATTTTTCCCCGGATATTCATAATTTTTTGCTATTTTTAAGCACTTCTCAGCATCAAAAATCATCTGTCAGAGTGTAGTGATCTTACCTCCATGCCTGATTGAGTTGCCTCCTCTCTTAAAAACTGGGGTAGCTCCACGATCCAAGTGCAAGCTTGGAGCTCGATCCTCAAGCTCCATGCTCCAAGCTCCATTGCCCCACGAGCAAGACAAGAGAAGAGAAGAGAAGAGAAGAAGAGAGGAGAAGATGGAGAGATTCTCCACCACAATCTCTCACCCTCACACTCTCATACTCCCTCTCTCAAGCACAAGCTCAAAGAAGCAAGAATAAGAAGAAGAAGAAGAAGAGGAGAGATGCTTTTGGCCCCACACAAGAATGAGCTTCTTCATTCACTTTTTGCCTTTTATACAAAATCCTAACCCTAACTCCCTTTGGGTGGTCATTTCCTTATTGATCCGGGTTTGGCCCATTCCTCCAACCCTTCTCCGCCACTTCCCTATTGGCATGGCCTCAACCCATGCCTCTAACCATTTACAATTTGAGAGCCCGATGCTATTTTGTAAAATAAATCATGGTGCACCTTGCACTCTTTTACAAAAGTATTGACTTGTGCTTTTTCTTGTGCGCCTCTCTCCTTGATTTAGAACTTTTTTGCACTTTTTGTATTTCTTGATTTTTCTTAGCGCGCCTTCTTCTTCCATTTCACTTTTGCCTTGGCCTTGCCTTCTACTTTAGATTTTCCACCTTGTTTGTCTGAGGGTTAACACAAAGCTTCACAAGTAAACATTATGCAAGAGTTTCATGAAAGCTTATGGGTTGGCCATAGAGTATTTGGGGTACTTTTTCAAAGATCAAATAAAGATATTGGTGGCAGGAGGCATGTATAAGGATGTTGCCCACTTTATGAAAACATGTACAACATGTCAAATGTATTCATCTGTGAGACATCGAGATGGATTGCAACCCACATATCCCTTGTCTCATCATTTTTAAGTGGGTGGTGGATCTAGTCATGATGTCTACAAGTCTTTGGCAAATGAGATATCTTGTACTTGCGTGTGAAGACTTGACTAATCAAGTGCAAGGGAGAGCTCTATGTGCCAAGACAACAAATGTAGTGTGTACGTTTCTCTTAGAAGATATCTTTTGTCAGTATGGCTATGTGGGAAAAATTACAGCAAATAGGTGTGAACTAGATGCAGATGAAGCCCATGATTTCTTTGCACCGTTGGGGATTGTTAGATATGATCAATGCCCCACCCTCATTAGGTGCTACCAATGATCCATGGTGCTCAAAGTTGTAAGGCCCCCATTATGAGGAGAAGCCAAATGTGAGCCCGGACATTGGTTGAGTCCTGACTTGTATATCAGATGAGGTCTATGTGACCGGATGGCAAAAAGGTGACTGTTGTGGGTCTAATCTTTGGGTTAGACGGAGTGGTTAAGCTGGTAGCAACTCGAGGCACATTGCATTGAGTTGCGTGGTAAGGGAGTTAAAAGGGGCCCCTATTGTGGGGTCCGGGGGCCGCGGAAGCGGCCCCTGGCTGGGGGGTCCCAGGGGGGCCAGCGGCCCCCCTGGCGGGGGTCCGGGGGCAGCGCCCCCGGCCCGATGGTAAAGGGAATATTCCCTGGAATATTCCCTGGCCGACTAGTGGAGGCTCATATGGTAGGTCGGTCAGCAGGCCGACCTAACGACCTTCGCGGGCTATAAAAGCTAAACCCCTTCGCAGCCATCTTACACTCATCTTTCACCCAGTCAGAGTTGTTGTTCCAGCTAGCCTTAAGCTCTTCACCTATCTTCTGTCTAGATCGCCATCTAAGCTTCATTTAGTGGAAGCGCACGGGTGGACAGAGCCATCTTTGTATCAGTTGTTTGGAGTTAAAGAATTTTACTGATTCTCCTCTTATCTGTTGTGTACTCTCTATCTCTTTCTCAGATTCTGTTCGCTGCGCCGTGTAATATTTTACAGGGATAAAGGTTACTTTAAATTTAGCTTATAACCCTAAAGGAAATGGAAAAAGTGAAAGAGATCACCTGCCTATTGTGTAAAGGTATTAGCAAAAGCATGTGGAGAGAAGGTAAAAGTGTGACCTTCCCATGATTTGTCCCTTATTATTTGTGGGCTGATAGAACAACTCATAGTATTGTTACAAGATATATGCCTGCTAAATTAATATACGATCAAAAACCTATCATGCCAATAGAAGAGATGACACTCATATGGAGTGTGCTACCTTGGGAAGAGGAGCTGAACCAAGAGGAGTTATTGGCCTTACCTATTAGACAGTTGGAAAGGATGTCAGAAGACATAGAGGCAATAGTTGCAAAGTTAAGGACAACAAGGATATAGAACAAGAAATGGTTTGATAGGAGACATAGATTGAGGCCAAGAACTATACACGATGGGGGTTGGGTGTTGGTTTATAACATTATTTTGGAAAACCAACATAGTGCCATGTGTAAAGTCTCCAAACGATGGTTTGAACCCTATGTGGTAAGACATAGTGTTTGATAATGCTACTTATGCATTAAATGAGCTAGATGGAATAACCATGAGAATTTTGGTAGCAAAAAAAAGAATCAAATTATTCAAGAGGTGGGAATCTACTACCTATGAGTTGTCAGAACTGGATGAAAATAGTGGACATGATACAATGGCTAGCCAAGAAGATATGAAAGATGAATAAGAAAATGATATGGTTGAAGAGGATGATGAAGACTCTGAATTTGGTAACAACTAGAACTTTGGCACATACGAGAGGATGTGTAGGTTCAAAGGAGGTGGATGTCATGTCACTATGCAAAGAGTGTGGAAAACCCTCGAGTATATCATCATTCGATTTTCTTATTAATCTAGAGAGTCAATGTCATATTAGTCATTAGTGTTAGTGTCCATAGTATGGATGGTTCAAAAAATATGGGATTTTTTGACTATTTTAGCCTATTTTTGATCTTTTGAATATTATTTCTTGTAAATGTCCTAGAGAGGTGTAGTAAACTTCTAGAATAGGGTGTCATGAAAAACGCATGTTGCTTTTCAACAAGTTTAGGATATCTCATGAAAAAAGAAGGGCTCTTGAATTCGCACAGTGCATGATGCTAGTTTTGAAGCAGCAAACAATACTCTAGAGGACTAGGAAGAAGAAGAAAGAGCGATCTAGAAGAATTTTGAGTAGGCATTTTTGAGGTTTTAGCCCCCTTTTGGAGCCAAAAAAAACCATCAGATTCTCCATCTAAGTAGCAAAGAAGAAGCTAGTATTTGGTGCATGTTTTTGGTCTACTAGCGAGCTCCAATAGATCTAATGCTTGGAGATTGCTTTCGAGTAGTAGTAGACATTGTTCAAATAATCCAATAACCATTTGTCTTGGAGTCTAGACATCAAAAAATTAGCTTATGATTGTTGTAATAAGTAGGAATACACAAAGTTGAAGTGTATTTGGAGTTCCATATAAGGATTTTTCTTATCTTCTCAGGTTCTATCAATACATAGTGCTTTGAGTCATTGAGTTTTGTCTTTATCTTGTGTATCTTCGGCCTGACAAATGATTTTTGATGCCGAAAAGTGCTTAAAAATAGCCAAAAATTCCGAATTTTTGGGGAAAAATAGACTTCATCGAAGGCGACAATGACAATCACTACAATTTTAAGCCGTAAGTCCCTAAAGCGCTAGTGCTTATTTTCATGGAAAATCAAACAGTGGTGGTGGCAGATAGCCGAGCTGGAGTTTTTCTAGATGCAAAACGACGTCAGGAATCCAACGCAAGTCTCGGATTCTAAGGTCGTTTGATCCTCCATTTAATCCCCGCAAGGTTCGGGGTTCTGAAGCAGCTACTGGATTTAGAAGCCAAGAAGAGTGGGATGAGGCCCAACTTTTTAGATTTCAATGTCATGGAACCACTCGTCCAGACGGATCTCAATTTTGACGTCATTTGCCCCCTCAAAACTAAAAAAACCATTTGCCGAAAGTGTGAAAGCAAAAGTCATGAACTGGATACTTTGGATTTAAAAGCTTGAGCTTGCTTAAGCTTAAAACAAACTCAAGAATTTTGCTTGTTTTTTATCGTTCATGGTCTAAATGGTGTGCACATGGGCTGAAATTTTATTTGAATGTTCCTTGCATTATTTTTTAGGGTTGCAATTGCTTTTACGTAGAATCTGTATTGATTTACAACAATTATAAATTTTCAAAACCCGAAAAAACACTGTCTGATGGAAATTGACAGTTTCTTTGATTTTAAATAGGGAAAAATGAGTGAAAATGGGATAAAATAAGAAAAAATGCTGAGTTTTAGTTCCGATGATCAGTCTTTGGAAAAAACCCAAAAATACCTATTTTATATTAAAAATAAATAGAAAAAATAAAAAAAATTGGTTTCTTGCATTCGAAAAAAAATGGAAAAATAAGATCTATGTATGTGAATGTCTGACGGGGCTGATGCATGAGGTTAAGCCTTAGTTTGGCCCTTTTCTTTTGTGTTAATGTGCGTATTTATTGCTTTTACATACAAAAAATGACATAAAAGAACCTCTACACCTATGCACCGCAGCAAAATGTAAATGGTGAGGGGGAGGATGATGTTATATCATAGTTTAAGTGCTAAAATAATACAAAATTCTGATTTTTCTCTTTATGCATAACATTTAGGATGCGGTTTATTTGAAAATATTGGATCTAGCAGCACGAGGTTTGCCTTGGTGCTAGGTCCCTGCAAACGAAGCATTGCGTATTAGTGGAAATTCATTAAAAGGGTTGTTTTTGCACGACACATAGGCTGATTTTAAACCATAATTGTTTGTACAAAATAATTCATACACCATTGCATGAATCATATACACATGGTATCTATTCCTGGCATGCAGCAATCGATTGAAGTATAAATGACCCACGCTGGAGAGAGTAAGGCACCCAAGTTGTAGGTCTAGACGGTGGGTCCAAGGGGACAAGTAAGTAAGGACTGGTATATTCCTAGAATGATATAATATTTGTACCAAGAGTGGAGTCTATTTCGTATGTATTAAATGTGTTAGTGACGCATCAAGGGGCCAATCCCCAAGGTGTAGGAAGGTCACAGTGGGGCCGCGGCATTCAACCAAGGGGTGCCTCCTATATTGTTCTAGGTGGTGAATTACACCAAAATGTGTAGGGTCTTCCGCTGAGGAGTCTGAGAATGTTAAGGGTTGGACTATAAATACGATACAAACACAAAATGTACGTACATTGGTAGGGCAATGTGTCCTGTAGACGCTCCTAACCGCGAGGCCGTGGGGTTGTCTTCTGCATGTCAAAGGTCCGGCTAGTGCTATAGCTAATGCTGGCCCATTTTAGGTCCCATCAGTGGTGCATTTTTCGAGAGTCATCAACAAGTGGTGATTCTCGAATCTAGGGTTTTTAGGGACCAAATATTTGGTTTATGTCCTCTGACAAGGACCATCAAGCCAAAATACAAAAAGAGGAATACGCTGAGAGGGCTAGACGACGGTTGGAGATTGTAAGACGCTATTCCCCTCAAAGGAGCAGCCCGTTACGCATAAGCAGTAGTGGTTCTAGTAACCTAAGTGTTACGAGTAGCTCTTTGAGTGCAAGTGGAAGTCTTGATACTTGCCTAATCCCAGTTAATCAACCCACAACAAGTGAGGGTGTAGTTGCACCTACACAAACTCCCGTCGTCAATGCGGTTGTAGCCATGGCACAACCCATCGCAATTCCAGCAGGGGCACTGGATTTACTGACATTAGGAGAACCTTTGCCCATTTTCCATGGGTTAGCAAAAGAAGATGGAGAACATATTAAGGAGTTCCAAATGCTCATGTTCAACTATCGGATGCAAGACAAAGGAACCTAATGATGTTCTTCAACATGTCATTAAAAGGAAGAGCAGCAATATGGTATCACAGTCTAGAAGCTAGAACCATAACTAGCAGTGCCCAATTCTTTACGGCTTTCTGTAGAGAGTTTGCTCCTGAGAAGGGTAGACAATATTGGTTGTGTGTCCTGAATGTAACAGGCCAAGAGCCAAATGAGAATGTCCAGGCCTATGCCAAGAAATTAAAGCAAGTTCTTCGCAAAATTAATACTTATATTCCCATTCCAGTGGCTACACAGTTGCAATATTTCCTAAATTGATTGGATTTTAATATCCAGGTGTAGCTTAGTAGTGTAGCTTTGGTTGACATTGACACTGCTATTACCCAAGCAAAAGGAATAGAATCGCGCTTGCAAGTGGCTTATACAGCAAGGATAAATTGGAATGGTAATAATTTGGCCTTGACCAATGGGGGTCAAGGGGACCCCATGTCAAATGCGAATGGGAGAGGGAGTATCATGTTGAATTTTCCTATTTTACCCGCTCCTCCTAGCCTAACTATGCCTATGGCTAGTCAGGCGGCCCCACTAGGTGGTGGAAGCCAAACGATGAATCCTAATGTTGTCCCAGTAGGCCAATGGCCAATTCTTAATCAAGTAGTTAGGTCAATGGGATGACAGATAGATGATTGCGGCTATGAGTCGAGTGCCTCTAATGTCCTTGGCGAAGTTAAGGACATGATGAAACACTATACCGATATGATTTCTAAACAATACAGGCAAATAGCTGTGGACGTCAATTTTCTTAAGAAGCAGCAAAATTTGATAGGGAGTCGACACCCTAAAGAGGGTGCCCCCTCAAGATTCAGTTGTAAGTGGTGTGGAGGCCAACATTTTCCTAGGAATTGCCCGAATGTTTAATGCGATATTTGTGAAAAGTTTGGCCACTTAGTTGCTACCTGTTGTAGTAAGATCAGTTCTCTCCAACAAGGGAGTAAACAACCAAGTCCAGTTAACCATCGCGCACAAGGAAATAATCTCCAGCAAGATGAGGGACCAGGACAAATACTGCAACAAGGAAAGGCTACTGTAGAGGAGTTGCCTCATGGCAGTGGATTCAGTCTTATTGAGGCCGTATGTGTCAATGATGCTGAAACTTCTAATCTAGAGCCGTAACAAGAGGTCAAAAGATAAAAAAAGAGTGACAAAGAAATTGTAAAACCTATCGAGAGAAGCCCTAAGTAAGATGCTAGGGAAAAGCAAGTCCTAAATCTTGATATGGAAGGTGGACCTTTAAGATCTGTTAGTAGTAAAGTTGATCCCGAGAAGGATAAAGGATTGCCAAGAAAGAAGGTAAAGGCTAAAAAAGAGGCACCAAAGCCAATTGAAAGATCAAAGGAGAGAATGGTTTGATGCGAGAAGAGAACTTTAGCTAACTACCATGACTTTGACCTAGCAAGTTCTCTTTGCGAAGTTAAACCAGACGTAAATGTCCTACAATTGATTAAACTTTCTCTAGGAGTACGCAAGGAATTCAAGAAAATCCTGCATATAGGGTATATTGTAGAACCTTTGGGCATAGCTAGAGTGGGAGAAGATTGGTTCGATCATGCTGAAAAGCATTGCCCTAGGGTTCCATCGTATGTGGATGGAATATTAGTGGAGCATGCTATCGTGGACACTGGATTCTCTATCAATATCATGAGTTCAAATTTGATGGAGAGGTTAGGTCTAGAGATCCAAAAAGACGGCTCCAAACTTCTTAGGATGGCTGATGATAGTCTAAGACAACCGGAAGGTTGCATCACTAAAGTCGACGTTACAATTGCGAGCATGGAATGCTATCTAGACTTTAGGGTGATAACGTTTGCAGGATGTCCTAGCTATCGAGTTTTGCTAGGCAGGCCATGGATTCTGCGGACAGACTATCAAGTCAATATACCCATTGGTCGAGTGATTCTAGGTCAAGGTGCCCATTGTGTAATAGTGGATGCTTAGCCCGAGTCTCCTCAGAGTGAGAGAGCTCCATTATCCTCCACTAAACTAGAAACAATAGATGATCCATCTGATAGTGAGACATCATCGAGTGATGGATGTAAAGAAGGGTCCACTACATAGGATATATATCAGATAACCTTGAATGAGCCGATAGAGCCTCAAGATCAAATAAGAGATGCAGACATTATTGAGTTGGACCTTGGCATGCCTAATGATTTGTGGCCAATCAAATTAGGTTCCATGCTTAGTTTGGAAGAGAGAGAGGACTATGTGTCCCTGATTCAGGAGTTCTGTGACATCTTTGCCTGGAGCTATGACAAACTTAGGGGTATTCCTACCAGTCTGGCTGTGCATACCATTCTTGTAAAGCAAGGTATCCGCCCTGTATATCAGAAAGTAAGGTGTATGCCTTTTGAACTATGGGACGGGCTATTTGAAGAGCTTCAAAAGTTACAGAAGGTGGGTTTGATCTTCCCAATTCAACATATTGAATGGTGTTCACCAGTTGTGATTAGAAAGAAAAAGAATAATCAAATCCATCTATGTGTAGACTTTAGAGAGCTAAATAAATAGAATGTTAAAGATTACTACCCGTTGTTGTTTATTGACCAAATTTTGGATCAATTGGCGGGTAGGGAAATATATTCGTTCATGGATTTCTTTGCATGGTATAACCAAATGGCGATTGTTGAGCAAGACAAGCTAAAAACGACGTTTATCATTGTCTTTAGTATCCTTGCGTACCATGTGATGGCATTTGGGTTATGTAATGCACCTAGTTCGTGGCAAAGAACAGCCGACAAGACCTTTGGTGACATCTCCCTAGAGGAGTTGAAGTATTCATTGATGACCTGGGGGCAGCCACCATAAGAGAAAGGCAGTTTATTATTTTGTAATAGTGTTTTGAGTGCTGCAGACAATTTTGCATAGCTCTCAAACCGCGGAAGTGTGTCTTTGGAGTGCCTTATGGGCTATTGTTAGGTCATGTGGTTAGTTCCGTAGGGATTGTGGCTGACCCTGAAAAAATCAAGGTCATAGATGCCATGAGTCTGCCACATATTCCAAAGGAAGTGCATAGCTTTCTGTCATCGGTAGGATACTATCGGAGGTTTATCAATGCCTTGGTAGAAAGAACGTTGCACTAACAAACCTATTGACCTTTAACTGTCAGTTTGCATGGAGTGATGCTTGCAAAGTATCTTTTGACGATGTGAAGTAGGAGCTTGCCAAAGCACCTGTTTTAAAAGCACCTAAAAGGGGCGAAATGTTCTATATATTTTTAGCAGTGACCATATATAATATTAGCTACAGGTTATCCCAAATTTGGAAGGAGAAGTGGTACCATCAGATAGCTTTTGCTAGTCAGAAGTTGGGTATATTGGAAATTAACTACACCTATATGGAGAAGTTGTGCCTTGCGATGGTATTTGCGACCAAAAAGTTCAGGCACTACATTCTTTATGAGAAGGTGGTTTTTTATACGAAGGCAAAAGGGCTTCAATTATTGTTGAATAATTTAAAGCCACCTGATCATTTAGCAAAGTGGTTAGTCACTTTGCAAGAGTTTGATTATGAGATTAAGAGCAAGCCGCCGAAGCTTCAGGGCATTGTAGAGTTTCTTGTGGATTTTGGAGAGCCAAAAGAGGTCTCGACTGAAGGAAGTGATATGGAAACTTTGTTCAAGATTGATACGGCGTATATTCCCTCCTGGTATACTACTATAATGCACTATCTTTCTACAGGAAAGACTGGAGCTACTTTATCAAAATCGGAGAAGAGGAAAATTAAACAGCAGGCGTTGAAATTTTCATTGATCGCAGGAACACTATATCGACAGGGTGTTGATGATATCTATCACCGATGTGTGATGCCTGACAAGGTTCCATTTATATTGGAAGAGTGCCATTACTCCGCTTGTGGAGGGCACTTTGCTAGTCAGTTGATGGCACAAAAGGCTTTAAGAGATGGATATTGGTGGCCATCCATCTTCCAAGATTCATTTTCCTATGTCAAGAGATGTGATACATGTCAAACACATGATAATAGAGAGAATAGGAAGCGTCCACTTACGCCGATTATGGCTACCCTTCCATTTGAGAAGTGGGGGATTGATTTTGTGGGACCTATTACCCCGTCGTCTACTACTCAGAAAAGATACATTATAGTAGCAATTGATTACTTTACAAAGTGGTCAGAAGCACAGGCGACGAGGCAGGACAATGCAAAAGAGACTGCCAGTTTCCTACTTGAGCATATCATCTGCCGTTTTGGTCTGCCAAAAGAAATAGTATCGGACCGTGGAACCCATTTTTTGAACAAGGTAATTAAAAGCCTAAATGAAGCATGAAAAATTAAGCATAATAAGACGACCCCCTATAATCTGCAAGCCAATGGACAAGTTGAAAGTACCAATAAGCAGCTTGTGGGTATCCTATCCAAAATAGTCTCCGAAAAGAAGCAAGACTAGGATACAAAATTATATATGGTGGTTTGGGCATATAATACGATGTTCAAATGAGCCATTAGCCACACCCCATTTAATTTAGTTTATGGAGAGGAGTGTGTCTTGCCCTTAGAAATTGAGTTGCCGACCATAAGATTCGCGATCAATCATTCTATGGGTGATGAAGATGCCCTATTTGAGCGGTTTATGACTATAGCCCACTTGTATGAAATTGAATTGCAGAGTCTGTTGCACCACCAGGAGGTGGCTAAATGTCGGATGAAGAGGTTGCATGATCTAAAAGTGAATAAATACACCTTTAAGAAAGGGCTGTTAGTTTTATACTACGATGTGCGTAGGGAGCTATTTACGGGAAAGCTGGAACCTAGATGGGATGGCCCTTTTGGTTAGATAAAAATAAGTCCACTAATTTATTAGGTGATCTAGAGGGAGTGGAATTTAAGAATAAGTTTAATCTTAATAATATTAAACCTTATTATTTTTGAATATTCAAACGTGCTAAATACATTGCATGTCTATGCTGGGGTTGATTTGAAACCTGCAGGAGAGCTTAAACTAGTTGATGGGGCGATTAATCCCTTATTTGGAGCACCCATATCTCAAGCAAAGATATCATCAAGGGAAGCTTATCTCGTGGAGCAAAGGATACAAAGTGATTGAGCAAGAAGACGGTACCTTTGTGTGGGAGATCAAAGTTGTCTACCATCACTGTTTGCAAATTTTGACAAGCATCCCTGTTGAGTTTAATGAAGATAGTGGGATGGAGCCATCAGTTCATCCTCTAAATATGTTGATTTTTGACTATCATAATTACGAATAGGGGAGTTCTTGATGGCTGCCTGTGTAAACCCATTGTGGACGTACACGTTATACTTTGATGGAGCTTCCCGGGGGCCTAATAAAAAAGAGAGTGTTGGAGTAGTTATCCGAGATCCCCGTCGTAGAGTTGCAATGAAATTAGCTATTTATCTCGGGGTAGGATTCACTAACAACATGGCAGAGTATAAAGCCTTGATTATGGGACTGAATATTGCCAAGAAAGGTTGTATTCGGTGGTTGTTGGTAAAGGGGGATTCCCAACTGAACTTAAATCAACTTAATGGGACATATATAGTACGGAATCCCATCTGACAACATGGCAGAGTATAAAGCCCTGATTATGGGACTAAATATTACCAAGAAAGGTGGTATTCGATGGTTGTTGGTAAAGGGGGATTCCCAACTGATCTTAAATCAACTTAATGGGACATATACAGTACGGAATCCCATCCTTCATATGTATCATCGCACTGCTATAACCCTACTTGATGAATTTGAGCGCGTATCTCTTTAGCTCATTCCACATTATTGGAATAAGTTTGCAAATTCCTTAGCTAGTTTTGCTTATGAAGAGGACCTCTTCTTCAACTGTGGTCCTAGTCCGGATGTCACTCTTGATAACGAGACAGGACCTGGTCGTTTGTGAGGAATGTTATCAGACCACACGTTATATGGTAGGCAATGATTGATATGGGTAATGTGAAGAGTGGCCGGGATCCATCTACCACTATTATCTTGGACCCATAGGTTGATCAGATGACATGTTATGCGTACGCCTCTTGCTATATACGCAGGAGATATGGGTCACAACTTGATGCATTTAGTTTAGGGCTGAGAGCCCTATTTTTTCCCTTGGAATGGGGTGTATTCTCATATATCTATCTTCTTCCAAGGAGGGATCTATATGAGCTGGTTTGCTTGATTTCTTTAGGCCAAGAGGGCCAGTTGTTTTAAGGTTTTAATGATCTATTTCCTTAGGCTAGGAGGGCTAGTTAGTTTGCAGTGAAATGTGCTATTTCTTTAGGCCAAGAGGGCCCTATGTCTATTTGGTGCAGGTACAGTTAATGGGTTTTTTCTATAGTGATTGCATCATACAGGTTAACGAAGTCGCTGGAGAGAGACTTTGCTGTGAAGGAGCTTCTTGTGGCCATTCCAAGTGGTTTCGTCCCCTTTCCGAGTCTTTTCCCTTAAGCAATTAATGATATATGTGTGTGTAAGGGTTACTTTATTATGGACCTTTGCATGAAGGAGGGAACTTCCACATCAGTCCACTTAAATAGCTTTCATTCCATTCTCGATCATTTGTCTTCACAAGGGATTGAATTCAAGGGTAATCTTCGTCCTTTGTTCCTCTTGGTTATACTACTTGAATCATGGGATACATTTTGTACTCCCTACTAATGGGCTAAAGTTACAATATTATGTAGAAGGTGCACTCTTGAATGAAGAGGTTGATAGAAAGAATGTTGATGCTTCCCACACCTCTCATGCTTTGATAGTTAGAGGCAATCATGATAGGAGTGGTAATGACCATCGTGAGATCAGAGACTCTCGACAGTCTCATTCTCTATCATGTGGATAGTCTCGTAGTAAGTCTTGTGGCCATAAGTTCTCATTGATTTGTCATTACTATGGGAAAGCAAGACATATTTAACCACAATGCCATAAAATGCAAGAGGACAAGTGTAAGGAAAAGGACAAGGGTAAAGTACGAGACCAAAATGATGATATCATTATCCTTAGAAAGTCCAATGTTAAGATTGAAGAGATGTTGTGCAAACATATTCTTATCATGATTTCATACTTTCATCTTCTTCTCTTGATACTTCACAATTGACTAATGCTTTGTTAGGATATACTCAGTGTTAGTTGATAGATTCAGGGGCTTCCTTTCATGTGACACTCAAAGAGATTGATTTCACTCCTATCACAATATAATTGGATTTTTCTATTTGGGTAATGAACTGGCATTAGAGATCATTGGTATTGGTGATGTACAACTATAGTTTTGGTTTAAGTAGCACGTTCACTTTTCATGATGTATGTCATGTACCAACTCTCATGAAGATCCTTATCTCTATTGGCACTTTGGGTAATGCAAGTTATATTATTTCTTTTGGTGATTCCTCATGGAAGATTACCTGTGGAAATCTTGTCATTGGACAGGCTAAGTCCAATAGTCTATATTCCTTGCTTGTATTTGGGTTAGTTTGCTATGTTTTGTCAGTGGATGCAATTTCACATGTATCTCTTTGGCATCGTCATCTTGGACATATGTCCTTGAAAGGAATGAAAATGCTTGTCCATTTGTAGTATCTTCCACTCCTTTACTATAAGTAATTTGAGTCTTGTGATCATTATTTATATGGCACACAAACATGTAATACACATAAAAGGTCTCACATGACACACATGGGTAAACTTTGACTCTTGTTTATTCATATGTATATGGTCCCATATCTTGCAAGTCATTAGGTGGTGGCACAAAGTATTTCATTACCTTCATTGATGACTATACACATAAGGTCTAGGCATATCCTATTAAGAAAAAATTAGAAGTCTTGGCTACATTTCAATGTTGTATTTCTTTGGTCAAGAACAGGTCTGGGTATAGGGTAAAATGTCTAAAATTAGATGATGGGAATGAGTATATCTCTAAAGCCTTTGAAACACTATCATTAGGGCCAAAAACGTTTCAAAACAGTACTTGTAAGAAAATGATTGAGTTGCTAATTAGAAGAGGTTTAGAAGAGAAAAACCCTTTAAGTTTGGCTGCTTGAATGTTATTAATGAGAGAATGCATGATTCATTTAAGAGGTCGGGTATTAAGTATCATCAATCTTTAATGGATATTAAGTGTCACCTTTTCAGCCTTATTCTCTTGGAAATTGCAAAATCTTGTATTTTTTAATTTTCGCACCAACTTTCACTCGTTTATTCCTCGACGTTCATTTTCTACACCTCTCTTTCCTGTGGTTCTATTTCCTTCTCTGTGATATTGTTGCCCTGTTTAGGGTTCCCTACCAAAATGTTTACCAGTACCTCTTTTAGCAATACAAGCGCAGCCCCACCACACAAGTATAAACTTACTATTTAGTTAGATCCTATCTATTCATCTTGGAGGAGTATACACCATCGAGCGTTGTTGGACAAGGATGAAGCTAATAGGTTGTGATTACAAGGAAAGAAGCATGTAGACTTATGGATGGATGGAAATATTTATCCTCTAGACCCTTCTACAGGTAAACATCCTCCTTTTTACAATATTCACAACTTCATAAGGTATGTTGGATATGCTTGTGATGGGATGCTTGGTTATTGCATGAGGTTATATTCTGCATCTTTTACATTTAGAGAACAAATGCATGAAATGAAGCAAGCATTAACATTGGCACAAAAAACTATTTCTGAGCTAACAGACAAGGTTGATAATCTAGAAAACTCTAATCAATCATTGCAAGAAAAATTATTGCGCTTGAAAGAAACTCCAATAGAATTTAGACAGAGAAAAAGACCACTTAAAAATATAATGGACTTTTGTAGTCAGGTGAAGAAAAGGAGACTAAATCTTGCAAAGAGATGTGTCTCTAATATTTCAGGTATTAATATTCGAGAGAATGATGAGAGGATTAAGCTTATTAAAGAAACCATGACAAAGAAGGACATTATAAGGATTCTTAAATCACCTAAGAATGTAGACTTGAGAAGCCAAACTCTGAAAGAGTTAGTCAAAGATTTAAAAGGAAGAGTTAAACCAAATGAAATAGTGGAGACATGTGACAGTATGGGTATCAGTCACAACACAGAGATTATCGTGCTCTCTCTAAATTGTGGTTTATAAATATTAAATATCATAGAATAAGTGCATTTGGTTTGCCTCGGCCTCTTGCAAAGAAGGACATTATAAGGATTCTTAAATCACTTGAGAATGTAGACTTGAGAAGCCAAACTCTGAAAGAGTTAGTGAAAGATTTAAAAGGAACAGTTAAACCAAATGAAATAGTGGAGACATGTGACAGTATGGATATCAGTCATAGAGGTTATCGTGCTCTCTCTAAATTGTGGTTTATAAATATTAAATGTCATAGAATAGGTGCTTTTGGTTTGCCTCGACCTCTTGCAGTTTCAATTGCTAGGACAGCTATGAATCATTGGATTCCATATGCTTTTGTAGAGTACATCCATATAGAAGGATCTATGCCCTATGAAAAACATAAAATAAAGGCCTTTTTTGAATACAATACATTTAATAATATTTGGATTGATCTTAAAAGAGTCCAGATTGCAATGGTCCATATGTATAAATTTACTGTCCAAGAATGTGGTGGTATTTTGAAGTTTGCACTAAAATTGGATGAAGCATAGATTCAAAAGGGACAAAAGATAGAAAGAGTCAGCATCTATATCATGAATAGGGCATTGGATTATAATACTGGTAGGGGGCAAGAATAAGAGTTTAAGATACAAACCGAGATGGAGCTTTGGTGGATTGGTGCAGTCCAAGCACCAACTGAAAGTCATGAAATTTTGAAATGGTTATTCTCTCATACAAGTATTCTTGATATTATAAAGTCTCAAAGTGAAGGTGAAATGTTGATAGTCAATGGTGTTGGTAGTTTTAATGTTGAATGGCATATGAGTGCTGACTTAAAAAGTATCAAATGTATGCTTGGATTAAGTAATGGGGCCAATGTAAAATATCCTTGTATTTATTGCATGGAGAGTTTGGGATCCAAAGAATGGAGTACTTTGCGGCTAGCAAGAAGAGCCCCGACTCGGAACTCTATAGAAATGAGCAAGTTCAAAAACGTGGATGGCTTGTGGGATCCTATTCTCTCAATCTCTCTAAGGAACGTTCATATTTGTACATTACATGCAGATATTAGAATAATTGATAAGTTGCTTAGATTGCATCTTGACTATGCATATTCAATAAAACCAGTATCTTTGTCAGATGATTGCATTGATAAATGTGAGGCTTTACTATCAAAAATGGGTTTTCATGGAGGTCAAGTTCACCTGAGAAAGGATCCAATAGCCTTAGGGAAAAAAAGATAGGTCTTAGCAGATGTCTCTATGGGGGGTGCAAAAGCTAGGCAATTTCTAAGAAATCATACTGGTAAACAAATGAATGCATTGTGGGAGTGCTGGAGAGAGTTGTGTGCAATCAGAACAAATGTGGCTAGCACACCACGAATTGCATTCCTACGAATGGAGGTTTGGAGACACCTTGACATATTTTTAAAAATGCTCAAGGAACAAAAGATAACATCTAACTATTCAAAAGAGTACAAACGTTCAATTGTGAATCTTGTTCAAGCAATTAAGAAAGCTTGGGGAGAAAAGGATATTACTTTCTACTTGGTAAGATAAACATAAATTTGAACCCTTTTGCTTTGAAAACAAGGTTTAATGATTTAAACTGATTATTTCTTGTTGGGTTGTCACAACATATTATTCTTGTTCATGGGCCTTATTTTGTGGAAGAGCAAGGATCCCTAGCAACTTACAGTAGCCAAGGTATGGAGAAATCTCACTACCAAGCACGTATGTGTTTCTTTCGGAGCACCAGACATGGAGGAGGAGCAATAAAAACCAATGCCCTTCAGGAGTTATTCAATTGGTTTTTTCAAAGACAACTTCAAAGATCAAGAACACAATAAATGTGGTGGAATCTAAAATACCGATACTATTTTCAAAATATTATGTACATGGCTAGCTTTTAAGAGCCTTTACATCCTCGTCCTCCTCATGCATTTTTCCTCTATAACGTAAAAACTTTCTTCTCTTGTATCCAACTATGGATTTCATATCTGTTTTGTTTGCTACTAAAACATAAGATGAGTATGCCAGGAACTATCCAGCCCTAGAGGCAGAGAAGCTGGGACCATCACCAAATATTCGAATGGCTGTTGTCTTTTCCAAAAATATAACTTTCTGCGTGTTGTTTGTTAGGGACTGGCACTCGAGGCATGAAGTCCCAGGTTTAGGCTTTGTATGTCTGGGGGAGGTCTGAGTAGTCATTGCCTCATACAAAGACATTGTCAGGCATTGAAAGACCTGTTTTAGAAGGCAATACTAGTGACCCTGTTTTGCTGACCTGCTAGGCGGCCATTCTAGGAGTTCTTGTTAGTTGTGAGACAGTTAGAGAAGCCTACTAAAATAATAATGCAAAGAGGCAAAACCCTAAATATCTGAAAGACAATATATGAATATACGGAGGTGTGTAAAAAGGGGTTTTAACCCCTATAAAAATAGAAAAGGAAAGAAAGAAAAATCATTGAGCTGTTGTTTATTGCCTTGCGAAGGCCTGGTAGTTTCCTGGGGAGGAGACAAGACCCGAGGCCGATGCCTTGTCTTCCAAGGGGTGGCATCTAGCTGAAAAAACAAAGAATACAGGAAAGTTGGAGCAAAAATAAAAGTGGGCGTTAGAAAAGGATTCAGTGTCGCCTTGTAAGGGCTTGGTAGGTTCTTGGGTACTGAGATAGGACCTGAGGCCGATGCCTTGTTCTCCTTGGGTCACTACGCTCAGCTCCCTCCTTTTTACATGCCCCAGTATGGAAAATAAAAGGTTAAAAGACCCGATGTGCTAAAAGAAGCTATTTCTTGATCAGGCTATAGGAGTTCTCGCCTAGTAGAAGCTCCTAGTTGAGTTGTCCTTAGTTAGGTAGGTAGTTCAGACCACCACTTAGGATGGCCTCTTTGATAGCTCTTTTTAGCTTGGCTGTGTTAGAGCAGTTGGTTAGCGATTAGCTTTAGACTTTCTGTCAGATTATGCTAGACCTACTTCTCCTGGAATCATGCCTTGGTTTTGACAGGGGTAGGGTGAGAGCTGTGTTGTGCTTTATTGTGTATTTATTTTGTATCAGCTTGATGCTCTTTGTGGTTGTGATTATGTGCATATCTGTTCGTGGGATTCGACAAGCTGAGTCGCCTTATCCCGTGGTTGCCAATGAAAGATGATTTTTTATGTCCAGAAGTGCTTAAAAATAGCCAAAATTTTTGAATTTCAGGGAAAAAATAGACTTCGTCAAAGGCGGCAGTGGCATTTAGTATGATTTTAAGCGGCAAGTCCCTAAAGCGCTAGTATTAATTTTCATGGAAAATCAAATGGTGGTGGATGGTCGAGCTGGAGTTTTCCTAGATGCAAAACGACGTCAGGAATCCAATGCAAGTTTCGGATCTCCATTCTGAGGTCATTTGATCCCCCATTTAATCCCCGCAAGGTTTGGGGTTGTGAAGCAGCTGCTGGATCTAGAAGCCAATAAGAGTGGGACGGGCCCCAGCTTTGTAGATTTCAACGTCACGGAACCACACGTCCAAGCTAATCTCGATTCCGATGTCGTTTGCCCCCTCAAAACTGAAAAAACCATTTGCCAAAAGTGTGAAACCAAAAGTCATAAACTAGATACTTTGGATTTAAAAGCTTAAGCTTAAAATAAACTCAAGAAATGAAATGCCATGGAGGGGGGGGGAGGGGGGTTAGTTTTTCGTTGCCCCATTTTTCCCTAATTTTTTAGCATTTTCTGATCGGGAAAATGGAGAGGAACCTTCCTGGCTATGGAATGAAGATTCTCTGTGCCTCTAATCGCTCCAGACCACGCGAGGAATGATGCACTGAGCAAAGAGATAAAAAACCAGTCTTTCTCTCTCCTCCTTCTCTCTCTTGCATAGAGGCACTTCATGCAACAAGAATCAAGAAGAGGATCGAGAGATGGATGCTTGTTCGAGAGGCACCGGATTGTTCCAAGAGGCTGAGGAGGCTGAAGGCTGAAGATCTATGCTGAAATCCATGGCTGGTTAGTCGATACAGAGTCCCAATTAAATATTCAAAAAACCCGAAACATGCAAAAAGGCTGTATGCTCTATTTTATGAAAGAATTTTGCTTGTTTTTTATCGTTCACGGTCTAAATGGTGTGCACATGGGCTGAAATTTTATTTGAATGTTCCTTACATTATGTTTGAGGGCTACAATCACTGTTATGCAGAACTCGTATTGATTTATAGCAATTATAAATTGTCAAAACCCGAAAAAACACTAAGTTTGATGGAAATTGATAGTTTCTTTGATTTTAAATGGGAAAAATGAGTGGACATGGGATAAAATAAGGAAAAATGCTGAGTTTCAGTTCCAATGATCAGTCTTTGGAAAAAAAACAAAAAAATACCTATTTTCTATTAAAAATAAATAGAAAAAATGAGGAAAAATGGTTTCTTGCGTTCGAAAAAAATGGAAAAATAAGATCTATGTATGTGAATGTCTGGCGGGGCTGAAGCATGAGGTTAAGCCTCAGTTTGGACCTTATCTTTTGTGTTAAAGTGCGTATTTATTGCTTTTACATACAAAAAATGACATAAAAGAAACTCTACACCTATGCACCGCAACAAAATGTAAACGGTGAGGGGGAGGATGATGTTATACCATAGTTTAAGTGCTAAAATAATACAAAGTCTGATTGTTCTCTTTATGCATAACATTTAGGATGCGGTTTATTTGAAAATATTGGATCTAGCAACACGAGATTTGCCTTGGTGCTAGGTCCCTGCAACGAAGTATTGAGTATTAGTAGAAATTCATTAGTAGGGTTGTTTTTGCATGAGACATAAGCTGATTTTAAACCATAATTGTTTGTACAAAATAAATCATACACCATTGCATGAATCATATACACATGGTATCTATTCTTGGCATGCAGAGCAACTGGTTGAAGTATAAATGACCCATGCTGGAGAGAGTAAGGCACCCGAGTTGTAGGTCTAGACGGTGGGTCCAAGGGGACAAGTAAGTGAGGACTGGTACATTCCTGGAATGATATAATATTGGTACCAAGAGCGGAGTTTCTTTCGTATGTGTTATATGTGTTAGCGACACATCGAGGGGCGAATCCCCAAGGTGTAGGAGGGTTGTAATGGGGCTGCGGCATTCAGTCGAGGGGTGCCTCATATGTTGTTCTACATGGTGAACTACACCAAAATGTGTAGGGTCTTCCTCTGAGGGGTCTGATAAGGTTAAGGGTTGGACTATAAACATGATACAAATGTAAAATGTACATACAATGGCAGGGCAAGTTGTCCTATAGACGCTCCTTACCACGAGGCCATGGGGTTGTCTTGTGAATGTCAGAGATCCGGCTAGTGCTATAGCCAGTGCCGGCCCATTTTAGGTCCCATCACAGCCTATTATTTTTCTTCTCTTCTATCTCCTATTCTATAATTCCTTCTCTTTGATTCTCAGTTGATATGACCTTTTGACTAGAATCCCTCCAACAATGCACCAAGCAAGCTTGTTTTTTTGCCCTAGTTAGAGACAATATTATAGAAAACCTACTTAGAGAGGGACCAAATGATTGTGGACTTGCATAGCTCATCTAGTTAGCCCAATAATCTACATCAATATGTTTGGGCTTGACATCCTCATGTGTCAAAGGCTTAACCTGTATTTTCTACACTAAAACTTGCCAAATTTGGGCCTTTAATAGCTGTAGAGCTGGTGCCATCTAACTTGTCATATTAAAGATAGCACTATCATGAAAACCATCAACCATAATGAGACCAAGTGAGTGCATAAAAGGGAAAAATAGGATGTTATAATAATCTACAAATCAAATCCAAAACCACTATCAAATCAAGTTGAAAAGAAGGGGTATTGACTAAGTAATGAGCTATCCACAAATACAATGCAAAAGACTATCAAATAGAGGTGACTACTTGCATTAAAAATGTTATAAATTGCAATTAGAACATGTTGAAAATGAAGTATAATAGTAAGAAATAAACACCAAAGAGGGGAAATCATAGATACATGACAAACTGCCAACTGCTAGGGAATAGCTACAACTAGGAGTGAGTGAATATGCAACTAGCACCTAGAATCTTCGAAATTAATGATCCTTTTGTCAGACTAAGATACATCCCATAGGCATAACCATTATACATAGAGTAGGTCTCAAGGGTAAAAAAAAGAGACCAACCAAAGGCACAATGGGCTGAGCAATGTAATGGAAGCTCAATACATGGCCAACCAAGATGCATACAACATCACTGATAACGGTATGATGAAGATAGGTGCTGGACCAAGAGTAATGTCAGATCAGTCCACTAAGCATCAACTATGTATATAAAGCATGATGGGAGTACATACATGTCACTAAGTCCCATAGTCTCACTATAAGACCCTCAAGCTCAATTACATAACCAAATGCTCAATGTAATATCCAAGTGTCAATTGTGGCTCAATACATAAAGCCTAATAGCTCCCATTGCAACAAAAGCCAAATAATAGAGGAGCAAACAAAGCTTAAAACATCATGTGGAAGGCATCCATATATCCAAGATCCAAGTAGCATATATCCAAGAGTATCCGATCCAAGTAACTTGCAAAGCTCTTATTGTAGCATCCAATGACCATACATAAGAGTGAAAGATAGCCATGGAAAAAGTTAGAGCTCCAATCTTAGATCAAGAGTATATAAAGGGCATAATCAAGCATGGAAGATCAATGGTATACCCCAATGTAGCATCCAAAGTGCTCAAAAAGCATCCACTTGCATGCAATATGCATGAAGTTTCTTTGACAAAATTGAATTCAATTCTACTTATTACAACAGTAAAAAAATCTCTATAAAATTGAGCAAATGAGTGTTTAAATCCATCCAATAGCATTCCAATACATTGGTATATCATCCCCAAATGATCCGGCATCAAATACATCTCAGGAAGTATAAGTAACATTTAGACAATGAGATAATTGCTAACTTGAACTGTATTATAGCAAACTATCATAAACTATGAGCCAATGGCTAATCCTAGGAGCTTGAAATGATGCCTAGAATCACAAGACCAATGTTGGGGAAGAGTCCACAAAGGTTTCCAAATGCCGAGAGCAATGCTAGGAGCTGAAGATGAGGTGGGATGAAGCAACTCTAATTAGAAAGAGGGACATCCTAGTTAGTGCAAATTGCACATGCTATCTTAGGCTTAGTATTGATTGGGCTGAGATCAATAGGGCTCAACGAGAGCTCAATGAAGCTCCAAAAGATGCCTTGACAAGTTGGGAAGTAAGTAAGTAATAATACATACCACTTCAAGGAAGCTGAGCCATGACTGCCATGAAAACTATGAATTGAAGGTATTCTCCACAAGCTAAAGCAATGATGGGTCAGGACTTGAGCTCTCAAGGAAGATGGCTCTGATACCATTTGAAGGGAGTGAGCCCTAAAGCGGAAGCACAAAGAAGAAGCAAGAGCTATGGTGGAAGGAGCAAGAGCTATGGTGGAAGGAGCAAGAGTATGAGAGAGAGGATAAACAAGATGTGGAAACTCCAACAATCATAATGTGTGACTAGCCTTCACTTTATTCAAATATCATTGAAAGACTAAAGAATGAAGTGATAGTGATGGGCACCCACCACGTGTAGTGCACGAGTGTGTAGGTAGCTAATACACCGTACGGGTACTTTTAATGTAACTAATACAGTGGTGGCTAGGCATAGGTGCCTTTAACCCCAAAAAAATCAATCTAATACCAAGTTGGCATCTAGAGTCTACCAAAGTTAGCATAAGGTAGTTCACAAGGATTCTATGTGATTCCAATTGGTTCTCTCAAACATGTAACCATATACTTCACCTAGTATATTCTGAATTTTTTGTCTACTTATATATCTACAAAAGGTTAATGAGGCTCTTGATAGGAGTTGTATTGGTCAGCTAGTATGCACACAGATGTGCATATGTGTATATGTGTGTTTTATTGGGGGAAGTGGAGAGAGGAGAGTTAGAAAAAGAGCATGTGTGTGGGGGTTGTAATTATAGGAGAGAGAAAGAGAGACGGAGAGATAGAAAAAGAGAGAGGGTGTCCTCACCTTATATCATCCATAACACCTTTATATGAATCCTTGCATTAGACTATTGGTATGCATCCTCCTAACTTTATGCAGTGCACAATTTGTAGGATTTCTATAACTCTCTTATTAAATGCTTGCCAAAAATGTTAGCGTAAACTCCATGGTATCATGGGCTTGCCATCCAATATTTTCCACACCACACTGAGCAAGGAGAGCATTTAGAGAATGCCAAGGGATATCTTGTAGCATAATTCCTACTTGCTCAGAGAGGAGAAGCCTATTATGCATATAAAGCTTATTGGATAATAGTGTCTAGGGTCCCCTCCAATGGCAACCTTATATATATATATATATATATATATGAATGTATGTATGTATGTATGTATGTATGTATGTATGTATGTATGTATGTATGTATGTACAATGTTTCATGTAATGGTTTTTGGCACCTTTTATTTTCCTATAGTGTTCTGATATCACTACAATTGATTCATACTCTCATTTTAGTACATGGGTATAAGCCTGTTTATACAATATTAAATGTAAACCATGAATAAGTTAAGTTTACAAGCAAGAACATATCATATGAAGCTTATAACCGAAGATGTTCTCTCTCTCTCTAGTATAAACTATACTCGATCATGTTTGCAAGTTCCATTTGCAAGTAGTATTGATTTATGGCCTCTATAATGTAGTGTGCCATGGGCGAGATCAGATTTTGATGGCTTGATTTAGTATTGGATTGGAGTTATTTGATCCAAAAACTCACCTACCAACTCCTATGGACAAAAATCTTGCCTAAGTAACCTCTCCAAAAAAACACAGACCATGGGAAGAGTCTTGACATACTCAACCTACATTAGGAGATTTTTGTGGAAGAGATGCTCATTCTTCTCCCATGTGGGATTGCATCATGTAGCAAGTTTAAGTACCTCATGGTTGGCAAGGCTAAGATTGATTATAGCAAAGAGTTTGGCAAAAGTGGTCAACATGGAATTAAAATGGAGGAACCAATTGGCTTCAAAAGAAGTGTCCTTTGTGGCCACGTTGATTGCCATGTCATCGAGAGAACATAGGCAATCCAAGGTTTAAGATCAATAGAGGTATCAAGGGCAATGAAACTTATTTGGAGACGAGGATGCATTGCCAAACACACACCATGCACACAAGAGGAAGCTCACTCAAGAACACACAAAGAGAGATGGAGGAAAAATTGTTTTCGAACTAGCTTCTTCTTCTTCTTCTTTCACATACAATACAATATATGCAAATCATAGATAAGATACAACATAAAGGAAAGTAGCATACTAAGTAAAACAGTGCATAATTGACTATACTAATTGATTAATGCTATAGCTATACCCGTAAGTAGGTGCAACAAACCAAATATAATAAGTGAAAAGTCAGTGGCCATGTTAAAGTCACAAATGAACATTGACATGCTAAGCGTAGACATATGGATCCATCTAACTAGGTGATCCATCATCGATATTCACATGTGTTAAGCTTGCCATCTCGACACTCCCCTCAAGCTCAACTGTATCTTTGCAGCTTCAAGTAAGCTTTGAAATTTTTGAAGCCTATCTATAATCAATTCCTTTGTGAAGATGTTAGCTATCTGATCCTATGTGCTGACATATGCCAACAAGTCAATCTCTCTTGCAAGCACCTTCTATTTCACAAAATGGTAATGCACCTTAATGTGTTTTGTCTTAGCATAGAACTCTGGGTTTCTAGCTAATTGTATGTTTTTTATGTTGTTATAGTGAATGAAAAACGAACCATGTCCTAGCACATCCAAATCACCCAATAACTTTTGTAGCCATACCACCTCATATACTGTCATAGCAGCACCTTTGTACTTAGCCTTTGTACTCAATAAAGTAATTATAGGTTGTTTTTTTTCTACTCCATGTAAGTACTACACTACTAACAAAAAATATGGATCTAACGAAAAAATATGGATCTATTGGTAGATCTTTTTTTAGACATGCTACCAACCCAATCTACATGTGTGTATCCAAACACCTATATATCCTTACTTGTCTCGTAAAAAAGTCCATAGTGAAAAGTGGACTATACATACCTCAATTTGCATCTAATTGCATCTAAATGAGGCTTTCTGGGCATCTTTATAAACTGACTGACAAGGCCAAGATCATAACTCAAGTTGGCCTTGTGATAATAATGTAAATCAGACTTTCTATTATCTCCTGAATATAATTGAGTCTTCTATTTCATTCCCTATAGTAACACTCAACTTCACATTTTGCTCCAATGGCACTAATAGAGGCTTAGATGTTATCATACCATACTTGGACAATATATCTAAGAAATTACCTTCACTCATCCACATCCGTCATCTCAAACTTCTTCTTCAAAAGGTCCCTTGACTTTAGCAATCCCATTATCATTGTCACTTGTAATAATCAAGTCATCCACATAGATAACTATGATGACTAAACTTGCATCTTGCTTTCTTACATAAAGTGAGTGATCAACATGAGAAACATAAAAACCAATGTTCACATGATACTCTACGATCCTCAAAACAAGTGGGTTGAACATCCTCAACCACATTTACCATATAAGCATAATGGTGAGCCACATAGCCTTTAAAACCAAATCTTTTAACATGTACTTAATCTTGCTAGACCTTTGTACCACTAGATCACTCAATGGAGCCTTTACATTACCATGTGCTCTTTGTACACCTAGTGTCTCGACTAAAGGAATACCAAGCTCACCATTTAAACTCTTTGAACCATTGGAATCTCTATCAAACCCCAAATGACTAGCATATGCATCATTGCCCTCTTGCATTTTCTTCTTCCCTTTGTCTTTACCTGCAATACTAGTAGATACACCTAAATATGTGGGATTGGTCCTTAGTCTCTCAAACCAAGGGTTAACTATAGATGTAGTACCAAATGATGTTTTTGGTCCACAAGGGCTCCTTGATTATTGCTTTTCTATCTACACATAACTATCATGATTATCACCATCATCCAATGCATTAGCACTTGATGTATACCAACTATTCATCTCATAAAAAATAACATCCCTGCTCACTGCTGTGAACTCACATATGACAAGTTATAAAAATGATACTCTTTTTTCTCTAAAGAGTATCCAATGAAAATACATTTTTCAGCCTTTGGATCATGCTTCTTTTGTATCTCATTGAGCACATAACATATGTAATAAATCTAAACACTTTTAAGTGTGATACATCATGTCTCTTACCTATAAAGCATTCTTAGATGGTCATTTCATGAATTGCAAATGTGGGAATTCTACTCATAACATAGACAGTAGTATGCATAGCTTCAAACCAAAAATGTTTTGGCAAATTTTTTTCAACCATCAATACTCGTGTAACTTTTGCAATATTTTTATTTTTCCTTTCTGAGATCCCATTTTGCTATGGATAAACTTGCAAGTAAACTATCTATGTATCCCATGAGACCTCAAGAAGTCAATGGACTCATTAAAGAGATACTCTTCCCCTTCATTTAACCTTAAGTACTTAACTTTAAAGTTTATTTTTGTTTCAACAATAACCTTGAAAGTTTTGAAGCACTCAAATAAATTACTCTTTTCCTTCATGGAATACACCCATAGCTTTCTTCAATAATTATTACTAAATCATACAAAATATTTGTTATCACCAAGAGATATGTTTTGTGGAGACCCCAAACATTTGTATGCACAACATCAAGTATATTCCTACTTACATCTCTATCATGCAAAAATGTTGTCTTTCTTGCTTACCAAATTAGCATGCTTCACACACTTTATGTTATTTTACAACTCTAAACGCAAGCAATCTTGTCACCAACAATCATTTTGATTGCATTAATTTCAACCTTTGCACATTTGCGTATCCAATATGTTTGTGCCTATTTTAATATATGCAACAATCACTCCTTTGTCTTTAGCATACATCTAGTAGCATTCATAATAAGAGTTTTAACATTTAAAGTGAAGTTGTAGCCAACACTATTTTCTTTCATGACCAACCTACACTTATCATTAAAGTCTTCCACACACAACAAGCTTTTGCATTAAATTGAACCTACAAGGGTTGCTCTACCATCTAGCCAATAGATACTAAATTTTTTGTGATGAATGGCATATGTAATACATCAGACAGACTCTGTTTGACCATCATACAAGGACAAGGGAACTTTTTCAATAGGTGAAATTGGATGATATGAATCATCCACCATTTGTACATAGCTTGGATTTTGTAAATCTTGTAACTCTTTAAAGCATTTAGTATGGCTAGTCATATGATTAGATGCACCTAAATCAACATATGATACATCATCATCATGTGTCCTCTTTATTGTAACAACATTCATTATATGTTGCATAGAAAATACACAATCATTTTTGTCTCTGTTCACCATGAAGATTATGAATAGCTTCCTTGCTACAATTTACCATTCTGGATAGTGCCCTTCTTAGCATAATACTACGCTACAATATGGATGTTTTGCCACAATAATGACAAACAATATAAGAATTGCTAGAATCTCCATTCTACCATCCACCTCTTCCTCTAGAGCTCCCCCTATCTCTAAAGTTTACATGGCCTTCTGAAACTTGCATTTCACCAACCTAGTGATTTAATATGTTTTGTTAATTATCACCAATAAGTCCCATACCACAGTCTCTCGAAAAGGATCTACCATGTATTCCTCTTGAACTTAAGTAAAATTCTTGGACCTATTCACCAATTCTTTCAAATGATTCATCATACATCTTGATCTCTTCAGAGATCATGAGAGAGACCAACTTATAAAAATTGGAAATGGCTTTCGTACATACATAGGAGTGACAAATGATCTCCAAGCCTTTTTATTATAAAGGCCACACAAAGTAGATAAAACCAAATCATCATCATTATGCATTGCACTCGGAGAAGTTACTATATGTATATCCTCTACATCACATGCATTCAAGCCCTATTTATAAATATCCTTAGCTATGAATTTTTCTTGAGTAAAACATAACCCTTTTCTATTCAATCTGTAAATAACCCCTTTACATTACACCCTTTTTTATGTAAAAAATGTATAAAAATGGTATTTAAAAAATACCTTATTTTGAACCCACGTGATGCACACATATATTCATGAGTAACTTACTTGAGGCATTGCATCAATAGCTGCTAAGGCATTTGCAATGCTTCTCACTTTTAAAACATACTTATTTTCGTTTCTTCAAAGTATTTAACTATTATGTGAGTTGAACCTTTCGTGCCTTTGTAGTTACTAAAAATATATTCTCAAAATTTATTCAACGTGCATGTGAAGTTTTTGCATTTTTTATATATCCTAGCATAGTATTATCAATGAACGTAGGTAGCCAATACATTACCTTTTTTCTTTTGTATTTCATTATTTCCATGCCTTTAATTTTTCTGTAGTTGTAGAATTACTTAGCTCAATCTCCTTTTCTTCACCTAAAATAATTTTATAGATGCATTTTTCAACAAAAAAGTTTGTCACCTGAAACGAATTTTAGAGGCATTTTTCAATAAAAAAGTTTGTCACATGAAACTTCCATTATGGGTAGTTATTCTTATTTAACCTGTCAATGATGGGGTTTCTCCTGTTCGTTTCTATTATCACAAAATTGATACAAAACCATAAGCAACTCTACTATAACCTTTCACAACAAGTACAAAGTAACACACTATGTAGTTTTTTTTACTGACTACTCAATAATACATATAATTTGCAACCTATTTGTAGGTAAAACTCATATTTTCTTTCTAGAAAACATCTTATAAATTACAAATTTGAACTTTGTAACCTATGCATTCACTTTCTATCGACACAAGTGAAATCATAATATACCTTGAAACTACTATATGCCATCTTGAGGGCCCATATGGGGGCTCGAAATGGCCTCAAATGGCCAAAAAAGTAGTGAGAAATCCCTATAGAGCTAAGCTGTAGAATACAAAATGCTCAAATCGCACACCAAATCTCATAGCAAATTGACATTTTTGCTCTACCCTGTTTTTAGTGTCTCCACATGCACTATCTAAGAGAGAGAGTAGAAGAATTGGAGAACTTCTTACTCATTGCTTGCTTGCTTGAATCCTTTCTTCCTCTCCTTCATTCCAACCTTCAAAACTAGCATATCTCAGTTTTACTGCTTTGATACAATGATGTCACAAATCCTGTGGTGGGGGAACTTGCTTGAGTTGCTGCATCAAACACACACCATATACGAAAGAGGAAGCTCGATCAAGAACACAAGAAGAAAAATGGAGATCAAAATATTTTCTTATTGACTTCTTCTTCTTCTTCTTTTATATGTAATAGAATGTGCGTAAAGTATACTATAATATAAAACATAAAGGAATGTGGCCTACTCATAACTAACTATAATAACCAATTGGCATTATAATCCTTTCCTTCAGTAGGTCATGTACACCTATTACTTCTTTAAAAACCCTTGCTAGCACATCTGTTTGTAGACTTGTATTTCTCACCACAATAATTAATAAAACTCTTCATTTTGAAGCCCGTTTATGAATACAGTGGAGGGATTTTTACATGGATCTCTTGGTCTTTGGAATTCTCTTATAGAGGCTCTAGATGTGGGTGATATAGTTATAGATTTTTTCTATGTCCTTTTGATAGACATTCATCATGTTAACAATGAGATTGTTAACATAACATACTTGAGAAAATCTCTTGATGAAGAGGTCCTTGAGCATGTGAAAGTCATTGCGTTCTATGTTATCTAGGTTAACGTACCAAGTGCATCCCTTTTCCCCTAAGCACAACCCCAAAGCTTATGCATGTTGATCACCATATAGGTTGTTCACCTCACAAACTTGCTCAAACTACTCAATGAAGCTATAAGGGACATCTTCTACTTCGTACTTCTCAAATTTTTTTGTAAGTATTATGATTTCTTTAGCTCCTAGTGTTGGGAACAATTTCTAACCTTGCCAAGATTGAAGTGGCTAACATTGCTCTGCTTTGTTCATTGTCAAAATTATCCACTAAAAATGTCTTATATAACAGTTTGGCTGGCATGAGATCTACCTCAAGTGATCTTTCTCTATCAGCATTTGCTCCTAGTTCAGTTCTTCCCACTACGAATGCGAATATGCATTGGACCTAGTTTAGTTCTACCTCTCTCCTTTGCATGTCAAGCCTTTATTCTAACAAGAGTCTAGCAACTTATTTTAGCAAGTCTTTTTCTAGCCTTCTCTTCTCTTTCAGTTTGGTTAGTATTGCAATTTGCTGATACCTCCTTGTGTACTACCCTTTTCTTCTAATCATATTGCTTTAATAGCCATTGGATTTCTTTTGGGGATCATCTAGAGTCAAAACCAAATTTATTCATACTGAATCCCAAGGTGGACATGGCCTCTCACTCTTCTTGTAGGACTAGAGTTTCAATGAGGCTGATCAAGTTAGATAAGGAGGTAGTGGTTCTTGGGGAAGACACTTTTTGCTCTTAGAAATGGTCGAATGATCGAGGCATTGGTTGCTTGGGGTCAAACTCACTTTTAGCTTTATGGACTTCATCAAATAATGAGGCATGTTGATGGCTAGGTTAACTTCTTAAGGTATCTTTCAATGGTGGGTCTATTATTCCAAGTGTGTTTCCCTCCCTCATCTGTTTGTTGCAGTTTACTGCTTAGGACATATTTGGTGTTTTATAATTTGGTGTTAATGAGGGAGGTTCTAATGGTGGTTGCTACTTCCAAGATGGGATTTTATACCCAGGGAAGATGTCTACCAAATTTGGTTGTCATACAAGTTAGTATGTGAGGGTTATAGGCTTTGTAAGATCAATGTCTTACTAGGACTGCACGTACAAAAAGAGTGTCATAGGCCATATACACTTTTTTTCTGGAAAAATCTTTCATAATTTGGTCACAATGACTTCACAAAAATTGTATGTCGAAAATGAGAATAAATTTTGCACAAGAAAGCTTGGCAATATAAGTTATGGATCAAAAGCTATGAATAGATTTCTAGGGTGGCATTATTTGACAGTTTTCAAATCAAGGAGTGATTAATCTTGATGGGTACAAAGTATTATAACTAATATTTGGATGATAATGTCACATGTAATTGAGAGGATACAGATTTTGGGATCCCATTTTCATGTAAAAACATATTCATGAGGATTCTATTGGAGGAACATGAAAATCGAGAGCTTGAAGAGGTAGTGCATGATATTGATGAAGGAGAAGATATAGAGCTTGTAAAAGGCAACGAGGACCTTGAAAATTCAATTGAACTACCTACTATGGTGAATTACTTCAAATCTCATAGTCAAACTCTTACAAAGACACTAACCACTTGGCTAGGAAATCATGGGATTGAAGCTTGTTCAACAGTAGTAGGTGTAACCCCTCAACTTAGTAAAAAAACACCACCTTCTCATAAAGAGTGTAGTGTCTAGACCTTTGGTGGATGAAGGAAATCAGATGATAAAGATGCTCCCCCCAAATGTAGGATAGGCAGCAACTAATACTATGCATTGTTGTAGGCATGAAGACATAGAAAATCTTATCTCTCTTGGGAGCTTTTAACACTAGTGTTTTGAATAATTCCATCTTAACATCTTGAAATTCCACTTTACATGGTTCCATTTATTAAAAAACATGGCTGTACAACAAGAGATTCGTTAGAGGCAATAAGCGCTCAACCAATGCATTAACGAACCGATGATAATAGCCTATAGAAGAAAAAAAGTTCTGAATCTGATGAGGGGGACTGATGGGTAGGCTCATAGCTAAGATAACACCTACCATTTTTAGGATTAGGGGCAATGTTAATCACACTCACAACATGACCCAATAATAAACCACAAGCACCTCGAATACACACTTCTAAGGATTTAATGCTATATAGTACTCACACTGAAATACTCAAAGTTCTTGCAAAGACAAATGAACTACCTACTATGGATCACGGTAGCCCCCAAATCGTGTATAAAAATATTAAGCTCTTTAGGGGAGATATCGACAAATATCTTGTCAATTGTCATTTGTTAGGACCTAGGAGCATTATATAGACCAAAAGCCATGGTACATAAAGGTACCATCAAAGACTGTAATGAATGTCATTTTCAACTTATCCTTCTCAACTATTGCCATCTAGTTGTAACCCGTAAAATAATCTATGAAGGAGTATATCTCTTACCCTATCAAGTGATCTGTCAATAAAGGGTAGAGGATAGTAATCCTTGCTATCTACTTAGTTGCCTCCTTAAAATCCACGCATAAGTAAATTTTATTGTTCTTGTTTCTTATCACAATCAATGAGCACCATTCAATGTGTTCAATGGAAAAGATCATATTTTCCTTTATTAGACACATTAATTCCTTTAAAAAAGGCTCTCACAACTCAAAAGTTATTTGTCTAACGTTTTGCCTTACAAGCTTCTCCTTTTTTCAATGGGATTGTATGCATGATAACAATAGGAGGAATCCCCTTCAATTTATCATAGCTCCATGAAAATATGTCTCTAAACTTATGAAGGAGTACCACATAATCTATACACTCATCATCTGATAATATGGTGTTGAGCTTGATTGGAAGGTTGATTGTTGAGAGTGCTCATGATGAGTTGGATGCCTTGAAAGGCCAGCTCAAGAAGAGCTTTGAGATGAATGACATGGGACATGCCTCACATATTGTTGGGGTGCACATTATGCGCAATCTCTCTCTAAGGGGATTCCTCTACTTGTCACAGAAGAAGTACATCCAGAAAGTCCTTGAACGGTTTCATCTACAAGAGGATGTTAAGCCTACTGGCTATCCTTTACCTTCCCATGTGAAGGTTAGTCATGCCGATTGTCTATAGTTTGATGAGTAGAAGGTGGACATGGCCAAGATCCCTTATGCATTTGTAGTGGGTAGTTTGATATATGCCATGATAGCCACTCATCTTAACATCTCATTTGCAATATGAGTTGTGGCATGCTATATGGCTACACTTGGCAGACATCATTGGGATACCGTTAAGGGTATCATGAGGTACCTAAAGGGTACAACATCTATGTGCATCTATTATGGTGGCTAGGATATAAGAGTCATGGGACACATTGACTCTAATTATGCAAGACATGCAGATAGTAGGAAGTCCAAACCGCTAGCTATGTCTTCACCTTTGTTGGAGATGTTGTTTCTTGGATGTCCAAGGTGCAGAAATTCATGGCCCTATCTACTACAAAGGCAAAGTATGTTGTAGCTGTAGTGGGAGTTCACGCTCATCCTCCAAGACCCATGGACAGCTGATTTCTTCAAGCATTTCAAGCAAGCACAAATGGCTATCTCTCACCTAGTTGACGTACCTTTGATCCTACAGGGGTGTAGTGAGCTTACCTTGATGCCCGAATGAGTAGCCTCCTCCCTCAAGAAAATTGGTAGCTCCACGATTCGAGATGTAAGCTCAAGCAACCTCAAGCCTCCACCTCCAAGATCTAGTCTCCATAGCCATGTGTGAGACAAGAGAAGAGAAGAGAAGAGAAGAAGAATAGAGGAGATGATGGAGAGCTTCTTCTCCAAGATCCCTTTCTCTCACACACTCACTCCCTCACACTCTCACACTCCCTCTCTCAAGCACACACAAGAAAGCAAAAAGAAGATAAAAAGATACCACTTTTGCCACACACTAGAAGAATGAGCTTCTCATTCACTTTTTGGGTTTATATACAAGGCCAAAATCCCTTGGGCACCCATCCCCTTTTTTTTACATGACTAAGCATCTTGCCAAGGTTCTCTTTCCCTATTCCCTTCTAGTTGCCTTATCCCTTCACCTATGTCCATTTAGACTTTACAATTTGCATATGAGGGAGCCTGACACTCTTCTAAAATGAATTACATTGCGCCCTATGCTTTCCTTGCTAGGACATTCGGAGCACCTTGCTAGAATCTTTAGTAATCTCCCACATTCTTTTTGAGTACCTTGCTAGAATATTTGGTGCTCTCCCTTATTCCTTTTGAGCATCTTCCCAGAGTATTCAGTGCTCTCCCACATTTTTTATGAGCTTTCCTTCTCCTCCATTTTTCTTGCATGGGTAGAATGAGCTTATCTATTCATTTTTTGACTTGGGCTTCCTTAGTCTTCCTCTACTTCTTTTTGGGCTGCATGGTCTGTAACATGTCTATAACATTACCCCCCTCCTAGATGAGTGCCAGTCCCATGGCACTTGCATGTCTGAGCTAATGAGGGTTTGGTGATTTGAAGGGTGTTTGTGTGAGTTGATGAGGATGGGTCCTCATGGGGATTGGTCACGGGGAGAAGCTAATCACATGATTGAAGTGGTGGATGCCTAGAGTGGATCAGCTTAATAAGGTAGATACATTCCGCCAGGTAGTGCACCTTCTTCTTTTTTCAAGTGCACTACCTGGGGGAATGTGTCTACCTTTCCGTGTGGTGCATTGTACTCGTGCTATAGCAGAATTGGGAGCTGGGTCGAATCCTAGGTGTTGTCCCACACTTGAGGACCCAATTCTTGCCTAAGGGAGTGTGATGAGTGTGGCTTAGGGAGACAAGTCTAACCATAGGCGAGGTGACCTCCCTAGGTATGTCTTGCCCTTGATGTGCCCTAAGCGTAATGTGGGGAATAAAAATTGGACAAGGGGTTAGGGATGGAGCCGACTGACGAAAGCCACTAGACATACCTAAGTTGAGGACCCCTAGGTGCAATGACTATGGCCTGCATATAGTGAGATGATTCGGTTGCGTTCTCTTGTGATTTTCCTCTCATAATCTCTTATTATTTTATTCTATTTTCTATTTTATTTATCTTTTCTCTTCTTCTTCTTCTTTTTTTGAATAGACAAAAATCTAATCTTCATCAAAGTCATGAGAGGGAGGAGTTGGGAGCTTAAGAGATTTGTGAAGGAATCTCCAACTTTGCATGTATCCTTTGAGGTTTATTCGTGCATGGAGAGGAGTAGTGGAAAGAAATGGATGATTATAGCGAGTGAAGTCTTCTAAGAGAGCTAAGAAAAAACAAGGAAGGAGGGTAGCTCACATCATTAACCTAGTCATAGCGCAGCTGCCTATGCCATTTGGATAAAAAAAGAGTGTCGGTAGGCGATACTCTTATGATGTAGGATCTTGCTTTAATATTACTCTAAGTAATCTAAGATAATTACATGTAGTTAGGAAGATTGGGTCTGGGGCACGAAGTGAATTCGTTAGGAAAGTGGGCTATGGAGTCGTATAGTCCATGCAGAGTGAAAGTGAGGGCTTCCTTAGGCTTGGTGGCATTGACATTGTATATTCTAGGGAAGTCATATTGCCCATGGATGTCTAGATTGTAATCCAGTCCTACCCTTCTTAGATATGTCATGAAAGTAGGGTTATTTCTTTTGAAGTATAGGGTGTTACAAAATGACATCGAGGCATCCACGTTGCCTTCCCAAATGCGCCTCCTCCACTTCACTTGACACTCATAGACCTTCATGGTTTTGGGCACCTCATAGAATTTGTTCTCCCAGTAGTCTAGAGCCTCTATTTCCCATTGGGTATGATTCATCTCTCTCTCAAAGGTCCCACCCATCTCCAACCTCCTTCCGACATTGATCACCTTTTCCACCACTTTGGTTGATAATACCCTACTCAATGTGGTGGAAAATCGGAAATAAAAGTCAAACAGTTCATAGTTATTCTCTCTCTGCTTCCAGAATATGAGTTCAATATTATGGTTTACTGGGAAAGAGTCTTCTCTCGGTGGGATGGGTGTTGCTAGCATTACTATTGATTGAGCATTCAACCTTCTTCATGCTTGCTCTTGCATTTTCTTACTCTTCTTTTTGAGTTCAACTTTCCTAGCAATAGGGGTGTCCACCTGTTGTTGCTCTTCAGGTCGTGGGGAAGGAGGTTGTGGGATAAGATTCTCCTCTTGTTGTCCCATTTCTAGGCTTGCCCTTGTCTCTTTAGCTGGCCTTTTCACCTCCTCTCGTCTGTGCTCTTATGGCCTTGCTTCCTTGGGTTGTGCTACTTATTCTTGGATATGCAGTTTGTGTCTCAGAGCCCTGCATGTGATTTTCAAATTTTCCCTTAATGATTCAAAGGCCTTCTCCTCTTCAAATTGCATGGCATCTAAGAGAGTGTTGAGGAAGGTGCATTGTTGGGCTTCCAAACTTATTTTTATGGCCTCTGCCTTGCTTTCTGCTAACACCTTGTTGCCTTCTTCAAGGACTAGTTGACGTGCTAAGTCTCTCACCCTTCCTTCGCTCCTATCCACCCATGCATCTGCTCTTCTCTTCATTTCCTCCAAGATCTCATTATGCCTTTGGGATAATGCTCTTAGTCTCCTCTCCTGTTCCTCAATTCTCTTTCCAATTGTTTCTACTCTTCTAACTCCAAGGCTACCCTCTTTCCCAAATCTTCTATGTGCTTCTGGTGCCTTCGGCCCCTCTCTTTTTCTGTTATTGCTGCTAGCTGCTCCACAGCATCTTGGATCTTTTCATTCTCCCCTTGCAGGTCTTTATACAACACTACTAACTCATCATAATCGTGTTATAGGCTCATGAGATTTTGTGTCTCTTCAGCAAGCTTTGCTTGCCACCTTTCTTCTTCTCCTTCCTCGGCATTGAGCTCCTCCTTTAGCTCGTTTATCTCTCTTTGACATATGGCCACTTATTGGATTCTTTCTAGTTAAAAGTCTGTCATAGTCTCCTTTTTAGCCTCTAACTCAACAATAGCTATTTTATTTTCTTATTTTGCTCTCTCAAGTTGTGATAAAAGTTCCTTGACATAGTCATCATAGTTTGTAGACCTTGGCAATGTTGTAGGAGTAGTCATGTATGCTTCTATCTTCTACCTTTTGGGGTCTTGTCTGGACTCCACATCAGTTATCGGTATTTTTGCTCCAGTCACTGGGGTCCTTCCACTTCCACCTTGAACTATTTCTTTATTGACAAAAAAAGATGCACCTAGCCCACGAGGTTACTCGCATCCACCATGGTAGAAGTACCTTTGGTGGGTGCAAAGATTGGGGTGGTGGGCACTAGGCTTGGGCACTAAGCTGGCTGGAAGTGGGTGCAATAGGCCTTTACCCTTGCCCTCCATAACTAGCAGTGCTACAGCCTCTAGCACTTGGGTGCTAGTATTGGGGCCTTCGTATCTAGGTGGACTCATGGCCATCAGCTCTTCTTCCCTTGAGGGCTACTCCACTAATAGGTGGATGAACAGAGTATCAAGAATCGCATGGTGGGGGGACTTGCTTGAGCTGTTATGCCAAACACACACTGTATACACAAGAAGAAGCTCACTCAAGAACACAAGAAGAGAGGTGGAGGCAAAAATATTACCTTGCTGATTTCTTCTTCTTCTTCCACACACTATATAATATACACAAAGTATAGATAAGATACAACATAAAGGAAAGTGGCCTACTAAGTCAAACAGTGCATAACAGACTACACTAATCGACTGGCGCTATATCTTTGCTAGTTGTAGATAGGTGTAACAAACTAAATATAATAAGTGATAAGTGAGTGGCCATGTGAGTATCATAATGACCACCAACGTGCTAAGTATAGATGTGTGGACCTATCTAGCTAGGCGGTCCATCATCAATGTCCGCACGTATTGAGCTTGCCATCTCAACACTCCCCCTCAAGCTCAACTCTATCTCTGCAACTCCAAGCAAGCTTCAAAAATTTTGAAGCTTCTCTACACCCAATGTGTCTTTGAAAATGTTAGCTATCTGATCCTGTGTGCTGATATATACCAAGTCAATCTCTCTTGCAAGTACCTTCTCTCTCACAAAGTGGTAGTGCACCTCAATGTGTTTTGTCCTAGCATGGAACATTGGATTCTTAGCTAGTTGTATGTTGCTCATGTTGTCACAATGAATGACAACTGGACCATCTCCTTGCACATCCAAATCACCTAATAACTTTTGCAGCCATACCACCTCACATGCTGCCATAGTAGCACCATTGTCCTCAGCCTTTGTACTCGATAAAGCAAATGTAGGTTGCTTTTTGCTGCTCCATGTAAGTGCTCCACTACCAAGGGAAAACATGAATCCACTAGTAGATCTTCTATCTCACGTGTTACCAGCCCAATCTGCATTTGTGTATCCAAAGACCTGTACATCCTTAGCTACCTCATAAAAAATTCCATAATGTAAAGTGGACTTCACATATCTCAATATACGTCTAACTACATCCAAATGAGGCTTTCTGGGCATCTGCATAAATTGACTGACAAGGCCAATAACGTAGCTCAAGTCTGGCCTTGTGATAGTCATGTAAATCAAACTCCCTACTATCCTCTTGAACATAGTAGAGTCTTTTATCTCATCCCCAATGTCAGCACTCAACTTCACATTTTGCTCCAATGGTACTAAAAGAGGCTTACATGTTGTCATACCATACTTGGATAACATATCCAAGTCATACTACCTTTGGGATAGCCATATACCATCATCATATCTGATCACCTCAATACCAAGAAAGTATCTCAGGTCACCCAAATCCTTCATCTCAAACTTCTTCTTCAAGAAGTCCTTAACTATAGCAATCCTATTATCACGATCACTTGTGATAATCAAGTCATCCATATAAATGACTATGATGACCAAACCTGCATCTCTCCTTCTCACATAAAGTGAGTGATCAGCATTAGAAATACAAAATCTAATATTGACAAGATACTCTCCAATCTTGTCAGACCATGCTCTAGGTGCTTGCTTCAGCCCATAGAGCGCTTTCTTTAACCTGAACACATTTCTAGGATGCTCTAAATTCTCATAACATGTTGGCTATTCCATATACACTTCTTCTTGCAATTCACTAGCAAGAAGGCATTCTTAACATCCATTTGCTGCAAACTCCAACCTTTGGCTATACTGCTAAGGCAATCACGTATCTAATAGTTGCCATCCTAGCAACTGGATTGAATGTCTCTTCATAATCTATGCCATATGTTTGAGCACAACCTTTTGCAACTAGCCTAGCCTTATACCTTCTAACGGAACCATCTGCGTTATGCTTGACTTTGTAAACCCACTTACAGCTAGTAGCTTTCTTACCCTTAGGCAAGGGTACTAAATCCCAAGTCTTATTGGCTTCTAATGCAGTCATCTCCTCATCCATTGCTGCATCCCAATGAGTATGACCAACAGCATCCTCAAAACAAGTGGACTCAACAGCCTCAACTAGTTTCACCATATAAGCATAATGGTGAGCTTCATAACCTTGAAAACCAAATTTTTTAACATGGTATTTGACCCTGCTAGACCTGCATAACACTAGATCACTCAATGGAGCCTTTACATTACTATGAGCTCTCTGTACACCTAGTGTCCTGACTAAAAAAATACCAAGCTCATCATCCAAACTCTTTGAACCACTAGAATCTCCATCAAATCCCAAATGACTAGTAGATGCATCATTACCATCTAGCACTTTCTTCTTTTATTTGTCTTTGCTTGCAACACTTATAGATCCACCTGAAGATGTGGGGCTACTCCTTAGTATCCCAAACCAAGGGCTCACTATAGGTGTAGTACCGGATGATGTTTCTAGTCCACTAAGACTCTGTGATTATTTATTTTCTTTCTAGACATAGCTATCATGATCATTATAATCATCTAATACATCATCACCAAGTGCATACCAACTACTCATCTCATAAAAAATAACATCCCTGCTGACAAGGTTATAACAACAATACCCTTTTTGCTCTAAAGAGTATCCAATAAAAATACATTTTTCAGCCTTTGGATCAAGCTTCCTTTGTAGCTCATCTGGCATATGAACATATGCAACACATCCAAATACCTTCAAGTGTGATACATCAGGCTTCTTGCCAGTAAAGCAATCTTCAAGAGTCATCCTGTTCATAATATAGACAGTAGTATGGACAACTTCAGACCATAAATAATTTTGCATTTTCTTTTCAGCCATTAATGCCCGTGCAACTTCTGCAATATGCCTATTTTTTCTTTCTGCAATTTTATTTTACTGTGGGCTATACCTGCAAGTAAATTGCCTCTTTATCCCATAACAAAACATTAGTGAGTTTGGAAATCTCTCAATTTTCATTTTTTGAATCCTAAAAAGATGGCACCCAAAATAACATATCCATAAGTTTTTCAAAACCATATGATGTACCTATCATTGGAAAGTGCTTGAAAAATGGAATCTATTGAGCTATAGAGTACTCAATTTGGAGTTATAGTGTTCAAGTTATGAAAAATACAAAGATTTGACTATGTTTCCCAAACTTTCAAGCACTTCACTTTCAAACATGTTTCTATTTCAATAGTTGCCTTGAAAGATTTGAAGTGCTCAAATACATCACTCTTTTCCTTCATGAAATATACCCATAGCTTCCTTAAATAGTCATCAATAAACGTGACAAAGTATTTTTTGTCATCAAGAGATACATTATATGTAGGCCCCCAAACATCTGTATGCACTACATCAAGTATATTTTTTCTCACTTCTCTATCATGCGAGAAGGGTTGTCTTGCCTGCTTACCAAATTGGCATGCTTCATAGACTTTATGAAATTCTACATCTCCAAAGGAAGACAACCATGTAACCAATCCTCTAGACTGCATTAATTTCAGCCTTTGCACATTTTCATGTCCAATACGTTTATGCCATATTTCAATGTCTGCAACAACCACTCCTTTTTCCTTTAGCATACATAGTAGCATCCATTACAGGAATTCCAACATCTAAAGTGAACATGCGGCCAACTCTACTTCCTTTTGCAACCAACCTGCACTTATCATTAAATTCTTCTACAAAACAACCTTTTGCATTGAATCGGACCTGCAACCCTTGCTCTTCTACCATTTGGCCAACAAACACTAGATTCTTTGTGATTGAAGGCATATGTAATACATCTGTCAAACTCTTTCACTACAAGATATAGGCCTTATACCGATGTTAAAAGCAACGAAAATGTTCATAAAGAAATTTTCCCTCGTCGTCTCAAAAAGCGTCATTATTGGCGACACCATAGAAGAGTCGGTATTAGCATTGTTATCAGCGTCGCTATTTGCATCGGTATCAATGTTGCAAATGCGATGGTGATAACAACGCTTTGCGATGCATCTTGTGACGCTAATAGCAATCCGTGCAGTAAATTTGTGGTGCTAATAGCGATGGTAAAAAGGAAAAAAAAAAGGGACAGGGCAGCAAGCTGCCCTTTCACATATAGCACTATATGCTTTATTTGGGCCATACAAAGTAGTTTCAGTAATGTGTACAATGCTCGTGTAAATAAAGGCAAAGTGTACTTAAATCATAACACTGATACATGAAATAAATACATGATCATGTAATGAAAGCAACCGGTATAATCATGGCAAGATACTACTACTACATAGAAAATGTCTACATAGATCACGTGACCAAAAAAGAAGAGTATGTGAGCTCCAGGGATCCAAGGGCAAGCTATAGATCCTTTCCATCCAAAACCTCATCCCGTCGCAAAGGAGCATCAAATGGACTCTGCAAAAAAAAAAAAACTACACATCAGTCTAGCATACAATAATGCATTTTAATTAAACTTAGTAACTACGTACAAGAAAGATGAGTGACTATAGGGCCGCTATCGAAGGATTTCGAAAGCAAAGTCGCGACCACAGGACCTTGACTAATTTCAGGATAGAAATTCAATCAAGCGAGTTCAGGTTATGCAGCAGCAAAGATAGTTGATTTAACATGCATTTGTTCAATAAATCTGTTGTTCACAGCCTGAAATACTTTTGGATCCAAGCACTTCCGATTCCAGTAATCAAAGGCTAGTTTCAAATTAGCAATTAAACATATAAAGACAACTCATACACAACATAACTATCTGAGTGTCCAACATCACGATTGATTCCTTTTTACCAGAAAAATAGAGGATTTTTATATCTGAAAAACCCCAGGATTTGCTACTTTTGTGAGAAAAATGTCAAAATGCATTTGCAGGAAATCTGTCACATTCTGAACTGCCCACTGCAATGATATTTCTTAGTATGAAATCCTCAACCAAGTTCTGCATCTTTTAAAGAATAGGGTATCAGCAATTTTCAGACATGAAACATACTGCATCTGCTGTCCTTGCTCACTTCAGACATGAAACATACTACATATGTTGTCCTTGCTCACACTTGACAAAACTCCTTTTAACATTCAAGCAAAATCAATCCAAAGTTTGGGATAGCTTCAAATTCCCTTGTCTTGATAGAGAGTGAAAACTTGGCTTTCAGCTTCAAGGGACTCTAGTACCAACAGTGCAGTTGGCATATTCCACATAAAAAAATCAATGGCATAATGTATCCCTCTTACAGATTCAATGAGTCTCCATACATTAGACCTTTGCCTTAGTTTTTGCCTTACCTGTACTTCTCTCTGATCACAGGTAAAGTACAGTTCTTAGTATTACTCTGCAAATCGTACATGGCTTTTATGCATTCCTTTAATTTTTAGGCTCTATCTCAGAATTATAATCTGCATATACTTTGTACTGTATCTCTGGATCAATGAAGGATTGAATAACAGAACTGGAATCTTGAAACGATCAGCTCCAATCTCAATTCTTTGTCCATCAGGTAGCTCCTACAGTCTCATCAAAGCTTGATTCTTGAGATCTCCTTAGCGTACTTTCTTCACTCCAAAACGTCATCTTCTTCACCAAAGAGGTACAGGATTCGGTCCCCATCTTCAATTCCTCACAACCTCATTCACGCCTTCGTCACCCGTTCTATCACAACAACAACATCTGCATCCTGCAAACTCCATTGCATTGAAGAAGGTGCCGTCAGGGAAAAAGCCACCACACGACCGTCAAAGGAGCAGCAAGTGATGTCATATCAGCTACACAGAGGGTGATGTCAGAGGGATTTCGAGAGGCCGACGGCATCGGCGAGCTCAGAGAGGCATACAGAAGGTGACTTGCAGACAAAGCGACGGCATACGAAGGACAAGAAGTTGACGTAGAGCTCTAAGTCCGTAGCAAAATAGCCTTCATAAGTTTTTTCCCATTAATTTCGACATTATTGAACGTCCTCTCAATCTCTGGGTCAAAACTGCTCAAGCTGCTTCTTACAAGAGTCACAATCATCATACGAGTGCACCATGTGTCCATCATCAACCCATTCTCTGACCTTGAACTGTGTGGCGTCTGAACCGTCCAGCCAACGGAGCTTTTTCCTCATCCGACATGGCACTCCCAAACCACCTATAACACAAATAGAATAAGACCAGTAACCAAAAAGCTCGTCTCTGTGCCAAAAATCTCATGTTCAGAGAGACGACAAGATACCCATAGCACCAACGCCAATGACAATGCTTAATAGTATCATCGATTGCATAAGCTTTTGTCTCCAATCCAATTCTCTCCCTTTCATCATTCTGGGTTCCTTTTCTCCCGTCCTCAACTCCCTTGTTCTGTAGCCCTTTCATCTCTGATTTCATTCAGTGTCGTCTTCCCAGCAAAAAGCCCCCTTTTGAAAGTAGCCATCCCTTTCAAAATAGCCATCCGTCGCTTTTTCTTCCCCCAGGATCCTTAGGGGACCCAAACATTCCCCAAAACATGTGGCACAAAGCGAAGCAGTCGACAGATCTGATTGTATACCCTACCCTTGGGTTTCCACCACTTGTAAACATGGGTTTACCCAAATATAAAACAAGGCACTATAGGAGCTCCTGTCTCAATTGCTACACGTATGAAACCAACTCTCTGCTTCAGATAAGCTACCTCACGGTCATGTTCCATAAAGAGCATCTCTCTAACACCTCCAGGAATCAGAACACAGCTACAACCATCTTTTAATAAATCGCAAAGAACCTTTCTTGAAGCAGACACTAGTCCCAACCAAGTCCATATGTGTCTTAAAATAGGAGTCCTAAAAACCGCACTGCTTGCCAGACCCTTAACTTTTCAACTGCAGAAATCTCCATTGCAAAATCTAAGGTAGATGGTAATTGATCTTCTAGTGCTTCTGAAACTGATCCAAACTTCCCAAACATATCCATTACTATGCTTCCAAACTTCTCTCCACTATACTCACATGCAAAAAATAAATATAAACACAACAACTAAGTATGTACAAAGTAACAAATATCACACACACAACATTTTTGGTGGATTCCACACCTCGGATGCGCAGCAGTACGACACCACCGCGTCCATACAATCGGTCGATCAATGCAATGATACCGTGCCTCTCTGCATATCGAGTCTCAAGGCTGGTGGAATCACGGTTTGTAATGGAGTGCTACAAAGAAAAAAAATACAACTGTTAGAAATACGATTGTCAGTACAAAGGATATTGCAAAAAAGTAAGCAAGCAGAACAAAAGAAAAACTTACAAAGTCCTCCAGATATGTCCTGTGGCCGCCACTCCCAAGATGATGGACCACTCCGGCCTTTAGTCGTGCCCTTGCCACCTCTCACTGCTGTCTCCAACGTCCCGGAGAATCTGTAGCCTCCTCCTTGAGTTGGCAGAAATTGTCTGTGTCTAGCCACTCGGGCTTTGAAGCCCCACTCTTGAGTGCCTTGCGTGCGTCTGATCGTCTATGTGACATGTATGCATGCATGCACTCCATCATCCAGCCTGTGGAAAACCTATATACTGTGACTGGTACCGGAAACTCCTCATGCAAGGATGCTACTATGTAGTCCTTGCTCCCCTCCAGTACGTTCTTCCAATGATCCAAGACGTGCCAGAAAACTTGTTGGCACAATTCTCTCATACGAGCCATCACCCTCCTCCCCTCATAATTCATGATGATGGCTCTTGTCCTATCATCTACAAGGTAGGCAAACCCTCTAGGGTATGCCTAAGATAGGTCCTCTCCCACCTGCGACCACGCTCCTGGGCATATCTAGGAGACCCCTATACATTTGGTGTACCTACGGGAGTAGTATCTCTCAGAGTAGCACCCATAGGGGTGCCACCTGCGGACGACTAAGAAAAACCCGGAGTGACTGGAGTAGACGTCCCCACAGATGTGACAAATCCTACGGGTGATGCAACTCCAGCAGAATGAGGAGACGGAGACACTGTGTTGGTACCTCCACAGAAACCACCTGAGCCACGCTCTCTCAAATCACCACAAGAGCAAGGAGTAATACCTGTATCCCAAGCTGGCCATGGGCTCACTCCATCCAGATCTCCGCAGCATCCCCCTGAACCACTCCCTCCATCTAGCCCAAGTCTGGAGCGTCGACCTTGTCTGCTGAAAATTGAAGCATCAGAGTGCGCCGAAGTAGATCTAATAGAACAAATTTATGGTGTGTGAGACAGCTCCTGGTCCACCATATCTCTGAATCTCACCATTTGATCTGGAGACATACACGTGAAGATCTCCTATAGCTCCTCATCGCTCACCCCTCAACTCATCAAGATGATCTAAATATCCACAAAGGTCACTTGCACATACAAAAATTGAAGTTAGCATAACCAATATAAATCATACAAACCACAGTAATATAAATCTTTAAAAAATGATCTTACTTAAAATGCATATCTTATGTACCCTTATAAGCGATTCGTCAACGAATTGAGTAGGTGGATGCTCCAAGTATGAAGTACCCTATGGTCCCATGTCAATCTCCTGACACAACTGCACATACACTGGAAGATCGATAGACATGTCACTACAAAACGATGAGTCCACCTCGTTCTCAAAGAATTCTTGGACTCTTGTATTTTCATCATTGTTACCTGATGCTGGCTCCTCTACATGCTCTAAGCTTTCGGTGGCTTCCACCCCTTGCAATATCAACCCCTCTATTTGCATACTATCCTAATCTATTCTCAGAACATCACTTTGATCATATACTCTCGCACTTCGGGGAGTTGAAGGTATAATGTACCACCATCAAGGTTTTCGGGGGTTTGGATAGAAAATTATCTGTTCATAATCACGTACAAGAGAGATTTAACTATTGTGACATGTACCATGTCGTAATACAATTAAAAAACACATGAGTTCATGCACTTGTTCACAATGGGCCGGCAACACAAACGTATTGCACAAATCTATCCATTTTTTTTCAGAATCTATTTCAAGAAATCCAGATGGACCTCGTCGAACTGTTGCTTCAGCTCCTTCAAGTACCACTTTGAACCACTACACATCGAATAGGATCATGGAGAAGCTATGGTAATCCACCGTGACAATGCTTTGCAAGTTTCCAAAATACTCCATCTCATCTATAACCGTGTTTGGATCCATTGCTCGTCGTCGGCTCTCTTGCTTGAACCTTTCCATGATACCACAATCTATTGTGGAGCGCATTTTATCAATACGCTCCATGCGAAAATGCCGTCCGTGTGACCACGCCGTACTATATATTTTATATTGTACATTGAAACACTCAATTAGTTGTTGCAAATAAAATATAAATATGACAAACCCTAAACACATCATCACCTTTGGACTACATCCCCTTGAGAATTCTCACTCCTCGGTTGAGACCTCCGCCCCTTCATGAGATGCTGTTGGTCAAAGCTCCATACAACCATCGCATTGACATAACTGAAAGCAACCATCAACACTCGACTACGGCCAAAGCGCCTCCATCTTGCCTACCTCCTTCAAATCCATTCGTACCCCTATAGTGTCTCTCTTTTTTGTGATGTGGTCCCATAGCAAGATGCCCATGTTCTTGAAAATATGCATGGGATCCAACAAGTGGTTGATCTGTAAGTGGGTCCAATATGGCAACTCATAGAAAATTGAGAACCATCACATTCCATTTGGATGTGACTCTCTATGGACCATTTTAATCTCATACCAAATTTGGGCATTCATATGTGCTAGAGGTTGTCCAAGAAAACCTTTCTGAGTTCATGACCCTCTGGAAAGAAAGTAGTGTTTCCTTGATATACCATCTTCTTCATGGTTCGTGACCTTTGGGAGTCTAATTGTGGCCCATACAATGGATATGCATGATAGCCTGTAACCACACCTGTCTCAACTCCTCTATCCAGTGAATACAAACTTGAATGAGCTATGATAGATATTACCAACGAGAACGGAAGCCCACTTATCTAAGCACTCTCCAAATTCCGAAAAGTCATGCATGGTCCACATGAGAAAGGCTCGAATATTGGCGCACCATCAACCATCGCGCTTGCTCATATCTTGCACGGTGATCCCCTCCTCCCACAAAATCTTAAGCTCATTGACTAATGGATGACGATACATGTCCATATTTTTGACTTTGTAGCGGTCGGGAAAGAGCAAGCTAAGGATGAGATGTTCTTTATTCGTAGAAAGCCATGGAAGGATATTGTAGCTGACAAGGACTATAGGCCACACACTGTAAGACGTTGAGCGTAGACCGAATGGGTTCATGCCATCCATAGGAAGATCGAGCCAAAGATTCCTTGGTTCTCGAGCAAAGCCTGGGAAGGTAGAGTCAATGTGACTCCATGTGTGTGAATCTATGCCACGTTGTCAAGCTCACCATGCCAAACGTATGAAACATGTGGTTTATGCAGGGGATAAGTGAAAAGTGTCTAAGAACTTTTTGAGGAATGGTTTGCCCTTGCAAGTCTTGACAATACCTGTGAGCACCACACTTTGGACATGTCTCCATAGTCTCATATTCTCCTCGAAACAGTATGCAATCGTTGATACATGCATGGATGTTGTTGTGGTATGCCAAGCTTTGGTAAAACATGTCGCACATCATCACGAGACTCAGGCATGGTATTTGCAAGTGGTAATATATGATACTTCAGTAACTTGAAAAAAAATCATAAAACACCTTGAAAAAGCACAAATGTTTTTAATGATAGTGCCGAAAAGAAATCAATGAAGCGTATGTACAAGGTACTTGAACAACTCAGTCACACTTGCATCGCTCCACCTGTATTTTGCTTGCACACTTAGGAGTGCAAGTAGTGTCTTTAGGCAAGATACTCAACACCCATCATATAATGTTATGAATGCTTCCTCTCTAAGAAGATCAGAAGTCTTGACATCCATGGGCATCAATGCATTGATCATTGCCTCCATCTCAGGCTCCAAGTTTGTAGGTAAGTCTGGAAGACTGCATGTCTCCTCTGGTATTGACGGTATAGATTGGGTAGTACCTTCCAAGTGGTGCATTGGCTCAGGCACTCCATCCATCACATGCCCACGAATGCTTCTAACTAGCCACAAAGGATGCACTCCTCCTTAGGACGAGACATCACCTCCCTGGATAGAAAATTTTACAACCATGCCCAATGTTTTTGTATATGGTATTCAATTAGCTTGCGAATACAATGCATGTTTGATATACTTTTATTCTTACCTTTTGCTCAAAATCTGAGATCACCTAATCAATGATCTCAGATTGAAACTCACCAAAGCCTCGTACGTGTTCTATAGACAATCGATGTTTTCATCTAATTATCAGCTTACATTGAGAGCAAGGACATGGGACACGCTGATTAAGATACGCCTCGTAATCTTGAACATCACGACCTTCATCATTTTCCATTTGGTCTACATTACGACAAACAATTTGTTTTTGTTATCATTCTTTTTTTCTTTCTTAAATTGTTTGAGAAGGGATTTCTTCTCTTGTAACTCAACAAAATTAACGTATGTAAAGTCTTCACCCACCCACAAATTAACGTATGTCAGAGTGTTTTCCATCTCGTGGTATTGCACCGGACCTCGCCACCACTCTCTCTTTGTTTTTTATCCATTAATTCTCTTCTCTTCTTCCATGTCTCTCTCTCGAGTAGACACTCATGGATACCTAAATTCATGACTCTGAATTTGACCGAAGTCATTTTTCCTCCCAGAAAGAATTCCACCTTAGCAGTTTGCCTAGTACAAGTAACCTCACGACCATTTGCCAATTCTACAAGCAAGATGGGTGCTTCTACTGTGGCTATTCCTAGTCTTTTTGCACAAGCTGGTGAGATAAAGGAATGTGTACTGCCACAATCAATCAAGATCTTGAAACTTTTACCTTGATAGTCTGATGGTGTCTAAATCACCGAGAACTGGCGATTCAGGCCTTTCTTGTGTAGAGCGACATGGACTGTCACCCTTTCAAATTCTACTTCCATGGTCAAATCTTCTTCTTCTTCTTCTTTGCACATTTGCCTATTGGCAATGCAGGCAGTTCTTTCTCTACCTCGGGTAGCGGCTCCTTGACCACGCCCCTTTTTCCTTGGAAAGGTGCTTGGCGATGTCCTCCTCCAAGCTTGGAACATTGCCTCTTGAAATGACCGGGCTTGTTGCAGTGGAAACAATGGAGGTTTTGGCCATTGCTTTGAGTAGGAACAAAGTTGTTGACATTGTTAGTTCTTGCTTTCTTTCTTTGTCCCTGATTTTGACCTTGAACTCTCTTCATTTGAGGCCTGAATGCTCCTCTATTCGGGTCATTATAAGACCAAGTTTTGTTACCTCTTGGTCTAAACTACACCTCTTGAATTATAGGGGTAGCTTGAATGAGTGCGTCCTGAAGATCTGATGGGTGCATCGATTCGAGACGGGTATTCACTGGTGGATTTAAACCAGCACAAAATTTGGACACCTGTTGTGTCATGTCCATCTGTGGCGCATACTTTAGAAGTGAAACGAATTTAGAATAGTATGCGTTAAGAGTGAGCCCCAGCTGTTTTAGCTCGTAGAACTCATTCATTTTTTGCGTGCGATATGCAGGTGGTAAATATCTTCCCTGCATGGCTTTCTTTAGTTTCTCCCAGGTAACGGATCCTTCCGCGATCCCTTGATCCCTGCACCATTGCTTCCACCAAAGCCTGGCTTCGCCAGTGAGCTTCAACTTGGCGAGCATAGCCTGATTAGCGGCCGCAGTACTGGCTGCTTCAAAGTAATCCTCCATGGATTCGATCCAAATTTCAGCATCTGCTTGGATGGACTTGCCTCTTCTGTCAAATTCGAGCGGCTTAATCTGCTTGAGAAGAAACTTCTTCTCCTAGATTACAGTAGTACTTGATGTAAGAGGTGAGATGGGAACCTGTACCTAGGGTTGTGCCTGGATAAAGGTTTCTTAACGTTATTACATGATAATCGTTATTGATTTATATTACATCTCCAATTCCGCTATCACCCAAGCAATCTACCCACTTAACTTTTTATCAATTCTTATGCACAATCAGACATTGATAAAAATAAGTCTTATTCGTATTTATATGGGCATAGCCCTTTTCAGAATACAACATTTCTTGCGATGATAAGCCAAATGTTTACATTTAGTTTGGGGAGAATAATGTTGTATTATATTTATCTACAGGAACTATATAATAGTATGGTTTCGGGTCATGGAACTTCAAGAATCGGTAAGATATTGGAAGTCCAGGGTATCCTTTCCTTTGGAACCCATTCTTCTCATGGTGCCCCAACACTTTAATCCTGTCACGGAGATTACACGGGTTACTTCCTCATATACATATGAGTTCAGTTCAACCCTCCAACCTCAAACATGTAAAGTTGAATTTACGTGAGCCTCCACAAAAATGAATAGCTTCACGACTTTCAGGTCTTCCAACCACTTGATCCTCTTTAGGTTGGTTTGTAGGTATGCAAACCAGTGCGCAGCTATATAGTAGATTCCTGAGGCACCCGTCCATCTTCTTTCCATGTACAAAGGCGATAGATTATAGATTCGCTCTAGGATGTTCATCATCTCAACCCTTTGTCGATAATCAGGGGAATGCATCGCAGTCATAAACATGACTCGGAACACTAAGAACTTGTTCCATGCTTTGTAATACTGCAAGACAGCATTTGAAGTAAGGAAATGTTTGGAATAGCAACATTTGCTTTACTTCATCTTATTAAGATTTCATAAAAACAATTCCTTCATTGGTTCACTTTGATACCAATTGTAATGTGTCCACCTGTTATCTTCAGGACACGTCTTAGCACTCCATTGGAAAGGATGTCTAGAAAGCTCTTCCCGGCACCCCCATGGAATGTTACGGGGTTTGCAATCTAGGACTTTCTGCGTCTGCCACGTAGCGGAAGTATTTTGGCCATTCCCACTTAGGACCGACCTGAATTAGGGTTTTTCTTATTGGTCATTTTCTAACAGCAACTAGCGTCAAACCCAAGCGAATTACTTTACGCAAAAACGCTAGGTCCGAAGCGGATTTACGCTGCACTTGGTTCAAGGAGAATGGGAAACGAGAGGGAGGCGAAGCTCAACCTCTTTGCTATAAGGCATAGTCCCATTCCGTTCCCCTAAAACAACGTAAATCGGGATCAATTATAACTATAGGTCAACGCCTTTGTTGATCGTGTTCTTTGACGATCTCCTAGCTATCCATCGTGATTTGAGAAAAGTTCCCAGTCAACCAGGACCACCCATCCGTAGGACGGATCTATGGCCTCATCCACCGCACTTTCCTCAGGTTGTTTTAGTTATTTAATTACCTAGCACATTTAGTTGGACATGTATCAATCAGCTTCCTTAATTAGCCCGTTAGTAGGCAGTGGTTCCTTCACGTAATCATATCACTTGACATAGAAAAGCAATGTCAAACAAGTTCCTTTTTAACAGGTTATCATATTTATCTTTGAAATACATAAAGTTCAGCCCGTAGGCTTATTCACAATCCGCCCGAAGGCTATCCAGCAATCCACAGGGATCACTAATCCAAGATTTCGCCCGTAGACTAGTATGTGGGCCTCGAGATCCAATCCCAAGTCACGTTAGCCTCTTGTGCAGGGCCCGGAAGGCGAGGGATTTATGGCCAGAGCCCCCTTGGCACCCAAGCGTCCTCCTGCTCCAAGTAGCACTCAACAGAGAGACCTCTCGTGGCAGGTTCGGTCCACCTTCCCGGCGCGGATTAACAACCCCCTTGGTTAGGGTCAGGCAGGCAGTCGGGGGTAACTAAAGCTGCCTCTCCCTTCAGGCCTTCAACCTGAAGTATTAGATATCCATTTATCCTATAATTCATTGATCAAACAAAGCAAAACAGTGCTCTTAAATCTGTAACAAGCACAAACATTTCCATTGGTCGTTTATTGTTGGCCAACTGCTAAGGAATGAATCCTTCTTTTCGAATGCATCCAGCACTCGATCCGGGATGACTTGTGACTTGGCAAGATCCCTTATATCCTGGGTTAGGGTCGTACCCTATTAACCCGACTTGGTCAATACCTTAAGTTCATATGTTATTCCAATTTATTGGTCTGTCCTTTGCTTCAAGCAATTATCTTTACTCTAGAAAGATACAATATTAGGATGATTATTCATCCTCTTGCAAGATAACTTGCATAAGAATCTGCCAACCTCATTCCGAGAGTTGGCCATTCCCTTGTGATCCAATCACAAGATCATATGACTCTGCACTTGTTGCATAAGTGTCGCATCGAACTATGGAACTATTCTACCCATCAAGTGGAGTCACGAAACAATCTGTTCCTGATTACATTAGGCTGACGTTGTCAGTCCTAGGGTTCCAAGTTCCATCTTTTTAGCATAAGATTCTTAGGGACAAACCCTAGATCACTTCTCAAGTATGTTCCGTTGTCCCTACATTCGGTGAATGTGGGCAAGTATTTAGGGTATAGGAGTTCTAGTTTCAGCAATACGTGCGATTAGGTCACGTATTAAATCCTAGTGAGTTCTTTGGAATTGAATTAACTCTTTCTAAAATGAGTCCTCCGCAGGTTTAGGTGTTTAGGTTTATGCCAATTTGTTTAATTCAAGAAGATAATTACACTATCATTTCCATAAACACATGACTCATTGTCTACGCGTAAATTGTTTTTCAACCCTAACTTATCGATTTAAGATCAAGCATAGATTAGGTTATAACCTAATTCCAATTAATCATCCTATCACTTGCGAACAAGATTCAGGCTAAAACAAGCAACATTTTTCTAATAATTATGCAGTTGAAAAACGATAATTGACTAGTTTATGCAACTTAGGAATCATTTCATGCCTTGCACTTTCTTATGGATTCTTAGCACTTCCCATGATGACTCATTGCAAAGAAGATATGGCCTAATAATGCAACATGCAATTTATACTTCCATGTTTATACAGAGTGCATTATCTTAATTCCGTTTTGTAAATATGGACAACAATCTAAGTTCAGTTCATTGAAATGCACAAAAACTACTTGCTAGGAACGCATATCAATCTTCTGCTCACTTTATTTTGTTCATTTTATTAAAAATACTAATGATTGAATTCCTCCATCGTGAGTTAATTTTTCTAAAGCATTTAAGACGAAAAATGCATCCTATTTCCAAAAATCATCTACGTCCAATTGAATTATAACGACATAAAATAAAAATTAGGAAGAAAAACCTGGACTTGTGGTGAGATGTCCACGTGGATGCTAGGAGACGATCCTCCTGCGGTTGCGCCTTGGGCTTTCTTAGGAGCCATCGCAAATGTAGCCTTTTCGCCTTGGGCGCGGAGTTACGATCTTGTCCGTCTCCTTCGTATGCGAACACGGAAAGGGATTTAGGTGGACTTCACACGAAATTGGGTGGAAGAATCCCGAGGGGGGGAGGGGATACCAATCCTCGTAGTTAAGGTTTTTAAATGAACCTCGAAAAGGGGGAAAATGGGTGTAGAAGACCCTTAAGAGTGGATTTTTGTGTGGGGGGGAAACAAAAGGTATGAAGGGCTTTAAGAAGGACTTTTTTTTTGTATGGAAAAAAAAACTTAAGGCCACATGAAGGCCCCTTCAAGTCAAATTTCGGGGGGAGGGCCTTATGGAGCCCTTGGGAGGAAACTTGTGGGGGGGGGGGGGGGGGGGGGTAGTCTTAAAGGCTATAGGAAAGGGGGCCTAAGGGGGCCCTTAGGGGGATTTAAAATACGGGGAGAAAAAGGGCCTTTAAGGTAAATCTTTTTGGAAGGGGGGGAAAGGGGGCTTATAAAGCCCCCCCTTAGAAGATTTGGAAGCTTCTAGAAGCACGTGGGGGGGTGACAGATAGCGGCAGGCGACATGACGAATGGCAGGCTGAACGGCAGCTGAATGGCGGCAGACGGATGATAGTGGCCTCCAGGCGACAATCCGCAGCGCCTCCTCTCCACTCCTCCTCTCCCTCTCATGGCTAGCATCCCCCCCATCTCACTCCATGGCAGCGGCCTTAACAGCTCCACGGTAGCGTTGACTGGCCTCTCCTTCTCTGTCAGATCTTGACAGAATAATGGCTCCTCTCACGACTACCCTTAGCCTCCCCTCAGCCTACACACCCCCTTGGTTTAAATAGGGGAGGGGATAAGATCCTCCCTCCCCCACGCGTCGAGGCGCATGCTCCATAGTCTAAGCAAGCTCCAACAAGGAGCTTGCGTACACATGATATTCCCCTCCTTCTCCAGCTTGATAGTTGGCTGGAGGAGAGGGGGACTAATTAAAAAAATTTGCCTTTATCAAAATTAAGAAATTATCCTTACGACTATAAAGAGGGTTCACACGTGCTATTGGTAGTACGGCATGTTACAATGCAAAATTCCAAAAGACCTCACACACTCGAAATCTTATTAGCAGGATGAGCGTAGCTCAAAGGCGGGTTTACAAGGCTTGTATATATATTGTTTGGCTTTTATAGTATTTGTCCTTTATGATTGCAAAATTCGATGTCACAATCGTCTTCCAAGAAAGTAATTTTGCGTATAGACTACGTATAGTTTGTGTGTTGATGATTGATTGCTGTAATGTGCTGTTGCTGACAGTTCACATGTGTGAACAGGGGCTTCCAGAGGGTAGTAAACTGAGTCGTGTATTGCTAAATACGAACTGCCGCTATAGTAGTTGTTGAAGATGACTTGTAGGACTTAGTGACTTGGAGTAACTTGGAGTACTTGAGGCTTTAGTCTTTTATGACTAAGCTTGAATTTTGAGGACCCCAGGACGTTTTCGTCAGAGTCGGAATATGCCGCTGACAGTTGAATTTGAGGATTGAAGCTAGGTAATAAGCTTCTTTTAAAGCTAATAAGCTTATTATGAAAGCTTGAAGAACTATGAATGGAACTTCTTATCTGTACTCAACGACTTGATGAAAGATCTTTGCGCGTGGTCTGCAGAGGCCGGTCCTTGCCATCTGAGTGTATAGCAGGGGGTTCTTGACTGCCAGGAACACGCTGATATCGACCGTTTGCCATGAGACTAACTGTAGAGCGCACATACTGAGCGTCAGAAGGTCCCCAAGAACAAAAGAACTCTACTTTTTACACAAAAACCAATGAAGAAAGCTTGCACGACATGAAGCAAGAGACCAATTGGGTACAATCTCCCCCCATGCCTTGTGTGAGCGCTCCACAAAGCATGTATTTTATATATTATTTATCTTCAAACTCAAAAAATAGCCCAATTTACAATTACCATGCTTTAGCTTTTGTGTTTGCTTTTGTGCCACTAAAGAATTAAAGCTATTGGGCGCCCAAGGAGTTAGGCGGTACCCAAATACAATGTCCAATACAAATATTTAAATCATGCACCCATGCGCATATAAAAATAATAAGTAAATATCAAGCGCTTTAGTAAATAAGCGCGACAAAATATGGGTGCCATGCCTAAGATACGCGCCCATAAAAAATTGATGATAATTTGAATACATGCTATCCTCCAATGCTTCCCAATGCCACCGCTGCTTGCTCTACACATCAACTGAAGCATTCAAAATTGTTAGAAAAATAATACAATTAAACCGACAAAAGTGAATACCTAGCAGTCTTCAGCTACAAAAATAAATTAGTTAGAACTCAATCCTAACCTTAATTTATTACGAGTGCGCACTCAAAACTCATAAACATTTATTAATTTAAATATGTATTTTGCGCAATCACCCCCGCTATGGAATCACCCGCTATGGAATTACCCACTTACATATTAAATTAACAAAATGCCCGAAAAGGATAGGTGTCCCCATTTACTTTTTGCACAAAGAATCCACCTTGTGTATGAGCCTCGATAATAAAATTTTACGGAATCCACCGCAAAACCTCATGGAATTCACCGTGGAATATGCCTCCTGGCATCAAGGTGTTTGGATACAAAGATGCAGATTGGACTGGTAGTATGTCTGATAGAAGATCTACAAGTGGATACATGTTCTCTCTTGGTAGTGCAGCAGTTACTTGGAGCAGCAAAAAGCAATCTACAGTTGCTTTGTCGAGTACAGAGGCTGAGTATAGAGTTGCTGCTGTTGCAGCATGTGAGGTAGTATGGCTATAAAAGTTATTGGCTGATTTAGATGTGTAGGTGGAAGGTCCAGTTATCATTTATTGTGACAACATGAACAGTATACAGTTGGCTACAAACCCTGTGTTCCATGCCAAGACAAAACATTTTGAGGTACACTACCGCTTTGTGAGAGGGAAGGTACTAGCAGGTGAGATTGATTTGGTGTATGTCAGCACACAAGATTAGATAGCTGACATCTTCACGAAGGCATTGGGTACAGAGAATCTTCAAAAGTTTTGAAGCTTACTTGGAGTTGTAGAGATGTAGTTGAGCTTGAGGGGGAGTGTTGAGATGTCAAGCTCAACACATACGGACATTAATGATGGACCGCCTGGTTAGATGGGTCCACACATCTACACTTAGTACATCGGTGGTGATTATGACTCTCACATGGCCATTGACTCATTACTTATTATATTCAGGTTGTTACACAGCTGGCATAGTTATAGCACGAGCTGGCATAATTATAGCGCGAGTCGACTAGTGTAGTCGATTATACATTGTTTGACTTAGTAGGCCACTTTTCTTTATGTATTATCTTATATATACTTTGTGTATATTTTAAAGTGTGTGGAAGAAGAAGAAGAAACCAGCAAGAAAACGTTTTGGCCTCCATCTCTCTTCTTGTCTCTTAAGTAAGCTTCTCCTTGTGCATTCTATGTGTGTTCGACGCAACATCTTCAGCAAGTCCCCCCACCACGAGATTCTTGATACATGTGTCATCTATTACAAAGAACTTGGTGTCAATCGGTCAGATGGTAGAGCAAGGGATGAAGTCAGATTTAATGCAAAGGGCTTCTTTGTAGAAGACTTCAATGACAAGTGCAGGTTGGTTGCAAAGGGAAGTAGAGTTAGACGTATGTTTACTCTGGATGCTGGAATTTCTACTATGAATGCTGCTACGTATGCTAAAGGAAAAGGTGTTGTTGCAGATATTGAAATTTGGCACAAACACATTGGACATGCAAATGTACAAAGGCTGAAATTAATGCAGTCCAAAGGGTTGGTTACAGGTTTGCATACATTTAGAATTGTAGAATTTCATAAGGTATGCGAAGCATGTCAGTTTGGTAAGCAGGCAAGACAACCCTTTTCACATGAGAGAGATGTAAGCATAAATATCCTTGATGTTGTGCATACAGATATTTGGGGGCCTACACAAAATGTATCTCTTGGAGGCAGGTCATACTTTGTCACATTCATTGATGATTGTTCTAGAAAGCTGTGGGTATATTTTATGAAGGAAAAGAGTGAAGCGTTTGAGTACTTTAGAACTTTCAAGGCTGCAGTTGAAAGAGAAACAGGCTTGAAAGTAAAGTGCTTGAGGTCAGATGGAGGGGGAGAGTAGCTCTTGAATGAGTTAAGTGATTTTCTGATGTCTCATGGGATAAAGAGATAGTTCATATGCATGTATACCCCACAGCAAAATGGGGTTGTAGAAAGGAAAAACAAGCATATTACAGAAGTTGCACACGTCTTGATGGCTGAAAAGAATATGGCTAAGCATTTTTTATCTGAGGTTGTTCATACTACTGTTTATATTATGATTAGAACTCCCTTAGCTGCAGTTCATGGTATGACCCCCGAAGAATTTTTTACTACAGGTAAGAAGCCTGATGTCTCATACTTGAAAGTGTTTGGCTGTATTGCATATGTTCATGTGCCAGATGAGTTGTAGAAGAAACTGGATCCAAAGGCTGAAAAGTATATCTTTGTTGGATACTCTTTAGAGCAAAAAGGGTATCGTTGTTATAACCCTGTCACATGTAAGTTCAGAGTGAGCAGGGATGTTATCTTTAATGAAATGATCAGTTGGTATGCATCTAGTGGTGATGCATTGGATGATGATGATGATCATGACACTCATGTGCAGGCTGAAAAGCAAGAATCACGCACTCTTAGTGGACCAGAGACATCATCTCGTAGTCCTTGGTCTGGGAGACTAAGGAGTACTCTACATCTTCACGTGCATCTAGTAGCACTACAGGTAAAGTCAAAGGAAAGAATAAAGTGTCAGATGGCATTAATGCAATTCTTGATGGAGACTCCAGTGGCTCAGAGAGCTTGGATGATGAACTTGGTATTCCTTGAGTGAGGACTCCAGGTGTGTAGAGAGCACGCATCAATGCAAAGACTCCATTGAGTGATCCAGTGGTACGCAAGTCTAGTAGGGTGAGGTACCCTGTTAATAGATTTGTTTTTGAAGGTTATGCAGCTTACCATTATGCTTATATGGTGAAAGTGATTGAGGATGTTGAGCCCACATGTTTGGAGGAGGCTGTTGGTCATGCTCATTGGGATGCAGCAGTGCATGAGGAGATGGCTGCATTAGAGGCCAATAAGACTTGGGATCTAGTATCATTTCCGAAGGGCAAGAAAGCTATTGGATGTAAGTGGGTTTATAAGATTAAGCACAATGCAGATGGTTCTATTAGTAGGTACAAAGCTAGGCTGGTTGCAAAAGGCTATGCCGAGACATATGGCATAGATTATGAAGAAACCTTCACTCCAGTTGCTAGGATGGCAACTGTCAGATGTGTGATTACTTTGGCAGCAGCCAAAGGTTGGAGGTTGCAGCAAATGGATGTGAAGAATGCCTTCTTGCATGGTGATTTGCAGGAAGAAGTATATATGGATCAGCCAGTAGGTTATGAAGATTTAAAGCATCCCACGTATGTGTGCAGGTTGAAGAAGGCTCTCTATGGGCTCAAGCAAGCACCTAGAGCATGGTCTGACAAGATCAGAGAGTATCTTGTCAATATTGACTTTTATATTTTTGATGCTGATCACTCACTTTATGTGAGAAAGGGAGATGCATGTTTGGTCATCATAGTCATCTATGTGGATGACTTGATTATTACAGGTGATAGTGATAATGGGATTGCTAAAGTCAAGAACTTTTTGAAGAAAAAGTTTGAGATAAAGGATTTAGGTGAGCTAAGATACTTCCCTGGCATTGAGATGATCAGATGTGATGATAGTATATGGCTGTCCCAAAGATAGTATGGCTTGGATATGTTGTCCAAGTATCGTAAACCACTTTCAGTCCCATTGGAGCAAAATGTAAAGTTGAGTACTGATGTTAGGGATGAGATAGAAGACCCTACTATGTTCAAGAGGATAGTGGGGAGTTTGATCTATATGACCATTACAAGTCCAGACTTGAGCTATGCTGTTGGTCTTGTGAGTCAGTTTATGCAAGTACCTAGAAAGCCACATTTGGATGCAGTCAGATGCATATTGAGATATGTGAAGTCCACATTACATTATGGAATTTTCTATGAGGCAGATACAGATGTATAGGTGTTTGGATACACAGATCCAGATTGGGTTGGTAGTATGTCTGATAGAAGATCTACCAGAGCAGATGCATGTTCTCTCTTGGTAGTGCAGCAGTTACTTGGAGCAGCAAAAAATCTACAATTGATTTGTCGAGTACAGAGGCTAAGTATAGAGGTGGTGCTGTTGCAACATGTGAGGTAGTATGGCTGCAAAAGTTATTGGCTGATTTGGATGTGCAGGTGGAAGGTCCAGTTGTCATTTATTGTGACAACATGAGTAGTATATAGTTGGCTAGGAACCCTATGTTCCATGCCAAGACAAAACATATTGAGGTACACTACCACTTTGTGAGAGGGAAGGTACTAGCAGGTGAGATTGATTTGGTGTATGTCAGCACACAAGATTAGATAGCTGACATCTTCATAAAGGCATTGGGTATAGAGAAGCTTCAAAAGTTTCGAAGCTTACTTGGAGTTATAGAGATGCAGTTGAGCTTGAGGGGAAGTGTTGAGATGTCAAGCTCAACACATACGGACATTAATGATGGACCGCCTGGTTAGATGGGTCCACACGTCTACACTTACCACGTCAGTGGTCATTATGACTCTCACATGGCCACTAACTCATTACTTATTATATTCAGGTTGTTACACCTATTTACAGCTGGCATAGTTATAGCGCCAATCGACTAGTGTAGTCGGTTATGCATTGTTTGACTTAGTAGGCCACTTTCCTTTATGTTGTATCTTATCTATACTTTGTGTACATTGAAAAGTGTGTGGAAGAAGAAGAAGAAACCAACAAGAAAACTTTTTGGCCTCTATCTCTCTTCTTGTCTCTTGAGTGAGCTTCTCCTTGTGCATTTTTTGTGTGTGTTCGGCGCAGCATCTTGAGCAAGTCCCCCTACCACGCCATTTGTGACAAAGTTCTTCATTTCCGCGGTTTGTATTGGGTTCTGCCATATCTACAGTCTCTTGCTCCACTAAATTTTTGATGAGTTGATCATGTCGGGCACCATCACACTCCCAATGGTGTCGATCCTTCTATGTGTTTGGATTTCCATGTTGCATCTCTCACTGTGTCCTACCAATTGGGACTCTTGATCACCCGTCTAGGTTTGAGGGTCATCTCCTATTAGTGGGTTTGTTATGTTCATTAGGTCTAAGTGTAATCCTTCCTATTTATAGAAAATCCTCAATTTACGTTCGCTCAGTATGTTGGTAGTGCTCTTTTTCGTGCATTATACAAAATTAGGATTTCGATTTTTTTTCAAGTGTACTTCAAGTATTGAAAAAAATTGGGTGCAAATATGAGATAATGAATGTAGCTTTCACGCTCTGTAAGGCTTTCAAAGCCTTCTCCGATTGTTGCGGGAGATGTTCTACTTCGCACGGGATGTGCTAAATTTGTTAGTTTCTCCTGCCAAATTTTTTGTCTGATTTTATAGTGTCTGATCCCCGAAATTGGACATCCGATTTCAATTTTCAACCGTCCAAATTCAGTGGGTCTGATTCTCAGACTTGCCCAATTCTAGCATTCGATCTTGTGATGTGTTTGATTTTGACTAGTTCGATTATCGTTTGTCCGAGTGGACGATGGCCAATTTTGATTATCCGTCGTTTGTCCGAGTGGCCAATGGCCGAGCGTGTAAGTCCAATTTTTGGGGTGTCCAATTGTGGGCTATTCTATCTCTCAATCGGGCAAGGTGAATGTCCAGTCCAACAAGCAAGGGGCAATTCGATTTTTGGGATCATATGAGTAGCATCCAATCGTTCGATTGCCTAGAATCATAAGTCCCAGTGTCTAATTTTGGGAATTGGACCCTACGGACCTGATCCGATTCTAGCGGCATGAAAACAGTGAAGACAAAAAATTGACTCAAGGTAATGATATTGGTCACACCAACATGCAATGAGTTCTAGAACACAAGAAGTTCCATTTGCAAGTAGTATTGATGTACGGCCTCTATAATCTAGTGTGCCATGGGTGAGATAAGCTTTTGATGGATTGCTTTAGTATTGGATTGGAGTTATTTGATCCAAAAACTCACCTACCAACTCCTATGGAAAAAAATTTTGCCTAAGTAACCTCTCCAAAAAGCCACAGGCATTGGGAAGAGTCTTGACATACTCAACCTACATTAAGAGACTTTTGTGGAAGAGATGCTCACACTTCTCCCATGTGGGATTGCATCTTGTAGCAAGTTTAAGTATCTCATGGTTGGCAAGACTAAGATTTGATTATAGAAAAAAAGTGGTGAACATGAAATTAAAATGGAGGAACCAATTGGCTTCAAACGAAGCGTCCTTTGTGGCCACATTGATTGCCATGTCACAGAGAGAACATAGGCAAGCCAAGGTTTAAGATCAATAGAGGTATCAAGGGCAATGAAACTTATTTGGAGATGAGGATGCATTGCCAAACACACACCATGCACACAAGAGGAAGCTCACTCAAGAACACACAAAGAGAGATGGAGGCAAAAGTGTTTTCGAACTAGCTTCTTCTTCTTCTTCTTTCACATACAATACAATATATCCAAAGCAAAGATAAGATACAATATAAAGGAAAGAGGCATACTCAGTGCAAAATTGACTATACTAATTGATTAATGCTATAGCTATGCCCGTAAGTATTGGGGGTAAATGAGCCTCTGCCTAGCCGCCTGTGTATTACTACATTGACAGTAACCGCCACTGCACACTGCAGGTGGCACACGCACTCATCATAATCACTTATTCTTTATTCTTTTAGTGAGAGTTTGAATAAAGGAAGGCTCGTCCACACATCATGGTTGTTGAAATTCCCATTTCTTGTCTCTCTCTTTCTTGCTCTTGCTCTCTCGCCATATCTCTCGTGTGCAAGCTTCGATCCTTCTCACCTTTCAACTGGTATCAGAGCAGGTCCTTTGCCCGTATATTACTACACTGACAATAACCGACATTGCACACTATAGATAGCACATGCACTCGTCACAATCACTTATTCTTTATTCTTTTAGTGATAGTTTGAATAAAGGAAGGCCCATCCACACATCGTGGTTGTTGGAATTCCCATTTCTTGTCTCTCTCTTTCTTGCTCTTGCTCTCTCGCCATATCTCTCGCGTGCAAGCTTCGATCCTTCTCACCTTTCAATTGGTATTAGAGTAGGTCCTTCACGAGTGCTTCGCGGCCTTCCCTGACATCTACACGAGGTATGAGAGCTTGCTTCTCACTCAGTTCTCAACCATTCTTTGACATGAACAGCATGGTTTCATGAAGAGGCATCCATAGCTTCCATCATTGAAGCTTGTTCTCTTCACCTCTTGCTTGGGACTTATCCTAGACTAATGTAGGCCTATTGTAAGCCTTGATTTGGCCCCTACCCACCTTGATTTGGACCCTCAAGTATAGCAGCATGCTCACGTTTTATTTGCGTCTATTTGCAAAAATGGCTCAAAAATCACTCTTTTTGTCATATCTCGAGCATTCGGAACCCGATTCAGGCAAGGTAAGAGTCTAAGTTAGGGTTTTGGCATGCTCCAGATGTGATGGTGATGTCAGATTTACCAAATTCTAATGACAAAATATTCTACAATAGATTTCAGGTCTGAGATAGCATTTATTTGTATGCCTATGGCTTATGTGATGCTTCTATTGATGTCTATTGATACCGGATCACTTGTGGATGTTATGACTCTTATGTGAGACGCATTTGGAGCTGATTTAGCTCAGCCATTGACTATTTTGAACAATCCCAGATCTGGCCAAAACAGGGTAGCACTTATCTCTTAAAGTCTATGCTTACCGGGATTGATCACTTGATGCATATTGATGCCCGGATGATGTCTACATGTATGGAGATGCTATGTTAATGGATTTCCATCATTTTAGTACTAATTTGAGGCCTGAAATACTCAATTTTGAGTAGTGAATTTCTGCTGTAAACAGTTGGGCTGAAGCTATTTAACTCATGTATGCCAATGCCTATGCTATTCGAGTCATGTCTTGGAGATGTACATTGATGTATTGACCATCGGGGATTGGAAAAGAGTTCAAAATTGCTTCTTAATCACTGGTTGAGCTTGAGCTCCACTTTTCATATCATTTGGATATTTATCTTAGATGTATCTTGGCACTTATCGGTCTATGCTTGACTGCTTTGGACATGCACTTATGCTTATGTCGCCTACCTATGTCAGTTACATTGTTTGAGCTTGGATGCTATTGGAGCTTTACTTGGGCTTGACATTCGATTTTTTGGAGCATATTTTGGAGATTTATTGGCTTGCTAGAGTTTATTTTGGGATATACTTGATGTCTATGGATGCTACATATGGATGTCACATCGTCTCCATGTCTGAGATGCCTCATTGATGCTTGATCTTGGACACTTGTTAATTGGTGCTTGTACATTCTTTGTTGTTTGAGCTTTGTTGCTTGATATTTACGGCCTTTGTGAGAGTGGGAGCATCTTTGGATGCTTGATAGACATTGAGCAAGCGGTCTATGATATTTGAGCTTTTGAGACTATTTGAGATTTCTTACCCTTTGGGATGATGCATGGTTCATATGTCTTGGTTCCTTTCGATGCTTATGAGCTGACTCTTTGACTTGGATCCCTTTCCTTGTGAGTTGACACCTACTTGTGCCAAGTCTTGGTAGTGGCATGCACACTTTGCTCGGTTTACTGGGGGTGTGCCTACTCATTGGCAGATATTTCATGACATGTTTGGGTGTTGGATTCATGCTTATTGACTATCATATGCCTATATTATGCTCGCGTGATGCTGGTTATGGTCTTGGCAGTATATGATTGACTTGGGATCCACTTTTGGCACAGTTAGCTCTCATTTACTGAAATCTATCATTTATTACAGCAAGTTGAAAACTGCAGATTTTGAGCACTTCTCTGAGGGTAATGCTTACTATTTGATGTTATCTTGGTCATATTTGGTGGACAGGTGCTTCTCTTGGTAAAATCCACTCTTTCAACCAGTTTTAGCAGTGGTTTTAGTGCATTTTTTGCTAATTACAGCAACCTGCAATTTTGCCTTTTTGCATTGATTTGGGAAAGTATGGTTGGTCATCTGAAAGACACAGCTCTCTTTAACATTGGCAAGTTGAATGGTACCAACTATTGGTATTGAAAGTCCCAAATATGGTAGGTTTTGGTGTAGAATTTGTAGATTAAACCCTTATATTTCAAAGGTGTCAAACCTAAGGATATGGATGATGATGTTTGGATGGAAGTTAATGAGCTATGCAAGTCTACCATTATTTTGTCACTCTCAGAAGAGGTCCATCATAATGTTATTGAAGATGAGAATCAGAGTGCATGGGATTTATGGGAGAAGATTTAGGAGCTCTATGCAGAGCAGAGTCCTGCGTCACAGATGTATTGGCTGAAGCAGTTAATGGACCTTTGCATGAAGGAGGGGTCATCCCTATCATCTCATTTCAGTCAATTTCATGCTATCATGAAGAATCTGTTGTCATAGGGTATTGAGTTCAACGATAACTTACACCCGTTATTTCTGCTTGGCACCCTTCATGAATCATGGGATGTATTTCATACTGCCATATGCACGAACAAGCTTGATGGGCTGAAAATCAAAGATGTTGAGAGTGCTTTATTAACTGAGAAAATCAATAGGAGAAACAATGATGCTTCCTGCTCTTCACATGCATTGACCGTTAGAGGTGGCAGAAATGGCATGCATGATAATGATCATAAGGGTAGGGACTCTCAGAAGTCCAGGTCCAAGTCACGTGGTCGCAATAAGTCCCGTGGATGAAAATCTAATCTTACATGTCATTATTATGGGAAACTAGGGCAAGCGTCCACAACAATTTCAAGCAAATGGTAACTATGGTTCTAAGCAATTCAATTCAAATTTTAGAAGATTCAATCAAAGTCAATTTTCTTCATCATCTTTCCGTAAGTCTTGGACAAAACCACCTCCTTTGCTATCAAATACCAATCAAAACCCTAAGCCAGCCTCACAGCCAAATCCTAATATTCCTAGACTTCCTGCCATTGCAAACAATGTATCTAAAGCCAAACCTATAGTGTGTTACAAATCCCATCAACCTGGACATGTAGCAGCCAATTGCCAATCGAAGAAGCCACCTATCCATATCAACTATCTTGGAGCAATGGAAGATGAAGAACATGAGGAAATGCCTCACTTTACGGAAGATGAGGACGACATTACTACTCCTTCGGATACTTTACCAGGTATGCCAACTCCACATTCTTTTTGGACAATGAAATGTTTAGTGCATGGAAAAGAAAAGATTATTTTGTATGATGATGGTAGTACACATGATTTTATTTCTGCAAAGTTAGTGAAAGAATTGAAATTACAAACTGTTCCTATGCATTATCGCATTAAAGCAGCATTCTTAGGCACAAGGTATAATGGAACACAAGAGGTGCATGATTTAGAAATTCAAATTGGTGAATACACTAAAAGAAGGAATTTCCTAGTTGTACCTTTACAGTCCAGTGATATTATCCTAGGTATGCCTTGGCGTCATCAGCATAATCCTGACATAGATTATTCTACACATTCAATTAAAATTCATTTTCAAGGAAAACACATTACATTGTATGGTATGCACGCATCCAATAATTTTCCACTACTTACTCATACTCAAGCTAAACGTGCATTACGTAAAAGTAGTAAATCTTATCTAATTTGGGTGAATGAACTTCAAGCTACAGAAAAACATATGCACCCTAGGCATAAACAATTCCTTGCACAATTTAAAGATTTTTTTGCTGAAGATTTACCACCTGGACTACCCCCTTTACAGAGGCCAATTACCTGTACACCCTGTTTATGAAAACCCACCTTTGCTAGACGAAGAGACTGAAATCCTTGAGCCTGAAGCTATCATAGATACTGACTTTATGACCACTAGAACTGGCCGTAGATATTCTAGATATTTGGTCAAGTTTAAAAACCATCATGTTGAAGAGGCCCAATGGATGCACGCTAGAGACTTAAATGCTTTCCCCACTCTGTTAGCTCCACATTGAGCTAATAGCAAATGAGGACAATTGCTATCCCACCCCGGGGGTATGATGCCAGAAGGCATATTTCATGGTGGATTCCGTGCCACGGTGGATTCTGTGAGGTTTTACAGTGGATTCCATAAACTTTGTTGACCGGGGCTCATACACAAAGTGGATTCTTTGTGCGAGAAGTTGATAGGGACGCCTATCCTTTTTGGGTGTTTCATTAATTTACTGTGTTCCTGGCTCTTGCCAGATTTCAATCCCCAAAAAATAGTGCAGCAAGCCTAAGTCTGTCATTTCAAATTTAGAACTCAAAGCCTTTCGAGTTTGGTTGATCATATCTTCATAATCACCTGTAATAAGAAGGTCATCCACATATAGGACAATCACTACAGACTTTTTACCATCCTTGTAAACATACAAGTTAGTATCTGAGGCACATCTTTTGAAGTTTAAGCTTAAAAAGAACTTATCTATCCACTGGTACCATGCTCTAGGGGTTTGTTTTAGCCCATACAATGCCTTCTTCAGCTTACACACTTTGTTCTCAAAATGGGGAGCCTCAAACCCTGGTGGTTGAGCCACGTACACCTCCTTCTTGAGGTCACCATTAAAGAACGCTGATTTAACATCCATTTGGTAAACTGACCACTACTTGTGGACGGCCATTGCAAGTACTGTGCGAATAGTGGTCATTCTGGCAGTTGGGGCAAATGACACTTGAAAATCAAACCCTTCAACCTATGAAAATCCCTAGGCAACTAGTCTAGCTTTGTACTTTTCTAATGTACCATCAGCCTTGTACTTTACCTTCCAAATCCACTTGGTGCCAATAACCTTCTGCTTTGCTGGCTGATCCACTAGCTCCCAAGTGTCATTCTTCATTATGCTATCATACTTGGCTTACATAGCTGCCTTTCATGGTGGATCTACAAGTGCTTCTTCCAAGTTAGTTGGCTCCTTTACTTCTCTCATAATCTCAACCATCAAGGCCATATTGACTATGTGAGCAGAAGCCCTCCTTTGCTCCTCTATTCTCTGAGACCTCCTTGGTCCATCTGTCTTCTCCTCAAAAGATGCAGGCATAGGATTATTGTGGTTATAGAGCTGCTTCACCCAACGCGGAAATGGATTTTTCGGTGGGGTGATGTCAAGTTGGTGAGCTTTTTTCTCATCATCTAAAGATGATGCTTCCTCCTCCTTAAGGATAGGGACAGCTCTCAGGACAGGTTCATAGTGGGCTGCTTCTTCGCTTGATGATAAAGTGAAAGAACTTGCCTTCTCCTCCTCCACTATATGCAGCTCCTCCTTGAACACCACATCACGTCTCGCGATGATCTTCTTTGCCTCTTGGTCATATAATTTGTAAGCCTTTTGCTCATCACTATAACCCAAGAAGATACATTTTCTGCTTTTTAGTTTTAACTTGTTTCTCGTCTCTCTTGGAGCATGTGCATAACATTCACATCCAAAAATTTTGAAATGTGAGACAGATGGTTTCTTACCAATATAAGCCTCATGAGGTGTTTTTTCCTTGAGAGCCTTTGTGTAGCTTCGATTTAGAATGTAGAGTGCAGTATTAATAGCTTCAGCCCAAAAATGGTTAGGCAATCCCTTGCCCTTTAGCATGCATCTTTCCATCTCCATAATGGTGTGATTCTTGCATTTCACAACACCAATCTACTGAGGTGTGTGAGGCGTCGTTAATTGATGCTTGATCCCTTTGCTCTTGCAAAAGTCTTCAAACTCCTTCGAGTTGAACTCACCACCACCATCTATTCTAAATTTCTTCACACTTTTCCATGTTTCATTCTCAATAAGTTTTAGCCATTCTTTAAACTTACCAAAATATTGAGCCTTATCACGAAGGAAGTACACCCACATCTTCCTACTGTAGTCATCGACAATCAACATAAAATAAGAAGATCCCCCCAAGGCCTGTGTAGGCATCTTACTGCACAAGTCAGCATGCACCAACTCTAGAGGAGCCTGTGCTCTATTCTTGCTTTCCTGTGGAAATGCCTTTCTCTGTTGCTTGCCCATCATACAAGCTTCACATGGTTCCTTCAATTCAGTCACTGTAGGTAGGTGAACAACCATACCTTGCTTTTGCATCTCCTTCAACATTGCAAATCCGCTGATGTGTCCAAACCTTTCATGCGAAATCTTACTTGTGCCCACTTCAACGGTGGCTGTAAGAGCACTTAGCTCATACATGTTATTTCTTTCTCCTTTGCCAACAATTTTGCCAGCATTGTCAAGAATTTTTGCACATGTCTTCTTGAACCTCACTTCATGACTAAGATCAGTTATGGCAACAACTGATAATAGATTTCTCCTAATTTTAGGAACATACAACACATCTGAAAGCTTTTTGGCTTCACCATTTGTAGCAACAAAAGAAATAGTACATGTGCTCGTAGCAGGGCATTTTGCATCATTTCCAACCATCACAGTGATGGATTCTTGTAGAGGCTGCATAGAACTATATAGACCTTTCTTGTTGGTCATGTGATTGGAGGCCCCACTATCCAACACCCATGAGTCCGTGGTAGATTCTTCTTGCGCCGAGGAGCACACTTTCTCAATGGTCACCATGAATAACTCCAACTCTGCTTCAGTCGTATTGGCTATCTCTTTCCCTTTACTTTTAGGGGTACCATTCTTTTCATCTGCCTTCTTAACACGACAATCTGCGATTGCATGTCCTTTCTTCTTGTAATAGAATTAGTCTCCTTGAAACTTCTTCTTACCACCCTTCTTCTTTTTGTCCCCACATCATTTTTGGTGGAGGAACCACCTTTGCCTTTTGCAATGGCAGAGAATGTAGCATCTCCATTGTTGCTTCCTTCTCGGGCTTTCAGCCTCAACTCCTCCTCCATCAATAATGCACAAAACTCCTCAAAATTCAAAGCTTGAGGTCTCACATGAGTATTAAGGGCAGTTACTAGTCCATCAAACTTTTGTGGACAAATCCAAAGACACCTCCGAGCTAGCTCTTCACTAGCCTTTTGTTCCCAACACCAGCCATTTGGTTGCGCAGATTCTTAATTTGAGTGATGAATGCTTCAATCGTCTCTCCTTCAGCAAACTTCTCCACTGCTAGTTGATTCTCCAAGTTTTGAATCCTTGTTTGGTTTCGTATTTCATACTGACTCCTCAGTACATTCCAAGCCTTTGATGCTTTGGTTGTATGCTGAATCAAAGTCAGAACACTGTCAAAACAAATTGTAACTAAGACACACAATGCATCTGCATTCCTTTGTTTCCAAGTTCGTAGAAGACTTGCATTCAGAGAAATCATCACACTAGAATTTGATGGGTCGGGGGTAGGCAAGTCTTTGTCAGCTTATCGACTAATGGATGAAGATACACGTCCATATTTTTGACTTCGTAGCGGCCGGGGACGAGTAAGCTAAGGATGAGATATCCTTTCTTCCTAGAAATCCATGGAGGGATATTGTAGTTGACATGGACTATAGGCCACACACTGTAAGAAGCTGAGCACAGACCGAATGGGTTCACTCCATCCATTGCAAGACCGAGCTGAAGATTCCTTGGCTCTCGGGCAAAGCCTAGGAAGGTAGAGTTAATGTGGCTCCATGCGCGTGAATCCGCTGATATTCGTTGAACTCCATCTGTGGACCTATTCTGCACATGCCACGTTGTCAAGCTCGCATACCGGATGTATGAAACATGTGGTTTATGTGGGGGGTAAGCGGAAAGTGTCTAAGAACTTTCTGAGGGATGGTTTGCTCTTGCAAGTTCTATCGATACCTATGAGCACCACACTTTGGACATGTCTCCATAGTCTCATATTCTCCTCAAAATAGTATGCAATCGTTGATACATGCATGGATGCTGTTATAGTCCATGCCAAGATTTTGTAAAATATGTTGTGCATCATCACGAGACTCAAGCATGGTATTTGTAGGTGGTAATATATGATATTTCAATAACTTGAAAAAAATCATAAAACACCTTGAAAAAGCACAAATGTTTTTAATGATAGTGCCGAAAAGAAATCAATGAAGCGTACGTACAAGGTACCTGAACAACTCGATCACACTCGCATTGCTCCACCCGTATTTTGCTTGCACACTTAGGAATGCAAGCAGTGTCTTCAGGCGAGGTACTCGGCACTCATCATATAATGGTATGGATGCTTCCTCTCTAAACGGATCAGTAGTCTCAACATCTATGGGAATCAATGCATCGATCATTGCCTCCATCTCAGGCTCCAAGATTGTAGGTAGGTCTGGAAGGCCGCCTGTCTCCTCTAGTATTGACAATATAGATTGGGTAGTACCTTCCAAGTGGTGGATTGGCTCAGGCACTCCATCCATCGTACGCCCACAAACTCTTCTAATTGGCCGCAAAGGGTGCACTCCTCCTTGGGATGAGACGTCACCTCCCTGGATAGAAAATTTGCCAACCACACCCAATCTTCTTGTATATGGTATTCAATTAGCTTGCGAGTACAATGCATGATTGATATTAACTTTTCTTATCGTTTGCTGAAAATCCGTAATTGCCTAATCAATTATCTCAGATTGAAACTCGCCAAAGCGTCGTATGTGTTCTATAGATAATCAACGTTTTTGTCTAATTGCCAGCTTGCATTGAGAGCAAGGACATGGGACACACTGATTAAGATATGCCTCGCGATCTTGAACAACAAGACCTTTATCGTTTTTCATTTTGTCTATGTTACGACAAACAATTTGTTTTTGTTATTATTCTTTATTTCTTTCTTAAATTATTTGAGAAGGGATTTCTTCTCTTGTAACTCAGCAAAAACTAACATATGTAAAGTCTCCACCCACCCACCCACCACAGATTAACATATATATGTCAGAGTGTTTCCCGTCTCGTGGTGTTGCACCGGACCTCGCCACCACTCTCTCTTTGTTTTTTATACATTCATTATCTCCTCTCCTTCCATCTCTCTCTTTTTTTCTCTTTCTTTATTATGTTGTATGTTTATTCCCTCTCTCTCGTTTCTTTTCTTTTTTCTCTTCCTCTCCCTCTCTCATTTTCTTTAACGATCACGGCTACGACTACGATGAAGACTAGGACCATGACTATGACTATGACTATGACCATGACTATGACCATGACCATGACCATGACCACGACCACGACCACGACCACAACTACGACTACGACTACGACTATGACTACAACTACGACTATGACGATGACATGACCACGACTATGACTACGACGATCACGACCTCGACCACGACCACGACCATGACTATGACTACGACTACTACGACGACTATGACCACGACTACAACTGTGATTAGGACTATGACTATGACCATGACTACGACTACAACTACAACTATGACCACGACCACGACCACGACCATGACCATGACCACGACCATGACCACGACTACGACTATGACTATTACTACGACCACGACCACGACCACGACTACCACTACCACTACCACTACCACTACCACTACCACTACCACTACCACTACCACTACCACTACCACTACCACTACCACTACCACGACTACGATCACTATAATAAACAAGAAAAGAAGTAAAAAAAACAACAACAACAGCAACTACTACTACTACAACAATAAATAAGAAAAGAAGAAAAAACTACTACTACTCCTACTACAAAAAACAAGAAAACTAAACAAGAAAAGAAAAAAAAAAACTACTACTACTACTACAACAAACAACAACAATTAATTTCATTTTCTCTCTTCCTCTCCCTCTCTCATTTCCTCTCCCTCCCTCACCCTCACCTTGTCTTTCTCTCTTTCCCTATCAGGTGTAATGTTTTTTCTCTTTTTCTCTCTCCTCTCCCTCTCTCATTTTTTTATCTCTCCTCTCCCTCTCTCATTTCCTTTTTTCTCTTTTTCTCCCTCTCTCATTTCCTCTCCCTCCCTCACCCTGTCCCTCTCTTTCTCTCTTTTCCTATTATGTTTAGTGTATTTTCTCTCTCCTCTCCCTCTCTCATTTCCTTTTTTCTCTTCATCTCCCTCTCTCATTTCCTCACCCTCCCTCACCCTCACCCTCACCCTCTCCCTCTCTTTCTCTCTTTCCCTATTATGTTTAACATCTTTTCTCTCTTTTTCTCTCTCCTCTTCTTCTCTCATTTTTTTCTCTCTCCTCTCTCTCTCTCATTTCCTTTTGCTCTCTTCCTCTCCCTCTCTCATTTCTTCTCCCTCCCTCACCCTCTCCCTCTCTTTCTCTCTTTCCCTATTATGTTTAATGTTTTTTCTCTCTTTTTCTCTCTCCTTTCCCTCTCTCATTTCCTTTTCTCTCTTCCTCTCCCTCTCTCATTTCCTCTCCCTCCCTCTCCCTCTCCCTCTCCCTCTCTTTCTCTCTCATTTCCTCTCCCTCTCTCAATACACACGAATTATACCAAAAACAAGTAAAAGAGAGAGAGAAAACTCCCTCTCTCTCTCTCATTTTCTCTCCCTCTCTCAATACACATGAATTATACAAAAAACAAGTAAAAGAGAGAGAGAAAACTCCCTCTTTCTCTCTCATTTTCTCTCCCTCTCCCTCTCCCTCCCTTTCTCCCTCTCTCTCCCTTTCTCTCTCTCTCTCCCTCCCTCTCCCTCTCCCTCTCTCATTTCCTCTCACTCTCTCAATACACACAAATTATACCTCATTTCCTCTCCCTCCCTCTCCCTCTCCCTCTCTTTCTCTCTCATTTCCTCTCCCTCTCTCAATACACATGGATTATACCAAAAACAAATAAAAGAGAGAGAAAACTCCCTCTCTCTCTCATTTTCTCTCCCTCCCCCTCTCCCTCTCCCTCTCTTTCTCTCTCCCTCTCCCTCCCTCTCCCATTTCCTCCCTCTCCCTCTCCCTCTCCCTCTCTTTCTCTCTCATTTCCTCTCCCTCTCTCAATACAGACGAATTATACCAAAAACAAGTAAAAGAGGGAGAGAGAAAACAAAAGCAAAGTAAGAATGGACAATGCACTCACCGTAAAGGCTCGAAGAAGGGTTTGGTGGCTCCTCTTCGCGACAGTGGCTCCTCTTTGCCCTCCGTACACCTTCTCCTCTTCTTCACAAACGACGGCGGCGGCGGTGGTGGCGGTGAGAAGCCTTCTTTCTCATTCTTCTCTCTTTCTCTCCCTCTCAGCAAGATTGTCGCTCTCCCTCTCACTCTCCCTTTTGCTCTCTCTTTCGTGAATGTGCGAAAAATGATGTGCTCGGGTTACGGCCCGCGTTTTTTTTCTTTGGGTATCGTCGCTATTTGCATCGCATTTGCGACGCTAATAGCGACGCCACTATTTGTCGTCGCTAATGGGTGTTGCTATAGCCTCATATCCTTGTAGTGCCTCTACTTTCCCTCAGTTATTAGATAGCAAAAATGCCCCCTACCATATAAAATTACACTCGGGGACTCAAAATCGAAAGAAAGAACGCATTCCCTGTATGAGGATATCTCTTCCTACAAGAGGTGAGTGCCTCAAAACTTAAATATCACAACCACATGTCGAACATGCATGGTACCACTTGGGATCTCCACCTATCAACCCAACTCCCGCTATAGATAGGTGTTAGAAAGACATAAAAATGATATTTGCATGTGTTACCCCACTTGACCCCACACAGTATCATGTTCCCGGTTGCTCCTTTCACCCACCAACGTGGAGGTATAGCTAATAGCAATGGAGAAATTCCACGCTAGATAGTGGTGCCGAAATAGGACACATCAATACTATTGATGAAGCAATTCACATTTGTGGAGCATATCATTAATTAAGCAATGTGGGAAGTATGAAGGATGCCACTCTCGAGAGCTACACCTAAAAGAAATCATCTATATAATGTGCGTTCAAAGGATATTAAGAAATGCCATTTCTATACATGCTATAAGGCTATAAAATGATCCCTTTTACTTTATTAAACCTACATGTTTTTTTCAAATTGTAATTAAAAAACCCATTTTATAAATATAATCTTGTAAATTTTACTTACTAAAATACCCTTTCTTTTGAGCTCATGTGGTATCTTGCATGTTCTATAAGGTGCAACCCCGAGCCTAGATATACTGGTATTTTCTAAGAGTCAAGGATACACGAGCATCATGTAAAGATAGTTCTTAGTAAGATACGAGATATAGGATTGTCTAAAAAACCTGAAAAATGTCATTTTCACCTTATAGAAGTTGATTTTATTGGTCATAACATTTCTCAGAAGGGGATTTTTATGGACCTTAAAAAAATTAGACCATCCTTAAGTGGAAGATAGTAACTATCACAAAAGATGTTCAATGCTTCGTAAGATTTGCCAAATTATGTCTATAGAATTTAACTCTCAATATATCCTTCACATTGGCACTAGTCCTTTTTTATACAGGTCCAACTAAAACCTTCATCTTGAAGATATGCTTGAGATTTTACATTGGGAGATTTCTTGTCCTGGTTTGGTAACAATAGTTGAGTGCATATTGTAGCTTTCCGATTTTGAAAGCTTTCAAGTACAAAAATTGAATACAAAAACTATGATAAAGAACTTTTGGTAGTTATTGATTGAATCAAGATGTGGTGCCATCTATTTGAAGAGGCCCCTCACATAATTACTATGTATATTAATCACAAGAAATCGAGTTATTTCATGACCTCTCATGCCTTGAATCATTACCACACAATATGAAATGGCTTCTTTTTAATATTTGACTTCATTATCCTTATAAATCAGGATTGATGATAACAACAACATAGGGAACACTAACCTTGACCTTAATAAACAAATGCAAAATGTAGAGCTCACTAATTCTCAAGAAGGAGAACTCGTTGGGGTTACCAACCAATTTAAGTATCCCCAACTCTTGGGGGAAGGAAGTATAAAAAATGGAAAATATCCAAAAAGAACAAAGCCATGAATAAGTCACTAAAGATAATTCCATACAACTCCAAGGGGTTGTAGATCCCAAGGGGGCAAGAGTAATCAAGGATTGGCTACATGACTCATACCTAATCCCTAACATTCCATGCCTACATGAGGTCAAAACATCTTGTAACATGTTAATTCCAATGGCAAAGTATCTCCAAGTAACCTTGAGGAAGTCACTCATAAATATAAGTATACATCACGTGGGCTCAACATAAGGAATTTTTGAAATACTTGGTTTTTACATATGTTTTACACATAGAAGGGTGCCACATAAATGGATCATGATGGAATAGAAAATAGGTATGTTTTACTCAAAATAAATTTACATGTAATGGTATTTGTAAAGCAGGTCTTGAATGCATGTGATACAAAGGGTATACATACACCAAATCCCCCAAGATGCCACTAAGGTGCAAAGTAAAATGTATGGGACTGATTGGAGGCAAAACACTCTTATTTTTTTGTGACACCCTTTTGGAATTCCCACTTATTATAATGATATGATGATATTTATTAAATCGTGATCTCATTGATCCAAACCATGGATGAAAATCTCGCTTAAAATAAAGATGTATAAACAAATCTCACAAAAACTTTTTCCCCCTTCCTAAGAAACGTCTCCAATCCTATCACTTCATCCCATCTTATACTTATGACCAAGTGCTATACTATTGATGAGATTGCTAAACTTATGGAACTTATGGCTAAGCACACCACTTCTAGTCCTTTTTTATGTTGTTGGTTTGGCCGCCACCTTGAAATCACTTGGGTTAGTAGTCACCTCATTACCATTGTTAACCAATAGTGCTCCATTTGCACTCTTTAAGTTAATCCTACATATCATTCTAATGTTTCACTCCACACCATTATTTGGTTCAAGAGCTCAAGGTACCATCTAATCTATAGTACCATTCTTTGTTTAACAATATTCTTACAAAGGAGGAATTGCATGTGGCTAGTTGCTTTGTCCGTCCCTAGCTACTCATCGATATTACCACTTATTTGTGTGGCTTGGTTATGCACCCATTTGAACTTGATGCATTTGATGAGCTAGAGTATAACCCCTACTTTTACACCTTGTGGCTATCCACCATCCCCTCTTCTTCACCCTCACTCTAGTTGCTTTAGGATTTTCCTAGTACATAATTTGTTCTTACTTCTTTCCATTCTTTTAAGGTGTGTGTTGCACTAGGACCTTTCCAAGTCCTTTGCTTGTCACACCTATAAGCTAGGAAGTTTGCTCATCTTTCTTGTTTGTAAGGAGGGACTAGGGCCAATAAATTTTGAGTGTTTTTGCTAATAGGAAAAGGTATTGTTTGTGTATTGTATTTTTTGTTGTCAATTAACTAACATGTCTCAAGATGTTGTTTTATTTTTCTATTATGCATATAGCAGGTGCACCAATCAAAATGCCTGTGTTGTGGCTATTGAGGAAAGAGGAGTGGTCACCATGGAGCAATGCAAGGATTTTGGTTTTGAAATTAGCTTGTGGAGCTTTGGAGCTCTGGTGTTCTCGAGTTCCACCAACATCCACTTTGAAAAATAGTATCAATAGGTATCCTACAACTAGGGAGTTGGTGGCTAAATGTGGGCTGAATGACTATGTTAGCACAACCAATGGGCCTATTCACTTTTCCAATTGTTAGAATTTTTTTCAAAAATGTAATCTTAAGTCTAGAACAAGTGTGATGAGATACTAGGTAGGAGAAGAGTAGAAAATTGAGGAGGTAGCACTCACTTCCAAGTTGGTCACAAGCCTTAGGTCTTCACTAAGGAAATGGAAAACATAGTAAACCATATAAAACTCCTCTCATGGACCAAAAGTGGGATGTAAGACTAGCATCACATTGTATGGATTATTGTTCACAGCCATTAAGGAGGAGTTTACCCACAACAAACCCACCACATAGCCAAGGAGGATACCTAATAGCTTCATGGAGGATATTCTATCTAGCATGATACTTGAGGAGAATTTGAATAGGACCAAATGTACCCTTGCCAAGGTACATGTGGTTGTTTCCAAGACTCTTGATGAGAATCTCACTACTACTGAGACCAAGTTGTGCATTATCAACTTTCGTGGTACTCTCACTAGGGTCATCAATACAACCTTAGGACTCTCAGAACCTTTACAAGTGGCTCTAGCAGTCATCGTGGAGGTAGGTCAAAGAAGGGTCAAAATACTAAGGGGGGAACATGAGCCAAGTATTGCAAAACCACTCAAGAAAATGAGCCAAAAAGGAAAGAAGATAGAACAACCTCCCAAAGAGCACAACATAGCCATCATGGATTGTCTAAAAGATACACGACACATGAAAGAAGCTCTTCAAAAGGATAAAGAGGACATGCCCACAACCATATGAGAATCATCCAAAGAAAATATGAGAAGGACGGTCATTGCAAGGTGTGTAGAATACTCTAGCAAAGGAAAGGGCATCATTGTTGGTCTCGGCATGAGCCTTTCCCAAAGCTTTGGGTAGCATGGTAGCCATCAGCAAGTCCTTCATCACTCCCGCATGGTCTCCATTGGGCCCGGACTTGTGCCAAGGCACATCTCCATTATGTAGTACTACTTCTATTTTACTTTCAGGTTCAGCTACATATCCTTCATTTACCTCAATTGGAGGTCTACTTGGCCTGATTCCAAGGGCCACCGAGATCTCATCTCGATGATCTCGAATCCCACCTTTGTTCTTGTTGCATCCACCCATGTTGATGAACCACAACTAGCTTTCCTACCTGGATTGCTCCCACACTTGTTTGAAGAAGGTCAAGTGCGCAAACTAGCATTGTAAAAAACTTTCATCTTAAAAATGCCCGAGTGTTCCTCCCTCTACCTAAGCATTGTGCCTACATAATACAACTATTCTCTTTCACTCTCAAAGCTCTCTTGCAAGCTATTATCTTGCTAGAAAAGTGCCTTCTTGTGAGCAAAGGTGGTGGTTTGACCGTGGGGAATCACGGTGCAAACCATGGGTGATCAACAAAGAGTTAGGAAAACTAGAATAGCAAGCGAAAACCATGTAGCAACACCCATGGATGCATAATAATAGCTATTGATTGTATTGCCACAGTATCCTTAACAAAGTACACATCACTACAAGATATAGACCTTATACCGACGTTTAAAGCGACGAAAATACAAACAACAAAATTTGCCCCCGTCGTCACAAAAAGCGTCGTTATTGACGACGCCATAGAAACGTCGCTAGCGACGCAAATAGCGACGCAACCAATGAATTTGCGACGCGCATAGCGAGGCCAATAGCAACGCGAGCAGTAAATTTGCGATGCAAATAGTGACGGTAACAGGGGAAAAAAAATTTGTGGCAGGGCAGCACATATAGCACTGTGTGCTGTATGAGAGCCATACAAAATAGTTTCTGCACTAGTGCATACAAAGCACTTGCAAACAAAAAGAATGTATACTGAAATCATAAAACTGATACATGAAATAAATACATGATCTCATAAAATGCGATTGGTACAATCATGAAAGGATATCACTAATACATAGAAAATGTCTACATAGATCAGGCGACTAAAAACTAAAGGTGTGTGAGCTCCAAGGATCCAAGGGCGAGCTATAAATCCTCGTCTCCCGAAAGCTCGTCCCGTCGCAAAGGAGTATCGAACGGATTCTGCAGAAAAAGAAATAACATATCAATCCACCATACACTAATGCATTCAAATATCTCATGGTAACTACGGACAAGAAAGATGAGTGACTTACAGGGCCGCCGCGTCTATACAATCAGTCGATCAATGCATTGAGACCGTACCTCTCTGCATATCGAGTCTCAAGGCCTTGCGGATCCCGATTTGTAATGGAGTGCTGCAAAGAAAACAAAATGCTAACTGTTAGAAACATGATTGTCAGTACAAAGAATATTTCAAAAAAACAAACAAGAAAAACATAAGAGAAACTTACAAAGTCCTCCAAATATGTCCTGTGGTCGCCACTCCCAAGATGATGGACCACTCCGGCCTCGAGTCGTGCCCTCGCCACCTCTCACTCTGCTGACTCCAATGTCCTGGCGAATCTGTAGCCTCCTCCCTCAGTCGGCGCCAGTCGTCTGCATCTAACCACTCGGGCTTTGGAGCCCCACTCTTGATTGCCTTGCGTGCGTCGGATTGTCTATGTGACATGTATGCACGCATGCAATCCATCATCCAGCCCGGCTGGCACCGAAAACTCCTCGTGCAAGGATGGTACTATGTAGTCCTTGCTCCCCTCCCGTATGTTCTTCCAATGATCCAAGATGTTGTGCCAAAAAACTTGTTGGCACAACTCTCTCATGCAAGCCATCACCCTCCTCCCCTCATCATTCATGATGATGGCTCCTGACCTACTATCAACCAGGTATCCATAACCCCTAGGAGTCTGTCTAAGATGGGTCCTCTCCCATCTCCGTCCACGCTCCTGGGCATATCCAGGAGACCCCTCTACATCCGATGTACTGACGGGGGTAACCTCTCTCGGAGTGGCACTCAAAGGGGTGCCACCAAAGGGGGTGCCACCAAAAGGGGTGCCACCAAAAGGGGTGCCACCTGCTGACGGCTGCGCAAAAGCCGGAGTAACTGGAGTAGACGTTCCCACAGGTGTGACAAATCCTGGAAGGTGACGCAGCTCCAGCTGAACGACGAGTTGGAGACACCACATCCATGTCTCCATAGCAACATCCCTTGATCCTGATGCAGTCCCTCCCTCTGGCCTAAGTCGTGAGCGTCGAGATCGTCTGCTCGAAGCTGAAGCATTTGATCGCGCTGAAGCAAATCTAGCAGAGCGCCCTGACGAAGAACGAGACAGCTCCTGGTCTGCCATCTCTCTGAATCTAGCGAGCTGGTTTGGAGACATGCGTGCCATCATGTCCTAAAACTCCTTATCGCTCATCCCTCGACTCATCCTGAAAATGTCACTTGCACAGATAAAAAATGGTGTTAGAATAATCAATTTAAACTATACAAAGCACAGTAATATAAATCATTTTTGAAAAATCCCTCTTAAAATGCATATCTTATGTACCTTTATGGAAGATCTAAACAACGAATTGAGTAATACAATTCTCCAAGAATGAAGTATTCTATGGTCCTATGTTAATCTCCTGACACAACTCTGCATACACTGGAAGGTCGATAGACATGTCACCACAAAAGAACGAGTCTGCCTCGTTCTCAAAAAATTCTTGGACTACTGTATTTCCATCATTCTTAGCCGATGCGGGCTCCAAGCTTGCGGTGGCCTCCACCCCTTGTAATATCGACCCCTCTATTTACATATTATCTTCATCTATGCCCGGAACATTGCTTTGATCATATACTCTCGCACTTCGAGGAGTTGAAGATATAACATACCACCATCGAGGTTGTCGGGGGTTTGGATAGAAGATTACCTGTTCACAAACACGTACAAAGCGAGTTCAAACCATTGTGACATAAACCATGTCATATTACAATTAGCAAGCAAATGACTCTATGCACTTGTTGACAATGGGCCGGCAACACAAAGGTGTTGGGCAAATCCGTCCATTTTTTTTTGGAATCTATTTTGAGAAATCCAGATAGACCTCATCGAACTGTTGCTCCAGCTCCTCCAAGTACCACTTTGAACCACTGCACATCGAATAGTATCATGGAGAAGCTAAGGTAATCTACCGTAATAATACTTTGCAAGTTCCCAAGATACTCCATCTCATCCACAACCGTGTTCGGATCCGTTGCTTGTCGCCGGCTCTCTTGCTCAAACCTTGCCATGACACCACAGTCCATTGTGGAGCGCATTTTGTCAATACACTCCACGCGAAAATGCCGTCCGCGCGACCATGCTGCACTATATATTTTGTACTGTACATTGAAACACTCAAATTAGATATCGCATATAAAATTTAGATACGACATATTCTAAACCCCTCATCACCTTTGGACTACATCCCCTCGAGAACTCCCACTCCTCCATTGAGACCTCTGTCCCTTCGCTGGATGCTGCAGTCAAGGCTCCATGCAACCATCATGTTGACATAAACCGCGGCATCTCCTCGATGCCTTCGGGAAATTGAATCGGTCGATGACGCGTACTGCGTCGGAATTCAGCTCGCGCTTCCTCTCGATCTTGCCTTGCAATCTGGTACTTGGCGAGCCACGTCTCCATGGAGGCATGGTGCAACATACAAAAGCGATTCACCTTCTCTTCCATTGAGGCATCCATTCTTTTTTCTACCCCATTTCCAACCACCATATCTCCAGTCAGTCTATCATCGTCCTTCAGCATCCATAGCATTTCATTGTCTGGTTCGACCGTTGGTAGCCATTGTGAGATATGCACTAACGCCTCTGACACCAACCAACCTTCCGCCATGCTACCTTCTGGATGAGCTCGTTGTCGCACAAAGCCTTTCAGGGTTTTCATGAAGCGCTCCAGGAAGAACATCCATCGCGTATGGACAGGTCCAGTAATCTCCACTTTGTCCACAAGATGCACAAGAAGGTGAACTTGTATCGTGAGCATGCTAGTGGGCAGGTATTTCTCAAAGAGACAGACCGTCTCCACTGCTCCCCGCCTCGCGGATTCAATAGAGGACGTCTTAATCTCTTTCTATGAGATCCATTGCACCAAAGTTGACAACTTGTAAATGGCCCCGCGAATTTCTGGAGTAAGGCATCCTGCGATAGCGATCGGCAGGACAAACTGCCACAAATGAGAAAGCATTATGAATAATGGCCACTTTTCAAATTGCAAAATGCCCACGCTAATTACAATCCATTCTGTTTACAAACCTGATATATCTTATGCCAATCATGGGATTTTAGCCCTGACAATTGGTCATCTTTAGAAAATGCGGACCTGAGAGAACGCATCATACCCGTCGGAGTGCGGATAGGCTTCATTACTTGCTTCACAATGCGCTCTTCTTTGGTGGACAAAACCCAAGGAGCGCGAGGAAGCTGCACTCCCCCTTCAGGACTCGACTGCGGCGGCCAAAGCGCCTCCATCTTACCTACCTCCTTCAAATCCATTCGTGACCCTATAGTGTCTCTCTTTCCTGTGATGTGGTCCCATAGCAAGCTGCCCACATTCTTGAAAATATGCATGGGATCCAACAAGTGGTTGACCTGTAAGTGGGTCCAATATGGCAACTCGTAGAAAACTGAGAACCGTCGCATTCCATTTGGATGTGATTCCAGGTTTACCATTTTCAGCTCGTACCAGCTTGCAGCGTTCATACGTGTTGGAGGTCGTCCAAGAAAACCTTCCCTGAGTTCATGATCCTCCGGCAAGAAAGCGGCGTGTCCTTGATATACCATCTTCTTCATGGTTCGTGACCTTCGGGAGTCTAACTGTGGCCCACACAATGGACATGCATGATAACCTGAGGTAACCAGACCTGTAAGGCGAGCCACGACCTAGTGAATACTTGATTGAATGAAATAAAATATAGATATTACCAGCGAGAACGGAGGTCTGCTCACCTGAGCACTCTCCCAATCCCGGAAAGTCATGCATCGTCCACATGAGAATGGCTCGAATGTTGGCTGACCGCCGACCATCACGCCTGCTCATATCTTGCACAGTGACCCCCTCCTCCCACAAAATCTTAAGCTCATCGACTAATGGACGAAGATACACGTCCATATTTTTTACTTTGTAGCGGCCCGGGACGAGCAAGCTAAGGATGAGATGTCCTTTCTTCATAGAAAGCCATGGAGGGATGTTGTAGTTGACAAGCACTATAGGCCACACACTGTAAGAAGTCGAGCGCAGACCGAATGGGTTCACACCATCCATGGCGAGACCGAGCCGAAGATTCCTTGGCTCTCGCGCAAAGCCTGGGAAGGTAGAGTCAATGTGGCTCCATGCGCGCGAATCTACTGATATTCGTTGAACTCCATCCGTGGACCTATTCTGCACATGCCACATTGTCAAGCTTGCCATGCCAGACGTGCGAAACATGTGGTTTATGCGGGAGATGAGCGAAAAGTGTCTGAGAACTTTTTGAGGGATGGTTTGCCCTTACAAGTCCTGTCGATACCTATTAGCACCACACTTTGGACATGTCTCCATAGTCTCGTATTCATCTCGAAACAGTATACAGTCGTTGATACATGCATGGATGTTATTGTAGTCCATACCAAGCTTCCGTAAAACATGTCATGCATCATCACGAGACTCAGGCATGGTATTTGCAGATGGTAATGTATGATATTTCAATAACCTGAAAAAAATCATAAAACACCTTGAAAAAGCACAAATGTTTGCAATAATACTGAAAAAAAAAATCAATGAAGCCTATGTGCAAGGTACCTGAATAACTCAGTCACACTCGTATCGCTCCAACCGTATTTTGCTTGCACACTTAAGAGTGCAAGCAATGTCTTCAACCGAGATACTCGGCACCCATCATATAATGGTATGGATGCTTCCTCTCTAAGCGGGCCAGATGTCTCAACATCCATGGGAATCAATGCATCGATCATTGCCTCCATCTCAGGCTCCAAGATTGTAGGTAGGTTGGGAAGGTTGTCTGTCTCCTCTGGCATTGATGGTATAGATGGGCCTTGCGAGTGGTGGATTGGCTCCTGCAATCCATCCATCGCACGTCCACGAACTCTTCTAATTGGCCGCAAAGGGTGCACTCCCCCTTGGGTCGAGACATCACCCCCCTGGATAGAAAATTACCAACAAGACCCAATCTTATTGTGTATGGTTTTCAATTAGCTTGCGAGTACAATGCATGATTGATATTAACTTCAAATTACCGTTTGCTGAAAATCCGCAATCGCCTGATCAATGATCTCAGATTGAAACTCGCCAAATCGTCGTACGTGTTCTATAGACAATCGGCGTTTTCATCTAATTGCCAACTTGCATTGAGAGCAAGGACATGGGACATGATGATTAAGATACGTCTCGTGATCTTGAACAATAAGACCTTCTTCGTTTTCCATCTTATCTACATTACAGCAAATGAGGCTTAAATGGATAGCTTTATGGAGATGTACATCAAGTTGCAAGTTGACCATAAATCTTGCATTGTACATAGTAGTTGAGAGATTTTTTGATGTTATATCTCGGCCTTGTATCATGCTCAAGGATTTGTTTGTCTCGGTAGATAATTATTCGTTATTGTAAAAAACTGCACTAGAGGGCTTTGAGTATAAGTAATCCATTTATGAGCATCATTGAGGATCTCTTAGTCTAATAACAAATCAGTCTCAACAAAAAGCATCTTAGAAATGTGGTTTTTTTGTCCTAGGATCGCGTATTAAAATTAATGCCATCTATGAAATTTATCAACTATAGTAATAAAATTTATTTCAATCAATTCTACTCATAGTCATAAGACCTGAGAGAAAATATCCTATACTCAATTTAAGGGATTCTTCTTCTATAACAATACTTTTGGGTTCATTTTGATGAAGTACCGTAATGACCATTAGCTAGGGTATCATTTTCTTTTAGTCCTTCTGTTGACTAGTTGGCATGATTTCTAATTTGTTATGCCTATAAAGTTAATACAAAAACAATGAATTATGCATATCACAATTAGATCCCCTACTTGGACATTCTGAAGGACATGACCAATTTTAAGCCATCTTAAAGAGTCACTAATGTACGTGGCCCATGGCAAAGCACATTGCATACCATTATCGATAAGTCTATTATCGTGCATCTTAAATCTCGTAATTAGACTTTATAAATGGTATGACTAATTTTTAGCCCCCTTAAGGAGTCGATGTAATGGTACCCATAAAAAAAGTAAAGTGGATACCATTACCATAATCATGGATATGCTATCATTCCAATATATGTTATCTTTCTCTTTCTCTCCCTCTCCCTCCCTCTCTTTCTCTTTCTCTCGTATTTCCTCTCCCTCTCACAATATATCTTAACACTCTCCAAAAGCAAAAGGGAGAGGGAGAGAGAGAATGCACTCTCCCTCCCTTTCCCTCTCCCTCTCCCTCTCTTTCTCTTTCTCTCCCTCTCTCATTTCCTTCCCCTCCCTCTCCCTCTCTTTCTCTCCCTCTCTCTCCCTCTCACTCTCTTTCTCTCTCATTTCCTCTCCTAAACAAGTAAAAAAGAAAGTGATTCAAACATTAAACAAGTAAGAGGGAGAGTGAGAGAGAGAATGCACTCTCCCTCCCTCTCCCTCTCCCTCTCCCTCTCCCTCTCTTTCTCTTTCTCTCCCTCTCTCATTTCCTTCCCCTCCCTCTCCCTCTCCCTCTCTTTCTCTCCCTCTCTTTCTCTTTTTCTCTCTCATTTCCTAAACAAGCAAAAAATAAAGTGATTTAAACATTAAACAAGCAAAAGGGAGAGGGAGAGAGACAATGCACTCTCCCTCTCTTTCTCTTTCTCTCCCTCTCTCATTTCCTTCCCCTCCCTCTCCCTCTCCCTCTCTTTCTCTCCCTCTCTTTCTCTCTCATTTCCTCTCCTAAACAAGCAAAAAATAAAGTGATTTAAACATTAAACAAGCAAAAGGGAGAGGGAGAGAGAGAATGCACTCTCCCTCTCTCTCCCTCTCTTTCTCTTTCTCTCCCTCTCTCATTTCCTCCCCCTCCCTCTCTTTCTCTTTCTCTTTCTCTTTCTCTCCCTCTCCCTCTCCCTCTCCCTCTCCCTCTCCCTCTCTTTCTCTCTTACTCTCTCGTTTCCTCTCCTAAACAAGCAAAAAAGAAAGTGATTTAAACATTAAACAAGCAAAAGGGAGAGGGAGAGAGAGAATGCACTCTCCCTCTCCCTCCCTCTCCCTCTCTTTCTCTTTCTCTCCCTCTCTCATTTCCTCCCCCTCCCTCTCCCTCTCCCTCTCCCTCTCCCTCTCCCTCTCCCTCTCCCTCTCCCTCTCCCTCTCCCTCTCTTTCTCTCCCTCTCTCTCCCTCTCCCTCTCTTTCTCTCTCATTTCCTCTCCTAAACAAGCAAAAGAGAGTGATTTAAACCTTAAACAAGCAAAAGAAAGAGAGAGGGAGACTCATCGATGAGATATGGCGAGCGTGGGGCGGCTCCTCTTTGCGATGAAGGCTCCTCCTCTCCTTCGCGAACAATGGCGGCGGTGGCGGCGGCGGCAAGTCTTCTTCCTCTCCTTCTCTCACGACGGTCGCTCTCTCCCTCGCTCTCGCTCTCAAAACTCACAAGCCGCAAACGCGAAATGAAAACCGCGCTCAATTTCGGCCGCTTTTTTTCCCTGTGGAGCATCGCAAATAGCGACGCTATTAGCGACGCCGCTATCCGTCGTCGCTAATCGGCATCGCTACTAGCTCAAATCCTTGTAGTGCATCTCTCAAACTTGCCAATTACTCAAGTTGAAAGGATAGAATACTCACTCATCCAAAATTCTCACATCACTCAAATAATATTCAAAAAGCATATTTAATTGATAATCCAATAGTGTAACCCAATTGGGCTAGCATAGGTGAAAGAGGGAAGGCTGGGGAGCCTTGTAATGCAATGCATAGAGTAGAAGTGGCATGCCATGTGGTGTCTGAGGCAGTAGCCCATATCATGTATGCATAGGGAAATGGGAACGTACCTATTGCCAATTTTCATAACATCCCTTAAACCTCACCTTTCAGTTCATGTGAAGGAACGACTAGTCACACTTTGTCTCCCCATTGTCTTACACTCATTTAATAATATAGAAGGGTATTCCAATTTCTTGCATCTACTAATTTAATCCTTTCATTTTCTTGTACCAAGTTTGTATATCTTGTGAGCAATTGAGAGTGAAAATATGCATTCCACTGTCAAAGGGGTTTTTGTCGAAAGGTCGAATCCACTGGGGATCAGAAGTAGAAGTAAGTAGAGACAGGAGATGGAAGAGAAGATAGAGAATACCCAAATGGTAAACACTACAAAGACAAATCACAATGAATTGAATCAATATGTATTGAAAGAACTTGGAATCTTCTCACTACTCAGAAGCAATCTCCAAGCATTAGATCTACTGGAGCTTCTTCGTAGAACAAAACATGCATAAAAATTATAGCTCCTTCTCTGCTACTCTAAACCCAAATCTGATGGCTCGGTTGGCTCCAAAATGGGGGTAAAACTCCAAGACAATTGCTCACGGATCTTCCAGATCACTCATTCTTATTCTTTTAGTTCAATCTGCAGTTTTCAGCATGTTTGTAGTGATCGCGACGCACGCGATTTTGTCAATCTGTCCCTCTTGTGAAAATCCCATAATTGGCTAAAAAAGCCACTTGCTTTTTGCATGCCATCCTAATCTAGAAGCTTTTCTAACTTTTTCGGATTTTTACAATAAATAATATCAAATATATGCTAAACTTATCAAAAAATCTAGTATTTTTGGATAATCCATGAAACTCACACTAATACTAGTGACTCATATCACATTGACTCTCTTGATTAATAAGAAGTTGGATGATGATGCATTCCATGCTTTTTCACACTATGTCCGCATAGCATCACGACGTCCACCCCCTTTGAACCTACACATCCTCCGGTATGTGCCAAAATCCTAGTTGTCATCGGATTCTAAGTCCTCCTCATCCTCTGCAACCATATCCTTTGCTTCTTCATCTTCCATATCTTCCTGGCTAGCCCCTGTATTATCATGGCCACTATTTTCTTCCAATTCTAATGCATAAGTAGCATGATCAAATACCTTTCCTACCACATAGCATCTAAACCATCTTTTGGAAACTTTACGCATGGCACTATGCTGGTTGTCTAAACTGCTATCATAAACCAATACCCAATCCCCATCTTGTATGGTTCTTGGCTTCAATCTATGTCTTTTTTCAAACCGTTTCTTGTTCTGTATCCTTGCTGCCCTTAACTTTGCAATTGCTGCCTCTATGTCTTCTGACTTTCTTTCAAACTATCTAATGCGCAAGGCCAACAACTCCTCTCGATTCAACTCCTCTTCCCAAGGTAGCACACTCCATGTGACTATCATCTCTTCTATCGGCATGATAGGTTTTTGACCATACATCAATTCAACAGGCATATATCTTGTAACGGCACTATGAGTTATTCTGTCAGCCCACAAAGCATAAGGGAGCAATCGTGGCCACTCTTTTACCTTCTCTCCACATGCTTTTTCCAATGCCTTCACAATAGGTGGGTGACCTCTTTCACTTTTTCCATTTCCTTTAGGGTTATAGGCTGAAGTTAAAGCAAGCTTTATCGCCAACCATGCAAAGAAATCATGAGCTTCATCTGCATCCAACTCACCCCTAACTGTTGTAATTTTTCCCACACAGTCATACCGAAAAAAGATCTCTTGTAAGAGAAAAGCACACACAACATTTGTTATCTTAGTACGTAGAGCTCTCCCTTCCAATTGATTAGTCAAGTCTTCACAGGCAAGCACAAGATATCTCATCTTCCAAAGACCTATAGGCATCGTGACTAAATCTACCACCCACTTAAAATGAAGAGACAATGGATATGTGGGTTGCAATCCATCCGGATGTCTCACAGATGAATACATTTGACATGTCGTACATGTTTCCACAAAGTGAGCAACATCCTTATACATACCCTACCACCAATATCTTTCTTTGATCTTTGCAAAAGTACCCCAAACACCTCTATGACTAGCCCATAAGCTTTCATGAAATTCTTGCATAACAGTTACTTGTGAAGCTCTATCACCCAAAACTCGCAATGGCATACCCTTTTTCTTTTTAGCATGTTTCCATAAGTATCTATCTTTTTTAAAAAAACCCATACACTTTCCTCTTGATTTTCTTAAACTCCTCATCTGACCATTCATCTCTCTTTATTAATGTACTAAGGTATTGACCAATTCTCAGCCACTCTCTTGTATATTTGTTTTCCAGAAACACTTCTACACAAGATACAAAACATCTAAAGTATCTTCTCTTTGTTGTCCAAGCTTCTGTTAATGCTGTAGCAACACCTTGCATTGCTAAATTCACACTTGCAACATCATTTTCAGCCATAAGAAAGTCATCTTCTTCCTCGTCATCCATCATTCCATCTTCATTCTCATAATGTACTCAAGATAACGTCTGCCACTGGGTTATCTCTTCCTACAATATGCTGAAATTCAGGATTCAAAGATTTGATGTATGCAATCCACTGGAGCATAGCAATGTCCGGAGTAGCACAACTAGTAATCATACCTGACACCGGCAAACAATCGGTCTCAATGACTACATGAGCACCCATAAAATACTCCTTATCACATTTAAGGGCTGTCACAATTTCCCATAATTCTCTTTTAACCTGTGGATATCGTATCTGTCGTTAAGTCAATACTTTAGCACCAAAGCGAATTGCATATCTTTTTCCTTCCTCATCATCTTGCCCAATTTCCCATCCAATCCCGATTGGGCTTGTATCAATAGTAATAATGATAGTCTTTCCATATGAATAGTCAGTCTTTCTCAATGTAGGAGCAAATTTTAAGAGTTGCTTCAATTTCTTCATTGCTTTCTGATGCTTCCTTTCCCAATGAAATCTATGACCTTTCCTCAGAAGTTGATATAGAGCATCAACTACATGTGCAAAGTGAGGAATCCATATCAAATAGAATACACATGCACCCAAGAATCTATGCACCTCTGATACATTCGTGCATACATCTTGCATTCTATCAATCCCATCTACTTTTCTAGTGATGGCCTTCACCCATAAGGCCCACACGTATGCCCAATAATCAAAACCTCTTCAACTCCAAAGACAGGCTTTTGTCCAAAAAGAGTTAAATGCACATCTTCTAGACGTGTCAAAATCCTCTCATAATCCACAATATGGTCTACACAATATGGTCTTTTCACACCCTTTGATTGGAACATCATCCATGAAGGGCATAGCCAATTGTGGTATAAAATCCTTGAGTATTCATAGCACATTTATCATGTGTGCCACTAAGTTTGTTGCACCCTATGGGAGAGTACACATCCGTACCAACCCCAAAGGAGTCTTCATGGTTGTGATATCCCTGCTTTCAATTGCAAGCTAAAACTGATCATAACCCAAGTAAAGATCACCCAAAGAATAGATCCCTCTGCTTGCAAAAGCCTCTGTAAATTCATCAACCATAGGACCTGCACCCACATTTCTTATGGTCACTTTATTGACCGGTTGCATATCTTGAATAAATCTCAAAGCCCCATTCTTTTTGGGCACAGTAAACCAATGATTTGAGTATGGGGCTGAAGAAGACTCCAAGATCTTCATGAAAATCTTTTCATTTAGCAAATCCATCAGCTTTGGCAAGTAAGCTTTAGGCATTCGGATAGGCCTCAAGTTCCATGGTACATGTGGCACAGTAAATATGACCATAGGAGAGACAACATTTGGATCCACACAACCTATTTCACTTGGTTGAAATGAAAATGCCTTCCCATGTCTAGCCAACATCCGCATAAAATACTCTCTCTCAGCAGGCAAAAAGAAACCCTTCTGCACCAACTTTCAATTCCTATAATGTTTCAAATGTAAACTGATGACCTATATCTTTAGGATCCCATAAGCTTGGCTGCCCCTTGACACTTTTTCATACATACCCTCACTCTCTGGTGGAAGTGGCAAAGCAATTGGTTTCACCTTTTTGTCAACTGTCTTATACTTTGTCCCCATAAGTGCTTCAGCCCATCCTAATCCTTCCTGCTGAGCAAACAATGCTATAACATCATACATATCCAAAGAACATACTAACAACACTGTGTTTTCAGCCTCATTTTCTGCATGTATATTAGTTGCTGAAATTTCAACCATAGTGTCATTAATATTCAGCCCATAAAAGATGCTTGAAATGCCTTCATTTTCAGCTAACAACCCCAATGCTCTCAGTTTCTTAGTAGACCATTTCATAGATATGCATTCAGCCTTGCACATAGATTCCATAGGCTTAAACCAACATGAACTGTTTGCTGTAAATTGAGAACGACCACTAGTAAATACATGCTTTATTACATCAAGAGGTGAGTACACCCACTGAACAACACTACTGTAGCCCCGCATTACAACAGTGCTTGATGAAAATCCAGGTCTTTGAATTCCCTTGCATTTGGAACCAAAGGAGACTCTCGACCGATTTCTAGGATGATAACACAAACAGTAAGAAATTGGACTGCTTTTCTCCCATCCTTACTTCTGACTCTTGCATAAGCAGAACCATCATCGAGCACCTTTGTTTCTATACGCACACCTGTAATATAGGGATGTCCCAAAATCAATGCATATGAGGAATTATCTTGCACAAAGAAGTGTTTCTCTTCCTGTATATCACCAATCGTCACTTTTACATTAGGGCATGCAGCATAGCTCCCCTGAAGAATTATTTGTAGCTCTCATTCGCCAACTATGATCGATGTCTACAGGCCATGCACCATTTTCATACAATCCCTCCTCAATGACATTTATCTCAGACCCATGGTCAAGTAAAGCAACACAAGGAGTTTCACATTGCCCTATTTTCACTACCGTTTCAGTGGTAGCTCTAGCCCAATGATTTCTTATGTAGTGACTTCGAGGAATAAATCCTAGAGTCTCTCCTCCATATTTTTGCATTTGCCTTACTCCACCATGCATATTGCTACAAGACAATTCACTTTCAGCCACTTTCTTCTCTTTTTCACATGCTGTCCATTGATTAGTAGCATCCTGCATAGACAATCCTATACTTACTTCATTCTCATATTCAGCCTAAATACCCACAAAGCAATTTCCTCTTCAAATTCAGCAATGCACTAGTGGTATCACCAAGAAACTGATGCTTCCTTTTAATTATGTCAATGATCTCATCATGAAACTCTCACTTGGCAATGCCAACCACCTCTCCCAAGATAAATTCCACCCGACTATTTGCCCTCTTGTTTGTTATCCTGTTTTTGCTCCTGACTGACCTCTTCCATAACATACTCGGGAGGTGGCTGATTTGCAACTTTAGGCTGATCCACACTTCTTCTTGTTATTCTTTTAGATGTCCCTGCAATATCTTCATCTCTTTTTCATTTTTCTTCCACAAGTACATCCGTGTTTTGTACCTTTGCTAAATATGCATACACTGAATATGCATCTACCAATGATTCCCAACCAGTTATGCCACGAATGTCTTGCCCTGCATGAGACATTTCACTATCGGTGACCTTTCTCTTTTCAACTGCATGTAAAGTATGTGTCCATATTTCAGCCTTTGGGCCAACCATCACTTGGCCATGCATTCTATCCAACTGTAGACCAAAAGTGAGGCATGTACCACCGCATAAGCATTTCGGACAGCCAAGTCTTCCAACAACTTCCGCATACCTCCCTTTCCAAAATTCAAAGCAAGAGGAAATCCCATTTCTTGTGCATGGATATTGCCATCTTTCCAGAAGATAAGCTGTCGTGCCAAGGCCTCCTAATAGGCAGCACAATCCTTTCTCTCGTGCTGCAAACTGTCACACCACATACATCTTTTTCTAGGCTTAGGGGCTGCTGCTCATCCCCTTTCCTCTTGTTCTTTTTCCTCCAATTTTGCAACCTTCAATTGAAGATCCCACATGCCTTTGACCAATTCATCTAAGACATCTTCCCTAACAGAGGGAACTGTAGTAGGTACAACCATAGCGTTAGCTACAGAAGTAGGCATTCTTTACATCCATCTGATGTAAAGACCATCCCTTTGATGCAACCATAGCAATGACTTCTCTTACGGTTGCCAGCCTTGCAACCGGACTGAATGTTTCTTCATAGTCAATGCCATATGTTTGTGCTTACCCCTTGACTACTAATCTTGCCTTGTATCTGTTCACAAAACCATCTGCGTTGTGCTTCACCTTATAAACCCACTTACAGCCAATTGCATTCTTATCTTTAGGCAAAGGTACCAACTCCCATGTAGCATTTGCTTCCAAGGCATCCATTTCTTCATCCATGGCTTTCTCCCATTTTTCTTTTCCCATGGCTTGCTCAAAAGAAGTGGGTTCTGGTTCCTGTATCACTTTGACTATATATGCATAGTGAATGGCTGTAAATCCATCATATTTCAGCCTATCCATAGGATACCTAGCTCTGGTAGACCTACGCAAAGTAGGCTCACTCCCAGGTGCTCTCAAAACATCCCTGGTCTTCCTTACTCCAGGTGTAACAATAGAAGGAATACCTAACTCATCATCAATGCTCTGTTCTGAGGCTAGAGACATGCAATCTTTCTCTTCTTCTATGCTTCTTCACAAGTGCAGTAACAGCTTCCTTGACATGTCTCCACTCTGTTTTCAAATCCGTCTCTGTAGTCTGATCCTCCAGCAAATCATCAAGCTTATCTTGAAGCTCAGGATTAGCTGCTTGTAGAAACAATTTAATTTTTTGACTTGCAAGAGTTTGTTGTTCTGCAAGATCTAATTGCTCAAATCGACTTTCAAATTCTCTTAACAATTTTGTAGCCACAAGACCCTTATTGGGTTGTAAAACCCACTCTTGAAAAGTCTTGCACATAATCAACTTGGTGTCCTCAATGTAAAATTCTTCCCTGAGTGTCTTCTTGAAGGCCACCCAGTCTGCATCCTGCAAGTATAATTCAATAATCCGTGCTTTCAATTCATGAACAATAACACGTACAAAATACTGGCTCCATGCAGATTGAGCCACCCTAAAGAATTCCATCTTCTGAGCATACGCATATACATATGTAGATACATTCCTGCCATTGAATAAATTCAACTCACGATCAACTGCTTACAAAGCATTCATCACAACACTTTTTGCTTGAGATGAAGCTTGCATCACCCTGTTGTTGTTGTTCTACCTGCATAAGCATATTCATATTTTGCACCAACTGTTGCAAAACATCACTGGAGAATGTATTCGAAGTTTCTCCCATCTTGTGTTTCCTTCTTCTGATGACCTTTCACGTCGGGTTCACCAATGTTGGAGGGGTTTTTGTCGAAAGGTCGAATCCACTGAGGATCAGAAGTAGAAGGAAGTAGAGATAGGAAATGGAAGAGAAGATAGAGAATACCCAAGTGGTAAACACTACAAAGACAAATCACAATGAATTGAATCAATATGTATTGAAAGAACTTGGAATCTTCGCACTACTCAGAAGAAATCTCCAAGCATTAGATCTCCTGGAGCTTCTTCGTAGAACAAAACGTGCATAAAAATTACAACTCCTTCTTTGCTACTCGGAACCCAAACGGTAAAACCCCAAGACACCCAGAAAACCTGGTCACGGATCTTCCAGATCACTCCTTCTTCTTCTTTCAGTTCAATCTGAAGTTTTCAGCTTATTTACAGCGATCGCGATGTGCGCGATTTCGTTAATGTGTCCCTCTTGTGAAAATCCCATAGTTAGCTGAAAAAGCCACTTGCTTTTTGCATGCCATCCTAATCTAGAAGCTTTTCTAAATTTTTTGGATTTTTACAATAAATAATGGCTTCGAAAGGGGGGTAAAACCCCAGGACACTCAAGACAACTGGTCACGGATCTTCTAGATCACCCCTTCTTCTTCTTACAGTTCAATCTGCAGTTTTCAGCCTGTTTACAGCGATCGCGACGCTTGCGATTTCATCAATCTGCCCCCCTTGTGAAAATCCCATAATTGGTTGAAAAAGCCACTTGCTTTTTGCATGCCATCCTAATCTAGAAGCTTTTCTAACTTTTTCGGATTTTTATAATAAATAATATCAAATATAGGCTAAAATTATCCAAAAATCTAGTATTTTTGGATAATCCATGCAACTCACACTAATACTAATGACTCAAATCATATTGACTCTCTTGATTAATAAGAAGTCGAATGATGATGCATTCCATGCTTTTTCACACTGTGTCCGCATAGCATCACGACACCGCTACATGCCAACATATGGTGCAAAAGTAGAAGGCTAGGGAGCCTTATAGTGTTATGTACAAAATAGATTGTGATTTATGCATTGAGAGGCCCAACTTGTGTATGGAACGCTAATATTCATATATTTCACCTCTCATTTTATTTAAAAGAAAAATAGTGGTCACTCATCCCACCTTTTGTCTCACACTCTACACTACAAGATATAGACCTTATAGCGACGTTTAAAGCGACGAAAATACAAACAAAAAAATTTGCCCTCGTCGTCGCAAAAAGCGTCGTTATTGACGACGCCATAGAATCGTCGCTATATGCGTCGCATTTGCGACGTATATAGCGACGCATATAGCAATGGTTACAGAGAATTTGCGACGCTGATAGCGACGACAATAGCGACGCGTGCAGTAAATTTGCGACGCAAATAGCGATGGTAACAGAGAAAAAAAAAATTGTGGCAAGCTGCCCTGCCACATATAGCACTGTGTGCTGTATGAGAGCCATACAAAATAGTTTCTGCACTGCTGCATACAAAGCGTTTGCAAACAAAAAGAATGTATACTGAAATCATAAAACTGATACATGAAATAAATACATGATATCGCATAAAATGTGATTGGTACAATCATAAAAAAATATCACTAATACATAGAAAATGTCTACGTAGATCGGGCGACTAAAAACTAAAGGTATGTGAGCTCTAAGGATCCAAGGGCGAGCTACAAATCGTCGTCCCCCGAAAGCTCTTCCCGCTGTAAAGGAGCATCAAACGGATTCTGCAGAAAAAGAAACAACATATCAATCCACCATACAATAATGCATTCAAATATCTCATGGTAACTACGGACAAGAAAGATGAGTGACTTACTGGGCCGCCGCGTCTATACAATCGGTCGATCAATGATCTGAGACCGTGCCTCTCCGCATATCGAGTCTCAAGGCCTTGCGGATCGCGATTTGTAATGGAGTGCTGCAAAGAAAACAAAATGCTAACTGTTAGAAACATGATTGTCAGTACAAAGAATATCTCAAAAAAACAAATAAGCAAAACAAAAGAGAAACTTATAAAGTCCTCCAAATATGTCCTGTACGTGGCCGCCACTCCCAAGATGATGTACCGATCCGGCCTCGATTCGTCCCCTCGCCGCCTCCCGCTGCTGACTCCAACGTCCTGGCGAATTTGTAGCCTCCTCCCTCAGTCGGCGCCAGTCGTCTGCATCTAACCACTCGGGCTTTGGAGCCCCACTCTTGATTGCCTTGCGTGCATCGGATCGTCTATGTGACATGTATGCACGCATGCAATCCATCATCCAGCCCGTAGAGAATCTATCCACTGTGGCTGGCACCGGGAACTCCTCGTGCAAGGATGCTACTATGTACTCCTTGCTCCCCTCCGGTATGTTCCTCCAATGATCCAGGACGTTGTGTCAAAAAACTTGTTGGCACAACTCCCTCATGTGAGCCATCACCCTCCTCCCCTCATCATTCATGATGATGGCTCCTGACCTGCCATCCACTAGGTATCCATAATCCCTAGGAGTGTGCCTTGTATAGGCCCTCTCCCATCTCCGTCCACGCTCCTGGGCATATCTAGGAGACCCCTGAACATCCGGTGTATCGACGAGGGTACCCTCTCCCGGAGTGCCACTCAAAGGGGTGCCACCAGAGGGTGTGCCACCAAAAGGAGTGCCACCAGAGGGGGTGCCACCAAAAGGCGTGACATCTGTCGGCGGCTGCGCAAAAGCCGGAGTAACTGGAGTGGACGTCCCCACAGGTGTGACAAATCCTGGAGGTGACCGAGCTCCAGCTGAACGACGAGACGGAGACACCGCGTCCGTGTCTCCACAGTAGCACCCCCCTGATCCTACTGCAGTCGCAGTCCCTCCCTCTGGCCCAAGTCGCGAGCGTCGAGATCGTCTGCTCGAAGCTGAAGCATCTGATCGCGCTGAAGCTGATCTAGCAGAGCGCCCTGACGAAGAATGAGACAGCTCCTGATCTGCAATCTCTCTGAATCTCGCGAGCTGATCTGGAGACATACGTGCCATCATCTCCTGAAACTCCTCATCGCTCATCCCTCGACTCATCCTGAAAATGTCGATACCTGCACAGATAAAAAATAATATTAGAATAATCAATTTAAACTATAGAAAGCACATTAATATAAATCATTTTTGAAAAATCCCTCTTAAAATGCATATCTTATCTACCTTTATGGAAGATCTAAACAACGAATTGAGTAATACACTCAAATTAGATGTAGCAAGCAAATTTAGATACGACACATTCTAAACCCCTCATTACCTTTGGACTACATCCCCTCGAGAACTCCCACTCCTCCATTGAGACCTCTGTCCCTTCGATGGATGCTGCGGTCAAGGCTCCATGTAACCATCGTGTTGACATAAACCGCGGCATCTCCTCCATGCCTTCGGGATATCGAATCGGTCGGTGACGCGTACTGCGTCGGAATTCAGCTCGCGCTTCCTCTCGTCCTACCTTGCAATCTGGTACTTGGCGAGCCACGTCTCCATGGAGGCATGGTGCAACATACAAAAGCGATTCACCTTCTCTTCCATTGAGGCATCCATTCTTTTTTCTACCCCATTTCCAACCACCACATCTCCAGTCAGCCTGTCATCGTCCTTCAGCGTCCATAGCATTTCATTGTCTGGTTCCACCGTTGGTAGCCATTGTGAGATATACACTAACGCCTCTGACACCAACCAACCTTCCGCCATGCTACCTTCCGGACGAGCTCGTTGTCGCACAAAGCCTTTCAGGGTTTTCATGAAGCACTCCATGAAGAACATCCATCGCGTATGGACAGGTCCAGCAATCTCCACTTCATCCACAAGATGCACAAGAAGGTGAACTTGTATCGTGAGCATGCTAGTGGGCAGGTATTTCTCAAAGAGACAGACCGTCTCAACTGCTCCCCGCCTTGCGGATTCAATAGAGGACGTCTTAATCTCTTTCTGTGAGATCCATTGCACCAAAGTCGACAGCTTGTAAATGGCCCCGCGAATTTCTGGAGTTAGGCATCCCGCGATCGCGATCGGTAGGACAAACTGCCACAAATGAGAAAGCATTAAGAATAATGGTCACTTTTCAAATTTCAAAATGTCCACGCTAATTAAAATCCATTCTGTTCACAAACGTGACATATCTTATGCCAATCATGGGATTTTAGCCCAGAAATTTAGTCATCTTTAGAAAATGCGGACCTGAGAGAACGCATCATACCCGTCGGAGTACGGATAGACTTGATTACTTGCTTCACAATGCGCTCTTCTTTGGTAGACAAAACCCAGGGAGCGCGAGGAAGCTGCACTCCCCCTTCAGCACTCGATTGCGGCCAAAGCGCCTCCATCTTACCTACCTCCTTTAAATCCATTCGTGACCCTATAGTGTCTCTCTTTCCTGTGATGTGGTCCCATAGCAAGCTGCCCACATTTTTGAAAATTTGCATGGGATCCAACAAGTGGTTGACCTGTAAGTGGGTCCAATATGGCAACTCGTAGAAAACTGAGAACCGTCGCATTCCATTTGGATGTGAATCCGGGTTTACCATTTTCAGCTCATACTAGCTTGCAGCGTTCATACGTGCTGGAGGTCGTCCAAGAAAACCTTCCCTGAGTTCATGATCCTCCGGCAAGAAAGCGGCGTGTCCTTGATATACCATCTTCTTCATGGTTCGTGACCTTCGGGAGTCTAACTGTGGCCCACACAATGGACTTTTTGAGGGATGGTCTGCCCTTGCAAGTCCTGTCGATACCTGTGAGCACCACACTTTGGACATGTCTCCATAGTCTCGTATTCATCTCGAAACAATATGCAGTCGTTGATACATGCATGGATGTTATTGTAGTCCATGCCAAGCTTTCGTAAAACATGTCGTGCATCATCACGAGACTCAGGCATGGTGTTTGCAGGTGGCAATATATGATATTTCAATAACCTGAAAAAATCATAAAACACCTTGAAAAATCCATCCATGTTTGCAATAATACTGTTTTTTTAAAAAAACAATGAAGCCTGTGTGCAAGGTACCTGAATAACTCAGTCACATTCGTATCGCTCCAACCGTATTTTGCTTGCACACTTAAGAGTGCAAGCAATGTCTTCAACCGAGATACTCGGCACCCATCATATAATGGTATGGATGCTTCCTCTCTAAGCGGGTCAGATGTCTCAACATCCATGGGAATCAATGCATCGATCATTGCCTCCATCTCAGGCTCCAAGATTGTAGGCAAGTCGGGAAGGTTGGCCAACGAGACCCAATCTTATTGTGTATGGTTTTCAATTATCTTGAGAGTACAATGCATGAAAAATGCTAACTTCAAATTACCGTTTGCTGAAAGTCTGCAATCGCCTGATCAATGATCTCAGATTGAAACTCGCCAAATCGTCGTACGTGTTCTATAGACAATCGGCGTTTTCGTCTAATTGCCAACTTGCATTGAGAGCAAGGACATGGGACACGCTGATTAAGATACGACTCACGGTCTTGAACAATAGGACCTTCTTCGTTTGCCATCTTATCTACATTACAGCAAACGAGGCTTAAATGGATAGCTTTATGGAGATGTACGTCAAGTTGCAAGTTGACCATAAACCTTGCATTGTATATAGTAGTCGAGAGATTTTCCGATGTTATATCTCGACCTTGTATCATGCTCAACGATTTGTTTGTCCCGGTAGATAATTTTTTGTTATATCTCGGCTTTGAGTATAAGTAATCCATTTTAAAATTAATGCCCGCCATCTATGAAATTTTATAACTATAGTAATAAAATTTATTTCAATCAATTCTACTCATAGTCATAAGACCTGAGAGAAATTATCCTATACTCAATTTTGTTACAGCTATATATATCATCTCTCACTTGACTTGGGTCTCACCTATATATACTAACTCTACATCAATATGAATCATTCTTTGGGAGCATGTCTTGTGTATCTCTCGCGTACTCTCTCTCTCTCTCAACATGGTATCAGAGCTATGGATGTGTAGCAACAACAAGGAAGATAAGTTGTTTCATTGTTTATACTTGATTGAATTCTTTGCACAAGTGATGATTTGATACATGAACTTGTTCAAATTAGAAGTATTAGTTAATTTTGTCTTTAAAAACCGCTTGTCAATCGGAGTTCTGGATCAAAAGTTATGACAGTTCAGGATTCAAGACAGCAATTCTGCTCAAATCTGCGATTCTTTATTTAAAACTGTATTTCGAATTACAGTTTGTTAATCCCCAATTACAGTTTATTAATCGCTCGTCTTCGTTAATAATGTTGATTACGACAAGCAAACATCTTGCTTGTCGTAGCGATGTTTTATTATCGTTCACGTTCTTTGCTCGACCGAAATAGCACTTTTCTTATATGCGTCATCTCGTCTTGCACGTTACACCTCTCTATTTCGGGCTTTCTTTTTAGTCACTCAATACTTTTCGTCGTTCTTACGTGCATATCCCTATTTTGATTGTCATGCGTCTCAACTACGCTCGTCTTGATCATGGTTTGCAGATTCTGCGATCTCATCTTATTTGTTTTCTCTCGGCATACAGGCATGGCCAATTGCGTAATTGTTAACGGATATCCGTCTGGCCAACGTTCCGTTCCCTTCTTCCAAGGACAAGGCTTTCTTGGGTGGAAAGCAAAGATGATGCTAATGTCACGATTGTGGGAGAGAAGGAAGGAGTCTTACTTGTAGCTTTCTTGCTTGCACAATGGGGGAATACACACAAGGGTGGAGGCTGAAAATAGTTTTCCTCTTCTTAATTGTGTAAGCCAAAAAGAACTCTCATACAAAGAAATAGAAGAACCCTATATATGGGTCTCAAACCAAACTCAACTAACTAAGGTGGCATACTAACTGAGCCACGAACTAGAGTAGATAAGGATAGCTATCATGTAGCTATTATTCATGGGCGGTGTACCAACCGCATCTGCAACTAACACATCGGTGACATAAATGCACAACAGTCACCCTGGCATATCACGAGTGGAGCTCGATATCTCAACACTCCCCCTCGAGCTCAATCCCAATTCCTGCACACCAAGCAGGTCTCTGAACTTGCGCAGCTTCTCTACGCCCAATGCCTTCGTAAATATGTCAGCTACTTGATCCTCTGTGCTGACATAAACTAGATCAATAAGACCTAGTAAAACCCTCTCCCGCACATAGTGATAATGCACCTCAATGTGCTTTGTTCTAGCATGATAGACTGGGTTATTTGCCAAGTGTATACTACTCATGTTGTCACAATAAATGACAACTGGCCCATCTGTAGGCTGATGCATATCATAAAGTAGCTTATGCAACCAAGCTACCTCATATGCAGCCATTGCTGCACCCCTGTACTCAGCCTCTGTGCTCGACAAGGCAACTGTAGGCTGTTTCTTGCTGCTCCAAGTGACTGCAGCACTCCCAAAAGAGAACACATATCCACTGGTAGATCTTCTATCAGAAATACTACCAGCCCAATCAGCATCAGTGTATCCATGCAACTGTATCTGAACCCCAGTCTCATAAAATAGTCCATACTGCAATGTGGACTTCACATACCTGAGTATGCGTCTAGCCACATCCAAATGTGGTTTCCTTGGAGCCTGCATAAACTGACTTACCAATCCAACAGCATAGCTCAAATCTGGCCTGGTAATAGTCATATAAATCAAACTTCCTACTATGCGTCTGTACATAGTAGGGTCTTCTAGAAGCTCACCTGCATCTGTGCTCAGCTTCACATTCTGCTCCAAAGGAACTGAAATAGGCTTACAGCCTGTCATCCCATATTTGGACAGCATGTCCAATCCATACTGCCTCTGCAAGAGCTGTATCCCACTTGGTGATCTAATCACCTCAATGCCCAAGAAATAACACAGCTCTCCCAAATCCTTCATCTCAAACTTCTGCTTCAATAGCATTTTCACATGAAGGATATCTTCATCACTGTCACCTGTCATAATCAAATCATCAACATAAATGACAAGTAGCATAATACCTTTCTCTGTTTTTCTCACATAAAGTGAGAAATCTGCCTTGGAAATCTGAAAGCCAATAGTGACAAGATACTGTCCTATCTTGTCAGACCATGCTCTAGGTGCTTGCTTCAAGCCATACAAGGCTTTCTTCAACCTGCAAACAAACTCAGGATGAACAGCATGCACATAACCTGGTGGCTGCTCCATATAGACCTCTTCTTGCAAATCACCATGCAAGAAGGCATTTTTTACATCCATTTGATGTAAAGACCATCCCTTTGATGCAGCCATAGCAATGACTGCTCTTACGGTTGCCATCCTTGCAACCGGACTGAATGTTTCTTCATAGTCAATGCCATATGTTTGTGCATACCCCTTGACTACTAATCTTGCCTTGTATCTGTTCACAGAACCATCTGCATTGTGCTTCACCTTATAAACCCACTTACAGCCAATTGCATTCTTACCTTTAGGCAAAGGTACCAATTTCCATGTAGCATTTGCTTCCAAGGCATCCATTTCTTCATCCATGGCTTTCTCCCATTTTTCTTTTCCCATGGCTTCCTCAAAGGAAGTGGGTTCTGGTTCCTGTATCACCTTGATCATATATGCATAGTGAATGGCTGTAAATCCATCATATTTCAGCATATCCACAGGATATCTAACTCTGGTAGACCTGCGCAAAGTGGGTTCACTCCCAGGTGCTCTCAAAACATCCCTGGTCTTCCTTACTCCAGGTGTAACAATAGAAGGAATACCCAACTCATCATCAATGCTCTGTTCTGAGCCACTGGATTCACCATCCACATAAGAGTGACCTGCATTCACATCAAACATGGGCTGATCAACCTTCTCTTTTCCTTTTCGTGATACCTGCATACCACTATCTGCATTACTTTGAGAAGATTCTCCTGATCTCAATCTGCCTGTCCATGGCGAAGAATGTGAACCACTGCTAGAGGACGCTCCAGGTCCACTAATATTTTGTGACTGCTGCTGTGAATTCTGTGCAGCATTACCATTTTGTGCATCTACATCATCAATCACATTTACTGGTTTATACCAGCTACTCATCTCATCAAAAACAACATCTCTGCTCACTGTAAACTTACGAGTAGAAGGGTTATAGCATCTATACCCTTTTTGCTGCAGAGAGTAACCAATAAAGATGCACTTCTCAGCTTTTGGATCCAACTTGGATCTCAACTCATCTGGCACATGTACATAGGCAATGCAACCAAAAATTTTCAAATGAGAAATATCTGGTTTCCTACCAGTATACCTCTCCTCTGGAGTCATTCCATGTATTGCTGCAGTGGGAGTCCTGTTCATTATATAGACTGCTGTAGCAACTGCTTCAGCCCAATAAAAATCTGGCAGGTCTTTTTCATTGAGTATGGCACGAGACACCTCTCCAATATGTCTGTTTTTTCTTTCTGCAATTCCATTTTGCTGTGGGGTATGACTGCATGAATATTGCTGCTTTATGCCATACTCCTGCAAGAACCTTGCAAACTCATTTGAGAGGTACTCTCCCCCTCCATCTGACCTTAGGCATTTTATCTGCAGGCCTGTTTCTTTTTCAACCATAGCTTTAAGAGTTTTGAAATGCCCAAAAACTTCACTTTTCTTTTTCATAAAATACACCCAAACTTTTCTGCTATAGTCATCAATAAAAGTGACAAAATAATGATAGCCTCCAAGAGATGCAGCTTTAGTAGTCCACACATCAGAGTGGATTAATTCCAATGGCTTCTCACTCTCTTGAACATGTCTAGGAAATGGTTTCCTTGCCTGTTTTCCAAACTGACAGGCTTCACATACCTTATGCATTTCTGCAACCTTGAATTTGGGCAATCCTGCAACAATATTTTGGGCCTGCATTGATTTAAGTCGCTGTACATTAACATGACCAATGCGTTTATGCCAGATATCAATATCTGCAACTACACCGGTCCCATGTGCAAACATTGCTGCACTCAATTCAGACATGTCTGCATCCAACGTAAACATTCTGCCCTTCTTCTTTCCTTTTGCTATCAAGCGACCTTTATTTTTCATATCCTCAACAAAGCATCCATGAGGATTAAATCTGACCTGCAAGCCCTGTTCAACCATTTGACCAACAGAAACCAGATTCTTGGTGATATTCGGGACATGAAATACATCGGACAGGTATTTCTTTTTCCCATCCTGCATAGACAAAGGAATTTTTCCAACCTGCACAATCGGATGAGCAGTATCATCACCAGTCTCCACAAATCCTGGTTTTTCCATTTTCCTTGCATCCTCCATCCATTCTGCATGACCTATCATGTGGTTTGATGCACCTGAGTCAACATACCACACATCTTTGCTTTCTTCTGCACTTGTCACAGAATTGTTCATGTGCTGCACCACGAACAAATGCTCATTTCTGTCATCACCCTGTCTACTAGAAGATGCATAATTTCCTTGTTGCAGTTTTCCATTCATGATGTCATTCTGCTTTTTATAGCAATCTTTAGCCATATGACCCATTTTACCACAATAGTAGCATTCAACATTACTGTTTGCATTTTGGCCTCTTTGCCATCCACCACGACCTCTTTGGCTCCCCCTGCCTCTAGAGTTTCCACGTCCTCCTCCATAGGACTGGTTTTCTTGAGTTTGCTGCATATTCTGATTTCTACCACGGCCTCCAAATCAGCCTCCTCTACCTCTGCCTCTACCTCTTCCAGCATTTGAGTAGAAGACAGCTTCTTTTGAAGTTCCTCTTGAAGAAGATGCACCACCATTTCTCTGCTCCTCAGAAATTAGAAGAGCAATCAACTCCTCAAAATCAGGAAATCTTTCACGGACGGAAATGGATGTCCGAAACTGCGCATAATCCTTTCCTAGACCATTCAAGGTCACAGAAACTAAATCATCATCTTCCACTAGCGACCCAATGGAAGCAAGTGCATCTGCAATCTTCTTCACCTTCATGTGGTAGTCATTGATGCTCATATTTTCTCTTTGCACATTGTGCAACTCTTGCTTGAACTGCATTTTCCTGGCTTGCGTATTTGTGCTATACATCTTTGACAGAGTATCCCATGCCTCCTTTGGCGTACTTGCATCCTGAATATGCACAATCATAGAGTCTGAAATGCTAATAGACAGCCAGTACATAACTTTCCTGGCTCTCTCATGCCATGCTTTGAATGCCTGCATTTGCTGTTGATTGGGAACATCAGAAAGAACTGGTTCTTCTTCATTTCCTGCAACAAATTCCCAATATCCTTTTCCCATAAGGAAATTCGTCATTCTAAACTTCCATGCTTGGAAGTTGTTCTTGTCAAGCTTTTCAGTGACAATCTGTGAGAGAGAATCAGACGCCATTACAGAACACTGCAAAAAGTTCTGTCACTACAAAGAACACAGCTTCAGCCTCACAAGGGCTAATCTGCAAAACTGACGAAAGTGGTATTTGACCACACAGTCACTTCCTAGTGACGATTTTGCATCAACAGGCAACAAGGATGATTCTGTAACTCCCAATGTCTCTGCACACAAGCATACGATGCAGTTTCTACAGCAACTTTTCACCGACCTGTAGAACGGTGGTCGCACAGCATAAAACTGGGCCTTTTCCTGAGTGCGTGCAGAAAACTTCCGCCTCCAAAACAGGCCCCGAAATGGCCTCAAATCAAAAACAGGCCCCGAAATGCCCTCTTGCTTCACCGCGAAGGGTGTCTCAACCTGAGACAATGCACTCCTGCAATTTCCGGCTGTGCTACCAGCAGAGATCTGCTCCCAAAACAGAAAATGAAAGCAACACTGCTCCTCTTACCAGAACACCGCGAGCTTGGCTTGCTTTCTTGAGCTCCTTACCACGAACAAGGCTCTGATACCATGTCACGATTGTGGGAGATAAGGAAGGAGTCTCACTTGTAGCTTTCTTGCTTGCACAATGGGGGAATACACACAAGGGTGGAGGCTGAAAATAGTTTTCCTCTTCTTAGTTGTGTAAGCCAAAAAGAACTCTCATACAAAGAAATAGAAGAACCCTATATATGGGTCTCAAACCAAACTCAACTAACTAAGGTGGCATACTAACTGAGCCACGAACTAGAGTAGATAAGGATAGCTATCATGTAGCTATTATTCATGGGCGGTGTACCAACCGCATCTGCAACTAACACGTCGGTGACATAAATGCACAACGGTCACCCTGGCATATCACGAGTGGAGCTCGATATCTCAACAGCTAATTCTTGAAGGTGACGAATTATTTGATATTGTTTTGGGCGACCTGTCTTGCCCAGTTCAACCTATTGATGTGATGAATAACAATTCTGTGATTACTGATGGTCCATTATTTGAACAATAGAAAATTGATCATACTGATTGGATTCGTCGTGACAAAGCGGCTCGTCGTTATATATTGTCTGCACTTCCTGACTCACTTATGTTGGATGTCTTTCATCTGGAAACCTCTCATGCTATTTGGGAGTATCTTATCTCAACGTTTGAGAAGAAATCGGTCACCGAAATTTTATATCTCCAAACTTGTTTGAAGAATCTTCAATATAAGGTTGGTACCTCTATGCACTCTCATATCGAGGCTTTTAAAGACATTATCAATCAGCTTGGTGCTGCTGGCGCTCCTGTTGCTAAAAATCAGATTGTTACTCAACTTCTTCATACCATCAAAGATCCTTTATATGACAATATCATCACTATTTTGTCTAACAAGGATGATATCCACTTTGACAAAGCATGTATATCTCTTATTGAATATTCTCAACGTCATGAGCATCATTTGGAAAAATCTGATGCTGTTTTGGTCACTCGGGAACAAAGGGATTTTGATGCTGCTTTTGTTGCTCGCAAGCGTCCTGCTTCACGTTTTCAGCAGGGTGGATGCCCTAATCCAGGTAGTAAATCTTCTCGTCTTGCTTATCCTAACAAACATTGTTCTTATTGTGATAAGAAAGGTCATGTGGCTTCTGATTGCTGGGCACGTCAATATGATGAGGAGCATGGAGTTACTACAAAGCAACCTCGCTCGTCGAAAAGTTTTCCTCCTTGTGATTATTGTGCACATACAGATCATCCATCTCGTTGTTGTTATAAACGCAGATATGATGAAGAACGTTCTCGAGCTTATATTGTTCAACAAACTACAACTGATGATGATCATACTCATCAGGAGCTCAATTTCGTCCATTATGATATCTCTCCAGAAAAGGTACTTCATGTTCATGATGGTTCTCTATTCATCGTTGATTCAGGTGCCACTGGAAACATGACATACCAATCGCAGTGGCTTCACAATTATCATTCTCTTCCTGTCAAGAAGTTTGTTTACCTTGCGGATGATACGACTTGTCAAGTCAAAGGAGTGGGTGATTTATATCTGGGGACTGTTTCATCCACTAGAATATTAAGAGGAGTTCTTCATGTTCCAGATTTGCAAAGAAATCTTCTTTCTGTTGCTTGTCTAGTTGATCTTGGTTTGTTTGTTGGCTTTGATCATAATCAGTGTCGTATAGAGAAAGACGGGCATACTATAGCACTGGCTCCTCGACATGGTAATCTATTTGAGCTATCATTGAATGATACAGTTGCAAATGTTGTTACTGCCCCTGGAGATGCAGATTGCAAATTATGGCATCAACGATTTGCACACTCCGATTTTGCCAAAATTCTTGATCTTCATCGTCATGGTCTTGTGCAAGGTATGGATCTTAAATCTCATCCACGTATGGGAATATGTGAGTACTGTGCACTTGGAAAACACCATCGTTCGCCTTTCAACACTTCTACTTCATCACATTCCTGTGCTCTCTTGGATTTGGTTCATACCGATACTTGCGGTCCTTTTCCTACCTCAAAGTCTCAATATCGATATTTTATAACTTTCATTGATGATTTCTCACGGTACACACATGTCTATCTTCTTCGACATAAGTCTGAGGCTTTATCTATATTTAAACAATACAAGATAAGTGTGGAGCTTCAAACTGGATTCTCTATAAAGACGCTTCGCAGTGACAACGGCGGTGAATATGTATCCAATCTATTTGATGACTTCTGTAAGGATCAAGGTATTCATCATGAGTTTACAGTTCCTTATTCTCCTAAGCAAAATGGTGTTGCTGAGCGCAAAAATCGCACGATTCTTAATGCTATAAGTTGCATGCTTATACACTCTGGTTTGTCTCGAAAGTTTTGGACTGAAGCACTTCTAATAGGTGTTTTTATTCAAAATCATCTTCCAACTACTGCACCTGCTGGTAAAATTCCTATAACAATTTGGACAGGGAAGACACCTTTAGTCTCTCACTTTCGCACATTTGGCTGCATTGCTTATATTCATGTGCCCAAGGACACTCGACATAAGTTGGATCCTCCAGGTTTGAAGGTTATTTTTCTTGGTTATTCAGATCATTCCAAAGGTTACAAATTTTATGATCCTTCTTCTCAAAAGGTTATAATTAGTCGTGATGCTATATTTGATGAGAAGACTATGGGTGGCACATGGTCGTCAGATGTTTCAGATGATACACAATCTTTGCTTAGTGCATTTCCTTACTTGCTTTGTGATTCTACTAATTCTGATGATCATAAACCTCCTTCACCTCCAAAGAAGATTGATGAAAATTTGGAGATCTATGTTGATCTTCCTATTGAGATAGAGCATGGATTCTATTCTATTGAATATGATGTCTTTGATGATGCTATGTTTGTCCAAGAGGATCCAATATCGTATATGGAAGCTATCAATTCGTCTCAAAGGGATCAATGGCAAGAAGCTATGCAAGCTGAGTACGATTCTTTAATCTCCAAAGGTACATGGATTCTTACTGAACTCCCCCCAAATCGTGTTCCTATCAAATGTAAATGGGTTTATAAAACCAAGACCAAAGCTGATGGCTCATTTGATAAGTTCAAAGCACGACTTGTTGCAAAAGGTTACTCACAGATTGCAGGAGTAGATTATCAAGAAACATTTTCTCCCGTTGTTCGCTCCACAACTGTTCGTATGATTTTGGCTTTTGCAACACTATTTGATCTAGAAATTCACCAAATGGATGTTAAAACGGCTTTTCTCAATGGAGATCTTGAAGAAGAAATCTATATGGAGCAACCTGAAGGTTTTATGATTGCAGGAAAGGAGCATCTTGTATGTCAGCTTCATCGTGCATTATATGGATTGAAGCAAGCCTCTCGTGCTTGGTATATTAAGATTGATCAGTTCCTCACATCTAAAGGTTTTGTTGCATGTTTTGCTGACCCAAATCTTTACATCAAAAGGGAGGATAAATATTTTATTATTCTTGCTCTATATGTTGATGATACTATTCTTGTGTCAAATAATATTGCTTTCTTGGATGCTATGAAGAAGCTTTTATCGACTGCATTTGAAATGGTGGATCTTGGTGAGATACATTCTTGTTTGGGTATTCAAGTTCAACGACACCGACAACAAGGCATTCTTCTTCTTCGCCAGACAAAGTTTATTAATGATATTGTTAAGAAGTTTGGGTTGACAAATGCGCACTCTGCTAACACTCCCATTCTTTCAAGCTCTACCAAGGGTACATCTACAACACGCAATGAAGAATCAGCCATTCATCAACCTTTTGCTAATCTTGTTGGTTGTCTTCAATTTATTGGTTTAAACACAAGACCAGATATTTTATTTGCAGCTAACTTTTTGGGACAGTATCTTTCTTCCCCTTCCACTATTCATTGGAGTGCTGCAAAACGTATTCTTAAGTACCTCAAGGGTACTAAGGAATTTGGTCTTATTTATCGTCGTCGAGAGGATTCTTCTTTATCTTCTTCAACTTCTCTTGACCTTATTGAATATATAGACGTTGATTGGGCAAGTTCACACTTATCCATGCGATCTACAAGTGGGAATTGTTTCTTTGTAAATGGATGTTTGGTTTCTTGGTCCAGCAAGAAACAACGATGTGTTGTGGTTTCTACAACTGAAGCCGAATATGTTGCTGCATCATTAGCAGCTCGTGAGCTAGTTTGGCTTCGACAACTACTTGCAGATTTGGGACATCCTTCATCATCTAGTACACCTCTTCGATGCGATAACCAAAGTGCTATTAGTCTTACCAAAGACTATATACAACATAGTAAATCAAAGCATATTGCTATTCATTATCATTATGTTCGACATGAAGTCAAGAAAGGTTCCATTATGGTGGAGCATTGTCCCAGTGATCAAATGGTTGTAGACATCTTCACAAAAGCTCTTAGTGAAGCTCGCTTTAGCTCATTAAGACATGAACTTGGTATTGTTCCAAGTTATTGTCTCACTGATTGAGGCATGTATCATTGTATTCAAGAAAACTTTCTAGTAAATCATTTTTGTATCGTAGGTATGTGTAGGGACTCGGGTTTTTCCCTTGTTCTCCCCAAGGGTTTTTTCACTCGCAGCCAGAGATCTTTGTTTGAGTGGGGATGTTACAGCTATATATATCATCTCTCACTTGACTTGGGTCTCACCTATATATACTAACTCTACATCAATATGAATCATTCTTTGGGAGCATGTCTTGTGTATCTCTCGCGTACTCTCTCTCTCTCTCAACAAATCTCACCTGCTAGTACCTTCTCTCTCACAAAGTGGTAGTGTACCTCAATATGTTTTGTCCTGGCATGGAACACAGGGTTCCTAGCCAACTGTATACTGCTCATGTTGTCACAATAAATGACAACTAGACCTTCCACCTGCACATCCAAATCAGCCATTAACTTTTGTAGCCATACCACCTCACATGCTGCAACAGCAGCACCTCTATACTCAGCCTCTGTACTCGACAAAGCAATCGTAGATTGCTTTTTGCTGCTCCAAGCAACTGTTGAACTACCAAGAGAGAACATGTATCCGCTGGTAGATCTTCTATCAGACATACTACTAGCCCAATCTGCATCTATGTATCCAAACACCTGTACATCTGTATCTGCCTCATAGAAAAGTCCATAATGTAATGTGGACTTCACATATCTCAATATGCGTCTGACTGCATCCAAATGTGGCTTTCTAGGTACTTGCATAAATTGACTCACAAGACCAACAACGTAGCTCAAGTCTGGCCTTGTAATGGTCATGTAGATTAAACTCCCCACTATCCTCCTGAACATAGTAGGGTCTTCTATCTCATCCCCAACATCAGCACTCAACTTTACATTCTACTCCAACATGACTGAAAGTGGTTTGCATGCAGTCATACCATACTTGGACAACATATCCAAGCCATACTGTCTTTGGGACAGCCATATACCATCATCACATCTGATCACCTCAATGCCAAGGAAGTACCTTAGCTCACCTAAATCCTTCATCTCAAACTTCTTCTTCAAGAAGTCCTTGACTTCAGCAATCCCACTATCACTATCACCTGTAATAATCAAGTCATCCGCATAGATGACTATGATGACCAAACCTGCATCTCCCTTTCTCACATAAAGTGAGTGATCAGCATCAGAAACATAAAAGCCAATGTTGACAAGATACTCTCTGATCTTCTTAGACCATGCTCTAGGTGCTTGTTTGAGCCCATAGAGCGCCTTCTTCAACCTGCACACATATGTGGGATGCTCTAAATCTTCATAACCTGCTGGCTGATCCATATACACTTCTTCCTGTAAATCACCATGCAAGAAGGCATTCTTCACATCCATTTGCTGCAACCTCCAAACTTTGGCTGCTGCCAAAGCAATCACATATCTGACAGTTGCCATCCTAGCAACTGGACTGAAGGTTTCATCATAATCTATGCCATATGTCTGGGCATAGCCTTTTGCAACCAGCCTAGCTTTGTACCTACTAGTAGAACCATCTGCATTGTGCTTAATCTTGTAAACCCACTTACATACAATAGCTTTCTTGCCCGTCAGCAATGATACTAGATCCCAAGTCTTATTGGCCTCGAATGCAGCCATCTCCTCATCCATTACTGCATCCCAATGAGCATGACCAACAGCCTCCTCAAAACATGTGGGCTCAACATCCTCAACTAGTTTCACCATATAAGCATAATGGTGAGCTGCATAACCTTCAAAACCAAATCTTTTAACAGGGTATCTCACCCTGCTAGACCTGCGTACCACTGGATCACTCAATGGAGTCTTTGCATTAACGCATGCTCTCTACACACCTGGAGTCCTGGCTGAAGGAATGCCAAGCTCATCATCCAAGCTCTCTGAGCCACTAGAGTCTCCATCAAGAACTACATCAATGCCTTCTGACACTTTATTCTTTCCTTTGTCTTTACCTGTAGTGCTACTAGATGCACCTGAAGATGTAGAGGTACACCTTAGTCTCCCAGACCAAGAACTACCAGATGATGGCTCTGGTCCACTAAGAATCCGTGATTCTTGCTTTTCAGCCTGCATATGAGTGTCATGATCATCATCATCATCCAATGCATCACCACTAGATGCATACCAACTGCTCATTTCATCAAAGATGACATCCCTGCTCACTCTAAACTTACATGTGATAGGGTTGTAACAGTGATACCCTTTCTGCTCTAAAGAGTATCCAATAAAGACACTTTTCAGCCTTTGGATTCAGTTTCTTTCACAACTCATCTGGCACATGAACATACGCAATGAAGCCAAACACTTTCAAGTGTGAGACATTAGGCTTCTTACCTGTAAAACATTCTTCGGGAGTCATCCCATGGACTGCAGCTGTGGGAGTTCTGTTCATAATATAAACAGCGGTATGAACAGCCTCAGATGAAATAATGCTTAGGCATATTCTTTTCAGCCATCAAGGCGCGTGCAACTTCTGCAATATGCCTGTTTTTCCTTTCTGCAACCCCATTTTGCTGTAGGGTATATCTGCATGTGAACTATCTCTTTATCACATCGGACCTCAGAAAATCACTGAACTCATTCGAGAGGTACTCTCCCCCTCTATCTGACCTCAAGCACTTTACTTTCAAGCTCTTTCAACTGCAGCCTTGAAAGTTCTAAAGTGCTCAAAAGCTTCACTCTTTTCCTTCGTAAAATATACCCACAGCTTTCTAGAACAATCATCAATGAATGTGACAAAGTATGAACTGCCTCCAAGAGATACATTTTGTGTAGGCCCCCAAATGTCTGTATGCACAACATCAAGGATATTTTTGCTTACATCTCTGTCATGTGAAAAGGGTTGTCTTGCCTGCTTACCAAACTGACATGCTTCGCATACCTTATGAAATTCTGCAACTCTAAATGTAGGCAAACCTATAACCAACCCTTTGGACTGTTGAGAATCAGCAATCACACTCACTAAACAGCCTCTTTGTATGGAGCTTCAGGGTCAAGGATATGCAGGCTAACCTATCCCATATGCACAATGGTGCCTACTGCAGTTTTCTACTTTCCTATAAAGCATTGTACTTGCTTCCTTTTCTTAATGCAATGATAGTACTCTTTTCTTTTCAGTGAAGTGTCAATGTCATTGTCCACATACACAAGATTGTGTTTATGAGTCCAAGTCTCAATCTTGGAACCTAATTCACTTGTGTAACAAACAGTGTCTTTGTCTTCTCCATCATGAGTCCACACTTCTCCTTCCATCCACCATAAATCACTGCCATGCTCTAGATCCCGCATTTCTCACATGGTATCAGAGCCCAGTCGGGCATGGCTCAGCTCGGCTTAGCTCTCCTCTACTCTCTCTCAGCTCATGTTAATATCTGGTCAGCTTAGTTCCATCTCATGACTTCATCTCCCAACTCTATCCTCGCTGAAGCTTCCATGGCAGCCATAGCCAGCAACACCCTGTCAGATTGAGCTGCTTATATCTCACTCCACAGGTCAAATCTCTTGGAGCTTCCTTCTGGAAAAGTATTCCCCAACTCACAAAGCTTCCCTGTATCACATCAATCCATGACATTTGGCTATCTGAAGCTCAGCATTGTGAAAATTCCCAGTCACTGCCATAGTTTTCAACTGTGACCTATAGGACATACCCTCCATGGAGCCTTCATATCTCTCTCTGGAGAGCATATCTTCGGGAACTTTCTTCTAGACATATCTTCCTTCACTCAGGGCGCTCCCTCCCAGCACAACAAATAACCACATTGGTGATCTACAGCCCTGGCATTGCACAAATTCGACGTCGCTGCCCCAAACTGCATCGTGGCTGTTCGCGCCCTCTGCCTGCATCGTGCTGTCCACGATCTGGACGATTTCCATAGGTTTTTGATAGCCCTTGACATAAGCTTCCTAGACATGTAAATTTTTTTGAAAATGATCAAGTATAGCTCCTGCAATCTGAGAAAAACCAGGCCCCTATCTCAGAAACCCTAATTCCACCATAGCCAAAATCTCTCAAGCTTTTTTTCCCCTCAGTTTTTCTCACTCTTGACACTAAACCAAGCTAAAGCCCACTCTAATCCATTGACCCAGCATCAAATCAAGGAGGGGAAGGACCTGAGAAGATTGAAGAACGACCGAACGATCCCGAACAAGAAGAATCAAGCTCAACCTCAACACTGACATAGTGTGTTTTCACACTGTCACTAATTGTGTCTCTTGACACACTGCATTCTACTCTTCTACTGATAAAATCTCAGAATTCTGGTGTTGATTTGCTGCTGATCTTGAAACCTCAACATGGGAAAAGACTCTCCAAATGCTCGATTCAAAGGAGTCGGGTTTCACACCTGGCAAACCCGCATCAAGCTCATCTTGATGAAAAAGGGTATCTGGGCCATCACAAATGGCAAAGAGAAGAAACCTCGGGACGCAGACCTTGCAACTACTTGGAAAAAGAATGATGACAGAGCCCAGGCCATTATCAAACTGGAGCTAGACGACAGTTATATCCACCATGTGGATAACTGTGAGACCTCACAGGATACATGGAAGAGACTTAACACCCTGTTCGGTGCACAATCTAAATCATCAAAGTATGGTCTCCTGATTGAGTTCTTCAGGCTTGAAATGAAGTCCAGCACATCATTTGCCACACATCTCAATTACATGGAAGGAATCCTAACCCAACTTGCAGGAATCAACATTAAAATGGATGAAGATGTTTGCATCAGTGTTCTACTTAAGAGTTTGCCTCCTAAATATAATAATGTATCAACAACTTTAATCAACATGCCAAATCCTGAACTTGTTGATATCCAGGCATCACTGTTAGAAGAGGAAAAGAAGCTAAAAACTAAGGAAGAACCAAGTACCTCTAGAGATGAGCATGCATTATATGTTGGCAACAGGTACAAAGGCAAGAAGGATCAGCTCTTCTGTGACTTCTGCAAAAGGACCGGACACACCGAGAAGTTCTGCCACGCAAGAAAGAGATCCCAAAAGGCCTATCTAGTCGCAGTCAAAGAACAAAAAAATGGAGCAAAGGAAGAAGATGATGAAGATGAAGACCACCAGGATCGGAAGGACAAGACTCATCAGTCCTTCTACTCTCATAACTCTGATAGATTGTTTTAAAAGCCTTGTATTTCCTTGCCATAAGCTTTGTAAACTCCTTGTGTAACTTGGCATTACAGTCCCTGTACACTTTGTGAGGCCCCTGTTACAGCCTCTCGATGTCCATCATGTTTTGGTGCCCACACTTAGCCTTTTCTGCAACAGCCTCTGGTGTCTACCATGTTTGTGGTGTGCCCACACTTTGCAGGTGGTTCTCATTACAGCCTCTACACACTTTGTGCCTTTCTAGTTGTGATTGAGGAGAGGTGTTGAGAATCAGCAATCACACTCACTAAACAGCCTCTTTGTATGGAGCTTCAGGGTCAAGGATATGCAGGCTAACCTATCCCATATGCACAATGGTGCCTACTGCAGTTTCCTACTTTCCTATAAAGCATTGTACTTGCTTCCTTTTCTTAATGCAATGATAGTACTCTTTTCTTTTCAGTGAAGTGTCAATGTCATTTTCCACATATACAAGATTGTGTTTATGAGTCCAAGTCTCAATCTTGGAACCTAATTCACTTGTGTAACAAACAGTGTCTTTGTCTTCTCCATCATGAGTCCACACTTCTCCTTCCATCCACCATAAATCACTGCCATGCTCTAGATCCCGCATTTCTCACATGGACTGCATTAATTTCAGCCTTTGTACATTTGCATGTCCAATGCGTTTGTGCCAAATTTCAATGTCTGCAACAACACCTTTTCCTTTAGCATACATAGCATCATTCATAGTAGGAATTCCAGCATCCAGAGTAAACATACGTCCAACTCTACTTCCCTTTGCAACTAACCTGCACTTGTCATTGAAGTCTTCTACAAAGCAGCCCTTTGCATTAAATTTGACTTGCAGCCCTTGCTCTACTATTTGACCGACTGACACCAAGTTCTTTGTAATAGATGGCACATGTAATACATCTAAAAGACTCTTTGTCTTACCATCATGCAAGGACAAGGGAACTTTTCCAATGTGTGAAATTAGGTGGCATGAATTATTACCCGTTTGCACATAACCTACATTTTGCAAATCCTGCATCTCTCCAAACCATTCTGCATGGCTGGTCATATGATTGGATACACTTGAATCAACATACCAAACATCATCATGTGTTCTCTTTCCTGTAACAGCATTCAGCATATGCTGCATAAAAAACAGACGTTCATTTTTATCTTCATTGTGTCGTGAAGACGATGCATAGTTTCCTTGCTACAACTTACCACTGTGGATATCATCTTTGTTAGCATAACATTGGGCTACGATATGACCTGTTTTGCCATAGTAGTGGCACACAATACCAGAGTTGTTAGAACCTCTGTTCTACCATCCACCTCTTCCTCTAAAGCTCCCCCTGCCTCTAAAGTTACCATGACCTTCTGAAACCTGCATATCGCCAAATTGTTGATTCAATCTGTTTTGCTGGTTGTCACTACCACGTCTTGTACCACGGCCTCTTGAAGAGAACATGTCACGTCCCCTTTCTGAACTGGAGTAGAAAGCTTGGACCCGTTCACCACTTCTTTCAGATGTCTCACTCTGCATGTTGATCTCTTCAGTGATCATAAGGGAGACCAACTCATTGATATCTGGAAATGGCTTTCTAACATATACGGAAGTTACAAAAGACTTCCAAGCCTTTTCATTGTTAAGTCCACCCAAGGTAGACAACACCAAAACATCATCATCAGGCATTGCATCAATTGCTGCCAAGGCATCTGCAATGCTCCTTACCTTCAATGCATACTCATTGATAGACATATTCCCTTTCTTCAATGTATTCAACTCTTGCTTGAGTTGAATCTTTCGTGCCTTTGTAAACATACTTTCAAGTATGGTCCAAGCTGCATATGAATTCTCTGCATTTCTAATGTGTCCCAGCATATTATTGTCAATTACTGCAGACAACCAATACATTACCTTTTTATCTTTTGCATTCCATTCCTTCCGTGCCTTTGTCTCTTCTGCAGTTGGAGGATCACTCACCTCCGGCTCCTTTTCCTCACCTGAAACAAACTCGTAGAGGCCTTTTCCAATAAGGAAGTTCGTGACATGGAACTTCCATGAAGGGTAGTTGTTCTTGTCGAGCTTCTCAATGATGGGGCTTCCACTATTCTCTGCCATTATCATAAAAAATAATACTTAAGCAAATCTTCTGCAACCCTCGATATGTAGTGCACAGCAATACACCAGACAGCCTTTTTCACTGTCTGCTCAACAATACATGCAATCTACAACCAGTTTGTAGATAAACACCTTGTGTTTACTCGCTGGTAAACACCTTTGAACTTACAGATCTGAAATCTGTGACCTACGCACCCACTTTCGGTCACTAGAATCGAAGTCACAGTGTACCCTGAAACTGCTGTCCGCAACCTTGCGACTCTAAAACGGGGCCTAAAACGGCCTCAGATGCCCAAAATCTCACTGCAATCTGAGATTTTTGCTTGACCCTGCTTCCGATGCCTCCGCAGGCACTATCCAAGAGAGAGAGTGGGAGAATGGGAGAGCTTCTTACCCGTGGCTTGCTTGCTCGAACCTTGCTTCTTCTCCTTCGCTTCAACCTTTGAAATCAGCCTCTCTCAGTGGCACGGCTCATATACTATGTCAAGAATCGCGTGGTGGGGGGACTTGCTCAAGATGCTGCGCCGAACACACACAGAATGCACAAGGAGAGGCTCACTCAAGAGACAAGAAGAGAGATAGAGGCCAAAACGTTTTCTTGCTGATTTCTTCTTCTTCTTCCACACACTTTACAATGTACACAAAGTATATATAGGATACAACATAAAGGAAAGTGGCCTACTAAGTCAAACAATGCATAACCGACTACACTAGTCGACTGGCGCTATAACTATGCTAGATGTAAATAGGTGTAACAACCTGAATATAATAAGTAATGAGTTAGTGGCCATGTGAGAGTCATAATGACCACCGATGTGCTAAGTGTAGACATGTGGACCCATCTAACCAGGCGGTCCATCATCAATGTCCACATGTGTTGAGCTTGTCATCTCAACAACTTGCAATCCTTGTAGGATACAAATGGGTAAACTCTTCAATATTGGGTGTTGGTGGCTCTTTCTGCTTTCTCTTGGGTGGAACATTGAGGATTTCAAATGCCTTTTGATCAGTTGATGGAAAAGGCTTCAAAACTTTGTCAAACCTATATCTGAGTTTGCTAACCATACTAAAGTCTTTATTCATTAATGTAATTTGATGTGCATGGGCAGCTCCAATATAAGCATCATTCATAAAATCTATTAGAAAATCCTCTGTTGCCTCTTGCAAGCATAGTAGGGCATACAACTTCCATCTCTTGTTGAGGTCATCCATAGAAGCAACAGAGGACAATCTATCAAATATCTCCTTGACTAGTCTAAAAAATACAGCCTTAGGAATGAGGTGACTAGTCAGGCACATGATTTTGTAAGATTTTTTAAAAATACTTCCACTCCAATACAAAAAAACTTTTTAGCATAAAAGTTATAGTGCGTGAGCTAAAGTTTTGGCTCGTATTTTTTAATAATTTTTTGGAGCTAAGAGTCGAGAGATATGGCCAAAATGGTGGACGCCAACTTTTTCCAACTACGGTGAAGACCACCTCCCAATTTTATACATACCCACACTTTCTTCCCCACACTTAACACTTTCATAAAACATCATTCATTAGACTTCCAACCCTTTCTCCTCTCTTCTTCTCTCTCTCAAGCTAGTAAACCATTAGAATTACCCTCCTAAATCACCCTCAAATCATCCTTAATTGTAGTAGTAATGTATGAATTCTCACTACTCTCTCTCCATTATTGCTAGATATGATCTTATTTTATGAAGATTCTCTATATTTTTTTTAAAGGAGAGCTCGTGGACTCAAGAAAATTGGTCAACAAAACATCTAGATGGAGCTTCCACATTGGTGAAACCGCCTTAATGCAGCTTGGTGGTATTAATTCCTATTCTATCTTAACCTCCTCCCTAAACACCCTCAAGGCCTATATAAAGAGTCCTTCTCCTTTGTAATTTACAAGAGAGAGCCAAGTGGCCTTCTTCAGCCCTATTGAGCCTTCCCCATTCTCTCTCATGAGCTTATGCAGTTCATTCCCTTACTATAGCTTATGCATGCTCTACAGTGTAATAAGCTCATGCTATTGGTGTCCATGTTGTGTATATTGGTTATGTCTTGAGGGCTCTCTATCTCTTGTGCCCTCTTAAGTTTTATTGATTTTTTTTTTTTGTAGTTCTCTCTCTCTCTCTCTCTCTCTCTCTCTCTCTCTCTCAAGCTCCTCTCCCTCTTGCATAGCGTCCTTGTCCGCTCTTGCATGACTAGGTGGTGCCCTTACCTCATTCATTTTGTGGCATAAGGGAGTTTGGCATAGTATAGAGGTTGCTATACCGAATTTCCTTCATCATAAATTGGTGCCCCCGCTGAGGACATTCTCATCCACAATTCTCTACCTCCTTATGCCGGACGATACAACACATAGTGGTGCATCCTCTACGACAAGTGCTCCAAGTGGCTCTTCTCCAATGCCTTCACCAACTCTTTTTGAAGCTGGTTGAAGTCCACGACTCCCACAATGGTCCCCTAAGGAAGCCCAAGAAAATAAGTATGCCTATCGGATGACGGCACGTATGAGGGTAAAAGGTGTTCACCTTAGAAATTCCATTCTCTCACAATGGAAAAAATCATGTTGCCATCAATTGCTAGATTCTCATAATTTTTGTGAGTGTTTTTCAAACAAAGTGAAGGCCCTTTTGGGAGATCCTCGTCTCCAAATCATCAAATCCCTCTCTCTCTCTCTAGCCTAATCCACATCAAAGGAGGACAACTATGCATGAATGGTGTGGAATTTTGTAGAGGTGCAAAGTATGGAGACTACCTTCAACTTTTGCTAGCTCGAAGGTTGGATGTGGTTGAAAAGGTGGCCATCACACCTTATGAAATATATGTCACCGAGAATGAACACACTAAGGCAAGAACAATCACTGGTGAGCAAATTCTTTGTATAGCAAAGTTGGTGGGTTCCAGAAAGAAACACTCTAGGAAAAATCCTTTATAATTCAAGAAAGTGCATTTCCTCTACTCCTTTAAATAGTCTCCACTTATGAATAATAATAATAGCACGAATTACACCTTCCACTCTATACAAAACATCTGAGTTAATGTATGCATCAGTAGAAAGTTTTCTTCCAGTAGCGTCTTGTCATGTACTTTGGGGCTGAAAGATTAAGGGAGATTCTTGTATCACCAGAACCTATAATCTTCCCAATGCTAGACTACAATGCATCCTTCAATGTACATATCTTTATTTTATTATAATAGTTTCTCATGAATCACTGCGAGTTGTATGGACCAATCCAACCTCTTGCTATGCAAACTGTGCATATTGTAGCCAGCACAAAGCTTAGATTCCAAGGCATTATTAGAAGCATACTGGGGCCTAGACATCTTGCTGAAATCAATGCATCTGTGAACCCATTCATCCTTCCTCTCATAAAATACAACTTAATTCTAAACGTGTTCATCTTTGTACTCTACTAAGGCAACATGGCATTTTCAAGCTTCTTTAGGCGCAATGGGAAAAATGCAATGGATTTTTTGGACAACCTTGAGATGGCCTTCCTTGTCTTTGGGAGGGATGATGAAGCATTAAAGTTGAGGGCTTTTCCTTTGGTGCTCAAGGAAGAAGCTAGAGTGTGGTTCCAAACTCTAAATCAAGCCCAAAGAGCTAAATGGGAGGGATTGAAGGTAGCTTTCTTGCAGAGATTTCAACAAACTAACTCAGCTGAAGAGTTATGGCAACAGCTTTTGGCCCTGCATCAAAGTGATCCTTATGGTTATGGAACTTATGAGGAAGGGTTTTTTAAGCTTTGGGGGTAGTGGTCAGGACTCACTGAATCCTAGTGAGAGAGCTCCAAACTGCCTTCAAAAGGATCAATTTATTTCAGGTTTGTACCCCTTGCTCAAGGAGAAGATAAATGTGAAATTTCCAAACACTTTTGAAGATGCTTTAAGAATCACTAGGGAAAAGAATCGAAAGATTCTCTACCAAGCCCAAGCTAGCCAAGCAGTTTTGGGAAACAACATCACAACTATGGAGGCCTCTCAAGTTCCCCCAAATGTATCTAATGCACCAAGCCTTGTTAGAGGTCAAGAAGACATGATCCAACAAATAAACAATCTTACTAATCAACTAGAGGGTTTGAGAGTGAATCTTGTGCAAGGTGCAAGAAGACCTATCGAGGGGAATGGTGGGAATCGACCACAAATGCGGCGACAAGCAAGGGAGATGTTGTGTTACAACTGTGGAGAAAATGGACATGGCATGTACAATTGTCCTCACCCTAGAAGACATGATCACCCTACTAGAGGTCCTCGACAGCAAGTAAGCCCTCCTCGTGCTAGGACTCAAGAGCAAGAGCAGTCATGACATGCAATTTTACAACCACCTTATGTTCAAGCTGAAACCCCTGCTATTCAACCAAATGTTAATGTCATAAAAATAGAGGAGATGGTCAGGGATAGAAGGCTCCAAGAAGAAATAGCAAGAGGTAAGATGAAGGTAGATGTAGTAGAGACCATGCCTATCAAGCATGTACGTGTGCAAACTAAAGACAAGCAAGGAAGCAATCAATGAGGCAAGTACATCACGGGCACCTAGAGATGAAGGGAAGAAGAGAAAGACTCGAACTAGGTCTAAAATTGATATCTCCGACTTCCCTTTGGGTTCTCGGACACAACCTTATGATCTGATAGCAGATGTGAGCTCTTAAGGGCCAAAAATTACTTGGCCACAACTACTTCATGCCTCTCCAAAGCTACGAAGAAAATGGTCAAAAATGGTAAGCACAAGGGCAAAGCAAGGTAAAATTGTTAGTGCAATCAAGGCATATGGCCTCAAAGATATAGTGCCTTTAGTAGAGGCTCAAATCAAAGGTCAAAGGATTCGAAAAACATACATAGACAGTGGAGCAAATATTTGTGTCATGATAGAAAAGCTTATGCATCAATTAGACTTAGAAGTAATGGAATCTTCAACCTTTAGGGCAAAGATGGCCAACAATGATGCGGTCACATGTATGGGTGTAGTGAAAGCTTTGAGAGTTTCTGTTTTTGGAATCACTGTACCAGTGGATGTTTATGTGATGCCAGTAAAGGGAGAAGGATATCCCCTCATCCTAGGGAGACCTTGGTTTATGGGCATCGGAGCTAGGAAAGATTAGGCAATAGGGGATCTGGAGTTGAGGCCACGTAAGGTGGGTGGCCATGATCAAAAGGTGGTTTACAACTTGAAGAATGGGCGTCAAGAGAACCTTGAACTAGAAACGTTTGCCAATGAGTGGAGCTCAAGGGGATGTTCCTCATCGGTAGAAGAGGAAGAGAGTTCAAGTGGAGAGAGTGATAGCACTCTCAAAGTTATGGGAGTCACCTTAAAGGAACCTACCTCATCAGAAGACAACCCAAGAATCCAAGGAGAAGATGTGTGGGATGCTAGCCTAGAGAAGATGATATGCAAGGATATAAAGGATGAAGAAAGGGAGGGTTATGTGAATGTTCTCAAGAAGCATTCATCATTATTTATTTCTGATTATACTCACATTACAGGTATCACTGCAGTGAAGCATCACATCTGACTCAAGGAAGGAAGAAAACCTGTAGTACAAAGACTGAGAAGACTGGGAGTTGTGCAACAGGATGCACTATTGACGGAGGTGAAGAGACTCTTGAATGCAAGATTCATATACCTAGTGGGAGATTCAAAATGGGTCTCCCCAGTAGTAGTGAGGCCAAAGAAAAATGGTAAGTGGCGAGTATGCATAGATTACAAGCCATTAAATGCTGCAACAAAGAGGGACCACTTCACTCTCCCATTTTAGGATGAAATCTTGAATGAAGTAGCAGGACATGAGTAATATACAGTGTGTGTTGGCTACTCTGGCTACTTTCAGATTCGCATTGCAGAGGAGGATCAAAAGAAGACCACTTTCATCACACCATGGGGCTGTTTTGGCTTTCGGGTCATGCCCTTTGGTCTCACAAATGCCCCAACAACCTTTCAACAATTCATGAATATGGTCTTCCAACCTTACTTTGGTAAGTCCATAAGGGTTTTCATAGATGACTTTTGTATTTATAGCTCAAGGAATATACATCTACGTAAGGTTGATGAAGGATTTACTCACTTAGCTAGGTTGGGTGGACAACTAAATAAGGATAAATTTCACATTGGGGAAAGCAAGGTTACACTACTAGGGCATGTAGTGTCAATTGAAGGAATTGAGGTAGATCCAAAAAAGGTAGAAACATTGCTAGCTCTACCTTCCCCAACCTCCATCAAACAATTAGTCTCCTTCTTACAAAAGCTAAGATATTTGGGTAGATTTATACACTTACTCTCTCAGGCCATATATCCCCTGCAGCAACTGACATGCCAAGAAACACTTGTATGGAGCGAACAAAGTGAAGGACATTTTAAGGAGATAAAGAAAATGTTGGGGTAATTTCCTATAATCCTCCATCCTTGTTGGGAAGAAACATTCTTTGTAAACCCTAGCGTGGGAGAAGAGGCCATTGGTGCTGCTCTCCTACAAAAAGATCCAAAAACATCCTTCATGAGGCTTGTGTATTTTGCCAGCCACCTCATGAAAGCCTCAGAGAAGGCTTACACCTCCATGGAACAACTAGTGTTGGCCCTCATATTTGCAGTAACCAAATTTCAGCCATATTTGCTTCCAAAGAGGTTTGTGATCATCATTGTGGAGGATATGTTTCCCTATGCACTACAACATATGGAAATCTCTGACAAAATAGCAAAGCGGATGGACTTCAAGAGTTTAACTATACAGTGCAGGTTGAAAAAACAACTTGAGCATGCTTGCCTGATATTTTGACAAACAGGTGCTATGAGAAAAATTTCAGGGTGAAAACAAAGGACCTTCCACCACCCCCATCCATAAAGACTCTTGTAGATGCTTATAGTCTCTACTTTGATGGTGCATATAAGAGAACTAAGGATAAGGCATCCGCAGGCATTGTTGTTTTCTCTCCTTTAGGAGAGAAAATCTATGGTAAAGGAATCGTCTTGGAAGGTGTCCACTCTAACAATGAGGCAGAATGTCAAGCTTTAATTCATGGTCTTTGTTGGTGTCTTAGTAATTCAATCGAGAGGTTGAATGCTTTTGGAGACTCCATGCTATTGGCAAGGCAAATGCAAGGTACATGGGCATGCAAAAATACAAACCTCTCTAGTAAAATGAGAGAGGAAAAATCTCTTATGAGAAGATTTAGGGAGACACAAGTACATCATGTGCCAAGAGACCAAAACAAGGACACCGACCATCTAGCATCATCAAAGCTGAATGAGTCAATGGTGGGACCAGTGGCTATCAAACCCCCACTTCAGCAAGGCAAGGAAGACTTAGAAGATATTCTACACCTCTTAGAGCAAGGAGAAGCTCCCAAATACCTGACTAAGGGATAAAGACAATGGCTAGCTTGAAAGGCTACAAGATATCGCATGGTAAATGATAGTTTATATTGTTTTGGTAAGGATGGTGTGGTTAGGAAAGTGCCTTCAAAATGGAAAATTGAAGAAATCTTAAAAGCTTGCCATGATGATGTGTGTGGAGGCCACTTTGCACACGACATCACAAGTAGAAAGGTTCTACAAGCCGACTTTACTTGGCCCAGTCTACATCGAGAAGTCAAATATTGGTGTCAAACATGTGAAGAATGTCAGAAATCAGGACCACGACTGCTCATAGCAGAACCCCAAATCCCAATCAAGGTCTATGGACCCTTTGAGAAGTGGAGAATTGATGCCATAGGGCCTCTACCACGCACTCCATCAGGAAAAGAGTATATTATTATGGGGGTAGATTACATGACTAGATGGGCCGAGGCTATGACAACTAGAAGAATCACTGCTAAGGAAGTGAGTAAATTCATCTTTGACCACATTTGTTGTAGGTTTGGTATCCCTCTTGAAATACTATCAGATAGAGGAATAGGGTTTAGAGCTAATGTGGTGGGTAAGGGTAAATGGAATGATTTGTAAAATCATCAACAAACAGGTACATTCAAGGCCCCGGGATTGGGACAAGCACCTTAGTGGAGCTCTATGGGCTTACAGAATCTCCTTCAAAACCATGTTAGGTTCACACCTTTTCATTTGATTTATGGACAAGAGACTCTTTTTCCTATTGAGGTGAAATTAGCTAGCCTTCGGGTATTAGGTGGCACAGTAGGCTCTCAAAAGGAGAAGTTACATCAAAGATTATTGGACCTAGAGAGGCTACAATTGGATCATGAAGAAGCCATCAACCACTACTCCCAGGAAGCTGAGAAGCATAGAGAAAAGTTCAACAAGAAGCTAACAGATAAAAACATCAAGGAGGGATCTTTAGTGCTTCAATATGACAATCGCTTTGATAAAAGAAAGGATAGCAAGTTTCTCTATCGGTGGGAAGGACCATTTTGGGTCACAAAAAAATTCAACAATGGCTCCTACAAACTTCAAGACATTGAGGGAAAAGTGCACAAGACCAGGGTAAATAGATGGCACTTAAAACCCTATCACATCAAGGTGGGGTCAGCTCAAGATACCAAAGAGCATCTAGAGGCATAAATACCTCTAGCCAGGTTGGGAGGGACTATATGATACGAGAAAATCACCCAAAAAAAAAAATTCTAACACTTTGTTGATTTTTTGTACATTTGGAAGTTTGAAATAAAGAAGAGGGTGGGAACAACCTCTTGGGAAATCCAAGAAATCACTGGATGGAAATATTTCATGGACCGGTTTACCAAGGGGGGGTGAAGAGTAAAGATCAATGGCAGAAGGTGAAGGAAAAATGTGTAATATGAAAAGAAAAGACATGAAATGGATTTGGAGCCATCAAAAGGGCATGTGAGGCTCATAATGTCATGGCTTTGGAGCCTTATGATAATTCAAACAAATGGGACCCTTCTTGGAAGCATTAGTGGAAGAAAATTCAGGCACATGATTTTGTAAGATTTTTTAAAAATACTTCCACTCTGATCCAAAAAAACTTTTTAACATGAAAGTTGTAGCCGTAAGCTGAAGTTTTGGCTGGTATTTTTTTAATATTTTTTGGAGCTACGTGTCGAGAGATATGGTCAAAATGGTAGACGCCAACTTTTTCCAACTACGGTGGAGACCATCTCCCGATTTTATACACACCCACACTTAACACTTCCATAAAACATCATTCATTAGACTCCCAACCCTTTCCCCTCTCTTCTCCTCTCTCTCAAGCTAATAAACCATTAGAATTCCCCTCCTAGATCACCCTCAAATCATCCTTAATTGTAGTAGTAATGTATGAATTCTCACTACTCTCTCTCCATTATTGCTAGATATGATCTTATTTTATGAAGATTCTCTATATTTTTTTATAGGAGAGCTCATGGACTCAAGCTATGGGGGGGAGAATGGAGACAACTCACCTATGATGGAACTTGATTAAGTACAAAATTGGTCAACAAAACATCTAGATGGAGCTTCCACATTGGTGGAACTGCCTTAATGCAGCTTTGGTGGTGTTAATTCCTATTCTATCTTAACCTTCTTCCTAAACACCCTCAAGGCCTATATAAAGAGACCTTCTCCTTTGTAATTTGTAAGAAAGAGCCAAGAGGCCTTCTTTAGCTCTATTGAGCCTTCCCCATTCTCTCTCATGAGCTTATGCAGTTCATTCCCTTACTATAGCTTATGCATGCTCTACACTGTAATAAGCCCATGCTATTGGTGTCCATATTGTGTATATTGGTTATGTCTTGAGGGTTCTCTATCTCTTGTGCCCTCTTAAGTTTTATTGATTCATCTATTTTTTGTAGTTCTCTCTCTCTCTCTCTCTCTCTCTCTCTCTCTCTCTCTCTCTCTCTCTCTCTCTCTCTCTCTCTCTCTCAGTTTTCCTCTCTTCTCCCTCACAAGCTCCTCTCCCTCTTGCATAGTGTCCTAATCCGCTCTTCCATGACTAGGTGGTGCCCTTATCTCATTCACTTTGTGGCAGAAGGGAGTTTGGCATAGAATAGAGGCTGCCATACCGAATTTCCTTCGTCAGTATATAATGCCCAAGTGCAACATCCTTTAGGGAACTACCACCAACTCTCGATCCTTTGGCTCTTCCCAAGAAATTATCCTCATATGAAATCTCCAACTATAAAAGCAACAGTCAAAATGAATAAAATGAAAATATGTATGTGGTTCCACAAAAACAAAAGAATGCATTACCATTTGATTTTCGTCACTCTCAAGTTTTCTTGGATTCCATAAGCTAATTGATATCTCCTTGACATCCTTGAGCTCCTTTACATATTCTGACTCCTCCCTTCCAAAATTGGAGATTCCAAGCTTCTCTTGAAATTGGTCAAACTCTTTGTCAGTAGCCTATAACTCTTTCTCAACATCTTTAACCTTACTTAAGCATAGGGAAAAAGCATTTGATGCATCTATAAACTTATCATCAGACATTTGAGTATCTAATTTGAGTAAGTCCTCCTTGGACTCATTTTCAACATCCACTATGCCTTTTGCATCTACAAATGCCTCTGCAACAATTGCCAAGCAATAATCTTCTCTCAAATTGAAAAGAATTTGGAGATCAGACAATAATATGTACTCCTTGTCTTTAATTGGGAAAGTAGTTAAAGATGGAACAATAAGGCTTGAAGGAGTATCAAATGGCTCATCAACCTCTATAGTGGTCTCTTCAATTACTGTCTCTACTCTGAATTCAGCAACATCCAGGTCCTTTGCAACTAATGCTTCCATCTGGGTGTCTAGTTGCTCCTCAACATCAACTTTATCTACAAGCTCTTTAAGAAGGCAATAGCTAGATAATTTTGAGGTTTCTTTATGCTTTTCATCAGATCTTAGAGGGTATTTCACAAGGGCAAATACAATGAATGAAGATCATTTTTTGCTTATATTTTACTAATGGACTCTAGGGACCCACTACACCTAGGCCAAGTTTTATTGTGTAATGTATGATAGTTAAAAATCTCACATTTTTCAAATCATCTTGTATCTTCATTTTCATTTTCTTTTGTATCAATGAGGCACCTTTGTGGGAAAAGGGATCCACAAACTCCTTGGTAGGAAGTTGGGGTCTTGGTCTAAACAGATCGTGCTCTAGGACTTCAAACTCAACATTGGGCATAAGGTAAACTTCCTTAGCCAAGGCAATCTACTCTTGTGATACTATGATGGCACTCACTCTATCTAAGCTTGTGTCATCATATCTTCTAGCCTCTGCCATCATTGGATGCACATCCATATAATCATAATCAATGAGATCTTCCATTCAATTCTTAATTAGAAGTAAAATAACTCTTGTTACTTCATTTTTTTCAAGTATTGTATTATATTCGATATAAGCAAGTACTACACATCATATACTTCAATGGGTGTCAATGACGTGAGGTAGGGTTTATCGACTTGTGGCTCTTGTAAAGGGGATTGCACTATGAGAGCCAACCCTTTCTCTACCACCACCTTACATTACTCTTGAACATTTACTAACTCTTCAATCGGTTCTTCTTCTCTCTATGTGATAGCAACAACTTATGGAGTTCTATCTTCATCGCTCTTCTCCTCTATGGAAGTATCCAATGTAACGAGGTAAATTGCCAATGCACAATCATGCTCCATGAGCTTCAAAGGTGTTGTACTTTTGGTGCATTGCCCATGGGAATGATGCATACTCTGTGCGAAGCATCCACATGGTCCAAATACTTATTCACCAATTTTTTATGGTTTTTTCCTCCTTGAAATACCATGAGTTATTCAAGAGGCATCCAAGTCATGTCAGATCCCTCGATGGAGTATGTGCAGGTGGCGATGGTGGTCAAAAGTCTTCCAAGACATGAAGAGGGAAATCCAGCAGTGAGAGCACATGTTCAATGTTAAAGTTCTTTGAGAAGACCTCAAATATATTGTCATTGTGGTGGCAAAGATAGTCCATGGATCCATGTGTCAAAGTGTATGTGAGCATCCATTGTAGCAGCAAAGAGGAGGCATGTGGTGGATGTAGAGAGATAAAGAGAGAATGTATGAAATGAAATAAAGAAACAATCATTAAAGTAGTCCCACATTAAAAACCCTAAGTTTTAAACCATTAAAGGACTATTTGAATATGATATTTAGTTATATATGTACTTGACGTATTTGTACAGTTTACATGCATATGTAAACATGTCAATGTGGCAATTGCACACCCTTCTATTTGCTATGATCTAGAAGGATCCTCCCCCCTCCCCTCCTCCTTATGTAGGCATGCCCGTGTATATCACATGTTAATAAAAGAATGTTATATATGTTCAAAATTTTCATTGTAAATTACAAGAAACACAAGACACATACTATATCAATTAATGTGGAAAGGGAGATGCCTTCTCTCCATCCCTGGGTGGATGCTTGGATGTATGCATCTTATATAGATTTAAAAAATGTGTATACTTGTTCAAAATAATCTAGGTTAGGGTAGGCCCCGGTGTGTAGTTAGGCACATGCATCTTATCTCAAAATTTAATGTGCATGTATACACATCCATGTTTAAATATAATTACATAAACACATGATAATTTAAAAATAATAAAAAATTTAAAATATCAAAGATATATGATTTTGCAAAGCAGTAGTATTTCATTAGCAAAGAAAAATCTAAAAAATTACAAGTGTTGGATATTACAACTTATACATTTGGAATTTTAAGGAGACTATAATTTCTAAAATATGTGGAGCCATATACTTTCCATTGAGAATAGTACCCTCATCTTGGCTTCAAATCTTCCTACCATCTAATTTAAAATAGAAGCTAGCAGTGGATTCTCCATTAACATTATCACTTCTTGGCGCATTATATTCAAGGACCAATCATCCTCCATCTGCAACACTTGGGACTCGCGAATTTCATAGATGATAGTAACATCCACAACTATGCTCTCATGTGTGTCTTGATTAAGGCGACACAACCATGACCATCCTCCATCTATGATACTTGAACATTAGGCATAAAGTCTCATGCGACAAAGTACTTGCAATTGGGAAGAAAAGTTAGCCAATCCATCCCAAAATAAGAAAATAGTCAACCAAGTGAGGAAATTTTTATCTAAAAAGCCATGTCTCGTATTGTGAATCAATACTCTAATTGCAATGTTTCGTTGAATGGTTACAATGGATGCAAGATGTATTTGCTTTTGCATAAATAAATGTTGTACCAACACCTTTGTTACAAGGTGAGAATCAATCTTCCTTTGTCTAAGAGCTATAACTTTATCCTTCCAATACTTTGATATATCTATAATTGCATATGATTTCACCTTGAAATCTTCCTTCATACTTGGATGCATAAGTACCCAAGATAAGCCATAATATAAATCCGTGATCCCATTCCCTTCTTCCTAGGACACCTTGTTAAAAGTCAAATTTCTATATCCATGTCAAAGAGAGGCGAGAGAGAGAAACAAGCTACCACCAATGAAGAAAATATATGAAAGCAACAAAACAAGGGAGGGAAAAAAAGATAAACATTAAGCTTTTGGTAAATTGAATTAAGTTTCAACTACCATTATCATACAATCCCAGATATATCATTAATGTAAAGTGGTTGATACCCTATATTATTAATGTAAATGATGTTATAATCACAATTACGAGATGATAAAAATAGATATTCAAATAAAATTTTGTTGGAAGAGAGAGGGAGAGAGACAATGTAATGGAGCAGCAACCTGACCTTCAGGTCATTCATCATATTCCATTATTTCATAGACTACTAACATAATATAAGTGTATACAATAGTACTAAGGTCCATAGGACCATTCACATTGGATCTAAGACCACCGACTTATTTAATGTCCCACACTTGCTGATATAGCTGGACATAGCTAATGTCGGTCATACATACTGACAGGAGAGTAATGGGAGCTTGATATTCTAACACTCCCCCTCAAGCTCAAATCATCTGATGAACTCCAAGTAGCTGTCTGAAACTACTAAACTTATCTTTACCCAAAGACTTGGTAAAGATATCTGCAACCTGTTCATTAGTCTTCACATGCATAAGATCTACTCTCCCTGCAAGAACCATCTCTCTGATAAAATGGTAGTGTACCTCTATGTGTTTTGTCCTGGCATGGTATACTAGATTCCTTGCCAGGAGTACACTATTGAGATTGTCACATAATAAGGTCACTGGAGCATCCACCTGAATATCCAAATCAGCCATAAGCTTGAGCAGCCATGAGATCTCACATGCTGCCAATGCAACACCCCTGTACTCTGCCTCTGTGCTAGACAATGCAACCGTTGGTTGCTTCTTGCTACTCCAGCTGATTATTCCACTTCCAAGGCCAAAAGCATAACCACTCATAGATCTGCGATCATATGAGCATCCTGCCCAATCCGCATCTGTGTATCCAACTAGTTTCAAGGGCTTATCTCTCATATAGAACATCCCATAATCTACAGTGGACTTAAATATCTCATAATCCGCCTAACAGCATCCAAATGTGGCTTCCTAGGCTTCTGCATAAACTGACTTATGAGCCCAACTGCATAACTCAAATCTGGCCTAGTGATGGTCAAGTAGATCAGACTTCCAACCATCTGCCTGTACATAGTCACATCCTGAATTTTAGCTCCAGTGCTAATGTCCAGCTTGACATTCTGATCAAGGGGTGTATCCAATGATTTGCATTCAGCCATGCTATACTTTTTCAGCATTTCCATGGCATAATGTTTTTTGCATCAGCCATAAACCATTTTCAGCCTTGATTACCTCAATACCCAAAAATTATTTCAATTCACCTAGATCTTTCATGTCAAATTTAGATTTCAGCATCTTCATTACATGCTGTATGCCCAAGACATCATCACCAGTGATTATCAAATCATCAACATATATGATCAGCACTACTAAGCCAATGTCAGTCTTCTTTGTAAACAGGCTGTGATCAGCCCTACCAACAGTAAATCCCAACCTCTGCAAGTAGTTACTTGATCCTAGCATGCCAAGCTCTCAGAGCCTACTTCAGCCCATACAGTGCCTTTTTCAGCTTGCATACATAATGTTGAAAATCAGGGTGAACATACCCTTCTGGTTGAACCATATATACATCCTATGCTAAGTCACCGTTAAGAAATGCATTCTTAGCATCCATTTGCTGTAATTTCCATCCTCTAGCCAGCCAAAGCAATCACAGTGCGTATGGTCATTTTGGCAATAGGGCTGAATGTTTCCTCATAATCAAGTCCATTCTGTTGGGCATACCCCTTAGCAACCAGCGTGGCTTTGTACCTTTCCACACTGCCATCTGACTTGCATTTGATTTTGTAGACCCATTTGCAGCCAATGGTCTTTTTTCCTTCAGGTAGTGGCACAAGATCCCATGTCTTATTTTCAGCCAAGGCATTCATTTCTTCATCCATAGCTGCACACTAGTTCTCATTTTCCACTACTCCAGCATATGTACCTGGTTCTTTGATCTCCATCACTTTTGTCATGTAAGCATAATGCTTTGCAGTGTAGCCACTATATGTCAACCTGTCAACATGGTATCTAACCCTCTGTGAGCATCTAAGCTGTGGTGCACTGCTTGATTCCCCTCTCTCATGAGGCGGAATGTACCTCCTCTGCCTTGCGCTAGGCGTATAGACAGTCGGAATACCAAGTTCACTATCTAAAGTGTCAGTAGACTCATATCCAAAAGTCATCCTACCAGGTGTCATCATCCCAGATACATCCTCAGTAACTTTCTCTTTTCCTTTGTCTGCGACATCGACATCATATCTCCCCCTCACTAACATACTGGTGTTAGTGGACGGTGAGCTCCTCAATCTCCGTATCCATGGAGATACTGTCTGACTACTAGGTCCTATCATAGTAGTGCTCTGTTGCATATCAACTGTAGATACATGAGTGGAAGGCATATCCGATGGCACTGTTGCCGGTGATACGTACCAAGAACCCATCTCATAAAAAATAACATCCCTGCTCACCAAGGTCTCCCTGGTAGAGGGATCATAGTATTTGTATGCCTTCTTCTCTTGCGAATATCCAATGAAGACACACTTATGCGCTTTTGGATCCAGCTTCTTCCTTTTTTCATCTGGAATATGCACATAAGCAAGACAACCAAAAACTTTCATGTGACTTACATCTGGCTTATAGCCATACAACTTCTCAAATGGTGTCATCTCATGAATACCTACAGTGGGAGTCCGATTCAAGATATACATGGCTATCATAACAGCCTCAACCCAATAATAGAATGGCATCTTCTTCTCATTCATCATGGCACGAGAAGCTTCCATCAAGACCCTATTCTTCCTTTCAGCTACCCCATTTTTTTGAGGAGTGTAGCTGTAGGTAAGCTGCCTACGTATGTCATTTTCAGCCAGAAAGTTGTCAAACTCATTTGACACATACTCCCCACCGCTATCTAATCTCAAGCAAGAGATATAGTAGTCAAATTCCTTTTCAACCTGCTTTTTAAACTGCTGAAAAACAGCAAACACCTCATCCTTTGTCTTCAGAATGTAAACCCAAGTATAGCGACTATAATCATCAATGAATGTAACATAATACTTCGAGCCTCCCATGGATACATTATGGGCTGGCCCCCAAACATCAAAGTGCACTAACTGCAATGGACATGTAGTCTGCCTTACATGCCTGACAAATGGCAACCTTGACTGCTTACCAAACTGGCAAGCATCACATACATGACCAATATCTGAATATTGGAACTTGGGTAAACCTGTAACAAGCTGTTTTTTCTGCATAATTTGCAGCCTTTGCAAATTTACATGCCCCACGTGTGCTTTATGAGAGCCATACAAAATAGTTTCTGCACTACTGTGTACAAAGTGCTTGCAAACAAAAAGAATGCACACTGAAATCATAAAACTGATACATAAAATAAATACATGATCGCATAAAAAGCGATTGGTACAATCATGACAGGATATCACTAATACATAGAAAATGTCTAATGGTAGAATGTTTACTCTTGATGCTACCTTGCCATAGCTGAATTCAGCCATGTTTGCCCATGGTTTTGGCACTATCAGAGACTTCAAGCAACCATGCTTGTTGAATCTAACCTGTAAGTTCTGCTCCGTCATCTGACCAACAGACAGTAGGTTCTTTGTAAATGAAGGAACATGCAATACATCATGCAAATTTTTCTTTTTGCCATCATGAACCACAAGAGGCACTTTGCCTTTATGATCAATCCTATGCTGCGTGTCATCACCTGTACAAACATAGCCATTTTTTCAGCCACCATATCAGTGAACCAATCACCATGAGAAGTCATATGGTTTGATGCCCCTGAATCAATATACCAAACTGCATCATCAGTGGATTTTTCAGCAACTCTGTCTTTTACATACTGCATGGCAAATAATCTATCTCCTGAGGTATCATCTGCCTGACTAGATGTAGCAAAATGCCCATGCTATTTGCCTTTCTGATTGCCCTGCTTCTTCTAGCAGTCCTTGGCAATATGCCCATACTTTCCGCAGCAATGACAATCCTTATCCTTGTTCGGATTGTTAGATGGATGCTGCTATTGCCAGGAGCCTCTACCTCTAGGGCTAGATCTCCCCCTGCCTCTAAAGCTTCCACCACCTCTTGCATTCGATATCTGCGGATTGTTATTGCCATTGGATGCATTTTACTGGCCTCCTCTGCCAATTCCATAGCCTCTACCACGGTTTCCATGGCCATGTTGATTGGAATAGAAAACTGCATCCTTGTTTTTAGAACTGCTAGATCCTGCAGCCAAACCAAGTTTAACATCTTCATGGATAAGCAATGCAACCAGCTCATTGAAATTAGGAATTTCAGCCCGCACAGACACAGAAGTGTCAAAAGACTTATACTCAGGCCCCAAGCTGTTCAAGGTCACAGCAACCATGTCTTCATCTTCAACTTGTGAACCAACAAATGCCAACTGATCCGCAATGGTCTTAACCTCCATGACATAATCCTGTATAGATCTGCTCTTCCTCTCCATGTTGTTGAACTTTTGCTTCAACTGTATCTTCCTGGCACTTGTGGTTGTGCCATAATACTTGACCAAAATGTCCCATGCATCCTTAGGAGAGCTGCAGTTCATTATCTACATTACCATGGCATCTAAGATACATAAAGAGAGCCGGTGCAAGACTCTACGAGCTCTTTCTGTCCAAGCTCGGTGTAAGCGTCTCTGACCAGCCATAGGTCGATCTGGGAGCTCAGGTTCAGCTTCCGCTCCAGTCACCAACTCCCAATAGCCTTTCCCTATTAAGAAGTTCTCCATGCGAAACTTCCATATGGCATAATTGTTACTATCAAGCTTTTTCCCCCGACTATCTGGGTTATGTTGTCAGTCCTTTCTGCATTTTCCATGTGTTTTACGAGACACTATTTAGTCACTGCCTGACTTCCTGCAAGCCAACAAGTCACTCTAACCAACCTCAGTCCTTGACTGTTTATGACAGTTTTCTGCAACTATTCTCTGCCAAAAACCAGGGTATTTCAGCCCTTTACAACCTCAAAAACATCCACAAACATGTGATATAACCCGTAGGTACATTACTTGCAGGTATTGTAACTCTGTGTCATGCAAGCTTATTACAGTAAAGAGAATATGCAGTCTGAAACCTGTAATTTTTCAGCCAGCAGTGAATTTACTGTCAAAAACCACTTTAAATCATGTCATACGTGCTCCAAACTTTCCCAGACATTTGCTACTATATGTAGGCAACTAGACATAGTCATGCAGGCACAAAACAGTGCATATCCAGCAAGTACAAGTGACATAAATCTACTCACAAATTGTATACAGCCAATAAAATGTCAAACCAAGATGTATTTCAGCCCAAGAGATCCTCAAGCCACTTCATACATATGCCACCGTGTGTACATGTCAATACATGACCAAACAAGCATCCACAGACACTCCATTTGTAAGAGGCAATGTCATATAATGCATTCACTGTTTATGACCATCCAATACCCTGTGAATACATTTGTTTCCAGATTCAGATTTCATTTTTAAGGAGCCTTCAATGCTCATCTCAATGCTCATAGCATTCAGCAATCATATCTCGTACCATACAACTCCCTATAGGTACCAAAAGTCATGTACTTCTTCAAGGCCAATGAGTATATATATTATTGACAATTTTCAGCCTATCATTGGCTTCCCAAAACTGAGCATTTCAGTCAAAAAATTCAGTCCACAACCATCTCAGACATTGCATATGGTTCCCAGAGCATGTATATGCTTCAACAAGTTCTCCTGAGCATGCCAAGGAGCTCAAGGCTCTTGAGTAGAATCAAGTGTATGCTGTATACTCACAGATTACAGCAGGTCTTCACTGTTTTCAGATTTGTAATCAACTGTCATAGCTCATAAATGAGCTCTACATCATGGGTTAACATTCCAGGACAATAAACCATCTTCCAGTGATGATTCAGCAAGCATTTAAGTGCTCCATTCCATTCCAGCATATGCAGATCAGCAAACTGGCGCAGTTTGTGTGGACTGTTCTGAGCTTCTCCTGCTTCACACTAATGACCACTTTACTGTAGATCCACTCAATGATGACCAACCAAGCCTTTACAAGGCTCCAAACAGGTCCTGACACACTCTCCTTCAAGTATACTAAAGATGCATTCAACACATACCTCTCTGCAGAATATATATATGATGTATGTTGCACACTTGAATGCTGGAGCCCCAAGAGAGACACCAAGGAAAAGGGGATTCTACTACAAGAAAGTCTATCTTGTAACATCAACAAGTTTTTATTTCATTCTTTTGATGACCAAAACAAAGAAAACAGCAAATCTTCACGCAACATCATAGTAGATATCTCCCACGAATTTGATAGAATCAACCATAATCTTCAAAATCTTCATAAAATCCATCAATAGAACAAAGAACATAAAAGAATACACCATTTTTGAATGGAAAACAATCACATAGTATTCATCTTCAATGTCTTCATAGTTTTCTCTTTCAATCTCTCATATACAGATACACTGTTTTCATAGCATTGACTATCTCTGGCTCTCTCTCTCTATCTCTCTATCAATAATACATCATCTCCTCACTACAATACTCAAGAATGACTCTCAATAGTTCTTCTTAGGTCGTGGATGCTATAGAACACTTACAAGAGATCTACAGAACAGAACAGCACAGAGACAGAGACAGAGCAGAGATAGAGGCTCTACAGAAGGTTTATAAAGGGTTATAGAAGGTCATCAGAGAACAGCAAATCCTCATAAATCATACTAAAACCATTCCAAACTATCAAAAACTATTCAATAAGCTTTCAAAAGGTTTCAACCTTCATCAATTATCCATCCATGCTTCATACAGAAGAAAATCTGAACAAAATAGAAGCTATACAAAAGGTATCAGAACCTCAACAGAACCTATCAGAACATCAGAGAGCCTCATATTTCTACATAGAATCATCATGAACTTCCAAAACATAATCAATATCATCCAAAACACTCTCAAACACTTCCATTAACAACCATACATCACTCTAAATCCATCAAAAATCAACCATTCATACCTCCAAAACAACAAAAATCAATAAAAAATTCAGTCTTTTTCCACTCTCAACATATCCCCACACTTAGAAAGGAAGCGTCCTCGCGACCTAAGGAAAAAAAAATGTAAGTTCAGTAAAGAGCTCAATTTGATATTCTATAGTATCTTCAACAATCACCCCACCACGACCCCAACTTATCACAAAGTCATAAAGGATATAAGAGTTTTCTTTGAATCAGCATCATCTTCTGCTAGCTTGTAGTCCAACATTTTCTTTATCAATCCATCAACTTCAACTCCATTCAACAAAGATAAACAATATATACATACCACATATACAACTCACACAAACACAACACCATGTAATCTGAATGGCACATGCCCCCAAAAATGGAGAGCACAGAAAAAGATTTCCATTAAAGAAAAAGAACTGATACATCCAAAAAGAACTCCATTGCTAAGCAGGATGCACACACTTCTTCTTGAACTGCATGCTAGACTTGAAACACTCCAAAGTTTTACTCTCATCTACAAAATGCAAAGGCACATTCTGGAAGAACTGTATACAACACATCCTTTCCAACAAAATAAGAAACCTAGTAGGGAAAGCTTGTGCGAAGTAATACAGAATATCCATCTGAGTAGCAGTCACATCCACATTCGGATTGATGATCAAACGGGGGATGCACTTGTGAGTGTTCAGATTAGACTGCTAATGCATAAAAGCAAGGTACCAGCAAAAATAGCTGCAAGACATACAGAGGTATCCTCAGAATGAGCATGCACCCGAGAAAAATGAAGGTAAGAGTTCGAACATGCTGTAGAGGTTCCCAGGACCCTGGAATGAAAGGCCAGTTAAACACCGGTCCTATCACAGAATCATGCAGTGTCCATTGTCATCGACGAAGTATGTCACTATCATACCCTGGTGTATCCAGCACTGATTGAGGAGGAAGGGTAATGTAATCGGAAGGAGAGGGGAATGGAATAAGGGGAGAGCATTGTAAAGGAGGATAGGATAGATCATAAAAAGAAGGGAAATGAAGAGATAAGGATGATGGAAGAGATAGAAAATTCAGCAAAAACTTATGAAGGGAATCTGTTGAGAAAACAGAAGGAATAGGAGGAACTATAGGAAGAGGTTCAGAAGGGATAGGCGATGATGTCAGATCAGCAATGAAAGGACAAAAACTAAAAATAGGAATGTGTGGGGAATTAGAAGGAGTAAAAGACAACAGAGGAATAATGTCAGGGTTAGAAGTAAGGAGGGAAATATACAACGGAAAACGACAGGACATAAGAGAATAAGACAAAGATCAGTGGGATCTAATGGATAAAAAGAACAACGATAAGCAAGATCTTGGAAAAAAGAATCAGTGAATAATAGATGATCAGCAATATGACACAACAGTTGAGTTTGCAAAGACTAGATATCAAATTTGTGGAATACACCCCTGAGACGATAAGGCTCCAAAGCAACATCCTCCAAAGGTAGATGCCAAGCATGTCTTCTACACCAAGACCTCTACTCATGATAATGCTTCAAACTAGCAGGAGCTCAACTAAGTGCACATACATCACTGCTTGTAAAATCACATCTCCCACATAAACATTCAAATCCTCCTCATTAGGAATCTGCAAATGCCCTGTAAGATACATGAAGGACAACAATTGTACTTCATGCGAAATCAGCTCATCAACAAATGTGTCAAACACAGACTTCAACAAATCTGTAGACCACAAATTCTGCCACCCATCCTCTGGAGGTTCTAAATCCACATTGCTCAAAGAGATATACAAGGAAAAATGCTACTAATTATACTTGATCCAGAAAGACGGTGGGGGTGACACCAGCTCAGCATAACTAGTAAAATCATCCTGCACACAATTCATACGTTGTTGAAGGCATTCGACCTTAGCAGAAAAACCATTACACAGCTTCGCCTTCTGCTGTAATTGGTCAAGCTCCTCGTTGGAAGATACTACAGGATAAACCATAGGAGGTGGAGGAACAAAAAGAGTAACAATCTTTTGATTAAGCTCTGCAATCATCTTCTTCTGTGACTCAACAGTTTTCTGAGAAGATTGTAACTGACCCTCACAAGTATCTAGCCTACTGGCTAAGTCAATCATCTCCTCAAAGGCAAAATCCTTCTCTTTAGTCAAAGACGCATTCTCTGCTACCAGGGTAACTACTTGAGCTTCTAACTTTTGAATGGTGGCCTTCTGGGAATCCATCAGGATAGTCGCTTCAGTCATTTGTTTGTGAATATCCGTTAGGGCGGCTTTCTCAGATCCTAGATACTCCAAAGCCTTACTCAATTGACTAGTCAGGGAATCCACTTTGTCCTGCAAGGAAGTATTGTTGACATATCGAGCTCCACTCGTGATACACCAGGGTGACCGTTGTGTATTTATGTCACCGACTTGTCAGTTGCAGATGCGGTTGGTACACCGCCCCTGAATAATAGCTACATGATAGCTATCCTTATCTACTCTAGTTCATGGCTCAGTTAGTATGCCACCTTAGTTAGTTGAGTTTGGTTTGAGACCCATATCTAGGGTTCTTCTATTTTTCTTTGTACGAGAGTTCTTTTGGCTTCCACAACTAAGAAGAGGAAAACTGTTTTCAACCTCCACCCTTGTGTGTATTCCCCCATTGTGCAAGCAAGAAAGCTACAAGTGAAACTCCTTCCTTCTCTCCCACAATCTTGACATGGTATCAGAGCCTTGTTCGTGGTAAGGAGCTCAAGAAAGCAAGCCAAGCTCGCGGTGGTCTGGTAAGAGGAGCAGTGTTGCTTTCATTTTCTGTTTTGGGAGCAAATCTCTGCAGGTAGCACAGCCGGAAATTGCAGGAGTGCATTGTCTCTGGTTGAGACGCCCTTCGCGGTGAAGCAAGAGGGCAGTATATGCTGCGGGACGGGGCTTTAGCTCTTGGCGACCCTGTTTTTTTGATTTGAGGCCATTTCGGGGCCTGTTTTGGAGGCGGAAGTTTTCTGCACGCACTCAGGAAAAGGCCCAGTTTTGTGCTGTGCAGCCACTGTTCTACAGGTCGGTGAAAAGTTACTGTAGAAATTGCATCGTATGCTTGTGCGCAGAGACATTGGGAGTTCCAGAATCATCCCTGTTGCCTGTTTATGCAAAATCGTCACTAGGAAGTGACTTTGTGGTCAAATACCACTTTCGCCAGTTTTGCAGATTTGCCTTTGTGAGGCTGAAGCTGTGTTGTTTGCAGTGACAGAATTTTTTGCAGTGTTCTGTAATGGCATCTGATTCTCTCTCACAGATTGTCACTGAAAAGCTTGACAAAAACAACTTCCAAGCATGGAAGTTTAGAATGACGAATTTCCTTATGGGAAAAGGATATTGGGAATTTGTCGCAGGAAATGAAGAAGAACCAGTTCTTCCTGATGTTCCCAATCAACAGCAAATGCAGGCATTTAAAGCATGGCATGAGAGAGCCAGGAAAGTCATGTATTGGCTGTCTATCAGCATTTCAGACTCTATGATTGTGCATATTCAGGATGCAAGTACGCCAAAGGAGGCATGGGATACTTTGTCAAAAATGTATAGCACAAATACTCAAGCCAGGAAAATGCAGCTCAAGCAAGAGTTGCATAATGTGCAAAGAGAAAATATGAGCATCAATGACTACCACATGAAGGTGAAGAAGATTGCAGATGCACTTGCTTCCATTGGTCGCCAGTGGAAGATGATGATTTAGTTTCCGTGACCTTGAATGGTCTAGGAAAGGATTATGCACAGTTTCGGACATCCATTTCAGTTCGTGAAAGATTTCCTGATTTTGAGGAGTTGATTGCTCTTCTAATTTCTGAGGAGCAGAGAAATGGTGGTGCATCTTCTTCAGGAGGAACTTCAAAAGAAGCTGTCTTCTACTCAAATGCTGGAAGAGGTAGAGGCAGAGGTAGAGGAGGCCGATTTGGAGGCCGTGGTAGAAATCAGTATATGCAGCAAACTCAAGAAAACTAGTCCTGTGGAGGAGGACGTGGTAACTCTAGAGGCAGGGGGAGCCAAAGAGGTCGTGGTGGATGGCAAAGAGGCCAAAATGCAAACAGTAATGTTGAATGCTACTACTGTGGTAAAATGGGTCATATGGCTAAAGACTGCTATAAAAAGCAGAATGACATCATGAATGGAAAACTGCAACAAGGAAATTATGCATCTTCTAGTAGACAGGGTGATGACAGAAATGAGCATTTGTTTATGGTGCAGCACATGAACAATTCTGTGACAAGTGCAAAAGAAAGCAACGATGTGTGGTATGTTGACTCAGGTGCATCAAACCACATGACAGGTCATGCAGAATGGATGGAGGATGCAAGGAAAATGGAAAAACCAGGATTTGTGGAGACTGGTGATGATACTGCACATCCGATTGTACAGATTGGAAAAATTCCTTTGTCTATGCAGGATGGGAAAAAGAAATACCTGTCCGATGTATTTCATGTCCCGAATATCACCAAGAATCTGGTTTCTGTTGGTCAAATGGTTGAACAGGGCTTGCAGGTCAGATTTAATCCTCATGGATGCTTTGTTGAGGATATGAAAAATAAAGGTCGCTTGATAGCAAAAGGAAAGAAGAAGGGCAGAATGTTTATGTTGGATGTAGACATGTCTAAATTGAGTGCAGCAATGTTTGCACATGGGACCGGTGTAGTTGCAGATATTGATATCTGGCATAAATGCATTGGTCATGTTAATGTACAGCGACTTAAATCAATGCAGGCCCAAAATATTGTTGCAGGATTGCCTAAATTCAAGGTTGCAGAAATGCATAAGGTATGTGAAGCCTGTCAGTTTGGAAAACAGGCAAGGAAACCATTTCCTAGACATGTTCAAGAGAGTAAGAAGCCATTGGAATTAATCCACTCTTATGTGTGGACTACTAAAGCTGCATCTCTTGGAGGCTGTCATTATTTTGTCAGTTTTATTGATGACTATAGCAAAAAAGTTTGGGTGTATTTTATGAAAAAGAAAAGTGAAGTTTTTGGGCATTTCAAAACTCTTAAAGCTATGGTTGAAAAAGAAACAGGCTTGCAAATAAAATGCTTAAGGTCAGATGGAGGGGGAGAGTACCTCTCAAATGAGTTTGCAAGGTTCCTGCAGGAGCATGGCATAAAGCAGCAATATTCATGCAGTCATACCCCACAACAAAATGGAATTGCAGAAAGGAAAAACATGCATATTGGAGAGGTATCTCGTGCCATGCTCAATGAAAAAGACTTGCCAGATTTTTACTGGGCTGAAGCAGTTGCTACAGCAGTCTACATAATGAACAGGACTCCCACTGCAGCAATACATGGAATGACTCCAGAGGAGAGGTATACTGGTAGGAAACCAGATATTTCTCATTTGAAAATTTTTTGTTGCATTGCCTATGTACATGTGCTAGATGAGTTGAGATCCAAGTTGGATCCAAAAGCTAAGAAGTGCATCTTTATTGGTTACTCTCTGCAGCAAAAAGGGTATAGATGCTATAACCCTTCTACTCGTAAGTTTACAGTGAGCAGAGATGTTGTTTTTGATTAGATGAGTAGCTGGTATAAACCAGTAAATGTGATTGATGATGTAGATGCACAAAATGGTAATGCTGCACAGAATTCACAGCAGCAATCACAAAATATTAGTGGACCTGGAGCGTCCTCTAGCAGTGGTTCACATTCTTCGCCATGGACAGGCAGATTGAGATCAGGAGAATCTTCTCAAAGTAATGCAGATAGTGGTATGCAGGTATCACGAAAAGGAAAAGAGAAGGTTGATCAGCCCATGTTTGATGTGAATGCAGGTCACTCTTATGTGGATGGTGAATCCAGTGGCTCAGAACAGAGCATTGATGATGAGTTGGGTATTCCTTCTATTGTTACACCTGGAGTAAGGAAGACCAGGGATGTTTTGAGAGCACCTGGGAGTGAACCCACTTTGCGCAGGTCTATCAGAGTTAGGTATCCTGTGGATAGGCTGAAATATGATGGATTTACAGCCATTCACTATGCATATATGGTCAAGGTGATACAGGAACCAGAACCCACTTCTTTTGAGCAAGCCATGAGAAAACAAAAATGGGAGAAAGCCATGGATGAAGAAATGGATGCCTTGGAAGCAAATGCTACATGGGAATTGGTACCTTTGCCTAAAGGTAAGAATGCAATTGGCTGTAAGTGGGTTTATAAGGTGAAGCACAATGCAGATGGTTCTGTGAACAGATACAAGGCAAGATTAGTAGTCAAGGGGAATGCACAAACATATGGCATTGACTATGAAGAAACATTCAGTCCGGTTGCAAGGATGGCAACCGTAAGAGCAGTCATTGCTATGGCTGCATCAAAGGGATGGTCTTTACATCAGATGGTTGTAAAGAATGCCTTCTTGCATGGTGATTTGCAAGAAGAGGTCTATATGGAGCAGCCACCAGGTTATGTGCATGCTGTTCATCCTGAGTTTGTTTGCAGGTTGAAGAAAGCTTTGTATGGCTTGAAGCAAGCACCTAGAGCATGGTCTGACAAGATAGGACAGTATCTTGTCACTATTGGCTTTCAAATTTCCAAGGCAGATTTCTCACTTTATGTGAGAAAAACAGAGAAAGGTATTATGCTACTTGTCATTTATGTTGATGATTTGATTATGACAGGTGACAGTGATGAAGATATCCTTCATGTGAAAATGCTATTGAAGCAGAAGTTTGAGATGAAGGATTTGGGAGAGCTGCGTTATTTCTTGGGCATTGAGGTGATTAGATCACCAAGTGGGATACAGCTCTTGCAGAGGCAGTATGGATTGGACATGCTGTCCAAATATGGGATGACAGGCTGTAAGCCTATTTCAGTTCCTTTGGAGCAGAATGTGAAGCTGAGCACAGATGCAGGTGAGCTTCTAGAAGACCCTACTATGTACAGACGCATAGTAGGAAGTTTGATTTATATGACTATTACCAGGCCAGATTTGAGCTATGTTGTTGGATTGGTAAGTCAGTTTATGCAGGCTCCAAGGAAACCACATTTGGATGCGGCTAGACGCATACTCAGGTATGTGAAGTCCACATTGCAGTATGGACTATTTTATGAGACTGGGGTTCAGATACAGTTGCATGGATACACTGATGCTGATTGGGCTGGTAGTATTTCTGATAGACGATCTACCAGTGGATATGTGTTCTCTTTTGGGAGTGCTGCAGTCACTTGGAGCAGCAAGAAACAGCCTACAGTTGCCTTGTCGAGCACAGAGGCTGAGTACAGGGGTGCAGCAATGGCTGCATGTGAGGTAGCTTGGTTGCATAAGCTACTTTATGATATGCATCAGTCTACAGATGGGCCAGTTGTCATTTATTGTGACAACATGAGTAGTATACACTTGGCAAATAACCCAGTCTATCATGCTAGAACAAAGCACATTGAGGTGCATTATCACTATGTGCGAGAGAGGGTTTTACTAGGTCTTATTGATCTAGTTTATGTTAGCACAGAGGATCAGGTAGCTGACATATTCACGAAGGCATTGGGCGTAGAGAAGCTGCGCAAGTTCAGAGACCTGCTTGGTGTGCAGGAATTGGGATTGAGCTCGAGGGGGAGTGTTGACATATCGAGCTCCACTCGTGATACACCAGGGTGACCGTTGTGTATTTATGTCACCGACTTGTCAGTTGCAGATGCGGTTGGTACACTGCCCCTGAATAATAGCTACATGATAGCTATCCTTATCTACTCTAGTTCATGGCTCAGTTAGTATGCCACCTTAGTTAGTTGAGTTTGGTTTGAGACCCATATCTAGGGTTCTTCTATTTTTCTTTGTACGAGAGTTCTTTTGGCTTCCACAACTAAGAAGAGGAAAACTGTTTTCAGCCTCCACCCTTGTGTGTATTCCCCCATTGTGCAAGCAAGAAAGCTACAAGTGAGACTCCTTCCTTCTCTCCCACAATCTTAACAAGTATACACCCTTGTGTAAATGGACTGAAGACAAGTCGTCAGTGAAGTCTCCAATGTAGCATGGACACCAGAAACTAGTTGAGGAAGCAAAGGTCCAGCTAACATTGTTTGTAAGGAAGCAAGGATCTGTTTATCCAACTGCCCATCCCTTTGTGCTACAAATAGATTAGGACGACAAAAATGAAGGAAGGGAACTAGTAGAAACAAGAGGAATGGAGTCATGTGGAGGAGAATCAAAAATTGAAATAAAAACTGGACTAAGGGGCCCTTTAGTACGTATTTTTTTACTGCGAGAGAATCTGGCAGGGGGCTTATCCTCCAAATCAGAATCGGGCTGTAATGGAGGAGCAGTTGGAACAGAAGGTGGAGGCTGCTTCAAAAGAGGAGCAGGATCAAGAACTGGCACACCACCAGGAGGAGGTGCAAGGGAGATAATCTTCTAAAGAAGAACACCGTAGGAGACATTACTGCACTGACCTTTCCAAACTCTCTGAAAATGATGATCCATCTTTCTGAGCATGAATGTTGCCCAATTGAGCTTGGCTTTCTCTAGGATCCTAACAAAAGCAGTGAATAGCTCCTTCGAGATACATTTGGAAGCAGGCTTCCATGACATGAACCTGTCTTGCAGAAACTGGCAAAGTTGTTTCGATACCAAGGAGGAGATGTGAGCTACAGAAACCCCAGAACTAGTGATAACTTTGTTGGAGACCAAAGGAGTAGAGGTTTCTTTCTGCAGGAGAGAAAGGATCTCCTCAGCTGTCAATAATTGATTTCCACTAGGGATGAAGGACGCTAAAAGGGGTAAACACAACGCATCACTGATATTGGCTGTGGATAAGAAAAAGCGTCAGTTGTAAACCAAGCCAGAGTGGTTCTTGTAGGATGCTAGGAAGGAGTAGCAAATCGTGTTGTCCCCTGGCGGAAAATTCAAAGCCAAAAAAAAACAAAGACTAGCAAGGTGAATGCAATCTGCCTCCAGGATAAGAGCATACTCATGCACCGGCAAAACGGCACATGCTGGATGACAATAGGAGGAATAGAGGTAGATGCCCTTCAGACTACAACAAAAAACCCACACACACAACCAAGGAAAAAGATGAAAAATTTACTGGGGGTGGGGCTGTCTGCAAAGTCTGATACCACATCCTCAAAAAAAAAAAAGGCGAAATCCACAAATACTCCACACAACAGACAAAAGGTCGACTAAAACTAGTCATCCTGTCGTATAGAAAAATGAAAAAACAACTATTACATTGACCAAAAATAATAAAACAAATGATACATATGACCAAAACAAAAAGATGGATATGCTGGGATGTTGAATTGATTAGGATTTATGGTTATGATTTTTTTATTTTATTTTATTTTTGTTTTTTAAATAATATATTTTGGTATTTTTTCTTAAAAAAGGGATGTGAAAATGAAATTTCAGCAACCAATCATGAGCATCAAGTGTCAAAAATATTATCAGATTTAATTCACATTATTCAACTCATTTTTTAGATTTAAAATGAATTTTACATGAATTTGGGCATCAAAATCAGGGTTTTGTCTTCAAACAATACTTTGGCCACTTATGGAAGCATTTTCAATTGGTCAAATATTCTCAAAATGTACAAGGGATTTTGTGTGGAAGAGGCACTAGAGCCACTACAGTAACCCTTCATATCTTGCTTATGTCTCTGTTACTCCAGTCTTCTCTTCAGTCTTCAGCAGCTGCTTTTTCCATTTGTTTTAGCTCTTTTGAACTTAGATTCATCCTTTCCAAAAGTTAGAAAACTTTTCCAAAGTCACACATACATTCTACAGAACACTTGCACAAGATCTACATAACAGAACAGAACAGGAACAGAGCAGAGACAGAAGGTCTACAAAAGGTTTACAAAGGATTACAGAAGGTCATAAAAGAACAACAAATCCTCATAACTCATACTAAAACCATTCCAAACTTATCACCTATATATATCTCATAATACTACAACAATAGGAAAACACCATTTTGGATATTATCTCCATTTTTTTAAAAAAAATTGTTAACAATCACAAAATCATAAAGGATATAAGAGTTTTCTTTGAATCAGCATCATCTTTTGCTAGCTTGTAGTCCAACATCTTCTTCGTCAATCCATCTTCAACTTCAACTTCATCCAAAAAAGATAAATAATATATACATACCACATATATAACTCACACAGACACAACACCATGTAATGTGAATGGCACATGCCCCCAAAAAATGGAGAGCATAGAAAAATATTTCCATTAAAGAAAAAGAACTGATACATCCAAAAAGAACTCCACTGCTAAGTAGGATGCAGACACTTCTTCTTAAATTGGATGCTAGACTTAAGACGCTCCAGAGTTTTACTCTCATCTACAAAATGCAAAGGCACATTCTAGAGAAACTATATACAACACATCCTTTCCAACAAAATAAGAAACCTGGTAGGGAAAGCTTGTGCGAAGTAATATAGAATATCCATTTGAGCAGCAGTCACATCCACATTCAGATTGATGATCAAACAGGGGATGCACTTGCAAGTGTTCATATTAGACTGATGATGCATAAAAGCAAGCAAAAATGAGCTGCAAGACATATAGAGGTATCCTCAGAATGAGCATGCACCCAGAAAAATGAAGGTAAGAGTTCGAACATGCGGTAGTGGTATCCCAGGACCCTAGAATGAAAGGCCAAATAAACACCGATCCTGTCATAGAATCATGCAGTATCCATTGTCATCGACGAAGCATGTCACTATCATACCCTGGTGTATCCCGACTGATTGAGGAGGAAGGGTAATGTAATCAGATGGAGAGGGAAATGGAATAAGAGGAGAGCATTGTAAAGGAGGATAGGATAGATCATAAAAAGAAGGAAAATGAAGAGATAAGGAAGATGAAAGAGATGGAAAATTCAGCAAAAACTTATGAAGGGAATCTGCTGAGAAAACAGAAGGAACATGAGGAACTATAGGAGGCTCAGAAGAGGTAGGCGATAATGTCGGATCGGCAATGAAAGAACAAAAAGTAAAAACAGGAATGTGAGGGGAATTAGAAGGAGTAAAAGACAAGAGAGGAATAGTGTCAGGGTTGGAAGTGAGGAGGGAAATATACAACGGAAAACAATAGGACATAAGAGAATAAGACAAAAGATCAATGGGATCTAATGGATAAAAAGAACAACGATAAGCAAGATCTTGGAAAAAAGAATCAATGAATAATGGATGATCGGCAATATGACACAATAGTTGAGTTTGCAAAGGCTGGATATCAGATTTGTGCAAATACACCCCCTGAGACGACGAGGTTCCAAAGCAACATCTTCCAAAGGTAGATACCAAGCATGTCCTCTACACCAAGACGTCTGCTTATGATAATGCTTCAAACTATCTGCTAGCAGGAGCTCAATTGAGTGCACATACATAATTGTCTCCCTCCAGGATCCTAACAAAAGCAATGAACAGCTCCTTGGAGAGACCTTTGGAAGCACGCTTCCTTGACATGAACCTATGTTGCAGAAACTGGCAAATTTGTTTCCATACCGAGGAGGAGATGTGAGCTACAGAAACCCCAAAATTGGTGATAACTTTGTTGGAGACCAAAGAAGTAGAGATTTCTTTTTGCAGGAGAGAAAGGATCTCCTCAACTGCCAATAATATATTTCCACTAGGGACGAAAGACGCTGAAAGAGGCAAACACAATGCATCACTGATATTGGCGGTGGATAAGCAAAAGCGTCGGTTATAAACCAAGCCAGACTGGTTCTTGTAGGATGCTAGGAAGGAGTAGCAAATTGTGTTTTCCACTAGCAGAAACTTCAAAGCCACAAAAGGATGAAGACTAGCACGGTGAATGCAATCCACCTCTATAGGAGAAGAGCATAGTCATACACCAACAACGGCACATGCTGGATGACAATAGGAGAAATAGAGGTAGATGCCATTCAGACTACAACAAAAAACCCACACACACAACCAAGGGAAAAGACGAAAAGTTTCCTTCAAAACCCAAATAAATCAACACTGAGAAGAATATTAAAACAAAGCTGGACAGATGACCAGACTAGGCTGAACCAGACTTCCCCAATAAATCCACATCCTATAGAAACATTTTGACATGACCTACACACTCGTGTGACCAAAAGCTTTATGCTATGCGACAAGCAAGCACCCAAGACCCCGTGGAATCAAGCAATCAATAAAAAAAACTCAAACACATCATACCCCAGGCAATGACCAGACTCAAATAGAGCCAAGACTTGGACCAACAAAATAAAGACAGATGAATAAGACCGATATCTGTGACTTAACAAATCCCAATCCCCGTAAACGCATTGCGTAAACCTATGGTGCAATGAACGTAGATTTGTGAACACTGTCGAATTCATTTTAACCATTTACAAATTAGATTGCAGTTCCTTATTAGTTAACCATTAATGCATAGTGAGTCGATTCTGCAATCCCAACCCCTACTTAGACTGACTTAATTGACTGGGGGTCTCTAAAAATGCAATTCATTGTTACAACTTATGAGATCTGTGGCGCAAAGCGCATGCATGCATGACAGCGGTGGTTCATTTTAATTACAAATAAACTGTGTTTGTAGCCCGTGTATGCATGCACTGAGGATTTATTTTTAGAAAATTATATGGGTTATTGTGCCATATGCTCGTGCAACGGCGGGGTTTCTTTTACAATTAACAGTCTGGTTCCTTTTAAATTAAAAATTAATGAAGTGCATTCTGTTTATTTGGTGGGTGCTACGATCCGTTGATTTTATTACAATTACATGTGTGTTACGGTGCAACATGAGAGAGGAAAAAATAGAAAAAACGTGGCAATGAGTGGAGTTGTCTGCAAAGTTTGATATCACGTCCTTTTTTTTAAAAAAATGCGAAATCCACAAATATTCCACACAACGAAAAAAAGGTCGACTAAAACTAGTCATCCTGTTGTACAGAAAAATGAAAAAACATCTAACGCATTGACCAAAAATAATAAAACAAATGATACATATGACCAAAATAAAAAGATTGATATATTGGAATGTTGAATTAATTATGATTTTTTTGGTTTTTTAAATAATAAATTTTGTTTTTTATTAATTTTTTTAAAGGAGATTAACATGAAATTTCAGCAACCAATCATGAGCATCAAGTGTCAAAAAGATAATCAGATTTAATTCACATTATTCAGCTCAGTTTTTAGATTTAAAATGAATTTTATATGAATTTGGGTATCAAAATCAGGGTTTTGTCTTCAAATAATACTTTGGCCACTTAGAAAATCATTTTCAATTGATCAAATATTCTCAAAATATAGAAGGGAGTTTATGGAATTTTTTGAATTTTTTTAGAAATTATGTCGATATTTTTATCAAATTTTAATGAATTTTGGTAATTTTTTTAATGTTTTTAAAAAGAATTTCTAATTTTTAAACTTTTAATAAAATTATTTTTTTGAGATTTTAAGTTTGAAAAATATTTCAATTGTTTGCAAAAATATTGGAGATTTTTTTAGGAATTTTTTTGTACTTTTTTGTATTTTAATTGAATTTTAATGAATATTTAAATTTTTTTAAATGTATAATCTGCAGACCACAAAATCTGCCACCCATCCTCTGGAGGTTCTAAATCTACATTGCTCAAAGAGATATAGAAGGCAAAACGCTGCTGATTATACTTGATCCAGAAAGACGGTGGGGGTGACACCAGCTTAATATAACTTGTAAAATCATCCTACACATAGTCCATTCGTTGTTGACGGCGTTCGATCTTAGCAGAAAAACCATTACACTTCGCCTTCTGTTGTAACTGGTCAAGCTCCTTGTGGGAAGATACTACAGAAGAAACCACAAGAGGTGGAGGAACAAAAAGAGTAACAATCTTCTGATTAAGCTCTACAATCATCTTCTGTTGTGACTCAACAGTTTCCTGAAAAGACTATAGCTGACCCTCACAAGTACCCAGCCTACTGGCTAAGTCGATCATCTCCTCAAGGGAAAAATTCTTCTCTTTAGTGAAAGATGCATTCTCTGCTTTTAGGGTAACTACTTGAGCTTCTAACTTCTAAATGGTGGCCTTCTGGGAATCCATTAGGGTAGTAGCTTCAGTCATTTATTTGTGAATATCTGTTAAGGCGGCTTTCTCAGATGCTAGATCCTCCAAAGCCTTACTCAATTGACTAGTCAGGGAATCCACTTTGTCCTGCAAGGAAGTATACACCCCTGTGTAAAGGATTGAAGACAACTCGTCAGTGCAGTCTCCAATGTAGCTTGGACACCAGAAACTAGCTGAGGAAGCAAAGGTCCAGCTAACATTTTTTGTAAGGTAGCAGGGATTTGTTTATCCAACTGCCCATCCCTTTGTGATGCAAATAGATTAGGACATGACAAGAATGAAGGAAGGGAATTGGTAGAAACAGGAGGAATGGAGTCCTGTGCAGGAGAATCAGAAACTGAAATAGAATTAGGACTAAGGGGCCCTTTAGTACGTATTATTTTACTGCGAGAGAATCTGGCAGGGGGCTCATCCTCCGAATCAGAATTGGGATGTAATGGAGGAGGAGTTGGAATAGAAGGTGGAGGCTGCTTCGGAAGAGGAGCAGGATCAGAAACTGGCACACCACCAGGAGGAGGTGCAAGGGAGATAATCTTCTGAAGAAAAACACTGTAGGAGACATTACCGACCTGACCTTTCCGAACTCTCTGAAAAATGATGATCCATCTTCGCGAGCATGAATGCTACCCAATTGAACTTGTCTCCCTCCAGGATCCTAAACAGAAGTAGTGAACAGCTCCTTGGAGAGACATTTGGAAGCAGACTTCCCTGACATGAACCTATCTTGCAGAAACTGGCAAAGTTGTTTCCATACCGAGTAGGAGATGTGAGCTACAGAAACCCCAGAACTGGTGATAACTTTGCTGGAGACCAAAGGAGTAGAGGTTTATTTCTGCAGGAGAGAAAGGATCTCCTCAGCTGTCAATAATTGATTTCCACTAGGGACGAAGGACGCTGAAAGGGGCAAACACAACTCATCTTCTCTCTCCTCCTCATTCTTCTTCTCTCTCCTCCATTCTTCTTATCCCTCCTCCTCCCTATTCTTCTTCTTCCCTTCTTCTCCTCCCTGCTTTTCCTCTTCCCTCCCTTCCTCTTCCCCTCCCTCTTCTTCTCCCGCCCCTTCTCCTCCTCTTCTTCCCCCCCTTCCTCTCCCCATGCCTCAACGGCCGCCCTGGCGCCGCACTCTGCTGCCACACCGCCACCCTAGTCATCTCCCTCCTCCGCTACTCCCTCGTCTTCTCTCCTCCCCTTGGCCAAAATTCATTAAAATTTGATAAAAATACCGACATAATTTCAAAAAAAATTCGAAAAATTCCATAAACTCCCTTGTACATTTTAAGAATATTTGACCAATTGAAAATGCTTCCCTAAGTGGCCAAAGTATTATTTAAAGAAAAAACTGTGATTTTGATGCCCAAATTCAGGCAAAATTCATTTTATATCTCGCAAATAAGCTTAATAATGTGAATTAAATCTTATTATCTTTTTGACACTTGTTGATGCTCATGATTGGCTGAAATTTCATGTTCACCTCCTTCAAAATATATATATATATACAAAAAAACAAAAATCTATTATTCATTAAAAAAACACATTTGAAAAAAATTTAAGTATTCATTAAAATTAAATTAAAATCCAAAAAATTTACTTTTTTTTTTAATCTCAAATATTTCTGCAAACAATTCAAATATTTTTCAAACTGGAAATCTTAGAAAAAAAATTTGCATAAAATTCAAAAATTAAAAATTCTTTTCAAAAATATTAAAAAATTGGCCAAAATTCATCAAAATTTGATAAAAATACCGACATAATTTTTTAAAAAATTCAAAAAATTCCATAAACTCCCTTGTATATTTTGAGAATATTTGACCAATTGAAGATGCTTCCCTAAGTGGCCAAAGTATTATTTGAAGACAAAACCCTAATTTTGATGTCTAAATTTATGCAAAATTCATTTTAAATCTTAGAAATGAGCTGAAAAATGTGAATTAAATCTGAATATCTTATTGACACTAGATGATCATGTTTGATTTGCTGAAATCTCATTTTTATATTATATTTTTTAAAAACAACCAAAACACACTATAAAAGCAAAAACCAAAACAAAACAAAACCACAAACTTTTTACACATTGATATTTCAATTGCGACATGTTTTTTCATTTGGTTTGTTATTTTGATACACATCACAAGAACCACCATATTGCTCTTCATTTTATTTTCCACATTTTTTTCTTTAAATAAAAAATTAAAAAAACTCACGAACAAACAAATACCAAAACCATAACCATAAAACCCAATTAAAACAAAATCCCAATATATCCATCATTTTATTTTATTTTGGTCATACGTATCATTTGTTTTATTATTTTTTATCAATGTGTTAGTTGTTTTTTCGTTTTTCTGTACGACGGGACGACTAGTTTTAGTCGACCTTTTGTTCGTTGTGTGGAATATTTGTCGATTGGGCCTTTTCTTTTTTTAAAGGACGTGGTATCAGACTTTGCCGACAATCCCATCCATTGCCATGTTTTTTTCTCTTTTTCCCTCTCTCACGTTGCACCGTAACACACATGTAATTGTAATAAAATCGACAGACCATTGCATCCACCAAATAAATAGAATGCACTTCAGTAATTTTTAATTTTAAAAGGAATCCCATTGTTAATTGTAAAAGGAACCCCGCCGTTGCACAAGCACATGGCACACTAACCCACATAATTTTCTAAAATAAATCCACAATGCATGCGCACATGCACTACAGACACAATTTATTTGTAATTAAAATGAACCCCTGCCGTCATGCATGCATATGCTTTGCGCCACAGATCACGTAATTTGTAACAATGAATTGCATTTTTAGAGATCCCCAGTCAGTAAAGTCAGTCTAAGTAGGGGTTGGGATTGCAGAATCGACTCACTATGCATTAATGGTTAATTAATAACAAACTGCAATCTAATTTGTACATGGTTAAAATGAATTCGATAGTGTTCACCCATCCACGTTCACTGCACCATAGGTTTACGCAATGTATTTACGGGGATTAGGATTTGTTAAGTCAGAGATGTCGGTCTTATTCATCTGTCTTTATTCTGTTGGTCCAAGTCTTCGATTCTATTTGAGTCTGGTCATTGTCTGGGGTACTATGTATTTGAGTTTTTTTATTGATTTCTTGATTACGCAAGATCAAGGTGCCTACTTGTTGCATAGGATGAAGCTTTTGTTCACACGAGTACGTAGGTCATGTCAAATTGTTTTTCATAGGATGTGGATTTTTGGGGATGTCTAGTCCAATCTAGTCTGGTCGTCTGTCCTTTGTTTTGATATTTTTCTCAGTGATGGGTTTTGCAGGAAAATTTTCACATGTTTCCTTGGTTGTGTGTGTGGGTTTTTTGTTGTAGTTTGAATGGCATCTACCTCTATTTCTCCTATTGTTATCTAGCATGTGGCGTTGCTGATGCATAACTATGCTCTTCTCCTGAAGGCGGATTGCATTCGCCGTGCTGGTCTTCGTCCTTTTGTGGCTTTGAAGTTTTCGCCAGTGGACAACACGATTTGCTACTCCTTCTTGGCATCCTACAAGAACCAGTATGGCTTGGTTTATAACCGACGCTTTTTCTTATCCACAGCCAATATCAGTGATGCGTTGTGTTTGCCTCTTTCAGCGTCTTTCGTCCCTAGTGGAAATCAATTATTGACAGCTGAGAGATCCTTTCTCTCCTGTAGAAAGAAACCTCTATCCCTTTAGTCTCCAGCAAAGTTATCACAAGTTCTGAGGTTTCTGTAGCTCACATCTCCTCCCCGGTATGGAAATAACTTTGCTAGTTTCTACAAGACAGGTTCATGTCATGAAAGCCTACTTCCGAATGTCTCTCCAAGGAGCTGTTCACTGCTTCTGTTAGGATCTTGGAGGAAGCTAAGTTCAATTGGGCACCATTCATCCTTGCAAAGATAGATCATCATTTTCAAAGAGTTCGGAAAGGTCACGGCAGTAATGTCTCCTACAACGTTTTTCTTCAGAAGATTATCACCCTTGCACCTCCTTCTCCTGGTGGTGTGCCAGCCTGATCCTGCTCCTCTTTCGAAATAGCCTCTACCTTCTGTTCCAACTCCTCCTCCATTACAGCCCAATTCTGATTCTGAGGATGAGCCCCCTACCAAATTCTCTTGCAATAAAATAATACGTACTAAAGGGCCCCTTAGTCATGTTTCTATTTCAGTTTCTGATTCTCCTGCACAGGACTCCATTCCTCCTATTTCTACCAGTTCCCTTCCTTCATTCTTGTCATGTCCTAATCTATTTGCAGCACAAAGGGATGGGCAGTTGGATAAAGAGATCCCTACTTCCTTACAAACAATGTTAGCTAGACCTTTGCTTCCTCAGCTCATTTCTGGTGTCCAAGTTACATTGGAGACTTCACTGACGACTTGTCTTCAGTCCATTTACATAGGGGTGTATACTTCCTTGCAGGACAAAGTGGATTCCCTGACTAGTCAATTGAGTAAGGCTTTGGAGGATCTAGCATCTAAGAAAGCCGCCCTAACGGATATTCACAAACAAGTGACTGAAGCTACTACCCTAATGGATTCCCAAAAGGCCACCATTTAGAAGTTAGAAGCTCAACTAGTTACCCTGGAAGCAGAGAATGCGTCTTTCACTAAAGCGAAAAATTCTGCCCTTGAGGAGATGATCGACTTAGCCAGTAGGCTGGGTACTTGTGAGGGTCAGCTATAGTCTTCTCAGGAAACTGTTGAGTCACAGAAGAAGATGATTGCAGAGCTTAATCAGAAGTTTGTTACTCTTTTTGTTCCTCCACCTCCTGTGGTTTCTTCTGTAGTATCTTCTATGTTGAGATGACAAGCTCAACACATGCGGACATTGATGATGGACTGCCAAGTTAGATGGGTCCACATGTCTACACTTAGCATGTCGGTGGTTATTATGAATCTCACATGGCCACTAACTCATTACTTATTATATTCAGGTTGTTACACCTATTTACAGTTGGCATAGTTATAGCGCAAGTCGACTAGTGTAGTCGATTATGCATTGTTTGACTTAGTAGGCCACTTTCCTTTATGTTGTATCTTATCTATACTTTGTGTACATTGTAAAGTGTGTGGAAGAAGAAGAAGAAACCAGCAAGAAAACGTTTTGGCCTCCATCTCTCTTCTTGTCTCTTGAGTGAGCTTCTCCTTGTGTATTCTGTGTGTGTTCGACGCAGCATCTTGAGCAAGTCCCCCCACCACGTGATTCTTGACATGGTATCAGAGCCACACCACTGAGAGAGACTGATTTCGAAGGCTGAAGTTAAGGAGAAGAAGCAAGGTTCGAGCAAGCAAGCCACGGATAAGAAGCTCTTCCATCCTTCCACTCTCTCTCTTGGATAGTGCCTGTGGAGGCACCGAAAGCAGGACAGAGCAAAAATCTCAGATTGCAGTGAGATTTGGTGTGTACGAAGAGCACTGTGTATTTCACAGATTAGCCCTTTAGGGCTTTCCTGCAGTTATTTTGGGCATCTGAGGCCGTTTCAGGCCCCGTTGTAGAGCCGCAAGGTTGCAGACAACAGTTCGAGATACCCTGCAATTTCAGTTGTGTCTGCCGTATACAGATGCATAGGTTACAGATTTCAGATCTTAAGTTCAAAGGTGTTTACCAGAGAATAAACACAAGGTTTATCTGCAAACTGGTTTGTAGATTGAGTAGATAGTGAAAAAGGTTGTCTAGTGTATTGCTGCGCACTACATGTCGAGGGTTGCAAAAGATTTGCTTACTGTTTGGTATTAGTTTTGTGATAATGGCAGAGAACAGTCGAAACCCCATCATTGAGAAACTCAACAAGAAAAACTATCCTTCATGGAAGTTCTGTGCCATGAACTTTCTTATTGGAAAAGGCCTCTACGAGTTTGTTTCAGTTGAAGAAAAGGAGCCGAAGGTGACTGATCCTCCAACTGCAGAAGAGACAAAGGCACGGAAGGAATGGAATGCAAAAGACAAAAAGGTCATGTATTGGCTATCTGCAGTAATTGACAATAATATGCTAGGACATATTAGAAATGCAGAGAATTCATATGTAGCTTAGACCGTACTTGAAAGTATGTTTTCCATAAATACAAAGGCACGAAAGATTCAACTCAAGCAAGAGTTGAATACATTGAAGAAAGGGAATATGTCTATCAATGAGTATGCACTGAAGGTAAGGAGCATTGCAGATGCCTTGGCAGCGATTGATGCAATTGCAGATGATGATGATTTGGTGTCGTCTACCTTGGGTGGACTTAACAATGAAAAGGCTTGGAAGTCTTTTGTAACTTCCGTATATGTCAAAAAGCTATTTCCAGATTTCGATGAGTTGGTCTTCCTTATGATCACTGAAGAGATCAACATGCAGAGTGAGACATCTGAAAGAAGTGGTAAACAGGTCCAAGCTTTCTACTCCAGTTCAGGAAGGGGACGTGGCAAGTTCTCTTCAAGAGGCCGTGGTACAAGTCATGGTAGTGACAACTAGCAAAACAGATTGAATCAGCAATTTGGCGATATGCAGGTTATAGGAGGTCATGGTAACTTTAGAGGCATGGGGAGCTTTAGAGGAAGAGGTGGATGGCAGAACAGAGGTTCTAACAACTTTGGTATTGTGTATCACTACTATGGAAAAACAGGTCATATTACAGCCCAATGTTATGCTAAGAAAGATGATATTCGCAGTGGTAAGTTGTAGCAAGGAAACTATACATCGTCTTCACGACAGAATGAAGATAAAAATGAACGTCTGTTTGTTATGCAGGATATGCTGAATGCTGTTACAGGAAAGAGAACACATGATGATGTTTGGTATATTGATTCAAGTGCATCCAATCATATGACCAGCCATGCAGAATGATTTGGAGAGATGCAAGATTTGTAAAATACAGGTTATGTGCAGACGGGTGATAATTCATGCCATCCAATTTCACACATTGAAAAAGTTCCCTTGTCCTTGCATGACGGTAAGACAAAGAGTCTTTCAGATGTATTATATGTGCCATCTATTACAAAGAACTTGGTGTCAGTCAGTCAAATGGTAGAGCTTGCAAGGGCTGCAAGTCAGATTTAATGCAAAGGGCTGCTTTCTAGAAGACTTCAATGACAAGTGCAAGTTGGTTGCAAAGGGAAGTAGAGTTGGACGTATGTTTACTCTGGATGCTGGAATTCCTACTATGAATATTTATATGTATGCTAAAGGAAAAGGTGTTGTTGCAGATATTGAAATTTGCCACAAATGCATTGGATATGCAAATGTACAAAGACTGAAATTAATGCAGTCCAAAGGGTTGGTTACAGGTTTGCCTACATTTAGAGTTGCAGAATTTCATAAGGTATGCGAAGCATGTCAGTTTGGTAAGCAGGCAAGACAACCCTTTTCACATGACAGAGATGTAAGTAGAAATATCCTTGTTGTTGTGCATACATATATTTGGGGGCCTACACAAAATGTATCTCTTGGAGGTAGTTCATACTTTGTCACATTCATTGATGATTGTTCTAAAAAGCTATGGGTATATTTTATGAAGGAAAAGAGTGAAGCATTTGAGCACTTTAGAACTTTCAAGGCTGTAGTTGAAAGAGAAACAAGCTTGAAAGTAAAATGCTTGAGGTCAGATGGAGGGGGAGAGTACCTCTCGAATGAATTCAATGATTTTCTAAGGTCTCATGGGATAAAGAGACAGTTCACATGCAGGTATACCCCATAGCAAAATGGTATTGCAGAAAGGAAAAACAGGCATATTGCAGAAGTTGCACGCGCCTTGATGGCTAAAAAGAATATGCCTAAGCATTTTTTTCTGAGGCTGTTCATACTACTATTTATATTATGAACAGAACTCCCACAGTTGCAGTTCATGGTACGACTCCTGAAGAATGCTTTACTGGCAAGAAGCCTGATGTATCGCACTTGAAGCTATTTGGCTGTGTTGCATACGTTCATGTGCCAGATGAGCTACATAAGAAGCTTGATCCAAAGGTAGAAAAATGTGTTTTTATTGGATACTCTTTAGAGCAGAAAGGGTATCGTTGTTATAACCCTATCACATGTAAGTTTAGAGTGAGCAAGGATGTCATCTTTGATGAAATGAGCAGTTGGTATGCATCTAGTGGTGATGCATTGGATGATGATGATAATCATGAAACTCATGTGTGCAGGCTGAAAAGCAAGAATCACAGACTCTTAGTGGACCAGAGACATCATCTGGTAGTCCTTGGTCTGGGAGACTAAGGAGTAGCTCTACATCTTCAGGTTCATCTAGTAGCACTACACGTAAAGACAAAGGAAAGAATAAAGTGTCAGATGGCATTGATGCAGTTCTTGATGGAGACTCCAGTGGCTCAGAGAGCTTGGATGATGAGCTTGGTATTCCTTCTGTTAGGACACCAGGTGTACAGAGAGCTCATAGTAATGTAAAGGCTCCATTGAGTGATTCGGTGGTACGCAGATCTAGCAGGGTCAGATACCCTGTTAAAAGATTTGATTTTGAAGGTTATGCAGCTCACCATTATGCTTATATGGTGAAACTAGTTGAGGATGCTGAGCCCACTTATTTTGAGGATGCTGTTGGTCATACTCATTGGGATGCAACAATGGATGAGGAGATGGCTGCATTAGAGGCCAATAAGACTTGGAATCTAGTATCATTGCCGAAGGGCAAGAACGCTATTGGATGTAAGTGGGTTTATAAAATTAAGCACAATGCAGATGGTTCTATTAGTAGGTACAAAGCTAGGCTGGTTGCAAAAGGCTATGCCCAGACATATGGCATAGATTATGAAGAAACCTTCAGTCCAGTTGCTAGGATGACAACTGTCAGATGTGTGATTGCTTTGGCAGCAGCCAAAGGTTGGAGGTTGCAGCAAATGGATGTGAAGAATGCCTTCTTGCATGGTGATTTGCAAGAAGAAGTGTATATGGATTAGCCAGCAGGTTATGAAGATTTAGAGCATCCCACGTATGTGTGCAGGTTGAAGAAGGTACTCTATGGGCTCAAGCAAGCACCTAGAGCATGGTCTGATAAGATTAGAGAGTATCTTGTCAATATTGGCTTTTATGTTTCTGATGCTGATCACTCACTTTATGTGAGAAAGGGAGATGCAGGTTTGGTCATCATAGTCATCTATGTGGATGACTTGATTATTACAGGTGATAGTGATAGTGGGATTGCTGAAGTCAATGACTTTTTGAAGAACAAGTTTGAGATGAAGGATTTAGGTGAGCTAAGGTACTTCTTTGGCATTGATTTGATCAGATGTGATGATGGTATATGGCTGCCCCAAAGACAGTATGGCTTGGATATGTTGTCTAAGTATGGTATGACAGCATGCAAACCACTTTCAGTCCCATTGGAGCAGAATGTAAAGTTGAGTGTGGATGTTGGGGATGAGATAGAAGACCCTACTATGTTCAGGAGGATAGTGGGGAGTTTGATCTTCATGACCATTACAAGGCCAGACTTGAGCTACGCTGTTGGTCTCGTGAGTCAGTTTATGCAAGTACCTAGAAAGCCACATTTGGATGCAGTCAGACGCATGTTGAGATATGTGAAGTCCACATTACATTATGGACTTTTCTATGAGGCAGGTATAGATATACAGGTGAGCGGGTGATTCCGCAAAATACATATTAAATTAATAAACGTTTATGAGTTTAGAGTGCGCACTCGTAATAAATTAAGGTTAGGATTTATTTCTAACCAGTTGATTTATTTATGTAGGTGAAGACTGCTAGGTATTCACTTTTGTCGGTTTAATTGTATTATTTTACTAACGATTGTGAATGCTTCAGTTGATGTGTAGAGATAGCAGCAGTGGCGGAGGAAAGCATTGGAGTCTAGCGAGTATTCGACCTATGGATTATATTTTGATAGGCGCCACGCCTATATTTTGTTATGTCTATTGAGGCATTGATTATTGATTATTATTTTGTATGCGCCTATACGCACGGATATGTTATTTCTATTTGGACATTGAGATTGGGCGTGCCAGACTCCATGGGCACCGTCCATTAGTTTTATTTCCTATTTTTGTAGAAAGCAAACTCAAAAGCTAAAAGCTTGTCATATTTTTGTAAATTGGGCTATTATTGAGCATGAAGATGGAAATATACATAAAATACATGCTTTCTGAAGCGCTCACACAAGGCATGGGGGGAGATTGAACCCAATTGGTCTCTTGCTTCTTGTCGTTCATGCTTTTACATTGTTTTTTGTGCAAAAAGGTAGAGTTCATTGTTCTTGGGGACCTTCCGGGATTCACTACGTGAGCATACAGCGACCGATCTGCGCACCAAGATCTCACAGGACCACTAGTTCTTCTTCTGAAAGATTGAGACCCACTTTCAGGTGACGTTCAGTACCGTCAGTATCCAAGAATGTCACTTGCCTTTCACCTTTCACTTTGCGGATAAATATCCCACGGATTGCTTCTGGATAGAGGTTTGACTCTTTCAAGGGACCCGTGTCCTTGTCTGTTGTTCCACTAGAACCAGTGTCCTCCTTCTGAACAGATGACTCATTTGTTTGTTGAAATTGCTAGAAGGATATCAGAGCTTTGTTTGTCGCTGTGTGAGTAGTGATTTCTTCTGGACTTAGGGATTCATCTTCAAAGGATGCGTCCAGGAATGTCACATAGCACGGACCTTCTAGAAGTCGTGGCTCTAATGGCTTTGGCTTCTGTTGACAGGGGGCATCATCATCATCTTTTCTCCAGAATGAATGGTCAGGGTAACAAGAGCCACTGGTGAACTTAATTTTTATGCCTCTGATCCATTGCTTATGCAGATTTTGCATACTTTGTGGTCCATTGGTCAACCCAAATGGAATCATTGTCATTCCTTCCAACACCCTGAGATCTTTGACCTCTGAGGTCTCTGTGTAGGGACATCAACAAGATCACCCACTATCAGAGGATCTTCTTCAACTGCACTTTCATAACATGCTTCATTTTCTTCCTCATCATTTTCATCCTCTTCCTCTGGAGGCTCTGTCTCTACTTCTGTAGAGGCTCTGTAGGGGAAGAACAGATCTTCTGCCTCTATGTCTGTTTTTGCTTTTGCTTCTGTCTCTGCTATTGTCTCTGTGACTGCCATGTAACAAGGAGAATAGTACATCCATGCTTCTATTTCACTGTCAGAGGTGATTTCAAAAGTCAATTCTAGTTGAGGCAGGAGGTATTCTCCCATGGACAAAGACTTTGCTTCCTTTGGTAGTTGGCTTACAGTGCCTACTATTAGGGACTGTGCCTCTATTTTCTTGGGAAATATCTATTTAACAGCCTCTTCATCTCTTGATGTACCATCTATTACTTCGTTGAAGGAGTTAGTTATGACTTCGATGAATGTGGATCCATTGCCTTTTTGCGATCCATACAATTTCAACACCACTTTGTTGGGTCCTCTGCCTAGGATTGAAATAGTTTTCAAACTGAAAATCTCAGAAAATTGTGTTGCAAAAAATTCAAAAATTGAAAATTCTTTTCAAAAACATTAAAAAAACTACCCAAAATTCATTAAAATTGATAAAAATACTAACATAATTTCAAAAATAAAAATAAAAATTCCATAAACTCCCTTGTATATTTTGAGAATATTTGACCGATTAAAAATGCTTTCCTAAGTGGCCAAAGTATTATTTGGAGACAAAACTCTAATTTTGATACCCACATTCATATACAATTCATTTTAAATCTAAAAAATGAGCTGAATAATGTGAATTAAATCTGATTACCTTTTTGACACTTGATGCTCATGATTGGTTACTGAAATTTCATGTTCACCTCCTTTTTAAAAAAAACTATTATTTAAAAAAACCAAAAAAATCATAACCATAAATCCTAATCAATTCAACATCCCAACATATCCATCTTTTTGTTTTGGTCATACGTACTTTTGTCCGTTGTGTGGAATATTTGTGGATTGCACCATTCCTTTTTTTTTTAAAGAACGTGGTATCAGACTTTGCAGACAGCCCCACTCATTGCCAGGTTTTTTGTCTTTTTTCCTCTCTTAGGTTGCACCGTAACACACATGTAATTGTAATAAAATCAACCGATCATTGCACCCACCAAATAAACAGAATGCACTTCATTAATTTTTAATTTAAAAGAAACCCGACTGTTAATTGTAAAAGGAACCCCACCGTTGCACGAGCACATGGCACAATAATTCACATAATTTTCTAAAAATAAATCCACAATGCATGCGCATACAAGCTACCGACATAATTTATTTGTAACTAAAATGAACCCCCGTCGTCATGCATGCATATGCTTTGCACCATAGATCACATAAGTTGTAATAATGAATTGCATTTTTAGAGACCCCCAGTCAATCAAGTCAGTCTAAGTAGGGGTTGGGATTGCGGAATCGACTCACTATGCATTAATGGTTAATTAATAACGAACTGCAATCTAATTTGTACATGGTTAAAAACAATTCGATAGTTTTCACCCATCCACGTTCACTGCACCATAGGTTTACGCAATGCGTTTACGGGGATTGGGATTTGTTAAGTCAAAGATGTCGGTCTTATTCATCTATCTTTATTCTGTTGGTCCAAGTCTTCGATTCTATTTGAGTCTGGTCATTGTCTAGCGTACTGTGTGTTTGAGTTTTTTTAATTGATTTCTTGATTACACGGGATCAGGGTGCCTACTTGTTGCATAGCATGAAGCTTTCGGTCACACGAGTGCATAGGTCATGTCAAAATTTTTACCTAGGATGTGAATTGTTTGGGAAAGTCTGGTTCAGTCTAGTCTGGTCATCTATACTTTGTTTTAATATTCTTCTCAGTGTTGATTTGTCTAGGTTTTGCAGGAAATTTTTCGTCTTTTTCCTTGGTTGTGTGTGTGGGTTTTTTGTTGTAGTCTGAATGGCATCTACCTCTATTCCTCCTATTGTCATCCAGCATGTGCCGTTGCTAGTGCATGACTATGCTCTTCTCCTGGAGGTGGATTGCATTTGCCGTGCTGGTCTTCGTCCTTTTGTGGCTTTGAAGTTTCCACCAGTGGGGACAACACAATTTTCTACTCCTTCTTGGCATCCTACAAGAACCAGTCTAGCTTGGTTTATAACCGATGCTTTTGCTTATCCACAGCCAATATCAGTGATGCGTTGTGTTTGCCTCTTTTAGTGTCTTTCATCCCTAGTGGAAATCAATTATTGACAGTTGAGGAGATCCTTTCTCTCCTGCAGAAACAAACCTCTACTCCTTTGGTCTCCAGCAAAGTTATCACCAACTTTGGGGTTTTGTAGCTCACATCTCCTCCCCGATATGGAAATAACTTTGCCAGTTTCTACAAGACAGGTTCATGTTAGGGAAGCCTGCTTTCAAATATCTCTCCAAGGAGTTGTTCACTACTTCTCTTAGGATCGTGGAGGGAGCCAAGTTCAATTGGGCAACATTCATGCTCGCAAAGATGAATCATCATTTTCAGAGAGTTTGGAAAGGTCAAGGCAGTAATGCCTCCTATGGTGTTTTTCTTTAGAAGATTATCTCCCTTGCACCTCCTCCTAGTGGTGTGCTAGTTCATGATCCTGCTCCTCTTTCAAAGCAGCCTCCACCTTCTGTTCCAACTCCTCCTCCATTACAACCCAATTCTGATTCGGAGGATGAGCCCCCTACCACATTTTCTCGCAATAAAAGAATATGTACTAAAAGGGCCCCTTAGTTTTGTTTTTATTTCAGTTTCTGATTCTCCTGCATAGGACTCCATTCCTCCTATTTCTACCAGTTCCCTTCCTTCATTCTTGTCATGTCCTAATCTATTTGCAGCACAAAGGGATGGGCAGTTGGATAAACAGATCCCTGCTTCCTTACAAACAATGTTAGCTGGACCTTTGGTTCCTCAGCTAGTTTCTAGTGTCCAGGCTACATTGGAGACTTCACTGGCGACTTGTCTTCAGTTCATTTACACAAGGGTGTATACTTCCTTGAGGACAAAGTGGATTCCTTGACTAGTCAATTAAGTAAGGCTTTGGAGGATCTAGGAACTGAGAAAGCCGCCCTAATGGATATTCACAAACAAATGATTGAAGCTACTACCCTGATGGATTCCCAGAAGGCCACCATTCAAAATTTAGAAGCTCAAGTAGTTACCCTTGAAAGGTGAGAAGGATCGAAGCTTGCACTTGAGAGCTATGGCGGGAGAGTAAGAGCAAGAAAGAGAGAGACACGAAATGGAAACTCCAACAATCATAATGTGTGACCAGGCCTTCCTTTATTCAAACTGTCACTAAAAGAATAAAGAATAAAGTGACAGTGGGCTGCAGTGTGCAGTGGCGGTGACTGTCAGTGTAGTAATACACAGGCAGCTAGGTGGAGGCACCTTTACCCCCAACAACCTCCCACTTAAAGGCAAATCTGCCCTAGTGAGGAGTGAAAAGAAAAAAGAAAAAGACAGTACAACATGTACACATGTATAACAGGATGAGGAAAGACGTCAACTCATCCCACACCCATCAACCTCCTGAGGAAGGCAAAGTGCTCTGTAGAGAGGTCAGCAACCAAACGACCCAACCAAATGGCCTCCTTGCAAGCCTCAATGGCTTCAATATACTTGGCCTCTGTAGTAGAAAGGGCCGTGCATTTCTGCACCCTGGACATCCAAGAGACAGCACCTCCAGCATAGGTGAATACATAGTCGGAAGTGGACTTCCTACTATCTGCATGTCCTGCATAATCAGAGTCAGTGTATACCACGACTCCTGTATCTTGGGCTGCCATAGCATATGCACATATCTGCAGTGTCCTTCAGGTACCTCATGATACCCTTTATCACGGCATCCCAATGCTTCTTACCAGGTGTAGCCATATAGCATTTCACAACACCAATTGCAAAGGCAATATCTGGACGAGTGGCGATGATGGCATACATAAGACTGCCCACTACGGATGCATAGGGAATCTTGGTCATCTTGGCCCTCTGCTCATCTGTCTGTGGACAATTAGCCTGTGATACCTTCACGTAAGAAGGCAATGGACAGCCAATAGGCTTTACGTCCTGCATGCGAAAGCACTCAAGGACTTTATGAATGTACTCCCTCTGTAACAAGTAGAGGAGTCCCTAATGCCTGTCATGTCTAATGCGCATACCATGTGAGAGGCATGTCCTAGATCTTTCATCTCAAAGCTCTTTTTGAGCTGAGCCTTAAGAGCATCTAGCTCATCATGAGCTTTCCTTGCTATCATCATATCATCCACATAGAGTACCAAAATCAATAAAGAACCATCACGGGCTTTCTTCTTGTAAAGACACGGATCCATAGCACTCTTGCTGTAGCCATGTGACTACATAAAGGCATCAAACTTATGATACCACTCCCTAGGTGCCTATTTCAAGCCATAAAGACTTTTCTTCAATTTGCACACTAGGTGCTCCCTGCCAGGTTCTGCAAAGCCCTTAGGCTACTCCATATAAATCTCATCATGCAAGTCCCCATGTAAAAAAGCCGTCTTGACATCCATCTAGTATAAATCCAAGTCAAGCTAAGCAACCAAAGCCAAGACTAAGTGCAGGGTGGTCATCTTAACCATAGGAGAAAGGACCTCATCAAAGTCCACACCATGCTCCTGCTTAAAACCCTTTGCTACCAATCTAGCCTTATATGCCAGCTTGGGGTGTCCAGGGATACTTTTCAGCTTGTACACCCACTTGCATGGCAAAGCCTTCTTGCCCTTAGGCAAGGAAACTAAATCCCAAGTCTCATTCTTATGCAAGGAGTCTATCTCAGACTGCATAGCCCTCTCCCAGGAGTGACTGTCACCCCTGTGCATAGCCTCATCATAAGTGAAAGGCTCTCCTGCATCATCTGTAACCAATACATAATGCATTGAGGGCTGAAATCTATCAGGTGGATGTCTATCTCTAGTAGACCATCTCACGGCAGGCTCTGCTCCCTGCCCAGCTGCTTGTCCAACACCCTGACCATGAGCATTTGCTGCAACTATAGGCTGTCCAACTGGCTGTGCGGGAGCTCTCGGCTCCTCCTGAAATATGACCCTGCGGATCTCAACAACTCTCTCAGGCTGCCTATGCATCTTGTCTTCATGGAAGACTACATCATGACTGTGGATGACTTTTCGTGCACCTGCAAATCCCAGAGACGATAATCCATCTCGCATGCATCCCCATAACCAAGGAAAATGCATTTGACACTCTTAGGATCCAGCTTACTTCTCTTGTCCCTGGGCACATGGCAAAACGCCTCACATCCAAAGATATGGAGATGCACATAAGAGGGAGGTTTTCCTATCATACCTCCTCAGAAACCTAGAAATCCAAACCACTAGAAGGTGATCTGTTTATGATATGCACAGATGTACTAACTGCCTCAACCCAAAATCTCTGTGGTAGGCCTGTGTGGCTAAGCATACTACGTACACTCTCCTGGATGGTTCTATTCATCTGCTCAGCCAAACCATTCTGGGGGGGTGTAGGGGGTGGTCAATTGATGCTTAATACCCCTCTCATCACATAACTGCTCAAAATCACGTGAGACATACTCATCCCCATTATCTGTCCTTAGGCATTTTAGTCTATACCCAGACTGGTTCTCAACCAATGCAAGCCATCTCTGAAACACAGCGAAGACATCGGATTTCAACTTAATGGAATAAGCCCAAAATTTCTGTGAAAAATCATCTATGAAAGTAAAAAAATACTTGGCACCACCCATAGACTGACAAGGCATGGGCCCATAGACATCCGAATGTACCAATGCCAAGGGCTCACTCATGTGTGGCCAACCAAACTTCTTATGCGTAGACCTAGTCTGCCTGCCATAAAGACAATGCTCACATGAATCAAAACATGCATAATCAAGGGACGGTAAGTACTGCAAACCAAAAAGCATTTTCATTCTGTTCAAAGACATATGGCCCAAACGGGCATGCCAAAGAGATACATGTGGAATAGAACCCACAGATAAAACATGATCAAGGGAAGAAGCGGATACAATCAAGGGATATAGGCTGCCAGCCTTGGCACCTCTCGCAATCACAAGTCTGCCATGAGTGATCTTCCATGCAGAGTCTCCAAAAGATACATGATAACCTGCGTCATCAAGCTATCTAGCTGACATGAGACTACGTATCAAAGCATGTACATGACGTACATCTTGCATAACAAAACTATTGCCAGAAGGAAACTGCAACCTAACATCACCAATGCCCACAATATCAAGAGAGTTGTCATCACCCAAGCGCACAGAACCCGAAACAATACGGTATGAATGAAACCACTCTCGACAAGGTGTCACATGAAAGGACACACCTGAGTCCAAGAGCCAACACTGTGGATACATAGAGTGTATCTCTATCATCTGCGAAGCACTAGAAGAAGCTGCAAGGATATAATCATCATCAACATCCTCAGGCTGCATAACATTGATCTCTTCAATTTTAACACTGGACTTTGCAGGCACTATGCTGCAATCAGAAGACTTATTCTGCACTTTGTCTTTTCCCTTATCTTTGCACCTTTCATTGCGCCGTTCATGGCATTGTGGCCTAATATGGCCCTTTTTCCCACAATGGTGACAAGTAACATCTGCATTCCTGCCACAGGATTTGCTACATGACTTCCCACGAGACTTGGACCGAGATTTCTGAGAATCCCGTCCACAGCCACTGCCACTACCATGCTTTCCATACCCATCATTCCTGCCTCTAACTTTCATAGCATACGTCACATGCATCCAAATTCTTATGATTAACCTCTTCCTACAGAGGAGCACTCTCAATAGTAGATAATTTCAAGGTAGCAGTAGAGGCACATAATGCAGTGCCGAATACATCCCATGACTCATTAAGAGTACCAAGCAAGAAAAGAGGAGTGACATCCTCTGTAAAAGTGATGCCCTGCGAAGTCAAGTTCTTGAGTATAGCATGGAACTGGCTCAAGTAAGTAGACATAGTCACATTCTCCTTCATGCACAAATCCATAAGCTGCTTTAGCCAATACATCTGACTCATTGGACTTTTCTTGTCATAGAGATTCTTGATTTTATCCCACAACTGCCATGCACTCTGTTCTTCCTCAAATACATTGTGATGAACCTGTTCTGTGAGAGATAATACAATAGTGGACTTGCATAACTCATCAAGCTCAAGCCATTCCTCATCTGGCTTAGTTACAGGCGGATGCCCGCTCAACCTCAAAGGTTTGATCTGCGATTTCTATACCAACACCAACAAAATCTGGCTCTTAATAAGAGTAATTCGTACCATCAAGCTTAGTGATGTTGAAAATATCATGATCAGTGGACGAACTCGCCATAATGCAGGCTAGAAGACTGTAGACAGTTCATAACTGCTTGCTGTTTACTGTAGAAAATGACAAAAAAATCACCAAAATCGAGAGAAAATGGTGAGAAAAGTGTAACCACAGCTGCTGCCCACCAAGTACTAGTGAAAGTACATCATTTTAGAATATTTCAGTATGAAAAATCCATGTTAGTCCAGAGTTATATGCTTGTTGTAATAAATGACAGTAGGATACTATGAGGTCAATTTCTGACCAAATCGCTGTACCAAGTCAATAAATGACAACCAAGACATGACCAGCCATAAACGGGCATAAATCAACACCAAACAGTCATCAAGACCCTGAGCAAACACCCAAACATATAACCAAAGCATCCGTCAGTGAGTAGGCATACCCCTTGGACAATGGGCAAAGTATACATAACACTGGCAAGACTTGACACCAGTAGGTGTATGCTCACTAGAGTGCAAAGCCCAAGCTCAAGTCAAAAGCAATTCCAAGATATCAATGCATGAACCATGCAACATGTAAGTGTAAGAGATCCCAAAGTCTCAAGTATCTGCAAAATGCTCAAATAGCATAAACCTCCTGCTCAATATCGGTCAAGTATACAAGATGCTCCCACTGGCTCAAAAGGCCGATAAACGAGCTCAACAACTCAAGCAAACCAAGTCAAAGTACCAAAGACAGGTAACCAAGACAATGTCTCAATAGCATCCAAGGTCGTAATGGAAAAAGCCAAGTCGTAACGGAAAAATCCAAGTCAATGTCAAACTACTCAAGGGAATACTCAAATGAATGTCGAGACGAGCTCAAACAACTATCATTCACATCCAAAGCATAAAGCATTCACCAAGACATCATAACCCGTACTGGGTAGCCTAGGCATAAACCATGTCATAGATGAAATGCCAGCTGCAAAGAAGTGACAGTCAAACCCAAATCGAGCTCTAATCTCAGCTCAAAATCATTCTGAAGCATAAACAAGACATGTGGCATAGTCCAAATACATCATGACATCATATCGAGTAGCCGGGAGCACCCCGTGACCAATAGGCATAACCTAACTGTAGCATAAATAACTTCAGCCCTGAAGTTTCCAGCAGCATATAACCTCTGTAAATTGAGTAAATCAGTGCTCAATCCAAGCTCAAATCCATAGGCAAACCATAGGCATACATTCCCGTATGTATAGGCACCAACAACTGGGCATAATCGGGTATCAAATGCCAAGACATGTAAGCATAAAATTGAAGTAATAGGTGGCTGCTCTATTTTGGATAGAGCTGGGATTGTTCAAAATAGTCAATGGCTGAGCTAAATAAGCTCCAAATGCATCTCACATAAGAGGCATAACATCCACAAGTGATCCGGTATCAATAGACATCAATAGAAGCATCACATAAGCCACATGCATACAAATACATGATGTCTCAGACCTGAATTCTATTGCAAAATATTATGTCATCAAAATTTGGCAAATTTGACATCATCATCGCGTCCGGAGCATGCCAATACCCCAACTTAGACTCTGATCTTGCCTGAATCGGGTTTCGAATGCCCGAGATATGACAAAAAGAGTGATTTTTGGGCCAGATTTTGAAACAGGTGCAAAAAAAAACGTAAGCTGGCTGGGGGGTCTGCTATCCCGCGTGTCAACAATGGGGCCCAAAGGGGACACAAATGGGAGCCAAAGAAGGCCTACACCAAGCCTCAGCAAGCCTTGATAGGCTGGACACAAGATCCAAGTAAAGGAAGCTCCAAGAGGTGTGAGCTATGGCTGCCCACAACCTGTGAAAACTCTGTTTACCTAGACCTATGGACTGAGGTAAATCTCTGAAATAATGAAGCAATACCTCAATGTCAATGCCCTGATGGTGCCCCAATAGGCCAGGAAGAAGCTCGGGAAGCCAAGGAGTGACGGGAGCTCAAGAGAATGAGCTATTGCTGCTGGGAAGGAGACCCAATGCGAGTGGGGAGTCAATGGGAAGCTGAGAATGCCATGAGCCAAGCTCAAGAGTCGGGAAGCCGTGCTTTGATACCAGTTTAAAGGATCGAAGCTTGCACTCGAGAGCTATGGTGGGAGAGCTAAATCAAGAAAGAGAGAGACAGGAAATGGAAACTCCAACAGTCACAATGTGTGATCGGGCCTTCCTTTATTCAAACTATCACTAAAAGAATAAAGAATAAAGTGATGGTGACGAGCGCCCACCATCTATAGTGTGCAATGGCGGTGACTATCAGTGTAGTAATACACGGGCGGCTAGGCAGAGGCGCCTTTACCCCCAACAACCCTGAAAGCAGAGAATGCGTCTTTCACTAAAGAGAAGAATTATGCCCTTGAGGAGATGATCGACGTAGCCAGTAGGCTGGGTACTCGTGAGGGTCAGCTACAGTCTTCTCAGGAAATTGTTGAGCCCCAGAAGAAGATGATTGCAAAGCTTAATTAGAAGATTGTTACTATTTTTATTCCTCCATCTCCTGTGGTTTCTTCTGTAGTATCTTCCAATAAGGAGCTTGACCAATTACAGTAGAAGGCAAAGTTGTGTAATGGTTTTTCTACTAAGGTCGAACGCCTTCAACAATGTATGAATTGTATGCAGGATGATTTTACTAGTTATGCTGAGCTGGTGTCACCCCCACCATCTTTCTAGATCAAGTATAATCAGCAGCGTTTTTTCTTGTATATCTCTTTGAGCAATGTGGATTTAGAACCTCCAAAGGATGGGTGGCAGAATTTGTGGTCTGCAAATTTACTGAAGTCTGTGTTTGACAGATTTGTTTATGAGCTGATTTCACATGAAGTATAGTTACTGTCTTTCATGTGTCTTACAGGGCATTTGCAAATTCCTGATGAGGAGGATTTGAATTTGTATGTGGAAGATGTCATTCTACAAGCAGTAATGTATGTGCACTCAGTTGAGCTCCTGTTACCAGGTAGTTTGAAGCATTATCATGAGCAGAAGTCTTGGTGTAGAGGACATGCTTGGCATCTACCTTTGGAAGATGTTGCCTTGGAACCTCGTCGTCTCAAGGGTATATTCCACAAATCTGATATCTAGCCTTTGCAAACTCAACTGTTGTGTTATATTGTTGATCATCCATTATTCACTGATTCTTTTTTCCAAGATCTTGCTTATCGTTGTTCTTTTTATCCATTAGATCCGACTGATCTTTTGTCTTATTCTCTTATGTCCTATTGTTTTCCGTTGTATATTTCCCTCCTCACTTCCAACCCTGACACTATTCCTCTGTTGTCTTTTACTCCTTCTAATTCCCCTCACATTCCTATTTTTGGTTTTTGTCATTTCATTGCCAATCTGACATTATCGCCTACCCCTTCTGAGCCTCCTGTAGTTCCTCCTGTTTCTTTTGTTTTTTCAGCAGATTCCCTTCATAAGTTTTTGTTGAATTTTCCATCTCTTCCATCTTCCTTATCTTTTCATTTCCCTTCTTTATATGATTTATCCTATCCTCCTTTACAATGCTCTCCTCTTATTCCATTGCCCTCTCCATCCGATTACATTAACCTTCCTCCTTAATCAGTGCTGGCTACACCAGGGTATGATAGTAACATACTTCGTCGACGACAATGGACACTACATGATTCTGTGATAGCACCGGTGTTTAACTGGCCTTTCATTCCAGGGTCTTGGGATACCTCTACAACATGTTCGAACTCTTACCTTCATTTTGCTCAGGTGCATGCTCATTCTAAGGATACCTCTGTACATCTTGCAGCTCATTTTTGCTGGTACCTTGATTTTATGCATCAGCAGTCTAATCTGAACACTCGCAAGTGTATCCCCTGTTTGATCATCAATTCAAATGTGGATGTGACTGCTGCTCAGATGGATATTTTGTATTACTTCACACAAGCTTTCCGTACTAGGTTTCTTATTTTGTTGGAAAGGATGTGTTGTATACAGTTCCTCCAAAATGTACCTTTGCATTTTATAGATGAGAGTAAAACTCTGGAGCGTCTCAAGTCTAGCATGCAGTTCAAGAAAAAGTGTCTGCATCCTACTTAGCAGTGGAGTTCTTTTTGGATGTATCAATTCTTTTTCTTTAATGGAAATCTTTTTCTATGCTCTCCATTTTTGGGGACATGTGCCATTTAGATTACATGGTGTTATGTCTGTGTGAGTTGTATATGTGGTATGTATATACTGTTTGTCTTTGTTGAATGGAGCTGAAGTTGAAGATGGATTGATGAAGAACATGTCGGACTACAAGCTAGTAGAAGATGATGTTGATTCAAAGAAAACTCTTATATCCTTTATGACTTTGTGATTGCTAACGAATTTTTAAAAAATGGAGTTAATATCCAAAAGGGTGTTTTCATTTCGTTATAGTATTTTCTAGATACAGTTTCTTGATATAAGTAATAAGTTGGGGTCGTGGTGGGGTGATTGTTGAAGATACTAAAGAAGATTAAATTGAGCTCTTTACTGAACTTACATTCTTCTTTTCCTTAGGTCACGAGGACACTTCCTTTTCTAAGTGTGGGGATATGTTGAGAGTGGAAAAAGTTTGAATTTTTGATTGATTTTTGTTGTTTTTGAGGTCTGAATGGTTGATTTTTGATGGATTTAGAGTGATGTATGGTTGCTAATGGAAGTGTTTGAGAGTGTTTTGGATGATATTGATTATGTTTTGGAAGTTCATGATGATTCGTAGTGGAAATATGAAGCTCTGTGATATTCTGATAGGTTCTGTTGAGGTTCTGATTGATTCAGATACCTATTGTATAGCTTCTGTTTTGTTTTGATTTTCTTCTGTATGAAGCATGGATTGATGATTGATGAAGGTTGAAATCTTTTGAAAGCTTATTGAATAGCCATGGGATGGGTCTTTGACATCAGCACAGGACACGTCACTCTCTTCTGTACACTGCACTGCAAGGCTCCCTGGCTTTCCTGCTTGCACCTATGCCAGACGGGTTGGACACTGTCGCAACGCGTAGGGTTGAAGGTCACCACAGGGGTTTGGCAAGAGAAGAATGTATGGGGATTCAAGAGCTTAGACTTTGGAGATGGTAGAGATAAGAGAAGGGTTGAAGGTTTCAAGCCAAGTTCTTGAAGATAAGAGACATCAGGGTGTAGGTAGATTCAAGGAGAGGAGTAGACGGAAGAGAAGGGGTTCGAAGAGATTGAAGATGCAAAAGAATACTTCCAAAAAGAATTAGAAAATATAGAAGAATACTAACAGAGATGAAGTCTGTCAGTTTCTTTCAGCATTATGAGAAAATATAACTCTAATAGAAAAAAATGTGTGCACAATAATACCTTCCTCTATGCTACTCAGATCGCCAATCTGATGCTTCCAATGGCTCCGAAAGGGGGGTTAAATATTGGGACACCTGGCCAGAATCGTGCCACATCACTCCTGCTTCATCTCCCACTTTCGAAGTGATGTTCACTATCTGAAAATACTAATCATGCGTCACGCGATTTCGCTAATCTCTCTTTTTACATAAAATCCTCTCAATTTAGCTGAAACGTACATGCTTTCTTTTACATGTCATCCTAATCTAGAAGTTGTCTATAGCTTTATGGATTTTTTACAAGAGATAATATCTAGAATATCAAAAATTGACTAAATATTTTTGAACCATGGACACTAACACTAATGTCTAAAATGGCATCGGCTCTCTAAATCTAAAAGGAAGCCACGCTCTAGATTTTTTTACACATTGTGCGTGTAGCGGCACGACATCCACCCCCTCCTAACCTGCACATCCTCTGGCATCTGCCAAAGTCTTACGGATTTTTAGTGCCAGAAAAAGTATATTCTGCCATGTCAATGTTTAATCTTCTACCTCTTCTTCTTGCTCTATGTCTTCATGCTCTTGAATTATATTCAAGTCTTCTAGCTCATATGTTGAACTTTCTCTTCGTTTGAAGAGCTTGATTCTTTTTCCAGCTATGGATATCTTCATGCTTGTTTCATCCAATTCAGCCAATAAATATGTGGCATTGTCATGAATGACCTTTACCACATATGGGCCAAACCAACCATCTTCCTAGAAGCATTGTATTGATTGTCTAGACTGTTGTCATAGACAAGAACCCAGTCATTTTCTTGAATTGCTCTTGGCTGAAGTCAATGTCTCTTATCAAATCTTCTTTTGTTCTTTAGTCTTGCTATCTTTAGCTTCCTAATAGCTGCTTGAACATCTTCAAGCCTTCTTTCTAGCTGCCATATGCGCAAAGTCAGCAGCTCTTCTCTACTGATGCCTTCCTCCCAAGGTAGAAGACTCCATGTGAGAATAGATTTTTCAATTGGCATAATTGGTTGTTGTCCATGCATAAGTTCAGCTAGCATATAGCTAGTCACTGAACTGTGAGTAGTCCGGTCAGACCATAATGCAAAAGGTAGCATTTTAGGCCATTCTTTGATCTTTCCTCTACAAGACTTTGCTAGAGCTTTGAGAATAGGTTGATGACCTCTCTCACTCTTTCCACTGCCTTCAGGGTTGTAGGGTGATGTTAAAGCCAACTTAATACCCAATTGAGCAAATAATTTGCATGCCTCATCAGCATCCAACTCTCCTTTATCTGCAGTTACTTTACCCACACAACCATATCTACAAAACACTTCTTCAAGCAAAAAATGACAAACCACTTGAGTGGATTTGGTTGTTAAGGCTTTGCCTTCAACTTGATTGGTTAGATCCTCTCTTGCAAGTACTAAATACCGCATATTCCATATTCCTGTAGGCATGGTTATAAGATCAATAACCCATCTATAATGTATAGACAAAGGATAAGTTGGTTGTAACCCATCTCGATGCTTGACCATAGAATACATTTGACACACATAATAGGTTTTAACAAAATGTGCTATGTCTCGATACATGTTTTGCCACCAATATTTTTCTTTGACTTTACTAAAGGTTCCCCATATGCCTCTATGGCCAGCCCACATGCTTTCATGAAATTCCTTCATTACCTGTTGTTACAATCTTTTGTTACCTAAAACTCAAACAGGTGCTCCTTTCTTCTTCTTTGCATGCTTCCATAGATGTCCTTCTTTAAGAAAAAAGCCATAAGCTTTCCTCTTGATATGTTTGAACTCCTCATCAGTCCAAGTCTCCTTCTTCTTCATTATGCTCAAATATTGGCCGATCTTCTTCATAATCTTCTTCAAGGAAATGAACTAGAACTTGAGCAATGCAATGAGCATGTTGGCTTCTAGTTGACCATCCTGTTGTTTTCATCTTTGGACCAGTATATGCAGTAACTAAAAATGTATTTTCAGTAGCCATGGAATGAAATTCAGCAAGTATAGATTCTTCAGCTTCATCTTCTTCCATAAGCTCTTCTTCATTGTCATATCTTGCACATGATAGCATGTCAACTGGATTCGCCTTTCCTACAATATGCTTTAATTCAAGGTTGAGAGACTTAATATATGCAATCCATCTTAGCATAGCAATGTCAGGTGTAGAGCAGTTGGCAATCATGCCCAAGAGTGGAAGACAATCAGTTTCTACCACTACGGAAGCACCTATAAAGTATTCACGATCACACTTTAATGATGTTACAACTCCCCACAATTCCCTTTTTACTTGTGCATACTTTCTTTGATGTTCATTGATAACTTTTGCTCCAAAACGAATTGCATACCTGATACCTTCAAGATCCTCTTGGCTAACAGCTCATCCTATCCCAATGGGACTTGTATCCACAGTAAGGATGATGGGTTGACCATTTGAATAGTCAGCCCTTTTGAGAGTGGGGGCTGAAATCAATAGCTTCTTTAATTTACGCATAGAACACCATATTGGGGAATATGGGAATTTTCCATCAGTTTGGGACACGTGGTCAAATCTTTGGATTTGTCATAACTTAAACACTATAACTCCAAATCAAGCGCTCTATAGCTCAATAGATTCCATTTTTCAAGAGCTTTCCAATGACAGGTCACATCATATGGTTTTGAGAAATTTATGGGCATGTTATCCGGGTGCCACCTTTTTAGTATTCAAAAAATGGGAATTGGAATATTCCCAAACTCACTAATATTGTGTTATAGTGAGAGTATGCTCTTTATTCCAAGAGAATCTTTGGCCTTTTTTTAATAATTGATAAATATTTTTAGCTACATGAGCAAAATGTGGTATCCATATGAGATAGAATACACATGCGCCAAGAAATCTTCTCACCTCTGAAACATTTGTGCATTTTTCTTGCATTCTGCTAATGATATCTATCTTGATTGGAGAAGGTTTGCGTCCATAGGGGCCACATAGATGACCGACCACTAGGGCTTCTTCTACTCCAAAAATCGACTTAGCTTCAGAAAGGGTAAGATGTACCTCTTCTAGCCTTGTCAAAATACTGCCACAATCATGAATATAGTTAACTACAAATGTCCTGCAACCATCTTTGTCAAGCTCCTCATTCTTTTCATTGACTTCACATCCCTTGATAGGTACATCATCAAGAAATGGAAGAGTAAGTTGTGGAATAAAGTCCCTTAAGACTTTGTGCATGGCATTCATCATATGGGCTACGGAGTTTGTTGCACCTTGTGGTAGAGTGCACATGCAGACCAATCCAAGAGGTGTCTTCATTGTGGTAATGTCTCGGCTTTCTAATGAAAGCTGAAATTGGTCATATCATGAATATAGGTCGCCCATAGAATAAATTGCTTTACCTGCAGAAGCTTCAGCAGACTCATCAACAATTGCACCTGAACCAACATTTCGGATTGTTACACGATTGACAGGCTGTAGATCTTGAATGAATCATAAAGATCCATTTTTTTTAGGCACAGTAAACCATCGATTTGAGTAAGGTGCTGAAGAAGGCTCTAAAATCTTCATTCTGATCTTCTCATTTAGAAGTTCCAATAATTTGGGCCGATGCGCCCTTGGAACAGGAATGGGCTTGAGGTTCCAAGGCACATGTGGGACCATAAAAATGACCATAGGAGCCACAATATTTGGATCCACACAACCTATTTCACTTGGTTGAAATGCAAAAGCTTTTCCATGTTTCATTAGCACTTGCATAAAAGCGTGTTTTTTAGCCGATGAAAGGAAAGATTTTTCACCTATTTTGAGCTCTTTTATACTTTTAGATGTGAACTTGTGACCAATGTTGGAAGGATCACGAAGACTTGGCTAGTTTTCTGCCCTATCAACGAGCCCTTCACTTTTAGGAGGCAGTGGGACTGCTCTTCATTTTTAGCCATCATGTCATAAGTTCTCAGCTCCCTTTTTACATGATATAAATATTTTCTTTCAGTCTTATTCATGGCCAGAAGAGACTTATAACAACTCATACTATTGGCTGTACATACATATAAATTTGCTAGAGAGACAGTTTCTGTTGCATGAGGAGGTTCAATCTTTTTACATGATGCACTGCCATAGTCTCCCTTTATAGTAGTGCAGCCCGAAAACCCTTGAATTCTCGGGCATTAGGAGGCACATGATAATCACGCAATCGATCTCTATTTCGATGATGGTTAACATACACAGTAAGAAATTGGACAACTCGTTTATTATCCTTGCTTCGGATTCGAGCATAGGAAGAACCATCATCAAGAGCTTTTGTTTCCAAATAGGCTTCAGAAATGTAAGGTTGCCCAAGAATGATAGGGTAACTACAAGAGTCTTGAACAAAAAAGTGAAAATTTTCTTTTATGTCTCCAATAGTTACCTGCACATTAGGACATGCAATATATAACTCTCCAGAAGAGTTGTTTGCAACTCTCATTCGCCAACCTGGATCAACATCTATGGGCCATCCACCACTTTCATAGAGACTCCTTGCCATGACGTTTATCTCCGAGCCATGGTCTAAGAGTGCAATACATTGTGTTTCTTTTTCTCCAAATTTGACGACTGTCTCCGTTGTTGCTCTTGCCCAATGCATACGGGAGTAACGACTACCTCTTCTTCCTCATGCATGTGCTGTAGACGGCTTTCTTTTTGAGAGGTGGGCTGCCCAACTGCTTTGGACCAGCCGACATTACATTTTCAGCTTTCGTTTCTTTAATTTTTGCATTCATGTTTTCTTTATCTTCAGCTTCAATTGTTACAATTAATTATTTAACTACTTCAAGTTGAATTCCTTGTGAAGTCAGCTTCTCTTCATCATGCACAAAAACTCGAAGAACTTGCAAAAAAGCATCCACTGTTTCTTCATCACCAACATATTGTCTTTTCCTTGCGATTACATTAATAATTACATCATGGAATTCACGTTTGGCAATTCCAAGAATTTTGCCTAAGGTGAATTCAATTTTGCTTCCTAGAATTCATTCTTCTAGGACTCGTTTGAGGATTCTATGGCAGACTGCAATTTGTAGCCTGACTGTGTAATGAACGGGGATCACGGGAATATGGCATGGGAACATACCAGTCACACTGATGGTATATAAGGTGTAAGAGGGTATTTTGAGGCATCCCAGAATTTATCAAGAAACTCTCTTCTCACCTTCTCAAGCTTCCATGGCTTCCTCTTCTTCTTCCTCTCTCCCTCTTTCTCTCTCTTCTTCTTGCCTTTCTCTCTCCTCTCCCTCTTCTTCTGCAGTCCTTCTCTCTCTCATTCCCCTTAGTTAGGACAGTTAGGTCTCCTTCATTACAAGCGGTATCAGAACTTTGTGCTTGATCCTTCTCTTTCTCCATAGATTTAGGGCTCTCACAGTTTCCCACAGTTAGAAAGCTCCAGTTACATCTCTTTCATAGGTACATAGGAGTACTCAGGCAGACTGTCAGCCCTCTTGAAGACTGTGGCAGCCTTTCTTGGAGCTTTCCCAAGAACCATGAACAAATCTGGAGGTGGGCAAACAAATTTGACAAGTCGTCACTAATTTTCATGCAAGTTTTTTAGGGTTTTGGGCAAAAAGGAGGGTAGCACAGTTAGAGAAGGCCAAAAACTCAGTTACTTTTCAATAAGACCTTCTCTCTCCTCTTTTCCCCAAGCTGCCATGGAAGCTCCAAGCCCAAGAAGCTCAGAAATCTTGCTCCCCCCTCTTCCTCAACAAGAATGGTTTGTCTCAAGGCTTTCCCCTCAGCTGGAGCATCACATTGAGCAGCAGCAAGCCTGATCTAACCTGCCTATGGGCCCCCCAAGAGCAGCCCGAAATTTGCGGCGCAAAAGACGCGGGCTGCTTCCTGGCCTGCAGGACAGCCCTCCCAGCCCTCCTCTCCTTCCTGGCTTCACTTCTGGCTCTTGGCAACCTTCTTGGGCAGCATTAGAGGCATCTTCCTCAGCCCTTGGACTCCCCTTTGCACTCCAAGAAACCCTGGTCTAGTGCAGTCCATGGCAGCCATGGAACCTTGGCATCAAGCTCAGAAATCTTGAAGATTTTGGTCTCTTCTTGGTCCCCGGGAGTCCCCCTTCAGCCTAGCTCAAGATTTCAGCCATCAAGAAGCACGGGAAGAAGATTACAAGCAAGATTTGAAGGTATGCACTTGTGGGTAGCCATGGCTATGGAATAGGACTTCAATTTCAGCAAGAACTCTTCATGGGAAGGTCCTGAACCATCCTGCCCCAAGCTTAACTTCACCCTTTCTTGACGGAGCACAACCATTTTGGAGCTATGGAGCATGCAGGATCAAGTGGAGCTCTCATGAAGGACTGAGGTGGCATTAGTGGCTGCCTTCTTCTCCAAAAGACTCAAGGTAACCGATTCTTGGCTCTCATTCTCTCCGTTTTAGTCTCTTGTTGAATCCCATCCACTTGTTTGAGAGAATGTATGAGTCCAAGTAGATAATAGGAGTCCCAGACCTTGAATGCATGCTGAGTGTTAATCCTAGTCATTTTACTTTGGCTTCTTGTGAATTGGCTGAGCCAAGAAGTGATGAAAAAATCCATTGTATAAGGGTGAGTAGGCAGTGAGTCACTGTCGGTAAGCTCTCTATCACTATTCCCCATTCCAATTCCATGCACTTCATGAAAAGCCCAAAATTTTGATTCTTGAAATGCATCTCATGCTGGTTGTTTAATTAATAAATGTCTGCCATGTATATTTCGGGTGAGGAAAAGCCCGATGCCAGGTGAGGTGGCAAGACAAAAGAGGGGTGACCCCCCCTTGCCATCAAAGACCCTGAAGGGGTGCACAACCCGGCCCGGGGGGAACTTTGCCCACCTCTCGATAATCTGGAGCCCAAAGAATTATTGCAGGTGCATGTATATTTGATGGAATATCCCGAACCCTGATCACTTGAGCCTAAAAGCCCCTACATGCATTGGTAATGTCACGAACCACTTGGTAATGTATGGTGGATGCAATGCAAGAAGGGCAGGGTATGCAGTTATGGAATTGGTCTCAGCAATGAGCTATGGATGCAAAGGATGTATGGCTTTATGGGGCATTGAGAGCCACCGTTGAGTCCCTGGATGTCTAGGATAAGACCCTCACCATTGGGATAAAGTATGCTCCTTGAGGGAGTCTTTGCGGGGTATTGCAGACAGCCAGTCATACACAGTCAACCCGCAAAAGTTGATTACAACAAAGCCTTCTTGCGTGACTGAGTGCAAGCTCTATAGCTTGATTCGAAGAGGGCATCTTCCCCTTTGATCTGAGCTAAAAACCTCCCCATTCCGCCTTACGGTTTGGGAGATACACTCAGTTTTTGTGCTCAGAGGTACTGTGGGATAGGCAGTAGTCCTACACAGTCAGCCCACAAAAATTGATTATAGCAAAGCCTTCTCGTGTGACTAAGCACAAGCTCTATAGCTTGATTCGAAGAGGCATCTTCCCCTTTGATTTGAGCTAAAAACCTCCCCATTCTGCCTTACGGTTTGGGAGATACACTCAGTTTTGTGCCTAGAGGTACTATGGGACAGGCAGCAGTCCTACACAGTCAGCCCACAAAAAGTGATTACAGAAAAGCCCTGACCATTTACTGTCAGATATATTTTTACATAGCATCATAGAGGGGATTGAGGGCTTTTGAATCAGAAAGCTTGGCAATCGGAGTTCCCTAGCTCAAGTTATCTTCATTTCTATAACAAGGGGTCTGGTGGACTGCACTTGGGATGGCAGGCCACAAGGGTAAAGCAAAGGCCCAGGAGGAATTTCAGTGTGAAATAAGGGACTCCCGTGCCTCAATGAACGATCCTAGCTCAGCCCAGGAGGATCGTGAAGACATGTTTGAAGAGGGTGCCCCCAAGATAGACCGCTTGTCTCTGCTCAACCAAACCTTATGCCAACATGAGACCCGTCATGCTGAACGACATCGAGAGATGGAGCAACGCCACAGGGAGATGGAAACCCGCCAAAATCACCGTCATTCCGAGATGATGCCCAAGATGGACTTACTCATAGAGCGCATGGGCGCCCTCATCCCCACCATTGCCCCCCCCTCGAATCGACCCAATGAGTATGTCCCTCCCCGTGAGGGTAACCGCCCTCCTCCCTTGGAGCCCGGGCGCAGCCCACAAGGTCTCGGTGGTACCCATGGCATCCCCCATAGCACTTATGAGACGGGTGAGCCCTCCACTCGATATGATGAGCCCCACCTTCCCTCCCCCGTTACAAATCCTTCAAGCCCATCATTGGCACCCCAACTCCCCCTTAACGAAAGCTACTTGTACACTCAAGGGAATGGCTCCAATGCAAATCTTGGGTAGCATGGAATGCACGGAGTGCATGGGTAGCGTGCATATGGCAATGGGTAGCATGCAGATGGCAATGGGCAGCATGCATATGGCAATGGGCAGCATGTATATGGTAATGGGCACTATGGACATTTTGGACAACAAGGTCCTAATGGGCAATTTGGTCCTCATGTAATGCACGGGCAGCATGGCCCCCATGGGAATTTTGGACAGCAAGGCATGTATGGGCAGCATGTAACACATGGCATTCATGGGTAGCCAGGCCCAAATGAGCTGCATGACAAGATTGTGTTTACAAAATTCAATGGGCAATCCTCATCCCCAGGCTGAACTAGAGGAATGGACCTCTAAATTGGAAGCTTATTTTCTCATCTACCCCCATACCGATGAGGCAAAGATCATTTTTGCCTCCCTTCATCTAGAAGGTTTTTCCCACACATGGTGGAGATTTGTTCAAAGAGAAAATCAGCAGTTTCGTGATTGGGAAGAGTTCAAGATGCATATGATCCAAGTTTTTGTCTCCCCGGTGGAAAAAGAATGCTTGGCTAGGCAATGGTATCAGTTTGATTAGTGAAATCTCACCGTGAGGGAGTTCACCAACCAATTTATGAACCTATCCATGTATATTGAGAAAGTCAGTGATGAGGCCAAATTTCATAAATACATTTCTGGGCTAGATGCGCATCTTTCAGCTCCTGTAATGGCTCAAAAGCCAGCCACCCTATTTGCAGCCATAGAATTGGCCGAATGCTATGGTCGAAAATACCGCCGCAATGAGAGCATACAGCCCATTGCAGGATAGCAAAGATACCCTATTAGGCAACCCCTATATGCTAATAATTATAGCAGCAACAATGCAGGGAATGGCAGCACCAAAATTCCTACTTACCCCACTTTTAATGCTGAAAGGAAATATGGTAGTTTTGGGATAGCACCACCCCCCAAAAGTGACCCAAAGTATGTTGAAAATAAGGCAAGGAATGGCTTTAGTCCTAACGGTCAAAAATTCATTCCTCCTAAAGTTGTCAAGGATAGAAAAGCCAAAGGCTTATGCTTTAAATGCGGGGATAAGTACATGACTGATCATGCATCCAAATCCCCCTTTAAGAACGTCACTGTCAAGTTTAATAGCATGTACGTACTGGAAGATAGTGACAAGCTAGAAGAGGACATGCATGACAACTCTCCAATAATGACACTTGCTGAAAATGCTGAATATGAGGAGGATATTGATCCCGATCAGTTTTATGACTCACCGAACGGGTTCCCTTTTGACCCCGGTGGCTGCCCCATTGATGACATGCTTGGGAATGACCCTTGGCACCCCTCATTCACCACTATATCAGCCTGCTCGATCTCCATGGATGCATGGACCAGCTCTAGGAGCCCGAACACCCTACGGGTGCATGGTAACATTGATGGCAAGAGTGTATACATCCTTATAGATAGTGGCAGCATGCATAGTTTTGTGAATAAATCAACTCTTGGCCATTTGACATGTGTTCCCACTGAATTACAGCAACCTCTTCGGGTTCAAGTGGCCAATGGAAATGAGGAAGTGAGCTCCCATATATGCACACAAGTGTCTCTTATGCTGGCTGAAAATTACACAGCAAAGGTGGACTTAATTACCCTTGATATGGGCCCCGTGGATGTTATATTGGGATGTTCTCTATGGACTTCTCTTAGCTGTATATGGAGTTTGTAATGCATAGGTAGCTTGTACACTTGGAGGAAATAAAAGAAAATGCAGATTTTCAGCTTATAACAGCAAGACAACTCAAAAAAGAATTCAAGAAATGCTCCCAAATCTTTGTCTTGCATTTGCATAAGGATAATGATGACCAACATACCTTGGAGAAGCAAAATGCAACACTAAAAGCGCTTTTGGCTGAATATGAGGACCTATTTCAGCCCCCCACTACCCTTCCCCCTCAAAGATTGGTGGATCACCCGATTGACTTGGAGCCCCATGCCAAGCCCATCAATAAACCCCCATATCAACTCTCTAAATGTGAGAGAGAGAAAGTAGAAAAGCAAGTCAAGGAGCTCACTGAGATGGGATTCATAGAGCCTAGCTCTTCCCCTTATGCCTCCCCAGTTCTATTGGTTAAGAAAAAGGACGGATCTTTTCGGTTGTGCATTAACTACCGCGATCTCAATAAGATCACCGTCAAAAATAAATACCCTATCCCTCGAATTGATGACTTGCTTGATGAACTCAAGGGAGCACGCTACTTCACCAATATTGATTTGCAATCCGATTACCACCAAATCAGAATGAGGGTGGGTGATGAAGTCAAAACAGCCTTTCGGACTGACCGTGGCTTGTACCATTTCTTTGTCATGCCATTTGGGCTCACTAATGCACCCGTCACATTTTAGAGCTTAATGAACAAGATATTGCAGCCATGGCTTTTCCAGTCTGTGTTAGTATGATGATATACTCATTTACAGCAAGTCACTGCATGAGCACCTGAAGCATGTCAGGAAAATTTTTGATGTACTGAGAGAGCACCAGCTATTTGAGTACTTAGGACACATCATTAGTGAAAAAGGCATCCAGCCTTATCCTAAGAAAGTGCAATGTATCAGGGAGTGGCCCACCCCCACTATCACTACCTCCTTGTGTGGTTTTCTTGGCCTCTCCTCCTTTTATCGGAGATTTATTCGCCATTATGCCACAATTGCAGCCCCGTTAATAGACAAGCTGAAAAAAGAGGCTTTCCTATGGGATGAATTGGCTGACCGCACTTTTCGGGAGTGCAGTCTTGCTGCAAGAACACGGGGTAATAGCATTTGAGAGCCGAAAATTGGATGATAAAGAGAGAGAGTTGCATGTCTATGATCAAGAGATGCTGGCAATCATTCATGCTATCAAAAAGTGGCATCACTACTTATATGGCAGCAGATTTAAGGTGAAAAGTAACCACCGTGTGCTCAAATATTTTCCAAAGATCATGTAGAGGAGCTACCACCCATAGGTAAGGAGGGCCTTATTCAGTACATTCCTTAAGCGGTCATTGGGCAACATGAAAAGCAACTCCGCGTCTGTTCCATACATGAATACTTGATCAAATGGCAAGGCCTACCAATAGAGGAAGCCTCTTGGCGCCCAGTATCTATATTGGATGAATTTCCACACCTCAAGGAGGCTGTGTTGGCTAGCACTTAACTATGACCCCTGTTTTGGGCTGCAGTTTGCATCTGGACAGCCACCTATTTTGTACCAGATTTGGTCCTGGTCCATTTTTAGCCCCATCCTCCATACATGGGCTGAAAGTACACCTCGAGGGCTCCGTGCCGACACCTTACTTGCCCCGATCGGAGTTCCCTAGTGGAAGTTATGGCTGTTTTTCTCCAGTCATACCATCTGGGACTGCACACTAGTAATTCCTGGACAGCCCTTTATTTTGTACCAGTTTTGGTCCTGACCTAATTGCAGCCCCGCCCCACCCACATGGGCTGAAAGTACATCTCATGGGCTCCGTAATGACACCTCAATTGTCCCATTTGGAGTTTCCCACACAAAGTTATGGCTGATTTCCTACAGCATACCTTTACAGTCCATGACTACATCCCTTGTTTTTGAAGGACAAAAACTTTATGAGACAGGATGGTTTGTAATGAACGGGGATCGGGGAATATGGCATAGGAACATACCAGTCACACTGACGGTATATAAGGTGTAAGAGGGTATTTTGAGGCATCACATAATTTATCAAGAAACTCTCTTCTCACCTTCTCAAGCTTCCATGGCTTCCTCTTCTTCTTCCTCTCACCCTCTTTCTCTCTCTTCTTCTTGCCTTTCTCTCTCCTCTCCCTCCTCTTCTGCAGTCCTTCTCTCTCTCCTTCCCCTTAGTTAGGACAGTTAGGTCTCCTTCATTACAGGCTGCTTGCATTTCTTCTTTTCTTCGGTCTTCTTTGTTTGTGGCGCATCTTCCATCTCTTGATCTGGGGTTATATTTTCAGCAAGCTTTGGTTGTTCAAGTGTTCTTCTGGTTACCCGTTTTGGAGGGCCAGAAGAGAAAGGCCTTGGTTCATCTTCTCTTCTTCTCTTTTCTTCAATCAAGACTTCTTTATGATTGACGTCAGCCAAATGTGCAAAGGCAAAAAAAGAATCTAGTGGTTCTTTCCAACCAGTTATTCCTTGAATATACTGACTGGCATTAGCCAAATCTTCTTTGGCTGCTTTACCATGTTCCATTTGATCTAGTGCCTACATCCATACTTTAGATTGCACATTAGCTTTACATGCTTTAAAACTTGATTTAGTTGGCTCAATTTGCAGCCCATAGTTAGCTGCATCAATTGCTGCATAGGCATTCTTTACAGCTAAATCTTCTAATCTTTTTTTCATTCCACCATTGCTAAAATTTAGCTCCAGTGGAAGACTAGTTTTAGCCACATGAATTTTTCTGTCTTTCCAAAAGACGAGCTTCTATGCTTCAACCTCACGGAAGGCAAAACACTCCCTCTTGTCATGTTGTTGCCTGTCACACCAAATACAGCGCCTCTTAAAGCCTTCTCTCATGGGTCTTTGAGTTGATGCTCGTCCTCGCTCTTCGACTTTGACATCCAGCTTCTCTACTTTGGAACTAATTTTTGTAAGATTCAAATGAAGGTCACGCATGTTTTTAATGAGTTCATCCATTACATCATTTTTAGAAGGAACAAAAGAAGAAAGAGTTGGTTGATTAGTCAAAGGAATAGGGGATTTGGAAGGTGGAACAAGCTCTATCAATGGAGTTGTTGAAGTTGAAGTAGAGCCCAATCTTAGTCGCATCCGCTCTCTTCGAGCAATCATGTTAACTGCATCAGTAATATCTGTCCATGTAGTTTTGACTCCTAATTCGGAGGTAGCATCTTCTAGGTGATCAGCAAGCTTCTCTTCCAGAATGGGATCTGCAACCTTAAGGAATAATTCAATCTTCTGACCTTCCATACTTTGTTGGTCTTCAGCATCAAGTTGTCCAAATTTACTTTCAAACTCATGGTATAGAGCTGTTGTAGCTAAACCTTTGTTGGGTTTTTCAACCCATTCAGTGAAACTTTTCTTCGTCATTAGGCCAGAGTCTTCTAAGAAGAATTCTTCGCGTAGGGCTTTTTTGAATGCAGCCCAATTCACATCTTTTTGAAAAAGACCATGGATTCTTTCTTGAAGACCATGCTTGGCTAGTCTTGCAAAATAATGGCTCCATGCATGTTGTGGTACACCAAAGAAAAGCATTTTTTCAACATATAAGCAAATAAAAACAGAGACATTTTGACCATTAAATTGTTTTAATTCACGCCCAACACCAGGTCGGAAAGCCAACTCCTAAAAGTTATTGCACTAAACAGGTCATTTTTTCTACTAATTATACTAATTCAGTTTAGCCTTCCATAATTTTTACGACGTTTGTTTGTAGTAGTCCAACTATAGATATCTAAACTCCAGTAAACATACTTAATCTTACACTTCGTTGCTTTTAAACTTTTAAAGTTAGATCTTTATATTGGGCACTCAAACGCTAAACCTAGGATAACTACAGTTTCCCTCCATCTTTCAGAAGCGGCTCCTCATAAATTTCTCCTGCCATACTAGTGGCGGTTTATCCAGGAAGTTTTGATGTTTGACTTTAAGAAATTTGTTTCAAGGTATAGATCCCTTGGATCTATTTGAATATCCCCATTTAAATTCCTTTTTATATTTCTCTTCTCCAACTGATTAAAATTAATTCTTTTTATTTATTCAAGTGATAACAAACATTCAAAACAAATTTTCTAACGTACCATAAACCCATAATTTTAATTCCTTATAATATTTTCCCTCTCCGTATTGCAATTCGTCGTTGCTTTTAGTGTTTAGATAATTAATTCGTTTTGTGAGAATAGCGTTCTTTCTTTCTTCTTCTTTACTAAATACCAATCAGGATAAAAACAGGTACTCTCCGCACTCTAACGTAAACACATACATAGTTTATTTTAAATCCCCATATTTCCCTTTAATTTATCAGTTAGTCCTAGTGGCCTTCCACTCGTAATTCTTTCAATCATCTAATTTCTCTAAATGTAAATAAAATGTAGATATTTAATATAGATGCTAAGGCTTCATATCATGCCATCTAATCATTAAATTATTAATTTTTATGTTGCTTTTAAATTAAACCAAATATTGTAGCTGAAATCTAACATTAGTAATTATTACAAAGTATTATTAAGCTTCTTATTCTTACCCTCCCATATTTCATAAATTTCCACACCACAGATAATCTCTATTTATCAAAACCAAAACACCATATATTTATGCAAGCATTTCTTTAAGTAAAACATTATTAAATTGTTATTTCTTTCCTTTTAATCCTTACAAAAATTCACTAACAACTCAGAAACTATCTTTTCAGCCTTTCACTAGGAATCCATAATTTTCATTGATAAATAACACATTTTATTTAAATGAAAACTATGATTTTTCTTTAAAAATAACACTTTTTGAAATTTTAAATATATTAAATAGTCTTTAAATATTATGAAAAAATAATAATAAATTTTTAAATGCATATTATTTATGAAAAAATATCATAAGTCATATTGGATCAACCAAAAGTTTTGTAAAAATTCATATATGTCAATTTTGAACCATTTTAGAGCATTTTTCACTATTTTTGATTTTTAGAAAATAATTTCGGGTGCACATAAATATAGAAAATCATTCAGCACAAGAAAACAGGTTTCAATGCATTTTCTAAAAATACTAAACTGAAAATTTACTCATACTATATCATTTATTTTAGATAAATGAATTAAGACGTTTACATGTTAAACCGCGGGTCGTCGTCATCACAACTTTGAAGACCGTGTCCTCATGCAGTCTAGCCAAGGGTATCCTCCAACCAATCGTCTTGATCGTGAGCTTATACTATAGTCTTTTTTTCTCATTCGATCTCTCGCACTCTATTGCTCTTTAACTCAATGTAAACCACCCTTAAAGGGTTTAGAAGGATTTAACTCTTAATGAAGAGTTAATTTTAGCTATGGTTTTAAGTTGAGGAGGCGACGACTTATGAGGGAGATGGAGACTAATTGAATATCTTTTTAATCTGCCCACCAAATCCTGCACGAGATAGAGCGATTTGACGAGAAGAAATTCTTCTACCAGCCTATAAGCTCAGATCATGTGGTTACGTTGATGCTCCATTTTGGCTATTAAAGAGAAAGCATGGTGATGAAGGTAGATATGAAGGTTTTGATGTTGTCTTTCTCCCCTGGCTTTGCCTTAATGCAGTTAAGATCTCCCTCTTCACTATCAAACTGATTTTGGGTATCTTCTATCCCTTCCTTTCATGGCTCCAGGAAGGTGCCTTGTCTTCTATTGGCTTTATTTCAAACAAGCAGGCGCAAGAATGAAGAATGATTATGACATTTTGAAGTAATGAAATTATGCCCTATCTCATGCATTCATCGCCTTGATTTTTGTCCCTCTCCGTCCCCTTAGCAAGCTCAGAAAATCGGCACCCTTCTTCTCCTTGTCATAGCTTCAGTTTCCATGGCCAAAATCTCCAGGAAGCAAGTTCGAGAATGGCTTGTTACAAGACCGCCTAATTTACCTTCCACATGCTGCTGAATTCAAAAGTTATGTCTGTCCATCCATAGAAAATTTGCATATTATCTGTCCATCGATCTTTGTTGCCCTCCTTGATGTGTTTGTAGTCTACAAGGTGCTCCTCCTTCGACTGGTTCATGGTGTGTAGGATCTGGTTTCAAAGCAACAAATCGACGCCCATTAGAGCAATAGATTGAACTCAGATATTTGGCCCCCTTCATTCGCAGGCGCTACGATGTAGCATTTATCTCAAATACTCGGCCTGTATGCCATGGCATGGGACTCATTGCCATTCTATCTCTCCTATTCGTCGTCCAAAAAATTGGCGCCCTTTCTTTTTCACGCCCCCAAGATCACACGCTCCCTCTTCACTTCTCTTCCTTCAACAGCCTTTCTCATAACCACCTTTGGGCATGCCCATCATGAATATACCTCGACTGAGCTTCACTCCAAACATAGGATAGTCCTTATCAAACTTCTCAATTATCCTTGCATAGTTGACCTATTCAAAGCATGCTAGCTTCATATACAAGATCTAAATATGTTGTATTAACACCACCCTTTTTCACCAATCTTCAACTACACTTATAAATGTGACTAATCATGGAAATCTACATATATATATATATGCTTTGGGCCATCTACAAAGGCAAGTATTTTCTAAATCCACCCTCTAGTGCAAAACTCCTTCAAACTTGGATTTTCCCCTTGCTAGACTGCAGAGACAGGTCCTCCAAAACAGCAACAACGAGCACCGTATCTGTAGTAAATTAATGTAAAAATTTGGTAATAAGGTGTCAATTGTATACAATTTTGCCAAAAATTTGTTGCAATATAGGTATTGTTTTTAGGCTTTGTCATTTCTCCCCCACTTAATTGCGAAGTGTCCTGACGAGCAGAGCTACCTCACGAACATGCAACATCACGAACACAGCTACCACGAGCACTGCTACGCAACTTCGAAAGAAAAAAATATACTCTCCACCACTGAATTGCAAAGTGTCCTCACGAGCACAACTACAAGATCTGCAAAACCGCACATAGAAGACTAGTAGACACTGGGAAAAGCAGAAAAAATACTCATGTGTGTCATATTGTAACGCAAACAAGACAAATGTTTCAATGAAATTATGTAAAAATGTGTGCAAACTAACATTCCCCTTACTCACTCTCCCCACTAAAGTGCATAACAGAGCTTCATCCATTGCATAGAATATACCAACTAGGAAGTTGTCTAGAGCCGCTAAACAACAATAATCCCTCGAGGCAATAAATTGCCACACTACTATCCTACTAGAAATATTGCTTCTGAAATAGCCTCACTAATAAGATCGTTACTTAACAAAGAACCCAAACAAGGCAAGCTAATACTACACCAAATAGGACTTCTAGGGTTTAGCTGCTAACCCTCCATGTTCTACTAGAACAACCAGCCATGATCCCTTGCTTCCAAGTGTCCAAAGTTTTTCTTTTAATTTTAAGTTTTAATAGCATTCTTTTCAGTGTCAAAAGAGTATATACATTTATTCTCCTTCCAAAAGGTCCCACCCCAAAGAGATGCAAGGCATCGAACACACGGCACCCGTCAAGGAAATCCCTACAGCCTACCAGGACCTCAGAGGCGATGGTTATCTTCTTTTGTTTTTTTTTTTTCAAACCCTGCAGTCTCAGGGCGTTTTTTTTTTCTTTCTTTCTTTCTTTCTTCTGTGAAAGAATAAATATATAGACTCTTCTGAACTTGTAATATTTGGATTGGATTTTAAGTAGTTTTTTTTTAAGGATCAACTAGAAGGGTAAGAATACATCACTTAATTAAACGGTCAAACATTTCAGCTCAACAACTTTGCTCAAGGAATCTAAACTAGCGCATAATACTAGTCACTCTGGCCGGGAAAATGATAAGCAAAAAATACACTAGTCAAAATTTCATGGAGAGAACCTTGTTGCATAGCTACCCTACATATCGCTAGAAAAGTGACTAAAAGATAGGGGAAAACTCTATAGGATTCCTAATTAGATATCCACACAATGGAATTCATCCCTTAATTGAACGGTCAAACATTTCAGCTCAACAACTTTGCTCAAGGAATCTAATCTAGCGCATAATACTAGTCACTCTGCCTGGGCAAATGATAAGCAAAAAATACTCACCAGTTCAGCATCTCTCTTCCACGCTACTCCGAGTCAAAATTTCGTGGAGAGAACCTTGTTGCATAGCTACCCTACATATCGCTAGAAAAGCGACTAAAAGATAAGGGAAAACTCTATAGGATTCCTAATTAGATATCCATACAATGGAATTCACTATGTTATACACACACAATCACCCCCTTTTTAATCTTGTCCTAGTGCTAGGTCCCATCCCTTGTGAGTGGACTTCATATATACGGAATTAGATATGTGTCATTCATATTTGTTTAAAATATTTACTTATATTTCTTCTATAATTACTTAGGCTATTGAAATCTCTGAGTTAGCTCAATCAATTTCTATTGTTGTACTTTGCCTTTCAAATGAATGAATATAGATAAAGAGTATAGGTATGAAACAGCCTGATTTGTACATGGATATTGCAACTCCGAGAATCATCAATAGAAGCACGTAGTAGTATATAACTCAAAATCATAATCAAATCTGCACATGAAACATACACTAGCCAGTACAATGTTAAAGGGTTAAATAAATAAATAATAAAAATTTCCCCCAGACAAAAGAATTGTCATATGCTCATGTCACAATTTTGATCAACTAGTCTATCGTAGTGCTTCCACTGCTTAGTTGTGTAGAGCAATATAGTTCTCCATTTGATAACCATTCTTGCATATAGAACTGTCCATCTCGCTAACTTAAGTATCCCAAACTCCAGCACTGAAAGGAATACCCTGACCGTGCGTGCAAACTAACTACCTAACTATGTGAAGAATGAGACTAGAGTGCACTAAAACCTAAAAAAAACATGAACTCGAAAAGGTTTTTTTAAAGGTTATTTATTATTTATTTGTTTTTTCTCTTATTTTATAAATGCAGAATAGAGTAGAAACCTAAAAAACTAAGAAAACAAAAGATCTAAACTAAAATCTTCAAACTCCCTAAGATCTTCTAGTGCAAATAATAACCCTAATCCAAATCAGCATCACTATCTAAATCAAACCTATCAACTAAACTATCAGCTATAGGATGCTCAGGAATAACCTCTAGCGTAAGCACATCAGAGATCACAGATCCGCTATCAGGCGCATCGCTAAGAACCTCCATCACATCATGGAGCGGAGCCGAAGCTGCATCATCATAGTAGGGCATAGGGGCCACTGGTAAAGCATCTAAAGAATGCCCCTCGGTCGCATCCATATACCAACATATATAATCCCAACATGGACATGGAACTCTAGTCTGCAAATCATGGTAAGATGGAGTAAGGTGGTAGACAATGGAGCGATATCTCGCAAATTCTGCCTGCTCTCTACCTACCCTAGACTGACCAGCGCCACGCTTAGGAGAAAAAACACTAGTATAATCATGACGCTGGTAGGTATAACCAATCATATCCTGCATGGTAGTGGTACCATAGCGTCGAAAGTATGTGTGACACTACCAACACAAGAGCTAAGCATGCACAAATAAATGCTGCTGACAAGACCTACAACCAAATGGTGGATGGTACTGTAAACAAAAAATAATCACAAAAGAAGAACCACAACAGGCCTCTCCCCTCCATGCATATAAAAACCTATCATGCGTCTGAAAACGCGGAATATTGTAAGGCCCGGCATGAATAGGATCAGAACTATCAGCATCAAGACGAGGGTAAAGTGCATCCATCCACAAAAAATCCATACCTGCATCCCATTTAAAAAAACCCACCGAAGAAAGAAAAGAAATCCAAAGGTAGATTAGTCAAAATATTATTTTAACTACTAACCTAACTATACCTAGCTATCCTAAGTCACAAAATGTTTAAGGCGCAGGCCATTGACCCTAAATATTGTTAGCAGATGAGAGAGAGACAGGGTTGAGCACTAACTGAACCATTCAGGTTCCACACACCTTCTTCTCATTATTCCATAATAGAGTAAAAACACACATACAAGAGTAACATAGAGTAAGTGACCCGCTGACTAGACAGACTAACCATAGTCAGGTCACCGACTAGCTAACCAACTTATTTAATGTAGTCATAAGCAGGAGACAGCTATACACTAGCTGTCATGTTGGTAGTACATAAAGACAGTCACACACTACACGGGGAGCTTGACTTCTAACACTCCCCCTCAAGCTCAAGACAGCATCTGCACACCAAGTAGCTGTCTAAAACTACAAAACTTATCTTTACCCAGAGACTTGGTAAAGATATCTGCTACCTGCTCATCAGTCCTCACATGCATAAGATCAACCTTTCCTGCAAGGACCATCTCACGAATAAAGTGGTAGTGTACCTCTATGTGTTTTGTCCTGGCATGGTAAACTGGATTCATGACCAGGAGTACACTACTCAGATTATCACATAACAATTTCACTGGAGCATCAACCTGAATATCCAAGTCAGCCATAAGCTTGAGCAGCCAAGCAATCTCACATGCTGCCAATGCAGCCCCCCTGTACTCTGCCTCAGTACTGGATAAAGCAACCGTAGGTTGCTTCTTGCTGCTCCAACTGATCATGCCGCTACCAAAGCCAAAGGCATAGCCACTCGTAGATCGTCTATCAGTTGAGCATCCTGCCCAATCTGCATCTGTGTATCCAATCAGTATCAAGGGCTTATCTCTGACATAGAACAGCCCATAGTCTACAGTGGACTTAACATACCTCATGATGCGTCTAACTGCATCCAAGTGCGGCTTTCTCGGCTTTTGCATAAACTGGCTTATCAGCCCTACTGCATAGCTCAAGTCAGGCCTAGTGATGGTCAAGTAAATCAGACTGCCGACCATCTGCCTGTACATAGTCACATCTTCTACTTCAGCCCCAGTGTTCATGTCTAGCTTTACATTCTGGTCCAGAGGTGTATCTAGTGGTTTGCATTCAGCCATGCCATACTTCTTAAGCATTTCCATGGCATAGTGCTTCTGCATCAGCCATAAGCCATTTTCAGCTGGTACGACCTCAATACCCAAGAAATACTTCAGATCTCCCAGATCTTTCATGTCAAATTCAGATTTCAGCATCTTCATAGCATGCTGAATTCCCAAGTCATCATTTCCAGTGATTATCAGGTCATCAACATATATGACCAGCACTACCAAGCCACTGTCAGTCTTCTTTGTAAACAGGCTGTGATCAGCCCTGCCAACAACAAATCCAAGACTCTGCAAGTAACTGCTGATCCTAGCATGCCAGGCTCTCGGAGCCTGCTTCAGCCCATACAGTGCCTTTTTCAGCCTGCACACATAATGCTGAAAATCAGGGTGCTCATACCCTTCCGGCTGAACCATGTATACATCCTCTATTAAATCACCATTGAGGAATGCATTCTTAACATCCATCTGCTGCAATTTCCAGCCTTTTGCAGCAGCCAAGGCAATAATAGTTCGTATGGTTGCCATTTTTGCAACCGGGCTGAATGTTTCATCATAATCCAAGCCATACTGCTGAGCATATCCTTTAGCGACCAGCCTTGCTTTGTACCTTTCTACACTGCCATCAGACTTACATTTGATTTTATAAACCCATTTGCAGCCAACAGGCTTTTTCCCTTCAGGCAGTGGTACCAAATCCCAAGTCTGATTTTCAGCCAAGGCTTTCATCTCTTCGTCCATAGCCATGCACCAGTTTTCATCCTTTGCTGCTTCAGCATAAGTACCTGGTTCTTTGATCTCCATCACCTTTGTCATGTATGCATAATGCTTTGCAGAATAACCAGAGTACGTCAACCTGTCAACAGGGTATCTGACCCTCTGCGATCGTCTAGGCTGTGGTGCACTACTCGATTCACCTCTCTCATGAGGCGGAATGTACCTGTTCTACCTCGTGCCAGGCGTATAGACAGTCGGAATACCAAGTTCGCTGTCTAAAGTATCACTAGACTCATAGCCCGAAGTCATTCTGCCAGGTGTCATCATACCATCCTCACTAACTTTCTCTTTTCCTTTGCTGTCCAAGACATCATGTCTCCCCCTCACTGACATACCCGTGTCAGTGGACGGTGAGCTCCTCAATCTCCCTGTCCATGGGGATACTGTCTGACTGATAGGTCCTGTCATAGCAGTGCTCTGCTGCATATCAACTGTAGAGACATGAGTGGAAGGCAAATCGAATGGCACTGCAACTGGTGAGACATACCAAGAGCCCAGCTCATCAAAGATGACATCCCTGCTTACCAAAGTCTCCCTGGTAGAGGGATCATAACATTTGTATGCCTTCTTCTCCTGTGAGTATCCAATGAACACACTCTTATGCGCTTTGGGATCCAACTTTTTCCTTTTCTCATCTGGAATGTGCACATAAGCAAGGCAGCCAAAGACCTTCATGTGTCTTACATCCGGCTTATAGCCATAGAGCCTCTCAAACGGTGTCATGTCATGAATGCCTGCAGTGGGAGTCCTGTTTAGAATATATGCGGCTGTCACAACAGCCTCTGCCCAATAGTAGAGCGACATATGCTTCTCATTCATCATGGCCCTAGCAGCTTCCATCAGAACCCTGTTCTTCCTTTCAGCTACTCCGTTTTGCTGCGGAGTGTAGCTGCAGGTTAGCTGCCTACGAATGCCATTTTCAGCCAAAAAATCAGCAAATTCATTGGAGACATACTCCCCACCGCTATCAGATCTCAAGCAAGAGATGTAACACTCAAATTCCTTCTCAACCTGTGCCTTAAATTTCTGAAAAACAGCAAAGACCTCATCTTTTATTTTCAATATGTGAAGCCAGGTATATCGACTGTAGTCATCAATGAAGGATACATAGTATCTGGAACCCCCCATAGATGCATTATGAGCTGGTCCCCAAACATCAGAGTGCACTAACTGCAGTGGTCGTGTACTCTGTCTTACATGCCTGACAAACGGCAATCGTGACTGCTTACCAAACTGGCAAGCCTCGCAGACATGACCAATATCTGAATATTGGAATCTAGGGAGCCCTGTTACCAGCTGCTTCTTCTGCATGGTCTGCAGCCTCTGCAAATTGACATGCCCCACTCTCTTGTGCCAAATCTCTAAGTCCCTGATAGTGCCAGAACCCTGAGCAAACATAGCGGAATTCAGCTCTGGCAGTGTAGCATCAAGAGTGAACATTCTTCCATTTCTGTGGCCTTTCGCGATCAACTTGCATCCATTGCCAAACTCTTCAATAAAGCAGCCATGCTTATTGAAGCGAACCTGCAAGTTCTGCTCTGTCATTTGACCCACAGACAATAGGTTCTTCGTAATCGAAGGAACATGCAAAACATCATGAAGATTCTTCTTCCTGCCATCATGTACAACCAGAGGCACTTTGCCTTTATGCTCAATGCTATGTTGCGTGTCATCACCTGTGCATACATAGCCATGCTTTTCAGCCACCATATCCATGAACCAATCACCATGAGGGGTCATGTGATTCGACGCCCCCGAGTCAATGTACCACACTACATCATCAGGTGATTTTTCAGCAGCCTTATCTTTGACATATTGCATGGCAAACAGTCTATCACCAGAGTCATCTGCCTGACTGGACGTAGCATAATGTCCATGCTGCTTGCCCTTCTGATTTCCCTGCTTCTTCCAGCAATCCTTTGCAATATGCCCATACTTTCCACAGTAGTGACAATCCTTATCTTTATTTGGATTGTCTGACTGACGCTGCTGCTGCCATGAGCCTCTGCCACGGGAGTTAGATCTCCCCCTTCCTCGAAAGTTGCCACCACCTCTTGCATGTGATGACTGCTGATTGCTATTACTATAGGATGCATTCTGCTGGCCTCCTCTGCCAGATCCATAGCCTCTACCACGGCCACCACGACCACGCTGATTCGAATAAAAAACTGCATCCTTATTCTTTGAGCTGCTTGACCCTGTAACTAAGCCAAGCTTCACCTCTTCATGAATCAACAACGCAACCAGCTCATTAAAATCAGGCATCTCAGCCCGCACAGATACTGAAGTGTCAAAGGACTTATACTCTGGACCCAAGCCATTTAAGGTCACTGCAACCATATCCTCATCTTCTACCTGTGAGCCAACAGATGCGAGCTGATCTGCTAAGGTTTTAATCTCCGTGACATAGTCCTGTATGGATCTGTTCTTCCTCTCTATGTTGTTGAATTTTTGTTTCAGTTGTATCTTCCTGGCACTCGTAGTTGTGCCGTAGTACCTGACCAATATGTTCCATGCATCGGCTGGGGATTTACAGTTCATGATATGCATCACCATAGCATCCGAGATACATAATGACAGCCAATGTAAAACTCTGCGAGCTCTTTCCGTCCAAGCTCGATGTGCTCGTCTTTGATCAGCTGTAGGATTCCTATCTGGAACTTCAGGTTCAGCCTCAACACCTGTCACTAAGTCCCAGTATCCTTTGCCTATCAGAAAGTTCTCCATGCGGAACTTCCATATTGCATAATTGTTGCTATCAAGCTTTTCTCCCACAATCTGGGTTACATTATCAGTTCTATCAGCATTTGCCATGTTGCAGACCTTGCCTGACTGCCTGCAAACCAAGATTTTCTTAACAGTTCAACTTCAGCCCGGAACTGTTTATGACAGTTTTCTGCAATTAATTGCAGGAAAAAACCAGTAAATTTCAGTCAAATATCAGCCCAAAACAACGTCCCAATCGATTGATCCAACTCATACAGACAATTGCCAATACATATGTCTGATGTTCGGTTCAGATTTAACTCCTGCAGATCCACTGCCAGGTTCCAAAAGCATACAGTCCAAACCTGTAAACTGCAATTACAGCAGCCTTTCCAAAGTCAAACTCCACCTGGATACACGTAATGCATATTCCAAAACTGCTTAGTTGACTGCTGGTACATATGCCACTTCAGACATAAGCATAGACAGCACATACAAGTGTCAACAAATTCAATTTCAGGTTACTATCAACCAAAGTTCAGCATATCAAGTTCCAATCAGCCCCAAATTGTCTCCCGATCATGTCATACATTTACTTCGTAATGGTGAGGTCAATACATGAGCATCTAGGTATACATAGATAACCTGTTTTCACTGACCAAAGCATAAGACCTCATGAACCATTTGTACTTGACCAAGACAATATGTCTGCATTCACTTCAGCTCCAGACTTCAGTTTTCAATGATACTCATTGGATGTTTCAAGCCTCCATACATCCAGCATGTATGTGACAGCTCTCATAGGTGATAGAGCTCTAGAAATGACCTGTATTGCATTAGTAGTATCTAATGCTTATTACTGACAGTACATGACAGTTTTCAGCAGTGAACAGTTCTCAGATCTGAATATTTTACTGAGAAAAATTTAGCTCAAGTACTTCACATCAAGTACATATAACTTCTTGACTTGTATTGTCTGCAATGCAATCTTCCCAGCCTATTAGGGAGCTTCAAGTGCTCTTCAGAATCAAAAACACTGATGTAAATCACTGTATTCAGCAGTGTACTCTCAGTTTCAGACCTGTATACCTGCATAACAGTCCATGCTTCTCATCACTCAAGCTTCCATTGACATATCAGACCTTCAAGGTCACACCCAGGGTCAGCATACACTGTTTAGAGCATGTAGAAGATGCAAGATGCCTCATTTAGTAGCTGTAGGTCATGGATCTGAATCAGGCGCAACAGCGCAGACTGTTTGGATGGACAGCACAGCTCACGTGTCTATTAACCAGGGCAATGAAGCACTCTAAGGTGCTCAATACATCCCTCTCAAGGCTACAAACAAGCCTTTGACCCTGCCATTGATCATTAAGCATACCACTATACACTTCATACCTTCCATTGTCCAATGGCTTCAGCCTGTTTGAAGAAGAATAACCTTTTCTCTGACTTCAGCTCCTGCAAGTCCAATGCCACACTCCCAGGCACCCAGTCTTCATCTATTCATGGCTCTGATACCATGTTAGCAGATGAGAGAGAGACAGGGTTGAGCACTAACTGAACCATTCAGGTTCCACACACCTTCTTCTCATTATTCCATAATAGAGTAAAAACACACATACAAGAGTAACATAGAGTAAGTGACCCGCTGACTAGACAGACTAACCATAGTCAGGTCACCGACTAGCTAACCAACTTATTTAATGTAGTCATAAGCAGGAGACAGCTATACACTAGCTGTCATGTTGGTAGTACATAAAGACAGTCACACACTACACGGGGAGCTTGACTTCTAACAAATATCTCATTTTCAGCATTAATATCCTGCACATCAAGAGAACCATTATCATAAACCTGAACAACCTTAAAAGGTCCTAACCAACGAATTTTAAGCTTCCCAGGAAATTTATAATAACGACTGTCATAAAGTAAAACTAAATCATCTTCCTTAAACTCATGTACTTTAATATTCTGGTCATGCCATGCTTTACGACGTTTTTGCATTGCTTCTAGACTTTGTAGAGCTAATAATCTCTCTTCATCCAACTTTACCAATTGTAAAACCCGTTGTTTCAAAGATTCAACCTCACCTACTCGTAATGATAGAGCTATTCTTAAAGTGGGCAACTCTTACTCAATAGGGAATATAGCATTGGTTCCATAAACTAAATTGAAGGGTGTATTTTGCACTGTCACCTTATAAGTAGTTCTATAGGCCCATAACGCTTCATATAAACGTTCATCCCAATCTCGCCTATGAGAAGCAACCGTTTTAGTTAAAATCCCACAAATAATGCAATTGGTTACTTCAACCTAACCGTTAGCTCTGGGATAATAAGGCGTTGATTTGCGATGCTTAATTTTATAGATTTCCATTAGCTCACTGATAAGACCATTCAAGAAATGCAAACCTCGGTCACTTACTAATTCTAGTGGGCAACCAAAACATGTAATGATATTCTCATACATAAACTTAGCCATGTCAATGGCTTTATCTGTCTTAAGCGCTTTCGCTTCCGCCCACTTCGTAATATAGTCAGTACAGACCAAAATATAACGATTTGATCGATATCTAGTAGGCAGATCAATTGGGCCCACAAAATCAATTCCCCACTTCTCAAAAGGTGCTAAGGCTAATATGGGTGTCAAAGGCGTTGCAAAACTCTTAGAAGGATGACCAGTCCTTTGACATACATCACATTTTCGGCAATAATAATAAGCATCTTTAAATAAAGTAGGCCACCAATAACTAGCTAATAGAACTTTCCTTGTAGTCAATTCACCGGCAAAATGGCCGCCACACGACTCATCATGCAATGCCTTAAGAACCACTGGGACTTCATCTTCCCTTACACATCGTCGATAAATACCCTCGCGTGGAAAAAAATTATAAAGGTAACCCCCTAATAATCCATATGAACGTGCTTGTATTAATATCTGACGTTTCCGACACTTATCAGCACCAGGTGGATATCGAGCAGTACTCAAAAAATTTGCAATATCAGCATACCATGGAACTTGTGTCTCCACAGTAAAAAGTGATGCATCCGGCAAATCATCTTCCACACCTTCCTCCTTGTCTGATGTTAATAATCGTGAGAGATGATCTGCTAAGACATGAGCTCTATCAGGACGAGTAACTATTTGAAAATCAAATTCTTGGAATAACAACATCCAATGAATCACACGTCCTGAAAGTTCTGCTTTATTAAGCAAATACTTTAATGCTTCATGATCAACATAAATAGTAAATTTATTTCCTAATAAATAATGACAAAATTTTTCCACTGCAAATACCATTGATAGGCATTCTTTCTCAGTGGTGGTATAATTCCTTTCTGCATCACTTAAATTCCGACTCGCATAATAAATTGGATGATCCACCTTATTATCATCTGCTTGGCACAAAACAGCCCTACAGCATACATAGATGCATCGGCATGAATATGGAATTCTTTTGTCCAATCTGAGGGCGCTAATACTGGTCCTTCAATTAACTTCTGTTTAACAAATTCAAATGCTTTCTGGCAGACATCGTCCCAAGTAAAAGGAGTATCCTTTTGTAGCAGATTTGCCAAAGGTGATGCCACCTTTGCGAAATCTGAAAATAAATCTCTGATAATCATTTAGATGTCCTAAAAAACCACACAATTGCTTAAGATTTGTTGGAGGTGGAAGTGCAAAAATCTTTGCAATTTTAGCTGGATCCATAGAAATGCCCTCCTTAGAAACGATATGCCCCAATAAGATTCCTTTTGGCACTCCAAAAACACATTTATCAGGGTTCAAGGAGATACCTACGTCGTCACTACGCTCAAACACTTGTGTTAGTAGCTCAGGCATTTCTTTTGCTGTCCCATAGACACAAAAATCATCTAGAAAGACTTCCATCCATTGACGCAAAAAATCTTGATAGGCTGCAATCATAACCCTTTGAAATGTTGCGGGTGCATTGCACAAACCAAAAGGCATTACTTTATAAGCAAATGTACCCCATTTAGTAGTAAATGTAGTTTTGGATTGATCTTCAGGATGAATTAGAACTTGGTTGTAACCACTAAACCCATCCATGAAAGAATATAGCTCATGGCTTGCAACCTTATCAAGTACTTGATCTGTAAATGGCAAAGGAAAATGATCTTTCCTTGTCTTACTATTAAGCTTCTGATAATCAACACAAATGTGAATTTTCTTGCTATTCTTCTTGGGTACTACCACAATTGGAGACACCCATTCACTGTATGCAACAGGATATATAAACCCAGCATCTAAAAGTTTAGTGATTTCAGCCTTCACTAACTCTGCATATACAGGGTTTGTCCGTCGTTGACGTTGACATACGGTTTCGTGCCTGGCTCCAGATCAATATAATGCTGACATAATTCAGCTTTGATACCCTTAAGGTCCTTATATGACCAATCAAAAGCATCAACATGCGCTCGTAAGACTTCTTCAAATCTTTCACAATGTGGCGATTCCAATTGGTCTCCTAAATTTAAATATTTTCCTTTTTCCATTTTAAGTTTAACTACTTCAATTTCAGGCTCTTCAATAAATAAAGAAGCTATTCTTCGTGGCTTAATTGTAGGCACATCTTCGGATATCTGCATCGATACATTTTTAAGCAGACTATGCCTAGTACTTGATTCTGGTGCTTCTTCCCTCACATTCACAGAATGTAATAAGGGTAAAGCCCTATAAGGAATAATAGCCAGGTTATCTTGAGTAGCACCATCAACTTCTACTCCGTAGACATTTGCTATCCCAGGAAAGGATTTTTCAGTATATCCCTTCCAATATTTATCTAAATAGCCATTATTGGAATTTAAGTCTTTATGAGATTTCATGTTAAATGAGGTTTTTACAAAGTCAATTACGCTAGATATCTGCTCTAAATTACATGGATATTGAGCATGTAACCTACGGTGATATCGACGTAAGATTTTGTTATTCTTTTCTAAACATTCTTGATCATCTACACTCCAAGACCATTGATTATCTTTAAGCTTGAGAATTAACGAATGTAGATTCTCATCCTCCTTGCCCTGAATTCGACAGCCCAAATAATGTATGACTTGTTTCAGTTCCACAAAATTCCTAGGTGTTGCAGGTTCAAACTATCTAAGTTGTGGCTCCTGGCCAGCCCCATGGATAGTAAAATCCATTACTCTTTCTTTTGGATGAGGCAACGCCACCTCTTGCATATTTTGCAATTTGACCTTGGAGGGTTCAGATTGGACTCCTTGATAACCAACTAGTGGTCCCCTAGAATAGCGATACATCTTCTACGTAATTCCATTGAAACGCTTAAAAGAATGCCACAACCAGGGAACACTCATAGGGTTTTTCTCTTGAATCTCTGGCTCAAAAGTACCCTTAGATTTATCTTTTTCCCAAAACCTATTAGTTTTTTCATATTCTTCCCAATAATTCATATCCATAGGTAAAGCTTGTTCCATCTGTAACTCCCCGCCAACTGAATTTAGACTTCTATTCTTCTAAATAAAATTCTAAAAGCGAGATTTCATCTAGATATCGCCTTTCTCTAAACTGAAACCCTGCCTTTTCCTTTTGCAACTCAGTAATCTTCTTCATTGCTTCATTCACAGCAGTCAACGCTGCCTCACGCTCTACTTCCAATGCCTCGTTCAATTCTCTAATAATCCTAACGTAATTATAATGATGTTCACGAGAAGTCTGTGAAAACCTATTAAAAGCTGAAGCTGAATCATCCTCATCCTCACGAGATAGTGGTCTTTGTAAGGGTTTGCGCCCATGCCTACTTCTCCTTTCTCCTTCCTTTCTTTCTAGTTGGTAATAATAAATCCTTTTGGCTCTATCTAGCAGTTGTCCAAATCCAAAGGGTAAAGCATTTTCCCCATAAGGAAGAGCTGCTAAGATCCTACTCTCAGGCATACTATTATTATTATCAATAACATCATCTTCTTCCATACTTTCTGAAGAGGTTATTGAGATGTCAGCCACATCAGATGTCATTAACTCAGGCATCTCTTCCTCCTCTAATTCATCCATAAAAACCTCTTCTGACCTGCTGAATGCAAAAAATGCATTTTCTTGATTATTCTCTTCTTGATCCATGGATAACTAAAAACATGTTTCAAGCGAATCATCAAAGTATTCTGCTTCCTCTGCAGAAAGCATTAAGCAATCTAGAGTTGTATCTTCGGATGTAGACAACCAGTGAGTAATATAACTATCCGAATCATTGTCAGATGAAAGCGTTACAGCATATTCACCAATACCCATCTGTTCTACCTTGTGAGGTTGATGTACTATGTTGACCTCTACTTTCTCTGCCCCTGCTGGGTGTTGTGTTTTAAATAACCAGGCATAAGGCCCTTCATGATTAGTCCTCTCCATTTCCGAATCATAAAACGCACTGTTGGATCTCTCATCCATTTCACTAACTGCCTCATCTCCAGACTCTTTCAAAAACCCTTTTGAAATAACTTGTATTTTAACCCTATCATTTCTAGGACCAATCACAATTGAACCTTTATACAAGTCTTGAATGCATCTTGCTTGGTATAACCAGGGTCTTCCCAGCAACACAGAATAGGACGAGATATTGGTATGTGAATGCAGTACCGAATAGTTTACATAAAATTCTAATCTAGCCACCACTGATTTTACATTTCGAAGTAACCCCAAAGGAGTTACTTTTCTCTGATCAGCCACCCGTAAAACAATATGAGTAGGTTCTAGATCCTTCAACCCTAATTCTTGCATTGCCTATTCTGTCATCAAATTAACTACTGAGCCACCATCCAACTGCACTTCATTTAGCAAGTGGCCATTAATAGTAGTATCGATGACTGGAGCTCCTGGATCCACAAACAAATCTACTATTTTTACATCCTTAGTTGTTTTTCTTTTAGAAGAATTTTCACTTACTTTGGAAGCATTAATCTCAATCCTCTTCCTTCGACGCCGAACTAATTTATGATAAAGTTGCTTCCGACACAAACAGGCACTATTTCTAGCAATTGCCGAAGGTTAATGGTCAATGATATTTCTTCTAATGCAGCCCAAAGATCATAGGTCTTATTTCCTACTTCCGAATGCTCTTTACTTTCTTCCTTAGGAGGAATCAATCTTTTAGGAAAAGGAGCTACTCCCACTTCAATTTAGGATTTGCTAAGGGCACAGGTAATAATGGTTGGTCAGAGGAATGCTGTGGAGAATCCGATTCAGGTAGTTCTACATTAGGATCTATGTCCTTAGATTTATCCTTCACTGCTCCGTTTAATTGTGGACTCTCTTCCTCTAAACCTTGCTCCTTTTGTTGTTGCTTTTGTGCCCTAGTAATGACACCAATCATAGGGTCAGCCTTAAAGGTCACTTTACGAGGTATAAATTTTGACTTAACTCCGGTATCTTTCCTTATTGTTTCTACTTCAACTAAATTTGCAGCATACGTTGAAGGTTCATTAAAGGCTTGTTTACCTTTGTTAGTAATTTTGTTATCCTCTCTCTTAGGGCAATTCTCCTCATAATGTCCTTCACCGCTGCACTTCCTACAAAGAGGAGTATAGTCTTGATTTTTACGTGCATTTGGACAATATGTAGCTATGTGACCTTGTTGGCATCGATAACAAATTACTGGTCCCCTAGGCCGCTGTTGTCCACCCTGCCCCATTGGATTACAGAAATTTCCATTGTTTCTTCTAAAAGGAGAATTTATCCCTTGATTGGTATCACTATTATAATTGTTTCGGGGTACTGGAGGTCTACCCTGAGTTGGCAATCCTCGTGGCCTAAAAGGTTGATTGGGTGGTCCAATCTCATAAGTTGTATTATTAAGATCCATATAATGATAATTCATTTGCATTGAACGAGCTTGTTGTTGCTCTTGCCCTATCTTATGCTAGCAATTGGTATCCAAATGCCCTATCTTAAGGCAAAAAGTATAGAACGGTGGATGATCAAGTATTAATCTTGAAGGTATCGGGCACTCTGTAGCCACATGGCCATAACCATGACACTTACCACACCATATATTTGATCTAGGTGGGTTGGAAAGTGAATTTCCCGACGATTGTTGTGCATTAGGAACTTGGGTTGTTACCAAATAAATTTCCCTCAAAGGTGCTTGTGCTGCACTCATAATTTTCTCCTTCAATTTTCCTAGGGATTTCGCAATAATATCTGCTACTTTTGCTTCATCAAGAGGAGATTGAGGTTGAGGCATAGAAGGCATTCCTGTCTACATCATATAGGCTGGAATCAAAGTATATGGATTTAAACACTTGACACATTTGAATTTGTAGTTACCGATGGATTTAAAGGAACGGTCACATAAGACATGTTCTTAGATAACCCGCCTGAAGTGCTGGTAGGGTATTCCATCCAAGGTTCCTTGAAGAGATCTCTCCGTCGTTGTTGACTAAGCTGCACTTCTTCCCACCATCTAGCATGCGTTTTAGCATCTGCTAGCATAGCTGGTCGTTGTAAACTAACATGCTGATGAACTTCCGGATTAAGCCCATCAATAAACTTACATTTTTGCGTGGGATCATCAGGAGCGGGATTCATCTTTCGAATAATCGTCTCCATATGCTCAATGTAATGTTCAACGCTTTCAGTTGCTCCTTGGGACAAATAATCTAATTGAAGAGCCAATCTATCTTGAAAACCTTGTCGCCTAAATTTTTCGAGAAAAGATCTTGATAAGGCAGCATAGGTTCCTTTATGTTGAGCATCCAGGTTCCCATACCACCTCGCTGCCTCATCTTTTAATGTTGCAGGGAAGATATGAAGCTTTTGGTCATCGTCTATTATCTCATTGGCGACACAAGTAACCTCAAATTGTTGCGAATGGGCATCGGGATCTTCGTCCCACAGTCCCCCAAATTGCGTAAAGTCAACTAATCTGACTGGGTTTCGAGCCATTGTTTCCTTAAATAGTGTTCCTAGTCCAAAATCTGAAGTAGAGTCAGACCACACGGTGTCGTGCTGCTGCGCATCCGAGCTGTAAACACCTCCATTTTTGTTGTGCATCTGTGTTATCTTTTCGCGTGTGTTTCATTGTGTGTGATTGCTGCATTATCTACCCGTCCTTTCAGTACCCGCATCCAATGTACATACTCCACTTGTGTGTTTGTGTTTGTGTGTGTTTCAGTTTGTATGCATGTTGTATGTGTGACAGAAAAATATGAAAAATTGATGCCAAAGAGTAATATTATGTTGTCAATTACAATGATGAATTCCAAGAAAAGTGCAGGATATCGTGGAATCGAAGGAAGGCTCGGGAATTCGCTGTGGATGCTGCGATGCAGTGGTTAGCTGTTCATCATTTGAAGCTCATGCTGAATGTGGAGATGGGGGAAGATATTGTTCTTTGTGATGGATGCCCAGGAGCATAACACATAGAATGTGCTGGTCTATCCTGCATACCGGAGGGAGATTGGTTTTGTTCTCTCTGTCAAAACAATCTTGGGGGAGATAAGAGACAAGTGTCTAGAACAAGTGTAAAGAGGTGGGTTAGGCTTCCTGTTTTGAAAGTTGGAGGGAAAGATAAAAAGCTTTGCATTCTCAAAATAGCCTTACCAATGCTATGTTGAGATTGGGGGGGGGGGGGGGTCTGCCCGTCTGACATGGGAAATTTTGGAAATTTACGGAGGCACGGAGACTACAGTCACTATTCTTGGATACGCCCTGTTTTCCCCGGATCACCATAGCCTATCTTTGGCTCTGGCAATTTTTGGAGCCGCATGCAGTTGCAACGCCTGTCTCTGGATGAGAGGAGGCGTCGGATGATTCTGCAGCTTCTCTTTTTCAAAAGTTCAATGGTCTGATGGATCAAACTAAATATCAATGTCATCATACATCTCTCCTTCCTCAGCATCCGGCAGCACGACGTAGTTCTCATCCTCTCCCCCAATTCCATCCACTTCCCTGTCGTCTTCTTCACCATCATCGCCCTCGGCACCATCGCCACCACCGTTAACCCCATCAACACCCCTGCCGAGATCCTCAAGCAGATCCTCGACTCGAAGGCCAAGCTCATCGTCACCGTCCCAAAGCTCCTTCACAAGGTTACAGAGTTTGGCTGGCCCATCATCCTCATCAATGAGGAGAAACACCATGTTGATGCTCAACCGCAAGTCAAATTGCTCACAGATATTGTCCGGGCAGCTGTCTCATACCATGTCCCTGCATTTAACATCAAGCAAACCGACTGTGCTGCGCTATTCTACTCCTCTGGCACAACCGGGGCCAGCAAAGGTGTTGTCCTGTCTCATCGCAATTTTATTGCTGCAGCTTTGATGATCAACGCGGATGCAGATTTGCATGATGAGAGGGATCTTTCTTTTTTTTGTGTATCATCCCCATGTTCCATGTGTATGGCTTGTCAGTAATTGTGTTTGGTCAGCTTCAGAGGGGCAATTCCATCATCACTATGCCCAAGTTTGATTTCCTTCAGTAGCTAAAAACGAAGCTTGGAGGAGACATGGAGGGATCTTCATCGATAATTGGAGGAGGTTGAATCAACTGTGGAACATTGAGTCCAAAGGGCAGGAAGGCTGCAGATACTATACAAAGGATTAAGGAAGACCGATGCACTACTTTCTTACGATCCTAATCTAAGAATACCTTTGTGGCCCTCGATTGATGCAGCAAAGCAGGGAATCCTGAGTGTCTGGGACAGAAACTGGAGGCAGAGTTAGTGAAGATTCGGCAGAGGAGTATGATAGTGCTGCCTCAGATTCTATGGAGACAGAACTCCAATGAATAGGGGTCTGAACTCAACTCGTAGAGCAAAGTGGGCACATTCACCTGATTTGATTCAGCACTCAAAAAGAAATGCTACTTACCATGAGAAGAAGCATTTACCACCTCCAAGAGGGAATGCACCGAGGTGATTGTTGCAGTCAGTTGTGCGAGAGGCTGTAACAAGTGTCTCTAAGAGATCAAAACCTATGAACCGCCTACGGTCAATTGTATCTACTAACATTGAGTACTCAGAGAGTGCTAGTGTACATCAGCCTATTTGCATGCAGGAGGCTCAACCTGTTCATGTACAAGATCCTCTTGCCATTCGATAAGGTAGAAGAGTTAAACCAGCTATAATGATGGCCATGAAAGCAGCTGCAGCTGCAGCAGAGGACGTTACAAGAGCAAGGAAGAAGTGAGTTCATCTTCAAACAAGCAAGAAGAGGGTGCATCATCAGATCTTCAAGGAAAGATTAAACAGTCTGAAAACATTACTAAAAAGGATGAAGAGAAACGAGGCCTGGAAGATCCTTTTGCTTTGATTAAGGATGATGCAGCAGTAGAGGGGACTGGTGTTGAGATATCGAGCTCCACTCGTGATACGCCAGGGTGACCGTTGTGCATTTATGTCACCGACGTGTCAGTTGCAGACGCGGTTGGTACACCGCCCATGAATAATAGCTACATGATAGCTATCCTTATCTACTCTAGTTTGTGGCTCAGTTAGTATGCAACCTTAGTTAGTTGAGTTTGGTTTGAGACCCATATAGAGGGTTCTTCTATTTCTTTGTACTAGAGTTCTTTTGGCTTACACAACTAAGAAGAGGAAAACTGTTTGCAGCCTCCACCTTTGTGTGTATTCCCCCATTGTGCAAGCAAGAAAGCTACAAGTGAGACTCCTTCCTTCTCTCCCACAATCTTGACATGGTATCAGAGCCTTGTTCGTGGTAAGGAGCTCAAGAAAGCAAGCCAAGCTCGCGGTGGTCTGGTTGAGACGCCCTTCGCGGTGAAGCAAGAGGGCAGTATATGCTGCGAGATAGGGTTTTAGCCCTCGGCGACCTTGTTTTTTTGATTTGAGGCCATTTCGGGGCCTGTTTTGCAGACGGAAGTTTTCTGCACGCACTCAGGAAAAGGCTCGGTTTTATGCTGTGCAGCCACTGTTCTACAGGTCGGTGAATAGTTACAGTAAAAATTGCATTGTATGCTTGTGCGCAGAGACATTGGGAGTTACAGAATCATCCCTGTTGCCTGTTGATGCAAAATCGTCACTAGGAAGTGACTGTGTGGTCAAATACCACTTTCGCCAGTTTTGCAGATTCTCCCTTGTGAGGGTGAAGCTGTGGTTTTTGCAGTGACAGAATTTTTTGCAGTCTTTTGTAATGGCATCTGATTCTCTTTCACAGATTGTCACTGAAAAGCTTGACAAGAACAACTTCCAGGCATGGAATTTTAGAATGACGAATTTCCTTATGGGAAAAGGATATTGGGAATTTGTTGCAGGAAATGAAGAAGAACCAGTTCTTCCTGATGTTCCCAATCAACAGCAAATGCAGGCATTCAAAGCATGGCATGAGAGAGCCAGGAAAGTTATGTATTGGCTGTCTATCAGCATTTCAGACTCCATGATTGTGCATATTCAGGATGCAAGTACGCCAAAGGAGGCATGGGATACTCTGTCAAAGATGTATAGCACAAATACGCAAGCCAGGAAAATGCAGCTCAAGCAAGAGTTGCACAATGTGCAAAGAGAAAATATGAGCATCAACGACTACCACATGAAGGTAAAGAAGATTGCAGATGCACTTGCTTCCATTGGGTCACCAGTGGAAGATGATGATTTAGTTTCTGTGACCTTGAATGGTCTAGGAAAGGATTATGCACAGTTTCGGACATCCATTTCAGTTCGTGAAAGATTTCCTGATTTTGAGGAGTTGATTGCTCTTCTAATTTCTGAGGAACAGAGAAATGGTGGTGCATCTTCTTCAGGAGGAACTTCAAAAGAAGCTGTCTTCTACTCAAATGCTGGAAGAGGTAGAGGCAGAGGTAGAGGAGGCCGATTTGGAGGCCGTGGTAGAAATCAGAATATGCAGCAAACTCAAGAAAACCAGTCCTATGGAGGAGGACGTGGTAACTCTAGAGGCAGGGGGAGCCAAAGAGGTCGTGGTGGATGGCAAAGAGGCCAAAATGCAAACAGTAATGTTGAATGCTACTATTGTGGTAAAATGGGTCATATGGCTAAAGACTGTTATAAAAAGCAGAATGACATCATGAATGGAAAACTGCAACAAGGAAATTATGCATCCTCTAGTAGACAGGGTGATGACAGAAATGAGCATCTGTTTATGGTGCAGCACATGAACAATTCTGTGACAAGTGCAGAAGAAAGCAACGATGTATGGTATGTTGACTCAGGTGCATCAAACCATATGACAGGTCATGCAGAATGGATGGAGGATGTAAGGAAAATGGAAAAACCAGGATTTGTGGAGACTGGTGATGATACTGCACATCCTATTGTGCAGATTGGAAAAATTCCTTTGTCTATGCAGGATGGGAAAAAGAAATACCTGTCCGATGTATTTCATGTCCCAAATATCACCAAGAATCTGGTTTCTGTTGGTCAAATGGTTGAACAGGGCTTGCAGGTCAGATTTAATCCTCATGGATGCTTTGTTGAGGATATGAAAAATAAAGGTCGCTTGGTAGCAAAAGGAAAGAAGAAGGGCAGAATGTTTACATTGGATGCAGACATGTCTGAATTGAGTGCAGCAATGTTTGCACATGGGACCGGTGTAGTTGCAGATATTGATATCTGGCATAAACGCATTGGTCATGTTAATGTACAGTGACTTAAATCAATGCAGGCCCAAAATATTGTTGCAGGATTGCCAAAATTCAAGGTTGCAGAAATGCATAAGGTATGTGAAGCCTGTCAGTTTGGAAAACAGGCAAGGAAACCATTTCCTAGACATGTTCAAGAGAGTGAGAAGCCATTGGAATTAATCCACTCTGATGTGTGGACAACTAAAGCTGCATCTCTTGGAGGCTGTCATTATTTTGTCAGTTTTATTGATGACTATAGCAGAAAAGTTTGGGTGTATTTTATGTAAAAGAAAAGTGAAGTTTTTGGGCATTTCAAAACTCTTAAAGCTATGGTTGAAAAAGAAACAGGTCTGCAGATAAAATGCCTAAGGTCAGATGGAGGGGGAGAGTACCTCTCAAATGAGTTTGCAAGGTTCCTGCAGGAGCATGGCATAAAGCAGCAATATTCATGCAGTCATACCCCACAGCAAAATGGAATTGCAGAAAGGAAAAACAGACATATTGGAGAGGTGTCTCGTGCCATGCTCAATGAAAAAGACCTGCCAGATTTTTATTGGGCTGAAGCAGTTGCTACAGCAGTCTATATAATGAACAGGACTCCCACTGCAGCAATACATGGAATGACTCCAGAGGAGAGGTATACTGGTAGGAAACCAGATATTTCTCATTTGAAAATTTTTGGTTGCATTGCCTATGTACATGTGCCAGATGAGTTGAGATCCAAGTTGGATCCAAAAGCTGAGAAGTGCATCTTTATTGGTTACTCTCTGCAGCAAAAAGGGTATAGATGCTATAACCCTTCTACTCGTAAGTTTACAGTGAGCAGAGATGTTGTTTTTTATGAGATGAGTAGCTGGTATAAACCAGTAAATGTGATTGATGATGTAGATGCACAAAATGGTAATGCTGCACAGAATTCACAGCAGCAGTCACAAAATATTAGTGGACCTGGAGCGTCCTCTAGCAGTGGTTCACATTCTTCGCCATGGACAGGCAGATTGAGATCAGGAGATTCTTCTCAAAGCAATGCAGATAGTGGTATGCAGGTATCACGAAAAGGAAAAGAGAAGGTTGATCAGCCCATGTTTGATGTGAATGCAGGTCACTCTTATGTGGATGGTGAATCCAGTGGCTCAGAACAGAGCATTGATGATGAGTTGGGTATTCCTTCTATTGTTACACCTGGAGTAAGGAAGACCAGGGATGTTTTGAGAGCACCTGGGAGTGAACCCACTTTGCGCAGGTCTACCAGAGTTAGGTATCCTGTGGATAGGCTGAAATATGATGGATTTACAGCCATTCACTATGCATATATGGTCAAGGTGATACAGGAACCAGAACCCACTTCTTTTGAGCAAGCCATGGGAAAAGAAAAATGGGAGAAAGCCATGGATGAAGAAATGGATGCCTTGGAAGCAAATGCTACATGGGAGTTAGTACCTTTGCCTAAAGATAAGAATGCAATTGGCTGTAAGTGGGTTTATAAGGTGAAGCACAATGCAGATGGTTCTGTGAACAGATACAAGGCAAGATTAGTAGTCAAGGGGTATGCACAAACATATGGCATTGACTATGAAGAAACATTCAGTCCGGTTGCAAGGATGGCAACTGTAAGAGCAGTCATTGCTATGGCTGCATCAAAGCGATGGTCTTTACATCAGATGGATGTAAAGAATGCCTTCTTGCATGGTGATTTGCAAGAAGAGGTCTATATGGAGCAGCCACCAGGATATGTGCATGCTGTTCATCCTGAGTTTGTTTGCAGGTTGAAGAAAGCCTTGTATGGCTTGAAGCAAGCACCTAGAGCATGGTCTGACAAGATAGGGCAGTATCTTGTCACTATTGGCTTTCAGATTTCCAAGGCAGATTTCTCACTTTATGTGAGAAAAACAGAGAAAGGTATTATGCTACTTGTCATTTATGTTGATGATTTGATTATGACAGGTGACAGTGATGAAGATATCCTTCATGTGAAAATGCTATTGAAGCAGAAGTTTGAGATGAAGGATTTGGGAGAGCTGCGTTATTTCTTGGGCATTGAGGTGATTAGATCACCAAGTGGGATACAGCTCTTGCAGAGGCAGTATGGATTGGACATGCTGTCCAAATATGGGATGACAGGCTGTAAGCCTATTTCAGTTCCTTTGGAGCAGAATGTGAAGCTGAGCGCAGATGCAGGTGAGCTTCTGGAAGACCCTACTATGTACAGACGCATAGTAGGAAGCTTGATTTATATGACTATTACCAGGCCAGATTTGAGCTATGCTGTTGGATTGGTAAGTCAGTTTATGCAGGCTCCAAGGAAACCGCATTTGGATGCAGCTAGACGCATACTCAGGTATGTGAAGTCCACATTGCAGTATGGACTATTTTATGAGACTGGGGTTCAGATACAGCTGCATGGATACACTGATGCTGATTGGGCTGGTAGTATTTCTGATAGACGATCTACCAGTGGATATGTGTTCTCTTTTGGGAGTGCTGCAGTCACTTGGAGCAGCAAGAAACAGCCTACAGTTGCCTTGTCGAGCACAGAGGCTGAGTACAGGGGTGCAGCAATGGCTGCATGTGAGGTAGCTTGGTTGCATAAGCTACTTTATGATATGCATCAGTCTACAGATGGGCCAGTTGTCATCTATTGTGACAACGTGAGTAGTATACACTTGGCAAATAACCCAGTCTATCATGCTAGAACAAAGCACATTGAGGTGCATTATCACTATGTGCGAGAGAGGGTTTTACTAGGTCTTATTGATCTAGTTTATGTCAGCACAGAGGATCAGGTAGCTGACATATTCACGAAGGCATTGGGCGCAGAGAAGCTGCGCAAGTTCAGAGACCTGCTTGGTGTGCAGGAATTGGGATTGAGCTCGAGGGGGAGTGTTGAGATATCGAGCTCCACTCGTGATACGCCAGGGTGACCATTGTGCATTTATGTCACCGACGTGTCAGTTGCAGACGCGGTTGGTACACCGCCCATGAATAATAGCTACATGATAGCTATCCTTATCTACTCTAGTTTGTGGCTCAGTTAGTATGCAACCTTAGTTAGTTGAGTTTGGTTTGAGACCCATATAGAGGGTTCTTCTATTTCTTTGTACTAGAGTTCTTTTGGCTTACACAACTAAGAAGAGGAAAACTGTTTGCAGCCTCCACCTTTGTGTGTATTCCCCCATTGTGCAAGCAAGAAAGCTACAAGTGAGACTCCTTCCTTCTCTCCCACAATCTTGACAACTGGTGCTTCTTTGACCGAAGAACAGAAACCAAATATCAACCTGGCTACTCAATTAGTTATGGAATCGATCATGGAATCTGCTGGTCAACCTGTGGCGGTTTCTGCCATATAAGAGACAACTAGCGTAACAGAACCTCAGACTTCTGTGGGTGCCCTTGCAGATGAAGAAAGAGGAATCAAAACAGGAGTGTCTAGTAATTTGTCATCACCATTTTTCCTAACCTGGGAGCCTTCTTTGCTGATGTATAACGAGGATAATACAACTAAGTCTTGAATTCGGTTGAATTCCTTGGTACCCTGAACAACAAGCTCTTATGCTTTATTGTCATTTATTTTGACTTCATATCCATAAATCTTCAACACTGGTCTATGAAAAGAGCTTTATCAAAACTTTGTAGCTGACGGACACTTAGCCTAAGCAAATTCCTGCACAAGCTGGATATTCAGAATGAATATTCATGGATCTCTTGTAATTTACTTGACAAGCAATATAGTGATCTTTGACATAAAAAATTGAGATCTTCTTGTTAGCTTCTTTCCTTGCTGTATCTTGAACCCCGTGTTCTGCAGCTCTTACACGAACTCTACGATATTTCTGGTGAACCCGACATGAAAGTGCTACGTCAATTTTCAGCAAGATGGGAGACTCACAAGAAGAGATGACAGATGACAATATCATGAAGCATCTATTTCAGTCATTTACAACCTATATGCAGCAGCAAGCTCACGGGAAACGTGATAGTGATGCCATGGATGTCTTGAAAGCTGTCCAACAGGAGATGAAGCAATTCAACGGCCAACAAGTTTCAACTTACCTGCATTTGTATGAAGAAAAGATGAAGTTTTTTGGGGTTTCTCAATATGTTTGGAGCCGCTACTTCTTGCGGATCATGGTTCGCGCACTTGAAGTCCAAATTTCAGAAATTCAAGGGACACATGCTGGTTGGACAGAGTTTAAGAAGGCATTAAAAGATGAATATTTCTTGGAGGATACAGGTCTTATGAACCGCAGGAATTTCTTAGCATGGGTTTCTATGCCTAATAAGGGACTTTCAGTTACCGCCCTTCTGCGAGAGTTTGAGAGCCGCTATGATCAGTTGGATGGAACTGAGCAGCAAGCTTTGGAGATGCAGAAAGTGGAATTATTTTTACAAGCTGTTGATGCTGATTTACAGGAAAAGTTGGATGATCTTTCGGAAGATCAAGCTACCGATTCAGGTTTAAAGACCGAGTGGAGACATGTCATTGATGCTGTGAATGCTCTTGTTAAGAAGCAGTGCAGGAGAGTACGATTGCATCATAATACAGGATCTGCTTCTGAAAAATCATTGGAGACCTCTACTTCTACCCCTGCTGCAAGTTCTATGCCTAAGCCTACTCCTCCTGTTGTAAATCCACCAGTTCCTACTGCTCCAGTGCCCTTATCCGTAGATGATGTTATTAAAGGCTTAGCAGATTTGACGATAGAGGCAGTCAAAGCTGAAGTTGGAAAGTTAAAAGAGCAACTTATGTTAGTACCTGTTGTAGCACCTGCTCCAGCGACTGCTTTTACAGTTGGCCAAAGAAAAGGGAGACGATGTATTTGGTGCGATAGTACAGAGCACCAACACTGCAGAGATTGTGATGCTTTTCAGGAAGCGCGTAAGAAGAATGTAGTATTTTGGAGACAAGATGGGAAGATATGGCTGACAAAGACTGGTGCTCCTCTTGACACGAACTTTGGTAAGGGAGGCATGAAGAAGCTCATTGATGATATGGCTGCGCGATCAGCTTATGTGAGTGTTAGAGGAGATGCTTCAGCTTATGGAGTCCAGCTTGAGCAGAAATCAGATGGAGACTCTGCTTTATGGTCCTCTGCCTTGGAGATAATGAGAAGAGGGAAAGTTCAGGCATCCACTATGACTTCTGTGGGCTCCAGCATCCGAGGAGAGACGGGATGGGATTCTCCTGTTGACAGGTATTCTATTTTTTCTTATATGGCGAAAACACAGGGTTTAGATGCCATGGTTGAGGAAAAGAGAAGAAGAGATGAGGAGGATCTCAGCACCTCCAAAAAGACAAGAGGGGGTGACTTTGTTTCACCACCTGTTACAGCTCCACCTATGACGAGTTCTCCAGCTCATTCAGGTCCTGAACAACCTATGGGAGACAAGTAGATGAAAGAAAAGAGACAACCAAGAAAGGAGCCAGGATTCAAGCTCTTGTCGGACCTTGATATGCAGACGGATATGAGTAAGATTTTTCATGAAAGAATTTTGAATAGTGAAGTCACTTTTACTATTGGAGAAGCTCTTGGGATTGCTAGAAGAGAAATACAGGATCAGATGCAGGATCTTTTGCAGAGGAAACGACATGCGATGGAAGGACCTGCTTTACAGGGATTATGGCATGGAGCTCTTGGGGAAGAGCATGATGATGTAGTGATGGTTGAGAATGCTTCTGTCAATCCGCAGTTGGAGAAAATAGTTCAGCCTATGCAGTATGAAGATGATGATTCCCCTATCCTCATTCCTCGTAGCCATTTTTCACGCAGTCATTGGGCTAGAGCAACCACTGAGATGGTGGTAAGGATTGGAGAGAAACAGATTCCTTTGGTCGCTTTAGTCGATCATGGTTCCGAGATTAATCTTATTGCTCGAGGTGTTTATGAGAGTGGCAAGTGGCCTATGGATGCAGAGCATGGCTGGCGCATGAGAGTAGCCAATAATACTTCTGGTGATATGTATCTACTTGTCCGAGCATCAGAATTTCTATTGGTAATGTTGAAGAGGATTATCATTGCTTTATTCAGGATTCTTGCTCTTATTCGATTATTCTTGGACAGCCTTTCATTACAGAAGCAAGAATGGAGACGAAAGTGATGGATGACTGCTCACCCCTTGCGTAAGGCACCACTACCTGCGAAGGAGTTGGATTTTCATTAGGTAGCGCTGTCTTGCGAGACGCCAGTGGTACGGAGCGGAGAAAAGAGGAGATCTCGCCTCCTGGCAGCCAGTCTTTCTCCACTAATTTTGTTGGTTTTTCTTCAGATAGTTCAGTGAGTTATCAAAAAATTTCAGATTTGTCTAGAGCTGCCAGGCAGTACATTGGTCGTAAGGAGAAAGAGTTGAAGACTGCAGGTATTTTGCAAGCAGGAGAGCATGTAGATGGGCTGTATGAAGGGATGTCTTATGCGGATACATTGTCTGAGATGGGAAATATGCTGAAAACTGATGTATGTAAGGGTTCAAAGATCATACCTATGCAAACCTTGGATATGTATCAGGAAATTTTTGATTTTATGCTGAAAACAGAGTCAGAGGCTGAGAAAACTCAGCAAACCGAATCTATGGCTGATCTTGATCAGCTTTCAGAGTTGCAGAAGGCTGAAACCATTCAGCCAACAGAGTTTAATGCTGAAAAATTTCAGCATACAGAGTTTCAGGCTGCACCCATGCAGTCCATAGAGCAAAGGGCTGAAATCTTTCAGCCACAACAGAGTTCAGAGTTGCTGAAAAATTGCAGAAAATGCAGCAAAAAAGAGAGTGTCTGACTAATGTCAAGGTTGATACGAACTATAAAACAGTTGATAAGAAGGTTAAGCCGGTTGCAGGGGCGCTTCCTCCTGATTGTGATGAGCAGATAGAAAAAGCTATGAAGCAGCCTATATTGAGAGATCTTGCAAATATTGGACATAAATTTACTGCTGAAACTCTTGCAGAATTGAAGATTGGGAATGATGATTTCTTGCTTCCAGTGGAAAAAGAATGTTTTAGAGAGATGCTTAGACGACATGGTAAGGCATTTGCTTTCTTTCCTCATGAAATTGGCTGCATTAGTCCCGAATTGGTTGCACCTATGGTCATCTTCATTGTTCCTCATGTGCCATGGAATATACGTCCTATACCTGTGCCTAGAGCACACTTGCCAAAGCTAATAGAGTTGCTGAATGAGAAGATTAAGATGGGAATTTTGGAACCCTCTTCTGCGCCCTATTCTAACAGGTGGTTTACTGTACCAAAGAAGAATGGTACCTTGAGATTTATTCAGGATATGCAGCCCGTGAATAGACTAACAATCAGGAATGTGGGAACAGGTCCAGTTGTGGATGAGTTTGCTGAGGCTTTTGTAGGACGAGCCATCTATTCCCTAGGTGACTTGTATTCTGGTTATGATTAGTTTCAGCTTGCCTTGGAAAGCAGGGATATTACTACTATGCGGACACCTATTGGTCTTGTGAGGATGTGTACCTTGCCTCAAGGTGCCACCAACTTAGTTGCTCATATGATGAATACTATGCATAGAGTTCTACGAGACTATATTCCACTGTATACCATGCCTTTCCTAGATGATGTGCCTATTAAGGGTTGTGCAGAAGAAGAAAAGAATGAGAGTCTTGATTTGCAAGGATGTAGACAGTTTGTGGCTGAACACTTGGTTGCTTGTGAGCAAATATTGACACGATTAGAGGAGGTGAATTTGACTCTTTCAGGGCTGAAATCTGTCTTTGGTGTTAATGAAGTCATCATAGTTGGGCATATGGTTGGTTATTATGGCAGGAAGCCTTCACCTGCAAAGGTGGATGCCATAAGCAGGATTGCAGAGTATTGCTCGACTACTTCAGAGGTGCGGAGATTTGTGGGAGCTTGTGTATTTTACATGATTTGGATTCCTCATTTTGCTCACATAGCAGATGTTCTCTATCAATTGCTTCGAAAGGGGCAGAAATTTCATTGGGATGAGAAGCATTCGAAATCCATGTGTAAACTCAAGAAGCTGTTGCAGTCAGCTCCTACTCTTCGCAAGGCGGATTATCAGTGTGGACGGCCAATCATGTTGACAGTTGATACTAGCCCTATTGGCATAGGATGGGCAGTGGGACAGGATGATGCTGATGGAAACAGATATGCAATCCGCTTTGGAGCTAAAGTTCTTAATGAGCGACAGAGGAGATATCCGCAGATTAAAAGAGAATTGTGGGGAGTAGTCACTGCACTGAAGTGTGATAAAGGGTATTTTATTGGTGCTTCAGTTGTTGTGGAAACAGATTGTTTGCCTTTGCTTGGCATGATTACTAGCTGTTCGACTCCAGATATAGCGATGCTTCGGTGGATTGCCTACATCAAATCATTGAATCCAGAATTTCGACACATAGCAGGAAAAGATAATCCAGTTGTTTGCTGACATGCTATCTAGAGCGAGATATGAGGATGAGGAGTCAATGCTTGCAGAAGATGATGAGACAGAGTTTGCAGCTTCTGTCCTTGTTCATGATTGCCATGTATCTACAGTTGAAGCCTTTACTGAAGAACTCTATGTTGACGAGTGGCTGCAAATTGGACAATATCTAAGTTCATTGACTCGAAGAGCTGATTGGACAGATGATGAATTCAAGAAAATCAGAAGAAAGGCTTATGGGTATTTCTTGAAAGATAGTTTTCTTTGGAAGCATCCAAAGAAGAGAGGCAGCCTACACTTGAGAGTAGTTTGTGAGGTAGCGATGCAGATATAGATTATGCGAGAGTCTCATGAGAGTTCTTGGGCTGGTCATAGAGGTGTGTAGGCTACCTATGAGAAAATCAAAGAAAGATACTGGTGGAAAGGGATGTATAAAGATGTTTCCCACTTTGTGGAGACTTGCAGGGACTGTCAACTCTACTCTTTAGTGCGGCATCGTGATGAGTTGCATCCAACCTATCCACTATGTATGCATTATAAATGGGTGGTTGACTTGGTTACTTTGCCAGTGGGACTTTGGCAGATGAGATATCTTGTCTTAGCTAGGGAGGATCTTACAAACTATGTTGAAGGCAGATCTTTGCGGAGGAAGACCACCACTATAGTATGTAAATTCTTGTTGGAAGAAATATTTTGCAGGTATGGATGTATAGGCAAGATTACTGTTGATCGTGGAGAGCTAGATGCAGACGAAGCTAGAGAATTTTTCTCACGGCTTGGGATTAAGTTGGCTCTTACTACTACTTACAATCTAGAGGGAAATGGCAAGAGCGAAAGAGGACATCCGCCGATAGTTAAGGCATTGGCAAAAGCTTGTAGAGGTCGGATTGGAGATTGGCCGAGATTATTACCTTTTGCATTGTGGGCAGACCGCTCTACACATAGCGTGACTATTGGATATATGCCTGCAGAGTTGATGTATGGGCAAAAACCTGTCATGCCTACTGAAATTTGTGGTGGATGTCGTGCTGCTGCGCATCCGAGCTGTAAACACCTCCATTTTTGTTGTGCATCTGTGTTATCTTTTCGTGTGTGTTTCATTGTGTGTGATTGCTGCATTATCTACCCGTCCTTTTAGTACCCGCATCCAATGTACATACTCCACTTGTGTGTTTGTATTTGTGTGTGTTTCAGTTTGTATGCATGTTGTATGTGTGACAGAAAAATATGAAAAATTGATGCCAAAGAGTAATATTATGCTGTCAATTACAATGATGAATTCCAAGAAAAGTGCAGGATATCGTGGAATCAAAGGAAGGCTCGGGAATTCGTTGTGGATGCTGCGATGAAGTGGTTAGCTGTTCATCATTTGAAGCTCATGCTGAATGTGGAGATGGGGGAAGATCTTGTTCTTTGTGATGGATGCCCAGGAGCATAACACATAGAATGTGCTGGTCTATCCTACATACCGGAGGGAGATTGGTTCTGTTCTCTCTGTCAAAACAATCTTGGGGGAGATAAGAGACAAGTGTCTAGAACAAGTGGAAAGAGGTGGGTTAGGCTTCCTGTTTTGAAAGTTGGAGGGAAAGATAAAAAGCTTTGCATTCTCAAAATAGCCTTACCAATGCTATGTTGAGATTTGGGGGGGGAGGGGTCTGCCCGTCTAACATGGGAAATTTTGGAAATTTACGGAGGCGCGGAGACTAAAGCCACTATTCTTGGATACGCCCTGTTTTCCCCGGACCACCATAGCCTATCTTTGGCTCTGGCAATTTTTGGAGCCGCATGTAGTTGCAACGCATGTCTCTGGATGAGAGGAGGCGTCGGATGATTCTGCAGCTTCTCTTTTTCAAAAGTTCAATGGTCTGATGGATCAAACTAAATGTCAATGTCATCATACATCTCTCCTTCCTCGGCATCCGGCAGCACGACGTAGTTCTCATCCTCTCCCCCAATTCCATCCACTTCCCTGTCGTCTTCTTCACCATCATCGCCCTCGGCACCATCGCCACCACCGTTAACCCCATCAACACCCCTGCCGAGATCCTCAAGCAGATCCTCGACTCGAAGGCCAAGCTCATCGTCACCGTCCCAAAGCTCCTTCACAAGGTTACAGAGTTTGGCTGGCCCATCATCCTCATCAATGAGGAGAAACACCATGTTGATGCTCAACCCCAAGTCAAATTGCTCACAGATGTTGTCCGGGCAGTCGTCTCATACCATGTCCCTGCATTTAACATCAAGCAAACCGACTGTGCTGCGTTATTCTACTCCTCTGGCACAACCGGGGCCAGCAAAGGTGTTGTCTTGTCTCATCGCAACTTTATTGCTACAGCTTTGATGATCAACGCAGATGCAGATTTGCATGATGAGAGGGATCTTTCTTTTTTTTGTGTATCATCCCCATGTTCCATGTGTATGGCTTGTCAGTTATTGTGTTTGGTCAGCTTCAGAGGGGCAATTCCATCATCACTATGCCCAAGTTTGATTTCCTTCAGTAGCTGAAAACGAAGCTTGGAGGAGACATGGAGGGATCTTCATCGATAATTGGAGGAGGTTGAATCAACTATGGAACATTGAGTCCAGAAGGGCAGGAAGGCTGCAGATACTATACAAAGGATTAAGGAAGACCGATGCACTACTTTCTTACGATCCTAATCTAAGAATACCTTTGTGGCCCTCGATTGATGCAGCAAAGCAGGGAATCCTGAGTGTCTGGGACAGAAACTGGAGGCAGAGTTTAGTGAAGATTCGGCAGAGGAGTATGATACAGCTGTCTCAGATTCTATGGAGACAGAACTCCAATGAATAGGGGTCTGAACTCAACTCGTAGACCAAAGCGGGCACATTCACCTGATTTGATTCAGCACTCGAAAAGAAATGCTACTTACCATGAGAAGAAGCATTTACCACCTCCAAGAGTGAATGCACCGAGGCGACTGTTGCAGTCAGTTGTGTGAGAGGCTGTAACAGGTGTCTCTAAGAGATCAAAACCTGTGAACCGCCTACGGTCAATTGTATCTACTAACATTGAGTACTCAGAGAGTGCCAGTGTACATCAGCCTGTTCGCATGCAGGAGGCTCATCCTGTTCATGTACAAGATCCTCTTGCCATTCGACAAGGTAGAAGAGTTAAACCAGCTATAATGATGGCCATGAAAGCAGCTACAGCTGCAGCAGAGGACGTTACAAGTGTAAGGAAGAAGTGAGTTAATCTTCAAACAAGCAAGAAGAGGGTGCACCATCAGATCTTCAAGGAAAGATTAAACAGTCTGAAAACATTACTGAAAAGGATGAAGAGAAACGAGGCCTGGAAGATGCTTTTGCTTTGATTAAGGATGATGCACTGCAGTAGTAGAGGGGACTGGTGCTTCTTTGACCCAAGAACAGAAACCAGATATCAACCTGGCTACTCAATTAGTTATGGAATCGATCATGGAATCTGCTGGTCAACCTGTGCCGGTTTCTGCCATATAAGAGACAACTAGCGTAATAGAACCTCAGACTTCTGTGGGTGCCCTTGCAGATGAAGAAAGAGGAATCAAAATAGGAGTGTCTAGTAATTTGTCATCACCATTTTTCCTAACCTAGGAGCCTTCTTTGCTGATGTATAACGAGGATAATACAACTAAGTCTTGAATTCGGTTGAATTCCTTGGTACCCTGAACAGCAAGCTCTTATGCTTTATTGTCATTTATTTTGACTGCATATCCATAAATCTTCAACACTGGTCTATGAAAAGAGCTTTATCAAAACTTTGTAGCTGACGGACGCTTAGCCTAAGCAAATTCCTGCACAAGCTGGATATTCAGAATGAATATTCATGGATCTCTTGTAATTTACTTGACAAGAAATATAGTGATCTTTGACATCAAAAATTGAGATCTTCTTGTTAGCTTCTTTCCTTGCTGTATCTTGAACCCCGTGTTCTGCAGCTCTTACACGAACTCTACGACAACGGGTCCCTTGAATTCTCTGAATAAGGATCTTAATCCAAAGTCATATATGGCTCTTGATTGCTCTCTTTGATGGGGAATATGAAACAAAGAACGTAATCCCAAATCTGTCACTCGATCTATCCACAAGGGTTCTTTTGGTGCTTTAAATAAGTGGTTTAACCCAAAAGTAGATTCTAAATTCGAACTAAATGTAGATTCGTTACTCCCTATAGTGGCATTAGCTTCACTCTCCATGCTCTCACTTTGCGTACTCTTTGCCTCAATAGGACTATCAGTGCTTGAAACCACTCAATCCCACTGGTATGAAGCTGCTTCACTTTCCTTTGATGGTGTTCGATCAAATGATATGTTAGGCTCTAAGGATTCTACGTTTGAGTTAGACACAGCGTCTATTCCCAAGTTCAGTAATGCGTTGACCCTTTCAAGCCTTTCTAATAACCAAGCCTCCTGTCGCACCGCTCGTTCTCTAGCTCGCTGATCTCTAGCTTCGTTTTGTTGCCTCCTCTCTCTTCTAAATTCATCCATGATTACTAAACTAGCCCTTACTGTCATACTCCAAAATTGCGCTCGTTTTATTCAAAGCTATAAAATTAGGTTTTCGCTTGTATGCGCACTTAGAAGGTTCAATATAGTTGGCAACTCTGGGTCTATTTCCCCATATGACAACTTTTCTTCTTGCTTGGGGATTAAGCCTAAGATTTCAGCAACCTCTCTAACGTCTTTTGTGTCAAAAGTAATTTTTAGACCTCTGGATACACAGAATATCCCCATTTAAATTTCTTTTTATATTTCTCTTCTCCAACTGATTAAAATTAATTCTTTTTATTTATTCAAGTGATAGCAAACATTCAAAACAAATTTTCTAACGTACCATAAACCCATAATTTTAATTCCTTATAACATTTTCCCTCTCCGTATTGCAATTCGTCATTGCTTTTAGTGTTTAGATAATTAATTCGTTTTGCGAGAATAACGTCCTTTCTTTCTTCTTCTTTACTAAATACCAATCAGGATAAAAACAGGTACTCTCCGCACTCTAACGTAAACACATACATAGTTTATTTTAAATCCCCATATTTTCCTTTAATTTATCAGTTAGTCCTAGTGGCCTTCCACTCGTAATTATTTCAATAATCTAATTTCTCTAAATGTAAATACAATGTAGATATTTAATATAGACGCTAAGGCTTCATCTCATGCCATCTAATCATTAAATTATTAATTTTTATGTTGCTTTTAATTTAAACCAAATATTGTAGCTGAAATCTGACATTAGTAATTATTACAAAGTATTATTAAGCTTCTTATTCTTACCCTCCCATATTTCATAAATTTCCATACCACGGATAATCTCTATTTATCAAAACCAAAACACCATATCTTTATGCAAGCATTTCTTTAAGTAAAACATTATTAAATTGTTATTTCTTTCCTTTTAATCCTTACAAAAATACACTAACAACTCAGAAACTATCTTTTCAGCCTTTCACTAGGAATCCATAATTTTAATTGATAAATAACACATTTTATTTAAATGAAAACTATGATTTTTCTTTAAAAATAATACTTTTTGAATTTTTAAATATATTTAATAGTCTTTAAATATTATGAAAAAAACTTTAATAAAATTATAAAGGCATAGATTTTATGAAAAAAATATCATAAGTCATATTGGATCAACTAAAAATTTTGTAAAAATTCATATATATCAGAGCATTTTTTACTATTTTTGATTTTTAGAAAATAATTTCAGGTGCACATAAATATAGACAATCATTCAGCACAAGAAAACAAATTTCAAGACATTTTGTAAAAATACTAAACTGAACATTTACTCATAGTATATCATTTATTTTAAATAAATGAATTAAGATGCTTACGTGTTAAACCGTGGGTCGTCGTCACGTCTTTGGAGACCGTGTCCTCATGCAGTCCAGCCAAGGGTATCCTCCAGCCAATCATCTCGATCGTGAGCTTATACTATAGTCTTTTTTTCTCCTTCGGTCTCTCGCGCTCTATTGCTCTTTAACTCAATGTAAACCACCCTTAAAGGGTTTAGAAGGATTAAACTCTTAATGAAGAGTGAATTTTAGCTATGGTTTTAAGTTGAGGAGGCAACGACTTATGAGGGAGATGGAGACTAATTCAATATCTTTTTAATCTGCCCACCAAATCCTGCGTGAGATAGAGCGATTTGATGAGAGGAAATTCTTCTACTAGCCTATAAGCTCAGATCATGTGGTTACATTGATGCTCCATTTTGGCTATTAAAGAGAAAGCATGGTGATGAAGGTAGATATGAAGGTTTTGATGTTGTCTTTCTCCCCTGGCTTTGCCTTAATGCAGTTAAGATCTCCCTCTTCACTATCAAACTGATTTTGGGTATCTTCTATCTCTTCCTTTCATGGCTCTAGGAAGGCGCCTTGTCTTCTATTGGCTTTATTTCAAACAAGCAGGCGCAAGAATGAAGAATGATTATGACATTTTGAAGTAATGAAATTATGCCCTCTCTCATGCATTCGTCCCCTTGATTTTCGTCCCTCTCCGTCCCCTTAGCAAGATCAGAAAATCGGCACCCTTCTTCTCTTTATCATAGCTTCAATTTCCATGGCCTCAATCTCTAGGAAGCAAGTTCGAGAACGGCTTGTTAGAAGACCGCCTAATTTACCTTCCACATGCTGCTGAATTCAAAAGTTATGTCTGTCCATCCATAGAAAATTCGCATATTATCTGTCCATCGATCTTTGTTGCCCTCCTCGATTTGTTTGTAGTCTACAAGGTGCTCCTCCTTCGACTGGTTCATGGTGTGTAGGATTTGGTTTCAAAGCAACAAATCGACGCCCATTGAAGCAATAGATTGAACTCAGATATTTGGCCCCCTTCATTCGCAGACGCTATGATGCAGCATTCATCTCAAATACTTGGTCTGTATGCCATGGCATGGGACTCATTGCCATTCTATCTCTCCTATTCGTCGTCCAAAAAATTGGCGCCCTTTCTTTTCACGCCCCCCAAGATCACACTCTCCCTCTTCACTTCTCTTCCTTCAACGGCCTTTCTGATAACCACCTTTGGGCATGCCCATCATGGACATACCTCTACTGAGCTTCACTCCAAACATAGGATAGGCTTTATCAAACTTCCCAAATATCCTTGCATAGTTGACCTATCCAAAGCATGCTAGCTTCATATACAAGATCTAAATATATTGTATTAACACCACCCTTTTTCACCAATCTTCAACTACACTTATAAATGTGACTAATCATGCAAATCTACACACACACACATATATATATATATATTTGCTTTGGGCCATCTACAAAGGCAAGTATTTTCTAAATCCACCCTCTAGCGCAAAACTCCTTCAAACCAGGATTTTCCCCTTGCCAGACTGCAGAGACAGGTCCTCCAAAACAGCAACAACGAGCACCGCATCTGTAGTAAATTAATGTAAAAATTTGGTAATAAGGTGTCAATTGTATACAATTTTGCCTAAAAATTGTTGCAATATAGGTATTGTTTTTAGGTGTTGTCAAGCTTAGACTTCGGAGATGGTAGAGATAAGAGAAGGGTTGAAGGTTTCAAGCCAAGTTTTTGAAGATAAGAGACATCAGGGTGTAGGTAGATTCAAGGAGAGGAGCAGACGGAAGAGAAGGGGTTCAAAGAGATTGAAGATGTAGAAGAATACTCCCAAAAAGAATTAGAAAATATAGAATAATACTAACAGAGATGAAGCCTGCCAGTTTCTTTCAGCATTATGAGAAAATATAACTCTAATAGATAAAAACGTGTACAAAATAATACCTTCCTCTATGTTGCTCAGATTTCCAATCTGATGCTTCCAATGGCTCCGAAAGGGGGGTTAAATACCAGGACACCTACCTAGAATCATGCCACATCACTCCTTCATCTCTCCCACTTTCGAAGTGCTGTTCACTGTCTGAAAACAGCGATCGCGCGTCTCGCGATTTCGCTAATCTCTTTTTTTACATAAAATCCTCTCAAATTAGCCGAAAGCTACATGCTTTCTTTTACATGCCATCCTAATCTAGAAGTTGTCTATAGTTTTATAGATTTTTTACAAGAGATAATATCTAGAATATAAAAAATTGACTAAAATCTAATATTTTTGAACCATGGACACTAACACTAATGTCTAAAATGGCATTGGCTCTCTAAATCTAAAAGGAAGCCACACTCTAGATTTTTTTACACAGTGTGCGCGTAGCGGCACGACAACGCACTAATGCACCATCAATTGTGCACCCTAGCATACTCCCTCTACACCCCCTTGTCGATTCCTAAACCGGGTGTGAGATCTGGGTTTCCATCAATATTACCTCGAGTGATGTAAGTTATGGGGTGAGTGACTGTTTTCTCATTCCTCTTGAGTGCCCGTGAGTTGAGTGACTATCCTTAGCCAACGACACCTCCCACGACGGGCTTCATCAACCAGCTACCTCTCTGGGTGCTGCTGCATGGTCCCTGCCATGCTGGCTAAATGTTGGAGTGAGCCGTGGTACCTCCTGCAGTCGACTCCAGCCCTTCTATAGCAGTGACGATTCCTTCGACCATACAACATAATATTAGTAAGTTTGGAAATCTCCCAATTTCCATTTTTTGAATACTAAAAAGGTGGCACCCAGATAGCATGCCCATAAGTTTCTCAAAACCATATGATGTGACCTATTATTGGAAAGCGCTTGAAAAATGGAATCTATTGAGTTATAGAGTGCTTGATTTTGAGTTATAGTGTTCAAGTTATGACAAATCCAAAGATTTGACCACGTGTCCCAAACTTATGAAAATTTCCCATATTCCCCAATATGGTGTTATACACAAAACGGGCCAAGTCTTTCTAACCTTATCCTTATGATTGCAAGTGTACGTTATGTTTTAAGTGTGGGGACGCCAGAGTTCAGTCGGTTGACGAGTCCTAGGTTATGTTGTTGCATCTAACCCTGCCCGGTAATGTCTTAAGTGTGGGGACGCTAGAGTTCAGTTGGTTGACGAGTCCTAGGTTATGTTGCTGCATCTAACCCTGCCTGATAAGGTCTTAAGTGTGGGGACGCGTCCATGCGCATCTGTTCTGCATATCATCATGGAAATACATCTATCCATCTCCAAATGCGGAAATTCATTTTCTATACTCTGATGGGGTCCCTGCCCCACTCATCCATTCTATTTCCCCTATCCCTGGGGTTGTTCCTTGTCCGTTTGCCTCTATCCTATGTTTTGTCCTTTTTCCATGTGAATGTACCCTACGTTCATTGAGACTTATATCCATTCTTCTTCTCCCTCTTCTTCTTCTCCCTCTTCCTCTTCCCCTGCGCGATCTTCTCCTCCTCCATTCTTCTTCTCTCTCCTCCTCCCTCTCCTTCTTCTCTCTCCTCCTCCCTTCCTTCTTCTTCCCTTCTTCTCCTCCTTGCTTTTCCTTTTCCCTCCCTTCCTCTTCCCCTCCCTCTTCTTCTCCCACCCCTTCTCCTCCTCTTCTTCCCCCCCTTCCTCTCACCATGCCGCCGGTCGCCATGCCGCCTCGTCGGCCGCCACACCGCCGCCCTACTCGTCTCCCTCCTCTGCCACTCCTTCTCCAACTCCTCCTCTCTCGTCTCCTCTCCTCCCCCCCAGCACCCTTCCCAGTTTGACCCACCCCCCTCCCCATTTTTCTGACTCCCCCCTTTTTTTGAACCTAGCACCCCCCCCCCCCCCCCGCTTTTTTTGACTTAAACCCCTTCCCCCACATTTCAAACCCCCCCAATTTAAACCCTTTCCCACAAATTTAACCCCTCCCTCCCCAATTCGACCCCCCTTCCCCAAATTTGACCCCCTCCCTTTCTCTTCATTTACCTCACCCCCCCACCTAAGCCCCCTATCCCACCCCCTACCTCTGACCTTTATCCCTCCACCATTGTTTGCCCCCCTTCACGCGACGCTGTGGTCGACATTTTGGTGTCAGTGGATGTTCGTGTGCGTTCACGTGCGAGGACGCGCGTCCGCCTTGTTCGTGCGGTAGGGTCTTGCAGCCATTCATACATAGTTACAGTAATCAGCAGAAGTTCATATGCAGTCATGGGTACTTCAAATCCTGAAATCTCTAAAAACACATACAAAATTCAAATTTTCATTAAAATTCAATTAAAATCCAATTAAAATCCAAAAAAGTACAAAAAAAAATCATGAAAAATCTCCAATATTTCAGTAAACAATTGAAATATTTTTCAAATTGGAAATCTCGGAAAAAAATTGCAAAAAATTCAAAAATTGAAAGTTCTTTTCAAAAAAATTAAAAAAATGACCAAAATTCATTAAAATTTGATAAAAATACCGACATAATTTCAAAAAAAAAAATCAAAATTTTCCATAAACTCCCTTGTACATTTTGAAAATATTTGACCAATTGAAAATGCTTTCCCAAGTGGCAAAAGTATTATTTGAAGACAAAACCCCGATTTTGATGCCCAAATTTATGCAAAATTCATTTTCAATCTCAGCAATGAGCTGAAAAATGTGAAATAAATTTGATTATCTTTTTGACACTTGATGCTCATGATTGGTTGCTGAAATTTCATGTTCACCTCCTTTAAAAATATATATATACAAAAAAAACTTATTATTTAAAAAAACAAAAAAAAACATAACCATAAATCCCAATCAATTCAACATCCCAACATATCCATCTTTTTGTTTTAATTATTTTTTGTCATTGTGTTAGTTGTTTTTTGGTTTTTCTGTACGACAGGACAACTAGTTTTAGTCGACCTTTTGTTCGTTGTGTGGAATATTTGTGGATTGCGCATTTTCTTTTTTTTTAGGACGTGGTATCAGACTATCTAGACAGCCCCACCCATTGCTAGGTTTTTTCTCTTTTTCCCTCTCTCATGTTGCACTGTAACACACATGTAATTGTAATACAATCAACCGACCGTTGCACCCACCAAATAAACAGAATGCACTTCATTAATGTTTAATTTAAAAGGAACCCAACTATTAATTGTAAAAGGAACCCTGCCGTTGCACGAGCACATGGCACAATAACCCACATAATTTTCTAAAAATAAAATCACAGTGCACGCGCACACGCGCTACAGACACAATTTATTTGTAATTAAAATGAACCCCTACTGTCACGCATGTATGCGCTTTGCGCCACAGATCATGTTGTGAGGCAGTTAGAGAAGCCTGCCAAAAGAAAAATAATGATGTTAAAGGGAAAGAAACCCTGAATATCTTACAGACAATAAATATATACAGAGGTGTGTAAAAAGGGGTTCTAACCCCTATCATAGAAAAGAAAATAAAGAAAATTTTATAAGCAGTGGATCATCGCCTTGCGAAGGCTTGGTAGGTTCCTGGGGACGAGTCAAACCCAGGGCCGATGCCTTGTCTTCCTAGGGGTGGCATCTTGCTGGAAAAGAAGAAAATAAGGAAGGTTGGAGCGAAAATAAAAGTGAGCATCAGAAAAGGATTAAGTGTCGCCTTGCGGGGGCTTGGTAGGTTCTTGGGTACTGAGACAGAACCTGAGGCCGATGCCCTGTTCTCCTTGGGTCACTACGCTCAGCTCCCTCCTTTTTACATACCCGAGTATGTCAATAAAATAAAAACCCTAAAAGAAGAAATGTGTTATAAGAAAATACTTCTTGATCAGGCTATAGGAGTCCTCGCCTAGTAGGAGCTCCTGGTTGTGTTGTCCTTAGTTAGGTAGGTAGTTCAGACCACCACTTAGGGCAACCTCTTTGATAGTACTTTTTAGTTTAGCCGTGTTGGAGCAGTTGGTTAGTGACTAGCTTCGGACCTTCTATCAGATTATGCTAGGCCTACTCCTTGTGGATGTCATGCCTTGGTTCTGTTAGGGGGTAGGGTGAGTATTGTGCTGTGTTTAGTATGTATCTATTTTGTATCAGCTTGATGCTTCCTTTGGTTGTTTTGTGCAAATCTATTGTGGGATTCGATGGGCTGAGTCGCCCTATCCCGTGGTCGCCAATGAGAGCGAAGTTTTGATGCCAAGAAGTGCTTAAAAATAGCTAAAAATTACGAATATCAAGGGAAAAATATTCAACGTCGAAGGCGGAAGCTCGACCTAGGACGATTTTAAGCGTCAAAGTGCTTTAAAGGCGCCCGAGCAACACTTGTTGATTTTTGATAATTTTTCAGACTGTCGTGCGGGTTGTTAAGAGTTACCGACCAATGCGAGATGTCAAGCCGAATGCCCACGATTTTTCAGAGCTCGATTCGGACACGGGACGGGGAAATGGCCAAGAAAACGGTCAAGATGCGAAGGGGTGGACAAAATTTGGCCAAAATGGGAAAGTGACCCTTGGGAGCCCAACTTTTAATGTGGCATGAAACTTTCATGCAAATGAGATGAACAAGAATTGTGGAGGAGATGGTGCCATCTGCGCCCGAAAAATGCGCTTCATGGCTTGATGATCAATCTCCAGCCTCAATGCAACCTACCCAAGTGATCATTGGCAGTGAATCCCCTCTGGATGCTAACTCTATCGCCGCCTCTCGCCCGTCAAATGGTGGCCTGGTTGGAAATCTCTGATTCTAGTCTTTCTCTCTCCTCCCTCTCTCTCCCCTAAGGGGCTGTTCTTGTGTGGAAGAGGAAAATGAAGAATGATGAAGGAAAGCTTGTGCGGATGAGACCGGATTGCTTCCGGGTGGATGAAGACATGAAGGGTGCTGATTTTGAAGATGCTGGACATTGAATGAGGGCTGACACACAGTACCATAGCAAAACCGAGATCCCGAGACACAAAGCCTAAGCGGTAATTCAATTTTTATGAAGAAAAAATGAGTTTTTATGCTATTTGGTTGATGAAATATTGTTCCCATGGACTGATTATGCATTATGTTGTTGTTTGCTATGAGTTTGATCAGTTTATGCTCAGAAAATCAGAAAATCATAAGTGTTATGACTGAAATTAATGGTATAAAACCCGTAAAACATGCGTTTAAGAGGCAAAATGGGGGTTTTTTGCAAAATAAAGGGGAAACATGAGACATAACATCAATAAAACCTGAAATTTTGCTGTCAAAGACCCTAAGGGCCACAACCCATAATCAATTGCAATTTCTAGTCATTTTTTATTGAAAATAATAGAGGAAAAATACCAAAAAATGGTGAAAAATAGGTTTTAAATGGGGAAAAATTAGGAAACGATAAAAGGAAAATTCCAAAAAATTACATAAGTGTTTGTGGAATGTATAATGAAGGTAGAGCATGAGTTTAGCCTCGCTTTACCCTCATTTCTATGGTTTTGTCCGTATTTATTGCTTTCTCTACAAAGAAATACACATAAAACGACTCTTACACCTATCAACGATTGCAAAACATTAAACGGTAGGGTGAGAGGGGAGTTTGAGCGTCAAAGTACAATCCTAAACCTGATTTATGTGTTGCATCATGGCTATAGGACGTGTTTTAAAATAAAGGAAAAGGCAGCATGAGCGTAAGGCTCGGTGTCTCTCCTCGTTTCAATACATAAACGTTCGCATGGAAATCATGAAAAGATTGGTTTCGCATGATGCACAATGCTGATTTTCTATTGTTTGTGCACTAAATCATTCACATTATGCACTATGCATGGTTCATGGTATCGAAGGAAAAATCTCTTGGACTGCATAGCAATTGTTTTCTTAGGACTTTGACCCACGATTGAGAGTGTGAGGTTATCCCTTGTCATAGGGTAGAGGGTCGGTTTCCTAAGGGATTGTGAAGTGAGGAAGCATGGTATATTTCCTGGAAATACAAGAAATATAAGAGAGAGGAGTTTGTGCTCGTTTGTGTTATATGTTTAGCAGCGCATCAAAGGGCCAATCCCTGCGATGTAGGAGAGCTACAGTGGGGCTCCGACTATTAGTCGGCGGAGTGCCTCCTATGTGTGTGCGACGAGGCGTTATGCCTAAGTACTAAGGGTTCTCCCTCTAAGGAGTTAAAGGGAAACGTTGGACTATAAACTATAAACGCATGAATTAAGCTTTAGGGCGGTTTGTCCTTCAGCATTAGATTGACGCTCCTGGTCCGCGAGGCCGTGAGGGTGTTTGTGTGTCATGAGCATGAGGTCCGGCTAGTGCTATAGCCAGTGCCGGCCCATTTTAGGTCCCATCACCTTCTCTTTGTACTACAAATAAATTGGTACAGGAGAGGAATGAAGGAAGGGCACTGCCAGAAACAATAGGGGCAGATGCTTGTACAGGGGAATCTAATACAAGAGGACTAGAAGGACCCTTCGTACAAAGGGGTTTCTGTAAAAAAGAAAACAACAGGGAACTCTTCATCTTCTGAATTAAGTTGCATGGATGGAGGAGAAGGGATTGAAGGTGAAGGCTACATCAGCAAAGGAGTAGGATCACACACTAGTATACCACCAAGAGGAGGTGTAAAAGTGATAATGCGCTATAAGAAGGTACCATAGGAGAAATTACTGAGTTGAACCTTCCGTACTCGCTAAAAATGTTGATCCATTTTGGATAGTAGAAAGCCTACCCAATTGAACTTAGCACCCTCTAGAATCTTCATAGAAGCTATGAATAGTTCCTTGGATAGATACTTAGATGCAGGTCTGCCCAACATGAACCGCGGTCTTGGACGAACTAACATAGTTGCTTCCAGATAGGAGAAGAGATATGGGCAACAGATACCCCTGAATTGTTAATAAGATGGTCGAGAAGCAAGGGGGTAGAAGTTTCCTTCTTCAAGAGCATGACAATCTCTTCAGCAGTAAGTAATTAGTTACCACTAGGCACAAATGAAGTAGAAATGGGCAAGCACAGTGTTTACCACAACACAGAGGAACGGAAAATGGAGCAAAAGTGTGGAAAAAATGGAAGCCTGGAAATTTGAATGATTTAAATGACAGTGTCGCCTCGAAAAAAGAAAAGAGTAAAAGCACACCATTAGATATGAAGGCGCTCTCGAATCTTTGTAAAAAGAGCGCCGGGCTCACTCTTGTGCAAATTGTATGCATTAGTGGGAACAGGATGAGTTGGAATGGTGGGAAATAGGAAAAGAGGGCCTAGGCTAATGGCCGGCCATGTAAAAAAGTGTGGATGACCGCCCAAAAGGTAGGGCATGTATATAAAGTTCAAAAGTGAATGAGAAGCTCATTCTTGGGTGTGGCTAAAGCTTCTTATTCTTCCTCTCTTGCTTCTTACCTTCATGCTTGTGCTTGAGTGAGGGATTGAGGGAGTGTGAGGGAGTGACGAAGTGAGTGTGTGAGAGTGAGGGATCGTGGAGAAGAAGCTCCCCATCTTCTCCCTTCATTGTTCCTTCCCTTCTCCTCTTCTCTTGTCTCACACGGCTATGGGGGATGGAGCTTGACGGAGGGGGCTTGAGGTTGCTTGAACTTGCCACAAGGATCGTGGAGCTACCGGAGTGTGAGAGAGAGGAGGGGACTCGATCGAACATCAAGGTAAGCTCACTACACCCGCAAGGTAGGTATTGCGTGTCGGCTATGTGAGAGGTAGCCATGGCCGCTCGGCTTGAAACGATTGATCAATAAGGGGTCCGTAAGTCTCGGGGTAGAGCTTCGTAGCTCCCCTACATTTTGGTTCCATTGCCGAGACCAACAGAATCGAGCCTTGAGCACCATGCACATCAAATCGAGCATGGCAGTAGGGTTTGCAGCCCCTGAACCGGTGCTCGAGATAGTTAGGAGGATTAGGAGGTTTTAATTCCTGGAGCAAGTAAGTATTTTGATTTTCTGCTGAATGTTAGAGTAGGACCATCTGTCTTTATTTCTGTTTCTGATTTCTATTGCAATAGGTTAAGGGTAGGATAGGAAAAATAAGGGAATAAAAGGGTTCTGCTGCTACTGGAGACAGGGAAGTTGGGGCGCAGATTCAGACATCTGGCTGGAGGAGTGTATGAGATTAATCTCTGAGTCTACAGCAGACTGAGGGAGGTAATAAGGGGCCCAGGAGACCAGGGGAGGCCACATTTGACAACCTGCCTTCTGAGAAGACTATGAGCCTGAGAGCCTGAGAGAGAGCGAGAGAGGGAGAGAGTTGCGGGAGATCGTGAAGTGCTGACCGATCGAGCGCCCCATCGCTTCGAGGTATTCCAGACATTTCCCTCTGTTGCTCGCATTTATTTGGAAAGCTCGGCATGATTTGATAGAGTAGGCATTGACCTAAAGGAGCCGTGCGCAACTTGTGGGCCGTCGGCCACGCCATCGGACCAGTCTGTCCGATTCCCAGAATCGGACCGTCTGATTTCGAGAGTCGGACAGTCCGAATCCCATAATCAAACCAGTCAAAAGAGAATCGGACCGTTGGTCCGATCTGACTCTTATAATCGGACCAGTTGAAAATCTGACCGTTGGTCCGCCGATCCGACTCTTATAATCGGACTAGCCCATCAAGTCAGGCCACTTGTCCTAGTCCCAGACTTGAGCCACTCGACCCATTGCAGTGGCCGGACCATCCCCGTCTGACTAAGGGAAGTCAGACCTGAGTAAGATTGGACCTGCCCGTCCGATTCCTAGAATCGGACCAATCCGTCCGATTCCCAGAATCGGACTAGTCCATCAGAGCTTGAATAGAAGGTTGTTCACGTAGGCCACAGTCCTGGGTACCTTGGTCACGTCTATGATCCCCTAGGGAACCCAGTTTAATCTTGGAAGCTGGAGACCAGACAAGGTGACCGAAGATTCACCCCGAATAGCTAGACATCGGGTGGACATAATTTGGAATTGGAAGTGACGTTCGGCGACCAGTCAACCAACTAACCAAACCTGAAGCAGAATAGGGAGTGTAGCAGGGTCTTTTTGTAAGACTTTAGATTGGCCAAGACGTACGCCTAGAGCCACATCAGGCTACAAACGTAGGTAGTAGGGTGGAGTCTGCATCATGCATTTAGTGCATCCTCACCTCACCTTCTGATTTCATCACCTAGGGTGCACTACAAGGAAAGGAAAAGCATGCTTCCACACTGAGCACTAGAAAGCACGAAGCACAAGTTGTGGATAAGATTAATGATGGTTTCTAGTAATAAGGAGCTCAATAGGAAACATAATAACATCAAGGAACCCACTACTAGGAGAGGATCCCAAAGCATAACTGGCTACTAGAGAACCCCATCTATAGGGCCCTAAGAGGACACGAAGATCCGGAAGACAACAACATAGAGAATCGTATGTTGCGAGAGTTACTCAAGCTGATCGACGACCTGGTGAAACTGGAAGTGGAAGAAATGTCAGGATCTCAAGGCAGACAAGGAGAGGACCGACTGGACTTGGGAGAATTCCCAGTCATGGTGCAGGAGTTAGTCACCGAGTATGACTTGCTGGCCAGGATGGTAGTTCAGGATAGGCTAGTAGAGGAAGTGGTAGCAACCCTAGAAGAGGAAAGAAAGGCGATCAGAAGGGCATTAGAGAGAATGATAGCCTATAACCATGAGCAAAAGGCTAGGAAACTCCAACAAGATGTGGATATGTACAAGGCGTCATTAAGTGAACTTGTAGCCAAGCGGCTCATGGACAACACGCCCGTTGAGCAGGGCACAGTAGCCTTAGCCACATCCTTACTCTCAAGATTAGGGGTCACACAAGGGGCAAAGGGGCAATCTAGGATTCCTATAGTGGTGAAACAATTGGACAAGTATGAACCTAGCAACAACCCATATAGCTTTGTGGAGCAGTTCGAACAAGTTGTGAAGCAAACGGCCTCACAGACCCTGCACAACGCTCCCAAGCTTTTGGGCTGTGCTTAGGTGATAAGGGGAGGGTGTGGTACACTAGTCTAGATGCAGCCATGCGCGGGAACTTTGCCCATCTTAAAGACCACTTTATCAAGAGGTTCTCTGAGGCAGGATACTCCGACAACCTCATCGTCCGCTTGATGAATGTCAGTTAGAGGGAAAAGGAGGACGTGAGAGACTACGTCACACATGTACGTAGCCTCTTCAAGAGGATCCTGGCCAATGAGCGACCTAACGAGAAGTCTATGTCTACAGTGTTCATAAATGGAATCCGTAGCGAGGAACTCTACAAGCCCTTGGCTAGTAACACCACCCTACACAGAGATGTGCTAGCTAGGGTTTTTGATGAAGCAATAAGGGTGGACGACCAGCTTAGGGAGCGAAGCATGAGGAACACCAGTCGGGATGGTACAGGCCAAAGGGCTTTAGAGCGGTCAACGACGTCAGGTGAGAGAGAGAGCTCTAGCGCACGGGATAAGGAAAAGGGAGTTGACCAAGGATAGGACCTAGTTGAGGTGAGGATGGAGCTCACACATTTGCAAGAACAAATAAGGAAGCCTACGCAAACTCACATGCAGTGTATACACTGTGATGGAAACCACCTTCTAGCCGAGTGTCAAGATCCTAGATCTAGGTTGTGTTCAAACTATGGTAGGTTCGGTCATGACGCGTTGCACTACAGATTGCCCAGGAGGTTTCCATATGCGCAGCAATACAACCCTCCTTACCTAGGAAACAGGCCATCTAACTTCCTTGGCAGGGGAGCCCAGCTGGCACTTCCAGCACCAAATGATAGGAGACCAGTCATCCCTAGGCTAGAGATAAACCCAACAGGCATACCCAAACCACCAGGACCCTACGTAACCCAACCATCAAGTGACGCTCCTATTCACTATGTGGAGGAACCTAGTGAAGAAGAGAGCTACGTAATCCCATACATCTCCTATGAGGAGGAAGGAAATCCAGTCCTGATGGATTATCGACTGGTGTCAGTGATGGCACTGAGCAGAGGAAGAGGCAGAGGCTTTGGAGGACCAAGCCAGGACCCAATCTCGTGTTGGACCTGCAGTCATCTAGGCCATATCTCATCACGCTGCCCAGAAAGGGAACAGGTAAACCAGGACAATGCTGACCTTCGATGCACAGAATGTGGGATCACACACCTATTTCTTGACTACCCTAGGCAAAAACCATCAGCCAGTCCGGCCAACGTGCCCTGCGTGCCCTCAGGGCTATTTGGGATGGAGACCTTTGGCAGGGAGGACACACCCATCCCACTGCATGTCATGACGCCAGTGCAAACAAGACGAACATGCATCTCACTGCCTGGGCCAAGTAACCTGGATGCAGCCTCGCTAGGAAAGAAAAGCCAGAGGAGAAGGAGAAATAGAATAGACGCAATGATCACTCTTAAGACTGAGGAAGCTACAACCTTAGTGGTAGGAAAGGGGGTCACAGATGCCGAGGCAAAGACCTCAGCCCCCAAGATGGTGGAACTAGGTAGTGCCAAGATGGGGGAATACCCTCATCCCAGACGGCAACTTGAGGCTATAGTCAAGGTTAAGGAGTGGGTCAAGGATGCCCAAGAACACCTTAAAGATGTAGAACCCATATTGGAGGATCCGATGGAGGACCTTTCTAGTGCAAGCACACCCGATTCACCATCGTGACCTCAATTGGGGAATGCGCTAACACCACGAGAGATGCCACAAAGGCAAGACCAGGGAGAAGCTTGTCAACAAGCTAGTCACGACATGTGGTTGAAGAGTAGTGACCAAGGAAGAAGCCAACTACCTAGCAACCTCCTCACCACCTTAGTAACCACCCCAGTGACCGTGAGCTTGGGAGACTTGCTTCGGAAGCACCCTCCATTGTGGCAAGAATTGAGGCACTGAGTGGAGGGGAAGGGGGAGCATGCTGCCACTGACTTGCACGACCAGGACGCAGTCACACAAATTCCAAGCCTAACGATGCACTTAGCTCCAATGTCACTGCACATCAACGCTTTCTAGGAAGGCATAGAGATGCATGCATTCCTACTTATTTTAGCCTTGGGGGATGCAACACGGAAAGAAATTTTAGACACCGGCGCGCCAGGGTCAGTGTCTTGAGCCATGCAGTTCTACAGGCCTGGGGAAACCCACTTGTGGAAGCGGCTAGGTTTAATGTTACATTGGCCAATGGAATGAAGGTCAGACCATTCGGGGTCTTAAAAAACTGGCCAGTGAAGGTCGTAGGAGTGCAGTTTTCCGTAAATTTCATTGTCATGAAGGGTGTGGACTATGGCATACTGCTAGGCAGGCCATGGATGAGGAATGCACGAGTGGTTGAAGACTGGGGAAACAATCTCATATTCTTGGGGAATAGGACGGAAGCGGTAAGGGTTGAGATGGACACATGGAAGACTACCCCAGCCAACCTTGATGTTATCTCGACCATGCTAAAAGGTGATGCCCACGCATGCAAGCCCTATGGGACAATGACCAAGTACATCCCCTGCCCTGAGGATGAGAGGGATTGGATGCATGTCTTGGCAACCGTTGACCTGCCATTCTCAGATGAGGAAGAGTTGTATAAGCAAGCTGCTAAGTCACCAAGCATGCCAGCAAAGGATCCCACTATGCCACTCTGCATGATGGCGGGAAGCTCATGGGATCTAGGGAGATCAGTCTCGTTCAACACCCCCACTAACAAGCTCGAGCTTCAGGGAATCGTAGAGTACCTGACCACTAAATTGAAAGGCAACAAGGCGACTACTCTAAAATCCCTAAGTGATCTCTTAGCTCAGCCTGAATGGGAATGGACCAAAGTTCACGATCTTAACCTATTACACAATTGGTCTTTAATCACCGACAAAGAGGAGATCGGAGAGGGAAACCTAGGGGATGACGAGCAGTTGGAGGGGCAAGATTCCGGTGATGAGGAGTACAAGCACTGTTGTTCTGAGACGGACGAGAGCGAAGAAGAGTTTAACATGATAGATTATGACACTGAAGGGAGAGCAATCGAACAGATTGAGGCAGACTCTAGGCCAAAAAGGGAAAGGGCAGGCAGGAATGGAAAAGGAGTCATGTGGATGGAATGCGTAGGACCTGGCTGGAGCAGGTGGGAGCCATGGATTATGAGCAGGCAGGGGTGGCACAATCGCTGGTAGTCCCAATACTGAACACAGATTCACCTACTAAACTACGATCCCCGAGCAAAACCCCTTCCTCAAGCGAGGGATGTGAGTTTAACTCGAAGTCCAAAGTCAGTACTAGAGAGAGTGATCCCAAAATACCCCAACCCTCTAAGGTCAGACGCACCAAAGGGGACTTGCCAGTCCACTTAAGGCATAGACGGATTAAGGAGGAAGCCAGGAAGCAAATTAGAGACTCAGATGTAGAGAGGCAAAAGAAACCACAGGACCTCCCCAAACGCTTCACGAAGTTTAAGAAGGGTGATAGAGTGGTGGTTTTGCTAGGAGCAAAGAGACAAGGGCAAGCCAGTGAACCAATTGAGGGACCCGCCAGGGTCAAGGAAGTCGACCTGGCAGGGAAAGGCAAGAAACCTCGACGTGTGTTCATTGCTGACAACCTAACTAAGGAGGAGGAGGCTAGACTGGTTGCTCTCCTGCGAGAATATGTCGATGTGTTCACCTGGTCCTTGGCGGAACTGAGAGAAGTCAATCCTAGGATGGTGACCCATAACATTCCAATGGTCCCAAAAGCGGTGCCAACGAAGCAGCAACCTTACCCTATGAATCCCAAACACGCCCATGTGGTGAAGGAAGAGATCGATAAGCTCATGAAGGCGGGATTTATATATAAGATCGAGCACACAGATTGGGTATCGCCCATAGTGATCATTATGAAAAAGAACGGAAAGATTCGACGAGTGTGAGTGAATTACAAGAAGGTGAATGCTGCTACGAAGAGGGATAACTACCCCTTGCCATATACCGAGCACATGCTAGAGAGAGTAGCAGGCAAAGAAGCTTATAGCTTTCTGGATGGTTTCTCTGGCTATAATCAAGTGCAAGTGCATCCTGACGACATGCACAAGACTGCCTTCGTCACAGAGTGGGGTGTCTTTGCCTATATCATTATGCCCTTTGGGCTAATGAATGCTCCTACAACCTTCCAACGATTAATGTGTATGATCTTCAAGGATATGCTGCGATGCAAGCTAGAGGTGTTCGTAGACGACTTATGCATACACTCCAGTTGGACCGAACACTTAGAGAGGCCGGGAACCGTCTTCGAACGATGTTGGTTATACAAACTCTCGCTGAACCCCTTGAAGTGCCAGTTCTGGGTGAAGCACGAATGCATCCTAGGGCATGTAGTGTCACGGAATGGCATTGCCACTGACTTCTCAAAAGTTAGGGCCATTGCTGACCTCCCACCGCCCACCAACTACAAGGGCGTCCAGTGTTTCTTAGGCCACACAAGATACTACCGATGCTTTGTATTGAACTACGCATTGATTGCTAGACCATTGTACAAACTACTGATTGTATTCGAGTGGACTGAGGAATGCCAACACACGTATGAACAGTTAAAGAAGGCTCTCACCATTACACCAATCTTGCGAGCCCCAGACTGGAGTGTAGCATTCCATGTACACATAGATGCCTCCAAGTTTGCTATCGGAGCTGTTCTATGCTAGCCTGGTGAACATGGTCTTGATTACCCTGTGAGCTTTGCCAGCAGGCAGCTCACCGAAACAGAAATAAACTACTCCACTACAGAAAGGGAAGGGCTAGCCATGGTGTTCGCCGTAAAAAAATTTAGGCATTACCTGTTGACCACACCCTTCGTCTTTTTTGTGGACCATCAAGCCTTGCTATATCTTGTGAACAAGCCATGCGCCACAAGTCACGTAGCAAGGTGGTTACTTCTCTTGCTGGAGTTTGATTTCTCAGTGATTGTGCATAAAGGAAAGCAACACTACATGGCGGATCACATGTCCCGCATACGCACAGGGGAAGCTACTGGCCAAGGCATCCCTGATGATTTACTGAACGCGCACCTCTTTGGCCTGTCTAGCGAAGGGACTTGTTTAGAGCTGATTTGATGTCTCACTGGGTAGATGATGTTGTCCAAGTGTTAGAAAACGGCCTACTGGAGAGACCTATTGAGAAAGCCAGGCTAAGGAGACTTATCTTAAAAATCCAGCCATACTAACTAATTGCTGGCCAACTCTATAGGTTGGAGAAGGATGGGCTGTTATGTAGATGTGTGTACGAGCACGAGATGCATGATGTATTGAGAGAGGCGCATGGCGGGATAGCTGGCGGGCACTTTAGTAGGGACACGACCGCCCGTAAGGTATTACAATCCCAACTCTAGTGGCTCACCCTATTCCACGACGCCGCTAAGTTCGTCAAACACTGCGACGAGTGCCAGAGGACTAAGGTGCCCATGCGCAAAGATAAGATAGTGTTAACCCCCGTAATAGCGCTATAGCCCTTTGAAAAATGGGGCATTGACTTCATCGGATCTATTAGTCCAGCAGCTCAATACTCCCAGGCACGCTACATCATTGTAACGGACTACCTGACGAAGTGGGCGGAGGCACGAGCCACTAGAAGGAACGACGCTAGGACCACTGCGAAGTTCCTGTGGGAACAGGTCTTTTCATAGTTTGGTTGTCCAATCGAACTAGTAAGTGATTAAGGTGCACACTTTGTTAATGAAGTAATATCCCATCTGCTCTCAACCGTCCTAATCATTCATAGAAGGTCCTCTCCCTACTACCCTCAAGCAAATGGCCAAGCGGAGTCCACAAATAAAATCTTGGTCAACGTGCTTACTAAGGTAGTATCCACATCACGAAGAGACTGGGATAATAAACTGATGGCTGCATTGTGGGCTTATCAGACGGCTTATAAGACGGCTGTTGGGCAACGCCCTTTAGGTTGACCTATGGGACGGAGGCCATTCTACCTCTAGAATTCTTTATCCCTAGCTTAAGAATACCAGCACAGGAGCATTGGGAGGGAAGAGATGTTGGAAGAGAGAGGGAGAGAGACAATGTAATGGAGCAGCAACCTGATCTTCAGGTCGTTCATCATTTTCCATTATTTCATAGACTACTAACATAACATAAGTGTATACAATAGTACTAAGATCCATAGGACCATTCACACTGGGTCTAAGACCACCGACTTATTTAATGTCCCACACTTACTTATATAGCTGGACACAGCTAATCTCGGTCATACATATTGACAGGAGAGCAATGGGAGCTTGATATTCTAACACTCCCCCTCAAGTTCAAATCATCTGGTGAACTCCAAGTAGCTGTCTAAAATTACTAACCTTATCTTTACCCAAAGACTTGGTAAAGATATCAGCAACATGTTCATCAGTCTTCACATGTATAAGATCTACTCTCCCTGCAAGAACCATCTCTCTGATAAAATGGTAGTGTACCTCTATGTGTTTTTTCCTGGCATGGTATACTGGATTCGTTGCCAGGAGTACACTACTGAGATTGCCACATAATAAGGTCACTGGAGCATCCACCTGAATATCCAAATCAGCCATAAGCTTGAGCAGCCATGAAATCTCACATGCTGCCAATGCAGCACCCCTGTACTCTGCCTCAGTGCTAGACAATGCAACCATTGGTTGCTTCTTGCTGCTCCAGCTGATCATGCCACTTCCAAGGCCAAAAGCATAACCACTCGTAGATCTGCGATCATATGAGCATCCTGCCCAATCCTCATCTGTGTATCCAACTAGTTTCAAGGGCTTATCTCTCATATAGAACAGCCCATAATCTACAGTGGACTTAACATATCTCATAATCCGCCTAACAGCATCCAAATGTGGCTTCCTAGGCTTCTGCATAAACTGACTTATGAGCCCAACTGCATAACTCAAATCCGGCCTAGTGATGGTCAAGTAGATCAGACTTCCAACCATCTGCCTGTACATAGTCACATCCTGAATTTCAGCTCCAGTGCTAATGTCCAGCTTGACATTCTGATCAAGGGGTGTATCCAATGGTTTGCATTCAGCCATGCCATACTTCTTCAGCATTTCCATGGCATAATGTTTCTACATCAGCCATAAACCATTTTTAGCTTTGATTACCTCAATACCCAAAAAGTATTTCAATTCACCTAGATCTTTCATGCCAAATTCAAATTTCAGCATCTTCATTACATGTTGTATGCCCAAGTCATCATCACCAGTGATTATCAAATTATCAACATATATGACCAGCACTACCAAGCCACTGTTGGCCTTCTTTGTAACTAATCCTAGCATGCCAAGCTCTCGGAACCTGCTTCAGCCCATACAGTGCCTTTTTCAGCTTGCATACATCATGCTGAAAATCAGAGTGAACATACCCTTCTGGCTGAACCATATAGACATCCTCTGTCAAGATTGTGGGAGAGAAGGAAGGAGTCTCACTTGTAGCTTTCTTGCTTGCACAATGGGGAAATACACACAAGGGTGGAGGCTGAAAACAGTTTTCCTCTTCTTAGTTGTAGAAGCCAAAAGAACTCAAGTACAAAGAAATAGAAGAACCCTAGATATGGGTCTCAAACCAAACTCAACTAACTAAGGTGGCATACTAACTGAGCCACGAACTAGAGTAGATAAGGATAGCTATCATGTAGCTATTATTCAGGGGCGGTGTACCAACCGCATCTGCAACTGACAAGTCGGTGACATAAATACACAACGGTCACCCTGGCGTATCACGAGTGGAGCTCGATATCTCAACACTCCCCCTCGAGCTCAATCCCAATTCCTGCACACCAAGCAGGTCTCTGAACTTGCGCAGCTTCTCTACGCCCAATGCCTTCGTGAATATGTCAGCTACCTGATCCTCTGTGCTGACATAAACTAGATCAATAAGACCTAGTAAAACCCTCTCTCGCACATAGTGATAATGCACCTCAATGTGCTTTGTTCTAGCATGATAGATTGGGTTATTTGCCAAGTGTATACTACTCATGTTGTCACAATAAATGACAACTGGCCCATCTGTAGACTGATGCATATCATAAAGTAGCTTATGCAACCAAGCTACCTCACATGCAGCCATTGCTGCACCCTTGTACTCAGCCTCTGTGCTCGACAAGGCAACTGTAGGCTGTTTCTTGCTGCTCCAAGTGACTGCAGCACTCCCAAAAGAGAACACATATCCACTGGTAGATCGTCTATCAGAAATACTACCAGCCCAATCAGCATCAGTGTATCCATGCAACTGTATCTGAACCCCAGTCTCATAAAATAGTCCATACTGCAATGTGGACTTCACATACCTGAGTATGCGTCTAGCCGCATCCAAATGTGGTTTCCTTGGAGCCTGCATAAACTGACTTACCAATCCAACAGCATAGTTCAAATCTGGCCTGGTAATAGTCATATAAATCAAACTTCCTACTATGCGTTTGTACATAGTAGGGTCTTCTAGAAGCTCACCTGCATCTGTGCTCAGCTTCACATTCTGCTCCAAAGGAACTGAAATAGGCTTACAGCCTGTCATCCCATATTTGGACAACATGTCCAATCCATACTGCCTCTGCAAGAGCTGTATCCCACTTGGTGATCTAATCACCTCAATGCCCAAGAAATAACGCAGCTCTCCCAAATCCTTCATCTCAAACTTCTGCTTCAATAGCATTTTCACATGAAGGATATCTTCATCATTGTCACCTGTCATAATCAAATCATCAACATAAATGACAAGTAGCATAATACCTTTCTCTGTTTTTCTCACATAAAGTGAGAAATCTGCCTTGGAAATCTGAAAGCCAATAGTGACAAGGTACTGTCCTATCTTGTCAGACCATGCTCTAGGTGCTTGCTTCAAGCCATACAAGGCTTTCTTCAACCTGCAAACAAACTCAGGATGAACAGCATGCACATAACCTGGTGGCTGCTCCATATAGACCTCTTCTTGCAAATCACCATGCAAGAAGGCATTCTTTACATCCATCTGATGTAAAGACCATCCCTTTGATGCAGCCATAGCAATGACTGCTCTTACAGTTGCCATCCTTGCAACTGGAATGAATGTTTCTTCATAGTCAAGGCCATATGTTTGTGCATACCCCTTGACTACTAATCTTGCCTTGTATCTGTTCACTGAACCATCTGCATTGTGCTTCACCTTATAAACCCACTTACAGCCAATTGCATTCTTACCTTTAGGCAAAGGTACTAACTCCCATGTAGCATTTTCTTTCAAGGCATCCATTTCTTCATCCATGGCTTTCTCCCATTTTTCTTTTCCCATGGCTTGCTCAAAAGATGTGGGTTCTGGTTCCTGTATCACTTTGACCATATATGCATAGTGAATGGCTGTAAATCCATCATATTTCAGCCTATCCACAGGATACCTAGCTCTCGTAGACCTGCGCAAAGTAGGTACACTCCCAGGTGCTCTCAAAACATCCCTGGTCTTCCTTACTCCAGGTGTAACAATAGAAGGAATACCCAACTCATCATCAATGCTCTGTTCTGAGCCACTGGATTCACCATCCACATAAGAGTGACCTGCATTCACATCAAACATGGGCTGATCAACCTTCTCTTTTCCTTTTCGTGATACCTGCATACCACTATCTGCATTGCTTTGAGAAGATTCTCCTGATCTCAATCTACCTGTCCATGACGAAGAATGTGAACCACTGCTAGAGGATGCTCCAGGTCCACTAATATTTTGTGACTGCTGCTGTGAATTCTGTGCAGCATTACCATTTTGTGCATCTACATCATCAATCACATTTACTGGTTTATACCAGCTACTCATCTCATAAAAAACAACATCTCTGCTCACTGTAAACTTACGAGTAGAAGGGTTATAGCATCTATACCCTTTTTGCTGCAGAGAGTAACCAATAAAGATGCACTTCTCAGCTTTTGGATCCAACTTGGATCTCAGCTCATCTAGCACATGTACATAGGCAATGCAACCAAAAATTTTCAAATGAGAAATATCTGGTTTCCTACCAGTATACCTCTCCTCTGGAGTCATTCCATGTATTGCTGCAGTGGGAGTCCTGTTCATTATGTAGACTGCTGTAGCAACTGCTTCAGCCCAATAAAAATCTGGCAAGTCTTTTTCATTGAGCATGGCACGAGATACCTCTCCAATATGCCTGTTTTTCCTTTCTGCAATTCCATTTTGTTGTGGGGTATAACTGCATGAATATTGCTGCTTTATGCCATGCTCCTGCAAGAACTTTGCAAACTCATTTGAGAGGTACTCTCCCCCTCCATCTGACCTTAGGCATTTTATTTGCAGACCTGTTTCTTTTTCAGCATCTGACCTTAGGCATTTTATTTACAAACCTGTTTCTTTTTCAGCCATAGCTTTAAGGGTTTTGAAATGCCCAAAAACTTCACTTTTCTTTTTCATAAAATACACCCAAACTTTTCTGCTATAGTCATCAATAAAAGTGACAAAATAATGACAGCCTCCAAGAGATGCAACTTTAGTAGTCCACACATCAGAGTGGATTAATTCCAATGGCTTCTCACTCTCTTGAACATGTCTAGGAAATGGTTTCCTTGCCTGTTTTCCAAACTGATAGGCTTCACATACCTTATGCATTTCTGCAACTTTGAATTTTGGCAATCCTGCAACAATATTTTGGGCCTGCATTGATTTAAGTCGCTGTACATTAACATGACCAATGCGTTTATGCCAGATATCAATATCTGCAACTACACCGGTCCCATGTGCAAACATTGCTGCACTCAATTCAGACATGTCTGCATCCAACGTAAACATTCTGCCCTTCTTCTTTCCTTTTGCTATCAAGTGACCTTTATTTTTCATATCCTCAACAAAGCATCCATGAGGATTAAATTTGACCTGCAAGCCCTGCTCAACCATTTGACCGACAGAAACCAGATTCTTGGTGATATTCGGGACATGAAATACATCGGACAGGTATTTCTTTTTCCCATCCTGCATAGACAAGGGATTTTTTCCAATCTGCACAATAGGATGTGCAGTATCATCACCAGTCTCCACAAATCCTGGTTTTTCCATTTTCCTTGCATCCTCCATCCATTCTGCATGACCTGTCATGTGGTTTGATGCACCTGAGTCAACATACCATACATCATTGCTTTCTTCTGTACTTGTCACAGAATTGTTCATGTGCTGCACCATGAACAAATGCTCATTTCTGTCATCACCCTGTCTGCTAGAAGATGCATAATTCCCTTGTTGCAGTTTTCCATTCATGATGTCATTCTGCTTTTTATAGCAGTCTTTAGCCATATGACCCATTTTACCACAGTAGTAGCATTCAACATTACTGTTTGCATTTTGACCTCTTTGCCATCCACCACGACCTCTTTGGCTCCCCCTACCTCTAGAGTTATCACGTCCTCCTTCATAGGACTGGTTTTCTTGAGTTTGCTGCATATTCTGATTTCTACCACGGCCTCCAAATCGGCCTCCACCTCTGCCTCTACCTCTTTCAGCATTTCAGTAGAAGACAGTTTCTTTTGAAGTTCCTCCTGAAGAAGATGCACCACCATTTCTCTGTTCCTCAGAAATTAGAAGAGCAATCAACTCCTCAAAATCAGGAAATCTTTCACGAACTGAAATGGATGTCCGAAACTGTGCAAAATCCTTTCCTAGACCATTCAAGGTCACAGAAACTAAATCATCATCTTCCACTGGCAACCCAATGGAAGCAAGTGCATCTGCAATCTTCTTCACCTTCATGTGGTAGTCATTGATGCTCATACTTTCTCTTTGCACATTATGCAACTCTTGCTTGAGCTGCATTTTCCTGGCTTGCGTATTTGTGCTATACATTTTTGACAAAGTATCCCATGCCTCCTTTGTCGTACTTGCATCCTGAATATGCACAATCATAGAGTCTGAAATACTGATAGACAGCCAGTACATAACTTTCCTGGCTCTCTCATGCCATGCTTTGAATGCTTGCATTTGCTGTTGATTGGGAACATCAGGAAGAACTGGTTCTTCTTCATTTCCTGCAACAAATTTCCAATATCATTTTCCCATAAGGAAATTCGTCATTCTAAACTTCCATGCTTTGAAGTTGTTCTTGTCAAGCTTTTCAGTTACAATCTGTGAAAGAGAATCAGACACCATTACAGAATACTGCAAAAATTCTGTCACTGCAGAGAACACAGCTTCAGCCTCACAAGGGCAAATCTGCAAAACTGACGAAAGTGGTATTTGACCACACAGTCACTTCCTAGTGACGATTTTGCATCAACAGGCAACAAGGATGATTCTGTAACTCCCAATGTCTCTGCGCACAAGCATATGATGCAATTTCTACAGTAACTTTTCACCGACCTGTAGGACAGTGGTTGCACAGCATAAAACTGGGCCTTTTCCTGAGTCCGTGCAGAAAACTTCCGCCTCCAAAACAGGCCCCGAAATGGCCTCAAATAAAAAAAACAGGGTCGCCATGGGCTAAAGCCCTCTCCCGCAGCATATACTGCCCTCTTGCTTCACCGCGAAGGGCGTCTCAACCTGAGACAATGCACTCTTGCAATTTCCGGCTGTGCTACCTTTAGAGATCTGCTCCCAAAATAGAAAATGAAAGCAACACTGCTCCTCTTACCAAAACACCGCGAGCTTGGCTTGCTTTCTTGAGCTCCTTACCACGAACAAGGCTCTGATACCATGTCAAGATTGTGGGAGAGAAGGAAGGAGTCTCACTTGTAGCTTTCTTGCTTGCACAATGGGGGAATACACACAAGGGTGGAGGCTGAAAACAGTTTTCCTCTTCTTAGTTGTGTAAGCCAAAAAGAACTCTTATACAAAGAAATAGAAGAACCTATATATGGGTCTCAAACCAAACTCAACTAACTAAGGTGGCATACTAACTGAGCCACGAACTAGAGTAGATAAGGATATCTATCATCTAGCTATTATTCATGGGCGGTGTACCAACCGCATCTGCAACTGACAAGTCGATGACATAAATGCACAACGGTCACCCTGGCATATCACGAGTGGAGCTCAATATCTCAACAATGGAGCCTATGATAAAGGGATGACTAGCAAGAAAGAGGAGACCATTGGCTTTACTACAAGACTTGAAATTTGTAGCCCAAGTACAAGTAGGTTATGGTGATGAGCTGAACGGCTTGAGGGATATACGAAGTGGGCATCGATGGGAGAACTGAAGGGAAACCACGAATGATATCCTAGTCACATAGAGTCAATGGAACTAGGGAGTTATCATACTTTCCACAGCAAAGGAGGACAATGTGAAACAAGTGAGCCTTTAAGAAGATAATGGAGAGGGGTGTAGATAGAAGGCACACCTTGTTAAAGGGGTGTAGCGAACACAAAGGAGTGTATTACATGAAGACATTTGCACATGTGGCCACCAAGGCATGCATCAAGACCTTACTAGAATATGTAAACTACACAAATGGCATATTCCATCTGAAAAGAAGGCCTTCTTGCATGGTGTATTGAAGAAAGAAACACATATATAGAAGAGCATTAGGGTAGAACAACGGAAGGATCAAATTGGTGAAAATAAATACTTCTTGCATGATATAGTGGAGGAAGAAATAAACAAATAAATACATAGTAGTGCACTAGAGTAGAACAAACAGAAGGAAAAATATGTAGACTAAGGAAATCAACTTATGGATCAAAACATGCCCCCTAGTCATGGTACAAGAAGTTACATGACTTTGTGAGAGGAGAAGGGTTTGATTGTGGCAAATGACCAATACAATCATAGCTCACATCATCCATTTCAAACTCAAATTTTTGTAATGAACTATCTCCTTTGTCACAAATCTCTCCCAAATCATTTTTGTGATGAGCAAGCTTCCTATGGCATGGGAAACTCCCTTTTTAACATCCTTAACAACATCCAAGTGATCTATTTCAGCTAGCTCCTGCTCAAAAAATGATAGGGGCACTTGAGGCCAATGAAGTTACTCATCAACATATGATTTTTCAAAGGCTTGTCAACTTTTTCTCATCCTTTCTTTCTAATAGTTAATTTATGCTAGTGGTTTGGGCATAGCTACGGTTTTGATGTAGAATGATCACCCTATTACGTATGAAAGTCAACAATTCAAGCCCTCTAAACAAAATCACACTATTTACAATAAAGAAATATTAGTTGTAATGCATGCATTAGATATTTGGAAGCATTATCTTATGCCATCCAAAGTTCTTTAGCAAAACAAACCAATAAACCATCAAACATTTATTGATCTAATCACTTATCTTTGACTGTCATATCAAATCTTCTTCTTTCATTCAAAAATTTCATCCAAGAATCCAATACCAACCTAGTCATGCTAATGTGGTTGTAGATGCATTGAGTTCTAGGCCCACAAAAAATATTGCATCGTATTCTCTATTGGATTTTGAAAAAAATAAAAATGTATATTTGAATCATATTTATACTATTGAAGTTTAAATTTTTGATGCCATGATTCCTACCTATGCTATGGTTTCTAAATTTTTTATCATTTGGCATTTAGAATACTAAGACTATTCTCCTTGATAATTACACTTATGTGAATGGATTTCTATATTATCAAACAAAGATGTAGATTACTATAGCTTTTTGGAATATTGCAATGACTGAAATGTGTGCATTAGCTTATATGGGATGTAGAGAAATTCAATCTAATATAGCTACATGTAAAAAATATTTTTCCTCACCCATAATGAAGCATGATATTGAAAAATTTGTGTCTAAATGAATTGTATATCAATGCATTAAACATCATCATGAAAATTCCTATGGATTACTTACGTCTTTACTTGTACCTCTAATGGGCCATGTGAACAAATTTCTATGCATTTTATTATTGATCTTTCTATGATATTTGCACACAAGGACATGATATGGACCATCATAAGACTCAATAAAGAAGCTTATTTTATCCCTTGTAAAAAGACATTAACTTCACCATAGAATGCTAAACTTTTCATCAACACTATCTTTCCCCATCACACATTTCCTAAAGTAGTACTTTTTGATCATGTTGGTAGATTTTGTAATCAGTTTTGGATGGTAGCATTGTTTCAAAACTAGATTCTAAGATGGATTCACATCAACTTTCCATCCCACCAACCAAAGGAACTAATGGTACTATCCTTAAACTTCTTAAATCCTATATCATAGACCAAGAACGACTAGGACCAGTCCTCTAGTTTGCTTATAAAAATGCTCCACATTCTACTACTAGTAGAGCAACTTTTGAAGTTGTTGTGGAAAGACATTGCCTATCTCCATGACTACTATAACTACTAATGTTCCAGTTACTAACACTTTAGCTAGTGATCATAGGAAATTCCTATCTTCAAGACTGCTATAACTATGATGTTCCAACTACTAACATTTTAGCTATAGTGACCATAGAAAAAACCTAGAATAAGTGATTGAGAAGATTAAGCAATCATAGTTGAGATATGCATCATAAGCAAACAAGAAATGTAAAGCTATTTTATTCAAAGAAAATAATTTTGTTTGGCTACAACTCTAAAAATACGAGGTTAAAATCAATCAAACAACATTTAAAAATTAAACTAGCTCCAAGATATATGTTCATAAGATTAATGATAACGTATTTAGACTGGGCATTCCTTCTCACTGGTAGATTCATAATTGATTCCAAATTGTTTCATTGAAACCTTTTAAGGGAACTCCACCAACTACTCTCACCAACTACTCTAATTGTAGATGATCATCCATTGTTAGAGGAACATAGAAATTTTAAAACTCAAAGTTATTCTAGACTATGATCACACCACAACTTGAACCAGAAATCAATATCATAGATATCTAGTGAAATGTAGAAACCATTTTATAGAAGAATCCCATTAGATCCAAAATATAGTACGAGCTCTAACTTATCACCACCTAATAATTGTCTGCCACTCATAGTGACACTAATATTCATTGGGTATAAATTTACATTGTTATAGTGTAGATTCATGGCATGAGGCAACACTAACATATAGTTGATCACCAATGTAGTTTTATTTGTTTTATCATGCCTCTTTAATCCCCAAGAAATATTATAAAAAATTATATGAAAATAAACTATTTATACTTATTTTTAGAATTTTTTTTCTATTTGCCACATGATAGCAACTTTGTTATGCACATGTAACACAGATCATATTGTGCTTGATGGATAGATGGTAGGGAACTAATGTATTTTATATCATTGTGAGAAGATTGTTAGAAGGAGTTAGACTGATTAAATGTTTTGAGGAAGCACATTCTAATACATATAAAATTATTTATGATGGGATGCCTCATCGCATGGAATTATTGTATTTTTGGATGGTCATTAGTATAAGGATATTGTATGCATATACACATTATTTATTTATTTTATTGAAATATTGTGTAAGGCCTAAAAGGCTTAATTATTATTTCATTAAATGTTAGAATATGTTTATTAAAATAGAATTTAGAAAATATTAGAGCAAAAAGGTATTCATGCAAACGAAGCAATAACCTAAAAAGAGTATGCTTTTTAATTATATTTTTTAGCACAAAAGCTTAAATTCATAAATACATAAGTGGGGGAGGTGCTCACCTATGCATGAAGGGAGATTGTACCCAATCTTGTGTTGTGCATGCTTTTCTTCATTCTCTTTTCTCTTGATTGTGCTCTTTTCAATTTACAAATAGTAATTTTTGTTTAATGATGAAGTACACACACACACACACACACACAAAGTAATTATCTAATTTTGGACTCACATATGCTTGTCTTTTTTTATTCCGTTTTTTTGGACTCACATGATACACATTTAATTCAGTTCTCTATTCTAATTTCTTTTCTTGCATATATGAAAGGTTTGTTTTACATATGTGCGCGTGCTTGAAAATTATCATGGATCAATATATACTTTGTATAAACTTGAACCTAGCCTTAGCCTAAGCTCTACCTTATGTGTTAGCTAGCCAAAATCTAGCCTATGCCTAGCTTAATCTAACCTAACCTAATCTAACTCTCAACTCTAGCTAATCTATGTATAAACCTATCCTAGCCTAACCTATATATAAACCTACCCTAGCCTAGTCTAGCAGACTAGCCTCTAGGTAGTCTATGTATAAACCTAACATAGCCTAATCAACTCGAAACTCTAGCTAGACTTTGTGTAAACCTATCCTACCCTAGCCTAGCCCTAGAAGTTGACTAAGCATTAAGTCTAATCTAGCCTCCTAAGCCCAATGTATGTTTTGTCTAACCTAGCTAAGTTTAGCCTTAGTCTAAATACATAAATGCCATGTTAGGCATATATACATTAGACTAGGGCTTACACTAATTATTTCTTCTTCTTACATCTTTTCCTAAGGTGTCTTTACAAAGCCTAAATGTAAGCCTTAGCCTACTAATATACTAGGCCTAGCCTCTATATACTTAGGCTTAGGCTAAGTTACACAAATGCTTTGGCTAGACATAGGCTACAAAAATTCGTAAGCTAATCTAGACTATGCATACATATTGGCTAGAGATAGGCATTGCCTAGCTTGCACATTGTTTAGGCATTGCCAATGGTTAGGCAAAGCATATACTTAGGTAGGTTAGGCTAGGCTATAATTAGACTTTATGAACAATAAATATCCCTAATAATAAAAACCACTACAACAAAATTGAAAAGAGATGTAGATGCTTAATGTGCTTTAAGGACATGTTAAACACCAATGAAATATTTAGTTTATAGTTGTGATATTGGATGAGCTCTTGGAATTCTAATCAAATGCACATATGGATGATATAAGATGTGAGCATGTTTGAATTTGCATTAAATAACTGACATGTAACTTTCAAGAAAATACAAGTTAATTGCCACACGTGCTTAAATGTTATATTTTCATGTAACTTTCAAGCTTTCACAAATGTATAGTTAAACATGAGTGAAAAAGCTATAAAAAATTTAACCCACCATCATTTCAATTTTAAACACTCATACCTATATTAAACCCCAACTATGAATAACTATGATATCACACTTAAATGTATAACACAAGAAAGATACTACAATATATGTGAAAGCAATAAGAAAATAAAATGATGTTCTCATTATATAGTATCAAATGAAAGTATATATCCAAATGAAAGAAGTACAAAAAGATACAAAAAGTTGTCACGGTAAAGTCTTAATTCCTAATATTGGAAACAATCCTTAATTATAGATTTCATCCTCCTGCAATCCCTCATTAGACCAATACTACACGAAAAGACAACATATATCATAAGAAGTCTAGAATGAATCATAAATTGCAAGTATGTTAGTACATAATTACTAATTACCTATCCTTTTATGAAAATAGCTTGTCAACAAGTCATACATTCCCATGGCATCTTGCATACTCTTTCTCCAACTTGGTCACCAAATGACTATTGAAGCCATGCTACAAAAACATAGACACACCACATTGAAAGTTAGATGAAATAGATAGAAATTTAAAATGACATATTGAATAGAAAACTTAGAATGTAAATAATCTTATTGAAGCATAAAACTTACTAATTCAATCTCGAAGAAGGCCCAACCACCACTTCCAAGATGCAATGATGAGCCTGTTATAACATGAGCACATACTGTCTCTTTTTGTTGCTTCCATTTGTTAGGGCTTGCCTCTATCTCATCTTTGATATTCTTCCATTACCCCTTATCGAGCCAGCTAGGCCATTGTAACCCATCATGATAAGCATTGTGTCCCTCTGAGTGAAGATGGGCTAGGTATCTACAAATGCACATGCATGGTAAGCACTAGAAGACCAGTTTGTGAGAAATGACTATGGGAACTTAGTTGCAATCTATGTATGATATAATCTTTGTGGATCAAGTCATGCTTTTTCCACTTCTCGATGATGCTATGGTAGTATATCTATACTATGAGCTCATGCAACCTCCCAATGAACTTTTCTTCTTCGTTGTTTATTGACCAAGTGACTCATTTGTTTAATTGCAAGGGTTGGTATCCTCAAAGGAGCCTTGGAGTAAGGGGGTGGTTACCATCCATAGATGGACTTCCTCTCCAAGTAGGAGAGGCGATCCCCAAATCAAGGTCATATTGGTCAGATTGAGTGGAGATAGGGATGTGATTAGTGGATTGGTTGAGGATCTTGTGAGAGGGATAGGAGAAGAAGATGCACCACCATTTCTCTGTTCCTCAGAAATTAGAAGAGCAATCAACTCCTCAAAATCAGGAAATCTTTCACGAACTGAAATGGATGTCCGAAACTGTGCATAATCCTTTCCTAGACCATTCAAGGTCACAGAAACTAAATCATCATCTTCCACTGGTGACCCAATGGAAGCAAGTGCATCTGCAATCTTCTTCACCTTCATGTGGTAGTCGTTGATGCTCATATTTTCTCTTTGCACATTGTGCAACTCTTGCTTGAGCTGCATTTTCCTGGCTTGCGTATTTGTGCTATACATTTTTGACAAAGTATCCCATGCCTCCTTTGGCGTACTTGCATCCTGAATATGCACAATCATAGAGTCTAAAATGCTGATAGACAGCCAATACATAACTTTCCTGGCTCTCTCATGCCATGCTTTAAATGCCTGCATTTGCTGTTGATTGGGAACATAAGGAAGAACTGGTTCTTCTTCATTTCCTGCAACAAATTCCCAATATCCTTTTCCCATAAGGAAATTCGTCATTCTAAACTTCCATGCTTGGAAGTTGTTCTTGTCAAGCTTTTCAGTGACAATCTGTGAAAGAGAATCAGATGCCATTACAGAAGACTGCAAAAAATTCTGTCACTGCAAAAACCACAGCTTCACCCTCACAAGGGAAAATCTGCAAAACTGGCGAAAGTGGTATTTGACCACACAGTCACTTCCTAGTGACGATTTTGCATCAACAGGCAACAGGGATGATTCTGTAACTCCCAATGTCTCTACGCACAAGCATACAATGCAATTTTTACAGTAACTATTCACCGACCTGTAGAACAGTGGCTGCATAGCATAAAACTGGGCCTTTTCCTGAGTGCGTGCAGAAAACTTCCGCCTCCAAAACAGGCCCCGAAATGGCCTCAAATAAAAAAAACAAGGTCGCCTAGGGCTAAAGCCCTATCCCGCAGCATATACTGCCCTCTTGCTTCACCGCGAAGGGCATCTCAACCTGAGACAATGCACTCCTGCACTTTTCGGCTGTGCTACCTGCAGAGATCTGCTCCCAAAACAGAAAATGAAAGCAACACTGCTCCTCTTACCAGAACACCGCGAGCTTGGCTTGCTTTCTTGAGCTCCTTACCACGAACAAGGCTCTGATACCATGTCAAGATTGTGGAAGAGAAGGAAGGAGTCTCACTTGTAGCTTTCTTGCTTGCACAATGGGGGAATACACACAAGGGTGGAGGCTGAAAACAGTTTTCCTCTTCTTAGTTGTAGAAGCCAAAAGAACTCAAGTACAAAGAAATAGAAGAACCCTAGATATGGGTCTCAAACCAAACTCAACTAACTAAGGTGCCATACTAACTGAGCCACGAACTAGAGTAGATAAGGATAGCTATCATGTAGCTATTATTCAGGGGCGGTGTACCAACCGCATCTGCAACTGACAAGTCGATGACATAAATACACAACGGTCACCCTGGCATATCACGAGTGGAGCTCGATATCTCAACATCCTCTGCTAAGTCACCATTAAGAAATGCATTCTTAACGTCCATTTGCTATAATTTCCATCCTCTAGCAGCAGCCAAGGCAATCACAGTGTGTATGGTTGCCATTTTGGCAACATGACTGAATGTTTCCTCATAATCAAGTCCATACTGTTGGGCATACCCCTTAGCAACTAGCCTGGCTTTGTACCTTTCCACACTGCCATCTGACTTGCATTTGATTTTGTAGACCCATTTGCAGCTAATGGTCTTTTTTCCTTCAGGCAGTGGCACAAGATCCCATGTCTTATTTTCAGCCAAGGTATTCATTTCTTCATCCATAGCTGCACACCAGTTCTCATTTTCCACTGCTTCAGCATATGTACCTGGTTCTTTGATCTCCATCACTTTTGTCATGTAAGCATAATGCTTTGCAGTGTAGCCACTATATGTCAACCTATCAACAGGATATCTAACCCTCTGTGAGTGTCTAAGCTGTGGTGCACTGCTCGATTCCCCTCTCTCATGAGGCAGAATGTACCTGCTCTGCCTTGCACCAGGTAAACCCAAGTATAGCGACTGTAATCATCAATGAATGTAACATAATATTTCGAGCCTCCCATGGATACATTATGGGCTGGCCCCCAAACATCAGAGTGCACTAACTGCAACGGACGTGTATTCTGCCTTACATGCCTGACAAATGGCAACCTTGACTGCTTACCAAACTGGCAAGCATCACATACATGACCAATATCTAAATATTGGAACTTGGGTAAACCTGTAACAAGCTGTTTTTTCTGCATAATTTGCAGCCTTTGCAAATTTACATGCCCCACTCTCTTGTGCCAAATTTCCAAGTCTCTGATAGTGCCAGAACCATGGGTAAACATGGTTGAATTCAGATCTGGCAAGGTAGCATCAAGAGTAAACATTCTTCCATTCCTGTGACCACGAGCTATTAACTTGCATCCATTACCAAACTCTTCAATAAAGTAACCATGCTTGTTGAATCTAACTTGCAAGTTCTACTCCTTTTCTGACCAACAGACAGTAGCTTCTTTGTAATTGAAGGAACATGCAATACATCATGCAAATTTTTCTTTTTCCCATCATGAACCACAAGAGGCACTTTGCCTTTATGCTCAATGCTATGCTGCGTGCCATCACCTGTACAGACATAGCCATTTTTTTCAGCCACCATATCAGTGAACCAATCACCATGAGGAGTCATATGGTTTGATGCCCCTAAATCAATATACCAAACTACATCATCAGTGGATTTTTCAGCAACTCTGTCTTTTACATATTACATGGCAAACAATCTGTCTCCTGAAGTATCATCTGCCTGACTAGATGTAGCAAAATGCCCATGTTGTTTGCCTTTTTGATTGCCCTGCTTCTTCCAGCAGTCCTTGGCAATATGCCCATACTTTCCGCAGTAATGACAATCCTTATCCTTGTTCAGATTGTCAGATGGACGCTGCTATTGCCAGGAGCCTCTACCTCTAGGGCTAGATCTCCCCCTACCTCTAAAGTTTCCACCACCTCTTGCATTCGATACCTGTTGGTTGTTATTGCCATAGGATGCATTCTGCTGGCCTCCTCTGCCAGATCCATAGCCTCTACCACGGTTTCCACGGCCACGTTGATTGGAATAGAAAAATGCATCCTTGTTTTTAGAACTGCTAGATCCTGTAGCCAAACCAAGCTTAACCTCTTCATGGATAAGCAATGCAACCATCTCATTGAAATCAGGCATTTCAGCCCGCACAAACACAGAAGTGTCAAAAGACTTATACTCAGGCCCCAAGCCGTTTAAGGTCACAGCAACCATGTCTTCATCTTCAACCTGTGAACCAATAGATGCCAACTAATCCACAATGGTCTTAACCTCCGTGACATAATCCTGTATAGATCTGCTCTTCCTCTCCATGTTGTTGAACTTCTGCTTCAACTGTATCTTCCTGGCACTTGTTGTTGTGCCATAGTACTTGACCAAATGTCCCATGCATTCTTAGGAGAGATGTAGTTCATTATATGCATTACCATGGCATCTGAGATACATAAAGAGAGCCAGTGCAAGACTCTACGAGCTTTTTCTGTCCAAGCTTGGTGTAATCGTCTCTGATCAGCCATAGGTCGCAGCCGTAGGTCGATCTAGGAGCTCAGGTTCAGCTTCCACTCCAGTCACCAACTCCCAATAGCCTTTCCCTATTAAGAAGTTCTCCATGCGGAACTTCCATATGGCATAATTGTTACTATCAAGTTTTTCCCCCACTATCTGGGTTATGTTGTTAGTCCTTTCTGCATTTGCCATGTTGTACCAGACACTATTTAGTCACTGCCTGACTTCTTGCAAACCGACAAGTCACTCTGACCAACCTCAGTCCCCCTGATTGTTTATGACAGTTTTTTGCAACTATTCTCTGCAAAAACCAGGGTATTTCAGCCCTTTACAACCTCAAAAACATCCACAAACATGTGGTGTAACCCGTAGGTACATCAGTCAGTACATAGACTTTGTAGGTATTGTAACTTTGTGTCATGCAAGCTTATTGTAGTAAAGATAATACACAATCTGAAACCTACGAGCAGTGAATTTACTGTCAAAAACCACTTTAAAACATGTCATACATGCTCCAAACTTTCCCAGACATTTGCTAGTATATGTAGGCAACTAGACATAGTCATATGGGCACAAAACAGTGCATATCCAGCAAGTACAAGTGACATAAATCTGCTTATAGATTGTATACAGCCAATAAACTATCAAACCAAGATGTATTTCAGCCCAAGAGATCCTCAAGCCACTTCATACATATGCCACTGTGTGTGCAGGTCAATACATGACCAAACAAGCATCCGCAGACACTCTATTTGTAAGAGGCAATGTCATATAATGCATTCACTGTTTATGACCAGCCAATACCCTATGAATACATTTGTTTCCAGATTCAGATTTCAGCTTTTAAGATCCTTCAATGCTCATCTCAATGCTCATAGCATTCAACAATCATATCCCGTACCATACAACTCCCTGTAGGTACCAGAAGTCATGTACTTCTTCAAGGCCAATGAGTATATATATTATTGACAGTTTTATGACAGTTTTCAGCCTGTCATTGGCTTCCCAAAACTGAGCATTTCAGTCAAAAATTTCAGTCCACAACCATGTCAGACATTGCATATGGTTCCCAGAGCATGTATATGCTTCAACAAGTTCTCCTGAGCATGCCAAAGGGCTCAAGGCTCTTGAGTAGAATCAAGTGTATGCTGTATACTCACAGATTACAGCAGGTCTTCACTATTTTCAAATCTGTAATCAACTGTCACAGCTCATAAATGAGCTCTACATCATGGGTTAGCATTCCACGACAATAAACCATCTTCTAGTGATGATTCAGCAAGCATTTAAGTGCTCCATTCCATTCAAATGTTCTTATTCAGCCAGCATATGCAGATCAGCAAACTCGCGTAGTTTGCGTGGACTATTCTGAGCTTCTCCTGCTTCACACTGATGACCACTTTACTGTAGATCCACTCAATGACGACCAACCAAGCCTTTACAAGGCTCCAGACAGGTCCTGACACACTCTCCTTCAAGTATACTGAAGATGCATTCAACACATACCTCTCTGCAAAAACAATGACAGCCTGCACAATGACAGCCTGCTTCTCTTTAACCACTTCCCTGAGTCTTCAAGTTGCAGGTCTTTCTCACAGCTTCATGCCTTCAAGAGCCCATCCATGATGGCTCTGATACCATGTTGGAAGAGAGAGGGAGAGAGACAATGTAATGGAGCAGCAACCTGACCTTCAGGTCATTCATCATTTTCCATTATTTCATAGACTACTAACATAACATAAGTGTATACAATAGTACTAAGGTCCGTAGGACCATTCACACTGGGTCTAAGACCACCGACTTATTTAATGTCCCACACTTGCTGATATAGCTAGACACAGCTAATGCCGGTCATACATACTGACAGGAGAGTAATGGGAGCTTGATATTCTAACAAGAGAGGCTTGGACTAACCGCTTAGAGGAGCTAGAGCGTCTCACAGAGACTCGGCTTTTAGCCACCCACGCTCTAATCTGTGAAAAGGCACGACGAAAGCTGTGGTATGACAAGCACATCAACCAGTGCAACTTTGATCAAGGGGACCTCGTACTACTCTACTCGGTGAAAGGGCACAAACAGAAAATGAAATTTCGAGGGGACTGGGACCTTTCCGGGTGCGTGCAATTAGCAAAATGGGCAATGTTGAGTTGGAGACGCTCGAAGGGGAAGGAATAGGCTTCTTCAATGGCAGTCGCATGAAAAAGTACTATCCTCCTTCCCATCCGTTGCACGAGCCACCGATGCACGAAGCCCCTGTCACCGTCTGCGTGGCCACAATTACCGAACTAACCGATCAAGATGAAGAAGCAGTAGCACTCGTCTACCTTCGAATCACGGTCACTGCAGAACGGACATATTCTTTTGATGCCCTGATCGACGAAGGGGCCGATCGTAATGTCTTGACACACGACCATTGGACATGCATTGGTCAACCTAAATTACAGCTCACAAACGCGAAACTTAGCCCATTTGGGGGCAACACTTACTCTCTCTTAGGGAAATGCCAAGCGGCTGTCTCCGTCGAGTCTAGAAGTATCCCAGTCATCTTTTATGTGTTACCAAACACTAAAGGGGCCGGTGATAAATCACTACTAGGGCGCACTTTCAAAAAGCAGACAAACTGCAATGTGGACTACAACCTAGACCTCATTCACTTGACCGTGGGCAATGTGCGCATAGTAACTACTTTCAGCAAGGGCCATCTTGTGCCTTCTACAACTGCAGAGTCACCGATAGAGACCCCCATGGCCAAGCCTAAGGATAAGGGCATGGATATCTTACCCCGTACCCCAACCGCCAGAAGCAAGCCCACCCAAGCCATCCACATGGCCAGGGAGCCCACGCACATATGGGTGCCAAAATGGCGAGTGCCGCCTACTGCTGCTAGTAGACCGCAGAAGCACACTCCTAAACGCAAAAACTATCAGTCACAGCCTAAGAGGCAGCCCAGGTGCCAGCGACATGGGTGCACCGCCACGCCACGATGGATATCGAAAGATCTCCTGCGAGCACAAGGATACCATGAGGGAAAACCCTGGATATGGGTGCCTAAGGGCAGACACCCAAAAGGGTCAACTTTGAGCAACCCCACTCTAGTTGGACAGACCGGCACAGGCAAAGCACAAGTTGCAAAGAATGTCAAACCAGCAACGGTGATGATTAAGGCCACCCAACACCTTCAGTGTCCCAAATCGGATGATCCAGCACCATCCAGGTCAAAGGAGATGCACACCCCCATACCCGCTCGAATGGATTGCAACATGCCTCTTATGGCACGGGAGCCCACCGCAGCTTTTCCAAATGATCTAGAGTGCACAATCCCATTAACAACGCCTGCAAGGGAGTCACTACTATCCAGCCCAACTGCTCCATCGCCACCAACAGGTCTTAAGCCTTCGTACGAAAGATGATCCTTCCTATCAGTGGCCAAGGATCTTGCTAAGACCTCAAGGAATGACGTAGTGACATGCATCAAGGAGTTGGACAACACCTTCACTACATTCGCTAGAAGCTACGAGAGGCTTAACCTAGGACTTCTTGACGAACCCCTCGCTTCCAATGTTTGCTCGTTGCCATGCACTTGTTACGAGTTCATGACCATCAAATTTCCCAAAGTTGCGGCCGAGCTAATCGCTAATGGAGAAATCTTGAAGGAACAAGCTGTTCTCAAACGACTAGTGACCTCGTATTGCAAACCCTCTTGCTCTACTCCTGAATGTGAACTGGAGGAGCTCGTATAGCTTGAGAGCTCTGCTTCTCCATTCCTGCAACTGTGGTACGCCTTAAGACTCCAATGGGAGAAAAAAGGCCGCCGGATCATGACTAATGCTGAGCAAAGGAGGGCAATTAAAACAATTAAATGCGACCCTACGTACGTGGCACCTCTTTCATTCAGAGTTTTGGCCATTACACGCAACCTACACTTAGATGATCAGGTATTGGCCCATCCGTACATTGACCAGTTCCTCACAGAGGAGGAGTTGCACATTGCTAGTCGCCTCAACTCGGGGGACATTTTTCATGACGTCTTAACCTACATCACTCAAGCTTCCCTGCAACCATGCAAATTTGATCGCCATGCCCAGTTTGAATATAACCCTAACCTGTATACCTGGCTTATGGCCAAGTAGCTCACCCCACACAGCCCATGCGAGCCTTCCCCCCCTCCCCGTACCACTTAGAAAAGAGGGGGGAAGAGCCAGTGGCAACTAAGGGACTAACCAAGTGATGTAGCAAGAAGTGTAAAGGCTAACAGTGCTCAACTGAATTCAAATAGGAAAGAAAGCAAGGAGGAAGTAGATGTTGGTAGTTAATTATTTCTAAAAAGTTTCATCCTCTTAAATCTGCCTGGTAAACTGGCACACACATTTTTTCTTGGGATATGCTAGGAATGAATCAAATCGTAACTCTAACGTTGACTTGGGTAATGACAGGCACCTACCATGGCAGGACAGGGTAGACTTCCATTTACGGAAGCAGAGATGACGAAATATGGAATCAGCATCAAGACGCGGGGATTCATCCAATTCACTTTCAAGCATACCATGAACCTGGATGAGGCCATCTCGGAGGAGCCGGCCGTAAGAGAGCTGGTGGACAAATGCAGCCTCCAAAAGTACATAGAGAAAGTCGGGCAGGCTGTAGACTACAGCATGTATGCAGATTTCTTTCGATGAAGGACGAAGCTGTAGCACGGTCACGGTAAGGGCATGTAATCAAGAAAGACGGGTACAGGTTCCCCTTAATGCAGCCACTATCGAAAGAGCCCTAGAACTCATGCCAAAAAAAGAAAGACGCTCAAAAAGGGATGTGTACGCCATGCTGGGAGTCAAAAAAGAAGATGTGCACACGGTCGATGGAATTAGTCTAGCCGACATTCCAGACCTGGTGACAAGGATGCAGGCTAAGATGATCCATTCTCTCTTCTCCAGCCACAGATACAACACACTCATGAATAGAATCAGCATGCCACTGCTAGAAAGCATTGCGGCAGAAGTCCCAGAGGAGGTGGACTGGAACGGTTTCGTCCAGAAGACTATAAAGAGTTCAGTCGCCCTTCTAGCTCCAGCCGCAACACTAGCCGGTGGGGAATCCCCGGCCTCCACCGCGCGATCCACGAGGAAGAAACCTGCCATCAAGGCCTCTACGATCAAGTATGGAGGTATCCTTACAAGAATCATTGGCGAGGCTATCAAGGGTGCCGGCGTGGAGGGAGAGCAGATTGAGGACAAAGGCTCACCACATTGAGAGGAGGAAGGCTCGAGCAAAAGGATGGCTAGCGATGAAGGAGAGCCTGAAGTACCACCCACGCAAAAGGCCGAGCCTCAGAAGCAAATGAAGGATGGAAAGAGCCAAAAGAAGGGGAAGACACTGAGCAAAGGGGAGCGGGCCGAGGTGAAGAGGGCTCAAAAAGAGTCATGTAGGTTGGAAGAACAACTGCAGAAGGAGGAGGAGGAAGAACTCACAAGAGTTAAAGAGGAGTCAAAAAAGGTGGAAGAGGAACGACAAAGAAGGGCGGAAGAGGAAGAACTTGCAAGAGTTAAAGAGGAGTCAAAAAAGGCAGAAGAGGAACGGCAAAGAAGGGTGGAAGAGGTGTTAGAATATCAAGCTCCCATTACTCTCCTGTCAGTATGTATGACCAACATTAGCTGTGTCCAGCTATATCAACAAGTGAGCGACATTAAATAAGTCGGTGGTCTTAGACCCAGTGTGAATGGTCCTACAGACCTTAGTACTATTGTATACACTTATGTTATGTTAGTAATCTATGAAATAATGGAATATAATGAACGACCTGAAGGTCAGGTTGCTGCTCCATTACATCGTCTCTCTCCCTCTCTCTTCCAACCTGGTATCAGAGCCATCATGGATGGGCTCTTGAAGGCATGAAGCTGTGAGAAAGACCTATAGCCTGAAGACTCAGGGCAGTGGTTGAAGAGAAGCTGGGTGTCATTGTATCTATGAAGGTATACATTTTGCCATTTTGGGTTCTATGGGTCATGGCAGTGCTTGAGGCTTGATTAGAGCCTTCAGGAGACTTGGTTGAGCATGTAGAAGGAGACGACCTGCTGCTGTAAATTGTCATGCTGATGGCGTGTTTGTGCCTGCTGTAAATGAAGGTTGTTCTACTGCTATTGAAGGCATAAATCACTACTTGAGTGATCTAGAGCTTGTATGCTTGCTTGGGAAGACATATTAATGATCTGACATGTCAATGCTTGGTTTGGAGTTGATAAATGAGTTGGAATACTGAAGTATAGATCTAAAATTGAAGACAGGTTGCTGTAAACTGAAACAAGGCACACTCTTTGAAGCATTGAAGCCATTTGATGAGCATTTTGAGCTCTACTGAAGTGAGGGTTCATTCAGGAAGCATATGTATTGAGTTTGATGCATTTGGATTGCATTTTACTGATAAAATATTCAGATATGAAATTTTATGATAGGCTGAAAACTGTCATAAAACTGCCATCATCATACACTCATTGACTTGAAGAAGTACATGCCTTTTGTTACCTACAGGGAGTTGTATGGTACGGGATATGATTGTTGAATGCTATGAGCATTGAGATGAGCATTGAGATGAGCATTGAAGGCTCTTAAAAACTAAAATCTAAATCTGGAAACAAATGTATTCACAGGGTATTGGCTGGTCATAAATAGTGAATGCATTATATGACATTGCCTCTTATAGATAGAGTGTCTGCGGATGGTTGTTTGGTCATGTATTGACCTGTACACATAGTGGCATGTGTATGAAGTGGATTGAGGATATCTTGGGCTGAAATACATCTTGGTTTGATAGTTTATTGGCTGTATAGAATCTGTGAGCAGATTTATGTCACTTGTACTTGTTGGATATGCACTGTTTTGTGCCCATATGCCTATGTCTAGTTGCCTACATATACTAGCAAATGTCTGGGAAAGTTTGGAGCATGTATGACATGTTTTAAAGTAGTTTTTGACAGTAAATTCATTGCTGGTTACTGAAAAATTACAGGTTTTAGATTGTGTATTCTCTTTACTGCAATAAGCTTGCATGACACAGAGTTACAATACTTGCAAAGTCTATGTACTGACTGATGTACCTACAGGTTATACCACATGTTTGTGGATGTTTTTGAGGTTGTAAAGGGCTGAAATACCCTATTTTTTTGCAGAGAATAGTTGCAAAAAACTGTCATTAACAGTCAAGGATTGAGGTTGGTCAGAGTGACTTGTTGGCTTGCAGGAAGTCAGGCAGTGACTAAATAGTGTCTGGTACAACATGGAAAATGCAGAAAGGACTGACAAGATAACCCAGATAGTGGGGGAAAAGCTTGACAGTAACAATTATGCCATATGGAAGTTCCGCATGGAGAACTTCTTAATAGGGAAAGGCTATTGGGAGTTGGTGACTGGAGCGGAAGCTGAACCTGAGCTCCCAGATCGACCTACGGTTGATCAGAGACGATTACACCGAGCTTGGATAGAAAGAGCTCGTAGAGTCTTGCACTGGCTCTCTTTATGTATCTCAGATGCCATGGTAATATAGATAATGAGCTACAGCTCTCCTAAGGATGCATGGGACATTTTGGTCAAGTATTATGGCACAACCACAAGTGCCAGAAAGATACAGTTGAAGCAAAAGTTCAACAACATGGAGAGGAAGAGCAGATCTATACAGGATTATGTCAGGTTAAGACCATTGCGGATTAGTTGGCATCTGTTGGTTCACAGGTTGAAGATGAAGACATGGTTGCTGTGACCTTGAACGGCTTGGGGCTTGAGTATAAGTCTTTTGATACTTCTATTTCTGTGCGGGCTGAAATGCTTGATTTCAATGAGCTGGTTGCATTGCTTATCCATGAAGAGGTTAAGCTTGGTTTGGCTGCAGGATCTAGCAGTTCTAAAAACAAGGATGCAGTTTTCTATTCCAATCAACGTGGCCGTGGAAACCGTGGTAGAGGCTATGGATTTGGCAGAGGAGGCCAGCAAAATGCATCCTATGGCAATAACAATCAGCAGGTATCGAATGCAAGAGGTGGTGGAAACTTTAGAGGCAGGGGGAGATCTAGCCCTAGAGGTAGAGGCTCCTGGCAACAGCAGCGTCCATCTGACAATCCGAACAAGGATAAGGATTGTCATTACTGCGGGAAGTATGGGCATATTTCCAAGGACTGCTGGAAGAAGTAGGCAATCGAAAAGTTAATTAACATGGACATTTTGCTACATCTAGTCAGGGAGATGATACTTCAGGAGATAGATTGTTTGCCATGCAGTATGTAAAAGATAGAGTTGTTGAAAAATCCGCTGATGATGTAGTTTGGTATATTGATTCAGGGGCATCGAACCATATGACTCCTCATGGTGATTGGTTCACTGATATGGTGGCTGAAAAAAATGGCTATGTCTATACAGGTGATGGCACGTAGCATAGCATTGAGCATAAAGGCAAAGTGCCTCTTGTGGTTCATGATGGAAAAAAGAAAAATTTGCATGACGTATTGCATGTTCCTTCGATTACAAAGAACCTACTGTCTGTTGGTCAGATGATGGAGCAGATTGGTAATGGATGCAAGTTAATAGCTCATGATCACAAGAATGGCACAATGTTTACTCTTGATGCTACCTTGCCAGAGCTGAATTTAGCCATGTTTGCCCATGGTTCTGGCACTATCAGAGACTTGGAAATTTGGCACAAGAGAGTGGGGCATGTAAATTTGCAAAGGCTGCAAATTATGCAGAAAAAACAGCTTGTTACAGGTTTACCCAAGTTCCAATATTCAGATATTGGTCATGTATGTGATGCTTGCCAGTTTGGTAAGCAGTCGAGATTTCCATTTATCAGGCATGTAAGGCAGAGTACACGTCCGCTGTAGTTAGTGCACTCTAATGTTTGGGGGCCAGCCCATAATGCATCCATGGGAGGCTCGAAGTATTATGTTACATTCATTGATGATTACAGTCGCTATACTTGGGTTTACATTCTGAAGACAAAGAATGAGGTATTTGCTGTTTTTTGGTAGTTTAAAAAGCAGGTTGAAAAGGAATTTGATAGTTATATCTCTTGCTTGAGGTCAGATAGTGGTGGGGAGTATGTGTCAAATGAGTTTGACAACTTTCTGGCTGAAAATGGCATACGAAGGCAGCTTACCTGCAGCTACACTCCTCCGCAAAATGGGGTAGCTGAAAGAAAGAACAGGGTCTTGATGGAAGCTGCTCGTGCCATGATGAATGAGAAGAAGATGCCGCTCTATTATTGGACTGAGGTTGTTATGACAACCATGTATATCTTGAATCGGACTCCCACTACAGGTATTCATGAGATGACACCATTTGAGAAGCTGTATGGCTATAAGCCAGATGTAAGTCACATGAAAGTCTTTGGTTGTCTTGCTTATGTGCATATTCCAGATGAAAAAAGGAAAAAGCTGGATCCAAAAGTGCATAAGTGTGTTTTCATTGGATATTTGCAGGAAAAGAAGGCATACAAATGCTATGATCCCTCTACCAGGGAGACCTTGGTGAGCATGGATGTTATTTTTGATGAGATGGGTTCTTGATATGTATCACCGGCTATAGTGCCATCAGATATGCCTTCTACTCATGTATCTATAGTTGATATGCAGCAGAGCACTGCTATGACAAGTCTTAGTAGTCAGACAGTATCTCCATGGACAGGGAGATTGAGGAACTCACCATCCATTGACACCAGTATGTCAGTGAGGGGGAGATATGATGTCGCAGACAAAGGAAAAGAGAAAGTTATTGAGGATGTATCTAGGATGATGACACCTGGTAGAATGACTTCTGGATATGAGTCTACTGACACTTTAGACAGTGAAATTGGTATTCTGACTATCTATACGCCTGGTGCAAGGCAAAGCAAGTACATTCCGCCTCATGAGAGAGGGGAATCGAGCAGTGCACCACAGCTTAGACGCTCACAGAGGGTTAGATACCCTATTGATAGGTTGACATATAGTGGCTACACTGCAAAGCATTATGCTTACATGACAAAAGTGATGGAGATCAAAGAACCAGGTGCATATGATTAAGTAGTGGAAAATGAGAACTGGTGTGCAGCTATGGATGAAGAAATGAATGCCTTGGCTGAAAATAAGACATGGGATCTTATGCCACTGCCTGAAGGAAAAAAGACCATTGGCTGCAAATGGGTCTACAAAATCAAATGCAAGTCAGATGGCAGTGTGGAAAGGTACAAAGCCAGGTTGGTTGCTAAGGGGTATGCCCAATAGTATGGAATTGATTATGAGGAAACATTCAGCCCTGTTGCCAAAATGGCAACCATACACACTGTGATTGCTTTGGCTGCTGCTAGAGGATGGAAATTACAGCAAATGGACGTTAAGAATGCATTTCTTAATGGTGACTTGGCAGAGGATGTCTATATGGTTCATCCAAAAGGGTATGTTCACCCTAATTTTTAGCATTATGTATGCAAGCTGAAAAAGGCACTGTATGGGCTGAAGCAGGCTCCGAGAGCTTGGCATGCTAGGATCAGTAACTACTTGTAGAGGTTGGGTTTTACTGTTGGTAGGGCCGATCACAACCTATTTACAAAGAAGACCGACAATGGCTTGGTAGTGCTGGTCATATATGTTGATGATTTGATAATCACTGGTGATGATGACTTGGGCATACGCATGTAATGAAGATGTTGAAATCTGAATTTGACATGGAAGATCTAGGTGAATTGAAATACTTTTTGGGTATTGAGATAATCAAGGCTGAAAATGGTTTATGGCTGATGCAGAAACATTATGCCATGGAAATGCTGAAGAAGTATGGCATGGTTGAATGCAAACCATTGGATACACCCCTTGATCAAAATGTCAAGCTGGACATTAGCACTGGAGCTGAAATTCAGGATGTGACTATGTATAGGCAGATAGTTGGAAGTCTGATCTACTTGACCATCACTAGGCCGGATTTGAGTTATGTAGTTGGGCTTATAAGTCAGTTTATGCAGAAGCCCAAGAAGCCACATTTGGATGCTGTTAGGCGAATTATGAGATATGTTAAGTCCACTGTATATTATGGGCTGTTCTATATGAGAGATAAGCCCTTGAAACTAGTTGGATACACAGATGTGGATTGGGCAGGATACTCATATGATCGCAGATCTACGAGTGGTTATGCTTTTGGCCTTGGAAGTGGTATGATCAGCTGGAGCAGCAAAGAAGCAACCAATGGTTGCATTGTCTAGCACTGAGGCTGAGTACAGGGGTGCTGCATTGGCAGCATGTGAGATTTCATGGCTGCTCAAGCTTATGGGCTGATTTGGATATTCAGATGGATGCTCCAGTGACCTTATTATGTGACAATCTCAGTAGTGTACTCCTGGCAACGAATCTAGTATACCATGCCAGGACAAAACACATAGAGGTACACTACCATTTTATCAGAGAGATGGTTCTTGCAGGGAGAGTAGATCTTATGCATGTGAAGACTGATGAATAGGTTACAGATATCTTTACCAAGTCTTTGGGTAAAGATAAGTTTAGTAGTTTCAGACAGCTACTTGGAGTTCATCAGATGATTTGAGCTTGAGGGGGAGCGTTAGAATATCAAGCTCCCATTACTCTCCTATCAGTATGTATGACTGACATTAGCTGTGTCCAGCTATATCAATAAGTGTGGGACATTAAATAAGTCGGTGGTCTTAGACCCAGTGTGAATGGTCCTACGGACCTTAGTACTATTGTATACACTTATGTTATGTTAGTAGTCTATGAAATAATTGAATATGATGAACAACCTGAAGATTAGGTTGCTGCTCCATTACATCGTCTCTCTCCCTCTCTCTTCCAACAAGAGGAAGCCCACGAGCATGAAGGAACTAGCCGAGTTGGCTGAGGCCACTCACAGGTCTGTTAAAGAAACTCAAGGAAAATGAGAAATCAACCCTTATGGTCCTCACCATGAGGCCGAAGCGAGTGGCAGTGTGAGGGTAGCCCCTATGATCGTAGGCAAGGGAAAGTCGCTCTTACACCCCATGCCTCCCTCCATCGTATCGGTGCCAACAAACACCCCAAATGCCCCACAACCCACGCCTTCTTTGAACATGGCCCAACTGATGAGCATGATGTAGATGCTCGTTAGTAAGATGGCAGAGATTGTCCCAGAACCTGGAGCGAAAAGACCTGCCGCTGCTGATGCTGAATCTAGGAAAGACCCTAAACAGAAAAAACTCAAAGCATCAACCACCACAACTCCTATCCCCCTGTCACCGGGTGCAGACTACGACGCCTACGTGGCCGAGCTCCTAGCGCAACTGGAGGCAGAAAAGGAAGAAAAGAAGGTGGCCCTGCTGGAGCTGGAAAAGGAAAGGGAAACATCGGCGGCCCTGAAGCTCGAAGTTTCAAAGCAAGAGGCTAACCGGCGAAGGGAGGTCAAGGTGTTATAAGATCAGCTGGAGACAAAAAAGGAGGCCCAAGACAATGAAAACTGCCTAAGACAAAGGCTAGAGGATGAAGAACAAAACCTGGTGGTCGAGCAATGGAGCTTAAAGTTGCTAGTGCAGCAATATACTGACCTAGAGCAGAGAATGGCAAGACTGGAGGGGTATGGACTATCGGCAACTCAAGAAGGCGATCCGAGCGAGGGGCAGGGGGATGCCATGGCAAAGCTTCAGTATGAGCTCGAGGAACAAAATAGGCTAGAGAGATAGATAGAGTTCCTAGCATGGGACCCGGCCAGCAACCCTCGCAACGGAAGTGCAAGAACAACAACAGGAGGTGCAACGGCTGCAAGGTGTGTTGGAAGTTGCCAAAGAAGACATAGAGGCCCTCATGGCTATGGCCTTCGTGCAATGAAGACTGCACCTTCTTGCAGAGATCTAGAGCCATGAACAACTAGCACAAGAAAGATCGATGAGGCAGAACACAAATTTAGTATTGCAACTCAAGCGAAAGAAATTGCCGAAGAACAACTGGCTCGGAAGTCCAGGGAGTGGCACCAACTCTGGGCCTTAACGAACGAACAACAACAGGTGGTCACCACACTAGCAAGTGCACTGGAAGAAGAAAGAACAAAAATGGATGAAAGGGCCAACGCTTGGGAAGCAAACAACTTTGAAAGAATCAGGAAATTAACGGAGCACTTGGCGGTGGCAGAGTGCGAGAGAGTGCTTGTCGAATCCAGAGCTGAAGCAGCCGATGTATGCACCCATGCACAGAGGCAAGCCTTTCTCAGCACCGTGCTACATGTCACCCAAGCACAGGGCAATGATTCAATGGAAAGGGTGAGAAGGAAACTAGAATTGACTACCTGGGCGCTAAGGTACGGCCTTTAGGAACAGGAGCTCCCCACCAGCATGTGACTCACCAAGGAGCAGCAATTCCGCTACCTGCGCAGTGCCGACCTCTCCACTATTGAGCTCAAGGAACTGGGGTTCAAAGAACAGGAGCTGCCCGCACCACCACCGCAAATGACCCCAGCCGTGGCCGAACAAGATACCGAGGAGGGCTCGGATTTGGACCAAGAGACCGACGAAGAACAACGAAAAGCGCCCAGTCCCCCTCTACCAGACCTCCCACCAGACGAGCCTGAAGGTGCCCACATGCCGGAGCACATCGTGGCAAACACAAGAAGGAGGCAGGAGCTGGCAGAGGACGCACAACACAGAGCCCAGTCACTACCCAGACAATTCTTTGACGAGCCAGTACCACTACGAAGGGACCCCAACCCCATCGATTGGCCTCAGGAACCAGCCATCTGGCATGACCAGGAGTTCCAGACGAGGCCTTTTGAGCTTTCATTTTCCTACCCACGTTCGTTGGACCGGGCGTTGCCGCTCAGTATCCTATCCAAAATCAAGGATCTAGCTAATGACCTGGCAAACAAATGGGTGGAAGAAAGGAGCCTAATTATAACCAGGTGGAGGCAAGCGCCCGGAGATTACTGGTAGGACAAGGTGAACCGGATTCCCAAATCCGTTCAAGGCTACGAGGCGCAACCGAAGTGGCAGAGGAGGATTTGGGATGACAATTTTGACGCCTGGACCGCCTTCTGCAGCTTACTCCCCGAGGAAAGAAATGACCCCACCTACATGCCCTACCCCCGCCGGCATGGAGTGGACTATGACTGCACTATTCATGGGATTTTGATTTTCCTAAAATATATAATGTAAATGCCCAAACTCCCAAGGAATGCTTAGTTTTTAGACTAGAGGATATCATTCCATCCATCACTCGTTTCCTTGTGGACTTCTCCTCCTGCCCGGATCCTGCCTTCCTAACCACCTACAATTATCTTAGGTTGATCAAATTCCTATTAATACAAAAGCCCACTGAGGAAGCTCACCTCCTCCCCCTCTTTTTTGACATCAATCTAGGAATCGATAGTAGAGCTATGACTAGATTAATGATGAGGGCAACCCTCCTTTTGCTTAGAACTCTTAGAAAACATGAATGACACCTACTTCACAAGGTGTAACAGCCCTTTTTGTCATCCACACCTCTGAAGGCCCGAGCTGCTATTAAACGATACCTCCAAAGCCATGCCTTTCTATCCGACCACCCCGCGCTTCGGCTGACAGTGATCGAAACTAGCCAAATGCCTTCTATGTATACCGTCTCAAAAAAAAAAACACTTTGCTCACCGCACCTAGGGTTCACCCCTAGCCCCTCTCCCCACTTCACGCTTAGGGCACATCAAGGGCAGGACTTCTAGACCTGTCACCCTAAGCTCTGCACTGTACCTCCAACAATGCACAAAACTGGGTCCTCAAGTGTGAGGCATTACCAAGGGCTTGCCCAAGGTTAGACTCATCTCCCAGTTCCACTGCACATGCACTTACACCTCACCGGGAGACAGACACACCCCTTAGGGAGAGCACATCCTTCTCTTGCAGGCTATTTTAACTCAGTCGGGGCCTACCATTGGCATAGACCTTGGAACCCCGTGTTTTTCCACAGATACGGAGCCCCGGTTCTGACAGTCATCGCCAATGCCAAATTCCAACTGGCTAACAAAGGCCGAGCACCTTCATGAAGATCAAAGCCAGCCGGAACCTCTCCAAATCATCAGGAATCAATACCCCATCATGTCTTTTTCCCAGCAGCACCTTCTTGATCATGGTCATCTACCCACCAATTCCACTTAGCACCACTCCCAGCATTGCTGTTGCTCCCCACCCCAGTGCCATGGGACTGGCACTCCTCTAGGAGGGGGGTAATATTTACCACAGCACAGAGGAACGGAAAATGGAGCAGAAGTGTGGAAAAAATGGAAACCTGGAAATTTGAATGATTTAAACAACGGTGTCGCCTCGAAAAAAGAAAAGAGTAAAAGCACGCCATTAGATATGAAGGCGCTCTCGAATCTTTGTAAAAAGAGCGCCGGGCTCACTCCTGTGCAAATTTTATGCATTAGTGGGAACGGGACGAGTTGGAACGGTGGGAAATAGGAAAAGAGGGCCTAGGCTAATGGCCGGCCATGTAAAAATGGGGGATATAGATACTGCCATTACACGAGGACAAGAAGTGGAATCCCGACTACAAGCAGCCTATGCTTCTCAAGGCAATTCGAATATGGGTCTAGCATTGGGAAATAATATGGCGACGGCCAATGGCAGTAGTAGCCAAGGGATAGCGATGGCTAATCCTAATGGGAGAGGGAACATGATGCAGAATGTGCCTTTATTACCAGCTCCCCCTAGCATGTCAATGCCTACGGGCAGTCAAATGGCTCCAAATGGTGGAAGCCAGGCAGTTAATCCTAATACCATGCCTGTGGTTCAACAACCAGGGCCTAATCGGATCGTCAGGCCGATGGAACGACAGGGTAATGATCAAGGCTACGAGTCGAGCACTTCCAATGTTCTTGGCGAGGTTAAGGACATGATGAAGCATTATACCGACATGATTACGGAGCAGTATCGACAAATAGCCGTTGATGTTAACTTCCTTAAAAAACAACAAAATTTAATAGGAAGTAGATACCCAGATGAGGGTGCACCTTCGAGGTTTAGCTGCAAATGGTGTGGTGGGCAACATTATCCACGAAATTGCCCAAATGTCAAGTGCGACATCTGTGGGAAATTCGACCATTTAGCAACCACTTGTTGGAGTAAGATTAGTTCTCTCCAGCGAGGTAGTCGGCAACTAGGGCCTGCTAATCATCGTGTGCAAGGAAATGATTCCCAGCGAGAAGACGGGCCTAAATAAATACTCCAACGACCAAAGACTACAGTGGAAGAGCTGCCTAGTGGTAGTGGGGTTAGTTTGATTGAGGCTGTGTGTGTTAATGATGCTGAAACCTCTAATCTGCAAGCTGTCCTTACAAGAGGTCAAAAGGGTAGAGAGGCCGACAAGGATAAGCCTATCGACAGAAACCCTAAACAAGGCGACAAAGGAACGCAAGTTCTGGATCCTGCCATGGAAAGGGGACCTCTGAAGCCCGTGGAGAGTAAAGCCGATGTTAAGAAGGATAAGGAACCATCGAGGAAGAAGGTGAAAGTTAAAAAAGAGGCAATAAAGCCAGTTCAGCGACCTAAAGAGCGGATGGTTTGGCGTCAAAAGCGAACTCTATCGAACTATCATGAATTCGATTTGGCGAGCTCTCTTTGCGAAGTCAAGCCGGATGTGAACCTTTTATAGCTTATTAAGCTTTCCCCAGGAGTACGCAAGGAATTTAGAAAGATCCTGTGTACCGGGTATATCGTGGAACCTTTGGGTATTGCATGAGTTGGTGATGACTGGTTCAAGCATGCTGAGAAGCATTGCCCAAGGGTTGCAGCCTATGTCGATGGGATATTAGTAGATTATGCCATTGTCGACACGGGATCATTTGTTAACATTATGAGTTCTGAACTGATTGAAAGGTTGGGTCTTGCAATCCAGAAAGATACCTCCACAATTCTCAGAATGGCGGATGATAGTTTGAGACAGCCGAAAGGCTGCATTACTAAGGTTCATGTCACTGTTGCAAATGTAGAATGTCTGCTGGACTTTAGGGTAATTCGTTTTGCAGGGCGTCCAAGTTACCAAGTATTACTTGGATGACCTTGGATCTTGCAAGCGGACTGCCAAGTGGATATACCCGCCGGTCGACTGATATTCGGCAGAGGTGCTCAGCGCGTGGTGATTGATGCTTATCCTGAGTCTCCGCAAAGTGAGAGAGCTCCTCTATCTTCCACAGAATTGGAGACATTAGAGTATTTATCCGCCAGTGAGACATCATCAAGTGATGAGTCCAAAGAGGGATCCACCACGGAAGACATCTATCAGATCACTTTGAATGAGCCGATAGAGGCCCAAGATCATATAAGAAACGCGGATGTAATTGAGTTAGACCTTGGCACGCCAAATGATTCGCAGCCAATTAAATTAGGTTCTATGCTCAGCTCAGCAAAAAGGGAGGACTATGTGTCCCTAATTCAAGAATTCCACGATATCTTTGCTTGGAGTTATGACGAGCTGAGAGGTATTCCTCCCAGCTTGGCTGTTTATACAATTTCGTTGAAGGAAGAAAGCCGCCCTATACGACAGAAGGTAAGGCGTATGCCTTTTGAACTGAGAGACGGGCTGTTTGAAGAGTTACAGAAGCTTCGAAAAGCGGGTTTGATTTTTCTTGTACAACACACAGAATGGTGTTCGCCAGTTGTGATCAGAAAGAAGAAAAATAATCAAATCCGATTATGTGTAGATTTTAGAGAGCTGAATAAGCAGACGGTTAAGGACTACTACCCATTGCCCTTCATTGACCAGATTTTGGATCAATTAGCGGGTAGGGAAATATATTCGTTTATGGATTGCTTTGCAGGATACAACCAAATGGCAATTGCAGAAGAGGACAAGTTGAAAACAACTTTTATTACTGTCTTTGGTACTTTTGCATACCATGTGATGGCCTTTGGTTTATGCAATGCACCTGGTTCGTGGCAACGAACAGCAGATAAGACATTCGGTGATATATCCCCTGAAGAGTTGAAGGTGTTTATTGATGACTTAGGGGCCGCCACCGTGAGAGAAAGGCAGTTGATCATTTTAAGAAAATGCTTTGAGCGTTGCAGGCAATTTTGCATCGCTCTAGACCCACGGAAGTGTGTTTTTGGTGTACCTTATGGGCTCTTGCTAGGCCATGTGGTCAGTTCGATAGGTATTGCGACAGATCCCGAGAAGGTCAAAGTCATAGTTGCCATGGGTCCACCACGCACTCCGAAAGAGGTTCATAGCTTTCTGCCTTCGGTTGGTTATTACCGTAGATTTATAAACGCCTTGGCAGAAAGAACGTTGCCGCTTACAAATCTATTGTCCTTTAGCTGTTTGTTTGTATGGGGTGACCCTTGTAAGGTAGCTTTCTAGGATGTGAAGCAGGAGCTAGTAAAAGCACCTGTTTTGAAAGCACCTAAAAGAGGTGAGGTATTTTATATATTTTCAGCAGCCACCATGCATAGTATCAGCTGCTGCTGTTTAGCCCAAATTTGGGAAGAAAAATGGTATCATCCAATAGCCTTTGCTAGCCGAAAATTGGGCATTTCAGAGATCAATTATACCTACATGGAGAAATTGTGTCTTGCGATGGTCTTTGGGACCAAGAAATTCAGGCATTATATTCTCTATGAGAAAGTTGTGCTTTATACGAAGGCGGAGGGGCTTCGATTATTGATGAATAAGCTGCAGCCACCTGATCATCTAGCGAAGTGGTTAATCACTTTGCAGGAGTTTGATTATGAGATCAGGAGTAAGCCACCAAGGTTACAGGGTATTGTGGAATGTCTTGTGGACTTTGGGGAGCCGAAAGAATCTGTGTGGCTGAAGGTGGTGACATGGAGTTGTTATTTAAAATAGATATGGCATCTATTTCCTCCTGGTATGCTGCAATAACGCATTATTTATCAATAGGAGATGCTGGATCCGAACTATCTAAAGCTCAAAGAAGGAAAATTAAGCAGCAAGCATTAAAGTTTGCTTTGATCGCAGGTACATTATATCGGCAAGGGGTTGATGACATCTATCGCCGATGTGTGATGCTTGACGAGGTGCCATTCATTCTAGAAGAGTGCCATGATTCCGCTTGCGGAGGTCATTTTGCTGGACGGCTTACAGCACAAAAGGATTTAAGAGCAGGTTACTGGTGGCCTGCCATCTTCCAGGATGCGTTCGCGTATGTTAAGAGATGCGATATTTGTCAACGACATGATAGTCGAGAGAATAGAAAGAGACCACTCACCCCTATTATGGCGATACTTCCATTTGAGAAGTGGGGAATAGACTTTGTGGGTCCTATTACTCCGTCGTTGACTGCCCAAAAGAGGTATATTATTGTAGCAACTGACTACTTCACAAAGTGGTCAGAAGCACGTGCAACAAGGAAAGATAATGCTAAAGAAACTGCTAGTTTCCTTTTAAAGCAGATAATATGCCATTTTGGTCCCCCGAAAGAATTAGTGTTGGACTGTGGAATCCATTTCTTGAATAAGGTGATCAAAAGCTTGATAGAGGCTTGGTAGATCAAGCACAATAAAACGACTCCTTATAACCCGCAGGCAAATGGGCAGGTTGAAAGTACCAACAAGCAGCTTGTGGGTATCCTATCGAAAGTCGTATCTAAAAAGAAATGCGACTGGGATAAGAAGCTATATGTGGCAGTATGGGCATATAATACCACGTTCAAGCGAGCCATTGGCCACACGCCATTCAAACTAGTGTATGTTGAAGAGTGCGTTTTACCCTTAGAAATTGAGTTACCGACCATTAGATTCGCAATAAACCATTCTTTGGGTAATGAGGACGCCCTATTAGAGCGATTTACGACCTTAGCCCACCTAGATGAAATCAAGTTGCAAAGCCTATTACATCAAGAGGTTGCTAAGCGTCACATGAAACAGTTGCATGACCTAAAAGCGAAGAAGTATGCTTTTAAGAAAGGACAACTGGTTTTATATTATGATGCACATAGGGAGCTGTTCCCAGGAAAGTTGGAACCTAAATGGGATGGACCCTGAAGAATAGGTCTACAGCCCTATTAGCTGATTTACAAGGAGTAGAGTTTAAGAATAAGGTTAATCTTAATAAGATTAAACCTTATTATTTCTAAGTCTGCTAATACAAAGGAAATGCATTGGAGGTCCATGCTGGGGATGATCTGAGACCTGCGGAAGAGTTTAAAAGCTGGTTGATGGGTCGGTTAATTCCTTATTTGGAGCACCCATATCTGGAGCAAAGATACCATCAGGGGAAACTCATATGGTGGAGCAAAAGATATAAAGTGATTGAGCAAGAAGATGGAAGTTTTGTGTGGGAGATTAAAGTATTTTGGCATCACTGTTTACGACTGTTGACGAGTATCCCGGTCGAGTTTAATGAAGAAGGTGCGATGGAGCTGTCAGTTCATCCTCTCAATATGCTAAACTTTGATTACCATAATTACAAATCGAGGGGTTTATGATGGCCGGCTGTGTAAACCCATTGTGGATGTATACATTATATTTTGATGGAGCGTCCAGGGGCCCTAATAAAAAAGGAAGTGTTGGAGTAGTAATCTGCGACCCCCGACGAACAGTTACAATGAAGTTAGCTGCTTATCTCGGGGTAGGATTCACTAACAATATGGCGGAGTATAAAGCCTTGATTAGGGGACTGCATATTGCCAAACAAGGTGGTACTCGTCGATTGTTAGTAAAAGGGGATTCCCAGTTGATCCTGAATCAGCTAGATGGGACATACATAGTGCGGAATCCCATTCTTTGTATGTATCATCGGACTGCGATGACCCTACTTGAGGAGTTTGAGAGAGTGTCTTTTTAGTTGATTCCTTGTTACTGGAATCAGTTTGCGGATTCATTAGCAAATCTTGCTTATGAAGAAGACCTCTTCTTTAATTGTGGTCCTAGTCTGGATATTGTGATCAATGATGAAACAGGACCCGGTCGCTTGTGGGGTATGTTATCAGAACATGCAATATATGGCAGACGATGGTTGATATGGGTGATGCAAAGAGTAGCTGAGACCAATCTACCGTTATTATCTGGGATCCATAGGTTGATTAGACAACATATTATGCATACGCCTCTTGCTATCTATGCAGGAGGGATGGGTCATAACCTTATGCACTTAGTTTAGGGCTACGAGCCTGATTTTCCTCCTTGGGAGGGAGCCTATTATTGTATATCTGGATTCTTCCAGGGAAGGATGTGTAGGTGATATTCTGTTTGATCTCGTTAGGCCAAGAGGGCCCGTGTTGCAAGGTTTTGAATGCTTAATTTCATTAGGCCAAGAGGGCCGATTCAGTTTTGTAGTGCAGTGTTTTATTTCATTAGGCCAAGAGGGCCCGTTGTCTATTTAGTGCAGGTGCGGTTAATGGTTTCTTGTTTGAGTCCTGTGCTTGACAGATTCCGTGGAGCTGGAGGGAGCCTTTGTCGCGGCATCGATGCTTCTTGTGGCCCTATCAAGGTGATATCTATCCTTTATGAGTACTGTAGTTTTTATGATATATGTGGTTGTGTACTTGTTAAGGGGTTTTTCGTTTCCTGTTGGGGACCGGCGTCCAAGGCATGAAGTCCCAAGGTTTCGGTTTAGGATGTTTGAGGGAGGTCTGAGTAGTCATTGCCTCCTGTAAAGACATTGTCAGACATCAAAAGACTTGTTCTAGAAGGGAGTTCTAGTGACCCTGTTCTGCTAGCCTGCTAGGCAGCCGTTCTAGGCACTCTTGTTAGTTGTGAGGCCGTTAGGGAAGCCTGCAGAAGGAAAAAAGATGATAAAGAAAAAGAAACCTTGAAATATCTTAAAGAAAATAAAAATATACGAAGGTGTGTAAAAAGGGGTTCTAACCCCTATCAAAGAAAAGAAAAGAAAGAAATGAAAATGTGTATGCAGTGGATCATTGCCTAGCGAAGGCGTGGTAGGTTCCTGGGGACGAGTCAGACCCAGGGCCGATGCCTTGTCTTCCTAGGGGTGGCATCTTGCTAGCAAAGGGAAAAATAAGGAAGGTTGGAGCGAAAATAAAAGTGGGCGTCAAAAAAGGATTAAGTGTCACCTTGCGAGGGCTTGGTAGGTTCTTGGGTATCGAGACAGGACCTGAGGCCGATGCCCTATTCTCCTTGGGTCACTATGCTCAGCTCCCTCCTTTTTACATGCCCGAGTATGGAAAAAATAAAAACCCTAAAAGAAGAAATGTGCTACAAGAAAATACTTCTTGATCAAGCTATAGGAGTCCTTGCCTAGTAGGAACTCCTAGTTGTGTTGTCCTTAGTTAGGTAAGTAGTTCAGACCACCACTTAGGGCAACCTCTTTGATAGTTCTTTTTAGTTTGGCCGTGTTGGAGCAGTTGGATAGTGACTAGCTTCAGATCTTTTATCAGATTATGCTAGGCCTACTCCTTGTGGATGTCATGCCTTGGTTTTGTCAGGGGGTAGGGTGAGCATTGTGATGTGTTTTATTGTATATCTGTTTTGTATCAGCTTGATGCTTCCTTTGGTTGTTTTTGTGCAGATCTGGGGTGGGATTCGATGGGCTGAGTCGCCCTATCCCGTGGTCCCCAATGAGAGCAGAATTTTAGTGCCGAGAACTACTTAAAAATAGCTAAAAATTATGAATATCAAGGGAAAAATATTCAACGTCGAAGGCGGCGGCTCGATCTGGGACGATTTTAAGCACCAAAGTGCTTTAAAGGCACCCGAGCGACACTTGTTGATTTTTCCTAATTTTTCAGACTGTCGTGCGGGTTGACACGAGTTACTGGCCAATGTGGGATGCCAAGCCGGATGCCCAAGATTTTTCAGAGCTCGATTCCGAGTCCGGACGGGGAAAAGGCCAAGAAATGGTCAAGATTTGAAAGGATGGCCACAACATGGACCAAAGGGGGGGTGCCCTTTGGGGGAATTTTAACCCCCCAACCAAAAGGCATGCAAATGAGGAATCGTGGGATGAGAGAGATGAAAAAATGTGGCCAACAGAGGGCGCCGAAAAATGTGCCATGGAGGATGGAGAGGCAACTTGCCTGCTGCACACAACCTATGCAAATGATCATTGGCCTTGTCTACCTTCTCCCTGCTGATCATATCGCCGCCTCTCGCCCATCAAATGGTGGTCTCTATGAAGAATTTTGACTCCTCCCTCTCTCTCCCCTAAAGGCAGATTCATGTGGTGAAGAGGACGAAGAAGAATGGATGATGGATGCTTGTCAAATGAAGACCGGATTGCTCCGTGGTGTAAGAGAAAGGAAGATTGCTGATTGTGGACTGTCATGAGCATTAATGGTGGCTGAAAATCAATCCGGAGATATCGCAAATAAAAACCCGCAACCTGCAAAGAACGGTAATCTCATTTTTACAAAGGAAATTGATGTTTTATGCAATTTGCTTCATGAATATTTGTTCCCATGGGATGATTATGCATTATGATGCTGTTTGCAATGTCTTTCAATTGTTTATGATCAGAAAATCAGAAAATCATAAGTGTTGTGGATGAAATTAGTAGTGTAAAATCCGTAAAACACGTGAAATATGGAGAAATTGAGTGTTTTTGAGATATCAATGGAAAATATAATAAGACACACCAACTAAACTTGTGTTCTTTCTGCAAATGAACCTAAGGGCCACAGCCCATAACTCATTTTGAATTTTCAATTATTAAATATAAAATAGAGAAAATGGAAAAAAATAGGGGAAAAATGGATTTTGAGTACCGAAAATTAAGGAAAAATAAGAACCATGTTTGTGGATGTATGGGGGGTCTGAGATATGAGGTTTAGCCTCAGTTCAGCCCTACCTTTATGTTTTAGTGAGTTTTTATGGCTTTTTATACAATAAAAATGTGGAAAATGAACCCTAAACCTATGCACCATGCACAACCTAAACGAGTGAGGGGGTAGAGTGTATGAAAAGTGTTTAAATGCTGAATGGAATGATGAAAAGCTTGCTGGTTTTTATGCATACCATTTAGGTTGGCCGATATTTAAAAATTAAGGACCTAGTAGCACGAGGGTTTCTCAGTGCTAGGTTCATGCAACGCAGCATACGAGTGATAGTCAAAGTCATTGAAAGAATGCTTTTGCACTAAACACAAATGCTGATTTTCTTAATTGTTTGAGCACATGGACATTCACAATTTGCATGAAGCATGAATGATAAAAAGTATCAGACAATACCTCCTGGATACATGGCAATTGCTTTCTAGAAACATGACCAACGTTGAGTGAGTAAGGTTGTCCAAGCTGTAGGCTAGGCGTTGGGTCTAGGGGGAAAGTAAAGTGAGGAAAATAGTACATTCCTAGATACGATCAATTGGTACCTTGAGTGGAAATGTGTGCGATAATGTGTTATATATGTTTAGCGATGCATCGAGGGGCCAATCCCCAAGGTGTAGGAGAGTCACAGTGAGGTAGCGACAGTCAGCCTATGTTTGTGCTTCGTGCTATTAGGCAATGTGCTGGGACTCCCTCTGAGGAGTGTTAATTGGGTTAGAGTTGGACTAGAGACGTGATACAAATGCAAGATATTTAGGAAGATGATGTATGTGTCATCCATGCTCCTGGCCGCAAGGCCGTGGGGTTGTTGAGCGCATGATAGAGGTCCGGCTAGTGCATGAGCCAGTGCCGGGCCATTTTAGGTCCCATCAAAGAAGGTGCCATGTAGACCATATCAAAAACCCACACACACAAAAAACCAAGAATAAAAAGAGAACCTGCAAAACCCACAAAGAGAACCACCATTGAGACCATCGACAGGAGAAAGATTTATGACAAGACTGACTGGACTCGACCAGACCATCCCGAGCAAACCACATCCTACAGAAAATTCATCATGACCTATGCACATATGCGACCGACAGCTTTGTGATATGCATAACAATCAAGCACCCTAATCCCCATAGAGAAGTATACCCTAACCATGGGGGATTCACTAGTAGTAATAAGGAGATGTCAACTGCGTGTAAGAAATATATGAAAATACCCCTTATCTACCCCCTATTTATGGGACCTTACCTTATAAAATGTACATTCCTTCCCTTAAATAACCCCCTCCCTTACACTCACATGGTACCCTACGGTAAACCCTAGTGGACTCCCCGGGACCCTAACCCGAACACACAGACTCAAAAAGTCATGACTAAACCAACTCTAACCGAAAATATAAAGAACATCGATCAAAACTAATAATCCCAAATCCCACATAACATTCAACATCCTACGGTGCGGTGAAGTGGATGGGTGAAACTAACGACTGATTTTTTTAGATGATCAATTAAGCACAATTCATTGTTAATTTAATCCATTAATGCATGGTGAGTCAGAAATGTAGCCCAGCGATGACTGGACACAACTTAATTTGACTGGGTCTACTGATGCAGTTCATTTTTACAATTATGTGATATGTGGCACTTGAGTGCATGCATGAGTGACTTCGGGGGGTTCATTTCAATTACAATTTAAATGTGCTTGTAACGCGTATGCATGCGCACTTCAAAGTTCTGCAAGAAGCTAATCTCCCTAGTGAAGGAATTTAAGGACGTTTTTTCTTGGGATTATTCCAATATGAAGAGCCTAGATCCTCATTTTATAACATCATATTCTACTCAAACTAGATGCCGTTTTAGTCAAAATGCAAAGATATAGAATGAATCCACACATGGCAAAGCTGGTAAAAGAGGAGTTAGATAGATTTCTTTGTGTGGGGTTCAATGCTCCAATTGATCAAGTAGAATGGATCTCTCCTATCATCATTGTTCCAATAAAGAATAAGAAAATCCAAATCTATGTGAATGATCAAAAGCTAAATGAACAAAAATTCCAAATCCTTTTCCTTTTTTCTATTTGGATACTATTTTGGATGAAGTAGCTAGTCATGAGACATACTCCTTCCTTGATGGTTCTAGTTCAACTTGCTCGAGAAGACTAGTGAAGGCAATCTTTATTATTGGATCGGGAGTGCTTGTCTGTATTATGATGTGGTCTTCTCTTAAAAAATCTTCGACTTCCTTCCAATGTGATATGCAAGAAATATTTGGGCCTTAGCTAATGGAGTTCATGGGGTGTTTGTGAAGGCAGTGAGCCCTCAAGTGGAAGCATGGAGTGGAAACAAGAGATATGATGGAAGGACCAAGAGCAAGAGAGAGACATACGCAAGATGTGGAAACTCCAATAGTCACAATGTGTGACCAGCCTTCGCTTTATTCAAATGTCAAGGGCAATTATAAAGTGCAAGACAAACATGATGATTGCAACATTGTCCCTAGTAGCAGGTCTAATGTTAAGATTAAAGAGATTAATGTCATGAAGATTGATTTTGATGATGATTTTATACTTGTAGTTGTTTCTCTTAATACTTCAAAACTGATTGATGCTTTATAAGGATATACTTAGTGTTGGCTCATAGATTTAAGAGCTTCCTATCACAGTTTTTGACTAGATCTATTAGTTTGGATAATGACTTGGCATTAGAGATAGTTGGTATTGGTGATGCCCAATTCAAGTAGCACGTTTACTCTTCATGATGTACATCATTTATCGGCTCTCAAGAGGAGCCTTATCTCTGCTGGAACTTTAGATGATGTGGGTTATGTAGTTTCTTTTGGTGATTCCTCATGGAAGATCACCCATGGGAATTGTCATTGCATATGGTGCTAAGTCTAATACTCTATGTACCTTTAGTGGAAAACAGTGAATGGGTCTCACCCATCGTGGTTCTACCTAAGAGGAATGGAAAATTGTGAATATGTGTGGATTTGTGCATGTTGAATTCAAAGACGAAGAATGATCACTTTCCTATCCCTTTCACTAACCACTTGTTGGATACAGTGGCAGGCCATGAGCTTTACTTCCTCCTGGATGGATTCAGTGGTTATAACCAAGTGCAAATAGCAGAAGAAGATTAGTCCAAGACAACCTTCACAACAGAGTGGGGGACCTATGCCTACACAGTGATGCCATTTGGGCTTTGCAATGACCATGCTATCTATCAGTGAGTCATGATGGCCGCATTTCAAAATCATCTACACAACTTCATTGAGGTATACTTGGATGATTTCTGTGTTTATAGTTTGATCCTTAAACACTGGGGACATTTGGAGAAATTCTTTAATCAATGTCGGGAGTATGGGATCTCCGTCAACCCCAACAAATGCATATTTGGAGTCTCTTCCGGAGTCCTGTTGGGCCACATGGTCTTTGCACAAGGGATAGCAATAGATCCTACTAAGATTGAGAAGATTGGCACCTTGACAACCCCAACCAACCTCAAACAATTGAGGGGATTCCTTGGCCATGTTGGCTATTATAGAAGATTCATTGTACACTTTACGAGGAAGATAGCCCCCCTGCATAAGCTTCTAAGGAAGGATGCGAAGTTTATTTTGACACAAGAATGTAACAAAGCCTTCAGCACTCTGAAGCAATGTTTGATTAAAGCACCCATTCTGCAACCTCCTGATTGGACGAAGGAGTTCCATGTGCACACTGATGCATCAATTGAAGGCTTAGGTGTAGTCTTATGCAAAAAAGGCTCCTCGAAGTTGGATCAGCCCATCTACTATGCAAGCTGAAAATTCACTGACAGAGAGCATAACTATATAATGACAGAGCTGGAATGTTTGGCAATGGTGTTTGCCCTAGATAAATTTCACCACTACCTACTGTCAACTCACTTCAAATTTTATGTGGATCATAAGGCCCTATCCTTCCTGATGAAAAAAGTAGATATGAAGGGAAGAATGATGAGATAGCTCCTTCTGTTCCAGAAGTTTGACTTCAAGGTAATCACCAAACCTGGTCGCTCCCATATTCTGGCTGATCATTTGTCATGTATCCTGCAAAATGCAAAAGAGGAGTAGGATGATCCAGACCTCCTTGATGCTTCTTTTTTTCTAGTCAAAACTGTCACCCCCTGGTATGCAGACATCACCAACCTCATGGCAACCCAATAGTATCCTCCTGGCATCTCTAGTCAGGAAAGGAAGAAGCTCAGGAGACGAGATTGGGATTTATTTGAAGGCTTGCCATAACGAGCCATGTGGAGGCCACTTTGCAAGAGAAGCAACAACTAGAAAGGCTTTGTTAGCAGGATACTTGTGGTCGACCGTCCATAAGAATGCCTATGACTACTGCAAGCGATGTGATGCATGTCAACGGATGGGGAAACCCCTCAAGACCACTGCCATGCCATTGCAACCTATCATTCCATTAAAGGCCATTCAAGAAGTGGGGCATCGACTTCGTAGGTCCAATCGATCCCCCCACCAGATGGAAGCAGAATAGATACAACATGGTATGTATGGATTATGTCACCAAGTGGTGTGAAGCTAAAGATCTGAAGTGGGATGATGGTAATAGTGTGGCCTTTTTCCTATACGAGAATATCATCACCCGTTTTGGCAGTCCCCTAAAGCTTGTCAGTGGACAGAGGTACCTACTTCCTTGATAAAATCATGGAAGAATTGACAGAACTAAATTAGATTCGCCATTGCAAGGCCACCATCTATTACCCCAGAGCCAACCGCCAAGTTGAAGTTACCAATCGCATCCTCTGCTCAATCCTGACAAGGATGATTGTTGCACTTCACCGTGATTGAGATGATCGACTTACAAAGGCCTTCTGGGCATAGATCACCTCCCATAAGGCAGCTATAGGATAGACACCCTTCCAGTTGGTGTATGGAACAGAAGCCGTTTTTCTTATTGAACTCAAGCTACCCTCCCTACGCGTGGCCATCAATGAATGCTTGGGAGATGTCGAGTCCCTGCAATGTCATCTCTTGCACTTGGAGTGTCTTGATGAGATCCGTAGGATGACCCTGTAGTGCATGGAAGCCACACAAGCTCGCAGAAAGGTCTATCATGACAACTTCATTAAGCAAAAGGAGTTCAAGGAAGGCAACTTAGTTCTCGCTTATGATTCTCGATTTGGCAAGTTTCCTGGCGAGCTTCAACAACGATGGATGGCCCCTTATAAGGTACTTACTGTCAATCCGAATGGCTTAGTCCGAGTCCAGATAGTCAATGCTTCAAATGATCCCTTCCTTATTAATGGCTATTGCCTCAAGAAGTATTACTCCCCCTGGGGATCTTGACAATCACTGTCAATGGCTTCATTATTCTTCGCACAATGGTCAAGACGACTTTACCTAATGCTCCTGATAATCCTCTTGCTGATCATGATGATATGGTTTTGTCCTAATAGCCCTCATAGCCAGCTTTCCACTCCCCTTGGCTTCCATTCTGTCTGATACAATGGAGGTGGCGAGGATGGCTCTGATACATGGCATCCCTACCATTCACCGCTTCAAAGATAATTTTTTAAAGAAATAAAAATAAAAATATATCGGTCATGGGAGAAAAGGACTTAGGTCCCTGTCATGCCGACCTATTCTTCGAGAAAAGTTGAAAGAAGTAGGAGAAAAAAAACAAAAAGAAAAAAAGAACCAAAACAAACTACTATGGGAGAAAAGGAAGCAATTCCTGTCATAGTAGGCCTCGTTCCAAGAAAAGGTGGTAAACACCCTTAGGCGGGAAGCTGGTTGTGGCAAAGGTGGTAACACCCCACAGTTCACGATAGTTGATTCACCAGCAGAAATTCTTTAGATACAATTTCAAGCCACCTCCCTTGGTGCATTGTCTCTGCAACTTCATCATCTCGTCAGACCCCTTCAACAGACGATCTCTTTTCCCCAATCCAATCAAAGTTCGCTCCCTCTCTGGGTAGCCTCATCTTCAACACCCTGATGATAATAATAAACAAAGCGATCTTCATCGAAAACCCCTTGAGTGATGTGAGCTTTTATCCTAACAGGATGGGGATTTGAGTATATGGTCTGTCCTCTGTATCTATCACTGAGTGTGAGATAGAGGGTGGGGTGAGTAACCAGTCCTTGCCCTTTACATTTAACAAAGAGTTGCGATGTGTGAATGGAGTGTTGCATGCACCAGCTGGGCCTCTCAATGCACAAAGCATGATTTGTTCCTGTGCATTGCACTACTATAAGGCTCCCTGGCCTTCCTTCTCGCACCGTATGGTAGCACAGAGTAGGATACATAGTTGCACCATTAATTACTCACAAGGCATACAACCTCTACACAAGTGACAATTAGGATAACATCAATGGGTTTTAGGAACAGGCTGCCTCTTGTATCTATCAGCAGAGCGTGAGATAGAAGGGGGTTGAATGTGACTGGTGTTTCCTAAATCAATTATTGAGAGGTGAGGATTGAGGGACGTTATGAAAATTGGAGTCACGTACATTCTCATTTCCTTATGCACACACGGGATTGGTTTGTGATATCCCCACTTGACACATCATCCTCTTCTATACATTGCACCACAAGGCTCCCTGGCCTTCTTGCACCTATGCCAGACGGGTGGACGCACTAATACACCATCAATTGTGCACCATGGCATACTCCCTTTGGACCATCCCTCTTGTCGATTCCTAACTCGGATGTGAGATTTGGGTTTTCATCATGATTCATTCGAGTGATGTCAGTAATGGGGCGAGTGAGTGTTCTTTCATTCCATTTGAGTGACCGTGAGCCGAGTGCAATATTATTTGCCATCGACGGTTTCCCATGATTCCCTCAACAAAGTTGTCTCCCTAGGTATTGCTACTGTGTGGTCCCTACCCCACTGGACATGTACGTGTTGCAAAGACACCTTGGTCTCTCCTACATCCGAATGCAACACAGTTTGCGATATCGACAGTCAACTTTGATTCTCTCCAACATGAGCCAAGTTTCTCTAACCCTACACCTTTTGTTTATTGGTGATGGTCAAGTCTTAAGTGTGGGGATGTTAGAAGTTGGTTTAATGTGTGGTCCTAGGTCCCTGATGTTTGGTTGACCCTTCCCATTACGATTTTAAGTGTGGGGAAGCGTCCCTGCGCGTCTATGATGCATAACCTCCTAAGTATGCCTCAATTTGATCATACATCTATGCCACGACTTTCTTTTACCTTGATGGGGTCCCTTTCCCACCCACCCTTTCACTTTCACGCCACTCCTAGGGCCGTTCCTTCTCTCTTTCCCTTTCTGCCTCTTGTTTTAAGTTTTTTTATGTGAACGTATCCTATGTTCACCAGCACCTAAATTCAACCCTCCAGCCATGTTTGTCCCTTCGAAGTGACCATTTTTCCTTTTTACCAACCCCCGTTCCACCTGACGGTTCTTGCGTTATTAATTTTTAAACTATTTTCCATCAATTAGACGTGTTTCCATGTGAATGCGTCCTTTTTGCTTCGAAACCACAATGTGACATGATTACCTTGTCCTACATCTTTCCCTTGACATTTTTCCTTTTTCTGCCCATCATTTCAATGCCCAATCATCGGTTATTCCATTTTGCGAGTTTTTGGGACTTGTTGTGCGTAGTTTTTACATTTTTTCCATGTGAACATGCCCTATTTTAACCAAAATTCCATATCAATTTAATAGCCGTGTCCAACCACCCTGTCCCCATAATTTTCATTTTTTATCCACCCCGTTTTGCCTACTGTATTTTTAGTTATTAATTTTTCAATGTGTTTTCAGGCATCTTTTTTGTGTTTTTTTCATGTGAACCTCTCCTCATTCCCTTGGAAATGAGTTTTGATGTGACAGACCTATGAATCCCCTTTCCTTGGACATTTTTCCTTTTTACTACCCTTCGTTCTAGTACTTGGTTATTCCCGTATTAATTTTCGACTCCGTTTTCGAGTCTGTTTTTTGGATTTTTTGCATGTGAACGCATCCTATCTTGGTCGAAACTGCTTTTTGACATGATTAATTTGTTGGGCACATAATTTTGCACATTTTAATTATTTTTTCTCTGTGTATTGGTGAGCGGATTTTTTTATATTAATCCTCGTATGAATTTTTAGGCTCGTTTTTCGCATTTTTCCCATGAGAATACCCTAATTTCACCTTGGACACCCTATTGCACTTTTCCATCATCTTTCCCTCATTGTCCAACCCATTTTTCCTTTTTACAAAATTTCATTACGATGTACAATTTATGTGTTATTAATTTTTCTTTGTCTCGTCATGTTACCGCGTGTCTCACCTTGCGCATGAACGCACGTGTTTTTGCTTTTACGCTTCTTCTTCTCTTTCTTCTCCTTCTCCTCGCTGTTGGCCCTCCGGCCCCTCCCCGTAGTACCACCACTCCCTCTCCCTCCCACCCCCCCACCTCTCCCCGCCAGCTGTCTCCCCTCCCTCTCCCTTGTGCCATCGTCGCCGCTCGTCGTGCCCGCACTCGCCCCTCTGTTGCCTACCGCTGCCCGCCACCACCTCACCTTCCTGCCTGCCTGCATAACCCCCCTTGAGCTCCCTTTCCTAACCCTCCCACTGCCTGCCTTCATAACCCCTCTACCCCCCCCCCCCCCCCCCCCACCCCCTTTTTCCTACCCCTCCCTCCCTATCCTACGACCGACCCTCCCACCCATAAACCCCCACCCTCATTAGGCACCCTTTCCCACCCTCCCCGCACACCCCCCCTTCCCCCCACGGCCCCTTTCTTACGAAACCCCCCTCAATCCGTAACCAAACTCCCGTCCCCCCTCCCGTCGCGTCCCCTCTACTTGCCCATGCGGGCCCATTTTCTTTTTCTGCCTTGGTTTGAGTGTCGTATCTCCATGCATGGATTTGTGCGTGTTCGCGCGAATGGACGTGCTTTCAGGTTTCTTAATGGCTGTTCACACGCAGTCGTGTGTGCTTGGTGTGTCCGTGGTCTTCGCGGGTGTTCACACGTGAGGACGTGTGTCGGACTCGTTCCTGGGCATGCAAGGTCGCTGTTGTTCACACGCGCGTTTTTTAAACCCGAAAAATCCCTTCACAATCATTAAATCCATAAAAAACATTTCAAATTTTGAAAGAAAATCATAAAAGAATTCAAAAAATACACAAAAAACCCAACAAAAAAATTTGTTGAAAACCTTTTCCCACATTTTGCAAATTTTTCCTCATGAAAAATGCCATTAAATAAAGTTTCAAATTTTTTTGGGCCAAAATCATTCATAAAATGATGGAAATTCATAAAATTTCCAAAACAATACATTAAAAACAAAAAAGATTTTCCCAAAAAAATCCAAAAAAATCACATTCTTATTCTTTCACACTTTGGACAAATTTTTGGAATGGAAAATATCAACATATGTGTTTTTTGGGACATAATTCTTTCATGGAAAAATCTTATAAAAATGTAGTTATAATTTAAAATCCTTTGGAAATTCAAAAACATGATCGACAATTTTTCAAAAATGTGAAACAAAATGGTTTTCAGTCTTCATGATGGGAAAATTTCATTTCTTGGTTTTTTTAAAATAAAAATAAAAAACAAATCAAACACAAACAAGTAACCATTTCATCTTACTTTTCCAAATTCTTTCCATTTAATGTTTGAAAAAAACAATAAAAACAAAAAAAAACATAGACTCCATACTATACCGTCATGGTATGAAAAAAAAAACCACAAAACCAAACAAATAAAAACACACAAAGCAAAATCCAAACCACAACAAACCAAAATACTGCTTGTATATCTTTTTTATCACACTCCACATTTCACATCATTAACACGAAGAAAAAAAGTACAAAATAAACACCCCCTTAATTGATCAAATTTTTCTCCTTCATATCCATTATTAATTTATTTTGATCATGCGTATCATTTTTTAAATTTGGTGAAGGTGTTAGTTGGTTTCCCTTTTTTTTGTAAGGCGAGACGACTATTGTTAGTCGACCTTCTGTCAGTTTTTTATGGATTTTCGTGGATTGCGCATTCTATCTTTGAGGACGTGGTATCAGACTTTGCAAACATACCCACACAACACCAAGTTTTTTCTCTTTTCCCCTCTCTCACATTGCACCATAACATACATTTAATTGTAATAAAACTCGACTGACCGTTGCACACACCAAATTAACAAAATGCACATCATATAATTGTCAAAAATTAAAACCATTCACAAGTGCACATGCATACGTGTTACAATGAACTGCATCAGTAGAGACCCAGTCAAGTTAAGTTGTGTCTAGTCTGAGAGGGGTTGGGCTACGTTTCCGACTCACCATGCATTAACTGATTAAATTAACAATGAATTGTGCTTAATTGATCATCTAAAAAAATGAGTTGTAGTTTCACCCATCCACTTCAGTGCACTGTAGGACGCTGAACATTACGTGGGATTTGGGATTATTAGTTTGATCGGTGTTCTTTATATTTTCGATTAGAGTTTTTGGTTCAGTCATGACTTTTTGAGTCTGTGTCAGGGTTACGATATGCGTGACACTTTTGTTTTCTTTTGTGTGCTTGTCTACGGGGATGAGGGTGCTTGATTGTTATACATATCACAAAGCTTTTGGTCATATATATGCGTAGGTCATGTCAAATTTTCTGTAGGATGTGGTTTGCTCGAGATGATCTTGTCCAGTCTAGTCAGTCTTGTTATAAGTCTTTCTCCTGTCGATGGTCTCAGTGGTGGTTTTCTTTGTGGGTGTTGCAGGTTCTCTTTTTATTCCTAATTTTATGTGTGTGTGGGTTTTCTATATAGTCTGTCTGGCACCTTCTTCTACCCCTCCAATCATGGTACAGCATGTTCCCCTTGCAGTCCATGATTATTCCCTCCTTTTAGAGGCAGATTGCATCCAACATGCATGCCTCCAACCATTTGTTGCCCTCACATTGCCACCTGTGGATGATAAGCTTTGTTACTCCTTCTTAGCTTCTTATAAAAACCAGTTTGATCTGGTTTATAACTGCACCTTCTTTTTTTCTATAGCTAATATCAATGAAGCATTGTGCTTGGCCATTTCTACTTTATTTGTGCACAGCGGTAACCAGTTACTTTACTGAAGAGATTGTCACGCTCTTGAAGAAGGAAACTTCTACCCCCTTGCTTCTCAACCAGCTTATTAATAGTTCAGGGGTATCTATTGCCCATATCTCTTCTCCTGTATAGAAGTAGCTATGTCAGTTCCTCCAAAACCAATTCATGTCGGCAAACCTGCATCTAAGTATCTATCCAATGAACTATTCACAGCTTCTATGAAGATTCTAGAGGGTGCTAAGTTCAAGTGGGCACGCTATCTACTATCCAAAATGGACCAACATTTTCAGCAAGTACGAAAGAGTCAACTCAGTAATGTCTCCTATGGTACCTTCTTACAACACATTATCACTTTTGCACCTCCTCCTGGTGGTGCACCAGTGCCTGATTCTGGTTATTTGCCGATGCAACCTCCACCTTCAGTCCCTTGTCCTCCGTCCATGCAACCTAATTCAGAAGATGAAGAGTCCACTGTTGCTTTTTCTCGACAGAAACGCCTTCGTACAAAGGGTCCTTCCAGTTCTCTTGTACTAGATTCCCCTGTACAAGCATTTGCTCCTGCTGTTTCATGCAATGCCCTTCCTTCATTCCTCTCCTGTACCAATTTATTTGCAGCACAAAGGGAAGGACAGCTAGATTCGCAGATCCCTTCATCTTTACAAACCATATTATCTAGACCCATGCTTCCCTAGATGGTTTCAAGTGTCCAGACCTCCCTCGCTTCTTGTCTTCAGACACTGTACACAAGTGTTTACACTTCCTTGCAAGACAAGGTGGATTCATTAACCCGTTAGTTGGTTGGGTAAAGTCTTGGAGGATTTGGCATCAGAAAAAGCTACCATAAGTGCCATTGATAAGCAGATGACTCATGTGATTGTTTTGATGGATAACTAGAAAGCCAAAATTCAGGAGCTAGAAGCTAAAGTAGCTACATTAGAAGCTGAGAATCTATCCTTATCAACTGAGAAGAATGCAGCTATTGAGGACATGTTAGAGTCAGCTTGTACATTGGGAACTTGTGAAGTGAATTGCAGCATTCCCAAGAAATTGTTCAGGCTCAAAAGAAGCTTATTGAGGAGCTTAATCAGAAAGTTGTCACTCTTTCTATTCCTCCTCTGGCCCCTATAGTTTCTTCAGTGGTATCTTCTAGGGATGAGCTTGATCGATTGCAGCATAAAGCTAAGCTGTGTTATGGATTTGTTGCTAAAGTAGAATGCATCCAACAGTGCATGAATTGGGTGCATGAAGATTTTATTCACTATATTGCCTTGGTGTCACCACCTCCTTCCTTTTGGGTTAAATATCATCAACACAAATTTGCATTATACATATCCTTAAACAATGTGGATTTGGAACCTCTAGAGGATGGATGGTCAAATCTCTGGTCTACAAATTTGTTGAGGGTAGTTTTTGATACATTCATGGATGAGATGGTTTCTCATGAAGTTCAGTTATTATATTTTATGTATCTTACATGCCATTTGTAGATCCTTGATGAGGAATATCTAAATATTTATGTAGGGGATGTGATCTTGCAAGCTGTTATGTATGTGCACTCAATGGAGCTTTTGCTAGTAGAGAGTTTGAAGACTTATCATGAGTAGACATCTTGGTGTAAAGGACATACCTGGCATCCACCTTTGGAGATTGTTGCTTTGGAACCTCATCGTCTCAATAGTGTATTCCATAAATATGATATCCAGCCTTTACAATCTCAGTTATTGAGCTATCTTGATGATAATCCCTTATTTATTGACTCGTTTTCATTTTTGTTGTTCTTTCTATCCATTGGATCCTATAGATCTTTTGTCTTATTCCCTCATATCTTATCGTTTCCCTTTCTATGTTTCTCTTCTTTCATCTAAACCTGATACCATTCCTCTTTTATCTTTTACCCCTTCTGGGTCACCTCACGTTCCTGTGTTTACAATTTGTCATTTTATTGCTGATCCCACGATATCTCCTACCTCTTCTGAACCTCTTCCTACCATTCTTATTCCTTCCATTTTTTCGGTAGATTCCCTTCAAACCTTTTAGATGCATTCTCCATCTTTTCCACCTTCTTTATCACTTCATTTACCCTCATTCTATGACTTATCTTATCCCCTGTTACAATCTTCTCCTCTTATTCCATTGCCCTCTCCATCTGATTACATTAACCTTCCTCCCCATACACCTAGCTATGATCTTGACATTCTTTGTCGACGACAATGGACGCTGCATGATTCTATGACAGGATTGGTGTTTAATTGCTTTTATTCCACGGTCTTGGGATGCGTCCGTGACATGTTCAAATTCTTATCTTCATTTTTCTAGAGTACATGTTACTTCTAAGGATACCACTTTGTGTCTTGTAGCTCATTTTTACTGGTACCTTGCCTTCATGCATCATCAATCTCATTTGAATACTCGGAAGAGTATACCCCAGCTGATCATAGATCCAAATGAGGATGTAGCTACTGCTCAAATGGATGTATTGTATTACTCTGCATAGGCCTTCCCCACCAAGTTATCATCTTATTGGAAAGGATATGTTGTCTCCAGTTCCTCCAAAATGTACCTCAATACTTTGTAGATAAGAACAAAGCCTTGGAATGTCTTAAACTGAGTATGCAATTTGAGAAGAAACATCTTCATCCTGCTTAGCAGAAGAGGGTTTTCATGATTGTATCATACTTTTTCTTAATGAAAATCTTTTCATTTGCTTTCCATTTTTGGGAGTGTATGCCATTCAGACTACCTGGTTTTTTGTCAAGTGTTAATGTATGTGTATGTATTTTTTTCTCTTAAGTGGAGTTGAAGATGAAGATGGACCTAATTGAGATGCTGATGGATGGTGGTTCGTGATTCTATCTGATTGAAATATGGAAGCAACCTTTTATATCCTTTATGAATTTGTTATAATTTTTTGTTGATTATACGATCTATTTATGGATAAAAGTGTCTTTCTTTTGTTATATGCTTTCTACGATATAGGTGATAAGTTGGGGTCATGGTTGGATGAGTTTTCGTGAAGATTGATATTGAAGATCAAGTTGAGCTCTTTAATGAACTTGTATGCTCTTTTTCTTAGGTCATGAGGATGCTCCCTTATTAAGTCTGGGGATATGGTGAATGCTGAATTGACTAGATTTTTAAGCTGATTTTTGTTGTTTTAGAGGCCTGAATGGTTGATCTTTGATAGATTTCAAGTGATGACTAGTTTTTTTGGAAGTATTTGAAAGTGTTTTGAATGATGTTGATTATATTTTGGAAGCTCATGATAATTTTCAGTAGAAATATGAGGCTTTGTGATGTTTTAATAGGTTCTGGTGAGGTTATGATACCTTCTGTTTAGCTTATGTTTTGTTCTGTTTTTCTTTTGTATGAAGCATGGATTGATGATTGATGGAAGTTGAAGTCTTTTGCAAGCTTATTGAATAATTTGTTATGGTTTGGAATGGTTTTGGTATGAGTTATGAGGTTCTGATGGTTTCTGTTGACCTTCTGTAAAATCTTTTGTAAACCCTCTGTTGAGCTTCTGTAGAGCCTCTGTTTCTGTTATGTTCTATTCTGTAAATCTTCTGTAAGTGTTCTATGGAATGTATGTGTGACTTTGGGAAAGTTTTCTAGCCTTAAAAAGAGATGAATATAAGTTCAAAAGAGCTCAAGAAAATGGAAGAAGCAGCTACTGAAGACTTAAGAGAAGACTGGAGTGAAGTGACAATAGTGAGCTGTGAGAAGTCATATGGTGGCTCTGGTGACCTTTCATATCAGACACACCTTTTGGAAGGGGTATTCATGACCAAAGAACGAGTATTATGAGTGATTATTGAGTATTCTAGAGAGGATATGATGTGCTTTTGATTGAGAGAGAAAGAGAGAGTCAAAGATAGCCAATTTTATGCAAAATAATGTATCTATATATGAGAGATTGTGAGAGAAACTATGAAGACAATGAAGATGAATACTATGTGATCTTATTTCCATTCAAAGTGTGTTTCTTTTGTGTTCTCTTTGTTGGTTGATGAATTCTATGAAGAAAATGAATCTATTTTGTTCTTTTTTTTTTTGTTAGTTGAGATGGTTGTATGGATGTTTTGAGAGATTATTGAGGTTGTGTTAAAAAGTTTATGAAAGATTGAATTGGTTTTGGTTTGGTTTTTGTGGTCTTTTTTTATCTTCTGTAAGGTTCTGTAGCTTCTGTAGTTCTGTTCTTCTGTTGTTCTGTTGTTCTGTAGTCTCTATATTATTTGTTTTTGTTGAATGTTATGTTGGATGTATGGATGTTTTGGGAAGTGTTCCTGTCTTAGAAATGGATGAATGGAAGGTCTATTCAAGCTAATTGAAGTGAAGAAGTAGCCAATGAAGTTCCATAGAAGGTTACAGAAGAACATTGACAGAAGCCAGATCTCACAGGACACTATGATGTCTCTGATGCCTCTTTGCATCTCTGACACACCTTTTAGGAGGTGTATCCATGACCTAAGAAGGATTATTGTGAGTGATTATTGAGTATTGTAGTGAGGTTTTGATGTACTATTGAGAGTGTACTATATTGTGAGAGAGATCATATGTAGGGAGAGGGGACACAGTGGGATGGGGGGTGGGAGTTTGGTTGCAGGTTGAGGGGAGTTTTGTAAGAAAGGGGGCGTGTGGGGGGAAAGGGGGTTTTGCGGGGAGAAGGAGAGGGGAGGGTGGAAAAGGGTGCGTAATGAAGGGTGGGGGTTAGTGGGTGGGAGGGTGGGTGGTAGGACAGGGGGGGAGGGAGGGGTTATGGGCGGGCAGGTAGGGGATGGGAGGGGAGGGGTAGGAAAGGGAGGGGGAGGGAGTTTAGGCAGGCAGGCGAGTAGATGGGGTGGCAGTGGGCAGCGACAGGCGCGAGCGCAGGCGTGGTAGGTGACGGAGGCACGGGTGTGGGTGCTAGCAACGCCAGGCACGGGCGCGGGCGCGAGGGGCAGCGGCAAGCGCCCTGGCGGCGACAACGACACGAGGGATAGGGAGGGGTGACAACCGATGGGGAGAGGTGGGGGGTGGGAGGAAGAGGGAGTGGCAGTATTGTGGGGAGGGGCCGAAGGGCTAGGAGCGAGGAGAAGGAGAAGAAAGAGAATAAGAAAGAGGAGGAGGAGGAGGAGGAGGAGAGAGAAGGAGAGAAGAGAGAGGAGAAGAAGAGAGGGAAATGGAGGGTGGGGAGAGAGGAGGTAGTTGGGGGTGGGGGGGGTCGCAGGAAACGGGAGAGAAGGGGGGTGGGTGGGTTGTTTTTTTATTTTTTTCAATTTTAAGGGTTTTTTTTTGTTTTTTTAATAAAATTAAGAAAATCAATTTAAACAAACCATTAAAAGGGTGGCTTGCCCCCATCCCACGCGCATGCGCGGGGCGGGTTAAAAAATTTGTGTCGACGGAATCAAACGGGGCCAGGACAGCGGCACAAGAGTCGGGACACAACAGGGGTGTCTCGATGTACGTAAAATTGAAAACACGCACATAAAAGTGAAAACACACGGCAACATGGCGAGACATAGAATAATTAATAGCACGCAAATTGTGCATCAGAACGAAATTTCGTAAAAAGAAAAATGGGCCAGGCGCAACGAAGAGAAGATGACAGAAAAGTACAACAAGGTGTCCAAGGCGAAATCAGGGCATTCACATGGGAAAAATGTAAAAAACGAGCACAAAATTACATACATGGATTAATATCGGAAAATCCACTTGCTGAAACACATAGCAAAAACAAGGAAAAATGTGCAAAATAACGTGCATGACAAACCTATCATATCAAAATACGGTTCCGACCAAGATAGGATGTGTTCACATGGAAAAAAACCCAAAAAATGAACTGAAAAATGTACTCAAAAATTAATACGACAATAACTGAGTAGGAGAACGAAGGGCAGTAAAAAGGAAAAATGTCGGGGAAGGGGATTCACAAGATTGTCACATCAAAATGCATCTCTGGGGGAATGAGGAGGAATTCATATGTGAAAAACACAAAAAAGACACCTCAAAACACATTAAAAAATTAATAACTAAAAATCCAGTGGGAAAATTAGGTGGAGAAAAAATAAAAAATGTGGGGAAGGGTTGGTTGGACATGGCTGTCAAATTGAACTAGAATTTTGGTGAAAATAGGGCATGTTCACATGGAATAATGTAAAAAATATGCACGAAAATGTCTCGAAAACCCAAAAAATGAATAACTGAGGAGCCGTGCATTGGAATGATGGGCAGTAAAAAAGGAAAATGTCAAGGGAAACACATCCAATTGACGAAAAATGGTTCAAAAATTAATAACTCAAGAATCATCGGATGAAATAAGGGTTGGTAAAAAGAAAAAATGGTTAGTGCTAAGGGACAAATAGGTCTCGAAGGTTGGATTGGGGTTCTGGTGAATGTAGGGTGCATTCACACGAAAAAAATTCAAAACAAGGGATAAAGGAAAAATGAAAAGGAACGGCCCCAGGAGGGGTGTGAAAGTGAAAGGGTGGGTGGGGAAGGGACCCATCAGGGGAAATGCAGGTCATGGCATAGATGCATGATCGAATTGAGGCATTTACAGGGGGGTATGCATCATAGATGAGCAGGGACATATCCCCACACTTAAAACCTTAATGGAAAGGATAAACCAAACATTAGGGTTCTAGGACCACACATTACACCGAGTGCTGATGTCTCCACACTTAAGACCTAACCGTCACTGATAAACAAAAGGTGTAGGGTTAGAAAAACTTCACCTATGTTGGAGAGAATTGAGGTTGACTGGCGATGTCGTATACTGTGTCGCAATCGGATACAAGAGAGACCAAGGTGTCTTTGCAGCATGTACATGTCCAATAGGGTAGGGACCACGCAGTAGCAATACCCAGAGAGGCAACTTTGTTGAGGGAATCACAGAATACCATTGATGGTGCAGAATATTGCACTCAACTCACGGTCACTGAAATGGAATGAAAGAAGAGTCACTCACCCGAGTACTGACATCACTCGAGTGAATCATAATGAAAATCCAAATCTCACACCCGGGTTAGGAATCAACAAGGGGGATGGTGCAGGGGGAGAGTATGCTAGGATGCATAGTTGATGATGCATTAGTGCGTCCAACCCCATCTAGCATAGGTGCAAGCTGGAAGGCCAGGGCCCTGTGGTGCAGTGTACAAAAGAGGATGACATGTCTTGTGGGGATAACAAAGACCAATCCCATGTATGAATAGGGAAACGAGAACCTACCTAGCTCCAATTGTCATAACGTCCCTCAATCCTCACCTCTCAATAATTGATTTAGAAAACATCAGTCACACTCAACCCCTCTCCGTCTCACGCTCTATTGATAGATACAGGAGGGCAGTCTGTTCCTAAAACCCATTGATGTTATCCTCACAATCACTTGTGCAGAGGTTGTATGCCTTGTGTACAATTGACGGTGCAATTGTGCATCCCACCCTATGCTGGCATACGGTGCGAGAAGGAATGCCAGGGAGCCTTATAGTGCAGTGCACATGAACATATCTTGCTTTGTGCATCGAGAGGCCCAGTCCATGTGTGCAACACTCCATTCACACATCACACCTCTCTGTTAAATGTAAAAGGACAAGGATTGGTCACTCACCCCACCCTCTATCTCACACTCACTGATAGATACAGAGGGCAGACTATACTCACATCCCCATCTGGTTAGAATGAAAGCTCGTATCGCTCAAGGGGTTGTCGATGAAGATCGCTTCGCCTATTATTGTCATCAGGGCGTTGAAGATGAGGCATACCCAGGGAGGAAGCCAACATGTTTGGTACTTCGATTGGGTTGGAAAAGAGATTATTTGCTAAAGGGGTCTGACGAGCTGAGGAAGTTTCAAAGACAGCGTACCAAGGGAGGTGTCTTGAAATTGTATCTGAATAAGTTTTGTTGGTGAGGCAACTATCCTAAACTATGAGGTGTTACCACCTTTGCCACAGTCAGCTTCCCACCTAAGGGTGTTTACCACCTTTTCTTGGAATGAGGCCTGCTATGACAGGGAATTGCTTCCTTTTCTCCCATAACAGTTTGTTTTTTTTTTGTTTATCTTTATCTTTTTTCTGTCTTGTTTCCAAGGGTGTTTCCACCTTTTCTCGAAGAATAGGTTGAGGCATGACATGGACCTAAGTCCTTTTCTCCCATGATTGATATATTTTTATTTTATTTTTAATTGTCCTTGAAGTGGGGAATGGTAGGGACGCCATGTATCAGAGCCATCCTCACCACCTACACTGTATCAGATAGAACAGAAGCCAAGGGGAGGGGGAAGGTGGTTGCGAGGGGCTATCAGGACAAAACCATATCATCAAGATCAGCAAGAGGATTATCAGGAGCATTAGAGGTAAAGAAATCTCGACCATTGTACAAAGAATAATGAAGCTATTGATGGTGATTATCAGGATCCCCAGGGGGGATTATACTTCTTGAGGTGATAGCCATTAATACGGAATGGATTATCCGAAGCATTGACTGTCTGGACTTGGAGTGAGCCATTCGGATTGATGGCAAGTACCTTATAAGGCCCATCCATCATTGTTGAAGCTTGCCAGGAAACTTTCCAAATCGAGAATCATAAGTGAGAACTAAGTCATCTTCCTTAAACTCATTTTGCTTGATGAAGCTGTCATGATAGACCTTTCTACGAGCTTGTGTGGCTTCCATGCACTGTAGGGCCATCCTATTGATCTCATCAAGACACTCCAAGTGCAAGAGACAACGTTGCAGGGACTTTGCATCTCCCAAGCATTCATTGATGGCCACGCATAGGGAGGGTAGCTCAAGTTCAACAGGGTCTACCAACTTCTGTTCCATACACTAGCTGGAAGGGTGTCTACCTTGTAGTTGCCTTATGGGAGGTTCTAGGTGCCCAGAGGACCTCTGTAAGTCGATCATCCCAATCACGACGATTTGTAACAATCATCCTTGTCAAGATCGAGCAGAGGATGCGATTGGTAACTCCAACTTGGCCATTGGCTCAAGGGTAATAGGGGATGGACTTGCGATGGCAAATCTAATATAGTTCTGTCAATCCTTCCATGATTTTGTTAAGGAATTGGGTACCTCTGTCACACTGAGAAGCTCTAGGGGACTATCAAAATGGGTGATGATATTCTCGTACAAGAATAAGGCCATGCTATTACCATCATTTCGCTTCAGAGCTTTAGCTTCACACCACTTAGTGACATAATCTGTACATACTGGGATGTATCTATTATGCTTCTGTCTAGTGGGGAGGTCGATTGGACCTACGAAGTCGATGTCCACTATTCGAACTGCTTCAAGGGAAGGATAGGTTGCACTGGCATTGCATGGTCTTGGTGGGTTTCCCCATCCATTGATAGGGATCACATCGCTTACAGTAATCGTGGACATCCTTATAGAGGGTCGGCCACCAGTATCCTGCTAACATAGCCTTTTTGGCTATTGCTTCTCCTGCAAAGTAGCCTCCACATGGCTCATCATGGCAAGCCTTCAGAATAATCCCAATCTCATCTTCTTTAATACATTGTCTGAGTATTTCATATTTGCCTTTCTTGTACAGTGCGCCGCCTAACAGGGTGTAGGGAGATGATTCTAACACAAGCTTCTTCCTTTTCCGACTAGAGATGCCAGGAGGATACTGTTGGGTTTCCAGTAGGTTGGCGATGTCTGCATACCAGGGGGTGACATTTTTTATTAGAAACAAAGAAGCATCAGGGAGGTCTGGATCATCCTGCTCCTCTTCTGCAATCTGCAGGATACTCTACAGATGATCAGCCAAAACATGGGAGCGACCAGGTTTGGTGATTACGTCGAAGTCAAACTCCTAGAATAGAAGGAGCCATCTCATCATTCTTCCCTTCACATTTGCTTTTTTCATTAGGAAGGATAGGGCCTCATGATCCACATAAAATTTGAAGTGAGTTGACATCAGGTAGTGGCAAAACTTCTCTAGGGGGTGAACACCATTACCAAGCATTCCAGCTTTGTCACTATATAGTTACGCTCTCTGCCAGTTTGGCTTGCATAGTGGATGGGCTGATCCAACTTCAAGGATCCTTTTTGGCATAAGATTGTGCCTAGGCCTTCAATTGATGCATCAATGTGCACATGGAACTCCTTTGTCCAATCAAGAGGTTGCAGAATGGGTGCTTCAATCAAACATTGCTTTACGGTGCTGAAGGCTTTGTCACATTCTTCTGTCCAAATAAACTCTACATCCTTCCTTAGAAGCTTATGCAAGGGGACTGCCTTCGTCATAAAGTGTGCAATGCATCTTCTATAATAGCCCACATGGACAAGGAATCCCCTCAACTGTTTGAGGTTGGTTGGGGCTGTCAAGGCAACAATCTTCTCAATCTTAGCAAGATCTATTGCTATCCCTTGTGCAGAGACAATGTGGCCCAATAGGACTTCAAAAGAGACTCCAAATATGCATTTTTCAGGGTTGAGGAAGATCCTATACTCTCGGTATCGATCAAAGTATTGCTCCAAATGTCCCCAATGTTTAAGGATCAAACTATAAACACAAAAAGCAGCCAAGTATACCTCAATGAAGTCATGTAGATGATTTTGAAATGCGGCCATCATGACTTGCTAGAAGGTAGCATGGACATTGAAAAGCCCAAATGGCATCAATTTGTAGACATAGGTCCCCCACTCTCTTGTGAAAGTTGTCATGGACTGATCTTCTTTTGCTATCTGCACCTGGTTATAACCATTGAATCCATCCAGGAGGGAGTAAAGCTCATGGCCTGCCACTATGTCATCCTTCTTTGTCTTTCTCTATGCCACTATGGCCTGCCACTATGTCATCCTTCTTTGTCTTTGAATTCAACTTGTGAAAATCCACACATATTAACAAGTTTCCATTCTTCTTGGGTATGACCACGATGGGTGAGACCCTTTCACTGCTGGCCCCTGGATATATAAACTCAGCTTCCAGAAGCTTCAGCAACTCTGCTTTTGTTGAGAGTGGAAAAAGATTGAATTTTTGACTGATTTTTGTTGATTTTGAGGACTGAATGATTGATTTTTTATGGATTTAGAGTGATGTATGGTTGATAATGGAAGTTTTTGAGAGTGTTTTGGATGATATTGATTATGTTTTGGAATGTCATGATGATTCTCAGTAGAGATATGAAGCTCTGTGATGTTCTGATTGGTTTTGTATACCTTCTGTATAACTTCTGTTTTGTTCTGATTTTCTTCTGTATGAAGCATGGATTGATGATTGATGAAGATTGAAATATTTTGGAAGCCTATTGAATAGTTTTTTATAGTTTGGAATGGTTTTAGTATGAGTTATGAGGTTCTAATGACCTTCTATAACCCTCTGTAAACCTTCTGTAGAGCCTCTATCTCTGCTCTGTAACTATTCTGTATCTGCTCTGGTACTGTACTGTACTGTTCTGTAGACCTTCTGTAAGTGTTTTGTAGAATGTATGTGTGACTTTGGGAAAGTTTTCTAACTTTTGGAAAGGATGAATCTAAGTTCAAAAGAGCTAAAACAAATGGAAGAAGCAGCTGCTGAAGACTGAAGAGAAGACTAAGTGACAGTGACATTAGTGAGCTGTGAAGAGACACTGTAGTGGCTCTAGTACCTCATCACATCAGACATACCTCTTGGGAGGTGCACCCACGACCTAAGAAGGATTATTGAGAGTTATTATGAGATTATTGTAGTGAGGAGATGATGTACTATTGAGAGAGAGAGAGAGAGAGAGAGAGAGTCAGAGATAGCCAATTCTATCAAAACAGTGTAACTGTATATGAGAGATTGAAAGAGAGAGAACTATGAAGACATTGAAGATGAATACTATGTGATTGATTTCCATTCAAAGATGGTGTATTCTTTTATGTTCTTTGTTCTATTGATGGATTTTATGAAGATGTTGAATATTATGGTTAATTCTATCAAATCCGTGGGAGATATCTACTATGATGCTACGTGAAGATTTGTTGTTTTCTTTGTTTTGGTCATCAAAAGAATGAAATGAAAGCTTGTTGATGTTACAAGATAGATTTTCTTGCAGTAGAATCTCCTTTTCCTTGGTTTTTCTCTTGGGGCTCCATGTTTTTGGTGCATAGCCGGGGAAACTTGCCATCAACAAGCATTAGAAGAGGCTGAAAATGAAGGAAATGGCATTGCCAAGAAAAGAAGAATTCAATGGATGTTTGCAAAGTTCCTTCTTTCATTTAAGAGTTAGAGATTCTCATTATCAAAGCCACTTTTCACAAGAAGTTCACCCCACAATGGTAGAAACATATTACCATCGTGATGCATGCTCTATGTGGTGGATTGTTTCCTCTTCTTATTGAAGCAACAGAAACTTGCATCTTGGTGGCAACCTGTTTGGGAACAAATTGAAGAGCAGAAGCAGAGAGAGTGACCATCCATGGAAGATTTGACATTCATTGAGAAGTTTCCAGACATCATCAAGTGGGAGATCGTGAAGAAGCTTCAGGAGTCGTGGTCTGTGGAGGTTCACGAAAACAAGAAGGAAAAGAGTTGGAATTTGTTCATGGATGCTCAATAGCAAGATACTTGGGATGCTTGGTGCAGTAACAATCTTCTGTTTGTCCAATTAGCAACCCACTGGAAGTTGGTAGACAAAGTGTTTGTCACAACATACACTGTTGAAACCCTCAAAAGCTGGCATTATTATAATGGCACAACAACGATCCTAAGAAGAATGAGTTTTGATACTTTCAGAACGGAATATCTCCCCCTCTGTAGTGGTTTGAAAGCCGAATTCAGAGATGTTGAAAAGAAGGAAGTAGAAGAGATGTTGGCCAGAGAATCCCTCAAAGACTGAAGCCCCTCTCTGATTCTATCCTGTTGAGTACAGAGCCAACCCCCTGATTGAATGACGTAATTAAGAGGTAAGCATTAGAACGAGCCCAGAGGTACGTGAGAAGAGAGAAGGAAAAAATCAAAGCTGAGAACGAGCTTGCAGCAGAAGCTTCCTTTGACGCCCTAAAAGCACTCTTTACAGAAGTTCCCATGGCAACTCAAGGTTCGTCTCTTCCTAGTCAGATTCGTCTTGGAAATATTGATGACACGCCAGTAAATGTAGTCCCATTGCCAGCTTTTAAGGGAGAGTACAATGAAGACCCTGATCTTCATGTAGCAGAATTTATGGTAGCATGTGTGGCTAACAATGTCAGAACCCCTGAGCATTGGTTAGCAATATTCCCCACCACTTTTAAGGGCGCGGCGTTTCAGTGGTATGAGAGACAAGTAGCATGAATTTTTGGCACTTGGGACGACCTGAAGTTGGCCTTCCTCACTAAATTCAGGCCTGAAGGTTTTGAAGAGCAGATGTGAGAGGAGTTCATGAACCTAAGTCAGTCCTCTGGAGAAAGAGTAGAAGCTTATGTCTCGCGAATGGAATCCATCCTGAAGAGATGGACTAACCATCATTTGGACGAAGGTATCCAGAAAGGAGTGTTTCTCAGAGGCCTACAACCAGAAGTTTGCAAGTTTGTGGAATTGAGAAGACCAATCTACAAGCTACAGTGGAAGGTGCAAGATTGTATGACAAAGTTGAAGCAAGGCTATCAATGACTCCAGGAAGAGGAGTCTTACCTCCTCCTATGCTAGGAATGGTATACCCACCAAATGCAGTCCCAGGGACAGTTCCCTACCCCTATCCTCAGATGCAAACAGTGCCGCTGTCGTAGAGTTTGTGCAAGAGCTGCTGAACACGGGGTTCAAAATGCTGCAAGAAAAGAGGCTAACAAGAAGAATTCAATTTTTGATGCCAAAGTTCACTATATTTCTTATCAAGTTCGTAGAGTTACAACAAAGAAACTGCCAACAAACAAATTTTGTTCAAGTCCTTCAGCATGTAACTTTTGGCTTTACTCCAAGGCTCTTAAGCAAGCTCAAGCTTTCAAGCCACTAACAAAGGTAGACAGCAGAAGGTTCACAAATGGTCTCCAACCCCATATATAAATCAGAGCAACATCAAGGGCCACCTGTACCTCAGCATTGCTGAACTCCCATAAACCTGGGTGAAATTTTGTTCAAGTTCTTCAGCATGTAACTTTTGACCTAAGGGCATAGAAGAAGAGCTGAAACAAGTCCCAACAAGCTTTCAAGAATGTGTTTATAATAATCCTTCCTTCCAATTAGTTAGGTTTGTCCATATCTAGTTCTTCCACTCCTTGATACCTGTGATGATCCAGTTGATACTTCTGAAATGTCATAGACATGACACTCCACAGGCAAGTTTGCAAAAATTTCCAAGAAGCCGGTTGTATATCGATGTAGAGAAGGTTAGATTATGACTTAGTTCATGTATTACCAGAAAAAGGTTGTGATTGAGGAAGGCTCCAAAGAAATAGGCAACAATTAAGAGAGTTGTCCACTGAGCGTATCTGAGACAGAATGCTGTCCAAAACTGTACTAGCACTATTATTATTATCTTAAGGAAGGCCCAGACATCCGGACCGAAGAGGGACTTGATTTCAGGGTATTTAGATAGGTTCTCTCTTCTGCGGGAGGCATGGGCTCTTGAGTGTCGGCCCAGTATAATTCAAAGTTACCCTCTGCTTTATGTCATCTCCTTTCGAGGTTTCATCTTTCAAACTTGTCATTCCTCTGTCATAGTAGCATGCATGTCCTTCCATCCGCTCTGGGTTTTGTCATCAGCTGCTGTTGTCATAGTCATGAACACCAAGATTTTCATTGATTGACTGCCTTAAAGAATTTTTGGTTATTTAAAAGTGAATATTCTGTGTTAACACGAATTCCAGGAGACTGCTGATGATTTAACGCCGCAGCAACCTTATATGTTGATCTAGCATCCGGACCAGAAGCGGCAGTAACAGCGGGAGATTCAGAGGCCTCTTGTTATGCTTCATCTCTGCAGGCGAGGGAGTTGTGGTGCTGAACACCCTATTGCTTCACTCAATGCCCTTCACTTGATGCTTCATTCTTCCCTGTTTGTATTTGTATAAATCCTTCGGCTGTGTGATGGAGAGGAAACCCAGAACTCCTCTTCAGCCCAGGAAGGCTGCCATCTAATGAAGAATAAGGCCCGCGAGAGAGAGCTCCAAGCGATGGTGAGGGAGAGCCCCAAGCGATGGCGTCGCCCGTGAAGATCCTTCCCGCTGATTCCATCGATTCCCTCCTTAATTGCCTGGTAAAGAGCAAAAAAAGCTCCTTTTTGACAAGAATAGGCTAGGCCAACACCAGTAGTGATACTCCAGCCAAGCAAAAAGCTTGCCAAAAAGTTATCCTGAAGACTACCAATAAGCACAACTGGCTTCAGAGAGTCGTACATTCTGAAGTATAGACCACGGTATACAATGATTCCAACGCAAGAAATGTTGAATCCACGGTAAAGCCCTGGAAGACCGTCAGACTTCAGAGTCTTCTTGTAGACATCCAAGAGTCCATTGAACTGACGTTCCCCTCCTTTCTTTGCAGCCTTGGCATCATTGACAAGGCGAGTCCTAGCATAATCAAGGGAATACACAAAAAGGAGGGAAAAAGCACCGGCCGCTCCACCGAAAGCCAGGTTACTAGCAAACCAGGCCCAATAGCCATCCTTCTCCTTCTTAAAGTTAAAGAGCTTCTTAAAGTAGTCCTTAAATGCAAAGTTGAGAGCCTGGTAGGGAAGTATCTGATAACATTAGCAGTGTTTCCATGCCACAAGGATATAAAACCTTCCTCCTGGATGGTTCTTAAAAAAAACAGTTCGCAATCCCCTTGTAAGGTTCCTGAAGCCTTCCTGCCTTGATCATCTCATCTTGATTTTGGATAAGAAGCTTGACACGTTCTATGGGGGCAGCTGCAGTCTTTGAGACAGCTGCAGAGACTCCTCACATCAAAAAGTCTACGGCAAAGGCATTTGGACCCTTCTTCTCCATGGCATATAGTGCTAATGTATCTTCTTCAAAAATTCTTTGTCCCGCATATTACGTTGGCCTTGTTCACGTGCAACCTTTATCTTCATAGCTTAAATGTCGGCTTCTACAAAGCTTCCTTTGATTCCACGGTTTCCTGCACTTTTCTTGGAATTCATCATTGAAATTGACAGCATAATAATATTCTTTGGCATCAGTTTTTCATATTTTTCTGTCACACACACAACATGCACACAAACACAAACACAAACACAAACACACAAGTGGAGTATGTACATTGGATGCGGGTACTGAAAAGGACGGAAAGATAATGCAGCAATCAAACACAGTGAAACACACACGAAAAGATAACACAGATGCACAACAAAAATGGAGGTGTTTACGGCTCGGATGCGCAGCAGCACGACACCGCAGTATAATGCACCTAATCCACTGTGGTCACCACAGACGACAATACCTCAAATGATGGTTCAACCACAACAACAGTGGCCTCAAACAGTTCCTCCAATGGCGACTCAACAACAGTGGAATCCTACCAACTGGAATCAACAACCCCATGTCTCAACAGGAGCTCTGAATCAAAATCAGAACAGAGGACCTTCTAGATCGACCCAACCAGTGTATGCAGTAATTACAGAAGCTTCCCAAAACCACCCTACTACAAGCACTTCAGGAGGTGAAAATTTGAAGGACTACTTATCCAACTCAATTGCAAGTATCAATAAAGAGCTTCTGGATGTGATTACAGAGCAACTACAGACGTTGAAGGTGAATACTGCCAATATATCCACCCCTACGGGAGCTGGGAGAGATGTGATGCGCTCTAATACATGTTGCGGAAAGTGTCATCAAGTGGGACATTTAGCCACTGAATGTACCCAAAAACCAACCATTCTCGGAGCCTTATGTTCCTACTATTTGCGGAAGAACCATACAGAGAATATTTGCTCTCTAAAAGAGATGCATGAACAAAGACAGAAGGATGAAAATGCAAGATTCAACTTGCTAGAGTCTAAAATGACAACACTGGATATTGGACCAAAGCCTAGAGAATTTGGTCCTAATTTTGGTCCAAGGAGGTTTCTCTCTCAAAGTTATAGAGGACGACAGTCTGGCGATGGTCAGAGATCAAAAGTGGAATGTTATAGGTGTGGAGAAAAGGGATATATCTCCCCGAATTGTCCAAACCCTAGACAATCTATGGATTACAAGCCCTTATTCCCCCTTGCCCCTTTTGCCACTAATTTCTGAATTGGAAATACTTCCATAAATGGCCAAAGTATTATTTGAAATCAAAACCCTAAATTTAATACTTCACCTCATGAAAATTCATTTTAAATTCCAAACATCAGCTGAGAAATCATGGATAAATTACAACACATTGTTAACACTTGCTGGATTGCTGAAATTCCACCCTTACACTTCACAACATATTCATGTGTCATATATCTTGTTTTAATCATTTAAAAAAATTAAAAAAAAACACACACACATAATATACAAAATACAAACACACCTAAAATAAAATTTGAAAAAAATAGAAACAAAAACAAACAAATAAACAAATTTTAAAAAAAATTAATAAAGATCAAAATAACACAAACACACTAAGGTGCTTTATTTTTTCTAGTCAGTGGTATTTGTTTTTTTGACTGGATTCCTTGGATTTGGGGACTACTCAGTGTGTCTTCAGTCTATTGCATACACACCCCTACCAGGTATTTATTTTTTGAGATTTATTTATTTTTATTATCACTTAATCACAATTAATTGCTAAAACGAACTATATTCACCCACTTTTTCACGTGCGCTCGCGCTAAACACACAATGTTTCTAATAATTTAAAAATCAACCAGCCGTTCACTTTGCACGCACTACGTGCGCTTCAGAGGCACCTTAATTTTTATTAAAAATGAACCAGCCCGCCATCACAAAAAAAGCACGCACTGACAAAAAAACGCTCCACATCACGATTAATTTCTAATTAATGAATTTGCATTTAGAGACCCCAGTCTGGGAATCGTAGTTCGGGTTTCGATAAAGCATTGTTTCACCCTAATAAATTGTAATTAAAATTTTAAGAAGGAATCGCCATTTTCTTATTAAGGTTTATAATCTAGTAAAATGTCACCCATTGTTAATAATTTCTTAAAATGAACCCTTCATTAAAACCATTTCCCCTCACTGCACTTTTTTTCCCTTTTAATAAATGCGCTTCGTGGGATGGGCACATAAAGTCCTCTTAGTTGAAATTGTTGGTCAAAGTTATGGTCAGGTCTTGATTAGGGTTTTTATGGTATTATGGTTTGCTTATGTGCTACGATTACGGGTGCGGTTTGAAGTTTTTCTTTCTTTCTTGCCTGATACGAGGTTTTGGGTGCTAGTTTGTTGCATTGCATGAAGTTTTCGGTCGCATATGTGTAGAGGTCATGCCGAATTTTTTCTAGGATATGGGTTACTTGGGGTGGTAAATTGGTTAGTTACGTCTATATGTGTGTGTACTTTTTTTTATTGATTTCTTTTTTATAGCTATTTTGGTTGTTTTGCATGCATTCTTTTTTATTGTCTGTGTTGTGGTGTGTGTGTTTTCCATCTGAATGGCGCCTCACACTCCTCCTCCTATCTAGTATGTCATGTTGATCAGTAGGGATTATTCCTTCCTACTGGCTTTTGAGCCTATAGCAAAAGCAGGACTTGCAACTTTCATGGCTGCTTCATTCCCATTGATTCCAGATGATCCATTCCTGTGTAATGAGTTTCTTGCATCATACAGTAAGAAGTCGGGCCTGGTTCATGGTGCTTCTATGGTATTGACACCCCGAGGGTTAGGGAAGGCTTTGTCTCTTCTCTACAAAGGAGAGCCCTTTGTTACAGCCAGACAATTATTCATCTCAGAGTTAGCCTCTGCTAAAGACACACTTGTAGATCTATTTAAGCAGATGGAGTAGTAGACCCAAATGATTGAGACCCAGAGAGAAGAATTATCTTCTTTGAAGATCAACAGAAGCTCAGTCAGAGGTCACTAGGGTCTCGGAGGAGAAAGAGAGAATGTCCAAAGAAGCTCAAGAGTTTCAGACTCTTTTAGATGCAAAACTGTCAGCTTTACAGACTACTCATAATACAGTGGAATCACAAGCTTCCCAGATTAAGTAGTTGCAAGATCAACTGGCACAGTCACGGTCCATTCCTCTAAGCCCCAATGTTCCTATTATTCCTTCTATCTCTAAGCAGGACTTGGTAGTTCTCCAAAGACACGCCACATTGTGTCCATTGTTTCAAGATAAAGTGGAAAGATTGCAGTCCAGGATGAATTTGTTATGGTCTACATTTGAGCACTTTCAGGAGTATGTTACTCCGGACCATTCTTTCTTTGAGTTGCAGAAGTTGGCCTTCTATATGAAGCTTTCAACAATGGATCTTCCTCTTCCAGATGATGGTTGGAGTGGGGCTTGGTCTTCTGATTTGCTGGACAGAAGTGGTCTGTATGGTGTTTGAAGATTCTATGACGACGGATACCATATTGCTGTCTTACATGTATCTACGAGGTGATCTGTTGATTTTAGATGATGTAGATCTGGCCTGGTATGTGGGGGATGTGGTTTTGTAAGTTGTTTTATATGTCAACTATTTGGAGTTGAGGATAGATGACATGTTCCAGTGTTATTCCTCAAAAGTGGCTACTTGCCCTAACAATTCATGGCATTCAATGATTGATTCTGTGGTCCTGAATCAACGTCAGAATGCAACTTCTACTTATGTGCAGATCACTAACCAACTAAGGGTGGATCTCCTAGCTTATCTTTCCAAGAACCATCCATTTGATTCATCCTTTTTTAATGCCTACCAGAGAAGATCTGTCCTAGGTTCCTCTATTCCTAGCCTATTGTACTATCATCAAATGGCCCATCGCTATGATACTTATCTTTCCCTTTATCAATCCAACTTAGTGCTATCTTACCTCTTCTTTTCCAACCTCAGAGTTTTCCTCAAATTCTTATATTTACCTATTGTTCTTTCATCAAAGATCAAGTTTTTTCCCCTTCTCCACCATGTCCTTCTCCATCTATCCATATACCTTCTACTTTTCATGTTTATCAATTGACACCTTTCCTAACTGATTCACTTAAATTTTCAGCCACTCCTTTATCTTATTCCTCCTTTTATGATTTTGCCTACCCATCTCTTCATCCTCTTTTACTTATTCCACTTTCATCTTTTGCCACTTCTATTTCTCAACCCCCTCAATTGGTTAGTGAGTATGAAGGATTTGATCAGCAGATTCCCAGAAGAAGAGGATGGAGCTCGACTGATTCTCTCACAACACCACAGATTAACTGGCCATTAATTCCAAGGGAGTGGACTACTGCTAGTCAAGCATACCAGAATTACCTCCATTTTGCTCACCAATATTCACAATCTCTAGATCCTTCAGTGAGATTGACAGCTCATTTTGCTTAGTATCTAGCATACATGCATAGGCATTCCCATAATGATCAAAAGGCCATTCCAAAGCTTTGTATGAATGTCAATGTGAACATTGATTCCCAACAGCTGGATGTCCTCTATTTTCATACCCTATGTCTCCCTAGCAGATATCTTGTTTTGCTAGAAAGGATGTGCTGCCTGCAGTTCTTTCAAAATCCTCCCAAGACATTTGTGGATGAGTCCTTCTCCATGTTTCGAAACCACCAAGCCTTCAAAAGATATTAACTTCATTGATACATTTTCAATGTATTTTGGATGATTCTTAATGATACATATATCTCTTTTTGGAGGTGTCATTCAGATGGTTGTGTTAGTGTTTGTGTATGTGTTGTAATAATTTGTATGTGATGACTTCGTGTTGGTTGAATCATTTGTTTGAGAGCTCTTTTCAAACTATTGATGGTGGATGGAAAGCCTATGATGGAAAGCTGAAGAAGAACCTCTTACATCCTTTACAAATTTGTTATGACTTCTAATTGATTATTAGATGAGTTAATGAATAACGAAGTTTTCCTTTAGTAGTATTTTTCTAGAAATACAGGTAATAAGTTGGGGTCGTGGTTTGGAGAGATAATTGAAGATCCTACGGAAGATAAAATTGAGCTTTTTAATGAACTTATATTCTTCTTTTCCTTAGGTCACGAGGACGCTTCCTTTCTAAGTGTGGGGATATGTTGAGAGTGGAAAAAGACTGAATTTTTTACTGGTTTTTGTTGATTTTGAGGAGTGAATGATTGATTTTTGATGGATTTAGAGTGATGTATGGTTGATAATGGAAGTGTTTGAGAGTGTTTTGGATGATATTGATTACGTTTTGGAATATCATGATGATTCTCAGTAGACATATGAAGTTCTGTGATGTTCTGATTGGTTCTGTATACCTTCTGTATAGCTTCCGTTTTTTTTTTTTTGATTTTCTTCTATATGAAGCATGGAGTGATGATTGATGAAGATTGAAATCTTTTGGAAGCCTATTGAATAGTTTTTGATAGTTTGGAATGGTTTTAGTATGAGTTATGAGGTTCTGATGACCTTCTATAACCCTCTGTAAACCTTCTGTAGAGCCTCTATCTCTGCTCTGTAACTGTTCTGTATCTGCTCTGGTACTGCACTGTACTGTTCTGTAGACCTTCTGTAAGTGTTCTGTAGAATGTATGTGTGACTTTGGGAAAGTTTTCTAACTTTTGGAAAGGATGAATTTAAGTTCAAAAGAGCTAAAACAAATGGAAGAAGCAGCTGTTGAAGACTGAAGAGGAGACTAAGTGACAGTGACATTAGTGAGCTGTGAAGAGACACTGTGGTGGCTCTGGTACCTCTTCACATCAAACATACCTCTTGGGAGGTGCACCCATGACCTAAGAAGGATTATTGAGAGTTATTATAATAGTATTGTAGTGAGGAGATGATGTACTATTGAGAGAGAGAGAGAGAGAGAGAGAGAGAGAGAGAGAGGGAGAGAGAGAGAGAGAGAGAGAGTCAAAGATAGCCAATTCTATCAAAACAGTGTAATTGTATATGAGAGATTGAAAGAGAGAGAACTATGAAGACATTGAATATGAATACTATGTGATTGATTTCCATTCAAAGATGGTGTATTCTTTTATGTTCTTTGTTCTATTGATGGATTTTATGAAGATGTTGAAGATTATGGTTAATTCTATCAAATCCGTGGGAGATATCTACTATGATGCTGCGTGAAGATTTACTGTTTTCTTTGTTTTGGTCATCAAAAGAATGAAATGAAAGCTTGTTGATGTTACAAGATAGATTTTCTTGCAGTAGAATCCCCTTTTCCTTGGTGTTCCTCTCTTGGGGCTCCAGATTTTAGCAAGGTAGAGTAATTTGTGTTCATTTGCTTATGTCGTTGTCATATAGGTTTGGCATCAGGCTCTAGATTAATGTGATGTTGACATATTGTGGGATCAATCCCCTTTAGATCTTTATAAGACCATGCAAAAACGTCAAAGTTCTCTTTCAATAAGTTATGCAGAATTGACAGTTTCTCTTCTGGCAACCTGCTACCCACCTTTAGGTGGCATTCAGAGCCATCTACATCCACAAAAGTCAATTGTCTTTCACCTTCTACTTCACAGATGAAGGTCTACGGACTACATCTAGACACAGATCTGACTCCTTCAAGGGAGTGGTGTCCTCATCTGATGTTCCACTAGAACCGATTTCTTCTTTGGGTTGCTCCTTGGGATGTTGAAATGGAATTAGGTTTGTTTCCGGTTTGGTTTTAAAATTAGTTACTGCTTGGCTTGAGGACTCATCTTCTATTGATGCATCCAAGAATGCCACATAACAGGGACCCTCTAATGTCTATTGGGGCCACTGGATTGATGATTGTTGGCAAGGTGCATCATCTCCATCTTTTCTTAGGAAGGATGGGTGAGGGCTATAAGAGCCACTGCTGAAAGATGGCTTATTCTTTTTAATCCATTTCTTATAAAGATTTTGCATATGAGAGGATCCAAAATGGGATTAGGGTTGTTTCGGGTTTGGTTTCAAAATTAGTTACCTCTTGGCTCAAGGACTCATCTTCTATTGATGCATCCAAGAATGTCACATATCAGGGACCCTCTGATGTTTGTTGGGACCGATGGATTGGTGATTGTTGGCAAGGTGCATCATCATCATCTTTTCTTAGGAAGGATGGGTGAGGGCGACAAGAGCCACTGCTGAAAGATGGCTTATTCTTTTTAATCCATTTCTTATAAAGATTTTGCATATGAGAGGATCCATTTACTAGACCAAATGGTACCATCGCCATTGTGTCCCATAGCATGAGATCTTTTTCTTCTGGTGCTTCTGGAACGTCCTCCTCATATGTATCCTCTTTAGGTGGGATAGATTCTTCCATTTTTCTTTCATAACCATCTTCCTCATTATCATCTATGTCCTCTGTGGACTCTGTCTCTATAGGAGCTCTATAAGAGAAGAACAGCTTCTTTGTTTCATCTTCTGCCTCTATCTCTGGCCCTGCTTTGGCCATGTAGTAGGGAGAGTAGTACATCCAAGCCTCTATCTCACTATTAGAGGTAATGTCAAAAGTCATTCCTGGTTCAAATAGGTAGTATTCACCCATTGACAAGTTTTCTTGGGAAAGATCTGTTTAACAGCTTCTTCTTCTATTGATGTACCATCTGTACCTTCATTGGAGGAGTCTGATAAAACTTCAATAAAGGTAGATCCATTACCTTTCTGTGACCCATACAACTTTAGCACCACTTTATTGAGTCCTCTGGGTAGGGTTAGGGTTCCTTTGAGCCAATCTGTCCTTGCTCTCGCTTCAAAAAGCCATGATCTCCCCATCAGAAGAGGGTATGAGGTCCCATAAGAATTTGATTTCACCACCAGATATGTCAACCAATAGTCTCTTCATGTCAGGGTTGTCTTCACGTATGGGAGAATGCCCAAAGGCTTGATTCTCCTCTAGTCTACCAGTTTGATAAGCCACTGTGTAGGTTGCATACCTTGTAGGCCTAGATCCTTCATTGTGACATCCGTCATGATATCTATTGATGAACCTCCATCAATCAGTGCATCTTCAATGAAGCAACCTTCAATCCACATGCCAGTTTCTAGAGTATCAAGATCTAGGAAGGTGTTGGCTACATCCACTTCCTTTACAAGCTCTGGAGCCTTATTGGTTTTGGTTGCTGTTGAAGGAGCAATCCTTAATCCGCGTCGAGTCAAGATGATTTTGAACTTATTTCTGGATGGGAGACAACATCAGCAAAACAATTGTCAAAACGTTAAATTCAGTTTAAAAGTGTCTAGGTCTTTTACTAAGTCATATTCTTTGATGGGATCCATGGGCTTCTCTAGCCTGGTAGGAAATGGGGCTACACCCATTTTCATCTTTTCTTTTTCTTCCAACAATGGCAACATTGGTACTTCTTCTGTTTCTAGAGGAAATTCTGTATCGTCTATCTCTTGGACCTCTGGTTTTGTTTTTGGAACTATCTCTAGTATCTTCTATGGCACTGTAGTGCTCTGTACTATAGGGTTTTGTTCTGTACTAGTCTACCCTTCACAAGTGATTCCCTCTTCTTGGCAGCGTAATAGTGGCAACTTCCAACTCCACCAGATTAGAGGCAAGCTCATGTGCCTCCTGCTGACTATCTGTGGCATTGGCTTTGATAGGGGTTGGACTGGGACAATCCTTTGCAGTGCGGCCTTCTCCTTTGCATCTGCTACAGAGAGATTTATAGTCCATGGACCTTCTAGGGTTTGGACAATTTGGCAAAATGTGCCCCTTTTCTCCGCATCTATAGCATTCAACTTCTGATCTTTGGCCACCGCTAGACTGTCTTCCTCTGTAGCTCTGGGACGGGAACCTCCTTGGTCCAAAATTAGATTCGAAATCCCTAGGCTTTGGCCCGATATCTTAGGTTGTCATCTTCGACTCCAGTAGATTGAGCCTTGTGTCTTCATCTCTCTTCTATATGTCATACATCTCTTTAGAGAGCAGATATCTTCTATATGTTTCTTTCTCAAGCAGTTTGAACAGAAAGCTCTTGGGATAGTAGGTTTGTGGGTACATTCAACGGATAAATCTCCTCATTGATGGCATTTTCCACACCATGTATTGGATCTGAGGGTGTCTTATGCCACTCCTATGGGATGAGACATACTGGCAGTGTTTACCTTTAGAGTTTGCAGCTGCTCTGTCACATATCCATGAGTAGGTCTTGATATTTGCAATTGAGTTAGATAAGTATTACTTTAAGATTTTGCCTTCTGTCATGTTGGTAGTGGTGTTTGGAGGCGTCTCTGTTATCACTGCATAGACTAGTTGACTTTATGTAGAGGGTCCTCTATTCTAATTCTGATTCAGGGCTCCTGTCTGGACTGTTGGTGCTATTGATTCTAGTTGGTAGGATTCCACTATTGAGGCTGATTCACCATTTGAGGGACTATCTGAGGCCATTGGGGTAGTTGTGGAGCCATCATGGGGGGCACTGTCTATTGCCACTGTGGAGTTGGTGCACTGTACTGAGACATTCTAGGCATCAGTTGTTGGTAGGGGTGGGGAATAGTTCTTGGGACTGTATTTGGCGACTACGCCATTCTTGACATTGTAGGCGGTAGAACTCCTTTTCCTAGGGTCATTGACAATCTTGCCTCTACTTCATCATACAGTCTAGTACCTTCCACTATAGCTTGCCGATTAGCTAGTCTTCTTAATTCCACAAACTTGCAAACTTTTGGTTGTAGGCCTTTGAGGAACACTCCTTTCTGGATGCCTTCATTCAAATGATGATTGGTCCATCTCTTCAGGATGGATTCAATTTGTGAGACATAAGCTTCTACTCTTTCTCCAGAGGACTAACTTAGGTTCATAAACTCCTCTCGCATCCGCTCTTCAAAACCTTTACGCGTGAATTTAATGAGGAAGCACAACTTCAGGTCGTCCCATGTGCCAAAAGTTCCTGCTGCTTGTCTCTCATACCACTCAAATGTTGCACCCTTGAAAGTGGCGGAAGATATTGCTAACCAATGCTTAGGGGTTCTGGCATTGTTAGCCACGCATGCTACCATAAACTTTGCTACATGAAGATCAGAATCTTCATTGTACTCTCCCTTAAAAATTGGCAATGGGACTACATTTCCTGGCCTGTCATCAATATTTCCAGGACAAATTTGACTAGGAAGGGGACCTTGAGTTGCCATAAGGACTTCTATAAAGAGTGCTTTTAGGGTATCAAAGGAGGATTTTGCTACAAGCTCGTTCTCGGTCTTGATTTTTTCCTTCTCTCTTCTCAAGTACCTCTGGACTTGTTCTAGTGCTTGCCTCTTGATTGCATCATTCATCAGGGGGTTGGCTCCAACTAGTTAGTCTGTACTCAATAGAATAGAATCAAAGGGGGCTTCAGTCTTTGGAGGACTCTCTAGCCAACATCTCTTCTACTTTCTTTTTTTCTACGTCGTTGAATTCACCTTCAAACCACTATAGACGGGGAGATATTCTATTATGAAGGTATCAAAACTCATTCTTCTGAGAATTGTCATTGTGCCATCATCATAATAATGCCAGCTTCTGATGGTTTCAATAGTGTATGTTGTGAAGGACACTCTGTCAAGAATCGCGTGGTGGAGGGGATTGCTCAAGATGCTGCGCCGAACACACACAGAATGCACAAGGAGAAGCTCACTCAAGAGACAAGAAGAGAGATGGAGGCCAAAACGTTTTCTTGCTGATTTTATCTTCTTCTTCCACACACTTTACAATGTACACAAAGTATAGATAAGATACAACATAAAAGGAAAGTGGCCTACTAAGTCAAACAATGCATAACCGACTACACTAGTCGAATGGCGCTATAACTATACCAGCTGTAAATAGGTGTAACAATCTGAATATAATAAGTAATGAGTCAGAGGCCATGTGAGAGTCATAATGACCACCGACGTGCTAAGTGTAGACGTGTGGACCCATCTAACCAGGCGGTCCATCATCCATGTCCACATGTGTTGAGCTTGCCATCTCAACACTCCCCCTCAAGCTCAACTGCATCTCTGCAACTCCAAGTAAGCTTCGAAACTTTTGAAGCTTCTCTGTACCCAATGCCTTCGTGAAGATATCAGCTATCTGATCCTGTGTGCTGACATACACCAAGTCAATCTCACTTGCTAGTACCTTCTTTCTCACAAAGTGGTAGTGTACCTCAATATGTTTTGTCCTGGCATGGAACACAGGGTTCCTAGCCAACTGTATACTGCTCATGTTGTCACAATAAATGACAACTGGACCTTCCACCTGCACATCCAAATCAGCCAGTAACTTTTGCAGCCATACTACCTCACATGCTGCAACAGCAGCACCTCTATACTCAGCCTCTGTACTCGACAAAGCAACTGTAGATTGCTTTTTGCTGCTCCATACAACTGCTGCACTACCAAGAGAGAACATGTATCCGCTGGTAGATCTTCTATCAGACATACTACCAGCCCAATCTGCATCTGTGTATCCAAACACCTGTACATCTGTACCTGCCTCATAGAAAAGCCCATAATGTAATGTGGACTTCACATATCTCAATATGCGTCTCACTGCATCCAAATGTGGCTTTCTAGGTACTTGCATAAACTGACTCACAAGACCAACAGCATAGCTCAAGTCTGGCCTTGTAATGGTCATGTAGATCAAACTCCCCACTATCCTCCTGAACATAGTAGGGTCTTCTATCTCATCCCCAACATCAGCATTCAGCTTTACATTCTGCTCCAACGGGACTGAAAGTGGTTTGCATGCAGTCATACCATACTTGGACAACATATCCAAGCCATACTGTCTTTGGGACAGCCATATACCATCATCACATCTGATCACCTCAATGCCAAGGAAGTACCTTAGCTCACCTAAATCCTTCATCTCAAACTTCATCTTCAAACAGCCCTTGACTTCAGCAATCCCACTATCACTATCACCTGTAATAATCAAGTCATCCACATAGATGACTATGATGACCAAACCTGTATCTCCCTTTCTCACATAAAGTGAGTGATCAGCATCAGAAACATAAAAGCCAATATTGACAAGATACTCTCTGATCTTGTCAGACCATGCTCTAGGTGCTTGCTTGAGTCCATAGAGTGCCTTCTTCAACCTGCACACATATGTGGGATGCTCTAAATCTTCATAACCTGCTGGCTGATCCATATACACTTCTTCCTGCAAATCACCATGCAAGAAGGCATTCTTTACATCCATTTGTTGCAACCTCCAACCTTTGGCTGCTGCCAAAGCAATCACACATCTGACAGTTGCCATCCTAGCAACTGGACTGAAGGTTTCATCATAATCTATGCCATATGTCTGGGCATAGCCTTTTGCAACTAGCCTAGCTTTGTACCTGCTAATAGAACCATCTGCATTGTGCTTAATCTTATAAACCCACTTACATCCAATAGCTTTCTTTCCCTTTGGCAATGATACTAGATCCCAAGTGTTATTGGCAACTAGTGCAGCCATCTCCTCATCCATTGCTGCATCCCAATGAGCGTGACCAACAGCCTCCTCAAAACATGTGGGCTCAACATCCTCAACTAGTTTCACCATATAAGCATAATGGTGAGCTGCATAACCCTCAAAACCAAATCTTTTAACAGGGTATCTCACCCTGCTAGACCTGCGTACCACTGGATCACTCAATGGAGTCTTTGCATTAACACGTGCTCTCTGCACACCTGGAGTCCTCACTGAAGGAATGCCAAGCTCATCATCCAAGCTCTCTGAGCCACTGGAGTCTCCATCAAGAACTGCATCAATGCCTTCTGACACCTTATTCTTTCCTTTGTCTTTACCTGTAGTGCTACTAGATGCACCCGAAGATGTAGAGGTACTCCTTAGTCTCCCAGACCAAGGACTACCAGATGATGTCTCTGGTCCACTAAGAGTCTGTGATTCTTGCTTTTCAGCCTGCACATGAGTATCATGATCATCATCAACATCCAATGCATCACCACTAGATGCATACCAACTGCTCATTTCATCAAAGATGACATCCCTGCTCACTCTGAACTTACATGTGACAGGGTTGTAACAACGATACCCTTTCTGCTCTAAAGAGTATCCAATAAAGATACACTTTTCAGCCTTTGGATCCAGTTTCTTCCGCAACTCATCTGGCACATGAACATACGCAATGCAGCCAAATACTTTCAAGTGTGAAACATCAGGCTTCTTACCTGTAAAACATTCTTCGGGGGTCATACCATGAACTGCAGCTGTGGGAGTTCTGTTCATAATATAAACAGCAGTATGAACAGCCTCAGACCAAAAATGCTTAGGCATATTCTTTTCAGCCATCAAGGCGCGTGCAACTTCTACAATATGCCTGTTTTTCCTTTCTGCAACCCCATTTTGCTGTGGGGTATACCTGCATGTGAACTGTCTCTTTATCCCATGAGACCTCAGAAAATCACTGAACTCATTTGAGAGGTACTCTCCCCCTCCATCTGACCTCAGGCACTTTACTTTCAAGCCTGTTTCTCTTTCAACTGCAGCCTTGAAAGTTCTAAAGTGCTCAAAAGCTTCACTCTTTTCCTTCATAAAATATACCCATAGCTTTCTACAGCAATCATCAATGAATGTGACAAAGTATGAACTGCCTCCAAGAGATACATTTTGTGTAGGCCCCCAAATGTCTGTATGCACAACATCAAGGATATTTCTGCTTACATCTCTGTCATGTGAAAAGGGTTGTCTTGCCTGCTTACCAAACTGACATGCTTCACATACCTTCTGAAATTCTGCAACTTTAAATGTAGGCAAACCTGTAACCAACCCTTTGGACTGCATTAATTTCAGCCTTTGTACATTTGCATGTCCAATGCGTTTGTGCCAAATTTCAATGTCTGCAACAACACCTTTTCCTTTGGCATACATAGCCGCATTCATAGTAGGAATTCCAGCATCTAGAGTGAACATACGTCCAACTCTACTTCCCTTTGCTACCAACCTGCACTTGTCATTGAAGTCTTCTACAAAGCAGCCCTTTGCATTAAATCTGACTTGCAGCCCTTGCTCTACCATTTGACCGACTGACACCAAATTCTTTGTAATAGATGGCACATGTAATACATCTGAAAGACTCTTTGTCTTACCATCATGCAATGACAAGGGAACTTTTCCAATGTGTGAAATTGGGTGGCATGAGTCATCACCCGTCTGCACATAACGTGCATTCTGCAAATCCTGCATCTCTCCAAACCATTCTGCATGGCTGGTCATATGATTGGATGCACCTGAATCAACATACCAAACATCTTCATGTGTTCCCTTTCCTGTAACAGCATTCAGCATATGCTGCATAACGAACAAACGTTCATTTTTGTCTTCATTCTGTCGTGAAGACGATGCATAGTTTCCTTGCTGCAACTTACCACTGCGGATATCATCTCTCTTAGCATAACATTGGGCTGCAATATGACCTGTTTTGCCACAGTAGTGGCACACAATACCAGAGTTGTTAGAACCTCTGTTCTGCCATCCACCTCTTCCTCTAAAGCTCCCCCTGCCTCTAAAGTTACCACGACCTCCTGAAACCTACATATCGCCAAATTGCTGATTCAATCTGTTTTGCTGGTTATCACTACCACGTCCTGTACCATGGCCTCTTGAAGAGAACCTGCCACGTCCCCTTCCAGAACTGGAGTAGAAAGCTTGGACCTGTTCACCACTTCTTTCAGATGTCTCACTCTGCATGTTGATCTCTTCAGTGATCATAAGAGAGACCAATTCATCGAAATCTGGAAATGGCTTTCTGACATATACGGAAGTTACAAAAGACTTCCAAGCCTTTTCATTGTTAAGTCCACCCAAGGTAGACGATACCAAATCATCATCATCGGGCATTGCATCAATCGCTGCCAATGCATCTGCAATGCTTCTTACCTTCAGTGCATACTCATTGATAGACATCTTCCCTTTCTTTAATGTATTCAACTCTTACTTGAGTTGAATCTTTCGTGCCTTTGTATTTACAGAAAACATACTTTCAAGTATGGTCCAAGCTGCATATGCATTCTCTGCATTTCTAATGTGTCCCAGCATGTTATTGTCAATTACTGCAGACAACCAATACATGACCTTCTTGTCTTTTGCATTCCATTCCTTTCATGCCTTTGTCTCTTCTGCAGTTGGAGGATCACTCACCTCCGGCTCCTTTTCTTCACCTGAAACGAACTCGTAGAGGCCTTTTCCAATAAGAAAGTTCGTGACACGGAACTTCCATGAAGGGTAGTTGTTCTTGTCAAGCTTCTCAATGATGGGGCTTCCACTATTCTCTGCCATTATCACAATAATAATACCAAACAGCAAGCAAATCTTCTGCAACCCTCGACCTGTAGTACACAGCAATTCACCAGACAGCCTTTTCCACTGTCTGCTCAACAATACATGCAATCTGCAACCAGTTTGCAGATAAACCTTGTGTTTACTCACTGTAAACACCTTTGAACTTACAAATCTGAAATCTGTAACCTGCGCACCCACGTTCGGTCAATACAGTCGAAGTCACAGTGTACCCCGAAACTGCTGTCCGCAACCTTGCGGCTCTAAAACGGACCCTGAAACGGCCTCAAATGCCCAAAATCTCTGCGGGCAAGCCCTAAAGGGCTTACCTGCAGAATATACAGCGCTCTTCGCACACACCAAATCTCACTGCAATCTGAGATTTTTGCTCTGCCCTGCTTCCGGTGCCTCCACAGGCACTATCCAAGAGAAGGAGTGGAAGAATGGGAGAGATTCTTACCCGTAGCTTGCTTGCTCGAACCTTGCTTCTTCTCCTTCACTTCAACCTTCGAAATCAGCCTCTCTCAATGGCGTGGCTCTGATACCATGTCAAGAATCGCGTGGTGGAGGGGATTGCTCAAGATGCTGCGCCGAACACACACAGAATGCACAAGGAGAAGCTCACTCAAGAGACAAGAAGAGAGATGGAGGCCAAAACGTTTTCTTGCTGATTTTATCTTCTTCTTCCACATACTTTACAATGTACACAAAGTATAGATAAGATACAACATAAAAGAAAAGTGGCCTACTAAGTCAAACAATGCATAACCGACTACACTAGTCGAATGGCGCTATAACTATACCAGCTGTAAATAGGTGTAACAACCTGAATATAATAAGTAATGAGTCAGTGGCCATGTGAGAGTCATAATGACCACCGACGTGCTAAGTGTAGACGTGTGGACCCATCTAACCAGGCGGTCCATCATCCATGTCCACATGTGTTGAGCTTGCCATCTCAACACACTCTATCTACCAACTTCTAGTGGGTTGCTAATTGAATAAACAGGAGGTTGTCAGTGCACTAGGCATCCCACGTGTCGTGCTATTGAGCATTTACAAACAAATTCCAACTTCTTTCTTTCTTGTTTTCGTGAACCTCCACTGATCACGACTCTTGAAGCTTCTTCAAGATCTCCCACTTGATGATGCCTAGAAACTTCTCAATGAATGCCAAATCTTCCATAGATGGTCATTCTCTCTATTTTACTCTTTAGTTTTGTCGGAGGAACTTTGCTACTGTGATGCAAGTTTTGCCAGCTTCAGAAGGTAGTGGACACAGACCATCATAGAGGGACCGCATCAGAATGGCCTTGTGCTTTCTCCATTGGGGGATGAATCTTTTGTAGAATGTGGCCTTGGCAAGGAAAGCTTCCAATTCTTCAATAGTGACAGGAAGTTTACTCTCCATTGCTTTTCTTTCTCTTCAAAATTGCCACTTCATTCATTTTTAGCCTCTGGTTGTGCCTGTTGATGGCAGGTTTCCCTGGCTGTGCACCAAAAACATGTAGGGGATATGCATCATAGACACACAGGAACACGTCCCCACACTTAAAACCTTAACGAGAAGGGTAAACCGAACATTAGGGACCTAAGACCATACATTAGACCCAACTGCTGACGTCCCCAAATTTAAGACCTAATTGTCACTAATAAACAAAAGGTGTAGGGTTAGAAAAACTTGGCCCATGTTGGAGGGAATTGAGGTTGATTGTCGATGTCACATACTGTGTTGCAGTCAGATGTAGGAGAGACCAAGGTGTCTTTGCAACACGTACACGTCCAGTGGGGTAGGGACCACACAGTAGCAATACCCAAGGAGGCAGCTTTGTTGAGGAAATCATGGGAAACCATCGATGGTGAAGAATATTACACTCAACTCACGGTCACTCAAATGGAATGAAAGAACATTCACTCACCCCATTACTGACATTACTCGAGTGAATCATGATGAAAACCCAAATCTCACACCCGAGTTAGAAATCGACAAGGGGGATGGTGCAGAGGGAGTATGCCAAGGTGCACATTTGATGGTGCATTAGTGCGTCCAACCCCGCCTGGCATAGGTGCAAGCAGGAAGGCCAGTGAGCCTTGTGGTGCAGTGTACAGAAGAGGATGACGTGTCATGTGGGGATAGCAGAGACCAATCCTGTGTGTGCATAGGAAAATGGAAATGTATTCGACTGGAATTATCTTAACATCCCTCAAACTGTACCTCTCAATAATTGATTTAGGAAACACTAGTCACACTCAACCCCCCTCTGTCTCACACAGAGACACTCTGTGTGAGACAAAAGGGGATTCCTGATGTTTAGTTTACCCTTCCCGTTAAGGTTTTAAGTGTGGGGATGCATCCTTGCGCATTTATGATGCATACCCCCTGGATATACCTCAATTTGATCATGCATCTATGCCATGACCTGCTTTTACCCTGATGGGATCCCTTCCCCATCCATCCTTTCACTTTCACCCCACTCTTGGGGCCATTCCTTCTGTCTTTCCCTTTCTCCCTTATTTTGAAGTTTTTTCATGTGAACGCACCCTACGTTTAGCGACACCCAAATCCAACCTTCCAACCCTATTCGTCCCTTTGAGTTGACCATTTTTCCTTTTTACCAAACCCTATTTTGCTAGACGGTTCTTGTATTATTAATTTTTGAATCATTTTTCGTCAATTGGACATATTTCCATGTGAATGCATCATTTTTGCTTTGGAACCACAATCTGATGTGACCCCCATGTCCTACACTTTTCCCTTGACATTTTTTACTTTTTCCACCAATCATTATGATGCCTAGTTCATCGTTATTCCTTTTTGCAGGTTTTTGGGATGCTTTCGTGGGTATTTTTTACATTTTTCCATGTGAACATGCCCTATTTTCACCAGCATTCCAGTTCAATTTGACAGCCTTTCCATCCACCCTTTCCTCACATTTTTCCTTTTTTCTCCACCCTATTTCACCCGCTGGATTTTTAGTTATTTATTTTTCAATGTGTTTTCAGGTGTCTTTTTTGTGTTTTTCGCATGTGAACCCCTCCTCATTCCCCCGAAAATGAGTTTTGATGTGATAGCCCCGTGAATCCCCTTCGAAAATTTTTCCTTTACTACCCTTCATTTCGTACTTGGTTACTCCTGTATTAATTTACAAGTCTATTTTTTGGGGTTTTTCCATGTGAATGCATCCTATCTCAGTCAGAATCGTGTTTTGACATGATAGGTTTGTCGTGCATATTATTTTGCATATTTTTCCTTATTTCTGCCTTGCGTTTCGGTGATCGGATTTTCTGATATTAATCCCCGTAAGTATTTTTGGGCTCGTTTTTCACATTTTTCCCATAAGAACGCCTTGATTTTGCCTTGGACACCCTATTGCACTTTTCCGTCATCTTCCTCTCGTCACCGGCCCATTTTTCCTTTTTACAAAATTTTGTTCCGATACACAATTTGCGTGTTTTTAATTTTTCTTTGTCTCATTGTGTTGCCGCATGTCTCACCTCGCGTGGCCTCACCTCGCCCGTGAATGTGCGTGTTTTCGCTTTTACGTGCCTCGAGACTCCCCCATTGCGTTGGTGTTTCCCACGCTGCCATCTTGGCCTAGTTTAATCCCATTAACACAAATTTTTTTACCCCTGCCAAGTGCACCTCGCAGGACGAGGGCGAGCCACCCTTTTAATGGTTTTTAAAAATTGATTTTCTTCATTTAATTAAGAAAACCAAAACAAATAAACCTTTAACAATTTAAAAAACAAAAAAATAAAAAAAAACACACAATGCATCCACCCCCCTTTCCTCCCGTTTCCCGGGACCCCCCCCCCCCCAACCCCCAACTACCTCCTCTCTCCCCACCCCCCATTTCCCTCTCTTCTTCTCCCTCTGTATCCTCTCCTTCTCTCTCCTCCTACTCCTCCTCCTCTTTCATCTTCTCTTTCTTCTCCTTCTCCTCGCTCCAGGCCCTCCGGCCCTTCCCTGCATTACTGTCGCTCCCTCTCCCTCCCACCCCCCCCACTCCTCCCCACCGGTCATCTCCCCTCTCTCTCCCTCGTGTTGTTGTCGCCACCAGGGCGCTTGCCGCCGCCTGTCACACCCACGCCTGTGCCTATCGTCACTAGCACCCGCATCCGCACCCGCACCCGCACCCGCACCTCCGTCGCCTATCACGCTTGAGCCTGCCGTCGCTCACGCTCGCGCCCATGTCTGTTGCTACTAGCACTAAACCATCCAAGCCATTTTGTTTATTGGCCAATCTTGGCATTTTGTGCAACAAAAATGATGTTGAGAAGGCACTCATTGTATTGTGCAAAATCCAAAAACTAGCCTACATACTTCAAAACTTTAGAGACTTTTTTGTATGGATTTGGCTCTTCCCTTTGAAAGACACATGATGAGCTATTCTCACATGATGGTGTGACAAAAGGCTTGATGTGCTTTCTTCAAAATTACATACATGCTTGAAAGAAGAACTGTCACCACAACTTTTGATTGGAGAACCTGTAAGATTTTCCTACATGAAATTGTAGATGTTCTAGCTCACATAATGGCTCGAATCTAGATATATCAACATGTTGTAACTCTAAATCACAAGATATTTCCAAAGTGTTAATTAAAGGGTGATGCTTTGCTTCCTATTTAGAATTAACACTTTCTAAACCACATTTTGTAATGTCATTAGGTAAGATAGATTCATATACTTCATCATTCCCTCTTCTATACCTTCCATCCTACCTTGCCTTGCATAGATTCTATTTATGGACTCTAGAGAATGCTAGATCTGTCATATTATTTCAATATCATTAACAAACCATCACAAGAAAAAAAAAGAAAAGAAAAGAAATATGTAAGACCCTTGAAATATCATTATTTGAAAGAAGATATACATCGCATATATGGTTAGTAGGTTCTTAGAAAACCGGCATGCACCTATCTACTCATGCCCTATCCACTTTGGGGTAGGACATTCGGAGTAATGAAAAATGCACCCCTAATTCTCTATAAAGACGAGTCTTCTGCTTAGTGCATTCTTATAACTCATTACACCAACCAACCATTGACCCACTTCCTCATTTGCCATCCACACCCCTTCTCAAGGACATTGCAAGCCATGTGCCTCCGTCGTCTGCCGCGTCCGCGCTTACCGTCGCTCGCGCCCGCTCCCGCGCTTGCCACTGTCGCTGCCACCCCACCTACCCGCATGCTTGCATAACCCCCATCCCCCTCCCTTCCTACCCCTCCCACCCCCCCTACCCGCCCACCCATAACCCCCCTACCCCTCCCCCCCCCCCCCCCCCCCCCCCCGTCTTACCACCCATGCTCCCACCCACTAACCCCTGCCCTCCATTAGGCACCCTTTCCCACCCTCCCCTCTCCTCCTCCTTGCAAAACCCCCTTTCCCCCCCACACGCCACCTTTCTTATGACACCCCTCTCAACCGGTGACCAAACTCCCACCCCCCATCCCACTGCGTCCCCTCTCCCTACCCGTGCGTGTTGATCCCTGTCTTCGCATGTGGATTCATGCATATTCGTGCACATGGACATGCTTTCGAGTTTTCTTAGCGGCTATTCACGTACATCTGTGTGTCCTCGGTGTATCCGTGGTGTTCACGCGCCAGGACGCGCGTCGAACTCGTTCGTGGGCATGCAGGGTTGCTGTTGTTCACACGCGCGTACTCGGGTATTCATTTCATAATCTCGAAAATCCCTTCACAATCATTAAATCCTTTTAAAAAATTTAAAATTATGAAAAAATCATTAAAATTTCAAAATTACTATTTTAAAAAAATTAATATTATAAAAAAATCATTAAAAATTTCAAAAATTACACCAATAAAAAAACAAAAAAAAGAAAATTACTGAAAACCTTTTTCCACATTTTGCAAAATTTTCCTCATGAAAAATGCCATTAAATAATTTCTCAAAAAAATAAAATTGCTAGAATCATTCATAAAATTATGGAAATTCATGAAAAATCCAAAAAAATACATAAAAATAAAAAAATTCCCAAAAATCACATTCTTATTCTTTCACATATTGGACAAATTTTTGGAATGGAAAATATCAACTTTTTTTTGGACATAATTCTTTCATGGGAAAATCTTATAAAAATGTACCTATCATTTAAAATCCTTTGAAAATTCAAAAACATGATCGACAATTTTCCAAAAATCTGATACAAGATGGTTTTCAGCCTTTGTGATGGGAAAAATCCATTTCTTGTCAAATCAAACACAAACAAATGACCATTCCATCCTATTTCCCTGAATTCTTTCCATTTAATGTTTAAAAAAACAAGCAAACAAAAACAAAACAAAATATCTCCATACTATACCGTCATGATATGAAAAAAAAACACCACAAAATCAAACAAATAAAAACACACAAAGTAAAATCCAAACCACAACAAACCAAAATGCTGCTCATATATCTTTTTATCATGCTCCACATTCCACATCATTGACACAAATTAAAAAAGTACAAAACAAACTCCCCCTGTCTCGAGAATCACTTCTCATTTGGAACAATTGATCAACTTTATCTCCTTCATATTCATTTTTTATTTATTTTGGTCATGCGTATCTTTTTTTTTTGTTTGGTCAAGGTGTTAGTTGGTTTTCGCTTTTTCTGTACAGCAGGATGACTATTGTTAGTCGACCTTTTGTTACTTTTTAATGGATTTTTGTGGACTGTGCATTCCATCTTTGAGGATGTGGTATCAGACTTTGCAAACAAACCCACACATCACCAGATTTTTTCTCTTTTTCCCTCTCTCACGTTGCACCACACATTTAATTGTAATAAAACTCGACTGACCGTTGCACACACCAAATTAACAGAATGCACATCATAAAATTGTAAATAAAATGAATTGGATGTTAATTGTAAAAGGAACCATGTTGTTGCACATGCACCTTTGCAATGAAAGCATAATGTGCTTCTCTTTTTTAAAAATTCTTTGGCCTCTGGTCAAAAGATATTCCTTTATAGATTTACACAACTACAACAACAACTTATGAAATAAAAGGATATGTGTTTATGGCATAGCATGTCCTTGGACATTGCTATGTACCAAATGTTAATAGCATTTGCTTCATTTGGCCAAAAGATCCTTTTGAGAATATATTTGTTTCATGATTCCTTTCCTCGAATAAAAATTCAGTAAAAAAACGTAAGAGATGTGGGTCTCACTCCCATGTGTCTCTCTCTCTCTCTCTCTCTCTCTCTCTCTCTCTCTCTCTCTCTCTCTCTCTCTCTCTCTCTCTCTCTCTCTCTCTCTCTCTCTCTCTCTCTCTCTCTCTCTCTCTCTCTCTCTCTCTCTCATGCAATCAAGGAGAATTCAGCTAAGAACATTAGAGACATAGGTCTTCCTCCTACATCCTCTCTCTCTCTCACACACACACACACACACACACACACACTCTCTCTCTCTCTCTCTCTCTCATGTAGTCGAGGAGCAAACTTTTTTTTTGCAATGGATATAAACATTTGTAATATTTTCCTCCACTCTTTCTCTCAAGTAGCAGTCACGTATACACATGTATACAACATACTCTCTCTCTTTCTCTTCTTATCTCTTTCTCTCTCTATCTCTCTAAATCTAGGAGCAAACTGCATCTGTTTATAGTGGACATAGAAACTTGCAATACCCTCTTCCATTTTCGCTCTCAACCACATCTCTTAGTAGCAAAAACACACACACCTACATAGAGTGAGTGAGTGAGTGAGTGAGTGAGTGAGTGAGTGTGTGTGTGTGTGTGTGTGTGTGTGTGTGTGTGTGTGTGTGTGTGTGTGTGTGTGTGTGTGTGTGTGTGTGTGTGTGTGTGTGTGTGTGTGTGTGTGTGTGTGTGTGTGTGTGTGTGTGTGTGTGTGTGTGTGTGTGTGTGTGTGTGTGTGTGTGTGTGTGTGTGTGTGTGTGTGTGTGTGTGTGTGTGTGTGTGTGTGTGAAGAGGTGCGGTATGGTATTGATAGAAGGAGGCATTTGTGTGTGTGAAGAGGTGCGGTATGGTATTGATAGAAGGAGGCATTGTGTGTGTGTGTGTGTGTGTGTGTGTGTGTGTGTGTGTGTGTGTGTGTGTGTGTGTGTGTGTGTGTGTGTGTGTGTGTGTGTATGTGTGTGTGTGTGTGTGTGTGTGTGTGTGTGTGTGTGAAGAGGTGCGGTATGGTATTGATAGAAGGAGGCATTGTTCTTTTTAGTCAAATTGCAATGCTAGCAGTAGACGAGCGAATATATGATAGATTAATGTTATGTTTCCATTAATCTTCTATAGATTGTAGGATTTTAAAGGTGGAACATATCTTCAAATCATGACTTTTTGCTTAAATTATGTGCTATCCATGGATTTCAAGGATAGGTATTAGGTTAATGGATTTTAGAGATTGGCACCATATGAAATATTATTGTGAGAGAGAAATACAATCACATGATGCTATCAAGCAATATGAGGTTGAGAAAAAGAGACGATATCATGAAAAATACAACTAATTTGGACAAGAGTGATGAATCCAAAATGCAATGAATTGAGACATAGTGAAGTTATTCATTAATAACACCAAATGCATGGGAAAGGAATTAAGATGTAAAATATTTTATTGATTTCTACAACATCCTACAGTGATAGGATTAAGAGATCATTCATCTAGAGAAGAGCAAGAAGTGCAAGCAATACTAGTGGCTAGTTTGCACAATACAATAGCCATTGTAAAGCAACCAAAAAATAGGGAAGATTTGTTCCTATAAAGAGTAGTGTATTGATTATGCTAATGAACTAAATCGAAGAAATTCCCATTCATAACGTGGCAAGGGTTCTACAAATTTCCATGCAATCCTTATATTAGGCAAGGTCTTGTGTATGAGCTAGTAGAGGTGATGGAAACCACTTATTCTCATTTAGTAGGATATTGGAAGCAACCATAGAGTAGTAATATATGTAAAGAAGCTTAAAAAATGGTTTACACATTCTAGGAGATAGACTTGTGTGTTTCTTTTGGTAATAAGGACGTATATAGAAAAATATTACGAAAGAAAACTTACCTCAAACCTCTAGTCCATCTACTCAATGAGCCTCAGGTGCATTAATTACACTTGATTCTCCTAGATTCAAGCTATACTTTAGTGTACTTAGGATTATTTGCATATTATTTTGATACCTTACAAGTTACTTTCATGGCATCTATCAATATTCTAGTAGCATTTTATAGTAGTCTTGAGCTAGCATACACAAATATTGACTAGGTAGCATATAGGTTTATGGTGATTAGCATACAAGTCTAAATTAAAAAGTAAATACGTTAATTTTAACTAGCATACAATTATTATCTAGATAGACTATAGAGTAGTGTATTTATATTAATGTTAACTTGCATATATATGAGTTTGCTAGCATATAGATCACTATTAAAGTGGCATATATTTTCATGATAGCTAGAATATCGATTTTTATTAACTAGCATGCATGTATATGTGAGATTGTTAACTAGCATACATATGATTGTGGTAATTGGTAACATGCATACAATTGATTATTTTGATTGCTAATTAGCATAGAGATGATTGTGGTCACTACTAACTAGCATGCATGTCTGTCAAGATTGTGGGAGAGAAGGAAGGAGTCTCACTTGTAGCTTTCTTGCTTGCACAATGGGGGAATACACACAAGGGTGGAGGCTGAAAACAGTTTTTCTCTTCTTAGTTGTGTAAGCCAAAAGAACTCTCGTACAAAGAAATAGAAGAACCCTCTATATGAGTCTCAAACCAAACTCAACTAACTAAGGTGGCATACTAACTGAGCCACGAACTAGAGTAGATAAGGATAGCTATCATGTAGTTATTATTCATGGGCGGTGTACCAACCGCGTCTGCAAACTGACAAGTCCGTGACATAAATACACAACGGTCACCCTGGCGTATCACGAGTGGAGCTCGATATCTCAACACTCCCCCTCGAGCTCAATCCCAATTCCTGCACACCAAGCAGGTCTCTGAACTTGCGCAGCTTCTCTGCGCCCAATGCCTTCGTGAATATGTCAGCTACCTGATCCTCTGTGCTGACATAAACTAGATCAATAAGACCTAGTAAAACCCTCTCTCGCACATAGTGATAATGCACCTCAATGTGCTTTGTTCTAGCATGATAGACTGGGTTATTTGCCAAGTGTATACTACTCACGTTGTCACAATAGATGACAACTGGCCCATCTGTAGACTGATGCATATCATAAAGTAGCTTATGCAACCAAGCTACCTCACATGCAGCCATTGCTGCACCCCTGTACTCAGCCTCTGTGCTCGACAAGGCAACTGTAGGCTGTTTCTTGCTGCTCCAAGTGACTGCAGCACTCCCAAAAGAGAACATATATCCACTGGTAGATCGTCTATCAGAAATACTACCAGCCCAATCAGCATCAGTGTATCCATGCAGCTGTATCTGAACCCCAGTCTCATAAAATAGTCCATACTGCAATGTGGACTTCACATACCTGAGTATGCGTCTAGCCGCATCCAAATGTGGTTTCCTTGGAGCCTGCATAAACTGACATACCAATCCAACAGCATAGCTCAAATCTGGCCTGGTAATAGTCATATAAATCAAGCTTCCTACTATGCGTCTGTACATAGTAGGGTCTTCCAGAAGCTCACCTGCATCTACGCTCAACTTCACATTCTGCTCCAAAGGAACTGAAATAGGCTTACAGCCTGTCATCCCATATTTGGACAGCATGTCCAATCCATACTGCCTCTGCAAGAGCTGTATCCCACTTGGTGATCTAATCACCTCAATGCCCAAGAAATAACGCAGCTCTCCCAAATCCTTCATCTCAAACTTTTGCTTCAATAGCATTTTCACATGAAGGATATCTTCATCACTGTCACCTGTCATAATCAAATCATCAACATAAATGACAAGTAGCATAATACCTTTCTCTGTTTTTCTCACATAAAGTGAGAAATCTGCCTTGGAAATCTGAAAGCCAATAGTGACAAGATACTGTCCTATCTTGTCAGACCATGCTCTAGGTGCTTGCTTCAAGCCATACAAAGCTTTCTTCAACTTGCAAACAAACTCAGGATGAACAGCATGCACATAACCTGGTGGCTGCTCCATATAGACCTCTTCTTGCAAATCACCATGCAAGAAGGCATTCTTTACATCCATCTGATGTAAAGACCATCCCTTTGATGCAGCCATAGCAATGACTGCTCTTACGGTTGCCATCCTTGCAACCGGACTAAATGTTTCTTCATAGTCAATGCCATATGTTTGTGCATACCCCTTGACTACTAATCTTGCCTTGTATATGTTCACAGAACCATCAGCATTGTGCTTCACCTTATAAACCCACTTACAGCCAATTGCATTCTTACCTTTAGGCAAAGGTACCAATTCCCATGTAGCGTTTGCTTCCAAGGCATCCATTTCTTCATCCATGGCTTTCTCCCATTTTTCTTTTCCCATGGCTTGCTCAAAAGAAGTGGGTTCTGGTTCCTGTATCACCTTGACCATATATGCATAGTGAATGGCTGTAAATCCATCATATTTCATCCTATCCACAGGATACCTAACTCTGGTAGACCTGCGCAAAGTGGGTTCACTCCCAGGTACTCTCAAAACATCCCTGGTCTTCCTTACTCCAGGTGTAACAATAGAAGGAATACCCAACTCATCATCAATGCTCTGTTCTGAGCCACTGGATTCACCATCCACATAAGAGTGACCTGCATTCACATCAAACATGGGCTGATCAACCTTCTCTTTTCCTTTTCGTGATACCTGCATACCACTATCTGCATTACTTTGAGAAGATTCTCCTGATCTCAATCTGCCTGTCCATGGTGAAGAATGTGAACCACTGCTAGAAGACGCTCCAGGTCCACTAATATTTTGTGATTGCTGCTGTGAATTCTGTGCAGCATTACCATTTTGTGCATCTACATCATCAATCACATTTACTGGTTTATACCAGCTACTCATCTCATCAAAAACAACATCTCTGCTCACTGTAAACTTACGAGTAGAAGGGTTATAGCATCTATACCCTTTTTGCTGCAGAGAGTAACCAATAAAGATGCACTTCTCAGCTTTTGGATCCAACTTGGATCTCAACTCATCTGGCACATGTACATAGGCAATGCAACCAAAAATTTTCAAATGAGAGATATCTGGTTTTCTACCAGTATACCTCTCCTCTGGAGTCATTCCATGTATTGCTGCAGTGGGAGTCCTGTTCATTATGTAGACTGCTGTAGCAACTGCTTCAGCCCAATAAAAATCTGGCAAGTCTTTTTCATTGAGCATGGCACGAGATACCTCTCCAATATGCCTGTTTTTCCTTTCTGCAATTCCATTTTGTTGTGGGGTATAACTGCATGAATATTGCTGCTTTATGCCATGCTCCTGCAAGAACTTTGCAAACTCATTTGAGAGGTACTCTCCCCCTCCATCTGACCTTAGGCATTTTATCTGCAGACCTGTTTCTTTTTCAACCATAGCTTTAAGAGTTTTGAAATGCCCAAAAACTTCACTTTTATTTTTCATAAAATACACCCAAACTTTTCTGCTATAGTCATCAATAAAAGTGACAAAATAATGACAGCCTCCAAGAGATGCAGCTTTAGTAGTCCACACATCAGAGTGGATTAATTCCAATGGCTTCTTACTCTCTTGAACATGTCTAGGAAATGGTTTCCTTGCCTGTTTTCCAAACTGACAGGCTTCACATACCTTATGCATTTCTGCAACCTTGAACTTAGGCAATCCTGCAACAATGTTTTGGGCCTGCATTGATTTAAGTCGTTGTACATTAACATGACCAATGCGTTTATGCCAGATATCAATATCTGCAACTACACCGGTCCCATGTGCAAACATTGCTGCACTCAATTCAGGCATGTCTGCATCCAATGTAAACATTCTGCCCTTCTTCTTTCCTTTTGCTATCAAGCGACCTTTATTTTTCATATCCTCAACAAAGCATCCATGAGGATTAAATCTGACCTGCAAGCCCTGTTCAACCATTTGACCAACAGAAACCAGATTCTTGGTGATATTGGGGACATGAAATACATCAGACAGGTATTTCTTTTTCCCATCCTGCATAGACAAGGGAATTTTTCCAATCTGCACAATAGGATGTGCAGTATCATCACCAGTCTCCACAAATCCTGGTTTTTCCATTTTCCTTGCATCCTCCATCCATTCTGCATGACCTGTCATGTGGTTTGATGCACCTGAGTCAACATACCATACATCATTGCTTTCTTCTGCACTTGTCACAGAATTGTTCATGTGCTGCACCATGAACAAGTGCTCATTTCTGTCATCACCCTGTCTACTAGAAGATGCATAATTCCCTTGTTGCAGTTTTCCATTCATGATGTCATTCTGCTTTTTATAGCAGTCTTTAGCCATATGACCCATTTTACCACAATAGTAGCATTCAACATTACTGTTTGCATTTTGGCCTCTTTGCCATCCACCACGACCTCTTTGGCTCCCCCTGCCTCTAGAGTTACCACGTCCTCCTCCATAGGACTGGTTTTCTTGAGTTTGCTCCATATTCTGATTTCTACCACGGCCTCCAAATCGGCCTCCTCTACCTCTGCCTCTACCTCTTCCAGCATTTGAGTAGAAGACAGCTTCTTTCGAAGTTCCTCCTGAAGAAGATGCACCACCATTTCTCTGCTCCTCAGAAATTAGAAGAGCAATCAACTCCTCAAAATCAGGAAATCTTTCACGAACTGAAATGGATGTCCGAAACTGTGCATAATCCTTTCCTAGACCATTCAAGGTCACAGAAACTAAATCATCATCTTCCACTGGCGACCCAATGGAAGCAAGTGCATCTGCAATCTTCTTCACCTTCATATGGTAGTCGTTGATGCTCATATTCTCTCTTTGCACATTGTGCAACTCTTGCTTGAGCTGCATTTTCCTGGCTTGCGTATTTGTGCTATACATTTTTGACAAAGTATCCCATGCCTCCTTTGGCGTACTTGCATCCTGAATATGCACAATCATAGAGTCTGAAATACTGATTGACAGCCAGTACATAACTTTCCTGGCTCTCTCATGCCATGATTTGAATGCCTGCATTTGCTGTTGATTGGGAACATCAGGAAGAACTGGTTCTTCTTCATTTCCTGCAACAAATTCCCAATATCCTTTTCCCATAAGGAAATTCGTCATTCTAAACTTCCATGCTTGGAAGTTGTTCTTGTCAAGCTTTTCAGTGACAATCTGTGAGAGAGAATCAGATGCCATTACAGAATACTGCAAAAAATTCTGTCACTGCAAAAAACACAGCTTCACCCTCACAAGGGCAAATCTGCAAAACTGGCGAAAGTGGTATTTGACCACACAGTCACTTCCTAGTGACGATTTTGCATCAACAGGCAACAGGGATGATTCTGTAACTCCCAATGTCTCTGCACACAAGCATACGATGCAATCTCTATGGTAACTTTTCACCGACCTGTAGAACAGTGGTCGCACAGCATAAAACTGGGCCTTTTCCTGAGTGCGTGCAGAAAACTTCCGCCTCCAAAACAGGCCCCGAAATGGCCTCAAATCTGAGACAATGCACTCCTGCAATTTCTGGCTGTGCTACCTGCAGAGATCTGCTCCCAAAACAGAAAATGAAAGCAACACTGCTCCTCTTACCAGATCACCGCGAGCTTGACTTGCTTTCTTGAGCTCCTTACCACGAACAAGGCTCTGATACCATGTCAAGATTGTGGGAGAGAAGGAAGGAGTCTCACTTGTAGCTTTCTTGCTTGCACAATGGGGGAATACACACAAGGGTGGAGGCTGAAAACAATTTTTCTCTTCTTAGTTGTGTAAGCCAAAAGAACTCTCGTACAAAGAAATAGAAGAACCCTCTATATGAGTCTCAAACCAAACTCAACTAACTAAGGTGGCATACTAACTGAGCCACGAACTAGAGTAGATAAGGATAGCTATCATGTAGTTATTATTCATGGGCGGTGTACCAACCGCGTCTGCAAACTGACAAGTCCGTGACATAAATACACAACGGTCACCCTGGCGTATCACGAGTGGAGCTCGATATCTCAACAATTTCTATTAACTAGCATACTAGTTTGGTCCTATATGCTAGTTAGCTTTTTGCTAGTTAATAGTCTTGTACACTAGTTAATAGTCACAACTAGTCTGCTAGCACATTGTTTGCTAGTTAATAGTCCTATGTGCAAGTTAGTAGTCAACAATCTCCTATATGTTATTTAGCATTCAACATATTGAGTTGTATGCTAGCTAGGAGTCACCACAATCATTTGTATATTAGTTAACATGCATTCATATAAGTGTTTACCATCATACATGTGTTTGCTAGCATAGTCTCTACTAGTTAATACCCTTGTGTGCTAATTAGTAGTCACCAAAGTCTCTTATATGCTATTTAGAAGTAACTAAAATTAATTGTATGCTAGTGAGAAAAAATCACAATCATCAATTTTCTAGTTAACATGCATTCATATAAGTGTTGACCAACACATATATGTTTTCTAGCATATTGTCTACTAATTAATAGTGGTGATATGTACTATATCGGTAGTTAACATAGTCTTATGTATATTATTTCTATGCATTCATATAAGCATTGATTGCTAATAGATATAAAATGTACTATTTGGCATTAATTATCTAGCATTGCTATAATTATTAGCTAGCATACATATATGATAGGTAGCTTCCATCTATAGGGAGCTATTATTTTGTTATCACCATAGCTAGTTAATGTTTCATTTGCATATTGAATTGCTTCACACATTCAAAATACTCCATCCAGAATGTAAAAAATAAATTGTATTCTTTTGATTCACTAAATCCTTTCTTTCTTCCTCAAGTGAAGGATAGATATACATATTGTTGTGTATACCATGTTTAGATGTCTTTCTTAAAGGATGCACTCAATCGCATGTGTTCTCAAAGATTTGGTCTCCATGTATTTTTATGTCCCTAAAATTGTGATGCATGTCGCAAAGATGGTACTTGTAAAATATGCCCATCTCCAAGGCATACTTGGAATGGCGTTACATAATGTTGGGAGTCATTATTATGTCCAAAGATAGAAGACAAGCCTTTTCATGACACAAACTACTTGACGGGGGAATGCAAAAATTATGGCATAAGGACATTAGCATGCTTCTCTTCGAACACAAGAGAGAGAGGTTGTTCTATTATTGGGAAGATATTTGCATATTTGGAGTGTTGAGATGGTAAGCTGAACACGTGCAGATATTGATGATGGACCACCTATTTAGATATATCCACACATCTATATTTAACACATTGGTGGTCATTATGATCCTCACCTAGCCACCACTGACTTATCACTTATTACATTTGGTTAGTTACACCTACCTACAACTGCCATAGTTATAATGCTAGTTGATTAGTATAGTTAGTTATGCACTCTTTGACTTAGTAGGTCACTTTTCTTTATGTTGTATCTTATCTATACTTTGTGTATATCTTATTGAGAGAGGAAGAAGAAAGAAAAACCAATAAGAAAACTTTTTTTCCTCCATCTCTCTTCTTCTATTCTTGAGTGAGCTTCCTCTTGTATATATCGTGTATGTTCGATACAATAGCTCAAGAAGAGCTCAAGTGAGTCCCTCCACCCACATGACTTGTGAGACATGGTATCGGAGTGACACCATTCAAAGAGACTAGTTTTGAAGGCTCAAGTGAAGGAGAAGGAGAAAGGATTCAAGAAGTAAGCAATCACTAAGAAAATCTCCCATTCTCTCTCTCTTTTTCTTGGATAGTGCCTAAGGAGATACTGGCAATAGGGAAGATTTTATTTTTTATTCATCTAAGAAACTGTAGGTATATTTCTTGAAGGGAAATAGTAAAGTGTTTAAGTACTTCAAAACTTTCAAGGCTATTGTTAAAACAAAAACATGCTTGAAAGTTAAGTGCTTGAGGTTAGATGGAGGGGAATAATACCTTTATAAGGAGTTCTATGATTTTTAAAGATCTCCTGGGATAAAGAAACAATTTACATGTAGGTATATCCCACAATAAAGTGGAGATGCGAAAATGAAAAACAAACATAGTGTAGAAGTTACATGGGCATTGATGGGCTGGGTAAGGAAAAAATGTTCAAGAATTTTTGGTTTGAGGCTATTCCTACTACTATCTACAGTATGAATAGGTCTCTTATAGCTGCAATTTATGGTATGACTCCTAAAGAATGTTTTACAAGAAAGAAACTTGCTATATCACACTTAAAAGTTTTTTATTGTATTTTATATATTCATATGCCTCATGAGTTGAGGAAGAAATCAGACCCAAAGGCTGAAAAAAATATTCTCCTTGGATACTCTAATGAGAAAAAAGGATATCATTGTTATAACCCTATTAGTGGGTGAGTTTTGGGTACGCAGGGGTGCTATTTTTTATGAGATGAGCAATTTGTAGGCATCTAGTGGAGATGCATTGGATGATGTTCATGATCAAAATTGCCATGTGCAGATGGAGAAGCATAAATCGCAAACTCTTAGTGGACTAAATACATCATTTGGCAATAGGTCTATAGTCTAGTAGGCTAAGAAGTAGTCCCATATTTTTAGGTGCATCTAGTGGTGTTGTAGGTACTGAAAAGGAAAGAAGAAAGTGTTTAATGGTAATAATGCATCTACCAATCATATAGTTCTTGATGGAGACTCTAGTGGTTTAGACAGCTTGGATGACGAGTTTGGTATTTCTTCAATTAGGACACTAAGTGTACAAAGAGTACATGGTAATGTTAAGACTCTATTGGGTGATCCAATGGTATATTGGTCTAGCACGGTGAGATGTCATGTTATGAGATTTGGTTTTGAGGGTTATGAAACTCACCATTATTCTTATAAGGGTATTAAGGATGTTGAGCCCACTTATTTTGAGAAATTTGTTGGTTATGCTCATTGGGATGATGCAGTGCTGAATTAGAGGCCAACATGTCTTGGGATCTAGTACAATTGCCTAAGGGAAAGAAAGATATTGGTGTGAGTAGGTCTATAAAATAAAGCATAATTCAAATGGTTTTATTAGTAGGTATAAGGTAAGGATTGTTGCAAAAGGATATACATAGACATATGTCATAGATTATGAAGAGACTTTCAATCTAGTTGCTAGGATGGCAATTGTTAGATGTAATTACTTTGTCAACAACCAAAGTTTGGAGCCTATAGCAAATGAATGTAAAGAATTCCTTTGTGCATTATGATATAAAAGAAGAGGTGTATATGGAGAAACTATTAGGTTATGAGGATGTAGAGCATCACACACATATATATAGGTTTAAGAAGGAACTATATGAGCTAAAACAAGCACCTAGAACATAGTCTGACAAGATCAAAGAGTATCTTGTCAACATTGAATTTTATATTTTAAATGCATATCGCTCATTTTATATGAGGAAGGGTGATGCAAATTTGATTGTCATAGTCATCTACATGAATGACTTGATTATTATAGGCGATAGTGATGATAAGATTGCTAATGCCAATGGCCTTTTGAAGAAAAAGTTTAAGATGAGGTATCTAGGTAAGCTAAGGTACTTTCTTGGTATTGAGGTGATTATATGTACTAATGGTACACGGCTATCCCAAAGGAAGTATGGCTTGGATATGCTATATAATTATAGTATGATAGCATGTAAGTCTATTTCAATACCATTAGAGAAAAATGTAAAGTTGAGTGTTGATGTTGGAATGAGATAGAAGACCCTACTATGTTCAAGAAGATAGTAGGGAGTTTGATCTATATGACTATCACAAGGCCATACTTGAGCTACGTTGTTAGACTTGTGAGTTAATTTATGCAGGTATTTAAGAAGTCTCATTTGGAAGCAATTATATGCATATTGAGGTATGTGAAGTCCATTTGGCACTTTTTTTTTTTTAATGAGGCAAGTAAGGATATAAAAGTGCTTGGGTACATAGATTTAGATTGGATTGGTAGCAAGGTTGATAGAAGATATACCAATGGATTCAATTCCTTTAGTAGTGAAGCTATTACTTGGAGCAAAAAAAGAAACCAGCGATTACTTCATTGAGTACAAATCTAGAGTGTAGAGATATTGCTATGGTATAATGTGAGGTGGTATGGCTATAAAATTTATTGGGCTATTTGGATATGAAAGGAGATGGTCCTATTTGCATTCACTGTGATAACATGACTAGTATATAGTTAGCTAGGAACCCAATGTTCTCTACTTCTATTAAAAAATAGATTAAGGTGTATTATTTTGTGAGAGAGGAGGTACTTGCTATTGAGACTTCAAGCTCAAGTTGCGTGTATGCTCGAGCTATCTCTAACATGTGTGCATCAACAAATAAGTTGGGTTATGACTTAGATGGAGTTATTAGAGCAATGTGGTTTGACCTACTTAGAGGTTGATGTATTAGGCTACTTAAAAGGGTGTGTGACAATCTTTGAATAAGAAGAAAGAGAATATACAAGAGTTTCTTGCTCTGTGTTATGAAATCTCCCTCTCTCTCTCTCTCTCTATATATATATATATATATATATATATATATATATAGATGTGTGTGTGTGTGTGTATGTGTGTGTGTGTGTGTGTGTATTGATTCGAGAAAATCACAAAACAAAAATTTGTCTAATATTTTATTGATTTTTTGTACATTTGGAGGTTTGAAATAAAGAAGAGGGTGGGAACAACATCTTGGGAAATCCAAGAAATCACTGGATGAAAATATTTCATGGATCGGTTTACCAAGGGGAGGGTGAAGAGTAAAGATCAATGGAGGAAGGTGAAGGAAAAATGTGTAATGTTTAGAAAAGACATGAAATAGATTTGGACCCATCCAAAGGGCATGTGAGGCTCATAATGTCATGGCTTTGGAGCCTTATGATAATTCAACCAAATGGGACCCTTCTTGGAAGCATTAGTGGAAGAAAAATCAGGCACATGATTTTGTAAGATTTTTTAAAAAATAATTCCACTCCGATCCAAAAAAAACTTTTTAGCATGAAAGTTGTAGCACGTGAGTTGAAGTTTTGGTTGATATTTTTTTATAATTTTTTGGAGCTACAAGTTTGGAGATATGGCCAAAATGGTGGATGCCAACTTTTTCCAACTGCGGTGGAGACCACCTCCCAATTTTATACACACCCACACATTCTTCCCTACACTTAACACTTCCATAAAAAATCATTCATTAGACTCCCAACCCTTTTCTCTCTCTTCTCCTCTCTCTCAAGCTAATAAACCATTAGAATTCCCCTCCTATATCACCCTCAAATCATCCTTAATTGTAGTAGTAATGTATGAATTCTCACTACTCTCTCTCCATTATTGCTAGATATGATCTTATTTTATGAAGATTCTCTATATTTTTTTATAGGAGAGCTCTTGGACTCAAGCTATGGGGGGGAGAATGGAGACAACTCACCTATGATGGAACTTGATTAAGTACAAAATTGGACAACAAAACATCTAGATGGAGCTTCCACATTGGTGGAACCGCCTTAATGCAGTTTTGGTGGTTTTAATTCCTGTTCTATCTTAACCTCCTCCCTAAACACCCTCAAGGCCTATATGAAGAGGTCTTCTCCTTTGTAATTTGCAAGAGAGAGCCAAGAGGCCTTCTTCAGCCCTATTGAGCCTTCCCCATTCTCTCTCATGAGCTTATGCAATTCATTCCCTTACTATAGCTTATGCATGCTCTACAGTGTAATAAGCCCATGCTATTGGTGTCCATATTGTGTATATTGGTTATGTCTTGAGGGTTCTCCATCTCTTGTGCCCTCTTAAGTTTTATTGATTCATCTATTTTTTGTAGTTCTCTCTCTCTCTCTCTCTCTCTCTCTCTCTCTCTCTCTCTCTCTCTCTCTCTCTCTCTCTCTCTCTCTCTCTCTCTCTCTCTCTCTCTCTCAGTTTTCCTCTCTTCTCCCTCACAAGCTCCTCTCCCTCTTGCATAGCTTCCTAGTCCGCTCTTCCATGACTAGGTGGTACCCTTACCTCATTCACTTTGTGGCAGAAGGGAGTTTGGCATAGTATAGAGGCTGCCATACCGAATTTCCTTCGTCATAAATTGGTGTCCCCACTGAGGACATTCTTATCCACAATTCTCTACCTCCTTATGCAAGACGATACAACACATAGTTGTGCATCCTCTACAACAAGTGCTCCGAGTGGCTCTTCTCCAATGCCTTCACCAACTCTTTTTGAAGTTGGTCGAAGTCCATGACTCCCACAATGGTCTCCCAAGGAAGCCCAAGAAAGGAAGTATGCCTATCGAATGACAGCACGTATGCGGGTAAAAGGTGTTCACCTTAGAAATTCTATTCTCTTACAACAGAAAAAATCATGTTGCCATCAATTGCTAGGTTCTCATAATTGTGGTGAGTGTTTTGCAAACAAAGTGAAGGCCCTTTCGGGAGGTCCTTGTCTCCAAATCATCAAATCCCTCTCTCTCTCTGGCCTAATCCACATCAAAGGAGGACAACTATGCATGAATGGTGTAGAGTTTTGTAGAGGTGCAAAGTATGGAGACTACCTTCAACTGTTGCTAGCTCGAAGGTTGGGGATGGTTGAAAAGGTGGCCATCACACCTTATGAAATATATGTCGCCGAGGATGGACACACTAAGGCAATAATAATCACTGGTGAGCAAATTCTCTGTATAGTAAAGTTGGTGGGTTCCAGAAAGAAACACTCTGGGAAAAATCCTTTATAATTTAAAAAAGTGCATTCCCTCTACTCCCTTAAGTAGTCTCCACTTATTAATAATAATAATGGCCCGAATTTCTACACCTTCCACTCTGTACAAAACATCCGAGTTAATGTATGCATTAGTAGGAAGATTTTCTTCCAGCAGCGTCTTGTCATGTACTTTGGGGTTGAAAGATTAAGGGAGATTCTTGTATTACTAGAACCTATAATCTTCCCAATGCTAGACTACAATGCATCCTTCAATGTACATGTCTTTATTTTATTATAATAGTTTCTCATGAATCACCACGAGTTGTATGGACCAATCCAACCTCTTGCTATGCAAACTGTGCATATTGTATCCAACACAAAGCTTAGATTTCAAGGCATTATTAGAAGCATACTGGGGCCTAGACGTCTTGCTAAAATCAATGCATCTGTGAATCCATTCATCCTTCCCCTTATAAAATACAACTTAAGTCTAGACATGTTCATCTTTGTACTCTACTAAGGCAACATGGCATTTCCAAGCTTCTTTGGACGCAATGGGAAAAATGCAGTGGATTTTTTGGACAACCTTGAGATGGCCTTCCTTATCTCTGGGAGGGATGATGAAGCATTAAAGTTGAGGGCTTTTCCTTTGGTGCTCAAGGAAGAAGCTAGAATGTGGTTCCAAACTCTAAATCCAGCCCAAAGAGCTGAATGGGAGGGATTGAAGGTAGCTTTCTTGTGGAGATTTCAACAAACTAACTCAGCTGAAGAGTTATGGCAACGGCTTTTGGTCCTCCATCAAAGTGATCCTTATGGTTATGCAACTTATGAGGAAGGGTTTTTGAAGCTTTGGGGGCAGCGGTTAGACTCACTGAATCCTGGTGAGAGAGCTCCAAACTGCCTTCAAAAGGATCGATTTATTTTAGGTTTGTACCCCTTGCTCATGGAGAAGGTAAAGGTGAAATTTCCAAACACTTTTGAAGATGCTTTGAGAATCACTAGGAAAAAGAATCGAAAGATTCTCTACCAAGCCCAAGCTAGCCAAGCAGTTTTGGGAAACAACATCACAACTATGGAGGCCTCTCAAGTTTCCCCAAATGTATCTAATGCACCAGGCCTTGTTAGAGGTCAAGAAGACATGATCCAACAAATAAACAATATTACTAATCAACTAGAGGGTTTGAGAGTGAATCTTGTGCAAGGTGCAAGAAGACCTATCGAGGGGAATGGTGGGAATCGACCACAAATGCGGCGACAAGCAAGCGAGATGTTGTGTTACAACTGTGGAGAAAATGGACATGGCATGTACAATTGTCCTCACCCTAGAAGATATGATCACCCTGCCAGAGGTCCTCGACAACAAGCCCTCCTCGTGCTAGGACTCAAGAGCAAGAGCAGTCATGACCTGCAATTTTACAACCACCTTATGTTCAAGCTGAAGCCCCTGCTGTTCAACCAAATGTTAATGTCATAAAAATAGAGGAGGTGGTCAAGGATAGAAGGCTCCAAGAAGAAATAGCAAGAGGTAAGATGAAGGTAGATGTAGTAGAGACCATGCCTATCAAGCGGGTACATGTCCAAACTGAAGCAAGCAAGGAAGAAATCAATGAGGTAAGTACATCACGAGTACTAGAGATGAAGAGAAGAAGAGAAAGACTCGAACTAGGTCTAAAATTGATATCTCCGACTTCCCTTTGGGTTCTCGGACACAACCTTATGATCTGATAGCAGATGTGAGCTCTCAAGGGCCAAAAATTACTTGGCTACAACTACTTCATGCCTCTCCAAAGCTACGACGGCAATGGTAAAAAATGGTAAGCACAAGGGCAAGGCAAGGTAAAATGGTTAATGCTATCAAGGCATATGGCCTCAAAGATATAGTGCCTTGTGGAGGCTCAAATCAAAGGTCAACGGATTCGAAAAACATACATCGATAGTGGAGCAGAGGTTTGTGTCATGTGACAAAAAAGCTTATGCATCAATTAGGCTTAGAAGTAATGGAATCCTCAACCTTTAGGGCAAAGATGGCCAACAATGATGCGGTTGTTGAGATATCGAGCTCCACTCGTGATATGCCAGGGTGACTGTTGTGCATTTATGTCACCGACTTGTCAGTTGCAGATGCGGTTGGTACACCGCCCATGAATAATAGCTAGATGACAGCTATCCTTATCTACTCTAGTTCGTGGCTCAGTTAGTATGCCACCTTAGTTAGTTGAGTTTGGTTTGAGACCCATATATAGGGTTCTTCTATTTCTATGTACGAGAGTTCTTTTGGCTTACACAACTAAGAAGAGAAAAACTGTTTTCAGCCTCCACCCTTGTGTGTATTCCCCCATTGTGCAAGCAAGAAAGCTACAAGTGAGACTCCTTCCTTCTCTCCCACAATCTTGACATGGTATCAGAGCCTTGTTCGTGGTAAGGAGCTCAAGAAAGCAAGCCAAGCTCGCGGTGTTCTGGTAAGAGGAGCAGTGTTGCTTTCATTTTCTGTTTTGGGAGCAGATCTCTGCAGGTACCACAGCCGGAAATTGCAAGAGTGCATTGTCTCAGGTTGAGACGCCCTTCGCGGTGAAGCAAGAGGGCAGTATATGCTGCGGGAAAGGGCTTTAGCCCTTGGCGATCTTTTTTTTAAAATTTGAGGCCATTTCGGGGCCTGTTTTGGAGGCGGAAGTTTTCTGCATACACTCAGGAAAAGGCCCAGTTTTATGCTGTGCGATCACTGTTCTACAGGTCGGTGAAAAGTTACTGTAGAAATTGCATCGTATGCCTATGGGCAGAGACATTGGGAGTTACAGAATCATCCTTGTTGCCTGTTGATGCAAAATTGTCACTAGGAAGTGATTGTGTAGTTAAATACCACTTTCGTTAGTTTTTACAGATTTGCCCTTGTGAGGCTGAAGCTGTGTTCTCTGCAGTGAAAGAATTTTTTGCAGTATTCTGTAATGGCATCTGATTCTCTTTCACAGATTGTAACTGAAAAGCTTGACAACAACTTCCAAGCATGGAAGTTTAGAATGACGAATTTCCTTATGGGAAAAGGATATTGGGAATTTGTTGCAGGAAATGAAGAAGAACCAGTTCTTCCTGATGTTCCCAATCAACAGCAAATGCAGGCATTCAAAGCATGGCATGAGAGAGCCAGGAAAGTTATGTACTGGCTGTCTATCAGTATTTCAGACTCTATGATTGTGCATATTCAGGATGCAAGTACGCCAAAGGAGGTATGGGATACTTTGTCAAAAATGTATAGCACAAATATGCAAGCCAGGAAAATGCAGCTCAAGCAAGAGTTGCATAATGTGCAAAGAGAAAGTATGAGCATCAATGACTACCACATGAAGGTGAAGAAGATTGCAGATGCACTTGCTTCCATTGGGTCACCAGTGGAAGATGATGATTTAGTTTCTGTGACCTTGAATGGTCTAGGAAAGGATTATGCACAGTTTCGGACATCCATTTCAGTTCGTGAAAGATTTCCTGATTTTGAGGAGTTGATTGCTCTTCTAATTTCTGAGGAGCAGAGAAATGGTGGTGCATCTTCTTCAGGAGGAACTTCAAAAGAAACTGTCTTCTACTCAAATGCTGGAAGAGGTAGAGGCAGAGGTAGATGAGGCCGATTTGGAGGCCGTGATAGAAATTAGAATATGCAGCAAACTCAAGAAAACCAGTCCTATGGAGGAGGACGTGGTAACTCTAGAGGCAGGGGGAGCCAAAGAGGTCGTGGTGGATGGCAAAGAGGCCAAAATGCAAACAGTAATGTTGAATGCTACTACTGTGGTAAAATGGGTCATATGGCTAAAGATTGCTATAAAAAGTAGAATGACATCATGAATGGGAAATTGCAACAAGGGAATTATGCATCTTCTAGTAGACAGGGTGATGACAGAAATGAGCATTTATTTATGGTGCAGCACATGAACAATTCTATGACAAGTGCAGAAGAAAGCAATGATGTGTGGTATGTTGACTCAGGTGCATCAAACCACATGACAGGTCATGCAGAATGGATGGAGGATGCAAGGAAAATGGAAAAACCAGGATTTGTGGAGACTGGTGATGATACTGCACATCCTATTGTGCAGATTGGAAAAATTCATTTGTCTATGCAGGATGGGAAAAAGAAATACCTGTCGGATGTATTTCATGTCCCGAATATTACCAAAAATCTGGTTTTTGTTGGTCAAATGGTTGAGCAGGGCTTGCAAGTCAGATTTAATCCTCATGGATGCTTTGTTGAGGATATGAAAAATAAAGGTCGCTTGATAGCAAAAGGAAAGAAGAAGGGCAGAATGTTTACATTGGATGCAGACATGCCTGAATTGAGTGCAGCAATGTTTGCACATGGGACCGGTGTAGTTGCAGATATTGATATCTGGCATAAACGCATTGGTCATGTTAATGTACAGTGACTTAAATCAATGCAGGCCCAAAATATTGTTGCAGGATTGCAAAATTCAAGGTTGCATAAATGCATAAGGTATGTGAAGCCTGTCAATTTGGAAAACAGGCAAGGAAACCATTTCCTAGACATGTTCAAGAGACTGAGAAGCCATTGGAATTAATCCACTCTTATGTGTGGACTACTAAAGCTGCATCTCTTGGAGGTTGTCATTATTTTGTCACTTTTATTGATGACTATAGTAGAAAAGTTTGGGTGTATTTTATGAAAAAGAAAAGTGAAGTTTTTGGGCATTTCAAAACTCTTAAAGCTATGGTTGAAAAAGAAACAGGCCTGCAAATAAAATGCCTAAGGTCAGATGGAGGGGGAGAGTACCTCTCAAATGAGTTTGCAAGGTTCTTGCAGGAGCATGGCATAAAGCAGCAATATTCATGTAGTCATACCCCACAACAAAATGGAATTGCAGAAAGAAAAAACAGGCATATTGGAGAGGTATCTCATGCCATGCTCAATGAAAAAGACTTGCCAGATTTTTACTGGGTTGAAGCAGTTGCTACAGCAGTCTATATAATGAACAGGACTCCCACTGCAGCAATACATGGGATGACTCCAGAGGAGAGGTATACTGGTAGGAAACCATATATTTCTCATTTGAAAATTTTTGGTTGCATTGCCTATGTATATGTGCCAGATGAGTTGAGATCCAAGTTGGATCCAAAAGCTGAGAAGTGTATCTTTATTGGTTACTCTCTGCAGCAAAAAGGGTATAGATGCTATAACCCTTCTACTCGTAAGTTTACAGTGAGCAGAGATGTTGTTTTTGATGAGATGAGTAGCTGGTATAAACCAGTAAATGTGATTGATGATGTAGATGCACAAAATGGTAATGCTACACAGAATTCACAGCAGCAGTCACAAAATATTAGTGGACCTGGAGCGTCCTCTAGCAGTGGTTCACATTCTTCGTCATGGACAGGTAGATTGAGATCAGGAGAATCTCCTCAAAGCAATGCAGATAGTGGTATGTAGGTATCACAAAAAGGAAAAGAGAAGGTTGATCAGCCCATGTTTGATGTGAATGCAGGTCACTCTTATGTGGATGGTGAATCCAGTGGCTCAGAACAGAGCATTGATGATGAGTTGGGTATTCCTTCTATTGTTACACCTGGAGTAAGGAAGACCAGGGATGTTTTGAGAGTACCTGGGAGTGAACCTATTTTGCGCAGGTCTACGAGAGCTAGGTATCCTATGGATAGGCTGAAATATGATGGATTTACAGCCATTCACTATGCATATATGGTCAAAGTGATACAGGAACCAGAACCCACTTCTTTTGAGCAAGCCATGGGAAAAGAAAAATGGGAGAAAGCCATGGATGAAGAAATGGATGCCTTGGAAGCAAATGCTACATGGGAATTGGTACCTTTGCCTAAAGGTAAGAATATAATTGGCTGTAAGTGGGTTTATAAGGTGAAGCACAATGCAATGGTTCTGTGAACAGATACAAGGCAAGATTAGTAGTCAAGGGGTATGCGCAAACATATGGCATTGACTATGAAGAAACATTCAGTCCGGTTGCAAGGATGGCAACCGTAAGAGCAGTCATTGCTATGGCTGCATCAAAGGAATGGTCTTTACATCAGATGGATGTAAAGAATGCCTTCTTGCATGGTGATTTGCAAGAAGAGGTATATATGGAGCAGCCACCAGGTTATGCGCATGCTGTTCATCCTGAGTTTGTTTGCAGGTTGAAGAAAGCATTGTATGGCTTGAAGCAAGCACCTAGAGCATGGTCTGACAAGATAGGACAATATCTCGTCACTATTGGCTTTCAGATTTCCAAGGCAGATTTCTCACTTTATGTGAGAAAAACAGAGAAAGATATTATGCTACTTGTCATTTATGTTGATGATTTGATTATGACAGGTGACAGTGATGAAGATATCCTTCATGTGAAAATGCTATTGAAGCAAAAGTTTGAGATGAAGGATTTGGGAGAGCTGCGTTATTTCTTGGGCATTGAGGTGATTAGATCACCAAGTGGGATACAGCTCTTGCAGAGGCAGTATGGATTGGACATGCTGTCCAAATATGGGATGACAGGCTGTAAGCCTATTTCAGTTCCTTTGGAGCAGAATGTGAAGCTGAGCACAGATGCAGGTGAGCTTCTGGAAGACCCTACCATGTACAGACGCATAGTAGGAAGTTTGATTTATATGACTATTACCAGGCCAGATTTGAGCTATGCTGTTGAATTGGTAAGTCAGTTTATGCAGGCTCCAAGGAAACCGCATTTGGATACGGCTAGACGCATACTCAGGTATGTGAAGTCCACATTGCAGTATGGACTATTTTATGAGACTGGGGTTGAGATACAGCTGCATGGATACACTGATGCTGATTGGGCTGGTAGTATTTCTGATAGACGATCTACCAGTGGATATGTGTTCTCTTTTGGGAGTGCTGCAGTCACTTGGAGCAGCAAGAAACAGCCTACAGTTGCCTTATCCAGCACAGAGGCTGAGTACAGGGGCACAACAATGGCTGCATGTGAGGTAGCTTGGTTGCATAAGCTACTTTATGATATGCATCAGCCTACAGATGGGCGAGTTGTCATTTATTGTGACAACATGAGTAGTATACACTTGGCAAATAACCTAGTCTATCATGCTAGAACAAAGCACATTGAGGTGCATTATCACTATGTGCGGGAGAGGGTTTTACTAGGTCTTATTGATCTAGTTTATGTCAGCACAGAGGATCAGGTAGCTGACATATTTACGAAGGTATTGGACGCAGAAAAGCTGCGTAAGTTCAGAGACCTGCTTGGTGTGCAGGAATTGGGATTGAGCTCGAGGGGGAGTGTTGAGATATCGAGCTCCACTCGTGATATGCCAGGGTGACCATTGTGCATTTATGTCACCGACTTGTCAGTTGCAGATGCGGTTGGTACACCGCCCATGAATAATAGCTAGATGACAGCTATCCTTATCTACTCTAGTTCGTGGCTCAGTTAGTATGCCACCTTAGTTAGTTGAGTTTGGTTTGAGACCCATATATAGGGTTCTTCTATTTCTATGTATGAGAGTTCTTTTGGCTTACACAACTAAGAAGAGGAAAACTGTTTTCAGCCTCCACCCTTGTGTGTATTCCCCCATTGTACAAGCAAGAAAGCTACAAGTGAGACTCCTTCCTTCTCTCCCACAATCTTGACAGCGGTCACATGTGTGGGTGTAGTGAAAGCTTTGAGAGTTTCTATTTTTGGAATCACTGCAGCAGTGGATGTTTATGTGATGCTAGTAAAGGGAGAAGGATATCCCCTCATCCTAGGGAGACCTTGGCTTATGGGCATCAGAGCTAGGCAAGATTGGGCAACAGGGGATCTGAAGTTGAGGCCATGTAAGGTGGGTGGCCACGATCAAAAGGTGGTTTACAACTTGAAGAGTGGGCGTCAAGAGAACCTTGAACTAGAAACATCTTCCGATGAGTGGAGCTCAAGTGAATGTAGACCTTGAGTGGAGCTACAATTGGATCATGAAAAAGCCATCAACCACTACTCCTAGGAAGCTGAGAAGCGTAGAGAAAAGTTCAACAAGAAGCTAACATATAAAAACATCAAGGAGGGATCTTTAGTGCTTCAATATGACAATCGCTTTGATAAAAGAAAGGATGGCAAGTTTCTCTACCGGTGGGAGGGATCGTTTTGGGTCACAAAAAAATTCAACAATGGCTCCTACAAACGTCAAGACATTGAGGGAAAAGTACACAAGACCAGGGTAAATGGATGGCGCTTAAAACCCTATCACATCAGGGTGGGGTCAGCTCAAGATACCAAAGAGTATCTAGAGGCATAAATACCTCTAGCCAGGTTGGGGGGGCTATATGATCCGAGAAAATCACAAAAAAATATTTTTCTAACACTTTTTTTATTTTTTATACATTTGGAGGTTTGAAATAAAGAAGAGGGTGGGAACAACCTCTTGGAAAATCCAAGAAATCACTAGATGGAAATATTTCATGGACCGGTTTACCAAGGGGGGGTGAAGAGTAAAGATCAATGGAGGAAGGTGAAGGGAAAATGTGTAATGTGAAAAGAAAAGACATGAAATGAATTTGGAGCCATCCAAAGGGCATGTGAGGCTCATGATGTCATGGCTTTGGAGCCTTATGATAATTCAACCAAATGGGACCCTTCTTGGAAGAAAAATTAGTGGAAGAAAAATCAGGCACATGATTTTGTAAGATTTTTTAAAAATAATTTCACTCCGATCCAAAAAAAACTTTTTAGCATGAAAGTTGTAGCATGTGAGCTGAAGTTGTAGCTGATATTTTTAAATAATTTTTTGGAGCTACGACTCGGGAGATATGGCTAAAATGGTGGATACCAACTTTTTCCAACTGCGGTGGAGACCACCTCCCAATTTTATACACACCCACACATTCTTCCCTACACTTAACACTTCCATAAAAAATCATTCATTAGACTCCCAACCCTTTTCTCTCTCTTCTCCTCTCTCTCAAGCTAATAAACCATTAGAATTCCCCTCCTATATCACCCTCAAATCATCCTTAATTGTAGTAGTAATGTATGAATTCTCACTACTCTCTCTCCATTATTGCTAGATATGATCTTATTTTATGAAGATTCTCTATATTTTTTTATAGGAGAGCTCTTGGACTCAAGCTATGGGGGGGAGAATGGAGACAACTCACCTATGATGGAACTTGATTAAGTACAAAATTGGACAACAAAACATCTAGATGGAGCTTCCACATTGGTGGAACCGCCTTAATGCAGTTTTGGTGGTTTTAATTCCTGTTCTATCTTAACCTCCTCCCTAAACACCCTCAAGGCCTATATGAAGAGGTCTTCTCCTTTGTAATTTGCAAGAGAGAGCCAAGAGGCCTTCTTCAGCCCTATTGAGCCTTCCCCATTCTCTCTCATGAGCTTATGCAATTCATTCCCTTACTATAGCTTATGCATGCTCTACAGTGTAATAAGCCCATGCTATTGGTGTCCATATTGTGTATATTGGTTATGTCTTGAGGGTTCTCCATCTCTTGTGCGCTCTTAAGTTTTATTGATTCATCTATTTTTTGTAGTTCTCTCTCTCTCTCTCTCTCTCTCTCTCTCTCTCTCTCTCTCTCTCTCTCTCTCTCTCTCTCTCTCTCTCTCTCTCTTAGTTTTCCTCTCTTCTCCCTCACAAGCTCCTCTCCCTCTTGCATAGCATCCTAGTCCGCTCTTCCATGACTAGGTGGTGCCCTTACCTCATTCACTTTGTGGCAGAAGGAAGTTTGGCATAGTATAAAGGCTGCCATACCGAATTTCCTTCGTCAATGTGTGTGTGTGTGTGTGTGTGTGTGTGTGTGTGTGTGTGTGTGTGTGTGTGTGTGTGCGCGCGCGCGCGCGTGCGTGTAAATATGGTATCAGAGCCATGTCAGTCTGTGAGCTTGGCTATTGCAAGAGTTGGGAAATAATGACCTACGAAGCGGTTTGCAAAGGGAGAAGAAAGTGCTAGCAGCCATAGCTCAAGAAAAGATGAGTATCAGAGAGTGTTGAGTTTTATGCTTGGTGGAGCTTATTGAGGCTGTTTAAATGGTTGAAATGTCACATGGAAGAGCTCATTTTTGAATGAGCATTAACAAAAGAAGACAAGTTGCATAAAGAATGTGATCTGAAGAAGCTTTGTGCTAGTTTTCCATGCATGTTTGGGCAACATTACAGTTGTGATATTGCAAATCTCTGTGGTTCAACATCTTGGTAATGTTGTGCTCTTTGTGTGGGGTATGATTGATACTGAGAAATGCTTGGTACTGCTCATCACTTACAACAAGAAGTAGTTGCCTCTAGCTCATGAAGTTTAGCGTGAACAAGAAGAATATTGTGCTTGTAGTCATCTGACAAGAATGGGAAACTTTGGTGCATTGTATATGCAGCCTATGTGTGGCATATCAATTGCCAAATGACAAGATTACTCAAATCATTGTGTTGCAATAAAAAACATGACCAATAGGCAGCGTGATGCCAAGAAATCTGTGCTTGTTTTTCTTCACCTATAGATCAGTTTTTTCCAGCATTCAATGCTTGACAAATGTCATACTTGATGTCTTGGATGATTATTAATGGACTTGAGATTCTTTACATATACCTGGGAATGATAATGAAGCAATGGAGTTCAGATTTGGATGAATTTCTAGCAGCCAGTGCTATCTTGGAAATAATGACAACTCATACTTGAAATTTTGCAACTCATTGAAGCTTGCTCTAATACCTAGTGATACTCAATCTTTGCCACATGAAGTGTGGATGTTAAGTGGCATGCTATGAGCATTGGATTTTCAAATCTGGAAATGTAATTGCAGGCTACATAATCAAGTACAACTTGCACTATGACAAGCAATTAATTGCAGGCTATTCTCTATGAATGCATTAAGATATATCTCAAGGGCATACTAAATCAATGTGAATTGACTGGCATTGTTTATGCCTTCAAGATCTTGTACTTGAGCATGAGTAGGAGTACAAACTTCAAAATTTGAATGCATTTACAAATTTGGAATGGTCTTGAAATAAGTCATGGAACTGTACCAACTTTGGTCTGATACTACAAGCATATTGAACTACATGTTGATGTCACCTAATGCTTTAATCTTACTACATGGACTATGGATGTCTTGAAGGATACTGGAAAATTTTAATGCTCAGTTCTAGGCTGATTTATTGGTCGTAAAATAGAGAGAACATTCAAAATTTAGCAGAGAACTTGTTGTTGGTCACTCCCAGTTGATATTATAGACAGCTTGTCTTTATATTTATTGGATTGATTGGAGTGCAAGCACCCTGTCTGTGAAAATCACTTGGTTTGCAGGAAGTCAAGAAGGGACATTTTTAATTACTGCAGTGAGTACATTGTGTTGCAGACATGGCAAATGCAAAGAGAACAAATAATATCACTCAAATAGTGGGTGAAAAACTTGATAACGATAATTATGCCATTTGGAAGTTTCGAATGGAGAACTTCCTGATTGGAAAGGGTTATTAGGATTTACTTACAAGTGCTAAAATTGAACCCAAATTTCCTGATAGGAATCCTACAGCTTCACAGAAACAGACACATCAAACATGGATGGAAAGAGCCCAATGAGTGTTGCATTGGTGTCCTTGTGCATCTTGGATGCAATGGTCATGCAGATAATGAACTATAAGTCACCAAAAGATGCATGGAATATTTTGATGCGGTATTATAGCATGACCACTAGTACTCACAAAATCTAGCTAAAGCAAAAGTTTAGCAATATGGATTGGAAAGGTCGATGTATATACAAAACTATGTGACTAAAATTAAGACCATTACAGATCAGCTAGCACTAGTCAGAACTGATGTTGATGATGAGAATTTAGTGGCTATTACTCTAAATGATTTGGGACCCGAGTACAAATCATTTAACACCTCTATATTTGTGTGGGTTGAAATGCTAGACTTTAATGAGCTTGTGTCATTGTTGATCCATGAAGAAGTTAAATTAGGGTTAACTATAGGATCGACTCTAAAGGAAAAGATGTTGTGTTCTATCCTAATCAACGAGGTCATAGCAGTCGAGGAAGAGGGTTTGCTCATGGACGAGGAACACAGCAGCATGCATCTCACAGTAGTAATGCCCTAAGGGTCAACATGCAAGAGGTGGTGGTCATTCCAGAGTGAGGGGGAGATCCAGCCCTAGGGGCAAAGGATCATGGCAGCCACAACATATTCATGACAATCTGAACAAAGATAAGGATTGTCACTAATGTGGTAAGTATGGCCACATTGCCAAAGAGTGTTGGAAAAAGTAGGCTAATCAAAAAGGCAAACAACAAGGACATTATGTGTCATCAAGTCATACAGAGGATGCTTCCACTAACAGATTGTTTATCATGACATATGTTGAAGACCGTGCACCTAAGGATGTTGAAACAGATAATGTTTGGTACATTGATTCTGGAGCTTCAAATGAGCTAATCAAAAAGGCAAACAACAAGGACATTATGTGTCATCAAGTCATACAGAGGATACTTCCGACAGATTTTTTGCCATAACATATGTTCAAGACCGTGCACCTAAGGATGTTGAAACAGATAATGTTTGGTAAATTGATTCTGGAGCTTCAAATCACATGACACCTCATGGTGATTGGTTTACAAATATGGTTCCTAAAAAGAATGGATATGTGTGTACAGAGGATTATACTCAACACACCATTGACAATAAGGGTGTAGTTCCCTTGGTCATACATGATGGGCAGAAGAAAAGTCTGCATGATGTATTGCATGTGCCCTCCATTACAAAAAACTTGCTATCAATTGGTCATATGGCTGAACAAAACTTGCAACTTTGATTTAATAAACATGGCTACTTCCATAGAAGAGTTTGGTAATGGTTGTATGCTCATTACTCAAGGTCACAGACATGGTAGAATGTTCAAATTGGATGCAACATTACCTCAGCTGAAATCAACCATGTTTGCACAAGGCTTGGGCATCATTAGAGATTTGGAAATATGGCACAAAAGGGTTGTTCATGTAGATATTCAGCAGCTGCAAACTATGCAAAGATAGCAGCTTGTGACAAGATTACCAAAGGTTGCATACAATGAGATTGGTCATATCTGTGATGCATGCTAGTTTGGCAAACAATCTCGTCTTCTAGTTGTAAAGCATGTTCAAAACAATACAAGACCATTATAGTTGATACTCTTTGATGTATGGGGATCAGCTCATAATGTCTCTCTTGGTCGGAGGATCTAAATACTATGTGACTTTTATAGATTATTTGAGTCGATATACTTGGGTATATATCTTGAAACACAAGGACAAAGTGTTTGTTGTTTTTAAAGAGTTCAAAAAAAAAAGTTGAGAAGGAATTTGGCTACTACATCTCATGCTTGAGATTTGATAGTGGTGGGGAATATGTATCTAATGAGTTTGACAAATACTTAACTATAAGTGGCATTTTTAGGCAACTCGCATGTAGTTACACCCCACAATAGAATGGTGTGATTGAAACAAAAAACAAAGTGCTTATGGAGACTGCTCGTGCGATGCTAAATGAAAAAAACATGCCACTGTACTATTGGGTTGAGGCTATTATAACAGCCATATATATGCTGAATCGAACCCCTATTGGAGGTATACATGGCATGAATCCATACCAAAAACTCTATGGGCACAAGCCTGCTGACATAAGTCACATGAAAGTTTTTGGTTGTTTTGCATATATTCATATCCTTGATGAGAAACGTAAGAAATTGGATCCTAAAGCGCACAAGTGTGTGTCCATTGGTTATGCATAGGAGAGGAAAGCATATAAATGTCATGGTCCATCTACTAGAGAGATATTTTTCAGTAGAGATGTCATATTTGATGAAATGGCTTCATGGTATGCATCATCTATTACTGTGCATGTTACTGATATGCCTTTAGATTTAGGTTCTCCTATTATTTCATAGTAGAGTTCTTTTGTCATCGGGCCTACATGTGGTGGATCCTCTAGTGTATCTCTGTGGGTGGGCAGACTGAGAAGCTTTGCATCACCATCCACTAACACCACTATGTCAGTGAGGGGGAGAAATGAGGTAGAAAGCATAGGCAAAGGATTGATGATATTTCTAGCATGATGACTCCTGGTATGATGGCTTCTCATTATGATTTGGCTGACAGTCTTGATAGTGAACTTGGTATTCCATCTCTTACACCTGGTGCTTGGCAAAGCAGGTATGTACCACCTCATGAAATAGGGGAATCAAGCAGTGCACCACAGTTGAGAAGCTCGCAGAGGGTCAAATACCTAGTGGATAGACTCACATACAGTGGATATTCTGCAAAACACTATGCATACATGACAAAGATTATGGAGTATAAAGAACATGCTATGTTTGCTGAGATAGTAGTGGATAAGAATTGATGTAAAGCCATGGATGAAGAAATGACTGCATTGATTAAAAATCAGGCTTGGGATCTTGCTTTATTACCTAATGGTAAGAAGACCATAGGCTGCAAATGGGTGTATAAAATCAAATGCAAGTCTGATGGTGGCATAGAGAGATATGAAGTTAGGTTGGTTGCAAAAGGGTATGCTCAGCAATATGGCTTAGATTATGAAGAGACTTTCAGCCCTGTGGCCAAGATGGCAACCATTAGAACCATAATTGCTTTGGCTATAGAAAAGGGTTGGAAATTGCAGCAAATGGATGTAAAGAATGCATTCTTGAATGGTGACCGAGAAGAGGATGTATTCATGGGTCAACCTCAAGTGCATGTACACCCACAGTCTCCACATTATGTCTCAAAGCTAAAGAAAGCCTTGTATGGGCTGAAACAAGCACCAAGAGCCTGGCATGCACGAATTAGCAATTACTTACAAATTGTTGGTTTTATGGTTGGAAGGTTGATCACAATTTGTTTGCTAAAAAGGTAGAGGATTGGTTGTTGTAGTCATCTATGTGGATGATCTCATCATTACAGGTGATGATGGCATTGGAATATAGAATGTGATGAGTATGCTAAAATCTAAATTTGACATAAAAGATCTAGGTGAGCTGAAATTTTTATTGGGCATTGAAGTGATAAATTCAGCCAATGGACTGTGACTAATGCAAAAACATTATGCCTTGGAAATGCTAGAAAAATATGGGATGACAGAGTGTAAACCACTTAGTACATAATTGGATATCAGAATATCAAATTGGACATAGATACTAGAGCCAAGATTGTAGATGTCACTATATATAGGCAAATGGTTGGAAGTTTGATTTACTTGACTATCACTAGACCTGTCTAAGTTATGACAGATGATTTTTGATGCAGAGAAGTGCTTAAAAATAGCCAAACATTACGAATATCAGGGGAAAAATAGACTTTGTCAAAGGAGACGGTGGCAATTAGTACGATTTTAAGTGGCAAGTCCCTAAAGCTCTAGTGCTTATCTTCGTGAAAGCAAACAGTGGCCGATGGCCGAGTTGGAGTCTTCCTAGATGCAAAATGACGTCAAGAATCCAACGCAAGTCTCGGATCTCCATTCCAAGGCCGTTTGATCCCCCATTTAATCCCCGCAAGGTTCGGGGTTGTGAAGTGGCTACTGGATCTAGAAGCCAGGAAGAGCGTGATGGGGCCCAGCTTTGTATATTTCGACGTCATGGAACTACCCGTCCAGACGGATCTCGATTCTGATGTCGTTTGCCCCCTCAAAACTGAAAAATCCACTTCCGCGCAGTGTGAAAACTAGTTTTTTTTTAATACTTTAAAGCTTAAGCTAATAATGAAGGGAAAAAAAACCTTTTTTTCATACGTCAGGGGGGCACAAATTTTTTTGCGCCCCCTCAAATCCACGATCTGATGCCACCTAGAGGATGGGGGATGAAGAGAGAGAAGGGAAGATTGCTGATCTACTCCTAAGAGAAATTTGATAGCTCCAATCTTGCAGAATATGGTGGAGAATTGAAGAAACTGGTTTTTAGTATTTCTCTCTCCTCCCTCTCTCTCCTACATAGAGGCAATTCATGTGCAAGAAATCAAGAAGAAGAGGGGCTGAAGAATGCTTGTCCGGTTGTGATCGGATTACTTCAAGATGAAGAGGAGGCTGAGGAAAGAGGTTCAGCACTGAAGAATGGTTGCTGCTCGGTTTGTGGACTGCCCAGAATAATTATTAAAAAACCCGCAACACGCAAGACACGCGGTATGCTCCAATTTTATGAAGAAAAATAGTAAAAAATAAAGAAAATTGAGATTTTCACACTCAAAAAATATGGAAAAATAAGATTTATGTGCGTGAATGTTTGGTGAAGTTGAACCATGAGGTCAAGCCTCAGTTTGGCCTCATTCTTTGTGTTATAGTATGTGTTTATTGTTTTTTACATACAAAAATGATACAAAACAACCATTTACACCTATGCACCGTAGCAACACCTAAATGGTGAGGGGGGGAGGAAGTTTGTGCGACGATCTAACTGCTGGAAAGATACAAATTCTGATTTCCCTCTTTGTACATAGCATTTAGGGATCATTCCATAATTAAATATAGGCGACTAGTAGCACGGAAGTTTGGGTGCTAGTCCCTAAAGCAGCACAGCACCTAACGCTTTAGTTAAAATTCATGAAAGGGCTATTTTTCGCACCTCACATGGCTATTTTTTTAAACATAAAATGGTTGTGTATAATCGTCATACACCTTGCATCAAGCATGCCATGTGGTATCTCTTGGAATGCATTGCAATTGATTGATAAACTTTGACCAACGCTGAGAGGACAGGAAACCTAAGCTGTAGGTTTAGACAGGTGCTTCTGTTGGGGAAAGTTTTGTGAGGAAAATCAAAAATCTCTTGGAACGTTGAATTATGAAAGAGCAAATTTTGTGCAAATGTTATATGTGTTAGCGACGCATCTTGGGGCTAATCCCCGAGGTGTAGGAGAGTCGCAATGGAGCCGTGGCAATCAGTTGAGAGGTGCTTCCCTATGTGTGTATTAAGAGGCATTATGCCTATATGTTATGGGATCTCCCTCTCTGAGGAGAAGGGAAGGTGAACGTTGGACTACATATTGGATACAAATGCAAAGTTGTCATAAGCATTTAGTGCAAAGTGAGTTTTAGATGCTCCTGGCCCGCGAGGTCGTGTGGTGGGGTTGTTTGTCGTATGAATGAGGTCCGGCTAGTGCCATAGCTAGTGTCCGATCCATTTTAGGTCCCATCAGTGGTGCATTTGCCAGGAGCCGCCAACAAGTGGTGGTTCTCAAATCTAGGGTTTTTAGGGACCAAATAGTTGGTTTATGTCCTCTGACAAGGACTGTCAAGCCAAAATACAAAAAGTAGAACGTGCTGAGAGGGCTAGATGGCGGTTGGAGATTGTAAGACACTATTCTCCTCAAAGGAGCAGCCCATTATGCATAAGTGGTAGTGGTTCTAGTAACCTAGGTATTACGAGTAGCTCTTTGAGTGCAAGTGGAAGTCTTGATACTTCCCTATTTCTAGTTAATCAATCCACAACAAGTGGGGGTGTAGTGTTGCCTACACAAACTCATGTTGTCAATTCGATGGTAGCCATGGTACAACCTATCGCAATTCCAGCAGGTACATCAGATTTACCGGCATTAGCCGTTGCCCATTTTCCATGGGTTAGCAGAAGAAGATGGAGAACTCCACATTAAGGAGTTTCAAACGCTCATGTTCAATTATCGAATCCAAGACGAAGGACACCTAATGATGTTCTTCAACATAACGTTAAAAGGAAGAGTGGTAGTGTGGTATCACGGTCTAGAAGCTGGAACCATAACTAGCAGTGCCCAATTCTTTACAACTTTCCTTAGGGAGTTTGCCCTTGAGAAGGGTGGACAATATTGGTTGTGTGTTCTGAATGTAACACGCCAAGAGCCAAATGAGAATGTCCAGGCATATGCCAAGAAACTAAAGCAAGTTCTTTGTAAACTTAACACTTATATTCCTATTCCAGCGCGGCTGCACAGTTGCAATATTTCCTACATGGATTGGATTTTAATATCCAGGTGCAACTAAGTAGTGTTGGTTTGGCTGATATCGACACTGCCATTACCCAAGCAGAAGGAGTAGAGTCACGCTTGCAAGCGACTTATGCAGCAAGGATAGATTGGAATGGTAATAATTTGGCCTTGACCAATGGGAGTCAAGGGGACCCCATGTTAAATACGAGTGGCAAAGGGAGTATCATGTCGAATTTGCCTATATTACCAGCTCCTCCTATCATGACTATGGGTAGTCAGGCGGCATCATTAAATAGTGATGGAAACCAAACAATGAATCCTAATGTTGTCCCAGTTGGTCAACGGCCCCGATTCCTAATCAAGTGTTTAGGCCCATGGGATGACAGACTGACGATCGCAGCTATGAGTCGAGTGCTTCTAATGTCCTTGGTGAAGTTAAGGACATGATGAATCACTACATTGATATGATCTCTGAACAATATCGACAAATAACTGTGGATGTCAATTTTCTTAAGAAGCAACAGAATTTGATAGGGAGCCGACACCCTGAAGAGGGTGGCCCCTCAAGATTCAGCTGTAAGTGGTGTGAGGGCCAACATTTCCCTAGGAATTGGCCGAATGTTAAATGTGATATTTGCGGGAAGTCTAGCCACTTAGCCGCTACCTGTTGGAGTAAGATCAATTCTCTCCAACAAGGGAGTAAACAACCAGGTCCAGTTAACCATCGCCCACAAGGGAATAATCTCCAGCAAGATGATGGACCAAGGCAAATACTGCAAAGAGGAAAGATTGTTGTAGAGGAGTTATCTCATGGTAGTGGAGTCAGCCTTATTGAGGTTGTACATGTCAATGATGTTGAAACTTCTAATCTACAAGCCATCACAAGAGGTCAAAAGACTAAAGAGGGTGACAAAGGAATTGTAAAACCTGTCGAGGAAAGCCCTAAGCAAGATGCTAGGGAAAAGCGAGTCCTGAATCATGATAAGGAAGGTGGACCGTTAAGACCTATTGATAGTAACTAAAGTCGATCCCAAGGAGGATAAAGGATTACCGAGAAAGAAGATAAAGGCTAAAAAAGAGGCACCAAAGCTGATGGAAAGACCAAAGGAGAGAATTGTTTGGCGCAAGAGGAGAACTTTGGCTAATTACCACGACTTTGATCTAGCAAGTTCCCTTTGCGAAGTCAAACCAGACGTGAATCTCCTACAATTGATTAAACTTTCTCTAGGAGTACGCAAGGAATTCAAGAAAATCCTGCTTATAGGGTATATAGTAGAACCTTTGGGCATAGCTAGAGTGGGGGAAGATTGGTTCGATCATGCTGAAAAGCATTGCCCTAGGGTTTCAACATATGTGGATGGAATTTTAGTGGAGCACGCTATCGTGGACACTGGATCCTCCGTCAATATCATAAGTTCAGACTTGATGGAGAGGTTGGGTCTAGAGATCCAAAAAGACGGCTCCGCACTTCTTAGGATGGCTGATGATAGTCTAAGATAACTAAAAGGTTGCATTATTAAGGTCCACGTTACAATTGCGAGAGTGGAATGCTATCTGGACTTTAGGGTGATAAGGTTTACAGGATGTCCTAGCTATCGGGTTTTGCTAGGTAGGCCATGGATTCTATGGACAGAATGTCAAGTCGATATACCCGCTGGTCGAGTGATTCTAGGTCGAGGTGCCCATCATGTAATAGTGAATGCTTACCCTGAGTCTCCTCAGAGTGAGAGAGCTCCACTATCCTCCACTGAACTCGAAACAGTAGATGATCCATCTGGTAGTGAGATGTCATCGAGCGGTGGATCTAAGGAAGGGTTCACTACAGAGGATATTTATCAGATAACCTTGAATGAGCCGATAGAGCCTCATGATCGAATAAGAGATGCGGACGTTATTGAGCTGGATCTTGGTACACTAAATGATTCGCGGCCAATAAAATTAGGTTCCATGCTCAGTTCGGAAGAAAGAGAGGATTATGTGTCCTTAATTCGAGAGTTCCGTGATATCTTTGCTTGGAGCTATGACGAACTTTGGGGTATTCCTCCCAGTCTAGTTGTGCATACTATTCCTGTAAAGAAAGGTACCCGCCCTGTACGTCAGAAAGTAAGGCGTATGCCTTTTGAATTAAGGAACTGGTTGTATGAGGAACTACAGAAGTTGCAAAAAGCGGGTTTGATCTTCCCTGTTCAGCATACTGAATGGTGCTCACCAATTGTGATCAGGAAGAAGAATAATAATCAAATCCGTCTTTGTGTAGAATTTAGAGAGTTGAATAAGCAGACTGTTAAAGATTACTACCCATTTTCGTTTATTGACCAAATTTTGGATCAACTAGCGAGTGAGGAAATCTATTTGTTTATGGACTGCTTTGCAGGGTATAACCAAATGGCGATCACTGAGCAAGACAAGCTAAAAATGATGTTTATTATAGTCTTCGGTACCTTTGCGTACCATATGATGGCATTTGGGTTGTGTAATGCACCTAGTTCGTGGCAAAGAACAGCCGACAAGACCTTTGGTGGCATCTCCCCAGAGGAGCTGAAAGTATTCATTGATGATCTGGGGACAGCCACCGTAAGGGATAGACAGTTGATCATTTTGTACAAGTGTTTTGAGCGTTGCATACAATTTTGCATAGCTCTTAACCCATGGAAGTGCGTCTTCGGAGTCCCTTATGGGCTCTTGTTAGGCCATGTGATCAGTTCCGTAGGGATTGCAACTGATCCTGAAAAGATCAAGGTCATAGTGGCCATGAGTTCGCCACACACTCCAAAGGAAGTGCTTAGCTTTCTATCATCAGTAGGGTATTATCGGAGGTTTATCAATGTCTTGGCAGAAAGAACATTGCCGCTGACAAACCTACTATCCTTTAATTGTCACTTTTCATTGAGTGATGCTTGCAAAGTATCTTTTGATGATGTGAAGCAGGAGCTTGCCAAAGCACCTGCTTTAAAAGCACCAAAAAGGGGTGAAATGTTCTATATATTTTTAGCAGCAACCATATATAGTATTAACTGCAGTTTAGCTCAAATTTGGGAGGAAAAGTGGTACCATCCGATAGCTTTTGCTAGTCGAAAGTTGGGCATATCGGAGAAGTTGTGCCTTGTGAAGGTATTTGCGACTAAAAAGTTCAGGCACTACATTCTTTATGAGAGGGTGGTTTTTTATATGAAGGCTGGTCTAATGGTATTACTTTGCAAATCTAGGCATTTAGGCAATTTTACTTTGTAGTACGATTTGCATGGTTAACAATGGCTTTTCAGATAAGTCGTTTATTCTTAGCATTAGGCCATGATAAGGGAAACACAATGGAGAAAGAGCTATGATTAACCAAATATTGACACATGAACAAATAAAGCCAGATTGTAGGACATCAAAATGTGTTACTAATATAGTTTCCTTTTGTAGGGCCAACTTTTCAAGGGTACCAAAGCTTGCTATCCTTCAAAGCAGATAAAATGTTTACATTTTTTTGGGATATCTTGCATCCAAAGATGTAAATAGAGAGGTGAAATGGAATTGTGAAAGAATCCCTAATAGATGCTCTATGCTTGTTCTCTACATGCCATTTGTGCTCATAACCCATGAGATTCTATTGGAAGTGCCACTAGACAGTTGGCTTGCTTTTGTGATGCATGTATTCATGGACATTGTAATATAAGTGTATTTGTATTACAAGAAGATAGATATGTATTCCTTGTAACTCCTTACAAACATGTGCCCTATCAAAGTATTACAACAAGCTAGACATGTATTCCTTTAAATTCCTTACAATCATGTCCCATATCTATGTATCCAACTACTCACAAACATGTGGGCTCTTGAAAACTTGTGATAGAATAATTAAGAAGACAATGTTATATTTCTAGAAAGTACAAATGTATGAGCTCCATGAGATGGACAGATAGAAGAATGAAAAGATAAATAATCAAAAATGGCATGTAGTAGGACAACTATTAATTTTTTGCAAACATGAGCTTAGTCTACCTAAAGTGTATTTCCCTCTCTTTGCTAGAGAAGCTCGGCTGACCATTATCTCATGGTCCCTTTTTTTTTACCATCTAGCCTAGAAGGTGGCCCAATGGTGATTCATCTTCTATATATTTTCCTTGTACCACTTTTGGTGTTTAAGACAACTCTGTGGTAGACTCCTTCAACTCCTTCATATCACCTCTATGCTCTAGTGATGATGTGGTAGGGACATTGTTGACAGGAGTAGAGATATTGTCATTACCATTCTTGACAAGCCCAATATCTACCGCTGATCTAGGTGATGACATAATCAAGCCTTCCTTTTATAGAAGAAGCTATATGTCAAAGGAACTACGATTACTAAATACAACATAAAAATGAATGTTAACATAGAATAAAAGTAAATGAATAATATATGAGACTATTAATGCCTATGGTGACTATCATATTCGTCATATGTGCTGGCTATTTATTAGCTAACATACATGCTAACTAGCATGCATGTTAACTTTAAGAAGCTAACATATATGCCATCTAGCATAGCTAACATATATACTAGCTACGTTAACAAGATAATCAATATGCTAGCTAGCATGCATGCTAATTGTTAACAACTTAACATATGTGCTATACATACATGATAACAAGTATATGTGCTAATTATTAACTAGCTGGTAGATATGCTAACTAGAAAAGCTAGCATTACTGCTACTGCTAATTAATTGACATACATACTAGCTTGAATATGTGCTAATGATAACACACATGCTAAGTATCATATATGATATTTGTTTAAGAAGTTAACATATATGCTAACTAGCATAGTTAGCATATATGCTATATGCTTTCTAACATATAGGTTATCTGTTAGCTAGCTAACCTATATGCTAGCTAACATGCATGCATGTTAGCTATTAAGAAGCTACCCTATATGTGAACTAGCATATATGCTAACTCTTAGCTAGTTAATATATATGCTAACTAGCATGTAGGTTGATTGTTAAGAAGACAACATATAAGCTAAGTAGCATATACACTAATTTTTAGCATACATATCACCAGTAATGTCATTAAAGTTAGCTTCATAAGTAGTAAACATACAAAATAATTGTAACGATTACATAGTGAGTATTACAGTGTATGAGTTGCATGCGTGTAGACCACACTTTGCTCATTGGGATCTCCATTGAACAATAGGGACATATACAATCTATCCATGTAGTGCAAATCTATGGAAAATAGTGGCATGTTAAGTGTGCTTGCATGTCATAGACACTAGCATCCGGCATTCAACAACACAAAAGGACACCCCACATTCAACACACTTTTCTAAAAGAGTTATGCTCTTTACATTAGTTGGTAGTAGAATAGGTGCTAAAGGGAAAAATTAAGGTACTTGCCCTTTCTCAACTCTATGCAACGTCTCTATTAGGATAATATTCTTGATTTGCAACTCTTGAGGTGGTTTCTTCTATAGCTCAATATCAATTCACAAAGCATAAAAGGCATTTATAAAATTGATCAACCAAATTGCATGAAAGTTGAAACAACACAATAAGTAAATTTAAGAGATCAAGATAATTCACCTCAATTGAGTGAGGGTGTAAACCTCTATTTGTATACTTTACTCCAAGCATATCCAACATTGATCACTATGAAGCTAATTACTCTATTATTCTTTCCTATTGCGGAATCATCATGTGAGAGGGATTCCAATCAAGCATCTCCATTTAGGTCCTCAATAGATCTATGCCTATAGAGAATCTTTGCTCACTCAATTTCACCACTCTTGCATCATCCAATTTTAGTTGATATTTTTCCAAATCCCACTTTGCCATCTATGCTCTCTTGTTAGTGTCGTCTATCAACAATTTAAATTTTGAGCTGATCTAGCACATGATGTATGCATGCTAATTCCATTGCACCACTGCTAGTCATAGGACCCCTTGCTTGATGGGTGGCTACATCCTCTTGCATGGCCTTACCTTCCATGGCTTCACACACATTTCTATTATTGATCTTTGAGTTCATGAGGTGGCTATCAAAGTAACTAGTCTTCCTAAGATCACTATTGTGGTCCTCCACAAATGTAGCCCGTGCAAATATTGTTGATGTTCCTAGATACATTTCATAACACAACCTCTTGCAAAGGAGATTACCATCTCCATGTTAGGCCATTTCTGGTATAAATTGTTGTGGAACAACATCACATCCGAAAACATTTCTGGTAGAATGTTTGTGTACTTGATTCAGTCTACCCCAAGAACCTTGGTGTGCTTAAAGATTGACAAAAAAATAGGCTCAAGCGCATTGGAGTCTTCCATAACTCTTGGTTCTATGCTATCAATCAAAAGGATGTAAAATTGATTGAAGTTCTCTTTCTTATGGCAGAATGTACTTCATAGTGGGAATCACACCTTTTGAGTTCTCCATCTAGTTACAAAGAAAAAACTAAAAGATTAGCCAACACAACTGAAGTAGTATCTGAATTTGCATAGGTTCTCACTAACATGTATGAAATTACGGATTCACAAGTCCATAAACATGTACATGCTCTACATCGACTAATGTATCAAGCTTAAATGATTTCCTTTATGATGTATTCTAACCCAATGAGCTATTTCACATTTCTATCTTAGTTTTGGGTCTCTTGACTCTACATTGTTGAACACAAGTAAGAGCTTTGGTTATAGGTCTTTTTCACACTCATTGAGATTTTTCTCATTGGCATTAGCCCACCATGCGACTCAAAAATGGATTTTCCCCTCCCATATGGTGGCATCCATAAACTCCAAGACCACATTGGCCTTCGGGTTCAAGATCCCACACAATTGTGATTTTGCAAGATGTCAATATATTATCAATATGCACTTTGCATACTATTGGATGCTCATTAGTTGAGTATGTTTAGATTCCCATCATGCAAGTGTAACATCAAAGGGTAATATTTTTATTGTAAAATTATATCAAGCTTTTGAGAACCAACTCACTTCATATGGGTTAATACATGCTTTTGAAATCTGTGAACAAGTAGGAAAAGTATACTAGGTTAACCTTCTTACACCTTATGGGTAACAATATGAATATAAGATAAAATTGAATCATCAACCCTTGATTAATACTTGCATTTATGTCAAAGAATAATAGCCAAAGCTCATCATTTCATGGTATTACTCATTGCAATAACTACTTTATCAAAAATTTGAGGCATGTTATAAGGAAGGAGGGTTTAGGTCATTGGTGAATTTTTCCATAAGCTAATTGAAGGACATCGCTAGGTCTGTGGGTTGGAAAAGGTAGATCTTATCAACATGAGTTGCTCTTATGTTTGGAATCCTAGGGGAGTTGTACCTACCATGTTTTCTTTCTTTATACTATTTTCCACATCTCTATGGATATTTGTAATAGAGTGGATCTGCCTTATTATTTCCATGTGAGTAGTAGAAGACTTATGATGCCCTCTTGTTCTCTAGGATGGGGTACCGCCATCTTGGTTGATGGGGCTATGATTCCCTTTGTTTTTTCTTGAGATATTTACCCTACTTCCCTATTCATAGCAATATCTTTTATAGGTGATTCTTTCTACATGGTGGATTCCATCGCTCAGCTCATGGCCCCAACCTATACTTCCAAGTTGAATGTGATAGGTGTGTTTGGCTCATCTTGTATGTGGATGATCTTATTATAACATGGAGCTATATTTAGGATATTGATTGTACTTGAGAGATTCTATGACAAGAGTTTGGCATGACAGATCTTGGGATCCTACATTTCTTCCTTGGATTAGAGATCATATGAGGATGATGAGTTGGATGGATAAAGGTGTGAGTCAGAAAGTCAAACTAGGCTAAATACAATATATTTTCATGACTACTTAAGAGGCAACAATCAAGCAATTTGTGTAGCATTCACTATTCTATAAAAACTATTTGTATGCATGTACCTATTTGTGGTTTCTTCTTTATATGAAACACAATATGAACAGTACCTTAAAGTGTGGAGAGATAAGGATGATGAATTGGATTGATAAAGGTGTGAGTGAGCAAGTCAAACTAGGCTAGATTCAATGTACTTCTATGCCTATTTAAGAGGAAACAATAAAGCAACTCAAGTGTAGTTTTCTCTATTCTATCAACACTATGGTCTTATTTATCTTTGAACCATGTTAGTTTTTTTTTTCAGTGGTCTCCTAAACCTACTTTCCTTGCTCACTTGAAATCAAGGATTACCAAGGTGTAGAATCTTTGTCTCTCCTAGTACCTTTGCATAGTTTCCTCTAGATTTTCCACTTCTTCTTATAGTAGGTGCTCAAGGGAAAGAGGGTATTCAAACACATTCTGTGATTGTGCTCTTAGTGTCTATACCAGGTAACATATATCTTCTTCTTCTACCCTTTGCTCTTTGCACTCATCTACCTCAAGATTTTGTGGTTTTGAAATATCAATAGGAGGTCTCATAACCATTGAAATCTATGGCAATGGGAGATACTAAAATAGGTATTTCTAGTTGCAAAAGATTGACTATCTTCAGCTCTTGATCCTCATATCCTTTCTTTCTCATATGAAAGATCAAGTCCTCGTTCGTTTACTGTATGGACATTACCTTAAGCTCTCAGATCTTTTTCATTCTTTCTAAAGTCCTAGAAATTAATTTTAGTCAAGCCTTGAGCTTGTGGGATCTTTCATCTATAGTCCATGGGTCAACATTGCAATTTTTAGAAAAAGTTTTTGCCACTTAGCTATGAAAAAATTGCAAGCTTCTAATTGGGAATTATGTTGATATTCACTATATAATGTTGCTTCTAGGTCATTGGATATGATCATGACTATTGATTTATATAGCCTTTGGGTCTTAACCCTCCATTACGCTTACTAACTCTATCAAGATAGCTAGCTTTTATCTCCTATATGCATATATAAGTAGCCTTCCATTCTCCCTATACTTATTGGTACTCTAGGATTTCTCTCTCACACAAGGCTATGTTTGCCTTCTCCTGGGTCAATTGGAATGTGACATCAATGAGTTAGTGATTTTACACCTAGTAGTTGTTTGCAAATTCTCCACTTCTTCCTTGCTAGCTTTGAGTACTGAATCCTTTTCTCTAAGTTTAGAGGTATCTTCTTGAAGTTCTAAGTCTTTCTCTTAGATCTATCTTTGGACCTCCTGTACCTTGTTATTAGACTCTACAAGGAACTTCTTATAGGCTTCTTCCAGGTTGCATCCAAACTCCCTCTAATTTCCTATCTGTATTTTTTTTACCTCTCATTTATCCTTCTTCACCTTTGCACATAGCCAATCTAGAGCTCCTATTTTTCCCATTGTGCTCTACCTTCCTATATGAGGTTCTTGTGTGCTCTTGGAGGATTCATCAGGGCATGTTCTATTTTCCTAGTTTATATTGATGATTTCTTGATGGGCTCACTAATCTATTATTTCATGTTCCCTATCTATGTCATCAACTTAAAAGGGTTGTTTAGTTAGAGAATTTTGGTTCCTTTATCCCTTTCTCTTTCCATTTAAAGGATTTCTCCTTCTCTACAAGAATCCGAACCACCTATTCTGAGATACTATAATTCCTTTTGTGTAGTGCCTCTTCAATGGATGGCCTTATTGCTAGCCCATCATCCTAACTTTGCTTCATCCACTCAATTTTAGGGCATGATTAACCAAATTTGAGATATAGTGTCCTTTAACAACCTTAACTCTCTAGTTATGATGGTCCTAGCTATGCTATTTGGTAAACAAGTGATAAAAAAATTGCATTGTGACTCTAAGATCTTTATCAAGGATAGCCTTTAAAAGGACTTCTTCACTATTTACCACTAATTCATCCCATGTTTGTGTGACCTAGGGAGCTCTTTGTGCTCTATTGCACTTCCTTATTTGAACCTTGAGCTCTAGTGTCCCCTTCGTTAGCTTTGGGAAAATTTCAAAGTTTACTTCTCTCTTTTCAAATCATTGGGCAAATCTCAAGGAATATGAAAGACATTGGCATTGTTACCTCGGTCATAGTTTTTTATGAGAGTCAAGCATGTTATAAAATCAACATAGGCTTCTATGGAGGATTGGATGTAGTTGGCTAAATCGTAGCTACCTATGAGCTCTTGAGTAGTTTCAATTTGTCTTTCTTGTGTGTTGAATACTAGTTTGGAGAGTCTCTGCTTGATTCTCTTATGAAACATAAGATTCTTTCCAAACATGATGGCACTCTTAGTATCACTATGCAATAATGGTATGTCCTTACCAAGTCTCCCACTAGACGAGTAAGCCATATGGATTCTTTGTATGCCTCTATGGCCACAATATACTTAGCTCTAGTAGTAGATAATGCTATGTATTTTTGCAAATGACAAATCCATGAGATTGCACCACCAACAAGATAAAAACATGTCCAATGGTCGGCTTTCCATTGTTGAGGTTCCTTGCATAATTTGTATCTATGTATCAAAGTACACCACTACTACTTCTCCTAAGACATCTGCACATCTCTCTTGTACCACTCAAGTATCTGAATATGCCTTTCACTTCTTCCAAATGCTTCTTGCCAAGATCTAACATGTACCTGCTCATTACTCTCACTATAAATACAATGTCCAAGAAAGTGGTAATCATAGCATACATGAGACTACCAAAACATGATCAATTTGAAAGCTTGACCATTTCAACCTTCTCATTGGATTTGGGATAATCATTAGCACTAATTCTCACATATGGAGGCAATGGAATACTAATGGCCTCCCCCCTCCATACTAAAACGATGCAATACTTTGCCAACATAATCCTTTTGGGACAAAGAGAGCAATATTTTTGTGCGATCCCTAATTATACACATGCTAAGAATGTGATTTTATGTCCCAAGTACTTCATTTCAAAGGTTTGCATTAAATTTTTCCTCAAAGCATCAATCTCATACATATTTTTTCTCATTATTAACATATCATTTCCTTTCTAGCATATAAATAGTAGTCTGCCTTTCTCAGAGCATCAAAATTATTGTACCATTCCCTTGGGGCCTGATTTAATACATAGAGACTCTTTTTTAGCTTACAAAAAAGCTTTTCTTTGCCATGTTTCACAAAACTCTCTGATTGCTACATGCAGATATCATCATGAAGATCACCATGTAGAAATCCAATTTTAAAAGGTCCATATCATCCTTAGCTACAAAGGCAAGCACATTGCAAAGAGTAGTCAATTTCACTAGAAATTAAAATATCTCATCAAGTTCCACACGTTTTTCCACTAACCTTGCCTTGTACTTTGGTTCATGGAGCATAATTACCTTGGTTTTAGTAGGAGAAATTAGCATGTGGTGAGAACTAGGGCTAGGTATAAAAGGATAGAGATTTAACATTTTTGACTATCGTTATACTTTGATCATTGATAATTGCTCTACTTTTTGGAGCTTTGAGATTCCCATCATTGCACCTTTCATGTAGGTGAGTGTTCATGACCACCATTGCAAGAGGTGGGTTTCTTGTTAAATCTCATGTCCACCTTGTATTCCCTCTCTATGGCTATTTTTAGTCATATGCATAATATATTTTAGCTATGGCTCTATCATTTTCTTGATTTTTTGCAAGAGATAAAACTATTTTCTTGTTAGAATTTTTGGTTAGAGATTCCATCCATTACACTAGTATCAGAGTAAGTCTTTGATCCATATATGACATCATTTTCAAGATTTTGTGTATTCCAAGTAAGAAAGATTGGTTGTAGTAGTTGAGGATTTAGTCTTTGTCTAGTTATTTCTTGTGATCATGACTAGGTAGGAATTACTACACTAAACTATGGTGAACTTGGAGCTTTTGGCCAAGATCTAGAGTAAACTATTGGTTTTCTTGCCAGCTTAGCAGACCTTCATCAAAGTTTGTACCATTTTGAAGGCTTTTGGACAAAAACAGAGGCTACTGCAAATAGAGAAAACTAGAGACACCTCTATTTTTTTTGGAGTATGGTTTCTCTTTTTCTCTTTCAAGATTTCTCATAAGAAACTTCCCACAACCTTAAGCTAGCTCACATTGATCAAGCTTTCCTTTAGAACATGTTGCATTTTCCATATATCACACAGTTCTTTATAACCAACTTCGAATATGGAAACCAATGAGTCCAACTCCAGCCTTAATCCTCCAAGATCAATAACTCTAGCTCATGCTAACTCCCCCCTTGAGTCTTCAAAGACTAATATTTTCTTCATATGTATCTCATTTTGTTCATGCAACATGTCCTAAAGAATATGCTTTTAAAAATGTACATCGTGCTCAATCAAACATGATTTGAGAAGAGATGCAACATCGAATCCATGCTATTCCATCAAACAAGTGATGCTCCACAAAAAAAAAATACATGCACTCAAACAAAATAGTGCCTAGCAAAGCTACATGTGCCCGTGCATCATGCAACATGAAACACAACTCCTTGATCAAATTAGATCCTTAATATTATCTCTCATCACTCAGCAAAAAGAAAATGTTGAACTCTGCTCCACCCTCCCAAAATCTCACAATCTCTCAACAAAAAATATATAGTTCTCATTATGTTGACCAGAAAAACAATCTATCTCACAATTGACAGTGTCCTTTACGACCCTCAAACTCACCCAACCACCTTTCCCACTAAACTAGAGGTTCCTAACTCAATGAGGATTATCCCAACTTTTGTGCATGTAAGAAATAGTGTGTGCACAATGAAAGGTGCTCTCTCAAGTGTGCATGCATCTATAATTTACTACATATAGTTATAGCTAGCATCATGTTGTGCTAGTGCTCACAACAATGGTGCAAATAGTGTATCAATCCAACCTACCGCATGGAAGTATTTGATAAGATCAAGAAATGACCCTTGAGTGCAATGCATTGGATGATTGCAACCTGAAATACTTGTGAACCCAAAATCCCTATGATGTGCAAGAGTCTAGGCAAGAAAATATACCTATTCTAAGATGTTCAGTGACTTTAAACAAACTTTAGCTCCAACATGTCCAAAAAACTTCAATCTCAACCAATATTATCAAGTTCTCACACTTAAAAATCCAAAAAAATGACAAAAAAAATTCTAAGCTAGACAAGCACTTTAAGCTATACAAAACTACAAAACAAGAAATCATGCAAACAATTATACTAACAAAAATCCAACTTATCTAGAGTTTTTCGAGGGGTTTTCAATATTTGCAAAAATGCTTGACAATGCTATCGATCGATTGGATATCTAAAGGGCATGGGAAGGGGATAGAAGTCTCTAAGGAGAAGTGGGAATTCTCAAGGGGATGTAGTTTGAAGGTGGCCACATACTTTTTTTATTGTTGTATCTAGATTTTATACCTTACAACTAATCTAGCCCTTTCAATGTACAATACAAAATCTACAACACGGCATAGTCAGGTGGGTGACATTCATTGTGATGTTGCAAAATTTGTAGCAAAAGAGTTGATGGAAGGCCAGGAATTCGAGTACAATAGTAGATGAGATGGAGTATTTTATCAACTTACAAAGTATTATCTCGGTGGATTACCATAGCTTCTCCATAATCATGCTCGATGTACAATGGTTTAAAGTGGTATTAGAAGGAGCATGGATAATCATTCAATAAGGTCCATTTTGAATTTTAGAGGAAGATTTTGAGAAAACATGAAACAATATGCACACACATTTGTCTTGCCAGGTCATTGTGAACTGGTGCATGACCTTTTTGTTACTTTTTCTATGATAGAAAATAGTCATAAATGCTTATTCATTCCTTGTGACACACTTATATATGATATTGAATAGATCATCTTCTATCCAAGTCCTCAAGAACCTCATTGGTGGTATGTTGTGTCATCAACACCTTAGAGCACTCAAGTGTATGATGAAAGCAATGTCCCTAGCATGGACGAGAAGAGTATGCAAGTAGAGAAGTTGATGTTGTGGGTGGTGGAGGTCAAGGAGGGCTTGGAGCATGCGGAGGAGACAAGTGTGAGTAATGTAGATGAAGATATGAAGAGTGCAAGAGACCTATGTACAGATCTTCTAGTGTACATCGAGCTATGCTAAGAGCTTGACATGGAGCCATAGGACCAGTCTATTTGCATCCACTTATCAAATTCATTGATTATTTACTTTTATTAGTACTTTAATACATGTGGTATCAACTAACATCCTTCTGTGCAGAGTTATGTTATCGTGATTTCTCTAAATCTTTATATTAACTATGCTAACATCATTTTTTTATTGTGCAGGTTACCATTGACGATCCCAAAAGTGTAGAGGATGAGAAAATGTATGATAGATGAGGAGCTAGGGGAGATATTTGTGCATATTTCTCTAACTTAGATGCCACACTTCAAAGATATATCAAACCAAGAGTTGTGTAAGTCATTGTCTAGGCATTATGCATGGTGTCGTGATGCTATGCAAACACAGTGTGAAAAAGCATGGAATGCATCATCATCCAACTTCATTATTGATTTGGAGAGTCAATGTAATCTGAGTCATTAGTATTAGTGAGTTGCATGGATTATCCAAAAATACTAGATTTTTGAAAAATTTAGCCTATTTTAGATATGTTGGATATTATTTATTGTAAAAATCTGAAAAAGGCAAAAAAACTTCTAGATTAGGATGGCATGCAAAAAGCAAGTTGCTTTTTCAACCAGTTAAGAGATTTTTCATAAAAAAGATAGATTGGCAAAATTGCGCACGTGGCAATCAATGTTGACAGGCTGAAAACTATAGTTTGAATTGGAAGAGAAAGAAGAAGTGATATGGGAGATCTGTGATCAGGTGTCCTTGGGGTTTACCCCCCTTTCGAAGCCAACGGAGCCATCAGATTTGGGTTCCGAGCAATAGAGAAGGAGCTATTATTTATGATCCACGTTTTTGTTCTACGAAGAAGCTCCATGAGATCTAATGCGTGGAGAGTGCTCCTAAGTAGTGCCAGACAAAGGATCTCAGGTTCTGTCAAAACATATTGATTTGATTTATTGTGTTTACCTCTTTTGTATTCTTTATCTTCTCTTCCATCTCCTATCTCTACTTTCTTCTACCTCTGATCCCTAGTGGATTCAATCTTTTGACAAAAAACCCTCTGACATTGGTGAACCCGACGTGAAAGGTCATCAGAAGAAGGAAAGACAAGATGCAAGAACCTTCGAACACAATCTCCAGTGGTATTTTGCAATAGTTGGTGCAAAATATGAGTATGCTTATGCAGGTACAACAATAACATGTGATGCAAGCTTCTGCTCAAACACAAAGTGTTGTGATGAATGCTTTGCAAGCAGTTGAGTGTCAGGTGAAGTTATTCAATGGCAGGAATGTATCTGCATATGTACATACCTATGCTCAAAAGATGAAATTCTTTGGAGTGACTCAACTTGCATGGAGTCGGTATTTTGTATGTGTTACTGTACATGAACTGAAAGCACGGATTACTGAATTATACAAGTAGAATGTTGATTGGGTAGCCTTCAAGAAGACACTAAGGGAAGAATTTTATATTGAAGATATCAGTTTGATTACGCACAAGACTTTTCAGAAGTGGGTTTTACAACCCAATAAGATTCTTGTGGCTACAGAATTGTTAAGAGAATTTGAAAGTCGATTTGAGCAGTTGGATTGAAGAACAGCAAGCTCTTGCAGAATAGTAAGCTCTTATAAGACAACTAATCCTGAGCTTTAAGAGAAGCTTGATGATTTGCTGGAGGATCAGACTATAGAGACAGGTCTTAAAAACAAAGTGGAGACATGTCAAGGAAGCTGTTATTGCACTTGTGAAGAGGCATAGAAGAAGAGAAAGATTGCATGTCTCTAGCTTGCCCACTGTTATGGGCAAGACAATTGATGTATCCAGTAAGCCACCTAATTCTATGGCTAACCCTATGGTTGTACCTGCTATTGTTTCTTTCCTTTGTTAGGGAAGATGTCTTAGATGAATTGGTCAAAGGCATGCTGGATCTTCAATTGAAGGTTGCGAAATTGGATGAAAAAGGACAAGAGGAAAGGCGATGGGCAGTAGCCCCTAAGCCAGGAAAAAGTTGTATGTGGTGTGATAGTTTGCAGCATGAGAGAAAGGATTGTGTTGCCTATCAGGAGGCCTTGGCAGACAGCTCATCTTTTGGAAAGATGGCAAGATCCATGCATAAGAAACAGGATTGCCTCTTGCTTTGAATTTCGAAAAGGGAGGTATGCAGAAGTTGTTGGAAGACTTGGCAGTTCGAAATGCTTATGTGGTGGTACATGCTTCTACTTTGGTCTACAATTGGATAGAATGCATGACCAGGTCCAAAGGCTGAAATATGGACACATGATTTACAGCAGCTGAAAAGAGAAAGGTCATTGATAGTGAAATGTCTCATGCAAGGCAAGGCATTCGTGGCATAACTGGTTGGGAATCACCAATAGATGTATATTCAACGTATGCATATTTAGCAAAAGTACAAAATACGGATGTACTTGTGGAAGAAAAACAAAAGAGAGATGAAAATATTGCAAGGACATCTAAAAGAAGTGACAAGAAGAAGTGTGGATCAGCCTAAAGCTACAAATCAGCCATGCGGAGTTTTGAGCCCAATATGTGCCTAAAATTTGCCAAAAAATCTGGAATTTAGGGGAAAAATATTTAACATCGAAGGTGGCAGCTGCAGCTAGGACGATTTTAAGCACCAAGTGAAAGACGACTTTTAAAAGACGCCCAGTAACACTTGTAGATTTTTGATAATTTTTTCGACTGTCTTGCGGGATGCCAGGAGCTGCCAGTTAGTGCGGGATGACGAGACGAGCGCGCAGGATTTTTTAGAGGCTGAAACGGTGTCCGGACACGGAAGAGCCCAAAAATTGGCCAAGATTTGAAAAGGTGGACAAATTTAAGACCAAAGGGGGGGTGCCCTTTGGGATTTAAACCCCCCCCCCCCCCCCCCCCCCCCCCCTCAATTTTTTCCCAAAAAAAATGGAGATGACGTGAGCAGCAGGCGGCTGAAAATTGCGCCCCCCCCTCATGAATCATGATTCTGGGCTGTAAGCAACCCATGCAACTGACAATGGCCATCAACTTCTCCCTCTTTCCTAATTCTATCGCTGGTCTTCGCGTGAGATATGGCTGTCTGGATGAAGAGATTAGAATCTAGTCTTTCTTTCTCCTCCCTCTCTCTCCCCTCTATGGGCTGTTCATGTGCACTGTCTTGAAGGAGGAACCGGGGAGGGAGAATGAAGAAAACGATGATGGAGATTGATGGAGATGCTGAAGATTGATGTGCAGCATTGGATTGAGAGTAATGGAGGCTCCGTCTGCTGATTATGCAGTCATTTAAGGCATCTCGGGTTACATAAAAACACGGTATGACCATTTTTATGAAGAAAATGAAGGATTTTTTATAGTTTATGATGATAATGGTGTTGTTATTGGATGAAAATTTATTTATGTGCTGGTTGTATCATGATTAATTGTTGTTCATCAGAAAATTTTGATTTTGCAATGATTTACATGCTCTATTTATTTTCCGTAAACCCGAAATGCGGTTTTTAAGCGGTAAAATGGTAGTTTTTCCGTTTCGGGTGGGTGAAAGGTGTTCCCATGGGGAGAAAATGAAAGATAAATTGAATACTAGTATGCTGAAGTGATTGAAACAAGAAAAATAAAAAAAAAGTATATTTTATTGTTAAATAAATCAAGAAAATGGAAAAAATAAGGAGAAAATAGAAATACGTCCCACAAAAATTAAAAAAAATATAAGGATTATTTGTGGGTGTGTGGTAGTGGCAAAGCATGAGGTTTAGTCTCAGTTTTCCCTATTTCCTTGTCAAAGTTTGTGATTTATTGCTTTTTATACATCAAAACATGACAATATGAACCTCTACACCTATGCAACGGAAGCAATACCTAAACATAGGGGGTTGGGATGTTTGAATGGTGTGATTTTCGTGCTGATTATTGCTGATTTTCTGATACATATCATGAGATAGAGTTCGTTGTATTTTAATTAAGAGGATAGTAGCACGAGTGTTGTCTCGGTGCTATCCTTACATCGCCACAACGAGTTAGTGAATGGGCATTGGAAAGCCTAGTTGTGCACAACACGTGTCTCATTGAAAATTATGTTTGAGCACTTTAGGATCATCCACCTTTGCATGTGCATGTCAACCATGGTGTCAGAATAAAAATGACTGGATGCATAGCACTTGTTTTCAATGACAATGACCACGCTTGAGTGTGGAAAGGCATCCTAAGCCGGATAGGCGTTCGTTTCTTGGGGAATTATTGGGAAAGGACACATGATATCTCCTGGAATACGTTCAAAATGAAAGAGTGGAGTTTGTTCATTTGTTCTATTTGTTGAGCAGCGCATCAAGGGGCTAATCCCTGCGATGTAGGAGAGCTGCAATTGGGCCGCAGTGTTTCCACTAAGTGGTTGCCTCCCATGTATGTGATTATCATGGCATTTATTGCCAAAGTGTATGGGTTCTCTCTCTGAGGAGTTTATAGAAAGGGAAACGTTGGACTACAAAACTATAAACGCATAGATTAGGCTTTAGGATTGTTTGTCCTTTAGCAGCAGATAGATGCTCCTGGCCCGCGAGGCCGTGAGGGTGTGTTTGTCTGTTATGAGCATGAGGTCTGGCTAGTGCCATAGCTAGTGTCGGCCCATTTGAGGTCCCATCATAGAAGTTGTTGGAAGACTTGGAAGTTTGAAATACTTATGTGGCAGTACATGCTTCTACTTTGGTCTACAATTGGATAGAATGCATGACCAAGTGATGGTTGGTCCAAAGGCTGAAATATGGATACATGCTTTACATGCAGCTGAAAAGAGAAAGGTCATTGATAGTGAAATGTCTCATGCAAGGCAAGGCATTCGTGGCATAACTGGTTGGGAATCACCAATAGATGTATATTCAGTGTATGCATATTTAGCAAAAGTACAAAATACGGATGTACTTGTGGAAGAAAAACGAAAGAGAGATGAAAATATTGCAAGGACATCTAAAAGAGTGACAAGAAGAAGTGTGGATCAGCCTAAAGCTACAAATTAGCCACCTCACGAGCATGTTATGGAAGAGGTTAGTCAAGAGCAAAAACAGGATAGCAAACAAGAGAGCAAAAAGAAGGGCAAGCAGCCAGGATATAAGTTGCAATCTGACATTGAGACAGCCACAGATCTTAAGAAGATTCTTGAAGAACGCGGATCTTAAACAGTCGGGTGGAATTCACCTTGGGAGAGATACTTGGCATTGCCAAGCAAGAATTTCATGATGAGATCATTGACATAATTAAGAGGAAGCATCCGTTTCTTGGTGATACCACTAGTGCATTGCTGCAATTTGAAGAGGAAACTGGATTGTTGGGTACTTAGGCTGAATATGAGCATGAAGTAAGTATTGGATTATCTATGCAAGATACTACTAATCAATGGGCAGCATGTGGAAAAGAGAAGAAAGTGGCTGAAAATGTATTGTCATGTAGCAATATGCATAGTGGAGTAAGGCAGATGCAACAATATGGGGAAGCGACTCTAGGATTTATTCCTCGAAGTCACTACACAAGAATCATTGGGCCAGGGCCACCACTCAAACGGTAGTGAAAATAGGGGAATGTGAAACTCCTTGTGTTGCTTTACTTGACCATGGGTCTGAGATAAAATATCATTGAGTGTGGATTGTATGAAAATGGTGCATGGCCTGTAGACAGTGATCATGGTTGGCATATAAGGGCTGCAAATAATTCTTCAAGAGAGCTATATGGTGCATGTCCTAATGTAAAAGTGACAATTGGTGATGTACAAGAAGAGCAACATTTCTTTGTGCAAGATAATTCCTCATATGCAGTGATTTTGGGACAGCCCTATATTACAGGAGTGTGTATGGAAACAAAGGTGCTTGACGATTGTTCTGCTTATGCAAGAGTCAGAAGCAAGAATGGGAGGAAAGCAGTCCAATTTCTTACTGTTTGTGTTAATCATCCTAGAAATCAGGATACACTTCGAGAGTCTCCTTTGGCTCCAAATGCAAGGGAATTCAAAGACTTGGATTTTCATTAAGCTCTGCTATAATGCGGGGCTACAATAGTGCTGTTCAGAGGATGTACTCACCTGTTGATGGAATGAAGCATGTATTTACTATTGGTTATTCTCGGTTTATAGCAAACAATTCATGTTGGTTTAAGCCTATGGAAGTTATGTGCAAGGCTAAATGCATATCTATGAAATGAGCTACTAAGGAGCTGAGAGCATTGGGATTGTTAGCTGAAAATGAAGGCATTTCAGGTATATTTTATGTCAAGATTGTGGGAGAGAAGGAAGGAGTCTCACTTGTAGCTTTCTTGCTTGCACAATGGGGGAATACACACAAAGGTGGAGGCTGAAAACAGTTTTCCTCTTCTTAGCTGTGTAAGCCAAAAGAACTCTAAATACAAAGAAATAGAAGAACCCTATATATGGGTCTCAAACCAAACTCAACTAACTAAGGTGGCATACTAACTGAGCCACGAACTAGAGTAGATAAGGATAGCTATCATGTAGCTATTATTCATGGGCGGTGTACCAACCGCATCTGCAAAACTGACAAGTCGGTGACATAAATGCACAACGGTCACCCTGGCATATCACGAGTGGAGCTCGATATCTCAACATTTTATGGGTTGAATATTAATGACACTATGACTGAAATTTCAGTAACTATACATGCAAAAAATGAGACTGAAAATAGAGTGTTGTCAGTATGTTCTTTGGATATGCATGATGTTATAGCATTGTTTACTCAACAAGAAGGATTACAATGGACTGAAGCACTTGTGCAGACAAAGTATAAGACAATTGACAAAAAGGTCAAACCGATTGCTTTGCCATCTCCACCAGAGAGTGAGGGTTTGTATGAAAAAGTGTCAAGGTAGCCAAGCTTACGGGACCCTAAAGATATAGTTCATCAATTTGCATCTGAAACATAACAGGAATTGAAAGTTTGTGCAGAAGGGTTTATTTTTCCCGTTGAGAGAGACTGTTTTATGTGCATGTTAGCTAGGCATGGAAAGACATTTGGATTTCAACCAAGTGAAATAGGTTGTGTGGATCCAAATGTTGTCTCTCCTATGATAATATTTACTGTGCCTTATGTGCTATGGAACTTGAGGCCTATTCCAGTGCCTAAAGCTTACTTGCCAAAGCTGATGGATTTGCTCAATGAAAATATTCGCATGAAGATCTTGGAGCCTCTTCAGCCCAGTACTTAAATCGTTGGTTTACTGTGCCCAAAAATAATGGGGCTTTGAGATTTATTCAAGACATGAAACTGGTCGATAAAGTGACCATAAGAAATGTGGGTGCATGTCTTGTGGTTGATGAATTTGTAGAGACTTTTTCAGGTAGAGCAATCTATTCTTTGGGTGATCTTTACTCGGGGTATGATCAGTTTCAGCTTGCAATTGAAAGCGGGGATATCACAACCATGAAGACTCCCTTGGGGTTAGTATGGATGTGTACTCTCCCACAGGGTGCAACAAACTTAGTGGCACACATGACAAATGCTATGAATAGGGTACTGAGGGATTTTATACCAAAATTAACAATGTCCTTTTATGATGTTTCAATAAAAGGGTGTGCAGAGGATGAAAAGAATGAAGAGATGGATGCTCATGGATGCAAACAGTTTGTTGCAGACCATATTGTGGATTGTGAGCGGATTTTGACACATCTAGAAGAGGTGCATTTAACTCTTTCTGGACAAAAGTCTATCTTTGGAGTTTAAGAGGTTTTGATTGTTGGACATATGTGTGGGCCTCATGGGCGAAGACCATCACCAACAAAAATAGATGGGATTAATAGAATGCAAGATGTATGCACGAATGTATCAGAAGTGCGTAGATTCTTGGGTGCATGTGTGTTCTATTTGATATGGATTCCTCACTTTGCACATGTAGTCGATGCTCTTTATTAGCTTCTGAGGAAAGGTTAGAGATTTCATTGGGAAAGGAAGCATCAGAAAGCAATGAATAAAATGAAGCATCTCTTAAAATCTGATCCTACATTGAGAAAGGCTGACTATTCACATGGAAAGCCTATCATTATTACTGTTGATACAAGCCTAATCAGGATTGAATGGGCAATTGGGCAAGATGATGAGGAAGGGCAAATATATGCAATTCACTTTGGTACTAAAGTATTGATTGAACGACGAAGAAGATATCCATAGGTAAAAAGAGAATTATGGGGAATTGTGACAGTCCTTAAATGTGATGAGTATTTTATGGGTGCTCATGTAATCATTGAGATCGATTGTTTACCGGTATTAGGTATGATTACTAGTTGTTCTACCCTAAACATTGCTATGCTCCGGTGGATTGCATACATCAAATCTTTCAACCCTGAATTTTAGCATATTGCATGAAGAGATAACCCAGTGGGGTAGACATGTTATCTCGAGCACGTTATGAGAATGAAGATGGGATGATGGATAAGGAGGAAGAAGATGACTTTCTTGTGGTTGAAAATGATGTTGTAAGAGTGAATTTAGCAATGCAAGGTGTTGCTACAGCATTAAAAAAAGCTTGGACAACAAACAAAAGACACTTTAGATATTTTGCATCTTATGTAGAAGTGTTTATGGAAGACAAATATGTCGGAGAGTAGCTGAGAATTGGTCAATATCTCAGTACATTAACAAAGAGAGATGAATGATCAAATGAGGAGTTTAAGAAGATTAAGAGGAAAGCCTATGGGTTTTTCTTAAAAGATGGATACTTATGGAAACATGCTAAAAAGAAATAGGGTATGCCATTGCGAGTTTTGGGTTACAAAGCTTCACAAGTAAATGTTATGCAAGAAATTCATGAAAGCTTGTGGGTTAGTCATAGAGGTGTTTGGGGTACTTTTACAAAGATCAAAGAAAGATATTGGTGGTAGGGTATGTATAAGAATGTTGCTCACTTTGTAGAAACATGTACGACATGTCAAATATATTCATTTGTGAGACATTGGGATGGATTGCAGCCCACATATCCATTGTCTCTTCATTTTAAGTGGATGGTGGATTTGGTCACAATGCCTACAGGTCTTTGGCAAATGAGATATCTTGTGCTTGCCCATGAAGACTTAACTAATCAAGTGGAAGGGAGACCTTTACGTACTAGGACAACAAATGTTGTGTGTACTTTTTTCTTAGAAGAGATCTTTTGTAGGTATGGCTGTGTGGGCAAAATTACAATAGATAGGGGTGAGTTGGATGCATATGAAGCTAATGATTTCTTTGTACGCTTGGGGACAAAGCTTTCTTTAACTTTAGCCTATAACCCTGAAGGAAATGGCAAAAATGAAAGAGGTCATCCACCTATTGTGAAGGCATTGGAAAAAGCATGTGGAGAGAAGGTAAAAGAGTGGCCACGATTGCTCCCTTATGCTTTGTGGGCTGACAAAACAACTCATAGTGTTGTTACAAGATATATGCCTGTAGAATTGATGTATGGTCAAAAACCTATCATGCCAATAGAAGAGATGATAGTCACATGGAGTGTGCTACCTTGGGAGGAGGAGTTGAATCAGGAGGAGTTATTGGCCTTAGTTGGAAAGAAAGTCAGAAGATATAAAGGCAGCAATTGCAAAGTTAAGAGCAACAAGGATACAAAACAAGAAAGGGCTTGACAAAAGACATAGACTGAGACCAAAAACCATATAAGATGGGGATTGGGTATTGGTTTATGATAGCAGTTTAGACAACCAGCATAGTGCCATGCCTAAAGTTTCCAAAAGATAGTTTGGACCCTATGTGGTAAGACAGGTGTTTGATAATGCTACTTATGAATTAAATGAACTGGATGGGATAGCCATAAAACTTTTGGTAGCAGGGAAAATAATCAAATTGTTCAAGAGGTGGGAATCTACTGCCTATGAGTTGCCAAAATTAGAAGAAAATGGTGGCCATGATACAGGGGGTAGCTAAAAAGATATAGAAGATGAAGAAGCAAAGGATATGATTACAGAGGATGAGGAGAACTCAAAATCTGGTGATAACTAGGATTTTGGCACATATCAAAGGATGTGCAGGTTCAGAGGGGGTGGATGTCGTGATACTATGCGGACATAGTGTGAAAAAATATGGAATACATCATCATCTGACTTCTTTATTGATCTAGAGAGTCAATGTGATCTGAGTCATTAGTACTAGTGTGAGTTGCATGGATTATCCAAAAATACTAGATTTTAGTGACAGTTTGAATAAAGGAAGGCCCGGTCACACATTGTGACTGTTGGAGTTCCCATTTCTTGTCTCTCTCTTTCTTGGTCTTGCTCTCCCGCCATAGCTCTCGGGTGCAAGCTTCGATCCTTCTCACCTTTCAACTGGTATCAGAGCACAGCTTCCCGACTTTTGAGCTTGGCTCGTGGCATTATCAGCTTCCCATTGACTCCCCACTCGCATTGGGTCTCCTTCCCTGTAGCCATAGCTCATTCTCTTGAGCTCCCGTCACTCCCCGGCTTCCCGAGCTTCTTCTTGGCCTATTGAGGCACCATCAAGGCATTGGCATTGAGGTATTGCTTCATTATTTAAGAGATTTATTTTAGTCCACAGGTCTAGGCAAACAGGGCAGCCACCATTGAAGCTTCCAACCTTCATATCTCTTTGCCCCCGGTTGTGGGCTGCTAGAGACTTGTTCCCAGGCCCCTTTAGCTCATATTTGAGCCCTCCAACCACTCCAGATTTGCCATGTGGACCAACAAGACCAGTGGCAACCCCACGCAAATTTGTGCCTATTTTTTGGACAGCCACATAGTCAGCCACTTCAGCTCCAGCTCCAGCTTGGCATTAAGCACTTGTTCGGGCTCCATTTCGAGCTTTTTGCACATGTATTGATGCTTGGCATTGATCCTTTGAGATCAGGCATTAGTTGGTGGTGGCTCAAAATAGTATTTCAGGACTGTTATACATAGTCCACAGACATTTGATGCTAGTGCTACATTCACAGTTTATGCCTATGCTTGTTTGGGCATGACTACATAACCGGTTTGATGCCTATTGCATCCCGATTGATTGGGGGATTGAAGCTACATGTAATGCTATGATTTTGGCCTGATTGTGGGACTAGAAATGCATAGTTTATAACAATAAATGCATGTTGAATACTCTTGGGCTGAAGCTATCTTTCATACTTTGACATATGCCTATTGGTTCCGAATGTATGTCTTAGGTTATGCTATGATGTATTGGTCATCAAGGGACGACTTCGAGCTTGTCATTGGATCCGGATGATTTTGGAATCTTGAGCTTATTTCAGCCTGCACTTATTGACATCGGCCTATGCTTAACAGTGGTCAGTGCTTTGACAGTTATATGCTCTTTGGGTACATGATTACCCGACGCCTACAGCTTGATGCATTTGTCTTGGCACAGTGTACCATGTACTTGTTGAGCTTTAGTGCTCTCTGAAGACTTGGCTTGGATTCTCATTTGTTATTTCGGAATCTTGTATTGGATGTCATTTTGGTTGTCATAGATTTTTTATTGGGATGTATGTCTTGCTCATGGATGCTACCTACAGTTGCTTTGTAGCCGTCATGCTCTTGGGATGCTATTGAGGCATTGTCTTGGTTACCTATCTTTGGTACTCTGACTTGGTTTGATTAAGCTGTTGAACTCGTTTATCTGCCTTTTGTGCCAGTGGGAGCATCTTGTATGCTTGATCGACACATTGAGCAAGAGGTTTATGCTATTTGAGCATTTTGCAGATACTTGAGACTTTGGGATCTCTTATACTTACATGTTGTATGGTTCATGCACTGATATCTTGGAGTTGCTTTTGACATGAGCTTGGGCTTTACACTCTTGTGAGCATACACCTACTGGTGTCAGGTCTTGCCAGTGTTATGTATACTTTTCCCTATTGTCCAGGGGGTATGCCTACTCAACTGACGGATTCTTTGGTGACATGTTTGGGTGTTTGCTCAAGGTCTTGATGACTGTTTGGTGCTGATTTATGCCCGTTTATGGCTGGTCATATCTTAATTGTCATTTATTGACTTGGTGCAGTGATTTGGTCCGAAATTGACTCTCACAGTATCCTGCTGTCATTTATTACAACAAGCATATAACTTCGGACTAACATGGATTTTTCATGCTGAAATATTCTAAAATGATGTACTTTCACTAGTACTTGGTGGGCAGCAGCTTTGGTTACACTTTTCTCGCCATTTTCTCTCAATTTTGGTGCTTTTTTTGTCATTTTCTACAGTAAACAACAATCAATTTTGAACTGTCTACAGTCTTCCAGCCTGCACTATGGCGAGTTCATCCACTGATCATGCTATTTTCAACATCACTAAGCTTGATGGTATGAATTACTCTTATTGGAAGAGCCTAATTTGGCAGGTATTGGAGTAGAAATTGCAAATCAAACCATTGAGGTTGAGCGGGCATCGGTCTGAAACTATGCCAGATAAGGAATGACTAGAGCTTGATGAGTTAGGCAAGTCCACTATTGTATTATCTCTCACAGAACAGGTTCATTGCAATGTATTTGAGGAAGAACAGAGTGCATGGCAGTTATGGGATAAAATCAAGAATCTCTATGACAAGAAAAGTCCAGCGAGTCAGATGTATTGGCTGAAGCAGCTTATGGATCTGTGCATGAAGGAGAATGTGACTATGTCTGCTCACTTGAGCCAGTTCCATGCCATACTCAAGAACTTGACTTCGCAAGACATCACTTTTGCAGAGGATGTCACTCCTCTTTTCTTGCTTGGTACTCTTAATGAGTCATGGGATGTATTCCACACTGCATTATGTGCCTCTACTGCTACCTTGAAATTATCTGATGTTGAGAGTGCTCTTCTACAGGAAGAGGTTAATCGTAAGAATTTGAATGCCTCTCGTGTGTTGCATGCTATGACAGTTAGAGACAAGAATGATGGGTATGGAAAGCATGGCAGTGGCAGTGGCCGTGGACGGGATTCTTAAAAATCTCAGTCCAAGTCTCGTGGGAAGTCACGTAGCAAATCCCGTGGCAGGAATGTAGATGTTACTTGTTACCATTGTGGGAAAAAGGGCCATATTAGGCCACAATGCCATGAACTGCACAATGAAAGGCGCAAAGATAAGGGGAAAGACAAAGTGCAGGATAAGTCTTTTGATCGTAGCATAGTGCCTGCAAAGTCCAGTGTTAAAATTGAAGAGATCAATGTTACGCAGCTTGAGGATGTTGATGATGATGATTATATCCTTACAACTTATTCTAGTGCTTCGCAGATGACAGAGATACACTCTATGTATGCACAGTGTTGGCTCTTGGACTTAGGTGCGTCCTTTCATGTGACACCTTGCCGAGAGTAGTTTCATTCATATTGTATTGTTTCGGGTTCTCTGCGCTTGGGTGATGAAAGCTCTCTTGATATTGTGGGCATTGGTGATGTTAGGTTGTAGTTTCCTTCTGGTAGTAGTTTTATTATGCAGGATGTACGTCATGTACTTGCTTTGACACGTAGTCTCTTGTTAGCTGGTGGACAGCTTGATAACACAGGTTATCATGTATCTTTTGGAGACTCTGCATGGAAGATCACTCGTGGCAGACTTGTGATTGCGAGAGGTGCCAAGGCTGGCAGCCTCTATCCCTTGATTATATCCGCTTCTTCCCTTGATCATGTTTTGTCTATGGGTTCTATCCCACATGTATCTCTTTGCCATGCCCGTTTGGGCCATATGTCTTTGAAGGGAATAAAATGCTTTCTCGTTTACAGTACTTACCGCCCCTTGATTATGCATGTTTTGATTCATGTGAGCATTGTCTTTATGGTAGGCAAACTAGGTCTACGCATAAGAAGTCTGGTAGGCCATGCATGAGTGAGCCCTTGGCATTGGTACATTCGGATATCTATGGGCCCATGCCTTGTTGGTCTATGGGTAGTGCAAAGTATTTTGTTACATTCATAGATGATTTTTCACGAAAAGTTTGGGCTTATCCCATTAAGCTGAAATTCGATGTCTTGGCTGTGTTTCAAAGATGGCTTGCGTTGCTTGAGAACCAGTCTGGGTATAGGCTAATATGCCTAAGAATAAATAATGGGGGTGAGTATGTCTCACGTACTTTTGAGCAGTTATGTGATGAGAGGGGTATTAAGCGTCAGTTGACCACCCCCTACACCCCCCCTAGAATGGTTTGGCTTAGCGGATGAATAGAACCATCTAAGAGTGTGTACGCAGTATGCTTAGCCATGTAGGCCTATCACAGAGCTTTTGGGCTAAGGCAGTTAGTACAGCTATGCATGTCATAAACAGATCACCTTCTAGTGGTTTGGATTTTTAGGTTACAGATGAGGTATGGACTAGAAAATCTCCCTCTTATGCGCATCTTCGTGTCTTTGGATGTGAGGCATTTTGCCATGTGCCCAGGGACAAGAGAAGTAAGCTGGATCCCAAGAGTGTCAAATGCATTTGCCTTGGTTATGGGGATGCAGGCGAGATGGTTACTGTCTCTGGGATCTGCAGAGGTAGAAATTCATCCACAGTCATGATGTTGTCTTCCATGAAGACAAGATGCATAGGCAGCCTGAGAAAGTTGTTGAGATCCACAGGGTCATATTTCAGCTGAGGGCTTCTGCACAGCCAGTTGAACAACCTACAGTTGCAGCAGATGCTCATGGACAGGGTGTTGGATACGCAGTTGGGCAGGCAGCAGAGCCTATCATGAAACGGTCTACTAGAGACAGATGTCCACCTGATAGATTTCAACCCTTGATGCATTATCTTGGTTACAGATGTAGGAGAGCCTTTCACTTATGATGAGGCTATGTGCAGGGGTGACAGTCACTCCTCGGAGAGGGCTATGCAGTCTGAGATAGAGCCTATCGTGAAACGGTCTGCTAGAGACAGACGTCCACCTGATAGATTTCAGCCCTTGATGCATTTTCTTGGTTACAGATGTAGGAGAGCCTTTCACTTATGATGAGGCTATGCGCAGGGGTGACAGTCACTCCTCGGAGAGGGCTATGCAGTCTGAGATAGACTCCTTGCATAAGAATGAGACTTGGGATTTGGTTTCCTTGCCTAAGGGCAAGAAGGCTTTGCCATGCAAGTGGGTGTACAAGTTGAAAAGTACCCCTGGACACCCCAAACCGGTATACAAGGCTAGACTGGTAGCAAAGGGTTTTAAGCAGGAGCATGGTGTGGACTTTGATGAGGTCTTTTCTCCTATGGTTAAGATGACCACCTGTGCTTAGTCTTGGCTTTGGTTGCTCAGCTTGACTTGGATTTATACCAGATGAAGGTCAAGATGGCTTTCTTACATGGAAACTTGCATGATGAGATTTATATGGAGCAACCTAAGGGCTTTGCAGGACCTGGCAGGGAGCACCTAGTGTGCAAATTGAAGAAAAGTCTTTATGGCTTGAAGCAAGCACCTAGGGAGTGGTATCATAAGTTTGATGCCTTTATGCAGTCACAGGGCTACAGTAGGAGTGCTATGGATCTGTGTCTTTATACGAAGAAAGCCCGTTATGGTTTTTTATTAATTTTGGTACTCTATGTGGATGATATGCTGATAGCAAGGAAAGCTCATGATGAGCTAGATGCTCTTAAGGCTCAGCTCAAGAACAGATTTGAGATGAAAGATCTGGGATAGAGGCTGCTCACATACTTGGTATGCGCATTAGACGCGACAGGCATTAGGGACTCCTCTACTTGTCACAGAGAGAGTACATTCATAAAGTCCTTGAACGCTTCCGCATGCAGGACGTAAAGCCTATTGGTTGTCCATTGCCTTCTTATATGAAGGTATCACAGGCTGATTGTCTCCAGACAGATGAGCAGAGGGCCGAGATGCCCAAGATTCCCTATGCATTTACAGTGGGCAGTCTTATGTATGCCATGATCGCCACTTGTCCAGATATTGCCTTTATAGTTGATATTGTGGCACGCTATATGGCTACAACTGGCAAGAAGCATTGGGATGCCGTGAAGGATATCATGAGGTACCTGAAGGGCACTACAGATATATGCATATGCTATGGTAGCCAGGATATAGGAGTCGTGGGGTACACTGACTCTGATTATGCAGGACATGCAGATAGTAGGATGTCCACTTCCGGCTATGTATTCATCTATGCTGGAGGTGCTGTTTCTTGGATGTCCAGGGTGCAGAAATGCACAGCCCTTTCTACTATAGAGGCCGAGTATGTCGCAGCCACTGAGGCTTGCAAGGAGGCCATTTGGTTGGGTCATTTGGTTGCTGACCTTGGTATTAATGCTACCCCTATACTGTATCCGAATACATTCTATGAGTGCTATTCAATTAGCCAAGCATCTGATCTTCCATGCGAAGACGAAACACATTGAGGTGAGGTATCACTTCATACGTGGGGTCGTTGAGGACAAGTTTGTTGATCTTGGCAAACTTGTCCTCAACGACCCCACGTATGAAGTGATACCTCACCTCAATGTGTTTCGTCTTCGCATGGAAGATCAGATGCTTGGCTAACTAAATAGCACTCATAGAATGTCCTCAACGACCCCACGTATGAAGTGATACCTCACCTCAATGTGTTTCGTCTTCGCATGGAAGATCAGATGCTTGGCTAACTGAATAGCACTCATAGAATGTATTCGGATTCTATGAGTGCTATTCAGTTAGCCAAGCATCTGATCTTCCATGCGAAGACGAAACACATTGAGGTGAGGTATCACTTCATACGTGGGGTCGTTGAGGACAAGTTTGTTGATCTTGTCAAGATCTCGACTGACCAGAATCCTGTAGATCTGCTCACGAAAAGCCTCTCTACAGAGCGCTTTGCCTTCCTCGGAAGGTTGATGGGCATGGGATGAGATGACGTCTTTCCTCATCTTATTGTATATGTGTACATGTTGTACTGTCTTTTTTTTTCTTTTTCTTTTCACGGCAGATTCGCCTTTAAGTGGAAGGTTGTTGGGGGTAAAGGTGCCTCCGCCTAGCCGCGCGTGTATTACTACATTGACAGTCATCGCCACTGCACACTACAAGTGACGGGCGCCCGTCATCGTCACTTTATTTTTTATTCTTTTAGTGATGACATCTTTCCTCATCCTGTTGTACATATGTACATGTTGTACTGTCTTGTTTTTTCTTTTTCTTTTCACTCCTCACTAGGGCAAATTCGCCTTTAAGTGGGAGGTTGTTGGGGGTAAAGGCGCCTTCGCCTAGCCGCCCGTGTAATACTACACTGACAGTCACCGCCACTGCACACTACAGATGGCGGGCACCCATCACCGTCACTTTATTCTTTATTCTTTTAGTGACAGTTTGAATAAAGGAAGGCCCGGTCACACATTGTGACTGTTGGAGTTCCCATTTCTTGTCTCTCTCGTTCTTGCTCTTGCTCTCCCGCCATAGCTCTCAAGTGTAGATTCATTGTGCTTTGTCATTATTATGTTTACCTCTTATGTATTCTTTATCTTCTCTTCCATCTCCTATCTCTAATTCCTTCTATCTCTGATCCCCAATGGATTCGATCTTTCAACAAAAACCCCTTTGACAACGGTGTACCTTAGTAAACTCCAATACTTCGATCTCTAATAGGTGGAGTCAATACTCTAGAGAATGGCCTCAAGAAGAAGGCTTAGGAATTCCTCACTCGATCAACAAAGGGAGTGGATGTGGTGGTTCTAGGGGGGATGCTGCAGAGATATAGATATTGTGACCTCACAACTGGTTGCTACTCCTCACTCTCGTACCGATTCTAGAGAGGGTGGCTCAAGTGGGTGTTGTAGAGTGGATTTGACCTTTCAACAAAAACCCCTCTGACAACGGTGTACCTTAGTAAACTCTGATACTTCGATCTCTAATAGGTGGAGTCAATACTCTAGAGAATGGCCACAAGAGGAAGGCTTATGAATGTCTCTCTCAATTGATAGAGGGAGTGGATGTGGTGGTTCTAAGGGGAATGCTACAGAGATAGATATTGTGACCTCACAATTGGTTGCTACTCCTCACTCCTAGAGAGGGTGGCTCAAGAGGGTGTTGTAGAGGTAGAGATGCAATATCCCCATCTTACTAGTCTAATGGAAACTTATCACCTTCAAGGTTTGTCACTCCTATAGGGCCATCTACTCCCATGACTCTAGTTTTCACTTAGACATTGGTAGTAGGTGGCATTCCTATGGGTGCTAATCTGAGAGATACCACCTCTACAAGTCTAGAGGTCTCCTAGCTATACCCAAGAGCATAGTTGTAGGCAAGGGAGGGTGCATCTTAGACATATTCCACCAAGGTATAGATATCTAGTGGATGAGAAAACACATGCTAAAATCATGAATTATGAGAGGAGCAAAGTGATAGCTCGCATGACAAAGTTGTACCAACAAGTATTTAGGCACAAAATTTTAGACCATTGGAAAAATGTACCGGAGGGAAGCAACAAGAGAGATGTACCGGAGGGAAGCAACAAGAGAGATGTATTCCACAGGATGGATGATGAATTGTATGCATGCATACATGTCACGTAGACGATCAAGTGTACATAAGGTAATTAAAAGCTACTTCAAAGCCTCAACAGTTGGATGTAGAGGATTTGTAGAATCTAGGGAAGGAGGCCATCGACTCTAGGACGATGATGGCAATTGTAAGAGGTAGGGAGGGTATGACTAGAGGCAAGGGCCGTGCATCATCTAAGAGTGGCAATGGAAATAGAACTTATTTGGAGGATTTTATAAGTTTTTTTGTTGCTTTCACTTTCTTATTTACAATATCACTTGCACTAATACCATTATTTCTAACAATGCTACCTTGTCTTTTTTATAGCACTCTATTACAAACCATGATCATATAGGTTTGGAGACTTCATATGCAAAAAGACATTGTCTCATTATACTCATCAATAGATTATATGTGCACCACGACCCAATTAGTCATCCATCTTGTTTTCAGTCATTAATTTCTTTGTTATGCAATATGTATTGTGGATTAATCACTAGTTATTTATATTGTAGAGTTATGCTCCATTTCATCGGGACGAGATCTCAAATGGTGAGGATTTGTAGAAGTCACGTGGATTCGTAGAGTATATATTCTTTTCTTTATTTTTGGAATCTCCTCTCTATCATTCCATGTAGTTCTATGAATTATCATTAGTTTGTACTTATTTTTTATAAAAATAATGACTTTTTTTTTCAACATCTCATGATGCACATGTTTCAATGATGATTGTGTACTCAAAATTTACTTACTTTATGAAACATTATTCAACACATGGTGCTAAAAGAGTGACAGGGTAGCAAACCCTGCTACCTACATTCTTTTCTTTGTAATCGTTAATGTTATTGATTTATTATACATGCCACTATTAGCATTGGTAAATGAGTTAAAAAGCATCACTAGAGATGTATATATCGATGTATTTAGTGACTATGGGATAATTTTTTAGATGAATATTTTCCTCGCTATAGACATCAATATATGGCCTATATCTTATAGTATTAAAAATGTCAAAAACACCTCAAGAAAGATCAAAGAGATACATCTTCACATTTACAACCTAACCCAAGCTAACTGAGGAGATTGATATAGATCCTTTTACATGCAAGTAGGCCTAACCACACATCCCTATACTTAGAACTTCAAACACACTCCTACAAAGGCTAGAGTTAGAAAACATTCACCCATTAAATTTGTTCATGAGGACTATGACATCATAGGAGTTATTAAAGTAGTGCACATTATGAGGGAGGTCAAGTGCACAAACAAGCATTGCAACAAACTTTCATCTAGCAAGCATCCAAGTGTTTCTCCCTCCACTCGACCCTTGTGCCTACGTGATACAACTATTATGTTTAGCTCCACCAGATCTGTACATGACATCCTATAAGTCGGCCTAGCTAAGGGTTGAACTCCTCGGCAAGAGATCAATCCTACGATCTACACTCTTGCAAAGAGGCAACCTGGAACTTGTTTGAGACCTTCTTCAATCAACCGCATCATACAAAGCCGTAGTTGGCCCCCACATTTCAACTCTTTTTCTTATTACTTCTTAGTAATTCCTATGGGACATTGAACATCCACTTGTTCTTCATGTTTCACCTTAGATGTCTCTATTGCTTCAACCTAGTACTTCATCGATTCTATCTCTAGTAAGCTCTTAGCTTATTCCTCATGTTTATAATTCCTTTACTAGCATCTTTGGGACCCATACTTGTGTGACACTATCCTTTCGAGTACTTGTGTTGCTCACCTTTGTGACCATCAACCTAGTATCCCCTACATTGCCCGTCAACATTGTATTGTGCCCCTTGTATCTTGTGTGAAAGTGTGATATCCACACCATTGCCTATGGGGTTTGTAAGTAGATTTTATTATTCCTTGTGCCCATTATTTACACGACATGGTTGTCTATCCAATCCATGCCCAATATGCCTTCAAAGTCATCGATCAAGTTGTAAGACCCCCATCATGAGGAAAATTCATGTGAGCAACAAACATTGAGTGGGTTCCGACTTGAATGTGAGACAAGGTCTGTGCGATAGAATAGCAAAAAGGTGATCTTTGTAGATCTAACCTTTGGGTTAGATAGAGTAGTTATGCTAGTAGCAACTCAAGCCATAATGCATTGAGTTGCGGATTGTGGAAATTATTAAGGATATCCTTATTTTGAGATCTTGGCAACACAAAAGCAACCCCTAGCTAAGGAGGTCTAAAGGGGGCTAATGGTCCCTTGATGAGGGTCCAAGGGCAATGCTTCTACAATATGTCTATGCATGTGTATATAAATGTGTATATACTCGTGTGTGTGTGTGTGTGTGTGTGTGTGTGTGTGTGTGTGTGTGTGCGTGCACGCACACATGGATACATTTACAAGCTCTAGTTACATGACGTATAACTATGTAATTGAGACTAAGAAAATAATTATGATGTTAGTATACTTAGTATTTATAATAATAAGTATCTATTTTCTAGAGATCACATAAATATTAAGTATACAAGCTCTGATTACATCACAAGTGAAACCTCCACACTCGAGCAAGGCTTAAACCACATATTTTAAAGGTTAACCAATGCTCTTTAATACTAAATGGCACATGTAGAACGATCCAAAACCTACCTAAGCTTTTCAAAGAAATGCATAATTTCTTCATAAAGTTGTCGAAATATTCAATCCTAAAAGTGTGTAGTGTGCTCTTTAATACTAAATGGCACATGTAGAACGATCCAAAACCTACCTAAGCTTTTCAAAGAAATGTGTAACTTCTTCATAAAGTTGTTGAAATATTCAACCCTAAAAGTGTGTAGTGTGCTCTGTGTATGTGTTAACGGCACATGTAGAATGTTCCTAAACCTACCTACGCTATTAAAAGAAATGTGTAACTTTCATAAAGCAATAGAAATATCCAACCCTAAAAGTGTGGTGTGGCCTATGTGTGTGTTCTTTGTCTGTGCACGTGTACACATTGAATAAACACTATAATGGATTGAAGGTTCTTTCCCTTATGCCCAACTCCATTGTTCAAGATATACCTTAGCTGCGTGAAATATAATGAAAGACATGTAAGAGACTTTGACCAAGACGATAAATGAGTTTTTACATAATATTCCCTTTTTAAATGTGTACATGGATATAGACTCTTTTTTGTCTAAAGCATATCATTCAATGATCTTCAAACTCAAGCCATCTCTTCTTGGAAATGGACTTCTTTGATTATGCCCCTTGACCCTAAACTTGGAATCATACAATGATGTTTGGATATATTTACGTAATTAAGGACTGTATGTGGATATGGGCTCCTTTTGGTCTAAATCATCTCATTCAACAATCTCCAAACTTAAACCATCTATCATCAAATATGGACTTCTTGGTTTTTGCCCTTTGACCTTCAGACTTGAGCCATCTCCTCTTCGATATGGGCTTCTTTGCTTAAGCCCTTGATATTTATCTTTGTTGCCTAGTGTGAGCTTCTATAGCTTTGTGAAATCTAGAAAAGGGGCTATAGACTGACTTTGTGTGCCCATAAAATTTTATTAATCCATCTTCGAGTGGAATCTTCCAGTTTCCAAATCCATGAAAGATAGTCTACATATAGCACCATAGTAGCATCTGGATAGTGCAGGTAGACCAGGTAGCATGTGGTGCTGTCTTTTTTCAGCTGAAACACAGATCTTCCTTTGTATTCTATCATGTGCATTGCATGAGCTTCATAATGGGAACCAATTAAAGCTAGTAATCTACTTGGCAAGACAACTACTCAATTACGACCCCATCAAAGATACCTCACTATGCATGGAACGCAATATTTGTTTAATGTTCTGTATGTAAGCAAAGCTTGCTTCCCTTTGCTGTTTGAAAAGTGAAGCGAGCAAGATATAGCGCCAGAAACTTCACTACGATATGCTAACCATGGAAATTTAGTGGGCTGTGGGCACCACCAAGCCAACTGGTGTGCGCACTGCGTACATATATAAGAGATATTATAATAATGAGCATAACGTGCTGTTTCGAAAGCTTTTTGACACGATTTCTGCGGGGTATCATCTTTAGCAGGTTGTCCGTATGCGCTTTCTTACAAAAAGCTTGTATACAAAAATTGGCACAATATATAAATTACCAAAATAGAGATACCATTAAGAAATTATCAGGATAGAGATATTATTTGCCAAGGAAGAGATTTAAGCATGCCATGGGATTAATGGGAAGTGAAGATTTCGGACTAGATGGAGGACGAGTGTTATTTCTGCAAGAGTGCTGAAATACATGTGACGGGTCACGGGGGTCTTACGGGCATGTTTGAGTGATGTGAAGAAGACACAGGCAAGATTCTTCCATTTGTAAATGCAAGAGTACTTCTAACTGATACTGAAAACTCCTAGAAGGCAAAAACATGTAAAGGCTGACAATGTTGATATACTGCAGGAAGCTGGTGATGAAAGTACTAGCACTACCGTTTTGGAGCCCACAGCTGTTGACAACAAATGCAAGACGATCATGGAAGTACTGGTTCTTTGCTGGAAGTATTTGATCGACCCTGTCAGGTGTCTGGTTCTCAGGTTATAAGCTTGGCCGCAAAGCAGGAAGCTTCCGTTTCATGAGGATAAATCAATAAGTAATTCACTAAGTTAAGTGGGAGGATGGATGATGGATCTAGAAAAGGCGACCCATCTCTGCCTCTCTTGATCTGGCTCAAACGTGAAGCAATTAGTAATGATGGAAACTCCCCTACTCGAGGAAATTACAAGAAATGCATCAGAGTTTGGTAAGAGTGTTTACGATTTCTAGGCGCTAGACTTGTTACCCGCAGTCTCTAGAGAGACTGTCAGTGAAGAAAATATTTTCTAAATCGGGAAGGGGCAAATGGTAGACCTTTCCCAGGACACACTGATGATTGGGTTGACAAAGAATGTCCCATCTGGGAAAAGCAAAGAGAGAGCAGGTCTCCCGTCTGGCAGCTTTCCTTTGTGCCCAATATCAACTCGGTTGGTAGTATTTACAGTGCATTTTCAACAACATGACAACCCCTTGGAAGCCTACCTGCGACCGTGCGAAGGGGCTCTAATACATCTGATAGAAGAACTACAAGAGAAAACGAGCCTGGAAAGCTTACCTGCCCTTCCATGTAAATCTTAACGCACTGGCACTCCACACGAACATTTTAGTGTGCAAATGGGTTACACTTTTCCATCTGCTGCATGTTACAAAGACACTTGTAGAGTGAATGGAGACTTTGTGGAGTAACTTGGGGCTTGAGAAGGGACAAATCCACACTCCAGTAAAGCTCGGCCTTGCGGGGGTAAGCAACGTATAAAAAGCTGTATGGTACATGAGGCCTTAATTACAAGTTCGCAGCTAGACGCAGGTACAGGTCCAGACAGCATGGCCGACGCCGTGGCTGCCCGGGACGTAGGTCGGCCTGGCGACACACTGCCCGTAGAGAGGACTGCACCCAGGGCACTGGTTGTGGCAGGGCGGCGGCTTGGAGCCCGGCTGGCCGCCGCCACCAGCATTCATATTGGCCATCACCCCGCCCATCATGGCGCGACGGTACCTAGGGTAATCCGCCCAGTCCTGCCGCACATCAAGCCATTAATTATTACGAATGTATAGAAGCGATAACACAGATTTTAATGCGCCGGCCCTACACCGGACAACCATGTAAAGAGATTAATTATCACAGTGGTAAGAAGTTAGAACGACTCACGAGACGATAATTACGATAACAAAAATTAGAGCAACATACCTCAAGCAGCCAAGCATCCTTGGCGCTGATTCTCCGACCTAGCTTATACGGGAGCCAGTCTGCAATAAAAGGCAGAGATCTCTCTCTCTCTCTCTCTCTCTCTCTCTCTCTCAGAGGCACGTCATAAGATCAATTCCAAAGGAAATGCATATACATGGCACTGTCGCTGCGGGAAGATCTTTGAGGTAGGGCCCGAGCATACGCACCGTTGTCGGAGTCTAGGTGACGGGCCTCCATTCGTGGGTGGGGCTGATGATGAGACTGTGGCTGTTGCTCCACGAGCAGGAACCACGCCGCCGTCCACCACGACAAGACAAGCAAAAGCGCCAACACCAGCAGCACGCAGCCCCGGACGCGTGGGCCCCCCACGATGCTCAACGGCGCTGGGATCACCCTCGGCAACCTGCACCAACTGGAAGACGACGAAGAGGAAACGGCAGCCATTTCCGTGAATTTTTTAAGCAGGTTTGCCACAATGTTTTCAAAGGGGTCGTGACTCGTGAGTAGATGGAGTAAGGGGTTCGCAGACAGGCTCTTCCGGCTAAACGCGAGCGGCGAGAATAAACGAGAGAGTGAGGGGAAACAGGCCGTGAGGACTTAGGAGAGCTATCAGTCATCGCGTCCTTTTTCCCTCAAAACCAAGCTGTCAGGCGGCTGCCGCTGCTGCATGTTTTTTTCTCGGTTTTACAAAAGCCTTTGTCCAGCCCCATCATCAAGAACGTCCTTGCGTATCGATTGCGACGTATGGCGCCTCCCATATGTCAGAGACCACTGTATCAACATTTATCCATATGGGCTAACTCCTGAGTTCTGATTCCTGAGTCCTCGCTAGGGCTGTAGCAGCAGCGCAACGAATCCTTCGCAAGGAATCGCAACCTAGCTTTCATTCCTAAGCGCTCTCTCTCTGTCTCAAGGCTAGTAAGGTTATTGGGACAACAGCAATTCCCATTCCCATCGATCGAGGGTCAGCAGGGCTAGTTAGGTTATGGGACAACAGCAATAATTCCTATCGGCCGAGGGAAAAGGCTGGTGCAAGCATCGGCCACTCGTAAGAAATACTATGGTGGCCTTTTTCATGTTTAATACTATTAACTAACACACGCGTAGGCACGGTCCTCAAAAACTGGATGCAACCATAAGGCCGGCGATAGGCACATGCTACAGCCGAAATCCTACTCCCATTAGGGTAAAGGGGCCAATAAATTAGTGCCTTCCAAAAGGAAAACACAACCCAATCCAATTGAGTGACAATTTTAGGAGCAAGATGTGGCTCTTTTAGTCACTTAACAATGTAATATGAGTTTTGTAAAATTAGTGACCCTAAAATTAGCCATGTAAGATTTTTTATACTTTAGATTTTGTAAAACCCTAAAGCAATGCATCCTTGAATGTCACTCCCCTCACTGCCCCTCTTTTATGAACTTTCTTTTGTTGGTAAAAACTAAGGTCACTTGATAAAAATATCAAAATATCCCAATATTTTTTCTTTGAGCTCTATATAATATAAATAGTTTGACTATTAAAAAACATTTATACAACTCACTTGGAAAAAAAAAATATAATGGAGGATTGCTAGATGACAATCTATTGGCCCCTTTACCCTAGCACTAGGTGCAACTAAGCCTGTCCATTCCAAATGGTGCTAAATAGTTAGGGTACCATATGAAATATACACTCCTCGTTTTGGAACTCCCTTTCATTTGAAACCTAAATGTATTCAATCAGTCACACATATGGTTGTGACACGAACATTGCTCAATCTTTCACTAGCTTAGTAGGAAATGAGATTGACGAGAGCAAGTAAACATTCTCCTAAATGTGTACTAAAGACTATTAAAGGCCATTATTCCCTCTTCGACATGCTGTGGCCTCTAACAACATGCATGCAATAGGAAAACGACCATGGGTGGGAGGAGACGTGCAAGCAAGACAATAACAATGTGATGGAGTCGATGACATGATTTTCTACATGTAGTAAAGGATCCATAACTAGACATAGCGGAAGTAGAACACAAGCTTCAAGCTAATCTAGCAAAGCTCAATGAGGGTTGGAGGGAGGCGATTGTTGGTAAGCATGTTTTCAAAGCCCTAGTATACATTCTCCTTGTCCCCTTGAACAAGCTACACAAAGGTATATTGACTTCATTACCACTAGGCTCTTCTTTTACTTACTTGGGAGACCTCTTTTGTTGGTTCACAGCTATATACCAGGTGTGTGCTACCCTAGTCCAATACCAATTTATTGCAAAGGCTTTCTACCTTACATTGGTTGGATCAAACAGGGAAAGAGCTTGGAAATTGGACTCTACTGTGGGCTATCAAGGTAAATAACTTGATATATTAAGAGTTGCAATGTATTACGTGGAATTATTGTCAAGAGAACTTATTAAGTTTTCTTTAATCTGATTCACATAATTTTCTCTCTCTCTCTCTCTCTCTCTCTCTCTCTCTCTCTCTCTCTACTCTTTGCATCCCTTGTATCCTCAACCCCTATGGTTAGACCTTCAACCCTACATGATAACAAGGTGTTCTTGTAGCATGAGCATCTTGTATGGACACTCTGGTTGAGCTCCCTTTGTAGCTTGAAGGCAAGTTCCATAATTAGGCATCAACAATCAGAAAGGTTTTATATCTTCCCTCCATCATCACTCCCCAAGGACCTCTTAAGGTTAAAAGGCATGCTTGTATCTTGTGGGGCCACAAGAACAAACTCCTAAAGTGTTGGAACTATTGAATTTGTGTGGTATTGAGCTCTTTATCAAGGTTTGATCCTTGCCATTCCCTCATTTTTGCTACCTATGTAAAGAAAGTGGCCATTTTTTCCATGCCTATCCAAAGAAAATACAAACAGAGAACGGTCTTAGCTCTAAAAGAAAGAAGAATATGTAAAGAAGGAGGTGAATCCAAAGCAATTAGAGAGTCATGAAAGTGTTTCTAATAATGCACCTTAGTGGGAAGTGAGTGCCTCTAGAAGCACCCTAAAGGAGAAAAGAAAAAAGAGCATGTCAAGACAAAGGATCAACTTGAAAAGGGCATTGAACATGGAGGCTCTAAAGACAAGCAAAGTAAAAATAGCAATAAGGAGAACTCCCCTCTACATATTGGTAAAGGTAAACAAAAATATTCTAAGTATGGTAAGCTCTTTCTTAAAAAGCAAGCTATACTGCCCTTATTTGATATAAAATTCTACACTGCTTTGGATGGTGATGAGATATTGTAGAACCCCCATGATGATTTGCAATATGCATAAGGAGTCTATGAAACTAAAGGTAGTCTCTTGGAATTGTTGGGGGTAAAGGCGCCTTCGTCTAGCCACCTGTGTATTACTACACTGACAGTACCCGCCATTGCACACTGCAGATGGCGGTACTGCAGGTGGCAGACACCCGTCATAGTCACTTATTCTTTATTCTTTTATTGAGAGTTTGAATAAAGGAAGGCCCAGCCACACATTGTGGTTGTCGGAGTTTCCACTTTGAGTTTTACACTCTCTCTTGCTCCTACTCTCCATTCACCATAGCTCTCACCGCCAAGCTTCTTCCTCCTAGGTTCCACTTCCCTTCATTAGGAGAAATATGGACTCTCTTTTTTGCCCCTTAAGGAGTGAATAAACAAATATAGGCCTAACCAATGAGAGAGCTGGGATTCCAGATTCATGTAACATGAATCTTCTAGCCATATCTTGGACCAAATCTTCCCTCAGCAATAAAATAAGGGAAAAGGGGAGTACAAAGCTGTCACTTCTTGGAAGTTTGTGCCTCGAATTTTCATTTTCTTATTTTTTATGTTTGACTTTTCTTTTCTCCCCTTTTCAGTTTCCCCCTCTTTTTTAGGCGGAACTCAAATTTGTCATATCTCTTTCCCCGCTTCTTCTTTCCTGACGAAATTTTACAGCCTCACTGTTTCTTGCCATGTCTGTAACCCTGTAAAATTTCATTTGATTTACACAAGCACAGAGAGAGATTCATGTGTTTCATGAGAGCAGAGCTTGTTTTACCAAAGCCCTAAGATTCTCTTCACAAAACTCTACAGGTATATTTTTCTCTTCCATAGATGTTCTATGGTAAAGTTTTATCTCGTTTGGAGAAAACCTGTGCAAGTTATGTGCATTCTCTGACATGTAATTTCTTTTGTTTTGATGCTCTAGGAGTCTCTTACAGTCAATAATAGTGACATTTTGAATACTCAACTTCTTCTTCAACATCTTAGGGTTTCTCTGTAAACAAAGTTACAGGTATATTGTCTTGTTTTTTTGTTGCTCCACTGTTAAATTTTATCTCGTTTAGACAAAATGTATACAAGTTACATGCATACTGAGATTTCCTTTGTTTTTTTACTCCAAGAATCTCCGAGGGTGAAGAACAATGATTTATTAAGAACTCAACTTCTACAACATCTTTGGGATTTTGAACACTCAACTTCTTCTTCAACATCTTAGGGTTTCTCTGTAAACAAAGTTACAGGTATATTGTCTTGTTTTTTTGTTGCTCCACTGTTAAATTTTATCTCGTTTAGACAAAATGTATACAAGTTACATGCATACTGAGCTTTCCTTTGTTTTTTTACTCCAAGAATCTCCGAGGGTGAAGAACAATGATTTATTAAGAACTCAACTTCTACAACATCTTTGGGATTTTGAACACTCAACTTCTTCTTCAACATCTTAGGGTTTCTCTGTAAACAAAGTTACAGGTATATTGTCTTGTTTTTTTGTTGCTCCACTGTTAAATTTTATCTCGTTTAGACAAAATGTATACAAGTTACATGCATACTGAGCTTTCCTTTGTTTTTTTACTCCAAGAATCTCCGAGGGTGAAGAACAATGATTTATTAAGAACTCAACTTCTACAATATCTTTGGGATTTTTTGCAGAGAAAGCCACAGGTATATTGCCATTTTTTACTACTGTTCCATGGTTAAATTTCAACGCATTTGGACAAAGCCTATATAAGTTATATGTATGTGTTGACCCAATATTTCTTTTGTTTTTGTACTACAGGAATTTGTCAGTGAAGGAACAATGGTCTTGCTATAAGTCAACTTCTTGTTCAACATATCTAGGGATCTTTGTGAAAGAAATTACAGGTATAATGTTTCTTTTTTAAATTGATCCATTTAAATTTAATTTCATTTGGAGATAACATTTGCAAATTATACACATGTTAATAGGTAACTTTTGTATTTGGTTGTTACAGATGTCTTCACGGAGGAAAAATATCAGTAGCATACTTGCAGTGGAGGTCTTCAATAGGAAAGATAATGGCGGTAATTGGATTTGTGATAAGTATTATAAGTTGGATTGGATTTTGATGCACCCAAGTACTCGAGGGAGTTTCAAGGTCAAGCGCAAGGATGTTGCAAACCCTAGCAAACATTGGAAAGGTAGAATTCTAGAGTTCAGAAAAGTGTTTAATGGCACAAGTGCAGTAACAGAAGTGTTGATTCAACATGTTTATACGCATAAACAAATCTCTGTACACGACGAGAACAACATTGCAAATTATAAACAAAACAGTAAGTTGTTAAATTTTATCATTGATTATTCTTTTGTATCAGAGTTGTTTTTAAAAGTCTTTGCAATATTCTAATTCAGTCTTGTTTGATTGACAGCTCTATATCCATCGACTTTGCATGAATGCCAGAATGTGGAATGTTTAAGCGGCAAGATACATGTTTAGCATGAAGAGATAGGTTCTTTGATCTATGATAATACCTCTATAAGTCAACTTGCCACTCAAAATATCTTTTTTTATAATTCATTGTATGTGGTAGAAAGCCAGAGATTGCAGCATGTCCCATTGCCGCCATTGTCTAGTGGTGAATGGTTCATTGGTAGCTTGGAGTTGTCAGGAGCTTGCAAGTCGAAGATAAAATCTGACATCAATAGTGCTATGAAACCCACCACAGGCTCCAAAGATGTGCATCTTAATTGGTTTATTCCATTCTCATTGTTTGCACATTTGTTTGGTTCATGTGATGTTTTGAAGAAAACAAAGATTACTTATCAATGCAAGTGTCCATCCGAGGAATGGATGAGTCAGCTATTGGGTGAGTCTTGGGAAGTCAAAAGAACACATTTTGATGAGACGATTGAGTGCAGGGTCAACCAATCTGATATTACATTCAGGTAAAACTTTTTTACTACTTTGCATACCTTGATTTAATTGACATAGGTCTCGCTTAGATGAATTGTTATGTTAGTCGCATTGATCACTTACCATTATTTTTGTTTTTATTACAGGTATTTCATTGCTAGACAAACTCTGTGCGTTCGCTTTCGATATAGAAGATGGCGACTTTTGCGAGGGGAGTGAATCAGCTTGGATCAAGATATCCGAGATGACACACATACAGCGCTCGTAGATGTGGTAATCTTGTGGAGTGGTCATAATCCTTTCGTAGTCAGTGCAGAGAGTCATTGGCCCATTTATTTTCTGAGACAAGAAATCCAATTAATGTCTAGTGAGCCCCTCTACAACTTCTATTTCAAGTTAGATAATAGAAAAGTCAGGACTCGTAGTGAGCAATCCATGACATGTAAACAATGTGCTTCTCCACATATCCTTGAGATAGTGGAATCCTTGTAAAAAAACTTTATAAAGAGCGAATACATACCTTTTTTGAACTTCTGAGTACTTTAAATTTTAGTTTACTGTGATCCAAGCGTGCGATAATACATACTGTAATTACTCAATCGTGCAGTTAAAAATCATAATTAAATTGCAGAATAGAGGTCTATAATCTAGAGAATATTGTCTTTGCACAATGATATATTGTAGCGCATCTCTGCTGCTCGTTTATTACATTTTAATATTAAATTGGATCCAAAGGGAATTTCAAGGCCTTTTAGATTTATTTTCTTTAAAAAATTATATATTTTCTCTCGTTAGACTTGAATATACTCAGCGACCCAAACATATTCGAGGATATAATAATGTAGAACGAAGCATTTGTCTGTATGAGTAATTTTAACAGTGACTTTAAAGTACTGAAATAAAGAAACTAAGGTAAGAGTTTTAATTTGAAACTTTAGAATTAATAACTTTATAAAGAATCTTTATTTAAAACCCTAGACACATAAAAGCTATAACTCCAAACTCATTTTCGCTTTCATTCTCCACTTCCCTACACTTGTGCTCTCATTCCTTCTCTCTTTGTGTGCCATGGCTACCACTCCCGCCTTCGCCGCATGGATCAGTTCCACATGCTACGCGCACATAGGGGACCAGATATACCCTAGGTTTTGCGTGACCTTGAGTCTAGAGAGCTCGCTTTCCGCTGTAGACCCTGACTCTAGTATACTAGCATCGTTTTGTGATGCAGTGAACCCTCTCACTTGCTCTATTCCTGACTCCACTCTCAGGTGGGTTCCCATGGATTTTTTGTATAGTTTGTGTGCCGGATCCAGCCATGCAAAGGTGATAAGTCGAGCCCTGGTGCATGTGGGGCAACATCTCCGCGCTAGAGCAGTGCCCACCTCGTCACAGGACCACGTCACGATGGATCTCATTGAGAGGGATGCCACCTTTGCCATATATGTTATGTGCACTGAGGTGCAAGAGGACAGTGACGAGGACATCGACGCACCTTCTCGGCCACTATTAGAGTACTTTGAGAGGGAGCCTAAGGAGATCACTCTCGATCTGAGTGTTGAGGCAGCACAGAGCCTGGCCATTGTGCACCCACCTCCCTGCCCTGATGAGATGCCCACGAGCGAAGAGCCACCCCTCTCTTCTCTCCATGCTATCACCATCGAGGGGGTGGAATATCTACTCATGCAGGATGTGCTAGAGTTGTTGGAGCTTAGGGAAGAAGAACTATACTGTATCATGGTGCGTGATGCACCTAGTGATTTCATAGATTTTGATTTACAGGATGCCCCACCACATGTTGATGAGGTGGCTCGTTATGATGGCACGAGCATCGATGACATCTCTGCCATTGTGAGCATCCAGGAGCAGATTGAGAATGCGGCGCCACAGTATCAGATCTCTGATGAGGAGTTCGAGCGGTTGCAGGAAAGCCTTTTTGGTCCTCGACCCGACTATGCAGTGCCTACCCAGGAGAGAGACGAGGGCAGCCCAGTGGTAGGAGCAGACCTGGATGCTCCATTACAGCGGCAGATAGATGATGCAGAGAAGGTAATGTTCTCGGTTTCATATGAAACTTAACCAGTAGGGCCTCTAGGGCATCGGGAGCACACACATCTGTTTTTGTCGGGATCGGGCCCCCAGAAGTGCCCTGGCCGGAGGCTCGCGTCTGGGGGCCTGAATCTGCAGATCGGGCCCCCAGAAGTGCCCTGAGCCTCCGGCCAGGGCACTTCTGGGGGCCCGATCCCGACAAAAACAGATGTGTGTGCTCCCGATGCCCTAGAGGCCCTACTGGTTAAGTTTCATATGAATATGATTTATATATCTTCAGCACACTCCATGCATAGTGAGTCTGATACTGAACTTGTGTGTTGCAGGAGATTGTCTATATAGATGAGTTTTCATCTAGGCAGGGTGGCCGATCTGGTAGCCAAGGAAGGGTGCAAGACTCGGCATTGAAGGAGTATGTTGGGCAGCTTGTCAACGACATTATTGTATTTCATAAGACATGCTCCCCTGCTTTTGCAGAGAACTTCTTGAAGTTGAGGGCACTAACAAAGGCTGGGCCCTTCAAGACCATCCCGACCAACTCCAGCCTGGAGAAAGTAGTGTTGCTTCGATGTTCGAAGCTTCTCTACTTATTCACGAGTACTAGGTCTGGCCCACTTTTCTCCATGGTGGCCCGTGGCATGGTTGCCGGTGTTGAAGACCCCACTGTCATTAGACAGGAACTATTGGGGCAAAATGTATTGTTGCCTATGATCAAGAATAGCTCTGACCATGGGGAGCCTAGCTCCAAGAAGCCTAGGAGAGAATAGATGTACTTATTGCCTACTGATATCGCATCACTGATGTAGTGCACTTTGTAATCTTCTCTTCAAGTAATGAAAACTGATGTTTGTTGGATTCGCGTGCAATGTAGTTTGTGATACGTGTCATTTACTATTTTTTTTTACTTGAATGTTACATTTATTTATCGAATTTATACGTAACACGATTCGTACCCTAAATTTAATACACAGTGCTTTATCGAATTCGTGCGCAACATGTATTTGTTCGAACGCATGTAACGATAACTCAACGACGTAAATAAAATAAATATCAAGTGACTAAACAAAAATAAGACGCGCCAAAAACTTTGTATTTGTATTAATAATAATTTTACATGGGGTCCATTAGGACCAAGGCTTTACAAAATGTCTTCAGAAGCTACATTCCATGTGCTTTTGAGTTTGTACACCTCTATCCTTGCTGACCTCCGCGAGGACTATCTTTCCATCGCCGAAAGAACCTGACTATCCGCAGATCCCTCTCGGTGACAGTGACCCTCCTTGCATGCACCGCTGCATAGACTGAGTCTCCAAATAAGTCTACGAGGTAGGCTTCAGCAGCTTCTTGTAGTGTGAGGAGGGCCTGGGCAGTCCAGCGATCCGGTTGTTTCGCGCGTGATGTGTTTGGAAACTGGTTCCTGTTGTTCATGATCAATATGCCCTCCATGATCTCCCGCACCAACTTTTGGAATGGAGCCTTCGGTATCAGGAGGTGAGTGGTCTTCTGGTAGTGGCGGATCTCGCGAAGAGCCACTGTGCCTGGCTTCCATCGACGCTTGCGATGCTGGCGTGGTGGTGGTGGTGGTGGAGCTGGAGGACGTGGCTGCCGTATGGAATTTCCAGGGGGGTATCTCCGGGCCGCTTGCTTGGTGCGTACCATGTCTTCTAGGAGAGAGAACTCAGAACTCAAAAGTGAAATGTGTAAAATGAGGTGAAACTTTAAACTTATAGCCAAACTTTTCAAAAACCCTAAAATTTCAATTAATGAATCCACGCTTAGGAAAAATATCACCAGTGCTCCGATTCACATGAAATTTTACCTGTAGGCTCCTCAAGGACACATCAACCATCCAAAATTTTTTTGGCCCCAACAGAAGCCTCTGGATCACCTGTCCGGAGGCTCGCGTCTGGGGCCCTGAATCCCCAGATTCAGGGCCCCAGACGCGAGCCTCCGGACAGGTGACCCAGAGGCTTCTGATGGGGCCAAATTTTTAATATAAATGAGTTTTTCTAATGCCCAGCATGAGGGTGAAGTTTCACCAGATTCCGATTTATAAATTTGACGGTTCAATCTTTTTTTGAAAATGCGTTAACTGCATTATACTGCACTGATAATGTATTGTCAACCTCGCAACTGTAGATTAAATGTATTGATAATGAGTGTGTGCAACTGCAGATTAAATGTATTGTCAACCTCGCAATGCGAAACATTGGAAACTTAAAAATTGACAAAAAATAAATCATGGGCAAAATGGAATATCGCATCAGATATACTGTTGCCAAACCACTAAATATAGTAAGGATATAGTGCATCGGCCCATGTACAACTGATCACCGACGTGTACGTGGTGGCACATTGAATTTATCCTCAACAAAACTACTTACAAAATTGGAAACTTGAAAATTCACACAATGCGAAACATGGTCAAAATAGAATATCACATATTGGATTTAGCATTGCGAAACTATGAAATACACGGTAGATAGTGCATCGCACCAAGTACGACTAGAGCTAGGGAAAATTTAGCTCCATTTTGCAGGCCACTACTATCAAATACTTGAAGGTCTATTGGAAAGATAACCCAAAACTAAGATCCTTACAATCTACAACCAAACCTGAGCTAAAAACATAGATCCAATTACAAGGTAGCTTCTCAAAGCATATTGTTGACATTAAGATTAAATGCATCCTTGTTATTGCGGATCCTGCGAACAAGAACCAGATCTATGGGCTTAATAGTGATACGTCGGGCATGAATGGCTAAAAGTTGACCATCACTCATTAGATCAATCAAGTAGCTTTCAACTGCTTCTTGGAGAGCAAGCAAGGCTTGGCTTGACCATCGCCCCACATTCCTTGCCTGGTTCCTCGAAAAGAACTTGTGATGATGCCCTGACTGTAGATCTTGCAGTATTTCTCGCACCAACCTGGAGAATGGTGCCTTAGGAATAATCAAGTCGGCACTCTTCTGGAATTTCCTTATCTCGCGTAGCGCAGCTGTGCCTGGTCTCCATCTTCGCTTTTTATGTGTTGGAGGGCGTGTATTACGAGTTGGAGCAGTAGTGGGAGGTGGAGCAGCTGGAGCATGTGGACCACCATTTCTGGACAATGGCGAACCATCATTATCGACCATACTAGGGCCACCATTGTTGGCCACAGTAGCGCCACCATTATTGGCTGCAGTAGGGCCACCGTTATCGGTCACCAGGGGATCTTTGTCACTCACAGTACGCTCACTAGATTCGGAAGAGTGTTGAGCTCTTGCTCTCGCAGGCGCCTTTTTGATAGGAAGCTTGGAACGTGCCATGGCTGTGATAATGAAGGATAGAAAGGTGGAGGGTAGAGTGGAGAGCAATGGGAAAAAATGAAAGGAGAGACGACTTAAATATGAAACTTTCAAACTTACTGTGGTGTAAATGAATTTTAAATTTATCATTTCATTTCATTTCTCCACCCCATCCCTACCTCTCTCTGTCTCCTGACACCCCCCTCATGCCCCCCCTCTCTCTCTAGGCCAATGAATGTTCCAATGTTTAGAATTTTCATATCTTTGTCTTAGGATTTCAAAATGGACTTTTCATAATTAAAAAACAAAGTTCGAAATCGACTTTGAAAAATATAGTGACAAACCTTTGAAATTTTAAAGAAAATTTATAAGACATCTCATGTTAGAGATATGAGTATTGATGTGTCATATCCTTGGGACTTGTGCTCTCTTGTGGACTCTAAATGCATCAAAATTATTATCTTTATCTAGGTCTCCATTTTTTGCCATCTCTCTCTTGGGTTGCCAACCATTCTGCGTGCCGTTGTCTAGCTGTGCTGTTTTCATATCTTGCTTTTCTCACTTCATATATTGCCCTACTTATAGATTCTGCTTGAGATGTTTTGGACTTCTTTTCTTTTTCCTCGTATCGTATCTCTAGTCTCCTATACCACCATTGGAATAATTGCCTCACAGAATTGGAATCATTGATGCCACCTCCATGATCAGTTGCCTTTTGAAAAGCATAGCGAGCTTGCCAGTGAGATCTTTCCATGCCTTGAGTTGACCATATTGCCAAACTTCCTTGATCTGCAAAGTATGGACCATGTGCTTCAAGTATATGCTGCACAAGAAAAGAGATTAGAAACACAAAGTAATTCGAAATGATGATTTTTTTTTGCAATGGTGATAATACTGACCATGTAGTGTGTTATGCTATTTGTAGTCCATGCCTCCACCATGGACTTATGAAATTTAGCAGCTGTCTCTTTAAATGCATTGGCATCACCATCCATAAACCCCAACTTTTGTAAGAGAGCTGCTAATCTATCTAGGTGTATCCACACTTCTGCCTTCGCAATCCTCGTTCGTCCCCCATTGCTCCAATCTGAAACAGCAAGGTGCAACTTTTTCCATGCTTCGTACTTCTCTGGTTGTTTTACTAGTATATTGCCTTCCTCATCTCGAGGTGGAGATAAAAACTTCCTAGCCTTGGGTCCGCCAAAGCATGGTTTACAAGGAACATTTCCACTCTTCCCCGATTTTTTCTCGTCCTTTTTTATTTCTACTTGGCCTCCGTGCAATCCAACTTCAGAGAGGACTTGTTCTACCTTCTTGCATGTAGCATCAGATTCTGACACGGGCTGCATCTTGTATGCAAAGCATATATATTCATATACTAGCTTCTCAATTATTCTAACCAAACAATGCAATGTGCAAAAGTGAACCCTTGTTAGTGGTATTTCCAAAATAGGGCGCCAGTTTGGATCCACTGGAATTAGCATTCCATTTCTCATGACTTTCTGATCACGTGTCGGAGCACCCTGTTGTCCTGCCTTGGCAAGCCATTCTTTCTTTCCATCTTTCCCTTTCTTCCTAGTTTGCATGCAGTATATGCACGGAAATTTTGCATTTGCTGCATTTGATAAACCAAACATACACTTCAATGTTTTTAAATCACCTGCAAGATGCCATTCAACTTGATAGTCCCCAAACCCCTCAACATGTAAAACTGCTCCATTATTTTGCTGTTGAATAACACTGGGTATATTAGTGAGGTTAAAAAAAACTTTAAGTACTTCATGGTCCTCCTTTGGTACTTCAAATGCTGCAAGCCACCATATTTCATTCTCCGATTGTACACTGAAGTATAAAGGATGTTTTTCATCGATGTTGGGATCCAATGCTCGATTCATAAGTGTTATACTCACACGCTCAAGTTTTTGCCCCTTGATAATCTCACTCTCATCAAGTTTGAGGACAAACTTAAGCTTGCCTCTACATTCTTCCATAGACATATTGTAAAACTTGACCATAGCAATCTGAACCCTACATATATCCAATACAAAGTTGTTGGATGCATTTAATACAAAGGCAACTTCTTTGGAACCATACTTCAATATGTGTGTGTGTTCCAGATGCGTAGGCTCACCAATTAGTTCTAAAACTTTCTCATTTAGTTGTTTTCGAGCCTTCTTCACGTGAAATGGTTTTGGCAGAGGCATTACTCGCTTAGTATTGAAGACTTGCTTAAAACCTGTATCCAATTGTTGATAGAGCATACTATATGACTCAGAACTCATTCCCACCTTGTCACATAATCCCTGAGCATCTGTAGCAGTAAACAAGTTGCTCACATCCCTAAGACGTTCACTAGCAACACCATCCACAATGTCCCTGAATTTACGATTTTCCAATGCATTTTTTACCATATTCTTGCTAAGGACTTTGGCAATAGTATCATTCTCTGCATGAGGAAACATATTTCTCATTGTAGTAGATTGAGCATATATCCGTCTATGATATTGTCCACTTCCTTTGGCTAATTGGCCAATTGGTTTAACGGATCGGATGCGCCGACGTGCCCCTTTGGTTTTTAAAGTGGGCCCAATCTCCAAAGTTTTTGTGAGCTTCCTCTCTATGTTTTGATTCTCCTTCTCCAAGTCATTGACTTTAGACTGTAACTCCATATTCTGCACGTGTGTAGCATGCATAGCATCTTCAATGACAGACATTGCTTGTTGTAGGTTCTGGTTCTCTCTATCCTTCTCAGCCAATAATCTATCCTTTTCCATCAAAGACTGCATATTCCCTTGTAATCTTGTCTGCATATTTGTCAAGGTTTGATGAGCCCCTGCTATTCCTTGTGTGACAAGTCTGCACATGTATCCATACAATCCTTCATTGCCTTCACAAGCAAACTTTACAAATGATGTAAGCCCTTCAAATTGTGGTGGCCTTCGAGTGAGTGGATCAGGTGGATAAATGCACCCATCAACCCAAAGGTCCACATTTTTTTTCCCTGCATTTCTTTCTTGTTGCATCCTGCATCTTATTGCATCATCTCTTTCCACAGTTCTTTTGAACATTGGTGCATATTCATCCTCCAATTGAAAGTGAATATCTCTCTTTCTCTTGGTACATCCTGCACCTGCATTCTGCAAAAAAAAAAGTATGCAAATGTTAACTTGGATTAACATTCAAATAGCAGAACTACACCCCTTTGATTCACTATATCTGTGTTTTTTTTAAAACCCAGTTGGTTCTTGTCTCTTTCTCTTGCTTTCAGTCTTGATAGACCCTAATCAACCCCTAATCAGCCTGTAATCTTGGCTTTTAATCTACCTCTAATTAGCATCAAATCTTATCTTCTGTTCTATCCAAAATATTCTCTCTCTCTCTCTCTCTCTTTCTCTCTCTCTCTCTCTCAACAAAAATTCATCAAGGAAACCCTAAACACATTCATACTGAAGCTTGGCTAGTGGAAAACAATAACATCATCTTATCTTCTACCCTAATTTACTATCTGTCACTCTATCACTTATTTTCTTTGTTCATCTCACACAGTCCTCTCTGTCCCCCCCCTTCTCCCCTCCTCTCTCTCTCTCTCTCTCTCTCTCTCTCTCTCTCCCTCTCTCTCTCTCTCTCTCTCTATGAATTGATGCTTAAGGACTGAACAACAACTGTGAAGAATAATAACATCACAAAGATTTAAAAAATAAAGATACCTCCATTATCACTGGATTGCTTGTAGTATAGACTGTTGAAGACGGAGATTTCTTACTGCATATTTCTGAAGAGGAAGATGGCTTGTAGCAGGGTAGAGTGTGTTGTAGATAGAGATTCTTTGATTTCAACAAATGGTATCAAAACTACTCCTCAATGCTGCTTCAGAAGAACTCGTATGCAAGAAACCATATTCTGGAGGGAAAGAGAAGAATGCACAAAATTTGGGACAAAACTAGAGCTTTCTGAGGGAATGAAAAAATGCCCAGAAATAGGTATATACTTGTCCAAAAAAGACGAAAATTTACAAGGAAACTCTTGAGTCAAAAAGGTGTCTCTGGGTAAAAAATAATCTTAAAATATGATGTGTACGTCATTTTATATCGTTTTTTAACTTCCGCCCTTTTAAGAAGCGAGAATGAGAATGATTGAAAAGTCATGAGGGCACTAAAGAGGGCATTAAAGAGTCATGAGGGCATTAAAGAATGATTGGCTGCGTTTTTAGAAAAAATAGAATTGTATTTTTTTAGTTATGAGGATTTTGAGAAAAAGTGACCTTATCCTGCAGTTTGGGAATAAAATAATAGGTGAAATCTATTGAAAACACAAAAACGAGATTTTCTTGATTGTAGAAGATCTCTTTTTATAATATTATTTTGGAATCTCTTTTTAGAGAGAGAGAGGTGAGAGAAACCCCTTAAGGGGCAAAAAAGAGAGTCCATATTTCTCCTAATGTCAACTGGTATAAGGGCAAAGGCATTGGAGCTTGCCCGACATTCTCTTCAGCCAAAATTTAAAGAGCTTCAACCCAAGCTTCAATGGCAGCCATGCCACCTTCATTTGCAGGTATGTTTTGATCTCTCGCCTCCTCCTCGATCTTCCGGCCTTCCATTGGCACCTTGTAGGGCTGCATCAGAGCCCTCTCAACATTGCCAAGTGCTCCAAAGCACCGCTGAAGACCCCCCAGCCCCCATGAGCAGCTAGCGCAAAATGTAGCGCATTTTTAGGGGGCCGAGCTGATCTCCTCCTAGCATTTCCAGCTCCTTTCCCGACTTCCCAGCACTGTTGGCAACCTTCCCGATTATCTTTGGACTCCCGGGCATTAGTTCTTGGCTCCCGACAGTCGATTCGAGTGCTTCCACCTTCAACCATTGCTGTATACATAGTCCGAAGACTGTCAAAACAAGGCAACACTTGGCATTTACTATTTGATGCTTCTTGGCATTGCCTGTTTGATGTCTATTGATGCCCGGTGATGCCCGGATGTTATGGGATGTTATGTCTATGCTTTGGGACTGATTTGGAGCAATTTGGGCACCGATTGAGCTTCATTTGACAATAAATATGCTGCTATAATACAGTGGGCTGAAGCTCATTTACTTGGTGTATGCATTGGTTCTTAGATTCGAGGTGCTTACCAGAGATTTGAATAATCATACCAATGTATTCGGAGATTGTCAAATGCTTCTTTTTGGTTCTGGAATGCTTTTAGCTTGGATTAGGCTCCGCCTTGGTCGTCATTCACTGGCATTTGGCTTCAGTTGGCATGCTTTGGACCAGTTTATGCCTATTGTCACTGCTTGACATTTAGGCTTCTTGCATTTATGCTTTGGTCAGATATAGATGCCACTTGGTTTGCCCATGCTTGACAGTCACTTGGAGCTACGTCTTCAGATGTATTTGAGCATTTTGGACCTATTGGGCATTACATTTGGTTGTCAGTTACATGCTATTTAAATGCTTTCAGGCTTATGCTTTACGGGTCTAAGATAGCTTGGGATTTATGCTCCGAATATACCCTACTAGGATTTGGCATGTCTGATGCTATGTACTCGATGTATTAGAGTGTTGATTGCTCTATTTGCATCTGAATTTACTTCCAGTGGTAGCCTCTTGGTATATTCTAATGGACACAGAGTCTTACTTGCACTTGAGCTTGAGCTTATGGGACAGTTACATGCATTTGCTCTCTTGAGAGCTTTTTGTCTGCAATCAATTTGTAGTGGGCTAATTTGATACGCCTATTGGGGCAGGCACATATCTCTATCACAAGTTTGTCAATTTTGTATGCATCTTGGATGGTTATGCATTGAGCTTCTTGCTCTATCAGTTGTGCTTGTGCTTGGTCTCTACTCTTACCCCAAGACCCATTACATACATGACTTCTAGACCTATGAGTGTCTCTTGCCTGACAGGTTATTGGTTTGACAGTTCTTGGTACCTTCTTGCCCCTTGACACTTACTGTTGGATTTATCTTGCTACCTGGCAGTTGCAGTGACATATGTATCAGTGATTGCTTCACTTTGGGACAATTTTACATATTGTTGTCATTTATTCCAGCAAGCTAAAATCTATAGATTTCGACCACTTCTATGAGGATAATGCTTACTATTTGATGTTATCTTGGTCATATTTAGTGGACAGGTGGTTCTCTCGGTGATATCCACTCTTTCAACTAGTCTAAGCAGTGGTTTTAGTGCATTCTTTGCTAATTACAACAACCTGCAATTTTGCTTTTTTTATTTGATTTGGGACAATATAGTTGGTCATCTGAAAGACACAACTCTCTTTAACATTGCCAAGTTGGATGGTACCAACTATGGGTATTGGAAGTCCCAGATATGGCGGGTTTTGGTGTAGAAGTTGCAAATTAAACCCTTGCATTTCAAGGCTATTAAACCCGAGGATATGGATGATGATATTTGGATGGAAGTTGATGAGCTATGCAAGTCTACCATTATCTTGTCACTCTCAGAAGAGGTCCATCATAATGTTGTTGAAGATGAGAATTAGAGTGCATGGGATTTATGGAAGAAGATTCAGAAGCTTTATGCGCAGCACGGTCCTATGTCACAAATGTATTGACTAAAGCAGTTAATGGACCTTCGCATGAAGGAAGGGGCATCCCTATCATCTCATTTCAATTAGTTTCATGCTATCATGAAGAATCTGATGTTGCAGGGTATTGAATTCAAAGACAACTTGCACACGTTGTTTCAGCTTGGCACCTTGGCTAAATCATGGGATGTCTTCCATACTGCCATATGCACAAACAAGCTTGATGGGCTGAAAATCAAAGATGTTGAGAGTGCTTTATTGACTGAGGAAATCAACAGGAGAAACAATGATGCTTCTCGCTCTTCACATGCATTGACCGTTAGAGGTGGCAGATATGGCTGGCATGATAATGATCATAAGGGCAGGGAATCTTAGAAGTCCAGGTCCAAGTCACGTGGCCGCAATAAGTCCTGTGAACAAAAGTCAGATCTTACCTATCATTATTGTGGAAAAGCAGGACATATTAGGCTGCAGTGCTATAAGATGCCCGATGATAAGCGCAAGGAAAAGGAAAAATAGAAAGTGCAGGAAAAGTCTTCTGAGCGCAGTATTGTACCTGCAAAGTCTAATGTGAAGATAGAAGAGGTTAATGTCATGCAGACCACTGATTCAGATGAAGATTACATACTTGCAGCTTCTTCATGTGATGCCTTATAGGCTTCTGAGATACATTCTATGTATGCGCAGTGCTGGATTTTGGATTCGGGTGCGTCATTTCATGTGACACCCTGTAGAGATTGGTTTCATACCTATCATACCACCTTTGATTCTGTGCATCTTGTCTTGACATTGTGCGCATTAGAGATGTTAGACTGCAGTTTTCTTCTGGCAGTTCTTTTGTTTTGCATGATGTATGCCATGTACCTGCGTTGACTCAAAGACTTATGTCAGCTGGACAGCTCGATGATGCATGGTATTTTGTGTCTTTTAGAGACTCTACATGGAAGATTACTCGTGGGCAGGCTTGTGCTTGCAAGAGGTGCTAAGTCTGGGCATGCCCGTTTGGGGCATATGTCCCTTCTTAAAGGCATGAAAATGCTCCGTGCTTTGGAGTATCTTCCGCCTTTTGACTCTTTGCATTTTGATTCTTGTGATCATTGTTTGTATGGCAGGCAGACTAGGAATACGCATTAAAGTCTGGTAAGAAATGCATGGGTGAGCCCTTGGCTCTTGTGCACTCAGATATATGTGGGCACATGCCGTGTCAATCACTAGGTGGGGCAAAGTATTTTGTTACTTTCATAGATGATGACTCACGTAAGGTTTGGGCTTATCCCAAAAAGTGAAAATCCGATGTCTTAGACACATTTTAACGTTAGCTTGCATTAGCAAAGGACCAGTCTAGGAATAGGTTGAAATACCTAAGGTCAGATAATGGAGGTGAGTATGTATCACATGCTTTTGAGCAGTTTTGTGATGAGCAGGGTATTAAGCGTAAGTTGATCACCCCTTACACCCCTCCCCAGAATGGTATGACTAAGCGCATGAATAGGACCATTCAGGAAAGGGTCTGTAGCATGCTTAGCCATGCTGGCTTACCATAACACTTTTGGGCTGAGACAGTTACTATTGCAGTGCATCTCATTAATAGGTCACCTAGGAGTGGCATTGACTTTCAGGTTGTAGAGGAGGTATGGGCAAGCAAGCCCCCCTCTTATGATCATTTGCGTGCCTTTGGATGTGAGGCATTCTGCCATGTGTCCAAGGACAAACGCAATAAGCTAGATCCTAAGAGTGTCAAATGCATTTTCATTGGCTATGGAGATGCAAGAGAGATGGATTACCATCTATGGGATCCGCAGGCACGGAAAGTGATCCGCAGCCATGATGTCATCTTTCATGAGGACAAAATGCATATGCAACCTGAAAAAGTGGTTGAGGTATGCAAAGTTATCTTTCAAGAGGAGCCACTTGCTCCCGTACAGCCCGCTCCATGGCCAGCTAGATAGCGTGCAGCATCACCTGATGCTCATGGCCCGGATGTTAGACATGTTGATGTTAGACAGGATGTTGGTCATGTAGCAGAGCCTGGGTTGAGGTGTTCTACTAGAGATAGATGACCTCCTGACCGTTTTGCGCCCTCTATGGATTATGTACTGGTTATAGATGCAGGAGAGCCTCTCACTTATGATGAGGCTATGCACAGGGGTGATTGTTACTCTTGGGAGAGAGCTATGCAATCTGAGCTTCACTCATTGCATAAGAATCAAACTTGGAATTTGGTTTCCTTGCCTCAGGGTAAGAAGGCTTTGCCATGCAAGTGGGTGTATAAGCTAAAAAGTACCCCTGGACACCCCAAGCCGGCATATAAGGCTCGATTGGTTGCTAAGGGTTTTAAACAGGAGCATGGTGTTGACGTTGATGAAGTCTTTTCTCCTATGGTCAAGATGACCACCCTACACTTAGTCTTGGCTTTGGTTGCACAGCTTGACCTGGACTTGTACCAGATGGATATCAAGATGGCCTTTTTACATGGGGACTTGCATGATGAGATTTACATGGAGTAGCCTAAGGGCTTTGCAGACCCTCGCAGGGAACACCTAGTGTGCAAGCTAAAGAAGAGTATATATGACTTGAAGTAGGCACCTAGGAAATGGTACCATAAGTTTGATGCATTCATGCAGTCACAGGGCTACAGCCGCAGTGCTATGGATTCGTGGTTGTACATGAAGAAAGCCCGTGACGGTTCTTTACTGATTTTGGTACTCTATGCGGATGACATGCTTTTAGCAAGGACAGCTCATGAGGAGCTAGATGCTCTTAAGGCTCAGCTCAAGAAGAGCTTTGATATGAAATATCTGGGACAGGCCTCTTATATACTTGGTATGCGCATTATGCTCGATAGATCTCGGGGACTACTCTATTTGCCACAGAGGGAGTAGATTCATAAAGTCCTTGAGTGCTTCCGTATGCAGGATGTTAAGCCTATTGGCTGTCCATTACCTTCTCATGTGAAGGTTTCACAGGCCGATTGTCCACAGACAGATGAGCAGAGGGCCGAGATGGCCAAGATTCCCTATGCATTAGCCGTGGGCAATCTTATGTATGCCATGATAGCCACTCGTCCATATATTGCTTTTGCAGTTGGGGTTGTGGCACATTATATGGCTATACCTAGCAAGAAACATTGGGATGCCATGAAGGGTATCATGAGGTACCTGAAGGACACAGCAGATATGTGTATTTGTTATGGCAGCCAGGATATAGGAGTCGTGGGATACACTGAATCTGATTATGCAGGACATGCAGATAGTAGGAAGTCCACTTCTGGCTATGTGTTCACTTATGTTGGAGGGGCTATCTCTTGGATGTCCAGGGTGCAGAAGTGTACGGCCCTTTCTACTACAGAGGCCGAGTATATTGTAGCCACAGAGGCTTGCAAGGAGGCTATCTAGTTAGGTCGTTTGATTGCAGACCTTAGTATGACAAATGCTATGCCTACACTGCATTCGGATTCTATGAGTGCCATTCAGTTGGCCAAGAATCCGGTCTTCCATGCGAAGAAGAAACATATTAAGGTGAGGTATCACTTCATTCGCGAGGTCATTGAGGATAGTTCTATTGACCTTGTCAAGATTCCGACTGAGCAGAATCCTACAGACTTGCTCATGAAAAGCCTTGTTACAGAGCGCTTTGCCTTCCTCAAGAAATTGATGGGCGTTGGATGAGATGACGTCTTTTTCCTCATCCTGTTGTACATGTGTACATTTTGTATTGTCTTTTCTTTTCTTTTCTCTCTCATTGGGGTAGATTTTCCTTCAAATGGGAGGTTGTCGGGGGTAAAGGTGCCTCCGCCTAGCCGCCCATGTATTACTATACTAACAGTACCCGCCACTGCACACTGCAAGTGGCGGGCGCTTGTCACAGTCACTTATTCTTTATTCTTTTAGTGACTGTTTGAATAAAGGAAGGCCCGACCACACACTGTAGTTGTTGGAGTTCCCACTTTGAGTTTCACTCTCTCTCTTGCTCTTGCTCTCCATCCACCATAGCTCTCACTGCCATGCTTCTTCATGGGTTCCACTTCCCTTTCAAAGGTTAGCATGCAGATGCATAAGAAGGTATATTACGATATTGCTAGGAAAGCAAAGCTTGAAGTTATCCTATAATTTAAGATGGATGATGAGGATATTCGCAAGCTTGCCTTGCAAGGTTTTGAAATTTTTTGTAGACACATATTGAAGACGTTGTAGGGGTATCATGGTTGCAGTGAAAGAAAATTTTAAACTTGTGATGAAGTGGAAACTAGGAGGTGACCATGGTGTGGTTGTCCCTTTGATGATTGATGATGAATAATTTTTCCTTGTTTCAATCTATGCATGTAATATCTTTCTACATGTATTTAGTGGTGGCAGTTGAAGAATAAGATTGGCATGGGAATGCCTTTGGTGATAGGGGATTGGAATATGACTTCTTTGATAAGAGGTCACATTGAGTGGGTTGCATGATCATGGAGGAGAGGGAAGCCTATGATGATCTTCTTTGGACTCATGGTCTAGAGGATTTGGCTCTAACCAAGGATGATGGATCATAAATTTTCTATACTTGGAATAATGGACACACTAGTAGTACGCTTGGCAAGCTACAAGATTGGATAGGGCTTATGCTAATGCTAATGCATGGTGGATCAATGGTCATTACATCATATCATGTCCCAATTATGCTCACTTTGAGGGTGGTCCTATTTAGTAGCTCCTTGAGTGGCATGTCACTCAATTTTGCTTCAGCACCTCTCCTTCTTCAAATATAACAAGTTTGTGGAAAACATTAAAAAGGTCAGGGTGGATACTAGAGATGCTAATATTCCTCATAACATTAGTGGCTTTCTTACTCTAACATTATTCTAAAAAAAGCATGCAAATAATAGTTGAAGCTAGATATAGGCTCTATGGAAGTTGCCTTGATTTTAAGGGGAGAGTCCACCATCTTATTATGTCTAATCTTGCTAATCCTTATTTATAGTGCATGTTGCAATAATCTAACATTACAACAAATTTAAAGAAGCTCACTATGTGCAAGCTACCATGTTCCAATTAAAGGGAGATTAGGAGCTACTATGTGATGCGCCCACTACATTTTGCTTCAGTATGCATGGCATGATATATGGGATCATTAGCTTTAGGATTTGAGGAAGAGAAATGCACATTGTGCAAAAAAAAAAAAAAAAAACATAAGAAAGGCTATTATGGCAGAAGAAAAAAAATCATGAAGAAGATGATTTTCACGAGCGTTGCTACCACATTGTGAGAGAGGGAGGGAGGATAGTGATTTTATGTCGCTAATTTCAAACACCAATTAGGAAGAAAGCATGAATCAAAAATCAAAAACCTAAATCAAGAGAGGGAGCCCAACTTATTATTATTATTTGTAGTAGTAGAAACAGCAGAGCCAATGCCACCTTAAAGCTTCCAACATATTTTTGTTGTTGTTGTTGCTGTTATGTAGAGGGAGAGAGAAAGAGAGAGTGTTAGATTAGATCTCATCGTTGTTGTTGTTGTAATCCATTATATATCTTAGATTTTTAATTGAAAAAAATGTAATATGTCTTATGAAACATGAGATGGATCTATCAATTGAGCCAATAGACCACAATTGTGTTTCATAAGGTAGGCTCAAAATTTTCATTTCATGTTGTTGAGGGTTGAAATGACTTGATTTCGTGGCTGATTTTTGTTGTTTTTGTGGACTGCATGGTTGATTTTTGATGGATTTTGAGTGATGTTTAGTTGTTTTGGAAGTGTTTGGGAGTATTTTGGATGAGGTTGATTATGTTTTGAAAGCCCATGATGTTTTATAGTGGAGATATGATGTTCTGACATGTTCTATTGATGTCCTATTAATATCTAATTGTGCCTATTTGGATCTGTTGACCTTCTGTTTTGTTATGTTTTCCTTTTGTATGAGGGTTGGAATGATGATTGATAAAGTGTGAGAGTTTTTGGAAGCTTATTGATTGATTCTTGATAGTTTTGAGTGATTTAAGTGAGCTAAAAGCTTTCTAATGCTTTTTGTTAACCCTCTGTGACCCCTTTTGATCCGTTATGTTCTGTATGCCTCTGTAAGTGTGGTGATGGATGAATTTGTAGCTTGAGAAAGTTTTCAAATATTGGAAAGAGATGAATATAAGTTCAAAATAGCTCGAAGAAGTGGAAGAAGTAGCTATTGAAGACTTGAAGTAAAGACTGAAGTGACAATGACACTGATGAGCTATGAAGAGACAATGTAGTGGCTCTGGTGACCTTTCATATCAGACATACCTCTAGGTATCTACGACCAAAGAGGGTTTATGGATGATTATTCTTGATTATCTCAGTGTACAATAGAGAGAGAGCATGTATGAGAGAGATAGAGAGTGAAAGATAGCAAACCACATGTTGAGATAAGAACAAGTTGTTGGAGTCATTGTTTTTTTCTCTTCATACAATACTTTTTAAAAGCAAAATTACTTACTTGCATGCAAGTAACTTTATATTTACATTCTCAATTCAAACCTTTTACTAACTTACTTGCATACAAGTAACTTTGTATCTATACTCTCGGTTCAAGCCTCTTACTAACTTACTTGAATATAGGTAACTAATTTACTATCATACAAGGTCAGTGGGACTCAAAGGAGTATAAAGTTAGGTTACTTATGCATATTTTCATACGTTTAATGTTTAATTTTCAAGAATTGAACTCTTATAACCATAATGACTACTATTTTCACAATACTTGCAATGGTTGCTCATAAGAAGTTGCATGTTTATCCAAATATATGTTAAATTAATATTCTTAAATGGTGATCTCAAGGATTTAAGTATACTTCAATAGAAAGCCATCATGGACATGCACCATGGATACATTTTTAAAGGTGCATCTATGTTTTCATTAAGAATTGCACCTATAGTCACCTAGTCAACCCAAGAAAAGAAGAGAGGAAGAGCACAAGGGAGGGAAAAAAATATGCAAACACAAGATAGACTTTCTATCTCCAAGTAAAGAAGAGTTGCATGCATTGACTAGAAATTGGGGGGGTGGGGGGGTTTCTTCTTTATATTCAAAATCATTTTCTCTCTTCTTCTTGAATGGTGACCTCAAGGAAGAGGTATTTGTACATTACAATAGAAAGTCTTTGTGGCCATGCACCATAGATATGATTTTATAGGTGTATCTATTTTTGCATTTATAATTGTCTATAGCCATGCCTATAACTATGGTTATAAATGTGAATATAGATGCATATTTGGCAATGTGACATTCAAAAAAGAGGAGAATCCATTTTGATTATTTGTATAGCTCAAAGGAGAAAAGAGAGGGAAGAGCATGAGAGAGGCCAAAAATATGTAGACATAAGAGAGGATCCACGTACGCCAATAAAAAAGAGATGAAATTTCTTCTTCATATCTAAAGGATGTATTTTCCCCCTCTTCTCCTTCTTCTTTCTTGAAAAATGTAGATCTTTTCTCACAACTCCACTCTCCCTCAATTTTTCCTTCTCTCTCTCTCCTTGGTTTACTCTAATTAATTATTTCCAGTTCCTTACTTAAGCATGATTGAGTTGTGCTTGTTTGGTTGTTGTGCTTGAATGTGTTGATAGAGTATGTGTACAAGTGCAACTAACAATGTGTGATTTTAGCTTTTTTTCGTGGTTATAGTAGTACATATAGCCATAGCTATAGCCCACCATTATAATGATTATAGCAACATAATAAAGGACTAAAAAAAGCTACTTTTCCTTTATAATACCTTGTGTATATAGACTTGAAAATGATCTTTAATTGAAATTTAATGACTATTTTTTTATCACTAAAAATATAAGAGAGGAAACACTTTCTTCTATCTCCAAGTAAAGGAGGGCTAGATTGACAACAAAAAATTCAAAAATAATATATTTTTCATTGTCCCTTTTGTTTGCTTTTTCACTTCTTGTTGCTTATGCTCCAATGGAAATATGACTTGTCAAACAATCTTTAACACTCTAAAAAAGACCTTAGTTGCATTTCAATCTTCATCTTTGCTTGCCAAACCTCTTATTTTCACATAACTGAAGGGAGCACTCTCGCTCGACCCCCAAGACTACGGATTACTTATTGGTCAAGTGTTTCAAGCCGTGCGGCCATGGCTACCTCTCACTTAGCCGACGTGCTCTCCCTGGCCATGGGGTGTAGTGAGATTACCTTGATGCTCAATCAAGTACCCTCCTCTTTCTTACACATCGGTAAGCTCCACAATCCTTGATGCAAGCTTGAGCAACCTCAATCCCTCTCCATCAAGCTCCATTCTCCATAGCCACACGAGACAAGAGAAGAGAGGAGAAGAAAAGAAGGTGAAGAGATGAGATGGGGCGCTTCTTCTCCTCGATCCCTCACCCTCTCTCACTCCCTCGCTCTCTCACACTCCCTCTCTCAAGCACACACAAGAAGGCAAAAATAAGAGAAGAAGAAGAAGAAGCTTTTTGCCACGCACCAAGAATGAGAGTTTCCGTTAACTTTTTGGCTTATATACATGCCCTCTTTCCCTTGGGCGATCATCCCCTTTTTACATGGCCGGCCATGGTCCTTTTTCCCTTTGCCCTAACTTTCTAGCTTAGTCATACTGCCTATCTACCTTTACAATTTGCACAGGAGGGAGCCTGGTACTCCTTTACAACAGTTTTAGGGGAGCCTTGTATTTTAAAATGAGCTTTTGCCTTTGACATGATTTTTTAGGCTGCCCTTGCACTTTTAGTTGTTCTCCTTCCTACCTCTTTCATTGTGTCCTGGGCCACCTCTTTTAGGTCTCGACTTGCACTTTTCCACTTTTTTCCGTTTTCTTCTTGTGCTGAGGTTAATATTACCATCCTCCTAGTTTAGTGCCAATCCCATGGCACTGATGTGTAGTAGTTGGAAGGTGGGATGCGTGTAGCTAGATGGCTTTTTTGAGTTGGTATACAAGCCCTTGTGGGGGATGGTGTTGGATGGATCGGCCCTTGAAATTGAAGATGTAGTTGGGACGGGTCCTTTTTTGCTACCGGTGTTGAGGGGATTTGTCCTTTGAAATTGAAGATAAAGTTGGACGGATCCTTGTGTGGAGAGAGGCAGACGGGTGGATCCATATTTGAAATTGAAGATATAGTTAGACGGATCCATCCTTTTGTCCTCCGCGGTTACCTTCTCATGCACTCTTCCAAATGAGCTTCTTCATTCACTTTTTGATTGGGGCTACCTCAGTCAGCTGTCTCTGTTCTATTTCACCTGCATGGTGATATCGTCGCACAAGATGGCCCCACTCGTAAGCAGGTGCTGGTTCCAGGATGCTTGCCTTTTGACCTGGCGAGGGTTTGATAAGGAAGCGCAACCGTTTGAGTCGATGTTGATGGGGTCCTAGGGGAATTGGGCTTGGGACGCAAACAGATCACTCGGTTAAGGTGGTGGGGGTGGGGGGACGTATTGCATGGATGATGGGGTCTCCGAAGTTAGTGGTTGGGGCCTTTGTTTGTACCTAGAAAGAAAAGAAGGTACACTACCTGGGGGTGTCTGCTCTATTGTGTGGTGTGTGGTACACGTGCTTGTGGAATTGGGAGATGGGTCAAGCCCTCGATGGTGTCCCTTGCTTTAAAGGTCATGCATTCCTTAGGAGTTGTTACATTGATATTGGAGATATTTGGGAAGTCGTATCTGCCATGCACCCCCTATCATAATCCACTTCATGTCTGCGAGGGTAGCGCATGTAGATAGGATCATTTCTTTCTTATGGTAGCGTACCGTAGAAGGCCATCCATGCATCAAAATTGGTGTCTCAAATCCTCCTCCGCCACTTTGGCTGCACCTCATAACCTTGAACGATTTTGGAAACCTGATAGATCTAATTTTGCCAGTAGTTTGCGGGTTCTTGCCTCCATTATGTGATTATGATGCTTCACTCCTCGATCCATCAGTTCACCACTGTATTGCCCAAATGAATGATCCTTTCCACTACCTCCAGGGGTGAGACTCGATCCAAGGCTCGTGGGTAGAAGAAGGAGAACTCGAAGGGTCGAGATTGGGGCTCCTGTTTTTGCTATATAGTCAGCTCCTATGGCCAGTTGATGGGATGGTGATCCTCGCATAGTGTCATGGGCTTGTTAGGAAGTTGTTGTGGCTATGCTTGCACTCTTTGCTGGGCTCACTTCACAAGTTCCTGTCTTCTTCTTCTTGCAAAAATAACGTGCTCGAGAACTTGGGCACCCTCTGGCTCTTCTAGGGGTAGATCAGGCAAGGGCGGACTGGGCTCTTTAATTTGCGGTTCTTCTTCAAATTCCTACTCGAAGTCTCGGTCTCTTGTTTTATTGTGGGTTGGACTGGGGGTGGATGGGGCTACTCTTGTTCCTCGAATCCAAGTTCCCTAAGCTCATCAGTGGAGAGGTCGGCTTATAGCAAGTAACTGCGTTGGTGCTCCTTAGTTATGCCTGTGCCAGTTGGGAGTGCGCGCTCTTGTAGGCCATGCCTCAAGGCTTTGGTTGTCAGCTCCAGCTTCATTTTCATTCTCTCCACTGAATCCTTGTCTTCAACTTGTGTGACATGAAGCACTGTGCTAAAAAATGCTTGCCTCTACATGTCGGAGCACACTTCAGTATCCCCAGCCCTGGATTCTGCAAGCACCCTCTCTCACTTCACCACTGCCAGACGCTTTGTCAATCCTCGCACTCTTTCAAAATTATGCCTTTCCCACTACTATGCTTTCTCTTCCAGATCTTCCTTACCCCTCTCCATCTCCTAAGACAATATCATTACCACCTACTGCTACTCATTCCACACTTCCAAAATTTGGGTCTTCTCTTTATCCCTCGGCTATTCTTCTACCTTGATTAGCCACCACCGAGAACTACTCATGGGCTTCTGCGAGCCTTTCTGATAGATCTTCAATGACTTGCACTTAGCTTTGCAGTTCTGCTCGGTGCAGCCTTCTTTCGGTCATGGCCATTGCCATTAGTCCCTCCACTTCTTGCTGGGCATTTCACAGGTTGTCCTACAGGCTCATGATGGCTTCTTCTATGGTCTCTTCCTTCTCCTTCGACATGACTTCTATCTCTCTCTCTAGCCTTCCTTGGTCCTCTATTTTGCTGGCTATAGCCTAAATACCTGGGTATCCTCCTATTCTTGGCGTTGTTCTTTTGATGCCTAGTCCCCTTCTCACTGGCTCTCCCATAGTTCCACAATCATCTTTTTCACCCATGCCATTCGTTGTTGGTGCTGAGTGTATTGTTGAATGGGTAACTTGTGGCCCCGCTGCTCCGCCTTTAGGTCTTGAGCTTCATCCTCTAGCCTTTGTCTTAGGTGATCTTCATTCTCTTGTGCCTCCTTTTCTTTGGCATTGAGTTGCTCTTTTAGGTTTTAAATTTCTTTCTGATTTCTGTGGCTTGCCATGTTATCTCTAGCCTTAGAGCCACGGAAACTTTTCTTTCAGCCTCTAGTTCTACAGCTACGGCTTTCTTGTCTTCCTTAGTCTTCTCTAGCTAGGCTATGAGTTTAGCTACATAGGCATCATAGTCCACAGCTAGGGGCATTGTTGGTGGTGCTGTGGTGGTGGATGCTTCCAACCTTTGCCAGTTTGGGTCTTGCCTTGACTCGATGTTTGCTGTGGCTGGCCTTTTGGCTCCTACCCCTAGCACTATCTCTTGTACATTCATGACCAGGAACTGCATCATGGACATGAGTTGAGTAGTCTCCATGGCAGGTGTTGGCTCTTGTGTTGTGGCGGTGGTGGTTTGAGGTGCAAAGTCAAAGGGAGGGGATGTAGTGGAGCCTTGCCCTTTCTTGCAACAACATGGGCCGCTTTTGCACTTCCGTTGAGCTCGCCTTCCTATCGTGGGCTCAGGGGGTTCATCTCTCTAGCACCATGGGTCTCCTTGACAGAGACCTGTGCATGGCCTCCACCATGTCTTCATCCTCCTTTCTCCTTAGCTCCTCAGCCTCTTCTTCTGCTCTTCTTCTTCTCTCCTCCTTGGCTCTTTGTGATTCTTCTTTCACTTTCTTCATTTCTTCCTCCTATTTTCTCCTTTGTTCTTCTTCTGCCCTTTTGGATTCTTTTTGAGCTCTTTTCATCTCCCACATTCTTCCTTCATCATCTCCTCTCTCCTTTGTTGTTGGGGCTTCGTGGCCTTCTTCTTCTCTTGTGCCTTGGCCTCCTTCTAGAGGTAGTCTACACTTCCTGCTCTCCTTGATCGCTAACGGTTCTCTCGCTAGATTGCTCTATGTTAGGGCACATCGACTGCTGGGGTGTCTCTCCCACTTCTTCCTCAACTCCTTCTACCACCCTCACTGCTTCCTGAATGATTGATGTCAAGACCCCACCAAATCTGATTTTGGAGGCCTTGGAGGCATGCTTCTTGTGTGCTGACCTAGCCATTGAGGCTAGGGACTCCCCTCCTACTGGTGTTGCACTTGTGTCTAGGACGACGGCCGAGGTCTTGATGGTTTTTAAGAAAAACCCATTCCAATCCACTTCTTCAGGGGACCTTGCAGCTATGCTCTCTAGTAGTGGCACACAATCCTATTCAACAATGAGTTGTACCCATGTCTTGAGAAGAGGGCATGGGTCATCTTTACTTGCATCCTTACTTCTAGGTTTGGGATGTTTGACAAACTTATACCATCCACCATGTGCACATCATGCTTGTTCACTTCCAGCATGGAATATACGTCTCTCGAAGGGTGTCTTTTTATCTTGACGGCCAAGCCTAGGGCCTTCTTGATCATTGCAGAGCTCAGGGGTACCTCTATTTGGTGCTCTTCTTCTCCTTTCCTGACTGTTACTGTGCCGCGGTTCCTTGCATCATCAAAATTTCTCAAGAACTCTGTGCACATGCTGTAGTCAACTACTTGCCCTACTTTCTCCATGTACTTCTAGAGGGCACATTTGTCCACCAGCTGCTTTATAGCCAGCTCCTGTAGGATGGATTTGTGTAGGTTTAGTGTATGTTTGACGGTGAAATGGCTAAAGCTCCTTGTCTCGACACTCAGGCCGTACCTAGTTTGCTCTTCTTCCGTGAAAGGGAGCTTGCCACCTTTATCTTGCCTTGCCATTGTGGGTACCTATCATTCATCATAATCCAACATTAGTATTCCTCGGATAGCCTTTCAATAAGTAGGAAATTGATTTTGCTTCCATGAAGAGAATGAACAAGCTAAATTAAAGACATGAAATTTTCGAACAGCAGCTTATTCATTCCAAAACATTTTTGACATTTTCTTTCCAACCCCTTTTTCTTTCTCTATTCTTTCCTGCTTTCAACTTTGATTAAGGCTTTTTGTTTCCTTCTTTTTTCCTATACTTTTTTGGTCACCTTCATGGTACCCCCTCCCCCCTTGGAAAATGATGAGAATCCTTCCTAGGATTGGACATGGGAGAGGTAAGGCATTTGAGCACAGTATGGTGCTATCTACTTTGGCATAAGCCAATCATAGAAATTAGGGTTGTATTCCAAGTGAGCATGACGATCGAGATTACGAGGGCTAATGCATACTTGAGTAATGTAAGTTAGGACATCGGTTAGAAAATCACCCGAGTTAATGCGGCTAGCCACATGTAGCTCCTCTTCCGTAAGGATGCAATCAATGTAAGGGGGGGCCAAGACCTGGTCGTCTAGGTGTTTGTTTCGGGTGATGGCCAAGACCTTGAAAGAGATTGGTGCTACGTAAGTTGGGTCATAATCGGTTGTTTTAATCACACGTTGCTACTCAGCATTAGTAATTACTTGGCAACCCCATTTCTCCCATTGGAGATGTAGGTTACATCATTTTTGTAAGAACAGTGAGTCAGAGTCAGCGAGGTGAGTAAGTTCCTCAAGCTTAGCAGGTGATGTAGGCCTTTGGGGCTTGCGGTATAATGTTATTAGCCGTCTGATGAGCATGTGCTCTTTTGAGATTTCACCATTATCGATCAACTCCTTTGCGACCTTGGGAAGTTTTATGGTCATGAACTCATATTCTTCCCAAGTGTAGGATAAGGAACGAACATCAGAGGCAAGGGGTTCATCAAGCAAGCCAAGGTCAAGTCTTTTTATAGCTCCTAGCGAACATGGTGAAAGTGTTGTCCAAGAGCTTGATGCAAGTCACCAAGTCATCTCTCATCTTCTGAGCAAGGTCCTTGGTGCCTGATAGGAATGAACGTCACTCGTAGAAAGGCCTAAGACCTATTGGTGGTTGCGGTAGAAGGGTAGTGGACTTGATAGTGGTGTTTTTAAGGGTAGCTCCATAGTCTGATCTGTGTGTCCAGTGTATTTCCTTCCTCTCGTGCAGCCTGGGGAGCCAAGCTCTCTGGACTTAGATGATTCTAGGATATCAAGATGCTATTTGGGTCGATAGATTGGTTGGGGTTTTTTGACCACAACCGTCGTGGGTTCTGTAAGCTGTGTAGCTTTGGTTTCCTGGGTGTTCACTGCCTTAGCGAGAGCGTAGCTGTGTGGGGTTGGGGTGGCAAGTGATGGTCATGGTTGGGCTATGCTTCTAGGATTTCCCTTCTTAGGCACCCATATTCAGGTGTTGCCTTCGTAGTATCCTTGGGCTCGCAACAGATCTTTTGGGATCCATCGTGGCTTGATTGTGCACCTACATCAATAGCATCAGGTCAGTCTCTTAGAGCCACAATCAATTATCCTCTCTCTCTCCTTGTATATTGGGGACCAACCACCGACATCTCACACCCCTTCAATAACATTACCACCATTAGCCCCACCACTACATCACCACATCTTACTCTCCTCCTTATCAGAACCACAATTCACTCTCTCTCTCTCTCTCTGTCTCTGTCTCTCTCTCTCTCTCATATCTTGGAGACCCACAACATGCATCTCCCTCTCCTCCTTTCCCTCAATAACACCCTCTCTCTCTCTCTCTCTTTCTCTCTCTCTCTCTCTGATGTATTAGTACTTCTATTGTGCACACATAAGCAAAATCAGACACACTTACACATTCCTCTCTCTCTCTCTCTCTCTCTCTCTCTCTCTCATATGTTGGGGATCCAAGACATCCATTTCCCTCTCCTCCTTTCTGAATAACAACCTCTTTCTCTCTCTCTCTCTCTTTGTCTTTTTCACCCTCAACTCTGTCATTTATCATCTCTCTCTCTCTCCCTCTCTCTCTCTCTCTCTCTCTAGCAATGAATTAGTAGTTCTCTCTCAAATTTTTTACGTCACTAGATTAATCTTATGTGCTTATCTTTGATAATATTATCACAATGTTAATAGCTCAATCACACATACATATGAGATATCACAATGTTAATAGTTCAATTATGCATGCATATGACATATCACACTACATATACATTCACATTCCCCCTCTCTTCTTTGCACATATTTTATAATTAAATCTTGTTGTGTTAGTAATTTAGTTATGCACACATGAGCAAACTATAGACACATCCACTTATACTTGCACATTGCTCTCTCTCTTCCTCATTTGATTAGGCTTATATATAGATTGAAGTTATACATTCGTTTACAATAGACCCTAGCAAACAATTGTTTCACAATCTCCGTAAAGTATAGATCTGTATTATTTCATTACTTGTAGCTGTTATTCCTTTCAAGAAGTCTTCATTTTAAACTCCAAACTTCCAATAATCAAATATTTTAATATACTGATATATTTCACATTATATTGCAATGAACTTACTATAAAAACTACAATTTTTTTTTCTAAATCCACAAATGCATTTGCAAGTTCGTGAACTACTATATGCAAAGTAAATGAACATATTTTTTTACTGAACAGGGGTTGCTAACAAATAAATCTCTCTCTCTCTCTCTCTCTCTCTCTCTCTCTCTCTCTCTCTCTCTCTCTCTCTCTCTCTCTCTCTCTCTCTCTCTCTCTCGTCTGCTATACAAAAGTATTTATGTGAGTACTCTAGGTTTGATAGAACTTGATTTACATTGGATTATGACATGTGTCGCAATAAATAGTTCATTTTTTACTTGTAAATAGTTCTCTCTCTCTCTCTCTCTCTCTCTCTCTCTCTCTCATATTTACAATATAAAACGATTTCTGTAAGCAATTTGGATCTAGATTCATATTATGGTGATCTCTAGCAAGTGTATTATTATTTCACAAATTGACAGATAATGATAGTAAAATATTATCATAAATTTAATCATAGCTAACCAAAGCGAGATATGTTTGTATTTTCTCAACAAAATAAAATGCATTTACTCTAATAATTAGCAAAGTCTTTGGTTTGCTGGTCACACTATGGGCGACGTTGAAAAAGTTTTTCTCTTTCCAAATATGAGATGTAAGTTTTCTTCAGTAAGCATGGGTTGATGTATAAACATATCTTCATTTGCATCCATTCGAAACACTCACTAAATATTTTTCTTTATACATGGCTCTAGCAACCTTATTAAACGTTGGTTAAAAAATAAAAACTCATTATTAAAGCTTGCATATTTTTGGATTATTTATTATGGTGGCAAGAAGGGATATTGATTGGTGAAAAGAAGTATAAATTTGATGCTCAGTCAATATGCTTAATGTGTGTGTGTGTGTATGTGTGTGTGTGTGTGTGTGTGTGTGTGTGAGAGAGAGAGAGAGAGAGAGAGAGAGAGAGAGAGAGAGAGAGAGAGAGAGAGAGAGAGAGAGAGAGAGAGGCCATCATCTTGGTCTCTCATTGTGCATGTATTTGCTAAGTTGACACCATGTTATTGAAATATTAATATTCGTAGGCTATAAAACATACTTATATTTCTTTGAACTAATCATATGTGTGTATATGTATGTATGCAGTTGTTAAGACTTCTAATATGCACACATAAATACATGCACGCATACATATGTATATATATTAATGAGAGATATAGAAACAAGTTCTTAATGAGACACACACATATACATGTGTGCATGCATGCACACACACATACACATAGAGAGAACAATTAAGGTAGGTTTGTCTAGTGTATATTAGAGAACTAAAGACATAGCTTTAAATATTATTGCTCATATAAACTTTAATCCACCTTAACTAAGTAATTCATCAATGGTTTGCCTAGTCTTTAAAATAAAAAATATATTCTAGATACTTTGAATGTAAGGAATCTCAATGGAAGAGTTTTAGGACTCAATGGAGAAGAGAGGGAGGATAGAAATAAAAATAACTTTTGAATGAGAGAGAGAGAGAGGAGATAAAAATAATTATTAATGAGAGACAAGAAAGATGTGCCTTTTTAAAAATCATTGATAAGAGAGAAGAGAAAGAAATGTGAAAAGTAGTTTGGATAGAGATGTACCTTTTTCAATTTAATGTAGGAGAGGCCCCAAAGTAGTATTGTAGTGTTCAAATTTTCTAGCACTCTCTCCTATAATACTACCTTAGACTCTCTCCTACATTAATAGCCTTGGATCTTTACACACCTATACACACACACACACACACACTCTCTCTCTCTCTCTCTCTCTCTCTCTCTCTCTCTCTCTCTCAATACTACAATATTATCTTTGGACTTTTCTTACATATTAATAGATTTGAATTTTTATCAAAACATACACACACACACACACACACACACACACAATCTCTCTCTCTCTCTCATGTGGCTTAAAAAAATTCTAGCAACTCTCTCCTATAACATCACAATACTACCTTTGAACTTCTCCTATATTAATAGCTTTGGATCTTTATCAAAACACACACACACACACACTCTCTCTCTCTCTCTCTCTATGTGTGTGTGTGCGTGTATGTGTGTGTGTGGCTCCAAAAAATTCTTTTAACTTTCTCTTACAATACTACATTTGTGTCTTTCTTGTACATTAATAACTTTGGATCTTCAATACACACACACACTCTCTCTCTCTCTCTCTCTCTCTCTCTCTCTCTCTCTCTCTCTTTGTGCGTGGCTTATAACAATTATAGCAACTCTCTCTTATAATATTATAATACTACCTTTGGTCTTCTCTGACATTAATAACTTTGGACCTTTATCAAAATATACATACACATTCTCTCTCTCTTTCTCTCTCTCTCTCTCTCTCTCTAACTTAGATCAAATTCCTCTATTTAAAAGTTTTTAGTCCAAGTAGAATTAGACTAAAAAGTAATATTTTGATTATAATTTCAATAGTATAAAACTTTTTTAAATATTTGATAAGGTCTTTATTTTTCCAAATACACAATGCAAAAGATAATAGCCAATGTATGCTATGTTAATTATTAGTTTTCTATGTTAGGGGAAAAAATTTCCCAAAAGAGAGGACTATTTTTTGTTCATAAGGTCCAAACTTTTCAATATAGTTCATTCAAAAAGTCTCAATTTACTATATCTCACATTAAAACATATCATAAATATACACACAATTTGATCTTCCTAGCTAATAATTATTTTTTATCTCTTCTCTCTCATCAGAAATTATTTTAAAACTTTAATTTTCTCTTTTCTCTCATAAAAAATAAAAAATAAATATATTCTCTTCTCTCTCGACTCTATTGAGTCCTAATGACTCTAGAGAGAGAGAGAGAGAGAGAGAGAGAGAGAGAGAGAGAGAGAGAGAGAGAGAGAGAGATTGCAAGAGATACACATAATGAGAAATGAAGATAAGGGCCATACACAAGCATATACACATACACATACACATAGAGAGAGAGAGAGAGAGAGAGAGAGAGAGAGAGAGAGAGAGAGGCATACACACATGCACTACTTAATTTATTGCTTAGATAATAATTGGAGTACTAATCATTTTTTAGTTAATTACTAAATAGAAATATAAAGAGAGAGGAGAGAGAGACAAATATAAGAGAGAGAGAGAGAGAGAGAGAGAGAGAGAGAGAGAGAGGCATACACACATGCACTACTTAATTTATTGCTTAGATAATAATTGGAGTACTAATCATTTTTTAGTTAATTACTAAATAGAAATATAAAGAGAGAGGAGAGAGAGACAAAGATAAGAGAGAGAGAGAGAGAGAGAGAAAGAGAGAGAGATTATGTGACTTGCTTTGACTTTTTTTTAAGTTGAGCAGGGGGTTGCTAGCAACTTGTTGAGAAGAGGATTGCTTGCAAACCCTTTTTGAGATGAATTTTTTTTCACAAGTCTCCTCCATCATTTCTTTGAGGGGACTTGTGAAATTTTTTTCCCCGAACAAGGGATTGCCAACAACCCTTTCTCGGTGAATTTTTTTTCACAAGTCCTCTCTAAATTTTTTTTCACTAAACATGGAGCTATCAACAACCTTCCTATCCAAAAAAAAATTCATAAGTCCCCTTAGAGAGATGGAGGCAACTTTTGAAATTTTTTCACTGAGAAGGGGTTGCCGGAAACCCTTGTCTGGTGACAAAAAATTTCATGTCCCCTTAGAGAGATATGTAGGGGAGTTATGATTCAAAGCTCTCTCTTGCTCTCTCTCTCTCTCTCTCTCTCTCTCTCTCTCTCTCGCTCTCTCTCTCTCTAAGAAAGGGTTGCTAGCAATCCTTGTTCGGCAAAAAAAATTCATGTCCCCTTAGAGAGATGATGATAGAATCACATAATCTCTCTATGTCTCTATCTCTCTTTCTCAATGAGGAAACTACTATAACATTCAAGTGGACAAAGATTTGTTCTTCTAGGCCACATAGGAGATAAAGAAAATTTCAAACCAAATAATGATATTGAGTCTCAGAAGTTATGCAAGTTAGTAGCATGGAGACTTCTCTACAAGCATAACTCTGTATCCTTCTATAGAAGTATATTCACAATGGTATCTTGTCAATGTGTTCTCTATATGTAATACAACTATGAATGGTAGGTTCATGTATAGACAATTGGAGAAGGGGATGTTGCAAACTTTGCGAAGGAAATTGGTTGTGTCCCCAACATATGAGGAGAGAGAGAGGAGAATTGAGGAGAATTGGTTGTGGCTCTAATGAGGAGGGGGGAGGAGAGAGAGAGGAGAATTGAGGAGAATTGGTTGTGGCTCTAATGAGGAGGGGGAGAGTAAGATGTGGTGGTGGTGGTGGTTGCTAGCAACCCTTTCTTGGAGAGAGAGAGAGAGAGAGAGAGAGAGAGAGAGAGAGAGAGAGAGAGAGAGAGAGCTTTGAATCACAACTCCCTTGCATCATCTCTCTAAGGGGACATGAAATTTTTTATTGCTAGACAAAGGTTGCCGATAACTCTTTCTTGGTGAAAAAATTTTAGAAGTTGCCTCCATCTCTATGAGGGGACTTATGAATTTTTTTTTGCCTAGGAAGGTTGTTGATAGCTCCATGTTTAGTGAAAATGTTTTTTAGAGAGGACTTGTGAAAAAAAATTCACCGAGAAAGGGTTGTTGGCAACCCCTTGTTCGACAAATTTTTTTTCCCCAAGTCCCCTCAAAGAAATGATGGAGGAGACTTGTGAAAAAAAAATTAATCTGAAAAAGGGATTGCAAGCAATCCTCTTCTTGACAAGTTGTTAGCAACCCCCTTTTCGACTCAAAAAAAAAGTCAAAGCAAGTCACATAATCTCTCTCTCTCTCTCTCTCTCATTTATATTTGTCTCTCTCCTCCTCTCTTTATATTTCTATTTAGTAATTAACTAAAAAATGATTAGTACTTCAGTTATTATTTAAGCAATAAATTAAGTAGTGCATGCGTGTCTCTCTATATATATGTGTGTGTGTGTGTGTGTGTGTGTATGTGTGTGTGTACTTGTGTATGGCCCTTATCTTCATTTCTCATTATCTCTCTCTCTCTCTCTCTCTCTCTCTCTCTCTCTCTCTCTCTCTCTCTTTTCAGAGTCATTAGGACTCAACAGAGTCGAGAGAGAAGAGAATATACATAGATTTATTTATTTATTTAGTTATGAGAGAGAAGGGAAAAAGAAAGTTTTAAAATAATGTTTGATGAGAGAGAAGATATAAAAAATAATTATTAGCTAGGAAGATCAAATTATGTGTATATCTATGATATGCTTTAATGTGAGGCATAGTAAATTGAGACTTTTTGAATGAACTATATTGAAAAGTTTGGACCTTATGAATTTAAAAAAATCCTCTCTTTTGGGAATTTTTTTCCTCCTAACATAGAAAACTAATAATAAACATAACGTACAATGGCTATTGTCTTTTGCATTGTGTATTTGGAAAAATAAAAACCTTATCAAAGATTTAAAAAAGGTTTACACTATTAAAACTATAATCAAAATGTGACTTTTTAGTCTAATTACACTTGGGCTAAAAACTTTTAAATAGAGGAATTTGATCTAAGTTGGAGAGAGAGAGAGAGAGAGAGAGAGAGAGAGTGTGTGTGTGTGTGTGTGTGTGTGTTTGTATTTTGATAAAGGTCCAAAGTTATTAATGTAAGAGAAGCCCAAAGGTAGTATTATATTATTATAGGAGAGAGTTGCTATAATTGTTTTAAGCCAGAGAGAGAGAGAGAGAGTGTGTGTGTGTGTGTATTGAAGATCCAAAGTTATTAATGTATAGAAAAGATACAACTGTAGTATTGTAAGAGAAAGTTAAAAGAATTTTTTGGAGCCACACACATACATGCACACTTAAAGAGAGAGAGAGAGAGAGAGAGTGTGTGTGTGTGTGTGTGTGTGTGTTTAAAAAACAAATCCAAAGCTATTAATATAAGAGAAGTTCAAAGGTAGTATTGTGATGCTATAGGAGAGAGTTAGTAGAATTTTTTCAAGCCACATGAGAGAGAGAGAGAGAGAGAGAGAGAGAGAGAGAGAGAGAGAGAGAGAGAGAGAGAGATTGTGTGTGTGTGTGTGTGTGTTTTGATAAAAATTCAAAGCTATTAATATGTAAAAAAAGTCCAAAGATAATATTATAGTATTGAGAGAGAGAAAGAGAGAGAGAGTGTGTGTGTGTGTGTAAGTGTGTAAAGATCCAAGGCTATTAATATAGGAGAGGATCTAAGGTAGTATTATAGGAGAGACTGCTAGAAATTTTGAAGCCAAAGAAGCGCCTCTTTCTTTAGCTTCAAATTTTCTAGCACTCTCTTCTATAATACTACAATACTATAACACTACAATACTCTTTTGGGCCTCTCCTACATTCATTTGAAAGAGGTACCTCTCTATCCAAACTACTTTTCACATTTCTTTCTCTTCTATCTTATCAATGATTTTTAAAAAGACACATCTTTCTTGTCTCTCATCAATAATTTTTTTTATCTCCTCTCTCTCACTCTCTCATCCAAAAGTTATTTTTATCTCTCTCTCCTCCCTCTCTTCTCCTTTGAGTCCTAAAACCCTTCCATTGAAATTCCTTACATTCAAAGTATCTAGAATATATATTTTATTTTAAAGACTAGGCAAACCATTGATGAATTACTTAGTTAAAGTGGATTAGAGTTTATATGAGCAATAATATTTAAAGCTATGTCTTTAGTTCTCTAATATACACTAGACAAACCTACCTTGATTGTTCTCTCTATGTGTATGTGTATGTGCATGCATGCACACATGTATGTATGCATGTCTCATTAAGAACTTGTTTCTATCTCTCTCATTAATATATATACATATATATGTGTGTATATTAGAAGTCTTAACATGTGCACACACACATATACACACATATGATTAGTTCAAAGAAGTATAACTATATTTTATAGCCTATGAATATTAATATTTCAACAACATAATGTCAACTTAGCAAAGACATGCACAATGAGAGACCAAGATGATGCTCTCTCTCTCTCTCTCTCTCTCTCTCTCTCTCTCTCTCTCTCTCTCTCTCTCTCTCTCTCTCTCTCTCTCTCATTAAGCATATTGACTAAGCATCGAATTTATACTTATTTTCACCAATCAATATCCCTTCTTGCCACTATAATAAATAATCCAAAAATGTACAAGCTTTAATAATGAGTGTTCATTTTTTAACCAATGTTTAATAAGGTTACTAGAGCCATGTATAAAGAAAAATGTTTAGTGAGTATTTCGAATGGATGCAAATGAAGATATGTTTATACATCAATCCATGCTTCCCGAAGAAAACTTACATCTCAAATTTAGAAAGAGAAGAACTTTTCCAACGCCGCCCATAATGTGACCATCAAAGCAAAGACTTTGCTAATGATTAGAGTAAATGCATTTTATTTTGTTGAAAAAATGCAAATATATCTCGCTTTGGTTAGCTATGATTAAATTTATGATAATCTTTTACTGTCATTATTTATCAATTTGTGAAACAATAGTACACTTGCCAGAGATCAACATAATATGAATCTAGATCTAGATTTCTTACAGAAAATTTTTTGTATTGTAAATATGAGAGAGAGAGAGAGAGAGAGAGAGAGAGAGAGAGAGAGAGAGAGAGAGAACTATTTAGAAGTAAAAAATGAACTATTTGTTGCAACACATGTCATAAACCAATGTAAAACAAATTCTATTAAATCTAAAGTACTCGCAAAAATACTTTTGTATTGCAAATGAGAGAGAGAGAGAGAGAGAGAGAGAGAGAGAGAGAGAGAGAGAGAGAGAGAGAGAGAGAGAGAGCTATATATTGGTAAAGAGAGAATTGTTCGTTGGAACACATGTCATAATCCAATAATGTAATACAAGTTCTATCAATTTGGACTGCTTTCACAAATGTTTCTATATTACAAATATGAGAGAGAGAGAGAGAGAGAGAGAGAGAGAGAGAGAGAGAGAGAGAGGGAGGGAGGGAGGGAGGGAGGGAGGGAGGGAGGGAGGGAGAGGTAGTGGTGATGGTGAGATAGGGGGCATATTTAGAGAGAGAGAGAGAGAGAGAGAGAGAGAGAGAGAGAGAGAGAGAGAGAGAGAGAGAGTGTGTGTGTGTGTGAGTATGCGTGTGTATGAGTGAGTGAGTGAAGGTGGTGGCAAAGGTAGTGATGATGGTAGAGCTAGCAATCAAGACAGCAGTGGTGGTGACAGTGGTAGTGGCAGCGGCAATGGTGGTGGTGGAAGTGGAGATGGATACATCTAAGGTTGGAATAAGTGAACTATGTGGAATAAGAATAGAGGGGTTGCCAAAAAAAACTCGCTTAAAAAACTTACTTCTTGTCCTTCCCCCTGATTTTTGTTCTTCAAATGTGGTGAGGTGTATAGGTTGAAGAAGGTACTCTATGGACTTAAACATGCTCCTCATGCTTGGAACGAGAAGATAGACTCATTCCTCCAACAAAAGCTAGACTATCAATGTTTTTCGACCAAAATCCATAGCTTTATGTCCATACCTCGGATAGAGGGAGAGCTTTGTTTGTGCTCTTGGCTATGTTTGAGATGGAGGGCTACAATTCCATATCGACTCCTATGGATCCAAACTGGAAGGCCATTTCCCACATTGATTCCCCTTCAGTGGATGTACCCGTTACAGGCAGCTCATTGGGTCATTGAATTGGCTCCTCAATACTTGTATTGATCTGTGTTTTGTTGTAGGTTTATTGGCCAGGTTCATGATTGAACCCACTCCAAGCTTCCTTCCCTTCCCATCTCTCTTGGATTGCTATCCTCAAGCTAGGGACAAAGAATTCTAATGACAAGATTGCCTTTATCCCGTAGGTCAGCCTAAAGGGTGTTTGTTCCATAACTGTTTTATAGGCTGTTTGATAAGCCCATAATACTTTTTGTTGTCCTGGTCACTTCGCGAGGTAGAAACTACCTTTGTAAGGACATTGACTAAGATCTTGTTCGTGGATTCTACTTGGGCATTAGCTTGAGGATAGTAGGGTGAGGATTTCTTATGGATGACCAAGAAGGTTGAGAGTAGGTGGGCAATCAGCTCATTGATGAAGTGAGTGCCTTGGTCACTTACTAATTCGATAGGGCAACCAAATCGTGAGATAACCTGCACCCACAAGAACTTCATTGTGGTCCTAGCGTCGTTCTTCCTGGTGGCTCATGCCTCGGCCTATTTCGTAAGATAGTTAGTTGCTACGATGATGTGTCTAGCCTATGAGTATTGTGTTGTGGGATTGACAAGTCCAATGAAGTCGATTCCCCATTTCTCAAAGGATTGTCATGCAATGACATGGATCAACTCCATCTTATCCTTTCATGTAAGAACTTTAGTCCTTTGGCACTCATCGCAATGCTTTAAGAACTTAGTAGCATCATGGAATAGGGTGGGCCATCACAACTAAGATTGTAGCACCTTGCGGGCTATCGTATCCCCGCTGAAGTGCCCTCTAGCAATCCTACCATGCACTTCGCTCAACACATCATGCATCTCGTGCTTGCACATGCATCGTCATAGCAGCCCATCTTTCCCTAGGTTGGATTTTCAAAATAAGTCTCCTAAGTCTGGCCTTCTCGATAGGTCTCTTGGGTATACTATGCTCTAGAACTTGGACTATATCATCCACCCAGTATGGGGTTAGATCGGCTTTAAACAAAACTTTCTCACTAGATAGGCTGAAAATATGAGCATTCGTTAGCTATGCCTTGTCAAGTGGCTTCTCTTGTGGTTATTCAGGACATGTGATCAGCCATGTAGTGCTGCTTGCCCTTGCATACCACCATAGAGAAATCAGATTCTAGAAGAAGAAGCAACCATCTCACAATGTGTCCAGTAGCGTAAGGTTTATTTACAAGATATAGCAAGGCTTCATGGTCTACAAAAAAAGATGAAAGGCATGGCCAGGAGGTAGTGTCAAAACTTCTTTACAACGAATACCATGGCCAAACCCTCCCTTTTTGTGGTGGAGTAATTCATCTCCGTGTCAGTGAGCTACCTACTAGAAAACTCATGGAGTAATACAAGTTATGTTCACCAGGCTGGCACAAGACAACTCCAATAGCAAATTTAGACGCGTCTATATGCACGTGGAACGGGATGCTACAGTTTGGGGCTTGTAAGATTGGTGCAGTTGTGAGAACCTTTTTCAATTTCTCATATGCTCGCTGGCATTCTTCGGCCCACTCAAACACAATCAACATCTTATACAATGGTCTTTCAATCAATGTGTAATTCAACATGAAGCGCCGATAGTATCCAGTGTGATCTAAGAAACACTGAACTCCCTTATAATCCTTGGATGGCAGCAAGTCGACAATGACCTTGACTTTTGAAAAATCAGTGGCTATGCCATTCTTGGATACCACGTGCCCCAAGATGCATCCATGCTTGACCTAGAACTGGCACTTCAAGGGGTTCAATGAGAGGTTGTAAAGCTGACATCGTTTAAAGATCGCAGCTTCTCCAAGTGTTTTGCCTAGCTAGAGTACACGCATAGGTCATCTACAAGCACTTCTAGCTCTCTTCTAAGCATATCTTTGAAGATGGTGCACATTAGATGTTGAAAGATTGCAGGGGCATTCATTAACCAAAAGGGCATTACGATATAAGCGAAGAGACCCCACTCAGTGGCAAGCGCAGTCTTGTGCCTATCATCAGGATGTACTTGCACCTGGTTGTATCTTGAAAAGTCGTCCAGGAAGCTGTAGGCCTCTTAACCTACTACCCTTTCGAGCATGTGCTCCGTGTATGGTAATGGGTAGTTATCCCTTTTTGTCACAACATTAACCTTCTTATAGTTCACGCACACTCGGATCTTCCCATTCTTCTTCATGACTATCACCATCGGTGATACCTAGTCTATGTGCTCTATTTTGTAGATGAACCCTGCCCTCATTAGCTTATCAATTTTCTCCTTTACTACTTGGGCATGTTTTGGATTCATAGGGTACGGTCGTTGTTTTACAGGCACCATATTAGGGGCCATTGGTATATTGTGCGTCACCACTCGATCCACTCCTTTGAGCTCATCTAAGGACCAAGCGAATACGTCCGTATACTCTTGCAAGAGCACAATGAGACTGGCCTCTTCTCCCTCAGTCAGGTCATCAGTTATAAACACAGGTCAAGGATTCTCACCTTCCCCTACCAAGTTGACTTCCTTGATGGGTCCCTCGATCGGCTCACTTGTATGTCCTTGTCTTTTCTCCCCCAACACAATCACTACCTTGTCACCTTTTTTAAAATTTGTGAAACGTTTTGGTAGGTCCTATGGTTTCTTCTGTTGTTCTACCTCCAATTTCTTCGTCCATCCTCTCCTTTCTTCCTTCAATCGTTTGTGCTTGAGGTGGATCGAAAGGTCCCCCTTCGTGCGTTTGGTCCTAGGAGGTTGGGGTATCTCTGGGTCACTCTCTATACTAATCTCCGATTCAAAGTTAAACTTGCAATGCTCACTAGAGGAGGGAGTCTCCCCTGGTGGTTGTATCTCGGTGGGTGCATCCATCCTAAGTAAGGGTGTTGTAGGTGGTTGGGCTATCCCTGCTTGTTTGTAATCTATTGCTCCTACATGCTCCAACCAGAAGCGATTGCAGTCCATCAACATGACTCCTCTCTTGATCTTGTAAGCACTCCCCTTATGAGGCTTGGAGTCTACTCTATCACTCTTCCCTCATTGTCGTACTCTACGGTGTCTATCTCTCCTTCACTTACCTCACTAACCAAGAGGCAGTCCTCGTACTCATTGTCAAAACCATCACCTTCTGATTGCTCATCATCTCCTAGACCCTCATCTCTAGCATCTCCCTTGTTGGTGACTAAGGCCCAATTATACGTTAAGTTCAAGTCATGCACCATAGTCCATTTCCACTTAGGTTCGTCTAGGAGGTCCTTGAGAGGCTTGAAATTAGCGGTGGGGTTGCTAGTTAATTTTCTTGCTAGATACGCGAGGATCTTGTGAAGTTATAGCCTATTGCTAGGAACATGGAAAGAGATAGGCCTCAGTTGGCTGCTTGAGCCCCCGGCCATCATGCAGAGTGGCACTGTGGGCTCCTTCTTTGGCACGCTCGCAGTTTGTGCAGCCTGTTTGTACGTCTCCTCTTTGTCTAAGAATGGGAGATCGATGGTTGCTAGGACATGCATCCAATCTCGCTCATCCTCAGGGCAAAGGATGTGCTTGGCTAATGGCCCGTATGACTTTCTTATTGGTGCGTCGCCCCTAAGCATGGCAGAGATGGCATCTGAGTTGACAAGGGTTATCTTTCAAGTGCCCATCTAGATATTTACTGCTTGCGTTTGGTTTCCTAGGAAGATTAGACCATTTCCTCAGTCTTCAATGACTGGAGCGTTTTTCATCTAGGGTTGGCTAGTAGAATGTCATAGTCCACTCCCTTCAAGACGATGAAGTTCATAGAGAACTAGACACCTGCGATCTTCACTAGCCAGTTCTTCAAGACTTCAAATGGCCACTTTCGTTCCGTTAGCTAGAGTGACATTGAACCTAGCATTTCAATAGGTGGGTTTCCCCAAGCCTGGGGACAGCATGGCTCAACACACTCACTCCTGCCCCAGTATCTATGATTCCCTTCCGTGTTACGTCTCCTAGGGCTAGGATAGGCAAGACTGCATGCATCTCAGTGCCTTCCTAGAAGGCATTGATGTGTAGTGACTTTGGAATTGAGTGTAGCGTTAAGCTAGGTACTCGGATAAGTTACTCATGAATATATGTGTGCATCACGTGGGTTCAAAATAAGGTATTTTTAAAATACAAATTTTATACATTTTTTACATACAAAAGGGTATAACATAAAGGGGTTATTTAATGATTGAACAGAAAAGGGTTATGTTTTTTATTTAGGAAAAATTCACATATAAGAATATTTATAAATAGGCCTTGAATGCACGTGATGTAGAGGATATACATATAGTAACTTCCTTGAGGCTGGGTATCTACGTGAATGTATCATGATTCTGCAAGTCAGCAGTAGCATGCTCCATTGGTTCTTCCACCTAGTGTTTCAACTCCTGCCATAGCATGGGATGCTGCCTAAGCAGGTCTCCTAAACTAAGAGTAACTGGGGTGGTCACCAACATTGCAAGGAGGTTGCTCGTTGCTTGCCTCTCTCCCAGGTTTGTGCTTCTTGGCCATTGGTCTTGATTTACTGGCTGACCCATAGTATCTAAGCTTGGCCTAGGTGGCACCACCTATGGTATGGGTGCGTCTCCTTGGTCATGTAGGTGAGATTGGCGTGCTCATGCTAGAAAGATCCTCGATCTTGTCCTCTAAGATAGGCTCAACGTCCTTGAGGTGCTCCTGGGGTTCCTTTACCCACTCCTTGCCTTGGATATTGCCTCGAGTTGGCGCCTAGGGTGAGGATACTTTCCTACCTTGGCACTCCCTTTCTCTACCATCTTTGGAGCGGTAGTCTCTACCTCTGCATCCATGACCTTCTTGCCAGTCACTAGTGTTGTGCATCCTCAGTCTTAAGTGTTACCTTTGCGTCAGCCTTTTTCTTCCTTCTCCTTCATCTCTTCTTTCCTATTGAGGCTACGTCTAAGTTTCTAGGCCCTGGCAGTGATATGTTTGCCTACATCATCTGTGCTCTAGTCATGACATGTAGCGGGATGGGTGTACCCTCGCTATCGAATGTCTCGACTTCGAACAACCCCAAAGGCATTGATGGATTGATTGCCCGAGCTAGAGGATGGCTTCCATCTAGGGCAATCAACGAAGAGATGAGTGATGCCACACTCAACACATCTGAGGTCGACTTTTTTTCTATTCTCTTGTTCTCTCTTTGGACAACATGATGAGATATGGCCTGGGTGACCGCAAGTCCAACACAAGATTGGATCGTGGGGGTCGGGACCCTACGAATCCTCTAGCCCTACCTCTACCTAACACCATCACCGGTACTGGTTGATAGTCCATTAGGACTGGATTGCCCTCATTGTCGTAGAAGACATAAGGGCTCATGTAGGCTTTGTCTTTGTTAGGCTCCTCCATGTAATGGACTGGAGCATCACTTGGTGGATGGGTTACATAGGGTCTTGGTGGCCTGGGTATACCTGTCGGGTTGATCTCCATCCTAGGGATGGTTGGTTTCCCGTTGTTTGATACTGGAAGCACTAGTTGGGCTCCTTTTCCAAAGAAATTTGGTGGCTTGTTCCCTAGGTATGGTGGATTATACTACTAGACATAGGGGAATATCCTAGGCAACCTACAGTGCATGCCATCATGGCCGAACCTACCACAATTCACGCAAGGCCTAGATTTAGGATCCTGGAACTCAGTTGGTGGGAGGTGATTGCCACCACAATGCACACATTGGACTTGCGGTCGCACTCATTTTCTCACCAATTCTTGCAGTTGTGCTAGCTCATTCTCACCTCGGCTAGCTCCCGGCCTTGATCTACATTCTTCCCCTTGTCTTGCATGCTAGGGGTTGTACCTCGCTAGAGGTTGTGGTCCTCTCTGAGGTCCTCTGATTGGAGTTGTCGCGGTTTGAAATTCGAGAGCTTCTCTCTCTCAGCTGGTCATCCACTCTAATTGCTTTGTCAAAGACCCTAGCTAACACATCTCGCTGCAAGCTAGAGTTACTCGATACAGCCTTGTACAACTCCTCATTGTTGATTCCATTTATGAATAGGATGGAGATAGTTCTTTCATTAGGTTGCTTGCTCATTGGGATTCTCTTGAAGAGACTGTGCACATGAGTAACATAGTCTCTTATGTCCTCATTCTTTTGACTGACGTTCATCAGTCATGGACTATGAGGTTGTCAGAGTACCCTGCCTCCGAGAATCTTTTCATAAAAAGATTTTTCAGGTGGGTAAAATTTGCTCAGGTAGCTGCATCTAAGCTAGTGTACCATGTCCTACCTTTGTTGCCTAAGCAGAGCCCAAAAGCCTGGGAGCATTGTGCAAGGTTTGTGAAACCGTTGGCCTCGCAAACTTGCTCGACCTACTCTACGAAGCTGTACGGGTCACTACTAGGGTAGTACTTGTCCAACTACTTAGCTACTACATGGATTTTTTATTGGCTCTTTGCCCCCTGAGTAATTCCTAGGCCTAATAGTAGTGAGGTTGCTAGCGCTACTACACTCTGTTCGGTATCTGTGTTGTCCATGAGCTACTTGGTCACAAGCTCGCTCAGTGTGAGGTCTTCCTCCAGTGCTCTCTCTCTCTCCACGTTTGGTCCTACCTTGCTTTTGCTGACTAGTGCTTGGGCTTCATGCACATCTATGTCCTATTGCAGCTTCCTAGCTCTCTGCTCGCGGTTGTAGGTAGCTATGTCCTGCAGTGCTTTCCTAACCACTTTTCTCTCTTCCTCTAGGCTTGCCACTACCTCCTCTTTTGACCTACCATGGATTACCGTCCTGGTAAATAGGTCGTACTCTTGGACCATGTCTTGGACCGCGACTTGGAATTAACCCAAGTCCAGCTGATCATTTCCTTGGTCTGGGTTTGCTCCTGACATCGTCTCTACTTCTTCCTCCACAAGGTTATCAATTAGTCTAAGTAGCTCTAGTAGCACTTTGTCCTCAATTTTGCTGTCCTTTCAGTCCTCCTGCTGTCTTAGAGGGTCCTGTCAGTGGGGCTCTCGAGCACCCATCTATGTCTTGGGGTCTTCTCCTATTGGTGGGTTCCTTTGAGTTATTATGTCTGAGTGTGTTCCTTGTTATTAAAAACAGTCCTCCACTTATGTACACTCAGTGTGTTGGGTACTTTGTTGTGCATGGTGCAAAATTAGGTTTTTCGTTCTTTTCCAGTGCACTTATGTGGAAGAAATCATTGTGGGGTTCACTTGCAAAATGACTATGCAATTCTAGCTATCCCCCTTTCTTGTCTACGACCGAATATGGCTCTAAGTGTGGTCTCTGGTTGCTCCTAAGGATTGCCCAGGGTCTATGGTGCTCCCTCTATGCTCTATCAAGACTAGGTTATAGTCTAGAGGCCAACTTTGGGCTACAAGTCTAGTCGGACCGAACTCCTAGAGTTTACCTTCAGGCTGCATAGTCACGGTTTCCTCTAGTTTCTGGCTTTGGCGAGCCAAGGTGGGTTTCTAGGGGTGTTTTGGTTTCTATCGTGGCTGGCTCTGAGCTATGGAACTAGTCATGTGTCTATGATTTCTTGTTCTGGTTTGTTGGTCTTATTCCTAGAATTGGCCTGTTCAATCAGAGCGTTCAGTCAAATGGTCCGATTCGGATCGAGCTGGTTCGAGACTCAAAGTTTGGTCCAATTTTTCATGTGATCTGATTGTTCACCGGTCTGATTGGGTTGGAGTTGGGTTGGAGTTGATCCGACTAGCAATTGGGTGTCCGAGTGGACGAGCAGTCCTATTGAGGTGGGTGTCCAATTAGACATGGGGTCTGGGTCTGATTAGACCATGTGGTCCCTGATTGATGGGTGGTTTCTGGCTGTGGACCAGTTGGATGGTCCGGCTTCGATAGTCAGATGGTCTGATTCTCCGATTCTAGGAGTCAGACTAGGACACAGTGGTCCGACTGCGAACCCGACAGTGCGATGTGATGCGTTTTGGCCGATTTCTCCACCCAGTGGTTGTGGACGTTCCAAATTAAGCAAATACACAGTAAGAAAAGTTTTTATCTACGTGGGGTGACTAGAAGACTCCGAATCAACAGTGAACTCTTCTTTGACCTACAACTCTCTCTCCCTCTCAAGCTCTCTCTTTCACTCTCAGTGTGCATAAATTAGCTATTTTCCCCTATCCTTAGGGTTTTAGGGTCCTGTCTTACTCAGTCCTTACCTCCCAACTCACCCTCCTTAGTCATTAGCTTGGGGGGGTCATCTTATAAAAGCACACTATATAACATGCATTCAAAGGATACTTTAAAAACCCCTTTTTACTTTTTTTTCACCATTTTATATACCCCTTTTGTGAATTTTGAAGGCAATAGTTATATCCCCTCTGTAAACCTAAAATTTGAATCGAATGTGCATTTTCATGGCCCCTTCTAAACAATTCAAATTAAAACATGATACTACCATAGTGACTACTTCTCCAACAACTCAGCTCTTCCAAATGGAAAACCATGCATTGAGCATCATGTATCCTCTTACCTCATCAAGTGGAGCATTATGAGCATATATTGCTCATACAAGATCCCAAGCAACTACCACACTAGTTAGGCAATTATCCTCATCTACTCTTTACATCCACACCCTTGATTGTGGTTTTGTACTTTGAGTCTCACTTTTGTATGAACTATTGGGCCAATTCAAACAAACAAACATCCACCAAACAAAAATCATTGCCTTCACGATCATTGCAAGATTGTGAGCAATCCATTGCAACACCCTTGGTCTGATGTCTTGATTTCATTGGGGTGACCTCTTGGGCAACTCAGACAAAATATCCATCACCTCCATGATCCTCCTAGGTCCTTGAGTAGTTCGAAGTGACACCCTTGGCACAATGCCTTAATCTCGTTGGGGTGGGACTCTTTGGGTCAAGACTAGAGCCTTCCATTCACTCTCTTTGATCACCCTTTTTGAGCATGAGAAGGAGTCTTAGGCTACCTTAAATTGCCTTTCAAAGTACCATGGTTCTTATATCATCCCCAAAAAGTAATTTTGTGTTTTAGACATCACACAAGACATTTCAACAGGAAAACTAGCTCAAAATGTTGTATTAAAGAGGACCCAATGTGCACTCCCATTTTCATAAGTTGATCTTTGTGATTCATTTATATAGAAGGTTTTTTTCAAATGTTGCATTTTAAGAAAACCTAACTACATGGTTGGTAGATGTTTTTTTGGATACAACCATGATGTGAGACTTTGACTTGATATGCTCTGTGGTGTGCAAGTCTGATCTTGAAGGGCACAAATGCAATCATTTCTGATCATACTTTTGCATACAACTCTTACTCTCCCTTTATCTTTGTAGTCATTCAATGTTGCCTCAATAAGCTCAAAATCAGATCCGGTATAATTTCAAGTCAAGACTCTCACAAATTAATCTCCAAAATGATTAGAAACTAGCCCCAAGATACATATACAAAAGTGATTTTAAAACAAACCCAAACCTTACTAAAGCTCAACTCTTTCATAAACCAGTAATTATCGTATATGAAAATAACATTTTACTAGAGGTTTCAATGGTTAAAAAGATGTCACTTACCATTGTGAGTATTATTAAAAATATCCATCTCCTCTACCTGTAGCTAAATCCGCAACCACATTATCTTCATTGCTTTCTTCTACGTCTTTTGAGCTAGAGTCGCTCCCATCTTCAACCCTTGATTTGTCAAATATATTATTTGATGCACTTGACCTTCCAATATATGGGTTCTCATGAAATTAGAAAGTCATAAGTAAGCATATTCCTTGCCAATGACTCGCCATCCATAATGAGCTTTTGTTAGGAAGGTGGCTAAAGTCAGGTTTGCACCTTAAAAATAGCTTCCTAACATGAGTGGAAGACAATGATTGGCTTATCTTCTTGCCTTCTATGTAGAGGGGGGGGGGGGGGGGGGTGCTATCCATACTAAGATGCAATTTACTACTACACCATTGTACCACTTCTATTTTGACCACTATCCATGATAGTTTACAAGGTTGAGCGAGTTAAGCAACCTCTTGATTGCCCTCCTCCAACACTTCTAATCTACCTTGATGTAACCAATGCCTAATTTTAAGGACTCCTTTTTTCCAAGATCCACAACTCTTAACTCATAAAATGGGCCACATTACTCAAGATAGTGAGCCAGTTAACTTGAGTAAAGTGTGGCTATTTTTTTGGAGCCATGCACCATTTTACTAGCATATGCCCTAAAGGGAAAGACTAATAATATTGCAAGGAGAGGAAACAACTATGGATGCTTTGCCTCACCCGACAAAAGCACATGGTCTGTTGCCTATAATCCTCAAACTTGGAAGTTGTCTGGATTTTAAGGTGAACACAAGGTAAATTCATATTGATGAAAAGCTATGATAGAATCCATTTCCCCTCCCCCATGCTAGTTGTAAATATTTGTCTCATGAGAACATATATGCCTTTAAGTATTGATCCCCTCCCCCCATCTTCCCCTACCCATCTCCTTTCCACCCCACACACCCCCCTTCCCCCTGCCTCCCTTAAAAAGTGAATTTTTTTGAATAAAAACACCCCTAATGTAAATTTTACATGAGGTGCATTTATAAACCCCTTCTATTTTTGGAAAACTGTAAGTCAACATAATAAAAATACCCTTTCTTTTGAACTCATTTGGTATATTACATGTTCTATAAGGTGCCCCCCCCGAGGTCATTAGGCCTGGGATCCCATCTTTTTCCAGCTTTTTTCCTGGTTGTGCCCTGTTTACAAGAGCAAAACCCTATTGTTTTCTCACAATCTTTTGGTTCTATCCTACCTTAATGCAAACAAAAATCACAAGACAATGTTGGGCTAAATGAACCTACTCATCTATACATGAGTAACCCAAAATACTTACTTGTTTTGAAGATTAACACTCCTAAATCTCCTACCTACCTCAAGCACCGGTTTGGAAATGAAACCCTAATGCCATGCTCAATTCGAAGCACGCAGCACTCAAGGCTTGAATCCATTGGTCACGGAAATGGAACCAAAATGAAGGGAGCTCTCTTGCTCAACCCTCGAGACCTATGGACCGCTTATTGGTCAAGCGTTTCAAGACAAGTGGCCATGGCTACCTCTCACATAGCCGACACGCTCTCCCTATCCATGGGGTGTATTGAGATTACCTTGATGCTACATCGAGTACCCTCCTCTTTCTTGCACATCGTTAAGCTCCATGATCCTCGATGCAAGCTTGAGCGACCTCAATCCCTTTCCATCAAGCTCCATCCTCCATAGCTGCGCGAGACAAGAGAAGAGAGGATAAGAAAAGAAGATGAAGAGAGGAGATGGGGAGCTTCTTCTCCTCGATCCCTCACTCTTTCACACTCCCTCACTCCATCACTCTTTCACACTCCCTCACTCAAGCACACACAAGAAGGCAAGAAAAAGAGAAGAAGAAGAAGAAGCTTTTTGCCACACACCAAGAATGAGAGTTTCCATTAACTTTTTGGCTTATATACATGCCCTCTTTCCCTTGGGCGGTCATCCCCTTTTCCCCTTTGCCCTAACTTTCTAGCTTAGTCCTACCTCCCATCTACCTTTACAATTTGCACAAAAGGGAGCCTAGCCCTCCTTTACAACAGTTTTAGGGGCGCCTTGTATTTTAAAATGCACTTTGGTCTTTGACTTGATTTTTGAGGCCGCCCTTGCGCTTTTAGTTGATCTCCTTCCCTACCTCTTTTGTTGTGTTTGATTTTCTCATGGACCATCTCTTTTAGGTCCTGACTTGCGCTTTTCCATCTTTTTCCGCTTTCTTCTTGTGCTGAGGTTAACAATAACCTTTCTCTTTAGGTGTAGATGTTATATATTTGATTCTAATGATTGTCATGATGACAAGTACCATCCCCATTCCTCGTAATATACTCAAATCAAGTATACAAAATGAAAAGAAGAATTTTGTTAGAAGATACGTTGGTTCCCTTGTGTTTTTGGACCCTCATTGCTATAGAAGAAGCATGTAGGTTGATGGGGTGTTGCTTTGAAATATTGGTGCTAATTAACAATTAGAAGGACAGTTACCATTCCGATTAGGTCATGTAGACCTATGTCAATGTGATCAAGTAAAGATGTTCTAGTAGCCCTCTAGTATAGTTCCAGATATGTAATTCATTTGGGAATCAATGCATTGTGAAAACCATATTGACAAACAATCGATAAAAAGTAATATGCCCATTACCTGAAATCCTTTATAGTTGCACATTAGACATTGTATTTCCATATATATCTTATTCTCCTTTTAAAACTAGTCCTCATCATTATATTGATACAAGGTAGAATGGGCCATCATGAAACACTACCGCATGTGGCAAATATGTACCTATAGGACATTAATGTGATTGTGTGTGGTAGATAGTTATTTGGTAAGATTACCAAGGGGTTTTAATTTTTAATGAAGCTAGTAAGATAAAATTGAAAGATAGTAAACTAAATGATAGCTTTGTTATATAGATAAAGTTTAGAGATATTAGAAAAATAATAATTAATTAATATACATGCATAAACCTAAAAGTACTTTTCTAATAAAGTAAAATTTGAGTTATGGGCAATTTGGATTGAAATACTAATGCACGGATCGGATGCTGTATGCTCGCATAGTGAGCGTCGGAAGGTCCCCAAGAACAAAAAAACTCTACTTTTTGCACAAAACTCAAGGTAGAAAGCATGCACGACATGAACAAGAGACCAATTGGGTTCAATCTCCCCCCATGCCTTGTGTGAGCGCTCCACAAAGCATGTATTTTATGTATTAATAATCTTCAAGCTCAAATAATAGCCCAAATTACAAAATAGCACGCTTTTGGCTTTTGAGTTTGCTTTAGTGCCAAATAGAAATAAAGCTAATGGGCGGGCGCCCAAAGAGTCAGGCATACCCAATACAATGTCCAAATACAAATATCATAATCATGCGTCCATGCGCATACAAAAATAATAAATAAATATCCAATGCCTTAATAAATAGGCACGACAAAATATAGGTGCCATGCCTAAGGTATGCGCCCATCAAAATATAAGTGATAACTCGAATACACGCTATCCTCCAATGCTTTCCTCTGCCACTGCTGCTATCTCTACACATCAACTGAAGCATTCACAATCGTTAGTAAAATAATATAATTAAATCTACAAAAGTGAATACCTAGCAGTCTTCAGCTACATAAACAAAATCAACTGGTTAGAAATCAATCTTAACCTTAATTTATCACGAGTGTGCACTCTAAACTCATAAACGTTTATTAATTTTATATGTGTTTTGCGGAATCACCCGCTATGGAATCACCCATGTACACACTAAATTAATGAAACGCTCGAAAAGGATAGGCGTCCCCATCGACTTCTCGCACAAAGAATCCACTTTGTGTATGAGCCCTGGTAAACAAAGTTTACGGAATCCACCGTAAAACCTCACGGAATCCACCGTGGCACGGAATCCACCATGTAATATGCCTCTTGGCATCATACCCTCGAGGTGGGATAGCAATTGTCCTCAATTGCTATTAGCTCAATGTGGAGCTAATAGAGTGGGGAAAGCATTTAAGTCTCTAGCGTGCATCCATTGGGCATCTTCAATAGGATGGTTTTTAAATTTAACCAAATATCTAGAATATCTATGGCCAGTTCTAGTGGTCATAAAGTCAGTATCTATGATAGCTTCAGGCTCAAGGATTTCAGTCTCTTCATCTAACAAAGGTGGTTTTTCATAAACGGGGTGTACATGTAATTGGTCTCTAAAGGGTCGTAATAAACTAATGTGAAAGGTGTTGTGAATTTTTCAATGTGGTGGTAGTTCTAACTTAAATGCATTGTCATTTATTTTGTGATTGATTTTGAATGGTCCATAGAATCTAGGTGCTAATTTCACAACTGGGTGTTTATCTACACTTTGTAATCTACGTTTCTCTATTATTAACCAAACATAGTCATCAACTTTGAAATTCATGGCCTGTCTTTTCTTATTAGCTTGCTTTGTATATGATTGTTGGGCTTTGGCAATCATGTCTTTAACTTCATCAAAAATAGTTGCGTGCATGTTAGCAATATCATCAACACTCTGAATTCTATTTGATAAAGATGCAACAGGTGTAGACAATCTATAACCATAAATCACTTCAAACGGTGCATTCTTTGTAGCTGTGTGTGGTGTATTGTTATATGCAAACTGAAGTAAATGTAGATGTGTATCCCATGTCTGTGGTTTAGAAATAGTGTAAGCACGTAAAAGATCTAAAATAGTACTGTTATTAGCTTCTGTTTGACCATTAGTTTCAGGATGAAATGCAGATGAGAAATCAATCTTTGTTCCTAGGTTAGCAAACAAAGTAATCCAAAAATTATTACAAAATCTAGAATCACGATCAGAAATAATAACTTTTGGTAATCCATGATTAGTGAAAACAGCTTTAAAAAACAATTGTGCTGCCTGAGATGCTGTTAAAGTTTTCTTGCATTGAATAAAATATGCTTGTTTACTAAACCTATCTACAACAGTCCAAATCATATCATGGTTAGCATTAGTGTTAAGTAAACTAGTAATAAAATCCATAGAAATCTGTTCCCATGGTCTTGATGGAATATATAAAGGCATAAGTAAACCATAATGTTTACCATGATGTCTCTTAACTCTTTGACAAACTAAACATTCAGAAACAAAGTTAGATACATCAATGTCTATATGTGGCTAATAAAAATCTTCAGTCAATGTATGAAAAGTAGATATAATACCTCTATGACCTTGATATGGAGGACAATGAATCTCATTCAAGACAAAAGATCTAAATGGAACTGTAACACATAATCTCTTTTCATAAAACATGAATCCATCATTGTAAGACAGTGAATCAATAGGAATCCAATTATTTCCAACTAATTTATTCCAATCAGATTGAAAAGTAATGTCCTGATAATAAGTATCTTTCATAGGAGTTAGAGAATCAAATGATATGACAGAGATATTATGAATGGTCGGTTTTCTACTTAAAGCATCAGCTACTACATTTTCTTTTCCTGGTTGATATTGGATAAGGGGATGAAAACTTTGAATGAAAGCTGCCCATTTGATATGTCAGTCAAATATTTGGGATTGACTAAGGAGATATCTAATACTTTGTTGGTAAGTTTTAATCATAAACTCAGAACCCATTAAGTAATGTTTCCATTGTCTTAAAGCTTGTACAACAACTAATAATTATTTATCATAAGTGGAATATTTAAGTTCAGATGGTTTCAGTTTATAGCTAGAATAGGCTATGGGATGATTATCTTGCATAAGTACGGCTCCTATTCCAGATCCGCTAGCATCAATACTACTAAAAAGAATGGTCTATTGAAATCAGGTAGTTGTAATATAAGAGCATGGGTTAATGCATGTTTCAATAAATCAAAAGATTTTTGTTGATTATCAGACTAATGATAAACAATACCTTTCTTTAAAAGTTTAGTCAAAGGCAAAGCAAGTAATGAAAAATTTCGCACAAACTTCCTGTAAAAACTAGCAAGACCTAGAAAAGAATGTAACTCATGCATATTTTTGGGTATAGGCCAATTTAATATTGCTTCTATCTTCTTAGGGTCAACCTTAATACCTTCTGATGACACAATATGACCTAGATATTCAATTTCTGTTTGAAAGAACTCACTCTTTTCTGGATTAGCATACAATTGATTATCTTTCAACAACTTGAAAACCAAAGACAGATGTTCATAATGCTCTTTCTCATTTTTACTGAATACCAAGATATCATCAAAAAATACTATAACACAATGCTAATATTTCAAAAATATATCATTCTACTAAATGTAGCAGGTGCATTAGTCAATCCAAAAAGGCATCACTAAAAATTCATAATGTCCAAATTGTGTTCTAAATGCAGTTTTAAATATATCAGATTTATCTAATCTCACTTGATGATAACCAGATTTAAGATCTATTTTACTAAATATGGCAGAACCTTGTAGTTTATCCATAAGATCATCTACCCTAAGAATTGGATATCTATTCTTTACAGTAATCTTATTCAGGGCACGATAATCAATGCACATGCGATAAGTAACAGGTGCGCCAAATGGAGAACTACTAGCTCTAATTAATCCTCTGTTTAATAATTCCTCAACTTGATTTTGAATATCTTTCTGTTCAATCTGGTTATGCCTATATGGTGCTTACATGGTGGTTGTGTACCAAGAATTAAATCTATTTTGTGGTCTTCAGGACGTGAAGGAGGTAGTCCAGGTGGTAAATCTTCAGCAAAACAATCTTTAAATTGTGCAAGGAATTCTTTATGCCTAGGGTGCATATGTTTTTCTTTAACTTGAAGTTCATTCACCCAAATTAGATAAGATTTACTACTTTTACGTAATGCACGTTTAGCTTGAGTATGAGTAAGCAGTAGAAAATTATTAAATGCGTGCATACCATACAATATAATTTGTTTTCCTTGAAAATGAATTTTAATTGAATGCGTCGAATAATCTATAACAGGATTATGCTGATGACGCCAAGGCATATCTAGGATAATATCACTGGACTGTAAAGGTACAACTAGAAAATTCCTTCTTTTTGTGTATTCACCAATTTGAGTTTCTAAATCATGCACCTCTTGTGTTCCATTATACCTTGTGCCTAAGAATGTTGCTTTAATGCGATAATGCGTAGGAACAGTTTGTAATTTTAATTCTTTCACTAACTTTACAGAAATAAATCATGTGTACTACCATCATCATGCAAAATAATCTTTTCTTTTCCATGCACTAAACATTTCATTGTCAACAAAGAATGTGGAGTTGGCATACCTGGTAAAGTATCCGACGGAGTAGTAATGTCGTCCTCATCTTCTGTAAAGTCAGGTATTTCCTCACGTTCTTCTTCATCCATTGCTCCAAGATAATTGATATGAACAGGTGTTTTCTTCGATTGGCAATTGGCTACTAGATGTCCAGGTTGATGGCATTTGTAACACACTATAGGTTTGGCTTTAGTTACGTTATTTGCAATGGCAAGAAGTCTAGGAATATTAGGATTTGGCTGTGAGGATGGCTTAGGGTTTTGATTGGTATTTGATGGCAAAGCAGGTGGTTTTGTCCAAGACTTACGGAAAGATGATGAAGGAAATCGACTTTGATTGAATCTTCTAAAATTTGAATTGAATTGCTTAGAAACATAGTTACCATTTGCTTGAAATTGTTGTGGACGCTTGTCTCTTCCTCGAATCTTGTCTTTAGTATCATGAGCTAAAGAAATTGCATCTTCAAGGGTTGCAGGCTTGAACATATTGACTTCAACGTAGTAATGCCCAAGTAATCCAGACATAAACTTGCGCTTGTGAGTCGCTTTAGGTACGTCTTCAAGCATGCATAGTTGAAGTAAGGCATTCCAAAAACGCTCGATGTACTAAGAAATAGGCTCACAATCTCTTTGCTGAAGAAGGTCTCATTGCTTTATGGCTTTTTTATGGAATTGTGGAGGAAGGAAATTCTGCATAAACTTCTTTTTGAAACTCTCCTAAGTAGTGGGACAATCTATGCTCTTACGAACCATGGTCCACCAAAGAGATGCTCGATCGACTAAGTGATTAGTGACACATTTAATTTTATCTTTTTTAACGTATGTCTCTTCATGAAAGTAATCATCAAAATGACTGATGAATGCAAGAACAGTCTTTCCATCTCGAGTTCCATTGAAAGTACGGAATTTGAAATTTCTTTTACTTATCTTTGTTTCTTTGCAAATGGATTGAGCTTCGAGAGTTGCATCGATAGTTCGTCAGATAAGATCTTCGGGTTGTGGTCCATCTTTTTTGGTAGTCGATCGTTGTAAATTGGCCAATTGAACTTGCAAAGCTTGCCAGGCTCTTCGTTCTTCATCCAACTGCATCATAATTAAATCCAATTTTTGTTCCATCGTAGGTTCAGGAAGATCGCCTTCAGCCCATTAAATCATCCATATTTTGTTCTGTCATCCTCTGTTTTGTTTGAAAACAAACGACTTGTTGAAGAAGATGTAGGAGTGGTCCTCCGCTTCCTCAGGCCGGTCCTTCCCGATCAGAGGCTGTAAACAGAGATTCTTGACCACCAGGAATCCACCCATATTGACCGTTCGCGATGAAATTGACTGTAGAGCTCAATCCTTCCAGGAGCTCCGCCTTCGCACAAGATGGATAGCGATTGGAAGCTCTTGATCTCAGCTTCGCTCTGATACCACTGGTGCATAGATCAGATGTTGTATGCTCGCGTAGTGAGCGCCGGAAGGTCCCCAAGAATAAAAAAACTCTACTTTTTGCACAAAACTCAAGGTAGAAAGCATGCACGACATGAACAAGAGACCAATTGGGTTCAATCTCCCCCCATGCCTTGTGTGAGCACTCCACAAAGCATGTACTTTATGTATTAATCATCTTCAAGCTCAAATAATAGCCCAAATTACAAAATAGCACGCTTTTGGCTTTTGAGTTTGCTTTAGTGCCAAATAGAAATAAAGCTAATGGACGGGCGCCCAAAGAGTCAGGCATACCCAATACAATGTCCAAATACAAATATCATAATCGTGCGCCCATGCGCATAAAATAATAATAAATAAATATCCAACGCTTAAATAAATAGGCGCGACAAAATATAGGCGCCATGCCTAAGGTATGCGCCCATCAAAATATAAGTGATAACTCGAATACACGCTATCCTTCAATGCTTTCCTCCGCCACTGATGCTATCTCTCCACATCAACTGAAGCATTCACAATCGTTTGTAAAATAATATAATTAAACCGACAAAAGTGAATACCTAGCAGTCTTCAACTACATAAATAAATCAACTGGTTAGAAATCAATCCTAACCTTAATTTATCACGAGTGCGCACTCTAAACTTATAAACGTTTATTAATTTATATGTATTTTGCGGAATCACCCGCTATGGAATCACCCATGTGCACACTAAATTAATGAAACGCCCGAAAAGGATAGGCGTCCCCATCGACTTCTCGCACAAAGAATCCACTTTGTGTATGCGCCCTGGTAATTAAACTTTACGGAATCCACCGTAAAACCTCATGGAATCCACAGTGGTACGGAATCCACCGTGTAATATGCCTTCTGGCATCAAATACCTAAAAATCATTAATAATAAGAATATTATAAATCAAATAAAAATTTGGATTTTTCAATGATTTATGAAATGTATCCAACTATATATGCTCTAAGTAAGAGGTTTAGCATGGTAGGTTAAAAATTTTACAAAGAAAAAATAAAGAAAATAGGGAAAATTTATGTGTGAGTGGAAAAGAAAAATGAGAACTTGTAGATTCGATACTCACCTACCATGAGCTTGTGTGGACTAGAGGGTTGGGTGACAGTTTGATGACCAGATTTTCCATTACATAAGCCTCAGGAATGAGAGCCCTATCTTCCTAACTAGGCAAGAACTACTAATGCTAATGATCACTATAACTACAAATAAATCTAAGCTTAGGATATTCTCATTTTGGTTCAACTTTTGTTTTTCCAATACTGTCTTGTGTTTAGTAGGTACTTAACCAACACCTGATTCATCCTAACTTGTTTTACCTCGATAGAATTTGGGAAACAAATTAGCACCATGTCGTTTAGCTTTAGGCTTGCATGTGCAAACTATAATGCCACCTTTCAATGGATTTCTGCAACCGCAACAAGGTCAAGATTGAACACCTAAAATGCGCTCAAGACTTGCATGTTAGAAATTGTAATGTCCTAGTTTAAGAGTGCAGGCACAAAGATCATTGATCAAGATTTTTTGCAATAAAGATTCTCACAATGGCAAATATGAGATAAGGCATGATTTTCTTATATTGAGAACCAACAACAATTGATGTCCTAGAAAATCCTCTATTTTTCATACATTACCTATGTCTATTTGGCCATGGGCTATATGAGGTGATCCAAATCAAGACAACCTACTTCCCATGATAGTATCATAGTTCTGCCATGTCATATTGATGATATGAAACCGCTACTTTAATTGTGTTGATCAAGCACAATTTACTCAAGATCATCTAGAGAGGTGGGGTGGGTCACATCAAGAAAGAATAGAAAAACTAGTTCATGATTTATCCTAACAGGTTTTACTTGGATAGTATTTAGAAAAGAGAGTTCCACCACATATCGGGGGGTTCACTATATATATATTCTCTATATAACATGCGTTCATGGTCTATTTATAAATATCCTAATCTGTGAATTTTTCTTGAATAAAACACAACCCTTTTCTATTCAATCTGTAAATAACCCCTTTATATGACACCCTTCTGTATGTAAAAAATGTATAAAAATGCTATTTTAAAAACCCCTTATTTTGAACTCACGTTATATACATATATTCATGAGTGACCCCCCCGAGCACCACATCAAGCTTCAACCTTGTGACCTCATCAATAGCCTTTTTGAATTTTAAGAAGGTTAAGCTCCAACCCATATATGTGATTGGGGCATTGACTACAAGATTTTCTCCATTTTTTATGTACAACATTTTTTGAAGTAAGATAATCAACATTATACTGTTACAACTACCTTCTCTACTACAATAGGTGTCAAGTCCTCTACTACAATAGGCATAAAAGCATATTTCTCAGGCATTGTGGGATTTCTTGGATGATCTTTAATGGCTTATTCTCAAGCATTTTCATGCTTGGTAGCTCCATGCTCACTAATTGGTGCTCTTACTAGCAAGGGCCCTTTGAGCCTAAGAGCAAGCCTCAAGACTTGACTAAAATTTGAATGAAATTGGATTAAGAGCTCTTTTATCCACAACATAATGAGGAATGATGTTAGGAATATTTGATGTCCAAATTGCAACCATCACAAAGGTCCAAGAGTGCAAGCAATTGCTCTAGATGTTGATTATGTTTGCCACAAAACTGAGTAAGAGCTTGTCAATTGTGCACTGATCCAACTGCCTTTTGGAAACACAAGCACATGCATCATTCACTATCCAACCACCTAACTATATGTGCAAACATTTGCCAACAAACCGAGTAAGAGCTTGTCAATTGTGCACCGATCTAGCTGCCTTTTGGAAACACAAGCACATGCATCATCCACTATCTAACCACCTAATTGTATGACATGCAAAATTTTGGTACATAGCCATATGATCAACTGCAACCATGCATAACCAAAACCCACATTCACTATTGTAGGTGTAAAGGTATGCTAGTCACACTGTCTACAAAATTGGAGGTTCAATATGTGACCTCTTTGAGTGGTGCTACAGAGAGAACTAGTTTGTGTCCACTTTGCGCGTGTTTTACTACTGAGGGATTGACCTATTAGTACTAGCTATTCATTACACTCAAGATTTCATCTACTATCACTACCATTCCACAAGTTCTTGGCACAACATATACTTTGAGTGGTGTTTTCATTATTGGAGATTCATTGTTTCCACTTCTAGTGCCTAATGTATGAGCAATTGAAATTTCTCATGAGTGAAATCTTGATGATTAGCACAAGGTATGATACAAAATTCCTTTCTAAATATAATTTGTATATTATATGTAGCTGTATTGCCCTTTCTATTATATGTAATTTCTAATAGCAATGCCAATCAAGATCCTTGACTTGAAGGAAGAGCATCCACTATGAGTGAATGTGCTCAACCAATAAGAATTTCTTGCTCATATGCTAGTCAACACCCTAACCCAATGATCCATTTGGCTAATATGCATCATTTCCCACATGGACTACCTTCAAACAATCCACATTATTGCTAGCTATCTAAGTCTTGTTAGTTCATAGTAGACTAAAAATGAATACTAACACTGAAAGATCAATAAGTCACCAATGGACACTAACATGAGTGCTCAGCTACAAAGTTGACATCTCTTATACTTTTAAAAAAGAGAATGAATGAGAGTCACCCTCAAACTTCTTAACCAGAAGTGTTACACTAGCGAACCAAACAACACTTTACCACTCTCGCACCATAATACATTTAAATGGTGATGATGATGCTTTCCTAAATTTAAAAATGTATGCATACATTTCATTGTAGAGTTAGTAAGATAAAGAAAGCTCTTGAAGAAAAATATTAAGAAATCACCCTGATTAAATGGGAGTTTCTCTTCCTAATCTAAAATGCTAACTATTTCCATAGAATACAAGGTGAAGAAGTTGTCTCCACCCCCCTACTTTGAGGAGCCATCACCATGTGTTTCAGTTTGTAGCCTTGCTGCATGGCTTTCAAAGCATCTACATGTTGCATTTTCCTGATTATACAGGTTGTTGGTAGAGGCTAATTTGCTGAGTCCATTGCCATCACATGTATTAGATCGGGTTGTGTTTCATCCAGTGTCACCCTTTTGCTACTACCTAGAGAATATGATATAGCAATCAAAGCATGAGAATCTATTTTAACAGACTATGAAAACACAAGGGAGAAGAGAAACACTGCAATGAAAGAAGAATATTGTAAAAGAACTTGAAAACTTGGAAAATAAACCAAGACAATTCGAGAGTGGTATTCATAAAAGTTGGGTGAATAATATTGTATTTTCAACCAAACTTAACTAAAGAACCATCAATTAAGAAACAATTTTCTCAAGGTATACTGATATGTTAATGTGTAGCTTGATAAAGAGCCTATGAGCTCTCATATGAAATGACATAGCATAACCTAAGTTCCTAAATAGGCATTAATAGACTAAGTATTAACAAAATAAATGCATAACACGTATAGTTTCCTTGCTATGCACTTGAATAGAGAAGCTTATAGGCCTGACTAGAAATGCCCAAGAGAGAGTTGGCCTTCATGTTTCTTGATAGTCTTCCACAATGTTATGCCCGTTTAGTCATGGGCATTGATACAAAAGATGAAGTAAGGGATTTTTAGTATATCATAGCCATACTAGAACAAGAAGAGCAAAAGTTAGATCTTGGCAAGGAAATTACACCAACAATTTGATTAATAGAAGTGGATCTAAAGCCCTATCAATTAGGATGTCCAAGGGAGTATGGACAAGCCACATTCCATCCATTAAACACCTAAGAGTGCCTAGTTACAAGGCTTTTGTCGTGATAACCAAACATCACAAAATACAAACTCTAACTAGTATGCAAGGAAGGGGTGATGGTGGGCTACACAAAAAACACAACAGGATGTGGGATTAAGTGCACAAAGCATTAGGAAAAAAATGAACTCACTAATGGGCCTTTTAGCCCCCCTTTCTCCTCCTTAAAACAAAGAAAAGAGGAGAGACGAATAGTAAAATAATCCTCTTCTCTCTCCACTTTTGCAATCTCGTTTTGCCTTTTTTATATTATCTACAAAGATATACTCAGATTCCTTCTCTCTCCTCATTCAAGAAGTCTTTTTCAACCAAATTTTATATTAAAAAAGGAGTTAGTTATGGGAGTGTGGTGCTTCATTTTCAATGCAAAGGTAATTGATTTTTTAATCAAGAACAAGGAAAATGAAAATTTGGAAGTTCCTTTTAAGATATTTTGGGGATTTTTAATATTCTAGCTTTTGGTCAAACAACAAACCAACTGGTCAAATTTCGTATTTTTTGGAAATGTTTTTGGAGGTAAAATAGAAATGTCTAAATGATGAAAAGTCTTGGACATCCCTACCCTCTGAGCTATTTTCCCCCATATCTATACTCTCTCATGGCTCTATTGTGATCTCTTCTCTGTGTTTATGCAACCTTCATTAACAGAGCGAATTACTTACACTCTCCTTTCCCTTGGCACCTTTGTATGCCTCTTTGTGCATCTTCACTCTACCTCCTGTGACAACCAAGTATGCTCCATGTTTCTATTAATAATAAAATGAATACAGAAAAGAAGGAGTTGCATATTGAGGTAAATATTGAATATCTCCCATTATTCAAAAGAATCGAGCGTACAAGTGTCAACCCTCAGGTTTTGCAGAGTTACATGCAAATGGGATTGAAACATGTAGACTTGTGGGTTGCTGGGGGAGTCTACCCAATTAGCCTCTTAAACAATAGATCTCCAACTTTCTCAGAATCACAAATTTGCTAAAGTATGTGTGCGAGGGTGAAAATGGGTTGCTCGATTACAGTAGGTGGCTCAATGATCAGGAGTTCAAAGTACTTACAGCTTGCCAAGCAACCATAAAAAATTGTCATGATGTGATCGATGCACATCAACTTCATATACAAGAGCTCATAGGACAAGTCGTATAACTAAATAACACTATAATTCAACAAAACAATCAAATTATTTCAATGTAGGACACTATCCATGACATTGGTATCTCATATGAGGAGGCAAAGGCACAATTGGACAACTTGAGAAAGATTAACACCCAGCTAACAGAGGAGCGCAAATGAAAGAAGAAGCCAATCAATGAGTTAATTGTGAATAGCAACTAGTGGAAGTGAAGTATCAAAGCATGTAAGGTAGCTCAAAAAGAGAACCTAGGTGAGGGTGAGTTTGGATTATGTATTAGTGGATTGCTGAAGGCAAGTACATTGGAAAATGCTTTGAGCAATTCTAAGTTTAAGGATGTGAAGGAAAAGATGATTGAGTACACATTAAAAGATGTATCAAATGAGTTCTCAGCTGTGGATGCACAATCCATTTGTGACAGGGCCGGTATTAGCACAACGACTTACTCAAAGATATTCAAAGGTGTGAAGGGGGCTGGGTTTGGTCATGTGCTGAAGAGAAATAGAATTGTGCCTCTTCCTCAACCTTCAAAGTTAATAGAGGCTCGATGGAAACTTAATACAAAGGTTTTGGAATTGATAGGAGATCCCATGTATGTTCAATGCATGGAAACACTAAAGGTTGGGACAAAACTGCATATGAGGTTAAGTTCACCGAACTCAAAAATTACTATTTAGATTTGTACAAGGTGCAGTCAGCAACAGTAATGTACTACAATATGTTTGTTGAGGAATGTAATGGTAAATTGCAGTTTGTTATAAAATTAGATGAAAGTGAGATCGTCAAAGGAGTAAAGGTTGAAAGAGTTAATGTAACTCTGATGAATAGAGCTTTATAATTTAACAAAAACAACCCAGGGAACTTTAGTGTTCAATCCGAGCGCCATGTGTGGTGGCTCACTACATATGAATTTCTTAAGGAAACATTTGAGGTGCTGCAGGTATTCTTTATGCACACAAGCATTCCAAGCATCATCGATCATCAGGAACATGGTGAGATGCTCTTGATTGAAGGGTATGGTCAATACTTGGTTGAATGGCATCTTGTAGGAGACTTTAAAACTTTAAAATGCATGTGTAGATTCTCCAATGGTGCAAATACAAAGAATCCATGCCTATATTGCTTGAAAGAGAGGGTGGAAGAAAAGGATGGAAAGAAGAACTCGCAAAGGGTGATAAGTGCTGCATTGACGTGCAATAGAGAAGATCCCTCTTGGAAGCCCATCTTCAACATTCCACTGGATCATATTCACATTTGTTCATTGCATGCTTTTGTCAGAATCATGGAGAAACTTGTATATGAATACATTTGCTTTGCTTGTAGGATGCAGCCATAAAAAGAAGTTATTGCAACGTGTAGGAATGTGGAGCGAGTGCTATCAGAAATTGGGCTACACAAGCATCAAGTGGCGATTGAAAAAGATGAGAAGAGATCAGGAAAATTTAGTAACTTGCCAAAAAAGTCTTGCTTGATAAGCAAAGGCTAGGAAGTTTCTCTCAGCACCCATCAATGAGAAAGGGAATGTCATGGTTCATAGGCCACAAGATTACAATGGGTGGAAAAAGTTACATTTTGTAGTTTCTAATCAAAGTAATGGAGGAAAAACAAGGTTGGCCAAAGCTAAGGTTTGGATAAGTCTTAACAAATTGGCCCCCTTACTTCGCAAGATGGTGTTTAACAATGAAGATAAGCAAGAATTTATCGATGCTCTGCATAGCTTCTACGAAAACACAGTGGAAGCGTGGGGCAAAAGCTCTATCATACATTACATGGTACGTACTAATATTTTAAACTTGTATGAATTGTATAAACTATTGAGCATAGTTTTACTCATGTGTGATATGTATCTTTGTAGCATATCCTTGAGGCACATGGGCCATACTTTGCAGAAAAGGGAAGCATCAGAATTTGCTCCACACAAGGGATGGAAAATTCACATTGGATAGCACGTGGTGCATACCAAAGAAAAACCGATCATGGTGGAGGGATGAATGGTAGCAATTCAATGATCCAATTGCTATCTTGGTAGTATAGGATTATAGTAGCCGATGAAGCTAAAATCTCACAAAAGAGAGCAAATGAAAGTGCTAATGAATCGGTTGCAGACATAATGGAATCATGTCATGTCACTAAAAGAGTGCATTATGAAGCCTCAAGTGCCAAAGAAAACCATGCCAAGTGGCTAGAAACAAGGCTTCGACAAGGCAACAAATGGATTCGAAGAGAGCTAAGATAGTAAGATGAACAATGTGTTTAGTGTGAATGCAATTCATAGTTTAAGAGAGAAATAGAGAGTGTGCATCTATATGAATGAGTCTTACATTTTAGGGTTATATAAAAGAGGGTTTCACTTTCTATCTTATTCATTGAGTTCTCACATCTCTTGTGCAGGAAAGATGGCTAGGTCTAAGGTAGTTGCAAATAAGCTTCTGCTCAGAGCCACATATCGTGTTCAACCCCTTGGAGCATCTACTACCTTAGATGCACCTCCTTTTCAACCTAATCCAGCTTCCTCAAGCCACCCTCACAAGGGTCCTCCTCAGCATCTCCACAAGACGCAAGTGGAAGCCAGGTACAGTGGCCCTGAGAGAAATTAGGAGGTATCAATGCTCTTTTGATCTCATAATTCCGAAGGCGAGCTTCTTGAGACTTGTTCATGAGATTGTGCAAGACCTCTATCACATAGAAAGTAGAAGGTGGTTTTTGGCACAAGGTCAGGATAGACCTAATCAATTAACAAAAGAATGTCTTCATGCTCTATAGTGTGCTTCAAGTAGTGAAGGATGCATTCGTTCCAATGGAATGAACATAGTTTGTAATGTTATCTTTTTTTGGCATAGTGTTATCCTCGTGCATTGGACATATGACTATGTCCCAGTGCAAAACTATTGTACATGCCCTTAAAATATGACTTAAAGTTTTACTCTTGTCCTTCGCTCTCAACTGTGACTGTGCATCTTTGATGTATTTCAATTCTTACTTATAGTTTTTGCTAGCACTGTCAATTTCAATAGGAAAAACATGCAAAAATTTGTCATTTCTTGTTGCAAACTTTACTCCTGATGCCTCCGTATAGTCTACGTGTGGTGCAAAGTTTCTAAGGGACAGTAGTCGCAATGTTGATTTCTCAATTATCAATCCATCCATAATTTTGATATGAGATAATTTTTTAAATACTAAACTATATCAGAATGTGACGAAACTTCACATGTGCACTCGTTAGGTAGCCAAGAGTCAAAATTGGCTCCAGATGTCAAACTTTGGACCAAGGGCCTACAAGCATTTTTTTTCAACAAAAAAATTGGGCTCTTGGCCACCTAATGAGTGCGCATGTGAAGTTTTAATGCATCTCAATAAAAGATTATGGATTTACGATCATACAATGGACAATGTGTATGAAGTTGCATTAACCTGGTTTTGGGGTTTAAATGGGTTAAACATTCATTCTTCTTCTCATTTTCACATCTTGCTTTCTTTGCTTCCTCCATTCTCACACCTCTAACCTCTGTCTCTTCTCCATCTTGCCCTTCTTGAGCTGGCATGGCACGCACCAAGTAAGCATGTTGTCGTTTCGGCCCCTGGAAAGACCTCACTCCAAGGCTCGTCACCTGGAGCACAAGGTGGAGCCTCCTCTGGTGCAGCAACAACAAGTGCTCTCCATAGAGCACAATGACCACTCCAGAAGAAGAGGAGATGGAAATCGGGCACTGTCACCCTTCGGAAGATAAGGATAATCCAACGTGGATACGAGCTTCTCATCTCGAAAGGTTCTTTTCATAAGGTTGTTCGGAAAGTCATGCAAGACTTGGAGCTGAAAGGGATGGGAAGATTTTGGGCGCAAGTGTGGGATGGCCCACCAACAGGTAGGTGGATTGCTGCAGCTATGGAGGCCCTACAAACAGCTGTAGAGGGGTTTCTCATCATCTTGTTCAATGATACATAGCTTGTGGCCATCCATGCAAAGTGTGTCACAACCACAGATAAAGACATGAACTTTATCATTCAGCTTCGACATGGGAAGGAAACTCCTCCATAGGTTATGAGATTAATGATGCAAAGTTTTTGTAATGAGTGTTATAGCACCATCGTGTTGAAGATAAGCATAGAAACCCTCCTTACACTAGAGAGGATAAGGGTAGCTAGGTGTAAAAGGGTTGGAGGACAGAGGAAACCCTAACCCTAACTCCTCCAATGGCTATATAAATAGCCCAAAGTACAAACTCAAGTAGAGGAGAGTATACTAGTTGTACTTTAAGCAACTGACTAAACAAGATCTTGTTATTGTACTTGAGCTCTCTCTCTCCCTCTTGTGGACACTCTCACATGACTTCAACTCTGATTTTCAACATGGTATCAGAGCCAACTCTGATCCTTCAGCTTCCCTCAGCCTCTTTACACTTCTAAGTGCACAAGAAGTACTCTTGCCATCTCAGTTACCTTCCTCTCCACCATAGCCAGCCACACCCCCTGACCTTGGAGGAGCTGGTGTGTGCAATAGAAGTAGCTTCAACTTCTAATTTCTTCTAGAGATCTTCTCCTTAGCTCACGGCAACTCATCTTGGCACAACAAAGGCTGGGATAAGTTGACATGGTGGGCAGTATTGTCTAAGACGCAGATTCGGTGTAGTTTTTGCAAGCAGCCTGATTCAAGCTAAAGCACGACCGGTACAAGGCGCGGTCATGGCAGTTATCTTAAGGCTATTGTAGCCCCTATAATGGGCCATCCTCACCTAAGAGTATTTTTCCTAATTCATCTCCTACAACTTGTTGTGATCAAAACCCTAGTTGTGGGTCTCCTAGTAGCCATAGCAAGGAAGCTTCAAGCTTCTTCCATCTTCAAAATTTTCAATGTTTGGTCATTAACAGTGATTTTACTCATTGAGTCAACTCTTCCAGAGTCGGTTACTAATGTGGAAACTTCATTTCAGATGCCTTTTTACTCAGAAGGTCATCATCAAGCTCATCAAGACCGACATCTACCACCTCTAGCAACATATGCTATAGATGAGTGCTTGTAAGCACTAAGGCACATTGCTTAATCATTATTGCTGCTGGTACTTACACAATATAAATGTTTTCATCAGAAAATTAAAATAATTGAGTGCTTTACTTCATGTTGTAAGGCTATGTGTACAATTATAAACACATAGACCATCCTACCCTAAACTTGTATTGCATATATTGTGTGACTTTTTTCAAGTACACTGGTCAATGAAATCAGAGGTATGAGTGTTATTGTACTCTCCTCGGAATCATCAGCAAAACGAGCATTGAAATCATAGACCATTCTTGTCCAACACAAGGTTCATCCACTAAGCCATACCACAAGGAGAAGCCCGAAGTCTAGTCTAGGTTCACATCATTGAAGCCTAAGAAGACCATTAAACCTCGTAAGAAGATTGCACATAAGAAAGGACCACCAAAGTCATATTTTGAAATATTACATATGTATGATTTTCAGCCTTTCTCCTCATTACAACTTTGATATCAATTGTTTGATTTGCTTCCACATTTAGTGGCAAGGTTGTAAGGGACTAGACACTGCCCTTTATTCTAACAAGTGGTAAGACCTTCCCAATGGCCACAACATATGCTGATGTCCGTCCTCAAATTCAAAAATTTAATGGAAAAGATTTCCATCCTTGGCAAGTTTTGATCAAATATAAAATGATGGAAAGAGGATATTGGCCCTTCATAAAAGGGACCAAAGTAATTGACCCATCTAATCTCGTTGATGTAGAAGATGGTGAACGGGCTCAAGCCATCATCATGCTTCATTTAGATGAATCCTTAATTCATCACATTGACCAACTCTCAACTGCAAAATAAAAGTGGGATGAGCTCGAAAGGCTCTACAATGCTACATGCAAGAACTCCAAGATATTTCTTAAGATTGAGTTTTTTAGCTTGGAATACAAACAAGGAGAAGATCTAAGCAAGTTTATTTCACATATGATGAAGGGGCTTATGGCACAGCTTGCCTCTATTCAAGCACCTATCCATGATGAAGATGCCATTGTCATCCTGCTAAAGTCTATGAAGAAGGTCTTTCCAACCCTTGTAACTGCCCTAACTAATATCCCAAACCCAACTCTAGCAAGTACCATTCAAACATGCCTAGATATAAGAGAAACCATACTGAAGGGTCTTCAGCATTTACTTCCCGTGAGCAAGTGTTAGACCATAAAGCTTTTGCTAAGTGCTCCTTCTGTCACAAAAAGGGGCATATTATGAGAAATTGTTGGAAGAAATATCTTGACAAAATGAAGTGCAATAAATGTAAAGAGATCGGGCATATCACCAGTAAGTGTCCCGGTGTTCCAGAAGTACCTAAGGAATTGGAGGTCAACTTTGCCTCCCAATCCACATGTGATTGATTCTTTTGAATCTTGTAACGCTCTCTACATATAATCTTTTATTGTACCTTGATTTATAAAGGCATCTCATTGAGAATTAAGGGGAGGCATGCTATTATGTTGTTTATCCAATGCCACCTGACATTGAGGGGGGTGTTGAAGATAAGCACAGGAACCCTCCTTATACTAGAGAGGATAAGGGTAGCTAGGTGTAAAAGGGCTGGAGGATAGGGAAAACCCTAACCCTAACTCCTCTAATGGCTATATAAACAGCCTAAAGTACACACTCAAGTAGAGGAGAGTGTACTAGTTGTACTTTGAGCAACTAACTAAACAAGATCTTGTTCTTGTACTTGAGCTCTCTCTCTCTCCCTCTTGTGCACACTCTCTCATGCCTTCAACTCTAATTTTCAACACATCGCATCTTGGAAGGCCAAAAAATTTTGTATACTCTGCCACATTGGAATATTTATTTATATATACATAATATCTCATGCGATGTGTACTGAATTCAAATAATTGAGTAAAGTTGTTTTGTTTTGTTTCTTGAAACGCGCGACTCTTAATTTTTGTTTAATGTACGAATGCATCAAAAGTAGTAATACATATGAATATGAGCTATGTTATTGCTTATGCACAATCGCAAGTGCAGTATTACTCGTTGAATTATGTTAAAGTATGCGAATGCATCATTCACGTACCACACATTATCATCACACTTACACGAACCATACAATTTATTCAATAAATATTTATTTATAGGAACAAAGTAAAACATCTTATATTCATCAAGAAATATACATGCGATGGCTGATAGTGATGGCATATACAAAAAGCAAATAGCCAACAAGAACTCTCAATTATTCCTTGGCTTTTTCATTGGTGGAGAGGAGGGGCCAACTTTCGATGAAAATATAAGTTCCTTCTTTGTTTCAAAAATGATGCGCTCCCCCTTCAACTCTTTCTCCAGGAGAAGCGGATCTGACACTTTAGCAAGGTCACCTAATGTAGCAAGCACACACATTGCTCCACTATGCATTTGGTCAAACAAGTAAAGAAGCTTTGACCACTTGATTAACACCACCTTTTCCAAGCTAGATGTCACACATATCACTCAAAAAGGTCCAAACTTGGTAAGAGCTCAAATTTTCATGATTATTTCTTGCCCTTGTGGTGAGCACTTCTTATGCAAGATCACTAAGTCTGCAACAAGGTTGCCAATGTACTCCTTCAAAGCCGAATCCTTCCGTCGATCTGCATGATGAGCTCCTCCTTGCCTTGATGCAATCTTATCTATATATAGTATGTCATGAATGATAAAGTCAAATCAATAAATATATTTAACAACTAACCTAAAGTTATCAGAAACTGAGAAACTTGACGGTAGGGTGTGTCGGGTCCCTTGGAGTCCATCGATGAAATCTTGGCAAAAATGATGCATGTAGCTTCCCTGTTGAATTTGGTGTCTGGGGCCTAGAAACTCCAGGGACCCAACGTAACCTACCATCAAGTTTCGTCACATAAAAATATATGGTAGTTAGAAATCTCACATTCTCTAGATCATATTGTATCTTCATTTCCTCATGTGTGAGCGAGGCACCTCTTTGGGCAGAGGGATCTACAAACTCCTTGATAGGAAGCTGGGGCCTTGGTCCGAAGAGATCATGTTGTAATGCTTAAAATTCAGCATCCGACAGCACAAGATAATCTTCTTCAACTGAGGTAATATGCTCCTGGGCTGCTATGATGTGTAATATTTCCATCATGAGAATATTTCTAAACCCACGGGATAGTCATGCAAGGAATTCCATCATCCAAAAATTACGCCAATGATGTGATTTTCGAATGTCACACTACGTATCTAAATCTCTGCTTGCATAAACGAGTTAATCGAATTTACATGGGAACCTCCTCCTAGAAAGCCAAAAGGATAACCTTTAGATTAAAGGAATTTTTTTTTTACTTCCTTTTTTCTTTTCTTTCCCCCCAGCGACTGTCATGCTGGAGGGGAGGGGAATAGCAAGGATGACTAAGCATCCTTGCTGGGGATCATAGGATGGGTTAGGCCCATGCACCAGCCGCGTGGGGAGGGGAGGTACCTCTCCCCCTCCCATATAAACCCTGTGGGAGGGAGAGGGAGGGGGACAGCCTTCGCTCTGTTGAAGCTGGAGTTGTGGGAGAAAGGATGATGCTGCAGATTAAGGAGGAGGCCACAATCGCCACAAATCGTGAGAAGAAGGAGCTGAGGCGATGACGTTGCACCAGTCGTAGCTGAAGGAGGGCCCTGTGTTAGTCAAGGGAGGAGGACGCTTTGCCTGGAGCCTTGAAGTTGCCGTGAGCTCCTGCGTCAGCTGGGCTACCTCAAGCTGAGCCGCCTTCAAAGGACGTTCCCAATTACTGCCGCATTCCGCCTCCTGGCCACCCTGAACTCTTCCAAGTCATCTCCCCTTTCTTCCACGTGGTTCTGAGACCACAGAAGCTTCCAAGAAGCTTCTTGGAAGCTTCTAAGGGGAGAGATATAAGACCCTTTTCCTATGGTCTTCAAGTGGGTTTTTTTGTAATAGGGTTTAAGCTCCCATTCTCATGGGCTCCACCTAAGCCCTATCCTATTGCCTCTCAAACGGGTTATAGAAAAACCCCCTTCCCTTTCCCGGAGTTTAGGCCTTTCCCAAACTTGTCCTACACCCTTTTTCCGTCACAATTTAAGGCCTTTCCCCATTAAGACCCCTTTCCCTAGTGGAACCCAAACCCCGTGATTTAAAGCATTATATACTCTTCCCCATTGGGTTCGGAATCATTTCCCCCTTTACGTGTGTAAACCCTCATGAGCCTAAATTGCCTAAAGGTCCTTAGACCCTTACTTATAACCTTTACGGTTATTAATTTCCCTTAAAGCTCTCCTATACCTTGCGTCTTTTTCCACACCTTGATATTTCCGTTCGTGCAAGCTTACTAAGGCCATTAAGCTTGTCCCATGGCTTTAATGTGTCTTAGTGGTAAAAGTTTCTAAAACACCCTTTTCAATTCCTGAATTCAAGGAGGGAGCCTTCCAAAACTACTTTTGACGAACGGTGCAAGGAGCGACGGTGGAGTTCTAAGGAGAAGTTATAAAGCTGCTTCCACGTTCGACGGACCACACTTGCGATGCCTCCTAAGAAAGTCCAAGGCGTAGCCGCGGGAGGGTCATCTCCCGGTATCCATGTGGATATCTCACCTCAAAGCCAGGTTTTCTTCTTGATGTTAGTTTGGGTTTTAGTCAATCATGCAAAGAAAAATTATCAAGGAAATATATATTTGTTCGAATCAATTCTAACGAAGGAATTAGCTTATGAATGACAATGTATTCAAATTAGCTTCCATCAAATTGCATCAAGCATTATAAAATAATAGGCAATACTATCCATTTACTATAGTATTATAGTCCTAAAATGAATAAATTATATCTTGCTCCATTAGTCTTATTCTTTTCGCAACGGATCATGGCAAAATGGCTAAATTCATGAAAAGTTTCCTTCAATGCTCAAATTATTAGAGAGTTATCTTTGCTAGTTGCAAGGCAACTGTTGTTAATTGGCATGAGTTATCTTAAAGAAAACGGAAGTTAAAAGTTAGAAATTAACAAGTATAAAAATTAGACATACGAAATCATTTGGAAAGAAAATGTAATGGGGAATTGCTGGATGATACTTTATTAACACTTTTTCCCCTTCAAATTGAGGACTTGGAACAAATAAAGTGTGTATTCACCAATTCCTTAGCTAGGTATTTAGGAGTATCGTCACTCTTTGTATCATCATGGCATTAGGCTATATGCCAAATTAAACTATATTGATTGAGAAAGTTAATCGAAGATAGTAAAACCGTGACAAGACGAGTAAGATTACCTTCCAAAAGCTGACCAAACCAATCTTTCCAAAAGCTAACCGGTCCAATCTAAACATAGAAACATTCATACCCTAAAACACTGGACTACTTACCTTACCGCAAGGACAATAAATTCATAAGGATAAGAAATTAGGGTTCGTCCCTAAGGTTCTTAAAAAGAAGGAACCCTAGGCCTGACATACGTCAACTTAAGGAATCTAGACAGATTATTCCATCGTCGGACTTGTGCAACATGTATGAAATCATTTTGTGATTGAGTCACAAAAAGAAAAGGGAAAAACCCTTTTCAAAGACGGCAGATCCTTACGCAAGTTATCTTGCAAAAAGACGTAGTTTTTGGATATCCTTCAAAATAAGAACAGTTGTAAAATAGAAACTAGCATATCTAAGGTACCTTAGGGTAAACCAAACTAGGTATACCCTACATCCGAATGTAAGGAATCTTGCCAAAGTTACAAGACATCTTAAAAACGACTGATGATACACTCAAAAAGGAAAGAACACTTCTTTAGCAGTTGCCATACAACTGGGTTGGTTAATGGAAATGTTTGTGCTTGCTAGAGATTTTAGAGCTCTGTTTGATTTATGAATTACAAATTAAATAAGTATCTATACTTCAGGTTAAAAACCTGAAGGGAGAGGCAGCTTCAGTTACCCCCGACTGCCTGCCTGACCCTAACCAAGGGGGTTGTTTGACCGTGCCGGGAACGTGGACCGAACCCGCCGCGAGAGGTCTCTCCGTTGAGTTCTACTTGGAGCAGGAGGACGCTTGGGTGCCAGGGGGGGCTCTGGCCGTAAATCCCTCGCCTTCCGGGTCCTGCACAAGGGGCTAACGCGACTCGGGATTGGATCCCGAGGCCCGCATACTAGTTGACGGGCGGAAGCTTGGAATAGTAATCCCTGGAGATTACTTGTTAGCCTCCGGGCAGATTATGGACAAGCCTACGGGCAGAACTTCTTGTAATTCAAAGATAAAATGATGAGATGTTAAAAGAACTTGCTTGATATTGTTTTTATATGTCACGTGATAAGATTACGTGAAGGAACCAGTGCTTAAACAAGATTAATTAAAGAAGCTGATTGTTATATGTCAAATTAATGTGTTAGATAATTACATAACTAAAACAAACCGAGGAAAGTGCGGAGGATGGGCCATAGGCCCGTCCTACGGTTGGGTGGTCCCGGCGGTTAGCCGGGAACTTTTCTTATAAATCTCGAAAGACAGCGGAATGATCATCATCATCAAAAAGAATAACAAGAACGATGACCTAGAGTTACGTCTTACCCGATTTACGTTGTTTTAGGGGAACGGAATGGGACTATGCCTTATGGCAGAGAGGTTGAGCTTTGCATCCCTCTCGTTTCCCATTCTCCTTGAACCAAGTGCAGCGTGAATCCGCTTCGGACCTGGCATTTCTGCGTAAAGTAGTTCGCTCGGGTCTGACGCTAGTTGCTGTTAGCTAGTGACCCATTAGGAAAACCCTAATTCCGGTCGATCCTAAGTGGAAACGGCCAGGATACTTCCGCTACGTGGCAGACGCGGGAAGAACTAGATCGCAAAACTCGTAACATTCCATGGGAGTGTCGGGTGGAGCTTTCTAGACATCCTTTCCGATGGACTGCTAAGACGTGTCCTGGATGATACTAGGGACACGTTACATGATGACACTCATTATATCTAGGCTTGTGCCATCATGTCTTCCAACCTCTACCATCGTCAGATGCACATCCATGTAATCATAATCGATCAGGTCTTCCATCAAATCCCTGACCAGGATGGAAAACAACTCTTCTTCATTCATTTCCAAGTATTGCAGCACATATGATAGAAGCAACTATTGTACACCATCTACTTCAATGGGTGTCAAGGAGACAAGGTTGGGTTTGTCCACTTGTGGCTGATCTGAAGAAGATGGCACCATAAGAGCCAACCCTTGCTCTGCCACCACACCCGAAGTTCCTCTTCAACATTTATGAGCTTGGTTCTTATCTTGTGTATGTGATAGCAACAACCTCTAGAGTTGTATCTTCATCGCTCTTCTCCATTAGGGGTGTATCCAATCAAAGAAGGTAAATTACCAATGTGCAATCACACTGCACGAGATCCAAAGGTGATGTACCTGGTGCACTGCCCATGGGAACAATGCATACTCTGTGAAACGTGTCCCCCTATTCACTTGTAGGACACATCTTAGCAGCCCATCGGGAAGAGAATCTAGAAAGCGCCGCCCGGCACTCCCAAGGAATGTCACGGGGTTTGCGATCTAGGTCTTCCCGAGTCTGCCACGAAGTAGAAGCATTCTGACCGTTCTCACTTAGGACCAACCTGAATCACGGTTTTCCTAATGGTCAAGTTCCTAGGAAGTACCTAGCCTCGAGCCCAAGACGAACCACTTTACATAGAAACATCAGGGTCGAAGCAGATTTATACTGCACTTGGTTTAAGGCAAATGGGAAATGAGAGGGATGCGAAGCTCGACCTCTCTGCCCGTAAGGCATAGTCCCATTCCATTCCACTAAAACAACATAAATCGGGACTCTAACTCTCTAGATTCTAGGTCATTATTACCTCACTGTCAATTCCTTGAGAAAAGTTCTCGGCCAACAGGGACCACCCTTCCGTAGGACGGACCCAGACTCACGTCCACCGCACTTTCCTCAGGTTGCTTTAGTTATCTAAATACCTACCACATTTAGTTTGACAAGCAAAAACAACTTCCTTAATTGACCAAATTAATCACTACTTCCTTCACGTAACTTAAGCATTGACACAGAAAAACAATGTCAAGCAAGTTTCTTTTTCAACATTTGATCTTTATTTATCAATCTTTAGAATATATCAAATAAACCTGCCCAAAGGCTATTCCAGCAATCATCAGGGAACGTTATTCCAAGTTTCACCTGTTGACTAGTACACGGGCCTCGAGATCGCATCTCGAGTCACGTCGGCCTCTTATGCAGGATCCGGAGGCAAGGGATTTACGGCCAGAGCCTCCCTTGGTACCCAAGCATCCTCTTACTCCAAGTAGAACCCACGGAGAGACCTCTTACGGCGGGTTCAGTCCACGTACCCGGCACGGCTAACAACCCCCTTGGATAGGGTCAGGCAGACAGTCGGAGGTAACTGATACTGCCTCTCCCTCCAAGATTTTAACCTGAAGCATTAGATGTTTTTCTAGAATTAGTTCCTTGAGTAAATAAGTATTAATAGTGCACCTAAGTGTATAATCAAGAACATTCCAGTGGACGTTTGTACGGCCAACTACTAAGGTATAATTCCTTCTCCTCGAATGCTTGCAGCATTCGATCCTAGATCAATCGCAACTTGGCAAGATCCCAAGGGTTTCCTAAGCTGAGTTTCTTGTTTACCCTTTTTCCTTGGGTTAGGGTTTATACCCTGTTGACCCCAAATTGTCAATACCTTAGGTTTCCTTATTTTAAGGTAAATAAATCCTGAGCAACCTCCTCGCCCTAACTTGGTTTGTCAATTGCTTTCTTGGTAATTCATTGCTACCTTGGCTTGGCAAATCAGTCCCAAGGAAGAGTGTTGTAGTAGGATGACTACTCAATTCGTAGGAAATTTAACTTGCAATTAGAACTCACCAAACTTGGTCTAAGGTGTAGGGGTTCTATTTAGTGATTTAGACACAAGCGCATATGACGTTGCAGCTTGTTGCACGAGATAGGTGTCAACACCTAACTTGTGGGGTTATGTCTTTCTTCTTACGGTCTTTCTTGATCAAGAATACCTTTGATCAAGATAAGGGCTTGGGAGTCCTTTTGACCCAATCCAAAGCCTTTACCCTACTAGGTTGATAGTTGTTTTGGCCCTAGGGTTCCTAGATTCCTTGCTGAAATCTAGCGTTTGGTCAACTGATCCTTAGGGTGAGAACCCTAGATCAATCTTGCATGGGCGATTAGACAATCCTAACATTTTGAGAATGTGGGTAGGGCCTTTGAGATCGAAAATATTAGATCGGCATCCTAAGTGCGATATGTAAAATATTACACGGCGCAGCGAACAGAATCTGAGAAAGAGATAGAGAGTACACAACAGATAAGAGGAGAATCAGTAAAATTCTTTAACTCCAAACAACTGATACAAAGATGGCTCTGTCCACCCGTGCGCTTCCACTGTGTGAAGCTTAGATGGCGATCTAGACAGAAGATAGGTGAAGAGCTTAAGGCTAGCTGGAACAACAACTCTGACTGGGTGAAAGATGAGTGTAAGATGGCTGCGAAGGGGTTTAGCTTTTATAGCCCGCGAAGGTCGTTAGGTCGGCCTGCTGACCGACCTACCATATGAGCCTCCACTAGTCGGCCAGGGAATATTCCAGGGAATATTCCCTTTACCATCGGGCCGGGGGCGCTGCCCCCGGACCCCCGCCAGGGGGGCCGCTGGCCCCCCTGGGACCCCCCAGCCAGGGGCCGCTTCCGCGGCCCCCGGACCCCACAATAGGGGCCCCTTTTAACTCCCTTACCACGCAACTCAATGCAATGTGCCTCGAGTTGCTACCAGCTTAACCACTCCGTCTAACCCAAAGATTAGACCCACAATGGTCACCTTTTTGCCATCCGGTCACATAGACCTCATCTGATATACAAGTCAGGACTCCACCAATGTCCGGGCTCACACTTGGCTTCTCCTCATAATGGGGGCCTTACAACTTTGAGCACCATGGATCATTGGTAGTACCTAATGAGGGTGGGGCATTGATCATATCTAACACCCCCCCTCAATGTCCACCCATAGGTGAACTATCTCCTCGGCCCAATGCCGAGTCTCTGAAGATGAACTTGAAGCAGATCCTTCGTAAGTGCTTTGGTGAAGATATCTGCTCCATTCTCCTCTGTTGGACAGTAGACCAATTCCACTATCCCATCCTCCATCAAATCACGCACATAGTGATACTGGATCTCTATATGTTTGGTGCGTGCATGAAACACTGGATTTTTGGCAATGGCGATGCAACTCTGATTGTCACATCTCAGCACAGTTGGTTCTTCATCCTGCACTCCCATATGCCATAGAATCCTTCTCAACCATACGGCCTCACATGCAGCAAAACAAGCTGCCTTGTACTCTGCTTCGGTAGAAGACAATGCCACTGTTGGTTGCTTCTTACTAATCCAAGAGAAAATTCCTGAACCCAAAGAGAAACAATAACCAGAAACTGACTTCCTGGAATCAATGTCTCCTGCCCAATCTGAGTCACAGTTCCCCACAAGAGAAGTTCCGAAACTGTATGTGATACCATAGTCAAGAGTTTTCTTCAAGTATCTGAGCACCCGCATCCCAGCCTTCCAATGACTCTCATGAGGTTTGTTTGAGAACCTGCTCAAAACACCAACAGCAAAACTGATATCTGGTCTGGTGTTACACAAGTAGATCAGACTGCCGACCAACCTCCTATACCTCCCAATGTCTGCTAATGCTGATGTATCCTCGACGGATAACTTTGCATTCACCTCCATAGGTGTAGCTATCTCCTTGCACTCGGTCATGCCAAATGCCTTCAAGATCTCCCATGCATACTTCTTCTGAGAGATGAAGATCTTTCCTGGCTCTTGCCAGACTTCAATCCCCAAACAATAGTGCAGCAAGCCCAAGTCTGTCATTTCAAACTCAAAACTCAAAGCCTTTCGAGTTTGGTTGATCATATCTTCATAGTCACCTGTAATAAGAAGGTCGTCCACATATAGGACAATCACTACAGACTTTTTACCATCCCTGTAAACATACAAGTTAGCATCTGAGGCACATCTTTTGAAGTTTAGGTTTAAAAGGAACCTATCTATCCGCTGGTACCATGCTCTGGGGGCTTGTTTCAGCCCATACAATGCCTTCTTCAGTTTACACACTTTGTTCTCAGAATGGGGGGCCTCAAACCCTGGTGGCTGAGCCACGTACACCTCCTCCTTGAGGTCACCATTTAAGAACGCTGACTTAACATCCATTTGGTACACTGGCCACTTCTTGTGGGCAGCTACTGCAAGTACCGTGCGAATAGTGGTCATTCTGGCAGTTGGGGCAAATGACTCTTGAAAATCAAACCCTTCAACTTGTGAAAATCCTTGGGCAACCAGTCTAGCTTTGTACTTTTCTAAGATACCATCAGCCTTATACTTTACCTTCCAGATCCACTTGGTGCCAATAATCTTCCGCTTTGCTGGCCGATCCACTAGCTCCCAAGTGTCATTCTTCATTATGCTGTCATACTCCGCCTGCATAGCAGCCTTCCATGATGGATCTGCAAGTGCTTCTTCTAAGTCAGTTGGCTCCTTTACTTCTCTCATAATCTCAACCATCAAGGCCATGTTGACTATGTGAGCAGAAGCCCTCCTTTGCTCCTCTATTCTCTGAGACCTCCTTGGTCCGTCTGCCTTCTCCTCAACAGATGCAGGCCTAGGATTATTGTGGTCATAGAGCTGCTTCACCCAGCGCGGCAATGGCTTTTCCGGTGGGGTGATGTCAGGTTGGTGAACTTTTTCCTCATCATCTGAAGATGATGCTTCCTCCTCCTTAAGGATAGGGATAGCTCTCGGGACAGGTTCATAGTGGACTACTTCTTCGCTTGATGATAAAGTGGAAGACCTTGCCTTCTCCTCCTCCACTGTATGCGGCTCCTCCTTGAACACCACATCACGGCTCGCGATGATCTTCTTTGCCTCTTGGTCATATAACTTGTAAGCCTTCTGCTCATCACTATAACCCAAGAAGATACATTTTCTGCTTTTTGGTTGTAACTTGTTTCTCTTCTCATCTGGAACATGTGCATAACATTCACATCCAAAAATTCTGAAATGTGAAACAGATGGTTTCTTACCAGTGTAAGCCTCATGAGGTGTTTTTCCCTTGAGAGCCTTTGTGTAGCTCCGATTTAGAATGTAGACTGCAGTATTAACAGCTTCAGCCCAAAAATGGTTAGGCAATCCCTTGCCCTTTAGCATGCATCTTGCCATCTCCACAATGGTACGATTCCTGCGTTCCACAACACCATTCTGCTGAGGTGTGTGAGGCGTCGTCAATTGACGCTTGATCCCTTTGCTCTTGCAAAAGCCTTCAAACTCCTTTGAGTTGAACTCACCACCACCATCTGTTCTAAATTTCTTCACACTTTTCCCTGTTTCATTCTCAACAAGTATTAGCCATTCTTTAAACTTACCAAAAGCTTGAGCCTTATCACGAAGGAAGTACACCCACATCTTCCTACTGTAGTCGTCGACAATCAACATAAAATAAGAAGATCCCCCCAAGGCCTGTGTAGGCATCTTACCACACAAGTCAGCATGCACCAACTCTAGAGGAGCATGTGCTCTATTCTTGCTTTCTTGTGGAAATGCCTTTCTCTGTTGCTTGCCCATCATACAAGCTTCACATGGTTCCTTCAATTCAGTTATTGTAGGTAGGTGAGCAACCATACCTTGCTTTTGCATCTCCTTCAATACTGCAAATCCGATGTGTCCAAACCTTTCATGCCAAAGCTTACTTGTGCCCACTCCAGCGGTGGCTGTAAGAGCACTTAGCTCATACAGGTTGTTCCTTCTTTCTCCTTTGCCAACAATTGTGCCAGCACTATCAATAATTTCTGCACCTGTCTTCTTGAACCTCACTTCATGACCAAGATCAGTTATGGCAGCAACTGATAAGAGATTTCTCCTGATTTCGGGAACATACAACACATTTGAAAGCTTTTTTACTTCACCATTTGCAGCAACAAAAGAAATAGTACCTGTGCCCGCAGCAGGGCATTTAGCATCATTTCCAACCGTCACAGTGATGGATTCTTGTAGAGGCTGCATAGAACTGTATAGACCTTTCTTGTTGGTCATGTGACGGGAGGCCCCACTATCCAACACCCAAGAGTCAGTGGTAGATTCTTCTTGCGCCGAGGAGCACACTTCCTCAATGGTCGCCATGAATAATTCCAACTCTGCTTCAGCCGTATTGGCTGTCTCTTTCCCTTTAGTTTTAAGGGTACCATTCTTTTCATCTGCCTTCTTGACACGACAATCTGCAATTGCATGTCCTTTCTTCTTACAGTAGAAGCACTCTCCTTGAAACCTCTTCTTGCCGCCCTTTTTCTTTTTGTCACCATCATTTTTGGTGGAGGAAACACCTTTGCCTTTTGCATTGGCAGAGAATGCAGCATCTCCATTGTTGCTTCCTTCTCGGGCTTTCAGCCTCAACTCCTCCTCCATTAATAATGCACAAAACTCCTCAAAAGTCAAAGCTTGAGGTCTCACCTGAGTATTAAGGGCAGTTACTAGTCCATCAAACTTTTGTGGACAAATCCGAAGACACCTCCGAGCTAGCTCTTCGCTAGTCTTTTGTGTTAGATATGATCAATGCCCCACCCTCATTAGGTACTACCAATGATCCATGGTGCTCAAAGTTGTAAGGCCCCCATTATGAGGAGAAGCCAAGTGTGAGCCCGGACATTGGTGGAGTCCTGACTTGTATATCAGATGAGGTCTATGTGACCGGATGGCAAAAAGGTGACCATTGTGGGTCTAATCTTTGGGTTAGACAGAGTGGTTAAGCTGGTAGCAACTCGAGGCACATTGCATTGAGTTGCGTAGTAAGGGAGTTAAAAGGGGCCCCTATTGTGGGGTCCGGGGGCCGCGGAAGCGGCCCCTGGCTGGGGGGTCCCAGGGGGGCCAGCGGCCCCCCTGGCGGGGGTCCGGGGGCAGCGCCCCCGGCCCGATGGTAAAGGGAATATTCCCTGGAATATTCCCTGGCCGACTAGTGGAGGCTCATATGGTAGGTCGGTCAGCAGGCCGACCTAGCGACCTACGTGGGCTATAAAAGCTAAACCCCTTCGCAGCCATCTCACACTCATCTTTCACCCAGTCAGAGTTGTTGTTCCAGCTAGCCTTAAGCTCTTCACCTATCTTCTGTCTAGATCGCCATCTAAGCTTCACTCAGTGGAAGCGCACGGGTGGACAGAGCCATCTTTGTATCAGTTGTTTGGAGTTAAAGAATTTACTGATTCTCCTCTTATCTGTTGTGTACTCTCTATCTCTTTCTCAGATTCTGTTCGCTGCGCCGTGTAGTATTTTACATGGTATCAGAGCCCAGGGGGCTCTAGAGATCGGAGAGAGTGCAAGAGGCAAAGGCTTCAACAGCAAAGAGAAACGATGTCGACTCCGGGAAGCAGTTCTGGCGCATCAGGAAGCGGTGCAGGAGGTGGTGCTGCTGTACCGGCTATTCAAACACTGAGGATTCGTCCACCAACCTTCAGCGAAGGCAAGTTAGATGGTACAAACTACACCTTGTGGAAGTTCAAAATTACTACTATCCTTGATTCTTATGAGCTTCTGGAGACTGTGCTGGGGACTGACGCAGAACCACAGCCTACCCCCGACCCATCAAATCCTAGTGTGATGATTCCTCCGAATGCAGATCTTCTACGAGCTTGGAAACGAAGGAATGCAGATGCATTGTGTGCCTTAGTTACAAGCTGTTCTGACAGTGTTTTGACTCTGATTCAGCATACAACCAAAGCGTCAGAGGCTTGGAATGTACTAAGGAGTCAGTATGAAACACGAAACCAAACAAGGATTCAAAACTTGGAGAATCAACTAGCAGCGGAGAAGTTTGCTGAAGGAGAGACGGTTGAAGCATTCATCACTCGGATTAAGAATCTGCGCGACCAGATGGCTGGTGCTGGGATACAAAAGACTAGCGAAGAGCTAGCTCGGAGGTGTCTTCGGATTTGTCCACAAAAGTTTGATGGACTAGTAACTGCCCTTAATACTCAGGTGAGACCTCAAGCTTTGACTTTTGAGGAGTTTTGTGCATTATTAATGGAGGAGGAGTTGAGGCTGAAAGCCCGAGAAGGAAGCAACAATGGAGATGCTGCATTCTCTGCCAATGCAAAAGGCAAAGGTGTTTCCTCCACCAAAAATGATGGTGACAAAAAGAAGAAGGGCGGCAAGAAGAAGTTTCAAGGAGAGTGCTTCTACTGTAAGAAGAAAGGACATGCAATTGCAGATTGTCGTGTCAAGAAGGCAGATGAAAAGAATGGTACCCTTAAAAGTAAAGGGAAAGAGACAGCCAATACGGCTGAAGCAGAGTTGGAATTATTCATGGCGACCATTGAGGAAGTGTGCTCCTCGGCGCAAGAAGAATCTACCACTGACTCTTGGGTGTTGGATAGTGGGGCCTCCCGTCACATGACCAACAAGAAAGGTCTATACAGTTCTATGCAGCCTCTACAAGAATCCATCACTGTGACGGTTGGAAATGATGCTAAATGCCCTGCTGCGGGCACAGGTACTATTTCTTTTGTTGCTGCAAATGGTGAAGTCAAAAAGCTTTCAAATGTGTTGTATGTTCCCGAAATCAGGAGAAATCTCTTATCAGTTGCTGCCATAACTGATCTTGGTCATGAAGTGAGGTTCAAGAAGACAGGTGCAGAAATTATTGATAGTGCTGGCACAATTGTTGGCAAAGGAGAAAGAAGGAACAACCTGTATGAGCTAAGTGCTCTTACAGCCACCGCTGGAGTGGGCACAAGTAAGCTTTGGCATGAAAGGTTTGGACACATCGGATTTGCAGTATTGAAGGAGATGCAAAAGCAAGGTATGGTTGCTCACCTACCTACAATAACTGAATTGAAGGAACCATGTGAAGCTTGTATGATGGGCAAGCAACAGAGAAAGGCATTTCCACAAGAAAGCAAGAATAGAGCACATGCTCCTCTAGAGTTGGTGCATGCTGACTTGTGTGGTAAGATGCCTACACAGGCCTTGGGGGGATCTTCTTATTTTATGTTGATTGTCGACGACTACAGTAGGAAGATGTGGGTGTACTTCCTTCGTGATAAGGCTCAAGCTTTTGGTAAGTTTAAAGAATGGCTAATACTTGTTGAGAATGAAACAGGGAAAAGTGTGAAGAAATTTAGAACAGATGGTGGTGGTGAGTTCAACTCAAAGGAGTTTGAAGGCTTTTGCAAGAGCAAAGGGATCAAGCGTCAATTGACGACGCCTCACACACCTCAGCAGAATGGTGTTGTGGAACGCAGGAATCGTACCATTGTGGAGATGGCAAGATGCATGCTAAAGGGCAAGGGATTGCCTAACCATTTTTGGGCTGAAGCTGTTAATACTGCAGTCTACATTCTAAATCGGAGCTACACAAAGGCTCTCAAGGGAAAAACACCTCATGAGGCTTACACTGGTAAGAAACCATCTGTTTCACATTTCAGAATTTTTGGATGTGAATGTTATGCACATGTTCCAGATGAGAAGAGAAACAAGTTACAACCAAAAAGCAGAAAATGTATCTTCTTGGGTTATAGTGATGAGCAGAAGGCTTACAAGTTATATGACCAAGAGGCAAAGAAGATCATCGCGAGCCGTGATGTGGTGTTCAAGGAGGAGCCGCATACAGTGGAGGAGGAGAAGGCAAGGTCTTCCACTTTATCATCAAGCGAAGAAGTAGTCCACTATGAACCTGTCCCGAGAGCTATCCCTATCCTTAAGGAGGAGGAAGCATCATCTTCAGATGATGAGGAAAAAGTTCACCAACCTGACATCACCCCACCGGAAAAGCCATTGCCGCGCTGGGTGAAGCAGCTCTATGACCACAATAATCCTATTCCTGCATCTGTTGAGGAGAAGGCAGACGGACCAAGGAGGTCTCAGAGAATAGAGGAGCAAAGGAGGGCTTTTGCTCACATAGTCAACATGGCCTTGATGGTTGAGATTATGAGAGAAGTAAAGGAGCCAACTGACTTAGAAGAAGCACTTGCAGATCCATCATGGAAGGCTGCTATGCAGGCGGAGTATGACAGCATAATGAAGAATGACACTTGGGAGCTAGTGGATCGGCCAGCAAAGCGGAAGATTATTGGCACCAAGTGGATCTGGAAGGTAAAGTACAAGGCTGATGGTACCTTAGAAAAGTACAAAGCTAGACTGGTTGCCCAAGGATTTTCACAAGTTGAAGGGTTTGATTTTCAAGAGTCATTTGCCCCAACTGCCAGAATGACCACTATTCGCACGGTACTTGCAGTGGCTGCCCACAAGAAGTGGCCAGTGTACCAAATGGATGTTAAGTCAGCGTTCTTAAATGGTGACCTCAAGGAGGAGGTGTACGTGGCTCAGCCACCAGGGTTTGAGGCCCCCCATTCTGAGAACAAAGTGTGTAAACTAAAGAAGGCATTGTATGGGCTGAAACAAGCCCCCAGAGCATGGTACCAGCGGATAGATAGGTTCTTTTTAAACCTAAACTTCAAAAGATGTGCCTCAGATGCTAACTTGTATGTTTACAGGGATGGTAAAAAGTCTGTAGTGATTGTCCTATATGTGGACGACCTTCTTATTACAGGTGACTATGAAGATATGATCAACCAAACTCGAAAGGCTTTGAGTTTTGAGTTTGAAATGACAGACTTGGGCTTGCTGCACTATTGTTTGGGGATTGAAGTCTGGCAAGAGCCAGGAAAGATCTTCATCTCTCAGAAGAAGTATGCATGGGAGATCTTGAAGGCATTTGGCATGACCGAGTGCAAGGAGATAGCTACACCTATGGAGGTGAATGTAAAGTTATCCGTTGAGGATACATCAGCACTAGCAGACATTGGGAGGTATAGGAGGTTGGTCGGCAGTCTAATCTACTTGTGTAACACCAGACCAGATATCAGTTTTGCTGTTGGTGTTTTGAGCAGGTTCTCAAACAAACCTCATGAGAGTCATTGGAAGGCTGGGATGCGGGTGCTCAGATACTTGAAGAAAACTCTTGACTATGGTATCACATACAGTTTCGGAACTTCTCTTGTGGGGAACTGTGACTCAGATTGGGCAGGAGACATTGATTCCAGGAAGTCAGTTTCTGGTTATTGTTTCTCTTTGGGTTCAGGAATTTTCTCTTGGATTAGTAAGAAGCAACCAACAGTGGCATTGTCTTCTACCGAAGCAGAGTACAAGGCAGCTTGTTTTGCTGCATGTGAGGCCGTATGGTTGAGAAGGATTCTATGGCATATGGGAGTGCAGGATGAAGAACCAACTGTGCTGAGATGTGACAATCAGAGTTGCATCGCCATTGCCAAAAATCCAGTGTTTCATGCACGCACCAAACATATAGAGATCCAGTATCACTATGTGCGTGATTTGATGGAGGATGGGATAGTGGAATTGGTCTACTGTCCAACAGAGGAGAATGGAGCAGATATCTTCACCAAAGCACTTACGAAGGATCTGCTTCAAGTTCATCTTCAGAGACTCGGCATTGGGCCGAGGAGATAGTTCACCTATGGGTGGACATTGAGGGGGGGTGTTAGATATGATCAATGCCCCACCCTCATTAGGTACTACCAATGATCCATGGTGCTCAAAGTTGTAAGGCCCCCATTATGAGGAGAAGCCAAGTGTGAGCCCGGACATTGGTGGAGTCCTGACTTGTATATCAGATGAGGTCTATGTGACCGGATGGCAAAAAGGTGACCATTGTGGGTCTAATCTTTGGGTTAGACAGAGTGGTTAAGCTGGTAGCAACTCGAGGCACATTGCATTGAGTTGCGTAGTAAGGGAGTTAAAAGGGGCCCCTATTGTGGGGTCCGGGGGCCGCGGAAGCGGCCCCTGGCTGGGGGGTCCCAGGGGGGCCAGCGGCCCCCCTGGCGGGGGTCCGGGGGCAGCGCCCCCGGCCCGATGGTAAAGGGAATATTCCCTGGAATATTCCCTGGCCGACTAGTGGAGGCTCATATGGTAGGTCGGTCAGCAGGCCGACCTAACGACCTACGTGGGCTATAAAAGCTAAACCCCTTCGCAGCCATCTCACACTCATCTTTCACCCAGTCAGAGTTGTTGTTCCAGCTAGCCTTAAGCTCTTCACCTATCTTCTGTCTAGATCGCCATCTAAGCTTCACTCAGTGGAAGCGCACGGGTGGACAGAGCCATCTTTGTATCAGTTGTTTGGAGTTAAAGAATTTACTGATTCTCCTCTTATCTGTTGTGTACTCTCTATCTCTTTCTCAGATTCTGTTCGCTGCGCCGTGTAGTATTTTACATTTTGTATCCCAACGCCAGCCATCTGGTCGCGCAGATTCTTAATCCGAGTGATGAATGCTTCAACCGTCTCTCCTTCAGCAAACTTCTCCGCTGCTAGTTGATTCTCCAAGTTTTGAATCCTTGTTTGGTTTCGTGTTTCATACTGACTCCTTAGTACATTCCAAGCCTCTGACGCTTTGGTTGTATGCTGAATCAGAGTCAAAACACTGTCAGAACAGCTTGTAACTAAGGCACACAATGCATCTGCATTCCTTCGTTTCCAAGCTCGTAGGAGATCTGCATTCGGAGGAATCATCACACTAGGATTTGATGGGTCGGGGGTAGGCTGTGGTTCTGCGTCAGTCCCCAGCACAGTCTCCAGAAGCTCATAAGAATCAAGGATAGTAGTAATTTTGAACTTCCACAAGGTGTAGTTTGTACCATCTAACTTGCCTTCGCTGAAGGTTGGTGGACGAATCCTCAGTGTTTGAATAGCCGGTACAGCAGCACCACCTCCTGCACCGCTTCCTGATGCGCCAGAACTGCTTCCCGGAGTCGACATCGTTTCTCTTTGCTGTTGAAGCCTTTGCCTCTTGCACTCTCTCCGATCTCTAGAGCCCCCTGGGCTCTGATACCATGTAAAATATTACACGGCGCAGCGAACAGAATCTGAGAAAGAGATAGAGAGTACACAACAGATAAGAGGAGAATCAGTAAAATTCTTTAACTCCAAACAACTGATACAAAGATGGCTCTGTCCACCCGTGCGCTTCCACTGTGTGAAGCTTAGATGGCGATCTAGACAGAAGATAGGTGAAGAGCTTAAGGCTAGCTGGAACAACAACTCTGACTGGGTGAAAGATGAGTGTAAGATGGCTGCGAAGGGGTTTAGCTTTTATAGCCCGCGAAGGTCGTTAGGTCGGCCTGCTGACCGACCTACCATATGAGCCTCCACTAGTCGGCCAGGGAATATTCCAGGGAATATTCCCTTTACCATCGGGCCGGGGGCGCTGCCCCCGGACCCCCGCCAGGGGGGCCGCTGGCCCCCCTGGGACCCCCCAGCCAGGGGCCGCTTCCGCGGCCCCCGAACCCCACAATAGGGGCCCCTTTTAACTCCCTTACCACGCAACTCAATGCAATGTGCCTCGAGTTGCTACCAGCTTAACCACTCCGTCTAACCCAAAGATTAGACCCACAATGGTCACCTTTTTGCCATCCGGTCACATAGACCTCATCTGATATACAAGTCAGGACTCCACCAATGTCCGGGCTCACACTTGGCTTCTCCTCATAATGGGGGCCTTACAACTTTGAGCACCATGGATCATTGGTAGTACCTAATGAGGGTGGGGCATTGATCATATCTAACACGATACTAGGCAGAATTTTAGTGTAACTTAACCCTACTTAGCACGTTGAGGTGATCGTCATATGCAATCTAATCGTACCTTTATGATTTTCATATAAGCTACTCAATTATATGCGAATTACTTAGTTGATCTAATCAACCCACGAGTAAAGATGATCTTCCCTTTAAAGATGCAAATACTTCCCCTAAAAGATGTAAATAACTGCAAGAAGTGGGAAATGCATCATTCATGCGAATATGCAAATTCAACACCATAGACCTTTTGCCTTCATGCAACTATAGGATCTACAGTGATCTTTCTTTTCCTTGCCCTATATTATAATGATTGACATTCAAAGCTAACTCTTATAAACCCTACGTTGATGCAACGAAATCAAAGCTTTAATATTTTAATGAAGATGCATTCAAACTTTGATAAAAGAACTCCATGCATGAGCGAATGCCATGAGTCCATCATTGATTTAATCCTTCCTTCAGCACTTAACCCAACCTAGAATGTAACTATCATCGCATACAATTTGCAAAGTTCATAAATCCTTTCCATGCATTGTGACTATTTGGACATTACATAAGTGCATTACGTGTTATATGCCCTGTCCTTTGCTCGATGCAACAAGGATACCTTTGCACAATTTCGTCTTTTTACTTATGCATTATATGTTCAGAATTTCAACTACCCTTGACCACGGAAGTGCAAACAATTGCAAATTCTCGATATCCACTAAACTTTGAATGAGTATATAAATTTGACGGCGCTTTTTGAAAAAAACCCGAAAGGCACGGGTGAACCAGGCCTAGGGAAGCTTTAGTTAGAAGCTTCCAATAGAAGCTTCCAAGTTCTGGATACAGGGATGACGTAGAGAGAGAGTGATGAATTGGGGAGATGATGATGAGAGAGGTGATGACGATGATGATAATGATGATAATGATGATGATGATGATGATGATGATGACGACGACGACAGGGGGTGGTAGCAGCCTGCGATGACGGCGGCAACTCTCTGGCGGCGAGCAGCAGCACGGACCTCCTTCCTCCCCTCTCCTCAAGCTTGGGAGGGTGGGTTCATATAGGTTGAAGGGGGGGGGTTTTAGCCACACAAGTGGCGGATAGCATGCTTCCTCTCCCCATGCCCCTCCACCACTCAACTTCCACACATACTCCCTCTCCCCGCCATGCAACAGCTGAAGGGGAGGGAGTCTATTCGTAAAAAAATTTGCAAAAATTATCCCTTTTTTTAATCCCTTGAAGGGGTGTTCCCGCGTGGGCTACGGTTTTTAAGCCATGGCTTCCTATACACGATGCGGGGCTGGTGTTTGTTAATGCACACGGAAGGAGCACTTAGCCCAAGGTTTTTCCGTTGTGGGAGATTACTTTGAACTGCTTTTGTGCAAGATCAAGAGTTGTTAATATTTCATTGCGGAAATATTACATTCTCTCCCCCTTAGAGAAATCGAGATGTTCTCATCTTGAGAAGATCTGGGGGTATTGTTGGTTGAGAGTACTTTCATCCATCCAAGTGGCATCCTCTTTGGGGTAATCTTTCCACTGACCAGGTATTCTCTCAAGGTCTTGGATCTCAAATTCCTCTCCCTAACATTTAAGATCCTGTTAGGCCGTAGCTCAAGGACTCCTTGGCTCAGCATTACAACTTGTTGATCATCAAGCACGTGACTAGGGTTAGGCACATACTTTTTCAATAGACTGATATGGAATACATTATGAACCTTTAGGTTTTCAGGGAGTTGCAGTCTGTAAACATTAGGCCCTAGGCACTTGAGAATCTTGTAGGGTCCACAATACCTTGGACTTAGCTTTTTGCATTCACCCAAGGATAGCGAACTCTTCTTTGGTCGTACGCGAATGAAGACCATATCACCTTCAACGAAGGATCTGTCTTGACGTTTCAAGTCTGCATAAGCCTTCTATCTATCCTTGGCGGCTTGGATGTCTTGTCTTATTCACTTGATTTGGTCATCCATGTCTTCCAACATCTGCTTTGAAGCTTCAACCCTCAAGGTTGGATCCGAAAAGCTCAAAGGAGTACAACAATCGTGCCCATACAATGCTTGAAACGGGGTCATCTGAATGCTTTGTTGGTAAGAAGCATTGTAGGCAAACTCAACCAGTGGCAAATATTGAATCCACTTTTTGGATTCGCGACAGTAGTGTGCCCTAAGCATATCTTCAATGACTTGGTTGACTCGTTCCGTTTGACCATTGGTTTGGGGATGGTAAGCTATACTAAAATAGATTTGAGTCCCAATGGCCTCGAAGATAGCCCTCCAGAAGTGTGATGTGAAGAGAGAGTCACGATCACTAATGATTCTTCTGGGTAACCCATGTAGTTTGAAAATCTCCTTGATGAATAACCTTACGATGTCTGAGGCTTTATAGTTTGTCTTAACAGGGATAAGATGTGCAACCTTGGTGAGCATATCTACCATGACCATAATGGAGTTGTATCCTCCCTGAACTTGGGGCAGGCCAACAACAAAGTCCATACTAATGAATTTCCATTTCATTTGGGGAATGTCAAGTACTTGCAATTTCCCTGGCATTTTGACATGTTCGGCCTTAATGCGTTGACAAGACAAACATTCCACGACATATTTAAGAACGTCACCTTTGAGCCTATCCCAATAATAGCTCTTCATGACCACATTAAGGGTCTTGGCATAGCTAGGATGTCCTGAGAAAGGGGAGTCATGGGCTTCCCAAAGTACCTTCTGCTTGAGTGATTGGCTTGCCAGGATACATAATCTTGTCCTATAGTAGACAAGTCCACTATTGATAGAAAATTCTTGGTACTTTGTTTGTAGCTTCGGGTCTTGATCTTTGATGGGGATCTCCCTTAGCAATTTCTAATAGGTTGAGTCATGACATGCCTCTTCTCTAGCTAGCTCAAGAATTGGGTTGTTCGGCATGGATACCTTTGTGGCTAGAGATCTTGCTTTTAATGGATCTTGCAAAATCAGAGAATTCAAAAATGCCTTGCGACTGAGTGCATCGGCAACTACATTCTCCTTTCCAAGCCGATATTTGATTTCAAAGTCATACTCTTCCAATACTTCAATCCATCCACGTTGCCTCATATTGAGCTCATTCTAGGTGAAAATCCATTTAAGACTTTTGTGGTCCATCACTAGGGTAAATTTGTTACCCATCAAGTAGTGTCTCCAAAGTTTGAGAGCATGGATGACAGCCAACAACTCCAAATCATGGGTAGCATAGTTTCTTTCATGACTCTTCAATTTCCTTGAAGAGTATGCTATGGGATGACCTTCTTGCATGAGCACATATCCTAAGGCAAGTGTGCTAGCATCAGATACCACTTCAAACTTCTTACTAAGGTCACGAAGTTTCAGGATGGGTGCTGATACCAAGCTTTACTTTAGTTTGTCAAAGTTGCTCTATTCAGCGGGTGACCATACAATTGATACTTGCATCTTTAGTAGATCAGTCAGAGGCGTTAAAATCAAAGCATAGTTTTTTATAAAGACCCTGTACCATCCTGTCAATCCAAGAAAACTACGTATTTCTTTGACAAAAGTTGGTGTTGGCCATTCTAAAACGTCTCTAACCTTGGTCGGATCTACTGAAATTCCTTCCGCTGATACAGTGAATCCCAAATATTCAATCTGTCGCTTGAAAAATGCACACTTCTTCTTCTTGGCATAAAGCTTCTGTGCTCTCATTATTTCGAGGACAATGCGAAGCTGGGGTTCATGATCTTTTTCCTGCTTAGATTAGACTAGGGTATCATCAAAGAAGACGAGTATGAAGTCATCAAGATAGGGCCTAAAGATATCCTGTATTAACCTGTTGAAGGTAGCAGGAGTGTTTGTCAGCCCGAATGACATGACTAGAAATTCAAAGTGTCCATACCTTGTGTTGAATGCCATCTTTGGGATATCTTCTTCCTTGATCCTTATATGATAATATCCAGACCTAAGATCTATTTTAGAGAAGATCTTCACACCTTGAAGATGGTCAAGAAGTTCATCTATTCTTGGAATGGGGTATTTGGGCTGATTGATTCAACCCTCTACAGTCAATGCATAGCCAAAGCATCCCATCTTTTTTCTTCTAGAACAACATTGAGATCCCCATGGCAAACTGCTAGGATGGATGTAGCCTTGATCTAACAGTTGCTTGAGTTGCTCCTTCAGCTCAATCGCTTCTGGGATGGACATCCTATATGGTCTCTTTGTGATTGGTGGAGCTCCTGGTGCTCGCTTGATTTCGTGATTAACTTCCCTTTGAGGAGGAAGTTCTATCAGCTCTTCAGGAAATACGTCTACGTATTCCTTTAACCATGAAGGTTCTTCCCTAGATGCCCGATCCTAATCTAGATTATTTAGCTTAATCAAATAGATAGGTAGCCCCTTCCTAACTCCTTTTATGATCCGTGTTGCTTTTGCCAGCTGGATTTTTGGCTTACCAGCCTCTCCTTGAGTTGTAACTAGTTTTCCTTCAGAATTTTGAAAGGAAACTTGGCCCTTTCCACAATGAATGTGGGCATCATTGGGTATTAGCCAATCCATACCGAGCAAACATTTGTGGACACCTAGGTTCATTGCCCTAAATCTGATCGAAGTCCACTTTCCACCCAGTAGGAATTTCACCTTAGCAGTTTGCCTGGTACAAGAGACTTCACAACCATTTGCTAATTCCACAAGTAAGGTAGGTGCATCTTCTGTGGCTATTCCTAATTTTCTTGCACAGACTGGTAAAATGAAGGAATGTGTACTGCCACAATCAATCAAGGTTTTGAAGCCTTTACCTTGATAATCCGATGGAGTTCGAATCACCGAGAATTGGCGATTCGGGCCTTTCTTGTGAAGAGCGACGTGAACCGTTGCCCTCTCAATGTCTGCTTCCATGGATGGGTCTTCTTCATCACCGCTTGGGCGGCTCCTTGGAATGGCCCTTGTCGTTGTCCTCTACTAAGCTTGGGACACTGCCTTTTAAAGTGACCAGGCTCGTTGCAATGGAAGCAACGGAGATTGCAGCCATTACCTTGTGTAGGGGCGAAGTTGTTGATAGCATTCGCCCTAGCTTTCTTTCTTTGTCCCTGGTTTTGGCCCTGCGCTCTCTTGGTCTGAGATCTAAGCATCCCCTTGTTCTGATCCCTGTAAGACCAAGTCCTGTTATTCCTTGGCTTGGTCTGCACCTCCTGTATTATGGGTGCAACTCGAATGAGCATGCCTTGTAGATCCGTTGGATGCATTGATTCCAAGTAAGTGTTTATAAGTGGATTTAACCCAGCACAAAACTTTGACACTTGTTGTGTCATATCCATTTGTGGTGCGTACTTTAAGAGAGAGACGAACTTTGAATAGTATGCATCGAGGGATAGTCCAAGCTGCTTTAATTCATAGAATTCGTTCATCTTCTGTATGCGGTAGGTAGGTGGTAGATATCTCCCTCGCATAGCTCTTTTAATCTTCTCCCAAGTAACTGACCCTTCCGAGATCCCTTGGTCTCTACACCATTGTTTCCACCAAAGTCTTGCTTCGCTGGTAAGCTTCAATTTGGCGAGCGTAGCTTGGTTGGCGGGTGCAGTACCCTGCTGCCTTGAAATAATCCTCCATGGATTCGATCCAGACCTCGTTGTCAGTTTGGATGGTCCTTTCCTTACCATCGAATTCAAGTGGCTTGATTTGTTTGAGAAGGAACTTCTTCTCTTGAATTACAGTCCTACTTGGTGTAGGGGTCAGACTAGGAATCTACACTTGAGGTTGTGCCTGGGCAATAAGATTCTTTATGTTAAAGGCTTACTAAACATTTCTCACATTACATTAATATGCCAAGTTCAGCTTTTAACCAAGTGACCTAATCACTTACCTCCTTTACCAACACTTACAGCCAAGACAGATAGTGATAAAAATCTTATTCATTCATGTGGGCATAGCCCCTTTCAAGTACATTTATTTGGGAAGGTAGAACAAGCTAATACATTAATTTGGGGAAAATAAGATTGTGTTATATTCGGCTATGGGAAGTGAGTAATAATATGGAGAGGGGTCATGGATTTTCAAGAATCGATAGGTCATAGGAAGCTTGGAATATCCCTTCCTTTGATACCCGTTTCTCTCATAATGTCCCAGCACCTTGATTCTGTCGGCAGGGATTATTTTAAGTCACTTCCTCGTACACCTACTTGTTCTGCTTGACCTTTTGATTGCCGACATGTAGGGTTGCATTTGTGTGAGCCTCGACAAAGATGAATAGCTTCACGATCTTTAAATCCTCCATCCACTTGATTCTCTTCAAGTTGGTTTGAAGGTACGCAAGTCAATGGGCCGCTATGTAATATATTCCTGATTCACTTGTCCATCTCCGTTCCATGTAAAGGGGTGAAGGATTGTAGATACGGTCTAGAATATTCATCATGCCTAGCCTCTGTCGATAATCCGAAGCACACATTGCAGTCATAAACATAACTTGGAACACCAAGAATTTGTTCCATGCTTCACGACTCTGCAGGCCAGCATCCATAAGTAAGGAAATGTTCTTAACGGCAACATTGCTCTATTTCCCTTCATTAAGTTTCCTTGTAAATATTAGATCCCATTGGCTCGCTCTGATACCAAAACTGAAGCGTGTCCCCCTATTCACTTGTAGGACACGTCTTAGCAGCCCATCGGGAAGAGAGTATAGAAAGCGCTGCCCGGCACTCCCAAGGAATGTCACGGGGTTTGCGATCTAGGTCTTCCCAAGTCTGCCATGAAGCAAAAGCATTCTGGCCATTCCCACTTAGGACCAACCTAAATCAGGGTTTTACTAATCGTCAAGTTCCTAGGAAGTAGCTAGCTTCGAGCCCTAGATGAACCACTTTACACACAAACATTAGGATCGAAGCAGATTTATACTGCACTTGGTTCAAGGAAAATGGGAAATGAGAGGGATGTGAAGCTCGACCTCTCTGCCCGTAAGGCATAGTCCCATTCCCTTCCCCTAAAACAACATAAATTAGGACTCTAGCTCTCTAGATTCTAGGTCATTGTTACCTCGCTCTCAATTCCTTGAGAAAAGTTCCTGGCCAACCGGGACCACATTCCGTAGGACGGACCCAGACTCACGTCCACTGTACTTTCCTCAGGTTGCTTTAGTTATCTAAATACCTATCACATTTAGTTTGACAAGCAAAAACAACTTCCTTAATTAACCAAATTAATTACTACTTCCCTCACGTAGCTTAAGCATTGACACAAAAAAACAATGTCAAGCAAGTTCCTTTTTCAACATTTGATCTTTATTTATCAATCTTTGAAATACATCAAATAAACCTGTCCAAAGGCTATTCCAGCAATCCTCAGGGAACGCTATTCCAAGTTCCGCCTGTTGACTAGTATACGGGCCTCGAGATCCCATCTCGAGTCACGTCGGCCTCTTGTGCAGGATCCGGAGGCAAGGGATTTACGGCCAGAGCCTCCCTTGGTACCCAAGCATCCTCTTACTCCAAGTAGAACCCATGGAGAGACCTCTCACGGCGGGTTCAGTCCACGTACCTGGCACGGCTAACAACCCCCTTGGATAGGGTCAGGCAGACAGTCGGAGGTAACTGATACTGCCTCTCCCTCCAAGTTTTTAACCTAAAGCATTAGATGTTTTTCTGGAATTAGTTCCTTGAGCAAAGAAGCACAAATAGTGCACCTAACTGTACAATAAAGAACATTCCAGTGGTCGTTTGTACGGCCAATTGCTAAGGTATAATTCCTTCTCCTTGAATGCTTGCAGCATTCATCGCAACTTGGCAAGATCCCAAGGGTTTCGTAAGCTAAGTTGCTTGTTTACCCTTTTTCCTTGGGTTAGGGTTTATACCTTGTTGACCCCAAATTGTCAATGCCTTAGGTTTCCTTATATTAAGGTAAATAAATCCTGAGTAACCTCCTCGCCCTAACTTGGTTTGTCAATTGCTTTCTTGGCAATTCATTGCTACCCTGGCTTGGCAAATCAGTCCCAAGGAAGAGTGTTGTAGCAGGATGACTACTCAATTCGTAGAAAATTTAACTTGCAATTAGAACTCACCAAACTTGGTCTAAGGTATAGGGGTTCTATTTAGTGATTTAGACACAAGTGCATATGACATTGCAGCTTGTTGCACGAGATAGGTGTCAGCACCTAACTTGTGGGGTTATATCTTTCTTCTTACGATCTTTCTTGATCAAGAATACCTTTGATCAAGATAAGGGCTTGGGAGTCCTTTTGACCCAATCCAAAGCCTTGACCCTACTAGGTTGATAGTTGTTTTGGCCCTAGGGTTCCTAGATTCCTTGCAAAAATCTAGCATTTGGTCAACTGATCCTTAGGGTGAGAACCCTAGATCAATCTTGCACGGGCGATTAGACAATCCTAACATTTCGAGAATGTGGGTAGGACCTTTGAGATCAGAAATACTAGATCAGCATCCTAAGTGCGATACTAGGTAGAATTTTAATGTAACTTAACCCTACCTAGCACGTTGAGGTGATCATCATATGCAATCTAATCGTACCTTTATGATTTTCATGTAAGCTACTCAATTATATGTGAATTACTTAGTTGATCTAATCAACCCACGAGTAAAGATGATCTTCCCTTTAAATATGCAAATACTTTCCCTAAAAGATGTAAATAACTGCAAGAAGTGGGAAATGCATCATTCATGCAAATATGCAAATTCAACACCATAGACCTTTTGCCTTCATGCAACTATAGGATCTACAGTGATCTTTCTTTTCCTTGCCCTATATTATAATGATTGACATTCAAAGCTAACTCTTATAAACCCTACGTTGATGCAACAAAATCAAAGCTTTAATATTTTTAATGAAGATGCATTCAAACTTTGATAAAAGAACTCCATGCATGAGCGAATGCCATGAGTCATCCTTCCTTGAGCACTTAACCCAACCTAGAATGTAACTATCATTGCATACAATTTGCAAAGTTTATAAATCCTTTCCATGCATTGCGACTATTTGGACATTACATAAGTGCATTACGTGTTACATGCCCTGTCCTTTGCTCGATGCAACAAGGATGCCTTTGCATAATTTTGTCTTTTTAGTTATGCATTATATGTTCAGAATTTCAACTACCCTTGACTGCGGAAGTGCAAGCAAGTGCAAATACTCAATATGCACTAAACATTGAATGAGTATATAAATTTTACAATGCATTTAAGTTTCCCTACATGAATTAAAATATGAGATTACTTTGAACCGCTTTTGCGCGAGATCAAGAGTCGTTAATATTTCATTGCAGAAATATTACACTGTGCGAAGGATCCACGTGGGCCAAACACCTATTTACCACTTTTTGGTGATTCTTCCCTACCTGAAATACCATGAGCTGTTCCAGAGGCACCCAAGTCATGTGGGATCCCTCGATGGAGTATGTGTAGGTAGCAATGGTGCTCACAAAGTCTTCCAAAACCTGAAGGGGGGAGGGTCCAGCGATGAGAGCACGCTTTCAAGGTTGAATTTCTTAGAGAAAATCTGAAATATATTGTCACCCTGGCTGGCAAAGATAGTCTCGTGGATCCACTCATCAAAGTGTGCGCAAGCATTCATTGTAGCAGGTAGGAGGGATGTGGTGGATATAAAGAGATGAAGAGAGAAAGTGTGAAATGAAATAATGAAACAAGAACTAAACTAGTTCTACCTTAAAAACCTTAAGTTTTAAACCATTAAGGGCTATTCACATACGATATTTAGTTATGGCTTTGCTTACGTCTTTGTGATGCTTACATGCATACGTAAATGTGTTGATGTGAAAGTGTATACTTTTGCATGAATATCATAATTTTTAAAATATTGCAAGTTTTCAAGCGATAATATTCTATTAGCCAAAAAAATCCAAACATTTGTAGGTGTTGGATATTACAACTTGTGGTGTTGGGATTTTTTGGGAGACTACACTTCTAAAATATGTGGAGCCACACACTTTCCACTGGTAACAGTATCCTCAGCTTGGCTTTGAATTGTCCTACCATCTAGTTTAAAATAGAAGCTAGCACGTGGATTTTGCATTAACATTGTAATTTCTTGGCGCATTATAGTCAAGGGCCAATCATCCTCCATTTGCAACACTTGGGACTCACAACCCTCATAAATGACAGTAACATCCACAGCTGCACTTTCACGCATATCTTGATCAAGGCACAACCATTTACCCTTGAGCATCCTCCATCTACGATACTTGAACACTAGGCATAAAGTTTGTCATGTGACAAAGTACCTGTAATTGGAAAGGAAAGTTGGCTGATTAATCCCAAAGTAAGATAATAGTCAACTAAGAGAGAAAAGTTTTACCTGAAAGCTATGTCCCTGGTTGTGACTTGACACTCCACTGTGTCAGGACTGTGAGTTATTTTTTATGTCCAAGTTTTGCCTAGAATCCTTGTTATATAATCCTTTGATGCACTTTTTATGATGCACGTGCTTTTTGTACATCTCAAACCCTTACATTTCTTGAACATGTGTGCAAATTTTGCAATCAGTATGAACCAACTTAGATGTACATTCTTTGAGCCGGTGCTTGGCTTCATATAATTCAATATGTTTGCTGAATTTTTTGTGCTACGTATATGCAAAATGCCACTAGTACACAATGGCCATTCTATGCTATTGAGATTCGATATGTGCATACACTCAAGGGTTCCATATTCTCGACCCCCCTTGGGCAATATGTACCTGGAGTCATAGAAAAAAACAAGGTCCTCTGCAAGCTGCTTAGCTGTACACCCCCTCAAAGAGCAATCTACCAAGGTGGTAACACTTTAAAAACCTGTGAAACTCTCAACATTTTGCCACTCATAGTAATCCGAGGGGTATACTTCTGTAAATACGAGACAAGTAGTTACATAGATATCATGAAATTTCTCATTCTCAATGAGTTGCAAATACTTACTATTTGTAATGTTTCGTTGAAAGGGCACAATGGGCACAATATGTATTTGTTTTTGCATGAATACCCATTGTACAAATGCCTCTGTTACAAGGTGAGAATCAACATTCCTTTATCTGAGAGCTAAAATTTTACCCTTCCAGTGCTTTGATACATCTACAATTGTAGATGCTTTCACCCTGAAAGCTCCCTTCATAGTTGGATGCATATGTATCCAAGACGAGCAATGATATGTATCAGTGATCCAATTCCCTTCTTCATATTTTCTGTTACATACTTCTATCAAGAGAATGCTTGTTCTTCTCTTAGGAATTATAACTTATGCATTAGATGTAAAGAAGTATGTATTAACCCCTAAATAATAAGCATTTTAAGTCTATCTAGTAATCACCAATATGCCATGCAAATGAACATGGAATTAAGAGATGTTTACACTTTTGTAAACATACACAAACATTGATATCAAAATGCATGTGGATATATACATTGACACAAAGTATAGATTCAATTTCAAGGCATCACTTTAATCATACCATTTACGTGAAATATAATGAAAAGAATAACACAAGAATACTCAGAGAAATTTTCCAAAATAAATTTTATTATAATGAAATATAGGAGTCTCATTTGACTCAATATGAAACGTGGGTACTATAGAGTAGTTGTTACAAGGATAGCAGCCACATGGCATGCAAATCTTAATAAGCACATTAGATTGACACCTGAGATATTCTAAGACTCAACAAATTGTGCATTATATGGATGATATGATACAAGAGTTTCATGGATTATTGCCAATTGGCATGGAGATCCAAATGGAAACATAGAACCAATAAAGCAGAGGATTTTTGAACCATCGACTTTCAGTAGATCCATATCATTTAGCATAAAGGAATCACTCACCACATCAAAATAGTCGATCGAGAATTATGTGCTTCACCTAAACCTTGTACAATACATGCATGTACAAAAAAATGCCTACATGAATCCCTTTTTAAAAAAATACTTGCATTAATCCCTTTTAACAAAAAATATCTAGATAACTGCATGAATAGAAGCAATACAAAATAGGGTCAATTTACCTATAAGCTAATCTGTTGAAGATAAGATTAAATCGTTGATGATCAAAACCCATTGCAAATGATGGACATAAGAAAACATCAATCCCATCAAACATAAAAGTCACTAATTAAATGAATAAATTTTGGCACCACAAAAAATGGTGGATTTACCTATAAATTGAGCTACAGATTCTCTGCTCTACCTTGGGTGTGCTGCAACAACAATTGATCCTTAAGTTAGAACTAGCATCAAACCCTATTGTAAAGATAGTAGAAAAGGGATAATGTAGAGAGGAAGAAAGAGAGTGTGTGTGAGTACATGGGAGAGAGAAAGAAATGAGCACCAATTCAATCTTGCCCAAATTGATCCCTGCAAAAGACAATAGCAAGAGTTAGTATTTACATGAAGGTATACTGAAAAAACAATAGAAAATAGGAAACATAGAGAGAGAAAGAGAGAGGGAGAGAGAGATGAGCACTTATGCAATGTCACCCAAAATGATCTCTACAATAAAACAACAACAAGGGTTAGAACTGAACAATCAAAATAAATACCAGGAAAATTGAGGGGGGTGAGAGAAGTGGTAATTTTACAGACAAAACATGATGAGAAACCAATAAGGGAGAACCCAAGGGTGATTGAAGTGAGAAACAAGAAACCCATGGAGCCTATGATAAAGGGATGACTAGCAAGAAAGAGGAGACCATTGGCTTTACTACAAGACTTGAAATTTGTAGCCCAAGTACAAGTAGGTTATGGTGATGAGCTGAACGGCTTGAGGGATATACGAAGTGGGCATCGATGGGAGAAGTAAAGGGAAACCACGAATGATATCCTAGTCACATAGAGTCAATGGAACTAGGGAGTTATCATACTTTCCACAGCAAAGGAGGACAATGTGAAACAAGTGAGCCTTTAAGAAGATAATGGAGAGGGGTGTAGATAGAAGGCACACCTTGTTAAAGGGGTGTAGCGAACACAAAGGAGTGTATTACATGAAGACATTTGCACATGTGGCCACCAAGGCATGCATCAAGACCTTACTAGAATATGTAAACTACCACAAATGGCATATTCCATCTGAAAAGAAGGCCTTCTTGCATGGTGTATTGAAGAAAGAAACATATATATAGAAGTGCATTAGGGTAGAACAACGGAAGGATCAAATTGGTGAAAATAAATCCTTCTTGCATGATATAGTGGAGGAAGAAATAAACAAATAAATACATAGTAGTGCACTAGAGTAGAACAAACAGAAGGAAAAATATGTAGACTAAGGAAATCAACTTATGGATCAAAACATGCCCCCTAGTCATGGTACAAGAAGTTACATGACTTTGTGAGAGGAGAAGGGTTTGATTGTGGCAAATGACCAATACAATCATAGCTCACATCACCCATTTCAAACTCAAATTTTTGTAATGAACTATCTCTTTTGTCACAAATATCTCTTAAATCATTTTTTGATGAGCAAGCTTCCTATGGCATGGGCAACTCCCTTTTTAACATCCTTAACAACATCCAAGTGATCTATTTAAGCTAGCTCCTGCTCAAAAAATGATAGGGGCACTTGAGGCCAATGAAGTTACTCATCAACACATGATTTTTCAAAGGCTTGTCAACTTTTTCTCATCCTTTCTTTCTAATAGTTAATTTATGCTAGTGGTTTGGGCATAGCTACGGTTTTGATGTAGAATGATCACCCTATTACCTATGAAAGTCAACAATTCAAGCCCTCTAAACAAAATCACACTATTTACAATAAAGAAATATTAGTTGTAATGCATGCATTAGATATTTGGAAGCATTATCTTATGCCATCCAAAGTTCTTTAGCAAAACAAACCAATAAACCATCAAACATTTATTGATCTAATCACTTATCTTTGACTGTCATATCAAATCTTCTTCTTTCATTCAAAAATTTCATCCAAGAATCCAATACCAACCTAGTCATGCTATGTGGTTGTAGATGCATTGAGTTCTAGGCCCACAAAAAATATTGCATCGTATTCTCTATTGGATTTTGATAAAAATAAAAATGTATATTTGAATCATATTTATACTATTGAAGTTTAAATTTTTGATGCCATGATTCCTACCTATGCTATGGTTTCTAAATTTTTTATCATTTGGCATTTAGAATACTAAGACTATTCTCCTTGATAATTACACTTATGTGAATGGATTTCTATATTATCAAACAAAGATGTAGATTACTATAGCTTTTTGGAATATTGCAATGACTGAAATGTGTGCATTAGCTTATATGGGATGTAGAGAAATTCAATCTAATATAGCTACATGTAAAAAATATTTTTCCTCACCCATAATGAAGCATGATATTGCAAAATTTGTGTCTAAATGAATTGTATATCAATGCATTAAACATCATGATGGAAATTCCTATGGATTACTTACGTCTTTACTTGTACCTCTAATGGGCCATGTGAACAAATTTCTATGCATTTTATTATTGATCTTTCTATGATATTTGCACACAAGGACATGATATGGACCATCATAAGACTCAATAAAGAAGCTTATTTTATCCCTTGTAAAAATACATTAACTTCACCATAGAATGCTAAACTTTTCATCAACACTATCTTTCCCCATCAAACATTTCCTAAAGTAGTACTTTTTGATCATGTTGGTAGATTTTGTAATCACTTTTGGGTGGTAGCATTGTTTCAAAACTAGATTCTAAGATGGATTCACATCAACTTTCCATCCCACCAACCAAAGGAACTAATGGTACTATCCTTAAACTTCTTAAATCCTATATCATAGACCAAGAACGACTAGGACCAGTCCTCCAGTTTGCTTATAAAAATGCTCCACATTCTACTACTAGTAGAGCAACTTTTGAAGTTGTTGTGGAAAGACATTTCCTATCTCCATGACTACTATAACTACTAATGTTCCAGTTACTAACACTTTAGCTAGTGATCATAGGAAATTCCTATCTTCAAGACTGCTATAACTATGATGTTCCAACTACTAACATTTTAGCTATAGTGACCATAGAAAAAACCTAGAATAAGTGATTGAGAAGATTAAGCAATCATAGTTGAGATATGCATCATAAGCAAACAAGAAATGTAAAGCTATTTTATTCAAAGAAAATAATTTTGTTTGGCTACAACTCTAAAAAGACGAGGTTAAAATCAATCAAACAACATTTAAAAATTAAACTAGCTCCAAGATATATGTTCATAAGATTAATGATAATGTATTTAGACTGGGCATTCCTTCTCACACTGGTAGATTCATAATTGATTCCAAATTGTTTCATTGAAACCTTTTAAGGGAACTCCACCAACTACTCTAATTGTAGATGATCATCCATTGTTAGAGGAACATAGAAATTTTAAAACTCAAAGTTATTCTAGACTATGATCACACCACAACTTGAACCAGAAATCAATATCATAGATATCTAGTGAAATGTAGAAACCATTTTATAGAAGAATCCCATTAGATCCAAAATATAGTACGAGCTCTAACTTATGACCACCTAATAATTGTCTGCCACTCATAGTGACACTAATATTCATTGGGTATAAATTTACATTGTTATAGTGTAGATTCATGGCATGAGGCAACACTAACATATAGTTGATCACCAATGTAGTTTTATTTGTTTTATCATTCCTCTTTAATCCCCAAGAAATATTATAAAAAATTATATGAAAATAAACTATTTATACTTATTTTTAGATTTTTTTTTCTATTTGCCACATGATAGCAACTTTGTTATGCACATGTAACACAGATCATATTGTGCTTGATGGATAGATGGTAGGGAACTAATGTATTTTATATCATTGTGAGAAGATTGTTAGAAGGAGTTAGACTGATTAAATGTTTTGAGGAAGCACATTCTAATACATATAAAATTATTTATGATGGGATGCCTCATCGCATGGAATTATTGTATTTTTGGATGGTCATTAGTATAAGGATATTGTATGCATGTACACATTATTTATTTATTTTATTGAAATATTGTGTAAGGCCTAAAAGGCTTAATTATTATTTCATTAAATGTTAGAATATGTTTATTAAAATAGAATTTAGAAAATATTAGAGCAAAAAGGTATTCATGAAAACAAAGCAATAACCTAAAAAGAGTATGCTTTTTAATTATATTTTTTAGCACAAAAGCTTAAATTCATAAATACATAAGTGGGGGAGGTGCTCACCTATGCATGAAGGGAGATTGTACCCAATCTTGTGTTGTGCATGCTTTTCTTCATTCTCTTTTCTCTTGATTGTGCTCTTTTCAATTTACAAATAGTAATTTTTGTTTAATGATGAAGTACACACACACACACACACACAAAGTAATTATCTAATTTTGGACTCACATACGCTTGTCTTTTTTTATTCCCTTTTTTTGGACTCACATGATACACATTTAATTCAGTTCTCTATTCTAATTTCTTTTCTTGCATATATGAAAGGTTTGTTTTACATATGTACGCGTGCTTGAAAATTATCATGGATCAATATATACTTTGTATAAACTTGAACCTAGCCTTAGCCTAAGCTCTACCTTATGTGTTAGCTAGCCAAAATCTAGCCTATGCCTAGCTTAATCTAACCTAAGCTAATCTAACTCTCAACTCTAGCTAATCTATGTATAAACCTATCCTAGCCTAACCTATATATAAACCTACCCTAGCCTAGTCTAGCAGACTAGCCTCTAGGTAGTCTATGTATAAACCTAACATAGCCTAATCAACTCGAAACTCTAGCTAGACTTTGTGTAAACCTATCCTACCCTACCCTAGCCCTAGAAGTTGACTAAGCATTAAGTCTAATCTAGCCTCCTAAGCCCAATGTATGTTTTGTCTAACCTAGCTAAGTTTAGCCTTAGTCTAAATACATAAATGCCATGTTAGGCATATATACATTAGACTAGGGCTTACACTAATTATTTCTTCTTCTTACATCTTTTCCTAAGGTGTCTTTACAAAGCCTAAATGTAAGCCTTAGCCTACTAATATACTAGGCCTAGCCTCTATATACTTAGGCTTAGGCTAAGTTTCACAAATGCTTTGGCTAGACATAGGCTACAAAAATTCGTAAGCTAATCTAGACTATGCATACATATTGGCTAGAGATAGGCATTGCCTAGCTTGCACATTGTTTAGGCATTGCCAATGGTTAGGCAAAGCATATACTTAGGTAGGTTAGGCTAGGCTATAATTAGACTTTATGAACAATAAATATCCCTAATAATAAAAACCACTACAACAAAATTGAAAAGAGATGTAGATGCTTAATGTGCTTTAAGGACATGTTAAACACCAATGAAATATTTAGTTTATAGTTGTGGTATTGGATGAGCTCTTGGAATTCTAATCAAATGCACATATGGATGATATAAGATGTGAGCATGTTTGAATTTGCATTAAATAACTGACATGTAACTTTCAAGAAAATACAAGTTAATTGCCACACGTGCTTAAATGTTATATTTTCATGTAACTTTCAAGCTTTCACAAATGTATAGTTAAACATGAGTGAAAAAGCTATAAAAAATTTAACCCACCATCATTTCAATTTTAAACACTCATACCTATATTAAACCCCAACTATGAATAACTATGATATCACACTTAAATGTATAACACAAGAAAGATACTACAATATATGTGAAAGCAATAAGAAAATAAAATGATGTTCTCATTATATAGTATCAAATGAAAGTATATATCCAAATGAAAGAAGTACAAAAAGATACAAAAAGTTGTCACGGTAAAGTCTTAATTCCTAATATTGGAAACAATCCTTAATTATAGATTTCATCCTCCTGCAATCCCTCATTAGACCAATACTACACGAAAAGACAACATATATCATAAGAAGTCTAGAATGAATCATAAATTGCAAGTATGTTAGTACATAATTACTAATTACCTATCCTTTTATGAAAATAGCTTGTCAACAAGTCATACATTCCCATGGCATCTTGCATACTCTTTCTCCAACTTGGTCACCAAATGACTATTGAAGCCATGCTACAAAAACATAGACACACCACATTGAAAGTTAGATGAAATAGATAGAAATTTAAAATGACATATTGAATAGAAAACTTAGAATGTAAATAATCTTATTGAAGCATAAAACTTACTAATTCAATCTCGAAGAAGGCCCAACCACCACTTCCAAGATGCAATGATGAGCCTGTTATAACATGAGCACATACTGTCTCTTTTTGTTGCTTCCATTTGTTAAGGCTTGCCTCTATCTCATCTTTGATATTCTTCCATTACCCCTTATCGAGCCAGCTAGGCCATTGTAACCCATCATGATAAGCATTGTGTCCCTCTGAGTGAAGATGGGCTAGGTATCTACAAATGCACATGCATGCATATGTAAGCACTAGAAGACCAGTTTGTGAGAAATGACTATGGGAACTTAGTTGCAATCTATGTATGATATAATCTTTGTGGATCAAGTCATGCTTTTTCCACTTCTCGATGATGCTATGGTAGTATATCTATACTATGAGCTCATGCAACCTCCCAATGAACTTTTCTTCTTCGTTGTTTATTGACCAAGTGACTCATTTGTTTAGTGTTTATGTACAACATGTTGAGAGGGGTATTAGGGATGCTCAAATTGCAAGGGTTGGTATCCTCAAAGGAGCCTTGGAGTAAGGGGGTGGTTACCATCCATAGATGGACTTCCTCTCCAAGTAGGAGAGGCGATCCCCAAATCAAGGTCATATTGGTCAGATTGAGTGGAGATAGGGATGTGATTAGTGGATTGGTTGAGGATCTGGTGAGAGGGATAGGAGAAGGAGAGCACAAACCAATATGGTGTAAAATATTACACGGCGCAGCGTACAGAATCTGAGAAAGAGATAGAGAGTACACAACAGATAAGAGGAGAATCAGTAAAATTCTTTAACTCCAAACAACTGATACAAAGATGGCTCTGTCCACCCGTGCGCTTCCACTGAGTGAAGCTTAGATGGCGATCTAGACAGAAGATAGGCGAAGAGCTTAAGGCTAGCTGGAACAACAACTCTGACTGGGTGAAAGATGAGTGTAAGATGGCTGCGAAGGGGTTTAGCTTTTATAGCTCGCGAAGGTCGTTAGGTCGGCCTGCTGACCGACCTACCATATGAGCCTCCACTAGTCGGCCAGGGAATATTCCAGGGAATATTCCCTTTACCATCGGGCCGGGGGCGCTGCCCCCGGACCCCCGCCAGGGGGGCCGCTGGCCCCCCTGGGACCCCCCAGCCAGGGGCCGCTTCCGCGGCCCCCGGACCCCACAATAGGGGCCCCTTTTAACTCCCTTACCACGCAACTCAATGCAATGTGCCTCGAGTTGCTACCAGCTTAACCACTCCGTCTAACCCAAAGATTAGACCCACAATGGTCACCTTTTTGCCATCCGGTCACATAGACCTCATCTGATATACAAGTCAGGACTCCACCAATGTCCGGGCTCACACTTGGCTTCTCCTCATAATGGGGGCCTTACAACTTTGAGCACCATGGATCATTGGTAGTACCTAATGAGGGTGGGGCATTGATCATATCTAACATATGGTAGGTGGAAAATATCGGAACCAATTCAACATTACCAAAACTTGTAAAGGCATGGTCTTATGGATCTGGTGTTAGTCCCCCTAGTGTTGATGCCAGGAGGCATATTCCATAGTGGATTCGGTGAGGTTTTTGCAGTGGATTCCGTAAAACTATATTTATTTGACGGGGCTCGTACACAAAGTGGATTCCTTGTGCAAAAAGTTGACGGGGATGCCGGTCCTTTTCTGGTGTCACGTTAATTTAATGTGCAAGTGGGTGATTCCATAGCGGGTGATTCCGCAAAATATATATTTAAATTAATGGAAATTTATGAGTTTAGAGTGCGCACTTGTATTAAATTAAGGTTAAGATAGAGTTCCAACCTATTTATTTAATTTGTAGCTAAAGACTGTTAGGTATTCACTTTTGTCAGCTTAATTTTATTATTTTCTAACAATTGTGAATGCTTCAGTTGACGTGTAGAGCAGGCGGCGATGACACTGGGAAGCACTGGGCAATAGAGTGTACTCAAGTTATTTAGAAGAAATTATAATTTTTTATGGGTGCGCGTCTTAGGTGTGGCGCTAATATTTATTTTGGCATGCTTATTTATTAAAGCGCTTAACATATATTTATTATTTTGTATGTGCATGAATGCACGCTTTAAATATTCATTATTGGACATTGTATTTGGGCACTGTCTGACTCTTGGGCTGCCCAATCGCTTTATTCTTTATTTGGACAAAAGCAAATACAAAAGCTAAAGCATGCTAATTGTAAAAATTGGGCTATTTTTGAGCTTGGAGATGAATAAATTATTAAATACATGCTTTGTGGAGCGCTCACACAAGGCATGGGGGGAGATTGTACCCAATTGGTCTTTTTGCCTCATGCCATGCAAGTCTATTCTCTTGAATTTTGAGCTTAAAGTAGAGTTCTTTGTTCTTGGGGACCTTTCGACGCTCGCTACGTATGCATACAACATCTGATTTACGCACCAATGGTATCAGAGCGAAGCTGAGATCAAGGGCTTCCAATCGCTTACCATCTCGCGCGAAGGCAAAGCTCCTGGAACGAACGGGCTTTGCAGTCAGTCTCGCGACAATCCATCAATACCAACGTGTTCTTGGCAGTGAAGAACCCCCTGCTGTGCTGTTGGATCACGAAGGACCAATCTTTGACGGTGGAAGACCACTTCCCAAGCTCCTTCATTAAGTCATTTTTTCTCAGAGAAGAAGATAAGCCAATTTTCATTAGTTTGGAGATTACAAAGATTGATAATCTTATTAAAAAGCTTAATCCTATCAAATCAAGTAATTGCAGCGGGCAGCATGTCCTAATGGCGTCAAAATTAGCAAGTACATCCTCTCAACCTGCAAGATGTCAAACAATTAGTTGAAGCTTTTAGTTAAAAAGCGTAAGTTAAATGCTAAGCTTTATTAAAGCTTAAAAACCTTACCTCTCTAAATCTCTTTCTCAGCCAGCTGTTCTTATTGTCATACTGTCGAATCGATTTTACACTTCTCTACAAGCCTCTGTTCACACCCATGCTGTGACAGAGATAATTTCCAACAAGTAGATTGCTATATGCAGTCTTCATGGGCAAAGAATTCGTCGAAGAAGGATTTCAGCAACTTTCGCAAAAAAGAAAGATCGCTAAAAGCCATTTTTAAAAAAAGAAGAGAGCAAGCCTTGTAAACTCGACTTTGAGCTACACTCATCCCGCTAATAATATTTCAAGTGTGTGAGGTCATTTGAAATTTTGTACGATGACCGATCAAAATATGGAAGATTTTATGGCCAAAGATGATTTACCAAAACCAATGATGGAGCAAAAATTGGACCTAATTATGATGCAGCTTCAAGAGGAACAAAGAGTACGTCAAACTTTGCAAGCTCAATTGGCCACTCTTCAACGATCTACTGCCGACCAAGATGGACCGCAACCTGAAGATGTTATACGACGCACGATCGATGTGACACTTGAAGCACAATCTATCCGAAAAGAAGCCAAGATAAGTAAAAGAAATTTCAAATTCCGTACTTTTAATGGGTTACGTGATTGAAAGACTGTTCTCTCTTTTATCAGTCAATTTGATGATTATTTCCATGAACAATAGTATGCCGAAAAAGACATGGACAGACCATTGCTATGGTGGACTGTTGTCCGCAAAAGCATTGATTGTCCTACTACTTGGGAGACTTTTCAAAAGAAAAATTTGAAGAATTTTCTTCCACCTCGATTCCACGAAAAAGCAATCAAACAATGGGATCTTTTGCAACAAAGAGATCACGAGCCTATTTCACAATATACCGAGTGTTTTTGGAATGCCTTATTGCAACTTTGAATGCTTGAAGATGTACCTAAGGTGACCCATAAGCGTAAGTTTATGTCTGGTTAGCTTGGTCACTTCTATGTGGAAGTGAACATGTTCAAGCCAATGACTCTTGAGAATGGGATTTCCATGGCCCATGATGCTGAAGAAAAAATTTGAGGACGAGAGAAGCGACCACAAAAATTCTCAAATAACGGTAACTTCGATACAAAGCAATTCAATTCTAACTTTCGAAGATTCAATCAAAACCGCTTTGTTCCATCTTCATTCTGTAAATCTTGGACACGACCCCTTGCTTTACCAACAAACACAAATCCAAATCCTAAGCCATCTTTCCAGCCAAATCCTAATATTCCTAAACTTCCCGCTATTAACAATAATGTTTCTAAAGCCAAATCCATAGTCTGCTATAAGTGCCATCAACCTGGACATCTAGCCGTGAATTGTCAATCCAAAAATCCAACTATTCACATGAATTACTTGAGAGCGACTGAAGATGAAGACCATGAAGAAATGCAAGATTTCACAGAAGACGATGACGATATCGGTACTACTTCAAATACTTTACCAAGTATGCCAAATTCCCATTCTTTATTAACGATGAAATGTCTTGTGCATGGTAGGGAAAAGACTATTTTACATGATGATGGGAGCACATACGATTTTATTTCTGCAAAATTGGTCAAAGAATTGAATTTAGATACTGTTTCGACTCATTATCGCATCAAGGCTGCATTCTTAGGCATTAGATACAATGGTATACAAGAAGTGCATGACTTAGAAATTAAAATCGGTGATTATGTCGAGCGCAAAAATTTCTTAGTTGTGCCTTTGCAATCTAGTGACATTATCTTAGGAATGCCTTGGCGTCATCAATATAATCCTGATATAGATTATTCCACTCATTCAATGAAGATTCATTTTAATGAAAAACAAATCACATTGCATGGTATGCACACTTTTGATAATTTTTCATTACTGAGTCATACACAGGCTAAACGTGCATTAAGAAAAGGCAGTAAATCCTACTTAATATGGGTGAATGAAATTGAAGTTAAGGAAAGTAAGATGCATCCTAGGAATGCACAATTTTTTTCACAATTTAAAGATTGTTTTGTTGTTGACTTACCACCTACTACAGGTCCTGAAGATCATAAAATAGACTTAATTCCAGGCTCTCAACCACCATGTAAAGCACCTTATCGACATAATCAAATTGAATAGAAAGAAATTCAAAACCAAGTTGAAGAATTGTTAACCTGAGGACTCATTAGACCCATTAGTTCTTCTTTTGGTACATCTATGAAGAGCACCCTGCCACAGCACCATGAGAACCACGAACGGCCAAGAGAGGCTGCAAATACATTTGCTGACCATGAAAACCTACAAGAAAACTCTCCTTCTTCTCACCAAGAACCATGCTCTCCAATCACACAAGAGATTGATAGATTCAAGCCATCCTCACCCTCTTCCTCTTCCTCACTCTCCATTAGATTTTGCAATGAAGTGCAAGAGAAAGGAGCAAGAACAAGAAAGATGAGAGCTGTGCCAAAATGGGGAGAGAGGGAAATGAAGCGTGAGAGGAGAAGATAAAGGAAGAGAGAGGGTGTAACCACCTCAACCTCCCACCTCCTAAAATCACCCGACAAGCCTCCTCATTTTCCTTTCTTGATATTATAAAATTAAATTGCATACATTTTGGCTAAGGTCTAAAAACCCTTCATTTGTTGAATGAGACAAAAGGTGTTTGACCTTCCCTTTCCTTTCAACATTTTTTTAATGTGAGCCTTTTTTGGACTACACATTTTACATTGCTTCATATTTGAAATTTTGACAAAGGGGTACATTTGCAATGAGTCATTTTACAAAAAATTGTTTCCATGTGAGCACATTTTTGTGCCTTTATTTGCATTGATTTTTCGGTCATCAACCTATCCTATTAGTTAAAAAGAAAAATAACACCTATAGGATGTGCATTGATTATCTTGCCCTAAATAAGATCATTGTCAAGAATAGATATCTGATCCCTAGGGTAGATGACCTCATGGATAAACTACAGGGGGATGCAATATTTAGCAAAATAGATCTTAAATCTGGATACCATCAAGTACAACTAGACACATCTGATATTTTTAAAACCGCATTTAGGACTCAATTTGGACATTATGAATTCCTTGTTATGCCTTTTGGTTTAACTAATGCACCAGCCACATTAAGTCGTATGATGAATCACATATTTTTGAAGCATTAGCATTGCATCATTATTTTCTTTGATGACATATTGATCTTTAGTAAAAATGAGAACGAGCATTATGAACATTTATCCTTGGTTTTCAAATTATTAAAAGAGAATCAATTATATGCTAACCCTGAAAAGAGTTAATTTTTCCAAATCCACATTGAATACTTAAGATATATTGTTTCATCTGAAGGTATTAAAGTTGACCCTAAAAAGATAGAAGCAAATTTGAATTGGCTGATACCTAAAAATGTGCATGAATTACATTCTTTCTTAGGTCTTGCTAGCTTTTACAAAAAATTTGTGAGAAATTTTTCATTGCTTGCATTACCTTTGACAAAATTATTAAAGAAAGGTATTGTGTATCATTGGTCTGAAAATCAGCAAAAGTCTTTTGATTTACTGAAACATGCCTTAACACATGCTCATGTATTGCAACTCCCTGACTTTAATAGACCATTCTTCCTAAGTAGTCATTGATGCTAGTGGATCTGGAATAGGAGCTGTCCTTATGAAAGATTCACATCCCATAGTCTACTCTAGCTGCAAACTTAAACCATCTAAACTCAAGTATTCTTCGTATGATAAGGAATTGCTAGCAGTAGTACAAGCTTTACAACAATGGAAACACTATTTAATGGGATCTGAATTCATGATCAAAACTGATGAACAAAGTATCAAACATCTCCTTAGTCAGCTACAAATCTCTGACAGTCATATTAAATGGGATGCTTTTATTCAAAGTTTTCATCCACTTATCCAATATCAACCCTAAAAAGAAAATGTTGTTGCTGATGCCTTAGTAGAATACCAACTATTCATAATATCTCTGTGATATCTTTTTATTCCCTTATCCCTATGAAAGATACCTATGATCAAGTCCCCAGTTTTCAAGCTGATTGGAATAAATTAGTTGCAAATAACTGGATTCCACTTGATTCATATTCTTATGCTGATGGATTTATGTTTTATGAGAAAAGGTTATGTGTAACTGCTTCGTTTAGATCATTTGTATTGCACGAAATTCATTGTCCCCATATCAAGGCCATAGAGGTATTATTTCCACTTTCCGTTGTTACGCGAGCGGTGATCGAGAGCAAGCCTCACTCACAACCCAATAACGAGACATTAAGGAGTGCCAATTGGGGTAATTGACTTTATCGAATGCACAACACAACTTAAAAAATTCAATTATTCGATCATATACCACAAGCCACACAAAAACAAAACAAAGCCTCTTATAGCTCAAAAGATTTTTTAAAACCCGTATGCGGGTAGAGCATCACACAACCACAGCACAAAAAAAATACCAACAATTTGAAAACAAACCAAGTGAAAAAATATTCTCGTACCTTAATAACCATGATCCGACGCTCGGCGCTTTGACGTCCAAAGGCTCCGACTTCCAAATTGGCATGACAAGAGCTCACTCTAGCATGCGACCCTTTCTCTCCTCTCTCACATAATACAATTGTAAGCAAGGGGAAAGGCCCTTAACTCTTGAATCTCCTCTCCTTATATAGTTTTCTATCCACACTCACACACATTAGGCTTTTTGCTTTCAGCTTTTGGCTTTTGCTTTTCTACTGCTTTTCACTATTTTTGTTTTTTTCTGCTTTATGCCTGTTTGCAACTTGTTTGGATCATAACTTCGTCATTTGAACTCCGATTCTAGTCGTTCGGGTACTCAAAACGATAGGGACACATCAGGTCGACAAGCCAACGAGGGCAGAATTACAAAAATCCATCAAAAATAGGTTAAAAAATCCGATATTCAAAAATTGCATCATTTTTCTCCAATCTTTTATCTTGGACGACTGATTCCCTTCCTTGGCCTATTGTTCTTGTAATTGCACACACTTTCATCACACATGTCTTCTTTTCCTTCAAGAAATACTCGCTGACGATGTAAGACGTACGATCTTTTCTTTTGATCCTCGAGTCTTCAAAATAAATATTCTTTGGATATGAACCTATTTTTTTATGCAATGTGTCCTAGTAGGAATATGGTTTTTTGAAATGAACTCCGTGCCCAATCATTCATGATTTGAGAAAATATGCAATTGATCGAATCCATGACATGCAACCAATCAATCAATGCTCACACAAAAAATATGGATGCACTGAAGATATTTGTGCCTAGCCTATCTAGAGGTGATTGTGCGTCATGCAAGATGCAAACAAAATTTCTTAATTAATTAAAAAATCCTTATCCTCACCTCTCAACTCTCATAAAAAGATATGATTTATTCTGCTCCACCCATCCAAAAATCTCACAATCACTCTAGAAAATGATGGTCCTCAAGATGTTGACCAGATAAGAACAACCCATCTCACAATTGGTGGCGTCCTTCACGACCCTCTAAACTCACACACCTAAACTCACACATCCACCTTACACTCTCAACCAGAGGTTCCTAACTTTGTGATGAACATCTCCAATGATGCGTGCAAGAAATGTGTGTGCTCAATGACAGGTGCTCTCTCATGTGCGCGTGCATCTAAGATTTATTGCATATAGTTGCAGCGGACCTCATGCCGTACTAGTACTCAACGATGGTGCAAAACGTGCATAATCCCAATCCATGGCATGGAAGTATTTGATAAGAACAGGAGACGACCCCCGAGTACAGTGCATCAACAAGTGCAACATGAAGTGCTCATGAACCCATTATCCTTGTGATGTGCAAAAATCTCGACAAGAAAACATACCTAGCTCCTCAATGTTCTGTAGCTATTGACAAACACAAACTTCATCCTGTTCAAAAAAATACTAAGCTCGACCAAGGCTATCAATTTTCACACTCAACAAATCAAACAAAATGACATAAACAAATTCTAAGCTAGACAGATACAAGAAATCCAATTTTAAAATAACAAAACAAACTGTCACACAAACAACTAAGTTAGCACAAATCAAACCTAACTACAGTTTGACTAGGGCTTTTCAGTTTTCACAAAAACGCTTGACAACGTACATTGGTTGAAGATTTTTACTGGCCACAGATGGAATATGATGTTTCTAACTTTGTATTTGAATGTTTAATTTGTCAAAGAGTTTAGCGACACCATGGTAAGCAATATGGTTTGTTAATGCCTTTACCAATTCCAGAACGACCATGGGAACATATTTCAATGGATTTTATTACTGGTTTGCCTAACACTCAAGCTAATCATGATATGATTTGGACTATTGTAGATCGGTTTAGCAAACAAGCATATTTCATTTCATGTAAGAAAACGTTAATTGCATCTCAAGCTGCTCAATTGTTTTTTAAAATTGTTTTCACTAACCATGGTTTGCCAAAAGTTATTATTTCAGATCGTGATTCTAGATTCTACAATAATTTTTTGATTACTTTTTTTGCTAATTTAGGTACAAAAACTGATTTTTCATCTGCATTTCATCTTGAAACAAATGGGCAAACAGAAGCTACAAATAGTACAATTTTGGATCTTTTGCGTGTATACACAATTTCAAAACCACAAACATGGAATACACACTTGTATTTACTTCAGTTTGCATACAATAACACCCCACATATAGCTACATGAAAAGCACATTTTGAAATCATTTATGGATATAAATTGCCTACACCTGTCACCTCATTGTCAAACAAAGTTAAAGCTGCTGATGATACTGCCAATATACATGCTACTATTTTTGTTGAAGTCAAAGACATGAATGCGAAAGTCCAGCAATCATATACAAAACAAGCTAACAAGAAAAGAAAAGCTATGAATTTCATAGTTGATGATTATGTTTGGTTACACATTGAAAAGAGAATATTACAAAGTGTTGAGAAACACCCTATTGTAAAGTTAGCTCCTAGATTTTATGGACCTTTCAAAATCATTCACAAAATCAATGACAATGCCTTTAAATTAGTACCCCAACACTGGCGAATCCACAATACTTTTCATATTAGCTTGTTACGACCTTTCAAATGTCAATTACATGTCCACCCTATCTATGAAAATCCTTCTTTTTTAGAAGAAGAAACTGAAATCCTTGAACCTGAAACCATTTTAGACACTGATTATAAGACCACTAGAATTGGCCATAGATATTCAAGATATTTGGTAAAATTTAAAAAACATCATGTTGAAGAGGCCCAATGGATGCACGCTCGTGACCTAAGTGCTTACCCCTCACTGCTCACTCCACATTGAACTAATAACAATTGAGAATAATTGCTATGCCACCCCGGGGGTATGATGCTAGGAGGCATATTCCACAGTGGATTCCGTGAGGTTTTCGCAATGGATTCCGTAAAACTATATTTCTTTGTCGGTTAATTTAATGTGCAAGTGGGTGATTCCATAGTGGGCGATTCCACAAAATACATATTTAAATTAATGGACGTTTATGAGTTTAGAGTGTGCACTCATATTAAATTAAGGTTAGGACGGAGTTCCAACCTATTTATTTATTTTGTAGCTGAAGACTGCTAGGTATTCACTTTTGTCGGTTTAATTTTATTATTTTCTAACAATTGTGAATGCTTCAGTTGATGTGTAGAGTAGGTGCCGGTGGCGCTAGGAAACAATGGGCAATAGTGTGTATTCAAGTTATTTAGAAGAAATTATCATTTTTTATGGGCACATGTCTTAGGCGTGATGCTAATATTTATTTTGGCGTGCTTATTTATTGCAGTGCTTGACATATATTTATTATTTTGTATGTGCATGGGCGCACAATTTAAATATTCATTATTGGACATTGTATTTAGGCACTGCCCAACTCTTGGGCCGCCCAACCGCTTTATTCTTTATTTGGACAAAAGCACACACAAAAGCTAAAGCATACTAATTGTAAAAATTGGACTATTTTTGAGTTTGGAGATGAATAAATTATTAAATACATGCTTTGTGGAGCGCTCACACGAGGCATGCAGGGAGATTGTACCCAATTGGTCTTTTTGCCTCATGTTGTGCAAGTCTATTCTCTTGAATTTTAAGCTTAAAGTAGAGTTCCTTGTTCTTGGGGACCTTCCGCGCTCGCTACATACGCATATAGAATCCAATTTGCGTACCGTGTAGGCAAAGAGAAGAAAGAGAAGTCGTGGTACAAGATGAATGTAACGACTAGAAAATGGGAGGAGAAAATGGTCATGTGGAGGTATTTAAACCTATGAGATCGATGAAAGGGGGGAGCACTGGGCTAAGTGTCAATGAGATGATGAGGCAACATGATCTCTCCACTATGATTACAACCATGACGGTTGTTAGAAGCTAAGGAGCAGTGATGATGAGTTTTTCAAGACTGAATAATGACTCCTACGCCATTGTAAGCATTCACTATATGGAGTCAGAATCCATACTAGCAATGAAGCACTGTATCTCCTCGTCTATATAATGTCACACCGTGCCAATGAGTGTAGTAGCTAACTATGACAAACAAACAAATTAGCATGTGCTATTATTTCTCACTTCCTCTCTCTCGCTCTTCATCTCTCCCTCTCTTTCTCTCTCCTTCTTCCTTTCTCATAGTTAGGCTCCTTTCTCCTCTCATCGCTAATCATTAAGATATATTATTACAATAGTTTGAGGCTCGTAAAATTGGCTCTCATCGCTAACCATTAAGATATATTATTACAATAGTTTGAGGCTCGTAAAATTGGCTCTCAAAGTTTGTCTCGCTATATTCGAATATGCAAATTGTCTTCAAGTACACAGCTTGCTTGGAATTCAATCATGTACAATGGCTTAGGGATGGTGTTTGGATAAATACACAACAATTGGGACATTGGATGGATTTTTACTCTTTCAAAAGCTACAAATCACTTTAGTGACAATCTCTCACCTTGTCTCTCAAAGCTCCACTCTAACTACCCATGCATCCTCCTCTTCTACCCAAAAAAGCAAAACTAGAAGATGAGCTTCAAGGTGTAGTGACCTTGCCAAATTACCTTCTTGCATTATAGTCCAAAATCTTGGAGGCTTGAAGATGGTTCCATGACTCAAATAACACAATCAGATGTTATTACTCCTTCATAGGCACCATTGAGCACACCAATGAGTCAAAAACCTCATAGAGAAGAAAAGAGAAGCAAGATAATGTCGTAAAGTTTCACCTTCCCTCCTCAATCCCTCACTCAACACACCTCTCACATACTCTCTCCAAGTCACTCTCAACAATACCAAAATAAACACAATACAAAAATTTCCATGACCAACAACCATTAAAATTTTACAATGCCTTCTAGGGCTTGTCATATTCTCTACACGATTCATTCTAAACTTGGTAACAAAGACAAAAATAGTGAGAGAGTTATTAAAAAGGAAAAACAAATACAAATGGATAACATGTGAACACAACTTCAATTAGCTAAAGAAAACATTACAAGCAACATTCTAGCTTAATTATCTCGAGTTTACACAACCAATTAAGATTGAGAAAGATGCATCAAATTGATGGTTGGGAACAATCTTATTACACCAAAACAAAGATGGATAGTGATATCTCATATCATATATAAGCATGGGATTGACAAAATCAAAAGAAAAATATTGCACTATTGAAAATGAAATCTTACTTTTGGTATAGGCAATATCAAAACTACATCCATATCTACACATGGTATAAATTTCTCATTGAACCTAATCACCAATCCATCTTACCAATTATGTAGAAGGCTCACCCTCTATTACGATGGATCCTGGTATTGCAATAGCACCATTTCACAATACAATACACAAAGGGACAAAACAAGAAAACTATGGATAGCTTATCTCAAATGATAGAGCTACAAATTTTGAAGTATGTGATTTGACAACAAATTTCAATACATATAGACCTACACAACAAACCTACGCATATAGACACTAACAATTTCCACCTTAGTTTACTTTATTATATATATGAAGATCAAAAGCCACACTCCTATATACCCTCCTCTCATCAATACATATCTAGAATATTATAACAAAATCCCATGTTTGGCCACTTAGGAATTCACAACATGCTAACAAATCTAAGAAACAAGTACTATTGGCCACAAATCTATACAATAATTGCTCAATAGATCAAGGAGAAGACCCCACATGTCAATAAGCATACCATTCAAAATAGTCAAATAGGACCTAATAAGTTTGTTTCTGAAATTAGTTAACTGACTACTTGACAAGATGGTGTGAGATCTAGATTGCATGGCAAACAACATAGCCCAATTTCTACTACAAAAGGTTGTTACAACATTCATGCCCCAAAATGATACTTTTCGATCAAAGATAATAGTTCAAAAGTAAAGTCATGTAGGTACTACCAAAGAGCATGGGAATCAAATAGATTTTTATATCTCATTACCACCCCAAACCAAAGGACTCATAGAGAGGCTCAACAAAACAATAAAGCAAATGCTAGCAATGTATATTGATCCTTTACTAAACAATAAAGAAAATGTTAGCAATGTATATTGATCCTTTACTGAACAAACATGTGATGAAATATTACCATTTGTCACACAAGCATACTGTACATTAATGCACACATCAATAAGGATAAGTCCATTAAAAGCTCTATTTGCCTAAGATCTCGTATTCCCTCTAGAGCTAGCCACAACAAACATCAAGCCAAAACATATAGATGCAACTGATTGATATGTAGAAATCTCCAATAAGCAACCCCTGATCAGGTCACCGATATTGAAGAACTTGCTACAACAAGCACAAGAGAGACAAAAAAGACAATATAACTAGCACATGAAACATGTCGTATACAAAGAGAGAGATTTGCTCAGTATATATTTTTCAATAAGAAATCCAGGAATCATAGAATCATTCATGCATCGTTGGTTGGGACCTTATAAAATCATCAACAAGATAAGAAAATGCACATGCAGAGCTTAGCACATAGAAAGAGGAACAAAGATAAGAGTTCATGTGCAAATAATAAATCCATACTTCAAACCAACAATGGTAGATACAACAAATTAATATAATAACAATGAAATACAACGAGGCTAAGGAACTTCAACAATCAGAAAATCAAACTACAACTAGCATAAGCCTACAAATCACAACGACAAATACAATAGATCATCGAGCGCATCATCCTAAAATAAGAAATTCCCTGCAAACAACAATAAGCAAAGAGTGAGGTTAGCCAACACGGGATAGAAACAAATCACATAAAGTAAAGAAAAACAAGACATAAGCCATCCACAACAAGAACAACATCAGTACTTCACCAACAATAGTGGTGCCAAATGGGATAAAGGAGAAAAAGAACGATGACATGAGCAACAAGAGGGAGCACAAATTAGTGGCCACAAAGAACTAATATGAAAAACAAAGAAGAAGAACACATGAAAAGATGAAGTACCCAAAACCAACATCCTAAATCCATCAACTTTAGTTCATATCCCCTTTTTTTGGAGAAAGGTATGAAGGTCCCTTCAGTCATATCGACAAAATGGCACCTATAGGTCTAGGTGGTTAGGGTGATGTCCATGGGTTCAGCAAGGTAGACAGATGGCAAAGAATAACAACCAAGAGTTGGTTTGGCTAGTAAACAAAAGGGCAAATGGGCAAATAAGGGGCCAATAAAATGCAATAAAGAGAGAAACCAAATAATGAGAAAGGGGGTCAATTTTAGGGTACTAATTTTGAGTACATTGCAATATTGTTCAATATAATACTAATTCAATTTATATTTGTAATTAACATCATAATTATTAATAATACATAGTAAATAAGGTCATCAACTAATGCATTATTGATTGATGTATATCAAAATAACCATATTAATATGAATGTTACTAATATTAATAAGTAATACATCGTGATCTTATATCAATGGCAATAATAATAATAACAACGATAACTAATAGTTAGTAAGTAATTGACAATGTATTGATTAATATTAATAGCTACATTAATATAGAGATTAATAATATTAATAAGTAATAATACTTAAATTATTAATAGTGTTGATAATGTTATTAATAAGTGATAAGATTAATATAGAGAATATATCAATATGAAAATAATATTATTAATTATGATATTTATCATATCAATTATATATTAATAAATTTATTATTATTATTAACATCATCACTATTAGTGTTAACTCATTATTAACATTATTAATGTTACTAATGATGTGATTCATTATGATCACTCATACACATATGCTGACATATACAAAATAATGAGCACATTTTACAACAAAGCACAAAACACATTTGCAAATGTATGCATGCCTTCATGCATGTGCATCCCCACAAACAAAGATGTGCACACACAAGCACATGCACGTGTGAGTGAGTGAGTGAGTGAGTGTGTGTACTCTTATATCCACATCCTTCACATATGGTATTAAGCAAAGCAAGCATGCATATACACAAGCATCCACAGACATCTAATGCTATGCCCACAACTTTAGATATGGAATTAGACCCCCCTCGAGACACATTGCATATTATAGTTGGAATTGCATCAAGCTCTCATGTGGAGCAATTGATAGATATTACTTTCTATCATACTTCTTCAACTTTATATGACCAAAAGAAGGGCCTGACACATTGTGGAGACAAATGTAACTCTTCTAGACTAGGAGAATTCCATGGCTTATATTTAACATACATTCAGTATTATCTCAACTTGAAAAGCTAAGAGAAACTAGACTAATGTATTAAATAGACTAGCACTTGGGAACATGCTTGTTAAGATAAATACCTTTGGGACAATCAGGAACATTGACTTATTCACTATGACTTTGGAGGGCAAATTAATCTTTCTAATTAGAAATTCTAGGCAAAGAAGATGCCTAGTGTTGTTTATAACATATCAATACAAAAATTGTGGAATATGTACCCATATAATCAATCTATTTTGTAGGCTCAACAAAATGGTTCTTAGGGGAAGGACATCAAAATTATGTAACAAATGAGCCCAGTACATGTGTTACATAAATGGTTTGACACCGCTAAGTGTATTCTACATATTTAACAAAGATGTACCCATGTAATCAATCTATTTTATAGGCTAAAAGAAACTAGTTTTTATGATCAATGTGTACTATAGAAGTCTATTATACATGTTTAGCAAAGATGTACCCAAGTAATCAATGTATTTTAGAGGTTGAAAGGAAATGGTTTTACGGTCAATGTGTACTATGATAACAGGTAAAATGTGGCATGTGAACAAAGCATGAGTTATGGTATGAAGTGTACTTTATTTTTGTAATATCACACAAAATGCCCGGGGAGGTCAATCATAAATATATGTATGTATCACATGGGTTCAACATAAGGGATTTTTAAAATACCATTTTTACACATTTCTTACATATAGAAGGGTCCCATATAAAGGGATTACTTATAGATTGAATAGAAAAGGGTTATGTTTAATTACAAAAAAAGTCATAGATAATAATATTTATAAATAGGCATTGAACGTATGTGATATAGAAGGTATACATATAGTGAACTACTCGGGATAAAATGCAACCTAGTTTTGCAACACAACTCATGCGTGCATTATGAAAAATGGAATAACTACATATGTGTGACACCAATATGTCTAACAACATTGTTGCCTACTCTTGCTATACAAATTGTGGTTCGGTTAGAAAGCACCCTAGCTATCCTAACACAACAATCTAAACACATGATGCCTAGGTAAAGTGTACACAAATAGAGATAAAAAGAAATTGTAATGTCATCATACAAGGCACCTTAAAGGTGCCTAGAACAACAATGGACCTTGAGATTGTAGCTAGAGTCAACTTTAGGATGCCATTGGTACAAATGAAAACTAACTACTACTACAAGTTTCATTGCATGCATCACAACCCTAAAGCAACATACTATTCAAGCTTTTTAAACTCTTCTTGCTACCTCAGTAAACTACCCATTTGCCTCTTTCAACTACATGTATCTTAGTAATTTCACTTGGCCCTACTTCAACTTATGTTTATATGAGTTCATCCATGATCCTCATTTTGATTCCCTTGTAGTTTGATTGCTTTAGTACATCAATTTTTTATGTCTCCAAACTCCAAAGTTGCATGATTATTCCCTTACTTGGTGATCCATCACAAGACCATCGAATTGAAATGTGGCTTTTCCAATAGGGGTATTAGTTTTCCCTCTAGCATGTATGCTTCCACAATTCTTAGGTATCTCCATCCTCTACTCTCTCTTATGCTTCTCCATTTCAACTATTAGGAAGGCCACTTACTTCTACATGGGATTCAATCACACACACACACACAAGAAAAGCAATTAGATGTATATAACTTGCCCCTTGTCATAGATAGTCTCAACACGTATGCACACACATGCATGCGCACATGCAAATAGATAAAGCAATTAAAATGTGTCTAGAATTAAGCATAACTCGGTTATTGTCATGGATATTCTTGCCTTCTCAATGCAAATACTTCATCAATGTTGGTTTTTATAACTTATGTAAGCCAAAAATACATGGTGGCAATATGCTCACCCTGAACACATTTGTAGAATTAGCCCAAAGTCTAGATTTTCACTAGTGGTCCATTCTAGTGTGTGTAATATTCCTCTTTGGATATAGTAATTTGCTAATATACAAAAGTGATGCATATGCATTACAAATAAGCATGCAACACCAAGACTTCAATAGATGTTTGAACAAAGTCTCCAACACTCATTGTGGCTCAAGAAAAGTAAAGAAAGTACATTGTTGATGCTAGATTTTATTTTATGATATATTCTTAGATGCGCAAATGATGATGTTATATAAATGTTTAAATTTTTTCCTTCAAACACATTATATGGATAATGGCCAACTCAAAAAGGAACCAAGTCTTGCCAAATTCTCTTTTTTAAAGGCTAGCTTCACATTTAGACGGTGGAAGTTTTATCAATCAAGAAATAAATCTACCATGGTGTTCATGTTAGCGACGGAACTACATGGAAATATGTATTTTATTTTGTAAAAGCAACCAATTAAAGAAGTTTATGAACACTTTTTATTGAATTAAATTTTGCCACGTGTAAAGTAGAACATCTTTCACTAGCCAAAATCTTCTTCCAAGGGTATGAAGCTGATAGAAGTTGTGGTGGGTCCAAAAGAAAACCACTTTTAAGCTTTCAAATGAAAGCTATAAATGTTGGATGATGCCCCTTTCCTTTTTCCTTTCCTCCACTCAGTGTGAACCGAGCCTAATTTTCCTACGACATAAGCAATCCCCCAATTATTCCAAGCTTATACAACTAATTTCTACCCTATTTCCTTAAAAAAGAAGCGAATGTCTTGCTTCCCAAATTTCCTACGGAACCAACACCCAAAGTTTGTCAAATATTAAGAGATCAAGTGTTTAACTTTCAACCTACTCTCATTGAAGATGCATATCAACATAGTACGGTCATCCAAATCTCTTAATCCTAGGTGAGGCAAAATTCACTACCAAGCTTTCCATTCTAGAATAGGTATTTCAATTACTCCACCTCTCCACAACATCATTTTCCATTAGTCACTCACCTTTTTTCCAACTTGTCTACAAGTATAAATGCTCCCATAACAACCCTCCAAACAAAAAGTCCATCTTTCAAAGGTAACTTCATATTCCAAAGATTTTTAGGATTTTACTAAGCCTTCCTCTAGTTAACTCTATCCCCAAATCAAACTAGCCCTATCTAGGTGAACCTCATCTTCTTCTTGAAACTTTTTATTCTCTTTATTGCACAAAATTTGTTGTATGTTCTTCTTGCCCTACTTAGCACCAAGCAACCTTTCCTCCATCCCAAGCCACATTGTCCAACTATTGCCAGCACTTTGCTAGCTATTATATCCCAAGTAAGCCAACAAGCTCACTAAACTTGACATGGCCACCTAGGTTGGCTGAATTGGAAAATCTTCCTCTTAATGAGAGGAGCGGCTTTTTTTCCCAATGTTTCTGCTAAGGTAGGCTTCAACTCTCTAGCCCAACATGCTTTTTCCTCTGCATATGGCTTGTGGCATTCTTTCTTCAATTCCACCTTTGCAAGAATTTTCATCCAAGACACATTGACATAACATATTAAGCCTTGTGGCTTCAATTTTGATAGAGCTTGAGATGAGAGGATATCTCCATGACTCAAAAGACTAGTTGCTCATAATTTGGAAGAGCAACAACTTCCTCTTCCACCTTTGTGTTGTATTCTTGAATATCCTTTGGCTTGCACCGTTTGCTCCTTCATACATAAGCAACCTTGTATGTGTGTAGCTGCTATCTTTCTACTGATCATGAATCTTTTATCATTTTTAAATGTGGGCGTTTTAGTGCATGGAGATGAACATATAAATCATCCCAAAGAGGGGAAGATTACAAGCTCTTTTTGGAAAGCCTAGTCACCTTAAGGGCATGCTCTTTGGAGGCCAGCCTCTTGGACATTAAAGCAGCGGTATTGAAAATTAGACCAAGAGCTAATTTACCAGCTAGCAGTAATGGGGAGAGTTTTTATCATTCTAGCAAGCCCTCTACTCTACTGCAGTGAGATAGTGAGACTTATAAAACACTTTTCAATGTAAAGTTTATTCTCACTCAATGCTTCCACTGCAACATCATGGCTCCATGTTCTGACCACACTGGACTACTAACAGTTAGCAGCCTTGAGATAGCGTTGGCATACCACTATGAACAATCCGTGATACTCAGTCATATCTCAAAAGGCCTAAAAATTGGGGCCTTCACGTTGATGATGCGAGCTGTGCTGCTCTCCATGAGTAGTCTCTGATGATCTTCGCTGCAGAATCATCCTGGCTGAGGAGGATTTGGTAGCCATCATTCCAATCATCCATACCAGGCGGGAAAAGCTGCCAAATGAGAGAGCCCACTCCGATCGTCTCATACACACTCTCAAAAGTTACAGATAACAACCTCTCCCTTTTGGCTGCCGTGTATGCATCATGCTTGTCTGAAATTCCGAATTCAGCTAACATCAAGGGCATGTTGAGTCCACAGCAATCCTCTCTGTGTGCTTGTATCCACCTCTGCATAAACTCCACCTGCCTTTCGATAGAAGCCTCCTTCCCGAGCCTGATTTGAGGAACCAAAACCCAAAAACTGTGTAACTCCATGTCAAGCTCCAGTTACACTTCATGATAGCAAGCCAAAAGCATAGATTTTAACTTAGCTGGGATTAGTTTTACACATAAAATGAGCAACTATAACATTGAGAGTTCATTATCGAGAACATATAATTACAAGAATCCCTACCAAGCATCTGGGTACGCATGTAAGGAAGCATAATCGATTCCAGCAACCTGATGATTTCTCACAAAGTCTGTCCCAAGATGATTGCAATAAGATCCTGGGTTTTCGCAAAGCCTGTCTGGAGTGGACGGACCATAGAATCCTTCGACCCCCACTTCAAGGAGATGATTTGAGTCCATGGACTTCACATAAGCTGCCATTTCCTGAATCCATGCCTGTTCATATGCCATCATTGTCAGCTATCCAAAGTCATGATTGCATTCAATGAGCTGTTTAATGCTTGACATTAAGATCTCAGTCTCCACCTGCAAGGTATCTCCTGACGGATCACTGTCACACTGAGGTTCATTCATGAGCTCCCAAGAGAAAATGGTAGGATCATTCTTGTATGCCACTCCGGTGAGTGTGTTAACTCTGTTAATCACAGCCTGTGAAGAGCAATTAGTGTTCCATCAGCAGCACATTAAAGAGATTTACAATTCACTGTGCGGTGCAATATGAGATATCAGTTATTTGACCTTGACATGATCCTTGTAGAGCTGCTTGATGGTAGGGTGAGAGAAGAAGGCGTCATCAGAAGAAGAAGATATGCAGAGTCCAGAGTCACGAGCCCATTGAACGTACTGAGCTTTACCTCCATAATCACGCCAATTATTGCAGAAGCTGAGGATCAAGTGAATCCCTGTGCGCTGGGCTTCGGCAATGACAAAATCAAGGGCCTGACATCACAAGGATGGATGCAGCCAAATGAGAAAATGCATCAAATGTGCCCAAATCAGACTAACAATTAAATAAAACATAAGTCATGAGGATGAATGCACCCTTATCAGAAAATGCATCAAATGTGCCCAGATACGATTACAATGAAACAAAGCATAGGGCATGACATCACAAGGATGGATGCACCCAAATCAGAAAATGCATCAAAATTTGAGACGGGCAACAAACTGGCGGTGTGTAATCAGCCTAAACATCAGTGAATGCAGGGACTACAGTGCAGTTGGGAATTGATTACACTTTCAATCAATGCGCCCAAAATCGGACTAGCAAGACAACAGATGCGTTTGTTACCAACACAAGAAAATCTTGACAAATTCCCACAATATTTCCAACATTGTGAATTACGACAACATCGTAAGCTTCTCCCTTCAGGAAGCACCGCATACCTAGCTAGGTGGGGGGTGGGCAGCCCCTGCCCCATAACGAACCTGCCTAGGTGTGGGGTGCCACCCGAGCAGAAGCTTATGATATTGAACACTGTAGGGAAGAGCCCCCCCACATGGGAAAATATCAAAAGCTTCTTGCGCAAGCTTGTGAGGCCTACTCTATCCAGATTAGCAAAAATGAAAGCAACTATAATGGATGAATCCAAGAAATACAGCAATTAATCGGGTGTAAGGGATGATGCTAAGAATTACAGCAATTAATCAGGTACTACAATGGATGATTCTGGGCATATGCAATCATGAAACTTACACGGAAGACCTTCTCATCGTAGGTGCCTGGCCAAGGCTGGAGGGGCTGGTACTGGGAAGACCCATCATTGAAGGCCCAAGTGCGGCAGAGGGTGAGGCCAGCGAGGGCGGCCTCTTCTAGCAGGGAGGTGGTCTTGGGTCTGGAACGGAGATCCACGCTAATGGCCATGAGGAAGTAGGCGTTGAAGCCGTGCGCGCAGAAGCGCCGCCCGCTCCCCTCGAGCACAAACTCTGTGCCCGTTACCCTCACAAAGCCCCCTGCACCAGGCGTCTGCATAGAGCTTCCCATCATGGTCGCCATGTTCATCATGCCTTGTCCTGATCCTGCTACTGCCGCTGCCGCTCCTCCACAGATAGGAGGAGGATGAAGATAATGATGATGAGGCTCCATCTCCGGATCCTTTCTTCTGTCTGTGAAGCCCCCCCATTTTCAGGTTCAATATTCTTCGCTCAAAGAAGCCAGCTGCCCTTGGACAGGGAGTGTTCAACTGCCATTGAAAGAGCCCCAAGGGAGGAACGACCTCCAACTGGAAATTCTGCAGGCTTTTTCAAGGTTTTGAATGACATTTCACCAGTTCACCAGTTATATAATTGACTATAGTCCTTGGCTTGATACTAGTCCTACATCTCAATTGTATGTTTCCAAATCTAAATATTATAGTTTTAAAGGCTTTTTGAACCATCTAGTAGTGAGTTGAACCAATAGTAAGTTGATCCCCCTTATCAATCCAACCGTGCTTGATACCAAGCCTTCTAGTCTATCGCACAATAGGATTGTGAGAGCCTCAGTAATTGCACCATCCTAGGTCTGAGAAACAAAACCAAAATGTTAGGCTTAATGCACAACATATGGGATGTTGGGTGGAGTTCTATTCTTTTGGAAGCTGCAACTCACTTTGCCAACAATCTATCACCTTGTCTCTCGACACTTTGTGCTAACTAACCATGCATCCTTCTCTCCAAACCAAGAAAGCAAGAACATAAGACTAGCTTTGAGTTATAGTAAACTCATCAACTTACCTTTCCATGTTGTAGTCCAAAAGCTTGAAGGCTCGAAGATGGTTCCATGACCTAAACAATATGATCCAATGCAATCGCTTCTTCACATCTACTACCAAACATACCAAAAAATTGAGAAGCTAATAGTAGAGAAGAAGAAGAAAAGCTACAAAGAGCTTCACTCTCCCTCATCTCAACACATGTCTCACACACACACTCTCTCTCAGTCACTCTCAATCATGGAAGCAAGATGATAGACAAAAAGATTGAATGTTTGCACAAACAGAGCTTCCATAATATGGATGCACCAAAAGGTCCATCCAACTGAGACCTCCCACCCTTATATAGACCAACATTAGGGTTAGGGTTAGGTCACTTCTCTAGGGTGTGCCCCATTTGCATTTTAGGGTTTGCGCTCCTTTTGCAATTTAGGGTTTTCACCATTGTGAATTAGGGTTTGCACTCAATTCATGGAACTAATACTTTCAGCAAGGTCATCAAACACACAATGGATACGAAGCAAGAACTTTTAAACATAAAGGATCAAGCACATGCTTTTGAATGTTAGAAAGTCAAGCTCATCTACTAACACCCTAATAGACCTTGTTCAATGTAGGCTCTTTGATCACAAAAATATGTTCACCACAAGAGCTCACATGGCCCAAACATTGTTGACTGGGATGGGAAATACTCCTATCCAATGAGACCAAGCCAAAGTACCCTTAGTGGGTAAGAGCTCACATGGCCCAAACATTGCTGGCTGGGATGGGAAATACTCCTATCCAACAAGATCAATCCAAAGTACCCTTAGTGGCTAAGAAAATTGATAAGTAATTGCAATGGAGATTACCCTTATAGCTTCATAGAGGAATTTGAGTAAGTTTGTGAGGCTATTAACCTTCTAGGAGATGCCAAGCAAGCTCAAGGCTAGGCTCTACATGGGTGAGAAGGGTTGTACTGGTTTACTAGCCTCAATGCAGTTGAGAAGGCTTTCTCCATATCCCTTAAGACTCTATTCATTTAAGAGATTCACATAAGTTGGCTATGCAGACAATCTTATTGTCTGCCTCAAAAACATAGAGCAACAAGATAAAGAGAGCATGAGAGATTATGTATCTATACTGAGAGGGCTATATTAAAAAATTCTACTAGCAAAAAAACCATTTGTTGCTAGCTCAAAATCTCATTTGCTGATGTGATGAAACGACAACAAGAGCTCTTGAAAACGATTGACTCATTTAGACAAGTTTGACCACACTGAAACAATGTGTAGTGTACACTCATAATCTAAATGCTCTCAATAGAGTAGGACATGTACAAATTATAGGTGGTTTGCTGATGAGGAATCCACATGTAGAGCCCCTAGTAGGTGGCTTCCCTATGTTGCACCATATGCGAATCCCGAGCTCCCATATCCAAGACCACAACAAATGGCTCTAGCTGCTCCCATAAATTAGAGGCCAACAACTCCTAAAGGTGACATCAACCCATCTGGTATCCCATAGCCTCCAAGGCTTGATCATAACTCACTCACCTAGTGATGCCCCAATTCACTATGTTAACAAGCCCTTTAGGGAGGATGATTATACAAACCCATATGTCTCTTATGATGATGAAGTAGGTGGAGTGCTCATGGACTGCATACCCATTTTGATTATGATGTTAGGAAGAGGTAGATGACATTACATGATGCAACCATGAGAGACTCTTGCCTATTGGGGACTTGTAGCCAACTCAGTCACCTCTCCAATTGATGACCTCAAAAACAAGAACAATCCCAAGGACAATGAAGTTGACCAAAGGTGTCTTGAATGTGAAATTACTCACATGTATCCCAATTTCCCAAAGAGGAAAGCTAGCTCTAGAAACACTATAATACCCATTGTACCCTTGTTGCTCTTTGTGATTCAAATGCTAAAAGATGAGGATGTGATTCCCATTATGATTAATGCTATTACCAAATACATGCTAACCATGGTGGAGTCAATATTTGTGCTCCATGTCTTGCAACTAGCACTATCATTGGAAAGAAGAATACAAAGAAGAAATCTAAGTGAGTTGCTCTCAAACTCAAGAGTGAAGGAGAAACCTTAGTTTCTATAGTTTCTTTAAGTGCTCAGCAAGCTATATCTACTCCACACATTGAGCTAGCTAGCTCAACCAAAGTAGGTGAATACCCTGACCCTAAACATCAACTTAACTTGATTAAGCAAGGTGAAGCATTGGATGGAAGAGGCTTAAGTTGAAAATAGGCCAAAGTAGCCGAGGCCCTCTATGAGTGTCTCAATACCATCAGGTACTCTCTTCAAGAACAATCCTATCATTTGGAGACCTTTCAAGACTTGGATTAATGGTTGTAAAATGAGACCTAGTCTATTGAGGAGAACACACATCATCCTGCGCTTACCTCCCCACATGTCCTTGGCATGCTTCGAGTTGTCATGCTTTGGGAGGGTGCTAAACAACATGTGGTTCTACTTTTGGAAGTCCTAGGTGAATTTATGAGAAGAGACATTATAGACATAGGGGCTAGTGTTAGCATTGTGAATCAAGTAGTGCTTAAGACAGGGAAAATTGAGCTTGTCCATTTTAATCTCACTGATGGTTCTAAGGTGCATCCCTTGGGTGTATTGAAGGGTTGATTGGTGAAGATCATTGTGGTGCCAAGTTCTCTGTCACATTTGTGGTCATAAAAGGAGTTGATTACAACTTGTTGCTCATGGCATCTAACCTTAGATGTGCAATTTATGACTCATTGAAGATTGGGACAATGGTCTAGTATTTTTGGGGAACTGCAAAGTGAGGCTGTGCACATTGAAATGCATAGTTGGAAGACTACCTTAGTTGACCTAGATGCTATTTCTAGTTTGTGGAAAGGTGGCACCATCTATCCCCCAACACAGAAGTTGTTGAACAAATATGTTCTATGCCCAGAGGATGAGCAAGAATACCTTCATATTCTTGCCACCTTGGAGCTTCTTTTCACTGAGAAGGGCAAGTACAAAGAAACCAATGAATGCCTACATCAATAGGACTTAAGGAAGGCCCCTATCCACATGCTTTATATCCTAGAAGACCTTTCTTCTATGCCATTTTTGATTATGCATGCTAGTCCATCATGAAATCTAAGCAGAAAGGCTTTCTTGTGCCTACAAATAGGTATAGGTTGGAACTATGTAACATCCTCTCACTATGGAGACTAGCCTTCAAGGATTTGATTGAGGCTAACCTCATCATGCTTGAAAAGCTCTTAACATCCCACACATGGCACTAGATTGAACTCCATCAAGTTGTATTCAATTATCACAATAACCTTTTGTTGGAAAGAATTCCAAAATCTTCCTAAAAAAGAGTTCTTCAACTTGGAATACAAGCAAGGAGAAGACTTGGAAAAGTTCATTTCCCACATGAAGGGTCTGATGGCTCTACCCTAACAAATGTGCCAAATCCTACACTTACATGTATCATTCTGTCTTGTTTGGATGAGGAGAAAAGAAACCAAAATGAAGGCAACACCGACTCAACATCTACCTCAACAAACCAACTCTTAGTCCATACTATGACTAGTAAATGTTCCTATTGCAATAAAAACAAACATATTGTAAGGAGCTAACTGCACAAAATATCCCAACAAGATGAAGTGCAACAAATGTAAACAAATAGGGCATATCACTAGTAAATGTCCAAGCTCTCCTAAAGTACCCAAAGATTTAGAGGCCAACTATGTCTCTTCAAAGCATATGATGACCTATGTTTTTGGTGCATGTGTATCATCTTTCCATAAACATCCTTGTAGCCTATTTTATAAAGGTATCCCATTGATTCATTGAGTGGGGGGACCATTTACATGCTATGTAATCCAATGCCACCTTGGCATTGAGGGGGATGTTAGAAGTATAGCATGGGAACCTTGAGTAATCAAGGGTGCATGAGGAAAGGTGAGGTGTGAATGAACTAAAGGGTAAGGGAAAACCTAACCCTATCCCACAGTAAGGCTATATAAACAATTTGGAGGTCACTCTCAAGTGTAGAGAGAGTATACCTTAGTTGTACTTGAGCAACTTACTAATAAGCAAGATTTCCTTCTTGTACTTGAGCTCTCTTCTCCCTCTTGTGCACATATCTTGATGCTCTCACTCTGATTTTCCAACATTGATGCTGTAGATGACATCCAAAAAGGGGTGGCTTGCTGATGGAAGATGATGGCTACATAAAGGATCACTGATGGCACTATCGAAAAGACCAATATATTAGAGGATAATGAGGATGTAAAGGCCACCAATGTTGATGATTATTTAGTTCTTCAAATGGTCTTTTCAAAAATATTGCAAGCCAACTCATGCCCTACCTAAGGGGTATGTCTAACATAATTATGCGATGATTTATACACATATAGGTGCAACTAGGAGATGGGTTAGGTAAGCCTAAAGTGTTGTCCTACACTTGAAGACCCAGTTTGTAAAAAAATATTGTGCAGTGCTAAAGATAGGGTGATAGGTCATCCAAGAAAGTTGGGGTGTCGTGCCCTTGATGTGCCTTGAGATTGTGTAGTGAGGGAAGGGCTAGGGGTTTAGAGATGGAGCTAGTTGATTGAAGCCATTGAATGCATGTAACTTGAGAACCGCTAGATGTAATAAAATGTGAGTGCACCTAACTAATTGTGAAGATTTTGCTCTCTTTTCTTTTTCTCTTTTTTTCTTTTATTTGGTTTTGTTTTTTTTCTGAATGAATAATACAAAAATTTCACTCCTTAGGGAATGGCTACAAGGTGAGTGAAAGACACCCTCTTTGCTCAGGAGATATGGATTAAGAAATGTTCAAAAAGATGAATGAGTGACTCTAGATTAAAAGGATATGTACACTAAGAAAACCTACTATCCACCATATCCTCTAATAAGGCTACATAATAGAATTGTTAACCCTTAGACGAACAAGGTGAAAAATCTGGAAAAGCTAAAGCAAAAGACAAAGGCCAAGGCAAAGTGAAACGGAAGACGAAGGCGCGCCAAGAAAAACCTAGAAACACAAGAAGCGTAGGAAAGTCCTAAATAAGGGAAAAAGGCGCACAAGGAAAAGCACAAGTCAATACTTTTGTAAAAGAGTGCAAGCGCATCATGATTTAATTTAAGGAGCGCCGGGCTCTCACCCGTGCAATTTGTAAATATACACGGGCGGTGGAAAGGAAGCTAGGAAGATAGAAGGACAATGGGAAAAAGGGCCTAGGCCACGGATGGCCATGTAAAAAAGGGGATAAGGGGATGACCGCCCAAAAGGGATTTAGGGTTTTATATATAAAGTTGAAAAGTGAATGAGAAGCTCATTCTTGTGTGTGGTCAAAAGTGGCTCTCTTCTTCTTCTTCTTCTTCTTGCTTGCTTGCTTGAGCTTGTGCTTGAGAGAGGGAGTGTGAGAGTGTGAGAGAGTGAGTGTGTGAGGGTGAGGGACGGAGGAGAAGAAGCTCTCCATCTTCTCCTCTCTTCTTCTCTTCTCTTCTCTTATCTTGTCTTGCTCGCGGCTATGGAGCTTAGAGCGTGGAGCTTGAGGATGGAGCTTGCTTGAAGCTTGCACTTGGATCATGGAGCTACCGGAGTGCACGGGAGAGGAGGTAACTTGATCGGCATAGAGGTAAGCTCACTACACCCATAGATATGGATGGCGCATCGACTATGTGAGAGATAGCCATTAGGGCTTGGCTTGGAACGCTTGAAACAATAAGTGGTCCGTGGGTCTTGGCGATTGAGCGAAAGCTCCCACATTTTGGTTCCGTTGGCCGGGACCAATGGATTCAGGCCTTGAGCGTTTGCGCGCTTCAAATCAAGCATTGAAGTAGGGTTTTTCCCGAACCGGTGCTTGAGGTAGATAGGTAGGAAGCGAGGGAGTTTGAAGAGGTATTCGATCTCCTTAGCAAGTAGATTTTTGTTTTTTTGGACTTGGGAAAGCATGATGGAGTAGTGTAGGTATTTTCCTTATAATTTTTTTTGCATTTAGAAAGGATAGGAGAAAAACATTGGAGCAAACAGTAGGGTTTTCTGTTGTTGTATAACAGGCTGAAACATGGAAAAGAAGGGCAAGAAATGAAATTTTGGGTTAAATGTTAGTAAGGGAAGCAAGATTGAGGTGAGTGGAGGACTGGACAAGGTGATAAGGAGCCAAGAGTGGCAAGAAAGGCCACATTGTGCATTGCAGGGTTTCAAGAGAGTAGCAGGAGAGAGGGAGAAATCTTTGTGGCATAGATCTGCTTCGATCTAGCCATCCGGGAGTTATTTGCCTAGCCCAGGTAATTCTACACCTTCCCCTACATGAGTAGGTTGGATTTGGAGCTGCTCAACCAGTGGGAAGGCCTCCAACGCTCGGCGTGATGAATTTTGTGAAGTCCGGCAAAAAAACACACAGCGCGCGGTGTGTCCGAGTGACGGCGATTCTGGGCCAAGTCCCAGAATCGGCCCTCGAACCGCTTGGCCATTCGGCCCTCGGCCCACTACCACTCGGACACTTGACTCGGCCCACTTGACTTGGACACCCACCACTCGGCCCGTTCGAATTGATCATTTGGACCAACTTTGAAATTCGGCCTCGGCCCATTGGACTTGGCCCACCTAGCTCAGCCATCGCCCCACTCGGCCCGCGGACAACCAAACTCCGACTGGCCGAATTTGACATTCGGACCATTTACATTCGGCCCTTTCTACTCGGCCCTCGGACGGGTTCCGAATCGGATACTCGGCCACTACAATTCGGACCTGTTGGGCCGAATTTAGATTTTTTTAAATTTTAACTTGTAGACCTTGAAACTGACTGAGAGACCATGTAGAGCCAAAACCATGTCATAGATCGATTTACTGGGCTGAAACTTAGAGCAAGTAGCTCAAAATTTGGCTATAAACAGTCCTCCAAATTGCACATGGTGTTTGCCTCCCCCAAGTAGGTTGGAGAGAAAACGTAGGCTGGAGAGAAAATGAGCACCGTGACAGGTCCTCCAAATTGGACCCTAGTGTAGTAATGGCTCTACACGAGCATGAATTCTCACTTGCAAAAGAGCAACCAAAAGCCCATACCCGAACAGAGACAAACAGAGACCCTAGAACCTCAGTGGGCCAATCTAGCCAACAAGGGCAAAAAGGCCACACTGCAAAAACATGTACGTGTTGCATTCGGACTGCATCTAGTCAAAGCGGAAAGCAACAACATCAAGCTACAATAGCGAAAATGACTAGATATGACAATCCTGACGATAGATGCTCCTTGAATAGCACTGCAACTGACGATCCAAGACATTAGTGGAGAATCCACATCTGGGCGTGCAGTTAGGGACTCAAGGGCATTTGTCAGAAGGCTTAAATTTACAAGCCAAGACCCAGAAGACGAAGACATAGTACCACCTGCTTATCTTAGGGTCAAACTCACTGCGAAAAGAGAGCATACTATCGATGCTCTGATTGATGAAGGAGCACATTTTAATGTCTTGACCTATAAAGCATGGACCCTACTAGGCCAACTATAGCTCACACCGACTAATGCAACTCTTAGCCCTTACGGGGGACACCCACAAGCACTCTGGTGCACAGATCGGATGCTGTATGTTGGGTGCAATCTCCCCCCATGCCTTGTGTGAGCGCTCCACAAAGCATGTATTTTATGTATTAATCATCTTCAAGCTCAAATAATAGCCCAAATTACAAAATAGCACACTTTTGGCTTTTGAGTTTGCTTTAGCACAAAATAGAAATAAAGCTAATGGAAGGGCGCCCAAAGAGTCAGTAGGCATACCCAATACAATGTCCAAATACAAATATCATAATCGTGCGCCCATGCGCATACAAAATAATAAATAAATATCCAACGCCTCAATAAATAGGCGCGACAAAATATAGGCGCCATGCCTAAGGTATGCGCCCATCAAAATATAAGTGATAACTCGAATACACGCTATCCTCCAATGCTTTCCTCCGCCACTGCTGTTATCTCTACACATCAATTGAAGCATTCACAATCATTAGTAAAATAATACAATTAAACGGACAAAAGTGAATACCTAGCAGTCTTCAGCTACATAAATAAATCAACTGGTTAGAAATCAATCTTAACCTTAATTTATTACGAGTGCGCACTCTAAACTCATAAATGTTTATTAATTTAATATGTATTTTACGGAATCACCCGCTATGGAATCACCCACTAAATTAATGAAACGCCCGAAAAGGATAGGCGTCCCCATCAACTTCTCGCACAAAGAATCCACTTTGTGTATGAGCCCCGGTCAACAAAGTTTACGGAATCTACCGTAAAACCTCATGGAATCCACCGTGGCACGGAGTCCACCGTGAAATATGCCTCCTGGCATCATACCCCCGGGGTGGGATAGCAATTGACCTCAATTCCTATTAGCTCAGTGTGGAGCTAACAGAGTGGAGAAAGCATTTAAGTCTCTAGCGTGCATACATTGGGCTCTATGTTTTTCTATTCTCAACCAAACATAGTCATCAACTTTGAAATTCATTGCTTGTATTTTCTTATTGGCTTGTTTGGTATATGATTGCTGGGCTTTGGCAATCATATCTTTAACCTCATCAAAAATAGTAGCGTGCATAGTAGCAATATCATCAGCACTCTGAATTCTATTTGATAAAGATGCAACAGGTGTAGACAATCTATAACCATAAATCACTTCAAACGGTGCTTTCTTTGTAGATGTGTGTGGTGTATTGTTATATGCAAACTGTAGTAAATGCAAATGTCTGTCCCATGTTTGTGGTTTAGAAATAGTGTAAGCACGTAAAAGATCTAAAATAGTACTGTTAGTGGCTTCTGTTTGTCCATTAGTTTCAGGATGAAATGCAGATGAGAAATCAATCTTTGTTCCTAGGTTAGCAAACAAAGTAATCCAAAAGTTGTTACAAAATCTAGAATCACGATCAGAAATAATAACTTTTGGTAATCCATGATTAGTGAAAACAATTTTCGAAAACAATTGTGCTGCCTGGGATGCTGTTAAAGTTTTCTTACATAGAATGAAATATGCTTGTTTACTAAACCTGTCTACTACAGTCCAAATCTTGTCATAGTTAACTTTAGTATTAGGTAAACCAGTAATAAAATCCATAGAAATCTGTTCCCATGGTCTTGATGGAATAGATAAAGGCATAAGTAATCCATACTGTTTACCATGATGTCTCTTAACTCTTTGACAAATCAGACATTCAGAAACAAAGTTAGATACATCAGTGTCCATATGTGGCCAATAAAAATCTTCAGTCAATGTACGCAAAGTAGATATGATACCTCTATGACCTTGATATGGAGGACAATGAATCTCATTCAAAACAAAAGATCTAAATGGAACTGTAACACATAATCTCTTTTCATAAAACATGAATCCATCATTATAAGACAATGAATCAATAGGAATCCAGTTATTTTCAACTAATTTATTCCAATCAGCATGAAAAGTAATGTCCTGATGATAAGTATCTTTCATAGGAGTTAGAGAATCAAATGATATAACAAAGATATTATGAATGGTGGGTCTTCTACTTAATGCATCGGCCACTACATTTTCTTTAACTATCAAGGAAGTGGATCTACCCGACCTCATCAACCTAATCGACAACTTGGCAAAACAAAAAATCTTAGACATGGAAGAGGGCAGCTTAGGCTGCGGTAGAAGTAATGAAGGACTTGACCTAGGAGACTTTCATGAGGTGATCCAGCAATGAGTAAGCAAATATGATGCTCAATCCTGGTTAGAGCACCGTGGCAGACCTACGGAGGACATCATAGCAGATCTTGAGGAGAGGAAGCTAGCATGCAAGTCTCTGCAATGCATAGTCATGTACAACTAGGATCAACAAACTAGGAGCTTACGTCAGAGCATGGAAATGCTAGAGATCCAGAGAATGCTAGCCCTAGCAGGCAGAAATTGGACAAAAAGCGAGAGAGCACTAGAAGGAGACCTCACGTTGAGAGAGCTTCTGATGAAGCGGCTGCTGCTAGATAACACGGGAGTAGAGTAGAGCGTTGCAGCGTTAGCAACATTGCTAGTGGTAGTGTTAGGAGTCCACCAAGGCTCTAAGAGCCAATCAAAAATTCCTGTGGTAGAGAAGTAGTTGGACAAATACCAAGTGAGTGACGACCCATACAGCTTTGTGAAGCAGTTCGAGCAGGTTTGCGAGGCCAACAGCCCCACTAAGCCCACTCAACACTCATAAGTTTTTGGTCTATGCTTAGGTGATAAGGGTCGGACCTGATATACAAGGCTAGATGTTGCGGAGCGAGCCAATTTCAATGGCTTGAAAAATCTCTCATAAATATATTTTCCGAACCTTGGTACTCCGATAACCTACTAGTGCGACTTATGAACATCAAGTAGAGAGAGAAAAAGAACATCCGAGATTATGTGACCCATGTGAGGAGCCTCTTCAACAGAATCCCTATGGTCTAGAGACCAACTGAAAGAGCGATGTCCATGGTATTCATTAACGGAATACAAAGTGAAGAGCTCTACAAAGCCTTGGTCGGCAACTTGAGCCTGTAGTGAGACACACTAGCAAGGGTCTTTGAAGAAGCTATTAGAGTAGACAACTAGCTCAAGGAGAGAAGCTCTAGGGGCTCAAATCAAGAAGAGTACAATGCTGTTGCATCCAGCTTTTCAGTTGTATTCTCCGCTTGATCCTAATTTTGGGGGTTTGATCACCTGTCTATGTCTTGGGATCTTCTCTTATTGGTGGGTTCCTTCAAGTTTTTATGTCTGAGTAAGTTCCTTGTTAATTACAAGCAGTCCTTAGCTTACCCTCACTCTGTGCACATGTGTGTGTATTATTTTCTGTGCAGTGTGTGCAATCAGACTTTTAGCTGTTCTTAAGTGTGTTTCGAGTGCTAGAAATTAGAGTGACTGAGAAAACAAAGTGTATAAGGCTCTTGCACTCTCGTTTATGGGTTTGGCCTGATAGGCTTATATGTTCGATTTCTGGCCATCATCACGAGCTTATAGGGTTTCTCGCTACACCTCACTCCAACTCAGTCAAGATTTGGTTGGGGTCTATGACTCCATTTGATGCCACTAACGGGCTGGGTTGTTAGAAAGTCGACTAGCGTCATTTTCATGTGTGTCTCACTGATTCTTCTATTCCTTGTGCCAAAAGAGCATTTTAGGTGTTTGTATGACCTTTGGAGGTTCGTACGGTGGTTGATGTCTAGGTGGGTTTGGTCTTGAATTTAAAATTTTTGGAAAATATCAGATTCAGCCCAACATGTCCAAATTGCAGGGGCTGAGTGTATGACTTGAACAAGCCGAGCGGCCAAGGGTCGAGTGAAATTGGGCCGAATCGGACCAGGCCAAATGGCACATGGCACAAGTGGGTCGAGGCCAAATATGGGATTCGGATGGGCTGAATGGCTGAGTGACTAGGTCGAGGAGGGTGTTCTGAGGCGTCTAAATTGGAAGGACCGAATACCTATTTTATCTGAACGTATGACTCAGATGGCCCAAGTCTAGGTGGGTTGAGTGGCTACGTGTCCAAATGTGCCACGAGGACTCGAACATGACGAATGGCCGAAGATGAGTGGTTGAGGGCCGCCGATTCTAGGACTCGGCCCAAGATCAAGCCGCTCAGAGGAGTCAAACACGGTGCATTTTTTGTCAAAATGGTAGAAAATTCGACTCGTTGAGTGATTCATTACTTCATACTTATCAAGCAATTCTAGGTCCTATCTATGCATCAAGGAGAATGTGTGGGTATATCTGTAGCAGACAACAAACTCATCAGCAGCAAGATCAAAGTGTAACCATGCAATGGAGCTCTCTCTCTCTCTCTCTCTCCCTCTCCCTCTCTCTCTCTCTCTCCCCCTCTCTCTCTCTCTCTCAACTAGGGTTTCAAATTATCTCTCCCTTAGCCTCTTGGCTATTAAGCCCCTTTCCAACCAAGGTCTTGCCACTCTTAATCCCTCACTTATCAACTTTAATCCTCTTAAGTCCTCTTTCTTCTCCGTTTTTCTTGAGTTGTGCCTTGTTTGGACCTGTTTTACTATAGCAAACCCTACACCTTTCCAATCTGATTTCTTAGTCCTAACCTACTCTAAATGCAACAAGAATCATAAGCAAAGTACTGAACTAATTTCTCCTAATCATCAAACTATCAAAATAACCAAAATTCTTACTTGTTATGAAAATTAAAAATCCCAAATCTCCTTCCTATCTCAAGATCCAGTTCGAGGATGAGACCCCTACTTAGATACTCGATTTGAGGTACACAAGCGCTAAAGCTTGAATCCGTTGGTCTTGGAAACAAGACCAAAATGTAAAGGGAGCTCTCGCTCAACCGTCAAGATCCATGGACCACTTATTCCTTCAAGCATTTCAAGCGAGCACTAATAGCTACCTCTCACATAGTCGATGCACTATCCCTCTCTACGAATGTAGTGAGCTTACCTTGATGTCCGATTGAGTTGCTTCCTCTCTCAAGCACTCCGATAGCTCCATGATTTGTGATGCAAGCTCAAGCATCCTCAAGCCTCTTCCTCCAAGCTCCATCATCCATAGCTCCACGATTGGTGATGCAAGCTCAAGCATTCTCAAGCCTCTTCCTCCAAGCTCCATCCTCCATAGCCACATGCGAGACAAGATAAGAGAAGAAGAAGAGAGGAGATGATGGAGGGCTTCACCTCCAAGTTCCCTCACCCTCACACACACACTTCCTCACTCACTCACACTCCCTCCCTCAAGCACTCACAAGCAAGCAAGCAAGAGAAGAGAAGGAGAGAAGAAGAAGAGTCCACTTTGCAGCACACCAAAGAATGAGCTCTCATTCACTTTTTGAACTTTATATACATGACCTAAAATCCCATGGGCACCCATCCCCTTTTTTACATGACCGGTCATTGTGGCAAGGTCCTTTTTCCCATTCCCTTCTACTTAGCCTGTTTCTTTAGTTTATGCCCGTCTACCCTTTTACAATTTGCACAGCAGGGAGCTTGGTGCTCTTTTACAAAAATTTTGGGGTGTCTTTCACTTAAAAATGCGCTTTTGCCTTTATTTTGATTTTAGATGCCATCCTTGCACCTTTGCTTCTTCTCCGTCCTTCTTCTTACATTGCCTCCGTATTTTACTTCTTTTTCTTCCATCTTGAGCTGGGGTTAACAAATTTGAATATGGAGTTGAAGAGGGCTCCAAAATCCGCATCTTGATCTTCTCATTCAAAAGCTCCAGCAGCTTAAGCAAATATACCCGATGCACTGGAATAGGATTTAAATTCCATGGCACATGAGGTACTATAAAGATCACCATAGCTGCAACTATGGTGATCAACACATCCAATTTCATCCAACTATGAGGTACTGTAAAGATCACCATAGGTGCAATCCAATTTTATTTGGCTAAAACGCAAAGGCTTTCCCATGCCTTGCCAATATTTGTTGGAAACAAGCTCTTTCTAAAGGCAAAAGAAAACTTGTATCACCAATTTTCACATTTTGTAAAGTTTTAGCTATAAATTTATGTCCTACTCCATGTGGATCCCGTAAACTAGGATGTTGAGTCACTTTTTCAGTCAACCCATAACTTTCAGGCGGTAAAGGCAAAGCCATATGCTTAACCTTCTTTGCAACTGTTTGTACTTTGTATCCACCCTTACTTCAGCCTTGTTTTTAATATTAATTACATTCATACTAAAAACTCTTAAATGACTTCATACATCTCTAAAGTGTCAACATAAATAACCTCTTTTTCTGCCCTATTTTTAGTATTAATTACTGCAAAAAATTTAGCCATTGTATCAACATCAATCATCCCTGAAACCAATCCTGAAATACCTTCATTTGCAGCCATCAAACCATATGTCTTCAGCTCTTGTTCATCCCATCCTACATATTTCTTTTCAGCCATGCACATGGCTCAAATATTCTTAAAACTGCCAAGACTACATGTTGTCCATTCCTGCAATCCAGACACAAACACAATTTTCCCCTTTCTTGGAGGCATACTTATCTTCCTAGACGTACTACCATAGCCTCCACTTACAGTAATACTATCTAAAAATCCTTAAACTCTCATGAATTAGGTGGCATGGGATTATCGCGCAGCCTATCCTAATTGCAGGATGATTGATTCACACAAATAGTAAGAAACTATACCACCTTTGTATTGTCGTTACTTTGAATCCGAGCATATGAAGAACCATCATCCAAGGCTTTTGTTTCTAGCCTTGATTCTGAAATATAGGGCTACCCGAAAATCACCAAATAACTACATGAATACTACAAAAAAAAGGTATTCATCCCTAAAATCTCCAATAGTCATGGGTACACTTGGACAAGGCGCATAAAGATTCCCTAATGAATTGTTTGCTACCTGCATGTGCCATCCTGGATCTACATCAATCGGCCAATCTCCATTCTCATACAAGCTGTGTGCCATAGCATTGATTTCACAACCATGATCCAAGAGAGCTATGCAAGGCATCTCTCTTTCTCCCACTTTAACAATTGTCTCTGTTGTAGCACGAGCCCAATGCATTCGTGAATAATCACTGTTTGGAATAAAATGAGCATCTTCTTCTTCATGTACTTGTTGAAGGACATCCCCATTGTACATAGCCTTCTCTCTATGCTTACTGCTACCATTAAGACCAATTTTAGCCACAAGCTTGCTATCTACACTCCCATTTAACCCATTTTCAACATCAACCTACTCCAAATCAGCATTACATGCATCATCATATTCCCTTTGAAGTTGTTTCTCTATGTCTTTATCAACCTACATCAATGCTTGCAAAATTTTACCATCAAACTGTGTTTTTTGTTTCAACATATCAATGATTGCATCATGAAATTCATGCTTTGCGATTCCAAGAACTTTGCCAAGTATGAATTCCGCTCTACTGCCAAGTATGCGATCTTCCAAGATCTTTTTAAGGTTTGTGGCAGTCTCAAGATCCGATTGTAACCCCTGTAACCGGGCTGCTTGTCTCTTTTCTTCCCTTCTTGTTTCTTCTCTTGAGATGCATCCTCCATAACATGCTCAAGTATGGCTTTTTAAGCCTCTTTTTGCTGCTCCATTTTACTTTGTGTTATGTGTTTAGATGGGCATGAAGAGAAAGGACCGGTAGTGTCCTCATCTCTTCTTCTCTTTTCTTCCACAAGAGCTTCTTGATTATGAACCTCAGTTAAATAAGCATAGGTTGAAAATGAATCCATTGGTGCACTCCATTCTGTTCTCCCTCGTATACTATGACTTGCATCAAGCAATTCCAACTTTGTTGTTCTTCCCTTTTCGATGCAATCTAATGCTTGCATCCGAACATGAGTGTCAAGAATCGCGTGGTGGGAGGACTTGCTCAAGATGCTGCGCCGATCACACACAGAATGCACAAGGAGAAGCTCGCTCAAGAGATAAGAAGAGAGATGGAGGCCAAAACGTTTTCTTGCTGGTTTCTTCTTCTTCTTCCACACACTTTACAATGTATACAAAGTATAGATAAGATACAACATAAAGGAAAGTGGCCTACTAAGTCAAACAATGCATAACCGACTGCACTAGTCGACTGGCGCTATAACTATGCCAGCTGTAAATAGGTGTAATAACCTGAATATAATAAGTAATGAGTCAGTGGCCATGTGTGAGTCATAATGAACACTGACGTGCTAAGTGTAGACGTGTGGACCCATCTAACCAGGCGGTCCATCATCAATGTCCGCATGTGTTGAGCTTGTCATCTCAACACTCCCCCTCAAGCTTAACTGCATCGCTGCAACTCCAAGTAAGCTTCGAAACTTTTAAAGCTTCTCTGTATCCAATGCCTTCGTGAAGATGTCAGCTATCTGATCCTGTGTGCTGACATACACCAAGTCAATCTCACATGCTAGTACCTTCTCTCTCACAAAGTGGTAGTGTACCTCAATATGCTTTGTCCTAGCATGGAACACAGGGTTCCTAGCCAACTGTATACTGCTCATGTTGTCACAATAAATGACAACTGGACCTTCCACCTGCACATCCAAATCAGCCAATAACTTTTGTAGCCATACTACCTCACATGCTGCAACGGCAACACCTCTATACTCAGCCTCTGTACTCGACAAAGCAACTGTAGATTGCTTTTTGCTGCTCCAAGCAACTGCTGCACTACCAAGAGAGAACATGTATCCGTTGGTAGATCTTCTATCAAACATACTACCAGCCCAATCTGCATCTGTGTATCCAAAAACCTGTACATCTGTACCTGCCTCATAGAAAAGTCCATAATGTAATGTGGACTTCACATATCTCAATATGCGTCTGACTGCATCCAAATGTGGCTTTCTAGGTACTTGCATAAACTGACTCACAAGACCAACAGTGTAGCTCAAGTCTGGCCTTGTAATGGTCATGTAGATCAAACTCCCCACTATCCTCCTGAACATAGTAGGGTCTTCTATCTCATCCCCAACATCAGTACTCAACTTTACATTCTGCTCCAATGGAACTGAAAGTGGTTTGCATGCTGTCATACCATACTTGGACAACATATCCAAGCCATACTATCTTTGGGACAGCCATATACCATTATCACATCTGATCACCTCAATGCCAAGGAAGTACCTTAGCTCACCTAAATCCTTCATCTCAAACTTCTTCTTCAAAAACTCCTTGACTTTAGCAATCCCACTATCACTATCACCTGTAATAATCAAGTCATCCACATAGATGACTATGATGACCAAACCTGCATCTCCCTTTCTCACATAAAGCGAGTGATCAACATCAGAAACATAAAAGCCAATATTGACAAGATACTCTCTGATCTTGTCAAACCATGCTCTAGGTGTTTGCTTAAGCCCATAGAGTGCCTTCTTCAACCTGCACACATACGTGGGATGCTTTAAATCCTCATAACCTGCTGGCTGATCCATATACACTTCTTCCTACAAATCACCATGCAAGAAGGCATTCTTCACATCCATTTGCTGCAATCTCCAACCTTTGGCTGCTGCCAAAGCAATCACACATCTGAGAGTTGCCATCCTAGCAACTGGACTGAAGGTTTCATCATAATCTATGCCATATGTCTGGGCATAGCCTTTTGCAACCAGCCTAGCTTTGTACCTGCTAATAGAACCATCTACATTGTGCTTAATCTTATAAACCCACTTACATCCAATAGCTTTCTTGCCCTTCGGCAATGATACTAGATCCCAAGTCTTATTGGCCTCTAATGCAGCCATCTCCTCATCCATTGCTGCATCCCAATGAGCATGACCAACAACCTCCTCAAAACATGTGGGCTCAACATCCTCAACTAGTTTCAGCATATAAGCATAATGGTGAGCTGTATAACCTTCAAAACCAAATATTTTAACAGGGTATCTCACCCTGCTAGACCTGCGTACCACTGGATCACTCAATGGAGTCTTTGCATTAACGCGTGCTCTCTGCACACATGGAGTCCTCACTGAAGGAATGCCAAGCTCATCATTCAAGCTCTCTGAGCCACTAGAGTCTCCATCAAGAACTGCATCAATGCCTTCTGACACTTTATTCTTTTCTTTATCTTTACCTGTAGTGCTACTAGATGCACCTGAAGATGTAGAGGTACTCCTTAGTCTCCCAGACCAAGGACTACTAGATGATGTCTCTGGTCCACTAAGAGTCCGTGATTCTTGCTTTTCAGCCTACACATGAGTGTCATGATCATCATCATCATCCAATGCATCACCACTAGATGCATACCAACTGCTCATTTAATCAAAGATGACATCCCTGCTCACTCTGAACTTACATGTGACAGGGTTATAATAGCAATACCCTTTTTGCTCTAAAGAGTATCCAATAAAGACACACTTTTCAGCCTTTGGATCCAGTTTCTTCCACAACTCATCTGGCACATGAACATACACAATGCAGCCAAACACTTTCAAGTGTGATACATCAGGCTTCTTGCCAGTAAAGCATTCTTCAGGAGTCATACCATGAACTGCAGCTGTGGGGGTTATGTTTATAATATAAACAACATTATGAACAGCCTCAGACCAGAAATGCTTAGGCATATTCTTTTCAGCCATCAAGGCGCGTGCAACTTCTGCAATATGCCTCTTTCTCCTTTCTGCAACCCCATTTTGCTGTGGAGTATACCTGCATGTGAACTATCTCTTTATCCCATGAGACCTCAGAAAATCACTGAACTCATTTGAGAGGTACTCTCCCCCTCCATCTGATCTCAAGCACTTTACTTTTAAGCCTGTTTCTCTTTCAACTGCAGCCTTAAAAGTGCTCAAACGCTTCACTCTTTTCCTTCATAAAATATACCCACAGCTTTCTAGAACAATCATCAATAAATGTGACAAAGTATGAACTGCCTCCAAGAGATACATTTTGTGTAGGCCCCCAAATGTCTATATGCACAACATCAAGGATATTTCTGCTTACATCTCTATCATGTGAAAAGGGTTGTCTTGCCTGCTTACCAAACTGACATGCTTCGCATACCTTATGAAATTTTGCAACTCTAAATGTAGGCAAACCTGTAACCAACCCTTTGGACTGGCTGCAAATTAATACTGTGAATATCATCTTTCTTAGCATAACATTGGGCTGCAATATGACCTGTTTTGCCACAGTAGTGACACACAATACCAGAGTTGTTAGAACCTCTATTCTGCCATCCACCTCTTCCTCTAAAGCTCCCCCTGCCTCTAAAGTTACCATGACCTCCTGAAACTTGCATATCACCAAATTGCTGATTCAATCTGTTTTGCTGGTTGTCACTACCACGTCCTGTACCACGGCCTCTTGAAGAGAACCTGCCACGTCCCCTTCCTGAACTGGAGTAGAAAGCTTGGACCTGTTCACCACTTCTTTCAGATGTCTCACTCTGCATGTTGATCTCTTCAGTGATCATAAGGGAGACCAACTCATCGAAATCTGGAAATGGCTTTCTGACATATACGAAAGTTACAAAAGACTTCCAAGCCTTTTCATTGTTAAGTCCACCCAAGGTAGACGACACCAAATCATCATCATCGGGCATTGCATCAATTGCTGCCAAGGCATCTGCAATGCTTCTTACCTTCAGTGCATACTCATTGATAGACAACTTCCCTTTCTTCAATGTATTCAACTCTTGCTTGAGTTGAATCTTTCGTGCCTTTGTATTTACAGAAAACATACTGTCCAAGCTACATATGAATTCTCTACATTTCTAATATGTCCCAGTATATTATTGTCAATTAATGCAGACAACCAATACATGAACTTTTTATCTTTTGCATTCCATTCTTTCCGTGCCTTTGTCTCTTCTGCAGTTGGAGGATCACTCACCTTCGGCTCCTTTCCTTCACCTGAAACAAACTCGTAGAGGCCTTTTCCAATAAGGAAGTTCGTGATACGGAACTTCTATGAAGGGTAGTTGTTCCTGTCGAGCTTCTCAATGATGGGGCTTCCACTGTTCTCTGCCATTATCACAAAATTAATACCAACAGTAAGCAAATCTTCTGCAACCTTCGACCTGTAGTGCACAACAATACACCAGATAGCCTTTTTCACTATCTGCTCAACAATACATGCAATCTGCAACCTGTTTGCAGATAAACCTTGTGTTTACTCACTGGTAAACATCTTTGAACTTACAGATCTGAAATCTGTAACCTGCGCACCCACTTTCGGTCAATACAATCGAAGTCACAGCGTACCCTGAAACTGCTGTCCGCAACCTTGCGGCTCTAAAACGGGCCTTGAAACGGCCTCAGATGCCCAAAATAACTGCGGATGGGCCCTAAAGGGCTTTGTTGCAGAATATACAGCGCTCTTCGTGCACACCAAATCTCATTGCAATCTGAGATTTTTGCTCTGCCCTGCTTCCAGTGCCTCCACAGGCACTATCCAAGAGAAAGAGTGGAAGGATAGGAGAGCTTCTTACCCGTGGCTTGCTTGCTCGAACCTTGCTTCTTCTCCTTTGCTTGAGCCTTCGAAATCAGCCTCTCTCAGTGGTGCGGCTCTGATACCATATCAAGAATCGCGTGGTGGGGGGACTTGCTCAAGATGCTGCGCCGATCACACACAGAATGCACAAGGAGAAGCTCACTCAAGAGACAAGAAGAGAGATGGAGGCCAAAACGTTTTCTTGCTGGTTTCTTCTTCTTCTTCCACACACTTTACAATATACATAAAGTATAGATAAGATACAACATAAAGGAAAGTGGCCTACTAAGTCAAACAATGCATAACCGACTACACTAGTCAACTGGCGCTATAACTATGCCAGCTGTAAATAGGTGTAACAACCTGAAAATAATAAGTAATGAGTCAGTGGTCATGTGTGAGTCATAATGAACACCGACGTGCTAAGTGTAGATGTGTGGACCCATCTAACCAGGTGGTCCATCATCAATGTCCACATGTGTTGAGCTTGTCATCTCAACAATGAGATTCTGCTTCAGTCATACCTCCTTTACGAGCTTCATCAGTCCTTTTAATTCTCAACCCCTATGTGGCTATATCTATGGTAACAAATGATGTCCTTGTAGCAAGATCTTCCAACCTCTTCTACATACCACCATTTCCAAAGTTTGGCTTTGGAAGATTCTGTTGCATGTATTTTTTCATCTTTCCAAAATACTAACCTTTTCGCTTCCGCTTCATGGTAGGTTGTACAATCTCGCTTTTCATGCTGTAAACTGTCACACCAAATGCATCTCCTCTTGTATCCTTCTTTGTATGGTCTTTGGGCTATTTCCCGAGTCTTCTCTTCTACCTTAACATCCAACTTTTCAACCTTTGCATAGATTTATGTCAAATTCAGCCTCAAATCATGCATGCCTTTGATTAATTCATCCACATCATCACCTTTCAGAGCCAAACCAATAGGTATAGTAGGTTGTTCTATCATAGCCACAGGCACCTTGGCTGCAATTTCAGCCCCCTTCTAAGCACTGGTAGGTGTGATGCCTGTACCCCATCTTAATTTCATGAGCTCTCTCTTTACCAACATATGCATTGCCTCACTTACATTAGCCCAATTTGTTTTCAGTCCCGTTTCATAAGAGGCATCTTTTAAATGATCAGTTAGCCTCTCCTGCAAGACTTTAGAAACAAATCAATTTTCTGGCTCTCCAATGATTATTGCTCATCAGCATCCAACTGCATATCGACTTTCAAATTCACGGAGCAAAGTTGTAGTAGCAGCCAACCCTTTATTGGGATTTTCAATCCAATCTGTAAATATCTTTTTAGTTACCAATCCTACATCTTCCAAGAAAAACTCTTCTATCAAAACTTTCTTAAAAGCTGCCCAATCAGCATCTCTTCTATATAACACATCAATTTGATCATGCAATGCATGCATGGCCAAACAGCTCCATACATACTGCGGTACCCCATGAAACAACATATTTTCTTCATACAATTGGATGAAGGCCAAAACATTCTGACCCTTAAACTGCTTCAATTTCTATCCCATTGCATGCAATGCATTCACAACTAAGGAATCAATTCTTTCTGCTTTCTTATCAAGTTTGCATCTGCTGTTGTAACAACAACTACTATTGTTGTTGTTGCTACAAAAAAGCAATCATCTGTTATAAAGCATCACCACTACTTGAACCTGCAAAATCCCCCATCTTTACATACCTGCTATCGACTTTCATGTTGGGTTCACCATTGTCAGAGTGTTTGGGGTCAAAATTCTACCACGAGGGTAAGAGACAGTAGGGTGAAGGGAGATTCAGGGAGAGGAGTGAATGAAAGAGAAGGGGTTCAAAGAAATAAAAGATGTAGAAGAATCCTCATAGAGGTGAAGCCTAACAATTTATTTTTGCATCCTAAGAAGATAAATCTCTTGTAGACCAAAAACATGCATAAAATAATAGCTTCCTCTCTACTACTCAGGCCACCAATCTGATGCGTCCATTGGCTTCAAAAGGGGAAAAAATGCTAGGACACTTGGTCATAATTCTCCCAAATCACTCCTTCTTCTTCTCCCAGTTTGGAATGCTATTTGCTGCCTGTAAACTGCAATCGCGCATTACGCGATTTTGCCAATCCTTCTTTTTGTATGAAATCCCCCAAAAATGGCTGAAAGCCACTTGCTTTTTTTTCATGTCATCCTATTTTAGAAGTTGTCTATAGATTTTGGATATTTACAAGAAATAATATTTAAAATATCAAAAATAGGCTAAACTTGTCCAAAAATCTAGTATTTTTGAACCATCCACACTACAGACACACTAATAGTAATGACTAATATGGCATTGACTCTCTAGATCAATAAGAAAGCTGAATGATGATGCACTCAAGAGTTTTTCATATTGTGTCCACATAGCGGCATGATAGCGGGTTGCTCATATGTATATAATTTATCACATGTGTTTAATAGAAGGGATTTTTAATATCCCCTTTTTAGACTGATTTTTACATATAAAAGGTCATCCTTCAATGGGAATATTCATAGGTTGAATAGAAAAGGGTGTATTTTATTCATGATAAATTTATAGGTTAATGATTTTTAAATAAACCTTAAACACATGTGATAATAAGGGTTTACATATAGTGAATCCCTTGAGTAAAGGTGCTACTATGCACAATGCAGACTTTTAGAACATCTTTAATAACATGAAAACACCAATGCCAAAGTTGTCAAAGAATGTTTATTAGTAACCTATTCTTGAAAATCTTTCCTTCCAATGATATGATATGTGAGGGCATTTTAACAAAAACTTAACACTGTTCTTCCCACTTCAAATGAAGTATGGGAAGTATGTCCCTCTTTTTTCCTTCAAATGAAGTATGGGAAATATATCCTTCCAAACTTTCTAATAAATTGACACACAATGGTGGTGTCTAGAAAGTCTTTTGTTCTACATATAAAGCTCTATTTTACTCAACATTATATGCATCTAGTCCTTGCATTTGTGACAAATGAGGTCCTTTGGGATTAGCTTAATCACAACACTATTCATTTTTCCCAATAGGGCACCACCACGCCTAATTTTATTGACAAGATCACACAAGTTGAACTTATAGACCTCCCAGAAAACTTTTCAAAAATCGATTAGCAAACCTTCAACACCTGATGGCTTCTCCTTCTTCATTATTGTGAAGATTGATCCCTTGACCTCATCCATTCTAAAAGGCCGATCTAGACTAAGTGCCTTGAGCTCTATATACAGGAAATTTGGAACTAGCACCAAGAAACATGCCACTTTCTCATGATAGTCTCCACTGTCTATCTATCACTAACAATGCTGGATGAAAACTTACACAGAACCTCTGAGATACTTTTTTCTAAGGTATGCCTCTTCTCATCACTATCATTTCACCAAATTAAAGAAGTAAGAAGATGGATAGTCCCCATAGCTAAGCCATCTATCACAAGCTTGAATGTGAAGATCCTTGACCTTCTCCTCCTCATGCACGTACAAGGACACTTCAGTTGAATGCACCTAAAAATCAAATTGTGCGAAAATTACCATAGAGTACCAAGAAGATAATCTTGAACAATGACCACCAATGGGTCAATAGACCTATTACAACTAGCATTTTTTTTGGATTTAGGGTTGCATGAATGCAAGTACATAGCTAGGAGAAGAGGAAGCTTGAGAGAGCACAACTCAAAGTGTATTGAGAGGTATGTAAGCAGAAGATTTACAAGACAAAGTATTCCCTAAAGTGATTATGCATATATAATAAGAGGGTGGGGGGAAAAAATCTCCTAAAGAAGGGAAAAAGTGCCCTAGTGATCCTAACGGTGTCATGATGCTGCATGTCCACCATTGCGAAGCCACTTTGGAGTGTCCTGATTCTGTCACTTTTCTTTTGTGCTTAAAAGCTGCTGGTGTTACAAAAGATTTAGAGACATTCCATCTTTTTTACATGCTGAAACAATCAAATGGGGTTTGGAAAGAGAGCTTTTTGTGGCCAACACACTTGTGGACATATGTGGTAAATGCGGATTGCTTGCGAAAGCATGACAAGTGTTTGATAGGATTCATATGAAAATTGAAAGTTCGTGGAATGCATTAACCACATCATATGCTGAACATGGATTTGGTGAAGAAGCATTGATGTGTTTCAAAGAAATGCAGCTCAGAAGCATGTGTCCAGTTCCAATAACTTTTTATTGCATATTAAAAGCTTGCACCATTAGTGAAGCTCTAGGAACAGACTGGCAACTTCATTTCGAATTAATGAAAAGAGGATTGGAAAGAGAGGTCTATGTAGGTAAAGCATTGGTTGATATGTTCATTAAATGTAAGTCATTTGATCAAGCACAAAATGCGCTTGATGGCCTTCTAGATCTAGATGGAATTGTGTGGAATGCACTGATTACAGGATATGTTGAACACATGCTTAACAAGGAAGCATTGAAATGTCTTCATGAAATGGATCTGAGAGGTGTTGCTATGGATGTTGCCATATTTGTCTGTAGCTTGAAAGCTTGTGGTAGTATTGGTGCTTTAGATATAGGCCAAGAAATACATGCGAAAGTAATAAAGAAGGGATTGAAGGGTAGGTAGCACTTTGAAGGATATGTACAACGATTGCAGTAGCTCACTTGCAGAAGCTTATCAAGTTTTTGGTGCATTACCGGTTTGAGATGCAGTCTCATGGAATGCCTTAATCAGAGCATATGTTGAACATGACCTTGGGGAACAAGCACTGAACTATTAGAGGCAGATGCAGATGGAAGGTTTCTCAGCAAATGCCACCACATTGGTTTTCTGCTTGAAAGCTTGTAGCACTTTTGATGTCTCGATTTTGGAGATGTTGGATGGTTTGTTTGAGGTGAAAGCCACCAATGGTGATACTTTCCTTGGTGGTGAAGATTTCAACAATGCACTACTAAACCATTTTGTTCAGGAATTTAACAAGCAAGAAGGCATGGACATCACAAAAGATAAACTTTCTCTTCAAAGGTTGCGTGAGGCTGCTGAAAAAGGTGAAAGTCGAGCTTTCTACTTCCATGCAAACAAACATATAGTTGCCTTTTCTTACAGTTGATGCATCTGGTCCGAAGCATTTCAACCTCACCCTTACACTTTCAAAGCTTGAGGCCCTGGTGATGGACCTGATTGAAAGGACTCGCAAACCATGCAATGATTGTTTGGCAACAGATGCAGGGTTGAAGCCTAGTGAGCTGGATGAAGTACTCATGGTTGGGCGAATGACCTGAATGCCTAGGGGTCGTGATTTTGTGGCCAAGACATTTGGTAAAGAGCTAAACAAAAATGTTAATGTTGATGAAGTTGTTGCCATGGGTGCTGCCATTCAAGCAGGGGTTCTTCGAGGTGACATCAAAGATATATTACTTTTAGATGTGACACGTCTATGTTTGGGGCTTGAGACTCTTGGAGGAGTATTTACAAAGCTAATTGAGAGGAACACCACCATACCTGCAAAGAAGAGCAAGATTTTCTCAACGACTAGAGATTTTCAAACAGTGGTGGGTATAATATCAGTCTACCAAGGAGAGAGGAAAATGGCTGCAAATAATAAGCTTCTAGGACAGTTTGAGCTTGTAAATATACCGGCAGCCCCACGGGGTAGAATACGGAGGAATAGCTCAGAAAACGTTCCTTCTACAGCAAGCAAGATGGTGATGATAAAAAAGCATTCCTGATGCACTAAAAAGGAGATGCCGAAGTTGCACAAAGAGAGTATTTTTGCGGAAGCAGACGGAAAAGATCTGACAAAGAGGGGCACAGGAACAACATACCTACCATTACCTTACGTGCTCGTATGGCCGTGATGATAGTGTAACTAGCAACTGCTTTTGCCATACTGTTCATGCTGGCGATGAGCAAGCTGGTGATTAATGGCTGAGCATGGACCGCCGTGAGCACCTGCAAGGTAATTCAACGAACTTGATTTGTTGTAGATGTGAATGAGAGGAGGAGAAAGACGGCGATCCACCGCAGGAGACAAAGAAGAAGAAGAAGATGATGATCGGCATGGCTTCCAATATAATTTGAGATGGTGATCATCAAAGGCCGTCTCACAATGATGATGCACAGCTGCTGCTGAGAAGCAGTTCACTTTGTGTGAAGAAATTAAGGTTGGAGAGCAGCTGCTGCTGATGGCAGATCAGATGTAGGTGTCGCTGATCCCCCTGCTGATCTTGTCAAGAAAGTAAAGAACCGTCAGACCGACAAGGCACGCACAAAGCAACGAATCTCCAGGAAGTCTAAAGCTGTATGGTCTATCAGGCATCGGGATAAATTCCTTGGGCTCGCGTTTGTCGCTTTTGAAAGGTGACCGTGTCGGTGAGTATCACCGGTATCCCTTCTAAAATTTTGGGGTGAGTAAATATGAATTGCGAAAAAATAAAAACAAAATCGAAAATTGAATGTGTGAACCTCTTCTTAATTCTTGGTTTTGAATCCTCGACATGTGATATATATAGGTCAGGTATCACATACCAATATGACACGACAAGACAAACAAAGACTTACTAATTAAAATAAATAAATTCACGTAGATGTCTCTCCACACCGGCTCCCGCCGGTTCCAAATCGCCATCGTGTCAATAAGACAAATTGGAGCGCAAGGTTTTTATCCTCAGCCGTCTATCACTATAGTTGATACGGTTGTTGGCATAACTGTTCTCTTGCATCGGTTGATGATAAGCAAGCGGAGCCTTTCACAAAAGGCTAGAAACCTAACATTCGGATTTCTTCTGGTTGCAAGCCACGAGAATATCCATGACCTTGATCCTTTCTCTCTGAACTATCAGGTGGAAAGCACGTGGTTTTGGACACGCCTAAGCATCTTCTAGCAGGATTCATCATTCAAAGCTTCAATTGAGAATAAGCTGCACTATGCAGTCTAGAATTGGTCTTCTTCTTTTAATTGGTCCGTATGAACTTGGGCACAGAGTTGAAGAGAGCATCATGGAGTGCAAGCACAGCTCTATGATGTGATAATAATTTGTTCCAAGCATTGAGTAGCCGAACGAATTCGAGTTTGTGTAAACAACTTTTGTGAATCAATAAATCATATTGTTTTGAGTTTTTTCTTTCTTCGTGCTTGTGATCTCGAGTAAACAAAGGCCTGGCACCTTCCGGTAATCGAACAATGAGACGAGAATTCTAGATCCGTCTCACAACGGTATTCATTCACAACATCATTATTGAAATATGGTGATAATGCCCCCTAAGAGTGATGTGGTGAACAAGAGCTAGCACTCATGTATAGGGAGGTGCCAAGCCTAGTGGACTAGATCAATCCACAAAGGGGAGTAAGCCCAAAGCTTTGTGAAAAGCTTCAAACTTCTCATGAGGCAAACCTTTTGTGAAAGGGTCTGTAAGGTTGTCTTGTGTTGGCATATAGGCCAAGTTGATCTCTCTTACAGAGAATCTTTCCTTGACATAATGATAGTGTACCTCAATGTGCTCAATAAATGTGCGGAACACTGGATTTTGTGCAAATACCATTGCACTCTAACTATTAGTGAATATGGTAGTGGCAAATGACTATGCAATATCCAGATCAACCAAAATGTGTACGAGCCAAACACACTCAACCGTGGTTATGAAAGCTTCCCTATACCTGCACAACTAGAAGTGGTTACAATGGGCATGTTTATCCCATAAGAAAAACTTAAATAGAAAAATGAGTGAGCCGCTTAACTTAGTGTATAGCAATATATATGGGCTTATGCCTACAATGTCTATAGGGGAGAATCTTGTTTTATTACATTCATTGATGATGCAACTAGAAAAGCATGGGCTTTCACTATGGGTAGGAAATATGAGGCTTTATCTTATTCTCAAAATTTTTTGACACTTGTAAAAAGTCAGTTTGGCAAGAGACTTGTGACTCTGAATTGATAATGGTTGACAATATGTCTCTCATGAGTTCAAATTTTTTTGTGAAGCACCTAGAATAAAAAGGAAACTCATAATACCTAGTAACCTTACCCAAAACGTGTTGTAGAGCATATGAATAGGAAACAAATGAAAGGATGTTGAGTATGCTCTCTAATGTTGGTCTTACATAAGGATTTTGAGCTGAGGCTATGGCGACTATCACACATTTAATAAACAGGTTGGCTAATACTACTTTGATGGTGGTGCTCTTGAAGAGGCATGGTCAGGCAGCAAGAAGTCATCTTATGATCACTTAAGAGTATCTAGTCGTGAATCTTATGTGCATGTGCCAAAAGAAAAGCATAGTAAGCTAGAACCAAAATCTAATAACTGCATCTCTTTAGGCTATGGAGAGATTGGCAAGATGGATTATCGCCTTTGGGATCTAGAAGGTAGAAAGATTATATGTACAGTAATGATGTGATCTTCAATGAGAAAAAGAACATAAGTAGTGCTTCATGTGGAAACAAGAAAGGTTACTTTCCAGGATGCAATGCCACCTATTATTTTGCATCATAGGGCAAGTGCTAGTGCACCAAGTGTGCATACAAATGGTACCAGTGATGCTTTAGCCACAAGTGAGCAAGAAGTAGCGAGATTTATTGAGTAGTAAATTGAGATCCCTATGGTGTCTCATGAAGTAAGATCAGAGGCTAAAATTTTAACTCTAAGTTAGTACATTGTGCTACAAAAATCTACTCATATCTGTCAATCCCCCTTGAGAGGTTGCACTTTGGAATTGACTTTGTGATAGATTGTGGTAAGATAGCTTGTTATAAAGAGGACATGGTGTTGAGCTTAAGTGGGAGCTAGACATGTAGTCTGAAATGGATACCATTATGAAGAATCAGACTTGGGAGTTTGTTTCTTTGCCAAAGGAAAAAAAGGTTTTGCCATCCAAGTGGATCTATAAGTTAAAGGTTATAGGTGATAGTAAACCAAAGTACAAGGCAAGGTTAGCGGCCAATGAATTTAAGCAAGAAAAAGATGTAGACTTTGATGAGTTTTTTGGCATGTAGTGAAATTGACTACTCTTTATACAATGCTTGCCTTGGTGGCTAAGGATGATATGGACCTTGTACAATTGGATGTCAAGATAGTATCTTTTTCTACGTGGTGACCTTCATGATGAGATCTACATCCAATAAGAGGGTTTTGTGGAACATGCCAAAGAAGAGAAGTGAAACAAACCATTGCTTATATGCCAAAAAGACCAAAGATGGTAGCTTGATAATGTTAATGCTTAATGTGTATGGTATGTTGATACCTAGGAAAAACAAGTATAACATTGATGCCCTAAAGAAAATGCTAATGGAAACCTTCAAACTAAAGGATTTGGGACATGCAAATCACATTCTTAGCATGGACATAATTAGGGATAGGAAAAGAGATCACTCTATCTATCCGAAAAGGATTATGTTAGCAAAGAGTTGTAACATTTCAATATGTAGGGGGAAAGGAAATAAGTACTCTATTTCCTCCATATGTGAAACTTAATGGTGATGATTGTCCCAAATTTGATGAGGAGAGGACTAAAATTTGATGTGTGGGAAGTCCCACGTGTGCTATGATTACCACTCACTTGGTCATTGCCTTTGTAGTGGGAGTAGCGAGCAAGTATAAAACCTTCGCAAGAAGCATCTGGAAGCAATGAAAAGGAACTTGAGATACTTGAGTGGTACAACAAATATATGCACATACTTTGGGAGAAGTAGTAGCAATGTACTTGGATACATAGATGCAAACTATGAAGTGAATGTTGACAATAGAAAGTCAACCACATGATATGTTTTTACATTGTATGCTGGTGTAATCTCATGGATGTCTTGCTTGTAATAATACATGGTATTATCCAACAATGAAGTTGAGTATATTACAATTGCAAAGACATCCACAAACCCACCATTCAAAATGCACTTAGGCTCTCATCACCCAATAGTGTTCCCATATGGTATTACTACCTATATTTCGAATGATTTTTTGCTCGCACCCAATTTTGCAAGCCGTTGCAGTACTTTGTCACACATGTGCCCTTCCAATTGAGCCTTTAGTAATTTCTTTGTTTTTGGCACAATCAAATAGTAAAAAGGTAGATTCTGAAAGAACTTATATGCTAAATCATTCACAATCATTGTATTTGTGTGGTTGAATGTTGAAATTTTTTTCTAGAAATTTCTTTAACACTTGAAGAAGACCTGCTTGTTTGTACTAATAGGAATTATTAGTGGAATTCTTTGTTATTGACTTTGATCGAGCATGTTTGTTAGGAATTATCAGTGGAATTGTTAGTGGAATTGTTTAAACTAGGAGTTATTAGTGGATTTGTCTGACAGTGACTCTAATCAAGCATGTTTCTCATCAATCTCAAAGATAAATCTAGGAATGCTACTGTAACTATTCTATAGAATTTATATGTACGTGTGTAGCTTTGTATCCAAACTATGAAATTCTTTAGGCATTACAACAAAATTTTAGTAGCTCCTAGAATTATATACACATACCTTTCAATAGTAGTTCTATCCATTTGTAGATGTCTTACATACCTTGGAATAGTGCCTATTCATTTGTAACACTAACTAGTATCCCATTGAGATCTAGGATCGATGCCTTATGATCCTCATGCTCTAGGGGACTATTCCTTGAAAACCTTTGGATGCCACTATGGGATACATGTATCTCTCTCTATTTCTAGCTCCTTGAGTGGAAGAACTTTCTTTCTTTTCTACTTTTGTTTTTTTGACATGTTTTGCCTAAGGGAACAATATTTCCTTCCAGTCTATATCTTCTACTATGATTGGCGTTGATAGAATTCCAAAGCCAATATGAAACACATTGCTATTACTAGCATAGGAGCCTAAAGATAGGATTGGTGGTATTCATATAGCCTTAATGGAGACCTCCATAATTAGATTCCACTACAATGCAAAGACATGGAGACAACCCCATGATTCGAGTGGTGCCAATATCAAGGGAAGACTTTCCTATGAATAGAGTTGTAGGACTTAGATATTATATGTCAACTTAAAAAAATATTACTTAAAAAGAGTAAAGAAAACTTTCTATAGAACAATCAAAGAAATTTTTATAGAAGAAACAAGAAGATGATCTTATATCTTTGGAGAGTACAAAGATGCCACTCTATCAGGTGTGTAGATAGAAGGATGAAAAAATAGATGATAAAAAATAACAAGACATCTATCAAAGTTTTTTACAAGCATGAGCTTTGCCAACTTTTACAGAGGGTGACTATGGGTTCCGGGAACTTAATCTACATTAAGTGGACTTCCCTCTCTTTTTAGAGAAGCTCAGCTCATCATTGCATGACAACCCTTTTTTCTATCCATCTAGCCTAAAAGGTAGCCCAATGGTAACACATCTCCAATTTGTGCAAATTTCTATATCTTATCTCCACAACCATGCATATCTAACTCCTGGAGGACAACATTAACTTCCTTATATGTACAATCGGTCTTGATGCTATCCTCTTTATAGATGGAAGGTTAATTTGTCCCAACCTCTACCCCTTGCACCACTTTTAGTCTGATTGAGACAACCCTGTGGTGGTCTCCTTTGGCTCATGTGTATCATCTCCATGCTCTAGTGACAACATGGCAAAGATAGGCTTAATAAGTGCAAGGAAAATTTTATTAACATTCCTGATAGACCCCAAATTTGTAGAGGACCCTTGAAGGCTACTATCCACTTATCTAGATGACAACATAAATGGGTCTTTTGTTCTTTTAGAAGAGTTGCGTGTTAGAGAATCTAAAAAAATCAAATATGACATAAACAAGAACGTTAACATATAATCAAAAAAACAAATAACATATGAGACTGCTAACACAAATGTTAACTATCATATCTGGCATATATGCACATACAACTTAACTTCACAAAGAGAACTTGCTAAATCGAATTCATGATAGCTAGCAAGAGCCCTCTTTTCTCTCTAGACCATTCTCTCCTTTGTTCTTTGAACTAGCTTTGGTGCCTCTTTCTTGGCTTTTTCCTTCTTCTTTGGCAACGCCTTATCCTTCTTGGGATCCGTTTTACCATCTACGGCCTTTAGAGGTCCACCTTCCATATCGGGATTAAGGACTTGCATCCCTTTTTAGCTTATTTAGGGTTTTTCTCGACAGGTTTTACCTTGTCTTTATTAGCTTCTTTGCCCTTTTGACCTCTCATAACGACCTACAAATTAGAAGCTTCAGTGCCATTGACACAAACAACTTCAATAGACTGACTCCACTACCACTAGGCAGCTTCTCTACCATAGCTTTTCCTCTTTGTAGTATTTGTTTTGGTCCCTCATCTTGCTAGAGATTATTTCCTTGTGCTCGATGGTTGATTGGGCATGGCTGTTTACTTTCTTGCTAGAGAGAGGTAATCTTGCTCCAATAGGTACTAGCTAAGTGATCGGACTTTCCAAATATGTCACATTTAACATTTGGACAATATCTATGGCCGCCACACCACTTACACTTGAATCTTGAGGGGGCATCCTCTTCAAGACATCGACTCCCTATCAAATTCTACAGCTTTTTAAGGAAATTGACATCAATAGCTATTTGCCTATATTGTTCTGTGGTCATGTCAGTATAGTGCTTCATCATATCCTTAACTTTACCAAGGACATTCGAGGCACTTGACTCATAGCTATGATCATGTGTCACTCCATTGGCCTAACCACTTGATTGAGAATTGGTTTGTTGATTCCTTGGAACAACATTAGGGTTTATCGTTTGGCTTCCAACACTTGGTGGAGCCTTTTGACTAGCCATAGGCATGGTCACACTGGGAGGAGCTAGCAACATGGGCACATTTTAAATCATGCTTTCTCTGTCATTGGGAGTACTCATGGGCATCCCTTGACCTCCATTCGTTAGTGCTAAAGTATTTCCAACACCTATACTCGGATTTGAGTTTTCCCTAGATGTCACAGGCCACTTGTAATCGTGACTCTACCTCCTTTGCTCATGTAATGGCCGTATCAATGTCGACAAGAGAAACACTGCTCAATTGCACTTGAATATTAAAGTCTAGCCCATTCAAAAAATATTGCAACTGAGTAGCAATAGTTGGAAGAGGAACATAGGTTTGCAACTTACAAAATACTTCCTTTAGTTTCTTGGCACAACCTCGAACATTCTTGTGAGATTCTTGACGTGTTACATTGAGAGCACATAGCTAGTACTGACCTCCACTTTTAGGGGCAAACTCTCTTCAAAAAGATAAAAAGGAGAAGTCAAATGTGGTTATGGTTCCAGCCTCTAGGCCATGATACCATACTGCAGCCCACCATCCTTTCAGAGTCATGTTAAAGAACATCATCAAGTGTCCTTCATCTTGAATTCGATAGTTAAACATTAACTTTTGGAATTCATTGATATGAAGTTCCACATCTTCCTTTGTTAACCCATTAAAAATGGATAGAGGAAACCCTAAGACTGGCAAGTCCACCTGCGTTTCTGCTGCTGGGATTGCAATAGGTTGTGCCATAGTAACAACTGGATTCAGTAAAGGGGTTTGGATGATGGAAACTATTACTCCACTTAAAGTGGGCAGACTAACTGGAAGGCGGGAAGTACTAAGACTTTCTCCTCCTAACGGACTATGCGTCAAACTAGGGTTACTAAGATCTCACCCTTGTAGGGATAATGAACCACTCCTTTGCAGAGAATATCTTTTAATAATTTTGGCCGGCCATCTAGCCCTTTTAGCTCTTTCTTACTTCTCAAGTTTGGCTTGACAGTCTTTTGAATCTATCTCATAACCTTTTGTCATACACTAATAAAATGGTCCCTATTGACCAAGATTCAAAAACCGCCACTTTTTAGAGGCTCATAGCAAACGCGCCACCTGTCGGGACCTCAAATAGGTCCAACATTAGATCTAAGGCACTAGCTCGGCCTCTACTACTCACCTCAAACCACACCACACAGCCACGTGGCTAGGAGCGTCTAAGGGGTATACTACCCTAACCTTGAATATATAACTTTGCATTTGTACAAATTGTAATCCAACAGATATCCTTCCCCACACTCCTTAGAGGGAGTCCCTAAACATATTGCTATAATACACCATGTAAGCACCACACAAAGAGAGCGCCCCTCAGTTGATTATCACAACTTCACTATGGCTCTCCTACACCTTGGGGATTGGCCCCAAGATGCGTCGTGAACACATAAAGAACATTCAAAAATAAGCTCCACTCTTTTGATGGATCGATCTAGGAGATAATGGATAATCCTCATTGAATATTTTTCCAAGAAACGAACCACTAACTCTATAGCTTGGGGTATCTCTCACACTCTCAACATAGGTCATCGCTCATGAAAACAATTGCTATGCATCCAGGATGATATCATATGGTGCGTGCAATGCAATTGTGTATGACTATTGTGCTCAAATAAGTTTATTCATTAACAATCAACATTGTGAAAGTGCAAAAATAGTTTTTTTCATGCCTTTCTTCTAATCTGCGTATTGCTTGCTTAGGGTTAGTACCGAGCATTCTCGTGCTACTAGACCCATTTAATTTTAGAAAACAATGTACCCTATATGCTATGCATAATAAAATATCAAATTCAGTGTATTTTAAGCACTTAATATCCCCCTTCTCCCTACCGTTTAAAGTTATACATTCGGTGGTAGGTTTGAGATATATTTTTCATGTATTTTTCTTTCACGAAAGCAATAAAAACCCACTTTAACATAGAGATAAGACCAAATTGAGTCTAAACCTCATGCTTCATCTCTACCATACATTCACAAACATAAATCTTATTTTTTCATATTTTTTGGATGCGAAAAACCTATTTTTTCTAATTTTTCTTATTTTTCTATTTATTTGTGGATAATTATTGATATTGATTGATTGACATATTTAAATTGATTGATCTTACTAAAAATAATATGTTTATCATATTTCAACCCATAGGAACACTATATGCATGACAAAACCCAAAAAACACATAATTTCTCTTAAAGTGCAGTGTTGCGAGTTTTGCGTGTTTAGCATTAAATTATTGTATGACTGATTTTTCCTAATTATGTTAATATTACTGATAAATCAGAGCATTGGCAACCAAATACCATGATTTCCAACCAAAATTTATCATAAAACAATGAAATCTATGACTTACTCTCATGAGATCGCGCCTTATGATGTACATATTTCGTAATTGGAGGCCCATTGACGCTCCTGACAGCCAATGGAGATCCTTCCAACCCTAGTTTATGCTTCTTCATGCTCCCCCATCATTTCTTTTATCTCAACCCACCCTCTTCTCTCATAAATTGACCCATGGAAACATACAACAAGAGGAGAGAGGAGAGAGAAAGACTAAAATAAGATCTTTTGATTGAATGCATCAATTCCTAATTGGATTGCAGCAATGGATGGCGAAGAAATTGAGTATCTTGTTGCCCTCTCTCCATTCCTCTCGGTTTCATCGGTTGAAAAATGCCACTTTTAAATCATTGTTGGAGACGTCGGAAAAAATAGCATCCCTTCTCCCCTCTTCCCCCCCGCCCTTGACTCTTCAATTCTAAAGTCTTAAACAAGGATCAAGGCTTTAAGCCTCAGAAAGATTGGTTTCATTTTTCATGTTCACACTTGGCATAAGTGGTTTTTCCCCGAACGAAGTCTGATTCGTGAACAGATTGGACAGCCGGCATTGTGACATTGAAATCTATAGACCTGAACTCCATTATGCACTTTTTGGCTCCCGAATCACATAGCTATTTTATAATGCCAAACCTTGTGAGGATTAAATGGACTCCGATCGACGAATTGAGACTTGCATTGGGTTCATGGCATCAAATACCATCTAGGAAAACTCCAGCTTATCGATCCTCAACCGTTTGATTTTGCATGAAAAATTGGTCTTTTAGGCCTCTCAGGTTCTTTTCTCTTCTTTAAAACGGGCTCTAAAAATCCACTCTCAATTGTAAATGTAGGCCCAACCCGCAAAGTCCCTCATAAGGGTTTCAAGCTTCAGAGGAGTCTTCATTTTGCACTTGTTGTGATCATCTTGAAGACCTATGAGCTTTCATATCTTCTACCTCTACGCTTGTGATGAGAATGGCCTAACAACTCCAAAGACATAAGATAGAACTTGAGATGATCTCAATAGTCAAGAGAGAGCCTAGGAAAACTTGTGCACTAGAGCATAAGACAACAATGCCTTCCTAGGAAGCACAAGAAGCACATCTTTGTGTGGTTAGAGCTAAATTAGAAGAGAGAAATGGAGGGGTAAAGAAGAACACAAAGGGACTACTGTAAGGATGGGGGAGGAGAGAACAAGAGAGAAGAAATGGAGGAAGCAAAAATGTTGAATTCTCCTCTAGCAGGGCAACAAATGACTTGTAAGCCTTCGTATAGGCTTTGAGGAGGGAAATGGAAGTATGGCTGTTAGGTTGTAAATGGTCCTCTTACATTTGGTGGTAGAGGTGGAATGCATGCTATAGATTCCTACCAAATATAACCAGAGATGAGGGCGGTCCATGATTAGAGGTTGTGATGAGCGACCTGATCGTAGGCGGTCCATAAAGTCAAATGATAATAATCATTAATGCCCATAGCCTTCATATGTAAAGCTGTGATATCAAGGTTGATTCTCTAAATCTCTAGGACAAATGTTGGTAGCATCTCATTTCCATATGCACTTTCTGTATAGAGCTAGTAGCACTTGCCTAGTCCAATATGGCTAGCTCTTCTTGGCATTATTTTGCAAATGCTTGAGAAATGGATGTAATGATGAGGGAGTCTTAAACCAAGCTTGGGATTGTAAACATTGTGTTTTGCAAATCCAGGGTCAACTACATTATAAATGTCATCAATTTTCAAAGAGGCTTCAACAATGTTGGTGGCTACTACCACTTGTTCCCATAAAAGTTGCTTAAATTTTTGCATCTACATCTCACTAGGGAGGGCACAATAGAAAGGGAGAACGATTAGCTCAAGAACATTTGGGCTAGCCCTTTCATCCTTTCATATAGAATCTATCTTGCATTCAAATACCTACAATAGTTCACAGTCATTGGCACCCATAGCTTCAAACTTCAAGGTATGAGTTGATCCCACATTGCTCTAGCAGTTACTAGCACTTGCCAGGGCATATTAAGGCTTCTTCATGGCAAAATTGGACATGTCTTGAGTCAACTTTAGTGAGCATTTATCTTAGTAGTAGTAGCGGCTACTATTGGTCTCAACTTCAAGAAGGTACCTATTGTTACTCCATCCTAGCTTTGTTGAGGCCTTTCTAGAGGTTATATTTGCCATTACAAAGATCTTTGTAAGCTTCTTCATCCCTAGCTTGGAGAGCAATAAGTGGGGCTACATGCAACATGTTTGCACTTGCTATCATGCTCTCCTTTTTAGCATACTCAACCTCCTACCTAGCTCTTCGACACTCATTTGAAGGCTCACAATCATTGTTGTTGACAAGCCTTGGCACTAATCCTTGTCATTTGGTATTAGATTTTGGTTCCTCTTCACTCCTATTTGTTGTTATTAACAACAAACTTGTTGTTATAGGTTTGTAATAGGGCCGCTTTTACAATTTGGATCGCATATATGTATTCATTGATGCCCCTATAAAATCACATTGATGCCCCTATGAAATCACATTGATGCTGGAATGTTATGGTAATGTCTTGTAATGCTACTAGTTTAGTTTGAGCTTGCATTTAGCTCAATTTATTAGAGATTTTGATTGTTGGAATATTTTAGGATATTAAGAATTTGACAGTCAAAGCTTATGCCTATTGCTACTTGATGCTATCAGGGTAATCTATTGGATGTACCAATAACTATGATGGATGCTACATGCTTGGTAGTGCTCATAATATGTTATTGATCTAATTTTGGAGCTAGAATACATTGACATTGGCTATCATTCACTGTCACAGATGCTACTTGGATGCTTCATCGAGCAATACTACTTAAATCTTTGCAGACTACTTGGGTCAAAGACTTTTGGACGTATGCTATAGAGCTTGATTATGGGTGCCATACCCATGATGTTTTGAGCTTTGCTTGCTTATTTGGCATTCAACTTCTATTTTAGTGGGAGCTATTTGGCTTTATGTATTGAGCCACATTTGACACTTGGATGTACTATAGAGCATTTGGTCTATGCAATAAAACTTGAGCTTGTTTTGGTGAGATAGTGGGACTTAGTGTGACATGTATGTGCTCTCTTCATCCTATATGTATGCAGTTGATATCTAGTGGACTGATTTGACACCCATCTCTATCATGCTATTATCAATGATGTATTCATCTTACATGGCTATGTATTGAGCTTCTATTGTCATTGCGCAGTTAGTTGTGCCTTTGGTAGGTCTCTTCCATTATCTGTGAGATCTACTACATGCATGATGATTATGATTATGGGATGTATCTCAGTCTAGCATATTGACCTTTGATGTTGGTTGCATATTCAGTCTCACTACTAGTTACAGTTTTTCCTTGGTAGTTACAAGTTGTATTTTATTAGTGATAGCTCATACTTGGCTTTAATTTCTTTCTATTGTATTCTATTTTCAATATGTTATAATTGCAGTTTACTACAGTTTTTATGAGAGCAGTCACCTCCTCTTGATAGTCTTTTACTTACTATTTGTGGATAGCTCATTACTTTGGTAGTATCTCTTATCTCCCACTTGATTTGGCAATGGCTTTGGGACTAATTTGTAGGCATTTTCATTAGCCTGTTTACTCTGCACTATGCCTATTTTTACTATAGTATGGCTAGTCATTTAAGTGGCAGTGCAATCTTCAATATTGACAAGTCGATTGGCATGAATTATAGCTTTTAAAATGCAAATTTGGTAGGTTTTAGTTCAAAAGTTGCAAATCAAGTCACTAAAAACTAAGAGTATCAAACCTTCAAATGTTGATTAGGAGACTGGACTAATTGGGATGAGTTATGCAAGTCTATAATCATTCTATCACTCTCTAAGTAGGTGTATTACAATGTTGCTAGTGACATGGACAATGCATGGCAATTATGGGAGAAAATTGAGAATCTCTATCATAAGTAGAGTCCTATCTCTTAGATATATTGGTTGAAGAAACTCATGGACCTTTGCATGAATGAGGGGACCTCTGTGTCTATCCACTTGAATGAGTCTCACTCTATTTCACACTACCATGTGTGCAAATATGTCCAAGGATGGTGGGTTGAAGTTATAAGATGTAGAGGGTGCATTGTTGGATGAGAAAATTGACAAAAAGAATATTGATGCTTCCCACAGTTCACATGCTTTGGTAGTTAGTGGCAAAAGTGATGGTAGACATGGCAATGGCCATGGGAGAGACTCTCATAGATCTTGTTCTAAGTCTCATGGACAATCCTATAGCAAGTTGTGTGGATGTAAGTCTGATTTGACATGCCGTTGAGGGAGAGAATGCACACTTATGGCCTCTACACAAATGGAATCAATATCCTCACATTAAGGGATGTAAAAGGGGCACACCTAGCCAAATTAGAAGTGGATTAGGATACTTTTTACATGCATGAGTAGAGAGTTAATGATGCTGATGGTGTAAAAAGAGGAAGAGAAGAGAATGTGTAGTGAAACATGAGATAAATAAATGAAGATGTGAATATTTAGAGTTACAACAACTAATGCATTCCAACCCAAAAATGGTGGGGGAGACAAGCACACATAAGTAGATGAGCAACGATGGTGAGGAGATAGAAGGAGAATGAGGAGGGGGTGGAGAGGATGATGGTATAGAGGGTTTTGGGAGTAGTGGAATGGGGATAATGGAGGGATGGAGGATATGAGAGGATAAGGATATGATGAAGTAGAGGGAAAGAAGCGTGATGGAGTTGGGAGAGATGGAAAGTGAGGGATGTTGAGATGGCAAGCTCAACACATGTAGACATTGATGATGGACCGCTTGGCTAGATGGGCCCACACGTATACACTTAGTATGTTGGTGGTCATTATGATCCTCACATGGCCACTAACTTATCACTTATTATATTTAGTTTGTTAAACCTACCTATAGCTGGTAGCATAGATATAGCATCAATCGATTAATGTAGTTAGTTATGCACTGTTTGACTTAATAGGCCACTTTCCTTTATGTTTTATCTTATCTATAATTTGTGTACATTGTATAACGCGTGGAAGAAGAAGAAAAAACCAGCAAGAAAACATTATGGGTTCCATCTCTCTTCTTGTGTTCTTGAGTGAGCTTCCTCTTATGTGTACATTATGTGTTTGCCGTTGCAACTCAAGCAAGTCCCCCCACTACGTGATTCTTGATATGGTATCAAAGTGGTACCACTAAGAGAGGCTATTTTTGAAGACTAAAGTGAAGAAGAAGAAGCAAGGTTCGAGCAAGCAAGCAACGAGTAAGAAGCTCTTGCATTCTTCCTTTTTTTCTCTTGGATAGTGCCTGTGGAGGCACCGAAAATAGGGCGACATAGTGAAAATCTCAGATTGCTGTTAGATTTGATGTGCAAGCAAAGCATTGTATATTCTGAGATAAGTCCTTTAGGGTTTTCTTGCTATTTTTTTGGGCATCTGAGGCCGTTTTAATCCCCGTTTTAAAGCTGTAGTTGTGAACAACAGTTTTAGGGTGTACTGCGATTTCGACTGTATCGACCAAAAGTGGGTGCATAGGTTGCTGATTTCAAATCTGTAATTTATGAGGTGTTTGCCAAAAAGAAAATATAAGACTTAGCTGCAAATAGGTTGTATATCATATATATTGTTGAATAATCAGTGAAAAAGGTTGCTTAGAGTATTGCTGTGCACTTATTGTGAAAGTTTGCAAAAGACTTGCTTGTTGTTTTATATAATTTTGGTGAAATGGCAAAGAATAATGGAACAACTACCCTTCATGGAAGTTTCGTGTGACTAACTTCCTCATTGGAAAGAGTCTTTATGAGCCTATTTTAGGTGACGAAAAGGAGCCATAGCTGAGTATCTCTTCAATTGTAGATGAATTAAAGGCATGGAAAGAATGGAATGCAAAAGACAAAAAGATGATGCATTGGCTATTTTTGTAGTCATTGATAATACTATGTTGGGATATATCAAGAATGCAGAAACTTCACATGTAGCTTGGACAATTTTGAAAAATGTGTTTTCAATAAATACAAAAGGCACAAAAGATTCAACCCAAGCAAGAGTTGAATATCTTGAAGAAAGGGAAAATGTCTGACAATGAGTATGTTTTGAAGACGAGGAGCATTGTAGATACTTTAATAGCGATTGATGTAATGCTTGATGATGATGATTAATTTTCATCTACTTTAGGTGGTCTTAATAATGAGAAGTCTTGAAAATCATTCATCACTTTTGTATATGTATGGAAGCTATTTCCAGATTTTGATGAATTGGTCTCTCTCATGATTACCAAAGAGATTAATATGCATAGGGTGACTTATCTGAAAGACATGGTAAATAGATCCAATAATTTTACTCAAGTTTGGGAAGGAGACGTGGTAGATCCTCTTTGAGAGGCCATGGTATGGGAGGTGCTGGTGATAACCAGCAAAACAAGTTAAATCAACAAATTGGTAAAATATAGATTTTAGGAGACCGTGGAAACTGTAGAGGCGGGTGGAGCTCTAAAGGAAGAGGTGGATGGCAAAACAAAGGTTCTAGAAATTCTACTATTGTTTGCCATTATTGTGGCAAAATAGGTCATATTGCAACCCATTGTTATGCTAAGAGGGATAATATCTATAGTGGTAAATTGCAGCAAGGAAACTATGCATCATCTTTACGACATAGTGATAAATTGCAGCAAGGAAACTATGCATCATTGTTATGCTAAGAGGGATGATATCTATAGTGGTAAATTGTAGCAAGGAAACTATGCATCATCTTCATGACATAATGAATACAAAAATGAGCATCTGTTTGTTATGTAGCATATGATGAATGCAGTTTATAGGAAAGGGAACACATGATGATGTATGATATTTTGATTCATGTGCATCTAATCATATGACCAATCATGTTGAATGGTTTGGAGAGATGCATGACTTACAAAATCCAGGTTATATGTAGACATGTGATGATTCATGCCACCCAATTTCACACATTAGAAAGGTTCCCTTGTCCTTACATGATGGCCAGACAAAGAGTTTGACATATGTATTACATGTGCCACCAGTCACACACAAAGAATTTAGTGTCTATTGGCCAAATGGTAGAGCAAGGTTACATGTTTAATTTAATGAAAATTTTTATTTTGTAGAAAACATTAATGACAAGTGGAGGTTGGTTCCAAAACGAAGTAGAGTTAGGCACATGTTCACTTTAGATGCTGGAATTCTTGCAATGAATGCTGCTATGTATGATAAAGGAAAAGGAGTGGTTGCATATATTGAAATATGACATAAATGTATTGGACATGCAAATGTGTAAAGACTCCAATTAATGCAATCCAAAGGATTGGTTACAGGGTTGCTTTCTTTTAGAGTTGCAGAATTTCAGAAAGTGTGTGAAGCATGTCAGTTTGGTAAGTAAGCAAGACAACCCTTTTTGCATGACAGAAAAGTGAGCAAAAATATATTTGATGTTGTGTATACAGATATTTGGGAGTCTACATAGAATGTATCTCTTTGTGGTAGCAAATAATTTATCCCATTTATTGATGACTATTCAAGGAAGCTATGGATATATTTCATGAAAGAAAAGAATGATGTATTTGAGCACTTCAAATCTTTCAAGGCAGTTGTTGAAACAGAAACATGCTTGAAAGTTAAGTGCTTGAAATCAAATGGAGAGAGAGAGTACCTCTCTAATAAGTTTAGTGGCTTCTTGAGGTCTCATGGGATAAACAGACAATTTATTTGCAAGTATACCCCATAGCAAAATGGGGTTGCAAAAAACAAAAAATAGGCATATTGCAGAAGTTGCATGGGCATTGAAGGTTGAAAAGAATATGCCAAAACATTTTTAGTTTGAAGCAGTTCATATTGCTATCTATATTATGAACAGAACTCCCACAACTACAGTTCATGGGATGACCCCCCTGCCCCCGGGAAGGATGCTTTATAGATAAGAAGCCCGATGTATCACACTTGAAATTATTTGGTTATATTGCATATGTTCATGTGCCAGATGAGATGTGAGAGAAGCTTAATCCAAAGGTTGAAAAATGTGTTTTTATTGGATACTCTTTAGAGCGAAAATGGTATCATTGTTATAACCTGTCATCACAGGTGAGCTCAAAGTGAGCAGAGATGTTATTTTTGATGAGATGAGTAGTTGGTATGCACCTACTGGTGATGTGTTAGATTATGATAATAATCATGATAGCTATGTGCACAAAGAAAAGCAAGAATCATGGAGCATTAGTGAACCAAAAACATCATCTGGTACTGCACCTATAGTTAGCCCTTGGTCTGGGAGACTAAGGAGTAGCCCCACATCTTCAGGTGGATCTACAAGTGTTGTAGATAAAGCCAAATGAAAGAAGAAAGTGTTGGATGGTAATGATATATCTACTAGTCATTTGGGATTTAATGGAGATTCTAGTGGTTTAGAAAGCCTGGATGATGAGCTTGGTATTTCTTCATTCAAGAAACTAGGTGTACATTACAAAGAAGAGCACATAGTAATGTAAAGGCTCCACAGAGTGATCAAATGGTACACAAGTCTAGCAAGGCCAGACACCCTATTAAAAGATTTGGTTTTGAAGGTTATGAAGCTCATCATGATGCTTATATGATGAAGGTAGTTGAGGATGTTGAGCTCACTTCTTTTGAGGATGCTATTGGTCATGCTCATTGGGATGCAGTAATGGATGAGGAGATGACTGCATTAGAAGCCAATAAGACTTGGGCTTTAGTACCCTTTCCTAAGGGAAAGAAAGCTATTGGTTGTAAGTGGGTTTCCAAAGTCAAGCATAATGCAGATGGTTCAATTAGTAGGTATAAGACTAGGTTGGAGGCAAAATATGCTCAAACATATGGCATAGATTATAAAGAGAAATTCAGTCTAGTTGCTAGGATGGCAATTGTTAGATGTGTGGTTTCCTTGGCAACAACCAAAGGTTGGATTTTGCAATAAATGGATGTTAAGAATGCCTTCTTGCATGGTGAATTGCAAGAAGAGGTGTATATGGAGGAGCCAGTAGGTTATGAGGAGTTAGAGCCCACATATGTGTGCAAGTTAAAGAAGATACTTTATGGGCTAAAGCTAGCACCTAGAGCATGGTATGTCAATATCAAAGAGTATCTTATCAATATTGGATTTTATATTTTCGATGCTGATCACTCACGTTTTGTGAGAAGGAGAGATGTAGGTTTGGTCATCATAGTCATCTATGTGCATGACTTGATTATTATAGGTGACAATAACAATGGGATTGTTAAAGTTAAGGACTTTTTGAAGAAGAATTTTGAGATGAAGGATTTGGGTGAGCTGAGATACTTTCTTGGTATTGAGGTAATCAGATGTGATGATGATATATGGCTATCCCAAACGCAATATGGCTTGGATATGTTATCCAAGTATGGTATAACATCATGTAAGCCTCTTTCAGTACCATTGGAGCAAAATGTGAAGTTGAGTGCTGACATTGGGGATGAGATAGAAGACCCTACTATGTTCAAGAGGATAGTAGGGAGTTTGATTTACATGACTATCACAAGACCAGACTTGAGCTATGTTGTTGGTCTTGTCTGTCAGTTTATGGAGATGTTTAGAAAGCCTCATTTGGATGCAGTTAGATACATATTGAGGTATGTGAAGTCCACTTTACATTATGGAATTTTTTATGAGGCAAGTAAAGATGTATAGGTGTTTGGATACATAGATGCAGATTGAACTAGTAGCATGTCAAATAGAAGATCTACCAGTGGATTCATATTTTCGCTTGGTAGTATAGCAGTTACATGGAGCATCAAAAAGCAATCTACATTTTCTTTATCGAGTATAGAGGCTGAGTATAGAGGTGTTGCTATGGCAGCATGTGAGGTGGTATGGCTACAAAAGTTATTAGGTGATTTGGATGTGTAGGGAGATGGTTCAGTTGTCATTCACTGTGACAACATGAGTAGCATACAACTAGCTAGAAACCCACTGTTCCATGCTAGGACAAAACACATTGAGGTGCACTACCACTTTGTGAGAGAGAAGGTACTTGCAGGAGAGATTGACTTGGTATATGTCAACACATAGGATTAGATAACTGATGTTTTCACAAAGACATAGGGTGTAGAGAATCTTCGAAAGTTTCGAAGCTTACTTGAAGTTGTAGAGATAAAGTTGAGCTTGAGGGGGAGTGTTGAGATGGCAAGCTCAACACATGTGGACATTGATAATGGACCACCTGTCTAGATGGGTTTGCACATATATACTTAGCATATTGGTGGTCATTATGATCCTCACATGGCCACTAACTTATCGCATATTATATTTAGTTTGTTATACTTACCTACATATAGCATAGATATAGTGCCAGTTGATTTAAAGTATAGTCAATTATGCATTGTTTGACTTAGTAGGCCACTTTCCTTTATGTTGTATCTTATCTATACTTTGTGTACATTATATAACGTGTGGAAAAAGAACAAAAAACTAAGAAGAAAACGTTTTGGCCTCCATCTTTGTTCTTGTTTTCTTGAGTGAGCTTTCTCTTATCTGTACATTGTGTGTTTAGCAATGCAGCTTAAGCAAGTCCCCTCACCACACAATTCTTGACAAGGGAAGGGAGATGGTGTGTGAAGTGGAAAAGAAGGGTGGTGGAGTGGAAAGGGATGATGAAATGGTGAAGGAGAGAAATAGAACAAAGATAGTGAAAATAATGGTAGAGTGGAGTATGTGTGTCACCCTTGAAGGCTCAAAGGGGTCCTCTTTTATAAGCACTTAGTTGGATTATATTATTTATCAATCTCACGTAATCAAGTGTAATCTTGATTGATTAAATTTTCAAATAAGATGATGCATTAGGTGATGTAAGATAGTGCATGGAGTCTCCCTTCATAATGCATTTTGTTGTCTTGTGTGTGCTTGAGTCTTTATAGTTAAGCTTCCTAGAGAAAATAATTAAAAAAGTGAAGGTAAACTACAAATGTTGAAAAATGTAAGAGAGAGTTGTAAATGTGCATTACTAGTATAATGTGATGCCTTACAGTATAAGATTGATATTGTTACAAGGGTTTAAGTATAAAGAATGGAAAAAGATTTATACACTTCTTACAATATGTTCTCATTCTCCAAAGAAAAGAAAGCTTACTTTGAAGAGAGATTCAAAGAGGAAAAGACTTTGAATAATAATTGAGAAGTGTCTAAAATCTTTACCATTGTAGATTTAGCCTACGAATCCTTTCATGCACAAATATATTGTTGTCTTTTCTTATTTTGGTTGCCCAAAGATTTTTTCATGCATGCACTATATAAAACTCTAAATATTAAAAAAAGAAAAAATATCATAATTAATTTAATAATAGGTTAGGAAAAGTGAGATGCATGAAAAGAGAAAAATATAAAGAAAAGAAAAAGAGAATTGGATGTATGTGTCACATGGAAGAGTTATTAGAGTATTTCCTTAAAATACTCAAAGACATGTCACTTGTGCTTTCTCGTTTCATTTCAAAGATCTTGGCTCCAAGTGACTTCCTTATGTGCTTTACAATATTTCCTTAAATGTGAGGAGACTCTTACACACCACTCAAAGGTTTTTTAATATCATGTAGCTCACCTCAAAATCCATCCAAGTCCAATGCTAAAATTATTGTACATAAATATTTCCAAAGAGGATTACTTCTAGAAAGGATTTTTCCAAGGAAAAAAGTAGATTACTCTTATTTGGTAGAAATATGTAAGTCTTTATAAACATTGATTCCTACATAAGGCTTAAGTTATACACCCAAAGCTATATACACATTATGTAATTCTAAAAGAAGATTCACATGGAAAGAATAAATGTTATGAAAGGCACCCATCACCATAGCATGGTATATTAGACCAAGTGTCACAAAATACATGACGACAAGGTAAGGAAAAGGGAAAGGAAAAAGTGCAAGAGAAGAATAATGAGCGTATCATAGTACTTGCTAAGTCCAGTGTTAAGATAGAAGAGATCAATGTAGTACAATAGCCTAATTCTGATCATGATGTTTATATACTTGCAGTCTCTTTTGTGGATGAGTCACAACTTACTAATACCTTGTCATGTTTTACTCAATTTTGGTTTATGGATTTAGGAACTTTCTTTCATATGACCCCTCATAAGGAGTGGTTCCACTCCTATTGCAGTTTGTCTGGATCTATTTGTTTGGCAAATGACTTGGCTTTGGACATAGTTGGAATTGGTAATGTTCGGCTATAGTTTGGGTCAAGTGATATGTTTACTTTGCATAATGTTAGACATGCACCGATTCTTAAGAAGAGTCTTATCTCTACTAGCATACTGGACTATGAGGGTTATTTTGTTTCTTTTGGGGATTCTTCATAGAAGATCACCTATGGCAACCTTGTCTCGGCACAAGGTGTTAAGCGTGGCACTCTCTATCCCCTTGCTGTATTTGGATTTGTGGATCATGTTTTGTTTGTGGCTACAATTTCACATGTTTCTCTTTGGCATTGTCACCCTGGGCACATGTCATTGAAGGAAATCAAATTTCTTATCCATTTGCAATATCTTTTGCCTCCTGAATATATGTGTTTTGAGTCTTATGATCATTGTTTAAATGGTAGATAGATACACAATATGTATAAGAAGTCTAGCATTATGTATATGGGTAAGCCTTTGACTCTAGTTCATTCTGATGTTTTTGGACCTATGCCTTGTCACTCGTTAGGTGACATGGAATACTTTGTTATGTTCATTGATTATTTTTCACATAAGGTCTAGGCATATTCCATAAAGGGGAAGTCTGATGTTTAGACTACTTTTCGGTGTTGGCTTACCTTGGTTGAGAACCAGATTGAGTTTAGGCTGAAATACCTATGGTTTGATAATGGGGGTAAGTATGTCTTGAAAGAATTTGAGCCCTTTTGTGATGATAAGGATATTAAGCTTAGTTGATTGCCCTGTATACCCCACCCCAGAATGGTATGGCTAAGCACATGAACAAGACGATATAAGAGAACACCCATAATATGCTTAGCCAGGCATGCTTACCATAATACTTTTGGGTTGAGGAAATCTCTACTGTCATGCATTTGATAAATTGATCTCCTTGCAATGCTATTGACTTTCTAGTTATAGAGATGATATGGTTTGGAAAACCTCCATCATATGCTCATCTACACATATTCGGTTATAAGGCTTTCTGCCATTCACCCAAAGACAAGTGTGATAATTTGGATTCTAAGCCATGATGTAGTCTTCTATGAGGAGAAAATGCATAAGTAGCTTGAGCAGATAGTTGAGGTACGCAGGGTTATATTTCAAGAGGAGCCTCCTACTCCCATACAACCAATTGGATGACCTACACAATAGCACATGATACCCATGACTGTGATGTACACGTTTCACATTCTGCTTTGAGCTTAGTGTTATGAGCCCTTCATGGATTATATGATGGTGAGAGATGCATGAGAGCCTCTCACTTATAATGAGACCATGCACCATGGTGATAATCACTCTTGGGAGAGAGCCATCTAGTCAGAGTTTGACTCTTTGCAAAAAAATCATACATGAGATTTGGTTCCTTTGCCTAGTGGAAAGCATGCTTTGCCATGCAAGTGGATATACAAGTTGAAGAGTACCCCTAGACTTCCCAAGCTGGCATACAAGGCCAAGTTGATTGCTAAGGGTTTCAAGAAGGAGCATGGTGTGGAATGTGATAAGTCTTTCCTCCTATTGTTAAGATGACTAGTGTTGGCTTTGGTTGCTTAGTTGGACTCACCTCTATATCAAATGGATGTCAATATGACTTTTCTTCATGGGGACTTGAATGATGAGATCTATATGTAGTAGCCTAAGGGATTTGAGGTAAGGAACACCTAGTATTCAGATTGAGAAAGAGTCTTTACGGCCTTAAACATGTACCTAGGGAATGGTATCATAAGTTCTATTCTTTTATGCATTCACAGGGCTATACATGTAGTGATATGGATCTATGTTTATACACAAATAAGGCTTGTGATGGCAACCTTGTGATTCTAGTGCTCTATGTGGATTATATGTTGATTGCTGCGAGAGCTCATGATGAGCTAGATGCTTTGAAAAGCTAGCTCAAGAAGAGCTTTGAGATGAAATACATGGGATAATACTTACATATTCTTGGGATGTGTATTAAGTGTGATCTCTCTTAGGGACTTCTTGTTAATCACTAGTGTTAATGTGTATAGTATGGACGGTCCAAAAATATTAGATTTTTGAGAAAAACTAGCATATTTTAGATATTATTTATTGTAAATATCCTAAAAAGCTATGGATATTTCTAGAACATGATATCATGTAAAAAAAGCAAGTGGTTTTTAGCTTATTTTGGAGATTTAATACAAAAAAATGAAAAATTGGCAAAATCGTGCGCGCTCTGCGATCGCAATTTATAGGTAGTAAATAGCACTTCAAACATGGAGAAGGAGTAATCTCGAAGATTTCTAAGATAGTGTCTTGGATTTTTACCCTCCTTTCGAAGCCAACGAAATTATCAAAATTGTGATTTGAGCATCAGATTGCTGATTTTCCCAAGATCCCCTCCATAAAGAGCTCTTTTTCTTAGCCACAACTCTTCTTCTCTTGTTTAGCTATAAATATGAGGCATGGGGAGTAGTTAGAGAAGCACAAGGAGACCCCGAGAGGCTGCAAGAGAGAGCTAGAGAGAGGAAGGTAGAAGGATACCCCTCCAAGAAATTACAAGAAGGAGAGGGAGAGAGAGAGAGAGAGAGAGAGAGAGAGAGAGAGAGAGAGAGAGAGAGAGATCTCACAACCCTTTACCAATTTCGATACCACATGTTTTTTTCTAAAACATTCTATCCGAATTCAATAGAAATAGGATAAGTCTCTTAAGAAATACTACAATCTTAGAGTATTCACTTGGTAAATTATTAGAACATCTTATAGGCTAGAAAAGAATGAACCTTGAAGAAATTAATCAAGGATATAGTTTAATCTAGAAGCTTTGACAAAAGATTTTAAGACTAGAAATATCTCTAAGTTGAAGAAATTGACTTAAGGCCAAGAAAATTTGTTACAAGAATGTCATTATAAACCTTAAACTGAGAGGTTAGAGACCCCAAAATCTAGATACCCTAGGGGAAGAGCTCACTACGTGAATTTCAAAGGTCGATTGCTACGAGATTAATCATCACTTGAAAGTTGCATGAGTGTTTGAAGTCATAATTGTTTGAACACATCAATCTTGTTTGTGATTTTCTAGATTAGATCTTGATTGAATTAAGTATTGAAACATATATAAATTGAAGAGCCCTATACCTCCCCTAAGGATAGGTGCTAAATCTCCATACCAAGAGGGGATGTTTTTACCACCGTGAAAGCATGGGCCGACTCCGAAGGTGAGAGGTCTCCCAGTAGCAATCGTATTAAGTAGGAGGTGGTTAAGGTGCCATCATCTGACTAGTAAATCCTTTACGCACCTAGGAACTACTTGGTCCCCTGTATGGCCCAAGTTCTACTTGGGACACCTAAAAACACTAGCTATAGGTGGATGTGATCTTGGTGATGTGCAGATGCGTCGGATGAGACAACATGTGAAATTGCAATTTTTCTCCTGTATGGGCGGGAGAACACACATTATGGAACATAATCAATGAATGTTTTTAATTCTGATTGTATGTCCGTGAGTAAATTACACAAACGAACAACAGTGCACAATAGGATTCTTTTTAATTAATGAAGCTTTTTTTATATGTTTCACGTAATGTGGTAAGGTAATTAGATAACTAAGAACTTCCATAGAGGGAAGGGGTTGATGGATTCCCGACGAATCTAGTCCTATGGCAGGGTGGCCTCGGTTTGCCGAGAGGTTTTTCCAAAGACAAACGCTAGGAAGAAACTCTAAGAAGGGCCGATTCGCTGACTTGCCTAGGGTTTAGTCTCAGAACCTATACTATAACTTATCTTAGGGGAAAGGTACAACAGCTATGCCAGAGCACTACAAAGGGATTTCATAAATCCTTAGTTTGCTACTGGAAAAAAGCGTTATACTCCATGAACCAAGGGTAATGGCAGTCACTCCTTCTGGACAAGAAGCCTCTCGAAGGACACCTCCAGATGTGAGCTAGTTGTTGATAGGTGACTGATAGGTCAATTAGGAATCTTTAGGTCGGTCCTCCTTGGGTACTAGGTAGGACACCCCCCTTGCGGGGTAGATCTAGGGTTATAGAGCTAGACAAAATCCGATCATTCTGGTTACGGATGGCAACGGCTAGAAGTTAAACTTTGGGTGACTACTAAAACGTCACTTGTCACATAATAAAGGTGGGTACATTACATTAAAGCACAACGACCAGCAAGAGTAGAAAAAGTAGGGGTGAATATTGTGCATCAGCCTAACAAAGTGAAACAAGTGGGTATTGTGAATATGCTATTAATTTTTCATCGGATAATGACTCTAATAGCGATATTACTCACTGGTTATCCACCTCAGAAGAAATAACCCTAAACTGTTTAATGGTTTGAGCAAAGGAGGATAAATATCCCAAGGATGTAATCCATGAATTCAATTATTCATTTTTCGAAGCATGTTCTCGATTTTGTAAAGATGAGGAAGAAGGTTACCTTAGGGATGCATTTTTTGCATATAACAGATTGCGAATCTTTTCCTCTAATGATTTAGAAGAAGAGGAGGATGAGGCAAGAACATTTGACCTAGATGGAAATTCAACAAGCTCCTCAATAACTAGGGAGGAAATTGATACTATTGAGAATGATCATGAAGAACCGGAGGAGAGTTTAGTTATAACATTTCCTTACGAGGTAGATACTTTACCTTTTGGGTTTGAACAACTTCCAGTTGTTGCTAAAAGATCTTACTATCGTCATCTTGAAAAGAAAGAAAGAGAAGAAGAAATAAGGATAGTTGCAAACCTTTACAATAGCCCATATTACATGATGATAGAGATGACCCTATAAAAATTACATGGCGCATCAAACAAAATCTGAGAAAGAGATAGAGAGTACACAATAGATAAGAGGAGAATTTAGAAAAAATCTTTAGCTCCAAATAACTGATACAAAGATGGCTCTACAGTCCACACATGCACTTCCACTGTGAAGCTTAGATGGCAATCTAGACAGAAGATAGGTGAAGAGCTTAAGCCTAGCTGGAACAACTCTGACTCGGTGAAATATAGATGATGGGATGGATGTGAAGGGGTTTAGCTTTTATATCCCACAAAGGCAGTTAGGTCGGCTTGACCGACCTATCATATGAGCCTCCATTAGCTGTCCAAGGAATATTCCATTTACCATCAGGCCAGGGGTGCTAGCCCCCTTGGGACCCCCTAGCCAGGGGCTGCTTCCGCGGCCCTCAGACCTTAAAATAGGGGCCCCTGATAACTCCCTTACCCCGCAACTCGATGCAATGTTACTTGAGTTGCTACCAGCTTAACTACTTCGTCTAACCCAAAGATTAGACCCACAATGGTCATCTTTTTGCCATCAGGTCACATAGACCTCATCTGACATACAAGTCAGGACTCACTGGGCTCACATATGGCTTCTCCTCATAATGGGGGCCTTACAACTTTGAGCACCATGGATAATTGGTGGCATCTTATGAGGGTGGGGCATTGAGCATATCTAACAAACCCATCCCCATCCTTAAATAGATTTACGCAGACTTTTAATGAATGTCATGGTAATTATGATAGGATAATCAGATAATTAAATAAGTCTTTGGAAATAGAACATGAGGCAGCAATGACAACTGTGAATGATTGATGAGTTACAAAAAGATCAAAAGTCAAAATTCCAATATAGGGAGAGGCGATATCTAGAAGAAATTTCACTTCTAGAGATGTATCTAGAAGATCAAGAATCTAAATTGAATAATGATGTGCAACAAATGGAACAAATATCACCTATTCCTAGGAAATGCTTAGTTGGATGTGAGCAAACAAATGAATTGAATAAAAGGAGTAAATTTCTATCTATTTCTAGAATTGGCTTGCAAAAGAAAAACTCTACTACCTCTCCTTGGCTATAGCATTCCCTTAAGCGCTCTATGAGCAATAGGCAAAAGCCGTTTCATTATTCTAAAGGGCAACTAGGGGAATATCATAGAAGGCAATTGAAAGCAAGTAAAGCCCGCCTGCCAAGTATATGTGAGATAATATTACCTCATCCCAAAGAAAGAGTAATGGATTTTACTTTTTGTGGGGATGGAGTTGAACTAGAGCTTAGAGGGTTTGAACCTCTGGCACCTAAGGACTTTTTGGAGCTCAAACGGGTTATATACTATTTAGGGTGTCGGATTTTGTAAACGCCCCGAATAACGTAGTATGCTTAACAATTATGATATTTGCTTGTTTTCGAGATTTAATATAAAAGAGAATGAACACTTAAAGCTGAAAATGAAAATTACTCACAAAATTACAGCCATGAAAATGTAAAAGTAATGGAGACAAGATTGAGGGTTGAAGATGGGCAACCCCCCCCCGAAGGAATGTTTTTCTGCTCAACCCAAGTCCCTTAGGGAAGAGCTCAGTTACAATCAACCTGAGAGTGAGAAGAAGTAATTCTCACTCTCACAAGATCATGCAAAGATGTACAAACACACATGCATTATCTATTATGCAATGATAAGAACTGATTTCTTTACAGTATGAGAGAAGAAAAAGGGGAATTCAGCCTTTCTCCATCGTTGATCAGCAGTACATGGATAGAGCTTGCTTCTTGTAGCTAAAATGGAAGAAAGAGCTCAAGAAGGAGGTGCTGTAATGAATTTACAGGCTTGCTATCTTGTAAAACAACAGTGATAGAAGAGGGAATATGGAAGAATTTGATAATGGAGAAGTGGGGGATGATGATGGGGATAGATGGGGCCAGTTTCTGGCTATCTGTGGGTGCTGTACATGAGTTTACAGCAAAGAAAAATGATGATCAATGAAGAAAAACGAGCTCTTATTTATAGGAGAGGGGAGAGCTAGTACAAAAGGGGAAAGTGGAGTAGCACAAGACAAGTGTCCAGCCACATGTCATGAGATGTGACAAGTGGTGGGACACTTGGAAACTTGTGTGACAAGTGTCTTGACACTTGTCTCTTCTCTATGGCCTTCCTTTTTGGGTTGAATACTGTCAAGAATAGAAACAACCAAATTTAGTAAGCACAGTCTGAGTACAGAACTTACTATTTTTAGAATGACATCCCTATTTTTTAGGACTAGCACTTTTAGGTTAATTCGAGGCTCCTAAAATTTAGGGACCTCCTAAAATTTAGGGATCTCCTAAAATTTAGGGACCCCCCCAATATGGGTATCATATGAAAGCTTTTTCCGTGTACATCGCAAAAATGGTATTCGAATCTTCATGTGACTTTCCTATGCAAAGAAATGTGCATTTCAAGCTTTCAGCCCACACATGCACATTATACAAGCATTTCATGATCATGCCATCTTGTTAATTGTAACTGTTTGTTCTGGTGGATCTAGCCCACACTTCAAGGCATCAATCCTTTCTGTGTGCGAGTCTAACCCTGATATGCGTGAGTTCTAGTCACAGGTGCCCAATCGGGTCATATAGGTGGAAGTGTGAACTATCTTTTCTCTAACCCACCGCGTGGGTCCACCATAACCTGTGACCACTCATCAGTGGCCAGCTCCAATGCACTTTTCTTTATATCTAATTAGTGCAAAGGAAATAAATTTAATAAATCATTATATAGACAAATTAATGAAAAAGGATACAAATTCTGTTTCTATAGAGTTGTGACAGCCCTCTGGCTTTTATTCAGCTGTCCTCAGCTGAAAAGCTTCTTGATATTGTTGTAGAATATTTGGGTAATCCTTCATGAATTTTTCATCTACCCACTGTGCATCTGTTGTGGGTAGATTCTTGAATTTTAGCAAGAATTTTCGTGTCACAAGGCCACTTCTCGTGGTTCGATCCTTGAGAAACAAAATCTTTTCAGGTTCCAAGAGTTGCTCTGTTTCTTCAACTTCTGGGGGATCTTCAGTAATGGGTTCCTTTGGTTCTGGTCCTATGTAAGGTTTTAGCAAACTTACATGAAAAGCATTGTGTATTTTCCAATGAGTAGGAAGCTCAAGTCGATAAGAAACTTCATTTATTTTCTCAATCACTTTGAACGGTCCAAAGTATCTACTGGAGAGCTTTGGAAAAGATGAATTTTGACCAGAACCTTGTTTGAGCCTGCTTTTATCAAACTTTAGCAAGACATATTGACCTTTTTCAAAAGCCAAAGGTCTTCTTCGTTTATCTGCTTGCTTCTTTTGTCGCTCTTGGGCAACTTTGATAGTGGCTCGAACTTGATCCATTGTGGTTTTTAAACCTGAAGCAAACTCATCGGCAGCAAAAATCTTATCTTTAGTGCGAATAATTGGAGGAGGAATCACTTTACCCTGTACTATTTCACCCTGATATGCGTGAGTTCTAGTCACAGGTGCCCAATCGGGTCATATAGGTGGAAGTGTGAACTATCTTTTCTCTAACCCACCGCGTGGGTCCACCATAACCTGTGACCACTCATCAGTGGCCAGCTCCAATGCACTTTTCTTTATATCTAATTAGTGCAAAGGAAATAAATTTAATAAATCATTATATAGACAAATTAATGAAAAAGGATACAAATTCTGTTTCTATAGAGTTGTGACAGATTTAAGGTGAGGAAGATGAAGATTTACATTCATTAATCCTTAAGCTTAGTAGTACTCAATGGTCCTGGGATTTGAATGACCAAGAATGTTTGGAAAAGTAAAATAGAATTTTAAACGTCATTTCGTCAAACATTACATGCTCAATTTCCATGTCATCAAGAGCAAATTTCTTAGATAATAAGTTCTATAAATACCATGTTCACAGTAAAGTATAACATAAATTTGAAGCCTATCTCGCATGGCTTGAGTGAAAGATAAGGAAGTTATACCGGTAAGCTATTTCCTGATATATTGGATGTCCATATGATAGAAATGACTGAGGGTATTTAGGATAATTTAGATATTGTCCCTTTTAAGGCTTTACCCTTAGTACACTCTGTGAATGCGAGGGAAGAAGAACCATAACCAAGTATCAAGCATAGTCTACTTGAAAATGTATCAATGGAAATATCAAAAGATGTGCCTATTGTCCAAGCCTCAGAAAATAGCCTCTTTGTTTATTGAAGAGCCTGAAGTGGAAGTAGTTAAAATAGAAATGACAGAAGGAAAATATTTAAATCTAGGAGTTCAATTGGAATCTCAAGATTGAGAAAGGTTTGAAGAAGTATTACGAGCACATGTTGGGGAATTTGCTTGGTCTTATATTGACCTTAAAGGTATTAAAGCTGAACTTTTTCAGCATTATATTGATCTAGAACCAAGCACAAAACCCATGTGTCAATGCCAATGAAGAACAAAACTTGTGTGTGCAAAACTAGTCAAAGCTGCATATAGTGAATGGATTTCTCCTATTGTGGTAGTACCGGAGAAGAATAGCAAGAAAATCTGCATCTGTGTTGATTATAGGAAGCTTAATAGGAAGACACAAAAAGATCATTTTCCTTTGCCATTTACATATCAAGTACTAGATAAGATCGTAGGCCATGAGCTATATTCTTTCACGGATGGGTTTAGTGGCTACAATCAAGTGTTAATTCATCCTAAAGATTAATCTAAAACCACTTTTACTACAGAATGGGGTACATTTTCTTATAAAGTGATGTCTTTTGTTTTGTGCAATGCACCCGCAACAAGGGTTATGATTGCAACTTACCAATATTTTCTTCAACAGTGGTTGGAAGTTTTTGTAGATGACTTTTGTGTCTATGGGATAGCAAAATAAATGCCTATCCATTGGCGCAAGTGTTTGAACATAGTGATGAGGTAGGTATATCATTAAATCCTGATAAATGTGTTTTTGGAGTTCCAAAAGGAACATTGTTGGGGCATATAGTTTCTAAGGAATTACTATGGATCCAACTAAAGTTGCCAAGATTTCTGCACTTCCTTCACTAACAACTCTTAAACAACTTCAAGGTTTTTTGAGGCACCTAAATTATTATCGACGATTCATTTCTAATTTCACAAAGGTGGCCTCACCCTTAACAAATTTTCCATGAAAGGATACTCCTTTTAATTGGGTTGACGCTTATCAAGAAGAAGCATTTGAATTTCTTAAGTATAGAGTAATTGAAGGGCCTATATTGGCACCCTCGGATTGGGCAAAGGAATTCCATATCCATGAAGATGCATCTATGAATGTTGTGGGAGCAGTTATATGTCAAGCAGATGACAATAAGGTGGATCACCCGATTTATCACGCAAGTCATAACCTAAGTGATGTGGAAAGAAATTATACCACTGTTGAGAAAGAATGTTGATCAATGGTTTTTACGGTGGAGAAATTTTGACATTATTTATTAGGGAATAAATTCACTATTTATGTCGATCATGAAGTGCTAAAGTACTTGCTTAATAAAGCAGAACTTTTAGGTTATGTAATTCATTGGATGTTGTTATTTTAGGAGTTTGATTTTCAAATAGTTACTCAGCTTAGTAGAGCTCATGTTCTAGCAGATCATCTTTCTCAATTATTAACATCAGATAAGGAGGAAGGTGTGGAGGATGATTTGCTGAATGCATCACTTTTTATTGTGGAAACACAAGTTCCATGGTATGCTGATATTGCAAATTTTCTTACGCTATCCATCTAGTGTAGATAAATAGAAAAAGTGATCGATATTGATGCAAGGACACTCCTATGGATTATTAGGGGGTTACCTTTATAAAAAAATTCCAAGAGAAGGTATTTATCGTCAATGTGTAACGAGAAGATGAAGTTCCGATAGTTCTTAAAGCATTACATGATGAACCTTGTGGTGGCCATTTTGCTGGTGAACTAACAACAAGAAATGTTTTATTAGTTAGGTATTTGTGGCCTACTTTATTTAAGGATGCTTATTATTACTGTCAAAAATGTGATGTATGTTAAAGGAATGGTCATCCTTCGAAGAGTTTTGCTTTGCCTTTGACATTAGGCATTAGCGCCTTTTGAGAAGTGGGGAATTGATTTTGTGCGCCCAATTGATCCTCTTACATGGTATCAATATATTTTAGTTTGTACTGATTATATCGCCAAGTGGGTGGAAGCAAAAGCACTTAAGACAAATAAAGCCATTGAGGTGGCTAAGTTTATGCATGAGAATATCATAACACGTTTTGGTTTCCCACTAGAATTAGTAAGTGATTGAGTTTCCCATTTCTTGAATGGTCTAATCAATGAGTTAACAAAACTATATCAAATTAAGCATTGCAAGTCAATGCCTTATTATCCAAGAGCCAATGGCCAAGTAGAAGTAACTAATAGAATTATTTGTGGGATTTTAACTAAGACAGTGGCTTCTCATAGGCGAGATCTGGATGAGCATCTATATGAGGCATTATGGACCTACAGAACTACCTACAAGGTGACAATGCAAAATACACCATTCAACTTAGTTTATGGAACTAATGCTACATTCCCTATTGAGCAAGAATTTCTTACTTTACGAGTAGCTCTATCATTACGATTAGGGAAAGTCGAATCATTGAAGCAAGGATTTTCCAATTGGTGAAGCTAGAGGAGGAACGGCTATTAGCTTTACAAAGCTTAGAAGTAGTGGAAGTACATAAGAAATTTAAGAAGATTCTTGACAAGGGGTATATCGTTGAGCCCTCGGGCATAGCACGAGTAGGTGATGATTAGTTTGAGCATGTTGAAAAGCATTGTTCAAGGGAAACCACATACATTGATGGAATATTAGTGGATCATGCTATTGTGGACATAGGATCCTCTATCAACATTATGAGTTCAAATTTGATGGAGGGGCTGGGGTTAGAAATCAAAATAGATGCCTCCACGATTCTCCAAATGGATGATGATAATTTACAACAACATGAAGGTTGCATCACTAAAGTCCATGTGACCGTCACAAATGTGGAACGCATTTTGGACTTTAGCGTTATCACGTTTGCAGAGTGACTAGCTATCAAGTACTGTTAGGTAGGCCATGGATCTTACAAGCGGACTGTCAAGTTGATATACCTGCTGGCCGGTTGATCTTTGGAAGAGGTGCTAGACATGTAGTAGTAGATGCCTACCCTAAATCTCCTCAAAGTGAGAGGGTTCCTTTATCCTTGTCACTGGCCGATACATTAGATGCTCCATCTACTAGTGAGACGCCATCAAGTGATGAATCCAGCAAGGGATCCACTACAAAGTATATCTATCAAGTAACTTTGAATGAGACAATAGAGGCTCAAGAGAGGATAAGAGATGCTCATGTAATTGAGCTAGACCTTGGGATGGTGAATGATTCACGACCAATCAAATTAGGGTCCATGTTCAGTTTGGAAGAAAGAAAGGACTATATGTCCTTGATTTAGGAATTTCGTAACATCCTTGCTTGGAGTTATGACTAGCTGAGAGGTATTCCTCCTAGCTTGGCTATTCATACGATTCCCCCAAAGGAAGATAGCCATTCTATGCATCAAAAAGTAAGGTTTATGAAATTGCAACTGACCCTGAAAACATAAAGGTTATAGTCGTTATGAGTCTGCCACACACTCCAAAGAGGTACACAATTTTTTGTCATATTGGTGGGATCTTATTGAAGATTTATCAATGCACTGGCAAAAAGAACATTGCCATTGATGAACTTGTTATCTTTTAACTATATGTTTACTTGGAGTGAAGCATGTCAAATATCCTTTGAGGATGTGACAAAGGAAATTTTGGCTTAAGGAAATTTTGGCTTATAGGTGTTAAATAGACCTTAAGGATGTGACAAAGGAAATTTTGGCTTAAGGTCTATTTAAAATTGCTACAGCTTCCATTCCTTCTTGGTATGCACCTATAATGCATTATCTATCTACAAGGGGATTCGAGAATACTCTATCAAAGTTTGAGAGAGAAAGATTAAACAACAAGGATTATGCTTTTCAATTATAGTGGGTGTCTTATATCGGAAAAGAGTAGATGATATTTATCATCAATGTGTAGTACCTAATGAGGTACCATTCATCCTTAAGGAATGCCATGACTCAGCATGTGGGGGACATTTTGCTTGACGGCTTACTACCCAAAAAGCTCTTTGTGATAGATATTGGTGGCCATCAATATTCCAAGATGCTTTCAGCTGTGTTAAGCATTGTAATGTCTGTCAAAGACACGATGCTAGGGAAAATCATAAGCAACCTTTAAACCCTATTTTATTTGTGTTACCCTTTGAAAAATGGGGTATCGATTTTGTGGGACCAATATATCCTTCATTGACTACACAGAAGCGCTATATTATTGTAGTGATAGACTACTTTACAAAGAGGTCTGACTCTCGAGTAATAGAGAAGACTAATGCTAAGGAAACGGTGTCACAGTGCGTAGGGTTGAAGGTCACCACAAGGGTTTGACAGGAGAAGAATGTATGGGCGTTCAAGAGCTTAGACTCCAAAGATGGTAGAGATAAGAGAAGGATTGAAGGTTTCAAGCCAAGTTCTTGAAGATAAGAGACACCAAGGTGAAGGTAGATTTAGGGAGAGGAGTAGACAGAAGAGAAGGGGTTCGAAGTGATTGAAGATGTGGAAGAATACTCCAAAAAGAATTAGAAAATATAGAAGAATACTAATAGAGATGAAGCCTGTCAATTTCTTTCAGCATTATGAGAAAATATAACTCTAATAGAAAAAACGTGTACAAAATAATACCTTCCTCTATGCTGCTCAGATCGCCAATCCGATCCTTCCAATGGCTCCAAAAGGTGGGTTAAATGCCAGGGCACCTGAACAGAATCCTGTCATCTCCCACTTTCGGAGTGTTGTTTATTGCCTGAAAACAGGAATTGCACGTTGCACGATTTCACTAATCTCTCTTTTTACATAAAATCCTCTCAATTTAGATGAAAGATACATGCTTTCTTTTACATGTCATCCTAATCTAGAAGTTTTCTATAGTTTTGTAGATTTTTTACAAGAGATAATATCTAAAATATTAAAAATTGACTAAAATATAATACTTTTGAACCAAAGACACTAACACTAATGTCTAAAATGGCATTGGCTCTCTAAATCTAAAAGGAAGCCACACTCTAGATTTTTTTACACGACGTGTGCGTAGCGGCACAACATCCACCCCCTCCTAACCTGCACATCCTCTGGCATGTGCCAAAGTCTTACGGATTCGCAGTGTTAGAAGAAGTATCTTCTACAATGTCAATGTCTTCATCTTCTGCCTCTTCTTCTTTCTCTATGTATTCATGCTCTTGAATTATATTCAATTCTTCTAGCTCATATGTTGAACTTTCTCTTCCTTTGAAGAGCTTGATTCTTTTTCCAGCTATGGGTATCTTCATGCTTGTTCCATCCAATTCAGCCAATGAATATGTGGCATTGTCATGAATGACCTTTACCACATATGGGCCAAACCAACACTTCACCATCTTCCTAGAAGCACTGTATTGATTGTCTAAGCTACTGTCATAGACAAGTGCCCAGTCATTTTCTTAAATTGCTCTTGGCCGAAGTCGATGTCGCTTATCAAATCTTCTTTTGTTCTTTAGTCTTGTTGACTTTAGCTTCTCAATAGCTGCTTGAACATCTTCAAGCCTTCTTTCTAGCTGCCATATGCGCAAATTCAGCAACTCTTCTCTACTGATGCCTTCCTCCCAAGGTAGAAGACTCCATGTGAGAATAGATTTTTCAATTGGCATAATTGGTTGTTGTCCATGCATAAGTTCAGCTGGCATATAGCCAGTCACTGAACTGTGAGTAGTTCGGTCAGCCCATTATGCAAAAGGTAGCATTTTAGGCCATTCTTTGATCTTTCCTCTAAAGACTTTGCTAGAGCTTTGAGAATAGGTTGATGACCTCTTTTACTATTTCCATTTCCTTCAAGATTGTAGGCTAATGTTAAAGCCAAATTAATACCCAATTGAGCAAAGAAGTTGTGTGCCTCATCAGCATCTAACTCTCCTCTATCTGCAATTACTTTACCCACATAACCATATCTACAAAACACTTCTTCAAGAAAAAAACGGCAAACTGCTTGAGTGAATTTGGTTGTTAAGGCTTTGCCTTCAACTTGATTGGTTAGATCCTCTCTTGCAAGCACTAAATACCGCATATTCCATATTTCGGTAAGCATGGTTACAAGATCAATAACCCATCTATAATGTATAGACAAGGGATAAGCCGGTTGTAACCCATCTCGATGATTAACCATAGAATACATTTGACACACATAACAGGTTTCAAAAAAATGTGCTATGTCCCGATACATGTTTTGCCACCAATATTTTTCTTTGACTTTACTAAAGGTCCCCCATATGCCTCTATGACCAGCCCAGAGGCTTTCATGAAATTCCTTCATTACCTGTTGTTGCAATCTTTTGTTACTTAAAACTCGGGTAGGCGCTCCTTTCTTCTTCTTTGCGTGCTTCCATAGATGTCCTTCTTTAAGAAAAAAGTCATAAGCTTTCCTCTTGATATGCTTGAACTCCTCATCAGTCCAAGTCTCCTTCTTCTTCATTGTGCTCAAATATTGGCCGACGATCTTCAGCCAATTTTCTTCATAATCTTCTTCAAGGAAATGAACTAGAACTTGAGCAATGCAATGAGCATGCTAGCTTCTAGTTGACCATCCTGTTGTTTTCAACTTTGGATCAGTATATGCAGTAACTGAAAATGTATTTTCAGCAGCCATGGAATCAAATTCAGCAAGTATAGATTCTTCAGCTTCATCTTCTTCCATCAGCTCTTCTTCATTGTTATATCTTGCACGTGATAGCATGTCAGCACTAGATTCGCCTTTCCTACAATATGCTTTAATTTTGGGTTGAGAGATTTAATATATGCAATCCATCTTACCATAGCAATGTCGGGTGTAGAGCAGTTTTGGCAATCATGCCCAAGAGTGGAAGACAATCAGTTTCTACCACTACGAAAGCACCTATAAAGTATTCACGATCACACTTTAATGCTGTTACAACTCCCCACAATTCCCTTTTTAATTATGCATACCTTCTTTGACGTTCATTGAGAACTTTTGCTCCAAAATGAATTGCATACCTGTTACCTTCAAGATCCTCTTGGCCAACAGCTCATCCTATCCCAATGGGACTTGTATCCACAGTAAGGATGATGGGTTGACCATTTGAATAATCAGCCCTTTTGAGAGTGGGGGGGCTGAAATTAATAGCTTCTTTAATTTACACATAGTGAGAGTATGCTCCTTACCCCAAGAGAATCTTTGGTCTTTTCTTAATAATTGATAAAGATTTTCGACTATATGAGCAAAATGTGGTATCCATATGAGATAGAATACACATGCGCCAAGAAATCTTCTCACCTTTGAAACATTTGTGCATTTTTCTTGCATTCCGTTGATGGCATCTATCTTGATTGGAGAAGGTTTGCATCCATAGGGGCCACATAAATGACTGACCACTAGTACTTATTCTACTCCAAAAATTGACTTAGCTCCAGAAAGGGTAAGATGTACCTCTTCTAGCCTTTGCCAAAATCTTGTCACAATCATGAATATGGTTAACTACAAATGTCATGCAGCCATTTTTGTCAAGCTCCTCATTCTTTTCATTGATTTCACATCCCTTGATAGGTACATCATCAAGAAATGGAAGAGTAAGTTGTGGAATAAAGTCCCTTAAGACTTTACACATGACATTCATCATATGGACTACAGAGTTTGTTGCACCTTGTGGTAGAGTGCACATGCGGACCAATCCAAGAGGTGTCTTCATTATGGTAATGTCTCAGCTTTCTAATGAAAGCTAAAATTGGTCATATCCTAAATATAGGTCGCCCCCCATAGAATAAATTGCTCTACCTGCAAAAGCTTTAGCAAACAAATCAACAATTGGACCTGAACCAACATTTCGGATTGTGACACGATTAACAGACTGTAGATCTTGAATGAATCGTAAAGATCCATTTTTCTTGGGCACAGTAAACCATCGGTTTGAGTAGGGCGCTGAAGAAGGTTCTAAAATCTTCATTCTAATGTTTTCATTTAGAAGTTCCAGTAATTTAGGCAAATGCGCCTTTGGAACAGGAATAGGCTTAAGGTTCCAAGGCACATGTGGGACCGTAAAAATGACTATAGGAGCCACAATATTTGGATCCACACAGCCTATTTCACTTGGTTGAAATGCAAAAGCTTTTCCATGTTTCATTAGCATTTGCATAAAAGAGTGTTTTTCAGCTGGCGAAAGGAAAGAATTTTCACCTATTTTGAGCTCTTTTATACTTTCAGATGTGAACTTGTGACCAATGTTGGAAGGATCACAAAGACTTGGTAGATTTTGTGCCCTATCAGCTAGCCCTTCACTTTCAGGAGGCAGTGGGACTGCCACAGGTTTGACTTTCTTATCCACCGTCTTATATTTTGTCTCCACTTGCACTTCAACCTTATTGAGTAAACCAATGTCTTCCTACTCAACAAATTCTTGAATTGTTTGATAAAAATCCAATGTACATACTTATATGGACTAATTTTCTACCTGATTTTTTGCATGAGCAGTTGCATATATTTCAGCCAATGTGTCAGTATTAATCAGTCCAAAAAAATGCCCGAAATATCTTCATTTTCAGCCATCATGTCATAAGTTTTCAGCTCCCTTTTTACATGACATAAATATTTTCTTTCAGCCTTAGTCATGTCCGGAAGAGACTTATAACAACCCACACTATTGGCTATACATACATACAAATTTGCTAGAGACACAGTTTCTGTAGCATAAGGAGATTCAATCTTTTTACTTGATGCACTACCATAGCCTCCTTTTATAGTAGTGCAGCCCGAAAACCCTTGAATTCTTGGGCATTAGGAGGCACAGGATAATCACGCAGTCAATCTCTGTTTCGATGATGGTTAACACACACAGTAAGAAATTGGACAACTCGTTCATTATCCTTGCTTTAGATTCGAGCATAGGAAGAACTATCATCAAGAGCTTTTGTTTCCAAACGGGCTTCAGAAATGTAAGGTTTCCCAAGAATGATAGGGTAACTACAAGAGTCTTGAACAAAAAAGTGAAAATTGTCTTTTATGTCTCCAATAGTTACCTGTACATTAGGACATGCAGCATATAACTCTCCAGAAGATTTGTTTGCAGCTCTCATTCGCCATCCTGGATCAACATCTATGGGCCATCCGCCACTTTCATAAAGACTCCTTGCTATGACATTTATCTCCGAGAGCCATGGTCTAAGAGTGCAATACATGGTGTTTCTTTCTCTCCAATTCTGACAACTGTCTTCGTTGTTGCTCTTACCCAATACGTACGGGAGTAGTGACTGCTTGGAATGACCTGAGACTCTTCCTCCTCATGCATGTGCTGTAGACGGCCTTCTTTTTGAGAGGTGGGCTGCCCAACTGGTTTGGACCAGCCGACCATTGCAATTTTTGCATTCATGTTTTCTTTGTCTTCAGCTTCAATTTCTACAATTAATTCTTTAACTGCTTCAAGATGAATTCCTTGTGAAGTCAGCTTATCTTCATCCTGCACAAAAACTCGAAGAACTTGCAAAAAATCATGCACTGTTTCTTCAGTTTCATCACCAACATGTTGTTTTTTCCTTTTGATTACATTAATAATTACATCATGGAATTCACGTTTGGCAATTCCAAGAATTTTGCCTAAGGTGAATTCAAGTTTGCTTCCTAGAATTCGTTCTTAGAGGACTCGTTTGAGATCGGTTATAGATTCTATGTCAGACTACAATTTGTAGCCTGGCTACTTGCATTTCTTCTTTCCTTCAGTCTTCTTTGTTTGTGGCGCATCTTCCATCTCTTGATCTGGGGTTATATTTTTAGCAAGCTTTGGTTATTCAAGCATTCTTCTAGTTATCCATTTTGGAGGGCTAGAAGAGGAAGACCCTGGTTCATCTTCTCTTCTTCTCTTTTCTTCAATCAAGACTTCTTTATGATTGACGTCAGTGAAATGTGCAAAGGTGAAAAAAGAATCTACCAGTTCTTTCCAACTAGTTATTCCTCGAATGCACTGACTCGCGTTAGCCAAATATGCTTTGGCTGCTTTACCACGTTCCATTTGATCTAGTGTCTATATTCATACTTTAGATTGCACATTAGCTTTACATGATTTCAAAAGTCTTGATTTAGTTGGCTCAATTTGCAGCCCATAGGTAGCTACATCAATTCCTGCATAGGCATTCTTTACATCTAAATCTTCTAATATTTTCTTCATTCCACCATTGCCAAAATTTGGCTCTAGTGGAAGACCAGTTTCAGCTGCATGGATTTTTCCGTCTTTCCAGAAGATGAGCTTTTGTGCTTCAGCCTTACGAAAGGAAGAACACTCCCTCTTGTCATGTTGTTGGCTGTCGCACCAAATACAGCGCCTCTTAAATCCTTCTCTCATGGGTCTTTGAGTTGATGATCGTCCTTGTTCTTCAACTTTGACATCCAACTTCTCTACTTTTGAACTAATTTCTGTAAGATTCAAATGAAGGTCACGCATGCTTTTAATAAGTTCATCCATGACATCATTTTTAGAAAGAATAAAAGAAGAAAGAGTTGGTTGATTACTCAAAGGAATAGGGGATTTTGAAGGTGGAACAAGCTCCATCAATGGAGTTGTTGAAGTTGAAGTAGAGCCCAATCTTAGTTGCATCCGCTCTCTTCGAGCAATCATGTTAAGTGCATCAATAACATCTATCCATGCAGTCTTAACTCCTGATTTGGAGGTAGTATCTTCTAGGCGATCAGCAAGCTTTTCTTGCAGAATGGGATCTGTAGCCTTAAGGATTAATTCAATCTTCTGACCTTCCATACTTTGTTGGTCTTTAGCATCAAGTTGTCCAAATTTACTTTCAAACTCATGGTATAGAGTTGTTGTAGATAAACCTTTGTTGGGTTTTTCAACCCATTCAGTGAAACTTTTCTTTGTCATAAGGCTAGAGTCTTCTAAGAATAATTCTTCGCGTAGGCCTTTTTTAAATACAGCCCAATCCGCATCTTGCTAAAAAAGACCATGGATTCTCTCTTGAAGACCATGCTTGGCTAGTCTGGCAAAATAGCGACTCCATGCATGTTGTGATACACCAAAGAAGAGCATTTTTTCAACATATAAGCAAATAAAAATAGAGACATTTTGACCATTAAATTGTTTTAATTCATGCCCAACTTCCTCTAGGGCCTTGATAGCTGTGGAATCAATCTTCTCTTCGTCTTGCCTTTGTTGTTGTTGTTGTCACATTTGGATTTGTTGTTGCTGAATCTATTGTAGTATGCACACCAATTATTGTAGAGTATCTCCTAAAGAATCCCCCATCTTGGAGTTCTCTTATACCAACCTTCACGTCGGGTTGAAGAAAGGCACTCAAGAGATGGTAGAGATAAGAGAAGGGTTGAAGATTTCAGGTCAAGTTCTTGAAGATAAGAGACACTAGGGTGAAGGTAGATTTAAGGAGAGGAGTAGACGGAAGAGAAGGGGTTCAAAGAGATTGAAGACGTAGAAGAATACTCCAAAAAGAATTAGAAAATATAGAAGAACACTAACAGAGATGAAGCCTGTCAATTTCTTTCAGCATTATGAGAAAATATAACTCTAATAGACAAAAACATGTACAAAATTATACCTTTTTCTATGCTGCTCAGATCGCCAATCTAATCCTTCTAATGGCTCTGAAAGGGAGGTTAAATACTAGGACACGTGGCCAGAATCCTACCAGATCACTCCTTCTTCATCTCCACAGAGTGCTGTTCATTGCTTGAAAACAACGATCATGCATTGCGTGATTTTGCTAATCTCTCTTTTTACATAAAATCCTCTCAATTTAGCTGAAAGCTACATGCTTTCTTTTACATGTCATCCTAATCTAGAAGTTGTCTATATTTTTGTAGATTTTTTTACAAGAGATAATATCTAGAATATTAAAAATTGACTAAAATCTAATATGTTTAAACCATGGGCACTAATACTAATGTCTAAAATGTCATTGGCTCTCTAAATCTAAAAGGAAGCCACACTCTAGATTTTTTTACACGGTGTGCGCGTAGCGGCACGACAATGGCCAATTTCATTATGGAGCAAATTGTTTGTTGTTTTGGTCGACCTAAGGAGATAGTATCTGATCAAGGGACACACTTCTTGAACAAGGTTATAGTAGCCTTGACAAAAGCTCTGAAGGTTAAACACAATAAACCCCATATAATCCTCAAGCAAACGGTCAAGTTGAGAGTATGAATAAACAGCTTCTCGGAATCTTATCCAATATAGTATCTAAAAGTAAGAGAGATTGGGATAGGAAATTGTATGTTGCAGTTTGGGCTTACAATACAACATTCAAAAGAGCTATGGGCCATGCCCCGTTCAAGCTGGTATATTGGAAAGAGTGTGTTTTGCCATTGGAAATAAAGCTGCCCAGTATGCATTTTTCTCTCAATCATTTGTTGGGTTAGACTGAACCATTGCAGGAGAGATGTATTTCTCTTATGCATCTTGATAAAATTTTATTGCATGCTTTATTACATCAAGAGGTAGGGAAGAAGAGAAAAGCACTTCACAACCTTCGGGCTAAGAAATATAGATTTGTGAAGGATCTCAGTTGTTGGTGATGTACTATGATACTCGTCATGAGCTATTCCTTAGTAAATTGGAACCCAAATGGGATGAGCCGTATAAAATTGTACATTTAGGAAAGAATGGCTCTATAACCCTTTTAAGAGATTTGTAGGGAGTAGAGTTTAAAAATAAAGTTAACTTTAATAAATTGAAGCCTTACTACATGTAAGGGCTGACATTTGGACTTGGTACCTATGCAGGTCGTTCATAATTTAGCTTTAACTTGCAATAGGTACCAAGACAATCAGATGGGAAGAATCATTCATTATCTTGAGCATCGGTATTTAGAGCAATGTTACCACTAAGGTCGAGTGATTTGGTGGAGTAAAGGTTATCAATTTATTGAGTGGCAAGACATAAGATCTTTCACATGGAAGATTAGGGCCTATTGCCACCATTGTCAACGAATCCTAACTAACATTCCTATCGAGTTCAGTAGTGAGGAAGGAGGGATTGTACATGTTATTCATCCTCTCTCTTAGCTCAACTTTGATTATCATAAGTACAAGTGAGATAATTAATATGGTGTGGCCTCACTGAAGATTGGATCTATGCTTTGTATTTTGACAAAACTTCTAGAGGGCCCACTAAACATGTGAGTATTGGGGGTGGTCATTAAAGATCCTCGATGTATGGTTGTTATGAAAATGGGAGTGTATTTAGGACATTATTTTACTAATAGTATGGCAAAATACAAAGCCTTGATTATGGGGTTGAATATATCCCAATGTGGTGGTATCTGCCAGCTATTGGTGAAAGGTGACTCGTAGTTAGTGATCAATCTGTTGAATGGGACCTATAGTGTACGAGATTCCATCCTATGGATGTACTATCATGCAACCTTGGATATGTTGCATATTTTTCAAATGGTGACTTGTCAGTTACTTCCTCGACAGTGGAATTGCTTTGTAGATTCCCTCACCAATTATGCTTTTATTGAAGATGTATTTTTCAATCGTGGTCCAGGGGAACTCTTACAATTACATTCTAACATTATCCCATGACTAATTTGGGGTCTTCTTACTGACACATTATTTTGGACACCGATGGTGGCTAGTTTGGGTTATGAGTCAAGTAGCAATTGAGAACCTTCATATTTTGTCATGAGAGCATAGGATTGTTTATCATCATATTTGTCGGACACCCCTTGTTACTTATGACAGGGATTTAGTCAATAACATGATGCATTTAGTATAGGGAGTGTGGAGCCCTTATCCTTGGTTGGTCTCGTGCTATAGTTGAGTTATGTCAGGACCAATAATTATTTCAGCAGTACGCTACTAGATGGTAGTGAAGTGGATTATCTCATAAGGCCAAGATGGCCGTTTCTATTGGGTTTTGATGTTTGATGTCGTAAGGCCAAGAGGGCCAATCATTTTATGGTGAAATGTTATATTTCATTAGGCCAAGAGGGCCATGTGTTTGTTTGTTGTGGATGTGTTTAATGGTTTTCTCTTTTAGTGATTGCATCAAACAGGTTTGACAAAGTACTTGGAGGGAGCCTGTGCACTGCGCGAGAGTTTCTTGTGGCCATTCCAAGTGGTGTCATTGCCTTTTTGAGTTTTTCTCCTTAAGCTGATAGTGTTATATGTGTATGTGGGGGTTATTTTCTTTTCCTTTGGTTGGGGACCGGCAATGAATGCATGAAGTCCTAGGGTTTAGTTAGGTATATCTAGGGGAGGTTCTAGTAGTTGTGTATCTCCTATAAAGGCATTGTTAAGCATTGAAAGATCTGTTTTTGAAAGGTAGACTCCTAGTGACCCTGTTCTGCTAGCCTGCTAAGCAGTTGTTCTAGGAGTCTCTGCTAGTGTGAGGTAGTTAGAGAAGCCTGCCAAAGTACAAAATTCTGAAAATATATTTGAAAGTAAAAAATACAGGTGTGTAAAAAGGGGCTCTAATCCCTAAAATGGAAAATAAAATATAGAATTATCTTATGAACAGTTGATTATCGCCTTGCGAAGGCCTAGTAGGTTCATGGGGATGAGTCAAACCCATGGCCGCTTCCTTGTCTTCCTTGGGGTACTAGCTAGCCAGAATCAAGAAATAATGAAGGTTGGAGCGAAAATAAAAGTGAGTGAAAGAAAAGGATTAAGTGACGCCTCATGAGAGCTTGGTAGGTTCTTGGGGCATCGAGTCAGAGCTTGAGGCTGATGCCCTATTCTCCTTGGGTCACTCTACACTCAACTTTCTCCTTTCTACATGCCTGAGTATGGAAACCTTGACAGAACAATGTGTTAAAATCAAATATATGATGACTAGGCTATAGGATTCCTCACCTAGAAGGTCCTAGTCTAGTTATCCTAAGTTAGGTAGGTAGTTCAGCCACCACTAGGATGACTTCTTTGACGGTTCTGTTTAGCCAGTCCATGTTGGAGCAATTGGTTAGTGACTTGCTTTGGATTTCTATGAGATTATCCCTTGAGGATTTTTATGACTTGATTTTGTCAGGGTAGGGTGATTCTTGTGCTTGGTTGTGTATTATGTTTGTGGTAGCTTGATGCTTTTTATGATTGTTATTTGTGCAGATTAGTTCATGGGATTCGATGGGGTGAGTTGCCCTATCCCGTGGTTGTCGATGAGAGTGGATTTTTAGAGCTCATTTTGAAGCGAAAAAAGAGCTGAGAGGCATAAAAGATCAATTTTCCATGCAAAATGAAACAGTTACGGATCGATGAGCTAGATTTTTCCTAGATGGAGTTCGATGCTATGAACCCAACTAAAGTTGTCGATCGGAGTCCATTTAACCCCCCATTTTAATCCTCACAAGGTTTCACATTATAAAGTATCTATGTGATCCAAGAACCAAAAAGTGCATGACAGAGGCCAGATTTATAGATTTAGATGTCATGAAGCCGACCATCCAGTCCGTTTGCGAATCGGAGTTCATTCGGGCCTTCGTTGTTCAAGGAAAACCCACTTATGCCAAGTGTAAACATGAAAGATGGAACATGTTTTTTAAAGGCTTAAAGCCTTAAGCCTTATTTAAGGATCAAGGATTGAAGACACCAAAAATGAAATGGGGGGAGGGGGCACTATTTTTTTCAACGCCTCCAAAAATGATTTTAAAATGACATTTTTCAGTTGATGAAATTGAGAGAAATGAAGAGGGCAGCAAGATACTCAATTTCTTCACCATCCATCACTCCAGTAGTCTGATCACAAATTGACACATTCAATCAAAAGATCAGATTTTAGTGTTTCTCTCTCCTCTCTCTTGACTCCTCTTGTTGTATATTTCCATGGGTTAATGTATAAGAGAAGGAGGTAGGCTGAGATGAAAGATTTTGATCATGCAATGATGCCGCAGCACAAAGAGGCATAGATCAAGGTTGGAAGGATCATCAGTGGCGGCTATTGAGGAGTGTCATCAGGCCTTCAAATACAAAATACGTACGTCATAAAGGTGCGATCTCATTAGTAAGTCATTAAATACATTGTTTTATGATAAATTTTGATTGAAAGTGGTTGGAAATTATTGCATTTGGTTGCCAATGCTCTTATTTATCAGCAATGTTAAAGTAATTAGGAAAAATCAAGCGTATAATAATTTTATGCTAAACACGTAAAACCCACAACATTGCAGTTTAAGAGAAATTATGAGTTTTTTGGGTTTTGTCATGCATATAGTGTCCCTATGGGTTGAAATATGATAAAAATATTATTCTCAGTAAGATCAATCAATTTAAATTTGTAAATCAGTCAATATCAATAATTATCCACAAATAAATAGAAAAATAAGAAAAAAATAGAAAAAATAAGTTTTTCGCATCCAAAAAATATGAAAAATAAGATCTATGTTTGTGAATGTATGGTAGAGTTGAAGTATGAGGTTTAGACTCAATTCAGGCCTATCTCTATGTTAAAGTGGATTTTTATTGCTTTTGTGAAAGAAAAATACATGAAAAATATGTCTCAAACCTACCACTGAATGCATAACTTTAAACGATAGGGAGAAGGGGGATATTAAGTGCTTAAAATACACTAAATTTTGATTCTTTATTATGCATGGCATATAGGGTACATTGTTGTCTAAAATTAAATGTGTCTAGTAGTACGAGAATGCTCGGTACTAACCCTAAGCAAGCAATACACAAATTAGAAGAAAGGCATGAAAAAAACTATTTTTGCACTTTCACAATGCTGATTGTTAATGAATAAACTTCTTTTGAGCATAGTAGTCATACACAATTGCATTGCACGCACCATATGATATCATCCTGGATGCATAACAATTGTTTTCATGAACGATGATCTATGTTGAGTATGTGAGATACCCCAAGCTGTAGGGTTAGTGGTTCATTTCTTGGAAAAATATTCAATGAGGATTATCCATTATCTTCTAGATCGATCCATCAAAAGTGTGGAGCTTGTTTTCAAATGTGCTTTACGTGTTCATGATGCATCTTGGGGCCAATCCCCAAGGTGTAGGAGAGCTGTAGTGGAGATGCAATAATCAACCGAGGGGCACTCTCTTTGTGTGTGCTTACATGGTGTATTATAGCAATATGTTTAGGGACTCCCTCTCAGGAGTGTGGGGAAGGATATCTATTGGATTACAATTCGTACAAATGCAAAGTTATATATTCAAGGTTAGGGTAGCATACCCCTTAGACGTTCCTGACCGTGAGGCCGTGTGGAGTGGTTTGAGGTGAGCAGTAGAGGCCCGCTAGTGCCCTAGAGTGAGTGTCAGGCCTATTTGAGGTCCTGATAACAATGTTAATAATATGATACCCAAGCGTCACCCTCTCTTTTTGTTTCTATCTTTTCTTTCATAAGAGGAGAAATAGCCTTTAGAAGCCATTAGAGCATAGCTCTCTTAGCACCTAGGGCTTTTTTACATGTACTTAAAGATGTGATTTTGCCATAGATGATTGAAGGCAAGCACACCTTAGTGCTAAAAGGAAAATTGATATCTATGGTTTCCTATCTATAGTTTCCTATGTAGCAAAACACGGGCTTGGTGAGGAAGCACTCAATTGTTTTCAGCATATGTAGTTGGATAAGGTGTCTACTTGAGCAATTTTAGGTGCTTACAACTTGAAAGCATGTGCTAGCTTGGGAGTGATAGAGAAAGGCCAAATTTTTTGTATAGAGCTACTCAAAATAGGAATGGACAAAGAAGTTCTTCTTGCTAACACATTAGTAGACATGTATTCTAAATGTTACTCACTTACAAAATCACATTCAATTTTTGACAGGCTTCATGTTTGTGATGTTGTCACTTGGAACACATTACTTTTAGGATGTGCTAACCATGGGCTTAGTGAGGAAGTACTTGCTACTTTTAGAAAGATGCAACTAGAGGCAATAAGTTAGATTATAATACACTTCCACCTTGAAAGCTTGTGGCATTGTAGGAGCCTTCGAAACAAGCCAAGAGATAGATATAGAAATTCTTGAGAGGTGGTTGGAAAAAGATTTGGTTTTACAACCAATGCTTTGAATGATATATGTAACAAACGTGGGCTTCTTGCATAAGGACAAAAAGTGTTGAATAAGATTCCTATTTGAGATGCTTGTTCTAGGAATGCGCTAATTACATAATACATAGAGCATGGTCTTTTTGAGGAAACATTGAGATGCAATGAATAGATGCAGCTGGAGGGTGTTTCCTTATTATGAATGGATCAATTGAAGTATTATTACTAGCAACAATAGATTTCTTATTTTATAGCCAAAATAAACCTATCATTAAATATTATACATTATAAAATGTTGGGTTAAATACTTGGCTTCTCCTAAGGAAGTTATGCTTAATGGAATGTTAGATTAAATGATTAGCCTTTGTGAGAAAAAAAGTTGATAGATTGAGTCGTAGTAAGCTATTAATTTGAAAAAAAAAAGGGAGAGCTAGGCTTGACAAAGTTGAATAACCTTTACATTACCTTAATGATCCATATTCAATAGGGCCTTCTCCTTGGAAAAGATTGGTTAATAGAATAGTATGTCTTTAGCTTAAATGAAACTAGTATGACATTACCCCTTTTATGAAGCATTGAAAATCAATATAATTTAATAAAGGTTAGTTTAAAAGGAACCTAGGAGAAATTTCTTCTAAGATCCTTCACTATGGATTTCCACTACAAGATATAGGCCTTATACCGACGTTAAAAGCGATGAAAATGTAAATAACAAAATTTTCCTCCGTCGTCGGAAAAAGCGTCGTTATTGTTGGCAACACCATAGAATAGTTGGTATTAGCATCGCTATCAGCGTCAATATCAGTGTCGCATTTGTGACGTTGATACCAATGCAAATAGCGATGCTGTCGAAGTGTTTCGAAAGCAAAGTCGCAACAACCACAGAGGACTTTGAATAATTTCAGGATAGAAGATCAAACAGGTAAATAATCAAGATGAGAAAATGATCCCAAGACACTGTTTCAAGAAGAAGAAACTTGAGCAGCCTCTGAATTGTCAGAGATAGTCATCAATTATGGCTAATAAATCAGATTTCTGGCACTCTTTATCAGGAACAAACATAAAATCGGTGAGCTGGAAATTTGGACAGCACGACTTCTTTCTTCAAGTTAGTTTGATGGTATGGTTCAAGGACTAATGGTACTTAAATCAAGACAAAACTGATGACTCTTCATGAGGCATTGACATGCCATCATCTGAATTAGAAGAAAGCTTTGCAACATTTGGATGAGGGCTTTTCGATTCAAAAGCTTTTCAAGCCATATCTATTAACACCGTATGAGAGAACATAATTCCCAAGCTCAAGTTTCAGTTGTAATTACTGTTGTTATTCTCCCAAGAATGACTGTTTTTCTTCTCTTCTATGGACAGGTTGTTCTTCTTCTTCACACATATCTCCTCATGAGCTACAATAGAGTTGATTCATGTTTCATCCCTCCATACCCAAATCTTTCTGCTTTGGTAACGTGCCAAAAGGTAGTCTTCTTTGATTACACGAGTCTACACTCCTCTTGTCAAAGGATTTTCAGTCACCCCCCTCTGTTTCCTTGTTTCTTTCCAAAGGTCAGGAATCAAGAAATCGTAGGTCTTTAACAAGCAGTCAAATGTTGCCTATGCATATCATTCCCTGAAAACCAAATCAGTGTGTATATGCAACATCTCGATAACAGCTGTTGTCAATTGTCAAGATCCCTCCTTGCTTCTTCACATCACAGACCCTGCAAAGGTTGATCAGCTGTGTAAGAGCGAGGGCTGAGACATGGCATGCCTTTGGGGAACAAAGAAACGTTCAGGATCCTGACAAGCTGTGTCGAAGTTGACCAGAGAGAACCTTGAGCTATGTAAGCGAGTCAAGCGGCTTTTCATCAGACAAGCGAGCTCTGTTGCTTCAGCAACGCTTTGCCCTGGTTTTTCCCTTCTTCTCTTTCAACATCCGCAGGAGGCTTGTTTGAAATTCGATCATCTACAGCAGGCACGGAGTTTTTAGGCACTCTCACGGCCAACATATCATCGTCATATGTCGCAGACGTGTCCTGGAGCTGCGAGCTAGATGGCAAGTGGAACCGCCATGGTGAAAGATCTAGTTCATCAAGGATGGCTCTAAGCCTTTCTGCTCCAAGGATGCAGACCTTGCTTGCCCCGGGAACGATCTCGACGACCTCTGCTCGTACGTCCTCAGGGTCAAGGCCAGGCACGCGGAGACGTCTAGGCAGGCAACTCTCGGCGTACAGGGATGACGGAGAGCTTGGCCATCATCTAAGATCTTCATCGCTGGGAAGATTGATTTGCTAGCTGTGAGCCTGTGATAATTCTATGCGTTTTGCTCTGGGCGAAAATCTCTACGAGGGAGTGTGTTGTGTGTCAGGCCATGCACCCTTTTCTGACCAGTTGATCCAGCCATTGCCTCAGTACGATATCGATGTGGTCGACGAAGGACGTCGACATGTCCGAGTAGAGGTTCACCACTTGGGAAATGTTGCTATTCAATTCCTTGATCAATGTCACATTCCTGGTGAGATTTTCAAGCATCTTGGATTCATGATTCTGGTTGATCTCCCCAATAAGCACCCTGTTCTCATCCAGGATCTTATGTACTTTGCTGAAGCTGCTGTTAAGCTCTCTTCGTGTGTTTTCGATTGCAGATAGGGAAAGGCTTTATAAAGCGTCTCAGTTCGTCCTCATACGAATCCAGTGAGGAATTCCCCTCCTGTTCCTCTATCTTCCCTGTTTCTCCTCCAATCCTCTCTCTTGCATACGACTTCAGCACTCAGTCTGAACCTGTCCGCATTCAGAGCTTTCTCAAGCTTTTTCCGTCGTTTTCTCCCCCTATTCTGCACAGAGGATCGTCCTCCCCAAATCCATATTCAGCGCAGAGGATCGTCCTCCCTTTTTGCCTTCTGATTCCTCTCCAAAAAAATCGTATGCCAGATCCATCCATTCCCCGGTAAAATCCTCCAAGCTTGATTCAAAAACATAAAAACTCCTCTTTTCCCCCCAAAGCATGGCTCCTTTCCCCTTTTCCAAAAAAAGCCCCTATCCACATATCTTTAGAAGGTGAGGAAGATATCATTTCCAGAATTCCCTCTAAAGTTCAACCAAACAAGTATAGTGATCTACTATGATTGTAATGCCGTAATTATTTGTCGTCAACTTGAAAATATTTCGGCCCTCACATGCCAAATTCGCATGACTGCATGCACTCAACAAGCATGTGAACATGACAACATCCCTTTTCTTGCATACACTTGAAGAGATCTATGGCTTGGTTACCATCTAAATTTGTGCCACATCCTTTTATCATTGCATTAAAAGATGCAACATCTTGGACTGGCAGACTGTCGAAAATGTTTAACGCCTCGGAAAGGGAATCACATTTGGCATACGTGTCAACCAAAGTGTTGCCAATAAAAATGTCATTTTCAAGATGTTTCATTACAATTTCCATATGGACTTCTTGGCCTTTATCAACAACCACCATGTTGCCACAAGCTTTTAAAGCACAGACGAGTGTGATACTATCCAAAGAGATATCCTCCTTATGCATTTGTTTGAATAATTGTAATGTCTTCTCTCCTTGACCCTGTTCAACATAGACTGAAAGAAACCCTTCATACTCGCTACTATACTCATACGCAGAAAATAAATGTAATCACAACAACTAAGTATGCACAAAGTATCGAATCGCACACACAACTTTCGGGTGGTTTTCACACCTCGAATGCGCAGCAATACGACATCCACCCCCTCTAATCCTGCGCATCCTCCGGATGGGCCAACTACCCATGATCATTATCATCAAGATCCACAAACAAATCAATCTCTTCGTTATGCATTTCCGATAGATCAACAAGATTATCAGCCATATCATCTGTCTCTTCCATTGGAGTTTCTTGTCGTTGCTCTTCTCTTGAAAATTCTTCCAATGCATAATCCTCATCATCTCTTTTCTTGAAAATCTTGATTCTTTTTCCAGCAATAGGCACTCTAAGCACTGTTCCATCCAATTCTGACAGCTCATATGTTGCATTATCAAAGACATGTCTGACTATGTACGGCCCAAACCATCTTTTCACCATCTTCCGAAGTGCAGTATGCTGATTTTCAAGGCTGCTATCAAAGACCAATACCCAATCTCCCTCTTCTATTGCTCTAGGCCGCAAGCGATGCCTGCTGTCAAACCTGTCCTTATTCCTTAGTCTAGCAACCTTCAACCTGTCAATAGCTAGCTGAATATCCTCAGGTCTCCTCTCCAACTGTCGAATCCGAAGAGCTAAGAGCTCTTCTCTCGACAAATCCTCCTGCCAAGGTAAAACTGACCAAGTCAAAGCACAAGTCTCAATCGGCATAATAGGTTTCTGACCATACATCAACTCTGTAGGCATATATCCTGTGGTAACACTATGAGTCGTACGATCAGCCCATAAAGCAAATGGTAAAAGTCTTGGCCATTCTCCAATCCGTCCTCTGCATGCTTTGGCTAATGCTTTCACTATCGGCGGATGCCCTCTTTCACTCTTTCCATTTCCCTCTGGATTGTATGCTGTGGTTAGAGCCAATTTGATTCCTAGCTGAGAGAAAAACTCCCTAGCTTCATCTGCATCCAATTCACCACGATCCGCAGTGATCTTACCCACATAACCATACCTGCAGAAAATTTCCTCCAATAAGAACTTACACACTGCACTAGTGGTCTTCGTTCTCAAAGATCTGCCCTCAACATGATTAGTAAGATCCTCTCTAGCCAAAACAATGTATCTCATCTGCCATAGACCCATAGGCATGGTAACCAAATCAACTACCCACTTATAATGAATGCATAGCGGATAAGTCGGATGAAGCTCATCTCTATGACGCACTACTGAATACATCTGGCAGTCTCTGCAAGTCTCAACAAAGTGAGAAACATCTCTGTACATGCCTTTCCACCAATATTTCTCCTTGATTTTCTCATAAGTAGCCCATACTCCTCTATGACCAGCCCAAGGACTCTCATGAAACTCCCTCATCACCTGCAACTGTGTCTCTCTATCGCAGACAACCCGCAAAGGTAATCCGCCTCTTTTCTTCGGATGCTTCCAAAGAAATCCATCCTTGAAAAAATATCCATAGGCTTTCCTTCTAATCTTCTTGAACTCTTCATCTGTCCATTCATCTCTTTTGCTTAGTGTACTAAGGTACCTGCCAATCTGCAACCAATCTCCAACATAGAGTTCTTCTGTGAAAGCCACAATATCATAAACATGACAAACATGATCAACCATAGTGGCTGAAATTTCTGCATCATCCTCTTCTGCAAGTAGAGTCTCCTCATCATCATATCTGGCTCTAGATAACATATCTGCCACTGGGTTATCCTTCCCTGCTATGTGTCTAAATTCCGGATTTAATGACTTGATGTATGCAATCCATCTCAACATAGCTATATCCGGAGTAGAGCAACTCGTGATCATACCAATCAATGGCAAGCAATCTGTCTCTACCACAACTGAAGCCCCAATAAAGTACTCCTTGTCACATTTGAGAGCCGTGACAATCCCCAATAACTCCCTCTTGATTTGCGGATATCTCCTCTGTCTCTCGTTTAGGACTTTCGCCCCAAACCGAATAGCATACCTATTTCCATCTGCATCATCTTGACCCACAGCCCAACCTATGCCAAATGGACTAGTGTCAACTGTCAATACAATAGGCCTATCACAATTATAATCCGCTTTTCTGAGAGTAGGAGCATTCTGCAATAACTTCTTCAATTTCCGCATGGCTCTAGTGTGACTCTCATCCCAATAGAATTTCTGCCCCTTTCGAAGCAGCTGATACAAACAATCTGCTATGTGTGCAAAATGAGGTATCCAAATCATATAAAACACACAAGCACCAATGAATCTCCGTACCTCTGAAGTAGTAGAACAATACTCCGCAATCTTGCCTATAGCATTCACCTTATCAGGTGAAGGTTTCCTGCCATAATATCCACACATATGCCCAACAATGACAACCTCATTCACTCCAAAAACAGATTTTTGCCCTGAAAGTGTCAAGTTCACTTCTTCTAACCTGGCCTAAATCTTCTCACATGCTGAAATATGATCAGCCACAAAGTATCTGCATCCCTGCTCATTTAGGCTCTCATTCTTCTCTTCTTCTGCACACCCCTTAATGGGCACATCATCCAAGAAAGGCATAGTAAGCTGAGGTATGTAATCACGAAGGACCTTATGCATGGCATTCATCATATGCGCAACAGAATTAGTGGCACCTTGAGGCAAGGTACACATCCTCACAAGCCCAATAGGAGTTCTCATGGTGGTTATGTCCGTGCTTTCCAAAGCCAGCTGAAACTGATCATAACCCGAATACAAATCACCCAAAGAATAGATGGCACGTCCAGCAAATGCCTCTGCAAACTCATCCACAACTGGACCTATACCAACATTCCTGATAGTAACTCTGTTCACTGGCTGCATGTCCTGAATAAATCGGAGAGTACCATTCTTCTTTGGAATTGTAAACCACCTGTTTGAGTATGGTGCAGATGAAGGCTCAAGGATTCCCATCCTGATTTTCTCATTCAATAAATCAATCAGCTTTGGCAAGTGTGCTTTAGGCACTAGAATAGGTCGGAGATTCCATGGAATATGAGGAATAGTAAAGATGACCATAGGAGCAACAATATCAGGATTCACACATCCAATCTCATGTGGCAAAAAAGCAAATCCCCTTCCATGACGCTCAAGCATATCCTGAAAGCATTGCTTCTCTATGGGTAACAAGAAATCACCATTTCCAATTTTCAATTCAGCAAGTGTCTCTGCTGAAAATTTATGACCAATATGCTCCGGATTCCTCAAAATTTGCTGTTTAGCAGCCCTCTCTATTTGCTGATCACTGTCAGATGGAAGCAGTACAACAACCGGCTTCACCTTCTTATCCACAGTTTTGTATTTCATGTCAACCCTGGCTTCATTATGCTCTTCTGCATTACATAAACCTTGCTGTAAATCAGCAATTCTGCACTCCAATGGCTGAATATTCTCAGCCCTCTGCTCTATGGACTGCATAGGAACAGCCCCAAACTCTGAATGCTAAAATATTTCAGCAGTAAACTCTGTTGGCTGAAAATTTTCAGCCCTCTGTCTCTCTGAAAGCTTATCATAACCAGCTGGAAACTCTGTTTGCTGAATTTCTTCAGCACTCAACACTCTTTGCTGAGTTTCCTCCTCAATCTGTGACACAAAATCTACAATTTCATTAAACATGTCCAGGGATTGCACTAATACATTACCATGACAATTCAGCATATCAGTTTTCAGCATATCTCCCATCTCTGTCATCGTATCTGCACAAATCACACTGTCATACATCCCATCTATGTGCTCATCATCCTCCAAAATTCCTGCATTTTTCAAATTTTTCTCCTTCCTGCATATATACTGCCTGGCAGCTCTAGGCAACCTAGAAGTCTTCTGATAACTCATCGAACTGTTTGCTGAAATCCCAACATAACCGGAGGAGAAAACACTGCTGCCAGGAGGCAAGAACTCCAATCTCCTCTCCTCTGTACCACTGTCGTCTCGCGAAACTGCGGTACCTAATGAAAACCCGAATCCCTCACAGTGGGCAAGGGTGCATCTCTGAGAGTATCCCTGTTTCTAACATGATTCACACATACAGTCATAAACTGAACTGCTCTCATACCATCTTTACTGCGAATCCGTGCATAAGCAGATCCATCATCCATGACCTTAGTTTCCATGCGCATCTCTGTAATGAATGGCTGACCAAGAATTACGGGATAAGAGCATGAATCCTGCACAAAGAAATGAAAATCCTCCTCTACATCACCAATAGAAACCCTGACACTAGGGCAAGCAGCATATAAATCACCTGCAGTGTTATTGGCGGCTCTCATACGCCACCCATGCTCTACATCCATAGGCCATCTGTTGCTCTCATAAACTCCATGTACTATGAGATTAATCTCTGAACCATGATCAACCAATGCAACATAAGGCACCTGTTTTTCACCAACCTTTACCATCGTCTCTGTAGTTGCCCTAGCCCAATGGCTCCGCGAAAAGTGACAACGCGGTATCATGACAGGCTCATCAATTTCAGCATAATGCATAGGCTGAACCCTCTTCTCTGCCTGCGGAAAAACAGAAGCATTATCAACCATAACCTCATCATCATCCTCATCCAACTCTCCAATCAAAACTCCCTGTGTATCAGTGGTAGCCAATGCATGTCTTTTCCTCTTCAGGACCTCCTGAAACTGATCCTGAAACTCTCTTTTTGAGATGCCCAAAATCTCAGAAATAGTGAAAGTCACCTCACTGCCAAGTATCTTATCATTAAAGATTTTCTTCATGTCTGTAGATATCTCAATATCGGACATCAATCTGAATCCTGGCTGCTTTCTCTCTCTAGGCTCTTGCCTCTTTTCTCTCTTTTGAGCATCCTCGATCTGTCGATCTGGCACTGATCGTGAAGACGGTCCTGCAGTAGGTGGAGAAACAAACTCACCCCCTCTAGTCTTCTTAGCTGCACTTGGATTTTCTTCATCCCTCTTACGTTTCTCCTCAACAAGTACATCTGCACCATGAGATTTAGCCAAATAAGCATAAATAGAATACCTGTCAACAGGCGAGTCCCAACCTGTCTCTGATCTGATGCTAGAGCCTGCACTAGTCAAAACAGTTTGCTGAATTTTCCCCTTGTTTGCAGTTTCCATAGCATAAGTCCATAGTGCGGACTGAGTCTCCGATCCCTTCTCAATCTGTACTCCATATGCAGAAGCATCACCTCTAGCTGTCACATAAGAAGTACGCGCAGCCATGTCCTCCACTAACTTCTTCATTCCACCTTTACCAAAGTTGGTAGCAAGTGGAGCTCCTGTCTCAGTCAACCAAATCTTACCATCTTGCCCCCAATATACCAAATTCTGCCTCCTTGCATCCTGGAAAGAGTCACAATCCCTGCAATGCTGATGCTCCGTACTATCACACCAAATACATCTCCGATCTCTCCTAGGTGCACTAGGAGCACTCCTAGGTGCAGTAGGAGTACTAGAAGAAATAGTAGGCACAGTTGAAGCAAACTGCTCCTTCAACTTTCCCACTAACTCCTCTTTGACTGACTCAAGTGTCAAATCTGTGATGCCTTTGATTATGTCATCAAGAGAGGTAGGGAACCATTCTGTAGGCAAGTCTTCCATATCCTCCTCTTGGTCAAATCGAGACTGCATCCTGAGCATCCTGCCAATCAGTTTTAAGACCCATAGGCTTCGTGCGATCTTCAAGAAGCTCACCCAATTCTTCTTGAAGAGCAGGATCTGCAGCTTGCAAGAAAAGCTCAACTTTTTCAACATCCAATGCTCTTTGTTCAATAGCATCAAGCTGACTATACCTCTCTTCGAATTCTCGAATCAACTCCGAAGCAGCAAGACCTTTGTTTGGCATGTAGACCCACTCTCGGAATGACCGCCGAGTAGCCATACCAAAGTCCTCAAGGAAGTATTCTTCTTTCAAGGCCTTCTTAAAATCTTGCCAATGTGTATTTTGAATAAAAAGATCAGTCACTTTTGTCCTCAAAGCAGGTGTGACAAGACGAAGGAAGTACTTACTCATAAGTCCAGCAGGAACTCCAAAAAACCCCATCTTGATCTCATATGTCTTCAAATATGCCGAAACATTACGCCCATCAAATAGCTTCTTCTCACTCTCAACTACTTCAATAGCCTTAGTCGCGCTGTTTGCATTCTCCTGCTCCGAATAGAGTTGCCTTTGCTGAGACAACTGCTGTTGATGCAATTGTTGTTGCTGCTGCATATACATTTGTGTTTGCTGATTTTGGAGCTGCATATACATGGACATATTCTGCAAAATCTGTTTTAGATCCTCCGTTGAAGTACTTGACGCAGCAGTCATTGATGGAGCTGAAGTAGACACAGCTGCAGTTGTAGAAGAAGCTGAAATAGAGGCTGAAGTATCTCCCATCCTGAAATTTCTGCGACGCTTTCACGTCGGGTTCACCAAAGATGTCGAAGGGTTTCGAAAGCAAAGTCGCAACCACAGAGGACTTTGAATAATTTCAGGATAGAAGATCAAACAGGTAAATAATCAAGATGAGAAAATGATCCCAAGACACTGTTTCAAGAAGAAGAAACTTGAGCAGCCTCTGAATTGTCAGAGATAGTCATCAATTATGGCTAATAAATCAGATTTCTGGCACTCTTTATCAGGAACAAACATAAAATCGGTGAGCTGGAAATTTGGACAACACGACTTCTTTCTTCAAGTTAGTTTGATGGTATGGTTCAAGGACTAATGGTACTTAAATCAAGACAAAACTGATGACTCTTCATGAGGCATTGACATGCCATCATCTGAATTAGAAGAAAGCTTTGCAACATTTGGATGAGGGCTTTTCGATTCAAAAGCTTTTCAAGCCATATCTATTAACACCGTATGAGAGAACATAATTCCCAAGCTCAAGTTTCAGTTGTAATTACTGTTGTTATTCTCCCAAGAATGACTGTTTTTCTTCTCTTCTATGGACAGGTTGTTCTTCTTCTTCACACATATCTCCTCATGAGCTACAATAGAGTTGATTCATGTTTCATCCCTCCATACCCAAATCTTTCTGCTTTGGTAACGTGCCAAAGGTAGTCTTCTTTGATTACACGAGTCTACACTCCTCTTGTCAAAGGATTTTCAGTCACCCCCCTCTGTTTCCTTGTTTCTTTCCAAAGGTCAGGAATCAAGAAATCGTAGGTCTTTAACAAGCAGTCAAATGTTGCCTATGCATATCATTCCCTGAAAACCAAATCAGTGTGTATATGCAACATCTCGATAACAGCTGTTGTCAATTGTCAAGATCCCTCCTTGCTTCTTCACATCACAGACCCTGCAAAGGTTGATCAGCTGTGTAAGAGCGAGGGCTGAGACATGGCATGCCTTTGGGGAACAAAGAAACGTTCAGGATCCTGACAAGCTGTGTCGAAGTTGACCAGAGAGAACCTTGAGCTATGTAAGCGAGTCAAGCGGCTTTTCATCAGACAAGCGAGCTCTGTTGCTTCAGCAACGCTTTGCCCTGGTTTTTCCCTTCTTCTCTTTCAACATCCGCAGGAGGCTTGTTTGAAATTCGATCATCTACAGCAGGCACGGAGTTTTTAGGCACTCTCACGGCCAACATATCATCGTCATATGTCGCAGACGTGTCCTGGAGCTGCGAGCTAGATGGCAAGTGGAACCGCCATGGTGAAAGATCTAGTTCATCAAGGATGGCTCTAAGCCTTTCTGCTCCAAGGATGCAGACCTTGCTTGCCCCGGGAACGATCTCGACGACCTCTGCTCGTACGTCCTCAGGGTCAAGGCCAGGCACGCGGAGACGTCTAGGCAGGCAACTCTCGGCGTACAGGGATGACGGAGAGCTTGGCCATCATCTAAGATCTTCATCGCTGGGAAGATTGATTTGCTAGCTGTGAGCTTGTGATAATTCTATGCGTTTTGCTCTGGGCGAAAATCTCTACGAGGGAGTGTGTTGTGTGTCAGGCCATGCACCCTTTTCTGACCAGTTGATCCAGCCATTGCCTCAGTACGATATCGATGTGGTCGATGAAGGACGTCGACATGTCCGAGTAGAGGTTCACCACTTGGGAAATGTTGCTATTCAATTCCTTGATCAATGTCACATTCCTGGTGAGATTTTCAAGCATCTTGGATTCATGATTCTGGTTGATCTCCCCAATAAGCACCCTGTTCTCATCCATGATCTTATGTACTTTGCTGAAGCTGCTGTTAAGCTCTCTTCGTGTGTTTTCGATTGCAGATAGGGAAAGGCTTTATAAAGCGTCTCAGTTCGTCCTCATACGAATCCAGTGAGGAATTCCCCTCCTGTTCCTCTATCTTCCCTGTTTCTCCTCCAATCCTCTCTCTTGCATACGACTTCAGCACTCAGTCTGAACCTGTCCGCATTCAAAGCTTTCTCAAGCTTTTTCCGTCGTTTTCTCCCCCTATTCTGCGCAGAGGATCGTCCTCCCCAAATCCATATTCAGCGCAGAGGATCGTCCTCCCTTTTTGCCTTCTGATTCCTCTCCAAAAAAATCGTATGCCAGATCCATCCATTCCCCGGTAAAATCCTCCAAGCTTGATTCAAAAACATAAAAACTCCTCTTTTCCCCCCAAAGCACGGCTCCTTTCCCCTTTTCCAAAAAAAGCCCCTATCCACATATCTTTAGAAGGTGAGGAAGACATCATTTCCAGAATTCCCTCTAAAGTTCAACCAAACAAGTATGTTGAGATATCGAGCTCCACTCGTGATACGCCAGGGTGACCGTTGTATATTTATGTCACCGACTTGTCAGTTGCAGATGCGGTTGGTACACCGCCCATGAATAATAGCTACATGATAGCTATCCTTATCTACTCTAGTTCGTGGCTCAGTTAGTATGCCACCTTAGTTAGTTGAGTTTGGTTTGAGACCCATATATAGGGTTCTTCTATTTCTTTGTACTAGAGTTCTTTTGGCTTACACAACTAAGAAGAGGAAAACTGTTTTCAGCCTCCACCCTTGTGTGTCTTCCCCCATTGTGCAAGCAAGAAAGCTTCAAGCGAGACTCCTTCCTTCTCTCCCACAATCTTGACATGGTATCAGAGCCTTGTTCGTGGTAAGGAGCTCAAGAAAGCAAGCCAAGCTCGCGGTGGTCTGGTAAGAGGAGCAGTGTTGCTTTCATTTCCTGTTTTGGGAGCAGATCTCTGCAGGTAGCACAGCCGGAAATTGCAGGAGTGCATTGTCTCAGGTTGAGACGCCCTTCGCGGTGAAGCAAGAGGGCAGTATATGCTGCGGGAAAGGGCTTTAGCCCTTGGCGACCTTGTTTTTTTGATTTGAGGCCATTTCGGGGCCTGTTTTGCAGACGGAAGTTTTCTGCACGCACTCAAGAAAAGGCTCAATTTTATGCTGTGCGACCACTGTTCTACAGGTCGGTGAAAAGTTACTGTAGAAATTGCATCGTATGCTTGTGCGCAGAGACATTGGGAGTTTCAGAATCATCCTTGGTTCCTGTTTATGCAAAATCGTCACTAGGAAGTGACTGTGTGGTCAAATACCACTTTCGCCAGTTTTGCAGATTTGCCCTTGTGAGGGTGAAGCTGTGTTTTTTGCAGTGACAGAATTTCTTGCAGTATTCTGTAATGGCGTCTGATTCTCTTTCACAGATTGTCACTGAAAAGCTTGACAAGAACAACTTCCAGGCATGGAAGTTTAGAATGACGAATTTCCTTATGGGAAAAGGATATTGGGAATTTGTTGCAGGAAATGAAGAAGAACCAGTTCTTCCTGATGTTCCCAATCAACAACAAATGCAGGCATTTAAAACATGGCATGAGAGAGCCAGGAAAGTTATGTATTGGCTGTCTATCAGTATTTCAGACTCTATGATTGTGCATATTCAGGATGCAAGTACGCCAAAGGAGGCATGGGATACTTTGTCAAAAATGTATAGCACAAATACGCAAGCCAGGAAAATGCAGCTCAAGCAAGAGTTGCATAATGTGTAAAGAGAAAGTATGAGCATCAACGACTACCACATGAAGGTGAAGAAGATTGCAGATGCACTTGCTTCCATTGGGTCGCCAGTGGAAGATGATGATTTAGTTTCCGTGACCTTGAATGGTCTAGGAAAGGATTATGCACAGTTTCGGACATCCATTTCAGTTCGTGAAAGATTTCCTGATTTTGAGGAGTTGATTGCTCTTCTAATTTCTGAGGAACAGAGAAATGGTGGTGCATCTTCTTCAGGAGGAACTTCAAAAGAAGCTGTCTTCTACTCAAATGCTGGAAGAGGTAGAGGCAGAGGTAGAGGAGGCCGATTTGGAGGCCGTGGCAGAAATCAGAATATGCAGCAAACTCAAGAAAACCAGTCCTATGGAGGAGGACGTGGTAACTCTAGAGGCAGGGGGAGCCAAAGAGGTCATGGTGGATGGCAAAGAGGCCAAAATGCAAACAGTAATGTTGAATGCTACTACTGTGGTAAAATGGGTCATATGGCTAAAGACTGCTATAAAAAGCAGAATGACATCATGAATGGAAAACTGCAACAAGGGAATTATGCATCTTCTAGTAGACAGGGTGATGACAGAAATGAGCATTTGTTCATGGTGCAGCACATGAACAATTCTATGACAAGTGCAGAAGAAAGCAATGATGTATGGTATGTTGACTCAGGTGCATCAAACCACATGACAGGTCATGCAGAATGGATGGAGGATGCAAGGAAAATGGAAAAACCAGGATTTGTGGAGACTGGTGATGATACTGCACATCCTATTGTGCAGATTGGAAAAATTTCCTTGTCTATGCAGGGTGGGAAAAAGAAATACCTGTCCGATGTATTTCATGTCCCGAATATCACCAAGAATCTGGTTTCAGTTGGTCAAATGGTTGAACAGGGCTTGCAGGTCAGATTTAATCCTCATGGATGCTTTGTTGAGGATATGAAAAATAAAGGTCGCTTGATAGCAAAAGGAAAGAAGAAGGGCAGAATGTTTACATTGGATGCAGACATGTCTGAATTGAGTGCAGCAATGTTTGCACATGGGACCGGTGTAGTTGCAGATATTGATATCTGGCATAAACGCATTGGTCATGTTAATGTACAGCGACTTAAATCAATGCAGGCCCAAAATATTGTTGCAGGATTGCAAAAATTCAAGGTTGCAGAAATGCATAAGGTATGTGAAGCCTGTCAGTTTGGAAAACAGGCAAGGAAACCATTTCCTAGACATGTTCAAGAGAGTGAGAAGCCATTGGAATTAATTCACTCTGATGTGTGGACAACTAAAGCTGCATCTCTTGGAGGCTGTCATTATTTTGTCAGTTTTATTGATGACTATAGCAGAAAAGTTTGGGTGTATTTTATGAAAAAGAAAAGTGAAGTTTTTGGGCATTTCAAAACTCTTAAAGCTATGGTTGAAAAAGAAACAGGCTTGCAGATAAAATGCCTAAGGTCAGATGGAGGGGGAGAGTACCTCTCAAATGAGTTTGCAAAGTTCTTGCAGGAGCATGGCATAAAGCAGCAATATTCATGCAGTTATACCCCACAACAAAATGGAATTGCAGAAAGGAAAAACAGGCATATTGGAGAGGTATCTCGTGCCATGCTCAATGAAAAAGACTTGCCAGATTTTTATTGGGCTGAAGCAGTTGCTACAGCAGTCTACATAATGAACAGGACTCCCACTGCAGCAATACATGGAATGACTCCAGAGGAGAGGTATACTGGTAGGAAACCAGATATTTCTCATTTGAAAATTTTTGGTTGCATTGCCTATGTACATGTGCCAGATGAGCTGAGATCCAAGTTGGATCCAAAAGCTGAGAAGTGCATCTCTATTGGTTACTCTATGCAGCAAAAAGGGTATAGATGCTATAACCCTTCTACTCGTAAGTTTACAGTGAGCAGAGATGTTGTTTTTGATGAGATGAGTAGCTGGTATAAACCAGTAAATGTGATTGATGATGAAGATGCACAAAATGGTAATGCTACACAGAATTCACAGCAGCAGTCACAAAATATTAGTGGACCTGGAGCGTCCTCTAGCAGTGGTTCACATTCTTCGCCATGGACAGGCAGATTGAGATCAAGAGAATCTTCTCAAAGCAATGCAGATAGTGGTATGCAGGTATCACGAAAAGGAAAAGAGAAGGTTGATCAGCCCATGTTTGATGTGAATGCAGGTCACTCTTATGTGGATGGTGAATCGAGTGGCTCAGAACAGAGCATTGATGATGAGTTGGGTATTCCTTCTATTGTTACACCTGGAGTAAGGAAGACCAGGGATGTTTTGAGAGCACATGGGAGTGAACCTACTTTGCGCAGGTCTACAAGAGCTAGGTATCCTGTGGATAGGCTGAAATATGATGGATTTACAGCCATTCACTATGCATATATGGTCAAAGTGATACAGGAACCAGAACCCACATCTTTTGAGCAAGCCATGGGAAAAGAAAAATGGGAGAAAGCCATGGATGAAGAAATGGATGCCTTGGAAGCAAATGCTACATGGGAGTTAGTACCTTTGCCTAAAGGTAAGAATGCAATTGGTTGTAAGTGGGTTTATAAGGTGAAGCACAATGCTGATGGTTCTGTGAACAGATACAAGGCAAGATTAGTAGTCAAGGGGTATGCACAAACATATGGCATTGACTATGAAGAAACATTTAGTCCGGTTGCAAGGATGGCAACCGTAAGAGCAGTCATTGCTATGGCTGCATCAAAGGGATGGTCTTTACATCAGATGGATGTAAAGAATACCTTCTTGCATGGTGATTTGCAAGAAGAGGTCTATATGGAGCAGCCACCAGGTTATGTGCATGTTGTTCATCCTGAGTTTGTTTGCAGGTTGAAGAAAGCCTTGTATGGCTTGAAGCAAGCACCTAGAGCATGGTCTGACAAGATAGGACAGTATCTTGTCACTATTGGCTTTCAGATTTCCAAGGCAGATTTCTCACTTTATGTGAGAAAAACAGAGAAAGGTATTATGCTGCTTGTCATTTATGTTGATGATTTGATTATGACAGGTGATAGTGATGAAGATATCCTTCATGTGAAAATGCTATTGAAGCAGAAGTTTGAGATGAAGGATTTGGGAGAGCTGCGTTATTTCTTGGGCATTGAGGTGATTAGAACACCAAGTGGGATACAGCTCTTGCAGAGGCAGTATGGATTGGACATGCTGTCCAAATATGGGATGACAGGCTGTAAGCCTATTTCAGTTCCTTTGGAGCAAAATGTGAAGCTGAGCACAGATGCAGGTGAGCTTCTAGAAGACCCTACTATGTACAAACGCATAGTAGGAAGTTTGATTTATATGACTATTACCAGGCCAGATTTGAGCTATGCTGTTGGATTGGTAAGTCAGTTTATGCAGGCTCCAAGGAAACCACATTTGGATGCGGCTAGACGCATACTTAGGTATGTGAAGTCCACATTGCAGTATGGACTATTTTATGAGACTGGGGTTCAGATACAGTTGCATGGATACACTGATGCTGATTGGGCTGGTAGTATTTCTGATAGACGATCTACCAGTGGATATGTATTCTCTTTTGGGAGTGCTGCAGTCACTTGGAGCAGCAAGAAACAGCCTACAGTTGCCTTGTCGAGCACAGAGGCTGAGTACAGGGGTGCAGCAATGGCTGCATGTGAGGTAGCTTGGTTGCATAAGCTACTTTATGATATGCATCAGTCTACAGATGGGCCAGTTGTCATTTATTGTGACAACATGAGTAGTATACACTTGGCAAATAACCCAGTCTATCATGCTAGAACAAAGCACATTGAGGTGCATTATCACTATGTGCGAGAGAGGGTTTTACTAGGTCTTATTGATCTAGTTTATGTCAGCACAGAGGATCAGGTAGCTGACATATTCACGAAGGCATTGGGCGCAGAGAAGCTGCGCAAGTTCAGAGACCTGCTTGGTGTGCAGGAATTGGGATTGAGCTCGAGGGGGAGTGTTGAGATATCGAGCTCCACTCGTGATACGCCAGGGTGACCGTTGTATATTTATGTCACCGACTTGTCAGTTGCAGATGCGGTTGGTACACCGCCCATGAATAATAGCTACATGATAGCTATCCTTATCTACTCTAGTTCGTGGCTCAGTTAGTATGCCACCTTAGTTAGTTGAGTTTGGTTTGAGACCCATATATAGGGTTCTTCTATTTCTTTGTACTAGAGTTCTTTTGGCTTACACAACTAAGAAGAGGAAAACTGTTTTCAGCCTCCACCCTTGTGTGTCTTCCCCCATTGTGCAAGCAAGAAAGCTTCAAGCGAGACTCCTTCCTTCTCTCCCACAATCTTGACAAAGTATAGTGATCTACTATGAGTGTAATGCCGTAATTATTTGTCGTCAACTTGAAAATATTTCGGCCCTCACATGCCAAATTCGCATGACTGCATGCACTCAACAAGCATGTGAACATGACAACATCCCTTTTCTTGCATACACTTGAAGAGATCTATGGCTTGGTTACCATCTAAATTTGTGCCACATCCTTTTATCATTGCATTAAAAGATGCAACATCTTGGACTAGCAGACTGTCAAAAATGTTTAACGCCTCGGAAAGGGAATCACATTTGGCATACGTGTCAACCAAAGTGTTGCCAATAAAAATGTCATTTTCAAGATGTTTCATTACAATTTCCATATGGACTTCCTGGCCTTTATCAACAACCACCATGTTGCCACAAGCTTTTAAAGCACAGACGAGTGTGATACTATCCAAAGAGATATCCTCCTCATGCATTTGTTTGAATAATTGTAATGTCTTCTCTCCTTGACCCTGTTCAACATAGACTGAAAGCAACCCTTCATACTCGCTACTATACTCATACGCAGAAAATAAATGTAATCACAACAACTAAGTATGCACAAAGTATCGAATCGCGCACACAACTTTCGGGTGGTTTTCACACCTCGAATGCGCAGCAATACGACAACGCTGATAATGACGCTCTGCGATGCTAATAACGACGCAAATAACAACGTGTGCAGGTAAATTTGCGATGCTAATAGCGACGGTAACACGGGAAAAATTTTTGTGGGCTGCCCTGCCATATATAGCACTGTGTGCTTTATTTGGGCCATACAAAATAGTTTCTGCACTGTGTACAAGGCTCGTGTAAACAAAAACAAAGTGTACTCAAATCATAACACTAATACATGAAATAAATGCATGATTACATAATGAAAGCGACTGGTACAATCATGACAAGATATCACTACTATATAGAAAATGTATACACAGATTAAGTGACCAAAAAAGAAGGATGTGTAAGCTCCAAGGATCCAAGGGCGAGCTACATATCCTCGCCATCCGAAAGCTCGTCCCGCCGCAAAAAGGAGCATCGAATGGACTCTGCAAAGAAAGAAACAACTACACATCAGTCCACCATACAATAATGCATTCTAATTAAACATGGTAATTACGGACAAGAAAGATGAGTGATTTACAGGGCCGCCACATCTATACAATCAATCGATCAATGCAGTGAGACCGTGCCTCTCTACATATCAAGTCTCAAGGCTGGTCGGATCGCGATTTGTAATGGAGTGCTGCAAAGAAAACAAAATACTAATTGTTAGAAACATGATTGTCAGTACAAAGGGTATTGCAAAAAAATAAGCAAGCAAAACAAAAGAAAAACTTACAAAGTCCTCCAGATATGTCCTGTGGCTGCCACTCCCAAGATGATGGACCACTCTGGCCTCTAGTTGTGTCCTCGTCGCCTCACGCTGTTGACTCTAATGTCCTAGAGAATCTATACCCTCCTCCCTCAGTCGACGCCAGTCGTCCGCTCTAGCCACTCGAGCTTTGCAGCCCCGCTCTTGAGTGCCTTGCGTATGTCCGATCGTCTATATGTACGCATGCAGTCCATCATCCAGCCCGTAGAAAATCTATCTGTTGTGGGCTGGAACCGGAAAATCCTCATGCAAGGATGCTACTATATGTAGTCCTTACTCCCCTCCGGTATGTTTTTCCAATGATCTAAGATGTTGTGCCAAAAAACTTTTTGGCACAACTCTCTCATGCGAGCCATCACCCTCCTCTCCTCATCATTCATGATGATGGCTCTTTACCTATCATCGACAAGATAGGCATATCTCTCTGGGGTATGCCTAAGATGGGTCCTCTCCCACCTGTATCCACACTCCTGGGCATATCTAGGAGACCCCTGTACATCCGGTGTACCGACCGGGGTAGTATCTATCGGTGTAGCACCTATAGGGGTGCCACCTATAGTAACTGGAGTAGACATCCCCACAGGTGTGACAAATCTTGGAGGTGATGCAACTCCAACAGAATGACGAGACGGAGACACCGCATCCGTGCCTCCACAGCAACCACCTGAGCCACGCTCCTTGGAACCGTCTCAAGAGCGAGGAGTTGCATATGTATCCCTGCCGACTGCAGGCTCACTGCCTCCGTATCTCTACAGCATCCCCCTGACCCTGAAGCACTCCCTCCCTCTGGTGGCCTAAGTCTGGAGCGTCGACCTCATCTGCTCGAAGCTGAAGCATCTGATCGTGCCAAAGTAGATCTAGTAGAGCGACTTGATGATGTCCGAGACAGCTCCTGGTCCGTCATGTCTCTAAATCTTGCCATCTGATCTGGAGACATGCGCGTGAAGATATCCTGCAACTCCTCATCGCTCATCCCTCGACTCATCCTGAAAAGGTCACCTGCACAAACAAAAAATGATGTTAGCATAACCAATTTAAATCATACAAAGCACGGTAATATAAATCCTTAAAAAATGATTTCACTTAAAATGCATATCTTATGTAGCCTTATAAGCAATTAGTCAACGAATTGAGTAAGTGGATGCTCCAAGTATGAAATACCCTATGGTCCCATGTCAATCTCCTGACACAACTTCGCATACACTGGAAGGTCGATAGACATGTCACCACAAAAGGATGAGTCCACCTCGTTCTCAAAGAATTGTTGGACTCCTGTATTTCCATCATTGTTAGCCGACGTTGGCTCCTCTACATGCTCCAAGCTTTCGGTGGCCTCCACCCCTTGCAATATCGACCCCTCTATTTGCATATTGTCCTTATCTATACTCGGAACATCGCTTTGATCATATACTCTCGCACTTCGGGGAGCTGAAGGTATAACATACCACCATCGAGGTTGTCGGTAGTTTGGATAGAAGATTACATGTTCACAAACACGTACAAGAGAGATTAAACTATTGTAACATGTACCATGTCATAATACAATTAACAAACAAATGAGTTCATGCACATGTTCACAATGGGCCGGCAACACAAACGTGTTGCGCAAATCCGTCCATTTTTTTTGGAATCTATTTCGAGAAATCCAGATGGACCTCGTCAAACTGTTGCTCCAACTTCTTCGAGTACCACTTTGAACCACTGCACATCGAATAGTATCATGGAGAAGCTACAGTAATCCACCGTAACAATTGTTGAGATATCGAGCTCCACTCGTGATACGCCAGGGTGACCGTTGTGTATTTATGTCACCAACTTGTCAGTTGCAGACGCGGTTGGTACACCGCCCATGAATAATAGCTACATGATAGCTATCCTTATCTACTCTAGTTCGTGGCTCAGTTAGTATGCCACCTTAGTTATTTGAGTTTGGTTTGAGACCCATATATAGGGTTCTTCTATTTCTTTGTAAGAGAGTTCTTTTGGCTTACACAACTAAGAAGAGAAAAACTGTTTTCAGCCTCCACCCTTGTGTGTATTCCCCCATTGTGCAAGCAAGAAAGCTACAAGTGAGACTCCTTCCTTCTCTCCCACAATCTTGACATGGTATCAGAGCCTTGTTCGTGGTAAGGAGCTCAAGAAAGCAAGCCAAGCTCGCGGTGTTCTGGTAAGAGGAGCAGTGTTGCTTTCATTTTCTGTTTTGGGAGCAGATCTCTGCAGGTAGCACAGCCGGAAAGTGTAGAAGTGCATTGTCTCAGGTTGAGACGCCCTTCGCGGTGAAGCAAGAGGGCAGTATATGCTGCGGGATAGGGCTTTAGCCCTTGGCGACCTTGTTTTTTTGATTTGAGGCCATTTCGGGGCCTGTTTTGGAGGCGGAAGTTTTCTGCACGCACTCAGGAAAAGGCCCAGTTTTATGCTGTGCAGCCACTGTTCTACAGGTCGGTGAATAGTTACTGTAAAAATTGCATTGTATGCTTGTGCGCAGAGACATTGGGAGTTACAGAATCATCCCTGTTGCCTGTTGATGCAAAATCGTCACTAGGAAGTGACTGTGTGGTCAAATACCACTTTCGCCAGTTTTGCAGATTTTCCCTTGTGAGGGTGAAGCTGTGGTTTTTGCAGTGACAGAATTTTTTGCAGTCTTCTGTAATGGCATCTGATTCTCTTTCACAGATTGTCACTGAAAAGCTTAACAAGAACAACTTCCAAGCATGGAAGTTTAGAATGACGAATTTCCTTATGGGAAAAGGATATTGGGAATTTGTTGCAGGAAATGAAGAAGAACCAGTTCTTCCTGATGTTCCCAATCAACAGCAAATGCAGGCATTTAAAGCATAGCATGAGAGAGCCAGGAAAGTTATGTATTGGCTGTCTATCAGTATTTCAGACTCTATGATTGTGCATATTCAGGATGCAAGTACGCCAAAGGAGGCATGGGATACTTTGTCAAAAATGTATAGCACAAATACGCAAGCCAAGAAAATGCAGCTCAAGCAAGAGTTGCACAATGTGCAAAGAGAAAATATGAGCATCAACGACTACCACATGAAGGTGAAGAAGATTGCAGATGCACTTGCTTCCATTGGGTCACCAGTGGAAGATGATGATTTAGTTTCTGTGACCTTGAATGGTCTAGGAAAGGATTATGCACAGTTTCGGACATCCATTTCAGTTCGTGAAAGATTTCCTGATTTTGAGGAGTTGATTGCTCTTCTATTTTCTGAGGAACAGAGAAATGGTGGTGCATCTTCTTCAGGAGGAACTTCAAAAGAAGCTGTCTTCTACTCAAATGCTGGAAGAGGTAGAGACAGAGGTAGAGGAGGCCGATTTGGAGGCCGTGGTAGAAATCAGAATATGCAGCAAACTCAAGAAAACCAGTCCTATGGAGGAGGACGTGGTAACTCTAGAGGCAGGGGGAGCCAAAGAGGTCGTGATGGATGGCAAAGAGGTCAAAATGCAAACAGTAATGTTGAATGCTACTACTATAGTAAAATGGGTCATATGGCTAAAGATTGCTATAAAAAGCAGAATGACATCATGAATGGAAAACTGCAACAAGGGAATTATCCATCTTCTAGCAGACAGGGTGATGACAGAAATGAGCATTTGTTCATGGTGCAGTACATGAACAATTCTGTGACAAGTGCAGAAGAAAGCAATGATGTATGGTATGTTAACTCAGGTGCATCAAACCACATGACAGGTCATGCAGAATGGATGGAGGATGCAAGGAAAATGGAAAAACCAGGATTTGTGGAGACTGGTGATGATACTGCACATCCTATTGTGCAGATTGGAAAAATTCCCTTGTCTATGCAGGATGGGAAAAAGAAATACCTGTCCGATGTATTTCATGTCCCGAATATCACCAAGAATCTAGTTTCTGTCGGTCAAATGGTTGAGCAGGGCTTGCAGGTCAGATTTAATCCTCATGGATGCTTTGTTGAGGATATGAAAAATAAAGGTCGCTTGATAGCAAAAGGAAAAAAGAAGGGCAGAATGTTTACGTTGGATGCAGACATGTCTGAATTGAGTGCAGCAATGTTTGCACATGGGACCGGTGTAGTTGCAGATATTGATATCTGGCATAAACGCATTGGTCATGTTAATATACAGCGACTTAAATCAATGCAGGCCCAAAATATTGTTGCAGGATTGCAAAAATTCAAGGTTGCAGAAATGCATAAGGTATGTGAAGCCTGTCAGTTTGGAAAACAGGCAAGGAAACCATTTCCTAGACATGTTCAAGAGAGTGAGAAGCCATTGGAATTAATCCACTCTGATGTGTGGACTACTAAAGCTGCATCTCTTGGAGGCTGTCATTATTTTGTCACTTTTATTGATGACTATAGCAAAAAAGTTTGGGTGTATTTTATGAAAAAGAAAAGTGAAGTTTTTGGGCATTTCAAAACCCTTAAAGCTATGGCTGAAAAAGAAACAGGTCTGCAAATAAAATGCCTAAGGTCAGATGGAGGGGGAGGGTACCTCTCAAATGAGTTTGCAAAGTTCTTGCAGGAGCATGGCATAAAGCAGCAATATTCATGCAGTTATACCCCACAACAAAATGGAATTGCAGAAAGGAAAAACAGGCATATTGGAGAGGTATCTCGTGCCATGCTCAATGAAAAAGACTTGCCAGATTTTTATTGGGCTGAAGCAGTTGCTACAGCAGTCTACATAATGAACAGGACTCCCACTGCAGCAATACATGGAATGACTCCAGAGGAGAGGTATACTGGTAGGAAACCAGATATTTCTCATTTGAAGATTTTTGGTTGCATTGCCTATGTATATGTGCCAGATGAGCTGAGATCCAAGTTGGATCCAAAAGCTGAGAAGTGCATCTTTATTGGTTACTCTCTGCAGCAAAAAGGGTATAGATGCTATAACCCTTCTACTCGTAAGTTTACAGTGAGCAGAGATGTTGTTTTTGATGAGATGAGTAGCTGGTATAAACCAGTAAATGTGATTGATGATGTAGATGCACAAAATGGTAATGCTGCACAGAATTCACAGCAGCAGTCACAAAATATTAGTGGACCTGGAGCGTCCTCTAGCAGTGGTTCACATTCTTCGCCATGGACAGGCAGATTGAGATCAGGAGAATCTTCTCAAAGCAATGCAGATAGTGGTATGCAGGTATCACGAAAAGGAAAAGAGAAGGTTGATCAGCCCATGTTTGATGTGAATGCAGGTTACTCTTATGTGGATGGTGAATCCAGTGGCTCAGAACAGAGCATTGATGATGAGTTGGGTATTCCTTCTATTGTTACACCTGGAGTAAGGAAGACCAGGGATGTTTTGAGAGCACCTGGGAGTGAACCTACTTTGCGCAGGTCTACGAGAGCTAGGTATCATGTGGATAGGCTGAAATATGATGGATTTACAGCCATTCACTATGCATATATGGTCAAAGTGATACAGGAACCAGAACCCACATCTTTTGAGCAAGCCATGGGAAAAGAAAAATGGGAGAAAGCCATGGATGAAGAAATGGATGCCTTGGAAGCAAATGCTACATGGGAATTGGTACCTTTGCCTAAAGGTAAGAATGCAATTGGCTGTAAGTGGGTTTATAAGGTGAAGCACAATGCTGATGGTTCTGTGAACAGATACAAGGCAAGATTAGTAGTCAAGGGGTATGCACAAACATATGGCATTGACTATGAAGAAACATTCAGTCCGGTTGCAAGGATGGCAACCGTAAGAGCAGTCATTGCTATGGCTGCATCAAAGGGATGGTCTTTACATCAGATGGATGTAAAGAATGCCTTCTTGCATGGTCATTTGCAAGAAGAGGTCTATATGGAGCAGCCACCAGGTTATGTGCATGCTGTTCATCCTGAGTTTGTTTGCAGGTTGAAGAAAGCCTTGTATGGCTTGAAGCAAGCACCTAGAGCATGGTCTGACAAGATAGGACAATATCTTGTCACTATTGGCTTTCAGATTTCCAAGGCAGATTTCTCACTTTATGTGAGAAAAACAGAGAAAGGTATTATGCTACTTGTCATTTATGTTGATGATTTGATTATGACAGGTGATAGTGATGAAGATATCCTTCATGTGAAAATGCTATTGAAGCAGAAGTTTGAGATGAAGGATTTGGGAGAGCTGCGTTATTTCTTGGGCATTGAGGTGATTAGATCACCAAGTGGGATACAGCTGTTGCAGAGGCAGTATGGATTGGACATGCTGTCCAAATATGGGATGACAGGCTGTAAGCCTATTTCAGTTCCTTTGGAGCAGAATGTGAAGCTGAGCACAAATGCAGGTGAGCTTCTAGAAGACCCTACTATGTACAGACGCATAGTAGGAAGTTTGATTTATATGACTATTACCAGGCCAGATTTGAGCTATGCTGTTGGATTGGTAAGTCAGTTTATGCAGGCTCCAAGGAAACCACATTTGGATACGGCTAGACGCATACTCAGGTATGTGAAGTCCACATTGCAGTATGGACTATTTTATGAGACTGGGGTTCAAATACAGTTGCATGGATACACTGATGCTGATTGGACTGGTAGTATTTCTGATAGACGATCTACCAGTGGATATGTGTTCTCTTTTGGGAGTGCTGCAGTCACTTGGAGCAGCAAGAAACAGCCTACAATTGCCTTGTCGAGCACAGAGGCTGAGTATAGGGGTGCAGCAATGGCTGCATGTGAGGTAGCTTGGTTGCATAAGCTACTTTATGATATGCATCAGTCTACAGATGGGCCAGTTGTCATTTATTGTGACAACATGAGTAGTATACACTTGGCAAATAACCCAGTCTATCATGCTAGAACAAAGCACATTGAGGTGCATTATCACTATGTGCGGGAGAGGGTTTTACTAGGTCTTATTGATCTAGTTTATGTCAGCACAGAGGATCAGGTAGCTGACATATTTACGAAGGCATTGGGCGCAGAGAAGCTGCGCAAGTTCAGAGACCTGCTTGGTGTGCAGGAATTGGGATTGAGCTCGAGGGGGAGTGTTGAGATATCGAGCTCCACTCATGATACGCCAGGGTGACCGTTGTGTATTTATGTCACCGACTTGTCAGTTGCAGGCGCGGTTGGTACACCGCCCATGAATAATAGCTACATGATAGCTATCCTTATCTACTCTAGTTCGTGGCTCAGTTAGTATGCCACCTTAGTTATTTGAGTTTGGTTTGAGACCCATATATAGGGTTCTTCTATTTCTTTGTAAGAGAGTTCTTTTGGCTTACACAACTAAGAAGAGGAAAACTGTTTTCAGCCTCCACCCTTGTGTGTATTCCCCCATTGTGCAAGCAAGAAAGCTACAAGTGAGACTCCTTCCTTCTCTCCCACAATCTTGACAACAATACTTTGCAAGTTCCCAAAATACTCCATCTCATCTATAACCGTGTTTGGATCTGTTACTCGTCATCGGCTCTCCTGCTCGAACCTTGCCATGATACCACAGTTCATTGTGAAGCGCATTTTGTCAATACGCTCCACGCGAAAATACCATCCACGCGACCACATTGCACTATATATTTTGTATTGTACATTGAAACACTCAAATTGGTTGTCACATATAAAATATAGATACGACAAATCCTAAACACATCATCACCTTTGGACTACATCCCCTCGAGAATTCCCACTCCTCCATTGAGACCTCCGCCCCTTCACGAGACGCTGATGTCAAAGCTTCATGCAACCATCGCATTGACATGAACCGCATACTATGTCGAAATTCAGATCGCGATTCTTCTCAATCTTGCCTAGTGATCTGGTACCTGACGAGCCACGTCTCCATAGAGGCATGGTGCAACATACAAAAGTGATTTACCTTCTCCTCCATTGCAGCATCCATTCTTTTTTCTATGCCATTTCCAACCACCACATCTTCGGTCAGTCTATCATTGTCCTTCAGCAACCATAGCATTTTGTTGTCTAGATCCACCGTTGGTAGCCATTGTGAAATATGCACTAGCACCTCAGACACCAACCAACCTTCAGCCATGCTACCTTCTGGCCAAGCTCGTTGCCGCACAAAGCCTTTCAGGGTTTTCATGAAGCGCTCCAAGAAGAACATCCATGGCGTATGGATAGGTCCAGCAATCTCCACTTCATCTACAAGATGCACAAGAAGGTGGATTTGTATCGTGAGCATGTTGGTAGGCAGGTATTTCTCAAAGAGACAGACTGTTGTCAGAGAGTTTTTTGTTCATAATATAAATCATGGAATTCTTAAGTTTACAAAAGAACTTTATTAGGATTTATATGAGGAATTTTCATACATAACTCAGTCATTATTACCCAACAACTAACTTAGATATCACTAGTTTCATAAGTTCTTTTGTAATGGTCATACAATTTTCAGTTGTACCATGTATATTGACAAAAATTAAGTCTATGGGAACCCACAACTTGATCAGCTCTGGAAGTAATTGACAGATTGCAGGCTAAGTCACATTGGTTCAAGAGGAAAATTTGGTTGGAAATCAAGAGAAGTGCCAAAAGTCCACTAGGTTCATGTGGGACCTCAAATAATAGACTTAAATGACTTGTAAGTGACCTAAATGGTCAAAATGAAGAGTGGGAGCTGAGTAGGATGCAGCCCGCATTTTTCGGCGCAAAAAATGGGTCTGCATACCTGTGGCAGATGGAGGATGAGATGTGGGCTATGATGCATGCTCCAAAGCATGCAAACTCAAGGCAAACTGAAGCTGAAGAAGGAGATACAAACAAGGAAGGTGAGAGCTGGTCTTTTCTCATTCTTTTACCATATTCATGGTCCAATGAAGCCCGTCGTCTTGTACCCAAGTACTTGAGTGACTTTGGGGGCAAGCAAAGGAGAGGAATTTGAAGGTGTATGGGCTATTTTGGACTGAAAAAACTAGTCATAAACAGGGCAGCCCACTGCTCTTGTCCATTTTGATGACCAAATAAGTGTTCTATGTGGTTGTAAGAGAAGAAATTGACCTCTTAACATCAGTGCTTCACTTGTGAATGATTAGAGGATCTCATTCTTGGGATTATGTGCACTTTTGGAGCTTGATTATGGGTTGGAAATTACTGTTTTAAAACAGGACTGAAGTTAAATTTATGCTTTTTCAATGCATTGCATGAGTTTTTGATCTATGTCTTGGATGCAATTGAGTCTACCATCAAAATACTTGTATCTTGGAGTTGTTATCCATCCATGTTTATGAAATGAAAACCATTTGAGCTTGCATTTGAAATATGCATTTGGATTTAACTGAGATTATCCCTAAATGTATTGGCATATTTTCCGTATATGCATTTGATGTAAGCAAGACAAAGTCTTTCATTCCATTCATGTATGTTAAATAAAAAGAAAAAGCTTGATATCTTCTTCTTCAACTAAGTCATTTCTAAAACCCAAATCTTATCAAACCCCTATCTTTTCTCCTTCTCCAAACCTTGAATCCCACACTTCTTTTCTGCTCTAAACCCCGGTGGAAGACCTTCAACCCCCAACACGACGACAGTGGTGAATCCACGTGAAGGTCAGTCGCGGAAGAGGACATACAATGGGAGAATCATCAAGTTCGGGAGGAGATGCCTTGCAGCAATTGGTTCTTCTGATGTAAGAAAGCCAACAACAACAGTTGCAATTTTAGCAGTAGTTGCAACTACAACAACAACGGAGACAAGATGAAGAGCGGAATGATGCCGCTGCCATTAAAGCTTTGGAAGCAGTTGGGCAGGAGCTCAAAGCAATTTAATGGGCAAAATGTGTCCTCTTTTATCCGCCTCTATACTGACAAGATGGTCTTGTTTGGAGTTCCTCATCATGCTTGGAGCTGATACTTTGCCCGTTTGGCCGTGCATGGCCTTCAGGACCAAATTCAAGGTCTTTTTCAAAAAGATGCGGGATGGTCTGCATTCAAGAAGGCTCTTCGAGAAGAATTTTTTATTGAAGATTCTGGCCTCATGACGAAGAAAGTCTTCACTGAATGGGTTGAAAGGCCCAAATAAGGGACTAACCGCCACTGCTCTTCACCGCGAATTTGAAAGCAAATTTTCTCAACTAGATCCTGACGATTAGTAGGGTATGGAAAGCCATAAGATTGAATTATTTCTAAAGGCTGCGGATCCTTTTCTTCAAGAGAAGCTAACTGATCGGCTTGAAGATCCTGACTCTAAGACAGGATTGAAGACAGCTTGGAGTGATGTCACTGAAGCAATTAATATGATTGCTCGAAGAGAGCGGATGCGCCTAAGGTGGGGATCTACCTTTGCACCAACTGAATCCATGAAGGAGCATATTCGTATATCTCGACCTCCTGTCTCTATGGCCAAGCAACCAAGAAATCCTGTTATTCCATCTCCAAAGAAGGGTGTCATGGATGAGCTAATTAAGAGCATGCGAGATCTCCATCTTAATCTAATGGAGATTAATTCCAAGGTGGAAAGGGTTGTTGTGAAAGTGGAAGAAAGAGGATGGACAACTGCCCAAAGACCCGTACGAGAAGGCTTCAAAAGACGATGTATTTGGTGTGATAGCCTACAACATGATAAGAGGGAGTGCGGTTCATTCCATGAAGCTAAAGCGCAAAAATTAGTCTTTTGGAAGGATGGTAAAATTCATGCAACCGAAACCGGCCTTCCTCTTGAGCCAAATTTCGATAACGGTGGCATGAAGAAAAGACTGGAGGATTTGGCAACAAGAACAACCTATGCAGTTGTTGATGCAGCTACCTATGGGCTGCAAATTGAGCCAACTAATGAAATTGTTAAAGCATGTAAAACTGATGCAAAATCTAAAGTGTGGATGCAGGCCGCCTTAGATCGCATGGAGCAAGGCAAGGCAACCAAAGATGATTTAACTATTGCCAGTCAATGCATCCGAGGAAGAACTGGATGGACCGAGCCAGTTGATTCATTTTCAGCTTTCGCTCGGTTGGCTGAAATTAATAATCATGAAGCTTTGATAGAAGAAAAGAGAGGAAGAGATGAAGATGTTGCCGGTCCCTCCTCTTTGGGGCCAACTAAACGTTTGACAAGAAGTAAACCGGATCAGCAAAAGGCTGTTGAAAATCCACCACTGCCAGAGCTTGATATGGGAGATGTCCCTCAAGCAAAGAAGACGGAAGGAAAAAGAAAAGGCAAACATCCCGGCTACAAGCTGTAGTCTGACATAGAGACTGGGACGGATCTCAAGCGGATCCTAGAAGAAAGGATTCTTGGAAGAAGAATTGAATTTACGTTAGGTGAAATTCTCGGAATCGCAAAACAAGGATTTCATGATGTAATAATTGATGTAATTAAACGGAAAAGACAATATGTTGGTGAGGAAACTGAAGAATCTGTGCATGCTTTTTTGCAAGCACTTCATGTGTATTTGCAGGATGAAGAGAAGTTGAAAACTCAAGGGATTCGATTAGAGGCAATCAAAGAATTGATTGCAGCCATAGAAGCCAAAGATGAAGACATCTATGAAGCAGAAATTGAAGAAGTTATTGCAGAGAATGTTATGGTGGGGTCTTCTCAATCCAAAGAGCAGCCCATGCATAAGAAAGAAGCTCATCTTCACAACATACAAGAAGAAAATGATGCTTATTTTATTCCTAGTAGTCACTACTCCCATACCCATTGGGCAAGAGTGACCACCGAAACCATTGTCAAGATTGGAGAAAAAGAGACTCCATGCATTGCCCTTATAGACCATGGCTCGGAAATCAACGTCATGTCAAGAAGTCTCTACGAGAATGGCGGATGGCCTATAGATGTGGACCCAGGATGGCGCCTGAAAGCAGCCAATAACTCCTCTGGCGATCTCTATGCGGCATGCCCTTATGTACAAGTTACTATTGGTAATGTAAAAGATGAATTTCATTTCTTTGTTCAAGATTCCTGCAGCTATCCTATCATTCTTGGTCAACCTTTTATTTTTGAGTCTTGTTTGGAGACAAAGGCCCTTGATGATGGTTCATCATATGCTCGGATAAGAAGTAAGGATAATGACAAAGCTGTCCAATTTTTGACTGTATGTGTAAATCATCACCGAAATAGAGATTGATTGAGAGATCATCCTGTACCTCCTAATGCCCGAGAATTTAAGGGTTTTCGGGTAGCACTGCTATAAGTGGAGGCTATGGCAGTGCTTCATGTCATAAAAATTTGCCTCCACATGTAAAGGGGGCTATGCCAAAGGCTGACTTGCAGGTTTTTACGGCCAACAGTGTGGGCTGTTATAAACGGTTTTCAACCATGAATAGGGCTGAAAGAAAGCATTTATGTCACGTGGAACAAGAGCTGAAGCAAATTGATATTTTGGCTGAAAATGAAGAAACTTCAGGGCTATTTCATGGACTGATTTATAATGATACATTGGCTGAAATACATGTAGCTGTTCATGCAAAAAATCAAGTTGGAAATCAGTCCATACAGGTATGCACATTGGATATTTATGACATAATTCAAGAATTTGCAGATCAAGAAGCTTTTGGACAGCCAAACAAGGATGAGGTAAGAGTAGAAACAAAGTATAAGACAGTTGACAAGAAGGTCAAGTCGGTGGCTACTCCACTACCTCCCGAAAGTGAAGGACTGGCAGAAAGAGCATCCAAACAGCCAAGCCTTCGTGATCCCAGAGATATTGGTTACCAATTTACAGCTGAAAGTTTACAAGAGCTAAAATTTGGTAAAGACTCTTTTCTCTTGCCCAGCTGAAAAGCAAATCTTCATGCAGATGTTAAAGAAACATGGAAAAGCTTTTTCATTTCAACCACATGAAATTGGCTGTGTGGATCCAAGTGTTGTGGCACCAATGGTAATTTTCACGGTCCCACACATTCCTTGGAATCTTAAACCAATTCCGGTACCAAGGGCTCATTTTCCTAAGTTACTAGAACTTTTAAATGAAAATATAAAAATGTGAATATTGGAGCCATCTTCAACTCCATATTCCAACCGATGGTTTACCATCCCTAAGAAGAATGGATCTTTGCGATTCATTCAAGATTTATAGCCTGTCAATAAAGTCAGTATTAGAAATGTTGGTTCGGGGCCAATTGTTGATGAATTTACTGAGGCTTTTGCAGGTAGAGCAATTTATTCCATGGGTGACTTATGTTCAGGCTATGACCATTCAGTAGCTCACATGATGAATGCCATGCATAAAGTATTGAGAGATTATATTCCCCAACTAACTCTTCCTTTCCTTGATGATGTACCGATCAAAGGATGTGAAGTTCATGAGAAGAATGAAAAACTCAATGAGCTTGGATGTCGCAAGTTTGTTTCCGATCATATTAATGATTGTGCTCAAATCTTGTCTAAATTGGAAGAATTCCATCTTACTCTTTCAGGTGCTAAATCTATTTTTGGAGTCGAAGAAGTTCTTGTGGTAGGGCATATGTGTGGTCCATATGGCCAAAAGCCTTCTCCAACCAAGATTGATGCTATCAACAAAATGCGGGAAATATGCACAAATGTTTCGAAGGTGAGAAGATTTCTTGGATCATGTGTCTTCTATCTTATTTGGATCCCACATTTCGCTCATGTTGCTGAAAATCTTTATCAACTACTAAGAAAAGGCCAAAGGTTTATATGGGAAAAAGAGCATACTCAAGCTAGTCAGAAATTGAAGAAATTTCTAATTTCTTCCCCCACCTTAAAGAGGGCTAATTACTCTAATGGATAGCCTATCATACTCACAGTGGACACAAGTCCTATTGGAATAGGATGGGCAGTCGGTCAAGATGACCTTGAGGGCAACAGATATGCAATTCGCTTTGGAGCGAAGGTTCTTAATGAACGTCAAAGAAGGTATGCTCAAATTAAAAGAGAACTTTGAGAGTTGTAACTGCATTGAAATGTGACCGGGAATACTTCATGGGTGCATATGTAATAGTTGAAACAGATTGTCTTCCACTCTTGGGCATGATTGCCAACTGCTCCACTCCCGACATAGCTATGCTAAGATGGATAGCCTATATTAAATCCTTAAATCCTAATTTGAAATATATTGCAGGAAGAGATAATCCAGTTGCAGACATGCTTTCGACTCAGTCCAAGAGCTATTCAAGAGAATGATTGGGTACTTGTCTATGACAGGAACCTGGACAATCAATATAGTGCTCATAGGAAGTTAGCCAAGCGATGGTTTGGACCATATGTGGTGAAAGTAGTACATGATAATGCCACTTATACTTTGGCTGAAATGGATGGGACCATGGTCAAGGTACCAATAGTCGGTAAACGTATCAAGCTCTTCAAACAAAGAGAGTCTTCTACTTATGAGCTTGATGACTTGGATATGAGCCATCTACTTGAAGACAAGCAAGATGAAGAAGACTTAGAGGATGAATATGAAGATATGTCAGAAAAAGAGCCTCCTTAACCTATAATTTTGTGAAATGGCACATGCTAGAGGATGTACAGGTTAGGAGGGGATGAATGTCAGAGAGTTTTTTGTTCATAACATAAATCATAGAATTCTTATGTTTACAAAAGAACTTTATTAGGATTTATATGAGGAATTTTCATACATAACTCAATCATTATTACCCAACAACCAACTTAGATATCACTAGTTTCATAAGTTCTTTTGTAACTGTCATACAATTTTCAGTTGTACCATGTATATTGACAAAAATTAATTCTATGGGAACCCACAACTTGATCAGCTAGAAGTAATTGACAGTTTGCAGGCTAACTCGCATTGGTTCAAGAGGAAAATTTGGTTGGAAATCAAGAGAAGTGCCAAAAGTCCACTAGGTTCATGTGGGACCTAAAATAATGGACTTAAATGACTTGTAAGTGACCTAAATGGTCAAAATGAAGAGTGGGAGCTGAGCAAGATGCAGCCCGCATTTTTCAACGCAAAAAATGGGCCTGCATACCTGTGGCAGATGGAGGATGAGCTGTGGGCTATGGTGCATGCTCCAAAGCATGCAAACTCAAGGCAAACTGAAGCTGAAGGAGATACAAACAAGGAAGGTGAGAGCTCTTCTTACCCATCCATTTGGTATGACGAAAATGAGTGGTATAACACTCCATAAAAGGGGGAAACCTGAGAAAAAGTATTCAGCCTGCTCTTCTGCGCATCTTTTCTCATTCTTTTACCATATTCATGGTCCAATGAAGCGCATCTTGAACCCAAGTGTATGGGCTATTTTGGACTGAAAAAACCAGTCATAAATAAGGCAGCCCACTGCTCTTGTCCATTTTGATGAGCAAATAAGTGTTCTATGTGGTTGTAAGAGAATAAATTGACCTCTTAACATCAAGGCTTCACTTGTGAATGATTAGAGGAGCTCATTCTTGGGATTATGTGCACTTTTGGAGCTTGATTATGGGCTAGAAATTACTATTTTAAAATAGGGCTGAAGTTAAATTTATGCTTTTTCAATGCATTTCATGAGTTTTTGATCTATGTCTTGGATGTACCATCAAAATACTTGTATCTTGGAGTTGTTATCCATCCATGTTCATGAAATGAAAACCATTTGAGCTTGCATTTGAAATATGAATTTGGATTAAACTAAGATTATCCCTAAATGTATTGGCATATTTTCCGTATATGCATTTGATGTAAGCAAGACAAAGTCTTTCATTCCATTCATGTATGCTAAATAAAAAGAAAAAGCTTGATATCTTCTTCTTCAACTAAGTCATTTCTAAAACCCAAATCTTATCAAACCCCTATCTTTTCTCCTTCTCCAAACCTTGAATCCCACACTCCTCTTCTGCTCTAAACCCCGGTGGAAGACCTTCAACCCCCAAAACGACGACACCGTCTCCACTGCTCCCCGCCTTGCGGATTCAATAGAGGACGTCTTAATCTCCTTCTGTGAGATCCATTGCACCAAAGTCGACAACCTGTAAATGACCCCGCGTATTTCTGGAGTAAGCCATCGTGCGATTGCGATCAGTAGTACAGACTGCCACAAATGCGAGAGCATTATGGACAAGGCTACACTCCAAATAGCAAAATGTGCATGCCAATTACAATCCATTCGTAGTACAAACCTGACATATCTTATGCCAATCATGGGATTTTAGCCCTGATAATTGGTCGTCTTTAGGAAATGCAGACCTGAGAGAATGCATCATACCCGTGGATAGACTTGACTATTTGCTTCACAATGCGCTCTTCTTTAGTGGACAAAACCCAAGGAGCGCGAGATAGCTGCACACGACCATCAGCACTTGACTGCGGCCAAAAGCACCTCCATCTTGCCTTACCTCCTTCAAATCCATTCGTGCCCCTATATTATCTCTCTTTCCAATGATGTGGTCCCATAGCAAGCTGCCCACATTCTTGAAAATATGCATGGGATCCAACAAGTGGTTGATCTGTAAGTGGGTCCAATATGGCAACTCGTAGAAAATTGAGAACCGTCGCATTCCATTTGGATGTGACTCCGCATGGACCATTTTTAGCTCATACCAGCTTGCGGCATTCATACGTGTTGGAGGTCGTCCAAGAAAACATTCCCTGAGTTCATGACCCTCTAGCAAGAAAGTGGTGTGTCCTTGTGATATACCATCTTCTTCATGGTTCATGACCTTCGAGATTCTAACTGTGGCCCACACAATGGACATGCATGATAATCTCAGGTAACCAGACCTGTTCCAACACCTCTATCCAGTGAATATAAACTTGAAGAGATAAAATATAGATATTACCAACGAGAAACGAAGCCTATTTACTTGAGCACTCTCTGAATCCCAAAAAGTCATGCATCGTACATGAGAATGGCTCGAATATTAGCAGACCATCGACTATCGCGCTTGCTCATATCTTGCATGGTGACCCCCTCCTCCCAACAATCTTAAGCTCATCGACTAATGGACAAAGTGTCAAGATTGTGGGAGAGAAGGAAGGAGTCACATTGTAGCTTTCTCACTTACACAATGGGGGAATACACACAAAGGTGGAGACTGAAAACAGTTTTTCTCTTCTTAGTTGTGTAAGCCAAAAGAACTCTAGTACAGAGAAATAGAAAAACCCTATATATGGGTCTCAAACCAAACTCAACTAACTAAGGTGGCATACTAATTGAGCCACGAACTAGAGTAGATAAGAAAAGCTATCATCTAGCTATTATTCATGGGTGATGTACCAACCGCATCTGCAGCTAACAAGTTGGTGACATAAATGCACAATGGTTACCCTAGCATATCACAAGTGGAGCTCGATATCTCAACACTCCCCTTCGAGCTCAATCCCAATTCCTGCACACCAAGCAGGTCTTTGAACTTGCGCAGCTTCTCTGCACCCAATGCCTTCATGAATATGTCAGCTACATGATCCTCTGTGCTGACATAAACTAGATCAATAAGACCTAGTAAAACCCTCTCCCGTACATAGTGATAATGCACCTCAATGTGCTTTGTTCTAGCATGATAGACTGGGTTATTTGCCAAGTGTATACTGCTCATGTTGTCATAATAAATGACAACTAGCCCATCTGTAGGCTGATGCATATCATAAAGTAGCTTATGCAACCAAGCTACCTCACATGCAGCCATTGCTGCACCCCTGTACTTAGCCTCTGTGCTCGACAAGGCAACTGTAGGCTGTTTCTTGCTGCTCCAATGACTGCAGCACTCCCAAAAGAGAACACATATCCACTGGTAGATCGTCTATCAGAAATACTACCAGCCCAATCAGCATCAGTGTATCCATGCAACTGTATCTGAACCCCAGTCTCATAAAATAGTCCATACTGCAATGTGGACTTCACATACCTGAGTATGCATCTAGCCGCATCCAAATGCGGTTTCCTTGGAGCCTGCATAAACTGACTTACCAATCCAACAGCATAGCTCAAATCTAGCCTGGTAATAGTCATATAAATCAAACTTCCTACTATGCGTTTGTACATAGTAGGGTCTTCCAGAAGCTCACCTGCATCTGCGCTCAACTTCACATTCTGCTCCAAAGGAACTGAAATAGGCTTACAGCCTGTCATCCCATATTTGAACAGCATGTCCAATCCATACTGCCTCTGCAAGAGCCGTATCCCACTTGGTGATCTAATCACCTCAATGCCCAAGAAATAACGCAGCTCTCCCAAATCCTTCATCTCAAACTTCTGCTTCAATATCATTTTCACTTGAAGGATATCTTCATCACTGTCACCTGTCATAATCAAATCATCAACATAAATGACAAGTAGCATAATACCTTTCTTTTTTTTCTCACATAAAGTGAGAAATCTACCTTGGAAATCTGAAAGCCAATAGTGACAAGATATTGTCCTATCTTGTCAGACCATGCTCTAGGTGCTTGCTTCAAGCCATACAAGGCTTTCTTCAACCTGCAAACAAACTCAGGATGAACAGTATGCACATAACCTGGTGGCTGCTCCATATAGACCTCTTCTTGCAAATCACCATGCAAGAAGGCATTCTTTGCATCCATCTGATGTAAAGACCATCCCTTTGATGCAGCCATAGCAATGACTGCTCTTACGGTTGCCATCCTTGCAACCGGACTGAATGTTTCTTCGTAATCAATGCCATATGTTTGTGCATACCCCTTGACTACTAATCTTGCATTCTATCTATTCATAGAACCATCTGCATTGTGCTTCACCTTATAAACCCACTTATAACCAATTGCATTCTTATCTTTAGGCAAAGGTACCAATTCCCATGTAGCATTTGCTTCCAAGGCATCCATTTCTTCATCCATGGCTTTCTTCCATTTTTCTTTTTCCATGGCTTGCTCACAAAAGAAGTGGGTTCTGGTTCCTGTATCATTTTGACCATATAGGCATAGTGAATGGCTGTAAATCCATCATATTTCAGCCTATCCACAGGATACCTAGCTATGGTAGACCTGCGCAAAGTAGGTTCACTCCCAGGTGCTCTCAAAACATCCCTGGTCTTCCTTACTCCAGGTGTAACAATAGAAGGAATACCCAACTCATCATCAATGCTCTGTTCTGAGCCACTGGATTCACCATCCACATAAGAGTGACCTGCATTCACATCAAACATGGGCTGATTTACCTTTTCTTTTCCTTTTCGTGAAACCTGCATACCACTATCTACATTGTTTTGAGGAGATTCTCCTGATCTCAATTTTCCTGTCCATGGCGAAGAATGTGAACCATGCTAGAGGACACTCCAAGTCCATTAATATTTTGTGACTGCTGCTGGGAATTTTGTGCAGCATTACCATTTTGTGCATCTACATCATCAATCACATTTACTGGTTTATACCAGCTACTCGTCTCATCAAAAACAACATCTCTCCTCACTGTAAACTTACGAGTAGAAGAGTTATAGCATCTATACCCTTTCTGCTTGTTGCAGAGAGTAACCAATAAAGATGCACTTCTCAGCTTTTGGATCCAACTTGGATCTCAACTCATCTGGCACATGAACATAGACAATGCAACCAAAAATCTTCAAATGAGAAATATCTGGTTTCCTACCAGTATACCTCTCCTCTGGAGTCATCCCATGTATTGCTGCAGTGGGAGTCTTGTTCATTATGTAGACTGCTGTAGCAACTGTTTCGGCCCAGTAAAAAAAATCTAGCAAGTCTTTTTCGTTGAGCATGGCACGAGATACCTCTCCAATATGCCTGTTTTTCCTTTCTGTAATTCCATTTTGTTGTGGGGTATGACTGCATGAATATTGCTGCTTTATGCCATGCTCTTGCAGGAACCTTGCAAACTCATTTGAGAGGTACTCTCCCCCTCCATCTGACCTTAGGCATTTTATTTGCAGGCCTATTTCTTTTTCAACCATAGCTTTAAGAGCTTTGAAATGCCAAAACACTTCACTTTTCTTTTTCATAAAATACACCCAAACTTTTCTGCTATAGTCATCAATAAAAGTGACAAAATAATGGTAGCCTCCAATAGATACAGCTTTAGTAGTCCACACATCAGAGTGGAGTAATTCCAATGGCTTCTTACTCTCTTGAACATGTCTAGGAAATGGTTTCCTTGCCTGTTTTCCAAATTGACAGGCTTCACATACCTTATAAATTTCTACAACCTTGAATTTAGGCAATCCTGCAACAATATTTTGGGCTTGCATTGATTTAAGTCGTTGTACATTAACATGACCAATGTGTTTATGCCAGATGTCAATATCTGCAACTACACCGGTCCCATGTGCAAACATTGCTGCACTCAATTCAGGCATGTCTGCATCCAATGAAAACATTCTGCCCTTATTCTTTCCTTTTGCTATCAAGCAACCTTTATTTTTCATATCCTCAACAAAGCATCCATGAGAATTAAATCTGACCTGCAAGCCCTGCTCAACCATTTGACCAACAGAAACCAGGTTCTTGGTGATATTCGGGACATGAAATACATCCGACAGGTATTTCTTTTACCCATCCTGCAAAGACAAAGGAATTTTTCCAATCTGCACAATAGGATGTGCAGTATCATCACCAGTCTCCACAAATCCTGGTTTTTCTATTTTCCTTGCATCCTGCATCCATTCTGCATGACCTGTCATGTGGTTTGATGCACCTGAGTCAACATACCACACATCGTTTTTTTCCCTGCACTTGTCACAGAATTGATCATGTGCTGCACCATAAACAAATGCTCATTTCTGTCATCACCCTGTCTACTAGAAGATGCATAATTTCCTTGTTGCAATTTTCCATTCATGATGTCATTCTGCTTTTTATAGTAGTCTTTAGCCATATGACCCATTTTACCACAGTAGTAGCATTCAACATTGTTGTTTGCATTTTGGCCTCTTTGCCATCCACCACGACCTCTTTGGCTCCCCCTGCCTCTAGAGTTACCACATCCTCCTCCATAGGACTAGTTTTCTTGAGTTTACTATATATTTTGATTTCTACCACGACCTCCAGATCGGCCTCCTCTACCTCTACCTCTACCTCTTCCAGCATTTGAGTAGAAGACAGCTTCTTTTGAAGTTCCTCCTGAAGAAGATGCACCACCATTTCTCTGCTCCTCCGAAATTAGAAGAGCAATCAACTCCTTAAAATCAGGAAATCTTTCACGGATGGAAATTGATGTTCGGAACTGTGCATAATCCTTTCCTAGACCATTCAAGGTCACAGAAACTAAATCATCATCTTACACTGGCGACCCAATGGAAGCAAGTGCATCTGCAATCTTCTTCACCTTCATGTGGTAGTCATTGATACTCATACTTTCTCTTTGCACATTGTGCAACTCTTGCTTGAGCTGTATTTTCCTGGCTTGCGAATTTGTGCTATACATTTTTGACAAAGTATCCCATGCCTCCTTTGGCGTACTTGCATCCTGAATATGCACAATCATAGAGTCTAAAATACTGATAGACAGCCAGTACATCACTTTTCTGGCTCTCTCATGCCATCCTTTAAATGTCTGCATTTGTTGTTGATTGGGAACATCAGGAAGAACTGGTTCTTCTTCGTTTCCTGCAACGAATTCCCAATATCCTTTTCCCATAAGGAAATTCGTCATTCTAAACTTCTATGCTTGGAAGTTATTCTTGTCAAGCTTTTCAATGACAATCTGTGAAAGAGAATCAGATGCCATTACAGAACACTGCAAAAAATTCTGTCACTACAAAAAACACAGCTTCAGCCTCACAAGGGCAAATCTATAAAACTGACGAAAGTGGTATTTCACCACACAGTCACTTCCTAGTGACGATTTTGCATCAACAGGCAACAAGGATGATTCTGTAACTCCCAATGTCTTTGCACATAGGCATACGATGCAATTTCTACGGTAACTTTTCACCGACCTGTAGAACAGTGGTCGCACAGTAAAAAACAGGGCCTTTTCCTGAGTGCGTGCAGAAAACTTCCGCTTCCAAAACAGGCCCCGAAATGGCCTCGAATCAAAAAAACAGGGCGTGGGAGAGAAGGAAGGAGTCTCACTTGTAGCTTTCTCACTTACACAATGGGGGAATACACACAAAGGTGAAGGCTGAAAACAGATTTCCTCTTCTTAGTTGTGTAAGCCAAAAGAACTCTAGTACAGAGAAATAGAAGAACCCTATATATAGGTCTCAAACCAAACTCAACTAACTAAGGTGGCATACTAACTGAGCCACGAACTAGAGTAGATAAGGATAGCTGTCATCTAGCTATTATTCATGGGCGGTGTACCAACCGCATCTGCAGCTAACAAGTCGCTGACATAAATGCATAACGGTCACCCTGGCATATTACGAGTGGAGCTCGATATCTCAACACAAAGATACACGTCCATATTTTTTACTTTGTAGCGGTCGGGGACGAGTAAGCTAAGGATGAGATGTCCTTTCTTCGTAGAAAGCCATGGAGAGATATTGTAGTTGACAAGGACTATAGGCCACACACTGTAAGAAGTTGAGTACAGACCGAATGGATTCATGCCATCCATTGCAAGACCAAGCCAAAGATTCCCTGGCTCTCGAGAAAAGCCTGGGAAGGTAGAGTCAATGTGGCTCCATGCATGTAAATCCACTGATATTCATTGAACTCTATCTGTGGACCTATTCTGCGCATGCCACGTTGTCAAGCTCGCCATGCCGGATGTACGAAACATGTGGTTTATACGAGGGATAAGCGGAAAGTGTCTAAGAAATTTTTGAGGGATGGTTTTCCCTTGCAAGTCCTGTCGATACCTGTGAGCACCACACTTTGGACATGTCTCCATAGTCTCGTATTCTCCTCGAAACAGTATGCAATCGTTGATACATGCATGGATGCTGTTGTAGTCCATGCCAAGCTTTCGTAAAACATGTCGTGCATCATCAAGAGACTCAGGCATGGTATTTGCAGGTGGTAATATATGATATTTCAGTAACCTAAAAAAAAATCATAAAACACCTTGAAAAAATACAAATGTTTTTAATGATAGTGCCGAAAAGAAATCAACGAAGCATACGTACAAGGTACCTGAACAACTCGATCACATTCGCATCGCTCCACCCGTATTTTGCTTGCATACTTAGGAGTGCAAGCAGTGTCTTCAGGTGAGATACTTCACACCCATCATATAATGGTATGGATGCTTCCTCTCTAAGCAGATCAGAAGTCTCGACATCCATGGAAATCAATTCATCGATCATTGCCTCCACCTCAAGCTCCAAGATTGTAGGTAGGTCTGGAAGGCTGCCTGTCTCCTCTGGTATTAACGGTATAGATTGGGTAGTACCTTCCAAGTGGTAGATTGGCTCAAACACTCCATCCATCGTAGGCCCACGAACTCTTCTAATTGGCCGCAAAGGGTGCACTCCTCCTTGGGACGAGACGTCACCTCCTTGGATAGAAAATTTACCAGCCACACCCAATCTTCTTGTATATGGTATTCAATTAGCTTGCAAGTACAATGCATGATTGATATTAACTTTTCTTACCATTTGCTGAAAATCCAAGATCGCCTGATCAATGATCTCAGATTGAAACTCACCAAAGCGTCGTACGTGTTCTATAGACAATCGACGTTTTCATCTAATTGCCAGCTTACATTGAGAGCAAGGACATGGGATATGCTAATTAAGATACGCCTCGCAATCTTGAACAACAAGACCTTCATCGTTTTCCATTTTTTCTACATTACAACAAACAATTTGTTTTTGTTATCATTCTTTTTTTCTTTCTTAAATTGTTTGAGAAGGGATTTTTTCTCTTGTAACTCAGCAAAATTAACGTATGTAAAGTCTCCACCGACCCACCCACAGATTAACATGTATATGTGGGAGTGTTTCTCGTCTCATAGTGTTGCACTGGACCTCGCCACCACTCTCTCTTTGTTTTTTATCCATTCATTATCTCCTCTCCTTCCATCTCTCTCTCATTTTCTATTTCTTTATTATGTTGTATGTTTATTCCCTCTCTCTCGTTCCTTCTTCTTTTTTCTCTTCCTCCCCCTCTCTCATTTTCTTTAATGATCACGACTACGACTATGATCAAGATCACGACCACGACCACGACCACGACCATAACTATGACTACGACTACGATGACTACGACCACGACCACGACGACCATGACCACGACGACAACTATGACTATGACTATGACTACGACTATTATGACTATGACCACGACCACGACCATGACTACGACTATGACTACGACTACAACTACGACTACGACTACGACTACGACCACGACCACGACCACGACCACGACCACGACCACGACCACGACCACGACCACGATCACGACCACGACCACGACCATGACCACGACTACGACGACCACAACCACGACCACGACTAACACTACCACTACCACGACTACAACCACTATAATAAACAAGAAAAGAAGAAAAAAACAACAACAACAACTACTACTACTACTACTACTACTACTACTACAATAAACAAGAAAAGAAGAAAAAACTACTACTACTACTACAACAATAAACAAGAAAACTAAATAATAATAAACAAGAAAAAAAAAACTACTACTACTACAAACAACAACAATTAATTTCCTTTTCTCTCTTCCTCTTCCTCTCTCTTTTCCTCTCCCTCTCTTTCTCTCTTTCCCTATCAGGTTTAATGTTTTTTCTCTCTTTTTCTCTCTCCTCTCCCTCTCTCATTTTTTCCTCTCTCCTCTCTTCTCTCATTATGTTTTTTCTCTCTTTTTCTCTCCTGTCTCCCTCTCTCATTTTTTTCTCTCTCCTCCCCCTCTCTCATTTCCTTTTCTCTTTCTCTCTCTCTCTCTCATTTCCTCTCCCTCCCTCACCCTCTCCCTCTCTTTCTCTCTTTCCCTATTAGGTATATGGGTTTTTTCTCTCTTTTTCTCTCTTCTCTGCCTCTCTCATTTTTTTCTCTCTCCTCTCCCTTTCTCATTTCCTTTTCTCTTTCTCTCCCTCTCTTGTATACGCTCCCTCCCTCGCCCTCTCCCTCTCTTTCTCTCTTTCCCTATCAGGTTTAGTGTTTTTTCTCTCTTTTTCTCTCTCCTCTCCCTCTCTCATTTTTTTTCTCTCTTTCTCTCATTTTTTTTCTCTCTTTCTCTCCCTCTCTCATTTCCTCTCCCTCCCTCACCCACTCCCTCTCTTTCTCTCTTTTCCTATTATGTTTAATGTTTTTTTTCTCTCCTCTCCCTCTCTCATTTCCTTTTCTCTCTTCCTCTCCCTCTCTCACTCGCTCTCCCTGCCTCACCCTCTCCCTCTCTTTCTCTCTTTCCCTATTAGGTTTAATGTTTTTTCTCTCTTTTTCTCTCTCCTCTTCCTCTCTCATTTCCTTTTCTCTCTTTCTCTCCCTCTCTCATTTCCTCTCCGTCCCTCACCCTCACCCTCTCCCTCTCTTTCTCTCTTTCCCTATTATGTTTAACATATTTTCTCTCTTTTCTTCTCTCCTCTTCTCTTATTTTTTTCTCTCTCATCTCCCTCTCTCATTTCCTTTTGCTCTCTTTCTCTCCCTCTCTCATTTCTTCTCCCTCCCTCACCCTCTCCCTCTCTTTCTCTCTTCCCCTGTTATGTTTAATTTTTTTCTCTCTTTTTCTCTCTCCTCTCCTTCTCTCATTTTTTTCTTTCTCTCTCATTTCTTCTCCCTCCCTCACCCTCTCCCTCTCTTTCTCTCTTCCCCTATTATGTTTAATGTTTTTTCTCTCTTTTTCTGTCTCCTCTCCTTCTCTCATTTTTTTCTCTCTCCTCTCCCTCTCTCATTTCTTCTCCCTCCCTCATCTCTCATTTCTTCTCCCTCCCGCACCCTCTCCCTCTCTTTCTCTCTTCCCCTTTTATGTTTAATGTTTTTTCTCTCTTTTTCTCTCTTCTCTCCCTCTCTCATTTCTTTTTCTCTCTCCTCTCCCTCTCTCATTTCCTCTCCCTCCCTCACCCTCACCCTCACCCTCACCCTCTCTTTCTCTCTTTCCCTATTATGTTTAACATATTTTCTCTCTTTTTCTCTCTCCTCTCCTTCTCTCATTTTTTTTCTCTCCTCTCCCTCTCCCTCTCTCATTTCTTCTCCCTCCCTCACCCTCTCCCTCTCTTTCTCTCTTTCCCTATTATGTTTAATGTTTTTTCTCTCTTTTCCTCTCCCTCCCCCTCTCTTTCTCTCTCCCTCCCTCTCCCTCTCCCTCTCTTTCTCTCTTTCAATGTTTTCCTCTCCCTCCCCCTCCCTCTCCCTCTCCCTCTCCCTCTCTCATTTCCTCTCCCTCCCTCTCCCTCTCCCTCCCTCTTCCTTTCCCATTTCCTCCCTCTCTCATTTCCTCTCCCTCCCTCTCCCATTTCCTCCCTCTCTCATTTCCTCTCCCTCCCTCTCCCTCTCTTTCTCTCTCATTTCCTCTCCCTCTCTCAATACATACGAATTATACCAAAAACAAGTAAAAGAGAGAGAGAGAAAACACAAAAGCAAAGCAAGAATGGACAATGCACTCACCGTAAAGGCTCGAAGAAGGGTTTGGCGGCTCCTCTTCGCGACGGCGGCTTCTCTTCACCCTCCGTACACCTCTTCCTCTTCTTCGCAAACGGCGGTGGCAGCAGCGGGGTGGCGGTGATGACGGTGAGAAGCCTTCTTTCTCCTTCTTTCTCTCTTTCTCTCCCTCTCAGCAAGATGCTCGCTCTCCCTCTCACTCTCTCTTTTGTGAATGGGCGAAAAATGACGCGCTCGGGTTTCGATCCGCGTTTTTTTCCTCTGGGTACTGTCACTATTTGTGTCGCTATTACCATCGCATTTGTGACGCTAATAACGATACAAATAGTGATGCCGCTATTTCTCGTCGCTAATGGGCGTCACTATACCCTCATATCCTTGTAGTGTCCGTGAGGTTTTCGTGGTGGATTCCTTGTGTGAAACATTGACAGGGACACCTGTCCTTTTTGCACATCACATTAATTTAATGTGCAAGTGGGTGATTCCATAACGGGTAATTTCGCAAAATATATATTTAAATTAATGAACGTTTATGAGTTTAGAGTGCGCGCTTGTATTAAATTAAGATTAGGACAGAGTTCTAACCCATTTATTTATTTTGTATAGCTGAAGACTACTAGGTATTCACTTTTATCGATTTAATTTTATTATTTTCTAACAAATGTGAATGCTTCAGTTGATGTGTAGAGCAGGTGGCGGTGGCGGTGGCACTAGGAAGCACTGGGTGATAGCGTGTATTCAAGTTATTTAGAAAAAATTATCATTTTTTATGGGCGTACGTCCTAGGCGTGGCGCTACTATTTATTCAAGCACACTTATTTATTGAAGTGCTTGGCATATATTTACTATTTTGTATGCGCATGGACACACGATTTAAATATTCATTATTGGATATTGTATTTGGACACTGCCCAACTTTTGGCCCGCCCAACTGCTTTATTCTTTATTTGGACAAAAAGTAAATACAAAAACTAAAGCATGAAGCTAATTGTAAAGTTGGGCTATTTTTTCGCTTTGAGATGAATAAAATATTAAATGCATGCTTTGTGGAGCGCTCACACAAGGCATGGGAGGAGATTATACCCAATTGGTTTTTTTGCCTCATATCGTGCAAGTATATTCTCTTGAATTTTGAGCTTAAAGTAGAGTTCTTTGTTCTTGGAGACCTTCCGATGCTCGCTGCGTATGCATATAGCATCCGATTTGTGCACCAGTGGTATTAGAGTGAAGCTGAGATCAAGGGCTTCCAATTGCTTACCATCTCATGCGAGGACGAATCTCCTGCACGAGCGGGCTCTACAGTCAATCCATCAATATCAGAGTGTTCCTGGTGGTGAAGAACCCCCTGCTGCGCTATTGGATCGCGAAAGACCAGTCTCTGACAGCGAAGAACCACTTACCAAGCTCCTTCATCAAGTTGTTTTTTCTCGAAGAAGAAAAGTCAATTTTCATTAGTTGGAGGTTACAAGGTTAATAAGCTTATTAAAAAGCTTAATCTCCTAAACTTCAACGACTGCGGCGGTAGCATGAACTAGTTGACTCGAATCTGTGAAGGACGTCCTTTCGTCCTTATCCGTTTTTTTTTTCCAATATATTAAGCTTTTATTAAAGCTTAAGCTTCCTAAAGCTTAAAAGTTTGAATCTAAATTTCTCCTTCTCAGCAAATGTTCACACTTTCGTTTCAATCTCCCTGTAAGCCTCTGTTCACACACATGCTATGACAGAGATAATTTCCAGCGAGTAGATTGCTATGCGCAGTCTTTACGGGCAAAGAATTCGTCGAAGAATGATTTCAGCAACTTCCATATCCGCAAAGAAGAAAGATCGCTAAAAGCCCTTTTTTTTTTTAAAGAGCAAGCCTTATAGACCCAACTTTGAGCTACGCTCATCTCGCTAACAAGATTTCGAGTGTGTGAGATTGTTTGAAATTTTGCAGGATGACCGATCAAAATATGGAAGATTTTATGGCCGAATGTGATTTACCGGAACCAACGATGGAGCAAAAATTGGACCTAATTATGATGCAGCTTCAAGAGGAACAAAGAGAATGTCAAACTTTGCAAGCTCAATTGGCCACTCTTCAATGATCTACTGCTGATCAAGATGAACCGCAACCTGAAGATGTTATACAATGCACGATCGATGAGACACTTGAAGCACAATCTATCCAAAAAGAAGCCAATATAAGTAAAAGAAATTTCAAACTCCGTTCTTTTAATGGGTTACGTGATGGAAAGACTGTTCTCGCTTTTATCAATCAGTTTTATGATTATTTCCATGAAGAACAGCATGCCGAAAAAGACAAACTCAAGTGTGTCACTAATCACTTAGTGGACAGAGCATCGCTATGGTAGACTGTTGTCAACAAAAGCATTGATTGCCCTACTACTTGGGAGAATTTTCAAAAGAAATTTTTGCATAAATTTATTCCACCTCAATTCCATGAAAAAGCAATCACCACGAAAAAGCAATCAAACAATGGGATCTTCTGCAACAAAGAGATCACGAACCTATTTCACAATATACTTAGTGTTTTTGGAATGCCTTATTGCAACTTCGAATGCTCAAAGATGTACCTGAGGTAACCCATAAGTGCAAGTCTATGTTTGGTTTGCTTCGTCACTTCTATGCGGAAGTGAGCATGTTCAAGTCAACGACTCTCGAGGATGCGATTTCCTTGGCCCATGATGCTGAAGACAAAATTCGAGGACAAGTGAAGTGACCACAACAATGCTCAAATAACGGTAACTTCAGTACAAAGCAATTCAATTCTAACTTTCAAAGATTCAATCAAAATCGCTTTGTTCCATCTTTATTCCGTAAATCTTGGACACGACCCCTTGCTTTACCATCAAACACAAATCCAAATCCTAAGCCATCTTTCCAGCCAAATCCCAACATTCCTAAACTTCCCGCTATTACCAATAATGTTTCTAAAGCCAAATCCATAGTCTGCTATAAGTGCCATTAACCTGGACATCTAGCAGTGAATTGTCAATCCAAAAAGACAATTGTTCATATCAACTACTTGGGAGTGACTAAAGATGAAGACCATGAAGAAATGCCTAATTTCACAGAAGACGATGACGATATTGGTACTACTTCATCTACTTTACCAGGTATGTCAAATACCCATTCTTTATTAATGATAAAATGTCTTGTGCATGGTAGAGAAAAGATTGTTTTACATAATGACAAGAGCACACACGATTTTATTTTTGCAAAATTGGTCAAAGAATTGAATTTACATACTATTTAGACTCATTATCGCATCAAGGCTGCATTCTTAAGTACTAGATATAGTGGAACACAAGAAGTGCATGACTTAGAAATTAAAATTCGTGATTATGTTGAGCGCAAAAATTTCTTTGTTGTGCCTTTACAATCTAGTGACATTATCTTAGGAATGCCTTGGCGTCATCAATATAATCTCGATATAGATTATTCCATGCATTCAATGAAGATTCATTTCAATGAAAAACAAATCACATTGCGTGGTATGCACACTTTTGATAATTTTCCATTGCTTAGTCATATATAGGCTAAACGTGCATTAAAAAAATGTCCCAAAACCTACTTAATATGGGTGAATGGAATTGAAGTTAAAGAAAATCAGATGAATCCTAGGCACACACAATTTCTTTCACAATTTAAAGATTGTTTTGCTGCTGACTTACCACCTGGCTTACCACCTACACGTCCTGAAGATCATAAAATAGACTTAATACCAGGTTCTCAACCACCATGTAAAGCACCTTATCGACATAATCAAATTGAACAGAAAGAAATTCAAAACCAAGTTGAAGAATTGCTAACCCGAGGACTCATTAGACCCAGTAGTTCTCCTTTTGGTGTATCTGTCCTATTAGTTAAGAAAAAAAAAACACCTATAGGATGTGCATTGATTATTGTGCCCTAAATAATATCACTGTCAAGAATAGATATCCGATCACTAGGGTAGACGACCTCATGGATAAACTACAAGGGGCTGCAATATTTAGCAAAATAGATCTTAAATCTGGATACCATCAAGTACGATTGGACACATCTGATATTTTTAAAATTGCATTTAGGACTCAATTTGGACATTATGAATTCCTTGTTATGCCTTTTGGTCTAACTAATGCACCAGCCACATTCAGTCGTATGATGAATTGCATATTTTTGAAATATTAGCATTGTGTCATTGTTTTTTTTTATGATATATTGGTTTTCAGTAAAAATGAGAATGAGCATTATGAACATTTATCCTTGGTTTTCAAATTACTAAAAGAGAATCCATTATATGCTAATCTTGAAAAGAGTGAATTTTTTCAAACCCAAATTGAATACTTAGGACACATTGTTTCATCTGAAGGTATTAAAGTTGATCCTAAAAATATAGAAGCAATTTTGAATTGGTCAATACCTAAAAATATGCATAAATTACATTCTTTCTTAGGTCTTGCTAGCTTTTACAGAAAGTTTGTGAGAAATTTTTCATTGCTTGCATTACCTTTGACAAAATATTAAAGAAAGGTATTGTGTATCATTAGTCTGAAAATCAACAAAAGTTTTCATTTATTGAAACATGCCTTAACACATGCTCCTGTATTGCAACTCCCTGACTTTAATAGACCATTCTTCCTAGTAGTCACTAACTCTAGTGAATCTGGAATAGGAGCTGTCCTTATGCAAGATTCACATCCCATAGCCTACTCTAGCTGCAAACTTAAACCCTCTGAACTTGAGTATTCTACATATAATAAGGAATTGCTAGCTATAGTACAAGCTTTATGAAAATAGAAACACTATTTAATGGGATTTGAATTCATGATCAAAACTTACCAACAAAGTATTAAACATCTCCTTAGTCAGCCACAAATCTTTGACCGTCATATTAAATAGGCTGCTTTTATTCAAAGTTTTCATCCACTTATCCAATATCAACCCGGCAAAGAAAATGTTGTTACAAATGCCTTGAGTAGAAGACCAACTGTTCATAATATTTCTGTGATATCTTTTGATTCCCTTATTCCTATGAAAGATACATATGATCAAGACCCTAGTTTTCAAGCTAATTGGAATAAATTTATTGCAAATAATTGGATTTCAATTGACTCATTATCTTATGCTGATGGATTTATGTTTTATGAGAAAAGGTTATGTGTAACTGTTCAATTTAGATCATTTGTATTGCACGAAATTCATTGCCCCCCATATCAAGGCCATAGAGGTATTATTTCCACTTTACGTACATTGGTTGAAGATTTTTACTGGCCACAAATGGAATCTGATGTTTTTAACTTTGTATCTGAATGTTTAATTTGTCAAAGAGTTAAGCAACACCATGGTAAGCAATATGGTTTGTTAATGCCTTTACAAATTCCAGAACGATCATGGGAACATATTTCAATGGATTTTATTATTGGTTTGCCTAACACTCAAGCTAATCACGATATGATTTGGACTATTGTAGATCAGTTTAGCAAAGAAAAATATTTCATTCCATGCAAGAAAATGTTAATTACATCTCAAGCTACTAAATTGTTTTTTAAAATTATTTTCACTAACCATGGTTTGCCAAAAGTTATTATTTCTGATCGTGATTCTAGATTCTGCAATAATTTTTGAACTGCTTTGTTTGCTAATTTAGGAACAAAGATTGATTTTTCATCTACATTTTATCTTGAAACAAATGGGCAAACAAAAGCTACAAACAGTACAATTTTGGATCTTTTGCATGTATACACAATTTCAAAACCACAAATATGGGATACACACTTGCATTTACTTTAGTTTGCATACAATAACACCCCACATACAACTACACAAAAAGCACCATTTGAAATCATTTGTGGATATAGATTGCCTACACCTATTACCTCATTGTCAAACAAAGTTAAAGCTGCTGATGATATTGCCAATATGCATGCTACTATTTTTGCTGAAGTCAAAGACATGATTGCGAAACCCTAGCAATTATATACAAAACAAGCTAATAAAAAAAGAAAAGATATGAATTTCACAGTTGGTGATTATGTTTGGTTACGCATTGAAAAGAGAAGATTACAAAGTGTAGAGAAACACCCTGTTGTAAAGTTAGCTCCTAGATTTTATGGACCTCTCAAAATCATTCACAAAATCAATGACAATGCATTTAAATTAGAACTACCCCAACACTGGAAAATCCACAATACTTTTCATATGAGTTTGTTATGACCATTCAAAGGCCAATTACATGTCCACTCTGTCTATGAAAACTCTCATTTGTTAGAAGAAGAAACCGAAATCCTTGAACTCGAAACTATTCTAGACACTAATTATGTGACCACTAGAACTGGCCGTAGATATTTTAGATATTTGGTAAAGTTTCAAAATCATCATGTTGAAGAGGCCCAATGGATGCATGCTCGTAACCTAAGTGCTTACCCCTCATTGCTCGCTCCACATTGAGCTAATAACAATTGAGGATAGTTGCTATCCCACCCTGGTGGTATGATGCCAGGAGGCATATTCCACAGTGGATTCCGTGAGACCACAGTGGATTCCATGAGGTTTTTGCAGTGGATTCCGTAAAATTATATTTATTTGTCGAGGCTCATACACAAGGTTGATTCCTTGTGCGAAAATTTGACGGGGACACGTGTCCTTTTTAGGCGTCACGTGAATTTAATGTGCAAGTGGGTGATTCCATTGTGGGTGATTCTGCAAAATACATATTTAAATTAATGGACGTTTATGAGTTTAGAGTGTGCACTCGTATTAAATTAAGATTAGGACAGAGTTCCAACCTATTTATTTATTTTGTAGCTGAAAACTGCTAGGTATTCACTTTTGTCGGATTAATTTTATTATTTTCTAACAATTGTGAATGCTTTAGTTGATGTGTAGAGCAGGCAACAGTGGCACTGGGAAGCACTGGGCGATAATGTGTATTCAAGTTATTTAGAAGAAATTATCATTTTTATGGGTGCGCATCTTAGGCATGGCGCTAATATTTATTCAAGTACACTTATTTATTGAAGCGCTTGACATATATTTATTATTTTGTATGTGCATGGATGCACGATTTAAATATTCATTATTGGATATTGTATTTGGGGTACTGTCTAACTTTTGGTCTGCCCAACCGCTTTATTCTTTATTTGGAAAAAAAAAACTCAAAAGCTAAAGCATGCTAATTGTAAAATTGGGCTATTTTTTAGCTTGGAGATGAATAAAATATTAAATACATGCTTTGTGGAGCGCTCACACAAGGCATGGGGGGAGATTGTACCCAATTGGACTTTTTTTCTCATGTCGTACAAGTCTATTCTCTTGAATTTTGAGCTTAAAGTAGAGTTCTTTGTTCTTGGAGACCTTCCGGTGCTCGCTACGTACGCATACAGCATCCGATTTACACACCATCTTTGCACCTCCAAGTATGCTCAATATCATAGCTTCACTACAACAATAATGATTAAATATTGTGTTGGTTTTTTTTATGCAAGTATTCATGAAGATGCTTTCCTTATGTAACAAAGCTTCTTACTTTGACATAAAGTTTGAATATATGGATTGATTAGCTTTGATAAATTTCTTTATTTCAGGTAGTTATAATGAATCATATCATGAGATATCAATGCAGTTACAAGTGCAAACGTTCATCTTTTGGCTATCAACATGTTACAAGGCAAACTTATTATGTACATAGTCATCAAGATATGAATGGCAATATGCATCCATCAACTGTGGCTTATGAAACTAGTCAAAACTCTTTGAGAGATAATGTTACTATGAGTGGTGACAACCCCATTGGAAGTCATGTATTATCTCAATCATTGCCTAGATGTAGACATGTATGTTGTAGATGCAAAACATATTGTGGTGGTGGAAGTTTGGTTCCTTCTTCAGCTTATGCACGGCACCAAAATTTTGAGGAGAGATTCAAGAGTGTTACAACCCATCTAGGTCTACATGACCCTCACAATTTATCATTGGAGGACATTCTAGAAGGGTGTGGCAATGAGTTGGATAATGAAGCCCATAATGAGCTCTCACATGAGATTGATAGCTTGGATGAAGGTGAAGATGATGAGGTTGAGATTGATGATATTGATCCATCTTTGTTTGATAAAATCATTCAAAGACTAATTCAAATGCAATCACTCTTCGGTTGAGTTTCAAGACAAGATGCTTCAAATTTTATTTGGTGATATTTTTGAAAGGAAGCATTCTCAAACTTGTACAGACAATATATTCACTCCAAGCTTAGGCAAACTATTAGTGCACCTACCCAACACATGGGGAGACTTAGGTGGTATAATATTCCTACCTGTTGGGAGCAACTCAATGTCATGTTAACACAACTTGGTATGATTAACTCTCAACGATAATGAATATGCCAAGGATGTAAGAGTTCTTCTCAAGCACCATTGCTATACCAACCAAGCAAGGAAAATAACTATACCCGAGACACTCTTGAATTTCAATGCAACTTCAATGCCATGGAAAGGAAGAAGTTAAAGCATGATTGTCCACGATGCTGTGAAAAGTGTTCCAACTGTTCACTACCTAGGAAAGATATGCTTTCTTTTGATTATATCTCCATTACCAAACAACTGTAATTAGTAACCAAAAGTAGAACCCTATGTCATGAATTATTGGAAATGTGGATTTTTTTTTAATGGTTAACAGAGGATAATGCAATTGGTACTTCACAAATAAACGAGTTCTAGCATGGCACAAAGTGCAAGAGTGTAAAAGATTTCTGGGATCCAGAATCATACATTGAGCTTCTAATGATATATAATAATATGCATTGCAAGCAAGCATATAAAGAATGTCCTCCTTTCCAAAGGTCACCAGCGCTTATAGATGGTTGGAATGAGACAGAGAAAACCTATAAATTTATTTGCAAATCATAGCAAACTCACGTACATAATGACAAAATGCTCTATAAGGTAAACTTTATTGCAATGCAAATTTTTTAAAATTACATGAACAGTCTTTGATATAGATTACTAAAATACATTTTTAAAAAAATTTATGAATAGGGTGATCCACAAAATTTTGTTTTTTTATTACACTACTGGGACGGGTTTCAAGCCTCAAAGACAACCCAAAAGAATTGTGGAGTTGTTGAGGTGAAGGTCCTCAATGCTAGAAAGAACTATTTTATTGGAGTTATACCACTTTTATTTATTCCATTTAGCCATAAAAAGGTACTGGGAGCTCTAGTAAGCTTGTTCATGTCTTCATGCAACCATTGACTGATGATTTGGAAAGTATGTTTATTGATGGATTTAAAGTAGATTTCAATTATCGAATCACACACATTACTGAACATAGAAATTCTCTTAGTAGTAGAAGATTCATTGCACATGCCATGCTAATGATGGTAACCGATGACCATCTAGCTGAGTATAAGATTGGATCTTTTAAAGAGGGTGATCAATCTTTTTGCCGTAGACACAAAGCGATAGCTACCATGGAAAGTAAGGGATCTAGACATTACTTATATGATCAAAATGTGTTTCAATTGAAATATAGACCAATCAAAAAATCAAGTGATGAAATGCTTACTACTTCGATTATGGCAGAAAGAGCCCTCACTCAAGCAGATAGGGATGAACTTTTAAAAGAAGCAAGACTTTTTGGTAGATCATGCTTGTGGAGATTATATGAACTCTACGGTGTTGATTTGTCATTGAATCTTGTATATGATTATATGCATATTGTGGCTCTAAATTTATTCTCAAAGCATACGTGTGCTCTAATAAAGATTGTGGACAATAGAGTGAAAATAAAAATTGATGAGGCAACACATCATGTTACCAAAGTAACTCTATGCTCTATACGATATGGTCAATGGCCAAGGTATCCTAGTAAATACTGTGAAAGCTACAAGGCCGAAGAAAATCAAAAGTGGATACAATGGTGTTTGTCATATGTATTGAGGTTGAAGGTATTCCGAAGGTCTTTTATGACTTGGGATTAATACTCATAGACATTGCTCAATTTTTTTATAACTACACTCATGACCATGGTTGGTCTAAGAGAAGATGTAGATACTTTGAGAGAATTGCTTGATTCTTGGAGAGTAAGGTCTGAAGAACTCTTAGGATCTAACTCAGCTCCATTTGATATTGTTGCAGGTATAAACTCTTCTCAACTTTCCTTTTATTTATATATTTGTGATATCTATATTTTAATTTAATAATATATATTTTTAATATCAATTATAGGTTTTGGAGAGTTCTTGGATGATATTCTTCATTATGGTAGCCATGATGCTTTTTAGTGCTATACATATGAACGAATGGTTTCAACATCATGGACGCTATTGTAGTCCATGCCAAGCTTTCGTAAAACATGTCGTGCATCATCACGAGACTCAGGCATGGTATTTGTAGGTGGTAATATATGATATTTCAGTAACCTGAAAAAAATCATAAAACACTTTGAAAAAGCACAAATGTTTTTAATGATAGTGCCAAAAAGAAATCAATGAAGCGTACGTACAAGGTACCTGAACAGCTCGGTCACACTCGCATCGCTCCACCCGTATTTTACTTGCACACTTAGGAGTGCAAGTAGTGTCTTCAGGCGAGATACTCGACACCTATCATATAATGGTATGGATGCTTCCTCTCTAAGCGGATCAGAAGTCTCGATATCCATGGGAATCAATGCATCGATCATTGCCTCCATCTCAGACTCCAAGATTGTAGATAGGTCGGGAAGGCTGCCTATCTCCTCTGGTATTGACGGTATAGATTGGGTAATACCTTCCAAGTGGTGGATTGGCTCAGGCACTCCATCCATCGCATGCCCACGAACTCTTCTAATTGGCCGCAAAGGGTGCACTCCTCCTTGGGACAAGACGTCACCTCCCTGGATAGAAAATTTGCCAGTCACACCCAATCTTCTTATATATGGTATTCAATTAGCTTGCGAGTACAATGCATGATTGATATTAACTTTTCTTACCGTTTGCTGAAAATCCAAGATCGCCTGATCAATGATCTCATATTGAAACTCGCCGAAGCGTCGTGCATGTTCTATAGACAATCGACGTTTCTGTCTAATTGCCAGCTTGCATTGAAAGCAAGGACATGGGACATGCTGATTAAGATATGCCTCGCGATCTTGAACAATAAGACCTTCATCGTTTTCCATTTTTTCTACGTTACGATAAACAATTTGTTTTTCTTATCATTCTTATTTTCTTTCTTAAATTGTTTGAGAAGGGATTTTTTCTCTTGTAACTCAGCAAAAATTAACGTATATAAGTCTCCACCCACCCACCCACAGATTAACATATATATGTCGGAGTGTTTCCCGTCTCGTGGTGTTGCACTGGACCTCGCCACCACTCTCTCTTTGTTTTTATCCATTCATTATCTCCTCTCCTTCCATCTCTCTCTCTTTTTCTCTTTCTTTATTATGATGTATGTTTATTCCCTCTCTCTCGTTCCTTCTTCTTTTTCTCTTCCTCCCCGTCTCTCATCCACAACCACAACCACGACCACGACCACCACTACCACTACCACTACCACTACCACTACCACTACCACTACCACTACCACTACCACTACCACTACCACTACCACTACCACTACCACTACCACTACCACGACTACGACCACTATAATAAACAAGAAAAGAAGAAAAAAAACAATAATTACTACTACTATTACAATAATAAATAAGAAAAGAAGAAAAAACTACTACAAAAAAAACAAGAAAACTAAACAACAATAAACAAGAGAAGAAAAAAAAAACTACTACTACTACTAACAAATAACAACAATTGATTTCCTTATCTCTCTTCCTCTCCCTCTCTCATTTCCTCTCCCTCCCTCACCCTCTCCCTCTCTTTCTCTCTTTTCCTATTAGGTTTAATGTTTTTCTCTCTTTTTCTCTCTCCTCTCCCTCTCTCATTTTTTTCTCTCTCCTCTCCCTCTCTCATTTCCTTTTCTCTCTTTCTCTCTCTCTCTCGTTTCCTCTCCCTCCCTCACCCTCACCCTCTCTTTCTCTCTTTCCCTATCAGGTTTAATGTTCTCTCTTTTTCTCTCTCCTCTCCCTCTCTCATTTTTTCTCTCTCTCCTCTCCCTCTCTCTTTCTCTCCCTCCCTCACCCTCTCCCTCTCTTTCTCTCTTTTCCTATTATATTTAATGTTTTTTCTCTCTTTTTCTCTCTCCTCTACCTCTCTCATTTCCTTTTCTCTCTTTCTCTCCCTCTCTCATTTCCTCTCCCTCCCTCACCCTCTCTCTCTTTCTCTCTTTCCTTGTTGGGTTTAATCTTTTTTCTCTCTTTTTCTCTCTCCTCTCCCATTTTCTCTCCCTCCCTCACCCTCTCCCTCTCTTTCTATCTTTCCCTATTAGGTTTAATGTTTTTTATCTTTTTCTCTCTCCTCTCCCTCTCTCGTTTCCTTTTCTCTCTTCGTCTCCCTCTCTCATTTCCTCTCCCTCCCTCACCCTCACCCTCTCCCTCTCTTTCTCTCTTTCCCTATTATGTTTCACGTCTTTTCTCTCTTTTTCTCTCTCCTCTCCTTCTCTCATTTTTTCTCTCTCCTCTCCCTCTCTCATTTCTTTTTGCTCTCTTCCTCTCCCATTTCCTTTTGCTCTCTTCCTCTCCCTCTCTCATTTCTTCTCCCTCCCTCACCCTCTTCCTCTCTTTCCCTATTATGTTTAATGTTTTTTCTCTCTTTTTCTCTCTCCTCTCCTTCTCTCATTTTTTTCTCTCTCCTCTCCCTCTCTCATTTCCTTTTTCTCTCTTCCTCTCCCTCTCTCATTTCCTCTCCCTCCCTTTCTCTCTTTCCCTATTATGTTTAATGTTTTTTCTCTCTCCCTCCCCCTCTCTTTCTCTCTCCCTCCCTCTCCCTTTCACTCTCCCTCTCTTTCTCTCTTTCCCTATTATGTTTAATGTTTCCCTCTCTCTCCCTCTCTCTCTCCCTCTCCCTTTCCCTCTCTCATTTCCCTATTATGTTTAATGTCTCCCTCTCCCTCTCCCTCTCTCATTTCCTCTCCCTCCCCCTCTCTTTCTCTCTCCCTCCCTCTCCCTCTCCCTCTCTTTCTCTCTTTCCTTATTATTTTTAATGTTTTCCCCTCTCCCTCTCTCATTTTTTCTCCCTCCCCCTCTCCCTCTCCCTCTCTTTCTCTCTCCCTCCCTCTCCCTCCCTCTTCCTCTCCCTCTCCCTCTCCTGCTCTCTTTTCCTCTCCCTCCCTCTCCCATTTCCTCCCTCTCCCTCTTCCTCTCTCATTTCCTCTCCCTCCCTCTCCCTCTCCCTCTCTCATTTCCTCTCCCTCTCTCAATACACACGAATTATACCAAAAACAAGTAAAAGAGAGAGAGAAAACACAACCAAAGCAAGAATGGACAATGCACTCACCGTAAAGGCTTGAAGAAGGGTTTGGCGGCTCCTCTTCGTGACGACGGCTCCTTTTAGTCCTCCATACACCTCCTCCTCTTCTTCGCGAATGGTGGCGGTGGCAGCGGCAGCGGTGGCGGCGGTGAGAAGCCTTCTTTCTCTCTCTTTCTCTCCCTCTCAAATGCAAGATGTCCGCTCTCCCTCTCACTCTCCCTTTCTCTCTCTCTTTTGTGAATGCGTGCAAAATGAGGCGCTTGGGTTTTGGCCCGCATTTTTTTTGTCTGGGTACCATCGTTATTTGTATTGCTATTTGTCTCGTTATTAAATGCAATGCTAATAGCGACGCCGCTATTTCTCGTCGCAAATGGCCGTCGCTATACCCTCATATCCTTGTAGTCTCTCTCTCTCTCTCTCTCTCTCTCTCTCTCTCTCTCTCTCTCTCTCTCTCTCTCTCTCTCTCTCTCTCTCTCTCTCTCTCTCTCTCTCTCTCTTTGTGTTGTTTCTCTTTTATGTTGTGTTTTCAATAGAATTTGATATTGATTCTACTTGTTGTTTTCTTATAGAGTTTATTTGGAGCAAGAGACAAAGGTGTTAATCTCTCTCTCTGTTTGGTTTTTTTTTTCTGCTATCTTTTCAATACAACATGATGTTAGTTCTAACCCTTGTTGTTATTTTATTGTAGAGATCATTTTGGGTGACATTCCATAAGTGCTTATCTCTCTCTCCCTCTCTCTTTCTCTCTCTATGTTTCCTCTTTTCTACTATTTTTTTAGTATACTTTCATGTAAATACTAACTCTTTGCTATTATCTTTTGCAAAGATCAATTTGGGCAAGATTGGATAGGTGCTCATTTCTTTCTCTCTCCTGCGTACTCACACACTCTCTCTTTCTTCCTCTCTGCATTATCCCTTTTCTATTATCTTTACAATGGGGTTTGATTCTAGTTCTAACTTAAGAATCAATTGTTGTTGCAATACTTAAGAAAAGGTAGAGCAAAGATTCTGTAACTCAATTTACGAGTAAATCTGCTATATTTTGTGGTGCCAAATTTTATTTATTTAATTAGTGACTTTTATGTTTGATGAGATTGATGTTTTCTTTCGTCCATCATTTGCAATGGGTTTTGATCAGCTGTGATTCAATATTATCTTCAGCAGATCAGCTTATATGTAAATTGGTCATATTTTGTATTGCTTCTATTTATACAATTATCTAAATATTTTTTTGTTAAAACCGATTCATGCAAGTATTTTTGTTAAAAGGGATTCATGTAGGTATTTTTTTGTACATGTACATATTGTACAAGGTTTAGGTGAAGCACATAATTCTCAATCGACTATTTTGATGTGGTGAGTGATTCCTTTGTGTTGGATGATATTGATCTTTTTATAATCTTCTTCAAGGAAATGAACTAGAACTTGAGCAATGCAATGAGCATGCTGGCTTTTAGTTGACCGTCCTATTGTTTTCATCTTTGGACCACTATATGCACTACTGAAAATGTATTTTCAGCAGCCATGGAACAAAATTCACCAAGTATAGATTCTTCAGCTTCATCTTCTTCCATCAGCTCTTCTTCATTGTCCTATCTTGCACGTGATAGCATGTCAGAAACTAGATTTGCCTTTCCTGCAATCTGATTTAATTCGGGTTTGAGAGATTTAATATATGCAATCCATCTTAGCATAGCAATGTTGGGTGTAGAGCAGTTGGCAATCATGTCCAAGAGTGGAAGACAATCAGTTTCTACCACTACGGAAGCACCTATAAAGTATTCATGATCACACTTTAATGCTGTTACAACTCCCCACAATTCCCTTTTTACTTGTGCATACCTTCTTTGGCATTCACTGAGAACTTTTGCTCCAAAACAAATTGCATACATGTTAGCTTCAAGATCCTCTTGGCCAACAACCCATCCTATCCCAATGGGACTTGTATCCACAATAAGGATGATGGGTTGACCATTTGAATAATCACCCCTTTTGAGAGTGGGGACTGAAATTAACAGCTTCTTTAATTTATGCATAGTGAGAGTATGCTCATTACCCTAAGAAAATCTTTGGCCTTTTCTTAATAATTGATAAAGATTTTCAACTACATGAGAAAAATGTGGTATCCATATGAGATAGAATACACATGCACCAAGAAATCTTCTCACCTCTGAAACATTTGTGCATTTTTCTTGCATTCTGTTGATGGCATCTATCTTGATTGGAGAAGGTTTGCATCCATAGGGGCCACATAGATGACCGACCACTAAGACTTCTTCTACTCCAAAAATTGACATAGCTCTAGAAAGGGTAAGATGTACCTCTTCTAGCCTTGTTACAATCATGAATATGGTTAACTACAAATGTCCTGCAGCCATCTTCATCAAGCTCCTCATTCTTTTCATTGACTTCACATCCCTTGATAGGTACATCATCAAGAAATGGAAGAGTAAGTTGTGGAATAAAGTCCCTTAAGACTTTGTGCATGGCATTCATCATATGGGCTACGGAGTTTGTTGCACCTTGTGGTAGAGTGCACACGCAGACCAATCCAAGAGGTGTCTTCATTGTGGTAATGTCTCGGCTTTCTAATGAAAGCTTAAATTGGTTATATCCTGAATATAGGTCGCCCATAGAATAAATTGCTCTACCTACAAAAGCTTCAGCAAACTCATTAACAATTGGACCCGAACCAATATTTTGGATTGTGACACAATTAACAGACTGTAGATCTTGAATGAATCGTTAAAGATCCATTTTCCTGGGGCACGCTAAACCATCAGTTTGAGTAGGGCGCTGAAGAAAGTTCTAAAATCTTCATTCTGATCTTTTCATTTAGAAGTTTCAGTAATTTGGACAAATGCACCCTTGGAACAGGAATAGGTTTGAGGTTCCAAGGCATATGTGGGGTCATCAAAACGACCATGAGAGGCACAATATTTGGATCCACATAGCCTATTTCACTTGGTTGAAATGCAAAAGCTTTTCCATGTTTCATTAGCATTTGCATAAAAGAGTGTTTTTCAGTTGGTGAAAGGAAAGAATTTTCACCTATTTTGAGCTCTTTTATACTTTCAGATGTGAACTTGTGACCAATGTTGGAAGGATCACAAAGACTTGGCTAATTTGCTGCCCTATCAGCCAGCCCTTCACTTTTAGGAGGCAGTGATACTGCCACAAGTTTGACTTTCTTATCCACCGTCTTGTATTTTGTCTCCACTTGCACTTCAACCTTGTTGAGTAAAACAATGTCTTCTTGCTCAACAAATTCTTGAATTATTTGATAAAAATCCAATGTACATAATTCTATGGACTGATTTTCTACTTGATGTTCTGCATGAGCAGCTACATATATTTCAGCCAATGTGTCAGTAGTAATCAGTCCAAAAAAATGCCCGAAATATCTTCATTTTCAGCCATCATGTCATAAGTTTTCAATTCTCTTTTTACATTACATAAATATTTTCTTTTAGTCTTAGTCATGGCCAAAAGAGACTTATAGCAGCCCATACTACTGGCTATACATACATGCAAATTTGCTAGAGACAGAGTTTCTATTGCATAAGGAGGTTCAATCTTTTTACATGATGCACTACCATAGCCTCCTTTTATAGTAGTGCAGCCCGAAAATCCTTGAATTATCGGGCATTAGGAGGCACAGGATAATTATGCAGTCGATCTCTGTTTTGATGATGGTTAACACACACAGTAACAAATTGGACAGCTCATTCATTATCCTTGCTTTGGATTCGAGCATAGGAAGAACCATCATCAAGAGCTTTTGTTTCCAAGCGGGCTTCAAAAATGTAAGGTTGCCCAAGAATGATAGGGTAACTATGAGAGTCTTGAACAAAAAAGTAAAAATTGTATTTTATGTCTCCAATAGTTACATGCACATTAGGACATGCAGCATATAGCTCTCCAGAAGAGTTGTTTGCAACTCTCATTTTCCATCTTGGATCAACATCTATGGGCCATCCGCCACTTTCGTAGAGACTCCTTGTCATGACGTTTATCTCCAAGCCATGGTCTAAGAGTGCAATATATGTCTTTTTCTCTAATTTTGACGACTGTCTCCATTGTTGCTCTTGCCCAATGCATATGAGAGTAGTGACTGCTTGGAATGAATCGAGCCTCTTCCTCCTCATGCATGTGCTGTAGACGGCCTTCTTTTTGAGAGATGGACTGCCCAACTGGTTTGGACCAGTCGATCATTACATTTTTAGCTTTCACTTCTTTAATTTTTGCATTCATGTTTTCTTTATCTTCAGCTTCAATTATTGTAATTAATTCTTTAACTACCTAAAGATGAATTCCTTGTGAAGTCAGCTTCTTCATCCTGCACAAAACTTGAAGAACTTGCAAAAAAGCATGCACTGTTGCTTCATCACCAACATATTGTCTTTTCCTTTTGATTACATTAATAATTATATCATGGAATTATCGTTTGGCAATTCTAAGAATTTTGCTTGAGGTGAATTCAATTTTGCTTCCTAGAATTTGTTCTTCTAGGACTCGTTTGAGATCGGTTGTAGATTCTATGTCAAATTGCAATTTGTAGCATGGCTGCTTGCCTTTCTTCTTTCCTTCAGTCTTCTTTGTTTATGATGCATCTTTTCAGCAAGCTTTGGTTGTTCAGGCATTCTTCTAGTTATCCATTTTGGAGGGCCAGAAGAGGAAGGCCCTAGTTCATCTTCTCTTCATCTCTTTTCTTCAATCAAGACTTCTTTATGATTGACGTTAGCCAAATGTGCAAAGGCAAAAAAAGAATCTACCGGTTCTTTCCAACCAGTTATTCCTTGAATGCACTGACTGGCGTTAGCCAAATCTTCTTTGGTTCCTTTACCACGTTCCATTTGATCTAGTGCATGCATCTATACTTTAGATTGCACATTAGCTTTATATGCTTTCAAACTTGATTTAGTTGGCTTAATTTGTAGCCCATAGGTAGCCGCATCAATTGCTGCATTATTTACAGCTAAATCTTCTAATCTTTTCTTCAATCCACCATTGCCAAAATTTGGCTCCAATGGAAGACCAATTTCAACTGCATGTATTTTTCCATCTTTCCAAAAGACGAGCTTTTGTGCTTCAGCCTCATGAAAGGCAGAACACTCCCTCTTATCATGTTGTTCATTGTCGCACCAAATATAGCGCCTCTTAAAGCCTTCTCTCATGGGTCTTTGAGTTGATGATCGTCCTCGTTCTTCAACTTTGGCATCCAGCTTCTCTACTTTGGAACTAATTTCTGTAAGATTCACATGAAGGTCACACATACTTTTAATAAGTTCATCCATGACATAATTTTTAGAAGGAACAAAAGAAGAAAGAGTTGGTTGATTAGTCAAAGGAATAGGGGATTTTGAAGGTAGAACAAGCTCCATCAATGGAGTTGTTGAAGTTGAAGTAGAGCCCAATCTTAGTCGCATCCACTCTCTTCGAGCAATCATGTTAACTACATCAATAACATCTGTCCATGCAGTCTTGACTCCTGATTCGGAGGTAGCATCTTCTAGGCGATCAGCAAGTTTTTCTTGCAGAATGGGATCTGTAGCCTTAAGGAATAATTCAATCTTCTGACCTTCCATACTTTGTTGGTCTTCAGCATCAAGTTGTCCAAATTTACTTTCAAATTCATGGTATAGATATATTGCAACTAAACCTTTGTTGGGTTTTTCAACCTATTCAGTGAAACTTTTCTTCTTCATAAGGCCAGAGTCTTCTAAGAATAATTCTTCACGTAGGGCTTTTTTGAATGCAACCCAATCCGCATATTGTTGGAAAAGACCATGGATTCTTTCTTGAAGACCATGCTTGGCTAGTCTGGCAAGATAACGGCTCCATGCATGTTGCAATACACCAAAAAAGAGCATTTTCTCAACATACAAACGAAGAAAACAGAGACATTTTGACCATTAAATTGTTTTAATTCACGCCCAACTTCTTCTAGGACCTTGATAGCTGTGGAATCAATCTTCTTTTCTTCTTGCCTTTGTTGTTGTTGTTGTAACATTTGGATTTGTTGTTGTTGAGTCTATTGCAATATGTGCACCAATTGTTGTAGAGTATCTCCTAAAGAATCCCCCATCTTGGAGTTCTCTTACACCGACCTTCACGTCGGGTTCACCAATGTCGCAGCGCGTAGGGTTGAAGGTCACCACAGGGGTTTGGCAAGAGAAGAAGTTTGGGGGTTCAAGAGCTTAAACTCTAGAGATGGTAGAGATAAGAGATGGGTTAAAGGTTTCAAGCCAAGTGACAGCAGGGTGAAGGTAGATTCAAGGAGAGGAGTAGACGGAAGAGAAGGGGTTCAAAGAGATTGAAGATGTAGAACAATACTTCAAAAAAAAAGAATTAAAAAATATAGAAGAATACTAACAGAGATAAAGCCTGTCAGTTTCTTTCAACATTATGAGAAAATATAACTCTAATAGACAAAAACGTGTACAAAATAATACCTTCCTCTATGATGCTCAGATCGCCAATGTGATCCTTCTAATGGCTCCGAAAAAGGGGGATTAAATACCAGAACACCTGGCCAGAATCCTGCCAGATCACTCCTTCTTCATCTCCCACTTTCAAAGTGTTGTTCAGTGCCTGAAAACAACGATTGCGTGTCGCGCGATTTTGCTAATCTCTCTTTTGACATAAAATCCTCTCAAAATAGTTTAAAGCTACATGCTTTCTTTTACATGTCATCCTAATCTAGAAGTTGTCTATAGTTTTGTAGATTTTTTTTACAATAGATAATATCTAGAATATTAAAAATTGACTAAAATCTAATATTTTTGAGGCATGGACACTAACACTAATGTCTAAAATGGCATTGGCTCTCTAAATCTAAAAGGAAGCCACACTCTAAATTTTTTTACACGGTGTGTGCATAGCGGCACGACACCGTGGTGGAACAATGTATGTGCTTGCTACATTAGGTGACCTTGCTAAAGTATCAAATCTGCTTCTCCTGGAGAAAGAGCTGAAGGGGGAACGTGTTAAGCAAAGAAGGAACTTCTATTTTCATCGGAAGTTGGCCCCTCCTCTCCACCGATGAAAAAGACAAGGAACGAACGAGAGTTCTTGTTGGCTATCAGCTTTTTGTATTTGCCATTACTATCAATCATCGCATGTCTTTTTCTTAATGAATATAAGATATTTTACTATCCCTGTAAATAAATATTTATTAAATAAATGTGTGATTCATATAAGTGTGACAATAATGTGTGGTACATGAATGACGCATTCGCATACGTTAACATAATCTAATTTAATTATATCAATGCGTAGTACTGCACTTGCGATTGTGCAAAGCATAAGCAATAAAGTAAATCCTATCTGTACGTATTACTACATTTGATGCTTGCATACGTTAAACAAAAATTAAGAGTCGTGCATTTCAAGAAGCAAAACAAAGTAACTTTACTCAATTATTTGAATTCAGTATACATCGTATGATATATTATGTATATATATATATAAATATTCCAATGTAGTAGAGTATACAAATTTTTTTTTGCCTTCCAAGATGCTATGGAGTCCCCTTGCCGTGTCAAGGCCTAATGATAAAGTTCATGTCTTTATATGTGATTGTGATGCGTTTTGCATGGATGGCCACTAGCTGTGTATCATTGAACAAGTCGATAAGAAACCCCTCTATAGATGTTTGCAGGGCCTCCATAGCTACAGCAATCCACCTTCCTACTAGTGGTTGGGCCATTCCGTACTCGTGCCCAAAATCTTCCCATCCCTTTTAGCTCCAAGTCTTGCATGACTTCCCGAATAACCTTATGAAAATATATTTTTGGGATGAGAAGCTCGTATTCGTGTTGGATTCTCCTTATCTCCCGAAGGGTGACAGTGCCCAGCTTCCATCTCCTCTTCTTCTGTGGTGGGCATTGTGCTCTATGGGAAGCACATGCTATTGCACTAGAGGAGGCTCCACCTTGTGCTCTAGGTGGTGGGCCTTTGCGTGAGGTCTTCCCATGGCAGAAACGGTGATATGCTTGCTTGGTGCATGCCATGCAAGGTCAAGGAGGGCAAGACGAAGAAGAGACAGAGGTTAGGGGTGTGAGAATAGAGGAAGCAAAGAAAGGAAGATGTGAAAATGAGAAGAATAATAACTTTCAACCCATTTAAATCCCAAAATCGGGTTAATGTAGCTTTATACACATTGTCCATCATGTGATCGTAAATCCATAACCTTTTATCAGAATGCGACGAAACTTCACAGGTGCACTCGTATCAAGAGCCCAAATTATTATTTTTCAATTTGGGCTCATTAGGTGGTCAAGACAAATAATAATAATTTGGGCTCCTTAGGTGGCCAATATTTTCAAATAATAATAATTTGGGCTTGTTAGGTGGCCAAGAGCCCAAATTTGGGCTCTTGGTATGAGTGCGCGTGTGAAGTTTCATCGCATTCCAATACAATTTAGTGTTTTAAAAATTATCCCACGCCAAAATTATGGATGGATTGATAATCGAGAAATCAACATCGCAACTACTGGCCCTTAGAAACTTCGCACCACATAGACTATACAGAGGCTAGCAAAAACTGTAAGTAAGAGTTGAAAATACAACGAAGATGCATAGTCAAAGTTGAGAGCAAAGGACAAGAGTAAAAATTTAATTCATATTTTAAGGGCGCGTACAACAGTTTTACACTGGGACAGTCATATGTCCAATGCACGAGGACAATACTATGCCAAAAAAGATAACATTACAAACTATGTTCATTTCATTGGAATAAATGCATCCTTCACTGTTTGAAGATTTCTTACAAGATGAAAGTCCTTAGGAGTTACAATGATGTGCTTCGCATGTATTGCACAACGTTTAACATCAGTTACATCAAGTCAACTAAAAAGGCCTCTGTAGCACACTGTAGAGCATGAAGACATTTTTTTGTGAAGTGATCAGGTCTATCCTGACCTTGTGCCAAAAACCACCTCCTGCTTTCTGTGCGGTAGAGGTCTTGCACAATCTCATGAATAAGTCTCGAGAAGTTCGCCTTTGAAATGATAAGATCAAAAGAGCATTGATACCTCCTGATTTCTCTCAGGGCCACTATACATGGCTTCCACTTTTGTTTCTTGTGGGGATGCTGAGGAGGACCCTTGCGAGGGCGGCTTGAGGAAGTCGGGTTAGGCTGAGAAGGGGGTGCATCTGAGCTAGTAGATTCTCCAAGGGGTTGAACAGGATATGGGGCTCTAAAAGGAAGCTTATTTGCAGCTACCTTAGACCTAGCCACCTTTCGTACACATGAGATGTGAGAACTCAATGAATAAGATAGAAAGTGAAATCCTCTTTTATATAACCCTAAACTGTAAGACTCATTCATATAGATGCACACTCTCTCTTTCTCTCTTAAACTATGAATTGCATTCACACTGAACACATTGTTCATCTTTCTATCTTAGCTCTCTTCGAACCCATTTTCTGCCTTGTCAAAGCCTTATTTCTAGCCACTTGGCATGGTTTTCTTTGGCACTTGAGGCTTCATAACTCACTCTTTTAGTAACACGACATGATTCCATCATGTCTGCAACCGATTCATCAACACTTTCATTTGCTCTCTTTTGCGAGAGTTTAGCTTCGTCCACTACTATAATCCTATACCACCAAGATAGCAATTGGATCATTGGATTACTACCATTCACCCCTCCACCATGATCGGTTTTTCTTTGATATGCATCATGCGCTATCCAAAGTGAAATTTTCATCCCTTGTGTGGACCAAACTCTGATGCTTCCCTTTTCTACAAAGTATGGCCCATGTGCCTCAAGGATATGCTACAAAGACAGATATCACACATGAGTAAAACTATGCTCAGTAGTTTTTACAATTTATATAATTTTAAATTATTAACTTAGTATGTACCATGTAATGTGTGATAGAGCTTTTGGCCCCACACTTCCACCATGTCTTCGTAGAAGCTATGCACAACATCGATAAATTCTTGCTTATTTTCATTGTCAAACACCATCTTGCAAAGTAAGGAAACCAATTTTTTAAGACTTATCCAAACCTTAGCTTTGGCCAGCCTTGTTTTTCCTCCATTACTTCAATCAAAAACTACAAAATGTAACTTTTTCCACCCATTGTAGTCATGTGGCCTACGAACCATGACATTTCCTTCCTGATTTATGGGTACTGAGAGAAACTTCCTAGCCTTTGCTCCTCCAAAGCAAGGCTTTTTTGGCAAGTTACCAGATTTTCATGATCTCTTCTCATCTTTTTCAATCGTCACTTGATGCTTGTGTAGCTCAATTTTTTATAGCACTAGCTCCACATTCCTACACATTACAATGGCTTTAAAAGCATGCAATGAAAAAATGTGAATAAGATCCAATGGAATGTTGAATATGGGCTTCCAAGTGGGATCTTCTCTATTGCGCATCGGTGCAGAACTTGTCACCCTTTGCCAATTCTTCTTTCTGTCCTTTCCTTCTACCCTCTCTATCAAGAAATATAGGCATGGATTCTTTGTATTTGCACCATTGGAGATTCCACACATGCACTTTAAAGTTTTCAAGTCTTCTGCAAGATGCCATTCAACCAAGTATTGACCATACCCTTCAACCGAGAGCATATCACCATGTTCTTGATGATCAATGATGCTTGGAATGCTTTTGTGCATAAAGAACAACTACAGCACCTCAAACGTTTCCTTAGGAACTTCAAATGAAGTGAGCTACCACACATGATGCTTGGATTAAACACTAAAGTTCCCTAGGTTGTTCTTGTCGAATTGTAAAGCTCTATTCATCAAAGTTACACTAATTCTTTCAAGCTTTACTCCTTTGACGATCTCACTTTCATCTATTTTTATAACAAACTACAATTTACAATTACATTTCTCAACAGAAATATTGTAGTACATTACCATTTTCGACTGCACCTTATACAAATCTAAATAGTAATTGTTGAGTTCAGTGAACTTCACCTCATATGTATTTTTGGTCCCAAGCTTTAGTGTTTCCATGTATTGAACATGCATGGGATCTCCTATCAGCTCCAAAACCTTTGTATTAAGTTTTCGTCGGACCTCTATTAACTTTGAAGGTTGAGGAAGAGGCTCGATTCTATTTCTCTTCAACACACGACCAAACCCAACCTTCACACCTTTGAACATCTTTGAGTAAGTCGTTGTGCTAATACCAACCCTGTCACAAATGGATTGTGCATCCATAGCTGAGAACTCATTTGACACATCTTTTAATGTGCACTCAATAACCTTTTCCTTCACAGCCTTAAACTTCAAAATGTTTTCCAATGTACTTACCTTCAACAATCTACTAATACATGATCCACCCTCACCCTCACATAGGTTCTCATTCTGAGCTACCTTACATGCTTTGATACGTCGCTTCCACTCGCTGCTATTCACAATTAACTCATTGATTGGCTTCTTCTTTCGTTTGCACTCCTGTGTTAGCTTGCTATTGATCTTTCTCAGGTCATCTAATTGTGCCTTTGCCTCCTCATATGAGATACCAATGTCATGGATAGTGTCCTACATTGAAATATTTTGATTGTTTTGTTAAATTATAATGCTATTCAACTGTATCACTTGTCCTATGCTGTTGTATATGAAGTTGATGTGCAACGATCACATCATGATAATTTTTTATGGTTTCTTGGCAAGTTATAAATACTTTGAATGACTGATCATTAAGCCGCCTATTGTAACCGAGAAACCCACTTTCATCCTCGCACATATACTTCAGCAAACTTATGATTCTTGAGAAAGTTGGAGGTATGTTGTTTAAGGGGTCAATTGGGTAGATTTCTCCATCAACCCACAAGTCCACATATTTCAATCCCATTTTCTTGTAACTCTATCAAACCTAAGGGTTGATACTGGTACGCTGAGTTCTTTTGAATAATGGGGCATATTCAATCTCTACCTCAATATGCAACTCCTTCTTTCCTGTATTCATTTTACTATTAATAGAAATGGGGAGCCTACTTGGTTGTCACATGAGGTAGAGTGGAGATGCACACAAAGGTGCCAAGGGAAAGGAGGATGCAAGTAATTTACTCTGTTAATGAAGGTTGCATAAACACAGAGAAGAGGTCACAATAGAGCCATGAGAGAGTATAGATATGGGGGAAAATAGCTCAGAGGGTAGGAATGTCCAAGACTTTTCATATTTTAGACATTTCTATTTTACCTCCAAAAACATTTCCAAAAAACACGAAATTTGACCAGTTGGTTTGTTTTTTGACCAAAAGCTAGAATATAAAAAATCCCCAAAATATCTTAAAAGTGAAAGGAAAGTGGAACCCAAGAGAAAGAATCTTGGCAATGAGAGCTATGGCGGACGGAGAGCATGAGCAGAGAGAGAGAGAGAGAGAGAGAGAGAGAGAGAGAGAGACTCAAAAGTGGAAACTCCAACAATCACAATGTGTGGCGCCGGGCCTTCCTTTATTCAAACTATCACAAAAATAATAAAGAATAAGTGACTGTGACAGGTGCCCCCCACCTGCAATGTGCAGTGGACCCCCAATAACCTCCCATTTAAAGGTGAATCTGCGCCCCAGTGAGAGAGAAAAAAGAAAAGACAGTACAACATGTACAACAGGATGAGAAAAAAGATGTCATCTCATCCAATGCCCATCAATCTCCTGAGGAAGGCGAAGCGCTCAGTAGTGAGGCTCTTCATGAGTAAGTCTGCAAGATTCTGCTCAGTCAGAATCTTGAAAAGGTTAACAAACCTGTCCTCAACAACCTCGCAAATGAAGTGATACCCCACCTCAATATGTTTTGTCTTCGCATGGAAGACCGGATTCTTGGCCAAGTAAATGGCACTCATAGAATCCGAATGCAGTATAGGCATAGCATCTGTCATACCAAGGTCTGCAATCAAATGGCCTAAACAAATAGCCTCTTTGCAAGCCTCTGTGGTTACAATATACTCTGCCTCTGTATAGTAGAAAGGATCGTACACTTATGCGCCCTGGACATCCAAGAGATAGCCCCTCCAGTATAAGTGAACACATAATCAGAGTCAGTGTACCCCACGATTCCTGTATCCTGGCTACCATAGCAAAGACACATATCTGTTGTGCCTTTCAGGTACCTCATGATACCCTTAATGGCATCCCAATGTTTCTTGCCAGGTGTAGCCAAATAACATGCCACAATCCCAACTGCAAAAGCAATATCTGGACAGGTGGCTATCATGGCACACATAAGACTACCCACGGTTGATGCATAGGAAAACTTGACCATCTCGTCCCTCTACTCATCTGTCTATGGACAATCGGCCTATGAAACCTTCACATCAGAAGATAATGGACAACCAATAGGCTTAACATCCTACATACGAAAGCCCTCAAGGACTTTATGAATGTACTCCCTTTGTGATAGATAGAGTAGTCCTTGATATCTATCACGCATAATGCGCATACCAGGTATATGAGAGGCATGTCTATGATCTTTCATCTCAAAGCTCTTCTTAAGCTGAGCCTTAAGAGCATCTAGCTCTTCATGAGCTATCCTTGCTAAAAGCATGTCATCCACATAGAGTACCAAAATTAGTAAAGAACCGTCACGGGATTTCTTCTGTATAAGCACGGATCCATAGTATTGCAGATGTAGCCCTATGACTGCATGAATGCATCAAACTTATGGTACCATTCCCTAAGTTCCTACTTCAAGCCATATATACTCTTCTTTAGTTTGCACACTACATGTTCCTTGCCATGGTCGGAAAAGCCCTTAGGCTGCTCCATGTAAATCTCATCATGCAAGTCCCCAATGTAAAAAAGCCATCTTGACATACATCTGGTACAAGTCTAGATCAAGCTGTGCAACCAAGGCCAAGTCTAAGCATAGGGTAGTCATCTTGACCACATGAGAAAAGACTTCATCAAAGTCAACACCATGCTCCTGCTTAAAACCCTTAGCAACCAATCGAGCCTTGTACGCTGGCTTGGGGTGTCCAGGGGTACTTTTCATCTTATACACCTACTTGCATGGCAATGCCTTCTTACCTTGAGGCAAGGAAACCAAACGCCAAGCCTGATTATTATGCAATGAGTCAAGCTCAGACTACATAGCCCTCTCCCAAGAGTAACAATCACCCCTGTGCATAGCCTCATCATAAGTGAGAGGCTCTCCTGCATCTGTAACCAGTACATAATCCATACAGGGCGCAAAACGGTCAGGAGGTCGTTTATCTCTAGTAAAATGCCTCAACCCAGGTTCTGTTTCCTGACCAACATCCTGTCTAACATTAGCATATCTAGCATCTGGGCCATGAGCATCAGGTGATGCTGCACGTTGTCTAGCTGGCCGTGGAGCGGGCTGAACGGAAGCAGGTGGCTCCTCCTGAAAGATAACTCTGTGTACCTCAACCACTTTCTCAGGCTACATATGCATTTTTTCCTTATGAAAGATAACATCATGGCTGCGGATCACTTTTCATGCCTACGGATCCCATAGACGGTAAGCCATCTCTCCTGCATCTCCATAGCCAATGAAAATGCATTTGACACTCTTAGGATCCAGCTTATTGCGTTTGTCCTTGGGCACATGGTAGAATGCCTCACATCCAAAGACACACAAATGATCATAAGAGGGGGGCTTTCCTGCCCATACCTCCTCTGCAACTTGAAAGTCAATGCCACTGCTAGGCGACCTGTTAATGAGACGCACTACAGTAGTAACTGCCTCAGCCCAAAAGTGTTGCGGTAAGCCAGCCTGGCTAAGCATGCTACGGACCCTTTTCTAAATGGTCCTATTCATGTGTTCAACCATACCATTCTAGGGAGGGATGTAAGGAGCGGCCAACTGACACTTAATACCCCGCTCATCACAAAACTGCTCAAAAGCATGTGATACATACTCACCCCCATTATCTGACCTTAAGCATTTCAGCCTATTCCCAAACTAGTTCTCTGCTAACGCAAGCCAATGCTGAAATGTGTCTAAGACATCGGATTTTCTCTTGATAGGATAAGCCCAAACCTTACGTGAGTAATCATCTATGAAAGTAATAAAGTACTTTTCTCCACCGAGTGACTTATAGGGCATGGGCCCACATACATCTGAGTGCACAAGAGCTAAGGACTCATCCATGCATTTCTTATTAGACTTTTTATGCGTATTTCTAGTACGCCTGCCATACAAACAATGATCACAAGAATCAAAATGTGAAGAGTCAAAAGGTGGAAGATATTACAAAGCACGGAGCATTTTCATTCCTTTAAGGGACATATACCCCAAACGAGCATGCCAAAGGGATACATGGGGGATAGAACCCACAGACAAAACATGATCCAAGGTAGCTCTAGATACAAATAAGGGATAGAGGCTGCCAGACTTGGCACCTCTTACAAGCACAAGCCTGCCATGAGTAATCTTACATGCAGAGTCTCCAAAAGACACAAAATACCCTACATCATCAAGCTGTCTAGCTCACATAAGGCTACGAGTCAACGCAGGTATGTGGCATACATCATGCAAAACAAAAGAACTGCCAGAAGGAAACTGTAGCAGCCTAACATCTCCAATGCCCACAATGTCAAGAGACTTGTCATCAGCAAGACGCATAGAACCATACATGGTACGATAGGTATGAAACCAATCTCTATAGGGTGTCACATGAAAGGACGCACCCGAATCCAAGAGCCAGCACTGCGCATACATAGAATGTATCTCAGAAGCCTGTAAGGCATCGCATGAAGAAGCTGCAAGTATGTAATCATCATCTAAATTAGTGGCCTACATGACATTAACCTCTTCTATCTTCACACTGGACTTTGCAAATACAAGACTGCGCTCATAAGAATTTTCTTGCACTTTTTCTTTTTCCTTTTCTTTGCGCTTATCATCGCGCATTTTATGGCACTACGGCCTAATATGTCCTGCTTTCCCACAATAATGACAGGTAAGATCAGACTTCCGTCCACATGACTTTTTGCGACCACATGACTTGGACGTGAACTTCTAAGAGTCCTTGCCCTTATGATCATTATCATGCCTGCCATGTCTTCCACCTCTAACGGTCAATGCATGTGAAGAGTGGGAAGCATCATTGTTTCTCCTATTGATTTCCTCAGTCAATAAAGCACTCTCAACATCTTTGATTTTCAGCCCATCAAGCTTGTTTGTGCATATGGCAGTACGGAAGACATCCCATGATTCAAGCAAGGCGCCAAGCAGAAATAACGGGTGCAAGTTGTCTTTGAACTCAATACCCTGTGACAACAGACTCTTCATGATAGCATGAAATTGACTGAGATGAGATGTTAGGAAGGTCCCCTCTTTCATGCGAAGGTCCATTAACTGCTTCAGCCAATACATCTGTGATGCAGGACTCTACTGTGCATAAAGCTCCTGAATCTTCTCCCATAAATCCCATGCACTCTAATTCTCATCTTCAACAACATTATGATGGACCTCTTCTGAGAGTCACAAAATAATAGTAGACTTGCATAGTTCATCAGCTTCCATCCAAACATCATCATCCATATCCTCAGGTTTAACACCATTGAAACACAAGGGTTTAATATGCAACTTTTGCACCAAAACCTACCATATTTTGGACTTCCAATACCCATAGTTGGTACCATCCAACTTGGCAATGTTAAAGAGAGTTGTGTCTTTCAAATCACCAGCCATACTGTCCCAAATCAAAGAAAAAAAGAAAAATTGTAGGTTGCTATAATTAGCAGAGAATGCACTAAAACCACTGCTAAAATTTGCTAAAAGAGTGGATATCACCAAGAGAAGCACCTGTCCACCAAATATAACCAAGATAACCTCAAATTGTAAGCATTACTCTCATAGAAGTGCTCAAAATCTACAGATTTCAGCTTGCTATAATAAATGACATCAGCATGTAAAATTGTCCCAAAATGAAGCAATCATTGATACATATGTCACTGCAACTGCCATGTAGCAAGATACATCCAACAGTGAGTGTCCAGGGGCAAGAAGGTACCAAGAACTGTCAAACCAATAACATGTCAAGCAAGAGACATCTCATAGGTCTAGAAGTCATGCATGTAATGGGTCTCATGGTAAGAGAAGAGACCAAGCACAAGCAACACTGATAGAGTAGGAAGCTCAATGCATAACCATCCAAGATGCATACAAACCTGACAAACCTATGACAACAGAGATAGGTGCCTACCCCAATAGGCGTATCAAATCAGCCCACTATAGACTAACTGCAAATATAAAGCTCTCAAGAGAGCAAATGCATGTAACTATCCCACAAGCTCAAGCTCAAGTGTAAATAAGACTTTGTGTATATCCAAATATACCAAGAGGCTCCCACTGGAAGTGAAATCAGATGCAAAGAGAGCAAGCAACGCTCTAATACATCGAATACATAGCATTAGACATGCCAAGTCCCAGTAGGGTACATCCGGAGCATAAATCTCAAGCTATCTCAGACCTGTAAAGCATAAGCCTGAAAGCATTCAAAGAGCATGTAACTGATAACCAAATGTAATGCCCAATAGATCCAAAATGCTCAAATACATATGAAGACAAAGCTCCAAGTAACTATCAAGCATGGGCAAACCAAGTGGCATCCATATCTAACCAAGCATAAATGCAAGAAGCCTAAATGTCAAGCAGTGACAATAGGCATAAACCGGTCCAAAATATGCCAACTGAAGCCAAATCCCAGTGATGATGACCAAGGCAGAGCCTATTCCAAGCTCAAAAGCATTCTGGAACCAAGAAGAAGCATTTGACAACCTCCAAATACATCGGTATGATCATTCAAACCTCCAGTAAGCACCTTGTATCCATGAACCAATACATACACCAAGTAAATGAGCTTCAGTCCACTATATTATAGCAAGTAATTTAATGTTAAATGAATCTCAAACGGTGCTCAAATCTACTCCAAATCAATCCCAAAGCATAAACATAGCATCCCATAACATCCGGGCATCATCGGGCATCAATAGGCATCAAACAGAAAATGCCAAGAAGTATCAAACAGTAGATGTCAAGTGCTACCCTGTTTTGACAGTCCTGGAACTGTGTATACAACAAGGGCTGCAGGGGAAAGCACTCAAACCAATCACCGGGAGTCAAGCACTAATGTCGGGGAGTCCAACAATGATCAGGAAGGTTGCCAAGAGTGCCGAGAAGCCGAGGAAGAGCAAGAAAATGCCAGGAGCACGTCAACCCAGCCCCCTAAAAATTCACCGCAATTTGCGCTGGCTATTCCTGGGGGCTGGGGGGTCTTCAACAGTCCTCGAGGGCACTTGGCAATGTCGAGGGGGCTCAAATGCAGTCCGGGAAGAAGCCAATGAAGGTCCGGAAGCTTAGGGAGGAAATGGGAAATCAAAACATACCTGCAAATGAAGGTGCCATGACTGCCATTGAAGCTCGAGTTGAAGCTCTTCAAGTCCCGGCTAAAGAGAATGTCGGGCAAGCTCCAATGCATTTGCTATGATACCAGTTGAAAGGGAAGTGGAACCCAGGAGAAAGAAGCTTGGCAGTGAGAGCTATGGCGGATAGAGAGCAAGAGTCAAGAGAGAGAGAGACTCAAAAGTGGAAACTCCAACAACCACAATGTGTGGATGGGTCTTCCTTTATTCAAACTATCACTAAAAGAATAAAGAATAAGTGACTGTGACGGGCACCCACCACCTGCAGTGTGTAGTGGCAGGTACTGTCAGTGTAGTAATACACGGGTGGCTAGGCGGAGGCACCTTTACCCCCAACAAAAAGGAACTTTCAAAATTTCATTTTCCTTGTTCTTGATTAAAAAATCAATTACCTCGTATCTATTAATCATTTTGCATTGAAAACAAAGCACCACACTCCCATAACTAACTCCTTTTTTAATATAAAATTTGGCTGAAAAAGACTTTTTGAATTAGGAGAGAGAAGGAATCTGAGTATATATTTGTAGATAATATAAAAAATGTAAAACAAGATTGCAAAAGTGGAGAGAGAAGAGGATTATTTTACTATTCTTCTCTCCCCTTTTCCTTGTTTTAAGGAGGAGAGAGAGGGGGGGCTAAAAGGCCCATTTGTAAGTTTAATTTTTTCCTAATGTAGACTACAATTTGGAATTGGTACTCCTTTTGTGCTTCATTGATGTATGTCATATCCTAGCTTTGACTAAAAGCCTTATTTTAGTTGGACATTGGATGATAATAGGTACCATGTATCTTTTGTTGTCTTTGCATGGAAGATCACTCACAGTACTCTTGTTTTTACTAAAGGTGCCAAGGTTGGCAACCTCTATCCCTTGCTTGTCTCTGGGTCTGCTAACCATGTTTTGACAAATTCCTCTTCCACCTGTATATTTATGCCATCATTGCCTTGGATACATGTCTTTGAAATGAATAAAAAGAATGAAAGTACGTACTCATTTATTTTATCTTCTACATGTTGATTACTCATGTTTTGATTCTTGTAATCATTGTCTTTATGGCTGGCAGAGACATGTAACTCTCATAAAAAGTCTAGTTCCACATACATAGGTGAGTTGTTGGATTCTTGTGTATTTAGATGTTTGTGATCCCATGTCATATAAGTCATTAAATAACATGAAATACTTTGTTATATTCATAAATGATTATTTGCATAAGGTTTGTGACTATCCTATTAAGTAAAATTTGGATGTTTTACTTGTAGGGATTTCTTGTTATGGTTGACAACTAGTCTCAACATAGGTTGAAATGCCTAGATCCAACAATGGGAATGAATATGCCTCTAAGGCATTTGAGTATCTTCATGATGAGAGGAATATCAAATGTCAATTGATCACTCCATACACCCCTCCCTAGAATGGTATTGCAAAGTGTATGAATATGACTATTTAGAAAAGATTCTATAGTATACTTAGTCAGGTAGGCTTACCATGGTATTTTTGGATTGAGGTAGTTACTACTATTATTCATCTCATTAATAAATCCACATACACTACTCTTGGTGGTAGAGTTGTAGAGGAGGTTCGATCTAGTGAACCCCCTCATATGCATACTTATGACTCTTTGAATATGAGACTTTCTACTATATTTCCAAAGACAAGTGCAATAAGTTGGATTCAAAAGTTTATCTTTCTTAGATATAGTGATGCTAATAAGATGGGCTATCACCTTTGGGATCTATAGGCTCAAAAGGATATCCACAACCATGATGTTATATTTTATGAATAAGAATATCTATATGAGACTAGGGTAGGTGATTGAGGTATGTAGGGTGCCTATTGTAGTAGCTAATGATAATATAGTGACCCAAGATCTGCCTATTGTGCAGAATCATGATGTTGGACAGAAAGGACATGGCATACATGCCCCACAGCTAGTCTTAGATATTCCCCTAGAACTGTTGAGATATCAGCTCCATTCGTGATATGCCAGGGTGACCATTGTGCATTTATGTCACCACTTGTCAGTTGTAGATGCGGTTGGTACACCGCCCATGAATAATAGCTAGATGATAGCCATCCTTATCTACTCTAGTTCATGGCTCAGTTAGTATGCCACCTTAGTTATTTGAGTTTGGTTTGAGACCCATATATAGGGTTCTTCTGTTTCTTTGTATTTGAGTTCTTTTTGGCTTACACAACTAAGAAGAGGAAAACTGTTTTCAGCATCCACCTGTGTGTGTATTCCCCCATTGTGCAAGCAAGAAAGCTACAAGTGAGACTCCTTCCTTCTCTCCCACAATCTTGACCTCATATCCTCCTAATCATTTTGAGCCCTCTATATATTATATCATGCGATAGATATTGGTGAGTCTTTCACTTATGAGGAGGTTATATGCAAAGGTAATAGTCCCTCTTGGAATGTCACAAATCGCGTGATGAGGGTACTTGCTTAAATTACTATGCCAAATATATATATAATACACAAGAGAAAGCTCACTCAAGAATTAGAGACCAAAACTTTTTCTTGCTAGTTTTTCTTTCTTCTTTGTCACACAATATAATGTAGACAAACTATTGACTCATCTATCCAAGCACTCTATCATCAATATTTGCATGTGTTGAGGTTGCCATCTCAATACTCCACCTCAAGCTTAACCGCATCTCTACACCCAATGTCCTTGTGAAAAATGTTAGATATCTAATCTTATGTGCTCAATCTCTCCTACAAGTACCTTTTCTCTCACAAAATGGTAATACACCTCAATGTGTTTTGTCCTAGCATGGAATATTAAGTTTCTAGATAAGTATATATTACTCACGTTGTCACAATGAATGACAACTAGACTATCTCCCTACACATCTAAATTACTAATTAACTTTTTCATCCATGCCACCTCACATGCTGTCATAACAGCATCTCTATACTCAACCTCGATACTTGATAAAGCAATTGTTGGTTGCTTTTTGTTGCTCTAAGTAACTGCTACACTACCAAGGGAAAACATGAATCTACTAGTAGATCTTCTACATCTATATACCCAAATACCTACACATCCTTACTTGCCTCATAAAAAAGTCCATAATGCAAGATAGGCTTTACATATCTTAGTATACATCTAACTACATCCAAATGAGGCTCCCTAGATACCTATATAAATTGACCCACAAGTCCAATAGCATAGCTTGATTTTGGCCTTGTGATAGCTATGTTGATCAAACTAAAAGAGGGTTACATGCCATCATATCATACTTGGATAACATATCCAATCTACATTACCTTTGGAATAGCCATAGACGATCAGCACATTTGATCACATTAATAGCAATAAAGTATCTTAGTTCACCCAAGCCTTTCATCTCAAACTTTTTCTTCAAAAGGTCCTTGACATTAGCAATCCCATTATCACTATCACATGTAATAATCAAGTCATCCACATAGATGGCTATGATGATCATACTTGCATCACCCTTTCTCACATAAAGTGAGTGATCTACATCAAAAATGTAAAATCCAATGTTGACAAGATATTCTCCTATTTTCTCATATCATGCTTTAGGTACTTTAGCTTATAGAGTGTGTTCTTTAGCATGCATGCATATGTAGGATGCTCTATATCCTCATAACTTGCTAGCTACTCCATATACATCTCTTCTTATGAAAATTACCATGCAAAGAAGGTATTTTTTACATCCATTTGTTGTAAGCTCCAATCTTTGGTAATTATCAAAGCAACCACACATCTAACAATTGCCATCCTAATAACTAGACTAAATGTCTCTTCATAATCTATGCTATATGTTTGTGCATAGCCTTTTGCAAGAAGCCTGGTCTTATACCTACTAATATTTACATTCATGTTTTGTTTTATAGACCCACTTAAAACCAATAGCTTTATTTCTATGGTACTATATCCCAAGTTACATTGGCCTCTAATACAACCATCTCCTAATCCATTGCTACATCCCAATGAGCATGGCTAGTATATCACAATTTGCATGGTGGGGAGACTTACTTGAGCTACTATGCCAAATGCACACATCATACACACAAGAGAAAGCCCACTCAAGAACACAAGAGAGATGGAGTCCAAAATATTTTCTTGCTAGTTTCTCCTTCTTCTTTCACACACAATACAATGCACACAAAGTATAGATAAGATAGAACAAAAAGAAAAGTATCCTGCTAAGTCAAATAGTACATAATTGACTATAATAATCACTGGTGCTATAACTATGTTAGCTATAGGTAGATGTAGCAAACTAAATATAATAAGTGATAAGTTAGTGGCCATGTGAAGATCATAATGTCCACTGACGTGCTAAGTGTGGATGTGTGGACCCATCCAACCAAGCGGCCCATCATCAATGTCCACACATGTTGAGCTTTCCATCTCAACACTCCCCCTCAAGCTCAATTGTATCTTTGTAACTCCATGTAAGCTTCAAAGTTTTTGAACCTTCTCTATACCCAATGTCTTTGTGAAAATGTTAGCTATCTAATCTTGTGTACTAACATATACCAAGTCAATCTCATTTGCAAGTGCATTCTCTCTCACAAAGTGGTAATGGACCTCAATGTGTTTTGTCCTAGCATGGAACATTGGATTCCTAGCTAGCTGTATATTGCTTGTTGTCACAGTGATGACAACTAGACCATCTCCCTACACATCTAAATCACCCAATAACTTCTGTAGCCATACCAGCTCACATGTTGCAATAGCAGCACCTCTGTACTCAACCTTTGTACTCAATAAAGCAACTATAGATTGCTTTTTACTACTCCACGTAACTATTTTCCGACCAAGGAAAAAATGAATCCATTGGTAGGTCTTCAATTAAACATGTCTCCATCTATATATCTAAATACATATATGTCCTTACCTACCTCATAAAAAATTTCATATTGTAAAGTGGACTTCACATGTCTCCATATACATCTAACTACATCCAAACAAGGCTTTTTAAGCATCTACATAAACTAATTGACAAGGCCAAAAACATAATTCTAAGTCTAACCTTGTGATATTCATGAAAAGAAGACTCTCTACTATTCTCCTAAACATCATAGGGTCTTCTATCTCATCCCCAATATCAACACAACTTCACATTTTGCTCCAATGGCATTGAAAGAGGCTTACATACTGTCATACCATACTTAGACAACATATCCAAGTCATACTACCTTTGGAGAAGCCATATACCATCATCACATTTGATTACCTCGATACCAAGAAAGTATCTTAGCTCACCCAAATCCTTCATCTCAAACTTCTTATTTAAATAGTTCTTGACTTCTGCAATCCCACTATCACTGTCACATGTAATTATCAAGTCATCAACATAGATGACTATGATAACTAAATCCATATCTCCCTTTCTCACATAAAGTGAGTGATCAACATCAGAACATAAAAGCCAGCATTTATAAGATACTCTTTGATCTTGTTATACCATGCTTTAGATACTTGCTTCAGTCCATAGAGCACCTTTTTTAACATGTACACATATGTGGGATACTCTAAATCTTTATAACCTGCTAGCTATTCCATATATATCTCTTTTTGCAATTCACCATGCAAGAAGGTATTCTTGGCATCCATTTGCTGCAAACTCCAGACTTTGGCTCTACTACCCAGGCAATTACATATCTAAGAGTTTCCATCCTAGCAATTGGATTGAATGTATGTGCATAATCCATGTCATATATTTGAGCATAGTCTTTTGTAACCAACCTAGCCTTATACCTACTAATAGAATAATTTACATTATGTTTAATTTTGTAGATCCACTTATGTCCAATAGCTTTCTCACCCTTAGGCAATGGTACTAAATCCTAAGTCTTATTGGCTTCTAATGCAACCATCTCCTCATCCATTGTTGCATCCTAATGAGCATGACTAATAGCCTTCTCAAAAATAATTAGGCCCAACATCCTCAATCACCTTTACTATATAAGCATAATGATGAGCCACATAACCTTCAAAATTAAATCTTTTAATAGGATATTTGACCTTGCTAAACTTGCATACCACTAGATCACTTACTAGAGCCTTTACATTACCATGTACTCTCTATGCACCTTGTATCTTGATTGTTCAAGGAATACCAAGCTCATTATCCAAACTCTCAAAACCATTGAAATCTCCATCAAATCCCAAATGACTAGCAAATGTATCATTACCATCTGACACTTTCTTTTTCCCTTTATCTTTACTTGCAACACTAGTAGATGCACCTGAAGATGTGGGACTGGTCCTTAGTCTCCCAGACTAATGGCTAACTGTAGATGTAGTACCATATGATATTTTTGATCCACTAAGGCTCGATGATTCTTGCTTTTCTTTCTGCACATAACTGTCATCATCATCATCTAATGTATCACCATTAAATTCATACTAATGGCTTATCTCATCAAACATAACATCTCTGCTCACTCTGAACTCACATTTGTGACAGGATTATAACAACGATACTCTTTCTTCTCTAAAGAGTATCTAATAAAAATGTATTTTTTATACTTTGGATCAATCTTCTTTGTCACAGCTCATATGGCACATGAATATATACAATACAACCAAACACTTTCAAGTGTAATACATTCAACTTCTTGTCTGAAAAGCATTCTTCCAGGATCATCCCATGAGTTGCATCTTTGGGGGTTTTTTTCATAATAAAGACAATAGTATGAATAGCTTCAAACCCAAAATGTTTTGGAAAATTCTTTTCATCCATCAATGCCCATACAACTTCTGCAATGTCTATATTTCCTTTCAACAAGTCCATTTTGCTGTGGGATATACATGCACAAGTAGATTGTCTCTTTAATCCATAAGACCTCAAAAGTCACTTAACTTATTAGAGAGGTACTCTTCCCCTCCATCAAATCTCAAATACTTAACTTTCAAGCCTATTTTGTTTCAATAGTAGCCTTAAAAGTTTTGAAGTGCTCAAATACATCACTCTTTTTCTTCATGAAATATACCCATAGATTTTTTGAACAGTCATCAATAAATGATCAAATATTTACTGCCACCAAGAGATATATTTTGTGTAGGCTCCCAAACATCTGTATACATGGCATCAAGTACATTCTTGCTCACATCTCTATGATGCAAAAAAGGTTGTCTGCCTACTATCCAAACTGACATGCTTCACGTACTTTATGAAATTCTATAACTCTAAAATAAAAAAACTCTATAACCAACCCTTTGGATTGTATTAATTTCAACAATTTGCACATTTGAATATCTAATATGTTTGTGCCATATTTCAATGTCTGAAACCATTCCTTTGTCTTTAGCATTCATAGTAGGAATTCTAGAATCTAAAGTGAACATGCTGCCAACTCTACTTCCTTTTACGACCGACCTACTACACTTTTCATTAAAGTTTTTTACAAAATAATATTTTTTATTAAATTGAACTTGTAACCCTTGCTCTACCATTTGACTAACAAATGCTAAAATCTTGGTGATGGATGACACATATAATACATCTGACTAACTCTTTGTTTGGCCATCATACAAGGATAAGAGAACTTTTTCAATGTGAAACTAGGTGGTATAAATCATCACCTGTCTACACATAACCTGGATTTTGTAAATCTTGCATCTCTCTAAATCATTTAGCATAACTAATCATATGATTAGATGCATCTAAATCAACATACCATATATCATCATGTGTTCTCTTTCTTGTAACAGCATTCATCATATGTTGTATAACAAACAAATGCTCATTGTTGTCTTCATTCGATCATGAAGATGATGCATAGTTTCATTGCTTTAATTTATCACTGTGGATATCATCCTTCTTAGCATAACAATGGGCTACAATATGACATATTTTTTCATAATAATGACAAATAATACGAGAACTACCAGAACCTCTATTCTACCATCTGCCTCTTTCCATAATCCCCCTACCTCTAAAGTTTTCACGGCCTCCTAAAAGCTGCATTTCACCAAACTATTGATTCAACCTATTTTATTGGTTATCACCAACACATCCCATACTATGGTCTCTTAAAGAGGAGTTATCATGTCCCCTTCCTGAATTTGAGTAAAATCCTTGGACCTATTCATCATTTGTTTCAAATGATTCACCTTGCATGTTGATCTCTTCAATCAACATGAGAGAGACCACCTCATCTCAAAAATTAGAAACGGCTTCCATACATACACAGAAGTAACAAAGGATCTCTAGGCTTTCTCATCATTAAGGCCACCCAAAGTAGATGAAACCAAATCATCATCATCAGATATTCCATCAATAGCTACTAAGCCATCTGGAATACTTCTCACTTTCAAAACATACCCATTTATAGATATATTTCATTTCTTCAAAGTATTCAATTGTTGCATGAGTTGAATATTTCATGCCTTTGTATTTACTAAAAACATATTCTTAAATATTGTCCAAGGTACATGTGAAGTTTTTGCATTTCGGATATACCCCAACATAGTGTTGTCAATGACTGCAAATAGCCAATACATCACCTTTTTGTATTTTGTATTCCATTCTTTCCACACCTTTAATTCTTCTACAGTCGTAGGATTACTTAGCTCTAGCTCCTTTTCTTCACCTAAAACAAACTCGTAAAGGCATTTTCCAATAAGAAAGTTTATCATACAAAACTTCTATGATGGATAATTATTCTTGTCCAGCTTGTTAATGATGGGATTTGCACTGTTCTTTATCATTTTCACAAAATTGATTATAAACATTAGGCAAGTCTTCTGCAATCTTTTACAACAAGTACATAGCAAGATACCAAATAGCCTCTTTCACTAATTGCTCAATAGTATATATAATCTTCAATCTATTTGCAAATAAAACATAAATGTTTACTTCTTGGCAAACACCTCAAACACAACCAAAACCTAGTATATCTTGAAACTACTATCCAAAACCTTAATGATCTGAAATGAGGCCTGAAACGATCTCAAATGGCGTAAAAAGCAATGGATAATTTACATAGGGCTTATCTGCAAATATACAATGCTCTAGTTGCTCTTCCTTACTTTCAATGCCTCCACATACTCTATCAAAGAGAAAGATTGGAAGAATGGGAGAGCTTCTTACCCATTGCTTGCTTGCTCAAATCTTTGTTTCTTCTCCTTCACTTCAGCCTTCAAAACTAGCCCCTCTCAGTGGAACCACTTTGATATCATATCACGAATCACATGGTGGAGGGACTTGCTTAAGCTATCATGCCAAGCACACACCATACACACAAGAGAAAGCTCACTTAAGAACACAATAAGAGATGACTGAGAAAAATATGCCCAAGCATTTTTTTGTTAGAGGCCATTTATACTATTGCCTACATTATGAATAGGTCTCCCACAACTACAGTTCATGGTATGACTCTTGAAAAATGTTTTATAGGCAAGAAACCTGATGTATCACACTTGAAAGTATTTGGCTATATTGCATATGTTCATGTGCTTGATGAGTTAATGAAGAAATTAGATCCTAAGGATGAAAAATGTATTTTCATTAGATACTCTACTGAGCAGAATGGATATCATTTTTGTAATTCTATTAGTGGTGAGTTTCAAGTAAGCATATATATTATCTTTAATGAGATGAGCAATTGGTATGCATCTACTAGAGATATATTTGATGATGTTGATGATCATAATGTAGTCATGTATGTACAGAAAAGCAAGAATCATGGGCTCTTAGTGGATCGGAGACATCATCTAATAGTAGATCTACATCAAGTCCTTAGTCTTTCACAGACTAAGGAGTAGTTCCACGTCTTCAAGTGTATCTACTAGTGTTACAAGTAATGACAAAGGAAAGAAGAAAGTGCTAGATGATAATAATGCATTTACTAGTCATGTAGTTCTTGATGTTGATTCTAGTGGTTTAGAGAGTTTAGACTATGAGCTTGATATCTCTTCAGTCATAACACCAGGTGTAAAGAGAGCATATGGTAATGTAAAGGCTCCATTGAGTGATTCAGTGTTACATAGATCTAGTAGGTTGAGAATTCATGTTAAAAGGTTTAGTTTTGAGGGCTATGCATCTCACCATTATGCATATATGATCAAGATAGTTGAGAATATTGAGTCCATTTATTTTGAGGAGGTTGTTGTATTGAGATAGCAAGCTCAACACATATAGACATTGAAGATGGACCACCTAGTTAGATGGGTCTACACATCTACACTTAGCACGTTAGTGGTCATTTACGATCCTCACAGGTCACTGACTTATCACTTATTATATTTGGTTTATTGCACCTATCTACAATTGGCATAATTATAGTATCAATCGATTCGTATAGTCGATTGTTCACTCTTTGAGTTAGTAGGCCACTTTCTTTTATGTTGTATCTTATCTATAGTTTGTGTACATTGTATTGTGTATAAAAGAATAAGAAGAAACCAACAAGAAAACATGTTAGCCTTCATCCAATCCCCTTGCAACTTCTACAATATGTATGTTTTTCCTTTCTGCAATCCCATTTTGTTGTGGGGTATACCTACATGTAAACTTTGTTTATCCCATGAGACTTTAAAACGTCACTAAACTCATTAGAGAGGTATTTTCCCTCTCTATCTAATCTCAAATAGTTAACTTTTAATCCTGTTTTTGTTTCAATAACAGCCTTGAAAGTTTTAAAGTGCTCAAACACTTCACTCTTTTTCTTCATGAAATATAAAAGTTTTCTAGAGCAATCATCAAAATGAATGTAACAAAATTACTACCACCGAGAGATACATTTTGGGTAGACCCCCAAATATCTCTATGCATAATAGCAAGTATATTCTTGCTTATGTCTCGATCATGCAAAAAGGGTTGTCTTGCTTGCTTTCTAAACTAACATGCTTTATAAACTTTATGCAATTCTACAACTCTGAATGTAGGCATACCTATAACCAATCTTTTGGATCGTATTAATTTCAACCTTTGTAGATTTGCATGTCTCATACATTTGTATTATATTTCAATGTCTGCAACCACAACTTTGCCTTTAACATACATAGCATTATTTATAGCAAAGATTCCAACATCCAAAGTCTCATACATTTGTATTATATTTCAATGTCTACAACCACAACTTTGCCTTTAACATACATCGCAACATTTATAGTAACAAATATTCCAGCATCCAAAGTAAACATGTGACCAACTCTACTTTCTTTTGCAATTAACATGCACTTATTGTTAAATTGTTCAACAAAACAACCCTTTTCATTAAATCTAACCTGTAGCCCTTACTCTATCATTTGACCAATAGGTACCAAATTCTTTTTTATAAATGACACATATAAAACATCTGACAAATACTTTTTCTAACCATCATGCAAGGACAAAGGGACTTTTCCAAATGTGAAATCACATGACACGAATTATCACCTGTCTCTACATAACTCGGACTTGGTAAATCCATCATCTCTCCAAACCATTCAACATAGCTAGTCATATGATTAGTTGCACCAAAATCAATATACCATAAGATGATCCATAATTTCCTTGCTGGTCTTGTCATTATGAATGTCATTCTTCTTATTAAAAAAATGGGCCGCAATATGACATATTGTTCCATAGTAATGATAAATAATTCTTGAATTATTAGAACCTCTATTATGCCATACATCTCTTCTTCTAGAGCTCCCCCTACCGCTAAAATTACCATGGCCTCTTCAAATATGCATATAACCAAACTATTGATTTAACCTATTTTGCTAGTTGTTACGACTAACACATCCCACACCATGGCCTCTTAAAGAGGATCTACCACATCCCCTTCATGAACTTGAGTAAAAAGCTCAAAATTATTTACCACTTCTTTCAACTGATTCACCTTGCATGTTGATCTCTTCAATGATCATGAGAGAGACTAACTCATCAAATTTTAGAAATGGCTTCTATATATATATAAAAATAACAAATGCTTTAGAGGCCTTCTCATTAAGGCCACCCAAAGTAGATGAAACCAAATCATCATCATTAGATATTACATCAATAGTTACTAAGACATCTGCAATGCTTTCTCACCTTCAAAACATAATCATTTACAAACATGTTTCCTTTCTTCAAGATATTTGACTCTTACTTCAGTTGAATCTTCTGTACTTTTGTATTTACTAAAAACATATTTTCAAAGATTGTCCAAGTTGCATGTGAAGTTTTTACATTTTTTATATGCCCCAACATAGTGTTATCGGTGATGACTACAAATATCCAAAATATTACCTCTTTATATTTTGCATTCCATTCTTTCTATGTCTTTAAATATTCTGGAATCACAGGATTACTTAGCTTTGGTTTCTTTTCTTCACCTAAAACAAACTAGAAGAGGTCTTTTCTAATAAGAAAGTTTGTCATACAAAACTTCCATGATGACTAGTTATTATTATCTAGCTTCTCAATAATAGGATTTCCATTTATCAATCATTATGAAAAAAATGAGTATTAAATAGCAACCAAGTCTTCTACAACCTTTCACAAAATGTATACAGCAATACGTAGGTAGCCTTTTTCACTGATTGCTCAACAATACATGTAATCTATAATATGTTTGCATATAAACATTGTATTTATTTCCTTAAGAAAACCTCACAACTTACAGATCTGAAAAATGTAACGTGTATGCTTGAGAATGGCCGACATAATGGAGATTACACTATACCCTAAAACTGATGTTCACAACCATATGGAGCTAAAACGAGGCTTGAAATGGCCTTCAGTGGCCAAAAGCATAGTTAAAAAGCTCTAAAGGATCTACTTGTAGAATATACACCATTCTACTTACACACCAATCTCACAATAATCTAGGATTTTTACTTTGCCCTTCTCCAAGTGCCTCCACAGGCGCAATTCAAGGAAAAGAGAGAGAGAATGGAAGAGCTTCTTACCGATTGCTTTTTTGCTTGAATCCTTACTCCCTCTCCTTCACTTTAGCCTTTACAACTAGCCTCTTAGTGGTACTATTCTAATACCATGTTATGAATTGCGCGGTGGGGGACTTGCTTGAGCTACTGTGTCGAACATACATAATACACACAAGAGGAAGCTCACTCAAGAACATAAAAAGAGAAATAGAGGCCAAAATGTTTCCGTGCTGGTTTTTCTTTCTTCTTCCTCATGCAATATTATGTACACAAAGTATGGATAAAATAAAATATAAAGAAAAGTGACCTACTAAGTCAAATAGTACATAACTAACTATACTAATCGATTGGTGCAATAACTATGCCATCTATAAGTAGGTGTAACTAGCCAAATATAATAAGTGGTAAGTCAGTGGGTCATGTGAGGATCATAATGACTACAAACATGCTAAGTGTAGATGTGCAAACCATCTAACTAGGTAGCCCATCATCAATGTTCGTACATATTGAGCTTCTCATTTCAACTTGGGAGAGAGCCATGTAGTCTGAGTTTAATTCTCTCACAAAAATCATATATGGAACTTGGTTTTCTTGCCTAATTGAAGCATCATTGCCATGCAAGTGGATATACAAGTTGAAGAGTACCCTTGGTCAGCCTAAGCCAGTATTTAAGGCTAGATTGATTGCTAAGGATTCTAAGCAAGAAAAGAGAGTTGACTTTGATGAGATATTCTTTTTTTGGTTAAGATGACTACCCTATGCTTGGTATTGACATTGATTGCACACATGGATCTAGACCAAGAGAATAGTATCATAATTTTGATACATTTATGCACTCATAGGGTTACTCCTGTAGTAATAAGGATCTGTGTCTTTACACAAAGAAGGCTTGTGATGATAGTCTAATTATTTTTGTATTATATGTTGATGATATGGTGATTTCTAGGAGTACTCATGATGAGCTTGATACTTTGAAGACTCAGCTCAAGAAGAGCTCTGAGATGAAGGACATGGGATATGCATCACATGCTTGGTATGCACATTATGCACAATCGCTCTAAGCGGCTCCTCTACTTATCACAAAAGGAGTGTATTCATAAAATCCTTGAGAGGTTCCATATACAGGGTGGTAGGTTCCATATACAGGGTGGTAAGCCTATTAGCTGCCCGTTACCTTCTCATATGAAGGTTAGTCAAGTGGATTGTCCTCAATCAAATGATGAGAATGTCAAGATGGCCAAGATCTCGTATGCATCCACATTGGGTAGTTTGATATATGCCATAATAGCCACTAGACCTAGCATAGCATTTGCAATGGGAGTTGTGGCTTGTTATATGGTTACACATGGTAGGCAACATTGGGACATCGTGAAGGGTATCATAAGACATCTTAAGGGAATTACATATATGTGCATTTGCTATGGTGGCCAAGACACTAGAGCCGTGAGCTACACAAAATCCGATTATGCAAGACATGTAGATAGTAGGAAGTTCAGATGTGCATTTGCTATGGTAGCTAGGATATTAGAGTCATGGACTATATAGAATCTGATTATGTAGGATATTCAGAGAGTAGAAAGCCTGCCTCTTGCTATTTCTTAACCTTTATTGGAGATGATGTTTCTTAAATGTCTAGGGTGCAGAAATGCACAATCTTGTCTACTACCAAGACTAAGTACATTGCAGCCACTAAGCCTAGTCATCTGGTGGCAGAGACCTTGGTATGATCAAGAACATTGAGGTCCATTTTCACTACATCAACAAGATGATTGAGGACAAGCAAATAGAGCTTGCTAAGATCTTGACTAATAAGAATCTTATAGATCTGATCACTAAAAGTTTCCTCGTGGAACATTATGCCTTCCTTAGAAATATGAGAGGTGTAGGGTGAGATGACATTTATTCCTCATCCTATTGTACTTTTCAATACACTTTGTCACTTTTCTTGTTTTCTCCATACTCAAACGCATTCATCTTTAAGTGTGAGGTTGTTGGGGGTTAAAGGAGGCTGCGTGTGCCTAGCTACCTACATTTAGTTGTACTCACTATCCACACACCTATACACTGCACGTGTCAACCAGCCATTGTTGTCACTTTATTCTTTATTCTTTACATGACAATAAAATAAGGGAAGGCAGGTCACACATTGTGACTATTAGAGTTCCCACACACTGATCTCTGTCTCTTCTTTATTGGAACCTCCATAGCTATTACTATCTTCTTGCTTCCACTCATACTTCCACTCCACCTTTCATTAGGTAGAATTCCACAGTATTTGGGAGGCAGTAGACAACCAAACTATTGAGAATACTATGCTGAATTTTGAATTCAAATTATTACATAGTCTTCTTGCATAAGATCCAATCAATTAGCATATCTTTTGAGCAAACTCAAGTGAGTTCTACTTACTCGATCTAGCTGAGATTTGTTAGGAGACTTGTCCTAAAGACATTGAGATTGCATCTGTATAAGTTTCCTAACAAGCAACTCACATGGTTGACATGGACTTAGTCGGATTACAAGACCAATGACCTTGAAGGAAGCCTCACCCTAGCAAACTCATAAGGGAACTTGGAGTTGATTGTGCCTACCTAGCCTACCAGGGAAACAATGCTATTAACATCTCCTAGCACCAAAGTGCTAAAGACCCCACCACCCTAGTCAAATTCAAGGTAAAAAGTGGGTTCCTTGAGGGAGAAATTTTCATTCATCCCCTTTCTCGATCTAATGAATCTAATTGAGTCCTGAATAATTAGAGAAGAGCCAAACATAATGCCTAAAACAAGCTCAAATGTTGAAAACCTAGGGTTTTGACTCCCATGAAATTCTCAAATACAATGGATTATCGCACAATATGAATAGGAGATTGACATGGATCATGCAGGGAGAGTAGTGGAAGAAATACTAGTGGAAATGGAAATAGAAAGAATCCTAGGTCATCAAGACCTCTTACAACAATTGGCTACATGAGCATAAAGGTCTAATATGTTAGAAAAGAGATGGAGGTAGAACTAATCTAACAAATCCTTGAGCTAGTGGGAGGACCTAAGTCTAAAGAATACGTGAAGGGTGTCAAACGATCACATACAAATCTCACACCCTTGAAACTCCTCATCAAGTGACTAATCTACACAAAAATAGTTGAAAATGGTAGTGTTGTCTTAGTTGCTTCCATTTGAACTAATTAGGAGTTACATCAAGCTAGAGTCCAATAAAAACTCTCTATCTTCACCAAGCAAGTGGGCAAGTATAGAGCAAAGAATAAGAGTAGGTCTTTGAGGCTAGCAACCTCCAAGAAGCTAAAAAAAAAAGAACAAGCTTTTGGCCTATCCTTGGGAGAGAAGTGCAAGACTTGGTTTACAAGTCCTGATGACTTCAAAAAGAATACTTTCAATGTGATCAAGGACTTGTTCATAAAGTGATTCATTGAAGCTGGATATGTGGATAACCTTGTCAAGCTCATGAATGTGAGTCATTAAAAAAAAGAGAGATTACATTACAGAGCTCACATATGTGTAGACTGTATAGGAGAATTTTTGAGACACGACCACCTAATTAGAAGGTAGTAGCCATGATCTTCATACATCACATCAAAAGGTAGAAATTGTACTTTATTCTAAAACATGTGACAAATTAGTAGAGGCATATGAAGAGACCATTACGATGTGACCTATTAAAGGGAAGGAATGGTAAAGCCATTCAATTAGCAAGCATCATGACAGTTCATAGCATGCAAGTTGCCAGTTGTACTGAATGAATTGTTCCTGATGATGAGTAGGAGAAAGGAAAAGGAATAGATCTCTCTCAAGAATTAAAGCTTGCAAAACTCCAAGACATCCTAAAAGGACAGCCTACAAGGTCTAATGTCCAATGCATATGTTACGAAGGCAACCATATTTTGAGCAAAATGCCCCAAACCTCAATCAAGATCTTGCAACAATTTGTGGGAGATTTGGGTATAACACAACTAACTATCGATTGTCAATGAGACTTTTGTATCCTCGACCCTACCATCAAAGACCCTTTTCAAATGAATCAATATTTTTACTATGGTTGAGGAGCTCCCTTAGCCTATCTATACTAAATAATCATAGACAAATAATACCTAGGGCACACATATACCTAACAAGAATACTAAGACCCCTTGGACCAACCATAATGCTTCCACAAAGAGATACTCTTATTCACTATGTGGAAGATTCACTATGCAAAGAATACGATATGAACCTTTATGTTTCATATGATAAAGAGGGAAATGTAGTCCTTATGGATTATAGACTTATTCCACTGATGGCACTAAGTAAAAGAAGGGGTCATAAATTTTGAGGCATGAAACCTCACAACCTAGTAATCTCCTACGATTCTAGCCACTCTTGGCACATCTCATCTCAATGCCCAAAAAATTAGCAAGAAACCAATAGAGATAGGGTGAAACTAATATGCTATGAATACCATTCCACACATCTATGTTGATTTCCCAAAATGAAAATCTTCCACTATCAAGATAAGCATTCCATCTATGCCCTTAAGTCTTTTTGGAGTTGAACTCTTAGGCAAAGAAGTAACCCTGATTCATGTGATAACCAAAGCACAAGCAAAGAAAGTGGGAGTGTTGATACTAGGATTGAGAGACTTGGAAGCTTCTTCAATTGAACTGAAAAACAAAATGAAGAAGAAAAAGAGGTCTAAGGGAAAGATTAACTTGAAGAGTATTAGTGCAACCACACTTACAACGGGAAGACATGTCATTGATGTAGAAGTAGAAACCTCACCTAAAATTACAAAGAAAGGAAGCGCTAAGATAAGGGAATACCCTAACCCTAACTATCATATGAAAATCATGGAGAAGGTTAGATACTTGATACAAGAGGCTTAAGTAAACCCTAACAACATAGAATTAGTGTCAGATAAAGATTGTCATGATTTATTGAAAATAGAACCACCAGTCCCTAACATACCGGCAATCTATTGGAAATCTAGAATCTAACCCACCTTACAAAGGACAAGGAGCATAACTAACCATATTCTTCTACTAGATAGTGTCATAGAATTTAGAGGCTAGGAAGAACAAATCTGACAAACAAGACATTGGCTTTAGCTACCCTAGCCTCCACCCAAGTATCAACGCTAGTTTATTGATGAAGAAAACCTAGTAATTTGACACAATCTTTTGAGGCTTGGATAGATGGACCTTCAAAGTTAGTGATCAACGTAAATATGCAAGAGTCCCAGCTCAACATGTGCATACCTACCTATCTAACACTTAGCCCAGTGCCTAGAGCCTTGTAAATCAATGCTTTCTAGGAAAGTACTAGAATCCATATAGTCCTACCAATAGTGGCCTTAGGAGAGAACGTCACGAGGGATTTTTGACATTGGAACAAGTGTGGGCTTCTAATCTTACAAGCATGGGGTAGCTCCCTTGTAGAGACTGCTTGCTTCAATGTAACATTGGCCAATGGAACAAAGTTGAGACCCCTCCTAGTCTTGAAGGATTAGCCAATCAAAATTGTACATGTCTAATTTTTCATGAGCTTCATCGTAATGAGGAAAGTGGACTATGGCATTCTACTCAATAAACCATGGATGGAGAGTTCTTGAGTAATTAAAGATCGAGGTAATGGACTAATGTTTTTTGAACCAGACACAAGTAGTCCACATAGAGATGAACACTCGGAAGACTTTACCAAATCAATCTGGATGACATTTTTGTGCCACTCAAAGGTGATTCATGAAGCGTGCCTAATTATGAACCACTAACTAAGTACATTCCTTGCCCAAAGGACAAGCACATTTGGATGAATATCCTTACAACCATCAACTTGCTTTTCTTGGATGATGAGAATGATTATGAGAGAGTAGTAAAGAAAGTGAGAAAGCAAGCCTTCAACAAGGTTCTACCCTCATTACCCCTTTGCATGATGGTAGGCAATGTGATTAACAGAAAGTTTTCTGACCTAAATTTTCAAGTATCCACTAGTGGTATAGATAGTTTTCACCAAATTCCTTGAGTTCCACATGAGAGCCTTGAAGAATAACCTAGTAGTGAATTTGAAGGTGCTAAAAGAACTCCTGAAAGCTCACAAATGGAAGTGAATAAATGTGCATGAACTAAACCTCATGTACAACTATGTCCTTCTATAGGAAAAAACGGGGCTTTAGTTGATGATGAACAAAATGGATAAGCAATTCGTCCAAAGAAGGGGCCTCACATGATGAGCACACAAATGATGAATTTAAGGATGAAGCCTGAAATACTAAGACCGTCACAAAACTTGACCCCAACATTGATGTTCTCCTTAATAAGGGATTTGATTACAATATTTTGATGCATGATGCTTGGCTATAAATCGAGCAATCTCAATTGATCTCAAAAACTACAAAAATCAACCCTCGTCGGGATAAGCCACACACTTACTAGGGAAATGCAAGGTAATGATAAGCATCAAAACTAAAAGCCTCCCCAATATTTTTCTGGGCCATTGAATGTAGAGGGAGTTAGGAAGGAAACCTTATTGGGTAGAACCTTCAAATAATAGGCCAAGTGCAATGTCCACTACAACATCAGCACATGCACTTAGCCATGTACTTAACCTGACCCAACATGAAAAACATCACAATTTTCAACCAAGTTAATATTATTCCCACAAAACACAATGCACCATACATGATAATATCTCTAATGAGGGGGGGTAAATCCTTCCTTCCTCAAGGACCTACTAAAAGCATAAAATGACAAATAAAAAATTGGTGAGTAGGATACGTAAACCTAAAGACACCCAAAAGAAGTGGAATCCTAAGGCAAAAGAAGTGGATTCCTGAGGCAAAATGCAATAGCAATGAGGCTACACCTCTCACAAAATAAGCAAGTAGGTTTACTCTCTACAATCTAAACCCGATGCATTGCTGACACTAGAGACAAATTAGCACTAAGCCACTAGATGGGCCTCCAAGACCTTATGTTGTGCCCAATGTCACTATGCTAGAAACAAATGGGTCTAGCTACCCAAGCTTCAATGACCGCCATCTGCTCTTGCTTGAGCTACCAAGACATCCTCAATAACGGCTCAAATCTCTCCATGCTAGCAACAACCACTCTAATAGACCATGCAATCTTAAATGAAGATCCCTAAACCAATTCAAATCCATCCTTCATTATTACCTACAACTACTTAAGGCTGATGAACTTTTTGAACTTGAAATCAACAATATATGTGGACAGTTTACTATTGCTCTTCTTTGAGAATAACACCAAGATTGAACAAATCAAAATGGAATGGCTCCATATTTGAGCATTTCTATTCTCATTTTATTGTATAACTCTACCAAAGGACATGGTTGGCAAAAAGTTCACTTGTTGTACCCATTTATTCTTTTTAGAGTCATCCATTCTATCATGGGAATCATCGAGGGAATATTTGTGGAGCTAAAGCTGCTTGTCTCACAAACATTGCTACCACGCCTTGAGTTGTAAACTTAAATTTTTTTATTTAAATTTTTAAAAAATAAAGAAAAACAATGCATATGCAATACCCCACTTCATAGTTCAATAGACACACCTCCAAGAAGAGCACATGGATTTCTGCATGTGAATTGAAGACAAAGTGTGGTAAACCATAAACTTCAACAACCCCCAATCCTCATCAGCAGCAATCATATTGTACAATTATCCTTCCATCCATTGAGTTCCATGCACATCCAAGACCTAGACCTATTTAAGACCACTACACTGCACCAATGGATCGTGTTATGAGAATAGCACTTGACTAGCAAGGACGCCAAATCTTAACCCTTACAAGAGAAAAGTTGTTGTATACAAGTTGTACGAAGGATTCAAGGTGCAAAGAGGACTAATCAAGGTGTTGGAAATTATTTTTCCAATTTTTGTAAACTTTAAAGAGCTTAATGTATTATCTTAGGTCTTGTCCAACCGTAAGACATGTATGTAATATTTTCTAACCCATCATTTATGGGTGAAACACATCTTAATTTTACAAACATGAAGTGAGAGTTGGTATTACTCCCATACAAATTGTAAATAATTTTTTATGTTACATCCATAAGGCCCTCAATGGATGTGAGGGTTGGGGAAATCTCTATTTACTCTTACTTAAACCATGTCTACGTAGGTTAAAGTGCATGTAAAAAGGAGAAGGACTAGTCACAATCAAGAGGAAAAATATAAGAGGGTGCCCAACTTAACTAAATACTATGGAAAACCCTGGCCCTAACCCTAATGTATATACTATGTGAATCTAATATATATATTGTGTACAAGTAAATAGAGAGCTCATTCTTGTGTGCGCAATTTTTGAGTTTCTACCCTCATTCTTCTTGTCTACTATTTTGTAGTAACCATTGCTTGATAGCAAGGAAGAGAGTGAGTTAAGTCGGACACCAAGTGAGGGTGCACTGTGAGACCATTGAGGAGACCTCCATCCTTTTGGACTATAATGTGGTGAAGATAAGCATGTGATCTTTGAATCTCTAGCCTTCATTGTTCATGAGGAATGAAAAAGAGCTCTTAGAAGGTTTCGAGCAAGACTATGAACCATGTAAGAAAGATATAGTTTCAAGTCATAAGCATATTGACCTCTTGAAACAACAAGAGTCTCCATCCAATGTCCCATTGTTGAGCTCTCACTGAGCCCTATAAGGTGACAAGTCTATCGAGCACACCTAGGGTATCTTACCCTGGGTGTGCCCTATAATATGAAATTGAAAAATGTAGGCTAAGGGGTTGGGGGCAGTCCATCAAGACCATTAAAAGCCTCTGAACTTAAGAACCCAAGTATAGTGTAAATCTATCTAAGTTGACCATTGGCTCTCTTTTCTTTTCTTTTTTCTCTATTTTTGTTCTTTTAAAATAAGAACTCTTCATGATGGTACAAGAGGTTAAAGTGATTTTTCCAAATAAGCTATGCTCATTAGGTAATCTTCTCATGTCCAACTTTGCTCTCAGGTGCATTCTTGGAGGGAATTGATAGCTAGAAAGGGTGATATGACTAGTATTCATGTCTTCCAACAACTCCAAACGAAAGGTCGATAAAGCCTTGCATGTTGTACTTCTGTATCTCAACATTAACATAAAAGAAAAGATGATACATTCCTTCATCTTGCTTTACATATATTTTCTTGAGAAATTTGATAAGAAGCTGGAGGTCATTGTAGGTGGTGATGAAAGAGGAATCAAGGAAATTTTGTGAAGTTCGATACAAAGGCTTAGATTGAAGGCACCATGTCCCTTGGTTGAAACCTAAGACTATCTTCCTCCTTGTTACTTGTAACATTGAAGATCAATGAGAAGTTGTATCTCCCATATTCATATGGGTTGTAATCTCATTTATTTCCTTCAAGGGTATCACTAGACAAGTGGGATCCTCTCTTTGCTTGATTGGCACTTTATGGAAGGCAAACCAAGCATCATTGTCCACATTTAGTGCATTTTGTCTCCATGCTAGTTGCACTCCATATGCTTTCTTTGGCTTCAAAGCATATCTAATCTTTCAAGGCCTAGGGTCCTATCAATTATCAGAAGCTTCTTGACCTAATCTAATTCATTTATATACCCATTGTGAAAGCCCCTATTTGTGGTTTACAACTTCAAGCAATAGATTACTCTTAAGATACACAAGAATGGTAAGGTTAAACAAGATAGGAACATCCAACTTGACCTATGTTAATGAGAACTCCTTGACAACAACCTCCAAGTTTTCCTTTCAATTAGTTTTGCTATCCAAAGAGAGATATTCAAGACTTTCTATATGTTCGTCTCAAGTCTCTCAAAGATCATATCTTCTTATATTAATCAAGTTGAGGGGGCAATAGTGCTACTATAATGGAAGATTTAGATGATTATTATGGTTTTTCATGCACCTAGGTAAAGGTGAACGGTGGTTCTTGTCAATGGTAGGTCCTATGGATGTTTGGATCTCCCATAGGTCATTGGTAAGGCACAATATCCCACTCCCACACAACCACATATGAAGATCTTGTTTTATCTTCTTAGGTTTTGGGATTACTGGCACAACTAGGCCACAATGAATACCTTCATCTTCCATTCAACCTGTAAGGTTCAAAGTCGTTACTAAGCTTAAGAGACTTCTCCATTGACAATTGGATCATTTTCAACATGTTGTTTTCCCTAGGGAGAATTTACTTGCTTGGCATACAACAATTTCTTCTACTTCTCTATCGTGACTCTTGTTTTTCTCATGTGATTAATATAATTACCCATTATGAGAGTGAGAGAGAGAGAGAGAGAGAGAAGAACATGGGCAAATAAGCATAGCTCAATCACTAGATTGAACACACATTGACCTCTCGAGTTCGATTCCTACATGCATAGAGTCTAGTGATGCATATAACTTAGTTTGTGTGCATTCAAATTTTCAATTATCTTCCTACTTAGTACAATTTTGGATTCCTTCATACTTGGTACAAATTTGGATTCACACAATCGTGTTATTGTATTCGTAATTTATTGCATTGGATGATCGTGTCATTTATTTCCTAAGCATTTGAAGGACAATTTTATGTCCTACAGTGTTTCCACACTAGTGTTGAACACCCAGAGTCCCTGAACACAAGTCCGAAGGCTAACAAAGCAAAGATGAAGTGAGCCATGTTGTGAGCTATCGCTTGTACTTGGAGTAAGTGTAGCACACCTCACTATAGACTCGATAATGGGGCAAGGTTTAAAGGGTGATTGCGTCTGCACATCTATAGATTCGTACATGGGCGCATGCTTATCCTCCTCGACATCATGTTGAAGTATGTTTGGAAGCTCATTAGACTGATTTCATGGTGAAGACAGCCCTCTCGAGTGCGTTTTTTGATCCTCATCTTTGTCCAATGCTATAATAATCAAGGGCATAAAGAGCACAATTTAGCACTAGCTCCAGTTTTCGGGTACAAGCTCAAGCCAGAAACACAGACATGCTCAATCAAAAAGACCCGATCTCTCATATCTTGCTTTGCTTGAGATGCCTTGTCCTGAACTCTAGTCTAGAAGGTTTCCTGCCAATTAGATAAGAGCGTTTGACATCTTACTGTCTACTATTCTGATCATGCAAATATGTGATATCCTGTAGCATTCAATTGATGTGAAACCAGCTATTCCAGGTGTAGAGGCAGACACAAGCTCAAGCTAGACAAACAACCAACATGCTTGATAAAAAGACCAATCCCTAACATCTTGCTTTGCTTGAGACGTGTTTGGATGGACTTCTAGTCTCCAAATTTCCCTGTCGTTAGGTGGAAAGTTTTAGCATCTCACTGTCTATTATCATGCTGCAAACACGTTAATATGCAATCTCAGTAAATAGGACTAAAGAAACATGGAAACCATAAGAAGGTCAACTACTAGCTCTTGCCAATGATGTGACGTCTACATGTGCCATAAAGAGATCCGAACCTTTATGTTCATTGGAAATCTAGGAAGCATTTAGTAAGAGAGGCTGGTTTGTATAGCTTCATCAGCACATGGGAAGAAATTTAGGAAGCATTGTGGTAAGAGATAATGTTTTGTATAGCTTCATCAACACATGGGAAGAAATGTTATACTGCAACTATTAGCTTCAAATATACATCATACTGTATGTTATTTCAATTTCCGTAGATCATCCATACTTACATTCAGCAATGGCACTCTTACTTTCAGAGCAGGATCAAGATGGTCCTGAGACTCCAGAGCTTCAGGACCCTGAGCAATGAAATAAATGAACATTTGATTGTCACTGTCCCTCTGTATCTCATACAAAGACTGTCCGGCAGCAAAATTCCCAAGTAACTTATAAGACTGCTCGGATCCATCCATAGTTATACAAAGGTCCTCTGCACCTGATCAGGTGAGACAGTAATTAGAAACAGAAAAAGGGCATGCCAAAGTTCAAAGTCCATTCACAAATCCTATTGAGAACAAGTCCTCGAAAACAAGTCATCTCGGATGCAAAACTAATAGAAAGTTTATCAAAGTACAAGTCCACCTTTATAAAAAATCACAAACAAAGCCTCAAGAAAACTCTGAGATGGAAATGGTCTATGTGCTCTTGTGGTTTCAGTACAGCCATACTAGTCTATGTTACCTAAAATATAAAAGTGAAAGGTGGCTTAAATGGCAGTAAACACTCCAGTACCTTTGCCCTATTTCTGTCTAGCTTTTCATAAATGTAGTCTTCCATGACTCTAAATTCAGAGAAAATTTTCCAAACATTTTTCACATAGGGTATTGGCAACTCACAAGCTGCATACTCCAGCTGAGTGTCATAAATGTACTGTAAAACTTCTGTCATTTCTTGCTGAAATTGCTGGAACGGGCCTTCATTAAATCTTTGCCTACAAAGCTTTGCCAAACCCTCTCCCAACTCAGCCATTGCTCCTTTGTGATTCTGGAACATCAAATGACTACACAAACAAATTTAAAATCTTTATATATATTCAAAAGTATTTATGATCAAGGGTGTCCATCATGGACAGCATTCTATCAACAAAGACGAGCTGGCATTATTCTTAAAAAGACTACAAGACATTAAGATAATAGAACTTCAGGTAGATTATTAGCAGCAATACAAGTGACCAATTATTTCAGGCATTGTTTTTGCCATGAAAACTTTACACCCATTCTGCACTTACACTCACCACAAGAACATTCTGTTAGAATTTACCAATTCTATGGGCAGCGCCCAATGTAATTTGTGTGGTGTGGACACTTATTAAAGAGTCAATGTAAGGTGTGTACACCTAGTGTCTTAGAAACTAAAAGCAGTGACACTAGGCTCTAGAGTAAAATAAACCTAACTCTAGTTAGTTGGTGGAAGGCTGGTTAGGTCAACCCTTGACCTAAACATAAGTTATACTTTCACTCTATCTTTCATTCAAGCAAGTACACTCTACTCTTTTTAGTTCAGCTCACTCTCTTTCTGTCATTGTCTCTCCTCTCTCTCCATAGCTAGCTGCCATTTTCAAACATTTGGTATCAAAGCAACTCGTATGCGCGGATTCCATTCAGCCACCGTCAGCTGGTGCCATCCCGCCCAAGGTCCTACTGCTGCCAGCTTGGTTCTCAGCTCGAGGAAGAGTTTTCAGCTGCTGTGAGGTGCTGCTGAAGTAGAGGAGGAGCTATAGTTGAGCCATCTCTTGTCTACTCCAGATATGTCCAGTTCAGCCATCAGCTCCAAATCTGTACATTTGCTCGAGATCTGTCCAGCTCGGTCATCTGCTCCAGATCTGCAGTTTTCAGCCTGCGTGCAACCCTACACGCAGTCCAACGTGCAGTCCCACACGCAGTCTTGCACGCATCCCGAGGAGCTGGTGTTTTGGAAGAGCTGCTGCTGTTTTCAGCTCTGCCTGCCATTTTCTCAGCTCTACCCGCCATTTTCTCAGTCCTGCCCGTCAATTTCTGCAAACCCTAAAAAGTGCAAAAACCCTAAATTTCAGATTCGGGGTTTTCTCAAAATTTCTGGAATTTCCAGTCTATTTCAAACATCTCTTCTTGAATCTAAGCTTATGCTGCCCAAAAATTTGGGACTTTTGCTAATTTTTGCTCTTGGAGTTTGAATTTATAACCAATTCGAAGAAATTTCTCAATTCTTGAACATTCCCACCAAAAATGTGGGGATTTTGCCTTATTGGAAGCGCTTTGTGCAAATTGTTACCAAACTCATACACATTGCGCAATTCCTTTCACATTGGCTCAAGAAAATATGGGCTTTTCAATTTTTTGGATCCGGCACACATCACAAGGCAGATTTCAGTTGCTATTCACTACTAACACGCATCCCGAGGCGACATTTCTACAGAAATTCCAACTGTAAGATACAAATTCTTCAATTTCTTTGGAATTTTAGAAAGAAATTTGAGGCTTTTTCCCAACACGCACTCCAAGGTAAGCAACAAGCAGTACAGCAATATTTAATTGCTGTTGCAGTCAGATTGGGCAAAGAATTTTGAAAAAATTCAATAGATCTTGGTAAAAATCAATATTAAGTTGCTGTATTTTGTACTTTTGTGGGCACACATTTCGAGGCGGGTGTGGTACAGCAATATAGTGCTGTAATTTACTGGCTGAGTGTTGATTTGGTGGCATTGTGCACACTTTGGCATTTGAGTGACAATTTGGTACTCGTTTCTTAATCCCATGGAGGATTTTGGTACTCTAAGGAGTATACTCTATACTTCAGCATTGAAGTATTTGGCTGCAGATTTTTGTCTATCATTGATAGCATGGCACGTCAGGGGAATAATGATCAGAGCAACATCCTTGGTGTCCTCACTCAGGAGGACAAACTTGATGGCTTAAACTACCCACTATGGAGTTTTATGGTCCGTAACCTTCTTGTGGCGAAGGACTTGTGGGACTATGTTACAGGTGATTTGCAGCAACCAGGAGGTCTTGCACCTCAGACACCTCAGCGTAACGCTCGAGAACAAGTTACTGGTGCTACTGCTGGTGGTATTGGTGCTGCTACTACTGCTGCCCCTCCTCTCCCTCCTTTGGAAATGGGACTCAAAAGATGCACAGGCACTTTCTTTGATTGCCTTGTCAGTGAAAAGGGCAATTATTCCACACATTCGGTCTTGTAAGACCTCAAAATCAGCATGGGATGTACTTGAGCATATGTTTGCAGCACGCAATGAGGCCAAGATATCCTATCTCCGCAGAGAGTTGGCCAATGTGACCATGGATGAAGGTGATAGCATGACAGAGCACCTTACTCAAATACACGATTTGCATGAGCAGCTACTCAATGTTGATGAGGTCATTCAAGATGCTGAATTGGAAAACATCGCATTGAACTCTCTTCTAGAGTCATATCTTGGTTTCAACACCTCTTTGATGTTGTCTTTGAGGAGGGACAGCAACCCCTTACATTTGTGGAGTTGGAAGGCCTTTTGCTACAAGAGGAACAGACTCGGAAGAATGTGGCATTGCATTCAGGTGATGTGGCTATGCTTTCAAGGACAAAGGAAAAGTCAAGCAAAATGTAAAAATCAGCAAAAGGGAGATGTTGGACAGCCATCAAATAAGGTTGTCCAAGACACAGAAAAGGCTAAAAAGAAGGGGGAATGCCATTATTGCAAGAAGCCCGGTCACTATCGATGAATGCAGAAAAAGATTGGCCAAAGACAAGAAAAAGAACTCCAGTTTGGCTGTCTGAGAAACATTAGCCAGCAAATCTATTGATGATGATACTTCGGCCAACTTTGTAGAGGAGGACTATGCATTTCTCACATGCAGTTATGATTCTTCAATGGTTGATTCAACATTTAATACTGCTAAAACGCAGCAAACATGGTATTTTAACAATGGGACGTCAAAGCACATCATTTCCAAGAAGTGTTTTACCTCTTTGCATTCAGCCCCTACTGGGAAGCGTGTTACATGTGAGAACAGTAGCAGTTATGATGTATGTGGTATTGGGACAGTCACTATTACTGCTACAAATGGTTGTGATTTCATGCTTCTAGATATCTTGTTTGTACCTGGCATTACAAAGACCTTGTTGTCTATCTCAACTTTTAATAAGCATGGCTTTCAGGTCATCTTTGAGGATGACAAATGCATTGTTAGAGACAGAGAGATGGATTATGTACTTAGACTGTCTGGCACCCTGCATAAGGGTCTATTTTTGTTGGATATATATGACAGACAGTCTCACGATGCTTTAGCAGTCACTACTCTTTCCCCCGCTATGCAAAATGCGGAGCTATGGCATGCCTGCTATGGACACATGAGCTTTGGGAGTTTGATGATCCTTCAGAGGCGTCATATAGTAGATGCATTGCCTCCAATGGAGACTCCACCTCCTCATGCATGTGAGAGATGTATTTTGGGCAAGATGCATAGGTTTGCCTTCAAAAAGGATAGTACAGTGCATGTTGTCCGAAAAATATAGCTTATTCACTTTGATGTTTGTGGTCCCATGAGGACACGTGCACAGTCATCATGGGACCTTTGTTACATTTATTGATGACTACTCTCGGTATACATGGTGTATGGACTGAAGGCAAAATCCGATGTGTTCATGCATTTCAAACATCTTGTTGCAAAGCTTGAGTTGAAACTGACTTAAAAGTGCAAGACACTTCACACAAATAGAGGGGGGGAGTACACGTCTCGTGCTTTTGAGACATATTTGCTTGATCATCTTAGTTTCCAGAAACGGCGTTTCTCGTGCCCAGAAATGAGATGGCCGTTTCTAGCCGTTTCCGTTTCTGAGAAACGGCGTTTCTACCAGACAGGGGATGGGGAGGGTAAAACCCCCAAAACAGGCTGCGTTTCTTAGTCACCTGCATATTTCATCTCTCCCCCTGCTCGTTTTGGACTCTCCTACTGCTGCACCTGCTCGAACTGAAGCAATCATGCCTGAACTACTGCACATCAGCCCGTGGTCACTCAGTAACGCTGAAAGCTCTCTTCTCGAAAGATAATCTTCAGCTGTGAACATTCAGCTTGTTTTCCTGTATATTTCAGACCTGAATGTCTGCAATTTTCAGCCAAGATATATGAAATTTTTTGTCTTGCCAGTTGTGTGTGCACTATTTCAACCTTGTGTGTCATTTGTTTGTGAACATTCAGCCTGCTTCATGCAGATTTCAGACCTGAATGACTGCGATAATCAATTTTCAGCCAAGATATATGAAATTTTTTATCCTGCCAGTTGTGTGCACACTATTTCAGCCTTGTGTCATTTGTTTGTGAACATCCAGCCTGTTTTATGCAGATTTCAGACCTGAATGTCTGCAATAATCAATTTTCAGCCAAGATATATGAAATTTTTTGTTATGCCAGTTGTGTGCACACATTTCAGCCTTATGTCATTTGTTTGTGAACATTCAGCCTGTTTTCATGGCACATGTAGATTTCAAAACTAGCTTTTTGCAATTTTCAGCCAAAATATAAGAAAATTTTTGTCGTGCCAGCCATGTGCACATTATTTCAGCCTTATGTGTTATTTGTTTGATGTTTGGACAGCTTGCGGCCAAGAAAATACTCGTGATTTTAATTGGCGCCATGTTACTCTCATAACCTCATATGAGGAGTCAGGTGGATCTAAAAAGTGGAAATATATTTATTGTGGCATAGTGAAAACAGGGAGTGTCACTAGGGTCAAAGACCATCTTGCTCATATGCCAAGAAGAGACAACTCCATGTGCGAATGTGCCAAGAGATGTAAAGCTTTCTCTTGATTTATGGAGGAGGCAACGGCTTGGTCTTCCAACAGTTGGTGCAGAACAGGACCAAGACTTAGCCATAGCTCAGCAACAAGAGGGTAGCACAAGTGTGGTTGGACCGTCAAAGAGAAGTAGAGCTGCATCAAATCATGTTGCAAGTGCATCCGCTTCAACCTCGGTCTCTGATTCACGTGCAACGAGGACTCCTTTGCCTCGGCCTGATGTTTCAGGTGCTCCTAGAGGTTCATTATAGAGGGCTAGCATACATGCTGCTATGCAAAAGCAAGCCATAGCTAAGGCAACTCGAGAGTTGATGAGATTGTTCATTAGATGTGCTATTCCCTTCCATGTGGCTAAAACAAAGCAATGGAGGCGAACCATAAAAGCCATCAGCCGCATTGGATGTGAATGGGAGGGCCCATCCTCAGAGGCACTACGCACACGGGAGCTCAAGAAGGAAAAGGCATGCATTGAGGTTCAATTAGGGCCATTGAAAGATGCATGGAAGAAGTATGGGTGCATCGTTTTGTGTGATGGATGGTCTAACACCCGTAGGAGAAATGTGTATAATGTCATGGTCTCATGATATAAGGGCACTATGTTTGTGAAGGCCATTGATGCCTCTTTGCCAGGCCTTGTAGTGACAGGTGCATTTATATGGCAGCATTTGCAGTATGTCATCTTGAAAATCGAGCCTGAATATGTTATGCAGGTTGTGAACGATAATGAAAGCAATTGTGTCTCCATGGGCAGTATGTTAGAGGAGGAGTTTCCAAGCATTGTATGGACACCATGTGCTTCTCATTCCATTGATCTTTTTATTGAGAATATAGGCAAAATTCAATGGGTTGAGGCCATATACAGCACGGCCACAAGTGTGGTCAATTTTGTGAGGAAACCCAAGGTTCTTACCATATTTCGCTCATTTAGCCACCTTGAGCTCTTAAAACCCTCCACCACCAGATTTGCCTACATCTTCATTGTGCTTGAGAGATTGGTGCGCATTCGCAAGGAGTTGGTGCGCACTATATAGTCTCATGAGTTCATGCAGTGGGATGCGTATGATTATCCAAAGACCATGGCATTTTGGTGCAATGTCATGAATGATACTTGATGGAAAGATGTGGAGGCTATGGTGAGAACTCTCAATCCTATCTACACAGTGCTACGCATTACCGATATGGAGGGTAGCACTATGGGTCTTCTTTATGAGTATATGGATACGATAGGAGAGGCTCTAAAAAAATAACTTTTTGCCCTCGGACAAGTAACTCTTGAGTCTTTATTTTACAAATTGATATTGTATGTGTGAATTTTGAAATTTGAATAACTATTCTTAAGACTTGAATTGACATTTCTTCAATGTTGACATCTTAAGGACTGCTCAAATCGTAGCTGTGTGGGAGAGGAGATAGAATTGGTTTCATAGACCAATTCATGCAATCGCCCATATCTTGCATCCTCTTTGGCGAGATGATGAGCAGAGTGAGTGTGAGGAGCTAGAGGAGAAATTCATGGAGAATATGACAAAGGTGACAGGTGGCGATGTGTCAATGCTTCAAAGGATTGAGGATGATCTTTTGACATTCCGCAATGAGAGCTTGCATTTTGGTAGAGAGACTACGAAGTTGAGAGAGACTCAACTTCAGCATGTCTCATGGTGGGAAAAGTATGAAAATTGTGCACCCACATTGGTAATTTGCAACACCCCAAGATTTCTTTTAATAATTATACATAATCACATATTTGTAATTTATTATCACTGGCATTCACTGTAAAAATTACACGGCGCATCAAACAAAATCTAAGAAAGAGATAGAGATAGAGAGTACACAACAGATAAGAGGAGAATTAGAAAATTTCTTTAGCTCCAAACAACTGATACAGAGATGGCTCTGTCCACACGTGCGCTTCCACAGTGAAGCTTACATGGCGATCTAGACAAAAGATAGGTGAAGAGCTTAAGGCTAGCTGGAACAACTCTGACTGGGTGAAAGATAGATGATCAATGGTTGTGAAGGGGTTTAGCTTTTATAGCCTGTGAAGACAGTTAGGTCGGCATGACCGACCTACCATATAAGCCTCCACTAGTCAGCCAGGGAATATTTCCCAGGGGCCACTTCCGCAGCCCCCGGACCCCAAAATAGGGATCCCTTTTAACTCCCTTACCCCGCAACTCGATGCAAAGTGCCTTGAGTTGCTACCAGCTTAACTACTCAGTCCAACTCAATGATTAGACCCACAATGGTCACCTTTTTGCCATCCAATCACATAGACCTCATCTAATATACAAGTCAGGACTCAACCAATGTCCGGACCTCACATTTGGCTTCTCCTCATAATGGGGGCCTTACAACTTTGAGCACCATGGATCATTGGTGGCACCTTATGAGGGTGGGGTATTGAGCATATCTAACATTCACTGCATAGTTTGATTCTTGAAAGTTGAATCTTAGATTCTTATGGCTCCGTTTGTGTTTCTATTTGAATGATGATTTATAGAAACGCATTGCTATACGGGTTCTCTCCCAAGATTGTAGCTCATGCCCTTGTGAGAGAAATTGGAGTACTTGGGTCCTTTTCCATATAAAGAAAAGGAATAAACTTACCACTACTCAATTAAAGAGGTTGGTCTTTCGCCATTGAAATCTCCAATTGCTTGAGAAAAACCATATTCATCCGAAGCTTGCGCAGGTGATTATATTTATATTTTGCTAATAGCTTATGGTCTTTGAAGTTTGACTCTTAAATGTCAACTCTAGAATCTAAAGATGATAACTTTTTTAAATATCTATGTCAAATAAACAAAGGTAAATATTGGCAAGATCGACATAGAGAAGGTGAGGTTTGTTCCAGACATCACTCTAGAGGAGCAGGACATATATACCATGCTCTACCAGGAGATGATAGCCCCGAGCCGTACCATGCGCAACAGGACTGTTGCACAACGTCAAAGAGCTATAGATGGAGCTAGCACTTTAACTGCTCTAGCAAATTCTCTAGCAGATTCAGGGGCTTCTGATAGTTCTGGCTCATCAGCTGATGTGGATAGCGATAAGCCAGAGGAGAATCAGGATGACAACACCTCTATTGGCTTAGATGATGTTGCTACATATACTTCAGCCTTGAGCCTTGATTTTATCGTTGATGTTGAGCATTGTTGACAGTTGTCAGTTGCTTATGTTTTTTCCCATGGCTGGCCAGTGGCCGTTGTTTGAACTTTGAAGTTATCAATTCTTTGAGATCTCATAGATCTATTATCTTACTTTGATATTTGACTCTTGAGACATGTCACGACTCACATGATACATCATATGATCATTGCTATAGCTTGTGGCCTTGACTCTTGAGTCTTTAAATTGGCTTTTGTTGATGTTAGATGTATCTAGATTCTAGAATCTAGGTTGCCTTCTTTTGAAATTTGAATGATGAATGATGAATCTTGATGTATCATGTATCTACTTAGTACTATGATCTATCACCGGTGACTACTCGTATTATCATGAGTGAGGAGTGATGAGTCTCATGAATGATGAACTTGACTTTTAACTTTTAAGTTCTGATCATGATTCTTGAATGACAAATGTTATGATGTTAGTATGTTACACTTTTCTTTCAAAATATTGTAAGTTATTTTGGGTGATTTAAGATTTTTTCAATCTTGTGATTTGTAGCTTGCGAAATTGATAACTATGTGAAATTGTTGCGCAATGTGATTTGTAAAATTTAAATCATGGGTCTTGGAAGTTGGATTTTTGTGCTAAAAGTTAAGATTATTCAGTCACCAGTGACTCTAGTCTCTAGTATACTAAGTATGTGTATATATATGTATATTTAATCATAATTTATTGGTTTCTCCGAAACGTCATTTCTACCAAAATTTCAAATGGCAGAAAATCCAAAACTCCGTTTCTTTCAGTTTCTGAAACTTACGTTTTTGAAACACATAGAAACTATGTTGATCATGGTATTACGCATCAAGCCACTGTTAGAAAAACTCCTCAGCAAAATGGTCTTGCTGAAAGGAAGAATCAGACTCTTATGGAGATGGCTCGTTGTATGCTAAAAAGCAAGAGGCTATATCATAAATTTTGGCTAGAAGGCCTTCAGTGTACAAATCATGTGTTGAATCGTGCACCCACTAAGGCACTGAAGATGATCACACCGTTCGAAGCTTAGCATGGCAAGAAGCCCAAAATAGACTACTTTCGAGTGTTTGGTTGCATAGCATATGCACATGTTTTGAAAGAGCTTCGTGGGAAGCTTGATGACAAGGCTGTAAAATGCATATTTATTGGCTACAGATCGGAGAGCAAGGGCTATCACTTGTATGACCCACGTACGAAGAAAGTCTTTGTCAAGAAAATGCTGCATTTTCACATTATCAGTTTCAAATGCCAGCCACCCATGACATTGGTGATGTCTTTGAGGGTCTTTTGCCACTTACGTTGGAGTCTGTGCCTGCTGTAAATGGCAGGACAGACTTAATACAACAAGCTGTTGCTGCACCATATGCTCCCAAGAAGCAGGGTATCGATGATGGTTTGCCACATGCAATGGAAGAAGCAGTATAGCATGAAAGGGCTACTGTAAATGCAGCCAAAACAGTCCCAAGATGGCTGTTACAGACTCTCCAGGAGAGTAAAATGAATGCTCCTATACCTCAACGCACTAGAAGGGCTACCAGAAATACAGCAAATGATGCAAGGGGGGCACATTCAATTGATTTTACGGAAGTAGATGATTGTGATGAGCATGTGTTTATGAGCTCACTATTGAATGATGATGAGCCTACTTCCTTGGATGAAGCTCAACAAGATGTACATTGGATACAGGCCATGCAGGATGAGTTAGACTCTATTGCCACTAACTCTACATGGGATCTTGTGGATTTACCAGCTGGCAAGAAGGCCATTGGCACAAAATGGGTTTTTAAACTCAAACGCAAGGTTGATGGTACAATTGACAGGTATAGGTATATGCATAGCCCACAGACCATACATTGGCAAGTTATTAAGCAGATCTTCAGATATTTGCAAGGTACTCAATCACATGCATTATTATTTCCTAGGGGAGGAGACTTGCACTTACAGGCTTACAGTGATTCTGATTGGGCTGGTGATGCAGACACTAGGCAGTCTACTAGTGGACACTGTTTCTTTCTAGGCCATTCATGCATTTCATGGCTAAGCAAGAAACAGCCTACACTGGCTACCTCGTCTTGTGAGGTTGAGTACAATGTAGGGACCGGTTAGGCACGGAGATCGAGGCAGACAGTCGTTACGTGTAGTGAGAGTTGAAAGTACAATATGCTAAGGGTATGTTCACACCCGTGCACATATAAAAGGCACGATGGCCCTTTATTCCCAACAACCTCCCACCTAATGTGCCTTGAGAGGAGAAAAGAATCAGCTAAGTTTAAGTATGTACAAAGCTGAAATAAAGATATCTATCCAACTCCCATCATCTGTCGGCAATGAGCAAACCGCTCTGCTAGAAGACCCCTCATGAGAAGGTCTGCAAGGTTATCATCTGTATGCACTTTGACAGCTCAATGCTCTTGCTGTCAAGTATATCTCTAATGAAGTGATACTTCACCTATATGTGCTTTGTCTTTGCATGAAAGACAGGATTCCGTGCTAGTATGATAGCACTCTGACTATCACAATGGAGAACAGGTAACTCTGAGATGCCAAGTTTTCCCACCATACGTGAAAGCCATAAAGCCTCCTTGCATGCCTCAGTGGCAGCCACATACTCTGCCTCTGTAGTAGACAATGCAACACACTTTTGTAGCTTGGAGATCCAAGAGACAACTCCTCCTGTGAAAGTAAACACACTTTGGGGTGGATTATGAGGGACAGTGAGCTCTCTCTTTATCCCTTTGCTGTCACAAAATGCCTGAAAGGCCTTGGACACATATTCCCCACCATTGTCAGAGCGAAGACACTTAATTGTCTTATCTGTCTAATTTTCAACCAATGCCAAGAATTTTTTAAACTTATCAAGCACTTCATCCTTGCTACGAATAGGGTAAACCTATACTTTCCGTGTAGCATCATCAACAAAAGTGACAAAATATTTCTTTCCCCCTAAAGATGATTCTGGCATTTGACATACATCCAAATGTACTAACTCTAGAGGAGAAGATTTCAAAGAAAGAGACTTTTTATGTGACGTCTGTGCATGTTTGCCATAAATGCAATGATCACAATGCTCAAAATTAGCATAACGAAGGCAAGGCAAATAACCCAAACGAGAAAGCACTTTTATTCCTATTTGACTCATGTGTTCCAACCGGCCATGCCACAAAGAAACGCTTGGCTGCTAGGTCACGGCAACAACATGGTCACGCACACTAGATACATGATGTGGATACAAAATATTACTCTTGCAACCTCTAGCAATAACCCTAGATCCCTTACAGATCTTCCATTTTCCATCACCAAAGGTGGTATGAAAACCATCATCATCTAGCTACTCAGTGCTAATAAAGCTCTTCTTGAGCTGAGGTACATGCCATACATGCTGAAGTGTAAAGACAGAGCCATGCTGAAATTGTAGCTGCACACTGCCAATACCTGCAATCTCACATGCATAGTTGTCCCCAAGATGGACAGCACCATGTCGACCCCTTGTATAGGCGGAAAACCACTCACAATGAGGAGTGACATGAAAGGAAGTACCTAAATCAAGAATCCAGGTATACATATCATCATCTGCATCTGCAAGTAAAGCATGTACACCAAAGTGTGAAGAGACAAAGAGTACATCACTCCCATTGTCACTATCATGAGTGACTACATTCACCTCTTCAATTTTTACACTGCTCTTCTTAGGCTGACTGTCCTTCTTCTCTTCCTTGCTATCATCTGTCTTCTTGCCTTTTCCTTTCTCTTTCTTCCATTTGTAGCACTCACGTTTAAAGTGACCCTTCTTTCCACAATGATGGCATTCAACATCTTTGCCGCATGATTTACTGCGTCCCTTGCCATTATAATTGCCCTTTTGCTGTGATCTGCCCCTAATATGCAAAGCACTGGAAGACTTACTGGATGCATTGTTCTGCCGATTCATCTCTTCCATAAGTAGAGCACTCTCTACATCAGCATACAAAAGAATTACATTAGAATTGCTCATAGCAGTCCTGAATGTATCCCAACTCTCTAGTAGAGTGCAAAGCAAGAAAGTAGCCTTAAATTCCTTATCAATCATGAACTTCAAGGCAACCAGCTGGCTGAAAATGGAGTTAAACTCACTCAAGTGAGTAGACATTGCTGTACCTTCTTTCATACGCAAATTCATGAGCTTTTTCAGCCAATACACTTTGCTTGCAGCACTCTTATGTGCATACAGTTCTTCCAGTCTAGTCCATATAGCATATGCAGAATCCAAACCTTCAATGTTGAACAGCAAGGCATCAAAAATCGACAGCTCTATGGTTGAGCGTGCAAGCTCATTCAACTCATCCCAATCATCCCGATCCATGTCTGCGGGCTTTGCGCCTTTGGTTTTGATCGGCTTTGCCTACTTCTTTTGTAACAGGATATTGTAGCACTGCTTTTGCCAAACTGCAAAATTGTGTGCACCTTCAAGCTTCTTTATGTGCATCAGATTACTGTTGTCATTGCTGCCAGCCATGATTTTCAGCCCAAATGTGACCAAAAAAAAACCAGCAAATGCAGGCCCAAACTGTCACCCAAGTGACCAAGGTACAAGTACCAATCAGCAATAAATGACCACGCAGAAGTACAGATTTCAGATCTGTAATTAAATTTTCAGAAGCGCCAAACCATGTGCTACAGCATTATCCAACTGATTATAGCTGTTCCAAGGGCATGTGCATCACATTACATGAGAAATCCCAAAATTTCAGCTGCAATTTCTGTCGTACACGTACCCACATGCATAAAATCTGACACGAATGGTCAAAAGCCCCAAAATTTTGTGCTCAAAAGCGTCAAACACACATCTGCATTTCCTCTTCATGCATAGGACTGTCCAATTTTGCCAAAATAAAGCAATTTCAGCAAAACCCCCAAATTTTACCAAGTGTTGATGTCCAAATTGCGCGGAATTCAACCTGCATGTACATAAAATGACCAAATGCTGCACAAATTTTGCCCAAATCGCAAAAGCCCCAAATTGCACGGGGTCCAATGTGCCTCAATGTCGAGAAATTGGGTAAATTTCAGCCCAATTTGTGCATGTACATGAAAAGCCCCAAATGTCGGGGACGGTATGTCACAAATTCCTGCAATTTCGGAGATAGATATCACTGTTGCATCTTGTTCACATCAAATCGGACAAATCCCCAAATTTTCCAAGTCCTGTGTGCACTAATCTTAGTGAAATTAAAGGAAATTCACTAAAATGTGAAAAGCCCCAAAATTCCCGGGCAAATGTGCACCGACTTTGCAATTTCTGAGTCAGATAGTCCAATTCTGTGTTGAGATCCCCAAATTCGGGAAAAGCCCCAAACCTCTGGCTCAATTTTGCACAAATCTGCACACTGTGCTTGCATGCGCGAACACCCAGAGGAGAGGAGTTTTTTAAAAAAAGATTTTTTGAAGAAGAAAAAAAATTTAGATGACGGGTCCGTTGACCCATCAAGCATGTCCTCGCCCCGCTGGTCCCATCACGCGCTGGACCGTCACGCGCCGACGACTGCTGTCCTTGTGCAGCTGTCGCCCGCAAAGTTGCCGCCACCCGCTGGTCGCACTCGTCAGCGCCTGCCCGCTGGTCCCATCCAGTCCGCTGCAGTCGTTACCACGCCTGCTCCCTGTTCTAGTCGCTGCCCACTGGTCTTTAACTTGACGTTGGTTCCCTAGTCAGCTGGACTGCCCAGTCGCCACACACGCCACTTCCTTTTTTTTGGCACAACCTCAGCTGCGCAGGCCTTTTGCCTCACGACCTATTCAATGGCTGCCAGCATGACCTAGCCACTGCTACTCATCGAGTCCACTTGAGACTCTTGCAACACCTGAGTTGTTCTGATACCAGTTTATAGGGACCGGTTAAGCACGGAGATTGAGGTAGACAGTTGTTACGCGCAGTGAGAGAGACAGAGAGAGTGCGAGAGAGCAGAGTGGAGAGTGAACACGTTTTTCGGTACAATGACGAGTGTACCACTTTAGGTTTTTAGATAGATATATATATATGAAAGTACAATGTGCTAAGGGTGTGTTCACACCCGTGCACATATAAAAGGCACGATGGCCCTTTATTTCCCAACATACAAGGCAGCCTTCACAACAACAGTGGAATGTGTATGATTGCATAGATTGTTGGCTGATCTACATTTACCATTGGAGGGTCCTACACCCATTCTTTCTGATAGTCAAAGTGCTATTGCAGTAGCACAAAATCCTATTTTTCATGCTCGCATGAAAACTACCATGCGAGAAGTTTGAGGCTTTTCGAAATTCCTTAAACTTGTTACCCTTTGGTGATTGATCATCCTTGTACTTCATCACATTGGCACTGTAGGGGAGTGTGTTAGAATTTGCCGATTCTATGGGCTGCACCCAATGTAATTTGTGTGGTGTGGACACTTATTAAAGTGTCAATGTAAGGTGTGTACACCTAGTGTCTTAGAAACTTAAAGTGGTGACACTAGGTTCTAGAGTAAAATAAACCTAACTCTAGTTAGTTGGTGGAAGGCTGGTTAGGTCAACCCTTGACCTAAACATAAGTTGTACTTTCACTCTATCTTTCATTCAAGTAAGTACACTCTACTCTTTTTGCTTCAGCTCACTCTCTTGCCATCATTGTCTCTCCTCTCTCTCCATAGTTGGCTGCCATCTTCCAACACATTCTTACCTTATCATGTGCTATTAGTAGTTGAAACCAACCTTTGATCAATTAAAGGGTGGTAAAACTTCAAACTATAGAACAAATTCAGCACTTCAAAAGAAATGGCAAACACAAAAGAAGTGGAGCTAGAGTGCTCACTCCTCTAGCATGGTTGCACAATGTTCTGGCCCAGATACTAAGACACACTAGCCCAAAAACCTTGTGCCCCTTCTTTAACTTTATCCCATGAACATCAAATACACATGATAGAACTTGGAACGGTTCAAATTTAGCAGCATGTCACCATTACTAGCATGGGCGAATGTTGATCTCTACACCACAGCCTCGTTGAATATTGGAGCTCATGAAAAAGAGGACCACCAACTATTGTGGATGGAACTCAATGAGAGGGAGAGAGAGAAAGAAACAAACAAATATTAACATCTACAAAAGACCAAATTGGCCTATGAGATATATCCATGTATAAGAGAGAGAGAGAGAGAGAGAGAGAGAGAGGGGGGGATCTCATGTGCGCAGACCCGTGTAGATCAGTTGGTTAAGTTGAATGCGTGGTGACCAAAAGGTCCCGGGTTCAACTCCAATATTCCACACCATTGTTTAGTATTGGTGTCCAAAAAAGGGAGATTTAAACTCAAGTCAATGGGTTAATAAAACAAGTGGCTTAGCACTAGGGTAACCACTTGATTACAAAAAGGAGAGAGCGACTAGGGCCTCAATATATAGGCCTACATATACATCCAAAACTTTGACCCTTATATAGATGTTGGGCGGTATAAAAGGTGCTCACTCCCAAACACACTCTGACACACACTAAAGTGTGTTCAAACTTCACCCACAGAGGTGATAAAACAACTAACCAACCCCCCTTCAGGTCATAGTGATGTCAAAGTCAGATGGTGGCATGCAAACAGCAACTCGGTACTTTTGGACAGTACCTGGGAATGAGCAGACACAACTAGGGTTAACGAGCCCAGACCACAATCCCAGAAGTGCAAGATTGCACGTTGAATCAATACAACCAACAATGCACAACCTATATCCAATGCCCCACAACTTACAAGTTCACAAACAACCAATCTTCTTCAAGACTGAGAAATAGCCCTTGCAGTAGGGAAGACAGCCTCACCTCAGCCCAAAACAGCCATGATCTGCCTACAACAGCCCAGACAGCAATGACGATGCCAAAGACATGTTCGACGGCAACCTCAGCAACCATGACTGCTACTTAACATAGTTGCCAGGAGTTTTGGAAACAGGAAAATGGAAACACATTTCAGAGTCCCAAAACAGAGCTTTGGCCTTGATCCGAAACAGTGGAGTAGGGAAAAAGAGGCTAAATGTGAGTGTGTGAGAGTGTCTAAGTGTAGCTGTACTATATTGTATAAGCTACCACTATAGCCTTTACATAATTAGATGCTTACATTGCCAAGCATACGTATTACACTCACTATTTTGTAGCTATTGGTTGCTAGCAAGCTACAAGAACTAAGAGTTAGTACAACCTTCATAGTTACACAAATCTTATGTGTGATTCCATGCATCCTCTCATTATACATGGCTTTAATGAGAGAAACAAGCACGCAACAAATGTAAAATTTGAAGGGTATAAATAAAAGCTGAATTAAAACGCATTGCCTATCTTCCAAAAACACTTAAGAAATGGAATCCATATACCAAACACGAGACAGTCGCATACAATAATAAGTCACTTGCTGCGTGGGCACTAGCACTAGCTCCTCTCTCCAACAGGACCTCCAAGTGATAACTCAACTAATTGAGGAAGAGCAGCTGGCAGACTGGCATCAAAATGCCCTAAAATGACATAAATAATGCACAATAAAAATGCCTAAAATATCTGACATGTGACCAACCCAATCTAACACGCACAAACTCATACATGAGCTGACATACTATGAGCAATGGCATCTCCTAAGCAAGTGCAGGTCCTACCCTCTCTACCCATATCTGACAAGTTGGATGGGATAAGTCACAAACTACCCTCTATGGCTGTGCTGCATAGAGTGCCTCCTCAACGATTGTAACCTTTGGGATTTTGTTTTTGTCCCTATATCCTGACCTATAGTGGATCCTCAACGACTATAACCTTTGGGATTTGTTATTGTCCCTATACCCCGACCTTTAGTGGATCCTCGTGATGGTGTGACCACGGATTCAGCAACGTCATGGGATCGATTGAATGCTAGAGCTTGCTCTTTTCACTTTTGAGTTGTACAAATTCTGAGCTCATGCATGTTAGACATATCCCCACCACTACAGAGGTTTGGCAAAGATTGGCATCTCTCTTCCAGAACTAGACATTTGGGAATCAATTATCTCTTGAGTTAAAGCTACAACAGCATGAGGGATCACATCCATAGGATGGAGAATCATTATCCACTTGGCATTAGCATCTGGACTACTCTACCTGCGTTTGAAAACTCCGACACTCTGGGATTCGCATTTTGCTGCCCAAGTTACTCCCTAGCATCAAAGGACTACAATTCACTCCCTCAATAGCTGGTGATCATCTTCCACATCTCCGATGGCATTAGAGAACTGCAGTTCACTCCCTCGATAGTTGTCCTTCAACTTCGAGTGATTACTTGCATAGCCCATTGCCCAAAGGACTGTGTTTTGCTCCCTTCACTATGCAAATTTCCCACACGTGCTGCCGCTTGATTCGGATAGGACAGTGCAATTATCTTCTAAGCTTCGACTGAACTGTATCATCTTTTCTTCTCATAGCATGATTCAGTACATCATCACTGTGTTGGTCTTGTGTTTCTGAGTTTCTCTTCTCTCTCAAGGTTTGCCATACACACTCTGTATTACTCCTCTCAAACCCTACTATATCTCTCCACTGTTGCTTATTTTAACATGGTATCAGAGCTTACCTGTCATTTTTGACATGGTATCAGAGCATACCTATTATTTTTGACATGGTATCAAAGTGCAAGAGCTCAAAGAGCTAAAGATCTTGTTCATCGGAGAAGGCAAAGATAGGTTGCGGGTTCAGCATCATCTACTAATTTCCCCCTTCATTTCCGCTATATCACCAAGAGATAGAGATATCTTTCTCTTCCTCTCCCACCCACCCACCCTTTTGACAGGTTGACACTCTAGTACTATGACTTCACCCCAGGCAAATGGACAAACCATTGGGTGCTCCTCTTCTAGCATCACCAAAACCCCCACCAATGCTTGCCGACATGGACCTTTGCTCCCTACCCTGCCAGAGTATATGCGTCTACCCCCAAGCACTTGCTATGCTATCTCTCCCTTCTAGGCCATAGAGTTTATTATTGTTGGGTGTAAAGGCACTTTGCTATTCCCATTGTCGCAACGCGTAGGGTTGAAGGTTACCATAGGGGTTTGGCAAGAAAACTGAACAAGATAGATGGAGATGTGTCTTCAAGAGAGAAGTAGGATTCAAATTAATGTTTATAGGTTCAAGACGAACTTCACAACCTTCAGTTCACCATATACTTTGGCTTATCTTGGAAAGACAGATTATACATAAGACAGTTGAATAAATGGGTTAAGACGATGAAAGAGCTTGAAACTTATGATCACAAAGATGGATGATTTGTAAACAGGAGTATAACTTCAACTGATACAAGAAGATACTTGCCCTTCCTTGCCTATGAATATAGCTGCCTATTTCAGCCTAGGCATGAAAAAGATCTTCAAGAAACTTTCTCTTTTCAACTAATTAGTACAATGAAGATAGAGTTTCAAGTTAAAGACTGCCTATATCAGTCTTTAAATGATTCAAGGTTATGGAACTAGCATCATTGTTGCTAGTTTTTCATGAAAAGATCATGAGATTCATGACTTAGATCAACGTAACACGAATAAAGCAATTGCATAAAAGCTTCAGCCTATGGAATGATTGTTATAGACAGCCAAGATTAATTCCAAAGCATGGCAAGAAATCATCAAGAGACTTCTTTGAAACCTCCCTTGAATGAAGAGAAAGCAAGATACTATGTAGAGGGAATTACAAGTCTAGTTTGTACTTGCAATGATTGTAGATGAAGAAGGATCTATGTTTACAGGTTTCAGCCCTGAAATACCCTGTTTTAGGCTGAGAAGAAGAGACCAAAAGTATCACATAATAGTGTCAAAAGATGTCCTTGAAACTTTCTTACAAAGAGTATAGCTTGTAGTCACTCATAAGAACCAAGAACAGCCCATGTTTTACCAAGATTAAAGAAGAGAATCACAAATAAAGCTTCAGCCCATGAATACCCTGTTTTGGGCTGCCAAGGATAATCCAAGATGACACAAATAATCTCCCAAAGAGTACTTTCGATGCCTTTTCAAGGCAAGAGTGATTGTACACAGCAATTACAAGTGAAAGTAGAGCATGTTCTCTTCATAAGCCATAAGAATAGAAATGGAGCATCAAAGAGACATGATTCAGCCCAAAAAGAGTGTTGTGCTGCATATGACAGTCCAAAATTAGAGCTTTATGTCTCCCAAAGATCTCTTCTTAATAGAGAAGAGAGTCTACATCAAGAGGTAGGTACAAAAGACATTGCCCTTCTCTTCTTCTTCACAAATACATGCACCACTTGAACCGTACAAGAGGTGCTTTGTAAAACAGAGATTCAGCCCATAAAAGAGCAAGCTTGGGCCTTTAAGTACAATCCACAAGCCTTGATAATATAGATCAAGAAGTGGAACAAGAGGCTCACTTGATAGGAGAGAGTTACTACTTCATAGACATAGACACAAACAATGTTCAAAGCTTCCTTCTTTCTTCTTCAATGAGCATGAATTCCCCTCATGAATGGGCTGCTGCCCTCCTCTTTATACACATTTGCCCTGTTTCTCACAACCAAGAGTGGCCTTCTATTTCACTTCATGCATGGAAAGAGAGGTACTTACTTGTCGAGTAGAGTCTTCTTATGTTGCTTGTGGTTGCATGGCTTCATCTGCTTTGTGTGGTAGTGCGGCACAAAAAGCGGAAGGTTCATGTCTTTCAAATGAATCACAACTAGGTCACATAAGCAAGGCTATGGTGAACACAATGTCCCACACTTAGCCAACTTAGACAACTCCTTCTTTGTGACTTTTCTTGTCAATACACTTGTAACTCTTGAATACAATAAGTACACAACCACATCATAGGCTACCCAAGGGGACCTACCAAGTCATTTGCTCATGACCATATTTCTCATGTTTAATGTTCCATGACTTACAGAACTCGTAGCAACTTCATGTATACAATGCAAGGAAGGATAAGAGTAAGTAACCAAAATCCAATCATCTTGTTAAGGACCCATGATGATTATATTGTGTTTTAAGGCAAAGAGCCCCATCTTTATTACGCCATGTCATATGCTGGTGGACTTAGGTGTTTAAGTTTTATTGCACTAGGCAAGTCTTTATGTAGCATGTCTAGGATACAAGTGACTAAGCGATACATGTAAAAGATAAAAGCTTTGTTTTTAAACCATGGGCAAGGAATCCCATGACACCGTGTATAAATTTACCTATACATGTGACCACACCCTTGCGGGTGTGAGTGTACTGTACCCTAAGTATAAATACATTCTTTTATTATTTGTGTGTATCACACTAGTACACACCCAACTCAAGTCTCCACTCTTTGTACTCTCTACTACTGAACACACCTCATTTTCTCTCTGCACACACCACCTAGGCACTCTTGCTTCTCTTCAAATTGGTATCAAAGCTGCAACAAGAGTGTGTGTGCTTCCTGAGGACTGTACGGGTCAGTCTCTACGTGTGCGCGCATAGAGACCGGCAGGTTGTCACTTCTATGTACAAACAGCAGTGTCTTCAACAAATGACAGGCAGGTGGCAGTCGGCGTGACCAGTCAGCGATTAGTTCTAACCAACACAACTGCAAGCAAAACTAGCGTTTAACCAGGAATAGGCAAGCATGACCAGGCAACCAGCAGCAAGGAGACAGCACCAGCATTTGACCATCAGTAGGTAGGCATGACCAAGTGACGACCATTGGCAAGCACATGCAGGTCACAAGAGGCTGTCGGCAAGACAACGATAACATTTTCAAGACATTTAAGGCATTTTTCGTCAGTTTTTTTTTCTAACGCAAACCCCTTGTTTACTAATGGGGTTTTTGCACGCGTAAGCACAATGCTCAAATTTGTGAAGATTTGTGCCCAAAAATTTGAGGCTTTTCCCAAATTTGATGTTGCTCATGCTAAACAAAGACATCTAATCCAAAAATTGCAGACATTGCATGCACTTGCCCCGGAAATTTTGGGGCTTTTCATGTACAAGTGAAATTTTGCTCACCTGAGCCAATTTCCCCGAAATTTGTGCACATTTAGACCTCGAAATTTTGAGGTTTTGCAGAAGTTATGAAATTTCTGCAACATTCATCCGTATTTGACACTTGGGATAATGTATTAATGCAATTGGGACAGATTCATTGCAAAAATTTTAGGGCTTTTCACATCAAATTTGTGCTTTGACAGTGAAATTACAGCAGATTCACTACTCAGTGGGAGAAATTTGGACTTGGAATGTATTAAATGTTGTAAAAGGGCAACTTCTCTTGTTATATGTATTGCTAAATGCTCCTTGTGCAATGAAATAGTGGTATATACAGCACTTGGGTTATTGTATTTGGGTGTTATGGTGATGTATTATTGAAGTGGGAGCTGTCTTCTATGCATATGTATCAGATTTGGTTCATATGTATGCTGTAATCAGCCCTTGGGACTAAAATTGCAGCAAAATATCTGCTTCTTGGGCACTTTTGGAAGTACAAGTTTGAATGCTTGCTGTTATATTCAGCAACCTTGCTATTACCTAAAAGTATTCAGCATTTTATTGCAGTTTTTATTGCTATAGATAGCTGGCAGTGCATCTACATCTGACACAAAGAATCTTTTTGAGATTCACAAATTTGACAGCAATGGCTTTGATCTTTGAAAAGATCGTATGCAAGGTATACTTTTTCTCAAGAATTGTGATGATGCTTTGGCAAAACATAAACCTATTGCTTTGTCAAATGAGGATTGGGCTAAAATGAATAAAAAAGCCATCACTTATGTCAAAATGGCAATCATAGATGATATCTTGGTTGATAGCAAGGGACTCACCCTGCATATGCAGTTTGGGAGAAACTCAAGGCTATGTATGAGAATACGACTCTTGTCAATCAAGTCCATCTCATAAGAAAGTTGGTCAACTTGAAGCTTGATGAGTCTTAGCCCGCCTTAGAGCATTTAAATGCTTTCACTCGTATTTTGAGTCAGTTACAGGATGCAAGCTTGCCGGATTTGGATCCTAAGCTAAGGGCTATCTTCTTGCTTATGACTTTGCCGAATTCATGGGAAGCATTGGTTGTGTCATTGAGCAACAACCCCAACTTGACATTTGTTGATGGTATGCATGGTTCTATTCTCAATGAGGAGATTAGACGTAAGGCAAGTGGGAAAAACAGTGAATCAGCCTATAATGTAAGAGAACGAACTGAAAAGAGGTCAAATGATGCAAATAAGCACAAAAATCGCAACAAAAGCAAGGAAAAACAGTAAGATGTCACTTGCTATCAGTGTGGATGCAAAGGAAATTTCTTAATGATGTGACTATCTTTGGTGGTGGGATGTGAAAGATACAGAAAGGATCCATACTAGTCACTAGAGGCAGTAAAAGGGAACTCTATATTATCTTCAATGCAAGGCACTTCCTAGAAAGTTTGTTGCAATTGCACAATTGCATTCACACATGGAGTTATTGTTAGATATGATCAATGCCCCACCCTCATTAGGTGCTACCAATGATCCATGGTGCTCAAAGTTGTAAGGCCCCCATTATGAGGAGAAGCCAAATGTGAGCCCGGACATTGGTTGAGTCCTGACTTGTATATCAGATGAGGTCTATGTGACCGGATGGCAAAAAGGTGACTGTTGTGGGTCTAATCTTTGGGTTAGACGGAGTGGTTAAGCTGGTAGCAACTCGAGGCACATTGCATTGAGTTGCGTGGTAAGGGAGTTAAAAGGGGCCCCTATTGTGGGGTCCGGGGGCCGCGGAAGCGGCCCCTGGCTGGGGGGTCCCAGGGGGGCCAGCGGCCCCCCTGGCGGGGGTCCGGGGGCAGCGCCCCCGGCCCGATGGTAAAGGGAATATTCCCTGGAATATTCCCTGGCCGACTAGTGGAGGCTCATATGGTAGGTCGGTCAGCAGGCCGACCTAACGACCTTCGCGGGCTATAAAAGCTAAACCCCTTCGCAGCCATCTTACACTCATCTTTCACCCAGTCAGAGTTGTTGTTCCAGCTAGCCTTAAGCTCTTCACCTATCTTCTGTCTAGATCGCCATCTAAGCTTCATTCATTGGAAGCGCACGGGTGGACAGAGCCATCTTTGTATCAGTTGTTTGGAGTTAAAGAATTTTACTGATTCTCCTCTTATCTGTTGTGTACTCTCTATCTCTTTCTCAGATTCTGTTCGCTGCGCCGTGTAATATTTTACATGGTATCAGAGCCCAGGGGGCTCTAGAGATCGGAGAGAGTGCAAGAGGCAAAGGCTTCAACAGCAAAGAGAAACGATGTCGACTCCGGGAAGCAGTTCTGGCGCATCAGGAAGCGGTGCAGGAGGTGGTGCTGCTGTACCGGCTATTCAAACACTGAGGATTCGTCCACCAACCTTCAGCGAAGGCAAGTTAGATGGTACAAACTACACCTTGTGGAAGTTCAAAATTACTACTATCCTTGATTCTTATGAGCTTCTGGAGACTGTGCTGGGGACTGACGCAGAACCACAGCCTACCCCCGACCCATCAAATCCTAGTGTGATGATTCCTCCGAATGCAGATCTTCTACGAGCTTGGAAACGAAGGAATGCAGATGCATTGTGTGCCTTAGTTACAAGCTGTTCTGACAGTGTTTTGACTCTGATTCAGCATACAACCAAAGCGTCAGAGGCTTGGAATGTACTAAGGAGTCAGTATGAAACACGAAACCAAACAAGGATTCAAAACTTGGAGAATCAACTAGCAGCGGAGAAGTTTGCTGAAGGAGAGACGGTTGAAGCATTCATCACTCGGATTAAGAATCTGCGCGACCAGATGGCTGGCGCTGGGATACAAAAGAGTAGCGAAGAGCTAGCTCGGAGGTGTCTTCGGATTTGTCCACAAAAGTTTGATGGACTAGTAACTGCCCTTAATACTCAGGTGAGACCTCAAGCTTTGACTTTTGAGGAGTTTTGTGCATTATTAATGGAGGAGGAGTTGAGGCTGAAAGCTCGAGAAGGAAGCAACAATGGAGATGCTGCATTCTCTGCCAATGCAAAAGGCAAAGGTGTTTCCTCTACCAAAAATGATGGTGACAAAAAGAAAAAGGGCGGCAAGAAGAAGTTTCAAGGAGAGTGCTTCTACTGTAAGAAGAAAGGACATGCAATTGCAGATTGTCGTGTCAAGAAGGCAGATGAAAAGAATGGTACCCTTAAAACTAAAGGGAAAGAGACAGCCAATACGGCTGAAGCAGAGTTGGAATTATTCATGGCGACCATTGAGGAAGTGTGCTCCTCGGCGCAAGAAGAATCTACCACTGACTCTTGGGTGTTGGATAGTGGGGCCTCCCGTCACATGACCAACAAGAAAGGTCTATACAGTTCTATGCAGCCTCTACAAGAATCCATCACTGTGACGGTTGGAAATGATGCTAAATGCCCTGCTGCGGGCACAGGTACTATTTCTTTTGTTGCTGCAAATGGTGAAGTCAAAAAGCTTTCAAATGTGTTGTATGTTCCCGAAATCAGGAGAAATCTCTTATCAGTTGCTGCCATAACTGATCTTGGTCATGAAGTGAGGTTCAAGAAGACAGGTGCAGAAATTATTGATAGTGCTGGCACAATTGTTGGCAAAGGAGAAAGAAGGAACAACCTGTATGAGCTAAGTGCTCTTACAGCCACCGCTGGAGTGGGCACAAGTAAGCTTTGGCATGAAAGGTTTGGACACATCGGATTTGCAGTATTGAAGGAGATGCAAAAGCAAGGTATGGTTGCTCACCTACCTACAATAACTGAATTGAAGGAACCATGTGAAGCTTGTATGATGGGCAAGCAACAGAGAAAGGCATTTCCACAAGAAAGCAAGAATAGAGCACATGCTCCTCTAGAGTTGGTGCATGCTGACTTGTGTGGTAAGATGCCTACACAGGCCTTGGGGGGATCTTCTTATTTTATGTTGATTGTCGACGACTACAGTAGGAAGATGTGGGTGTACTTCCTTCGTGATAAGGCTCAAGCTTTTGGTAAGTTTAAAGAATGGCTAATACTTGTTGAGAATGAAACAGGGAAAAGTGTGAAGAAATTTAGAACAGATGGTGGTGGTGAGTTCAACTCAAAGGAGTTTGAAGGCTTTTGCAAGAGCAAAGGGATCAAGCGTCAATTGACGACGCCTCACACACCTCAGCAGAATGGTGTTGTGGAACGCAGGAATCGTACCATTGTGGAGATGGCAAGATGCATGCTAAAGGGCAAGGGATTGCCTAACCATTTTTGGGCTGAAGCTGTTAATACTGCAGTCTACATTCTAAATCGGAGCTACACAAAGGCTCTCAAGGGAAAAACACCTCATGAGGCTTACACTGGTAAGAAACCATCTGTTTCACATTTCAGAATTTTTGGATGTGAATGTTATGCACATGTTCCAGATGAGAAGAGAAACAAGTTACAACCAAAAAGCAGAAAATGTATCTTCTTGGGTTATAGTGATGAGCAGAAGGCTTACAAGTTATATGACCAAGAGGCAAAGAAGATCATCGCGAGCCGTGATGTGGTGTTCAAGGAGGAGCCGCATACAGTGGAGGAGGAGAAGGCAAGGTCTTCCACTTTATCATCAAGCGAAGAAGTAGTCCACTATGAACCTGTCCCGAGAGCTATCCCTATCCTTAAGGAGGAGGAAGCATCATCTTCAGATGATGAGGAAAAAGTTCACCAACCTGACATCACCCCACCGGAAAAGCCATTGCCGCGCTGGGTGAAGCAGCTCTATGACCACAATAATCCTATGCCTGCATCTGTTGAGGAGAAGGCAGACGGACCAAGGAGGTCTCAGAGAATAGAGGAGCAAAGGAGGGCTTCTGCTCACATAGTCAACATGGCCTTGATGGTTGAGATTATGAGAGAAGTAAAGGAGCCAACTGACTTAGAAGAAGCACTTGCAGATCCATCATGGAAGGCTGCTATGCAGGCGGAGTATGACAGCATAATGAAGAATGACACTTGGGAGCTAGTGGATCGGCCAGCAAAGCGGAAGATTATTGGCACCAAGTGGATCTGGAAGGTAAAGTACAAGGCTGATGGTACCTTAGAAAAGTACAAAGCTAGACTGGTTGCCCAAGGATTTTCACAAGTTGAAGGGTTTGATTTTCAAGAGTCATTTGCCCCAACTGCCAGAATGACCACTATTCGCACGGTACTTGCAGTGGCTGCCCACAAGAAGTGGCCAGTGTACCAAATGGATGTTAAGTCAGCGTTCTTAAATGGTGACCTCAAGGAGGAGGTGTACGTGGCTCAGCCACCAGGGTTTGAGGCCCCCCATTCTGAGAACAAAGTGTGTAAACTAAAGAAGGCATTGTATGGGCTGAAACAAGCCCCCAGAGCATGGTACCAGCGGATAGATAAGTTCTTTTTAAACCTAAACTTCAAAAGATGTGCCTCAGATGCTAACTTGTATGTTTACAGGGATGGTAAAAAGTCTGTAGTGATTGTCCTATATGTGGACGACCTTCTTATTACAGGTGACTATGAAGATATGATCAACCAAACTCGAAAGGCTTTGAGTTTTGAGTTTGAAATGACAGACTTGGGCTTGCTGCACTATTGTTTGGGGATTGAAGTCTGGCAAGAGCCAGGAAAGATCTTCATCTCTCAGAAGAAGTATGCATGGGAGATCTTGAAGGCATTTGGCATGACCGAGTGCAAGGAGATAGCTACACCTATGGAGGTGAATGTAAAGTTATCCGTTGAGGATACATCAGCACTAGCAGACATTGGGAGGTATAGGAGGTTGGTCGGCAGTCTAATCTACTTGTGTAACACCAGACCAGATATCAGTTTTGCTGTTGGTGTTTTGAGCAGGTTCTCAAACAAACCTCATGAGAGTCATTGGAAGGCTGGGATGCGGGTGCTCAGATACTTGAAGAAAACTCTTGACTATGGTATCACATACAGTTTCGGAACTTCTCTTGTGGGGAACTGTGACTCAGATTGGGCAGGAGACATTGATTCCAGGAAGTCAGTTTCTGGTTATTGTTTCTCTTTGGGTTCAGGAATTTTCTCTTGGATTAGTAAGAAGCAACCAACAGTGGCATTGTCTTCTACCGAAGCAGAGTACAAGGCAGCTTGTTTTGCTGCATGTGAGGCCGTATGGTTGAGAAGGATTCTATGGCATATGGGAGTGCAGGATGAAGAACCAACTGTGCTGAGATGTGACAATCAGAGTTGCATCGCCATTGCCAAAAATCCAGTGTTTCATGCACGCACCAAACATATAGAGATCCAGTATCACTATGTGCGTGATTTGATGGAGGATGGGATAGTGGAATTGGTCTACTGTCCAACAGAGGAGAATGGAGCAGATATCTTCACCAAAGCACTTACGAAGGATCTGCTTCAAGTTCATCTTCAGAGACTCGGCATTGGGCCGAGGAGATAGTTCACCTATGGGTGGACATTGAGGGGGGGTGTTAGATATGATCAATGCCCCACCCTCATTAGGTGCTACCAATGATCCATGGTGCTCAAAGTTGTAAGGCCCCCATTATGAGGAGAAGCCAAATGTGAGCCCGGACATTGGTTGAGTCCTGACTTGTATATCAGATGAGGTCTATGTGACCGGATGGCAAAAAGGTGACTGTTGTGGGTCTAATCTTTGGGTTAGACGGAGTGGTTAAGCTGGTAGCAACTCGAGGCACATTGCATTGAGTTGCGTGGTAAGGGAGTTAAAAGGGGCCCCTATTGTGGGGTCCGGGGGCCGCGGAAGCGGCCCCTGGCTGGGGGGTCCCAGGGGGGCCAGCGGCCCCCCTGGCGGGGGTCCGGGGGCAGCGCCCCCGGCCCGATGGTAAAGGGAATATTCCCTGGAATATTCCCTGGCCGACTAGTGGAGGCTCATATGGTAGGTCGGTCAGCAGGCCGACCTAACGACCTTCGCGGGCTATAAAAGCTAAACCCCTTCGCAGCCATCTTACACTCATCTTTCACCCAGTCAGAGTTGTTGTTCCAGCTAGCCTTAAGCTCTTCACCTATCTTCTGTCTAGATCGCCATCTAAGCTTCATTCATTGGAAGCGCACGGGTGGACAGAGCCATCTTTGTATCAGTTGTTTGGAGTTAAAGAATTTTACTGATTCTCCTCTTATCTGTTGTGTACTCTCTATCTCTTTCTCAGATTCTGTTCGCTGCGCCGTGTAATATTTTACAGTTATGGCACAAGTGTCTTGGACACATGAACCAAAAGGGTTTACAGATACTTTTTTCACTTGAAAGACTTGATGTGAAAAACTCAAAGCTTGACTTTTGTGATGACTGTGTTTTGAAAAAACATGTAATATTTCGACATGGCATCCAAGCATACATGTTATTCTGGACATGATATCAAAGCATACCTATTATTTTTGACACATCTAGGATCGAAGGGTGGATCTACATCAAAGCCTTCATCTACCTCTACTTCGTCACCTGCTATTTACCACTAAGTCAATGTTCCTACACATTTATCAAGTGGAGGAGCCTTCTTCGATTGTCTCGTCGTATGAGTAGCCTTGGCTCATTGACAGTGGCGCATCGAGTCATATGAATCCCTAAGGTGATTTATTGCAAGATCTCCGTCCGTCAAAGGATATCATCACTACTAGTGATCTCTCTTTGGTGCCTATTAGCGGTATTGGCACCTTGCCTCTATTGTCTGACTATCCATCAAGCTCCATTTCCAAGGCCCTACAAGTTTCAAACTTCAGCTTCCCTCTCCTCTCAATTTATGGCCTTCCTAGACTCAAGACCCGCATTGTCTTCACCAAGCAAGCCATCTTTATTGAAAAATTCTTCTGTTGGAGCCACTCTTGCGACAGGTTGGCCAAAGAGGGAGCCAAATATGCTCTATTCCCCTTCCGTTGTGCAAGGCCCTCCGAGGCAACTTTCTATTGCCGCACTTATTCCCGATTGTGCACCATTTATCTTGCAAGTTCCATCCCATCCCCCATCATCTCCTCTTGTGGTTCCCTCGTGTCTCCCATCCCTTTCAGAGGGAAACAATATCAATGATATAGCTATGGATTTCCTGGCCCTTTGTGTCTCAAAGGGGACTTCCCAAGATCATGAGGAGTTTCTTCACAATTTCCATTCTACTTTAGGCCTTTTCTTTATGCAGGCATCTCTTTTCTTCATCATCAAGCAACCATCCCCTGCAACTTGAGCCTTGGCCCTTGGTCCCTATTGTTATAGATCCTCACTATCGTCTCATACTTGGATTGTATGCTTGGCTCACCCATCCCCGACCAAGGTTTCAAGAGTGATCCACTTGAGGCCTCTCTGTTTCTATTGCCCTTTGGTGACCTTCCATTTGTTTGGATTTTAATATGGAGAGGGGGTCTTGCTCCTTGGCCAGCTTTCTTCATCGACAAACTTCATCAACATTGGCACTCTTCTTGCCACCCTCAAATCCATATCTCCTTTGGCCTTCCACCCCATCTAAGATCTAAGAGGGGGGTGTTCGTAGTTATGTGTGTCTTGTGTGGTCATCTCCTAGACTCCTTGTGAGCCTCAATCTGAGTTAGGCAAGAACATTAGGAGCTCTAACATTATATTTGTCTGTCATTTTATATGTCTTGGACACTTTAGATGGAGGGCACATTAGTGCATTTCTTTTTGGGCACTTTCGGCCATTTTTAGGCTTTTTCCACTTTTTCCATATATATAGGCGGCCTGCCCTTCCCCTTTCATTATCCATCATTGATCCTTCGTGATCAGCCAGCCCTCCTCATTCTCTCATTTCCCTGCTACTACCTAGCGCCCACACTAACACAGAGCTACATGTTTGGGCTGACTGTTGCAACCTTGTATCTTCAACCATTGTAGTCACATTGTCCATTCTCTCTCTTGCATTCTCTCTTTGTCTCCTCTCCGTGTTCACTTTCCTCTTTCCGTTGCGCACTCTCACAAAAACAGCCCCAATGCAATTACCACATCCATCGCATTGTACTACAAAAGACTATGTGAGTCTATGCATGTTTCAATGCGCTAGGCATTTCATGGCGTAGCCTATTTATATGGGCACCTGATTATTTTATTAATTTTTATATGGTTAAGTGCATTATGGCTGGCCAACTTGTTTATTTGTGACCTCCAAATGCTAGCAGACCTAATCATGATTTTGCACCTATTTATAAGCTAGTCATTTCCTCCTCCAATCATTCACTCTATATAGTCCTACAGCACATCCGTTGGAGAGAGGAAGCCAATGCCAATGCCCACACAGTCCATGACTTGTGTTGTTTCTATACTCTCTCATGTCTTGGTATATGGATTCCATTTCCCAAGCATCTCTTTTCTTCTTCTTTGTGCAATGTTCTTCTTTTTCCTTTGCAATCTTTCTCCTCTATTCTCTCTTATGTTACGCAGTCTATTACAGCAGTTTTCTACACTTCCATCGCTGCATCCACTTCTGACATAGTATCAGATTTCAGGGTTGGGGTCCTACTCATGCCTGGTATCAGCCATTTGAGGTGTGCTGCCGCTGATTTGTTCTGCTGCAGACCTGCATTTTGATTTCTTTGCTGCTGATTGGACCTGTCTTGACTGCTGCAATTGATTTACAGCCTAGGACCATCTGCTGACCCAAAATGGCCTGATTTTTCCCTCACCTGACTGTGTTTTGCCTGCAGCACTCTGGGTTTACTGGTCCTGCATTGTTCCAGGGCTGAGGTGACTTGTTTTCACTGTTGTACAGTCGCATTTAATGCCTGCTACATCTGCCCTTTTGTTCTCGGAATCTGCATTTTGCTTTTTTGCTACTGTGCAAGCCTATGCGAAAATGTCTTCTGGCTGGTTTCAGTCTCTAGTAGCTGCAAACTCTGTGTTTTGCACTGTGTTGGCTGTGTTTGATATGGTCTTTCATGTTCAATCTGTTTTTGCAGCAAGTGTCTTGTTTTCTAATCAGCTTCTGCGTGATCCACTCCTCAACTTTAGAGAGGGTTCATGTGTATCCATTGTGTTCTTTCCACTACACTCTGGTTATTGTTGATCCTTTCTCTATGTGCTTTCTTTACTCCTTGAACTCTTGAAACTATTGTGAGTCTATTTTGTTGGCACAAATCTATCCCTCAAGATCCCTTGCCTCCATTCATCTTCTTTGTATTTACCTCCTCGTGGCTCCTCCAGCTTCTCCTACTGATGCTTAGCATGCAAACATTTACGAGTATTATGTTGGAGAATTGTTGTGTTCAGATCCAGGTCTCAATGAGGAAGTTGTCTCTAGGTACTCCAAGTTCCAATTTCAGATAGGGATGAAACACAAACGATGATGAAAAAGTCTATGAGTCCTCATCTACATGTCCAAGTTTAGGCTCTAGCCATGCGGCCTCAGCGATGTTTGCAAGGGCCTCTCTTCTAGTTGGCTAGTATTGAGCTAAAAATACATTAGCCTAACTTAAACAACCCCAAAACACGCTTAACCAATGAAGAAACCTTCTTATTTTAAAAAGAAACACAATCCTAGAGAGTTATTGTGTCCCATATGCAAAACCCTAATTCAAGTGCCCGAAACTTTCTATAAATATGCATGCAGCCCACCACTCTCCCCTAATCTCGTTTTTGCAGGTCTCAAGAGTCATCTCTCTATTGCCCACACCCGGTTGTGGAGGACACTGCAGTTAGAGCTTCCCACAATCATATGCTACCACCTGGTGCTTGATTTCAGCCTCCATCTCCTTTATCCATTGCTCGCGACTATATCTGGAGGCTCTCCTGTTATGAGGACATGTATTTTTTAAACCTCACTTCAAGTAAATGTTGCACATGTGAGATGCAAATGGGGTTAGAGTAAATTTACGAGCCCGGGACCCGAGAAAATCATGTGATGCCAAAGGCAAAAGTTACTATAAGTTATGTTGCACAGGTACTTGGTAGTATCTGGTGTCAATTGTTGGCCTAGGTCATTCAGTTGGCCTTAAGTGTCAATTGGTGACACTAGAGATGTAGCGTTTAATGGTACCTAACGCCGATCCAATGGTCAAAGATGGCACAGAGAGACTTGAGAGTGAAAAATGCCTAGCCAATTTAATTATTGGCCTGTCAGATTATTTTTTTGGGCACCAAAATAATTATTAGATTAATTTTTAATAATTAAAGGCAAAAAATTAATATTTAATGATGGATAATGTTGGAAAAACCATTTGGGAAGGCTGCCACTTGGCAAACTTGCCCATACAGGCTGTTAAAAGGCTGAAAAAGAGGAAAAACGAGATCGTTCTTGTTATAGAAAATGTGAAAGGGTTGTGAGCAACCATGGCCAACCTATTTTCAACCTATTTTCAGCCATTGCAACCAACCACGAGTGAGTTTTAAGGAGACGATTGCAGATTCGGACCCTCCACAACGGGCAATTGCATCCATGTACAAGGTGACAGCTGATTTGGATGTCTCAACTATAGGCAACAGCATTTAATGCTGTTGTGGCAGGGCAGCAGCTGCATTCGACTGATTTTCAGTCATTCTTCGCAACAAAACTCTAAATTATCTCTCTACAACTTTCTCTCTCATCTCCCAAACATTTCACAATCTTGCTCCAAAGATCTCAGCATCTGGATCCTTGGAGGCTAAGAAATTGCAAATTTATCTACTGTTATTAGAGTTTAGCAGCAGCCTCGAGAAGCGTACCAAAATTTGGAAGCTCCAAGACTTGGATTTTTTAGGGTTGAAGGTGAATTTCAGCTAAATTCAAGTGGAGGACTAGCCAGCCATTGAATTTAGGGCATTTCCATCGTCTATGAAGTGGGTGAAGGTCAATTAAGTACCCAAATCAAGGGGCAAATCAGATTGAAGACTTGCTAGTCACTTTGGACGACAGCAAAGGGAGTTTGGATTGCACAGGGGATCGGAAGAATCCCATTGTAAATCAACTTCTTCTTCAATAGAGCTAAAGAAATGCCGAAAGGGGTGCCAATTTTGGGGCCAATCGAGTGTGCATTTTTTAAGAACAATAGGTAAATTTATATTTTCAAATTTGCATTTATTGTTTGCTGTTGTAATTAAGTTGTAATCAAGGATTTACCACCCATCCACAGAAGGAAGGCTAGTTTCACTCTCCTACTACTATCGACTGCTCTACACTGACATTATGTTGTTTTCACCTATCGCCTAGCTGCATATACCCTTCTAGAGGCTGTGTTTACAGTCTAGAACTATCGCTTGACATTCTCTCTCCTCCCCAAGCTACGTTTACTATCTGTGTGGCTATCGCCTTTTCTCTCTCTTCTCTTTACTACATTCGCATCCTACAACTGTTGCCTAGATTTTCTCTCGCCTCAAGTACCTGCGTTTTTAGTCTTTCTCTCTCCTGCCCTACTTGTCTACATCAAATCTAGCCTCTGGCTGCGCTTGCTGGTGTTCAACACACGCAGGCTGCCCTGCTATGCTTTGAGATCCATTTAGAGTATAACACACTCTCTAGCTCATAGTAGCCTCCGCCTTGATCCCAAAGATACAAGAGTTCAAGGTTCAGTATTTACTACACAATGTGTTTGTTGCATGAGCATTGTATATTCAGGCTCTTCCTCCTAGAGCTATGCCGACATAGGGACCACCTTCTATGGGTCCGGGACCAGACAGTCAGGAACACACATCAACGCACCCTCCAAGAGTTCTACAAACCCTCGGCCACCCCCTCTACAATGCGGACTGCAGCAACCAATGGCCCCACCCCGAGGAGTCACCTTGGATAGAGCTACAGAGAGAGGCAAAGCTTGCCGCCCACACCCAGTAGGCCCACGCCCCTGCAGGAGATATCACCTACAGATACAACGGATACTGCAATGCCACCGGGGAGCCATACCTCGCCGCTTCAACCTCTCCATGCTAGACAGGCCCATGCAGGACATCTTAAGATAACCACGCTTCATGAGCAGTTCCACACTGCACTTGAAGTGCATCTAGATTGTATCGAGTTTGTATACCATTTTGTACCTACTCACCTAGTTCACCATAACACCAGATAGTAGCTTTACTGGGACTTGGAAAACTTCCCAGACATTTTGTATGTAACCTTTTGGTCTCATAGGCCAACTTGGCCTCTTGTAGACATTAATATAGCTTTCTTTCTTTCTCACTCGCTTCATGGGAGGAGATTGAGACTATGCTTCAATGACTTGATGATACTACCCACTAGTTTCTTTTGTTATCAAGCATTTGGATTTAGATTTCTTTTGTTGTATTGTTCATCTCCATACAATTGCATTGATATACAAACAGCTGTGACTTATAGTCTCGCAAGTCAATTTGGCCTCTTGCAAACATTAATAAATCATTTCCTCTCTCTCTCTCTCTCTCTCTCTCTCTCTCTCTCTCTCTCTCATGTTTAGGGTGTAATGACCACAGGTTCTCTGATTTTTAGCAACCATGAATGGCATCTCCTTCGCAAGAGCACACCTAAAGGTTGGTCTTGACAAAATGCTTAGTGCCCCGGGGAGGCTCTATGGAGGTTTGGACCCTCCCATAGCCACAACGAAGATTAGATACAGTATTACGCATAATAGCCAAAGAATCCAATGATTGGATTCACAGGCCCGATCTGCACAAAGCAAGTCCGATGGAAGAGAGGAACTTACCCGATCGAGAAGGTGATGCAGGCCGACGGAGCACTGAAGGATGCCGTGCAGGACGCTGCGGCGAGGCTCGGGGGAGGTGTACCACATCCTCTCGAGGACGTCGTGGCATTCGTAGAAATGCCCTTGGTTGAACAGCCTCACGCCCTCTTCAAAGCCTCCACCTCCGACTCCAAAGGGGCTCTTCTCCTGCTGCTCCTGCCCCTCCTCCTCCGCCTCGTCATCGTCATCGTCTCCCCACCTCCATGCGCCAGCACGCGACAGCGACGACTCGCCCCTTCTAGCTTCCCTCCGCCCCCATCGCAGCCTGTGCAGCCCACAGTACAACAGTTCATCCCTCCTAGCTGATGATGATGATGATGCACACGCTCTCGATGCTGATGATACTAGTGATGATAGTGTGGTGGTGGTGGTGGTGGTGGTGGTTGCGGTTGTTGTTCTTATCTGGAAACATGCACATCCCACTGTGGTTGCGGTTGTTGTTCTTATCTGGAAACATGCACATCCCACTGGCACCATTGTGTGTCTAATTGTCTCAATTCATATACCAACCACGTCCTAATGCAATACGCGTGTGTTCTGTTTGGACATCAACAAGCTCACAGGCAGTATTTGGCATTTTCCCATGTGGGTGACGGGACTCCTTTCCCTCGTTTGTCTAATGTTCAACACCCTTGGGAGGCATCACAAATCTAGATAGGTGTGATCAAGGGCATGAGGTTGCCAATCCCCCCCACCCCCCAATCAACAGCCCTTACCCCCAACCACACCTTCCTCCTTTGCAAAAGCTCATGATATTGTCATAATTCACAATGTGGGAATCTAATTAAAACTTCTTATGGAGAGCATCTACGCCTCCCATGCTAGCTTGGCATTAGTTTCACTCTACCTTGGATCCCATAGTTATACCATCATTATTATCTATTGTTTCTATACATATACCACATTGTAACATAAGTATGTATGTGTCCCCTTTAGACATCAACAAGAGGACATGTGGGCCTCCCAAAAGGTATATTATTATCGTGTTAAGTACATGAGAGCCACATACCCTTCCATTTCAAAAAATACATGAGTGAGAGTACTCGCACTTTGAGTTTATGGGAGGGAGAATCACACATGTTTGTGCTCATCTGATGAAACTAGTATTACCATTAGGGTAAATTAGGGTGCTCACTCTCTTATCTGCTATTTTTGCCATCAAGTTCAAAGGGCTTATTAATAGGTGGGGAGGCTTGAGTTCTATGTTGGAAGGGCACTATGACATGTATATTTCTTTATGCTAGTATTCCAATGTTAATCTCGAAACTACAAGGAAGTTTTATAGTGGCACCTTGATGGGCTAAACAAAATGTTTTAATCAAATGTGTCCAATAATGAATCAAAGTAAACCTAAGGTGATGATCTTCAACACTTCTCTAGAAGCAAGTAAAATAGCTCTAATACTTCTTTGTATAAATGGAGCATTGGAGAGGAAAATCTTTTAAGCAAATGGATCCAATAAGGGGTCTACATGAATGGATTAAATAGCGAACTAGGTAGAACTAACACAATAATCTTCAACACTTCTAGAGGACAACAAAATAGCTCTAAATTATTTATTTATACATCTTACTACTATATTATTTTCGCTATAGGTTCGAAAAGCCCAAACCTCAAAGGGCTTCCCGAACTTATCCCCTTTTCCAAACCTCCTTTTTTCAATCAAAACTCCCTTCCCTCCCCTCTTTCTCACATGTAATCTCTCATTTTCTCTTCCCCCTCCCTTTTTGCATTAAAGCCTTCCCCCCTCTCTCACCTCCCTTTTTTAAATTAAAACCCCTTCCCCTCTCTCTCACTTATAACCTCTCTCTTTCTTTTCCTCCTCTCCTTTTTAATTAACTCTCTCTCTTATGTGTAGGACCTAAGTTCTCTCTCTCTCTCTCTCTCTCTCTCTCTCTCTCTCTCTCTCTCTCTCTCTCTCTCTCTCTCTCTCTCTCTCATATTAAATTTTTTAATTTAACATTTTCTTTTAATTAAATATTTAAAAAAAATAATTTAAAGTTTTTCGAACATAGTTTTTCACATACTTTGAGAGGGAGAGAAGTGTTAAGATAAAGTTCTAGATAATGATAAAAGTTTGGATAAGATAAGGACAAGCCAATATGTGGACAAAAGGATCTCATAAATATCCACTTTGTCAATATCTTAGATATTTAGAGATAAAGCTCACCTACCTCATTTAATGTACCTTGTATATATATAACCACTAGCAATGAAATGCTCAACTGCAGTTCACTCCTTTATCTATATTGTCTCTATCTCTTTCTCTTATTGTGCACATTATCCTCTTATCTTCAAGTTCCTGGTTTTCACTACATGGTATCAGAGCACCAGGTCCTATCTTTCTAGCTCATTATACTCTCCTCAAATTCACAAACTACTCATCCTCCTTTACTCTCATTCTTCCAATGCTCTCATTAATGCCACCACCTCCTACAACTGACACATCAAGATCGACAAACTCAATGGCAGCAACTGTCAAGTATGGAAGCTAAGGATGGAACTTTACCTATCTCAAGCAAATCTATGGAATATTATCAATGGCAAAGAAGACGACCTTGAACAAGAAGGAGCAGACAAGGAAGATTGGATGCAAAGAGATGTAGTTGTGAGAATGGAAATACTTGTCCATTGTGGAGATCAACAAGTACAACTAGTAAGAACAATACCCGCTACAAAAGGTATTTGGGAATTCTTCAACAATACATATGAACACACATATATTGTTTATCAAATGACCATGTTCTACTGCCACTATGCGTGAAGAACAATCTGCCACTAAGTTCTTAGAACAGTGGCAATCTTTGCTAGATGAAACCATAATATCTGGTTTAGTCATCTCAGAAGAATTACAAGCCATGTTTCTTATCTCTTCCCTACCTCTATCTTGGAGAGCTTTTATTACTACTCAAACTTCCACTGATAAACTCAAGCTTCAACCACTCATTAATAGAATCAAGCAAGAGTAAGTCATGAGAGATACCCTTTCTACTTCTTCAAATCAAGAATCCAAGGCTCTAACTGTAACTGCTTACAACCCAAAACATCTTCACAAAAGAACTCAACAATTTCATCATCAAAAGCCCAAGTTTCCTTCTCGGTCTGATTTCAAAGGGATTCTTGGTAATCCTCAACATAAGCCCAACTCTTACCAGGTTCTTACCATTCTTCTCAATCCCTATCCTTAACAAGAAACCCTCATTATCATCTCATATGTAATGCTTGCAAAAGGCAAGGTCATATTGAAAAGGATTGTCGTCAAAAAAATAGATTCAACAAATATCAATCAAAAGGTCAGGCTCACTTTATTAGCATCGGTAATTATGACATTGAAGAGGAACCAGAAACAATCATCAGCCTAGCCACAAGTGTTTGGGCACCTTCATCAAACTCCAAAGAAGAATATACACGGTTTCTAGATTCTGGAGCTACTCATCATATGACTTTTCACAAGGAATGGGTAGTCGTCTTCAAAGAAATCTCCACTCCACTCCGTGTTTCCATGGGGGACAACAGCATTCAACAAGCTCAAGGGTACAGCACCATTCAAGTGGAGCTTCCCTCCAATCACATAATCAAGGTACATAGAGTCTATTATGTTCCCAATCTCAAGAAAAAAATATTAATTATCAATGAGATCACTTCTCAATCCTCTCTCACTGCTCACTTCTATAAAGACCACTGCATCTTAAAGCTACTCTCACCTTCTCTCAAACTTACATGTCCCAAAGAAGGTCGGCTTTATACACTTGGGTATTCACTACTACAACCTTCTTCAAATGCTTCAGCTAACTCCACTTCACTCACAAGTCTACCACAGAACGCACTCCTATGGCACTCTAGGCTTGGTCATGCCTCTCAGAATGTTCTCCAACAACTTATTCACAAGAAGCTTATTCGCAGCATTCCACCTGCTCTCTCTTAACTTCCATTTTGTCCAAATTGTGCTCTCAGTAAGGCCACACATCTTCCTTATCCCAAATCTTACTCCATTATGACTCAACCACTTTAATTAGTACACTCTGACATTTGTGGTCCAATAAATCATGTTTCTCTCACCGAAGCAAAATACTTTATGGTGCTTATTGATGATTATTCAAGATATATTATTGTATATTTTCTCACGAGGAAGTCACCAGTCTTCTCCAAGTTCCAAGAATATAAGAAAACAGTTGAAAATAAGCACGAGTTACGACTCAAAGCTCTTCATACCGACAATGGAGAATAATATACTTCAAATGAATTCAAAGATTATTACAAGGCCTTTGGCATTCAACATGAGCTTACCATACCACATCACCCATAGCAAAATGGAGTTGCCGAAAGAAAGAATCGTATACACTACTCAATGCTGCAAGAGCTATGCTATCATTAGCTCGTCGTCTGGGAAAAGACTACTGGGAGGAAGTAATTGCTACAACAACATATCTTCAAAACAAGTTGTATTCCAACTCCCTACAGAATAATACTCCTTACGGATTGTGGTTTAGTCACCCTCCTAACTTATCACATCTTAAAGTCTTTGGATGCACTACGTTTCTTGTCGATCAAGATCACAAATCCAAGTTTTCTCCTAGAGCCACACAACTAATTTTTACAGGATATGGAGAGCCACATGGTCACAAGGCCTATCGCTTCTATGATCCAACTGATAAATTTTTTATTTATGGCCGAAGTGCCATCTTTTATGAAGATAATCTTCTTCCGTCCAACACCACAAAATGTCCATATCTCACACTTTTTCCTGTTAAAGAATCTCCGACATTAGACATGCCTCATACAAATCCAAACATATCTTCGACAGAATCCTCTCCGTCCAGTTCTAGCCACTCTAGCTCTTCACCTTTTTAATCATCCTTATCTTCCTATAGAAGTTCAAACTCCCTTAAATCATGTGAACAACCCTCATCTCAAAAGGCTTCAAACCTTAAATATCAAGCCTTGTCAAAATTTTCAGAAGTCATTAAAGCTGCAGCCCGTCAACCAGCACATTACGCATGCTCTCCAAAAATGGCATGATAATCACGCCTACTGCCCCTTCAAACGGCGCTGATCGCCGTCGGGTAGCAACTTGCTCATTGAACGCCACGCAGTAACTCCTGGACTCTTCACTTAGTCCAAATTCGCGGGCTACTCCAATCCATCAGCAACAACAGGCGACTACATTACATCCCAAACAGCAGCATTTGGCACAGTATGACAACTCCAATAATCCCTCTACAAGCCAACAAGCTGCCATCATTGCCAAAATCAAATCTCACGCTCCACTTCAGCCCCATTCTCTCAATCTTCCACAGTTTGGAAGTTCTCAACATACTACAGAAAATCTATATAAAGATCAAGTTTCCTATCTTTCAATTCCACAAGCTTCATTTCCTCATGAAAACTCAGCTCCTCTCCATGCCTCTATTCCCAACTTGGCTCCATAATGAACAAAAAACCTCGAAGGTCTGCTCGCATAGCCACAATGTCTTCAACATCAAGCAATACTTCTCCTACGGCTCTCATTTTTACAACTCTACGGCCTCCATCTCTAGCTTCTCCATCAATGTCGATTACTCCATTCAGTACATCCGACTCCAACATTGAAGAGGTACAATCACAATCAACTCCTTGCTTCAAAAACTTACATGATCTTCATCTTCAAGCCAACATTGCCCTTGGCCAAGCTCGAGATTCACCTCCAATCACTATTCCTGAAGCTCCAATTTGCCCTACTATTACTCAAGCACTTCAAAGTATTGAAGCCTCTCAATGGCAAGCCACAATGCTTGATGAATAAAAAGCTCTACTTCACAATAACACTTGGAAATTAGTACCCATTTCTCTTGGAGAATCTGCAATAAGCTACAAATGGGTACTTCGCAAAAAGCTCAAACCAGATGGCTCCATCGACAAGTACAAAGCTTGACTTGTGGCTCGTGGTTTGGAAGAAATTGAAGGCCTCCATTATGGAAGTACATTCTCTCTTGTACTTTCTTTGTCTTATTTACGGGTATTACTCTCCATGGCAGCTCATTTTAAATTAAATCTTCACCACATTGATGTCAAGGCTACCTTCTTGCATGGTCACTTAGAAGAAAAAATCTATATGTCTCAACCACCAACTTTGTTGATCCCAAATTTCCTACACACGTTTGCCTACTGCATAAAGCTCTTTATGGCCTAAAACAGGCACCAAGGCAGTGGTACACTCATATTCATTCTCACTTACTACACCATGGCTTTCGGAGGCTAGAAATAGATCACAACATTTATACTCTTCTTCAGGGCAACATTGTCATTATCTTAGGTCTCTATGTTGATGGCATTCCTATTCTTGCCAACACTCCTCATGCAATGTCCAAAGCCAAATCTATCATATCATCATAGTTTGCTATAACAGACAATGGCCCTATGCATTACTGTCTTGGCATTGAAATTGAACAGTCACACATATCCATCAAAATGCATCAACATACCTACATTATGTGTATTCTCTCCCGTTATTCCATGCTAAAATGTAATCCCATGGTCACTCCACTTGCCCAAAATCTCCAATTGAATCCATCCTCCTCCCATTCTCTTTCAACTAATCAGGCTCGTGAAATGGAGATTATTCCTTATATGGAAGCACTTGGATATCTTCGATATCTAATTACTTGCACCCATCCAGATTTGTCTTATGCAAGACACATTCTCTCCAAGGCCATGCATCAACCCTCTTATGAACATTGGAAGCAGCTCAAACGGACCTTGCAATATCTAAAAGCAACATCAAATGTGGGAATTTATTTTACAAAAGACAACAATGATTTTCTATTACGAGCCTATTCCGATGCAGATTGGGGTGGTGATCTTGCTACCCGAAGATCTCTCACTAGTTTTATCATTACTCTAGCAGGAGGTCCCATCTCTTGGAGTACCAAACAACAACACTCCATTGCACTTTCTACTACTGAAGTCGAATATGTGGCATGCAGCATGGTCGCCCACTAAAGAAACTCTTAGAAGACATCAGTTTTGGGTATCAGCCTCAACAAATTACAATCTTCACCGACAATAAAGCATCAATCTCTATTATTCAAGGACCAAAATTAAGCATTAAACTTCGCCATATTGATAGGAGATATCATTTTGTACGTGAATTAGTTGAAAATTCCCATATCATCCTTCAATATGTACCATCATGTGATAATGTTGTTGATTTCCTCACCAAATTAGTTCCTCACTTAAAGCACAAAATTGCCATGCAAATCCTTTGCATGATTTGATCGGGAGGGGAAAACATCTAGCTAAATTGATGAATTGAATGTAATCCTTTTATTTCTCTATAGATAGCTATGGAATCCTTTTTGAGGGGGGGATGTTAAGATAAAGTTTTGGATAAGGGTAAAAGTTTGGATAAGATAAGGACAAGTCAATATGTGGACAAAAGAATCTCATAGATATCCACTTTGTCAATATCTCAGATATTTAGAGATAAAGCTCATCTACCTCATTGAATGTACCTTGTATATATACATCCACTAGCAATGAAATGCTCAACTGCAATTCACTTCTTTATCTATATTGTCTCTATCTCTTTCTCTTATTGTGCACATTATTCTCTTATCTTCAAGTTCCTGGTTTTCACTACAAGGAGAGAGAGAGAGAGAGAGAGAGAGAGAGAGAGAGAGAGAGAGAGAGAGAGAGAGAGGAGGAGGAGGAGGAGGAGGATAAAAAGAAGACGTACAGAGGAGGGGGGAAGATGAAAGAGAATAGTTTTTTTTAAATTAAACATTTTTCTTCTCCCCTCCCCCTCTCTCTCTCTCATGTGTAGGGCCTAAGTTCTCTCTCTCTCTCTCTCTCTCTCTCTCATTTTAATTAAAAAGAAAGTTTAAATTAAAAAGTTTAATCTAATTGAGAGAGAGAGAGAGAGAGAGTCTCCCCTTATTTTAATTATAATTTAAATTAAAAATTTTAATCTTATTGATATATATATATATATATATATATACAAAGAGCAAAAAAGAAAGAGGAGAGGGAGGGAGAGAGAGGGGGAACAAAGAGAAAGAGAATTATAGAGAGAAAAAATATAAAATTTAATAGAGAGAGAGAGAGAGGAAAAGAAAAAAAGAAAAGAGAGGAGAGGGGGGAGAGACAGAGAGAAGAAAAGGAGAGAGAGAAAATAAGAAGAAGAAGAGAGAGAATTTGAACACAAAGAGAGACTTATAGAGAGAGGAAAGATTAAATTTAAAAGAAAGAGAAAAGAAATAAATTTAAAGAGAAAAAAAGAAAAAAAGAAAAAAAGAGGAGAGAGAAGGAAAAGAGAGGAGAGGGGGAGAGAGAGAGAAGAAAAATAAGAAAAAGAAAGAGGAAGAGAGATGGGAAAAAAGAAAAAAAGAAGTATTTTTTTAATTTAAACATTTTTTGAGAGAGAGAGAGGAGAAGGAAAGAGGGGGGAAGAGAGAGAGAAGGAGAGAGTGGAGAAGAGAGAAGAAGAGAGAGAGAGGGGGAAGAGAGAGAGAATATATAAAATTTAAAAGAGAGATAGAGGGAGAGAAGAAAAAGATAAATTTTAAAAGAGAGAGAGGGGAGAAGAAAAAAAAGAAAATTAGGACAAAGGGGAGGAGAAGAAAAGGGGACGGAGAGAGATAGAGAGAGAGAATGCTTCACCAACACAAGAATGGGTATCAAAATGCATACATAGTAAGGATGTGCATCCCCCTCTCCCCTTGTGTGTGTGTGTGTGTGTCTTTGTGTACATTCTCTACTAATTTATGTTATAACCCTTTTGCAACTTGCTTCTTGTAACATGAGACATGGGATCGACACAAGCATGTATGTCCAAGCACCTAATATATACATAACACATAAGGCATTGATCGACACAAGCATGGTGTCCAAGTGCCTATATAGTGTTGATGTGTACCTCTCTCTCTCTCTCTCTCTCTCTCTCTCTCTCTCTCTCTCTCAAAATGCAAGTCTGTTTCATAAAGATGTGCCACATAATGATCAAGCATATACTACAAAGAATCCAAATACTCTAGTCCATCATGTATGTCCATTCTAAACATTTTGTTCACTCTAGCCCAAACCATAGTGTGCAAGGGAAATTGTTGTGGAGATCCAATATTTATGAGATGCCAAGCCTAATTGGCATTGTTGCAAAGCTCGCAATGCTATGTCTTACTGGCTTCACTTTTTGTAAGTGAAGGGATGCAATTAGTGAAAGGAATTAGTCCTAAAGTGGAAGCACAGAGCGAAAGCAAGAGCTATGGTGGAAGGAGTAAGAGCAATAGAGAGAGACACAAACAATGTGGGAACTTCAACAGTCACAATGTGTGATCAACCTTCCCTTTATTCAAATGTCACTGAAAGAATAAATAATGAAGTGACAGTGATGGACACCCACCACCTGCAGTGTATAGGTGTGCGAGTATGTGGGTATTGTCAGTGTAACTAATACATTGGTGTCAGCTAGGCATAGGCGCCTTTACCCCCAACAACCTCCCACTTAAAGGTGAATGTGCCCCTAGTGAGGAGAGAACAAGAAAAATGTGACAAAGTACATACATAAGTACAACAGAATGAGAAAAGACGCCATCTCATCCAATGCCCATCAGCTTCCTAAGGAAGGCGGAACACTTCACTAAGAGACTCTTAGTGAGCAGATTTGTAGGATTTTGAGATTTTGAGAAGCTCAATGGTCTTGTCCTCAATGACCTCTCGAATAAAGTGGTAATGTACCTCAATGTGCTTCGTCTTCACATGGAAGACCATATTCTTGGCCAATTAAATAACACTCATAGAATTCAAATGCATTATAGGGACCACATTAGTAATACCAAGGTCTGCCACCAGGTGGCCTAACCAAAGAGCCTCCTTGCAAGACTCAATGGTTGCAATATACTCTACCTTTGTAGTAGATAGGGCTGTGCATTTCTATACCTTAGACATCCAAGAAACAACACCTCCAACAAAGGTGAAGACATAGCTAGAGGTGGACTTCATATTGTCTGCATGTCTTGCATAATTAGAGTCAGTGTATCCCATGACTCCTATATCCTGGCCACCATAACAGATGCACATAGCTACTATGCCCTTCAGGTACCTCATAATATCCTTGACAGCATCCCAATGTCATTTGCCATGTGTAGCCATATAGCGTACCACAATTCCCACTGCAAATGCTATGTTAGGACAAGTGGCTATCATGGCATACATCAAACTACCACCATTGCATATGCATAAGGAATCTTGGCCATCTCAGCCTTCTACTCATCAAATTGCAAACAATCAGTGTGACTAACTTTCACGTGAGAAAGTAAAGGACAACCAATAGGCTTAACATTTTGCAAATGAAACCACTCAAGGACCTTTTCCCCTTAGAGTAATTGTGCATAATGTGCATCCTAAGAATATGTGAAGCATGTCCCATGCCCTTCATCTCAAAGCTTGCAAGGCAATGTACGCTTGCCACTAGGCAAAGGAACCAAATCCCAAATATGATTTTTTTGCTATGAGTTATACTCTGATTGCATGTCTCTCTCCCAAGAGTGACTATCACGTTGACGCATGGCCTCATATTAAGTGAGAGGCTCACTAGTATCTATCACCATAACATAATCCATAGAGGGCTCCAACCACGCAAGCTATCGTCTATCTCTAGTAGACTACCTCAAAACTAGTTGTGGGGCCTGTACATCCTATGGAGCATTAGGGACCTGGGCCACTAGGGTATCAACTGTTGTAGAAAGATGCATTTCCTAGACTTAAGATCCATCTTATTGCACTTATCCTTGGGTACATGGCATAAAGCCTCACAACCAAAGACGTGCAAATGAGCATGTGAGGGAGGTTTTCTAGACCATACCTCCTCTGCAACAACCTGATAATCAAGAGCAATACATGGGGACCAATTTATCGAGTGTGCAACAATAGTAACTGCCTCAATCCAAAAATATTGTGGTAAGCCTGTTTGGCTAAGCATATTGCGAATTCACTCTTGAATTGTCATGTTCATGCGCTCAGCCATACCATTCTAGGGTGGGGTGCACAGGGTGGTCAAATGAAGCTTAATATCCCTCTCGTCACAAAACTGCTCAAAGATGTTAGAGACATAGTCACCCCCATTATCTGACCTTAGGTAATTCAGCCTATACCCAAACTGGTTCTCAGCAAGGCAAGCCAACACTAAAATGTAGCAAAGACATCCAATTTCTACTTAATAGGATATGCCCAATCCTTACGTGTATAGTCATCAATGAAAGTAACAAAATACTTCATGCTACCTAACGACTTGCAGGGCATGGGACCACATACATCCAAATGAACAAGAGCCAATGGCTCACCCATGTGCATCATATCAGGCTTTTTATGCATATTACGTGTGTGCTTGCCATATAAACAATCATCACAAGACTCAAAGCACTTATAGTCAAGGGGCGGAAGATACTCCAAACAAGTAAGCTTTTTCATTCCTTCAAGGACATGTGCCCAAGGTGACGATGCCAAAGAGATATATGTGAAACTACATCCACTGCCAATATATGGTCAACTAACCCACATACAAGCAAGGGGTAGAGAGTATTGGACTTGGCACCACGTGTAATGACAAGATTCCCACGAGTAATCTTCCATAGGAAATCACCAAAAGAAACCACATAACCTGCATCATCCAAAGTGCCAAGAGATAAGGCTCTTTGTGAGAGTCGGTACATGATGTACATTATGAAGAGTAAACATGCAACCTGAACTAAACTACAACTGGACATTACCAATACCAATATCTCCAATGCTAGGTCATTACCCAAACAGAAAAATCTAGTCAAACTGCGATAGGAGTGAAACCACTCTCTATGAGGGGTCACATGAAAAGAAGCCCCTAAATCTATAAACATCAACACTAAGTATACCCTGACAAAGCATCAATTAGTTGTGAAGTATCAAGAGAAGAAGCTGTAAGTATGAAATCATCATCAAAATCAGTCTGCACAACATTAATATCTTCAATCTTAACACTAGACTTGCTTGGGACAATGCTACTATCATCATTTTTGACGTGTGCTTTACCCTTGTCCTTTTCTTTACGCTTGTCTTCGTGCACTTTATGGCATTGCGATCGAATATGCCCTGCTTTCCCACAATAATGACAAGTCAATGAGGACTTACAGCCATGGGACTGACTACGAGACTGAGAGTGAGACTATTGAGAGTCTTTTCCATGGCCACAGTAATGACATATATGAGGACTTACGACCATGGGACTTACTACGAGATAGTCCAGGAGATTGAGAGCGAGACTACTAAGAGTCTTTGCCACGACGGTCAATATTGCTCCTACCATTATTGCCTCTAACTATCAAAGCATGAGAGGTATGGGAAGCATTGACATTCTTCTTGTTGACCTCTTCAATTCAAGAGTGCACCCTTTACATCTTGCAATTGTTATCCATCAGTAGGTATGTTGGCACACATAGCAATGTGAAAGGTATCCCATGATTCAAGTAGTGTAACTAAGAGGAACAAGGAAAGAAGAGTGCCATTGACTTCAATACCCTACAAAGACAAGTGACTAATAATGGAATGAAATTCATTTAAGTGGGTTGACATAGAAGTGCCCTCCTTCATGCGAAGGTTCATGAGTTGCTTCAACCACCCAATACATCTGAGAAGCAGTGCTTTGCTTGTTGTAAACATTACGAATCTTTTTCCATAATTCCTATGTGGAATGCACATCAGAGACAACATTATAGAACACCTACTTAAAGAGGGATAATATGATGGTAGACTTACAATAGCTCATCTAATTCAGCCCAATCATTTGCATTAATAAGTTGGGCTTGACACCCTTATGTTTCAAGGGCCTAAACTGCATTTTCTACACTAAAACTTGCCAAATTTGAGCCTTCTAGTAGCTATAGTTGGTGCCATCCAACTTGTAAAGATTAAAGATAGCACTATTAGTCAAGCCACTCGCCACCATGATGAAGGAAAACAAGTGTACAAATTGTAAAAACGGGCTGCTATAATTACTGCAAACAGCCCTAAAACCATTGCTAGATCAAATTGGAAACAAGGGGTATTGACCAAGTAATGAGCTTCCACAAACTCAATGTAAAGAACTGTCAAATGAAGGTGACTGCTCACATAAACAATGCAACAAACTACAATTTAGCATGTTGAAGATGAAGTACATTAGTAAGAAATCAGTGTAAAAAGGGGCAATCACTAATATAAGACAAACTCCAACTACCAAGGAATAGCTCCAACTAGCATGAGTGAATAAGCGACTAGCATCGAGAATTGTTAAAGAATGAGTGCAATAGACTGAGATACATCCCATAGGCATAACCATCATGCATAGAGTGGGTCTCATGGGTAATAAAAGAGACCAACTAGAGGCACAATGGACTGAGCAAGGTAATGGAAGCTCAATACATAACCGACCAAGATGCATATATCATTGACAATATCGTGATAGAGTTGGGTGCCGATCCAAAAGTAATGTTAGATCAGCCCACTAAGCATCAACTGCATATATAAAGCATAACAAGAGTATGTGCATGCCACCAAGTCCCATGGTCTCACTGTAAGATGCTCAGGCTCAACAGTGTAACCAAATGCTCAATGTAATATCCAAATGTCAAGAATGGCTCCCACTAGAACAATAGTCAAATTCCAGACGAGCAAACAAAGCTCAAAACATCATGTGGAAGGTATCCATACATACAAGATCCAAGTAGCATATATCGGAGAGCATGCGACCCAAGTATCTTGCAAAACTCTTACTGAAGCATCAACTAACCATATATAATAGTGAATGATAGCCAATGTCAAGATTCAAAGCTCCAATCTCAGCTCAAAGGCAACCTGAAAACATAACCAAGCATGTAACATGAACCATAAGCATTGGTACATCACTTAAAATAATTGATAAGCACACGGGAGCAATAGGCATATGCTTTCACTAATAAAATAGCATTCAATCTTGTTATAAACAACAATGAAAAATCTCTATAAAATTGAGCAAAAGAGAGCTCAAATCAGTCCAAGAAGCATCCAAGACAATGTCATTACATCCCTTAAGCATCAAGGTACCATATGAGTATCGGTAAAACATAAACAAGAGCTCCAAACTTTGAGAGTATGTTGTCCCAGATGTTATTACAACAAATTGTGCTTGAGGATGAAGCTTGCACTAGGATCGTGGAGCTACTGGAGTGAGGATGAAACTTTGAGAGTATGTTGTCCCAGATGTTATTACAACAAATTGTGCTTGAGGATGAAGCTTGCACTAGGATCGTTGAGCTATTGGAGTGCGCGGGAGAGGAGGTAACTCGATCGGCATGGAGGTAAGCTCACTACACTCGTAGATATGGATGGCATGTTGGCTATGTGAGAGGTAGCCATTAGTGCTCGGCTTGGAACGCTTGAAGCAATAAGCGGTCTGTGGATCTTGGCGGTTGAGCGAAAGCTGCCACAATGGACGGCTAGGCACATGCACCTTCAACAATCGTGCTATCACACAATTGCTTCTCTTTGCTCATCCAATTTTTTTAAAAAAAACATGTGCACATAAGTTGCAACCTATGTATAATAAAATTTCACATGGAGACTTGAAGCTACAATGCAAAGATGGGTCAAAGGGAATGAATAAAGAACCATCCATGAGTCAGAAGAGATTACTTCAATTTGAAGTTCATTGCATTGTATGCTTTTTTAAACAAAAAGGAGCCAATATCAAAGTACAATGCCTCCATAATTGGATATCATTATAAGGATTAATCTAAGAGTTTCTTCTTGAAGAATAATCTTTACTAATATTAAGCAAGGAGGGGAGCCAGAGGACACCATGGGTGAGAGCCTGGCGCTCCTTGAATTAAACCATGATGCGCTTGCGCTCTTTTACGAAAGTATTGACTTGCGCTTTTCCTTGCGTGCCTTCCTCCCTTATTTAGGACTTTTGTCCTTGTGTGTCTTTGTCTTCCGTTTCACTTTGCCTTGGCCTTTGTCTTCTGCTTTAGCTTTTCCGGATTTTCCACCTTTGTGCGTTTGAGGGTTAACATTACCCCCCTCCTAGACGAGTGCCAGCCCCATGGCACTCACTGTCGTAGGTAGCAGGCTTTAGCATGCACCGAAGACGTAGGTGGCAAGGACATCTGTGGTTGTCATGGGGGAGTGTTGGTAGTGGTGGGAAGGAAGGTCGTTGGGGGCACATTGGTGGTTTAGGTGGCTGGTGGTAGGTCTATTGGAGTTGGTGGTAGGGCTTTTCTTTGTGGGGATTGCACTGATGGAGTACAAGTGGCAGTTTGTTGGGGATTCTGCCCATGACGATTCTTGGCAGGCTTGCAGGATGATAAAGGATAGGAATTCAAAGTTGAGTGTCGATGAAGAGCGAATGACACCTTCGTTGGAGTCTTCAATACCTGCAATTGAAAACCTCTCATTGGTGGTCTCTCCCTAGGGGTAGTGCTAGTCTTTTCTATCGTGCACAAGACATAGTTTAATTAGTTTGGGAGATAGGTCGAACTCTAAGCAAGCTGAGAGTATTGTCCTGCACTTGAGAACCCAAACTGTGTATATATTTTGGTGTAGATATTATGTGAGTGCTCGTGCATACTTAGATATTACGTAGTTAGAAGACCGCGGGCTGGTTTCTCATAACGATGTGTGGATGAAGCAAAGTTGTCCATGTTGAGAAGAAGTACACATGAAGGGGTATGTGCCAACCTTTGCATTGTGACTGCATGACGTATCATATTTGAACACAGGGACACTGCACTATCGGTAGCTGGTAGCTGTTGGACCTGTGTGATGAGGACAGTGTATTTTCATGGCCATTCGTGCAACGCTTACCACAATGGATTGCAATGGTATTAAGGTAGAGTGCAAGAGGGAATCGTGTGAATGGGTCAGGGTGACACGTCTAACCATAGGTGAGACAAGCTCCCTAGGTATGTCCTGCCCTTGATGGAGCCCTGAACTATTTTGGGTGATGCTAGGGGGCTAGGGTCTAGGGACGGAGCCAGCCGACCAAGGTCAGTGGACGCACCTAATTTGAGAACCCTAGGTGCTGTGCTGTGATCGTGGGTGCTTCTTATTGTTTCGTTTTTTTCTTTTCTTTTTTTTTCTTTTTTTCTGTTTTCTTTTTTTGTTTCTTTTTCTTATGCTTTTTTTTTCTTTCTTTCTACCTCTTTTTTTTTTACTTGCCTGAGTACAACCATTGCAATATGTTGAGGCTATTAGCCTTTCAATGGGTTGGGAAATGTCAAGCTTCGAAGGCTCAGGAAATGGATATTACAGTGATGATTGTGCCCTAGTCTCGTTGTTAGAGAAGCCGTTGTTGAGATGGGGAGATACACTTGAGATATTGCAAACCTATTTGCGACACGCGATGTTGGTACGATTGAGGTAACAACCATCATGAGCTCAATGTAGAGCTTGACCCAAGAAGAGAGCGTAGCCCATGACTATGCTTTGGTTCGTGCGATGTGGGCACTCGCAAGGGTGATTTTTTGCATTCGGAAGCATAGCTTTGTTGCGGTTCTTTGCTAGATTGGTGGTCTTGCGATGACTTGGGCATTGAACACGTTTGCACGAAGACCTGTGTCATCCTGTATCCACTTATCACTTCATGAGAGTATATGCAAGTCACATGCATCAAGTACAACGAACAAATGCAATCATGTTAAGATATAACTTTTCAAAATGCTATGATGCTGATTGCAGTGCCTATTCCGGTGCTTGTTAAAGATGTGACATATATTAACGATAGGTAAGGAAAGTGTGTACAAGTGGGGAGCCTACCCCTTTAATCATCAAAAGACAAAAAGTTATGGCAGGATGGCTTGTTAAGCTGCTTGTACATCATAGGGGCTACTCGATTTGCATAAGGCGGGGTGAGTCCGGGTGGTCAGGCGACTGAGGCTCTACTGGTGCGGGGCTCCTGTGTGGTTGGGCAGGGAAGATGTTGGCCGGGACCTGAATGGTGTAGTCTCTGGCCGCCACCATTTCCAAAATGCTTTTGAACAATTCATCGAATTCTTCCCTGTCTCGAGCTACCCTTTCTGCCTTTGAGCACTTGGTGCCCGAGCGTCTGTTAGGGGTTTGCACAACCGGTGTTGCCACACCTTGTGTGCTTCTTTGAGCTTCTACTTCCCTCGCTTGGGGATTCTTCGGCCTACATTCGAGGCTGTGTCACTTGGGACCTCGTTTCTTTGCATACCTTTTGAGGGTAGGCACGTAGCGCATCGACGGAGGAGCTTGTGCTGCATGTTCCCTTCGATAGTGGAGAGCGTCTTTACAAGCCAGCTGCCCTAGGTGCTCCATGTCTTCCTCGTAGGGGGACCTGCAAAATGCGAACCAAGGATTAGGCCTTGATACAGGATAAAACCATTCGCATGGAAGGGATTATAGTGTGGGTTATCAAGCGCATATGACGAGAAGGGGAGGGGTGAGGCATGCAGTGTTTGTTGTAGAGGGATGGCCCCCATGATGATGTTCATTTAGCCTCCAGCCCCATTAGCAGATCTTGGCTCATGCTAAGTTACGCGGACTGGTGGTCATGGAGTGGGGCAGGGCTCATCCTCGGAAGGATAGATCGGAAAGGGGGAAAGTTGTATAGAAAGGGACGGTACCCTCTCTACACCATCAAAGATGTTGGTCAGGGCTTCCTATGGTGGTAATGAGGGTTGCATGCCCTCCGCCCGGAGGTGAAAATGGTCACACAACTTCTAAATGTGTGGTGAGAGGAGGACCTGAGGAGGTTAGCCTGTTGGCCCCAACTCTTCTCCCTGCGGTTGACTATTATTGCTTGTGTGTGTTGATAGTGTCTATACATGGTCACAAAAGTCATTGTTTATTTATATACACATCCATGAATCCATGTCACTTCACGAGGATAAAAGCCAATTGTAGAACTCTAGATTGTACTGGAGTGTGGCACACGCATCTAATACTCGTGGCAGCTTACTCAATACTGATAGATATTTTGCAACATCGAGTAGCATGGAACCTTGTCCGAGTCTACTGGCAACATGTGACTCCTCCTCAGTGAGAACCTTATCAAATAGAGAGTTCTCTTGGCTAGGTTTAGCTAAGTCCGTACCCTGAATGGCAGTCAGCACTTGAAGGGAAGCTGGTGCCACATAGGTTGGGTCTCTTTGAGACCGCCATTTGGCCAATTGCTCCTCTGAGACTATCATGATCTGGACTCCTAGTTCGGCCATTGCAATGCGGTTTTCACACCAACGCTATTCAAATTGACTTCGGTCCTCTGATAGTCGCTTTAGTTGCTCTATCTCTAAGAGATTTGGTTGGCAGAGCACATAATTGAATGCGACAGTTAAGCGCAGTTCGTTGGCTTCCTCGTTAGAGATGAGTCGCATGCATTCATACAGAAGCCTGTTATAGTGCTCGTCAAGATGTTCTTGCTCTTCCTAGGATAAGGGAAATGGCAAGTATTCTTCAAACTGCTCTTTAGGGAATGCGCCCATGTCTGCTAGGACATAGACACATGCAAACACTTTGAGCTTAGCATCCAACTCGGTTAAGCATTCTGTGATACTTCTATGTTCAACGAGGGCTTGCTCGGTTGCTATCTCATGCAAGGTTCTAGGAGTTTGCCTGGGCTTTAGCATAGCTGGGGGCTCAGGCCTAGATGAGCAAGTTTGGCCAACGCTAGGATTTTTTATGCTCTTGGGATTTCCATGTTTCTCATGAGGCATCGTTATTGCCTCATGGTTCTCCTCGGATGTGACTGGTATGAATTTGTCACCCTGTTGTGACAACGTTGTATCCACTCTTGATTTGTCAATGCGAGTTCTATTGTCAGTGGATTGAGTGTTGCAAGCAGCCGTTGATGGTAATGACTGCTTTGATTTTTCAAAGCACACAGATGTGTCTGAGGTTTCACCGCTATTAGGAGAGGCATCAATGGGGTCATTGGTGGATGGACTCGATGCTTTATTCCTCAGCTCTCCAGTGCTCTTGGTGTCAATGTTCTTGGGGTCCACAACCACCTGTAACTGCTCTTGTTTTCGCTGTTTTCTCCTCTTTTTCTTGGTCAGTGAAGATGCATCTCTCAACAACTGAGGACCCTGGACTAGGTCAACCATTGATGTGCTTGGTTGGGCCTCAGCATTCTCTCTCTAGTGTGTCCTCACGGGACATAGCCACGGCCTGCTGAATAGCCTTGCTAGGTTGTGAGGGTACAACTGCCTCTCTTTTTAGAGAGTCTATCTCTTCAACCAATTCCCTTGTGTTTACCTCCTCTAGCCTAGGCTTTAGGCTCTTTGCAAGTATTGGAGTTGTCAAGGAAGTTGGTTGCGACACCTCCTCCACAGGTAAACTACCTAGGATACATTCAGTAAGGGGCATTGTCACGGCCAAGGGCTGTGACTGCTGTGATCCCTGGTTGGAAGTAGTAGCGGCTAGTCCAGTGGGCTGGCTACCCTTGGTGGATTGCTGTGTCACCCTTGATCGAAAGTGGGTAAGGATAGTCCCTAGGGCGATCGAAAGTGGTCGTATCTTTTATTTCCCTTTGAGCATTCATCTGTGTAGATCGAGTATGAGTTGATCTAGTCACATTAGGTTGCTCAAGCATATCCTTGGGCCGAGAGCCACAGATGGTGTCATGTCCCACGTCTTGGACATTTGGAAGCTTAGATGGAGATAGAGATTGGGCATGAGCAGCCGCCCTTGACGACCGCTGTTGTGCTTCCTGTGTCTGTTTGGAAAAAGAGGATTTAGGAGATCTAGGACTCTTAGGTGGACTTGGCACTGGCTGAATGATTTGCTCGAGGCTTTTAGACGATTGTGCCATTTTCTTTGTTGAGTGATCAGCCTTGCCATGAGCAATATTGTGCCCATGATGCTTGTTATCCTCTTGGGAAATCAAAGGCTTTTTGGGCATTAATGGTTTTTGTGCATGCTCAATGGTTACATATGGCATCTGCTTATTAAGCATGCTAGGCTGAGGCTCTTTCTTTCGAACACCCATGTTTGGTTTCTTGCCTCGAGACCTAGAGTTTCTCTTAGATTTCCTCCTGTGCTTCTTTGCTTTTGATGCAATCTGGCCTTCAGTTGTGATAGAGGTGGTTTAGCAGGGGGTTTTGGTACCCAAATCCATCGGTTACCTGTGTAAAACCCTTGAGCACGTAGTAACACTTTGGATATCCATCGCGGCGTTGTGCTGACCCTCCATCGATACCTTCATCTATAAGGCTTGGGCTTCTTTTGGGGTCTTCTACAATATTTGTAAGTCCAAAGCCCGTCCTTGCCATTGTCCCTTGACCTTCTTGTTTCAGGCATGGCCTCACTCACTGGTTCTCGTTGTTCGACCTGTGCTTGTATCAACTCTTCCAACAAGTCCTTGCTCTTGTTACTAGGCTTAACTGTTACGTCAGCACCTTCCTTGCCTTTTCCTCGAGGTTCAATGAGGTCACCCTTGCTAAAGGTTGTGACTATCCCCACACCCAGTAGTGTCAGGTGTGCTACATAGTCAGCCTCACACTTGGTCGCCCTTTTGAAGGGTCTTCCTAGGAGGGTTTCCTTCCCGCAGCTAGCACTATTTGGAGGAATATGAAATAGGATAGGTAAGCTTTCAGTTTCAATTGTCGCAAGGATTCTGCACTTCCCTATGAGTGCTTGTGGGTGTCCCCCATAAGGGCTAAGAGTTGCACTAGTCAGTGCGAGCTCTGGTTGGCCTAGTAGGGTCCATGATTCATAGGTCAACATATTGAAATCTGCACCTTCATCAATCAGAGCATCGATAGTATGCTCTCTTTTAGGGGTGAGTTTGACCCTAAGATAAGCAGGTGGTACTATGTCTTCATCTTCTGGGTCTTGGCTTGTAAATTTAAACCTTCTGAAAAATGCCCTTGAGTCCCTAACTGCACGACTAGATGTGGATTCTCCACTGATGTCTTGGATCATCAGTGCAGTGCTAATCAAGGTACATCTCTCGTCAAGAGTGTCATGTCTAGTCATCTTCGCATTTGTAGCTTGCTGATGTTGTATTTTGCTCTGACTAGACATGGTCTGAACACAATTTCTTGATGTTCTCATGGTGTGGCCTTTTTGCCCTTGATGGCTAGATTGGCCCATTGATGTTCTAGGGTCTCTGTTTCTCTCTGTTCGGGTATGGGCTTTTGGTTGCTCTTTTGCAAGTGAGAATCCATGCTCATGTAGAGCCATTACTACACTAGGGTCCAATTTAGAGGACTTGTCACGGTGCGCCTTTTCTCTCCAACCTACTTGGGGGAGGTGCGGAGGGGGCAGAGCCCCCTTTGCAGGGCTCCGGGGGGGTAGTCCCCCCGGCCCGCAGGGCCGTTATGGTAAACACCATGCGTAATTTGAAGGACCGTTTATAGCCAAATTTTGAATTACTTGCTCTAAGTTTCAGCCCAGTGTTAGATCTATGATGTGTTTTTAGCTCTACATAGCCTTTGGGGTCAATTTCGGGGTTTAGACGCATTAAGATTTGTGTTCTAGATACCTGTTCGATTTTGACAGTTTTCTATCCGATTCTCAGATGTCCGATTTTCAAGAGTCCGATTATCAGAATCGGACATCCAATTTTGGGTTGGTCCAATCGGCCCAGTGGTCCAATTTAAGTCACATCCGATTCTGGGAGTGGTTCGATTCTAGGAATCGGATCGGACAGGGTGGTCCGATCCGATTCCTTCTAGTAGTCGGACGGTCCGACTTTGGGAGTCGGATCGAAAAAGTGGTCCGATTTTTACGCTAGGACCAATGGTCCGATTTCGATACGTGGTCTGACTCTGGGACTGGTCTGATCCTGGGTGGTCCCCCGATCCTGGGTGGTCCGACTCTGGGTGATCCGCGACTCTGGGTGGTCCGATCCTGGGTGGTCCGATCTTGGGTGGTGCGACTTTGGGAATCGGATCGAAAAGGTGGTCCGATTTTTGGAGTCGTACGGTCCGACCCCAGAGATAGGGCAATCCTATTTTGGGACTCGGACGCACTGGTCCGACTGTGCGGCCGATGGCCCATAAGTTGCACGCGATGCCTTAGAATGACGTCTACTTCACCAAAATTGTGCCGAGCCGCCTAATTAGATGCAAAGTCACAGAGCAAAACGCATGGCATACCTAAAAATGGTGTGGCGCTCAAATAAACCAGCACGCTGACGATCTCCCCGTAGGTCTCTCTCTCCGTGACTCTTAAGCTTACTCTCCTCTCAGAGGGCAGGATGTCAAATGTGGCCTGTCCTGGTTCCCTGGGCCTCTTATTGCCCCATCCTAGCTTGCTGTGACCTCAAAGGTTAGTCCCTCATGCTCTTCCAACTAGAAATCTGAATCTGTGCCCCTATTTCCCTGTCTCAGCCTGTTATACAGCAACAGAGAACCTTGCTGTTTTCCTTCTTTTTTTTCTATCCTAACCTTAATCTAATGCAACAAAAATCAAAACCAAAGATGGAGATGGATTGTCCTACTCTAGTATTTAACAACAAATCAAAAACCTACTTGCTAAGGAGATCGAATACCTCTTCAAACTCCCTCGCTTCCTACCTATCTACCTCAAGCACCAGTTCAGGGAAAACCCTACTTCAATGCTCGATTCAAAGCGCGCAAGCGCTCAAGGCTTGAATCCATTTGTCCCGGCAAAACAGAACGAAAATGTGGGAGCTTTCGCTCAACCGCCAAGACCCTCGGACTACTTATTGTTTCAAGCATTACAAGCTGAGCACTAATGGCTACCTCTCACATAGCCGACGCGCCATCCATATCTATGGGTGTAGTGAGCTTACCTCCATGCCGATCGAGTTACCTCCTCTCCCGTGCACTCCGATAGCTCCACGATCCAAGTGTAAGCTTCAAGCACGCTCCATCCTCAAGCTCCACGCTCCAAGCTCCATTGCCGCGAGCAAGAGAAGAGAAGAGAAGAGAAGAGAAGAGAAGAGAAGAGAAGAGAAGAGAAGAAGAGAGGAGAAGATGGAGAGCTTCTCCTCCCCGGTCCCTCACCCTCACATACTCACTCCCTCACACTCTCACACTCCCTCTCTCAAGCACAAGCTCAAGCAAGCAAGAAGAAGAAGAAGAAGAAGAAGAAGAAGAAGAAGAAGAAGAAAAAGAGGAGAGCCACTTTTGGCTACACACAAGAATGAGCTTCTCATTCACTTTTCAACTTTATATATAAAACCCTAAATCCCTTTTGGGTGGTCATCCCCTTTTCCCCTTTTTTACATGGCCGGCCGTAGCCTAGGCCCTTTTTCCCATTGTCCTTCTATCTTCCTAGCTTCCTTTCCACCGCCCGTCTACATTTACAAATTGCATGGGTGAGAGCCCGGCGCTCCTTGAATTAAACCATGATGCGCTTGCGCTCTTTTACGAAAGTATTGACTTGCGCTTTTCCTTCCGTGCCTTCCTCCCTTATTTAGGACTTTCGTCCTTGTGCGTCTTTGTCTTCCATTTCACTTTGCCTTGGCCTTTGTCTTCTGCTTTAGCTTTTCCGGATTTTCCACCTTTGTGTCTTTGAGGGTTAACAGCATGGAAGACTGTATTCTTGGCCAACTGAATGGCACTCATAGAATCCGAATGCAATGTAGGCATATCATCTATCATATCAAGGTCTGCAATCAAACGGCCTAACCAAATAGCCTCCTTGTAAGCCTCTGTGGCTGCAATATACTCGGCCTCTGTAGTAGAAAGAGCCATACACGTCTGTGCCCTGGACATCCAAGAGATAGCCCCTCCAGCAAAAGTGAACACATAGCTAGAAGTGGACTTCCTACTATCTACATGTCCTACATAATCAGAGTCAGTGTACCCCATGACTCTTGTATCCTGGCTACCATAGCAAATACACATATCTGTTGTGCACATATTTGTTGTGCCCTTCATGGACCTATGATACCCTTCAGAGCATCCCAATGTTTCTTGCCAGGTGTAGCCATATAACGTGCCACAACCCCAACTGCAAAATCAATATCTGGCTGGGTGGCTATCATAGCATACATAAGACTGCCCAAGACTGATGCATAGGGAATCTTGGCCATCTCGGCCCATTGCTCATCTGTCTGCGGACAATCAGCCTGTGAAACCTTCACATGAGAAGGTAATGGACAACCAATAGGCTTAACATCCTGCATACAGAAGTGCTCAAGGACTTTATGAATGTACTCCCTCTATGATAGATAGAGTAGTTCCTGAGATCTGTCACGCGTAATGCGCATACCAAGTATATGAGAGGCATATCCTTGATCTTTTATCTCAAAGCTATTCTTGAGCTGAGCCTTAAGAGCATCTAACTCCTCATGAGCTATCCCTGCTAAAAGCATGTTATCCACATAGGCCATCCACATCGAGTACCAAAATCAATAAAGAATCGTCATGGGCTTTCTTCGTGTACAAGCACGGATCCACAGCACTGCGGCTCTAGCCCTATGACTGCATGAATGCATTAAACTTATGGTACCATTCCCTAGGTGCTTGCTTCAAGCCATATAGACTCTTCTTTAGCTTGCACACTAGGTGTTCCCTGCCAGGGTCTACAAAGCCCTTAGGTTGCTCCATGTAAATCTTATCATGCAATTCCCCATGTAAAAAAGCCCTCTTGACATCCATTTGGTATAAGTCCAGGTCAAGCTGTGCAACCAAAGACAAGACTAAGCGTAGGGTGGTCATCTTGACCACATGAGAAAAGACTTCATCAAAGTCAACACCATGCTCCTGCTTGAAGCCCTTAGCAACCAATTGAGTCTTGTATGTCGGCTTGGGGTGTCCAAGGGTACTTTTCAGCTTGTATACCCACTTGCATGGCAAAGCCTTCTTACCCTGAGGCAAGGAAACCAAGTTCCAAGTTTGATTCTTATGCAATGAGTCAAGCTCAGACTGCATAGGTCTCTTCCAAGAGTGACAATCACCCCTGTGCATAGCCTCATCATAAGTGAGAGGCTCTCCTACATCTATAACTAGTACATAATCCATAGAGGGCGCAAAATGGTCAAGAAGTCATCTATCTCTAGTAGAATGCCTCAACCCAGGCTCTGCTACCTGACCAACATCCTATCTAACTTTAGCAGGTCTAACATCTAGGCCATGAGCATTAGGTGATGTTGCACGTTGTCTAGTTGGCCATGGAGCGGGATGTACGGGATCAAGTGGCTCCTCCTGAAAGATGACTTTGCGTATCTCAACCACTTTCTCATGGTGCATATGCATTTTGTCCTCATGAAAGATAACATCATGGTTGCGGATCACTTTCTGCGCCTGCAGATCCCATAGATGGTAACCTGTCTCGCCTATATCTCCATAGCCAATGAAAATGCATTTCACACTTTTAGGATCTAGCTTATTGTGTTTGTCCTTGGGCACATGGCATAATGCCTCACATCCAAAGACAACAAATGATCATAAGAGGGGGGCTTGCCTGCCCATACCTCCTCTGCAACCTAAAAGTCAATGCCATTGCTAGGTGACCTGTTAATGAGATGCATTGCAATAGTAACTGCCTCAGCCCAAAAGTGTTGCGGTAAGCCACCTTGGCTAAGCATGCTACAATCCCTTTCTTGAATGGTCCTATTCATGCGTTCAGCTATACCATTTTGGGGAGGGGTGTAAGGGGCAGTCAACTGACACTTAATACCCCACTCATCACAAAAACTACTCAAAAGCACGTGATACATACTCACCCCCATTATCTAACCTTAGGCATTTCAGCCTATTCCCAAATTGGTTCTCTACTAATGCAAGCCAACATTGAATGTGTCTAAGACATCGAATTTTCTCTTTATGGGATAAGCCCAAACCTTATGTGAGTAATCATCTATGACATAAAATACTTTGCCCCACCTAGTGACTGACAGGGCATGGGCCCACATACATCTGAGTGCATAAGAGCCAAGGGCTCACCCATGTGTTTCTTACCAGATTTTTTATGCGTATTCCTGGTCTGCCTGCCATACAAACAATGATCACAAGAATCCAAATGCAAAGATTCAAAAGGCGAAAGATACTGCAAAGCACGGAGCATTTTCATTTCTTTAAGGGACATATGCCCCAAATGAGCATGCCAAAGGGATACATGGGGGATAGAACCCACAGACAAAACATGATTGAAGAAAGCTCTAGATACAAGTAAGGGATGGAAGCTGCCAGACTTGGCACCTCTTGGAAGCACAAGCCTGCCACGAGTAATCTTTCGTGTAGAGTCTCCAAAAGACAAAAAATACCCTGTATCATCAAGTTGCCCAGCTGACATAAGGCTACGAGTCAACGCAGGTACATGCCGTACATCATGCAAAACAAAAAGAACTGCCAGAAGGAAACTGCAGCCTAACATCTCCAATGCCCATAATATCAAGAGGCCTATCATTACCAAGTCGCACAGAACTAGGATGGTATGATAGGTATGAAACCAATCTCTATAGGGTGTCACATGAAATGACGCACCCAAATCTAAAAGCCAACATTGCGCATACATAGAATGTGTCTCAAAAGCTTGTAAGACATCGCATGAAGAAGCTGCACGTATGTAATCCTCATCTGAATTAGTGGCCTGCATGACATTAACCTCTTCTATCTTCACATTGGACTTTGCAGGTACAATACTATGCTCAGAAGACTTTTCCTACACTTTCTCTTTTCCCTTTTCCTTGTGCTCATCATCACGTATCTTATGGCACTGCGGCCTAATATCTCTTGCTTTCCCACAATAATGACAAGTAAGATCAAATTTTAGTCCACGGGACTTACTACAGCCACGTGACTTTGACCTGGACTTCTGAGAGTCCTTGCCCCTATGATCATTATTATGCCTGCCATGTCTGCCACCTCTAACAATCAATGCATGTGAAGAGTGGGAAGCATCATTGTTTCTCATGTTGATTTCCTCAGTCAATAAAGCACTCTCAACATCTTTGATTTTCAGCCCATCAAGCTTGTTCGCGCATATGGCAGTATGGAACACATCCCATGATTCGGGTAAGGTGCCAATCAGAAACAACGGGTGCAAGTTGTCTTTGAACTCAATACCATGTGACAACAGATTCTTCATGATAGCATGAAACTGGCTAAAATGAGATGATAGGGATGTCCCCTCCTTCATGCGAAGGTCCATTAACTGCTTCAGCCAATACATCTGTGATGTAGGACTGTGCTGTGCATAAAGCTCCTGAATCTTCTCCCATAAGTCCCATGCACATTGATTCTCATCTTCAACAACATTTGCAAGAAGAGGTCTATATGGAGCAGCCACCAGGTTATGTGCATGCTATTCATCCTGAGTTTGTTTGCAAGTTGAAGAAAGCCTTGTATGGCTTGAAGCAAGCACCTAAAGCATGGTCTGACAAGATAGGACAGTATCTTGTCACTATTGGCTTTCAGATTTCCAAGGCAGATTTCTCACTTTATGTGAGAAAAACAGAGAAAGGTATTATGCTACTTGTCATTTATGTTGATGATTTGATTATGACAGGTGACAGTGATGAAGATATCCTTCATGTGAAAATGCTATTGAAGCAGAAGTTTGAGATGAAGGATTTGGGAGAGCTGCGTTATTTCTTGGGCATTGAGGTGATTAGATCACCAAGTGGGATACAGCTCTTGCAGAGGCAGTATGGATTGGACATGCTGTCCAAATATGGGATGACAGGCTGTAAGCCTATTTCAGTTCCTTTGGAGTAGAATGTGAAGCTGAGCACAGATGCAGGTGAGCTTCTAAAAGACCCTACTATGTACAGACGCATAGTAGGAAGTTTGATTTATATGACTATTACCAGGCCAGATTTGAGCTATGCTGTTGGATTGGTAAGTCAGTTTATGCAGGCTCCAAGGAAGCCACATTTGGATGCGGCTAGACGCATACTCAGGTATGTGAAGTCCACATTGCAGTATGGACTATTTTATGAGACTGGGGTTCAGATACAGTTGCATGGATACACTGATGCTGATTGGGCTGGTAGTATTTCTGATAGACGATCTACCAGTGGATATGTGTTTTCTTTTGGGAGTGCTGCAGTCACTTGGAGCAGCAAGAAACAACCTACAGTTGCCTTGTTGAGCACAGAGGCTGAGTACAGGGGTGCAGCAATGGCTGCATGTGAGGTAGCTTGGTTGCATAAGCTACTTTATGATATGCTTCAGTCTACAAATGGGCCAATTGTCATTTATTGTGACAACATGAGTAGTATACACTTGGCAAATAACCCAGTCTATCATGCTAGAACAAAGCACATTGAGGTGCATTATCACTATGTGCAAGAGAGGGTTTTACTAGGTCTTATTGATCTAGTTTATGTCAGCACAGAGGATTAGGTAGCTGACATATTCACGAAGGCATTGGGCGCAGAGAAGCTGCGCAAGTTCAGAGACCTGCTTGGTGTGCAGGAATTGGGATTGAGCTCGAGGGGGAGTGTTGAGATATCGAGCTCCACTCGTGATACGCCAGGGTGACCGTTGTGTATTTATGCCACCGACTTGTCAGTTGCAGACGCGGTTGGTACACCGCCCATGAATAATAGCTACATGATAGCTATCCTTATCTACTCTAGTTCGTGGCTCAGTTAGTATGCCACCTTAGTTAGTTGAGTTTGGTTTGAGACCCATATATAGGGTTCTTCTATTTCTTTGTAATTGAGTTCTTTTGGCTTACACAACTAAGAAGAGGAAAACTGTTTTCAGCCTCCACCCTTGTGTGTATTCCCCCATTGTGCAAGCAAGAAAGCTACAAGTGAGACTCCTTCCTTCTCTCCCACAATCTTGACAATAACCTGTCAGGGAAGATACATCTCATAGGTCAAGAAGTCATGCATGTAATGGGTCTCGAGGTAAGAGAAGAGACCAAGCACAAGCACAACTGATAGAGCAAGAAGCTCAATGCATAACCATCCAAGATGCATACAAAACTGACAAACCTATGATAGAGATAGGTGCTGGCTCCAATAGGCGTATCAAATCAGCCCACTACAGACGAACTGTAGACATAAAACTCTCAAGAGAGCAAATGCATGTAACTGTCCCACAAGCTGAAGCTCAAGTGTGAGTAAAACTCTGTGTGCATCCGAATATGCCAAGAGTATCCCACTAGAAGTAAAGTCAGATACAAATAGAGCAAGCAACGCTCAAATACATCGAGTACATAGCATCAGACATTCCAAGTCCCAGTAGGGTACATCCGGAGCATAAATCCTAATCTATCTTAGACCTGTAAAACATAAGCCTGAAAGCATTCAAATACCATGTAACTAACAACTAAATGTAATGCCCAATAGGTCCAAAATGCTCAAATACATCCAAAGACGAAGCTCCAAGTGACTTTTAAGCATGGGCAGACCAAGTGGCATCCATATCTGACCAAAGCATAAATGCAAGAAGCCTAAATGTCAAGCAATGTCAATAGGCATAAACCGGTCCAAAGCATGCCAACTCAATTTCAATGCTAGTGAATGATGACCAAGATAGAGCCTAATCCAAGCTCAAAAGCATTCCGCAACTAGAAAGAAGCATTTGACAATCTCCAAATACATTGGTATGATCATTCAAAGCTCTAGTAAGCACCCCGTATCCAAGAACCAATGCATACACCAAGTAAATGAGCTTCAGCCCACTGTATTACAACAGCATATTTAGTGTTAGATGAAGCTCAATCGGTGCCCAAATCTACTCCAAATCAGTCCCAAAGCATAGACATAGCATCCCATAATGGACATCAATAGGCATCAAATGAGCAATGCCAAGAAGCATCAAACGTCAAATGTCAAGTACTGCCCTATTTTTGACAGTCCTGGGACAGTGTATATAGCAATGGCTGAAGGTGGAAGCACTTGTATCAATCACCAAGAGCCAAGAATCAATGCTATGGAGTCTGAAGATGATTGGGAAGGTTGCAAACAATGCCGAGCTAGAAATGCTAGGAGTGGATCAACCCAGCCCCCTAAAAATGTGCCGCATTTTGCGCTGGTTATTCCTGGGGGCTGGGGGGTCTTCAATAGTGCTACTGAGCACTTGGTAATAATTAGGGGGCTCCAATGCAGCCCTGCAAGGTGCCAAATGAAGACCAAAATATCGGAGAGGAGGCGGGAGATCAAAACATACCTACAAATGAAGGTGCCATGGCTGCCATTGAAGCTCGAGTTGAAGCTTTTCAAATCTGGGCTGAAGAGAATGCCCGGTACGCTCCAATGCCTTTGCTCTGATACTAGTTGAAAGGGAAGTAGAACCCAGGAGGAAGAAGCTTGGCGATGAGAGCTATGGCGGATGGAGAGCAAGAGCAAGAGCACGAGAGAGAGAGAGAGAGAGAGAGAGAGAGAGAGAGAGAGAGAGAGAGAGAGAGAGAGAGAGAGAGAGAGAGAGAGAGAGAGAGAGAGAGAGAGAGAGAGAGAGAGAGAGAGAGAGAGAGTCAAAAGTGGGAACTCCAACAACCATAATGTGTGGTCGAGCCTTCCTTTATTCAAAATGTCACTAAAAGAATAAAGAATAAGTGATTGTGATGGGTACTTGCCACCTGGGCAGTGTGCAATGGCGGGTACTGTCAGTGTAGTAATACACGGGTGGCTAGGCGGAGGCGCCTTTACCCCCAACACCCCCCCATCATAAAAGGAAGGAGGAGGAGACTTTGAACAGAACACTGACAGAAAGGAAGGAGAAGAGGCCTTGAAGGGCTCAACATGCCGAGAGCGAGAGAGAGAGAGAGAGAGAGAGAGAGAGAGAGAGAGAGAGGGGGAGAGAAACCTCTAGAAGGTTCTCCTTCTCTTCCTCTTCTGAGAGGGTGGCCACACACGTTTACCCTTTCCCTTCTATTCGCGACCTTAACCCCTCCCATCACAATAGAAGGAAGTCGCTCGACACACCATCTCTGCGATGAGAGAAATAGAGGTTTATAAGTTGAAAGTATGGCCCAAAACAAAGATAGACACACACCGATGGTAATCTCGCATCTAACAATGGAGCCACTGGCCAAGGCATTTCTGCGAATACATATACAACGACGGGTATGGATAATTCATATTTGAATATCTAGGTACTAATTGCCATCTCCGCTATTCATTGAGACATAGGTTATATCGCCTTGGCATGCACATGAGTTCATTTTAATAAGTAACACAAAATTATTTTTTCAATAGTTAATAACTCGTAGGGGATTTTAGGATAATTATTTCCATAACCATAGATGACCTTGCATAGATTTATGCATATGACACATTGAGGTTCACACAAACCCTTGTATCCAAATACAATCATTGTATCCTAGTGCTACATGACAAAATCATATGTAGCATAAAGAGCATATAAGGTTACTTAAGGGTTATGCACATAGACGGTGGATGCATGGGAAAAATTATATGAAACATACATCGATAGTACACAAATTGATCTTGCATTAAAGTCTTGCTAATATCACAAACTATTAGTGTCAAGATTGTGGGAGAGAAGGAAGGAGTCTCACTTGTAGCTTTCTCACTTACACAATGGGGGAATACACACAAAGGTGGAGGCTGAAAACAGTTTTCCTCTTCTTAGTTGTGTAAGACAAAAGAACTCTAGTACAGAGAAATAGAAGAACCCTATATGTGGGTCTCAAACCAAACTCAACTAACTAAGGTAGCATACTAATTGAGCCACGAACTAGAGTAGATAAGGATAGCTGTCATCTAGCTATTATTCATGGGCGGTGTACCAACCGCATCTGCAGCTAACAAGTCGGTGACATAAATGCACAACAGTCACCCTGGCATATCATGAGTGGAGCTCGATATCTCAACACTCCCCCTCAAGCTCAATCCCAATTCCTGCACACTAAGCAGGTCTGTGAACTTGCGCAGCTTCTCTGCGCCCAATGCCTTCGTGAATATGTTAGCTACCTGATCCTCTGTGCTGACATAAACTAGATCAATAAGACCTAGTAAAACCCTCTCCCGCACATAGTGATAATGCACCTCAATGTGCTTTGTTCTAGCATGATAGACTGGCTTATTTGCCAAGTGTATACTACTCATGTTGTCACAATAAATGACAACTGGCCCATCTGTAGGCTGATGCATATCATAAAGTAGCTTATGCAATCAAGCTACCTCACATGGAGCCATTGCTGCACCCCTGTACTCAGCCTCTGTGCTCGACAAGGCAACTGCAGGCTGTTTGTTGCTGCTCCAAGTGACTGCAGCACTCCCAAAATAGAACACATATCCACTGGTAGATTGTCTATCAGAAATACTACCAGCCCAATCAGCATCAGTGTATCCATGCAACTGTATTTGAATCCCAATCTCATAAAATAGTCCATACTGCAATGTGGACTTCACATACCTGAGTATGCGTCTAGCCGTATCCAAATGCGGTTTCCTTGGAGCCTGCATAAACTAACTTACCAATCCAACAACATAGCTCAAATCTGGCCTGGTAATAGTCATATAAATCAAACTTCCTACTATGCGTCTGTACATAGTAGGGTCTTCTAGAAGCTCACCTGCATCTGCGCTCAGCTTCACATTCTGCTCCAAAGAAACTGAAATAGGCTTGCAGCCTGTCATCCCATATTTGGACAGCATGTCCAATCCATACTGCCTCTGCAAGAGCCGTATTCCACTTGATGATCTAATCACCTCAATGCCCAAGAAATAATGCAGCTCTCCCAAATCCTCCATCTCAAACTTCTGCTTCAATAGCATTTTCACATGAAGGATATCTTCATCACTATCACCTGTCATAATCAAATCATCAACATAAATGACAAGTAGCATAATACCTTTCTCTGTTTTTCTCACATAAAGTGAGAAATCTGCCTTGGAAATCTGAAAGCCAATAGTGACAAGATACTGTCCTATCTTGTCAGACCATGCTCTAGGCGCTTGCTTCAAGCCATACAAGGCTTTCTTCAACTTGCAAACAAACTCAGGATGAATAGCATGCACATAACCTGGTGGCTGCTCCATATAGACCTCTTCTTGCAAATCACCATGCAAGAAGGCATTCTTTACATCCATCTGATGTAAAGACCATCCCTTTGATGTAGCCATATCAATGACTGCTCTTATGGTTGCCATCCTTGCAACCCGATTGAATGTTTCTTCATAATCAATGCCATATGTTTGTGCATACCCCTTGACTACTAATCTTGCCTTGTATCTGTTCACAGAACCATCTCCATTGTGCTTCACCTTATAAACCCACTTACAACCAATTGCATTCTTATCTTTAGGCAAAGGTACCAATTCCCATGTAGCATTTGCTTCCAAGGCATCCATTTCTTCATCCATGGCTTTCTCCCATTTTTCTTTTCCCATGGCTTGCTCAAAAGAAGTGGGTTTTGGTTCCTGTATCACATTGACCATATAGGCATACTGAATGACTGTAAATCCATCATATTTTAGCCTATCCACAGGATATCTAGCTCTGGTGGACCTGCGCAAAGTAGGTTCACTCCTAGGTGCTCTCAAAACATCCCTGGTCTTCCTTACTCCAAGTGTAACAATAGAAGGAATACCCAACTCATTATCAATGCTCTGTTCTGAGCCACTGGATTCACCATCCACATAAGAGTGACCTGCATTCACATCAAACATGGGCTGATCTACCTTCTCTTTTCCTTTTCATGAAACCTGTATACCACTATCTGCATTGTTTTGAGGAGATTCTCCTGATCTCAATCTGCCTATCCATGGCGAAGAATGTGAACCACTGTTAGAGGACACTCCAGGTCCACTTATATTTTGCGACTACTGCTGTGAATTCTGTGCAGCATTATCATTTTGTGCATCTACATCATCAATCACATTTACTGATTTATACCAGCTACTCATCTCATTAAAAACAATATCTCTGCTCACTGTAAACTTACGAGTAGAAGGGTTATAGTATCTATACCCTTTCTGCTGCAGAGAGTAACCAATAAAGATGCACTTCTCAGCTTTTGGATCCAACTTGGATCTCAACTCATCTGGCACATGAACATAGACAATGCAACAAAAAATTTTCAAATGAGAAATATCTAGTTTCCTACCAGTATACCTCTCCTTTGGAGTCATCCCATGTATTGCTGCAATGGGAATCCTATTCATTATGTAGACTGTTGTAGCAACTGCTTCAGCCTAGTAAAAATCTGGCAAGTCTTTTTCATTGAGCATGGCACGAGATACCTCTCCAATATGCCCGTGTTTCCTTTCTGCAATTCCATTTTGTTGTGGGGTATGACTGCATGAATATTGCTGCTTTATGCCATGCTCCTGCAGGAACCTTGCAAACTCATTTGAGAGGTACTCTCCCCCTCCATCTGACCTTAGGCATTTTATTTGCAGGCCTGTTTCTTTTTCAACCATAGCTTTAAGAGTTTTGAAATGCCCAAACACTTCACTTTTCTTTTTCATAAAATACACCCAAATTTTTTTGCTATAGTCATCAATAAAAGTGACAAAATAATGACATCCTCCAATAGATGCAGCTTTAGTAGTCCACACATCAGAGTGGATTAATTCCAATGGCTTCTTACTCTCTTGAACATGTCTAGGAAATGGTTTCCTTGCCTGTTTTGCAAATTGACAGGCTTCACATACCTTCTGCATTTTTGCAACCTTGAATTTAGGCAATCTTGCAACAATATTTTGGGCTTGTATTGATTTAAGTCGCTGTACATTAACATGACCAATGCATTTATGCTAGATATCAATATCTGCAACTACACCGGTCCCATGTGCAAACATTGATGCACTCAATTCAGGCATGTCTGCATCCAACGTAAACATTCTGCCCTTCTTCTTTCCTTTTGCTATCAAGCGACCTTTATTTTTCATATCCTCAACAAAGCATCCATGAGGATTAAATCTGACCTGCAAGCCCTGCTCAACCATTTGACCAACAGAAACCAGGTTCTTGGTGATATTCGGGACATGAAATACATCGGATAGGTATTTCTTTTTCCCATCCTGCATAGACAAAGGAATTTTTCCAATCTGCACAATAGGATGTGCAGTATCATCACCAGTCTCCACAAATCCTGGTTTTTCCATTTTCCTTGCATCCTACATCCATTCTGCATGACCTGTCATGTGGTTTGATGCACCTGAGTCAACATACCACACATCGTTGCTTTCTTCTGTACTTGTCACAGAATTGGTCATGTGCTGCACCATAAACAAATGCTCATTTCTGTCATCACCCTGTCTACTAGAAGATGCATAATTTCCTTGTTGCAATTTTCCATTCATGATGTCATTCTGCTTTTTATAGCAGTCTTTAGCCATATGACCCATTTTACCATAGTAGTAGCATTCAACATTGGTGTTTGCATTTTGGCCTCTTTGCCATCCACCACGACCTCTTTGGCTCCCCCTGCCTCTAGAGTTACCACGTTCTTCTCCATAGGACTGGTTTTCTTGAGTTTATTGCATATTCTGATTTCTACCACGGCCTCCAGATTGGCCTCCTCTACCTCTGCCTCTACCTCTTCCAGCATTTGAGTAGAAGACAACTTCTTTTGAAGTTCCTCCTGAAGAAGATGCACCACCATTTCTCTGCTCCTCAGAAATTAGAAGAGCAATCAATTTCTCAAAATCAGGAAATCTTTCACGGACGGAAATGGATGTTCGGAACTATACATAATCCTTTCCTAGACCATTCAAGGTCACAGAAACTAAATCATCATCTTCCACTGGCGACCCAATGGAAGCAAGTGCATCTGTAATCTTCTTCACCTTCATGTGGTAGTCATTGATGCTCATACTTTCTCTTTGCACATTGTGCAACTCTTGCTTGAGCTGCATTTTCCTGGCTTGCGTATTTGTGCTATACATTTTTGACAAAGTATCCCATGCCTCCTTTGGCGTACTTGCATCCTGAATATGCACAATCATAGAGTCTGAAATATTGATAGACAGCCAGTATATAACTTTTCTGGCTCTCTCATGCCATCCTTTAAATGCCTGCATTTGTTGTTGATTGGGAATATCAGGAAGAACTGGTTCTTCTTCATTTCCTGCAACGAATTCCCAATATCCTTTTCCCATAAGGAAATTTGTCATTTTAAACTTCCATGCTTGGAAGTTGTTCTTGTCAAGCTTTTCAGTGACAATCTGTGAAAGAGAATCAGACGCCATTACAGAACACTGCAAAAAAATCTGTCACTGCAAAAAACACAGCTTCAGCCTCACAAGGGCAAATCTGCAAAACTGAGAAAGTGGTATTTGACCACACAGTCACTTCCTAGTGACAATTTTGCATCAATAGGCAACAAGGATGATTCTGTAACTCCCAATGTTTCTGCGCACAAGTATACGATGTAATTTCTACGGTAACTTTTCACCGACCTGTAGAACAGTGGTCGCACAGCAAAAACAGGGCCTTTTCCTGAGTGTGTGCGGAAAACTTCCGCCTCCAAAACGGGCCCCGAAATGGCCTTGAATAAAAAGAAACAGGGAAACCAAGGGCTAAAGCCCAGTCCCGCAGCATATACTGCCCTCTTGCTACACCGCAAAAGGCGTCTCAATCTTAGACAATGCACTCTTGCACTTTCCGACTGTGCTACCTGCAGAGACTTGCTCCCAAACTCAAAAAATGAAAGCAACACTGGTCCTCTTACCAGAACACCGCGAACTTGGTTTGCTTTCTTGAGAGAAGGAAGGAGTCTCACTTGTAGCTTTCTCACTTACACAATGGGGGAATACACAAAAAGGTGGAGGCTGAAAACAATTTTCCTCTTCTTAGTTGTGTAAGCCAAAAGAACTCTAGTACAGAGAAATAGAAGAACCCTATATATGGGTCTCAAACCAAACTCAACTAACTAAGGTAGCATACTAACTGAGCCACAAACTAAAGTAGATAAGGATAGCTGTCATCTAGCTATTATTCATGGGCGGTGTACCAACCGCATCTGCAGCTAACAAGTTGGTGACATAAATACACAACGGTCACCCTGGCATATCACGAGTGGAGCTCGATATCTCAACAATTAGTTCATTGGGATCTCAAAGTTGTGCGTAGCTAGTACAAACAACAATCATTAGGATTAAAACTACGATGCCTTGAGATCCATCTGATAGCGACTATATTATCAATCCTATTCAAGGTTGGGCTAGATACAAACAACATCTCCAGGCCTCAAAGGCAAGGGAAGAACTCAAGGGATTAGGAAACCTTGGGATCAAGTACAGACCAATACTTCTAAACTTGTTGGAAAAAAGGTCGGGTTGTCGATCAATGTAAGTGCTCAATAAAATTTACATTCTTGCATAGTTGTATGAGGCCTTGGCATGTGTCTTAGTCGAAGTGTTAAGTAAATTTTGCATATAATCGTTTAGATCCCAAGGGGGAGAGCAAATGAGCGGCACATCCCTCTCGTTTTCCATTCTCTTTAAACCAAGTGTGGTATGGGTCTGCTTCGGCGGCTTGGGTATCTTTGCATAAAGTAGGATGTTTAGGACCCGATGCTAGAATGTTGTCAGGAGACCTTGGCCACCAAGAACCCAGATTTCAAGTCGATCCTAGTGAGTTCGACCGCGAACATTCTGTTTTGCGAGGCGGACTCGGGAAACCCTAGGCGACAAACCCCAGAACCTTCCATGGGAGTGCTGGACAGCGACGCTTAGATTCGTTTCTCGATGGACCGCTAAAACGTGCTTGGATAGGGCACGTTACATAATATTAATATGATAAGATATTTAATAATTTATCAATAATACATTAATATAATTTTTTTATAATATGATAATACATTCTATAATTTATTAATAATACATTAAGATAAAATTTAAGTAATGCAATAAGATTAGTAATAAATGTATTATTAATTTGATAGTATATTTAATAAATTATTATAATATATTAACATAAAATTTTAATAATATGATAAGCTATGTTTAAATAATAAATTTTAGATGATGTAATAAATTTTTAATAATACAATAATCATAGTAATAAATATATTATGAATATGATAAGATATTTAATAATTTATTACTAATACATTAAGATATCAATAAATTTAACATTTAATACATATAACATTTGATATGGTATATAAAGGTGCATATAAAAATATTTACACACAAGTATATATTTATACATATAAATTTATTATTAATAAATTATTATGTTTAATATTTTATTAATAGTATGTTAAGATATATATACATTTAATATTTGACGGTTGTATTATTAATATATTTAAATATACATTAAGATACAATGTATAATTTATATCTTAACATATTATGAACTTATATATCTATATAATATTAATATATATAATACACACTTTTATACATATGTATATATCCATGTATAAGTGCACACACACACACACACACACACACACACACACACACACACACACACACGTGCGCGCACGCGCACACACATCCATGCACGCATGCACGCACGCATGCACACACACACACACATAGAAACAAATAAATATATTTATTACTTGCTCGCAATCACACCAAGACTCTCGCCTATATTCGTATCAACCTGATCAATGTATGGCGCTCTATTTGAAGCATTTGCCTCATTGCTATCTCTTTCTCTCTCACTTTCTTATCACACACACACACACTCTCTTTCCTCATCAACAAGGTGATGGTGCAATGCTTCACGTCAGATACTATTTTATACATGTGATTGCTTGAGGACAAGACATTGCAAGCGATATCTTGGTCTCTTTCTAGGCCACCCTCCTTTTCTTCTTTTACACCTTTAGGCTTGTTGGAGGACAAGACATTGCAAGAGGCATCATGCATGGATTGCTCAAGGACAAGACATTGCAGGAGGCAACATGCATGGCTTGGCCTAAAACCACCCTTCTTTCGTTCTTTTATACTCTTTAATGAGTTTCTTATTTCCATATTTCATACATCTGAGTAAGTTGGACATGAAGCCAATCCTTCGTTTAAATGTCATGATCTACCCTTGTACCTTTAATTATCCCATCCTCTTTCTTATTACAAACCATACTTTGCATGTGTATTTGCACTACCTTTGAGTATGTTTTGTAGTCCTTATGAACACATTATGTACTATGATTTCCAATAGACAAACTTAAACATCAATGCAAATATTGAGAACTTTGTAAACAACATTATATGTAATGTTTACTCAATCTACAATAGGAAGAGCACAAACATTCATCATTTACATAGGTATCTATTACCACTTTTATTGAGAATGAATAGAATTTCTTTAAAATTTGAATTATAAAACTAGAAATGCACAAAATTTTTGGGCTTTAGTTTTGGGGGGTAGATCCTTTGAGATTTAGTGCAAAGCGCCTTGAAAACACTAGCATGAAGCACCAAGAGATTTGTGTTACCCAATAGTAACAATGATGCTTCAAATTTTGGCATGAAGCACCAAACTTAAGCTGGCACGTAGCACTAGCCTTGGCACGTGAAGCACTGGAGGAAACTAGGTGCGGAGCACCTAGTAGTATGTTGTGTGAAAAGGGGAGAGAGAGAGAGAGAGAGAGAGAGAGAGAGAGAGAGAGAGAGAGAGAGAGAGAGAGAGAGAGAGAGAGAGAGAGAGAGAGAGAGAGAGAGAGAGAGAGAGAGAGAGAGAGAGAGAGAGAGAGAGAGTGTGTGTGTGTGTGTGTGTGTGCTATCTAGAAAGGCTAGTAACAATAATTATTCATTGTGTAATGGATTCACTATACATAATGTTTATTTCCCAAATCATTTGCATAATGTTGCATCTTGCAATGAAGTTAAAGTATTCCATGTTTTGCTTATTACTGAAATCCCATCAATAATAAAGAAATGAAGCACACTTTTTAAGAAAAGATCTATATATAGATTTTTTTGTTACTCAAAAATATTTTCAATTTACTAAACTTTGCATAGTATAGCACTATCAAAATTTAACCTTTAGTTAGAGACTGAGATCATTGTGTGGAAGATGAATTCTTGTCCGAAGAAAATGAGTGACAATAGTATGTTTCATCATGTGCATATATTATGATGCAATGGTTTCTTCATTGTTATTAAAGGACTTGTCATGATAGGGGGTTGATCATGAGGAGCACATGACGATGGAGGGATCTATTTTATTATGAGGACCGCACGATGATGTTGCAACAACAACAATTGCTAGATTGATTAAGATTTAGTGTGAGGATTGGCATCAAGAGACATGCTTGTGGTGATACACATCAAGCTAGCACGTGTAGTTGACAACAATAATACAATACTGGTGCTCATGGTAGATGTAGAGGTCCTTGAGGCCCTTGAGGATGCAATAGTTGGTGTCATTAGAGCTAGTCAAAACGGATGCATTGTTGGGTTGAAAACTTGAAGCCCTGACATGTAGTTGGACAAATCGTTGGAGAAGAGGCCTTGGGGTTCTAGCCACCATTTCACATCCCTTGGGCAAGTCAAGGGCCTTTTGGGTGGTGCTCGTGAAGGCCACCTCCTAGCTTCTTGATGGAGTGTAGGCTGCATCCTCCTTACTCACCAAATCGCCCAACTCTCTAAGCATGTGAATAAGTTCCAGCATTAATAGCTCAAAATGGAGACCAAAAAGCATTCAAAATGCCTAAGAATATACACATAAAATGAGTTCCACTTCTATGGCTATCATAGATGTATCCAATTGCTATCAAATGCATCCATACATCATGTCCATATATCAACCATTAGCTGTCCAGTAAGAATTAGTGAAAATGGGGCTCAAACGATGCCCTATGATCCAAAAAAATCAAAATATGGGTTTAAAATTGACCAATTTTCCTACTATTTTTTTGTAGTTTTGCATACTCATAATGAAGTCCTAGACAAACTCAACCCATAGTAAAATTTTTGGAATTTTTAAAACACTTTTTATATTTCAAATCAACACCCAAAAATGGCATAAAACTTGCATTTTGACCACAAAAGAACTAGTTCCACAAGCCTACATAATAGTAAACTAGTTTCAATAGTTCAAGGCCATTGTGAAACTAGAGTTGCAAAATAACTCATTCATTTTCTCCTAAGTGTGAACATCCTAAAATAACCAATTCAGTGGTTGCAATGTGAATAGAGTTTGATTTAGGGGGGAGGGCTTAACCTTAATAAATCATTTGTTATTTTAAGCTTTAATAAAAATCTTTAAGCTTATTGCTTCAGTCATGTGGCCATTGATGAATGGTGTCAATCACGCCATATCTTTACATGCCGTCACCATACCATATCTAAAGACATCCTCAAATCTTATGCCAATTGATTTGTGAACCTTAGCTCTTAATTCCCATGAACAATCTTACAAAAAATCTATTTTCTCTTCTTTGTCTCTGTAATGGATAAGGTCCTTGCTTCAAGCAGTGCCTGAGCTTTGCAAGCAACCCATGTGCTTGTTAATCATAATCAAGCACCTTGCTCAAGCAAGCCTTGAGCTTACCCCCTCGCTTCATGAAATCAATACATAGGTCGAGATCCAAACTTGAAGACCATCAAAAACTTGCTCCCATACATCCATTTGTAGCCTTCCATGGCTCCCAAAATGCATTCAAAGCAAGCATCAATGCTAGAAATCCAAGCTCCAATGGCTCTACAATTCCATGTATCTCTTTCGGGTGGATTAGGTGAGGATTTCTCCTTGATTTAATGGTAGACAAATGGCAGACAACAAGCTTTCAATTCAATGTAGACCTCGATTTATCGTACTCCTTGATTTGAGCTTTCAACTCACACTCCTCCTTTGATACCAACTAAAAAAATGGATATGAATGTGCAATGGAAGGAACAATGGCACAATATATGGAGGCTCAAGCAATCTTCTTCTTCATCATCTTCATTCTTCTCTTTCTTGCATTGTCAAACTAAGTACTCACAAAGTATCTCCCAAAAGTGATAGATACCTTTTGATCTTTAAGTCACTTCACACACAACTTCTACTTTATTTATGCATACATAGGATATAAAATTAGCCTATGTCTATTTCTCAGTACTCATCTTCAAAATTCAACTTTTGAGCATGCACCTAATTGAATAGTGAAGTTGGTACTGTCAAACTTTCTAATGTTGTATAGTTCCCAATCCTTTGCAGAAGATGAATCTAAATAGCAATGAATTACTAAGTGACAATAACAAGGAAATAAACAAATTGCACCACAAAACTAGTAGAGTGTATGCAACACCTACTTAGTATAACCAGAACTGAATGAAGATAGAAAATGAACCCTTACTCAACAATAATGCATACATCATTATCCAAACACTATGAAAATCAATGCATTTAATTAAAACATGACATTACAACAACGACGCCTCCTCACAAATGTAGCATCATAATAACATCTAGCTATTCAAAAGTACATTAGAAGACTAATGTCCCAAAAACCACTTCAATGTATCAAGAAATAATATTCTTACTTATTTATGAGTAAATATGCAAAGATAGTATGAGAATTTGTATAACTCAAGAATTGGTACAGCATGTACATCAACGTCTCTACTCCTGTAACACTTGTTGCATATAGTAGCAACTAAGACAACAATCTCCAAAATTGTAAAATCTATAATCCGCAACCTATGTCAAACTACCTACAATCTAAAATTGCTTATTTCTAGTAGTCTTATTGGTTACTTGTATGCAATGTCTCTGTAGTGGATAGTATAATCCTTGACTTATTTTGCAATTTCTAAACAACTTGTGCAAAGTTGCAAAAAAAGATAAAACAACATGTGCAATATTTATAGGTAAAAAATGGAGTCTAAAACAATCTTAAGATCGAAAAACATAGCAAATTAGCTCGTATATGACATCCTAAAGAAGTTTTTGACCTCTTTGCATACATCAAATCTTGTCCAAAACAAAGATCATGAAGCTTTTTTATGGTGGTGCTACTTGGAGGCTCCCTTTTATTGTGATACTAGTTATTGCTGAGGCCACAAGGAGAATGGAGATTGCACACACAAGAGAGAGAGAGAGAGAGAGAGAGAGAGAGAGAGAGAGAGAGAGAGAGAGAGAGAGAGAGAGAGAGAGAGAGAGAGAGAGAGAGAGAGAGAGAGAGAGAGAGAGAGAGAGAGAGAGAGAGAGAGAGAGAGAGAGAGAGAGAGAGAGAGAGAGAGAGAGAGAGAGAGAGAGAGAGAGAAGACACTATGTTTGTGGTTTCTCTAATAGCTCTCTTATAAGTAGCACTTTATTATCATATCACTTAAAGAAAAAGAATGAATGTGTACATATATAGTTAGGGTTAGTGAGTAAGAACAGCAGCCGGCCACATTGGTCTTTACCCCAACATCAAGATATAGCCTAGCAGACATAGTGCAGAGCTCAATATGACCCACGATATCTTAGATGCCTTCCAACAATAGTAGCAAGAGCTCTATAAACTCCTAGAAACTATTAAGTAGCTGAGGACATATGGATAATGGCATCCAATGCATACATTGTGGTGCAAGTAATCTACGATCAAAATGTCCTAAACCTAGTTGAGTGTACATGAATTGTGGCTCATTTGGCCATGAGGTAGTGTAGACCCCCAAGACGGGTTTCTTATCTTTCTCTTATGCTAATGTTGGGTCAAAAATTGACATTGTCTATTCTACACAACCAAAAATCAAGAGCTCCAAGATTAGAAATGAATCCTTCAAAGATACCAAGACCTTTGAGTCCAATCATAAATTGCCCTCAAAGTGATACACATGCATTTCTTAGAAGAATCATAAGAGGAGGAATGCATGAACCCCTATGCCACATATGACAAAGAGGGTAATGTAGCCTTATGGATTATCTTCCGATTCCAATGATGATTTAGACATGGTCAAAGGAGAGGTATGATCCAAACCTGTGAGATTGTCTACTATTGAAGCAATAGCTAGCTTGGGCATGTGTGAATAAAATGTCCACATAAACAAAAACCTTTAGGGATAATAGAGCCAATCAAAGATGTACCAAGTGTGCCATAACATATATATACCAAGATTTCTCTTAACAAAAAGAAGGCACAATTAAGGCAATCATCCCTTCGATGCCACTAAGCCTCTTTGGAGTTAAGATGATCAATGATGAAGACACCATCCCAATTTTAGTGAATGCTATTATAACAACATAGAGTAAGAAAGGAAGAGTCAACATACCTAGCCCTTTTATTGCCAATGATCTATGATTAGAAAAAGAATTCAAGGAATATACAATTTTGTGGATATAAAAGTTTATTTGAAAAGTGATAGACTCACAATGCTCCATGAAATGCAACCACTTTTTGTGCAAAAAGTGAAACTATTGCACCTAACACTAAAAAGGCAACTAAGATAATGAGTCAACCCCATAGGCTAATCTCTCCCTTAGGCTATTCAGCTTAGGGTTATTCATTTGTCATTTATCTTCCACCACACACATTCCTTTATTCTTATCCTAGGTTCACATTGCTTTTATTCTTTTAGCACCTCCTCCCAATGGATGGCTAGGGCTTCTTTTTCCTTTTGGAAGGATATGTCTCGCACATGGTGGGGGGTTGCCTTTCACCATTCCTTTAGTTTGTCCATTTCCTACTTCCTTTTTTGCTTTGAATCCTATCGGTATCAGATGAGGTAGAATGCTCTGGTGATTTCTCTATAGTCAATTAGTCTAGAGGAGTGATGCCCACAACATCTGGCCTATCATAATCTTATGCCTCTAGTGATAATGGTGACTATGGTGGTTCCTCGAGATCCATGAACCTTATCTTGATCAATACTTTCATTGAGACCTCTTCTTCCTTGAGTTGCTACACCACCTCATCTCGTAAGGGTTTGTTCTCCATTTGTTAGGGTGATGGCTCTATACTAATGCGGAGAGCTTCCCTACCTACCTAAAGATTTCTCTTTACCTCTTCCATGTTGTCTTCTTCACTGAGGCTTGTGACTTCTTTAAGTGCATGTATAGAGCTCTTCCACTATCTTGGCCCTATCAATGATCAACTTCTTCTTGAGGCATGCTCTAGCTAATTTGCGGCCTAAGTCTTGAATGGTCTATGTATCCCTTTCCTTCACTTGGTTGACTTTTTTCCTTGCCTATTCTAGCCCTCTATCTTGATACTCAGTCAAGGCTACAAGGGTTACAAGGTGTTCTTTCTTAATATGCTACAATTCCTTATTTTCCTTGGCTAAGTCATCGAGTCTTTGCTTGTAGCCATTCTTTCATCTTAGTTACCTCTTATTTATCCTCCATCAGCTTCTTGATTTGTAGAGCTTGTCTACTATGTTCCAATCTTGCCATGATCTTCATGAAATCTTCATGTTGAGCCCTTAATCTTTCTCTATTCTCATTTTCTTGCTAGTACTAAAGTAGTATCTCCTTGTAGCTGCTTTGGAGAGCAAAGTGGGTTTCTTTTTATTTTTCCAAGGCATGAACTAGTTCTATTTTTTTAAAAAAAGAGAGAGTACAATGAAAACTCAAGTTTTCATGCAACAAATTTCATGATAGCATGTGTGGCCAACAATGTGGACCCCAGAGCATTGGTTTGCATTATTTTAGACCATTTTCAAGGGTGTGGCACGTGAGTAGCATGAAAGATAGGTAGCATGAACTTTTGACACATGGGATGAACTAAAGTAGGCTTTCCTTAGCAAGTTCAAGTGTGAAGGCTTGGAAGAGTGGATAAGAAAGAATTCATATACTTAAGATAACTGGCTGAGAACATGTTGAATCTTATGTCTCGAGAATGGAGTCAATATTGAAGAAATGATTGAACCACAACCTAGAATATGGAATTCAAAAAATAGTGTTCCTTAGGGGATTGAAACTAGGGGTTCACAAGTTTGTGGAGCTAGGGCGGCCAACAAAAATTTAAGCTATAATGGAAGGTGCTAGACTATATGATCAAGTGAAGGATATGGCTATGAATCAAAGAAAAGGAGTCCTTTATTTTTAGTGTCAAAAGTGGTGTAATAGCCTAATTTAGTTTCAAGGATTGTACCCTACCCCTATCCACACATGCCTACAATGTCCCCTAGTATAGTGCTCCAACCAAATAGTGGTTGCAAATAGTGCCTTCAATGATGCCTCAACCACAACAATAATGGCCTCACATGGTCCCATAGCATCAATAGCAATAGAATTCTACCAACTGGAGTTACTAGTAGCCCATCTAGCTAGGGGCTTTGAATTAAAGTTAGAAACAAAGCCCCTTTTGCATCATCAACCTGGCTTGTAGCAGATGCGATGATCACATAGAGATATCCCAAAAACCCGCTCAAGTTCATTGAGAGAAGAAAGTCAAAAAGATTAAGATCAAACTCAATTATTACTAATATAAAAAAGGAGTACATGGATGTGCTAAAAGAATAGTTGAGACCTTGAAAGTGAGTAATTCAAATGTTTCCAATAATGGAAAAACAATTAAAGATGCCCTTAGGTCAAACACATGGCATGAAAAATGCCATCAAGCGAGATATTTAGCCACTAAACATATCCAAAGAATCATATGGAAGATATCCACTCTTTGAAAGGTGATGCACGAAAGGAGAAAGAAAGAAGAGGAAGTAAGGTTTAATCTATTGGAGTCTAAGATGATAACTCAAGACATTAGGCTAAAATCTAGTGAGTTTGGGTCCACAACTCCAACTTTGGCCCTAGAATATTCCATCCCAAAAGGACAACAATCTAGTAGTGGTTAGAGGTCTAAATTTGAATGTATGATAGATGTGCATAAAAAGTTCACATCTTACCAAGCTACCCTAATCCAAGAAGATCAATTGGCTATAAGTTGCTATGCAATAGATGTAAAGTTGAAGGCCAAAAGGCCAAAGACTATCCCATTATAACTCTCACAAGTGTAAGTTCCATTGATAGCCAATCAAAGGTACAAGAATCCACATCCATTTTAGTGGACTTGGAAGTAGCTGCTATTATGCGTGCTAAGAATAAAGATGTAGTAGTTCCAAAAGAGAATGGTCCCTCAATGAAGATAGCCAAATTCAGACTATCAACAAAGCCACAAGATAATGCAACACAAAAAGTACAATACAAAGTACTCCATTGCAACATGAGAGTCTAGAGAAAGTCTAGGAAGTGGATTAGGAGGTCCAAGAGTTAGAAGAGGTGGACAACCTTGGAACCTTGAGAGAGGCAAAAATACAGTCCATTTCCGAAGAGAGAAGAAAATTGAAAATGGATATTGTCCTTACAACATCATCTTTTGCATTTGCAATATTTGGACAAGATAAGGAAAATGGCATTATAGTGCATGGAAGCCACACAAGATCGGCGGAAAGCCTATCATGATAACTTCATTAAACGCAAATAATTCAAGGAACATGATTCAGTTTTAGAAAATGGTTTGTGCCTTGGTAAATTTTCTAGCAAGCTCCAAGAACAATGGGTGGTGGGCTCATATAAGATACTTGTAGTAAACCCTAGCGATACTATCCAAGTTTGTTTAATGGCTATTGGTTGAAGAAATATTTCTTTCCTTGGGAATCTTGACAATCAAAGTGGCCTATATATATTTGCTCTCTTGGTTCCTATCTCATTGATTCTTTTAGCACTTCTGATGATAGACATCATCCTCATTCTCACAAAATAGTATAGTTATCATGTTCTTTCATCTCTAGCACTCTGCCACAGTTTCCATGTTTACTTCTTCAATCTTGTAAATGTGGCATGGATGTTGTAACCCATGATGCTGCAAAGAACACAAAAAAAAGCTCAAACACCATCAAGGATAGAATAAAATAGAAAAGAAAAGGAAAAATAATGAATTGTTATGGGAGAAAAGAAAGCATTTCCCTATCATAACAAGCCATGCTCCAAGAAAAGCTTGTAACATTCTTGATGGGAAGTTTGCTAAGGAAAGAAGGGTGACACCCGTAAGTCCAAATCTTCTAATTCAACACTTGATCTTCCATGAGTATTGTCCATCTCCATGAGTGCGATGCTACTCCTTCAATAGTAATGGATGTTACCTCCCTTGATGCACTATATCTTGCTAGCCCATTGTATGCCCTAGATTCTATTGTGCCTTATTGGTACACTGATCATCTATCCATTGTGTTGTATGTTTGATTCCTATATAGTGTAGTAATCCTAGTAGTAGCACAAGTTCTTGATATGTTGACTACCACATTGGGTACATCTCGTGTCATCAACAACCAATTGCTATAGTCATCAACAAGTGGATTTTCAATAGTAGATAGTTGAGTGATGTGAGCTTTCATCCTAATTGGATGGGATTGTGAGTAAGGGCTTCCCTTTGTATTTTTCAACTAAGAGTGAGAGAAAGGGTGGAGTGATTGAGAAGTATTTTTTCAAATCAAATGAAGAGGTGAGATGTGCATATATGTAATATACTAGTTCTCACAACAAGACATGTAACCAACAATTTATGAAATACACCATGCTTGCAAATAAATACAAGAAATACACCATGTTTGCAAAGAATCCATAGCCAAGGTAGCTAAGCATGAAATAGTATTGCCATGGAAGGTTCAGAATCATAGATATAAGCTGCAACATGAATACTCACCTCATGTCAAGGTGGGACATGGTATGCACCCCATATCTTGGTGGCTAAGAGCATGCACCCTCTTAGATGGTGCAAGGAAGGAACCTCAAAGCATGTATTGCTTTAAAATGGCAAAAAGATCCCTCACAAGTTACATCTCTCCCTTTTGTACTTAATCCCCTAGCCTAGTCTAGACTAAGGTGACTTATGCTTTATTACAAGCCATCCCGGCCTAAAAGAGCTTTGTCCTCAAAGCTAAATTGGGAACAAATTATAAAGATGATTACAAAGATGGCTTAAATCATGTGGGATCATGCTATAACGAAGCTCCATGTTGATGAAGATCAAAGAAGTTGACGAAGAAGGATCATATAAATGGAACAGGCTGATGTAAACTGTCCAAAATAGGCTGTAGTATAAAATTGGCCATGTATTAAGCTAGAAGTGGCAGATTTCCACATGCGAGATATAGAAATTTAGAGGACAACATGTAGTATCCAAGCATACCTTCAAAATCAAATTTTGATGTCGATGAAATAATTTACTTTCACACAGAAATTTAATACAACAAATTGTTTATTGCCTTGTTTATGAATTGTCCTCTTACTTAAGCCATGGAACTTGTTACAAATATGATGCTTGTTGCCATGAAAACTCTTCAATAGGCAAACCCTTCCATTTGACTAGGTATTCCACAAGAATACAGTTCCTTAAAACCTTCTCCCACTTGCCAATAATGTTCTTAAGCTCATATATGATCAAACCATCATCATCCAAGGGAGGCAGTTTTTCAAGAACTTGAATTTGAGAACCCACATACTTTTTAAGTTGAGACACATGAAAGACATTATGAATTCTTGTGTTTGAAGGTAAATCTAGTTGATAAACAAGATCCCTAACTCGCTTGACAATACGATAAGGACCATAAAACCTATGAGCAAGTTTGTTGTGTCCTCCTTTAAGAGAAGAATAACGTGACTTGGGAACCTTCAAAAATACCCATTCATCTTCCTCAAACTCCACATGTTTGCTTTTCTCATCCGCATAGACCTTCATTGTCTCTTGAGCTTTGAAAATGTTGTCCTTGCATTGCTTCATAAGGGCCTCCATCTTTTCCAACTCCTCACGGGCTTGTGGATTTACATCGTCATGAAACAATGCGGAGGGCACTTGTACTTTGTAGCCATATAAAGCTTCAAAAGGAGACATTCCAATGCTCATATGGTAAGTATTGTTGTAACAAAACTCTGCAAGATGGAGCCATTGGTCCCATGCATTTTGTGTCTCATGGAAAAAGTGCCTCAAATAAACTTCTAGCCATTTGTTAACTCTTTCGGTTTGCCCATCTGTTTGTGGGTGATATGTGGTACTAGGAGTCAAAAGAGTGAAGAGAAAAAACTCCTCCAAAAGCTATCCATAAACTTAGTGTCGCAATCGGACACAATCTTCATTTGCAAACCATGAAGCTTGAAAATACATTCCATGAATTGTTGATCCACTTGCTTTGTTGTAAATTGGGCCTTAGTAGGGATGAAATGGGTTGATTTAGTCAACCGATCAACTACCACATAAATGCTATTCCACCCATGCTTAGTTGTATGCAATCCCACAATAAAATCCATAGAGATATCAGTCCACTTGCCTTGAGGAATAGGGAGTGGCTGAAATAAGCCGCCTGGTAGAAGAGACAAGTCTTTATTTTGTTGACACAGAAGACATTGCATCACATAATCCTTGACATCCCGCCAAATGCCCTTCCAATAGAAGCTCTTATGGATGTTGTCAAATGTTTTGAACAGCCCATGATGACCCACTAAAGGTGAAGAATGCATCTCATGCAAAATGCGGTCTTTGAAAGAGGATCATGGTGTCAAGTAGACTCTACCATGATACCATAAAAGACCATTGTCGGACGGGTTTTTGTTGAAAGGTCGAATCCACCAAGGATCAGAGGTAGAAGGAAGTAGAGATAGGAGATGGAATATAAGATAAAGAATACACAAGAGGTAAACACAATAATGACAAAGCACAATGAATCAAATCAATATGTATTAACAAAACCTGAAATCCTTTGTCTGGCTCTACTCAGAAGCACTCTCCAGGCATTAGATCTCCTAGAGCTCCCTCGTAGAACAAAAACGTGGATAAAAAATAACAGCTCCTTCTCTGCCACCCAAAACCCAAATTTGATGGCTTCGTGTAAAACTTTAGGAAACTTGCTCACGGATCTCCCAGATCACTTCTTCTTTCTCTTCTAGTTCAAACTGTAGTTTTCAGCCTGTCAACAGCAATTGCGACGCACACAATTTTGTCAATCTGTCTTTTTTATGAAAATCTTATAACTCGCTGAAAAAGCACCTTGTTTTTTTGCATGCCATCCTAATCCAGAAGCTTTTCTAACTTTTTGTATTTTTACAATAAATAATATTAAAAATAGACTAAAATTATCCAAAAATCTAGTATTTTTGGATAATCCATGCCACGGACACTAGCACTAATGACTTAGATCACATTGACTCTCTACATTAATAAGAAAGTCAGATGATGATGCATTCCAAGCTTTTTCACACTGTATCCACATAGCATCACGACATCCACTACCTCTGAACCTGCACATCCTTTGGTATGTGCCAAAATCCTTGTTGTCACCAGATTCTGAGTCCTCCTCATCCTCTGCAACCATATCCTTTCCTTCTTCATCTTCCATATCTTCCTGGCTAGCCCCTATATCATGGCCACTATTTTCTTCCAATTCTAGCAACTCATAGGCATTAGATTCCCGCCACTTGAATAATTTGATTCTTTTCCCTGCTAGTGGAAGTTTTATGGCTGTTCCATCCAATTCATTTAATGCATAAGTAGCATTATCAAACACTTGTCTTACCACATAGGGTCCAAACCATCTTTTGGAAACTTTACGCATGGCACTATGTTGGTTTTCTAAACTGCTATCATAAACCAATACCCAATCCCCATATTGTATGGTTCTTGGTCTCAATCTATGTCTTTTGTCAAACCGTTTCTTGTTTGGTATCCTTGCTGCCCTTAACTTTGCAATTGCTGCCTCTATGTCTTCTAACTTTCTTTCCAACTGTCTAATGCGTAAGACCAATAACTCCTCTCGATTCAACTCCTCCTCCCAAGGTAGCACACTCCATGTAACTGTCATCTCTTCTATCAGCATGATATGTTTTTGACCATACATCAATTCTGTAGGCATATATCTTGTAATGGCACTATGAGTTGTTCTGTCAACCCACAAAGCATAAGGGAGCAATCGTGGCCACTCTTTTACCTTCTCTCCACATGCTTTTGCCAATGCCTTCACAATAGGTGGATGACCTCTTTCACTTTTTCCATTTCCTTCAGGGTTATAGGTTGAAGTTAAAGCAAGCTTTATCCCCAACCGTGCAAAGAAATCATGAGCTTCATCTGCATCCAACTCACCCCTATTTGCAGTAATTTTTTCCACACAGCCATACCTACAAAAGATCTCTTCTAAGATAAAAGTACACACAACATTTGTTGTCTTAGTACGTAAAGCTCTCCCTTCTACTTGATTAGTCAAGTCTTCACGAGCAAGCACAAGATACCTCATTTGCCAAAGACCTATAGGCATTGTGACCAAATCCACCACCCACTTAAAATGAAGAGACAATGGATATGTGGGTTACAATCCATCCCGATGTCTCACAGATGAATACATTTGACATGTCGTACATGTTTCCACAAAGTGAGCAACATCCTTATACATACCCTGCCACCAATATCTTTCTTTGATATTTGCAAAAGTACCCCAAACACCTCTATGACCACCCCATAAGCTTTCATGAAATTCTTGCATAACATTTACTTGTGAAGCTCTATCACCCAAAACTCGCAATGGCATACCCTGTTTCTTTTTAGCATGTTTCCATAAGTATCCATCTTTTAAGAAAAATCCATAGGCTTTCCTCTTAATCTTTTTAAAGTCCTCATCTGACCATTCATCTCTCTTTGTTAATGTATTGAGGTATTGACTAATTCTCAGCCACTCTCTTGCATATTTGTCTTCCAGAAATACTTCTACATAAGATGCAAACATCTAAAGTGTCTTCTCTTTGTTGTCCAAGCTTCTGTTAATGTTGTAGCAACACCTTGCATTGCTAAATTCACTCTTGCAACATCATTTTCAACCACAAAAAAGTCATCTTCTTCCTCCTCATCCATCATCCCATCTTCATTCTCATAGCGTGCTCGAGATAACATGTCTACCATTGGGCACCCACTGGATTATCTCTTCCTGCAATATGCTGAAATTCAGGGTTCAAAGATTTAATGTATGCAATCCATCGGAGTATAGAAATGTTCGGGGTAGCACAACTAGTAATCATACCCAATACCGGTGAACAATCGGTCTCAACGACTACATGAGCACCCATAAAATACTCCTTATCACATTTAAGGGTTGTCACAATTCCCCATAATTCTCTTTTAACCTATGGATACCTTCTCTGTCGTTCAGGCAATACTTTAGCACCAAAGCGTATTGCATATCTTTGCCCTTCCTCATCATCTTGCCCAATTGCCCATCCAATCCCGATTGGGCTTGTATCCACAGTAATAATGATAGGCTTTCCATGTGAATAGTCAGCCTTTCTCAATGTAGGAGTAGATTTTAAGAGATGCTTCAATTTCTTCACTGCTTTCTGATGCTTCCTTTCCCAATGAAATCTTTGACCTTTCCTCAGAAGCTGATAAAAAGCATCGGTTACATGTGAAAAGTGAGGAATCTATATCAAATAGAACACACATGCACGCAATAATCTACACACCTCTGAAACATTCGTGCATACATCTTGCATTCTATCAATCCTATCTATTTTTGTTGGTGATGGTCTTTGCCCATAAGACCCACACATATGCCCAACAATCAAAACCTCTTTAGCTCCAAAGATAAACTTTTGTCTAGAAAGAGTTAAATGTACCTCTTCTCGACGTGTCAAAATCCTCTCACAATCCACAATATGGTCTGCAACAAATTGTTTGCATCCATGAGCATCCTTCTCTTCATTCTTTTCATCCATTGCACACCCTTTGATTGGAACATCATCCAAGACGGGCATAGTCAATTGTGGTATAAAATCTATGAGTACCCTATTCATAGCATTTTTCATGTGTGCCATTGAATTTGTTGCACCCTGTGGGAGAGTACATATTCAAACTAACCCCAAAGAAGTCTTCATGGTTGTGATATCCTTGCTTTCAATTGCAAGCTGAAATTGATTATACCCTGAGTAAAGATCACCCAAAGAATAGATCGCTCTGCCTACAAAAGCCTCTACAAATTCATCAACCATAGGACCTGCACCCACATTTCTTATGGTCACTTTATTGACCGGTTGCATGTCTTGGATAAATCTCAAAGCCCCATTCTTTTTGGGCACAGTAAACCAACGATTTGAGTACGCAACTGAAAAAGGCTCCAAGATCTTCATGCGAATCTTTAGGCAAGTAAGCTTTAGGCATTGGAATAGGCCTCAAGTTCCATGGTACATGTGGCACAGTAAATATGACCATAGGAGAGACAACATTTGGATCCACACAACCTATTTCTCTTGGCTGAAATGCAAATGCCTTTCCATGCCTAGCCAACATTCGCATAAAATAGTCTCTCTCAGTAGGCAACTTTCAATTCATGTAATGTTTCAAATGTAAACTGATGACCTATATCTTTAGGATCTCGTAAGCTTGGCTACCTTGACACTTTTTCATACAAACCCTCACTCTTTCGTGGAAGTGGCAAAGAAATTGGTTTCACCTTTTTGTCAATTGTCTTATACTTTTTCTCCACAAGTGCTTCAGCCCATTGTAATCCTTCCTCTGCTGACCAAACAATGCTATAACATCATACATATCCAAAGAACATACAGACAACACTCTATTTTCAGCCTCATTTTCTCCATGTATAGCTCCTGAAATTTCAGCCATAGTGTCACTAATATTCAGCCCATAAAAGATGCCTAAAATGCCTTCATTTTCAGCTAATAATCCCAATGGTCTCAGTTACTTAGTAGCTCGTTTCATAGATATGCATTCAGTCTTGCACATAGCTTCCATAGGCTTAAACCAACATGAATTGTTTGCTGTAAATTGAGAATAACCAATAGTAAATACATGCTTCATTCCATCAAGGGACGAGTACATCCTCTGAATAGCACTACTGTAGCCCCGAATAATAGTAGTGCTTAATGAAAATCCAGGTCTTTGAATTCCCTTGCATTTGGAGCCAAAGGAGACTCTTGAAGCGTATCCTGATTTCTAGGATGATTAACACAAACAGTAAGAAATTGGACCGCTTTCCTCCCATCCTTGCTTCTGACTCTTGCGTAAGTAGAACCATCATCAAGCACCTTTGTTTCCATACGCACTCCTGTAATATAGGGTTGTCCCAAAATCACAGCATATGAGGAATTATCTTGCACAAAGAAGTGTTGCTCTTCTTGTACATCACCGATTGTCACTTTTACATTAGGATATGCAGCATAGAGCTCTCCTGAAGATTTATTTGCAGCCCTCATATGCCAACCATGATTAGTGTCTACAGGCCATGCACCATTTTCATACAATCCACGTTCAATGACATTTATCTTAGACCCATGGTCAAGTAAAGCAACACAAGGAGTTTTACGTTCCCTTATTTTCACTACCGTTTCAATGGGTGGCTTTAGCCCAATGATTTTTTGTGTAGTGACTTCGAGGAATAAATCCTAGAGTCTCTTCCCCATATTGTTGCATCTGTCTTACTCCACCATGCATATTGCTATAAGACAATGCATTGTCAATGACTTTCTTATCTTTTCCACATGATGTTCATTGATTAGTAGCTTCCTATATAGATAATCTAGTACTTACTTCATGTTCATATTTAGCCTGAATACCCAACAAACCAGTTTTCTCTTCAAATTGCAGCAATGCACTAGTGGTATCACCAAGAAACTGACACTTTCTCTTAATTATGTCAATGATCTCATCATGAAATTTTTGCTTGGCGATGCTGAGCACCTCTCCCAAGGTGAATTCCATCCGACTATTTAAGATCCGTTCTTCAAGAACCTTCTTAAGGTGGCTATCTCAATGTTAGATTGCAACATATATCCTGGATGCTTGCCCTTCTTTTTTCCCTCTTATTTGTTATCTTGTTTTTGCTCTTGAAGGACCTCTTCCATAACATGCTTGGGAGGTGGTTGATTTGTAGATTTAGGCTGATCCACACTTTTTCTTGTCATTCTTTTAGATGTTCTTGCATTATCTTCATCTCTCTTTCTTTTTTCTTCCATAAGTACATTCGTGTTTTGTACCTTTGCTAAAGATGGATATGGATACACTGAATATGCATCTACCGATGATTCCCAACTAGTTATGCCACGAATGTCTTGCCCTGCACGAGACATTTCACTATCAGTAACCTTTCTCTTTTCAGCTGCATGTAAATCATGTGTCCATATTTTAGCCTTTGGACCAACCATCACTTGGTCATGTATTCTATTCAACTATAGACCAAAAGTAGAAGCATGTACCGCCACATAAGCATTTCGAACTGCTAAGTCTTCCAACAACTTCTGCATACCTCCCTTTTTGAAATTAAAAGTAGGAGGCAATCCCATTTCTTGTGCATGGATCTTGCCATCTTTCCAAAAGATGAGCTGTCATGCCAAGGCCTTTTGATAGGCAGCACAATCCTTTCTCATGCTGCAAACTATCACACCACATATATCTTTTTTTTGGCTTAGGGACTGCTGCCTGTCCCCTATCCTCTTGTCCTTTTTCATCCAATTTTGCAACCTTCAATTGAAGATACTACATCCCTTTGACCAATTCATCTAAGACATCTTCCCTAACAGAGGGAACAATAGCAGGTATAGCCATAGGGTTAGCCACAGAAGTAGGTGGCTTACTGGATACATCAACTGTCTTGCCCGTAACAGTGGACAAGCTAGAGACATGCAATCTTTCTCTTCTTCTATGCTTCTTCACAAGTGCAGTAACAGCTTCCTTGACATGTCTCCACTCTGTTTTCAGATCTGTAGCCTAATCCTCTAGCAAATCATCAAGCTTCTCTTGAAGCTCAGGATTAGCTGCCTATAGAAAAAATTCAATTTTGTGATTTGCAAGAGCTTGCTGTTCTGCAAGATCCAACTGCTCAAATTGACTTTCAAATCCTCTTAACAACTCTGTAGCCACAAGACACTTATTGGGTTGTAAAACCCAGACTTGCGCGTAATCAAATTGGTATCCTCAATGTAAAATTCTTCCATGAGTGTCTTCTTGAAAGCTACCCAGTCAACATCCTGCATGTATAATTCAGTAATACGTGCTTTCAGTTCACATACAGTAACATATACAAAATACCGGCTCCATGTGAGTTGAGCCACTCCAAAGAATTCCATCTTTTGAGCATAGGTATGTACATATGCAGATACATACTTGCCATTGAATAACTTCACCTCACGCTCAACTGCTTGCAAAGCATTCATCACAACACTTTTTTTTTAGCAGAAGCTTGCATCACCTGTTGTTGTTGTTGTACATGTATAAGCATATTCATATTTTGCACCAACTGTTGCAAAACATCACTGGAGATTGTGTTTGAAGGTTCTCCCATCTTGTTTTTCCTTCTTCTGACGACCTTTCACGTTGGGTTCACTAATGTCAGAGGGGTTTTTGTCGAAAGGTCGAATCCACTGGGGATCTGAGGTAGAAGGAAGTAGAGATAGGAGATGGAAGAGAAGTTAAAGAACACACAAGAGGTAAACACAATAATGACAAAGCACAATGAATCAAATCAATATGTATTAACAAAACCTGAAATCCTTTGTCCAGCACTACTCATAAGCACTCTCCAGGCATTAGATCTCCTGGAGTTCCCTCATAGAACAAAACGTGGATAAGAAATAATAGCTCATTCTCTGCCACTTGGAACCCAAATCTGATGTCTCCGTTGGCTCCAAAAGAAGGGGGTAAAACTCTAGGACACCTGACCATGGATCTCCCAGATCACTTCTTCTTCCTCTTCTAGTTCAAACTGCAGCTTTCAGCCTGTCAACAGCGATTGCGACGCGCACGATTTCGTCAATCTGTCTTTTTTATGAAAATCCCATAACTGGCTGAAAAAGCAACTTGCTTTTTTGCATGCCATCCTAACCTAGAAGCTTTTCCAACTTTTTGTATTTTTACAATAAATAATATAAAAAATAGAGTAAAATTATCCAAAAATCTAGTGTTTTTAAATAATCCATGCCATGGACACTAGCACTAATGACTCAGATCACATTGACTCTCTACATTAATAAGAAAGTCGGATGATAATGCATTCCAAGCTTTTTCACACTGTGTCCGCATAGCATCACGACACCGTTGTGCCAATTGAAATTGGGATACTCTTCTCCTTTTCCTTGTTGAAATTCATTCATCATCTTTAATGCTTGCTCATTAAGCAAATATTCTTCTTTGATGTCATGAATCCAATCCTTATGTACAATTGAAATTGAAGATAAAGAACATACCCACATATGTGATAAAGCATCCGCCACAACATTATCTTTTCCAGCCATGTAGGATATTTCAAAATCATAGCTTTGAAGAGTAGCTAGCCACCTCCTTTGTTTAGAGGACAAATTTGGTTGGGAAAGGAAGTATTTCAACACATGATGATCATTCTTCACCTTGAAATGACTGCCATATATATAGTGATGCCACTTTTTGATAACATGCAAAATTGCCAATAGACATGTAGTTGACGCTCCTTGTCATCAAGCTTGCAACTTTCACAAGCTATAACTCCATGGTCTTGATACAAAACAACCCCAATTCCTCTTCCACTAGCATCCGCATATATAATGAATTCCTTAGAGAAATCTGGGCATACAAGAATAGGTGCTGAAACTAATAGAGATTTTAGCTCATTGAAGCTCTTGTCGGCTATGGAGTCCCAAAAGAAAGCCTCTTTCTTCAAGCTATTGGTCAAAGAAGCTGCCATATGAGCATAATTTTTGATAAACCTCCTATAGAATGAAGATAATCCAAGGAAACCTCTTAAGAAAGTAGAATTTGTAGGAGTAGGCCACTCTTTGACACATTTCACATTGTTAGGATCCACACGAATGCCTTGCTCTCCCACAATGTGACCCACGTATTCCACTTCATCTTCCATGAAAGAACACTTTGACATTTTGGCAAAGAGTGTGTGTCTTTGTAATAATGTGTCAAAGACCTCTCGCACATGCATTAAATGCTCATCCTTGGATTTGCTATAAATGAGGATATCATCAAAGAATACAAGGACTGTTTTGAACAAGAAAGGCTGCAATATCTTATTCATGAATGCTTGAAAAGTAGCAGGTGCATTTGAAAGCCCAAATGGCATGACCAAGAAGTGGTATAACCCTCTTTCAGTCCTGAAGGCTGTTTTATACTCATCTACTTCCTTCATTCAAATTTGATGACAGCCCGAACGAAGATTAGTCTTGGTGAAGACCTTTGCATCTTTGAGCTCATCCAAGAGGTTATCAATGCAAGGAATCAGGTATCTATTCTTCACTGTGGACTTGTTAAGCTCCCTATAATCAATACACATGTGAAAAGATCCATCTTTTTTCTTAACCAAGAGCACAGGAGAGGCAAACGGAGTTTGACTAGGCTGAATTAAATCCATTTGCAGCAACTCTTTAACTTATCTTTTCACCTCTTTCTTTTCAAACTTTGACAAGTGATAGGGACATTTGTTGATGGGTTTTGTGTTGGGTGGCAAGTCAATAGGGTGGTCTACCTCTCTCTTTGGAGGCAAAGATGATGGTTGCTGAAATAAATCTTTGTATTCCTCCAATAGCTCTTCCATTCTCGGATCCTTTTGCTTTGAAGAAGATGATGGCTTAATTGATGACTGCTCTTCATCCACTTTTGCAAGCAAAAGAGTGATTATGCATGACCATGCATTGATTTCTTTACGCATCTTCTTCATAGAGATGAGTTCCATTTGCTTTTGACCAATACCCTTCCATATTATAGGCTGTCCATTCCATTGGAATTCCAATAGCATGTTTTGCAAGTCCAAAGAGAATTTTCCAATGGTTTTCAACCAATGACAATATCTATGGGACCCATTTCCAAAGTGATCAAGTCCACTTCCATAATACATGAAGGAGATAGAGTAATAGGAGTATGGAGGCATACTTCATTACTTGATTCATAAGCTCCATTAGCCACTTGAATCTTCAATGGCACTTGTATTTGTTGAGGAAACAATCTCAACCCATGCAAAGATTTGGTATTAATGAAGCTATCGGTGTTACCCATATCAATCAAAAGATGAACCATTCTTCCTTTGATCTGCCCCTCAAGTCTAAGGGTGTTTTCTCCTTTACAACCGGTCCATGCATCATGAGAGATTGTACATAAAGAACCATCCGGATCAAAAGAAAAATTGTCCACTGAAAGGGAAGAGGAACCCAAGAGAAAGAAGCTTGGTGGTGAGAGCTATGGTGGATGGAGAGTAAGAGCCAAAAGAGAGAGAGACTCGAAATTGGAACTCCAAGAACCACATTGTGTGGGGGGCCTTTCTTTATTCAAACTGTTACTAAAAGAATAAAGAATAAGTGACTGTAATGGGCACCCGCCACCTACAATGTGCAATGGTGGGTACTGTTAGTGTAGTAATATACAGGCGGCTAGGCGGAGGTGCCTTTACCCCCAACAACCTCCCACTTAAAGGCGAATCTGCCCCAGTGAGAGAGAAAAAAGAAAAGACAATACAACAGGATGAGGAAAAAGATGTCATCTCATCCAATGCCCATCAATCTCCTGAGGAAGGCAAAGCGCTCAGTAGTGAGGCTCTTCGTGAGCAAGTCTGCAAGATTCTACTGAGTCAGAATCTTGACAAGGTCAACAGACCTGCCCTCAACGACCTTGCAAATTAAGTGATACCTCACCTCAATATGTTTCGTCTTCACATGGAAGACCGGATTCTTTGCCAACTAAATGGCACTCATAGAATCCGAATGCAGTGTAGGCATAGCATCTGTCATACAAAGGTCTGCAATCAAACGGCCTAACCAGATAGCCTCCTTGCAAGCCTCTGTGGCTGCAATATACTCGGCCTCTATAGTATAGTAGAAAGGGTTGTACACTTCTGCACCCTGGACATCCAAGAGATACCCCCTCTAGCATAAGTGAACACATAGCCAGAAGTGGACTTCCTATCTACATGTTCTGCATAATCAGAGTCAATATACCCCACGATACCTATATCCTAGTTGCCATAACAAAGACACATATTTGTTGTGACCTTTAGGTACCTCATGATACCCTTCACGGCATCCCACTGTTTCTTGCCAGGTGTAGCCATATAACGTGCCACAACCCCAATTGCAAAAGCTATATCTGGACGGGTGGTTATCATGGCATACATAAGACTGCCCACGGTTGATGCATAGGGAATCTTGGCCATCTTGGCCCTTTGCTTATCTGTCTGTAGACAATCGGCCTGTGAAACCTTCACATGAGAAGGTAATGGACAGCCAATAGGGCTTAACATCCTGCATGCGGAAGTGCTTAAGGACTTTATGAATGTACTCCCTCTATGACAGATAGAGTAGTCCTTGAGATCTATGGCGCGTAATGCGCATACCAAGTATATGAAAGGCATGTCCTAGATCTTTCATCTCAAAGCTCTTCTTGAGCTGAGCCTTAAGAGCATCTAGCTCCTCATTAGCTGTCCCTGGTAAAAGCATGTCATCCATATAGAGTACCAAAATCAATAAGGAATCATCATGGGCTTTCTTCTGTACAATCACGGATCCATAGCACTGCAGTTGTAGCCCTATGACTGCATGAATGCATCAAACTTATGGTACCATTCCCTAAGTGCCTACTTCAAGCCATATAGACTCTTCTTTAGCTTGCATACTAGGTGTTCCTTGCCAGGGCCTACAAAGCCCTTAGGCTGCTCCATGTAAATCTCATCATGCAAGTCTCCATGTAAAAAAGCCATCTTGATATCCATCTGGTACAAGTTCAGGTCAAGCTGTGTAACGAAGGCCAAGACTAAGCGTAGGGTGGTCATCTTGACCACAGAAGAAAAGACTTTATCAAAATCAACACCATGCTCCTGCTTAAAACCCTTAGCAACCAATCGAGCCTTGTATGCCAGCTTGGGGTGTCGAGGGGTACTTTTGAGCTTGTACACCCACTTGCATGGCAAAGCCTTCTTACCCTGAGGCAAAGAAACCAAATCCCAAGTCTGATTCTTATGCGATGAGTCAAGCTCAAACTGCATAGCACTCTCCCAAGAGTGACAATCACCCCGGTGCAATGAGTCAAGCTCAAACTGCATAGCACTCTCCCAAGAGTGACAATCACCCTGGTGCATAGCCTCATCATAAGTGAGAGGCTCTCTTGCATCGATAACTAGTACATAATCCATAGAGGGCGTAAAACGGTCAGGAGGTCACCTATCTCTAGTAGAATGCCTCAATCCAAGCTTTGCTGCTTGACCGACATCCTGTCTAACATCAGCATGTCTAGCATCTGTGCCATGAGCATCAGGTGATGCTGCATGCTGTCTAGTTGGCCATGGAGCGGGCTCAATGGGAGCGGGTGGCTCCTCCTGAAAGATAACTCTACATACCTCAACCACTTTCTCACGCTGCATATGCATTTTGTCCTCATGAAAGATGACATCATCTGCAGATCACTTTCCGTGCCTATGGATCCCATAGATGGTAACCCATCTCTCCTACATCTCCATAGCCAATGAAAATGCATTTGACACTCTTAGGATCCAGCTTATTGCGTTTGTCCTTGGGCACATGGTAGAATGCCTCACATCCAAAGACACGCAAATGATTATAAGAGGGTGGCTTGCCTGCCCATACCTCCTCTGGAACCTGAAAGTCAATGCCACTACTAGGTGACCTGTTAATGAGATGCACTGCGGTAGTAACTACCTCATCCCAAAAGTGTTGTGGTAAGCCAGTCTGGCTAAGCATGCTACGGATCCTTTCCTGAATGGTCCTATTAATGCGCTGAACCATACCATTCTGGGGAGGGGTGTAAGGGGCAGTCAACTAATGCTTAATATCCCACTCATCACAAAACTGCTCAAAAGCACGTGATAGATACTCATCCCTATTATCTGATCTTAGGCATTTCAACCTATTCCCAGACTGGTTCTCTACTAATGCAAGCCAACACCGAAATGTATCTAAGACATCGGATTTTCACTTTATGGGATAAGTCCAAACCTTTTGTGAGTAATCATCTATGAAAGTAACAAAGTACTTTGCCTCACCAAGTAATTGACAGGTCATGGACCCACATACATCTGAGTGCACAAGAGCCAAGGGCTCACTCATGCGTTTCTTACCAGACTTTTTATGCATATTTCTAGTATACCTACCATACAAACAATGATCACAAGAATCAAAATGCAAAGAGTCAAAAGGCAGAAGATATTGCAAAGCATGGAGCATTTTCATTCCTTTAAGAGACATATACCCCAAACAAGTATGCCAAAGGGATACATGGGGAATAGAACCCACAGACAAAACATGATCCAATGTAGCTCCAGATACAAGTAAGGGATAGAGGTTGCCAAACTTGGCACCTCTTGCAAGCACAAGCTTGTAACGAGTAATCTTCCATGGAGAGTCTCTAAAAGACAGAAAATACCCTTCATCATCAAGCTGTCTAGCTGACATAAAGCTGTGAGTCAATGCAGGTACATGGCATACATCATGCAAAACAAAAGAACCGCTAGAAGGAAATTGCAGACTAATATCTCCAATGCCCAAAATGTCAAGAGACTTGTCATCACCAAGACGCACAGAAGTAGACATGATATGATAGGTATGAAACCAATATCTACAGGGTGTCACATGAAAGGACGCACCCAAATCCAAGAGCCAGCACTGCACATATATAGAATGTATATCAGAAGCTTGTAAGGCATCGCATGAAGAAGCTGCAAGTATGTAATCATCATTTGAATCAGTGGCTTGCATGACATTAACCTCTTCTATCTTCACACTGGACTTTGTAGGTACAATACTGCGCTCAGAAGACTTTTCATGTACTTTTTCTTTTCCCTTTTCCTTTCGCTTATCATCACACATTTTATGGCACTACAGCCTAATATGTCATGCTTTTCCACAATAATGACATGTAAGATCAGACTTCCGTCCACGAGACTTACTACGACCATGTGACATGTACTTGGACTTTTGAGAGTCCTTGCCCTTATGATCATTATCATGCCTGCCATGTTTGCCACCTCTAACGGTCAATGCATGTGAAGAATGGGAAGCATCATTGTTTCTCTTGTTGATTTCCTCAGTCAATAAAGCACTCTCAACATCTTTGATGTTCAGCCCATCAAGCTTGTTCATGTATATGGTAGTACGGAATACATCCCATGACTGAGGCAAGGTGCCAAGCATAAACAACGGGTGCAAGTTGTCTTTGAACTCAATACCTTGTGATAACAGACTCTTCATGATAGCATGAAACTGACTAAAATGAGATGAAAGGGAGGTCCCCTCCTTCATGCGAAGGTCCATTAACTGCTTTAGCCAATATATCTATGACGCAGGACTCTGCTGCGCATAAAGCTCCTGAATCTTCTCCCATAAATCCCATGCACTCTAATTTTCATCTTCAACAACATTATGATGAACCTCTTTTGAGAGTGACAAAATACTGGTAGACTTGCATAGCTCATCAACTTCCATCCAAACATCATCATCCATATCCTCAGGTTTGACACCCTTGAAATATAAGGGTTTAATCTGTAACTTTTGAACCAAAACTTGCCATATTTGGGACTTCCAATACCCGTAGTTAGTACCATCCAACATGGCAATGTTAAAGAGAGTTGTGTCTTTCAGATGACCAGCCATACTGTCCCAAATCAAAGCAAAAAAGTAAAATTACAGGTTGTTGTAATTGTGGGAGCTTTCGCTCAACCGGCAAGACCCACGGACCGCTTATTGTTTCAAGCATTTCAAGCATTTCAAGCAAGCTCTAATGGCTCTCTCTCACCTAGCTGATGTGCCATCGATCCTACGAGTGTAGTGAGCTTACCTTGATGCTGATATGAGTTGCCTTCTCTCTCCCACACATCGGTAGCTCCACGATCTCAGATGCTAGCTCAAGCATCCTCAATCCTCCTCCATCTCCAAGCTCCATCCACCATAGCCGCGCGCGCAAGAGAAGAGAGGAGAAGAGAAGAGAAGAAGAGAAGAGGAGATGGTGAAGAGCTTCACCCTCTTGATTCCTCACTCCCACACACTCTTTCTCTCACTCTCTCACACTCCCTCTCTCAAGAGCACACACAAGCAAGGAGAAGAGAAGAGAAGAAGAAGGGAGCTCTTGTTAGCCACACACCAAAGAATGAGCTTCCATTCACTTTTTGAACTTTATATACAAGCGTGTCTTTGCTCTTTTTCCATCCTTTTTCCGCTTTTTCATTCATTTTTTCGCCTTCTTGGAACATTACCCCCCTTCGAGATGGGTGCCAGTCCCATGGCACTCTTGGCTGTGATTGGGGTTTAATAGGTAGTTGGCGAAGTAGTTGTGTGAGGGCAGGGCCACATGTAAACTCGGGTGCTCATGGAAGCTTGGTAATGAGGTTTGTTGGAGAAGCCAAATGGATAGCAAGTGGATGATGGGGGCCTTCAAAGTCAGTGGTTTGTCATCTTTATGATACATGGAAGGAAAAGGTGTGGTGCTCTACCTAAGGGGGGTGTCTACCTTATTGTGTAGTGTATTGTGCTCGTGCTAGTGGAATGGGGAGTTGGGTCTAACCACAGGCTAGCTTGGGTGATGTCCCACACTTCAAGATTCCATTTGCGCAAAGGGAGATGCAGTGCAAGTAGCTTAGGGTGATAGGTTTAACCATAGGCGAGTGTTACCTCCCTAGGTATGTCTTGCCCTTGATGGGCCCTAAGCGTGAAGTGGGAGAGCAAAAAGGGGTTAGGGGTTAGGGGCGGAGCCAGCCGACCGAAGCCACCAGGTACGCCTAACTTGAGGACCCCTAGGTGCAGTGATCGTACTTTATGTGGTGCTAAGTGCTTATGCAAGTGAGTTGCTTTGTCCATTCCGTGTGTAATGTTCTTTTTGCTTTTTCTTTCATGCTATTTCTCTTCTCTTTATATCTTGAGATGATGGGGCTAGTCATTCACTAGAGGCTGACGCTCTCTCTGAACTTCATGAGTTGGTTTCTTCTGAGTTGGAGCTCCTAGAGCTCCGCTCTTTTAGCTAATCATCAACTATGATGGCTTCCTCAAAAAGCCTAGCTAGCACGTCTCGCTGCAAGCTCGAGTTGCTTGCCAAAGCCTTATACAGTTCCTCGCTTCGAATTCCACTGATGAATATAGTCGAAACTGCTCTTTCAGTCGGTCATTCGCCCATAGAGATTCTCTTGAAGAGACTCGTCACGTGGATTACGTAATCGCGAATGTCCTCCTTCTCTTTCTGCTTGACATTCATCAGTCGTACTAGCAGATTGTCAGAGTATCTAGGCTCGAAAAATCTCTTGATGAAGAGATTCCTGAGGCCATTGAAATTGGCTCGCTCTGCGGCATCTAAGCTTGTATACCAAGTCCTACCCTTGTCACCTAAGTAGAGCCCAAACATTTGAGAGCGCTAAGGCTATTGGCTTCGCAGACTTACTCGAGTTGCTCTACAAAGTTGTATGGATCATCATGGGGTTGGTACTTGTCGAGCTGCTTTGCGACTATTGGGATTTTAGACTGGATCTTAGAGCCTTGCGTTGCTCCTAATCCTGCCAGTAGTGATGTTGCCAATGCTGCGGCACTTTGCTCTGTTGCAGTGTTGTCTAGTAGTCACTTCATGAGAAGCTCACTCAGCGTTAAGTCCCCTTCTATGGCCCTCTCATCGATTTCTACCGGCTAAGTTCAGCACCCGCTGCACCTCACGCAACTCCATGCTTTGCCTTTGGCTCCTAGCCTGCTAGTCTCTATTGTATTTGACTATGCTTTGCAATGCCTTGTGGGCTAGCTTTCTCTCTTCTTCTAAGTCTGCGATGATAGCATTTGCTGTCTTGCCGCGGTGCTCATACCGGGCATGCACATCGTAGCTATTGACCAGCTGATGAATGGCCTTTGGGAAGACACCTTAGTTGAGTTCGTCATTAGACCTTCGGTCTGAGCTTTCTTATGCCATAGTCGAGTTCTCGTGCTCCACCAAGCTATCGATCAAGTTGAGTAGGTTTGTCAAATCCACTTCGTTGGCGCCACTTGCTTGGTCCTATTTCGTGTGTTGATGGTTTGTCTATGTCTTTGGGTCCTCTCCTATTGGTGGGTTCCTTGAGTGGTTTATCTGAGTGAGTTCCTTCACTTGTTAAATACAACCCTCAATTTATCTCCACTCAGTGTGTGTGTTCTTTTCAGTGCACTTGTGCTTAATCAGGCTTTTAGTTTTCCTTAAGTGTACTTCAAGTGCGGAAATTCAAGGTGAGTGCGACAACCAATCTCTAAGCATCTTATGCACTCTCACTTCTCTTGGGCCTGATAGGCTTTGTTGATCAATTCTCTAGCCATCTTGATAGGGTTTAGAGTTTTTCTATTACGTTGCCTTGCTCTTTTTTTTGGTCCAATCGGGGTTTTATGGCTCAGTGGGTTGCCTCTAGGTCTCTAGGTCTCATGACAGCCCACTCAAGCTGCTAAGCGGCTACGCCTTACGATTTTGTCTATTCCGTGCGCCAGAATCAAGTTCTGAGTGTCAGGAGGACCTACGACAGTTTACGCTACTGAGCCCTAGCCGGGTTAGGTCAAACTTCTAAAAGTTTGAGACAAATTCACACTTGGCCCAACTGGTTCGAATTGTAAGGGTCGAGTGGGTGACTCGGACGGGCCGAATCATACTGGTCCGAAGACCAAACATTTCACGGGCCGAGGGCCGAATTGGTAAATGGGGCCGAGTGGACTTTGGACCGAGGGCTGATTAGGGTTTTTGGGCCGAGTTAGTCAAATGGTAAGGGCCGAGGGCCGAGTCTGGGACTCGGCCCAAAAATGGCCGCTCAGACGAGCTGAATGTGGCGCGACAAATGCCGTGCGTCGACGATTTCAATCAAATCTCACGATTTATACAATCACTCCAAGCACAAACTTCCAGATCCTAACTAAGGTGCCAAGGGAAGTGATTGGTATACCTGAGGTGAGCGGTAGGCTCTCGAATGATGAGATCAAATCGAATCTTTGCGGGGGCTCTCTCTCTCTCTCTCTCTCACTGTAATGGTTGCAAACAAGCTCTCCCTTGGCCTCTTGGCTCTTAAACCCCCTCCCGGGTAAGGTTTTGATGCTCCCAATCACTCACTTGCCGACATTAAGCATTCCAAGCAAGCTTTTTGCCATTTTTTGCATGATTTATGCCATGTATTCCCATGTTTTGCAACGATAAACCCTACCCTTTCTTGATTCGATTTCCTAATCCTATCCTACGCTAAATGCAATAAGAATCAAAAGCAACAAACCAAAATGATTTCTCCATGTTTTCCAATCATCAAACTAACTAACTAACCCAAAATACTTACTTGTTTCGAAAATCAAAACACCCAAACTTCCTACCTATCTCAAGCTCCGTTTCGGGGATGAATCCCTTACTTCGATGCTCGATATGAGGCGCGCAAGCACTCAAGATTGAATCCGTTGGTCCCGACAACGGAACCAAAATGTGGGAGCTTTCGCTCAACCGCCAAGACCCACGGACCAGTTATTATTTCAAGTGTTTCAAGCGAGCTCTAATGGCTATCTCTCACCTAGCCGATGCGTCGTCGATCCTAAGAGTGTAGTGAGCTTACCTTGATGCCGATATGAGTTGCATTCTCTCTCGCACACACCGGTAACTCCACGATCCTAGATGCTAGCTCAAGCATCCTCAAGTCTCCTCCATCTCCAAGCTCCATCCACCATAGCCGCACGCGCAAGAGAAGAGAAGAGAAGAAGAAAAGAGGAGATGGTGAAGAGCTTCACCCTCTTGATCCCTCACTCCCACACACTCACTCTCTCACACTCTCACACTCCCTCTATCAAGAGCACACACAAGCAAGGAGAAGAGAAGAGAAGAAGAAGGGAGCTCTTGTTAGCCACACACCAAAGAATGAGCTTCTATTCACTTTTTGAACTTTATATACAAGCCCTAAAATCCCATGGGCACCCATCCCCTTTTTTTACATGGCCAGCCATTGTGGCAAGGTCCTTTCTCTATTTTCCTCTTCTAGCCTTATGCCTCTAGCCTACACCTGTCTAGTACTTTACAATTGGCACATGAGGGAGCCTGGCGCTCTTTTACACGAGTTTTTTAAGTTTTTTGAGGCGCCTTTCATTTAAAATTACGTGTTTGGCCCCATCTTAGCTTTAGAGGCCGCATGCATGTCTTTGCTCTTTTTCCATTCTCTTCTCGCTTTTTCATTCATTTTTATGCCTTCTTGACTTGGGGTTAACAGTAACTAACAAAAATGTACTAAAACCATGGCTAAAACTGGTTGAAAGAGTGGATTTCACCAAGAGAAGCACTTGTCCACCAAATATGACCAAGATAACATCAAATAGTAAGCATTACCCTCATAGAAGTACTCAAAATCTGTAGATTTTAGCTTGCTATAATAAATGACAACAGTATGTAAAATTGTCCCAAAAAAAGCAATCACTGATACATATGTCATTGCAACTACCAGGTACCAAAATACATCCAACAATGAGTGCCTAGGGGCAAGAAGGTACCATGAACTGTCAAACCAATCATCTGTCAAGCAAGAGATATCTCATAGGTCTAAAAGTCATGCATGTAATGGGTCTCGAGGTAAGACAAGAGAGCAAGTACAAGCATAACTGATAGATCAAGAAGCTCAATACATAACCATCCAAGATGCATACAAAACTGACAAACCTGTGATAGAGATAGGTGTCAGTCCCAATAGGTGTATCAAATCAACCCACTACAGACGAATTGCAGACATAAAGCTCTCAAGAGAGCAAATGCATGTAACTGTCCCACAAGCTCAAGCTCAAGTGTAAATAAGACTTTGTGTACATTCGAATATACCAAGAGGCTCCCACTAGAAGTGAAGTCAGATGCAAAGAGAGCAAGCAACACTCTAATACATCGAATACATAGCATCAGACATGCCAAATCCCAGTAGGGTACATCCAGAGCATGTATCCCAAGCTATCTCAGACCCGTAAAGCATAAGCCTAAAAGCATTCAAAGAGCATGTAATTGAGAACCAAATGTAATGCCTAGTAGATTCAAAATGCCCAAATACATCTGAAGATGAAGCTACAAGTAACTGTCAAGCATGGGCAAACCAAGTGGTATCCATATCTGACCAAAGCATAAATGCAAGAAGCCTAAATGTCAAGTAGTGGCCATAGGCATAAACCGGTCCAAAGCATGCCAACTGAAGCCAAATGCTAGTGATGACAACCAAGGTGTAGGCTATTCCAAGTTCAAAAGCATTCCGGAACCAAGAAGAAGCATTTGACAACCTCCAAATACATTGGTATGATTATTCAAACCTTCAATAAGCACCCCTTATCCATGAACCAATACATACACCAAGTAAATGAGCTTCAGCCCACTGTATTACACCAAAAAAATTATTGTTAAATGAAGCTCAAAAGGTGCTCAAATCTGCTCCAAATGAGTCCCAAAGCATAGACATAGCATCCCATAACATCCGAGCATCACCAGGCATCAATAGGCATTAAACGGGCAATGCCAAGAAGCATCAAACAGTAAATGTCAAGTGTTGTCCTGTTTTGACAGTCCTGGGACTATGTATACAACAAAGGGCTGAAGGGGGAAGCACTTGAATCGATCACCAGGAGCCAAGCACTAATGCCGGGGAGTCCAACAATGCTCAGGAAGGTTGCCAAGAGTGCCAGGAAGCTGAGGAAGAGCTGGGAAATGTCAGGAGCAGGTCAGCCGAGCCCCCTAAAAATGTGCCAAAAATTGTGTTGGCTATTCCTGGGGGCTAGGGGGTCTTCAATAGGCCTCGGGGGCACTTGGAAATGTCGAGGGGGCTCCAATGCAGATTGGGAATATGGGGGATTTACTAGTAGTAATAAGGAGATGCCACCTGTGTGCAAGAAATACATGAAAATACCCCTTATCTACCCCCTATTTATGGGACCTTAACTTATAAAATGTATCTTCCTTTCCTTAAATAACCCCCTCCCTTACACTCATGTGGTACCATACGATAAACCCTAGTGGACCCCTCGAGCCCGAGAAGAAGCCGATGAAGGTCTGGAAGCTCGGGGAGGAGGTGGGAGATCAAAACATACCTGCAAATGAAGGTGCCATGATTGCCATTGAAGCTCGGGTTGAAGCTCTTCTAATCTGGGCTGAAAAGAATGCTGGGTAAGGCCTTTGCTCTGATACCAGTTGAAAGGGAAGAGGAACCTAGGAGGAAGAAGCTTGGTGGTGAGAGTTATGGCCCATGGAGAGCAAGAGCCAAGAGAGAGAGAGACTCGAAAGTGGGAACTCCAACAACCACAATGTGTGGCCGAGCCTTCCTTTATTCAAACTGTCACTAAAAGAATAAAGAATAAGTGACTATGACTGGTACCGCCACCTGCAATGTGCAATGGTGGGTACTGTCAGTATAGTAATACACAGGCGGCTAGGCGGAGGTGCCTTTACCCTCAACATCCTCGTCATGCATTTCTTCATCCATAGGGTTTGCTTCCACATGAAATACATTCCCATCTTCACTTTCATCCTCATCCGACTCATCAATGATGACAAAGTTAAGCTTGCTATTTTTGGATTTGCATTTCAGCCTATGGTCTTGTGTCCACTTTTCTCCGCACTTGAAACATAACCCTTTGGCCCTCATGTCTCTAATTTGTTCATTTTAAAGAACTTTGCTATAAGTGCTATTTTGAAATCCCTTTTGTGCATTTTCAGCCCTTGCAAAGCTTTGTTTTACTTTAGTCATTGGTCTATAACCATTTCCTCCACTTGGTTTTGATCCATAGATAATTGGATATGTAGGCAACTTGCTGTAATTACTGCTGTACGTACTAGTTCCCTTGCCTTCTTGCCTATAAACATCCCTTTGCTGGTTGAAATGTGCTCCAACCCTTGAAGGATGATTAGGTAATGAATACCCTGCACTTTTTTGGCTGAACCCCCATTGATTCTCTTCTATATTTTTGCCCATACCTTTCAGCATATAAAATGGCTTCATGAATTGTCTTGGGCTGCATTGCATCTACTTCCGAAGAGAGGGCTGAATCTAAACCAAAGATGTATTTGTTTAACTTGGCCAAATCATCAATCCCTTAAATGTACATAGAAAGATTAAGGAATATATTAGAGTAATCATGAATAGACATGCCCCTTTGTGGAAGACCATACCATCTTCTTTGCAATCTTTCGTTCTCCATTGGAGAGACAAACACTTCCAACATTGCCTTCTTAGAATCCTCCCAAGAAGCAAAATTGTGACCAACTCTTTGCATATATCTCCACCATGTATGCACATAGCCTTCAAGATGGAGTGCCACAAAATATATCTTGGCTTCATCATGGTGAGGAAAAAGTGTGAAGTACATCTCTAATTTGTTTACCCATTCTTCCCACTCCATTGGAGATGCATTATCCCTTTGAAGTTGGAAATGGTAATCTTTTCTTTTCTACTCCCTTTCATTATAGGTTGGCTGGAAATTGTTGGAGTGCTACCCAAGAGATGATTGTCTCCAAGAATCTCTATTCATTAAATCTCTTCCAAAAGAGTTTGGTCTAGAAGTATTACCACCATGATTCGATTGTCCCAATCCAAAAGAATGATGTTGTCCATTTGTGGGCTGACCATGAAATGACTTGTTTTTGTTGGTGATATCATGAAATGACCTTCTTTCATCAAGTCTTCCACTCTTATCATGAAAATCCAATTCTTTTTGCTTAATGGTAGATTGAGGAGGAAAATATTTGTAGAAGGGGTCACATCCATGAAACTCCTCATTCTCTTCTTCTCTTAAGTCCTACTCTTCTTCATAAGCAACCTCACGTCTTGAATTGAATTGAGGACGGGTATGATGCTTTGATGACATTGGTGGCTAATAATGAGCACTCTTCAATGTTGATGGCTCTCCCTTCTCAAAGTTTGACATTATAGACTGATCAATCCCCTTTCCTTTCATATTGGAGGGTTGGGTTGAAGCATTTTCAATATGTGAAGTGGGTACATTTGGTGGGAAATATGTGGTTTGAGTCTTCAAGTCCTTGATAGCTGCTACTACATCTTCAAATCCACTCTTCATAAACTTGACCAGCTGAAGTCCTTCATCCACTTTGTTGGATGTGTTCTCAACCTTTTCCAAGGATTTGGATAGTTGCTCATAATGATCATGTATCCCAATGTTCAGCATACGCATCTCTTTTGAAAGCATAGAGTCTTCAAAAGGTTCATGAGACAAGGGATTTCCATCATTACCCATTCATGCACTATGAGCATTACCAATGCTTACAATATCATCTTGTTGGTCATGATTGAGGGCTTCATTAGTGTTGTTTTGATCATTGATATATTCTCTGATGTTTTCTTGAATGGTCTCCATGACTTGATCTTTTGTTTTGTTTTTGGCCATTATGGATAGGTGTTATCAAAATGACTTGGGGAAGAAAAATGTCAATAACTTGCTTAGTATTACACCAATGCCAATGGTTTCTTGATCCAAAGGAAGCTTATATTGTAGGGATACTCAAATTTAGCAAGATCTCAGCTTGCAATAGGGTATATGGGTGAAATGAACTCAAACAGTGCAGCCTTGTCAGCCTGTCTAGGTGCAGTTCTACTAGATCCCTTGTCAAAAAATTTGCTATAACTTTTGCTCCCAGAGTCTGATTACTGAAATTTTTGATTCAAATCGAAGCTTGATATCCCCCTCTTCAAATCTAGCTATCAAGCTCCCAAATTAGATCATGATAGAAATTCCTGTAATAGAAATTATGAACCTATCCTGTGAATTCTTGCAACCTGTAAACACCCTGTGAAAACCCAGTTTCACCCTAAAATGGGTCCTGTAGTACTTGTAGATCCTCAAAACAACTAATAGATTAGTGATGGGTTGTAGGGCACATGTAGGTATCTAGGAAATACTTTCAATTGATAGGTACTTGTTGGAAAGACTTGTATATCTGTTCAAGGATGTCACAAACTACCATGTTTGGTACCACTAGTCTTCAAATATTCATCCACTCTTTCCCAAATGGTCTTCCGTGGTCCAGCACCTATGGTGGTGAGGGATAAAATGGCAAGATGGGCACCTAAATAGGCTTTGAAACTCCGAAAGGTGTGCAAAGTTCCTTCCAGGGCAGGTTGTGCACCCCTACAGAGTCTTAAATAGCAAGGGAGGGTCACCTCTCTTTTGTCTTGCTATCTCGTCCAGCTTTCAACCTTTTTCCTCGGTCAAAATATACATGGCAAGGCGAGTTTTCTAACAATCAATGTGTGATATGCATGGCTTAATCAAAATTTTGCCATTTTATGATATGCAATAACGGAAATGGAATAGGGCTGGAATTGAAATAGGGATAGGTAAGGAATACTTACAGCAGTGACTCACTGCTTTACAATTTTATTCCACTTACCACTTGATTCTACTCTCAGCCATATTGCATTTGAAAGGTGAGAAGGATCAAAGCTTGCACAGAGCTATGGCGGGAGAGCAAGAGCAAGAAAGAGAGAGACAAGAAATGGGAACTCCAACAGTCACAATGTGTGACCGGGCCTTCCTTTATTTACTAGTCACTAAAATGAATGTAAAGAATAAAGTGACGTGACGGGCGCCCGCCACCTGCAGTGTGCAGTGGCGGGTACTATCAGTGTAATAATACACGGGGCGGCACGGCGGAGGCGCCTTTACCCCAACAACCTCCCACTTAAAGGCGAATCTGCCCCAGTGAGAGAGAAAAGGAAAGAAAAAGATAGTACAACTGTACATAGGTACAAGGGATGAGGAAAGGCAACATCTCATCCAATGCCCATCAATCGCCTGAGGAAGGCAAAGCGCTCAGTAGTGAGGCTTTTCGTGAGCAGATCTGCAGGATTCTCGTCAGTGGAGATCTTGACAAGGTCAACAGACTTGTCGTCCACGACACCACGCATGAAGTGATACCTCACCTCAATGTGTTTCGTCTTCGCATGGAAGACCGGATTCTTAGCCAACTGAATGGTACGCATAGAATCTGAATGTAGTGTAGGTATAGCATCAATCCCAAAGTCAGCAACTAGACGGCCTAGCCATATGGCCTCCTTGCAAGCCTCAGTGGCTGCAACATACTCGGCCTCAGTGGTAGACAAAGCCGTACACTTCTGAACCCAGGACATCCAAGAGACAGCACCTCCAGCATAGGTGAATACATAGCCAGAAGTGGACTTCCTACTATCTGCATGTCCTGCATAATCGGAGTTAGTGTACCCCACGGCCCCTGTATTCTGGCTGCCATAGCAAATACACATATCTGTTGTGCCCTTCAGGTACCGCATGATACCCTTCATGGCATCCCAATGTTTCCTGCCAGGTGTAGCCATATAGCGTGCCACAACACCAACTACAAAGGCAATATCTGGACAAGTGGTTATCATGGCATACATCAAACTGCCCACGGTTGAAGCATAAGGGATCTGGGCCATCTCGGCCCTCTGCTCATCTGTCTGCGGACAATCGGCCTGTGATATCTTCACATAAGAAGGCAATGGACATCCAATAGGCTTTACGTCCTGCATGCGGAAGCGCTCAAGGACTTTATGAATATACTCCCTCTGTGACAAGTAGAGGAGTCCCTGATGCCTGTCGCGTCTAATGCGCATACCAAGGATGTGGGAGGCCTGTCCCAAATCCTTCATCTCAAAGCTCTTCTTCAGCTGAGATTTAAGAGCATATAGCTCATCATGAGCTTTCCCTGCTATCAGCATATCATCCACATAGAGTACCAAAATAAGCAATGAACCATCACAGGCTTTCTTCATGTAAAGACACAAATCCATAGCACTCCTGCTGTAGCCCTGTGACTGCATAAAGGCATCAAACTTATGATACCATTCCCTAGGTGCCTGCTTCAAGCCATAAAGACTTTTCTTCAACTTGCACACTAGGTGCTCCCTGCCAGATTCTGCAAAGCCCTTAGGCTGCTCCATATAGATCTCATCATGCAAGTCCCCATCTAAGATAGCTGTCTTGACATCCATCTAATATAGATCTAAGTCAAGTTGAGCAACCAAAGCCAAGATCAAGCGCAGGGTGGTCATCTTAACCACATGAGAAAAGACTTCATCAAAGTCTACACTATGCTCCTGCTTGAAATCCTTTGCTACCAGTCTAGCCTTGTATGCCAGCTTGGGGTGTCCAGGGGTACTTTTCAGCTTGTACACCCACTTGCATGGCAAAGCCTTCTTGCCCTTAGGCAAGGCAACCAAATCCCAAGTCTCATTCTTATGCAAGGAGTCGATCTCAGACTGCATAGCTCTCCCAGGAGTGACTATCACCCCTGTGCATAGCCTCATCATAAGTGAATGGCTCTCCTGCATCTGTAACCAAAACATAATGCATAGAGGGCTGAAATCTATCAGGTGGACATTTGTCTCTAGTAGATCGTCTCACTGCAGGCTCTGTTGCCTGCCCAGTTGCTTGGCCAACACCCTGACCATGAGTATTTGCTGCAGCTATAGGCTGTCCAACTGGCTATGCAAGAGCTCTAGGCTCCTCTTGAAAGATCACTCTACGGATCTCAACCATCTTCTCAGGCTGCCTGTGCATCTTGTCTTCATGGAAGACTACATCATGGCTGCGTACTATTTTCCGCGCCTACGGATCCCATAGGCAATAGCCCATCTCTCCTGAATCACCATAACCAAGAAAGATGCATTTAATGCTCTTTGGATTCAACTTACTCCTCTTGTCCTTGGGCACATGGTAGAATGCCTCACATCCAAAGACATGGAGATGCGCATAAGAGGGTGGCTTACTAGCCCAAACTTCCTCTGCAACCTGGAAATTTAATCCACTTGAAGGCGATCGATTTATGACATGCACTGCCGTACTAACTACCTCAACCCAAAAGCTCTGTGGTAGGCCTTCATGGCTAAGCATAGAGCGGACACGCTCCTGAATAGTCATGTTCATGTGCTCAGCCAAACCATTCTGGGGTGGGGTGTAAGGGGCAGTCAACTGACGCTTAATACCCCTATCATCACAAAACTGCTCAAAAGCACGTGAGACGTATTCTGCCCCATTGTCAGTCCTAAGGCATTTCAGCCTATACCTAGTCTGGTTCTCAACAAGAGCAAGCCAATGCTGAAAGACTGCCAAGACATCGAACTTTTGCTTTATGGGATAAGCCCACACTTTCCTAGAAAAATCATCAATGAAGGTAACAAAGTACTTCGCGCCACCCATAGACATACACGGCATGGGCCCACAAACATCTGAATGCACCAAAGCCAAGGGCTCACTCATGCATGGCCTACCCGATTTCTTATGCGTAGACCTATTCTGCTTACCATAAAGACAATGATCACACGAGTCAAAACATGCATAGTCCAAAGGCGGAAGATACTGCAAACCAGATAACATTTTCATTCCCTTCAAAGACATATGCCCCAAACGGGCATGCCAAAGTGATACATGTGGGATAGAGCCCACTATCAAAACATGGTCTACAGAAGACCTAGATACAATAAGAGGATAGAGGCTGCCAGCCTTGGCGCCTCTAGCAAACACAAGTCTGCCTCTGGTAATCTTCCAGGCAGAATTCCCAAAACAGACATGAAACCCTGCATCATCCAACTGTCCTGCAGACATAAGATTGCGCATAAGCGCAGGTACATGACGTACATCCCTGAGCAAAAAGGAACTGCCAGTGAAAAACTGCAACTAAATATCTCCACAGCCCACAATATCAAGAGACCTATCATCTCCAAGTCTGACTGATTCAGATACAGTATGGTAAGAGTGAAACCACTCACGGTAAGGCGTCACATGGAAGAACGCACCTGAATCCAATAATCAGCACTGTGCATACATACTAGGTGTCTCAGTCAAGTGTGAGGCATCAAAAGAACTAGCTGCAAGTATGAACTCATCACCACCATCAGAATCCTCGATCTGCGTGACATTAATTTACTCAATCTTGACGCTGGACTTCGCAAGTACTATGCTGCGATCAGAGGACTTCTCCTGCACTTTCTCTTTCCCCTTATCCTTGTGCTTCTCATTGCGCAAATCATGACACTGTGGTCTGATATGGCCCTTTTTCCCACAATGATGGCAAGTGACATGAGCATTGTGTCCACGCGACTTACTACGCGACTTTCCACGAGATTTAGACCGACCCTTCTGCGAGTCACCGCCATGGCCATGACCACGATCATTCCTATCATTCCTGCCTCTAACTGTCAAAGCATGTGAAACATGAGAGGCATCCAAGTTTTTGCGATTAACCTTTTCCTGCAGAAGAGCACTCTCAACATCATTCAGTTTCGAAGTAGCACTAGAGGCACATAGGGCAGTGCGGAATACATCCCATGACTCATTCAGAGTCCCAAGCAAGAAAAGAGGAGTTACTTCCTCTCCAAAGGTGATATCTTGCGAAGTCATGTTCTTCAGTATAGCATGGAACTGGCTCAAGTGAGCAGACATAGTCGCATTATCCTTCATGCGCAGATCCATAAGATGCTTCAACTAGTACATCTGACTCGCCGGACTTTTCTTATCATAAAGATTCTTGATCTTATTCCATAGATCCCATGCACTCTGTGCTTCCTCAAATACATTATAATGTACATGTTCAGTGAGATACAATACAATCGTGGACTTGCATAGCTCATCAAGTTCAAGCCAGCGTCATTATCCATAGTTTCAGGCTGCTCCCTGCTCAACCAAAGTGGCTTAATCTGAGATTTCTGCACCAAGAGCTGCCAAATTTGACTCTTCCAATAAGAGTAGTTGGTACCATCCAACTTTGTGATGTTAAATATGGCATTATCAGTCGAAGAGGACGCCATAATGCAAGCTGGAAATGCACAGACAATGTAAAACTGCTGGCTGTTTTACTGTAGAAAATGCCCAAAATCCATTGAAATGAGCTCCAAATGGCGAGAAAAGTGTGCCAAAAGATGATGGCCACTTAGTACTAGGTGCGGTACACCAAATCAGGATATTTTAGCATAAAAAATACTGCTCAGTCCACCAATAAATGCTTGCTATAATAAATTTTAGAACTGCAATAATGAGAGCAAACTGTCCCAAAATTGGATCTAATGTAACTAAACAATGCTAGGTCCAAAGTCGGCATAAAGAGGACAAAGCAAAGCCAAATGACAGTGAAAATACATGAGCATAACACCGAGAGATGTCAAATAGCATCTGCCAGTAAGAGGCACACCCCCAGACAATCTAAGCAAAATGTACCTGCAACTGCCAAAACCTGACACAAATAGGTGTCTGCTCAAAAGAAAGCGGATCCAAAACTGAGACTCGGCTCATAAGCATCCTGTGAACCAAGACATATACTCAATGCAACATCCAATTATCGGAGTATAATCCCAAAGTCTCAATACATCTGTAACTGCTCAATGACATAGACTACTCCAATAGCATGTAACCCTTGCTCAAGGTCAAGTAAGCATGCAAGATGCTCCCACTGGCACAAAAGGCGTACAAACGAGCTCAAGGGCTCAAGCAACCCAAGACAAAGTACCAGTGACAAGTGACCAAGTCAATGCGTCATACGCATCCCAAGAGCATGACATACATGAAGCAACTGATGGAAGCAACCAACGAGCAATACATAATTCCAAAATAAGATCTCTATCAACTCAATGATATCTGATAGCAACCAAGTAAATGATCAAACTGAGTCAGAAATGCTCAAATACATCCAAGGCAAAGCTCCCAATGTCGATAAAGCATAGACGAACCAAGCGGCATATATCACGAACCAAAGTATGTAATGTATGAAGCCTAACTGTCAAGCATAGACATGAGGCATAAGCGGTCCAAGAGCGTGCCAAGTTGGTCCAAATGCTAGTGAATACCAACCAAGACGGAGCTTATGCATAGCTCAAATACATTCCATAGATTCAAACATGAGCTCAAAGTCGTCCCCAAATGTCAATAGGTAAGTGACAAAGCATCCAAAGTACCTTCAGCCCACTGTTATTATAGCCAAGTTTGACTGTCAAAACTGAGAAATTTTAGCCAATATTTCAGGCCAAAATCATGGCATAATCATGTGCATACTTTTCCAAGGCACTAGGCATCATGTAGGCCGCATACGAGCATCAAACAAGGTAACTGGAGTAGAGTATAAGCATCAAATGCCAATGCCAAGTGTGGCTGCCCTGTTTCCAGCACTGTATAATAGTAAAAATCTGAGCAAAAAAGGGCTCAATCCAGCTCCAAAAGCCTATCCAAACAATGGCACATCATCCCCAACCATATAGGCATTTATTGAGCACAAAAGGGGCATCATCGGACCATCACCACTGATCTCAAGCATGACAAGTAGGGGGCTGCCCTATATTACAGCATATAGACCTATGATTTTTAGCCTATCTGAAAATGTGGAGCTCAAAGCCTATCTAAATTTCACTCTTAATGGCCAAGGTGGTTATTGAGTGCCCAATGAGCTCCAGGAGGAAGTGGGAGCTGGAGGAAGAGGAATGCCACGTGTGTAAAGTCTTGCCACAGCAGGGCGCAGCCTACGTGATCTCTGAGCAGGCTTGGATTGCCATGTGTGCTGGGGAAGACAAATGGGGAGGGTAGGTAGGCACTAGTAGTGCTCCAAGAAGCCTTGAGTGGGCTCAAACCACATGGAGCACAAGGGGGGACTACTGGCGGGCTGCCTGGGGAAGCTTCAAATGATGGCTGCCCCTCTTCTTCCACCTGTTTAAAACTGAGAACTGAAGTAAAACCCTTCAAACTCTGATGCAATACCTCAAGGGCAAGGCCCTGAAGAAGCCCAACAATGCCGGGAGGGAGCTCGGGAAACCGGGGAGTGTCGGAAGCTCGAGAGATCGGCTCTCCGGGATGGAGACCCAATGCGTGAAGGGAGTCGATGCGAAGGTAGAGAAGCACCGAGTCGAGCTCGAGCAAGAGGAAGCCAAGCTCTGATACCAGTTGAAAGGTGAGAAGGATCGAAGCTTGCACACGAGCTATGGCGGGAGAGCAAGAGCAAGAAAGAGAGAGACAAGAAATGGGAACTCCAACAGTCACAATGTGTGACCGGGCCTTCCTTTATTTACTAGTCACTAAAATGAATGTAAAGAATAAAGTGACGTGACGGCTGCCCGCCACCTGCAGTGTGCAGTGGCGGGTACTGTCAGTGTAGCAATACACGGGGCGGCACGGCGGAGGCGCCTTTACCCCAACAACATTCAATCCATCAAGCAATCAAGGTTAGGATTAGCCATAAAGTTTCCCACAAAAGGAGGAAATTATTAACAATTGGCTTCTAAATTTTTATTGAGAATGAAGAATAGAGTTCATCATAACATCATCTAGCCCTAAGTTGGGTCTAAATGCAATCAAATGGTAAATCTCAAATGGGATTACTCTTAATTCTCCCTTTTCAACAATTGGATGGCTTAAGCAATTGGATATTAAAGGAATTAAGAGTGAAATTTAGAGATATCTCTTTCATTGTTAGAGTAGATGATTATGGAAGCTCCAATTACCATTTGATACTTGAAATTCTTGATCTCCCACTTGATGTAGCCAAGAATATCCTCAAATTGCAATCCCCATGATGAATATGTAGCTCATAGACTCCAATTTTTCCTTCAAGAAAGCTCCAATATCCAAAATCTTTGATAGAAGTTATCATTGTATCCCAAATGTGCTGGAAATTTGAAAGGGAATCAATGATAAGCATCCAAAAGGGTAGAAGACTTCAATCCTTGATAGAGAACTCTTCCATTGTAGCACTAAGCTTGCATATACTGCCCATACACTTGCAATGCCAAGAAGAAGCCCTATTCTTGCAATATTGAAGTAAGACCATGAATTATTGATATAGTCTAGTGCATAGAGGCTTTAGGATGCATCAAGAACCAAAAGCCCCATGATACTGTCCTTCAAAATCCAAAAATTCTAAAAACTCAAGTAGATGCCTTGTTTTGCCCTAATTCAAGAGAAAGGAATGCTTCAATCTTACAAGAAATATTCAATGTCAGTCCAATGCTTGATGTAGATGCTTGCCCTTGCTATTAGGAAGCTAGAAGAAGTCAAGAAGAGAAATCTTCAAGAAATTGAAGGATTCCTCATGCTGTACATTTTCAGCCATGGCTAGGGTTTGAAGAGAGCTTCAATCTTGTAGGGAAGAGAATGAAGAATGCCATTGATGCCTTGTACATCACCTTTGTGATCCGAATAACCTTGTGGAAGAGCTTGTAGCCTCCAATCTTCAAATGTTTGATGAAATGGCAATTTCAAGTGCTGGAAAATTGGTGCAAAATGCTGCAAGCATGCTTCTTCAACTATGTGATGGATACTTCACTAAATCCAAGCATATAGGTGTTTAATCTCAAGCTTAGGATGCCTACTTTTATCCTATATAGGTTGCATAGATGATAGAAACAATGGGAGAGAGAGTCGAGTAATTTCCTCCATGGTAGCTTGAAGAGAAAGCTTGAGAAAGAGGAAAGAAGCTTGTTCTAAAAAGTAATCCAGGTTTTAACTCCTATAATCCCTATTTTAGACTCCAATTGAGGTCAAGAACCTTAAAAATGGATCTCCATTTGACCATGTCATGCTATTTCGGCCAAGAACCTCAATCTTCCTCAAGATCTTCTTCAAGAAACCTCCAAAATTAGTCATGACTTGTTGCAGAGAACTCTGACTAGTCATGGTTTGAACTGTACCAAATCTTGTGACCAAATCTTGGTACTCCAATTAACTGGTACCTGTCCTTGTGACTAAATTCCTCAAGAAAATGACTCTTCCCATGGATCAAAGTCCATGCTCTGATACCAATGTAATATACTAGTTCTCATAGTAGTTATATATAGTTCTCGCAGCATGACATACAACTGGAAATTTATGAAATACACCATACTTGCAAAGAAATACAAGAAATACACCATGTTTGCAAGGAAGTCATAGCCAAGGTAGCTAAGCATGAAATAGTATTGCCATGGAAGGCTGAGAATCATAGATGTAAGCTGCAACATGAATACTCACCTCATGTCAAGGTGGGACATGGTATGCATCCCATATATTGGTGGCTAAGAGCATGCACCCTCTTAGATGGTGGGAGAAGCATGTATTGCTTTAAAATGGCAAAAAGATCCCTCACAAGTTACATCTCCCCCTTTTATACTTAATCCCCTAGCCTAGTTTAGACTAAGGTGACTTATGTTTTATTACAATATATTGAGCATCGTATATATGGAATGAGTCTCTCAATGCACAATGCATTATGCACAACACTGTAAGGTTCAATGGCCCTCTTTTCTCACATAGGATGTTGGCAATGAGAAAGATGCTCATTTGTATCATCAATTGTGCATAAATAATACAAACTTTTGCATATGTGATTGTGAGGATTAATCACTAAGTACAAGGAATTTGGTTACCCTCCAAGATCTTCTCAACAAAGCATGAGACAGTGTACTACTTGTGCCTAGTCGCTTACATTCACTTGTATATAATACCCCCACACTTGTACACTATAGGTGGTGAGCACCCATCATTGTCACTTTATTCTTTATTCTTTAAGTGGTAATAGAATAAGAAAATGCATGTCACATTGTGATAATTAGAGTTTCCACACACTTGTCTCTTCCTTCTTGCTTGAACCTCCTGTCCTTGCGGTAAGATAAGTAGTCCAGTGTTTTTAGGGTATGAATGTTTCTATGTTTAGATTGGTCCGGTTATCTTTTGGAAAGATTGGTTTTGTCAACTTTAGGAGGGTAATCTTACTCATCTTGTCACGGTTTTTACTATCTTTGATTACCTTTTCAATCAATACAGTCTGATTTGGCATATAGCATTAAAAAAAAGGGTGACGATACTCCTAAATATCTAGCTAAGGAATTGGTGAATACACACTTTATTTGTTCCAAGTCCTCTATTTGGAGGGGAAAAAGTGTTAATAAAGTATCATCCAGCAATTTCCCATTACATTTTCTTTCCAAATGATTTCGTATGTCTAATTTTTATACTTGTTAATTTCTAACTTTTGACTTCCGTTTTCTTTAAGATAAACTCATGCCAATTAACTCATAAAAATAAGAAATTAGGGTCGTCCCTAAGGCTCTCAAATAAAGAAACCCTAGGCCTGATATACGTCAGATTATGGAGTCTAAACAGACTATTCCATCATCTGACTTGCGCAACATATATGAAATCATTTTGTGATTAAGTCACAAAAAAGAAAAGGAAAAAAAAAAAATCCTTTTCGACGACGGCAGATCCTTACACAAGTTATAGCTCTTTCTCTCGTCTTTCTTCTGCTTGTGCTTCTACTTTTTTCTCCCTCTTTCAACTTGCATTAGAGTGGTGTTTGAGGAGCTTCATCAATCCTTACTTTAGCCTAGGAAGGATACTTTAGCTCAGCTTTCATGGTAGCCACTCAATGAGGTATGCATCAGTCCTATTCCTTCACTGGTCATCCCCACCTCTTCTGGCATTGATCAGGGCCTTCCCCCAACCATTTGAGCTTTGATAAGTGATCTTTGAGCTAAGTTAAAGCAAGTAGAGCTATAAGAGTATCCCCCCACAATTTTTAGTGCATTTTTTGGGGGCTACTATGTTGCTCCCCCTCTTGCATTTTGGCACCCTGCCCTCTTGCCCAATGATTTGCCCATCATTTGGGGATCTCTTTGACTTCCTTTGACTTCATCTTTGGCATTGGTTGAAGAGTCTTGGATCAACCATTGCTCTATAGTTCAAGGCAGATTGCTATACATAGTTTGGACAACAAGCACGTTTATGCTCTACTAATGCTTATTAGGAATATTTGTAATGCTTAGATAATGCATTGATGCTCAAGAAAGGCTTTTGGGCTGATTAAAGCTTGATTATCCTAGTCATTGAAGTGTTTATTTCCATAATAAAAGTTGGACAGTAAACATATAACAATGAGCTTCATGGTTTGAATGCCTACAACTGCTTTAGGTACTCTACATGCTTGTATGGATTCTTCACATTAATTATGTATCTAGATATGCTAACGAATCATTTTGAGCTCTATTGGATGTATTTAGGCTTTGCACATTTTCTTCAGTGGTTTTTCACTTGCGGCTTTTTGAAGGTATATTGGATGTACATACTCCTGAATGTATTTATGATATACTTGGGTTTCCAAGATGCTATGGCACTCATGACTTAATCTTTTCTTGCTCATTTTACATTCAAATTTACTTCTAGTGGGAGACACTTGTATTTATTTGGCAAAGCTAGGTTCTTTAGAGCTAATGGGAGTCTATTGTTCATGTATATGCTTAGTTGATATATGCATGTACTATTCTTGTAGATATTAACTCTAATGGGATGATTTTCTTTCAAGCTTTTGGACACTTGCTACCTATCATTGTCAGTGGTTGTCATTTGTAGATGCTTGACATGCATTGGTTGTATACATCTATGTATTTAACACTTTGTATGCTTTGACAATTATTGGTACTTAGTTACTACACCGCTAATTGCATTCTATATATCCCAAATTGTTACTTGGATATCTCTAGCAGTGGGGGCTTACTCTTTTAGTATTTTGCCCGCTAATTTATGGCCATTTACTACAGTTTTATGGACAATAATACTGTATACTATTTTTGAGCAGCTTCTTTGAGTGCAAAAATGCATTGTTTGAGTACTCTATTATGTATTGTTTGTGGAAAACTATAGCCTATTTTGTTTCTACCCTCTTGCTTGCCCTTTTGGCTCATTTTTGCTATAAGCACGATAGCTCATACTTGTGTACTTTGTAGTCATTATAGTCATTATGTTAGGTACTTCTCATGCATCAACCATGTCAATAGTGCTATTTTTAACATTGAAAAGCTTGATGGTAACAACTTTCAATATTGAAAGATGCACATATGGCAAGTATTGGTACAAAAGAAGTTGTTAGGTCATTGAAAATAAAGAGCATAAAGCCAAAAGGCTGGGATAGAGATGATTGGGATGAGCTTTATGAGTTATGTGAGTCCATTATCATATTTTCTTTGTCTAAGCACGTGTATTTTAACTTTATCTCTATTGAGAGTGGTACATATGATTTATGGAAGAATATCCTTGATCTTTTATGACAAGTAGACTCTTGCATCTTGGTTGTATTTGGCTGAATAAGCTTATGGACCTTGTTGGTTGTCACATGACTAGAGTCATGGGATACATTTTGTACTACTATGAGTGCTAATCCTCCGAAGAGTGGTTTTAAATGCAATGATGTAGAGAGGACTTTACTTATTAAAGAAGTAAACAAGAAGAATATTGATGGATCTTGCACTTCTCATGCACTTATTGTTAGAGGCAAAAATGGTAGAAATGGTAATAATAACTATGATAGAGACTTACAATCCAACAAGGGTAAGTGTTAGTCTCATAAACAATCTTTTAGTAAGTCTCGTGGTTGTAAGTTTGGTCATATTAGGCCAAGTATAGGAAAATATAAAGTCCATTAAGATTGTCTCCAAGTCAAGTGTGAAGATAGAGAAGATAAATGCCTTGGAGTACGGTTCTAATGACTACATTCTTGTAGCTTCATCTCTTGATGCTACTTAGTTAACTGATGTACCATTCACTTACTCTTAGTGTTGGCTTCTTAATTCGGGGGTTTCGTTCCATATTATCCTGCATCACCATTAGTTTCATAGCTACCATACTGTTACAAGCTCTATTAGTTTGGGAGATGACATTACATTGGATATCATTGGCATAGATGATGTTAGACTATAGTTTAGTCCCTTTATGCCTCATGATGTATGTCATGTCTCAACTTTGATAAAAAGCCTTATTTCAATTGGAAAATTGAATGATGATAGGTACCATGTATCTTTTGGTGATTCTTCACTGAAGATCACCCATGGTAGTCTTGTTTTTGCTAGGGGTGTCAAGATTAGTAGCCTCTATCCTTTGCTTGTTTTTGGGTTTGTTGACAATGTTTTGGCTTTATGTGATTGATCTTCCACATGCATCTTTATAGCATCATTGTCTTGGGCACATGTCTTTGAAAGGAATGAAAGTTTGAACCGTTTGCAATATCTCCCACCTTTGGATTATTCTTGTTTTGATTCATGTGATCATTTTTTTTATGGTAGACGAATTCATAACTCCCATAAAAAGTTAGGTTATATGCGTGTGGGTGAGCCTTTGGCTCTTATGCATTCAGATATTTATGGCCCCATGCCCTGTCAATCCTTGGATAGTGGAAGTATTTTATTATATTCATAAATTATTCGCATGAGGTTTGAGCTTATCCTATAATCGGATGTTTTTATTATGTTCTACAGTGCTTTCTCACCATGAAAAGGTAAATTGGTTATAGGATGAAATACCTACTATGATTTGCTGACAATGGGGGTGAATATGTGTTTAAGTCTTTTGAGCAGCTAAGTGATGAGAGGAATATTAAGCACCAGTTAACTACCCCATACATCCCACCCCAAAATGGTATTGCAAAGTGCATGAACAAAACTATTCAGGAAAGAGCCTATAGTATGCTTAGTAAGGCAGGCTTACCACAACACTTTTGGGCTGAGGTAGACACTACTACTATGCATCTCATTAATAAATACCCATGTATTGCTCTTATGGTAGAGTTGCAAATGAGGTATGGTTTGGTACGAGCCTTTGCATATGAGGCTTTATATCATATTGGGGTCCGTGGGCTCTGAAGTTTATATGCAACCATGATATTATTTTCCATGAGAAAAAGACACGTATGAAACCAAAGTAGATGATTGATGTATGCACGGTGATCTATGAGAAGGAGCCTCATGTTATAGTGTCTATAATAGTTGTTGATGATGTAGTGGTCCAGGATACCATGCGTCATGTAGGATCATGATGTTGGATACAGAGGATAGGGTGTATAGGTCCTACATCCAACAGTGAGATACTTTGTTAGAGCTTCATATCCTCGTGATTGTTATGAGCCCTCTATGGGTATGGTGATAGACTCAGCTAAGCCACTTGTTTATGAGGAGGCTATATACAGATGTGATTCTCATTCTTGGAAGATGGCTATGTAGTCTTTGATTTGTTGCAAAAGAATCGTATATGGAACTTTGTTTCCTTGCTTGATGGAAAGTGTGCATTACCATATAAGTGGTGTACAAGTTGAAGAGTACCCTTGGTCACCTGAAGCTAGCATATAAGGCTAGATTGGTTGCTAAGGCTTTAAGCAAGAAAAGGGAGTTGATATTGATGAGATATTCTCTCTTGTGGTCAAGATGACTACCCTACACATCCAAACCTTGTTAAAATCACATGTTGCATATAAATATGCTAATCCTATCACACTAAGCTCTAAGTGCTTGCTTCAATCCATATAGCAAATTCTTTAGTTTGCATACATAATGCAAATACATTGGGTATATATACCTTTTGGTTATTCCATGTACACCTCATCTTCCAATGTACCATTCAAAAATGCATTCATAACATCCATTAGTATAGATTCTAGCCATAAGTCAAAGCCAAAGCAATCACCAATCTAGCTATAGTAATTTTTGTAACCGGTAAATGTCTCCTCATAGTCCACCAATCCATATGTTTGAACATGCCCTTTTGCAACTAGCCTTGTTATATATCTTTCAAGTGAGCATTATATAGCCACTTGCAATCAATAGCTTTCTTCCCCATTAGATAGCTCAATCAAATCCCAAGTCTTGTTTTTGTTCAAAGCATCCATCGCCTCTCTCTAGTCTCTACTTTCACCTCCTTTATCCAAACCTGTTGGATCTAAGTGTTGTACATGAGAAACTATATAAGAATAATGAATTTTTGTGTAACCATTGTATGTTGATCTATCAATTGGATACCTCACTCTTTCCAATCATCTCAAGTGAGGTGCACTAGATGGTGTCTCAACTGCACTTGTATATGAGTGGTACACACTTCCCTACACTTTTTATGCCTAGAATGTTAACATGTATCCTAAACTCATCATCCAATGACTCATCTTCTAAACTTACACTAACTGGCCTTTCTTCTTTTGCAATTTCAACCCTCTTTTGCCTAGTTCTCAACCTGCCACTCTATGGCCCTAGCACTTCCACTGCTTTTTGGTTTGTCTTGTGAACTAGATACATCCTCAATGTGTTTGTATTACCCTTTTCACATGAAGTAACTTTTCCTTATTGCTTTGAAGTTGAGTGAGTAACACTAGGATAAATGAAGTGGAATAGAAAAAAGTTCAAATGACTTAGGAAGACAGGTCTAACCAAAAAGCGAGATGAGACTGCCTAGGTATGTCTTGATCTTGATGTGCCTTGTTGCATAAAAGTGGGAAAAATGGAAAAGTAACTAGGAGATTAGAGATGGAGCCAACCAACCAAAGCCACTAGACGCACCTAACTTGAGGGCCCCTAGGTGTAGTGAAGTGTGAGTGCACCTAACTAATCATGGAGCTTTTTCTCTCTTTCCTTTTTTCTTTTTTTTTTGCTTTGCTTTTGTTTTCCTTTTCTCTCTTGTTTCTCTTCTTTTTTTTTCCCCCAGTCTTTCTCAAGCTCAAAGCATAGAGTTGTATACCAAAGTGTATCCATGAAGATTGAAGACTGAGGTGAGAATTGTAAAGCACAATGCCTTGTTGTTGTTGAAGAACATGCACATGCTAAAGATTTTTGTATCTGCTGATGAAGAAAATTCCAAGTCTTCTTGTAGAAGTAAGTGACCATTGAAACTTGAAGTCACAAGCGTTACGTTGAAGAAATTGAGACACCATCGAGGATGGTTATTTGTTGTCTTTCTTGTGTCATTGAGGCTCCAAGAGGATCTTGTTGTCATCGATGTTTTTGCAACTTAGGATATTCAATGAAGCTGCCATTGCTGATGATGGTGTCTTCATGAGGTCATAGCCTTGAAGCTACAAACATCTCCTATTATCCATGATGTTGCTATCAAGTCTTGAATGTGTAGGTCTTTGCTTTGCCACCTATGGTTTTCTTGCATTCACTTGGTGAATACATGAGAGTACCATGTAATAGATGCAAAGTCAAATATATACATTTATTTATTTATTTATTTATTTATGCATTTCACCATTGTACCATGAGCAAAAGCTGTGATCTCATATCTTGATCTTGCCACCACAAAAGATATAGTGTCATTTCAAAAGTCAGAGGGCTTTGGCTCTTGTCAATGTAATAAAATAAAATTATATATGGATGCTTATGAGATCCACTCCCCCTTGTGTTTATTCATGTGCTTCAAGAGCTTCTTGGATTGGACTCCACCTTTTGTCCATCTCCCCAATGGTGTTTTTCCAATAACTTTATTTTTCCTTAGCAAAAAAAACAGTTTCTCCCATCTTCACCAGTGCAAGATTTATTTGTTAGCCCTCATCAAGAGAAGAATCCATGGAGCAATCTTCTAACTATGTATTAGACTATGTATGCACATGTACTCACATAATATTTGCACCATAATCTGCTCAAGGTTTTGGGTCCTCAAGTGTGGGACAACAATTTTGGCTTGCTTGAAGTTCGATCCATCTCCAAATTCCACCTAGACATGCAAAAGTCCCCATACACATAAGTAGACCCCTTAGGAAAAGCACAAGTTGGATCACACAACTTTTGTAGTTGAAGGCCAGTCAACATCGGTGGCCTTTGTATCCTCATCCTTCCATGTTTCATTTCTCTTATTTTGCTGTGACATTATTAATTCTTCATGCATACATCATCTTCCATCAGTTACCACATCTTTTTGGATGTCATCTGCCACATCCGTCAAAGCATCATCTTCTTATACCAATTCTTCACATCAACTGACATATCACTCTTATCATCCACAGTTCTTCATCAGTAGACTTTGTTTCTCTCTATCAACCATCCAGCATTCCACATCTACCTTTGACATAAATGCCATGGGACTCACACTCATATAGGAGGGGGCTAATGTTAATAGTATCTTGTGAAGGCTAAAGTCAAAGAAGGTCAAAGTAAAGTCAAAGTGTAAGTGTCGGCTACTACTTTTTGAAAGGATTATAATTTTGTGGAGCTTTATTATTTTGGTTACTTGTGTATAATTGTTGTACTCATGGACATCATGAGATCGTCATAGATGCATTATTTTGTAAGAGTCAAGCTCATTCCCATGCACATTGTATTTATAATCCGAACTTGTATTTGTCACACCAGCAAGTGTTATGTGAGTTGTGCACATGTATTTGTCATAATACTAGCATACACTTAGTCTATTTAGGCTAGAGTTCAAGTATTCTATGAGGGTTGACTGGTCTAGATCCTACAAAGTGGATAGGATACCCAAAAGAGGGTGCAAATCCTAAAGTGCAAAGTGGGGTGCAAACCCTAGCCCTAAAATGGTGCATTGTCCTAGAGAGGTGACTTAACCTTAACCCTAATTTGTGTCTATATAAGGATAGGAGGTCTCAGTTGTATTCAACCTTTTGGTACATCCATGATGTGGAAGCTCTATCAATGCAACTATTGAAGCTTTCAATTCTCTTCTTCTATTCTATCATATTGCTTCCATTGGTGAGAGTGAATGAGACAGAGTGAGTGAGAGGTGTGTTGAGTGAGGGGCTAAGGAAAGGTGAAGCTCTTCATTATCTTCTTGCCTTTCTCTTCTTCTCTACTAGCTTCTCGACTCAGTGGTGTGCTTGGTGGCAGATACGAAGAGCGACGACATCGGATTGTGTTGATCGTGGTCGTGGAACCATCTTCAAGTCTTTAAGCTTTTGAACACAGGAAGGTAAGTTGGTGAGTTAACTACACCTCAAAGCTAGTCTTGTGTTTTTGCTTTCTTGGGATAGAGAGGAGGATGCTTGGTTAGTTATAGCAGAGTGTTGAGAGACAATGTGAGAGATTGTGGCGAAGTGAGTTGCAACTTTTGAAAGAATAGAAGTCCATCGAATGTCTTGATTGTTGGATACCAAATGTCCTCTCTTTTTTCCCCTCCTTATCTTTGACATCTTCTATGCCACATCCACCATACCCATAGTACCACTCAATGGGAGAAGGAATGACTAATAGAGAGAAAGAGCCACCGCAAAGGGTGAAAGCCATCAAGAGAAGGAGTGGAGCCTCCACAACCAGAGCTAGAGAAAGACCTTCAATTAATCAGTGGGGATAACATGTAAGAAATTTTCAAGGCTTTATGCAGAGGCTTTAATTCGAATTGGTTGCTTCTTCTTGGCAAGGGATTTTACTATGAATTGAAGAGAAAGAGAGTGGGGGGAGGCTACCTAACACCCTAGCTTCTTGGACACCCACCATGCTCCCTACAGTTAGTAGGAATCCAATCTTAGTACACACATACACACACACATAGTGCATCAAACCCACCATGATGCACTCCACCTCTAGTGCACTACAACCATGTATACATCCACATGCATGTAATTCACTACAAGTAGATACTACATTTCCTACACTATAGCATAAGCCCATTGTTGCATTCGCCACCCCATTATCCACCAGTGCACTACATAGTGTATTAATACACCCATCAACTCATAGCACATAGTGCACAATGCACATATACTAGTGTACACATATTAGTGCACATGTGCACTAGTACATCCACCCATTATTATACCCTTTAGTGCACCTACCTACCCGCACCTAGATTACCCATGGTATTGAATACCCATTCTCTAGCCTTACAACATTAGCTTGCTTGGATAGCACCCTTGTGCATGAGCCTCCACTTAGTGGCATAGTACACAATGCACAGTGTACAATGCACATGTACATGTACACGTGCACTAGTGCACACCACCCTAATGCATGGAAAATGGATGTGTGCACACACAATGGCTAGTTGTCTCCTTTTTCTCTCATTTGTGGATTATAACTTGTAGGTGTTATTGAGTAATCGAGTTATTACACATCTAATTTTTTTGTAAGGATGGTATCGAGATTTGTTTCTCTTTTGCTTTTGTACCAAGATGGACTATAGGTATTGTTGAACAATCATGGGTTTGGACATATCTCAGGAAATTACCAATCTTAGAATTGAAAGCTTTGCAAATGAAATTTCAAAGTCGCAACAATGCAATGATTGATATGGAAAAATGGCTTGAATTAGCAAACTTATAAGCAAAAGAGATTAGTCAATGAACATTTTTTATGTGATCGAGGCGCTCTAAAGAAGTGGGAGGCAGGGGGGTCGATAGAGTGGGAAATAGAGGTGTAAAGAGGTGGGAGGGGCCTACCATGGAGGGACATGTAGGACAATGAGCTAGGAGGATGGTGGTGGATTTATGGTAGAGCGAGGGGGACTAGTTGTGCACCAAGGGGAGGTATGGAGGGTGAGGTGGAGGGGGTGATGGCAATAGCATGTAGGCTATCACCCCCTTTATAACCTCCCATCCCCTTTATTTAACTATTATTATTATTATTATTATTATTATTATTATTATTAGAAATCTAACCTATTTGGTTTTACATAACTAATTACTAACCCATCTATTAGAAATACTAATTTATGAATTATATGGGAACTTGAAACTTGGAATTAATTGTGTTCAGGCAACACAATGATGGTTATGCCTCATTGGACAAGGAAAAATCATCACTCTTCTTGAAGCAAGTGCTAGATTGATTTGTTTAGAAGAAACACCAATTGAGGAACCAAAACTAGACATTATGCAGGAACAAAGATTGTGGTTCCATGTGAGATAGAGGGTGAAGGCATGGCATTGTCCATGTTAGCACAACTTTGCTTGTGTTGATTAGACCTAAACATGATTTGTAATGCAAAATTTCTTATTGCGTCATATATCATTGGAAAGTTCTTGAAATAAATAATCTTAATGTATAATCTCCAACAAATTATGATTTTATATGCATATATTTTAGTGCATATTTGTCTTTTAATTTTTATTAGTTAATAGACACAAAAATGTAACATATTAACATGCTTTCACCCAAAATTAGACCATCCAATTGACCAAAGTTCTTGATTTAAAATAGATGAGGATGGGTGATGATTGGGATACCCAATGGATCTAGTTGCCTACCTAGAGGTTGTTGATGGCCAAGGGTTGAATACCTTACAAAAGATAGGAAGGAGAAGGTGAGGTAGGTTATTGACACCTTACCCACCCCTCCATCCTATCACTTTGTCACTCTTCTCTTTCTTTAGGCCAAGGTTGTGACACCCTACCTATGTTCCTTTTTTGACCTTCTAATAGCACATTAGTAGCCCAAGTGGTTTGATCTTCTAGATCTCACCTTGCCACTCAAGTTCAAACCTTAGAAACTCGTATTTTTCTTTTTCTTTTTCAAATGAAAGCTCTGTGTGTGTGTGTGTGTGTGTGTGTGTGTGTGTGTGTGTGTGTGTGTGTGTGTGTGTGTGTGTGTGTGTGTGCGCGCGCGCGCGCGCGTGCGTGCGTGCGTGCGTGCGTGTGTGTGTGTGTCTGTGCACGCGACACACACACGCACGCACGCACGCACACCCACCCACCTCTGGAGAGAGAGAGAAGGGGGGAGTATTTTGAGGGAGGAAAAGGTAGGGTGTTGACACCCTACCTTCCCCCTTAGTGGAGGGTGGTAGTGGTGACAAGTGGTTGTGGCAATGTGGAAGTAGCCCTAATGTGATGGGTGTGGTGTCATGGGAAGGATGGAATGAGTGGAATATGCAGAATAAAAAATGGTGACCCTAACAACTTAATTATTTCCATTCTCCATATGCATATATACTATATGCAAATGTTTATATATGCATTTTGACACACACATGAGCATATGCATAGATCTCTACATATATATGCATAGTTGTTTGTGTATGTTCTCTCATACAAGCATACATGCATATTATATTATAACCAAAGGACTTCTCTCATCTAGGAACCATCAATCTATTGAGTTTAGTACATAACACATATAATAAATGTTTATTGAGCCTTCTTTGACAAGAACTTTGAAAGAAAGTACATTGTTGAATTGTCAATCTAGCTGGATTGATAGATTAGGATGGTTGATGCAAAGTACAATAACTCGAGACTTTAACTTCATGGAAAATATCATGTTTCCCATTCATTAGATGAGATTTGGCTTTTTTGTTCTACAAGACTAGTCTTAAAAACTTGTTCTTACTTCAAGCTTTTAGGTTTGGTGCACAATAGATGTCTATAATGACTATTTTTAAAATTCTATTTTGATTAAAATTTCACAAAGGAAACATACTAGTAAAGCTCACATTTGGTAATAAGCTTCATTATAGTTAAGGTAGTTGTGCAAAGCACATCAATTTAAGACTTCAAGTTATAGATACGATCAACTTTCCTTTCCACTAGTTGTGTTGTGATCTAATAAAGGATTATATACATATCCAATTCACATGACAACTTCAAATATGTAATTAGGACACATGGATCTTGGCTAGATGAACTTTTTGTACCCAACTTGAAAAATCTTTGTACGCATATAGTAATTCGATAAGAATCTAAGTATTTGAGTCATGAATCATGATGTGGAATGGTTGTTGTTGTATGAGATGATGTTCATATGTAGAGTATCTTTTTTTCTAGTATGTTTGACCCTAGTCATTGACCCTAGTCATTCATTTTCCAAGAGTGTTTCTATTTTTTTAAAGGTTCCCATTATTTCTACCCATTTTGTCGAAGGTAAGATTGATATGTGTCTCTCTGTTTTATTTATTCTAATGGTTGTATCCACTAGCCAACTGCAATGAAACTTTTAGTGGAGAAATTTTGGAAACAAACCCAAATAGTCTATTGTAAATCATAGATACATTTAGGGACTTTTACATGAGGCTTATTTCATCCTTGTTGAATGATCATGGTACAATCATTGGTGGAATCATCATTATTGGTGTCACAATCTCATGTTTGTGATACAATTGCTCTATCATGCAACACATGAAAAGGGTGTGTCTACTAAGATCAATTGTAAGGGTGATAGAAATACTATATTAGTCTTGAAGTTAATTAAAGTTGAATGATGGCATGATCATAAAACTATTGTTGCGACCATCTTCTTGATGTCACTTGTGTTTGTAGCAATACCTAAAAAGGGGGATGCCTAGGGAGATTCAACAATAAAAGTAACATAATTTCTAAATTGAATTTGGTTGAATTCAATTAGATCTTAATAAAGTGCTTAGGTCCATAAGTTGTCGAAATTGGAGAAAAATTAAAATGAATTCTCCATGAGCCATTGATGCTTAATGTCTTTTATGGATGTTGTATTGGAATGCCTCTTTCATATGCTTTCTAATAAAGCTTTAAAATAGCTCCCGATGTTTGATGCTAGACTGGGATTTCATGCAATTCTTACATGTGTTGGAAAATTATGCAACAAAGAAGACTTGCTTTAAGTAAACAATATCCAAGGTTTGATATTGCAATATAATTTCATATAAACCTTGTATTTGTAAAAAATTTGGCAGTTGAGGAAGACATGTTTCTTCATATTGTTTACATCCTTTTTGCCACAACATGAATATAGAATTTGGTTTATATTTGCCTAGGTCTAGTTTTACAATTTGTGATGCCTAATAATAGAAATTTATCATGTAGCATATCATTAGAAAGTTGCTCAAGAGCTAGTAATCATTTTATACTCTTTTAAAATTTTAGACTTAATATACTTAGTTGATCAAACATATTTAAGAGTGAATTGTCAATGTACATGTTGTGAAAACTTGGATTTGGGATGCTTAAGTTATAAAAGATGTTGTTATGCACAAGGTGTAAGCAATGCTTCTAGAACATATTTAGTAATAAGAGCATACCAACACTAAAGTTGTCAGAGAATGTACATTACTAACCTATTCTTCAAAATCTTTTCTTCCAATGATATGCTACCTAAGGCGGCCATTAAAAAGGCTTTACATTGTACTATCCACATTTTCCCTTCAAGTGAAACATGGGAAATGATACTCTCCCAAACTTTCTCATATGGTGGCAAAAAATAGTGGTATGTAGAAAGTCTTTTGCTTTACGTATCATGCTCTATTTTACTTTTCATAAGTGGAAATAAAAGAAGTCACTATTATAAAGTGGATCGATTTTAGTAATTAATATCCTTGAGTAAATATAAGAGAAGGTAGTATTTGCAATCAAAAAGATATTTATAGATGAAACCTTAGGAGATTGATTTTTCCAAGCAATCTTGATTCAACTCTTTTCCCCCTTCATACCACAAAGATTTGCTAATTACATGAAGTGACTAAAAGTGAGATTGCATGTTGTGGGTTGTCTTCTCAAAGGTGTGACCACATTACTTCAGCTCTATGGTCATGTGAACTTGCAAATGTTGCATAATGATATGTATGAGTGTGAACATGTGTCAAAAACGTGTTAGTGTGAAAATATGATAGGAAATGATGAAACATATTATTTTAATATGTTGGTGTGCCATGAGGTAATTTTATTCTCATGTTGTGTATGGATTTAAGGTGTATAAATTTGAAGTGTATGATTTTGAACAAAAGAGAAAAGTAGTGTGGTTGTTGCAGACCCACATGCTCGTTAATCTAGACTATCTAAACATGTTTTTCTTTTGAATGAAATGTCATCCATTACATGTTCAGTTCATCTTTGTTCAATATAATTGTGTTCAAGCATGAATTACACTTTTATTTGAATTATCACAAACACAATAGTTTAGCTTAACCTAATGGGGTCAAGCTTTCAAGGTTGAAGAATTATGCTATCTATAAAACAAGGCTATGGTATCCCCATACTTAGAAGTTTTTCACTTATTTCTTTTTTGCAATCCAAAATCCACAGAGAGAGAGAGAGAGAGAGAGAGAGAGAGAGAGAGAGAGAGAGAGAGAGAGAGAGAGAGAGAGAGACAAAAGGGCATGTTGCCTGAGGGAACACAAACTTAGCAAAAGGCTTTGTAAGCAGTCTTGTAGCCATGGTGTTGAAAAAATACTACACACATAAAAGATCTAATGCCACTCATAATTATAGGGAAACATTTAGGAGAAGACCTAGGAGGAACTTTTGCTGACAAAAAAACTAGTACGTTTCTCAGAGAGACCAAATGGCTGTAAGTACCATTGCCTTCATGAGAAGGTCCCAATTTCACTTGGAGGACTCACTTAGATTGCCTCTCATGCCAAAAATGATTTCCTTGAAATTCAAGTTGGAGTGGAGATCAATCTTTTCCATGATATCATGGCCTGGAGCACTAAGTGTTGAAGCCATCAGCATCTTCTTCCAAATACTCATCTATCATTGGGTTTGATCCTAGAGTTTTGACCAAATGTGCAGTAAAGCCTATAGTTGCTTCATCATCTTCTATGGGTGTGATTCCATGGTCATATGTTATCATGGTGATAGCTTCCCTTCATATCTTGTTTTGCAATGATTTCATGCAAAAGCTCAAGTTCATCTCTCCATCAATGAGCCATTTCCCTTTGAGTTGTATTTTAGTAGCTTCCAACTGCATCAAGTGTAGCTACATGAGGGATTACTTGACTTTCTTACATTGATATCCATACAAAGAGAAATGCTCATTTGAAATAGATTATATCCATGCTAATGAACTATACTCAAACGCAAATACCTTCACCAAGCTTGAAAATAAACCCAAGCTTGAAGGCACAATTTGTGGGGGCGTAAAAACAATATATAGTTTGATTTCACATAATTTTTCACATGTGGTAGAAATTGGGCAGTCCAATAGGTGCAAATTATTTGTCCTCCACCTCTCATTAATGCTAATGGTTGGAATAAGATCTTCATTTTCTAGGAACATGGTAGATTTTGAAAAGCGTTTTCTCCATATATATCACATTGATCTCATATTCTTTTAATATCCTAAGTTTAACACCTAGATACAAATTTGAAATGAAGCAAATTCTAAACTTAAAAGAAACTTAATAGCCATGAAAAAATACAAAGAAAATGCTCAAAGCTACAACCATAGCTCCAATTATCATGTTGCTCATTGGCACAATGTAGCCATAGCCAAGATCAAGAAGAAGACTTATAATGAAAGGTTGCATAAGATATACCTCATGCATGTTGATCATGAGAATGCACCCTCGTGATGGTACAATGGGAAATCTCAAGAACTCCACAATGGAGATTTACAATTGAAAATAAAAAAATGTCTGCAATGGCTCATTCTTATCTTTTATGTCAAACCCTAATTATTAGATCTAATCTCGAGGCATCATAGAATATGTAAGATACCACGTGAATTCAAAAGAAAGGTATTATATTTAGTAATTTTTACAAGATCACATTTACAAAAGTGATTTTTAATTTATAATTTGAAAAAAATCTGCAAGTTTAGTAAAGTAAAAGGGGCCATTTTAAGGCCTTATAGCATGTAAAGAAAGGGTATTTCTTAATATACTTTGAATGCATACTATATAGATGATTTCAAAGGTAGACCCCCCGAGGGTCTAATATAAAGGCTAATGGATAAAAATTAGAGCTAGGGTTAAACTTGGTTTTTGACAGATCATCCTTGCTTAAAGAAGTTGTATCCTCAAGACTTGAGATTATAAGAGTACAATGGTGACCAATATGAGAAAAGCTCAAAGCATGAAGGAGCATTGCTAAATATACTCCAAAGAATAAAAAAGAATCCTCCGAGGGAAGTAAGCACCATCATAAACTCAAAACTATGAGTATCATGTATGCAATTGTAAACATGGATGCTATAGTATGAGGCCCATAACTTATGATAGAGACCTCCGATGGAAACAAAATGAGATATATAAATGTAGTAGCCACCATAATGTATCTATCTAGGGTCTGTCCAATAGATAAAAGTTAAACTTTGATGAAGGTAGAGCAATTAAATTCACAAAAGAAAAGCGAGTTGTCCTTGTTCTGTGACTCAAGAATCTTCCTTATTTCATAAGTGCTTCCATCATTTGTACCTCTTCTTTAACTTTGGGGATTCACTTTGGCTTGAGGATTCACATAAGCTGAGGGTACTTGTAATGGGGTGAGTGTCATTGAGGCAAAACAATTGCCCGAATCAAATGGACACTCATCATAATAATCATTGTAGGCATCATAGGTGTCATCCATGAGAGGATGTATCTCCTGAAAACCACTTGAGTCAAATGGAAAACATATCCCTTGGGCCATAAGTCTGATCTAAAAAATCATGTGAGTCATGAAGAACACCATGAATGTCACCTGGGTTGAATGGAAACATACCAATCAAGCTGTGAGTATTATCATTGTCAAGATTATATGCACTCAGATCAAATGGAAACAACATAGACTCATGAAATAAAATGGAAACATATCACGTTGTTCCATAGCCCGGTGTATATCCTCATTAGTTGGCCCAACATGATCACCAAACTCCTCATGATTTCTTCATTAAACTTAAGATTTCATGATTTCTTCATTAAACTTAAGATCTTCCTCGCGATCCTCATCATCTACATAATCTTCTTTCATAGGTTGATGTATATCTTCTTTGGTTGTAGTTGCTCTAGCTCGAAGTGGATTCTCTTCATGAGACTCTTCATTCGAATTCTCCTCTTCATCTGAATTCTCTATAGTAAGTATACTTATTTTTGCAATCTTTGCCTTGCACTTATCTTTGTGATTGGGAGACCTTGTTTCACCACATTTTTAGTATAAACCTTGAGCATGCATTTCCTTCAGCTAGTCACTAGATAGATATTTACTTTGAGTAGCATTAGGTGAAGTTTTTCCCACATAGCTACTCAACTTGTAGTCATCGTCTACTTCGAAAATAGGTATGCAATTTGCATAAGAAGTAGATATCTTGCTCAATGAAGAAAAATATGGATGCCGCCTCTCATAATAATGCTTCCCAAGTGAATATTACTCATAATAATCTTCATCATAGGAGCGCTGACAACATGCATGCTTTCCAAAAGAGTGTTAATCATATGCATCATGCTGCCCCCAAGAATGCTGATTATAATCACGGTGCCCAAAAGAAGGCTACTCAAGAGAATGACGGTCGTATGCATGTTGTCCAAAAGAAGGTTGCTCAAGAAATTAATGACCATAATGCTGCCCATGAAATGATTGCCCATAAGAATAGTGAGCATGATCAATCCAAATACATGTCAAGGTCAGAGAATTGATTTGAAATTCAAGAACAATCAATTCCAAATGATCTCAATAGATTCCTCTAATTCAAGTAAACTCCAATAGAATTTCAAGAATTGGGAATGGAATAAGATAGAAAATCTAAATCTATCTTTTAACAATGAGAGTTGGCCCATTAAAAGGACAAAAGAGAGATTTCATAGGATTTGATGGGAAATACCTCTAAGAAAGTGATCGATTGATGCTTGAGTACAATGAACCTCCATAGCTTAATCCATTGAAGATGAAACTTGTTGGCATGCTTCTTTAGGAGCTTCAAGTGATCCTCAAGCTCCTCAATAATAAGGAAGCACAAGTTAAAGTGGTAATTTCCCCCAAATGCAAGTCTAGGCGAGCTAATCTTGGTGGGCCAAACTTGCCAAACAATCCTTCAATGTTTGCAATCTTTAAACATTCTTGTCGATAATGGTTGCCATTTAAAGATAGAATGCTTTGCCAAAGAGCTTTGATGATGATTAGAGCTTCCAAAATAGATTAATGGCAATTGTCCAAATTGCTACCCTACTTCACCTTTAGGGTTTTGAAAAGGAAGCATTATGCTAAGAAAAATGGAAAGGTATGCTTCAATGCTTGTTAAAGATGGATCACTCGTAGAAGAATGACTTGCAATCCCTCCTTTGACGAAAAACATGGATATTCTTGATCTTTTACGCAAAATAGGCAGTGTAAATTGCTCTTGTTTTGCTGCATAAGCTCATTATCTTAGCCATTAGGCATGGATTGGGAGGATGAAGTAACAAGCATGTGATTAGGTGGTAGTAGATAAATAAATGATAGCTTCTAACAATCAAAACATGGCTACAAATTGTCCTAGAATAACATGTTAGGCAACACAAATTGCATTGGAATCACAATGAGTAAGGAGCTTGTTATGTAGCTTTTGCCAAGCTTGATCCTCAAGAAGGATAGATTATTAGTACTTTTTGATAGCTTGATACCTTTGAAGGATGGAATCAGAGATAAGAGAATAAATCATCATGGTAGCTTGAAGGGACGCGTTTAGAATTAAGAAAGAACCTATCCTACAAAAAAAGTAACTATGCTTTTAGTTGCCACTAGGTCCTACATTCCTCATTTTGTCAAAAAGACCTTCAAAATTGCTTGGAACTTGGTGACAATCCACCAAACACATCAAACCTCCACCAATTTTGCCATGATCTCGAAATATCCCATTCATAAGTCTGGATCACATGTACTACATTTGATGTAGAATTTTGTTGAAGATAGTGCCAGATATGGATCAAAGATAAAGTTTTGATACCAATCGAAATGGAGTAAACTCTAAATTGAAAAGAAACTTAGTAATCGTGAAAAAATACCAAGAAAATGTTCAAACCGATAGCCATATCTCAAATTAGCATGCTACTCATGGCACAATGTAGCCACAACCAAGATTAGAAGAAGACATGCAATGAAAGGTTGCATAAAACACACCTTATGCACGGTGGTCATGAGAATGCACCCTCATGATGGTGGGAGGAGAATCCTCAAGCACTCCACAATGGAGATTTACAAATGAATGTCAAAAGATGTCTACCATGACACATTCTTGCCTTTTACATCAAACCCTAATTACTGGGTCTAATACAAAGGCCAAGGGAAAAATTAGGGCTGGGGGTAAAATTGCACCATTACCAAATTATACGATGTTTATGAAAAATTTCTAAAGATAAGTCAATCATGTATTCCTTGCTTTTATTGATTTGCACATGTTGAGTCATGAAGAAACCATATTAAAGGCAACATGAAAGTCCCATGGTTGACATGTGTAATGAATTGGGGCAAAACTAGTTTTGAATTGTTGTCAACATGTTTATTTAGTACCTTCTCATTTTGATGTTAAAAAAAGCGGTAAATAGAGACCATGTATAAGGCGTGCGATGTGATGTTTTCGAAAATACTTTGTTGAATTGAACTTGATCAGAAATTTAGTTATATATGTTCATGTGAGACACCATCTTCTAGGTGTGAATGTTACATAAGGATGCAACTATTTTAAATAGTGTGCATTGTATTATGAAGACTATTAGATATTTGCATCATCCTTTTAGGATAGTTCTACCCATTTATGGATTACAACAAACAAGGTTGCTAAGGGAATTCACTAAGCTTTTAAACACTTTGCGAAGAATGCATTTGGGTGTGTGTGCATGTGTGTATTTGTAACATGTTTGTGTGAATGTACAAGTAAAGTTTGTAGTGTGTTTGTGTGAAAGTATTTGCAATGAGCAACTTTAAACACATGATGTTTCTTCCTCGTATGCCTTAGTAATGCTCGTATTTCCCTTAGAATTTTCCTAGAAAATACATCAGTTTAAGCTAGGGTATATGTGATGTTTTGTTGGAGTAGCAATTTGTAACACTTATGACCCACTTTGGAGTGAAGATGCAAATGTTCTTCGATAGTAATATCAAATAACACACACATTATTTAAAAATCAAAGAAAATATTTGCAGTGTGTTTTTGCGAAAGTAAAATGAAGGTTGTAATGTGTGGTCGAGTTTGATAATTACTTCTTTATACGTGAAATGATTTTTGTACTAATTGAATATCGGGGCTTACATCGATACTTATGGTTAAGGGGTGCCTAAACTTGCCCTTGACCTCGCATTTTACAAGTGGTCTCGTTACAATGACCACCTTGGTGACGAACCAAGTGGAGCCAAACCAACTCTTACATCATACAAGGTTTTGCACAGCTCCTTGTGAGAATGGAACTGTGACCTTGGGTTTATCACACCGGTTCGCTACCACTTGAGTTGGCGGGTTCTTTGCATAATGACTTCCTTGATCTCTTGTCTCATATATGATCGTATGATGGACCTTGCATCATAACACAAGAGGTAAGTGGTGTGATTGCATTGGATGTGGTTGTGTGGAAGACCAAGTAGAGGTAAGTGGTGTGATTGCATTGGATGCGGTTGTGTGGAAGACCAAGTAACATTTTTGGGTAACGTCTGACAACCATATGGGTGGATTGGCCAACTTCAGGTTTATTAAGGTTTGAAAGGAAGAAGTTTGGGTAGTGGCAACTATTGCCATGGTACCCTTAAGCTCCCCACGCTTACCTAGAAAGGCTTGGGGAGGAGTAGCAACTGTTGCCACGGTACCCTTAAGCCAGGCCCCCACACTTACCTAGAAAGGCTTTCAGGAGCGCTTGGAATCCAACCGCTGTGTTGAGTGAGGTAACGGAGAGCTAGTTAGCATTGAGCCGCCTAGTTATTAGTGGTCACGTTACACGCAGTGTCGGTTTGCGGGGTGGGCAGTTGCTACAAAGAGTTATAGGCCCCCACAGTTCATTACAGTAGTCTGACAAAATGGGAAACGCGAGATATCGCCATCCAGACGCAAGGACGTTCTTGATGATGCGGCTGCACAAAGGCTTTTGTATAAGATCGATTAAAAAAGACTTGGAGCAGCAGAAGCCTCTGACAGCTTGTTTTTATGGGAAAAGGAGGCCATGGATGATAGCTTTCTCCTGGGTCCCGACTCCCGACGGCCCCGTGGGTCGTTACCCTCTCTCTCTCACGAGTCTCACACACTCTCTCTATCGCTTGCAAGTTGCCTTCTGCCGCTCTCCTCTTTTAGGCCTTTCGACGGAACTTGCAAAGGCCTTTCCTCACGACCCATTTAAAAATTGTGGCGCCCCTGCTGCTTAAAATACTCACGGAAATGGCGGTCGTTCCACCCTCTTCTTCTTCTTCTTCTTCTTCTTCTTCGTCTTCGTTTTCTTCTTTCAGTTGGTGCGTATTGTTGACGGTGATTCCACCTACGTTGATCTTCTTAGGCGGCCCACGTGGCCGGCGCTGCGTGCTGCTGATGCTGGCGCTTCTACTTGTCTTGTCGTGGCGGACGACGGCATGGCTCCTGCTCATGCAACAACGGCAGGATGATCAGCCCCACCGACAAATGGCGGCCCGCCATCTGGACTCCGACGACGGTGCGTTTTTTCGGGCCTTAAATGTTGTAGCAGCGACAGTGCCATGCATATGCATGTCTTGTGTGATTGAGAGAGAGAGAGAGAGAGAGAGAGAGAGAGAGAGAGAGAGAGGCCTGCACTATCTCTACCCTTTTCTTGCAGACTGGCCCCCATCCAAGCCCGGTCGCAGAATCGGCTCCAAGGATGCTTGGCTTCTTGAGGTATGTGTCGCTCTTATTCTTGTTATCGTAATTATCATGGCGTCTTTACTTGAGGTATGTGTCGCTGATCTTCTTGTTATCGTAATTATCATTGCGTCCTTACCACAACACCAATTCGATTTCCCTGAATGGATGTCGATTGTCGGAGCTGTGCGTCAAACTGTATTTAATTTTGTTGTTGTACATTGGTACTAATTAATGGCATGTTCATGTGCAGCAGGATTGGCCCGATGACCCTCGATACCGTCGCGCCATGATGGGTGGGATGATGGCCCATGTGAACGGGGGTGGCGGCGGCCAGCCGGGCTCCAAGCCGCCCCCGTGCCACAACCAGTGCCCTGGGTGCAGCCCTCTCGATGGGCAGTGCGTCGCCACGCCGACCTACGTCCCCGGCAGCCATGGCGTCGGCCATGCGGTCTGGACCTGCGCCTGCGTCTAAGTCGTTTAATCTTATGATACGATATGGCCCCTACTAAGCTGCTGGGCGCCCCGAAGGCGCTCAGCCGTTGCTTGATTGTAAGTCTGATCCCTCTCAAGCTCTCAAGAGCACTCCAGAGAGGCTCCTTGTCACAGTACAAGTATGGCTGTAGCATGAGTTGGATGGAAAATGTTCACTTGCATACCAACGTGTTCGTTTTGAATGGCATTGTGTTGAGATTTACATGAAGGCAGAGGAAGGCTTTTCTTTCTTGTAGTTAGTCTGTTAGATCCATTAGGAGCCCTTTCCCACCGGCGTTCGGAGGTTTTTATTCGGCTGTTAAAAATGCACCGTGGTGGGAACTTGGAAGAATGACACACCAAATGAATGTTTTGTTGCACTCGAAGGAAGGAGGCCTGCCCTGCAGGCTTGTCAACCCAATCAGCAGTACGACGGCTGCTTCTAGGCTTCGACATGTGTAAGGTGTGTGTGGACCATGATTCAGAGACCAAAAAGGAAGTCTGATGTACAGATGTCCTGGGAGAAACATTACCCCTTGATTTAGCAAATATTTTGTCACAATTCTATCTGCCTATAACAAGCCCTGCACTAATAAATCCTTAATATTATACCAAACTTTAATTCGAGTAATGGAATGTCCATCGTTAGAAATTGCACGACTGAGAGAGAGAGAGAGAGAGAGAGAGAGAGAGAGATCGCCTTTTCTAGATTTGTGACCTGAGCTTTAATGTGAAATAAATTGCAAAAACTTCATAAAAGCTTTTAAAATTCATACAAGAAAGCGAAAAACCATAGTTTTTTACAAAAATTTTAGTTATAAAATTAGCAAATATGTGTGATGTGGTTTAAAAATCCATTGATTATTATTATTGGATGATATAAAATGTATTCAAAAAGTAAGTAAGGTAAGTATGTACAATTGGGGATCCTATCCCTATTAACCAACCAGATGACTTATAAGGCCACCCCTTTGCCTAAAACTTATACAAAAGGAATTGGTGGAGCTATTCTAGTTGGATGAAATGAGGTGAGTTCGTTGGTCTATTTGGTTGAGGCGTAGCTTGTGATCCATTATCAGTGTCTAGTATAGAAGGGGCAAGGGGTTGAGATGTTGGGGGGAGTTGCACAAGTTGGTTCGGAAGTGGCGAAGAGAAAGGGCTATCATGGGAGCTATTGGGTATCCTGGCATGAGGGTTACTAGTCATTTGACTTGTCATGTTATCCATTGTAGAGGGGTTCCTAGTAGCTCGAAAAATTGATGATGGTGAATCCCAATCAGGTAAGGTAGAGAAGACATTAGTTGGAATCTTGATGGAGTAGCCCTTGGTCGTTGCAATATTTATAATGCTTTGGAATAGTTTGGCAATCTCCTTGATTTTAGCTTCTCTTTCCTCTTTCAAGTATTTGATACCTGCCTGTTTGATGGGGGTTGCACATTATGTGTAGTTAATTTTTGGGCATTTCTTTGAACTTGCCAAGAAATATCTACATTAAGTTGAGGGACCAATCAACATCTTTACCATTAAATACTTTTTAATAGCGAATAAGCCATATGGACCATAGAAACATTCCGTGTATTAAAGTCCACAAGGAGGGGGAGAGGCAGTTTGCTTCACCCTAGAGGATTTCTTTCCATGTCAGTTTATATGGATGGTTGGGGGAGATGAACTTTTGTAACCAGTTGACATAACACTTGTTACCTAGGCATAAAATAAAAAGTTGCACGATGGTTTCTTTATCCCTCTTGCACAAGGACAAAGGCAATTGCCTATCCAGATATCATGTTGTGCTCGGACTTGGGTCGATCGCCTTATGGAGTATGAGCCATAGCAGCTGAGAGATCTCCGGGGGGAGGTAGGGGGTCCATATTTGTCGAAAATGATATTCCCATTGACAGTTATTCCAGTCAAGAAGCCATCTCTAATTGAGGGCAGCAATCAGTTTTCTGTTGTCCCTGGGTAAGTTGAGTTTTCTGTTGTCCTTGGGTAAGTTGGACAGAGGGAGTAGAGAGGACTTGGTGTTCCACCCATTGCCTTTTGAGCTCTTCCGGATCCCTCCAAGTCTTATCATCCTTGTCCCAAATGTCCAACCAGATTTTAATTCATTTCTTGTTAAGTTTGAAGGCTATATTCCATATTGATGAGGTTCAATTGGGAGAAGAGTGAGGCTTAGCTTGATGGAGTCTCTTCCACTCCATATCCTTCACTTTTGAGCCTCAAGGATGGTTACCAGCCTTTTATATTGTTGCCATGCTTCTCGAATACGTTTGACCAGTGGGGATGCAGTGTAGGATTTATACTTGTCTGGGGAGAATACTATGGTGTGGATTGGTAGGTCTTTAAACTGGGAGTGTTGATCGGCATTGAAACCTTGAACTTGACTGAGCAGAAGGATTGCCTAGTCCTCCTCCTAGTTAAGCATGCATCTGATGACCCATTTTGTGGCTAGTTTCTTGGACAGAGAGAAGAGGTCTATAAGCCCCAATCCCCCTTTGTCTTTGGAGAGGGTACATGTGTTCCAAGCAACTTTGGGACATTTATATTTGTAAGGGTCTCCCACCCAAAGAAAGTTCCTAAATAAGGATTTGAGTTGTTTGAGGGACCCATTGGGGGGGTGCCAACATGCCAGGAAGTAGACACAGGTAGGAATTAGAATGTGTTTGAGAATAATGTTGCATGAAGCAATTCCTTGTGGGAAACTTTTCCATCTTTCTAGCTTAGAATGGATTTTGTTCATTACCCATTTTCATCTTCGTTTTAGTGTCACTCCAAAGCCCATATGGATATTTAATAACCAAAAAACCTCTCCTTTCAAGATTATTTGACATCCGATGTCTAGGATCCATTGAGGAGGGGCTTGGATAATAGTTTCGACTCCTGTTTTGGTATGGCTAATTTTGGCTAAACAGAATATGTTTGGATAAGAGTTATGACTCCGGCTTTGGTACGGTTGATTTTGGAGCTTGAGGCTAAATAGAATATGTCTAGGTACTTCCAAAAGGCGAGGATGGATGTTGCATCGTTATTGAGTGTGACATTAGTGTCATCTGCTGGTGCGCAGATCGGTCGCTGTATGCTCGCGTGGTGAATGCTGGAAGGTCCTCAAGAACAATGAACTCTACTTTTTGCACAAGTTACAAGGTAAAAAGCATGAACGACAAGAGCAAGAGACCAATTGGGTGCAATCTCCCCCCCGTGCCTTGTGTGAGCGCTTCACAAAGCATGTATTTTATGTATATTTCCATCTTCATGCTCAATAATAGCCCAATTTACAAAAATATATCAAGCTTTTAGCTTTTGAGTTTGCTTTTACAAAAATAGGAATAAAGCTAATGGACGGTGCCCAAAGAGTCTGGCACGCCCAATACAATGTCCAAATAGAAATAACATAATCGTGCGCAAGGGCGCATACAAAATAATAATAAATAATCGATGCCTCAATAAATATGCATTACAAAATATAGGCGTGGCGCCTATCAAAATATAATCCATAGATCGAATACTCGCTATCCACCAATGCTTTCCTCCGCCACTGCTGCTATCTCTACACATCAACTGAAGCATTCACAATCGTTAGTAAAATAATACAATTAAACCGACAAAAGTGAATACCTAGCAGTCTTCAGCTACATAAATAAATCAACTGGTTAGAAATAAATCCTAACCTTAATTTATTACGAGTGCGCACTCTAAACTCATAAACGTTTATTAATTTAATATGCATTTTGCGAAATCACCCGCTATGGAATCACCCATGTACACACTAAATTAATGAAACGCCCGAAAAGGACAGGCGTCCCCATCAACTTCTCGCACAAAGAATCCACTTTGTGTATGAGCCCCGGTCATCAAAGTTTACGGAATCCACCGTAAAACCTTACGGAATCCACCGTGGCACGGAATCCACCGTGAAATATGCCTCCTGCCATCATCTGCAAATAGGTTAAGTATCATTTCTTTTTTATTGGGTAGTTTGATGCCCTTGATTTTACCTTGAAGTCTAAAGTGCTCTAAGAGCCAGTCTAATCCGTCTGCAGCTATGGCAAAGAGGAGAGGTGCTAGAGGACATCCTTGTCGGATGGACCTGCACAAATGGAATGACTCCGTTAGTACGCCATTGATTGAGATGGTTGTGGTAGCATTCCCAAGCAGAATAGAGACAAAATTGACATACTTTCTGCCTAAGCCCATGTCTACTAAGGATTGTAGTGTATAATCCCACTCTAGCCTATCATAGGCCTTATCAAAATCTATCTTGAGAAACACAAAGTCATGATGTTTTTTTGCATATTCCAATCTCTCCCACAAATTGATGATAGCATCCAGTATGTAGCGGCCCTTAGAAAAGCATTTTTTCTTCTTTCGTATCCAAGCTTGTAGGTGGTGTACTAGTCTCCTCGCCAAGGCCTTGACGAAGACCTTGTACGCGGAGTTGAGATAAGTTATGGGCCACCAGCTGTGCTCAGTTGCTCCTTAGCTCCCTTTTTAAGAATTGGTTTAACCACCCCTTGGTTAATTGTGGTAGGGAGAGCCCCATAATGGACTGCTTCAGCCCATTACTCCATAAGGGGCATGACTAAAAGGTTTTTGAATTCTTGAAAGAATTCGTTGGGCAGCCCATCAAGGCTCGGGGATTTCCCCTTAGCTAAAGAATCAATCGAGTCTGCTATCTCAATCGCTGAAAGGTCCATGTCCAAAATTGGAGTTAATTCGGGTGGGATAACTCTTTTTTTGTATTGAGAAATCATGGCTTTGGCGGCTGTCTGCTCTAATGTACGTTTGTTTGTTTTCCCAAAAAATAATTAAAGGTGACTATTATGTTTTCTACTTGGTCTAAGGCAAAGGTGCCATTAGGTTTTTCAAGCAGGGGAAGTCTCTCTTTGGCCTGCTTGGTCTTCAGGACACTGAAATTTACTTTAGCTAGTCTATTTGTGTGGTTTGACCACCAATATCTTTAAAAAAAGGTGTAAACTTTTAGCTTCTAAGGCCTCTTCCTGTCTACACCTTCTAGAGAGAAGAAGATCTTGAAGGTGGGGTTCCCCTTTAGTTATTCTGTCTTTTATGAAAGAGATTTCTTGATACAATTTTGCCCATTGCTCTTGCCTTACCCTTGTTTGTGTTTGTTTCGCCCTACTAAAAAGTTTTTGGCTTTCTTTGATGGCAGCTACCTAGACTTGGGCTGGGCTGCTTGTTGTTGAAAAATGATTGGACCATATGGTTTCGATTCCTTTCCGAACATGATGGTATTTAAATGTCTGCATGGAACCAACCCGCTCTACATGAGGCAGGTGACACTAGTGAGAAGGAAGAGATTATTGGTTTATGATCCGACATTGCTATGGTGTGTGATGTGGTTTGGGCATAGTCAGAAAAGGATGTGAGGACAACTGTAGATACATAACACCTATCTAGATGAGCTTTCCTCAAATATGGTGGGCTTTGGTTTTGTTAGACCAAGTAGAGCCCCCTATTTGGCCAATATCTACTAGACTGTGAAACCCCACTAGTCCATTCCATTCTAGCAATTCAACACCCCTTATGATGTTGCCTTTACTTTCAAAGCGATCTTGAATATGTTCCACCATGTGGAAATCCCCTGCAAATATCATGGGGAAGGGGATGGATTTTAGGGATTTCCAAGTGGTGATCCTATCTCTGGGAGAGGAGGGGGCATAGATTGATGTGATCGCCTAGTCTTCTTGTCCTTTGAAGACTACTGATACCCAAGCATGGGCAGTGTCCTTGAGTACCTCTTTAATGAGATGGGATAATTTTCATGAAACCCCTATGGTTGTGCCACCACCTCCACCCGGATGGTTTGTAAAAATACATTGAAATTGGCATGAAAGAATCTCTAGATTTTTAGTAAGATGGGGATTGGCCACCTTCACTTCCTATAGGCAGACCACATCTGGTTTGATATTGCCCTGAAAGAGCTAGGTCTTAATGATTTGCGGCCGATTGGGGTCTGTAAGCCCTTTACAGTTGAAGTTAATTATCTTGGGCTTGTCTATCATTAATTCTTGTTATTTTTAGAGTTGGAGCCTTTAGCCTTGGGACCCTTACCTGTTGGCAGGGGGTTGGCATTTCTTGCATTCATGGTAGATAATCTTCTTTTATTGATTCCAGCACTTCCAGAGTTCGGATTGGATGGGGGGGGCAGAATGGTGTTGACCCGCGTCTGCAGGTTGAGGGCAAGTGGGGAGGGACTCCTCTACCACTGATTTCTCATTATTTGAAACCCCCTCAGCCAATGTTTCCTCCATTGTAGTTGCATCTAAGTCATTAATTTCTTTCTCAAATTCATCTACTGCATCTGTGTTTCCTAAAAAAATTGTGTTCTGTCGACAAAGTTGTCCTTGTGGTGGTCATTGAGTGGTTTTCCTTGGCCCATTAGCGTCATGGACTATATTGCCACAATTTTCAAGCAAGGTTGTGTATCTATTCAAAGAGCTAAACTTAGTATTATTACTCTTTTTCCCTATTTGAGACTTTTGATTCCTATTCTTATTAATATGTTTTCTGTTTTGCACTCTCTGGAATCCTTCCTCATCTCCATGTGTTGAGAGAGGGGGGGGGGGGGGGGGGGGCAGAATGGTGCTGACCCACGTCTGCAGGTTGAGGGCAAGTGGGGAGGGACTCCTCTACCACTGATTTCTCATTATTTGAAACCCCCTCGGCCAATGTTTCCTCCATTGTAGTTGAATCTAAGTCATTAATTTCTTTCTCAAATTCATCTACATGCATCTGTGTTTCCTAAAAAATTTGTGTTCTGTCGACAAAGTTGTCCTTGTGGTGGTCACTGAGTGGTTTTCCTTGGCCCATTAGCATCATGGACTATATTGCCACAATTTTCAAGCAAGGTTGTGTATCTATTCAAAGAGCTAAACTTAGTATCATTATTCTTTTTCCCTATTTGAGACTTTTGATTCCTATTCTTATTAATATGTTTTCTGTTTTGCACTCTCTGGAATCCTTCCTCATCTCCATGTGTTGAGAGAGGGGGGGGACTCCTTCACCTCCTCCTTCTTTTGATCTTTGCCCCATTCAAGGCAATCCCTAATAAAGTGTCCCTATTTCTTGCATTTGAAGCAAGAATTAGGGAGTTTTTTATATATGATTGGTTGTGTACAAATGGGCCGACTCTTCGAATTCCTAATTATTATCTTGTCCTTAAGTTTCTTACTAATATCCACTTCCACCAAAATCTGGGGATACCACCTCGGATTGATATCAGAGGAGGGTCTTACCCTAATACTTTACCTAATGGGGTTGCTATCGAGCCTAAAAGGGAGTGGAAGGGGTCATGTAGATTCGAGAGCTCAATCCATATGGACACTTTTGTTGGCTTGAGGCCATTAGGGTCAAAATCTATAGACCATTTGAATAAAGTTAGTGGAGCATTACATAGCATCCATTGACCATGAGACAGTATGGAGACCGCCATGTCTCTCTAGTCTCGAACAGAAAAATGAAAGAGTTATTGGGTAGATATATGGTAGATACAACCTTGTATTCCAGGTTGCCCCAATGCTCTCTAATCCACGATCTCAGGACCTCGATTGGAGATCTCAGGCCATGGTAGAGGCCAATAAGGGCACAGTAGTAATACATGAAAAATACACAATCTATTACTTCATCTTCCAGGGTAACAGAGCACATACCTTCCTCTTCTTAGTTTGGGGAGGAGTTCTTACGTATGGTCTATGACCTAGGTGTTTCCTCTTTGGACCTCGTTTTGGAGTGTACTGCTTCAGGGTGGGAATGTACCATCCTGGTGGTAGAGCCTGTGCCATGTGTTCCCATCTGCGAGCTAGAGAAATGGGGTATTCCATGGTTGGCCAATGTCAAAGTACCTGCAAGATGTGAGCCAAAGGTGAGACCCTGGGGTAGTCGAGAACTAATAGGTTGAGAGATGTTAAATAGTGGGTTAATATGCGCATATGGCGAAGAGAAGTGTGGTGAGGCATGAAATATTTGCTATAGAGGGGACGGCCCCTGTGATGATATTCATCATAGCTTGACTGTGGGATGGATTCTAGTTGGCAGCAGATCTTCGTTCATGAAAAGTTGAGGGGAAGGGCAATGATTGATCGAGGAGTAGGGCTCATCCCCAGAGGAGCAATAAGAGAAGGGGGAATCCTTACGGGAGGAGGCAGCACCTTGACCCCACCCCTAGAGGTGTTGGCCAAGGCGTCCAACGACTTCAGGAAGGGCTGCATGCCCTCCACTTGGTGGCGGGAACGGTTAGTTCTTGCCCAGAGGTGGTGAGAAAACAGTCACACACGTCGTCTCCTTTTAGCGCACACCGGCTCTCGCCTTATGATAATACTAATTGGATTTCTCAGGGATGCTCGACAAGACCCTTTGAAAATTTTGAGTCAAAGGTTTTATATCAGCAATAAAAAATGTTTTTAGTGTCAAAGGTTTTTACATTTGGAATCAACAATGTTTTTTGTGAATAGTGAGATGCACCTTCCTACTCTTGTGTTATTATTATTTGTTAAATTCTATTATACTCATGAAAAGAAAGTTTGAAGCCTTCTACTTTGGCAAAGCTAGCCCGAGAACTAAACATAAGTAATAGAATGTATCAGATACTTAGCAACAAGTTAGCACAAACATCATCTTCTTGCATTTTATTTGCATTTAGTCAACAAATAGTTGGGAGCTTTTAAAAAATAATTAAGGTTAGTTTACTTGTGCTAGTACTCCCATCTTCTTGCATTATAGTTAGCCCTTGCATGATTTCCTTTTAGGATTTTGCAATGTTAGTTTAACCACTCTTGCATTCACAAATGCAGACATCTTTGTTGGCTTCTTGACTCGGTTCAACATTCACATAAGATCCCTTTTGCATGTATGCTAGTGTTCTTGTAGAAAGTTGGCATTGGCATGTAGCCCATCCATTCCACATCCTAAATTTTTCCATTGATCACAATATATGCTTATTTTTCTTGGTAAATGGTACCTCCAATATACTAGCCTTTTCAAGTTGTATATCAAAAGGCAACTATTGACAATGGTGTAAAGGTCACTCAAATGAGCTAGAATGCTTGTGATACAATACTTTAAAAGCATCTTTATTGTGCATACGTAGTTAGCAAATTGAGAGTGCAATGAGCAAAGTCCTCCAAGTTGTCAATTGCATGCATCATAAGCCAAGGGACAACTTTATAAGTTACCAAGTTTCTACATTACTAAGGTTTATGTGTAACATTAGCTCTTCCCATTGAGAGAGTTGACGTCTTGTCCTTTTGATTGAATATACTATGCTTCCAAATGATTTGATCTTGAACTTGAGTTTGTTGAGCCACAATTGAATCTTATTTCAAAGCCAAAAAAATTATATGCGCTCTATGCTAGTATCCATGCAAGGGTGTGCCATTAGGATCCTAGTAGAACCGTGCAAGCATTAGTATTTAGGGTGCCTATAACATGATGTTGTCTTAACTCCCCCATCCTAGGGTAGAGACCCCCTCTCTCCCTCCCTCTCTATTAGTCTATGTCTCTCTCTCTTCCCATTGTCTCTAAACACCTTTCATTTAATTATACACTAAAGTGAGAACAAACGTCTTGCAATATGTGAGTGTATATCTCCTAAAGTTTTTGCGTTATAGAAAATTTCTTCTCAAATTTTGTGGATGCATCACATAAAATTGGCATGCTCTTTGTGTTTTGGGATCACCTTTGGTTTTTCTCTTGATAAAGATACGAGCCTTAACCTACAATGATTGGTCAAATGGAATAATGAGCATGTTTACTACATTATATTTATGTTAGATCTATTCAAGCATAGGTGTGAAGGTCCCTTCAAGCTTGATGTGCAATGCTCTCTCTCTCTCTCTCTCTCTCTCTCTCTCTCTCTCTCTCTCTCTCTCTCTCTCTCTCTCTCTCTCTTAAAAGCTTATAGTTGCCATTATTTTGTCAATGTTACTTTAATGCAATAAAGTATAACTCGACATCCTAAATACTATAGCAAAACATTTCCTCTTGAACTTTACGGATGCATGTTGGCATGCTCTTAGTGCTTCAGCGATCAACATCAATTATCCTATTATAAATTATAGTGACCCTTGACCCCCATTGTTGGATGGAATAGAATCACAATTGTGGTCACTAATTATAAATTCAACATTTCCTCTTGAACTTTATGGATGCATGTTGGCATGCTCTCATTGCTTTGGTGATCAACATCAATTTTCCTATTGCAAATGATAGTGACCCTTGACCCCCCATTGTTGGGTCAAATAGAGTCATGGTTTTGTAATTGCAACCATTTCAATATAGAATATTGGAGTGGAAACATTGTTTAATTACTCACTAAAATATTCATAAGACCAATATTCTTATTAATCATTTAAATGTTCCTCCTTTTGACCATACCAAACTTGCTAAATTGTAGCATTTGAAAACTCAATCTTTTGATCATGTAATAATATGGAATATCTAAAACTATGCAATGCAATAATATAGAACATTGAAATAGATATGTTGCTTTAGAAAATGAAAATACATAGAAAAATGAGCGCACACACACACACACACACACACACACACACACACACACACACACACACACACACACACACACACACACACACACACACACACACACACACACACACACACACACACACACACACACACACACACACACACACACACACACACACACACACACACACACACACACACACACACACACACACATTCTCTCTCTCTCTCTCTCTCTCTCTCTCTCTCTCTCTCTCTCTCTCTCTCTCTCTCTCTCTCTCTCTCTCTCTCTCTAGAATACAAAGTTTATACTTGGGTAAGCTACTTGTGTAAATGTCCACACAACATGCAAGCACATGTGTAGACATACATGCTTGCATACACTTAAATAAGTTTTGGATTATAGGCATATATAAACCCAAGATAAAAGAGTATTGTTGTAAGGCTGAACTAAGGGTTTATATTAAATTTTACGTGGCCCCATGAGTTGTGTGTGTGTGTGTGTGTGTGTGTGTGAAGGAGAATAGCACATTGCATCCAATATTATAATTTTGAAGAGTGTGTTAATGCGTGCATGTGTGTATGTGTATGCGTGTTTTGTATGTGCATATATTTTAAATATCATGTAATATGTAAATATAGCAAAGCTATTTAGTTAATATTATCATTGAGCTCTTAAGGGTCATTATTAGTATGTGAGCATGGATTCCAATCATCTATGCACTATTAGAATCTCCTTAAGCCACTAAACATTCAAGAGGTAAAGAGAATTTGAAGGACTTTGAAAATTGACTTTTAAGATATAATATTCCTACAAAACGAAGGTTAATTGTGGCAAGATCCTTCCTTTACAAAATTGTGACTTAGATTTGTGTAGTTGTAAAGGTAGGGTTAGGCTCAATTTACTTACAAAGTGAGAATAGAACTTCAAAATATAAGTTGAAGAAGTAAATACTTAAGAAAATCAAAATCTACAAATATATGAAGCAATAAAATACAAAATTAGTATCAAAGCTACTCATCAAGTACTACAGGACATAGGCCACATACCGACATTCAAAGGGATACTAATATTCATTAAAAAAATACACACGTTGTCATCACTAAAAGCATCGATATAGGTGTCTCTACAAAATCATCACAGATAGTGTCGCTAATAGCGATGCGAATAGATATTGACATAGTGATGTGTGTAGTAAATTAGTGACACAAATAGTGACAGTTGTAGAGTTTTTTTTTTGTGGCAAACTACCCTGCCATCCAAAGCACCATGTGCTGGATAATATTCTGCAAAGCAATTACATATTGGATACACAATCGTCATCAAGATGGGTGTAAAGACTACTTAGAACCATAGGATTGATAACTCATGGAATAAGTACACGACTAGTTATGACAACTCATGAAATTACATGGAACCATGGAGAGGAGAACCAAAACAAACATGAAAATCTATCTGTAAATATCGTAAAGTGCGATTTTGCACAAAGGATGATAAGTACATCCAAGGAATGCTACATGGAAGAGGCCTGCATGGATCACAAGCCCAAAAAAGAAAATGATGTGCGCTCCACGAATCCAAGTGCATACTACAAATTTTCTCCATCTAAAAGCTCATCCCGATACAAAGGAGTATCGAATGACTTTGCAAAATGGACATCCAAACATTAGTTCACCATACATAATGCATCACAAAAAAACTAGTGACTACAGACAAGACAGAGGATTGACTTACTGCGCCATCGTGCGCCTACAATCTATCGATAAGTGCAATGAGAACGTGTCTCTCTCCATATCGAGTCTCCAAACCTGTGGAATCGCAGTTTGTGGTAGAGTGTTGCAAAGAAAACATAATACATTTTAAAAACAAGATTGTTAGTACAAGTGATATTCCAAATAAGAAAACGAGAAGAATCAAAAGAAAATTTACAAAGTCCTCCAAATAAGTCATGTGGCTGCCACTTCCAAGATGATGCATAGTCTCTACCTCCAATCGTGCCCTCGCTGCCTCTTGCTGCTGTTGCTGCTGCCATCGTCTGGAGAATTTGTGGCCTCCTCCCTGAGTCTCTGCCAATCCTATGAGTCTAGCCACTCCTCGAGCACTTTGAGGTGCCACTCTTTATTGCCTTGCGTGCGTTTGATTGTCTATGTGACATGTATGCACGCATACACTCCATTATCCACACACTGGAAAACCTCTCTGCTGCCATAGGTACCAAAAACTCCTCATGTAAAGATGCCACTACATAGTCCTTGCTCCCCTCCTGTAAACTCTTCCAATGGTTGAAAACGTTGTGCCTAAATATTTGTTGGCATAACTCTCTCATGCAATACATCACCCTCCTTCCCTCATTATTCATGATCACAGCACATGTCTTACCATCTACACGGTATTTGTACCCTACTGGGGTATATCTAAGGTGTGGCCTCTCCCACCTATGACCACACTCTATTGGGCATAACAGGAGACCACTGTACATCTAGCGTACCTGTGGAGATAGTATCTCTTAGAGTAGCACCCATAGGGGTACGACCTACAGACGGCTAAGCAAAATTCAGATTTACAGGAGTATATGTCCCTACAGGTATAATAAATCGTGGAGGTGACAAGTATCCACCAGATTGATGAGACGACGACATTGCATTAGTGCCTCCACAACACCCACCTCAGCCACTTTCTCTAGAACATGTACGAAAGCGAGAAGTAGCAACCCTCTCTGGAATCGATCGCGGGCTCGCAATATTTATATCTCTGCAACACCTCCCAGAGTCACTCCCTCCATCCGGGGGCAGTCTAGAGCATCGACCTCACCTATTAGAGATCAAACCATCAGAGCGTGTTGAAGTAGACCTTGCAGAATGGCTTGATGATATCCGTGATAGCTCTTGGTCTGCCATATCTCTAAAGCGGGCCATCTAATCTGGAGACATACATGTGAATATCTCTTGCAGCTCCTCATTGGTCATCCCTCGATCCATCCTGCTCTGGGTATCGTCAAAGGTAATGTGCACATACACAAAATAATATTAGCATAATCAATATAAGGATTTAGGTAACGTATGACAACATAACTTTGAAAAAAAAATGCTAATTAAAACATATATACTAAAGTACCCTTAAAAGTGAATCATCAACGAATTGAGCAAGTGGATGCAAATACGAACCAACCTATGGCCCCATATCAAGGTCTTGACATAGCTTAAGGTCTATAGACAGGTCACCACAGAAAGAAGAGTCCACTTCATTCTTGAAAAGTTGCTAGCATCGTGTCTCTTTGTCCACATTACCTGTATCTATCTCCCTTGTGCGTCTCAAGCCCTTTTTTCCCTCCACACTCCGCAACATGGAACCCTCCACCTACATACTCTCCTCGTCTACGTTGGGGACATTGCTTTCATCATACACTCGCGCACTTTGAGGTGTTGATAGCACAACATACCACCATCGAGGTTGTCAGGGATTTGGATAGAAGATTACTTGTTGTCGCATAGATTCATCCATCTTTTTTCAAGATCTATTTTCAAAAATCCAAATGGACCTTGTTGAATGGTTGGCCCAACTCCTTCTAGTACCACATTAAACCACTATACATCGAATATGATAATGGAGAAGCTACGGTAATCCATTGAGATAACACTTTGCAAGTTCCAAAAATAATTTATCTAATCTAGTATGGTATTCAAATCCTTGGCCCATCATCGGCTCTCTTCCTCGAACTTTGCCATAACACCACAATTCGTTATGGAGCGCATTTTATCCATGTGCTCAACACAGAAATGCTACCCACGCAACTATGCTACACTATACATTTTATATTGTATACTGAAATGCTTAAATTAGTTGTTGCGCATAAAATCTAGATATGACAGTAAATAAAGCATGTGATCACCTTTGGACTACACCCTGTCAAGAATTCTCACTCCTCCAATAGAGACCTCTACCCCTTCGTGAGAAGTTGCGAGATCAAAGATTCATGCAACCATCACACAGACATAAACCGTGGCATCTTCTCTATGTCTTTGGGACATCAAACCAATGGATGGCGTGTACTATGTCAATATTTTGATCACGCTCCCTCCCGCTCTTTTCTAGCTTGCTCATATCTAGTGAGCCACTTCTCCATGGATGCATGATGCATCATAAAAAACCGATTCAATTTCTCCTCCATGGCATCATCCATCCTTTTTTCTACACCATTTCTAACCACTACATTTGCGATCAGTCTATCATCGTCCTTCAATGACCATAGTATATTGTTGTCTGAATCCACCACCGGTAGTCACTCTGAAATATGCACTAATGCTTTTGACACTAGCCAACCTTCTACCATGCTACATTTTGGCCAAGATTATTGTCACATAAAGCCCTTCAAGGTTTTTATGAAGCACTCTAAGAAGAACATCCATCACGTATGGATAGGTCCCGCAATCTCCACTTGTCTACGAGATGTACCAAGAGGTGAGTTTGTATCGTGAGTATGGTCATGGATAGGTGCTTCTCAAAGAGACAAATCGTCTCCGATGCTCCTCGCCTTGCAGATTCAATAGAGGATGTCTTGATATTCTTTTGTGAGATCCATTACACTAAATAGAAAAGCATTACGAACATCGAGTAGACACTAAATAGTGAAATATTGATGTTACTTGCTATCAACATTAGGACAAACCTAGCATAACTTATGCCAATCATGGGATTTCAGCCCTGATAGTTAGTCATATTTAGAAAAGGTAGACTTGAGGGAACACATCATACCCATTAGGGTACGGATAGACTTGATAAATTGATTCATAGTGTGCTTTTCTTTAGTGGACACGACCCAAGGAGTGGGAGGTAGTTGCAAGCGACTGTCAGGACGACTATGGCCAAAGCATCTCCATTTTGTCTACCTCCTTTAAATATAAGTTGCCCACATTCTTGAAAATATGCATGGGATTCAACAAATGGTTGATATGTAAGTGGTTCCAATATAGCAACTTGTAGGAAAGTGAGAACCATTGCATTATTGTTGGATGTGACTCCTTGTGGACCATTTTCAGCTTGTACCATCTTTGAGAATTCACTCGTGCTAGAAGTCGTCCAAGAAAACCTTCCCTCAATTTATGACCCTCCGGCAAGAAAGTGGCATATCCCTGATATACCATATTTTTCATAGTCCGTGACATTTGGGAGTCTTAACTATGGCCCACACAATGGATATGCACAAGAACCCGAGGTAACGAGACCTATCACAATACCCCTATATAGTTAACACAAACTTGAACGAGCCATATTAGATATCAACAATGAGTACAAAAGCCCACTAGCCTGAGTACTCCTCGAATCCTAGAAAGTCATGTATAGTCCATATGAGAATGGCTTATATATTAGCATACCTTCGACCATTATGCTTGCTCATGTCTTCCACAATAACCTCCTCCTTCTACAAAATCTTGAGCTTATCAGCTAATGGAGGGAGGTAGATGTCCATATTCTTGACTTTGTAGTGCCTAGGAATGAGCAATCTAAGGATCAAGTGTCCCTTCTTCGTAGAAAGCCATGGTGGGATGTTATAGTTAACAAGGAATACATGCCACACACTATAAGAAGTTGAGTAGAGACATAATGGATTCATGCCATCCATAGCAAGACCAAGTCGAAGATTCCTTGACTCACATGCAAAGCGTAGAAAGGTGGAGTTAATGTGGCTCCATGCACGTGAATCTACTGATATTTGTTGGAATCCATTTATGGATCTATTCTGGTTATGCCATGTTATCAAGCTCGCCATGCCCAACGTATGAAACATGTGACGTATACGCAGTATAATTGAAAAGTGTTTGAGAACCTTCTAAGGGATGGTTTGCCCTTGCAAGTCCTATCCATATTTATGTGCACTATACTTCGGATATGTCTCCATAGTCCCATAGTTTCCTTGAAACATCACACAATCATTGACACATGCATGGATGTTGTTGTAGTCCATGCCAAGCTTTTGTAACACCAGTTGTGCATCATCACATGACTCGAGCATCGTGTTTTCAAGTAGTCATATGTGATACTTTAGCAACTTGAAAAAAAAACCGAAGCATCCTTGAAGAGCACAAGAAGTGTTTTTTTATAATGGAGTAAAAAAAATCAACGGAGAGTAGAATGTACCTAAACAACTTGGTCACAGTCACATTGTTGTACCCATACTTTGCTTGCACACTTAGGAGTGCAAGAAGCATCTTCAAGCGAGATACTTGGCACCCATTATGTAATGGTATGGACGCTTTCTCTCTTAGTGGATCAAATGACTTGGCATCCATGGGTAGTGATGCATCGATCATTGCTTCCATCTGAGGCTCCAAGATTGAAGGAAAGTTTGAAAGGTCCACTGCCTCCTCTGGTATCAAGGGTGTAGTCTACAGCATGCCCTCAAATTGGTATATTGGATAAAGCACTCTATCCATCACACACCCACAAACTCTTCTAACGGGCTGCAATAAGTCCATTCCTTGGGATGAAGCATCATCTCTCTATACAAATTTCTAGGGTACGTCTAATATTTTTATATATGATATTCAATTACTTTGCGAATGTATTTAAGTATGATTGATATATGCTTTTCTTATCGTTCGCTCAAAGTTTGAGATCGCCTGGTCAATGCTCTTCGATTGAAACTCATCAAAGTATCCTATGTGTTCTATGGACAAGCAACACTTTCCTCTGATTGCCAGCTTGCATTGAGTGCAAGGACATGGGACATGCTGATTAAGATACACATTGCAATCTTGGATATCATGATGATCATCTTTCTCCGTTTGGTCTATGTTACGATAAACAATATGTTTTTGTTTTCCTTATTGATGATCTTCCTCTATTTTAATATCTACTTATGTTTCTCAATCTCCATTCTTATATTTCCCACCATTCCTTTTCTCTCTCCTCATCCCTCTTTCTCTCTCCCTTTCCCTTTCTTTGTTTGCCTCCTTTCATCTCATTGTTTCTCTATCCCCCCTCTCTCTCATTGTTTCTCCGTCTCTACCATCTCTCTACTTCTCTCCATTCCTTAACTTCTCTCTCCCCGTCCCTCTTTCTCTCTCCCTTTTCCTTTTTTTGTTTGCCTCCCCCCTCTCTATCTCCCATTGTTTCTTTCTCTCTACCATCTCGATAATTCTGTCCATTCCTTTTCTCTCCCCTTCTCTTTACCTTTATCTATTTGTATCTATCCCCCTATCTATTTCTCTCCCCTCTGCTCTTTCTCTCCCTCTTTCCCTTTCTTTCCCTCCATCTCTCTTTGTTTATTCCTTTTCTCTCCCCATCTCTCTATCTTTATCTATCTCCCTCTCTATTTCTCTCCCCACCCCTCATTCTTTCTCTCTTTCTCTTTTTTTATTTGTCTCCCTTCATATTTCTTTGTTTCTCTCCCCCCATCTTCGCTCCCCACTCTTGCTTCTTCTCTCTCTTCCTTTCCCTCCCTTCTTTTATTTCTTTCTCTCCCCACTCTCACTCAATGAATCTTATTACAATCAAAATCAAAGATAGAAAATTAAAAACTTGTAAAACAATGATATTGAGAGACCCCCTCTCCCCACCTCTCTTTGTATCTCTCATCCCCCTCCCCTTTTAGTTTTCTATCTTTCCATTTGCTCTAATTCTCTCATTGTTTCCTATTTCTCTATCCCTCGCTCTCACTCTATTTGTTGTTCTCTCTATCTCTCTTTTCATCTCTTTTTCTCCCCCCTCCTCTCTCTCTCTCTCTCCTTTTTACTCTCCTTCCTCTATTTACCTTACTCTTCTTTTCTACCTCTTCCTTCTCTCTCCCTCTCTCTTTCCCTTCTCGTGTCTTTCTTTCTCTCTTTCTCTTTCTTTGTTGCCTCTTTGTTTCTCTCCCCCTTTGTTGCTTCTCTTACTCATTCTCCTCTCTCCCTTCATTCATATCTCGTTTCTCTCTTCCTCTCTCTCTCTCTCTCTCTGTTACCTTTCCTCCCTTGCTCTCTCTCTTCTCTCTTCCTCTCCCTTCCTTCATATCTCATTTCTCTCTTCCTCTCTACCTCTTTTACTGTTCCCCCTTTCTCTCTCTCTCGTTCTCTCTTCCTCTTCACCTCCTCTTCTTCTCCCTCCCTATTTCTCCCTCTCTTTCAATGCATCTCGTTACAAAGAAAAACAAAAAAAAGAAAAGAAAAAAACACAAAAACAAAGCAAGAAGAGGCAATGTACCTCAAAGGCTCGAAGATGAATTCTTTTCCACATTCTCTTCGTGGCATCTCTTATTTTTCCCTTGCACATTTCTCCCTCTTTTTCGTATACGACGGCAACGGTGAGGAGCTCTCCTTCTCTCTCTCCCCCCCTCTTCCTCTCCTTCTCCCTCTCAAGGTGGCAATTTCTCTCACTTTCTCTTTCGTTCTCGCAAAAATGTTTGCGAAAAATGCCGCACTAGGGTTTTGAACGTTTTTTTTTTCTTAGACCAGCATCGCTATTATCATCATTATGAGGATTGCTGAGCATCGCTATGAGCGTTGCAATATCAATTTGTGACGCTGATAGCGACACTAGTAGTGAGGCTGCTATTTTGCATCGCAAATAGGTATCGCTATCGCTCCATTCCCTTGTGAAGTCTACATAAGTAGGAGACACTTTTTTCTTACATATCATGATGAGAGGGGATGCAAATAACACATGCAACCAACCATTAAGTATTGCAAATAGAACTCATTAATGCTTTTTATACCCAACTTATCAGACTTATATCCATGGAAGGCTCTCTTAATTTTGCAACATTATCACAAAGGGGAATACATTAAAAAGCTATAGAAATAGTCATCAAGCTTTAACCCACAAAGTTGGACTCTTACATATTTGAAAGGATTATTATATTAGATTGCAATGCAACTCATTATCTACAATACCATGATAATATGCATGAAGATATAGTAAAGCCTTCAAACATATTTCTTACACTTGTTCAATGTGATACATAGATACTCTATATGATCTATGGTTTGACACATTACATCTCCTCAATAAAGGAGGATAAAGCAAACCCATACCCCAATCTTTTCAAAAGCTTCATCTTTCAATGAATTTATAGTTATATCCATATGAAGGTGCAAATTGCAAGATATCAGCAGTATACTACATAGAAATAATACATTGTATACATTGCATATGAAGGTGAAAATTACTAGATAACATTATGAAGGATAATTTAGGGTATAAAACATGGCCATACAATAATACATTATTAAAGTGACTTCTAAATATAATTAGTGTTTAAAATTTTGGTGGATCAATGTGTATACCACATGGATGTCAATACACAAACACTCAATAAGAATTTACAAAAGCATGCAAACACACTCTCTTGAGAGAGAGAGAGAGAGAGAGAGAGAGAGAGAGAGAGAGAGAGAGAGAGAGAGAGAGAGAGAGAGAGAGAGAGAGAGAGAGAGAGAGAGAGAGAGAGAGAGTGTGTGTGTGTGTGTGTGTGTGTGTGTCTCAATGGAATTCGAACCCCAAACACAACTCCTCATGGTCTTGTCTTCCAATGAGTTTGTTTACAAAGCCAACAAAAATAAAGATCCTATTAAAGGGATAATTCCTCCCCCCCGGCTGCTCAAATATATATACATATATGTATGCATGTATGTATATACAAAGTGTAAACCATTGGTATAAATAATAACTCATTTTTTATATGGCATTGGTAGAAGGCATCAAGTTTCAATTATATTTTAACTTGTAAGGACCTTTGCACATACATACATAGATGTGTGTGTGGATCCATACACATACATGTGCAATCTATCGATGTATTTCTGTATATATATGAGAGAAATACCTAATTTTCTCACTAACTTTCAAAACAATAGTGTGCAAGGTGCACCATGGCACGTTGACTCCATCGACCTCCACCTCCCCTTCCTCTGCCACTTGGACCTTCTCTATTTGACATCATTGAAGAAAGTTCAGAGCATAACTTGAATCCTAAATTTTATAAGCAATAAATGTTGTTTCTCAAACTTTGTGGATGCATTACACATGTTGTTCTTGGTGCTTTGGGGATCAACTTTATTTTCTATGTTGTAAAAGATAGTGAAGCTTGATCTCCATTGCTAGATAAAATAGAATTGTGAGTGTATTCACTAAATTATATATTCATAATTACAATCCTTTTAAGGCAAGATCGCGTCCCCTCTTCTATGTGTGTGTGTGTCTATGAGTTTGTCTCTCTGCATGTTCTATTCTAGTCTCTTTATCCCTCATAACAAACTTGCCCCTTCTTAGTCACTTATTTCTCACCCACTCCTCTCCACCTTATGTGTATATAATCGAAAGAAGCATATATTGTAACACCTTATTATTAAACTTACAAAATAAAATAATGAACCTACCTTATAAGTAATCTATGTTGCTACCTTAAATGCTTAATGTGCATGCGCATGCACACATGCACACACACACTCTCTCTCTTTCTTTCTCATCATTAGTTACAATAATAATCAAATAGTAAAACATTGGCTAACCCTAGCTTGAACAAACACTAATCAACACTAAAACATTAAATGACTCTGTGAAAGAACCAAGCAAATTAGTCATGTAGTCTTTAACTTTCTAATGCATAAATTGAAGAAAAATTGAGGAGTTAATTTAAGTTTGTTATATGTAATTCATTTACGTTGTCATGATGGTAATGTACTCAAGACAAAGAGAACACTAGTCACGCCTAATATCGGCATATACTGGCAGAGAGTGTGTGCCTACATATGTATGTCTGGAATATAGCATGTAGATACATTAGTGTGAAAGTGTGGATTTTAAGTATGTGTGCATACATGTCTATGTATATGTGAAATGGAGACCTAAAAATAATAGATACACATGCTCTGCATATGTATGTATGGAATATAGCATGTAGATACATTAGTGTGAAAGTGTGGATTTTAAGTATGTGTGCATATATGTCTATGTATATATGAAATGGAGACCTAAAGGCTAAAACTAATAGATACACATGCTCTCTGTCACACACAGAGACTATATTTGTGTGCACTTGTATGCTCTAATAATTAAAGGGGCATGGAATCAAGGTTTTGTTATAGGCAGGTTTGGGGGAGATAAAGCGGGGGTAAGATCAAGATGCTAAGTGGCAACATTGCCAACCCTAAGCTGGCTGCTGCACCTACAATCCCGCAGAGAGAGAGAGCCAAAGAGAAAAGCAGTCTCACGTGATGTATAGGCCTTCTGTTCTCATTGTCTCGGGAAAAACGAGAGAGAGAGAGAGAGAGAGAGAGAGAGAGATGCGCTATCATGCTGTGGCATGCTGTCGGACTTACATCTCCAGCCCTGCCGTCTGACCGCCTTCTTTTGCTTACTCGCCGCTCGGCCTAACCTGCCATGCGAGAGAAAGGGTGTGTATGCCTCTCAAAGTGACTCCAAAGACTGATCTCTCTCTTAGTACAGGAGACCACAGAACTTAACGAAGCCCACACATCGAATGCGAGGAAGCCCATTGCGAGAGCCTTACCTAGCGAGTAGCAGGCGGGGCTGCAGTCCAAGGTGAGAGAGGGAAGATGCTGACAATATGGTGATGTTTGACTGAGGGCTGCCGATGCCCTGCTTCTACACGCTTGCCCTTATCCTTCGTCTTCTACTTCTTGTTTGTAAGGTGGTGATGCAAAACGAACATCACCAGTAGCATAAAGATTCTCTCCAGTTCAGCTGTCCTCCACAGCTACTAAGCCCGGGATCACTCCCTGCTCTCTCTCTCTCCAACTGCTCCCTCCTTCAGTACATCCCTCGATAGTCATAGATGCTCCCTCCTTCAGACGTACATCCCTCGATAGCCTCTAGCTATGACTGCTTCTTCCTCGATAGCCTCTACGACTGCTTCCCGTTCTCCTCCTACAACTGCCCTAGGACAGCTTCCCTTTCCTTGATAGGTCACGTCCCTCGTCCCTCCCTGTATGACTGCTTCCTTGAGGCTATCGATTGATGTCTCCGACTGCTTCCGTCCCTCAATAGCCTCTACGATTGCTTCCCTTCCTCCCTCTCCGGCCTACCAACCACATCTCTGGTCCATTACCTCCTGACATCAGCCTGCTTTGCAATCTTATCACTGGATCGATAGCGCTGGCTGCTTAGAATCGGCTCTGGATTTGGAGCACGATGGCGAGGCAAAGGAGAGGGTGAGGGAGGCGCAAGTAAAGTAGTAAGAGGAGAGCGGTTGTTGCAGTTGTAGAGGGAGGTGCAAGTAGAATAGGAGGAGGAGAGCAGTCGCTGCAGTTGTAGAGGGAGGAGGTGACGATGACGGTGAGGATAGAGAGAGAGAGAGAGCGATGGTCTCCATAATATCCTTACGCAACCATATTTTTGAGACGAGGTCTGTTTGTTTTTGTTTTGGTGGTAGCAAGGATTTGAACTCATAGACCCATCACCCATGCTTTGCATTCACGAGCTCTACTAGCTAGGCAATGCCCTTGAACTCCTCGTAAGTGTTGCCCAAATTTTGCTTGTACCCCACCAGAGTTCAAAAGGTTACATTTGCAACCTTGGGGTATCTATGTCCCTTATCATCCGTGATTCACCTTTATAATAATGTCCTTAAGCTATTTCTTGTGAACCCCCTTAAAGTAGAGCCATAAAGGGAGGGAAATGTGCCATTTTTTGTAATGCATGTGAAAATTATATTATCAACAACTATTTGTATCAATAGGGGTGGACATGCATATGCCAAAATTTAAGCATTCTTCGACAATTGGACATGGGCTACTTTGAAGATGTGGCCCCTCTTCCTAATGATATTGAGCAAGGCTAAGACTTCTTCTTTGCATAGAGAGACTACAATACTCTTGGGGATAGCTCTCTCTTTCTTCATAATAACCCTATTCCTATTGTATCAAATGTGCTTCAAAACGATTGCTCTCATTATGTCCCAAATCTTGAAAGTCTCCATCCATACGACCCTTGTCACCTAGCAGGGCCCCTCTTATGCCAATGTTTTCATTCAAATTAGCCTTTGCCATCCACTTCCTCACACTCCTCCAAATTAGTCTAGCTTCTCGGCAATGCCAAAAAAAGTGGTTGACTATCTCCACGTGAATGAAACAGAGGCCACAAGTTGTGTTGCATCTAGTGTACTTGGCAAGTTTGTCTTTAGTGAGTAGCATCCTCATCACCACCTTCCATAGAAATAGATTTAACCTTCCACTAGTGTGGCTCTCTATGCCCTTGTTAGGTTCTTGATAGTAGTTTGTGGGTATTGGGCCTTCCATTCTCTAGCCACTTTTCTTGCAATCTCCCTTCACTACTTGCTGAAGCTCTTACACCACTTGAGTTTGTAGGTTGGCTTAACTAGGCATTGGAGGGTTCTAACAGGCCCAACCTTGGTATCCTTTAGCCACTTTTTAGATGTCTTCTAGAGAATCTCTTGCATCAACATGGATTCATGATCTTCCAAGTTGTGGCCTCTTTCAACCCCCCTTAGTGGTGCACCTTATAGAACGTGTACAAAAGAAATGATATTTTATTTAGTAATATGTATAGGATTATATTTATAAAATGGCATTTTTAATTACAATTTGGAAAAATTTCATAAGTTCAGTAAAGTAAAAGGGGTCATTGTATAGCCTTATAGCATGTAAGGAAAGGGTATTTCTTAATACTCCTTGAATGCACGTTATATAGATGATTTCTTACAGATGTGCCTCATGTGCTTCAACCCCATGACCTTGAGGTTACTGTCGTCCCATAGGTGTATCCATCTAAGCAAACCCTTTGTTGCTATCCTCTTATAGAGCTTTGGGTTGAAGAAAAGCGGGGCTTTCTTGTCCTAAAATGCGAAGGGGAAGGCCCAAAGGGACTGTAGCAATTCTACGTCCCCCTTCCTAGAGTCACTTCCTCACCAGCTCAACTCCTTTAGTCTATTTCTCCATAATGTCAATACTCTCATTACAATAGTATGCCCCTTAATCTGAATTCTAGAGTCGACAACCAATATCTTATCTTCCCAATTGAGTTCCTCCCATTGGCATCCTTTCACTCGTGCATGGTTCAGGAATGATTTGGTAATTAGGGCCCAAAGTTCTTCTAAAATCTAATATGGAAAGTACCTTGAAGGCGTGCCTCTCAGACTTCTCTCATGAATAAGCTCTTGTCATCTTTGTTGTACTACTTGCGACAATCTTCGAGGAGATGTTATGCCACCTCTTCTTCTCTCCATAGCTCCATAGGTAGGCATATAGGATCTTTTGTACCTTCTCCCATTGAGACCTTACAAAGGGAGCCACCGCAACCACGAACATAACCGCAGGTGATAGTATCCTATCTAATGCCACTAGCTTGCTAACCAAAGCTTATGAGGAGGCCGGCTATATTTTCTAGTTTTTGTTGGATCTTGGTAATTATCTACAACAATTTGGCTAATGTGGATGAGGCTAGACTCAATAGGGCCTTGATGTGCCTAAATACTTCACATGGTCTCAGGACTTTGAACCCTAGCTCCATAATAGATTTAGTTTGATCATCACTTCCAAGGTAGAGGAGCTTTGATTTATGTCTTCTAATATGTTCACTTGATGATTTGGAGAATACATTGAAGGTGATAAGCAACTCCTTAATGTTGCTCTTCTAGGCTTGAATGATACTCGAATTGTACTCAACAAAGAGTTGTGTACACATTTGATTTCCATCAATATAAGTGGTAGCCCCCGAATTGCACCCAACTAAATTTTGTGGTTGAGCAGTCTAACTAGAGATTCCAATGCCATCGCAAAGAATAGTGGGGAAATAGGAAACCTTGGTTTACTGACCTCTTTAGTTGAAAGTTGTGGGGTGTAAACCCATTAATCCTCACCTTGCTAGTTGCATTAATGAATAGTGTGGCTGCCATATGGACAAAACTGGCTCCAAATCCAAGTTGGGACATGAATGCTAATAGAAACTCCTATTGGAGCTTATCATGAGCTTTGTCAAGTTCCATATTGAGTAATATAAAATTACCTTTGCATTTTATTTCTTACTCCATTGCCACCACCAAGTTGAGGATTGATTCTTGGATTTTGTAGACCCAAACAAAGCCATATTGTGCTTTGTGAAGTATTTTATTAAGAATAAATTTGTTTTGAGAAATATGGCATTTGCAATGATCTTATATGTCACATTGAGCATAGTTATGGTTCAGATCTGGCTAATGAACGAAGAAGCTTGATCCTACCTTCATTGAAGTTCTCTAGGATTTGGCAACTTCTCACACATTGGTTTGTAAATGTGCAGATGTTTGATATGGATGACTCCCATAGTGCACCGAAGACCTCTATAGGCAACCCATTTGGGTCAAGGGATTTCCCTCTCTTCATCTTCCTCATAACAGACTAGAGCTCATCAACTGAGAATGGTCCTAGCTAGTATAGTGGCAGTCTCCTCATCGACCGATAATTGCTTCTATTGATTCCAATAGCTATTGGAGACTATCCCTATATTCCTCATCCACATTAGGAGGAGATCCAAAAATCCCAAAAAAGTGCTTGGTTAGAACACCTATGATTGACATGTCGTCCAGAACTACTACACCCTCCTCATTTTCAATTAGTAGAATGGCCCATTTCTTCCGCTTGAACTATAGGGCCTTGAAGTAGGTAGTAGTAAGGGCATCTTTATCAAGTAGAATTTTTCCTTTTAGCTTGATTTTCATAGCTACAACTTTATGCCTCTCCTCCTTTTGAATGAAATATTCAACTCCTTACAAGAGATGAACCAAATAAGGATCATTAGGATAATTAGTGTAAGAGCAAACATAAGGGCTTCTCTAAATTTGGTGGTAGGGTCCCATCGATTTCTTTGCATCTTGGCTTATTGTTTCCCATGAGCTTTGGCTAGCCCAATGATGCCAACAATGTCTTTCCTCACCCTCTCTATAGGGTCCTCCATGCCATTAATGGAAAGTGCCAAACACTCGTGTAGTGCTTTTAGTAAATTTTCGTCTTTTAGGAAAGAGCAATTGAAGGGGGGAGACCCCAAATATATTGCCCTAGGATGGCCAGGCGACACACAATTTGGATGGAGGAGTGGTCCAAGTCAATGATGACAACTAGGACTTGGAGCATGGGTTGTGGCCAAGGGGAATTCACTCTATGTATACCCTCTATATCACATGTGTTCAAGGCCTATTTATAAATATCCTTATTTGTGAATTTTTCCTTAATAAAACATAACCCTTTTCTACTCAATCTGTAAGTAATCCCTATGTATGGGACCTATTGTATGTAAAAAAATGTAAAATTTGCATTTTGGAAATCCCTTATGTTGAGTCCACATGATACATGTATCTATTTATGGTTGATCTCCCCAAAGTTGGCTGCCACCCACCAACCCCTATGAGTGGCATCATATGCCATGTTCAATATATTGGATCTTCAACAACACCACTCTGCTTGTTATGCCATGTGAGGACTGGCTTTCTCCTATCATCCTATGCTAGTCTTGTGTCCACCAAATCATGCTCTCACCAGATATTGTCCCAGATTTCCCTTTCAACTGCCAACATTGTGCTTGCCTTGTGTGATCTATCGCCTCCATGAACAATCATATTCCAAACTACCAGAGATTGTCTATGATTGATATTAGTGCACAGTCTTTCCCATAACTTGGCCCTACTTGATGTTAAATTTGGACAATAAATAGATTAGATTATTGTATTTCTTCCTTGAAAAAAATCCTCGACTACCACATGAGAGCCATTCTCCTCCTTTATCTAAGTTTCCACTCCTCTCCAGCTACAATCATCAAGCTACCATTTCCCGTGCAAGTAGGGGCAATAAATCACTTGTAACTAGGAAATTGAATTGTCTATGCATCCTCTTCAATTAGTTTCATCTCTTGAATCACTAACAGATCAAGCCTTTTCCTATTTAGCAGTCTATTGCATGCATGTCTTCTATCATTTGAGTAGAATCCTTGGACATTCCAAGAGATGATTTTTAGTTTCTTGGAGACATTAGCCATAGTAAGTTTCCATGTAAAGCTCAACCACATCATCTTCACTGTCTTCCAAGAAGGAATATATATTATGATCAACCAACCATTGCCTGGCCAGTATTCTGATGGAGATGATGCTCTTCTTTGCTTGATGGTCCTCCATTTGGAGGTTTCTTTGAAGGGTGGCTTGATATTTTCTTTATCTTCCTTCTACAAGCCCTTCTCTTTAGTAGCTTTTTTCTCTTTGTTTGACTGTGTTACCTTTTGTGTTGGCACTCGAACTAATTGATCCCTGATTACGTTCCTTTGCATTGCCTCTAGCCTATTTGTTTTGCATCGAGGGCTTCTCGACCTTCTTAGGCTTCTCCTCAGTATCATGTAACTTAGGGTTAGCTCCTTCAATGTAGGGGAGATGGCCGTGTCCTTGAGGCCATAGTCACATGCAAAATGGCATGTTTGATGGCAAATTTAACATGAATCTAGGAAGGGGTTGAACTTGACCTTGATGTAGAACTCCGCACCATGAGGATCAAACAAATTTGGTGCTTCTTTCTTGCGATCCCAAAGGATGTAGGCCTCCTTTTCTACCTTGAGCTTGCCATCTTGGGACCTAGGTATGTGAGGGACCTTGCCCAACACTTTTGCCAGCACCACAACAACTTTCCCATCTAGCTAGTCCAATATGCATGGGAAAGTAACCTAGACTAGGCATTCATGAAGAAGAGAGACAGCAGGGATGAAGCGAGGGGTCCAAGGCATGGCATATACATAGTTATCTATAAGCATGATGGTAGATGCCACAATCTAATCTCTCTCTTACGTGGAACTAACAATAACAAAATAAAAGCCATGGCCAACAAACTTGTATTGTTTGAGGAGAGCCCTATGGTGGTACATTTGGATGAACAATTTTTAGAACTCCTCCTTGGTAGGATGTGTCCCATGAAATAGTAGTAGAGCCCACAAAATGAGAAATTGGCATACCTCTATTTGATTCATTGTAGTGAAAACGTGATCATGTCATGAGTACCTTGGTGTTATTCTTTGTAGCCTCTTGCTTCCTTTGCTCGGGCTAAACATCTTGAGCCTTTCTCTGATGTCCTTTTTACCTTGGGCATATCAACCTCATCCTTCTTTGTGGTTGCAAGATAGCTAAGCTCCTTCATTCCTTCCTTGCATGGAGATTTCTTGCTTATAGCTCCGTTGTTTCTACATAAAGGGTACATTCGACTTGCAAGAGAAAAATGTGTCATTTTGTTAGCAATGGTCCTTATCAAGGGAAAAAGAAAGAGGAAAATAAAGCTAATTTAGGTGTGATTTTTTTTTGTAGAGAAACACGATAAAGGAGGCAAGGTTGAAGCATCTAATAAGCCTAACTTGGTTGAAGATGTACCTAATGGCTAGTCATGGCATCTTCCATAGGTTTGCTAGAAATAAGCCTAGTAACACATAGATTTCTCAAAAGTTTAAAGATAATAAATTCGTGTCACAAAACCAAGAAAGTTAGCAACCCTAATTAGCATACTACTTTGATTATGGGACATAAAAAGTAACAAAAGATGTTGTTATGTCTCATGATGACCAACTTTTAAACTTATTTTAGGATATCAATATGATGAGTTTATGGTTCCATTTTTGTCACATACTTCTAATAGGATTGAAACCTGAGAGTGGAATTTAAACACCAAAAAAATGCAACATAAGTGCCAAATGATGAGAATTTAAGGTAGAATTTAAAGCTTGACGGAAGTGGAGGACGCAGATTTGACAATTTAAGTGGCCATGGAAGATGAGAATTCAAATTACTTCGAAAGCTTGACTTCGCAATGGTTGCGGATTTTTCATAAATTTTTCGGGTGTTGGATCAAAGTAGGACAAGTTTCTGGTAGTTCAAGACTTCAAGATAGACACACACAAAATTTCAAAAGCAAAAATTTTTGGGTGTCGGATCCAAGTGACTCTTAGAGGGCCCCAGGACATGAAAACATTCTCTCTACACCTACCACCACAAGCATAACACTAATGATAGGGAGGGGAGGGATTATGAGTGCTAGACATAGAATGAAATCTGATTTTTATAATGCACTTAACATATAGGACACAATTATTTTTAAAATTAAAGGGTTCAGTAGCACGAGTATGCTCGGTATTGTCCCCTATACAACAAAGCAAATATGTTAGTAGTATGAAAATCATGAAAAGACTTGGATGTGCACATCCACATTGCGGATTTGATAATAATTATTTATGCACTCGTGGACATTCACCTTTGCATTTCATTCCATGTACATGGTATCAAATGAGTATCAACTCCTGAATTGCATAGCACTTGGTTTCATAAATGTTGATGACCCATGTTGAGAAGGTGAGAAGTCCTAAGGCTGTAGGTTTAGTATGTTCATCTCTTTGGGGATTGATTCAGTGAGGATTATACTTTATCTCCTGGAATGATTTTTATAAAGAGGGAACTATGTTTCATATGTGCTTTATGTTTGGATGGCGCATCTTGGGGCCGATCCCCAAAGTGTAGGAGACCCATAGTGGGCGTGTAGCAATCAGTTGAGGGGTACTCCTTGTGACAAGTTGGGAGGGGATTCGTTGGACTATGAATGGTACAAACATGTGTATAATTTAGATTAGAGAGTGTATCCTCCATATGCTCTTGGTCGAGAGGCCATGGGATGTTTTGGTTGATCATAGAGGCCTAGCTAGAGCCTTACAGCTAGTGTCAGGCCCAGTTTTGGTCTTGATAGGTGGTGCATTTCCTAAGAACTACTAATAAGTGGTATTTTTCGAATCTTGGTTGAAAGGGGACCAGTTGTTGAGTGTATGCCAAAAAGCAGTGAAATAGATCCAAAAGACCATCAAGCTAAGATCCAAAAGCAAGAAAGAGTTGAAAGGGCTAGGCGGTGGGCTGAAATCATTAGGAGGTATCCTCCTCAACAAAGCAACCCGATATTCCTATGAGGGAGGGGTCTTAGTGACCCTAGTTCTATGAGCAGTTCTCTAGGAGGAGGGGGAAGCTCTAGTACTTCCCCTCTCCTAGTAGGTCAGCCCACTTTGAGTTGAAGGGGCTAGATTATGGACTGAAATCATTAGGAGGTATTCTCCTCAATGAAGCAGCTAGATATTTCTACAAGAGAGGGGTCTTAGTGACCCTAGTTCTACGAGAAGTTCTTTAGGAGAAGGAGGAAGCTCTAGTACTTCCCCTCTCCTAAAAGATCAACCCACTTTGAGTGGGGTAGTAGTTCCACTAGTTCAGAGACCCTTAGAGAATCGGATTGTTGTCATGGCATAACATATTCAATCCCTGCAGGGACGCTCGATCTGCTAGGCCTTAGGATTCCCTCTACCCATTTTTGATGGATTAGTAAAGGAAGATACAAAGCTTCACATTAGTGAGTTCCAAAAGTTAATGTTCCATTGTCATATCACAGATGAGGGATATTTGATGATATTCTTTAATATGACTTTGAAAGGAAGAGCTGTAGTATGTTATCACAACCTAGAAGCTGGAACCATAACTACAATTGATCTATTTTTTGCGGCATTTGGAAGAGAGTTTTCCCCTAGAGAGGCGGTCAGTATTGGCTACATGTTCTCAATGTAACACATCAAGAACCTCATGAGAATGTTCGAGTGTATGCCAAGAAACTAAAAGAAGTGTTTCACAAATTGCAAACCTATATTCCCATTCTTCTTCTCAACTGTAATACTACTTTTTACATGGGTTGGACTTTAATATCCAAGCGCAATTGAGCAGTGTTGCTCTTACTGACATTAATACTGCTATTACATGAGCAGAGGAGGTAGAGTCGCAATTACAAACAGCCTACACCTCTAGGGAAAACTTGAATTTAAGTCTAGGGCTTGTAAATAATTTGACATAACCAACGGATGTCAAGGAGTATCCATGACCAATTCCAATGGGAGAGAAAACATAATGCAAAGTGTGCCCATGTTGCCAGCTCCTTCTTATGTGACCATGCTGATAACTAGTTAGACATGGCTCCACTAAATAATGGAAGCCAAATGGCAAACCCTAATGTTGTTCTAATTAATCAACATTAGTCAATCCCTAATCAGCTGGTTAGACCAACTGAACGGCAAGTAGATGATCGCGGCTATGAGTCTAGTTCATCAAATGCTCTTAGCGAAGTCAAGGACATGATGAACATTATATTGATATGATAATGAAACAGTACAGACAAATAGCCATAGATGTTAATTTCCTAAAGAAGCAGCAAAACTTGATAGGAAGTTGATGCCCTGAAGAGGGTGGCCCATCAAGATTCACTTGCAAGTGGTGTGGCAGTTAGCATTTTCCAAGAAATTGCCCTATTGTCAAATGTGACATATGTGGGAAGTCCGGTCATTTAGCTAGTACTTGTTTGCTAGAGTAAGATTAGCTCTCTTCAACAAGGGAGTAAGCAAGAGGTCCATTAAATCATTGAGTATAAGAGAACAACCTTCAAAGAGATGAAGGACTAAAACAAATACTGCAAAGAGAAAAAGCTACTATAGAGAGGGGCAGTCCAGTGGCAATGGTGTCGTCTTATCAAATATGTGCATGTTAACGCCACTGAGTCTTCCAATTTGTGGACCATTACAAGAGGAAAAAAGGTTTAAGAAGGTGATAGGGATAATGTAAAACTTGCTGAGATAAACCATAAACAAGATGATAAGGGGACGCTTAGCCTAATGTTTCCTATACAACACGCGGAGTGGTGTTCGCCGCTAGTAGTTATGAGAAAAAAGAAGAGTAATCAAATCCAGCTTTGCATAGATTTTAGGGAACTCAATAAATAGACGGTTAAAGATTACTATTCGCTGCCATTTATTGACCAGATTTTGGATCAATTAGCAGGTAGATATATCTATTCATTTATGGATTACTTTGCTAGATATAACCAAATGGGTATTACAGAGGAAGACAAGTTGAAAATGATATTTATTACTATATTTGATACATTTGCATATTAGTTTATGACATTTGGGTTATGCAATATGTCGGGTTCTTGGCAACATACAACTTATAAGACTTTTGATGATATTTCCCCAAAGGAGTTAAAAATCTTTATTGATGATCTAGGGACAGTAACCACAAAGGAGAGACATCTGATTACTTTAAGAAAATGTTTTGAGTGTTGCAGGTAGTTCTGCATTACTCTCTAAGAAAGTGCATCTTTGGACTGCCCTATGGAATGCTATCGGGCCATGTGGTTAGCTTGGCTAGTATTGCAGTTGATTCTGAAAAGATAAAGATTATTGTCACTATGAGTCTGCCAAGTACTCCTAAAGAAGTACATAGCTTTCTTTCATCAGTGGGATACTATGAAAGATTTATCAATACACTAGCAAAGAGGATATTGCCATTGAAAATCTATTGTCCTTTAACTGTTGGTTTGTTTGGAGTGACCCATGACAAGTATGCTTTGAGGATGTAAAGAAGGAACTAGTGAAAGCACCAGTCCTGAAAGCACCCAAAAGGGGTGAGGTCTTCTATATGTTTTCAACAAGCCACCACAATGCATAACATCAACTGCTATTTAGTCCATATTTAGGAGGAGAAGTGGTATCATCCAATTGCATTTGCTAGTCGTAAATTGGGAATATCCGAGATTAATTATACCTATATGGAGAAGTTGTGCCTTGGGATGGTATTTGCGATAAAGAAATTTAGGCATTACATTCTCGACAAGAAGGTGGTATTTTATACAAAGGTGGAGGCGTTGAGACTATTGATGAATAAGTTGCAACCACCTGAGCATCTAGCAAAATGGTTGATCACCTTGCAGGAATTGGGCAGGAATTTGACTATGAAATTAGGAGTAAGACGCCAAAGTTACAAGGCATCATTGAATGTCTTGTGGATTTCAGGGAGTCGAAGGAAGTCTTGCTTGAAGGTAGTGGCCTCGACAGTCTATTCAAAGTTGATATGGCCTCCATCTTGTCTTGGTATGCTGCCATAACACATTATCTATTTACAGGAGAGGCTAGAGCTGCTTTATCAAAGGCTGAAAAGAGAAAAATTAGGCAACAAACCTTGAAATTTGCCTTGATTGTAGGAACACTATATTAGCAAGGGTCAATGAGGTTTATCGCCAATGTGTCCTGTTTGCTGATGAGGTCCCGTTTAACTAGGAGGAGTGCCATGACTACTTGTGGAGGGCACTTTAATGGATGGTTGATTGTACAAAAAGCTTTGAGAGCTAGATATTGGTGTCCATTTTCTAGGATGCTTTTGCATATGTCAAGAAATGTGATACATGTTAAAGACGTGACCATAGGGAGAACAAAAAGTGCCCAGTGACTCTTACCATGGCTGTATTACCATTCGAGAAGTGGGGTATCAATTTCATTGGACCTATACATCCTTTGTCAACTATGTAGAAGCGTTATATTATTGTGGCAATAGACTACTTTATAAAGTGGTTTGAAGCTTGAGCTACGATGAAGGATAATGCCAAGGAGATGGCAAGTTTTATCATGGAACAAATTGTGTTCTGTTTTGGTCCATCAAAAGAATTAGTGTTTGATCGTGGGACGACATACTTTTTGAACAAGGTCATAGAAGCCTTGATAGAAGGCCTAAAAATTAAACACAATGAAACTACCCCGTGTAACCCCCAAGCAAATGGACAAGTAGAGAGTACCAATAAAAATCTTGTGGGGATTTTTATCCATGTCCGAGGGAAAGCACGATTGGGATAAGGAACTTCATGTGGTTGTCTCGGCTTATAACACGACATTTAATGAGCAACATGCCACACCCCATTCAAGCTAGTATATGGGGAGGAGTGTGTCTTATCCTTGGAAATCGAGTTACCCACTATGAGGTTTGCTTTACATCATTCATTGGGTGAGGGAGAAGCATTGCAAGAAAGGTTTGTTTCTCTTGCGCATCTTGATAAAATACGATTGCAGACTTTGTTACATCAAGAAGTAGGGAAGAAGAGAACAAAAGTACTCCATGACCATCGAGTTAAAATATATAAATTTGTGAAGGATTAGTTGGTGCTATATTATGATGCTCATCGCTCACAAGTTATTCCCTGACAAGCTAGAACCTAAATGGGATGGCCTGTATAAGATCGTTTGGATAGGAAAGAATGGCTCTATAGCCCTTTTAGTAGATTTGCAAGGGGTAGAGTTCAAAAATAAAGTGAACTTTAATAAGTTGAACCCTTACTATGTGTAAGGACTGACATCGGACTTGGTGCCTTTGCAGGTCTTCCATGATCCAGCTTAAACCCGTAGTGGATACCAAGACAATCGAATGGGCAGAATCATTCCTTATCTTGAACATTCGTATTTAGAGCAGCATTACCACCAAGGTTGAGTGATCTGGTGGAGCAAAGGTTATCATATCATAGAGTGGCAAGATGAATATTTTACTTGGGATATTAAGGTCTACAATTACCATTCTCATAGGGTTTTTGTTAGCGTCCCTATTGAGTTTGGTGAGGAAGTAGCGATTGTACCTATTATATATCCTCTTTCTCGGCTCGACTTTGACTATCATGAGTATGAGTAATATGATCGATATGGCATGGCCTATCAATGAAAAATGGGTCTATACTCAGTATTTTGATGGAGCTTCTCGTCAAGGGTCCGTTAAACATGTGAGTGTGGGGGTGGTCATTAGAGATCCCTGGCATAGAATTGTTATGAAAATGGGAGTATGTTTAAGAAACTCTTTTACTAATAATATGGCAGAATACAAGGCCTTAATCATGGGACTAAATATAGCCCGACGTGGTGGTATCTGCTATTTATTAGTGAAATATGACTTACAATTAGTGATCATCCAATTGAATGGGACCTATAGTGTTAGGGATCCCATTTTGCGGATGTACCATAGTGCAACCTTGGATATGTTGCGAATTTCTTTGATAGTGACTTGCTAGATGATTCCCTGATAGTGGAATCACTTTGCAAATTCCCTAGCCAATTATGCTTTTGTTGAAGATGTCTTTTTCAACAATGGTCTTGAGGGGCTCTTACAATTTCCTTTAGATATTAGCCCAAGACTACTATGGGGACTTCTTGCTAACACATCCTATTTTGGCCGCCGTCGATGGCTAGTTTGGGTTATGAGTCAAGTAGAACCGCTTGATTACCTTCCTATTTTATCATGGACACATAGGATCATTCAACAATCAGACCCCCTTGCCATTTATGTAAGGGGGTTGGCCAATAATTTGATGCACTTAGGGTAGAGGCTAAGCATCCCATATCCTTGGTCTAGTTTCATGCTTCAGTAGAGTTATGTGGGAATTAAGGGTTTGTTTTCAGTAAGCTGTTGATTGGTGTGGTTAATGTTTTATTTCATTAGGCCAAGAGAGACATGTATTTGTTTGGTGTACGTGTGGTTAATGTTTTCTTGTTTTAGTACTATATCAGACAGGTTTGATGAAGTACTCGGAGCGAGCCTCTTATTGCGTTGAAGCTTCTTGTGGCCAAGTCCAAGTGATATCCTTCCTTTATGAGTTCTTTTCCTTTATCCTAAATGTTCATATATATGTGGGGATTTTTATTTTTTTAGGAATTGGCATTCAAGGCATGAAGTCCCAAATTTTAGGTTAGGTATGTCTAGGAGGTCCAAGTAGTTGTTTGCCTCCTGTAAAGAAATTGCTGAGCATTTTAAGAACTGTTTTTAGAAGGTAGTCTTGGTGACCCTGTTGTTCTGGTAGCATGTGAGGCAGTTGTTTCTAGGAGTTTCTATTAGTTGTGAGGCACCTAGAGAAGCCTGCCTAATAAAAGAAAGAGAAGAAACAATGCATATATTTGAAGACTATAGTACACAGAGGTGTGTAAAAAGGGGTTCTAACCATGAACAAAAGAAAAATAAATGAAATGAAAGAAAAATCAAAGAGCACTTAATCATCGCCTTGTGAAGGCTTGGTAGGTCTTTGGGGATGAGCCAATGCCTTGTCTTCTTGGGGGTGATGTCTAGTTGTACAAAATAAATAAGGATGGTTGGAGCAAAAAATAAAAGTGAGAGAAAGGGAAAAAGATTTAGTGTTGCCTTGCGAGGGCTTGGTAGATTCTTGGGTACCGAACCAGGATTTGAGACCAATCCCAGTTCTTCTTGGGTTGCTAAGCTCAACTCTCTCCTTTTTACATACTTGAGTATTAAGTCCTGAAGTATATAAAAATTGATGAATCAAAAGTAGTCGGAGATGAAAGATCAAGCTATAGAAATGCTCACCTAGTAGGAGCTCCTGGTCTAGTTGTCCTAGGGTAGGCAGGTAGTTCAAACCACCACTTAGGATGACTTCTGTGATAGTTCTTTTCAACCTATCTATGTTGGAGTAATTGCTTAATGACTAGCTCTAGATATCTATCAGGTTATACTTGGTCTATCCCTTGTGAATCTTCATGCCTTGATTTGGTTAGGGGGTAAGGTGAGAGTTATGTTTGTGTTTTATTGTGTATTCTTCTTTGAAGCAGCATGATGCTATTTATAGGTTTTTATGTGCAGATTACCTTGTGGATTCGATGAGGACTAAGTCACATCACGAAAATACCAAATAAGTTCCAAATGACGAGAATTTAAGGCAAATTTTAAAACTCAACGAAAGTGGAGGATGTGGATAATGCAATTTTAAGTGGCCGTGCAAGACAAAAATTCAAATTACTTCGAAAGCCAAACTTCACAGTGGTTGCAGATTTTTCATAAATTTTTTGGGTGCCAAATTGAAGGAAGACAAGTTTTTGACAATTCAAGACTTCAAGAAGGACATGCAAAAAATTTTGGAAGCAAAATCGGGCATCGGACGTGGGAGTAACTAAAAGCTGGGGGAGAGAAGGACTAAACCAGATGTGAAAGTGACTTGGGGGGACTATTTTTGTTCAGGGTAAAAAAAAGGCCACCTTGTTGATGATGATGGTGATTATGAGGGGGAGAGGGGCTATGGGGCTACAAAAGAGCCTCATAATCTGAAGATGTTAGGCCATTCCTAGATTTTTTCACTCTCAAAAGGAAAAATGGTGTTTTCGTCAATTTGGGCAATCAAATTGTGTTCATGTGGGGTAAAAAAGAATGTTAAGATGGATTAGAGTGTGACTTAATTTTTTGGCTCAAAGAAATCAAGAAAAAAATAGCCATTTATTTAAAATAAATCAAGAAAAATAGATTGTATATTAGAAAAACTAGATTTTATACGCCAGAAAATTACAAAAAAGTATAAATGTGTTTGTGGATATATGGTGGGCATAAGGCATAATGTTAGCCCCATTTTCATGTTAAAGTATATGATTTATTGTTTTTTAGACAAGAAAATGACATAAAAACATTCTCTACACCTATACACAATACAATGTACACAAACTATAGATAAGATACAATATAAAAGAAAGTGGCCTACTAACTCAAAGAGTGAACAATTGACTATACTAATCGACTGATACTATAATTATGCCAATTGTAGATAGGTGCAATAAACTAAATATAATAAGTGATAAGTCAGTGACCATGTGAGGATCGTAAATGACCACTAACATGCTAAGTGTGGATGTGTAGATCCATCTAACTAGGTGGTCCATCATCAATGTCTATATGCGTTGAGCTTGCCATCTCAATACAACAACCTCCTCAAAATAAGTGGACTCAATATTCTCAACTATCTTGATCATATATGCATAATGGTGAGATGCATAACCCTCAAAACCAAACCTTTTAACATGAATTCTCAACCTACTAGATCTATGTAACACTGAATCACTCAATGGAGCCTTTACATTACCATGTGCTCTCTTTACACCTGGTGTTATGACTGAAGGGATATCAAGCTCATAGTCTAAACTCTCTAAACCACTAGAATCAACATCAAGAACTACATGACTAGTAAATGCATTATTACCATCTAGCACTTTCTTCTTTCCTTTGTCATTACTTGTAACAATAGTAGATACACTTGAAGATGTGGGACTACTCCTTAGGTTGTGAAAGACTAAGGACTTGATGTAGATCTACTATCAGATGATGTCTCCGATCCACTAAGAGCCCATGATTCTTGATTTTCTGTACATACATGACTACATTATGATCATCAACATCATCCAATATATCTCTAGTAGATGCATACCGCCAACAGAACATTAAACGATAGGGAGGGGAGGAGTCATGAGTGCTAAATATAGGCTGAAATTTAATTTTTATAATGCACTTTACATAAAGGATGTGTTCATTTTTAAAAGTTAAAGGGTTTAGTAGCAGGAGTATGCTCAGTGTTGTCCCCTAAGCAACAAAGCAAATATGCTAGTAGTATGAAAATCATGAAAAGAATTGGTTGTGCACATCCACATTATTGATTTAGTTAAATCAATTTTTTGTGTACTCATGGGTAATCACATTTGCATTGCATTCTATATACATGTTGTCAAACAAGTATTAGCTCTTGGATTGCATAGAACTTGGTTTCATAAATGCTGACCCACGTTGAGAGCGTGAGAAATCCCAAGCTGTAGGTTTAGTACATTCGTCTCTTTGGGGATTGATTTAGTGAGGATTATACTTCATCTCCTGGAAGAATGTTTATAAAGAGAGGACTATGTGTTGTATGCGCTTTATGTTTGGATGGCGCATCTTGGATGCCAATCCCCAAGGTGTACGAGAGCCATAGTGGGGCTGCAACAGTTAGACAAGGGGTGCTCCTTGTGTATGTGCTATGAGGTGCTAGGAACCATTATGTTTGGGTACTTCTTGTGAGGTGTTGGGAAGGGATTCGTTGGACTATGAATGATACAAACACATGTATAAGTTATATTAGAGAGAGTGTATCCTCCATATGCTCCTAGCCATGAGGCCATGGGGTGTTTTGGTTGAGCATAGAAGCCCAACTAGAGCCTTAGAGCTAGTGTCAAGCCCAGTTTTGGTTCTGACAGAAACTTAGGATTTGTGGAAAACATAGTTTACATATTTGAATTTAAGGTTTATAAAAATTTAAGCTCAAAATCTCACCAAATTTTTAGGCTATCTTTTTAGACTGTGGATATAATGGAAAATTAAATATGGAAAGAAAGCTAATGTAGATGCAACTACTATTATGGAGAAACACAATAAAGGAGGTGAGGTTGAAGAATCTAATGAGCCTAACTTGGTTGGAGATTTATGTGATTGCTAGTCTTGATATCTCCTATAGGTTCCTATTGGAAATAAGTCTAATTATATAGGCATTTCTAATGTAACTTGCATCCACGCTTTTCAAACCTATATGGTGTCGTGTATATTATTTATTGGGTTCTCTACTCGACATCGCATTGCATTCTCTCACCTTGCTTGCATCCTTGTGGGGGACTTCCACAATCCACCAACCTAATTGAGAGCCTATCCTATAACCAAGATCAACTTCAGAAACCCAAAGAAATCAATAGATAGAACTTAGATAACTCACTGTGTGTATTGTAGAAGTTGTTGATGCACTTTGAATATTTGTGGATCTCGATGAGTGATCCTCACCATTGCCTTGCACTCCTCACTTTCCATAATCTCACATGCAAGAAGACATACTCCAATGTTCATCCCTCTTATCAATGTGAGTTGGAATTCTCTCTTTGTCTCTCCTTATCTCTCCCCCTCCCCCTTCTTTGTTCATCTGTGTTGAATCTCACAGATAACTACTCAGTCACACACACACTCTCTCTCTCTCTAGATTGATTCGCAGCAAGGCCTTAGTCCCACATGACATTGTGCGAGTAGAGCTTGCCACACCGCCCATGCTAGTCGAGGCATTATTTCAGACAGTCTGCTTTCTACACAGATTTTAGGATATGGACAGAGATCGCATTGCATACAGAGCATATATGGCATCTCAGGAGATGGCTCGAGCGGGGGATACCACATCATGGTATGCACAGACTAGAGCTTGGTTTGACAGACATGGGCTGGACATTGATAGACTCCCACCTCTTCTATATGATACTCAGGTTCCCACTTACACCCTCTCTCTCTCTCAGAGGAACAGAGTCATCAGACAGGAGATATGGCATATTTATATACAGAGGACATGGGTCAGCCCTGCTCAGCCACTGCCATCGAAGAGGGCACATTATTATACACAGTTCTTGAGCATGTCAGAGCAAGGATTCATAGAGATTCTGAGATATATGCAGATCTATATGCCACATCGATTGAGAGTTCTTATTGGACAGCTCAGGGTATCATCACATCAGCTTATGATTGAGAGTGGCAGAGCCAGTGGCATCCCACGGGAGGAGAGGATATGCCCCCTTTGCAGATCACAGGTGGAGAGTGAGGAGCATTTTGTTCTCAGATGCTCGGCATACTCAGAGTTGAGATCTAGATACACATTGAGCAGCTCACTTCAGGGATGTATGACTGATATGGATCAGAGATCATTTGGCCGTTTTCTGGGAGAGGCATGGCACATCAAAGAGCAGAGCACACAACGGGTCCCAGTCAGAGAGGGGCCCACCCAGATGACTATTACACAGTTCTTTCAGACAGACAGAGTGAGAGCTACTGTACCAGCCTCCAGCCAGACCTCCGGGCTCACACTACAGCAGGTTGAGGACCAGCGTACCCGACGCCGCAAGAGGATCCGTGGGTTTCGGACCCCACAGCCACACCGACAGGAGATCCGGAGGATTCTTGATCTACATCGACAGCAGACTGAGATCCGATGACACTCGACACATTGGATCTCAGATCTCCAGTTTGCTCTTTCTCCACCGCTGATGTACCACATCCTGCATCTAGGAGGGATTACCTGCTATTAGCGACTTCGAGGACTGCTACTACATCCCAGGATAGTATATCTCCCTGCATCTGTTACATATACACATCGCACCACTTTATCACAGCCGGTAGTTGTTCCCTTATCACAGCCGACATTTGTTCCCCTTTTGTAGCCATTATCTGGAGTACCAGAGCTACATATGCACATACACATACACGACACTTATCACACTCACAGCACCGTATTTTCAGTTTCTAGTTTTTAGCTTTTCATTCAGCACTTTTATTTTGGATAGCTGGACCTCATCAGTTGTATCACAGTTTGTCTCATAGGCCAGTTTTGGTCTTTAGAAGACGTTAATATAACTTTCTTTCTTTCTTTCTTTCTCTCTTTGTACTATTTATTACATTTCCAATTACTATTTTTTAGATAGTTGTACCATCATACAAATTATTGCAACTCATGGTCTCATAGGTCATTTTGGCCTTTTTGCAAACGTTTATATATCTTATCATGTCATTTCTCAAACCCCCCCTCCCTAGCACACACACAGTCTCCTCTATTGACAAACAAGGGAAGGAGATAGTAGCATGTAAGTAGAGACTCAAATGGATTCATTAGAGAAGAACTCCCCCACTACATGTGATCTCTCCAAGCTTTCACCTCTCAGGTGGACTGCTTAGGTGGTTCATAGAAATGTTGGATAGAAGGGAAGAGATAAGCTTTTACATGGATCTTTTATATGGGCACCCTAGGGCCATTCTTTATTGGGCACCCCTCGTTAGACATTTAATTGAATATAACTATGGGTTTATTTCATTGTCATGCGAGTTTGCTTCCATTATCATCGACTTACACATGATGTACACATTTTTATGAGCACTTGATTTTAAACTACAAATTGTTGGGGGTAAAGGCGCCTCTGCCTAGTCGCCCGTGTATTACTACACTAACAGTCACCGCCACTGCACACTGCAGGTGGTGGGCGCCCATCACCGTCACTTTATTCTTTATTCTTTTAGTGATAGTTTTGAATAAAGGAAGCCCCGATCACACATTGTGACTGTTGGAGTTCCCCTTTCTTGTCTCTCTCTTTCTTGCTCTTGCTCTCCCGCCATAGCTCTCGAGTGCAAGCTTCCATCCTTCTCACCTTTCAACTGGTATCAGAGCTCGGCTTCGTGACTCTTGAGCTTGGTTCGTGGCATTCTCAGCTTCCCATCGACTCCCCACTCACATTGGGTCTCCTTCCCGGCAGCCATATCCCGACTCCTTTGAGCTCCCATCACTCCCCAACTTCCCGAGGACCTTCCCGGCCCCTTTGGGCACCCTCAAGGAATTCATACAGAGGTATTGCTTCACTCTTTACAAGGTTTACCTCAGTTTTCAGCCCTCTTGAAATAGGGCATCCATTACACTCCTAGCTCGCATTTCATATGTGGGCTGCTCTACCCTTGTTGAAGCTTGTTTGAGGCCTTCCTTGGCTTTAACCGGACCCCTCCGAAGCTTGGCCACCATTGTTTGCAGCCTCAAGACCAGCATTTATAGTTGGCAGAATCATGGAGCCCTCCCATATGTGTCTTCAGCATTGACAATCACAACAACAGCTCTCCCCCTCCATTGGCACTTGGAAAGGCTCCATGGAAAGGCTCCATTTCGAGCATATGAACATGCTTTGATGCTTGGTTTTGATGGTTGATGTGTTGGCATAGCATTTGGACTGATTTAACACTGTTTTGGAACTGTCATAACAGTCCACAAGTAGTTTATGATAGTGTTACATTGACATTTGATGCTACAACTTGTTTGGCATTGTCATTTGATGCCCGGTTGGTCTCGTTTGATGCATGGATGTTACAGTAAATCATTGCTGTACACGGTTGGGCTGAAGTCATTTTACTCATGTATGCTTATGCCTATGCTTTTCGGGCTATGTTTCAAGCATATATGGTGATGTATTGACACTTGGGGCTCGACATAGAGCTTGGTTTTGATTCGGGATCGTTGGTTGAGCTTGAGCTCGCTTTGCAAAGCATTTAGATGCTCCCTCTTGGATGTACTTATGGCATGTATGTTGCTTATGTCCGATACTTGAGACTGGGATCTTCACTTGGATATTGCATGGTTGCTATGTTGTGGTCCTCACAGATGTACTTGGGCTGATTTGGACTTTGCACTCCCTGAGCATACACCTCTTTGTGTCAGGTCTTGCCAGTGTTGTGTACACTTTGCCCTATTACAGAGGGGGTATGCCATATTACTGACGGATTCATTTGACATGCTTGGGTGTTTGCTTAATGTCCATATGACTGTCACATGCTAATTTATGCCCGCTTGATGTTGGTTATGCTTTGACAGCCAGTGGTTGACTTGGTGCATTCATATTGCTACTGGAGCTCAGTCTTGGCTTGACCTTGGATTCCTGAAGCTTACTTGAGCTACTTATTGGCTTGCCAGAGTTGTATCTTGGGATGTACTTGATGTCTTACATGCTTATGGATGCCACATACGGATGCTCTACTGCCTACATGTCCGGGATGTACCATTGAAGCTTGATCTTGGACACTTGTCACTGGTGCTTGTACATGCTTTGTTCAAGCTTTGTTGCTTGATATTTACGGCTTTTGTACCAGTGGGAGCATCTTTGGATGCTTGACAGCCATTGAGCAGGCAGTCTATGCTCTTTGAGCTTTTGAGACTATTTGGGATCTTTTACCCTTCAGGATGATGCATGGTTCATATGTCTTGGTTCCTCTAATGCTTATGAGCTGACTCTTTGCTTTGGGTCCCTCTCTTTGTGAGCTGACACCTACTTGTGTCAATTCTTGGTAGTGGCAGGAACACTTTGCCCCGTTGACTAGGAGATGTGCCCACTCACTGGCAGATGTTTGTATGACATGTTTGGGTGTTGGATTCATGCTTATCGACTGTCATATGCCTATGTTATGCCCGCATGATGCCGACTTTGGTCTTGGCAGTATCTGATTGACCTAGGATCCGATTTTGACACTGTTAGCTCTCATTTACTGAAATCTATAATTTATTACAACAAGCATATATGTATGGAATGACATGGATTTTTCATGCTAAAATATTATGAAATGATGTACTTTCACTAGTACTTGGTGGACAGCAACTTTGGTTACACTTTTCTCGCTATTTTCTCTCGATTGGTGCTTTTTGGGTCATTTTCTGCAGTAAACAGCAAGCAGTTTTGAACTGTCTACAGTCTTCCAGCCTGCATTATGGCAAGTTTGTCCACTGAACATGCTATTTTCAACATCACTAAGCTTGATGGTACAAATTACTCTTATTGGAAGAGCCAGATTTGGCAGGTGTTGGTGTAGAAATCACAGATCAAACCTTTGAGGTTGAGCGGGCATCCGCCTGCAACTATGCCAGTTGAGGAATGGCTTGAGCTTGATGAGTTATGCAAGTCCACTATTGTATTATCTCTCATAGAACAGGTTCATTACAATGTATTTGAGGAAGAATAGAGTGCATGCCAGTTGTGGGGTAAAATCAAGAATCTCCATGACAAGAAAAGTCCAGCGAGTCAGATGTATTGGTTGAAGCAGCTTATGGATTTGTGCATGAAGGAGAATGTGACTATGTCTACTCACTTGAGCCAGTTCCATGCTATACTCAAGAACTTGACTTTGCAGGACATCACTTTTGTAGAGGATGTCACTCCTCTTTTCTTGCTTGGTACTCTTAATGAGTCATGGGATGTACTCCGCACTGCATTATGTGCCTCTACTGCTACCTTGAAATTATCTGATGTTGAGAGTGCTCTTCTGCAGGAAGAGGTTAACCGTAAGAATTTGGATGCCTCTCGTGTGTCGCATGCTATGACAGCTAGAGGTAAGAATGATGGATATGGAAAGCATGGCAGTGGCAGTGCCCGTGGACGGGATTCTCAGAAATCTCGGTCCAAGTATCGTGGGAAGTCACGTAGCAAATCCCATGGTAGGAATGCAGATGTTACTTGTCACCATTGTGGGAAAAAGGGCCATATTAGGCCGCAATGCCATGAATTGTGCAATGAGAGGCGCAAAGATAAGGGGAAAGACAAAGTGTAGGATAAGTCTTCTGATCGCAGCATAGTGCCTGCAAAGTCCAGTGTTAAAATTGAAGAGATCAATGTTATGCAACCTGAGGATGTTGATGATGATGATTATATCCTTGCAGCTTCTTCTAGTGCTTCGCAGATGACAGAGATACACTCTATGTATGCACGGTGTTGGATCTTGGACTCAGGTGCGTCCTTTCATGTGACACCTTGCCGAGAGTGGCTTTATTCATACCGTACTGTTTCAGGTTCTGTACGCTTGGGTGATGACAGCTCTCTTGATATTGTGGGCATTGATGATGTTAGGCTGCAGTTTCCTTCTGGCAGTAGTTTTGTTATGCAGGATGTACGTCATGTACCTGCTTTGACATGTAGTATCATTTCAGCTGGACAGCTTGATGACGCAAGTTATCATGTATCTTTTGGAGACTCTGCATGGAAGATCACTCGTGGCAGACTTGTGATTGCGAAAGGTGCCAAGGCTGGCAGTCTCTATCCCTTGATTGTATCCACTTCTTCCCTTGATCATGTTTTGTCTGTGGGTTCTATCCCACATGTATCTCTTTGGCATGCCCGTTTGGGCCATATATCTTTGAAGGGAATAAAAATGCTTTCTGGTTTGCAGTACTTACCGCCCCTTGATTATACATGTTTTGATTCATGTGAGCATTGTCTTTATGGCAGGCAGACTAGGTCTACGCATATGAAGTCTGGTAGGCCACGCATGAGTGAGCCCTTGGCATTGGTACATTCGGATGTCTGTGGACCCATGCCTTGTCAGTCTATGGGTGGTGCCAAGTATTTTGTTACTTTAATAGATGATTTTTCACGGAAAGTTTGGGCTTATCCCATTAAGCTAAAATCCGATGTCTTGGCTGTGTTTCAAAGATCGCTTGCATTTGTTGAGAACCAGTCTGGGTATAGGCTAAAATGCCTAAGGACAGATAATGGGGGTTAGTATGTCTCACATGCTTTTGAGTAGTTATGTGATGAGAGGGGTATTAAGCGTCAATTGACCGCCCCCTACACCCGCCCCCAAAATGGTTTGGCTGAGCAGATGAATAGAACCATCCAGGAGCATGTACGTAGTATGCTTAGCCACGCAGGCCTACCACAGAGCTTTTGGGCTGAGGCAGTTAGTACAGTTGTGCATATCATAAACAGATCACCTTCTAGTGGTTTGGATTTCCAGGTTATCGAAGAGGTATGGACTGGAAAACCTCCCTCTTATGCGCATCTCTGTGCCTTTGGATGTGAGGCATTTTGCCATGTCCCCAGGGACAAGAGAATGAGTTGGATCCTAAGAGTGTCAGATGCATTTTCCTTGGTTATGGGGATGTAGGCGAGATGGGTTACCATCTCTGGGATCCGTAGGCACGGAAAGTCATCCGCAGTCATGATGTAGTCTTCCATGAAGATAAGATGCATAGGCAGCCTGAGAGAGTTGTTGAGATCCGCATGGTCATATTTCAGGAGGAGCCGAGAGCTCCCGCATAGCTAGTTGGTCAGCCTACAACTGCAGCAGATGCTCATGGTCAGGGTGTTAGACAGGCAACTAGGCAGGCAACAGGGCCTGCCATGAGACGGTCTACTAGAGACAGACATCCACCTGATAGATTTCAGCCCTCGATGCATTATGTCTTGGTTACATATGTAGGAGAGCCTTTCACTTATGATGAGGCTATGTGCAGGGGTGATAGTCACTCCTGGGAGAGGGCTATGCAGTCTGAGATAGACTCCTTGCATAAGAATGACACTTGGGATTTGGTTTTCTTGCCTACGGGCAAGAAGGCTTTGCCATGCAAGTGGGTGTACAAGCTGAAAAGTACCCTTGGACACCCCAAGCCGGCATAGAAGGCTAGATTGGTAGCAAAGGGTTTTAAGCAGGAGCATGGTGTGGACTTTGATGAGGTCTTTTCTCGTGTGGTTAAGATGACCACCCTGCGCTTAGTATTGGCTTTGGTTGCTCAGCTTGACTTGGATTTATACCAGATGGATGTCAAGACGGCTTTCTTACATGGGGACTTGCATGATGAGATTTATATGGAGCAGCCTAAGGGCTTTGCAGAACCTGGTAGGGAGCACCTAGTGTGCAAATTGAAGAAAAGTCTTTATGGCTTGAAACAAGCACCTAGGGAGTGGTATCATAAGTTTGATGCCTTTATGCAGTCACAGGGCTACAACAGGAGTGCTATGGATCCGTGTCTTTATACAAGAAAGCCCGTGATGGTTCTTTATTGATTTTGATCCTCTATGTGGATGATATGCTAATAGCAGGGAAAGCTCATGATGAGCTAGATGCTCTTAAAGCTCAGCTCAAGAAGAGCTTTGAGATGAAAGTTCTGGGACAGGCCGCTCACATACTTCGTATGTGCATTAGATGCGAGAGGCATCACGGACTCTTCTACTTGTCACATAGGGAGTACATTCATAAAGTCCTTGAGCGTTTCCACATGCAGGACGTAAAGCCTATTGGCTGTCCATTGCCTTCTTATGTGAAGGTATCATAGGTTGATTGTCCGTAGACAGATGAGCAGAGGGCTGAGATGGCCAAGATTCCCTATGCATCCGCAGTGGGCAGTCTTATGTATGCCATGATAGCCACTCGTCCAGATATTGCCTTTGCAGTTGTTGTTATGCCACGCTATATGGCTACACTTGGCAAGAAGCATTGGGATGCGTGAAGGGTATCATGAGGTACCTGAAGGGCACTACAGATATGTGCATATACTATGGCAGTCAGGATACAAGAGTCGTGGGGTACACTGACTCTGATTATGCAGGACATGCAGACAGTAGGAAGTCCACTTCTGACTATGTATTCACATATGCTGGAGGTGTTGTTTCTTGGATGTCCAGGGTGCAGAAATGCACGGCCCTTTCTACTACAGAGACCGAGTATGTTGCAGCCACTAAGGCTTGCAAGGAGGCCATTTGGTTGGGTCGTTTGGTTGCTGACCTTGGTATTAATGCTATCCCTACACTGCATTCGGATTCTATGAGTGATATTCAGTTAGCCAAGAATCCGGTCTTCCATGCGAAGACGAAACACATTGAGATGAGGTATCACTTCATACGTGGGGTCGTTGAGGACAAGTCTGTTGATCTTGTCAAGATCTCAACTAACCAGAATCCTGCAAATCTGCTCACGAAAAGCCTCTCTACAGAGTGCTTTGCCTTTCTCAGGAGATTGATAGTAGGCGTGGGATGAGATGACGTTCTTTCTCATCCTGTTGTACATGTGTACATGTTGTACTGTCTTTTTTCTTTTTCTTTTCACTCCTCACTAGGGCAGATTCGCCTTTAAGTGGGAGGTTGTTAGGGGTAAAAGCGCCTCCGCCTAGCCGTCTGTGTATTACTACACTGACAGTCACCGCCACTACACACTACAGGTTGCGGGCACCCGTCACCATCACTTTATTCTTTATTCTTTTAGTGACAGTTTTGAATAAAGGAAGGCTCGGTCACACATTGTGACTGTTGGAGTTCCCATTTCTTGTCTCTCTCTTTCTTGCTCTTGCTCTCCCGCCATAGCTCTTGAGTGCAAGCTTCGACCCTTCTCACCTTTCACAAATTACATAGGAGTGAGCTCAATGCTCGAGAACGATTTTACAATAATGTTTGGGTTCATAGACATCAATTTAACTCCCTAGTTTGTCCTTGAGCATTTGTTACTTTCATAATATTTTTAGCTTTTTTGTATTTGTGGTGATTTTTTCATTCTTGGCCTTTGTCCATATGAAACGTAATCTTGACGGCTAATGGGTGGGTGTGTGATTAGGAGTTGGATCTAATATAGGCAAGCTAAGGCTTCCTAGATATGACCCATAGTTGAAGGAGCCAATTGGTTTGAGGTCATTATTGTAGTGATATGCAATGGTATTACATGGGTTATTACACCCTTGAGGACCCTAAATAAAGAATGAGGAAGGGACTAGGGGGTTGGAGATAGAGCCAATCAATGGAAACCGCTGGGCTCATCCAATTTGAGGACCCCTAGAAACACTATATTAGGAAATTTGGGAATTCTTATATAGTTTGGGAATTTCCAATATAGTTAATATGTGGCCACATAATCAAATCTTGTCCCCTTACTTGAAAATGGAGTCTACCCTAATTACTATATAGGATATCTTTGCAAGTTCCACTTTGAAGCGTGGGTTGATATTTAGCCACACAGCCAAATCTTTACCCCTTATTTGAATCTGGGACTTGGGAGATTCCCGAATTCTCCAATATAGTGTTTAAATGTAGTGTTTTGGCATGCTTCTAGACTATAAGTGGAGCTTTTACTTTATTTTTTATTTATTTTTTCCATTCCCTCCCCCTTCTCTCTCTTGAAAAGAAAACTTGAGTCCTCCTTGTCTTGTAAGCACAAGACAAGTGGCCTCAAGGATTGATCCACATAGGCTTTGCTCATATGATAGTTCTTCATGACCAACAGCCTTGTTAATAGTAGAGTAGTGGGCAAGAATGGGTGGCTATATTATAATTCATATCCTCTAGCAAATTAATACAATAGGTTGGTAACATAGTCGTATGAAGGATTAACCTAACCATTGCATATTTGTTAATACTTGCATTCACATCAAATAACAATGGGGGGAGACCATCTTCTTCAAATGCTTGTCCACAATGATTGAGAATATAAGCAACCAAAAGTAATTATATGTCATGATGATGAAAGTCAAATATAAGAAATTAGAGAAACGTAGTCACAAAGCTCTTAAAGGAGATAACTAGGTTCCACTCCTAAAATTTGAGGCTGTCTTTCTCCCTTGGGACATTAACATTGAAGATGAGGGGGAAGTCAAATCTGTTGTGCCTCTCTATGTTGTAATATACTTCATGCCTTTTGGGATAGGAAAGGTGGGTGGGATTCCCTCTTTCCAATATCATGGCATTGTAGAAGGAAATCTAAGTCTCTTGATTAGTCATGTATGTTCTTTCACCACTCAGTTTATCCTCCTAACAACATCTTAGATACTTCAAAGAATTTATCCATCTAATACTCTTCTTGCTCTTGGTAAGGCTTGGATGGGTTCTTGTCCCTTGTGCTCTATAGGCTTAGGCGAGTCTCCATTTGTGATGCTCTTGCTCTTCTTAGCACTTTTCCTAGATCCAACTTTTGATGGAGTATGTTGTCTTGAGTTCTTGGTTGCTAGTTGTGTTGCTCAATTGGGTTATTTGATTGAAGCTCAAACTACCCGACTTACTTCTTCTTGCTCCTCTCATTTGATCCTAGTATATCACTCTTCTTTTTCCTTTTGTGGACTTCTCTAAGGATCTTGCTATGGTTTCATCTTTTGCTAAATTTGTCTATTCTATCCTAATGTTGTTTTTGGTGGTGTCCTTCTTTTGCCCTCCCTACAGGAAAGACTTTCCCATTCCTTGATTTGCAAATTGTGGAGTCTCTCTTGGATTAGTTTTTGGGCCTTCTCCTATTGAATTGCATTTTTCTACCTTTGTGAAATTTTGGAAGAATTTAACATTAAGAGATTCACTAAGAAGAGATCCAAGTACATTGGCTTGAATCTTGTAACTTTATTTGCCTTTTTGTCCCCATAATTTGTTTCTTAGGTTTTGTGGGTTGATTGACTTCACTCATTGTTGGTTGGCTTTGTTTATTTGAAAGGTTGGTGTTCTTTTACCTGCCTCTTGATGATGAGGTGCAAGATTCCTTTGAGTTTTTTCCCAAATTTTGGTTGTTTCTTCCACTTCTCTCTAAAGCTTTAAGTCTTCATCATCAATGGATATTGGGATCAAGGACTCTACTTCTAGGTTGTATACCACCTTAATGTTGAAGATACCTCCTACACCAATGATGCAATTGCTCCCTTTTCTACTCCCAATATTGACTCCGTGATTGCTTGGAGATCTTTTATGGTCTCCTCAGTAATCAATGTTAAAAAAACCTCCAAACCCTATTATAGGTTCCTTCCTAATAGCTTTTTTTTTGCCACCCTTTCACTTTCCAAGGAATATTGTTATTTGAGTCTTCTACTCCTTGTACTTCCAAGCTCAAGGCTTTTCTAGTTGTGTGGATGGTCTCACTTGTGTACATATTGAAATAGTTTGGATTGTATTAATTTGTCTTAATAGCTTGTTGATGTTTAGAATTAGTTGCAATGTGATAGTCAATCCTTTCCCATTATACTCACTAAGTAAACAAATTCCTTAATAATGAAATTTTGATTTTGCTAGACTGCCCAAATCATCTAGGTCTGATTGTGTGGTATCTAGATAATTAGGCTTGAAGGAAGTGATCAAGAAGCCACACGAAGCTTTTTCTCTTGACACTTGTGTTGCTATTAGTTATTTAGATGTGGTGGCATACTTACTGAATATAAATTTATACTCCCATGAGCATGGGAAGGTTCTAACTACTTTAGTTGTCTTGTTGTTAAGAAGAATAGGCCTATGCAATCATAAGTATGCATAAAGAGAGTGAATGTACTATCAAGTAGTTTGATGCTTGTGATAATAGTTTCATTTGTATCAGTAGCCATGTTGACAACTAGCTCTAGGATTGATGGTCTCATGATGGGCATAAACCTAGAGATGGATCAAGTTTCATAGTACATACCTCGTGGTGGTTACATTTACTTGACACCTATTGAGATATTGATTTTGGATTCTTGATTGAGTTGTTCTTTTAGCTTGTGATTTTCATATTCTTTGGTTGTTGTTCTTAGTTGTTGTTAGCAGTGGTGGGTGTGGTAAAGTAGCCTTAGTAGGTGCAACTTTAGCAAACTCTGCTAGAAGAAATTGTCATTGAAGAATGAGAAGAGCTAGGAAAACTAGTGATATTTGGAGATTTCTTGTAGGTCTTCTCTATCCTTGGAGGTGTGGCATGCCAATTGGTTGTGCAATGATCAGTGGTTCTAGTGGTGCCTTCATTTGCGTAGTCAAGGCTTCTTTGTAAAACTAGGGGTTGTTATGGCATCAATTTCTTCATGGTCAATACTTGTGGTTGGAGAACCTACTTTCTTTTTTAGCTCGAGACAATAGGGGGTTGCTTTGAGATGTTCATTCTTGGTACAACAAGTTCCTTTTTTCTATAAATAATCACATATTTGATAGGTTCCATCTTTATTGGTTTAGGGCTTTGCACTTGATATTGTGTAGTTGATTGTGATATTTATTGTTGATGACTTGGAGAATCTTTAACTATAGGTGAGCAAGTCTTAGTAGCTTGGGGAGAAGTAGATCAATGTTTATCTTTTAGGCAAATTTTTACTTTTTAGCCTCAAAATATGGGTCTTCGGACAAGTCAGCTGAAAAGTAAGGTTATTTTTTAGCCTCCAAAATTCATAATGATCGCCTAAGATTGAAAATTCTAGCACAAAATTTGAGTTTTGATCACCTAAAGTGGGTATATGCAGAGGAAAAGTATGGATATCCATAAAATTCCATGTGAAAGTATATAATAGTAAGCGATAATGTACCTTTCAATTTGAGGATCTTGTTGCCAATCCATTTGGTTCTAGTACAACCTTTGAGTGTGTAACAACATGTTGGGGACATGTCTTGGCTTAGTGTTGATTCTTCTTTGATTTCAAGTAGTACCTTAGTCTTGGATTGTAGGAAATAGATATACTTGCCTATTTCATAGGGAAGTGAGCACCATTGCAATTGGCTTTTACCTTATGGATCTAGAAGTGTCATAAAGTTTAATTAAAGACATTGGTGGTATTTCCTATTTTGTAAAAATGAGATTTTCCTTCAAGATCATAGTTTATCACCCCTTTGAGAAGTGGGGTATTGATTTCATTGGATGTATTGACCTAACAGCCCAATGGTGGTCACAAGCAAAGTACATCATTGTAGCTATAACACAATATTAGTTAGTTTGGGAATCTCCCAATTCCCATTTTTTGAATACTAAAAAGGTGGCACCCGGATAACATGCCCATAAGTTTCTCAAAACTATATGATGTGACCTATCATTGGAAAGCACTTGAAAAATGGAATCTATTGAGCTATAGAGCGCTCGATTTGGAGTTACATTTTTCAAGTTATGACAAATCCAAAGATTTGACCACGTGTCCCAAACTTATGGAAATTTCTATATTCCCCAATATGGTGTTCTATGGACTATCTTACAAAATGGGTTGAGATGAGGACTACTCAAAACACTAATGGTAAGACAATAGCTAAGTTCTCATGGGAGCATGTGAACGTATGATTTGACTACTTGAGATAGTGAGCAACTAAGGAACCCACTTCAACTTAAATAGTCTCAGCCTTTAGGAGTGATTGGGATAACAAGATTTTGGCAACATTGTGGGCATATTGAATGACCTACAAGACCAGCTGGGACGATTTTAAGCGTCAAGTGCTTTAAAGGCGCCAGAGCGACACTTGTTGATTTTTGATAATTTTTCAGACTGCGGTGCGGGTTGTCAAGAGTTTCTACCCAATGTGGGATGTCAACCGAATGCGCAGAAATTTACAGCACTCGATTTGGACACCGGACGGGGAAATGGCCAACAAATGGTCAAGATATGAAAAGGTGGACATTGGAGAAGACCAAAAGGGGTGCCCTTTGGGACATTTTAACCCCCCCTTCAAATTTTTGATCAAGAAGCATGAAAAAACATGGAGAGATAATGGAGGAAGAGGGCGCCATCTTCATGCCATTTTTTTGGCGCCTCCATGGATGGAGATGGAGATGGCAGGCTGTGAGTACCCCATACAACCAATCTTGGGGCTGATCTTCTCCTTCTTGGCCGATCTTATCACCTGTCTTCGCCCGTCCAATGGTGGCCTGAATGAAGAGAACATAAATCAGTCTTTCTCTCTCCTCCCTCTCTCTCCTCTAGAGGCAGATTCATGTGGGAAGAAGAAGGATCGACGGATGCTTGTCCAACCGAGAGTATTGAATATTTTTGTTTCTTGGACTAGATTTTACAAGCAGATGTATGCCTCTTCTCCCTTTGCTTTAGATTGGGCTAGATAACATGCTTTGTGGTTGAGTATTGAATATTTTTGTGCCTTTCTTTAAATAGTGCTAAATATTGAAGGCTTCATGATTGATATCTATTAGCTGAAAACATGGTTTTATAGGGCTAAATTATGGTAGGGAATGGATGTCCTGCCCCTAATGTTGTTATGCTTACTTTGTTATCCTAAATCAAGAGAGATTGTGGGATAAATCTAGAAATACTCTTCAAGGCTGAATAGGGCTACTTTTGGACTATTTTATATTGAGATTTATTGTTATAAACTGAGAAAATAGGAACTAGAAGCACATCTATCATTGTCCCGACGAATATACTTTTATATGCATGAATGGATTGCATATTTATACTTGTGGGATTCTCTTTGAGCATTTTTGTATGTTGAAAAATACTATTATAAATTGATGCAAATGGGTATTTTAAAAAAGTCCACTAGTTTCATAAAGACCTTCTTTGCTTTATGCATATGGTTGTCCTAAAAAATGAAGATAATGGATTGTTTTAATACTTTCTTGGTTGACTACTATTCAAACTTGTAAGGTTGTTGAAAGAGGGACTCTTTCATGATCGAATGCAAGGTCTCTGTGGGTTGAAAAAACCTTGAGTTTTTGTTATATGTGAATAGGATTGTTTAATTGAGAAATAGACTTAAAAATTGATGTATACTAGATATATATGCTATACTTGTTTTAGAAGCAAGTTCTCATGGAACATATGACATCTATGCTTATCTTTTGAGCACATCGGATTCCATCTACATTTATTGCATTCATCATATGCTACATGATAAGAAACTTTTCATTATCAACTTGATTACTAGTAGATGCATAATTGTTATGCTATCTTCTCCAATTTCTTTATTTCTACCTCTTCTCTTTTCTAGAAAGTCATATTTAGTATGATCTTTCATACTATGATTATAGCATTCTCTATCATCATAACTTGTGTTTTGTTAAGCACATCTTCTATGGCTTCCCTTGTCTCAAGAATGGCCTCTACCACCTATATGTGCCTGCTCCTATGAGTCTTGAGATTGCCCTTGACTCTATGGCTTCCCTTGTCTCGAGAATGGCCTCTACCACCTATATGTGATTGCTCCTATGAGTCTTGAGATTGCCCTTGACTTTTCCCATAATAGCTACTACCATTGCCTCTACCACTAGGTTTGAAACTACTTGTACTCCTTGCTAAACCATCCAAACATACAACCACTATATCATCATCATCAACCTATACTTTAATAGATCCAAGAGCTTTAACAATGCTCTTAATCTTCAATGCATAGTCACTGACAGACAGATTGCCATGCTTGGCATTGTTTAACTTAGACTCCAACTCTAAATTTTAGCTTTAATATTTGTACCAACAAACAATTTAACCACATTAGTCCATGCTTTTCCAAGATTGTCTGTATCCTCTATACGATCAATACATAACTTTTCAAGTACACTAGTTCCATTCATTAAATATATTGGCTTTCTCAAGCATGGCATTTTCCTCTAGTAACTTTGGAACCTTAATATTATCTCCTTCAATGTAGTCCCAATAACCTTTACCTACAAGGAAATTGGTCAATTTAAACTTCCAATCATGAAAGTTATGCTTGTCAAGCTTTTCATTGAAAATATGGTTAAACCCCTAATTGAGTTCCTGGAGGATCTAAGGATGAGATGTGCACATAACAAAGTGGAGTAGACATGTGGAACCTAGCCCAAAGTTTGGTCATTCGCTTTACGTTGTGGGGTGGTCTTGGTGTTACAATGTGTATGGGTAAACCAGTCTTCAAGTTTGGTGACCTAAATGCATATGCCTAAAAGTGTTCTATATGTGTGTAATTATGAGTTCTTACATTTAATTGAGTCATCATTTTATGTGACCTAAAAAGTGATTGTAGTTCTATACACTAGCAATACTCCTATGCCAAGGTGCCTCTAGGGTGCAATTAGCATTAAAGCCAACCATTTGAGGAGCTTCTTAATCCTTTGTTTTAGCCCAGATTCAAAGCTCCATATCAAGGTTTCATGGCAGCCATTGTTTCTTTCTCTCGAGGTATGCATTGAGTCTGCTCTTCTCCCAGCTTGTTTCAACTTACTCCTACCTTGTCGAGGAGCTTTCCAAGGCTTAATGAGTCTTATTGAGTACTTATTGAGCTAAGGAGTAGCAATTCTATCCATTTTGAGTGGATATAGAGCATGCTACAGAAGTCATGGATAGCTATGGTAGCTTGATAGCACTTTCATATTTGGCCATAACTTTTACATGCGACATTGGCTTTAGGTGTTTTAAAGCTAGAATGAAGATGCGATGAGAGCTACAAAATTAAGTACTCACAGAGCTAGTTCTGTGTAATTTTTAGTTCTTTCTTTCATACATAATAGAAAAGTTCTAGTTTGGACAACAAAAAAAACATTCCATAATTCATGTTTGATTCTTCAAGGATGCTATTTTAGTACCCATATGGTATGATTATGCTTTAGGATACTATTTGGATTTTTTAGAAATTAATTAGGTTAGTTTTGCAAAGGTTTATTGTTGTTATAACAAAATGGAAGGCAAGCATACAACAATGAATTTCATGCTTTAAATGCCTATTGTGCTTACATAGTATTTCAAGTATGATACATGTCTCTGGTGATATCTAGTATTGATATATGAGATCAAATATGATTATGACATGATTTGACACTTGGATATGACAAAAAAATTTGATATACTTTTGGTCTTTGGTCAGTTGCTTTGAGATTTTATGCTTACTCACCTACGGATATTGAAGCTTCATTGGACAATCATGCTCTCATATGTATTTGTGATGCACTTGGGCTTCCTGGATTGTTTTATGTATATATCTTGAACTTTTCTTGCTCACTTTGCATTATGGATTTAGTTCCAATGGGAGATGCTTGTACTTACTTGCTAGAGCTTGGTTTCTTGAGATAGTGGAACTCTTGGTTCATGTATATGCTCTCTTGTATGCTATTAGAAGTAATACCTCCATTTGTGGGCTCATTTGATTCTATATACCTTGGACACTAGCACTTATCTCTATCAGCAATTTATCAATGATGTATATGCCTATGGGATGTATAGCTTATTGACAATTTGAGTTCCTGACAGTATTTAGTATCGATGGTCTACACTTAGCCATTGCTAGTTACATTCTTTATATCCCTATCGCTACTCAGATATCCTTGATAATGGGAGCTTGCTTTCTTGGCCATTTTTACACAATTGGATTGACATATACTAATGTCTTTGTTTCATTATTGCTATAATTATAGTTTTCAACATTGTCTTAGAGAGCAAACATTGTACTTTGGTAATTTCTTACTTGTAATTGGTGGATAGCTCTATACTTTGGTATTTCCTCTTGTTTTATCCTTGTTTTGGCTAAGTTGGCTAGTTCTTTGAATGATAGTGTTGTTTTCAATATTGAAAAGCTTGATGGCACAAAATTCACCTATTGGAAGATGCAGATATGGCAAGGACTAGTTCAAATGGAGCAAGTTAGGCATGTGAAAACCACTAGCGTAAAGCTAGAATGCATTGATCAAGATATTTGGGATGAGTTGGCTAAGCTATGTAAATCCACTCTTATATTGTCATTATCAAAAACATGTTTATTTCAATATTTTGGTACCTAAGGATAATGCTTGGTAGTTATGGAAAAACGTATGCAATCTTTGTGACAAGCAAAGTCCTGCTTCATAGATCTATTAGTTGAAATAGCTCATAACCTTTGCAAAAGAAATAGACTAGTGTGTTTGCATATTTTAAAAAAAATCATTCTATTTTTAGCCAGTTGACTTCGCAAGACATTGAGTTCAAGGATAATCTCCCTCCTTTGTTCTCACTTGTGATACTTCTCAAGTCATGGAACACTTTTCATATTACCATGTGTGCCAATATGTCTGATGATGGTTTGAAACTCTAAGATGTTGAGGGTACCTTGCTATAGAGGAGATAAATAGAAAGAATAGAAATGCAACCCATACTTCTTATATATTAAATGTTAGGGGCAGACATGATGGTAAGAGCAGTAATGACTACCATGGTAGAGACTCACAAAGGCCATGTTTCAAAGGACAAACACAATAAGATGGATCCTAAATTAATGAAATGCATATTTCTTAGTTATAGAAATACAAGTGAGATGGGATATTGCCATAGGGATGTATAGGCTAGGAAGTCATCGATAGCCATGATGTTATTTTCCTTGTACGAAGCAGAACACGTGGCAAATCTAGCAAATCAAATCTCAATCATAAACAACTTTATGACACACATAATAGAACTTAGTGGAAAAATCTAACAAATCAAACATCTCACCTATTAAATACAAATAACATTATAATACATAAGAGGATTTGAATAACTCAATAGATTGAGAAAAACAAGAGAAAAACACACGATTGGGCCCAACCTTCCCTATGGCAAAAGCCATGGTTTACCATCCTTAATTATATATTATAGTTTTAAATGGATATTTACATTCATATATTACATATAATTACAAAGAAAGTACAAATATCAATTGAAATACAGAGTTTTAAGAGTCAAGAGGTATCTTGTAACATATTGCAGTTGCTATAGAAAATTATTTGCTCTGAATCTTAACGTTTCGACATCACCATCGCATCCAAAGTGTGCCAAAACCCCCAAAACGACACTTGAACCTCTCAATTTCGATTTCGAATGAGGGAGAAATAAAAAAACTCGGCTTTCACCCTATTCTCCTGTTTTGTGCGCGATCTTGTTGCTTTTTATAACGAAAGCTAGAAATGCCTTCTAAACTTAACCACATTAAGAAAATAGCGGTATTCCATAAAGAAATCTTATTTCAATAAAAGCATATCTTAAATCTCATATTCTAAAATAATTTATATTAAAAATAAATAAATTAATAGTACTAAGGACAATGATCTAATTATTACTAAAGAAGTTTAAACTTATAACTTACAAATAGAGTAATAATTTTACTAATACAATATCATATAAATACATAATATTATATATTATACTTAAGATAACTAATCATAATTATCAAATTTACGCTTAGACTTACGCTAACGCCCAGTGCTATCCAAAGCCACCGCTGCTCTACACATCAACTAAAACATTCACAATTGTTTATGAATAAAATAAACAAACAATAGTGAATACCTAGCAATCTTCAGCTACAAATCAACTTCTCACACAAGAAATCCACCTTGTGTACGAGCCCCGACAAATACATATAGTTTTATGGAATCTACCAAAAAACCTCACGGAATCCACCATGGAATATGCCTCCTAGCATCATTTCCATAAGAAGAAGATGCATGAGCAGCTTGAGTAGATAGTTAAGGTATACAGGGTGATATTTCAAGAGGAGCCAAATGTTAATATATAACCAGCTAGAGATCCTATATCTAATGTTTCAGTGGCCCATGATCATGATATTAGATAGGATGTACATGCCCCACAGCCTATTTTAAGATAGTCTGTTAGAGATAGAAGTCAATCTACTGATCAATTTGAGCCCTCCATGGACTATATCATGGTGATAGATTTTGGTGACCCCCTTATGAGGAGGCCATATGTGGAGGTGATAGTCAATCTTAGAAGAGGGCCATGCAGTTAGAGTATAACTCATTAAAGAAAAACCACACGTGGGATTTGGTTCCTTTGCTCAATGGAAACATGTATTGTCATACAAGTGGGTGTACAAGTTGAAGAGTGCCCCTAGATGCTCCAAGGTAGCATATAAGGCCAAATTGGTTACTAAGGATCTTAAATAAAAGTATGGTGATGGCATTGATGAGGCCTTTTCTCTTGTAGTTAAGATGACTACCTTATGCTTAGCATTGGCCTTGCTTGCTTAGTTAGATGTGGCTATTAGATGGATGCTAACATAGCTTTATTACATGGGGACTTGCATGATGAGAATTATATGCAGCAACCTAAGGGCTTTCAAGAAAAGGGTAAGGAACATCTAGTGTGTAAGTTGAGAAAGAGCCTTTGTGGTCTTAAGCAGACACCTAGGGAATGATATCGTAAGTTTGATGTATTTATGCAATCACGATCTTACTCTTCACAGTGGTATGCATCCATATCTATACATAAAGAAGGCTTGTGTAAAAACTCAGTTCAAGAAGAGCTTTGAGATGAAGGATGTAGGATAGGCTTCACATATTCTTGGGATACACATCATGCATCATCACTCTCAAGGGCTTCTTTATTTGTCACATAAGGAGTACATATACAAGGTCCTTGGATGCTTCCATATGCAAGATTTTAAGCCTATTGGATGTCCTTTACCTTCCCATATGAAGGTTAGTAATGCAAAATTTTCCTCTTGATTTAGATGAGTAGAAGGCCGAGATGGCCAAAATTCCATATGTATATGTAGTACACAGTTTGATATATGCCATGATAGCCACTCACCTTGACATAGCATTTGGAGTGGGAGTTGTGGCATGCTATATGGCTACACCTAGCTAACAACATTGGGATGTCATGAGGGATATCATGAGGTACCTAAAAGGCACTACAGATATGAGCATTTGCTATGGTGGTTAGAATATTATAGTCATGGGTTATACTGAATCTGACTATGATGGATATGTAGATGGTAGGAAGTCTACCTCTAGGTATGTCTTCACTTTTATTGGATGTTCTATTGCTTGGATGTCTAAGATCCAAGGTGCAAAAATACACGACCTTATTTACTACTAAGATCCAAGGCAGCCACCATTGAAGGCCCTATGGTTAGGCCATCCGATGGCAAACCTTAGTAGTATTGTTACTCCTACACTACATTTGGATTCTATGAGTGCTATTTAGTTGGCCAAGAACTTGGACTTTCATCATGCAAAGATAAAGCATATTGAACTGCAATATCATTTCACCAGGGAGGTGGTAGAGGACAAGTCCATTAAGCTTGTAAGGTCTTGACTAATGAGAATCCGACAGATTTTCTTATAAAAGTCCCTCAGTTCAACATTTTTCCTTTCTTAGGAAGATGATGGACATAGGATGAGATGATGTCTATTCCTTATCTTATTGTACTTTATGTACATTTATACTTTGTCACTTTTTCTTGTTCTCTCCTCATTAGAGGCACATTCGTCTTTAAGCGAGAGGTCATTGGAGATAAAGATACCTATGCCTATGCCATCCTGTATTTACTTCACACACCATGATCGCACACCTATACACTACAAGTGGTGGGCACCCATCATTGTTGCTTTATTATGTGTTCTTTCAATGACTATTGAATAAGGGAAGGCTGATCACACATTGTGAATATTGAAGTTCCCACATATGTTATAATATATATATATATATATATATATATATATATATATAGTTCTCTACCATAGCTCTTGCTTCTGCTGATGTGCTTCCACTCAGGCTCTACCTTTCAAAAAATTGAAGAACATAGTCAATAGGTGTAAGGGTGGTGCATGTCTTATGGGGATGAAGATATCCTCATGGATGATTTACTTTTTCAACTCCTTACTTGCTTCTACCATTTTGATGTTGGTATACTCAAGATGGAATGTTGTGGTAAATGGTGATGATTAGGCTAGGTACACTCGAGTTGTAATAATAGGCCTAATCTCTCAAGATGAAGATGGCAATAACTCAAGACAATGATGATGGAGGTTAAGGTGGTCACATTTTGGTAATCGTGGTGGTATTAAGAGCTTCTTGAGGTGGTCAAGAGGTGTTGTTGCATCTCAAATCGGAGGAATTTGAGAAGATGGCCATGGAGCTTGAGGTGGTTAGATTCATTGAAGTGGGGTGGTAGTGCTATGGGTGGTTGGATTATGGCTTGATTTAGGTTGTGGCTCCTTCTTGCCTTGGTAGAGCTCAAGACGGTTGGTTTTACTAGTGTGTTAGGTGTGGTTGCTTCTTAAATTGGAGGAGATTGAGGTGATGATCATGGATCTTGAGATGGCTATATTACTTGAGGTGGAGTGGTGGTATTGTGGGTGGTTGGGTTATGGCTCGAGGTAGGAAGTGGCCCCTTCTTGCCTTGATAGAGCTCAAGACAGTGTGTTTCATCATTCTCTCTAGATAAATAGTTCAAGATAAGACCTCAAGGTGGGGGTGAGAATGATAACTCGATTTGAGAACAAAGGGTCAAGTGCTCCTCAAAATGATAGTAAATATGAAAATTTTTCCACACATTGCTTTTATAGTTTACATGTTTGCTTTTCCAACTCTGATTGATCACATTTGCTTTTCATTGATTTTGTGGATGTCATTAGAGATTCCCAGCATAGAGTCACGAGATGAAATTAGCTGCCTCCCTTGGGGTAGGATTTACTAACAATATGATAGAATATAAAGCCTTGATAATGGGATTGAACATTGCTAAGAGAGGCGGTATTCGCCATTTATTAGTAAAGGGGAATTCCTAGTTGGTATTGAATCAACTAAATGGGATGTACATAATATGCAATCCCATTCCTTGTATGTATTATCATGCTGCTAGAGACTTGATTGAGGAGTTTGAAAGGGTGTCCCTTTAGTTGATTCCATGACCTCTGATTCATTAGTGAATTATGATTATGAAGAAGACCTCTTTTTCAATTGTGGTCCTAGATCATATATATCTCTTGATGATGAGATGGGACTTAGTCGATTATGGGGACTATTATCTAAACATGCTTTATATGGTAGGTGGTGGTTAGTTTGGGTAATGTAGAAAGTAGTCGATTCCCATACATCATTATTATCTTGGACCCATAAGCTTGTTAGATGACATGTTATGGATACACCTCTTATTGTATATACAAGAGGTATGTGTTATAATTTGATGCACTTAGTTTAGGGATGAGATCCTTATATTCTCCTTGAGATGGCGCATCTTGTTGTATGTCTAGTATCACTCCAAGGGTGGATGTCGTTAACCTATATATGATTTATTTTGTTAGACCAAAAGGGTCCCTTCTTTTGCTATAGTGAAATGATTTATTTATTTAGGCCAAGAGGGCCATGTGCTTGTTTGGTACTAGTGCATTTGATTTTTTTTTGTTTTAGCACTACACCAGATAGGTTTGACAAAGCACCTAGAGGGAGCCAATTGTTGCACGGACATCTAGCCAGGCCACATGATGTATTTCCTTTCCAAGTTCTTTTGTCTTTAATCAAAATGTGTCAATGTACTTAAGGGATGGTTTTCTTTGTTGGGGACCAGCAATTAAGGCATAAAGTCCCAATATTAGGTTAGGTATATGTGGGGAGGTTTGAGTAGTTGTTTGCCTCTTGTGAATACATTGTCACGTATAGAAAGCCCTCCCTTAGAGGTAGTCCTAGTGACCCTATCCTCATAGCTTTCCAAGAAGCTAGTTTTAGGATTTCTTATTAGTTGTGAGGCAACTCTAGGAATACTAATAAAGAAGGAAATTGATAAATATGTGTGGAAAACCTATAATATGGAGGTGTGTAAAAAGAGGTTCTAACCCCTGAAACATGAAAGTAAAGAGAAAAAAACAAATAAAAAGAGCACATGTCTATCACCTTGTGAAGTCTTGGTAGGTTCATGGCGATGCCTTGTTGGGGGCAACCTCTAGCAAAAAGAAAATAAGACTGATTGGAGCGAAAATAAAAGTGATTGTGAAAAAAGGATTTAGTGTTGCCTCGCGAGAGCTTGGTAGGTTCTTGAGTATTGAGATTGGATGTAAGGCCGATGGCCTGTTCTCCTTGGGTTGCAATATGCAAGGCAAGTCAATTTGAGCTCTACATATGATGACTTAAGGTGGGTGAAACCCTCAACCATGTGTCATTAGCCCAAGATAAAAGATGAACGGATGCACTTGCAGTAATGTACATTCGCAAGGTGAGTTTGGTTGGCCACGGGGGTTGAAAACAAAGTCAAAGGAGAGAAGGATCGAAGCTTGTGGAAGAGCTATGGTGGAAAAGTAAGAGAAAGAAAGAGAGAGAGACCAAATGGGAACTCCAACAGTCGCAATGTGTGACGGGGCCTTCCTTTATTCAAACTATCACTAAAAGAATAAAGAATAAAGTGACTGTGATGGGGACACTCGTCACCTCCAATGTGTAGTGGCGGGTGCTGTCAGTGTAGTAATACGCGGGCGGCTAGGCGAAGGCGCCTTTACCTCCAAAAGCCTCCCACTTAAAGGCGAATCTGCCCTAGTGAGGAGTGAAAAGAAAAAAGAAAAGACAGTACAATATACACATGTACAATGGGATAAGGAAAAACATCATCTCATCCAACACCCATCAATCTCCTGAGGAAGGCAAAGCACTCAATAGTGAGGCTTTTCGTGAGCAAATTTCCATGATTTTCATCAGTGGAGATCTTGACAAGGTCAACAGACTTGTTCTCCATGACCCCACGTATGAAGTGATACCTCACCTCAATGTGTTTTGTCTTCGCATGGAAGACCAAATTCTTGGCTAGATGAATAGCACTCATAGAATCCGAATGCAACATAGATATAGCATCAGTCCCAAGGTCATGAACCAAACGGTCCAACCATATGGCCTCCTTGCAAGCCTCAATGGTTGCAACATACTCGGCCTCAGTGTTAGAGAGAGTCGTACACTTCTGAACCCTAGACATCCAAGAGACAGCACCTCCAACATAAGTGAATACATAGCCAGAAGTGGACTTCCTACTATTTGCATGTCTTCCATAATCGGATTCTGTATACCCCACAACTCATGTATCCTAGCTGCCATAGCAAATACACATATCTACTATGCCCTTCAGGTATCTCATGATACCCTTCACGTCATTCCAATGCTTCTTGCCAGATGTAGCCATATAGCGTGCCACAATACTAACTGCAAAGGCAATATCTGGTCAAGTGGCTATCATGGTATACATCAAACTGCCCACGGTTGATGCATAAGGGATCTTGGCCATCTCGGCCCTTTGCTCTTATGTGTATAGACAATCGGCCTGTGAGACCTTCACATGAGAAGGTAATGGACAGCCAATAGGCTTGATGTCCTACATGAGGAAATGCTCAAGGACTTTATGAATGTACTCCTTTTGTGAGAGGTTGAGTAGTCCTTGATGCCTGTCGTGCTTAATGCAAATAACAAGAATGTGAGAGGCATGTCCCAAATCCTTCATCTCAAAGCTCTTCTTCATCTGAGATTTAAGAGAATCTAGCTCATCATGAGATTTCCCTACTATCAACATATCATCCATATAAAGTACCAAAATAAGCACTGAGCCATCACGGGCTTTCTTCGTGTAAAGACACGAATCCATAGCACTCTTGCTATCGCCTTGTGACTGTATAAAGGCATCAAACTTATGATACCGCTCCCTAGGTGCATGCTTCAAGCCATAAAGACGTTTCTTCAACTTGCACACTAGGTGCTCCCTGCCAGGTTCTGCAAAGCCCTTAGGCTGTTCCATGTATATCTCATCATGCAAATCCCCATGCAAGAATACAGTCTTGACATCCATCTGATACATGTCCAAGTCAAGCTGCGCAACTAAAACCAAAACTAAGCATAGGGTGGTCATCTTGACCACAGGAGAAAAGACTTCATTAATTCAACTCCATGCTCCTGTTTAAAACCCTTAGTAACAAGTCTTGCCTTACAAGCTGACTTGAGATGCCTAAGGGTACTTTTCAACTTGCACACCCATTTGCAAGGCAAAGCCTTCTTACCCATAGTAGGCAATGCAACCAAATCCAAGTCATATTCTTATGCAATAAGTCCATCTCAAACTACATAGCCCTCTCCTAGGAGTGATTGTCACCCCTGCACAGAGCCTTATCATGGGTGAGAGACTCTCCTGCATTTGTAACCAAGACATAGTGCATGGAGGGCTCAAATCTGTCAGGTGGATGTCTATCTCTAGTAGACCATCTCACTGCAGGCTCTATTGCATGTCCAACATCCTATCCAACACCTCGGCCATGTGTACCAACTGTTGCTGCTGCAGGTTGTCCAACTAGCTGTCCAAGAGCACGTGGCTCCTCCTGGAATATAACCCTGCATATCTCTACCACCCTCTCAAGCTACCTATGCATCTTGCCTTCATGAAAGACTACATCATGGCTGCGGATGTCTTTCCGTATACCTACAGATCCTAGAGGTCGTAACCCATCTCACCTGCATCTCCATAGCTAAGGAAATGCATTTGACACTCTTAAGATCCAGCTTAGTATGCTTGTCCTTGGGCACATAGTAGAATGTCTCACATCCAAAGACACGTAGATGTGTATAAGATGGAGGTTTTCCAATCCATATCTCCTCTGCAAGCTGAAAATCCAAACCACTAGAAGGTGATCTATTTATGATATGCATAGCTATACTGATTCCCTTAGCCCAAAAGCTCTGTGGTAGGCCTGCATGGCTAAGTATATTGTGTACACACTCCTAGATGGTTCTATTCATCCGCTCAGCCAAACCATTCTAGGGGAGTATAGGGGGCGGTCAACTGACGCTTAATACCCCTCTCGTCACATAGCTACTCAAAGTCACATGACACATATTCTCCCCCATTGTCCGTCTGAAGGCATTTCAATCTATGCCCAGTCTGGTTCTCAACTAATGCAAGCCATCTTTGAAAGAAAAGCGAAGACATCTGACTTAAGCTTAATGGGATAAGTCCAAGCTTTACAAAAAATCATCAATAAACATCACCATATTTTGCACCACCCATAGACTGGCAGGGCATGGGCCCACAAACATCTAAATGTACTAATGCCAAGGGCTCACCCATGTGTGTCCTACCAGACTTCTTATGCGTATTCCTAGTCTGGCTGCCATAAAGACAATGCTCACATGAATCAAAACATGAATAAACATCATATTGGGAAATATGGAAAATTTCCATAACTTTGGGACACGTGTTCGAATCTTTGGATTTGTCATAACTTGAACACTATAACTCCAAATTGAGCGCTTTATAGCTCAATAGATTCCATTTTTCAAGCACTTTCCAATGATAGGTCACATCATATGGTTTTGAGAAACTTATGGGCATGTTATCTGGGTGCCACATTTTTAGTATTCAAAAAATGGGAATTGGGAGATTCCCAAACTCACTAATATTGTATTAATAGTAAAGGGACGGTAAGTACTGCAAACTAGAAAGCATTTTCATTCCCTTCAAAGACATATGGCCCAAATGGGCATGCCAAACATATACATGTGGGATGGAACCCACTGACAAAACATGGTCAACAAAGGACCCATCAACTATAAGAGGATAGAGGATGCCAGCTTTGGCACCTCTAGCAAGCACAAGTCTACCACGGGTGATCTTCCAGGCAAAATCTCCAAATAAAACATGAAACCTAGCATCATCAAGCTGCCCCTGCAGACATAAGACTACATGTAAGCGCAGGTACATGACGTACATCCTATAATAGAAAAGTACTTCCAGTAGAGAACTGTAGACATACATCCCAAATGCCAACAATAGCAAGTGACTTATCATCACCCAAGCAAACTAAACCAAAGACAGTGCGGTAGGAGTGGAACCAATCACGGCATGGTGTAACATGTAATGAAGCACTAGAATCTAAAAGCTAGTACTACGCATACATAGAGTGAACCTCAATCAACGGCGTAGCATCACAAGAACTACCTGCAAGTATGTACTCCCCATCAGAGTCATCAGTCTGCATGACATTTATCTTCTCGATTTTCACACTAGATTTCGCAAGCACCATACTGCTATTAGAGGAATTTTCTTGTACTTTGCCTTTCCCCTTCTCTTTGCACTTCTCATTGCGCAACTCATGACACTGTGGGCGTATATGACCCTCATTGCGCAATTCATGACATTGTGGGCATATATTACCCTTCTTGCCATAATAATGACATGTCACATAAGCATTTCTCCTAGGAGACTTGCTGCATGACTTACCACGCAACTTAGACCTAGACTTCTGCGAGTCTCTACCATGGACATTTCCACGGTCATTCTTTCCATTATCATCTTTGCCTCTAACAGTCAAAGCATGTGATACACAAGAGGCATCTAAGTTCTTACGGTTGATCTCGTCTTGCAAAAAAGCACTCTCTACATTAGGCAAGTTCAGAATAGTAGCAAAAGCACATAAGGCAATGCGGAATACATCCCATGACTCACTCAGAGTCCCAAGCAAAAACAATGGAGTAACCACATCATTGAAGGTAATGCCCTACGAAGTCAAGTTCTAGAGAATAGCATGGAACTGGCTCAAATGAGCAGACATCGTCATATTCTCCTTCATGTGCAGGTCTATAAGTTGCTTCAGTCAATACATCTAACTTACTAGATTTTTCTTATCATAGAGATTCTTGATTTTATCCCAAAGCTGCCAAGCACTCTGTGCTTCCTCAACCACATTGTAATGCATCTGTTTAGTGGGAGACAAGATGAGGGTGGACTTGCATAACTCATCAAGCTCATCCCATTCATCATCAGTCATAGTTTCAGGCTACTTGTCATGCATCCTTAGTGGCTTTATCTATGATTTTACACCAATACCTACCAAACTTGGCTCTTCTAGTAGGCATAATTCGTACCATCAAGCTTATTGATGTTGAAGATAGTACTGTCAATGGATGAAGATGCCATATTGCAGTCCAAAACAGTGCAGACAATTCAAAACTGCTTGCTATTTTCTATTGTAAACAGCGAAGAGACCACCAAAACCAAGGCAAAATGACCACGAACTAAGAGCTAATGCTGCCCACCAAGTACCATCAAAAGTACATAAAATCGGGATGATTCAGCATGAAAAGTACATCCCAATCCATGCATAACTGCTTGCTGTAATAAATTACAGCCAGGTACAATGAGAGCAAACTGTAGGCAAAATGAAGGCAGCAAGTCAACCACAGACTGTCAAAGCATAATTGACATCAATGCGGGCATAAATCAGCATGTGATAGTCATACAGACATCGAGCAAACACCCAAGTATGTCAAATGAATTCTTAGTAAGCCAGTACACTCCTTGTGTAATAGGGAAAAGTGTACATAACATTGGCAAGATTTGACACAAATAGGTGTATGCTCAGGGAGTGCAAAGCCCAAATCAACACAAGTACATCTATAAGGACCACGGCATATCAACCATGCAACATCCAAGTGAAGATCCCAGTCTCAAGTATATGAATGCTCAAGTAGCATAAACCCATCTGCTTTATGTCTATCAAGCGTATCAAGATGCTCCCACTGGCACAAAAGCCATAAATGTCAAGTAAGAAAGCTCGAACAAAGCATGTAAGAGTGCACCAGTGACATGTGTCCAAGATCAAGCATCAGTGAGAAATCCCGAGCATATAGTCTTTGTAGCATCCATAGACATCAAGTACATCCAAACTGTAACTCTAGCAAGCCAAGAAATAGCCAAAGTAAGCTCCCAAAGTAAGCTTCGGGCAATCAAATGTCAAGCCAAAGCAAGGCTTAGTAGACCTGTAATCAGTATGAAACCCTGAAGCAAATGAAGAAATACCTCTAATGCAATTCCCTGAGGGTGCCCAAAGGGGCTGGGAAGGTGCTCGGGAAGCCGAGGAGTGACAGGAGCTCGAGAGAGTTGGCTATGGTTGTCGGGGGGAAGGAGACCCAATGAGTGTAGGTAATCAATAAGAAGTTGAAGACACCATGAACCAAGCTCGAGCAGTCATGAATCGATGCTCTGATACCCAATTGAAAGGAGAGAAGGATCAAAGCTTTCTTAGAAGAGCTATGGCGGGAGAGCAAGTGCAAGAAAGAGAGAGAGAGAGACCAAATGGGAACTCCAACAGTCACAATGTGTGATCGGGCCTTCCTTTATTCAAACTATCACTAAAAGAATAAAGAATAAAGTGACGGTGACAGGCACTCGTCACCTGCAGTGTACAGTGGCGGGTACTATCAATGTAGTAATACTAGGGCAGCTGGGTGGAGGCGCCTTTACCCCCAACAAAAAGTGATGTAGTGCCTATTTGAGCTCTTATTACTTGGCTATAGCTCATGGCAAAGGATGGTGATTCATTTAAAAGCAAACCAACTCAAGATCTACATATAGTGGTAGATCAAGTTCAAGCAACTCAAGCTAGAGCCCTAGGAAGTGGACCACAAGATTCCAAGGCAATGGGAGATGTGGTCTTGAGGAAATTGAGTTTGTCAAGGTAGGTAAGAAAAATCCAGCCAAGGTAGAAAACTTTCCACTAGAGGTAGCGGCCTCAATCATGGACAATCATTAGGACCCCTCAACACAAGAAACTTCCTTAGGTCTTACCTAAAATGGTAGGTAGTGAGGCAGAGTCTCACAAGCATTGTAGGTGACTCCCAAATCAAGTAGGTGTTCTCAAAACTTATCAATATTGAGATTTCCTCAAACTCAAGGGTGAGCTCAAGGTAGCCTTTCACTCAACAGGGGTATCAAAATCATTTTGGATTTAAGCCAATCATGCTACTGAACAAGTAGAGTCAACAAATAAACCATTAGTGATAGTAGACACATCAGTCTCATTCCATATTAGTGATGGAGTTGTGGATCGAAATATTGGGGATAAAGGTGCCTATGCCTAGCCTACCGTGTATTACTACAATGACAGTAACCATACACTTGCACACTACAAGTGGAGGGCATCTATCACTGTCACTTTATTATTTATTCTTTCAATGACATTTGAATAAGGGAAGACCACTCGCACATTGTGATTGTTGGAGTTCCCACATATGCTCTCTCTCTCTCTCTCTCTCTCTCTCTCTCTCTCTCTCTCTCTCTCCTTCCATCATATCTCTTGCTTCTACTCACATGCTTCCATTGAGAGCTCACTGCCTTCAACTAGTATCAAAGCCATTGCATTGGCATTGACGAGCTCAATCCGACATTGTCTCAGCTTGCATTCAAATACCTACAGCAATTCATAGTCATTGGTAGCCATAGCTTCAACATTCAAGGTATGAATTGATCTCACATTGCTCTAGCACTTGCTAGCACTTGCTAGGGCCTATTGAGGCTTCTTTAGCAACATTGGACCTACCTTGAGTCCACTTTAGTGAGCATTAGCTTAGCAGTATTAGTTGCTACCATTGGTCTCAACTTTAGGAAGGTATCCATTGTTACTCCTTCATCTCCTAGCTTGGTTGAGGCCTTTCCAGATGTAATTTTGGCCATTGCAAAGAGCTTTGTAAGCTTCTTCACTCTCATCTTGGAGAGTAGTAAGTGGGGCTACATGCAACATGTTTGCACTTGTTGTCCCTACTCTCCTTTTTAGCCTACTCAACCTCCTTGGCTCTTCGACACTCATTTGAAGGCTCACAATCATTTTTGTCAACCCTTGGCATTCGGTATTAGATTTGAGTTCATCTTCACTCCTGATAGCCTTGGTCGAAATTAGTATTTTTTTGGACAGGTCGGAGCTAGAGTTTGCCAATAGCTGCTGAACATCATGGAGTAGTAAGTTTTTTTCTGCTACTTTTGCACATCATGGGGAGTATGGGTCCACGAGCACGTCACATTGCATTTGTTGAATACGTTACACTCAGGGGTCGCCTCTTGATCTTATCAATTACTTCCATGCCATGGGTTAGGTTTATGCACAATTTGCACCATCATTGAGCACTAGCACCACATGAGGCCCGTTGCAGTATATGCATTAAATCTTAGATGCATGTGCACATGAGAGAGCACCTTCAATGAGCACGCATAGTTTTTGACATGCATGAGAGTTGGGATTTTCATCACCGAGTTAAGAACCTGTGGTTGAGTGGGAAAGGTGGTTGGGTGAGTTTGAGGATCATGATAAGGATGCCGCTAGTTGTGAGATGGGTTGTTTTCTTGGTCGTAATCTTGAGGACCATGATTTTCTTGAGTGATAGTGAGATTTTGGGTGGGAGGACCAAAGTACAATGTTTCCTTTGCTGAGTGTTGAGAGGTGAGGTTAAGGATCATAATTAAATTAAAGAATTATGTTTTCATTTTGCATGACACACGAGCATGTCTAGATAGGTGAGGCACCATATTTTCCAATGCATACATCTTTTCACATATGGCATTGTTTGCAAGATTGCATGGCAGATTCTTGGTCTTGCACTTTTTCAAATCATATGAATTGTTAAGCACGAAGTTCATCTCCAAGAGCATATTTCTTACCATGAAACATTGCATTGTGACAAAGCATTGAAACGGCAGAAGACTCAAGAGGGATTAATGGAAGAATGTTTTTTCCTTAGAGAGTTATGAAGGGAACTTATTCCTAATTAAGAGAGGTGCATGTGGATAATGGGAATATTATAATGTCAAGGAAAGGAAGAAGAACATGATGATGAAGATGTTATGGAAGGAGCAAAGGTTTATTCCTTATATTTCTCCTCCTGAAATGGATGTGGAAGATTATGAAGATAATGGATATACTAAAGGGAAGGTAAAGTGTGATGAAGTCCTCATGCTTATAGTTTCAAAAATGTCAAAAAGGGTGTACAAGCTTCTGTGGCCATTGGAATAATCATAGCTCATGCTTAAATGAATCTTGAAGCTCGAAGAATCTTGTTTGTGTCTTCAACTATAGAGGCATATAATGGCTTGATTATAGAAGAACATTCAAGGGACATCGATCTTGAGGTCAACCTAGTCAAGACAAAGGAGTTAACTAATGTTTGCTTAGTCACAAAGGCTGAGTATGTTCGTTTCTCCCCACACTATGACAGAATGACATTGGAGGAAGCAATTGGGTATTGAGTTGTAGAATGTCAAGCTTGTAGAATGAACAACATTTCTAAATTCTAAGCTTGCATCGGCGGACATTTGCAATACGGTGGGTTCAATCGAAAAGACATAAAAAATCAAGACTGAGAGCTTTCATATATAGACTTCCACTATTGTTAGGAGATATTCGCAATAGGATGTGATGTTGGAGGAGAGTAAACTCTCAAAGGCGCATGTATGATGATCACTACCCGCATATATTCATGCTATTGCTCGTCAGAAAAATGGTAGTCGTGACTCATATCATGCAAGGTAGGTGATAATCACAGTGTTGATTCCACAAGGAATGAAAAGCTTAAAGCTTTTAAGGTTTAAAACCTTAAAGTTTTTGAGATTGAAATAAAATGCTCTAAGCTTTTGAGCTTTAAGGTAAAAGTAAAAGAACAATGGAAAAACCTTAGGCTTTTTCAAAAGCCTAACTCAACATATGAAGAAATCTATTTAAAGATGCGAGAGTGAAGAGCAAAGGGCCTTCCCCCCTTGAATGTAATTTGTTGACTTGTGAGAGGAGGGTCCCATACAGTTGTATGGTTGTTCGTGTGAGACGACCAAGCATGTGTAAACTTGGATATTGGAAGCGTAAGGAGTTGAATTAAACTTAAAGAGGTATGAAGTACTTGGTTTTTTATTTTAAATATCAAGTGTTCACTTTAGGTGTTGTTGTTTGCTCTACCCAGAGTGTATTGTTGATGATTTTTTGAGCTACAAGAGGCATAGTTGTTTTGTTTGTGTTCGTGTGGTGTTCGAATCGTGTTCGAGAACAAATGAAAATTTTCATTTATGTATTGTATGTCAACAAATTCAATACACTATCCAACACTCCTTAACATCTTGTTATCGGGTTGCGAGTGAGGCTTGTTTCTCAATCACCACTCACTTAACATCTCTTTTTTGGTGTCCCCCATTGAGGAGTGCCAAAAAAGTCGAGTTTATTTGTGACTTGTGGATTGATTTCCCGTTTGAGAGTGTTTTTCTATGGCCAGTTCTTTTCTTGAATTTTATGGCAAAAAAGGAGAGGATCCTCAACGATTCCTTAAAAAATTGGAGCTTGTGTGTATTATCTAGCGAATAAGTGACTCAACCCTAAAACTCCAAATTTTGAAATTTTAGTTAGGGCTTTTGTTGTTGAACAAGCCCGAACATGGTATAAACAGGGAGAAAAATGGGAAAAAAGAGTGCTTGGAGGTGTTAGAATTGCATGAGGAGTGATCAGGTAGATTAAGGCCGAGCCCAGCAAAGGTTTAAGACCATGGGAGACAGAGAGACCTCATTTTTAGGTTCTACATTGTATATATGTATATACATATATATATATATATATATATAGAGAGAGAGAGAGAGAGCTTGAGAGCTTATGTAGGACTTGGTGCTTCCAGCGAATCGATCAAAGGCCACATGAGTTTATTGCTTGTATCAGGTATGTAGAAACCTTTCTGTGCATTTAACATTTGATTCTGGTGAACCTTGCTAGCATGCATGGCTGTTGTATGCTGAATTGACTTGGTTTTTTGGTTGATTTTTGTTGTTTCTGAGACCTAAATGGTTGATTTTATATGATGATTGATTATTTTGAAAGTTTTTTAGAATATTTTGGATAAGATTGATTATGTTTTGGAAGCTCATGACGATTTACAGTAGAAATCTGAGGCTCTATGATATTTTGATAGGTTCTATTGATGTTCTAATTGGTTTTGATAACTTCTATTTAGCTTCTGTTTTGTTTTGACTTTCTTATGTATAAAGCATGGATTAATGATTGATGAAAATTGAGAATTTTTGAAAGCTCATTGAATGGTTTTTGATAGTTTGGAATGGTTTTATATTAGTTGTGTGGTTTTGATGCTTTCTATTGACCTTCTCTAACCTTTTGTTGAGCTTCTAGAGAGCCTCTGTTTCTGTTATATTCTATTTTGTATGCTTTTGTAAGTGTTTTATGGAATGTATGTGTGACTTTGGAAAAGCTTTCTAGCCTTGGAAAGAGGTGAATGTAAGTTCAAAAAAGCTCAAGGAATTGGAAGAAGCAATTGTTGAAGACTCAAGAGAAGATTGGAGTGAAGTGACAGTAGTGAGTTGTGAGGAATCACTATAGTGGCTTTGGTGACCTTTCATATCAGACACTGTAAAAACTACATGGCGCAGCAAACAAAATCTGAGAAAGAGATAGAGATAGAGAGTATACAATAGATAAGAGGAGAATTAGAAAATTTCTTTAGCTCCAAACAATTGATACAGAGATGGCTCTGTCCACCCGTGCACTTCCACAGTGAAGCTTAGATGGCGATCTAGATAGAAGATAGGTGAAGAGCTTAAGGCTAGCTGGAACAACTTTGACTGGGTGAAAGATAGATGATCAATGGTTGTGAAGGGATTTCGCTTTTATAGCCCGTGAAGGCGGTTAGTTCGGCATGATCGACCTACCATATGAGCCTCCACTAATTGGCCAGGGAATATTCCCTTTACTGTTAACTCCCTTACCCCGCAACTCGATGCAATGTGCCTCGAGTTGCCACTAGCTTAACTACTTAGTCCACCAACCCAATGATTAGACCCACAATGGTCACCTTTTTGCCATCCAATCACATAGACCTCATCTGATATACAAGTCAGGACTCAACCAATGTCCGGGCTCACATTTGGCTTCTCCTCATAATGGGGGCCTTACAACTTTGAGTACCATGGATCATTGGTGGCACCTTATGAGGGTGGGGCATTGAGTATATCTAACAGACACACCTCTTGGGAGAGGTATCCACAACCAAAGAAGGATTATTAGGAGTGATTATTAAGTATTGTAGTGAGGAGATGATATACTATTGATTGGGAGAGAAAGAGAGAGTCAGAGATAGCCAATTCTATGCAAAACAATATACCTATCTATGAGAGATTGTGAGAGAAAGCTATGGAATCTTTGAAGATGAATCATATGTGATATTTTTCCATTGAAAGTGGAGCATTCTTTTGTGTTTTCAATGTCTATCAAAGAATCCTATGAAGAACATGAAGATAATGATGGATTTTGTTGAAGTTAAAGCCGTGGGAGATTGTTTCTATGATGTTGCATGAAGATTTTTTGCTCGTGGTGTTCTTTTCCTTGCTGTGGTTTTCTAAAGAATGAAACAAAAGCTTGTTGATGTTACAAGATAGATTTTCTTGCAGTATAAACCCTATTTCGTTGGTATTCCTTTTGGAGCTCCATGTTTTGGTACGCAATTGGGGAACACTGCCATCAATAAGCATCAAAAGAGGCTAAAAATGAAAAAAATGGCATTGTCAAGAAAAGAAGAATTCAATGGATGTTTGCAAAGTTCCTTCTACCACTGAAGAATTGGAGATTCTTACTGCTAAAGCCACTTTCCACAATAAGTTCATCCACAATGGCAGAAACATATTACCATCATGATGCAGGTTCTATGTGGTGGACTATTTCCTCTTTCAATTGAAGCAACAGAGACGTGCATCTTGGTGGTGAATTGTTTGGGAACAAATTGAAGTGCAAAAATAGAGAGAATAACCATCTATGGAAGATTTGGCATTCATTGAGAAGTTTCCATACATCATCAAGTGGGAGATCATGAAGAAGCTTCAGGAGTCGTGGTCAGTTGAAGTTCACGAAAACAAGAAAGAAAAGAGTTGGTATTTGTTCGTGGATGCTCAATAGTAGGACACATGGAACGCATGGTACACTAACAATCTCTTATTTGTCCAATAAGAAACCTACTGGAAGTTGGTAGACAAAGTGTTCTTCACAACATATACTATTGAAACCATTAGAAGCTCGCATTACTATAATGATGGCACAACAATGATCCTAAGAAGAATGTGTTTTGATACCTTTAGAATGGAATACCTCCCTCTCTATAGTGGTTTGAAAGTTGAATTCAAAGACGTAGAAAAGAAGGAAGTAGAAGATATATTGGCGAAAGAGTCCTCCAAAGACTGAATCCCCTCTGATTCTATTCTATTGAGTATAAACCAATTGGTTGGAGCCAACCCCCTGATGAATGATGCAATCAAGAGGCAAGCAATAGAACAAGTCCAGAGGTACATGAGAAGAGAGAAGACAAAAATCAAGGCAGAAAACAAGCTTGCAACAAAAGCCTCCTTTAACGCCCTAAAAGAACTATTTACAGAAGTCTCCATGGCAACTCAAGGTTCCCTTCCTAGTCAAATCCATCCTAGAAATATGGATGACAGACTAACAAATGTAGTCCCATTGCCCATTTTTAAGAGTGACTACAATGAAGACCTTGATCTTCATGTAGCAGAGTTCATGGTAGCATGTGTGACTAACAATGCCAGAACCCCTGAGCATTGGTTAGCAATATTCCATACCACTTTCAAAGATGCAGTGTTTCAGTGGTATGAGAGACAAGGAGTAGGAGCTTTTAGCACATGGGACGACCTAAAGTTGGCCTTCCTCACTAAATTTAAACGTGAAAGTTTTGAAGAGCGGATGCAAGAGGAGTTCATCACAGTCCTTTGGAGAAAGAGTAGAAGCTTATGTCTCGCGAATGGAATCCATCCTGAAGAGATGGACCAATCATCATTTGGATGAAGGCATCTAGAATGGAGTTTTCCTTAGAGGCCTACAACCAGAAGTTCTCAAGTTCATGGAATTGAGAAGACCAGTTAATCTGCAAGCTGCAATGGAAGGTGCAAGATTATATGACAATGTTGAAGCAAGGTTGTCAATGACCTCAAGAAGAGGAGTCTTATCTCCTCCCATGCCAGAAATGGTATACCCACCAAATACAATCCCAGGGATAGTTCCCTACCCCTACCCCTAGATGCAAACAATGTTGCAATACAATGCACCTAATCCACAGTGGCCGCAAATGACAATGCCTCAAATGATGGTTCAACCACAACAATAGTGATCTCAAACAATTTCTCCAATGGCGACTCAACAATAGTGGAACCCTACCCACTGGAATCAACAACCCCAAGTCTCAATAGGAGCTTTGAATCAGAACCAGAACAGAGCATCCTCTAGATCAACTCAACCAGTATATGCAGTAATAACAGAAGCTTCTCAAAACCCTACTATGAGTACTCCAAGAGGTGAAATTTTGAAGGATTACTTATCCAACTAGTTGCAAGTATCAAGAAAGAGCTTATGGATGTGATTACAGAACAACTACTGACGCTGAAGGTGAATACCACTAATATATTCACTCTTGCGGCAAAAGGTAGGAGAGATGTAATGTGTTCTAATACATGGTGTGGAAAGTGCCATCAAGCAGGACATTTAGCCATTGAATGTACCTAAAAACCAACCATTCTTGGAGCCTTTTGTTTATATTGTTTAAGGAAGAATCATACAGATGATATTTGCTCTCTGAAAGAGATGCATAAAAGAAGAAAGAAAGATGAAGATGCAAGATTCAACTTGCTGAAATCCAAAATGACAACATAGGACATTGGACCAAAGCCTAGAGAGTTTGGTCCTAATTTCGATCCAAGGAGGTTTCCCTCTCAAAGTTATAGAGGACAAAATTCTAGCAGTGGTTAGAGATCAGAAGTGGAGTGTTATAGATGTGGAGAAAAGGGTGATACCTCACCAAATTGTCCAAACTCTAAAAGGTATGTGGACTGCAAGGCCTTATGCAATCGATGCAAAGGAGAAGGCCACAGTGCAAAAGATTGTCCAAGTCCAGCTCGTGTGAAATTTACTTCTGATACCCAATAGAAGACCCAAGAACCTACTTTTAATTTGATGGAATTGGAAGTGGCCACAATAATGCGGGCAAAGAAAGGAGAACGTTCCCTCTACCATGTTGAGAATCAGCAATCACACTCAAACAGCCTCTTTGTATGGAGTCTCAGGGTCAAGGACATGCAGGCTAACTTATCCCATATGCACAATGGTGCCTATTGCAGTTTCCTACTTTCCTATAAAGCATTGTACTTGCTTCCTTTCTTAATGCAATGATAGTACTCTTTTCATTTCAGTAAAGTGTCAATGTCATTGTCCACATACACAAGATTGTGTTTATGAGTCCAAGTCTCAATCTTGGAACCTAATTCACTTGTGTAACAAACAGTGTCCATTCCATCATGAGTCTACACTTCTCCTTCCATCCTCCATAGCTTCCGGTTATGTCATGCTCTAGATCCCGCATTTCTAACATGGTATCAGAGCCCAGTTGGGCATGGCATTGCTTCTCCAGCCTCTCTTGATTCTTCTGAACCTCCATCCAGCTCAGTGTCAGTGTATGACTTCTTTTCTCAACTCTACTCTCACTGAAGCTTCCATGGCAGCCATAGCCAGCAGCACCCTGTCAGATTGAACTGCTTATATCTCACTCCACAGGTCAAATCTCTTGGAGCTTCCTTCTGGAAAAGTATTCCCCAACTCATAAAGCTTCCCTGTATCACATCAATCCAGGACATTGGACCATCTAGAGCTCAGCATTGTGAAAATCCCCAATCTCTGTTCTGTGTCTGCCATAGCCAGACAGGACCTACCTTGCTTGGAGCTTCCATAACTCTTCAATCAGGCAGAATTTCAATACGATTTCTTCTAGAGAAATGTTCCTTGGCTCAGGGCGCAGCTTCCTATCACTTTAAACACCAACATTGATGATCTACAGCTCCAACATTGCTCAAATTCGACCTCGCTGTCCAGATCTGCGCCGATTCTGTTCGCGGCACCTGCGCGCTGCATACTGACCATGATGTTGACAATCTCCATGGGGCTTTGGTATCCCATGACATAAGCTTCCTAGATATGTAAAAAGTTTTGAAAATGATGCACTGTAGCTCCTGCAATCAGCAAAAAACCAGGCCCCTGTCTCAGAAACCCTAATTCCACCATAGCCAAAAGCTTCAAAATCTTGACATTTTTCACTGTTTCTCTCACTGAAGTTATCAACAGTGATTTTAATCACTGAGCAATACTCTCTGAAGTTCGTTAAAGTACTGTCACTCAGATCTGAAGGCATCAGCATCAAATCAAGAAGGGGAAGATCACTTGGAGTAAAAGACTTTTGCAGATTTGGTATTGATTGACACTCAGTTAGTGCTTTTTAGCACTTGTGTCTCTCAATCAATTCTTCTGTTGCTCAAATCTAATAAAGTCTGAAGTTGATTTGCTACTATTCCCGTAAATCTAACATGGGCAAAGACTCGCCAAATGCTCGATTCAAAGGAGACGGATTCCACACTTGGCAAACCCGCATCAAGCTCATCCTGATGAAGAAGGGTCTCTGGGCCATCACAAATGGCAAAGAGAAGAAACCGCGGGACGCGGACCTTGCAACTACTTGGCAAAAGAATGATGACAGAGCCCAGGCCATTATCAAATTGGAGCTAGATGACAGTTATATCCATCACGTGGATAACTGTGAGACCTCACAGGATACATGGAAAAGACTTGACACCCTGTTCGGTGCACAATCTAAATCATCAAATTATGGTCTCCTAATTGAATTCTTCAGGCTTGAAATGAAGTCCAGCACATCACTTGCCACACATCTTAATTACATGGAAGGACTCCTAACCCAACTTGCAGGAATCAATATTAAAATGGATGAAGATGTTTGCATCGGTGTTCTACTTAAGAGCTTGCCTCCTGAATATAATAATGTATCAACAACTCTAATCAACATGCCAAATCCTGAACTTGTTGATATCCAGGCATCACTATTAGAAGAAGAAAAGAAGCTAAAAACTAAAGAAGAACCAAGTACCTCTAGAGATGAGCATGCATTATATGTTGGCAACAGGTACAAAGGCAAGAAAGATCAGCTCTTCTGTGACTTCTGCAAAAGGACCGGACACACCGAGAAGTTCTGCCACGCAAGAAAGAGATCCCAAAAGGCCTATCTAGTCGCAGTCAAAGAAGAAGAAGAAAATGGAGCAAAGGAAGAAGAAGATGAAGATGAAGACCACCAGGATCGGAAGGACAAGACTCATCAGTCCTTGTACTCTCATAATTCTGATAGACTGTTTTAATAGCCTTGTATTTTCCTTGCCCTAATGCTTCCTGCCATAAGCTTTGTAAACTCCTTATGTAACTTGGCATTACAGTCCCTGTACACTTTGTGAGGCCCTTGTTACAGCCTCTGGATGTCCACCATGTTTATGGTACCCACACTTAGCTTTTTCTGCGACAGCCTCTGGTGTTTTGCCATGTCTGTGGTATGCCCACACTTTGCAGGTGGTTCTCATTACAGCCTCTACACACTTTGTGCCTTTCCTAGTTGTGATTGAGGAGGGGTGTTGAGAATCAGCAATCACACTCAAACAGCCTCTTTGTATGGAGTCTCAGGGTCAAGGACATGCAGGCTAACTTATCCCATATGCACAATGGTGCCTATTGCAGTTTCCTACTTTCCTATAAAGCATTGTACTTGCTTCCTTTCTTAATGCAATGATAGTACTCTTTTCATTTCAGTAAAGTGTCAATGTCATTGTCCACATACACAAGATTGTGTTTATGAGTCCAAGTCTCAATCTTGGAACCTAATTCACTTGTGTAACAAACAGTGTCCATTCCATCATGAGTCTACACTTCTCCTTCCATCCTCCATAGCTTCCGGTTATGTCATGCTCTAGATCCCGCATTTCTAACATACCAAGACTGTGAAGTCTAACCTTCCTCGGGAAAAGTAGAACAATGCAATCCAGAATAATGAAGTGCGGAGCACTACAGAGCCACAGAGACAGTAGAGGCAAGACCAGAGGTCTAGGAAATAGAGGATGCCGAAATACCTCCTCATCGAGAAGAAGCACAGATATTGCCATTCCTAGAAGAAAAAGGAAAGACAAATGTGGGCTTGGCTCCATTTCCCACCCGATTGGAAAAGCCTATGGATCCTATCAAAGAGTATGATTTGGTCAAAGACCTAGACACTTTTAAACCTAACCTAACATTCCGATAGTTATTGATGTTATCTCCTAGCTGTCAAAAGAAATTCAAAAGCATACTTACAAGAAGAAGAGGCTTAAGAATTGCTCCCTCCGTGGTGACCAAGTCCAACAAAGCCTTAGAACCCGTAAAGGAAGTAGATGTGGCTAACGCCTTCTTGGATCCTGGAACCCCAAAGATTGGCATATGGATTGAATGATGCTTTATTGCAGATGCATTGATTAATGGAGGCTCATTAGTAAACGTAATGACGCATGTGACAATGAAGGATCTAGGCTTGCAAGGAATGCAACCTATGCTGTGGCTTATCAAATTGGCGGACCAAAGTAGAATCAAATTGTTGGGCATTCTCCCATACGTGAAGACAACCCTTGCAAGAAGAGATTATCGATTGACATATCTGGTGGTCAAACCAAATTCCTACAAAACCTCATATCCTCTGCTATTGAGAAGACCTTGGCTTTTTGAAGCAAGGGCAAGGATGAAATGGTTCAAAGGAACACTAACCCTCAGCAGAGGACCCAACAAAGTGGTGTTGAAGTTGTATGGATCACAAAAAGGCAATGGATCCACGTCCATCGAAGTCGCAACTGACTCCTCCAATGAAGTAACAAATGGTACATCAGGAGATGAAGAGGTTGTTAAATAGATCTTTCCCAAGAAAATAGGGGCATAGTCCCTAACAATGGGCACTGTAAGCCAACTACTGAAAGAAGCAAAGTCTTTGTCCATGGGAGAATACCTTCTGCCTGAACCTGAATTAACTTTTGAAATCACCTCTGACAGTGAGATAGAAACATGCATATACTATTCTCTCTATTACATGGCAATCGTAGAGATAGAGATAGAGATAGGAGGAGAGACAGAGACAGAAACAAAAACATAAAACATAAACAAAGAGCTTATTTTTCTCTTACATAGCCCCCACAGAGATAAAGACAAAATTTGAAGAGGATGAAGGTGATAATGCAAATGAAGATTATGAAAGCAAGCTAGAAGGGTCTATCCTACTCACAGAAGGCAGAGATGAGGAAGAAGTTCTTGAAGTCTCAGAAGTTAACCTTCCTAAGAGAAGATGATGACGATGCACCTTGCCAACAACCTTCAATCTTGCAATTTAAATGGAATGCAGAAGGTTCATGTTATGTGACCTTCTTGGATGCATCCTCAGAATATGAATCCTCAAGCCAAGAAGTAACTCATCCCCAATCCAAACCCAAAACCTCAATGATACCCTTTCAGCCTCCCAAAGAGCAAGCTAAGCCTTCATTAAAAGAGGACAGTAGTTCTAGTGCATCATTAGAAGATGAGACCACTCCCTTGAAGAAGTTGGATCTCTACCCACAAGTAGTCCGTGGGACATTTATCCGTGAAGTGGAATGTGAAAAGCAATTAACATTTGTGGATGTTGACGATATTGAACGTCACATGAAGATGGGTCTAAATCTTCGAGAAGAAGAACTACTAGTCTTACGAGACCTACTAAAGGAGAACTTAGACATGTTTGCATGGTCATATAAAGATTTAAAGGGGATTGATCCCACAATATGCCAACACCACATCGACCTAGAGCATGATACCAAACCTGTGAGGCAAAGACAGAGGAATATGAATCCAAATTACTCTGCCCTAGTGAAGGCCGAATTAGTAAAGATCCTTGAAGCTGAGTTCATTAATCTAGTGGCTAACAACAAATGGGTTTCGCCCATTATGGTAGTACCCAAGAATAATAGGAAACTTCGAACATGTGTGGACTTTCGAAAGTTAAATTCGAAGACAAAGAAAGATCATTTTCCTACTTTCGTAGATCAATTATTAGACATATTAGCATGCCATGATTTCTATTCCCTCTTGGATGGATTCAACGGATACAATCAAGTCCAAATTGTAGAAGAAGATTAATCCAAAATAACCTTCACAACCGAATGGGAAACCTATGCTTACAGAGTGATGCCATTTGGGCTCTGTAATGCTCCTGCTACCTTCTAATGAATGCCTTCTAGAACCATTTACATGATTTCATTGAGGTGTATCTCGATGACTTCTGTGTCTATAGCCTAATCCGTGAGCATCGGGGACACCTAGAGCAGCGTTTTGACAGATGTCGAGAGTATGGGATTTCTCTCAACCCCGAGAAATGTATCTTTGGTGTCTCATCAAGAGTTATTTTGGGCCACATTGTCTCTACACAAGCAATAGCAACAGATCCTGCTAAGATTGAGAAGATTGCTGCCTTAACAGCCCCAACCAACCTAAAGCAATTGAGGGGATTTCTTGGCCATGTGGGCTATTATAGAAGATTCATTACACACTTTGCGATGAAGGCAGCCCCTTTGCATAAACTCCTAAGAAAATATGCCGAGTTTACATGGACCACTGATTGTGATGAGGCATTCAACACCCTAAAGCAGTGCTTGATTGAAGCACCCATCCTACAACCTCCTGATTGGATGAAGGAGTTTCATGTGTACACTGATGCATCTGTTGAAGGCCTAGGTGCAGCCTTATGCCAAAAGGGCCCCTCTAAGTTAGATCAACCAATCTATTATGCAAGTTGAAAAGTAACCAACAGAGAGTGAAACTACACAGTGACAGAGCTTGAGTGTCTAGCAATGGTGTTTGCTTTGGAGAAGTTCCGATATTATCTGTTGTTGACGCATTTCAAATTCTACGTGGACCATGAAGCCCTGTCCTTCCTGATAAACAAGGCCGATGTAAAGGAAAGAATAATGAGATGGCTCCTTTTGTTTCAAGATTCAACTTTGAAGTGGCGAAGTCGTTCTCATGCCCTAGCTGATCATCTTTCACAAATCCCTCAAAGTGATGATACCGATGAGTAAGATGATCTAGACATTCCTGATGCTTACTTGTTTCTTGTTGAAATAGTTACCCCATGGTATGCAGACATAGCCAACCTCTTGGCAACCCAATAGTATCCCCCGGGTATCTCAAGCCATGAGAAGAAGAAGCTTCTGTTGGAATAAGCCCCCTACACCTTGTTAAGAGGAGCTCTGTATAAGAAAGGTAAGGATGAAGTCTTGCGAAGATGTGTTGCAAGAGAAGAGATTTTCATAGTATTGAAAGGATGCCATGATGAGCCTTGTGGTGGACACTTCGTAGGAGAAGAAATTGCTAGAAAGGCCTTACTTGCTTGATATTGGTCGCTGACCCTCCATAAGGATGCTTATGATTACTGCAAATGGTGTAATGCTTGTTAGCGAATGGAAAAGCCTACCAAATCCAGTGCCATGCCCGTGCAACCCATTCTTCCCTTAAAGCCATTTGAGAAGTGGAGAATTGATTTCGTGGGACCCATTAATCCACCAACCAGACGGAAGCAGAATAGATACTTCTGAACCCTAGATATCTAAGAAGCAGCACCTCCAGAGCATAGGTAAAGACATAGCCGGAAGTGGACTTTCTAATATCTGCATGTCCTGCATAATCAAAGTCTGCGTAGCCCACAACTCCTGTATCCTGCTGCCATATCAAATACACATATCTGTTGTGCCCTTCAAGTATCTCATGATACCCTTTATGGCATCTCAATGCTTTTTGCCAGGTGTAGCCATATAGCATGCCACAACACCAACTGCAAAGGCAATATATGGACGAGTGGCTATCATGGCATACATCAAATTACCCATGGTAGATACATAAGTGATCTTGGCCATCTCGGCCCTCTACTCAATCCATATGCGGACAATCAGTTTGTGAAACCTTCACATAAGAAGGTAATGGATAGCCAATAGGCTTTACGTCCTGCATACGAAAATACTCAAGGATTTTATGAATGTACTCCCTCTCTAAGAGGTAGAGTAGTCCCTAATGCCACTCACGCTTAATGTGCATACCAAGAATGTGAGAGGCCTATCCCAAATCCTTCATCTCAAAGCTCTTCTTTAGCTGAGATTTAAGAACATCCAGCTCATCATGAGATTTCCCTGCTATCAACATATCATTCACATAAAGTACCAACATAAGCAAGGAGCCATCATGGGCTTTCTTCGTGTAAAGACATGGATCCATAGCACTCCTGATGTAGCCCTGTGACTGCATAAAGGCATCAAACTTATGATACCACTCCCTAGGTGCCTACTTCAAGCCATAGAGGCTTTTCTTCAATTTGCACACTAGGTGCTCCCTACCAGGTTTTGCAAAGCCCTTAGACTATTCCATGTATATCTCATCATGCAAATCCCCATGCAAGAATGTAGTCTTGACATCCATCTGATACATGTCCAAGTCAAGCTGCACGACTAAGGCCAAAACCAAGTGTAGGGTGGTCATCTCCATGCTCCTGTTTAAAACCCTTAACGGCAAGTCTTGCCTTATAAGCCGGCTTGGGGTTTCCAAGGGTACTTTTCAACTTGTACACCCATTTGCATGGCAAAGCTTTCTTGCCCTGAGGCAATGCAACCAAATCCCAAGTCATATTCTTATGCAAGGATTCTATCTCAGACTGCATAGCCCTCTCCCAGGAGTGATTGTCACCCCTACACATAGCCTCATCATAGGTGAGAGGCTCTCCTGCATTTGTAACCAAGACATAATGCATCGAGGGCTCAAATCTATCAGGTGGACGTCTATTTCTAGTAGACCGTCTCATGGCAGGCTTTACGGTCATCCAATACCCTAGTCATGTGTACCAACTGCTGCTGTAGGTTGTCCAACTGGCTGTACAGGAGCACGTGGCTCCTCTTGGAATATAACCTTGCGTATCTATACCACCTTCTCAGGCTGCCTATACATCTTGTCTTCATGGAAGACTACATCACGGCTATAGATGACTTTCTGCACTTGCAGATCCAGAGGCGGTAACCCATCTCGTTTGCATCTCCATAGCCAAGGAAAATGCATTTGACACTCTTAGGATCCAACTTAGTACGCTTGTCTTTGGGCACATGGTAGAATACCTCACATCCAAAGACACATAGATGTGCATAAGACAGAGGTTTCCCAGTCCATACCTCCTCTGCAACCTGGAAATCCAAACCACTAGAAGGTGATCTATTTATGACATGCACATCTGTACTCACTGCCTCAGCCCAAAAGCTCTATGGTAGGCCTGCATAGCTAAGCATACTGCGTACATACTTCCAGATGGTTCCATTCATCCGCTCAGCCAAACCATTCTGGGGTGGGGTATAGGGGGTGGTCAACTGACGCTTTTAATACCCCTCTCGTCACATAGTTGCTCAAAAGCACATGACACATATTCTCCCCCATTGTCAGTCCTAAGGCATGTCAGCCTATGCCTAGTCTAGTTTTCAACAAATACAAGCCATCTGTGAATTACAGCCAAGACATCTGACTTAAGCTTAATGGGGTAAGCCTAGACTTTATGCAAAAAATCATCAATGAACATCACAAAATACTTGGCACCACCTATAGACTAATAGGGCATGGGCCCACAGATAACCGAATGTACCAGTGCCAGGGGCTCACTCATGCATATCCTACCAGACTTCTTATGCGTATTCCTAGTCTGTCTACCATAAAGACAATGTTCACATGAATCAAAACATGTGTAGTCAAGGGGCGGTGAGTACTACAAACTAGAAAGCATTTCATGTGGGATGGAATCCACTGACAAAACATGGTCAACAGATACATGTGGGATGAAACCCACTGACAAAGAGATACATGTGGGATGGAACAGACTGTCAAAACGTGGTCAACACAGGACCAATCAACTACAAGAGGATAGAGGCTGCCAATTTTGGCACCTCTAGCAAGCACAAGTCTACCACGAGTGATCTTCCAGGCAGAATCCCCAAATGAAACACGAAACCCAGCATCATCAAGCTGCCCTGCAGACATAAGACTCCGTGTAAGTGCAGGTACATGACGTACATCCTGTAGTAGAAAAGTACTGCTAGTAGAGAATTGAAGTTGTACATCCCCAATGCCAACAATAGCAAGTGACCTATCATCACCCAAGCGAACTGAACTAGAGACAGTGCGGTAGGAGTGGAACCACTCATGGTATGGTGTAACATGAAATGAAGCACTAGAATCCAAAAGCCAGCACTGTGCATACATAGAGTGGACATTAGTCAATGACGTAGCATCACAAGAAGTAGTTGCAAGTATATACTTCCCATCGGAGTCATCACTCTACATAACATTTATCTCCTTGATTTTCACACTAGATTTCGCAGGCATAATGCTACGATCATAGGAATTTTCATGTACTTTGTCTTTCCCCTTCTCTTTGCGCTTCTCATTGCGCAACTCATGATATTGTGGGCATATATGACCCTTCTTGTGGCAATGATGACATGTCACATTAGCATTTCTCCCACGAGACTTGCTACGCGACTTAGACCTAGACTTCTGTGAGTCTCTACCACATCCATTCCCACTGTCATTCTTGCCATTACCATCTCTATCTCTAACAATCAAAGCATGTGATGCACGAGAGGCATCCAAGTTCTTATGGTTGATCTCTTCCTACAGAAGAGCACTCTCTACATCGGGCAAGTTCAAAATAGTAGCAGGAGCACATAAGGCAGTGTGAAATACATCCCATGACTCACTTAGAGTCCCAAGCAAAAAGAATGGAGTAACCTCATCATTAAAGGTAGTACCCTGCGAAGTTAAGTTCTTGAGAATAGCATGGAACTGGCTCAAATGAGCAGACATTGTCATATTCTCCTTCATGCGCAGGTCCATAAGCTGCTTCAGCCAATACATCTACTTGCTCGACTTTTCTTGTCATAGAGGTTCTTAATTTTATCCCAAAGCTGCCAAGCCCTCTATGCTTCCTCAATCACATTGTAATAATGCACATGTTCAATGAGAGACAAGATGAGGGTGGACTTGCATAACTCATCAAGCTCATCCCATTCGTCATCAGTCATAGTTTCAGGCTGCTCGTCATGCATCCTTAGTGGCTTTATCTACAATTTCTGCACCAATGCCTACCAAACTTGGATCTTCCAATAGGCATAATTCATACCATCAAGCTTAGTGATGTTGAAGATAGCACTATCAATGGAAGGAGAACCCATAATGCAGTCCAAAATAGTGCATACAGTTCAAAACTACTTGTTGTTTTCTGCTGTAAATAACCAAAATACCACCAAAACCAAGGCAAAATGACCATGAATTGATAGCTAATGATGTTGCCCACCAAGTACCATCAAAAGTACATAAAATCAGGATGATTCAGTATGAAAATTCCACATCATTCCATACATAATTTCTTACTATAATAAATTATAGCCAGGTACAATGAGAGCAAACTGTAGGCAAAATCAATGCACCAAGTCAACCACTGACTTCAAACCATAACTAACATCAAGCGGGCATAAATCAACATATGGCAATCATACGGACATCGAGCAAACATCAATCATGTCAAACGAATTTGTCAGTAAGCCGGCACACCTCGTGTGTCATAGGGCAAAGTGTCACTACACTGACACAAAGAGGTGTATACTTAGGGAGTGAGAAGCCCAAATCAGCCCAAGTACATGTATGCGGACCACGACATATCAACCATGCAACATTCAAGTGAAGAAGATCCCAGTCTTAGAAGACTCAAAGCTCAATAGCATAAACCACCTGCTCAATGTCTATCAAGTATCCAAAGATGCTCCCACTGGCACAAAAGCCATATGGATCAAGCCAAGAAGCTCAAGAAAGGCATATGAGAGCACCAGTGAACGAAAGCTCCAAGATCAGACATCAATAAGACAACATGAGCATATAGGCTCTGTAGCCTCCAAGTAGAGCATCCATAGACATCAATTGTATTCCAAATACACCTCTGGCAAGCCAAGAAATATCCCAAGTAAGTTCTGGGAAGCCAGATGCAAGCCAAGACAAGGCATTAGTAGCAATTGGCTCCAAACAATGTAACTAGCATGTAGTAGTGGCATAGGCCAAACATGTCAAGATTGGTCAAACATAGGTAACATACATGCCATATGTACATCCAAGACGGAGCATCAAATGCATTCCAAAGCCAAGCTCAAGCTCAAATGAAGATCCGGAACCAAAGACAAGCTCGATGTCGTACCCCAAAGGTCAATACTTCATTGCATATCCCAAAGACATAGCCCGAAACCAATAGGCATAACCAAACATGAGGTAATAGGCTTCAGCCCACTCTTGTACATTAGTGATTTACAATTCAAAATTGAGTATTTTCAGCAAGAAAATCAGTCCAAAATGATGGCATAACATGTGCCTTGCATCCCCCAAACAATCGGGCATTAATAGGTACCAAACCGGTTAAGTAGAAGTGGCCAAACAAGCATAACATTAGATGCTAATGTTACTTTTGCATAACATGACTGTGGGACTACTGTAAACAATCGTGGGAATGTATAGATAAGACCCAAATCTGATGCCAATGATCAAGGAGGCTTCAACACATGTTAGAGATCATTGCCAAGTGCATTGCCAAGCCCAAAGAAGCATGACATAGCCATCACTGAGGAGTAGGTGAGCTACTGTAGTATGCTGTCCAGATTAGCCAAAACAATGGTGCAAATTTGTTGATGTCTACTTCTGCTACTGTGCATCCATGTGGCCTCAATGGTAGTGGCTAGAGGCTCCAGGGGGTGCCCAGGGAGGCACACAATAAGCCTCAAGTGCCCAAATGCAAGAGGGAGCAAGATACAAGCTCCAAGGGTTTGAGCTATGGTTGCCCTAATTGACTACAACTTGAGAACTGAATAAAAGCACTGAAAGAACACTTCAATACCTTTGTAGCAATGCCCTGAGGGTGTCTCAATAGGCCGGGAAGGTGCTCGAAAAGCCAGGGAGTGATGGGAGCTCGAGAAGATTGGCTATGGCTGCCGGGAAGGAGACCCAATGTTGTAAGAATGCCATGAACCAAGCTCGAGAAGTCGGGAAGCCTCGCTCTGATACTAGTTGAAAGGTGAGAAGGATTGAAGCTTGCCTGGAAGTGAGCTATGGTGGAGAGCAAGAGCAAGAAGAGAGAGAGACACAAATGGGAACTCCAACCGTTACAATGTGTGACCGGGCCTTCTTTTATTCAAACTGTCACTAAAAGAATAAAGAATAAAGTAACAGTGATAGGTGCCTACCACCTGCATTGTGCAGTGGTAGGTACTATCAGTGTAGTAATATACAGGCGGCTAGGCAGAGGCGCCTTTACCCCCAACAACATCTTGGTCAGTACAGACTACGTAACCAAGTGGTGTGAAGCTAAAGCTCTGAAGCGGGACGATAGTAATAGCATGGCCCTGTTCCTGTACGAGAACATCATCACCCATTTTGGTAGTCCCCTAGAGCTCATCAATGACCGAGGTACCCACTTTCTTAACAAGATCATGGAAGAGTTGATAGAACTATATAAGATCTGTCATCGTAAGTCCACACCATATTATTCCAGAGCCAAAGGCCAAGTTGAAGTTACCAATCACATCTTATACTTGATTCTGACAAGAACGATAGCTGTACATCATCGTGATTGAAATGATTGGCTTCTAGAGGCCCTATGGGCATACAGAACTTCCCATAAGGCAGCTATAGGATAAACTCCTTTCCAGTTAGTGTATGGTATAGAAGCCGTCTTTCCTGTTGAACTCATGCTACCTTCTCTGTGCGTGGCCATCAACGAACACTTGGAAGATGGCAAGTCCCTGCAACGCCATCTCTTGCACTTGGCCTTTCACGATGAGATCTGCAGGATGGCCCTATAGTGCATGGAAGCCACACAAGCTCGCAGAAAGGTCTATCATGATAGCTTCATCAAGCAAAAGGAGTTCAAGGAAGCTAAATTAGTCCTCGCTTATGATTCTCGATTTGGCAAGTTTCCAAGCAAGCTTCAACAATGTTGGATGGATCCTTATAAGGTGCTTGCCATCAATCCTAATGGCTCATCTAGACAGTCAATGCTTCGGATGATCCCTTCCTTATTAATGGCTATCGCCTCAAGAAGTATTACCCTCCCTAGGAATCCTGGCAATCACCGTCGATAGCTTCCTCATTCCTTGTCTGACGATCGATACACCTTTACCTAATGCTCTTGATAACCCTCTTGCTGATCTTGATGATGTGGTTTCGTTTTGATAGGCCCTCGCAACCACCTTCTCCTCCTCCCTGGCTTTCCTTCCGTTTGGTGCAGCAGAGGTGGCAAGGATGGTTCTAATACATGGTGTTCCTGCCATTCGATGCTTCAAATACAATAAGAAAGGGAAAATAAAATAAAATAAAAATATATCAATCATGGGAGAAAATGACTTCAGTCCCTGTCATGCCGACCTATTCTTCGAGAAAAGGTGGAAACACCCTCTAGTAGGACAAAAGGAAAGAACAAAGAAAAAAGAAAAAGGAAAAAAAAAAGATAAAACTATTATGGGAGAAAATGAAGCAATTCCCTGTCATAATAGGCCTCGTTCCAAGAAAAGGTGGCACACACCCCTTGGACAGAAAGCTGGCTGTGGAAAAGGTGGTAACACCCCACAGTCTAGGATCGCTGAACTCTTGCAAAAGAAGTTTTCAAGCCACCTCCCTTGGTGTATTGAATCCTGTAACCTCTGTAGTGCTTCTGGTTCCTACAATAGACTAAGTTTCCAACATGCAATACCAACGCCGAACTTGTTGACTATCTCCCTGGGTAGGCCTCTTCATCAACCAATCCACGTTGACACCATCAACTAGACGAAGTTGATCTTCATCGACAAACTTAGAGCATCGTGAGCTTTCATCCTAACCGAATGGGGATGTATGGGCTGCCCTCTGTATTCATCAACACAGTGTGAGACAGGGGGTGGGGTGAGTGACCAATACTTGCCCTTGATATTCAACAGAGAGGTGAGATGTGTGAATGGAGAGTTGCATGCATGGGATGGGCCTCTCAATGCACAAAGCACAAAATTGTTCTTGTGCACATCAATATAAGGCTCCATGGCCTTCCTTCTTGCATCGTATGCCGGCACATGGCAGGATGCACAGTGCACCATCAATTGCTCGCAAGGCATACACCCTCTGCACAAGTGACTGTGAGGATTACATCAATGGGTTTCAGGAATGGGTTGCCCTCCTGTATCTATAAACAGAGCACGAGACAGAGGGAGGGTTGAGTGTGCTTGGTGTTTCCTCAATCAATTATCGAGAGGTGAGGATTGAGGGACGTTACGACAATTGGAGTCAGGTACGTTCCTATTTCCCTATGCACACACGGGATGGGTTTCTGCCATCAACATCGGCAGGTATAGGTAGACTATGGAAAGCAATAACTGCCTAGGAAATGCACACAAAATCCCGATTGAAGGAGAAAGTGCATTGAAAGGAAATAAACCGAGTGCTCTAGAATGAGCTACCTCTTCTGTCAAAAGAACTGACTGACATGTTAGAGCTCCTAAAGTCCTCATCAGACTCAAACTAAGGCTCATAGGTAGGAGATGAAAAGACATGACAAACATGACTTCTAACAATTACAAGCATACATTGGACCATATACTCTTGCAACTCAAAGCTTTGAAAAGAGAACAATGACTATCCCACATATATCTTTCAACCTAAATCGGCAACAAATACAAATGCAATCCTTATACAAACACAAACCTTTTGAACCAAAATGACAAGCACAACATGTGGATACCTGTACCATCCTTATACATATAGGCTCTAATTTGAATTCGAACAAACAACATGCTCATTAACTGGTGTCCTCCAAGCTCACATGTATGTGCAAGGCTTAAATTAACTCTGCATATGCCCCATAAGCTCTAGTTTGATGTCCACATGTTCTTCCTCACCAAGCCAAGTCTTGTATGCAATTTGTGCATTCCATGAGACTACATATCAAATTGGAAGTCAATCAAAGACTTGATATGTGTTTGCAATCAAATCACATTTTGTGTACATATAAAAGAAGATGTTGCTCACAGAATTAACTCCTAACCCATGTGTGATTGTTTCAACATGTAATTTGGTCTATATGACCATTGTCAGTGCATCCCATCTATTTCAAAAGTCCTCTTTGTTATTATGAAATGCAATTTTTTACACTATTCCAAAGCTCCCACAATACTAGTCACTTCCAGGGTGCAACATATCAAGTTCCCACATCTAGCATACATATCACAATGTTGGCTCCAAATCTTGATCAAGGGGACCATCGAAACTACAACCACAAACATCATATAGTATAGATCAACATCTTTGTCAAATGCATCAAGATTAGTAATAAATGTTCCACATGCTATGAACACATCTGTACACCCCATTCATACATGATGTTCATGATAGCACTTCCCATAGTTAGCATAACTAGTGGTAGTAGGTAAAGGACTTGACATTGTTCTACAAGAGAACTGCATCTACTCTACTATCTGCAATTGTTCCATTCCATAGCAAATGTGATTTGAAACCCCTTTTGACTATTACAAAAAAGTAATCTTCTAGTCTATTTCAAAGCTACCACACTACATATCACTTTCAAGTTGCAACATTTTAAGTGCCCGCACATATTATGATATATCCATGTGTGCCTTTCTCTACTTTCATGTTGCAGTATGTTCTTAAGATGGCTATAAACGTCAAATTGGTTAGCTTCCTGCCTTCCTTTGACATTTTCTCAAAACAATTCCACTACAGAAAGAGAGTCATCAAGAACAAGAGCACATTTCAATCCATCATCCAAATCACAAGCATACATCGGACCATATGCTCTTGCAACTCAATGCTTCAAAAAGAGAGCAATAAGTATCCCACACATATATTTCAACCTCAATCGACAAAAAATACAAATTCAGTGAGCCAAAGACGGAGGTATGTTACATGAAGCCTTGCCTGTCCAAGGACATTGAAATCATCCAAGAAGATCCTCATGAAATCTTATATAAATGCAAACCTTTTGAGCCAAAATGACAAGCATAACATGTGGATAACTGCACCATCCTTATATATAGAGCCTCCAATATGAACCCGACCGAATAACTTGCTCATTTCTTGGCGTCCTCCAAGCTCATGCGTACCTACAAGGCTTGAATTAACTCCACATATGTTGCACAATTTACTTTGTTTCTTGTTAAAGCAGCTTGCCACAACAGTTATTACTGAGTTAGAATTGAGAAGAAATGAAACCAAAGAAAGAGAGAAGATTGCTCGCATTAGAGAATTGAAAAGAATCTAGCTAGATTCTTGTCCAATGTTAACTTTTGTGGATTTGATAGCTCATGCTCACTCAGCTTAGTGCACATGCAAGAAGAACACAAGAGTCAAATAGAGAGACATAAGCAAATATACAAAGAGCGAGAAATAATAGCTTTGTTGATAGCGAAGCTACTTGTTTGTCTTCGCCACATAAGTGAAAGCTCTCCATCTCTGATATGAAACTAAAAGCTTCTTACCTATCTCAAAAGAGAAACCAACATGCAGCTTTCATTCAAACATGCACCCACCGAAAAGGGGAAAAGATAGAATCGCCTAATAAAAGAATGAAAAATAGAAATAACAAGCATCCCATTGAAAAAAAGGAAAATATAGAATCACCTATTGAAAGAAAGTAAAGAAGAAATAAACATATATTGTAACTCAAGTTAATTAGAGGTATACTCAAATTAAATGTGGGCAATTTTTTTGGAACATGCACCACTTTGCCACCCCACCATCATAATAGCATATGCCCTAAAAGGCAATGCTAACAAAATCAAAGTACTTTAATAATAGTAAGGGTAATGCTCATGCACACTTCTGCACCTTCTTGTTTAATTTGCAAAACTCTTACCTATACTCGGGCGAGTGTGAAATGAAGGGTTTTGCGGCCCATAAATGATTGGCAAGGCAGGCCCATGAGGTGTGCTTCACTGTCTTGGAGACATGGCAACCCCATCCTTAGGACAATTGTAGATCTTTCTCGTGCAATGGCTCCTCCAGGTCGTAATTCTATCTTACTCAGACTGTATATCATTCTCTTTCCAGAGCATAGTGTTTTATGCCTCGGCTTGGGGACGCTGCAGGCTTCATGGACGTGAAATTTTATGTTGTTTGTCAGTAGTGAGGGTGAAAGAGTATAGATTGTATGTGATGCGATAGTTGTTCTTGATCCGCAGCATCATCAAAGTCTCTGTCCCTGGTTTAGAAAGGGAGGATGTGTTGTAAAGTTTGAAGCCGGAAGCTTTGAGTATTCTCTATCAATGATAATGTACTTTTCTGGTCATGATCATGTTTCATGATTTTGCTGCTTTGGTATCTCCTGACCATTTTTTGCATGTAAAGTTCTCGGCAGCTCCCAATATAAGTGGAGATCATACTCTTCTTTTTATTTGTCCAAGCAGTTTTTTGGAACATAATGATGCCGCAACGTGAAGTATTGTATTGTGGAGTTTGTTTTTCAAGTTACATGCATGCTTGAAACATGACTCTCATCCCCTGCACACTCATGCGATAGAAAGCGTGGAGTAAAGAAGAGAGAAGGCTCGGTGAATCCCAGAACCTTGTTATATGTTGAGAATATAAACACTTGTCAGATGTTGATGACTAGAAGAGCTTTGCTCCTTGTATTCGTACATTATGGGCACCACAACACTAGAAACTATTTCACAAGTAGATTGAGCAGGTAATGGTCATCTTAGAAAACGCTAATTGTCATAATGTTGTTGATGTCACCAGCAAGGCTTTACCCGCGGGCTGCCTTGATCAACTTCTTTGTACATTAACATGCATCCTTTCAGCTTCTTTTGGGCGCTCATTTCCATGATGCTATTTGGATAATGCTGAGAAGGGATGTTGAGATCTGTTTTCAACTTCGTTTGAGTTCTGCCCGTTTTTAATAGCCCTGCTTTTGGTGCAGTAAGCCACATACAATGGTGTTCAATTTACAATGTATAAATATATCACATGGTTGTAGCTTATTTATCTCATGCTTATTGTTGATGATATCTTGAGGTATAGTTGGGCCTATTTGTCAAGTCTCAAAGTTGAGACAATTGAGAAGTTTGAGTAAATGGCATTGTTGGAGGGACAAACTTCCAATGGTGTTTCTATAGGGAGATATTGACATGCTCTTGCCACTCTCTCATGGATATTCGAACCAGGCCACATATGCATGCCGGAAATCAGCTAAACCAGCTGCAAAAGACATGTTGAAAAACCAGCCCTATATCCCATTAAATAATGATTTACCGATGCAAGATGCCAAAGATCAAGATATGGCTCAAACTAGGGAAGCAAAACAAATTCCTAGATGGCTGCTGAAAACTCTTCATGTTAGTAAACATGCTGGCACCTTTGCCCCTTGTACAAGGGCTTTGATAGCAAGGAATGACAGGTATCCTTACCATTAAAACCGGATGCTAATTATGAAAATGACACAAGGGATCTATGCGACTTCACTATTGATGAGTGTGTCGTTAGTATAAGATGGGTGCAAACTCGAAAGATAAGATCATGGTAGTGTTAGCAAAAGAAAGAGAAGAAGTGAAAGAAAGAGTAGCTGGATAAAGAGATAAAGACAAGGATGAGAAGCCCAAGAATCATCCCAACTGCCCTAATTGGGAAGAACCACTCACCTGGAGGAAGAGTGCTGAAAGAAATATCTTGAGCTTTGGCCCAAGGTAAAGGATGGAGTGATGGATTCCAAAGCTACACCCACTATGATGATAAAATGTGTGCTTATTCATTCCTAAGAAGGGTGATTATGCTGCTTTGGCTTCTTCATCTTTTGAGAAGCCTTGGCTTGCAAATAGTGGGGTGTTGAGTCATATCGCCTAGAGACATGATTGGATATAGGGTTCACATGATAGAGGGTGTTCAGTCATCATTAATGACAATTCATTTGTGCCTTAAAAGGTGTGGGCACTCTTTCTTTTCTACTAGACCTTTAGGGTCTCCCATCGACAAACGAAGTCTTCTATGAACTTGATTTGGGCTTGAATTTTTTATTTGTTCATGGTCTCATTTGACTTGGTACTCATGGTATCTTCAGTATCTTCACAGAGGAAGAGGGTTAGGGTCGAACTGGATACATCTTTAGGAGATACCTTTTGGGTTGGATTTTAGGATGGGGGGCTTTATCAGGTCACTGTTGCAGTAGCCCATTCTTCATCAAAGTTGGGGCTATTGTGGCATGCTCACTATGGTCTCTTCAATTTTGACTCTCTTTGATAGGCTAGCTTCAAATGCTTGGTAAAAGGATAGTTTTTCTTCTTGGTTTCCATAAGTTTGCCCTAGCTGTCCTTGGGGCAAGCAACATTGGGAAAGTTTTTTCAAGCAAGCTTCTTGCCTGGCTACTACCCCCTTAGAGCTTGTCTAGATGGATCTATATGGCCTAAAGCACCGAGTCCTTGGACAAGGGGAAGCATTTGTTGATACTTTTTGTGGATGACCTTTTGACACATGTTTGAATTTGTTTTCTTAAGCTCAAACCAAAGGCTTTTTCTACCTTTTGTGAGTGAAAGGCTTTGGTGGAGAATCAATCCATCTACATGGTTCATGCGTTCCCATTGATCTTGGCGGCAAATTTACCTTCTCTGAATTTGACTAGCTTTTGTAGTTAGCATGGCATTTATATGGAGTGTGCCAATATAGGTATAATATTTGAGAATGATGTTGCGGAGTGTCATAATTGGACCATGTTGGATGGCTAAGCATAAAGGGCTACCTTATACCATTTGCGCTAAGAGTGTTGCCATTGTGGTCCATATTTGCAATCAAAATATAAAGTAATTCTAGTTCATCTAGCTCTTAGCATGGTGACCATTTTGCAAATAGTGAAGGATTTGACACAGGCATGCAATGGAAAAGAGTATAGGCTATGTGGGATCCTTAAGGTGTAAGGGCAATGTCAAGAATCGCGTGGTGGAGGGACTTGCTTGAGCTGCTATGCCAAACACACACTGTATACACAAGAGGAAGCTCACTCAAGAACACAAGAAGAGAGATGGAGGCCAAAACATTTTCTTGCTGATTTTTTCTTCTTCTTCCACACACTATACAATGTACACAAAGTATAGATAAAATACAACATAAAGGAAAGTGGTCTACTAAGTCAAACAGTGCATAACGGATTACACGAATTGATTGGCGCTATATCTTTGCCAGCTGTAGGTAGGTGTAACAAACTAAATATAATAAGTGATAAGTCTGTGGCCATGTGAGTATCATAATGACCATCAACGTGCTAACTGTAGACGTGCGGACCCATCTAGCCAGGCGGTCCATCATCAATGTCCGCACGTGTTGAGCTTGCCATCTCAACAAGCAAGGCAAAAGGTACTTGGAAAATGTGCAATTTTTAAAGGAACCTAGAAAATGTGCACATTTCAATGTTTAATGATTTTTGAAATGTTTCACCCAATAAGCAACTCACTCAAGTTATAAAGTAGGCCTGAAGCTTAAGTTTGGTCCAATGAGTTGTTGGAATTGGCCAATTCTATGGTTAGTACCCAATGTTTTAGTTATTTAGTTTGTAGTGTGAACACAACTAAAGTAATAAGTTGTGTCACTACATTTAGAGTAAGTACTAGAGCACTACATTTAGAGTAAGTACTAGAGTCAGTTCACTCTAGTTGAGTTAGGGGTTAGGTCCACTTGAGGCCTAAGTTGTACTTTCATTCCATCACTTTCAGTTCAGCAAGTACACTCTGCGTTTTCAGCTCATACATTGTCTACTGTTCACTCTCTCATTTCTCCCTCCTCCATAGTTGGCTATTTTCAACATTTGGTATCAGAGCATTTGATCCTTCACCGCCATCGGTTCTGATTCAACTGCCAGTCCTAGTTTATGAGGTGGAGGAACTTTGCCAAGTTCGTCGTTGTGCCGGCCGCCATATTGCTGTTCCAATCAGCCGCCAATATTGCTGGCTCTTGGTGTCATCAGCATGCTTCTTGAGGAGGCAGAAATACCCTTAAATTTGGGGCTTTTGCTCGATTGGAGCTCTTGTACATGCTGTAATTGCTGATTTTCTGCATGATAATCAGCTTCCAAACAAATAGCACACGGAAGAAGACCATTAAATACATCCAAAAAATTAGATGTGGTTGGCATTTTAAATTCAGCTTGCATATGTGCCGAAATTTCGAAGACTATAATATCTCTACTCACAAAAACCTTGAGTGTGGAAGAGTTATACAATCGATATCCTTTGCTTTCCATGCTACACCGAACAAGAAAGCATTTTATTGCCTTGTTCTCAAGCTTTCCACAAAGCTCTTTGGATACATGTGCATATGCAATACATTGGATATAGCAAAGTAATCCATGCTAGGCTTCTTGCCATATTGTGTCTCATATAGTGTAATTTCTTCAATTTTTTTGTAGGAGCACGGTTCGAAACATGATTTCCACACATAAGGCCTTCTAGCAAAAATCTATGAGGCATCTCTTTGCTCTTCAACATGCATTTGATCATTTACATAAGAGTGTGGTCTTATGTTCCACTACTCCATTCCATTGAGGAGTCATCGTGATTGTAGATTGATGTGCAAATTGCAATGCCATTGTTCAACAAATAAACATCAAAGGCTTTAGACATGTACTCTCTTCCTCTATCTCATAGTTACTAAGAAACTCATTTCTTAAGATTAGGAAACTTGTTTCATACATAGGCGTGTCATAAACATATGAAGTACCTATTTTAAACCTTCACAAATGCCACATCCTAAAGTAATCATCGTTTATTATGGATTTACTTAACACGCTAACATGGATATTGGCATTGATTGCCAAAGTTTTATTTTGAGTTGTTATTCATGATGATTGCATATATCGATGGCTTCTTTTATAGCTAATGTTGATGTTGGGGATGGATAGTGGACCATGATGCATGCAAATATTGATGCTATGTTGAATGTTCATTTGCATTGTATAGAATAATGAATAATGTCAATTTGTGTTCTCTTTGTTACATGAGCCACAATATATGTATATAGAACTTTCATACTTTTTTATACCTTGAATGAAACCCGTTTCTAACATTTTATGAAACTTGTATGAAACCTATGAAACCCATTTCATACCTCCCGTTTTAGAAACCCTTGGCAAATATGCTTTATTTGTACAAAGAGTTTGCACTTTCAATTAGTTTTAGTTTCCAATTTGGCAACTAAGTGTTTGAAATGCATAAACACATCTGATTTGGCCTTCAATTAGTTTTAGTTTTCAATTTGGCAACCAAGTGTTTGAAATGCATAAACACATTTGATTTGGCCTTCAAGCCATATACCCAAATGTACCTAGAGTAATCATCAATAAATGTGACAAATTGAAGATGATTTCCAAGAGCACGGGTTCACATGGGATCACATACATCACATGATCATCCAAAAGACATAGACCTTTGTACAAAGTGCCAGAAAGCACCATCATTGAAAGCAAGTTCTTTGTAATCCTTGGCACATACAAAACTTCTAAAAGTCCAAAATCTTTGCCATCTGTTGGCTGTAACTAGTAAAATAGTGTTTTTTTGTATCTGCTGGCATGAGACAAGCAATTGATCTGCAATCTGCTGAAGAGAGTCCATCTAATCTACGAGTCCTGAAAGGGCCAAGTGTGTCCAATTGGCTGTCTGTAATTATGCTGTCCAAGAGTGACAATTTTGAGGGCCTAGATAAGGGGCGGCTTTATAGGTATTTTCTTCATATTCAAAAGTTTGAATGACATTAAGGACAGAGGATGAAGCTTGTTCAATAAGCTTCTTGCAATGCTGGCAAACTCCATGTACCACTTGATCATGGGAGCAAGGCTGAGTATGAAATTTGAGAAGGTTTGTTCTTTGTGAGGGGGAAACCTTGAGTTGTGGCTGTACCATGGCCTTTGGGTGTTCTGAAGGAAGATTTGACTGTTTTTGTGGGAGCAATAGTGTTTTTCCCTTTATATTCTGGACTTTGATAATCTTAGGAGGAAGTAATTCCTTTTTCCTAATGGAACTAATATCAAGCTGCCATTATGTAGGTAGCTCTATTTCTGACTAGTTTACACAGTCAGGTAAGAACCTTTGTGTGACCTCATCAGATTTCATGATGATGGTCTGGCCTTTATCTGTTGAAGAATTAACTCCTTCAATTACCCTTGGTATAGCTAAGGACATACAACGAAATACCATTCGATACTGGATAGCCAAATGTGCAGAGGATGCTTTCATTTGCAACCCTATAGTTCTAATATGTAGCATAAGAAAATTTGAGAGATAAGGATCATCTAACGCTATAACATAATTAGATCGGAGCTAAAAAAATATTGGGCCATTTGAGAGAGGTGAGACCGCAGCTCCTACAATCATATCTTGTAATTCTAAGTGGCGAGTGTCTAAGATTGCTGCCATGCAGGATGCATTTAATCCTTTCCGAAACAGTGGGATAATGCCTATAGCAATATAGCCTAGGTGTAGGTAGGGGTATTCTTTTTTATTTTGTTGCTTTTGGATTTTGGGATAAACTAAAGACAACAGATTAACATGCTGAACTTCTGAGAGAAAGTCCCTGATAGTTAAAATACCTTGGCCTTCTATAAACATGGTAGATGCCTTGAACTTGAAAATTCCGTTTTCTCCATAAATTTGAGACGCACCAATCTCTGACAAGATCCACTTCGAACTTGGTTGAGCTTCAACAATGATGGTAGAGTTACCAAGCGACTTGTACCGCTCTGAGAGATGCTTGAATGCAAAGGAGAAAGCATTCCCGACTTGCTTGGAAGCCATCGAAGGTTTTATTGGACGTAAGAGGATGGAAGTGCTTGAAACGGCAACACGGCAATGCAAAGCCTCAATGCCTCACAATGAGCTATGCCTCGTAATGTCACTTACTACCTCACTTTACTCAAGTGAAGGAATAAAACTCAGCTTTGATACCAACTCACCAGAGTACACAGCAAAAGTAACACAAACAGATGAAAGCACAGTATAGATGAGCGATGCAGGGTAAAGCCAGTATGCAGTGATGGAGATAAAGAGTCAAGGCGAAAACTGAGAAGACTTGGTGTTGCTTGAAACTTGCTCTCTGGATATGTATTCCTTGTTGTGTTCTTTTTGAGGGGAAAACCTTGAGTTGTGGCTGTACCACAGCCTTTGGGTGTTCTGCCTTTGGGTGTTCTGGAGGAAGATTTGGTATCAGAGCTAAGTTTTATTCCTTTACTTGAGTGAAGTGAGGTAGTAAGTGACATTACAAGGATCAGCTCATTGTGAGGCATTGAGGCTTTGTGTTGCCGTGTTGCCGTTTCGAGCACTTCCATCCTCTTATGTCCAGTAAAACCTTCGATGGCTTCCAAGCAAGTCGGGAATGCTTTCTCCTTTGCATTCAAGCATCTCTCAGAGCGGTACAAGTCGTTGGGTAACTCTACCATCATTGTTGAAGCTCAACCAAGTTCGAAGTGGATCTTGTCAGAGATTGGTGCGTCTCAAATTTATGGAGAAAACGGAATTTTCAAGTTCAAGGCATCTACCATGTTTATAGAAGACCAAGGTATTTTAACTATCAGGGACTCTCTCTCAGAAGTTCAGCATGTTAATCTGTTGTCTTTAGTTTATCCCAAAATCCAAAAGCAACAAAATAAAAAAGAATACCCCTACCTACACCTAGGCTATATTGCTATAGGCATTATCCCACTGTTTCGGAAAGGATTAAATGCATCCTGCATGGCAGCAATCTTAGACACTCGCCACTTAGAATTACAAGATATGATTGTAGGAGCTGCGGTCTCACCTCTATCAAATGGCCCAATATTTTTTGAGCTCCGATCTAATTATGTTATAGCATTAGATGATCCTTATCTCTCAAATTTTCTTATGCTACGTATTAGAACTATAGGGTTGCAAATGAAAGCATCCTCTGCACATTTGGCTATCCAGTATCGAATGGTATTTCGTTGTATGTCCTTAGCTATACCAAGGGTAATTGAAGGAGTTAATTCTTCAACAGATAAAGGCCAGACCATCATCATGAAATCTGATGAGGTCACACAAAGGTTCTTACCTGACTGCGTAAACTGGTCAAAAATAGAGCTACCTACAGAATGGCAGCTTGATATTAGTTCCATTAGGAAAAAGGAATTACTTCCTCTTAAGATTATCAAAGTCCAGAATGTAAAGGGAAAAACACAATTGCTCCCACAAAAACAGTTAAATCTTCCTTCAGAACACCCAAAGGCCGTGGTACAACCACAACTCAAGGTTTCCCCCTCACAAAGAACAAACCTTCTCAAATTTCATACTCAGCCTTGCTTCCATGATCAAGTGGTACATGTAGTTTGCCAGCATTGTGCAAGAAGCTTATTGAACAAGCTTCATCCTCTGTCCTTAATGTCATTCAGACTTTTGAATATGAAGAAAATACCTATAAAGCCGCCCCTTATCTACGCCCTCAAAATCTGCCCCTTGCCATTACCTTGTCTCCCCTAATGGGGTTGGTTGACTGAGGGGTGGAAGTCTGTGACTTGGGTTTTGGTGTTGCGCCTCTTGCCTTTGAGTGACGCTCGTCGTCAAAATGGATAGCCTCCCACCTTGAGGCAACGTGCGTGAAGGTAGAAAGAAAGAAAGATATATTAACGTCTACATAAGGCCAATGTGGCCTATGAGACAAAATCCAGAGTATATTCATGTCTAATGTCATCTCATCAGTAAGGTAAAGATAACATTACAAATAAGTGGGTGGCCTATGAAACAATACTGAAAATACCTATATGATGGGACTATACTAGGGTTGAACCATGTGTAGTGTTATTCCATCAATAGAAAAGAAAAGGAAAGGAAAGGAGAACCAGATCTGATAGAACCATGTACAAAAGTGTGGTGGGGACTATGGGTTGTAGATGATCTCAAGATGTACACATGATCTCAGCTATGATGCGGTCCCTAGCTGCTTCAATGATATGCCTGGTGGTGAGTCTACAGTGTCTCGTGATAATGGCTCTAATCCGACTGTGGTGTGGCCTCCTCAGACGTGGTCCTGGTAGACAGGGTCGTCGTGCTCGACGAAGGGAAGTGGCTCTATCCAATGTGACACCACGGTGTGGCTTGTAAGGTGTCTGACGGGGTGGCTCCGTCTCTGCTAGGTTGGTAGTGTCAGTAGGGTTGGCTCTGTAGAAGAAGTCTGTCATTGCTCTTTGTGTGTGTCCCTTTGGGTGAGCTGGCCTCCTGTCTCGTAGTAGTGTAGTTCGGTGCCTCTCGAGCTCTAGGAGAAAAAGACCCAGGCATCTCTGGTCCTCGTACTCCATGACGCGACAAAGGGGTCCAAATCCATCACGGAAGAAGCAGTGGTACCGTCCTCGTATGTCATAGTATAATGTGCATCTACATATGTAGTGCTCCTCCGTCTCAGGCTCTCGACCACAGAGCTGGCAAGTCCTATCCTCTGCTAGCGTATTTGTCCATCTGCCTGTCTCCATCTGAAGTCTATGTGAGGATGTGCGAATCTGTCCAATAGCAACCCATACGCTATGGGAGAGATGAGTGTCCATATATGCTGGCCGAATAGTGAAACCATCATCAGAGACACACAAGAAATGACTCCTGTAGAACTCCATCCTTGATCCTAGAGGGAGTGGTGGATGGATCCATGTCCTTGCTGTCTCAATCCTCAAGATATCAGCTCTGATCACCTGGTTCAACTCTGATCGGCTTAGAGAAAAAGTAGGGCAGTCAAGGCTATAATCCAAAGGTGGAAGACAGTCAATATCCAAACCATGTAGGCTCATCCAAATAGTCATCTGTGAAAACCAACAGTTCTTCTCGCCTCCAGCTCTGCTAGTTGTCTAGATGATGTTAGTGCCAATCTAGAGTATCTATGGCGTGGAAGTTCCCATAGTCTATGCCAAAAGGTCACTGCCCTGAAAAGTGCCTCCTCCGTGACTATAGGTGTTGCCCCTAGCTCTGCTCTGACAATGGGATGTGGAGTGGAGGGCTTACTCCTAATCATGTGTGCTATCATCATGATCAATGGCCTTTCCACGCTATCCCAACCTATCAGAGTGCAGTGTTGCGGAAGCGTGGGAACAAGACTGAGAGAGAGAGAACGCAGAGAGAAGAGAGAGAGAGGAAGAGACAGTGGAAGATGAAGATCTGCTGTATAAAGTGTGTTGTATACAAAGATATGTAGATATGTACACGGGCGCAGTGCGCAGGACTGCATGTCTCCACCTCGACGATGCAACCTGCTGTTCACCTCGAAGTCCGCTGCAGTCTGCACGATCTCCAGCCTGAAATTTGCAATCAGAAGTGAGAGAAGCAGTGCTGGACATCGGCTATAAATAGCTAGGAAATATGCGCCCAGAATAGACAGGTCGGCTGCATTAAATGCAGCCGACTGGTGCAGTACAGTCAGACTGCCATGTGACAGTCCGACTGGTCAGTCCGACCAGTCCGACTGTGGCTAGGATCTGACAGACATCGCTAACACCCCCTCTCAGAGCCTGGACGGGGCAGAAGCCTGAGGGATCTGGCATGTCTCCGAAGTAGAGCCAGGGGAAGCGCCTTCGTAAACAAATCTGCAAGATTGTTCTCCGTCTTGCAGTACTCCACAGCGATGGTCTCATCCAGAAGCTTCTCTCTGATGAAGTGGTACTGGATCTCTATGTGCTTCGTCCGGGCATGGAAAACAGGATTCCGTGCCAAGGCAATGCAACTCTCATTGTCGCATTGTAGCAAAGTAGGACGAGTTTGGGGGCAGCCAAGCTCCTCCAACAATCTCCGAAGCCACACAGCCTCACATGTGGTGGAAGACGCGGCCCGATACTCCGCCTCCGTAGACGAAAGGGCTACCGTGGGCTGCTTCTTGCTACTCCATGCACCCAAGGTAAAACAATAACCTGTAGTAGACCGCCTGTGGTCCACATCACCAGCCCAATCCGAGTTGCTCCAACCTGCAAGTACAAGATTTGAACCACCTGTGCCTGCTGGATAATGAATCCCTCAGTCATATGTCCCCCTCAAATACCGAAGAATCCTCTGGACAGCCTGCCAATGCACCGTCTGAGGTTCACTCATGAACCCCGCCAAGAGACCAACAACAAAACAAAGATCAACACAAGTGTTGAGGAGCCAAATCAATGATCCAATCAACTGACGATAGTGGGAAGCATCCGCCAAGGGAGAAGCTGAATGTGAAGTGGCCTTCCAGTTCGGATCCATAGGAGTAGAAATGGTCCGACAATCCTCCATCTCAAAAGAAACCAAGAGCTCCTGTACATATCTCTGCTGAGAGATGAAAATCCCCCTCTGAGACTGATAAATCTCATGGCCCAAGAAGAAGTGGAGTAGACCCAAATCCGTCATCTCGAACGTCTGATGTAAAGCTGCCTTCGTCTCTTTGACCTTCTGTGCATGATCACCTGTGACAATCAAATTGTCAACATACAACACAAAAAGCACACAACCAGCCTCGGAAGTGTGTACATAAAGTTGCGGGCAGCCTTGGAACGCCGATATCCCAACTGTGACTGAAGGAACGAATCAATCTTCTCGTTCCATGCACGGGGAGCCTGCTTGAGGCCATACAAGGCCTTCTTCAACCTGTAGACTTTCCCATTTGAAGATCCAAAGCCAGGAGGCTGCTCGACATAGATCTCCTCCTTCAAATCACCATTGAGGAAGGCTGACTTCACATCCAATTGGTAGACAGGCCATCTCCTATGGCCAGCCAAGGCAAGAACAGCTCGAATAGTCGCCATACGAGCAGTGGGGGCAAAAGTATCATGACAATCAATCCCTGGGTGCTGTGCAAAACCTTTAGCAACAAGGCGAGCCTTGTGCTTGTCCAAAGAACCATCGCTAAGGTACTTGGTCTTGAAGACCCATTTGACGCCAATCACCTTCTTATTCGGGGGGTGAGGCACGAGATACCAAGTGCCATTCCTCGCAATAGCCTCGCTTCCATAGCTTTCTTCCATGGTGCGAACTGTAAAGCCTCCTTTACGGAGGTGGGCTCTCGATCCTGCATAACACGGGTCATCAAACAATAGTTAGAGCAAACAAGCTCTGTAGAATGTGCCTGGTGCCTCCGTGACCGCCGCGGACCATCTTGTGGTCCCCACTCCTCAGGGACCCCCTCGATCCCTGAATCTCGGAGTGTGTCACGGGCCCAACGAGGAGGAGGCTAGACCTCTTCTCGTCGCTCTCCATCAGCTGAAGACTCTGGGATATTCACTGGTGGTAACTCCTCGGGGGTGACCGGTGGAACAGTAGACCCTGTATCGGAAACAGAATCGGAATCGAAAGGCGCGGGCTCCAAAGGAAGTGTCTCGGAAGCCCAACTCTCCCCTGGATCTCCAAGAACGGGATGCTTCTCACCAGCTGCTATGGCCGGAATCTCCACAAACTGCACATCTCGACTGGTGTACACATCACGCTTGACGGGATTATACAAACGATAGCCTTGGGTCTGAGAGTTGTAGCCAACAAACACCTGTCTTCGGGAAGCTGCTTCAAATTTATCACAATGAGCCTTGGGAATGTAAACATAAGCATCACACCCAAAAACCCTAAAATAAGAAACATCGGGCTTAGTCCCAAAGTAAGCCTCAAAAGGTGTCATCCCATCAACGGCCGAAGTGGGGGATCAATTAAGGATGTGGACTGCAGTAGCCACAGCCTCGGCCCACAGAAACTGAGGTGTCTGTCGGTGCTCCATCATGGTGCGCGTCATCTCGATCACACTTCGGTTCTTCCGTTCAAGAATGCCATTTTCTTGAGGAGTGTTGGTGTTAGCAAACTCCTGGTGAATACCTTTGTTTGCACAAAAACAAGCAAACTCATTAGAAACAGATTCACCACCCTTGTCGGATCGTAAGGTCTTCAATCGCCGGCCTGATCGGTTCTCCTCAAAGAGAAGCCAATCCTTGAAGTGGGAGAAAGCCTTCGACTTCAACGCCAAGAAATAGACCCAAGTCATCCTGCTGTAGTCATCTATGATCAACATGAAGTATGAGCTCCCTTTCAAGGACTCGTTCCTCATAGGGCCACAAAGATCCGTAGATACAAGCTCCATCGGGGAAGTAGACCGCCGCGAAGCTTTGTTGGGAATCGCATCCCTATGCTGTTTCCCACGAATGCAGGAGACGCATGGCTGTTGGCTCACCAATATGTCCTGCAACCCTCGAACAAGCTGTCCACGTGACGCCCTCTGAAGATAATCATAGTTGAGGTGACCAAACCAAGCATGGCATAGCTCGGACTGTGTCTGCGAGACCCACGATCAAGGACTTGCACTGAATCACTGTCAAACTCCACCAAAAGTCCAAGTGAACAAATTTTATGAACCGAAAGTAGATGATACTCTAAACCTGGCACATGCAAGACCTCTGAGATATAGGTACCACCATGTCCATGTGGAATAAGCTGCATCTCACCCCGTTCTGCAATAGACACCGAAGAGCTATAAATGCAGCTGATGAGGGTGCAGCCACCGCTCCAGAATCCTTCGTGTCCTTGTTGGTGTCCTTGTCTTTGTCAGGGCAATCCTTCTTCCAATGGCCGGTCTTACCACAAATATGGCATGTGGATTCTTTGTCCTTGTCCTTCTTTGATTTGTTGTCCTCCTTCTTCTTCTTTTGGTCCTTCCCCTTCTTCTGAGAGGCTTGACCTGTCAAGGCTTCCTACTTGGAAGCATGCTGTCCCTTCAGTTGTTCCTCTTGGTCCAAGACCATAGGAACCAACTCTTCCCATCGAAGAGTAGAGTCACGCCCCGAGGCAATAAGAGCGGAGTAAAAAGCACCGAATCGTGGCGGCAACTGGGACAAGAGTGTGATTGCCATGTCTTCGGAGGAAATCGGCTTCCCTGCATTCTGAACCTGCATCTGAAGCTGTCTAAGCTTGTTGATGTGCTCCTGCAACGAAGAAGACTTGTTCACGGACAAGGTCCGCATCTACACCTCCAAAGAAACCCGCTTCATAAGGGTCATCCGGTTATACATCTGGTCAAGCTCCAGCCATATTTCCTGAGCCACCGTCAAGTGCTCGATGTGGGCTATCATGGCTGCAGTACAAGACAGAAAAAGAAAAGAATGAATCCGGGCATTCAGTTTGTCCCAATGAGACTGTGCCTTGGCCAACTCCGCACGAGCATCGGAAGAGAGTTTGGACTCATCTCTTACCAAGGGCCGGTCGATCTCCTCCTGTACAAGCTCCGCCAAATCGTAGGACTCAAGGATGGCCAATATCATCACGCGCTAGATGCGGTAATTGTCGCCATCGAGCTTTTGATCTGCGGGAAGAGCGGGTAAGACAGGCACCTTCCGGTCCATGATCGTCTGGAACTCCAAGTCAATCTCTGTAGACATCTTCACCTGTAATGCCTTCACAAACGCAAAAGCAGCCCCCTCTAACTGTGAAAACGCAGCCTGCTAGGGCTCTTTCGTCCGCGTCCTGAACATTCTTCACCCACCGGAGGCGATGAAAAAGCAAAACCTGCACTTGAAAACTGAAAACTCAGCCTTCCTCCTCTTCAAACAGCAGTAAATCCACCAACTGGACTCCTTTCCCGTGCACCCACGCTTGCTTCAGCCTTGTTCCGATGCGCAGCCCTCCCGCTCACCCTCGAACGCTGGAAATGCAGCCTTGTGTCGCGATGGAATCTCCTCTTCAAGTTGGTTCTTCACTCAGTCAGCCCTTCTTCACTGCTCTGATACCATGTCAGAGTGCAGCGATGCGGAAGTGTGGGACCAAGACTGAGAAAGAGAGAACGCAGAGAGAAGAGAGAGAGAGGAAGAGACAGTGGAAGATGAAGATCTGCTGTATAAAGTGTGCTGTATACAAAGATATGCAGATATGTACACGGGCGCAGTGCGCGGGACTGCGTGTCTCCACCTCGACGATGCAACCTGCTGTTCACCTCGAAGTCCGCTGCAGTCTGCACGATCTCCAGTCTGAAATCTGCAATCAGAAGTGAGAGAAGCAGTGCTGGACATCGGCTATAAATAGCCAGGAAATATGCGCCCAAAATAGACAAGTCGGCTGCATTAAATGCAGCCGACTGGTGTAGTACAGTCGGACTGCCACGTGGCAGTCCGACCAGTCCGACTGCGGCTAGGATTTGATAGACATCGCTAACACAATCATCATAATAATCCCTCTCTATTCCAATCTGATCAGTGAGTGGGCTAAGACGCCTGTGGTACAAGTTGCAACCCCATACCTTTGCTCCATATAGTAATGTAGGTGTGACTAGGGTGTCAAACCACCAGAGTTTGGTGTGGGGCTCCTGGAACTGTATGTGAGCACATTGACTTCGAATGCCCCTAGTGCTGCATATCCACGTGCCAGACGTGCCTCTAATGCCCCTCTCAACGAAAAACGTGGGCCAGAGAAGGTGACTCCCAAATAGACATATTCCCTCACATGCTCTAGTATGTCTTCCCCAAATGTGAACTGGTATATAGATCTAGTCACCCATGCTGCTGAAGTATTGAAAACCATGGTTTTAGTCTTTCCAAGGTTCACTGTGATGTCTTTATCTCTACAGAAGATGTGCAAAGCATCTAGATGGCACTGCAATCCCTCTGGTGAATCTGAAATGAGAACAATATCATCTGCATAAAGTAATATCGGTATCAGCACCCCTGCCAGGCTGGCTCCAGCTCCTCCTCCTCGGTCTATGTAATCAGACACTTCATCTATGTATAGACCAAACAATGTGGGTGAAAGTGGGCATCCTTGTTTCACTCCTATGGTACTGTCAATCCTCTCTGATAGCACCCCAGGTGCTCGTACATGACCTGTCACTGCCTCATATAATTCATAGACACCCCATCGTATACCCTCTGGTACTCCAATGTCCTGCAATCTCTACATGATGCGTGTACGAGGCACTGTATCAAAAGCTTTGCGAAAGTCTACAAAGCAACAATAAATCCTCTTGTCTCGGGTTCGACCCTCCTCAATAATGGCTCTAAGTGTGAGAATATGGTCCAGCGTGGTATATCCTCGTCTGAAACCTACCTGTCCTCGTCTGAAACTTACCTGTCCAGCATGGCAGAGGAAAGAATCAACGAAGTCTATGTATGTACAAAGCTGAAATACACATATACTATCCAATCCCCATTATCTGGTGGCAATGAGTAAACCACTTTGTCAGAAGACCCTTTGTGAGAAGGTTTGCAGGGTTATCATCGGTATGTATCTTGACAAGCTCAATGCTCTTGTTGTCAAGTATATCCCTAATAAAATGATACTTCACCTGTATGTGCTTTGTCTTTGCATGAAAGACAGGATTCCGTGCTAGCATGATAGCACTGTGACTATCACATGGGAGGATAAGAACCTCTGTAATGCCAAGCTCTCTCACTAGATGTGAAAGCCATAAAGCCTCCTTGTATGCCTTAGTGGTAGCCACATACTCTGCCTCTGTAGTAGACAATGCAACACACTTCTGTAGCTTGGATATCCAAGAGACTGCTCCCCCTGTGAACGTGAACACATATCCTGAAGTAGACTTCTTGTAGTTAGGATGACCAGCATAGTCTGCATCCGTGAAGCCAACAACAGATAACTTATGCTTTTCAAAGTAGATGCACAAGTCCTTTGTGCTCTTAAGGTATCTCGTGATACCCTTCACTGCTTGCCAATGCTTTTTGCTAGGATATGCCATGTACTTGCTAACCACTCCCACTGCAAATGCAATGTTAGAGCGTGTAGCAACCATAGCATACATCAGGCTACTACCAATAGCTGAAGCATAAGGAATCTTGGCCATCTTAGCCTTTATCATGAGGACGTGAAAATTTGATGCTTTGCTTATGTTTAATTGACATTTGATTAAAGGATTAATCAAATGTGCAATTAAAAGATGCACATGTGTTGCACATGTGAGGTGCAAGCTACTTTTTCATAGTTGAAGGCCGAAGGACCTTGTGAAAAAGATGGGTGTCAAAGGCAAAAGTTGTAACAAGTTACACTTGTTAGATTCTAGGTGAATTTTGGTGTCAGTTTATTGGCCATTAAGTGTCAGTGGTAACACTAGGGACTAGGCATTAATTAATGGATTAATGCTTGTCCAAGGGTCACTTAATGCATGGGACCACTTTGGGTTGCGAATGGCCCAGCCAATTAATTTTTGGATGGGCAAGGTCAATTTTTTGGGCATAGATTAAGAGCTGAATTAATTTTCAGAATTAATTAATTCTAAAAATTAATTAAATGGCTGGAAATTGCTGAAAATGGATTAAGAAAGTTGCCACTTGGCAAAACTTTCCCATGCAAGTGGAGGAAAGGCTAAATAGGGCTGAAGGGAGAGGGAAATCTCGTTTTTTCATTTTGGGGCTGTTGGAAAGAGGTGTTGGACTGTTGCTATCAGCTTTTGGGGCCAATTCCCAGCCATTGGAGACCATTTTGGTGATGGAGATTGCATATTCTTGACCTTGGGAAGCTGGCAATTGCTGCTGATGCACTTTCTCCTGAAGATCACAGTCTGTGATGCTCCTATTGTTGTTGGTGCATCTGTTTGGGGCTGGTACAGCAGGGCAGCTGCTGATTTTGATCAGTTCTTCGTGACAAATCTCAGAATTTTCTCTCTCTACAGCATTCTCTCATCTTCTTCAGTCTATTCTCAGCAATTCTCAGCCATTCGGAGGAGATCTCAGCCATTTTTGGTGGGTTGATCTGTAATTTCTGCAGTGAACCCTAATTTATAGCAGAAATTAGGGTTTAGCAATCACCTTGGGATCCGTGCCAGAGATTAAAGGCTCAAGGGACTGAAATCAGCAGCTGATAATTGAGGATTATCAAGGGATTTTAGGAGCCAGCCCATCCCAAATTGATTTGAGGTAGAGCAGCATTTGGCCAGCCAAGTGTCAAATTGGAGAAGAAGTCCTGGGTGAATCAAGGGGCAAATGACCCAAAAGGCTTGCTAGTCATTTATGATAGCAAGAGCAATTGGTTAGCAGGAGGAGATTGAAGAATCTCAAGTTGTACTCCTTCCAATTGAATGAAAGCTAAAGAAATACCGCAAGGGGCGTCAGTTTTGGGGCCAACAGGGAGTCTAGTGTCCAAGAATGTTATGGTAAAGTGTGTATTTCATTTTATGTGCATTTATTTATTGCTGTAATTAACTCTTAAATCAGGTTATCACCACCCATTCCAAGAAGGAAGGCTGGTTGCAGCCTTTCCATCATCAGATGTAGGGCTGTCATTTGCACTAAGTTTCACATATGGAGGCAATGGTACACCAATGGCTTCTCCCCCTCCATATTGAAACGCTGCAATAGTAACATACTCTTGCTGTGACAAATAGAGAAGACCCTGCGATTTGTCCTTGAGTATACGCATGCCAAGAATATGATTGACCTCACTAAGTTCCTTCATATCTAAGCTATTGTGTAGGCTTTGTTTCAAGGAGTTCAAAGCATGAATATCCTTGCCTGCAATCAGCATGCCATCCACATACAAAACCAAGAGAATAAGATTGCCATCTGCTGCCTTCTTGGTGTATGAGCAGTGATCAACTTGAGATCTATGGAATCCCAAAGATTGCATAAATGTATTAAATTTATGATACCGTTCTCGCGGTGCTTGTTTCAGCCCTTACAAACTCTTGTTAAGCTTACATACCATGCGCTCTTTCCCCTTTGCAACAAAACCCTCAGGCTGTTGCATATAGATCTCTTCATGTAGATCACCATGTAAGAAAACTGCTTTTACATCCATCTGTATGAGTTCCATATCTTTAGATGCAACCAAGCCCAAAATGGTTCGCAAAGTAGTCATTTTGACTACAGGAGAAAAAATTTCATCAAAATTGATTCCATGTTCCTGCTTGTACCCTTTAGCAACTAGTCATGCTTTGTACCTTGGCAAAGAACTAGAAGTGACTTTCATTTTGTAAACCCATTTGCATGGTAGCAATTTTTGCCCTCTAGGCAAATGCACCAAATCCCAAGTGCCATTTTTCATGAGAGATTCCATCTTTGTCAACATAGCCTTATGCCATTTTTTGTTGGCTTTTTTATCCATTGCTTCCTTGAAGCATGACAACTCATTGCAATCTGTCAACATGACATAATCAGCTATATAATTGACACCAGGAACAAACCTATTTGGCTGTCTTTGCATTCTGGTCGATCTACAGACCCAACGATCAAGATTTGCTGGCTGTTCAGCTTGTAAATCTGCATTAACAGCTTGCTATTCTGCAGGTTCAGCATGTTGTACAGTCGGTTCTGGTTGTTCCAAAGGCATCTGTTCTTGCTGAAATTGTGGTACATCATGGGCAATATCTTACTGATTCCTTTATTTCCAACCTTGACTAGTCTTTGTCTTCCTTAGCAAAAGTCATTATTGTTTTCGGATTAGGGCTTTTATCTCTTCCCACTCCATGGCCTTACCCATCTAGGGGAAATGGGTTGTCTTTACAAAGTAGGCCGTCTTTGTTGAAGATGCTTGTCATGGGGATGTGAATTTTTGACGCTTTGCCTAGCATTTGATTAAGTCATTAATCAAATGTGCAAATGTGAGATGCATATGTGTTGTGCAAGATAGTTAATTCACAATGATGGGCCAAGGACCTTGAGATATCAATTTGTCAAAGGCAAGAGTTGTAATAAGTTATCCTTGACAAGTGGTACTTGGTACTTGGTGTCAGATTTTGGCCTAGAAGATTTTATTAGCCATTAATATTAGTGGTGACACTAAGAATCAGGTATTAATCAATCAATTAATGCTAGTTCAGTGGATGACAAATTGGCCTAGCCACTTTAGTTGTTTGTTGGTACAGTTCATTTTTTGAGCAATAATTAATAAGTAAATTAATTTAATTGTGCTGAAAATTTTTGAAAATTCCATTTAGAAGGTTGTCACTTTGCAAAACTTGCCCATGCAAGTGAGGGAAAGGCTATTAGAGGTTGGTGGAGGCTCCTTTCAGCATGGCAAAGGTTAGAAGAGAACGAAAGAGAGCTGCTATTGCAATTTTCAGGCCATTGGTAATGATCAGCCCAGCTATTGGAGGCTATTAAAGAGCTACCTCGAGCTGATCAATAGGCCATTGGAGGTAGGTGACAGCCCTTGTAGGCTGTTTACATGTAGGTGATAGCAATTTTGGGGTCCATTGTCCATAGGGGTAGGCGACTACATGTGGGGCTCTTATTGATGGTGGGCTGTAGGCAATCAGCCATTAACAGCAGGGCAACATTAAATTTCAATCAATTTTGGTGATCAAACTCTAAAATTTCTCTCTCTAGCTTCCTCTTTGTACTCTTAGCCAATTCAAAGCTCTCCTCAAGAGATCCTAGCCAAATTCAGTCCTAGGAGGTGCAATTGAAAAATTTCTATTGCTGAACCCTAATTGACAGCAAAAATTAGGGTTTACCAGCCACCCTAGGAAGAGTGCTCAGAAATTGGGGCCTAGTACTTGAAATTCAGCAGCTGAAATTTGGAAATTTCAAAGAATTTCAAGAGGCCAGAGGCAACATTAAGTCTAGGGTAGAAACCATCATCCAAGGAGGAGATTGAAGGCCAATCCTAAACAAATCAAAGGGAAAATTAGATTGAAAGCTTGTTGGTTGCTATGAACAGCAAGATGTATTGAAGATTGAAGGAGATCATGCTGCATCTCAGTGTACTTTGATCTTTAGCAATATACGTTAAGGAAATATTGCAAGGGGCGTCAATTTTGGGGCCAATAGGGCGTCCATCGTCCAAGATTAAGTTGTAACATTTGCATTTTCAGTTTATGTGAGTTTTATGCTTGTTGTAATTAGTGCTTAATTAGGTTATTTACCACCCTATATGAGAAGAAAGATTGTTTTCAAGGCTACCTCAAGAGTCGTGCTTTGGGCATAGGTCTTCAGAAACATGATCATTATAAACTCCTTCTTCCTTCTTTTGTGTAACATTTTTCTTGGCATCTCCCCATGCCACACCCATTAGGCTTCCACCCATCCTAGAGGTTTCTGTCCATCCCCCACCATCCCATTTGGTGCTTTCCTCGGACTCTCTATTTGGTGATGTGCTTGTGGATTTCATGGTCCTTCTATCAAATTCAAAGGAGAATTTTTAAGATTGTGAGGAGCTTCTTTAGGGAGGCACACTATCTTATGGCTTTTATCTCATGCAATGGTTTCTTTTTCTTCTCTCCCAGCACCCTTTGTTGAAAAACCATTTCTTCAGTTCATTACGTTCAGTTAGGGTTTTTCACTGACAGTCCCAAAAAGGGTTGGCGCTCTCATTTCTGGGCACTTTATCAGTGGGCGCCCACATCTAGACTATGCATGCCTATTTATAGGCTACCTCTTTACACATTCTATACATACTCACTGTTCATTCTTCATCTCTCTTCTTTTGTCATCAGATACCTCTCCACTGCCCCCACACCCCTTGTAGGAGGACATCGAGGTTTGTGGTTGGTGGCTTCTTCCTCACCATCTCCATCACCTTGCTTGCGTTTTGGAGTCCATCTGCTGGCGTCATCCATACACCTTGGCGACAGCTCACACCTTGACAACCATCGCTATTAGCTGGCGTTAGTTTTCCTTCATCATTTGGGCACTCCTTGCTTGTGTTTCACCTTCTGGAGGCCTTCTCCCACTCAGGCGTCAGTTGGCGTCTTCCCCAATAGGCTCTACACCTTGCGGTTTGGGCCTCCAGCCATCTGGCATCAGTCATCCTCAGCTAGCATCATCTTCTCCAGGCTTTGCATAATGCGTTTGATCATCCTAGTGGCTTTTGCTTTGACTGGCGACCTCCTCTACAGTTGGTGTCATCATCTGAGCTATTGGAGTCTGTGTTTGGCATCCTGGCCCTCACTTCCATCATTTGGCATCTGCTTTTTGTAGCGGAGACTCTCCTCTTGGCATCAAGGACTGCACTCTAATCCCTTGATAGCTGGTGATCACTCTCCTCCACTTAGATGGCATCAGAGGACTGCGCTTCGCTCCTTGGATAGCTGTCCTTCACCTTTAACATACATCTTTGATATCCCTACTGTCGAAGGACTGTTTTTTGCTCCCTTCATTGTGCAGATTCCCTACAAGGTTGCCGCCTGATTCAGACAGGACAGTGCAGTTATCTTCTGAGCTTTGGCTCCACTGTATCAACTTTTCTCATTATAGCATGATTCAGTGCATCATCATTGTGTTCTTTTGAGTTTCTTTTCTTTCTTAGTGTTTGCCGTACACACTCTGTGTTTCACCCCGCAAACCCTACTGTCTCTTTGATATGTCGTTTTTCTCGACATTAGAGAAGGCAAAGATAGGTTGCAGGTTTGGTATCTTTTTCAAACTACCTCCCTATCTTCCGCTGTTGGCACTCCGATGCTATGACGTCTCCACAAGTAGATGGACATACCACTAGGTACTCCTATTGTGGCATCACTGGACACACCACCTCTACTTGCCGCCTTCGACCTTTGCTCCCCACTTCTCCGGAGTATATGCGTCTTTCACTTGACACTTGCCACCTCTCCTTTTTGGGCCATAGAGATTGTTTTGCATCGGCTAGCAGAGTACTATGCTCAAGGCAATAAGACACATCCGATGTGCACTAAGTCCTTTCGAGGACCTGGAGGATCGATTGGTGCTACGACCTCCTGGAGATCGTTGCAATACTAATGACAGCCTTCTCCCACATATTTTCAGGTATAGTGGCTTTGACGACCTACGGATTTGCAGTCCGCTCCATCGGAGGTAGTGATTGCTTGATACCGTCTCCTCGTCAGTCCGCTCCTTCGAGAGATAGTGGTCGCTCGACTCCGTCTTTTTCGGCTACCCAGTCTGCTTTAGTGAGAGACAACGATTGTTGCCCACCTCTTGCTCATTCTGAGCCCCAGCCTTTCCCACCCTTGACTACTTAGGTTCGAGAGGCTACCTTTGGGAGCTTTTCGGCACCCCAGATATCTTCATTGGCACGACCGGCGGCACTTCCTTTGTCATCAGGCATTTTGGAGTCCGTGATCCATGAGTTTTTGGATTGCCTATCTACTTCGGGGGGGATTCAGAGGGGGATGTTATTTCTTTGCCCTCAGAGGGGCATCTATTTCTTCGACTTCAATGGGGGCCCCTTTACCTCCAGCCTCGGCGGGGGAACCTACTCCACATGACGTTTCTCACCCATCCGCTACTTTCTTGGGGTGGCTGTCTTCGAGCAGTCATCTCTTCTATTGATACCTAGGATCTTCAGGTACCACCTAGATCGGGACCTCGGAGGTTCAGGTGATGAGGCCTTTGTATTCCTTCCAGCATGGATGCACGGAGCTAGTGGCTTCTCTCCCAAGGTTGAGTTTCGAGTTCTCCAGTTCATTCAGTCTATTGTTCTTTACTGCTAGATATTCTTGAGTTCATCACCTTCAGTTAGGGTTTTGCACTGACAGCCCCAAAAAGGGCTGGCGCCCTCATTTCTGGGCACTTTATTAGTGGGCGCCCACATCAGTGGGGTGCCACCCTAGATTGTGCATGCCTATTCATAGGTCACCTCTTTACACATTCTATACACACTCACTGTTTATTCTTCATCTCTCTCCTCTCATCGGACACCTCTCCACTGCCCCCACACCCCTTGCAGGAGGACATCGAGGTTCTTGGTTGGTGGCTTCTTCCTCACCATCTCCATCACCCTGCTTGCATTTTGGAGTCCATTTGCTGGCGTCATCTATACACCTTGGCGACAGCTCACACACCCCGGCGACCATCCCTATCAGCTTCAGTTTTCCTTCATCATCTAGGCACTCCTTGCTTGCATTTCAGCTTCTAGAGGCCTTCTCCCAGTTAGGCGTCACTTCTCCACAGTTGGCGTCTTCCCCAACAGGCCCTACACCTTGCGTTTTGGGCCTCCAGCCATCTGGCGTTGGTCATCCTCAGCTGGCGTCATCTTTTCCAAGCTCTGCACAGTGTGTTTGATCATCTTGGTGGCTTTTGCTCTGATTGGCGACCTCCTCTACAGTTGACGTCATCATCTAAGCTGCTGGAGTCTACGTTTGGCATCGTGGCCCTCACTTCCATCATCTGGCATCTGCGTTTTGCAACCGAGACTCTCCTCTTGGCATCAGAGGACTGTGCTTTGCTCCCTCGATAGTTGGTGATCACTCTCCTCCACTCAGACGGCATCAGAGGACTGCGCTTCACTCCCTGGACAATTGTCCTTCACCTTCAGCATACATCTTTGATATCCCTACTGCCAGAGGACTGCGTTTTGCTCCCTTCATTGTGCAGATTCCCTACAAGGTTGCCACCTGATTCAGACAGGACAGTGCAATTTTCTTCTGAGCTTCGGCTCCACTCTATCAGCTTTTCTCATTATAGCATGATTCAGTGCATCATCATTGTGTTCTTTTGAGTTTCTTTTCTTTCTTAGTGTTTGCCATACACACTCTGTGTTCTACCCCGCAAACCCTAGTGTCTCTCTGGTACGTCGTTTTTCTCGACACCCTTCCTTGCCGCTAGTATGCCATCTCGTGCCCATCTCATGCTCTTTTGATCCTTATGTTCCTTGATAGGATTACTTTATGGTGCCTTCCAGCTTCTTAGAATTGAATCAAGGACATGGCTTATCCATTCCCAATTATATACATTGGTTGTGACCAGTTTGAGGCCTGTCCAGTCCCATTGGATTGTTTTAGCTAGCCCTAGAACTGCTCACTGTCCAGTCTGTGCCTGTCACATGTAGATCAGATCATTGTTCCAACCATCATCATTCTCGCACATATTCCTTGGCCAAATTTTCTACCATCAGTCCCAGCACCATCATTGATGCACCTCCATAGCATGCAAGGGTTGAGTGTGTGCAGCCTTATATCAGTGTTTTCAGATCAATGTTCGTTTTGTCCTTTTGCATTTCAGCTTTGATCTTTCTTTTCATCGTGTTCCTCTTCCATTGCACACACCCACATATATTTGACCCATCTATTCGCCCTAGAGTGTCACTATCACCTCTTCATGTATGCCCTAGAAGACTAGTTTGAGGACTTTCCTCCAGACCTCTTGAGGCACGATCCTTGATTCTTGATGATTACCACTATACTGAGGGTGTCTTTACTTCATTCTTGTATGCAAGTGATGGAACCAATAGGTTCACACTTTGAAGTGTGGGAGGTCATTCATGGTCTTGTAGGCCGGGTACATTTGGAAGGTTTGCTGCCTGTTTATTTTTGCGGGGAGGGAACAAGAGTTGATATCCTGGACTTTGGTGGAGCTTTGCAGCTCTTTTTATGCACATCGAATCAATATCATGTAGTTTCTCTGTTAACATCGTTTATTGGCATATGAGGGCGGCAAAGTTTGTTCTTTACTATGACTGCAGGCTTTGATGTGTTGCTTTATACTTGGCTTCTTATCATCCACTTTGTTTTTTTCAAAATAATGACCACTCAATGGTAGCATATGACCTTAGTTGTTTGTCCAAAAGCCTCAGAGCTTTTATTTCACACTTGCTCTCAAGTTGGTTAGTACACTCCCCAAGTTTCACTAGCCACTGAGTAGAGTCAAAAATGCAACATAGCAAAACTCAAATGGTGTAGCAAGCCAAAATAGTTATCTGCTCAACTCCTCTCAATATTTGTTGTAAGCCTTATTGAAATCAAAGTGCTGTGAAATTGATCCCCTTTTATTGCATGTTTTGTGAGAGAGTAATACTAGTATGGTGATGGATGTGTGTAATCTTGATTGTACATTAATTTGAAGGGCATATTTTGTTAACTGTTAATAGTGACAATATTAGGGAGACTTTAACTATCATGCTAACATATTCACCTTCCAATTGCAGCAAAGAAAAACAGGACAGTATTTACTGATAGTGCTTTTCGTGATCCATTTGAGCGCTATGCTGACACTTTGAGTGCAGTTGTAAGCTTTTTTCCTCATCATAATCCATTCAAACTAGAGATTGCTGGATGTGGCCGTTTCAAGTTTCCCATTCTTTCTTGCTGTCATGCATGAAATGCTGACATATTTGATTCATGTGCACAAGACAAATGGATTATTTTCATGTTTGCAAGCTCATAAATGGTGTGCAATGGTGGAAGTAAAAATGTCATCCATTTGGGCTATGTTGTTTGCTCTAGTAAGATCATAGGAGATACTTAAAAATAGATTTTGTTTGTGTTTTCTTCTATATATACAAACTATCTTGTCCTTTACAAGTTGTGTACTTGCTAGTCTATATTGTGTTACAGAGGTCTTTTAACCATGTGTAGTGTAATGCTTTGTATGCTTGAATCTTTAGTAAAAAAGGACTCTTACCCATTCAATATCTCTCAAAAGCCTTCTCTCTTGATTTGGAGAAGCTATTTTGGTGGGAGACTTCAATGTGAGGACGATGAGCAGACAGTGCACTAGCTTTGATTTTCGAAGAAGATTCTATATAGTTTAATAGAGGAGACTTCAATGTGAGAACGATGAGTAGACAGTGCACTACCTTTGATTTTTGAAGAAAATTCTATATAGTTTACCTATGATAGAGGAGGATTATGGGTTAGGAAGAGTGCTCGTGGACCATAGTATCACGAAACGGAAATAGCCATCTTGGACTGAAACAGGAATGGAGAAATGCCGTTTTGGTGCCCTACGCTGGATGGGTGGACCGGTTTTCAGTTTCACCCTGGTCTTCTACGCAACCGTCTCCTCCTCTTACTCAAGGATATTACCTTCTGCAACTCTCAACTCCTCCTCCTCCTCCACCACCACCACCACCACCACCACCACCACCACCACCACCACCACCACCACCACCACCACCACCACCTCCTTCCTTCTTTCTTTCTTTTTATTCTTTCCTCCTTGTAGGTTCTTCTCATTTCTTCTTTTTTTCTAAGTTCTTCTTCTTCTTCCACCCTCCTTTTTCTTTATTTTTTTCCCTCGTCCTCGTCCTCGTCCTTTTTCTTCAATCTTCTTTTATTTCTTAACTTCTTTGTGAATTTCTATTTGGCATTACCTTATCATGGCGCCAAATCTATCTTGGAGGCACGTCAATTCAATCAAGGGATACAAGGGTTCTCAGAGTCAGATGAGGAGATAGTGTATGGATTCTTTGAATCTGGACGAGTCATGACTTGTGGACTCTAGAGACTAGACTCATGATACCTCAAGAGTTAGGGAGTTAGTTTAGCATTGCAGTTGCTAGTTACCAGTCACCAGTGGTATTACATATGTCACATGGACATGATGATATCACGATTGTTCATTGATGTTGATAGTTATTACTCAATAGTTATTCGTACTTGATGACGATTGGATTTTGGACAGATTATTCATATTGCATAGTTACATGTATCTTGATTTTACTTATTATGCATCTTGGTTCCACTGTTCTCGCTATCAGTCTTTAGATGATTCATAAGTCATAAATTGTAATTTATTTTATTGTTTAAAGTTTTGAAAATTGTGTCTTGACTGCATTAAACTATTTTAACCATTGAGTCTTCACTCGTGACATGTGTAATGAATCATGATTTCGATCATATAACATGAAGACTCAACAGTTTTGTATAAAATTTGGATACATTTTGTTGTAGGATTGATATATTTACATATCCATGTAACAACATATTTATTGGATGTAAGAAAATGTCATTGTCCACCTTCAATCGTATTTTGAACACAGAGTTCAAGCATGTAACCTTAGCAAAGGCAAGTGAGTTCTCCAAATGTAGTATTTGATCAGAGATCAAAGAGCAACTTGCAACAACAAAGTGTCTTCAAGAGCAAAATGTGCTTCTAGAGAAGTGTCAATGTCACATGCTACAGCAACAAAGTTGTCGGAACATATACTATAGTTGGTGCTTGGCCTCAGCATTAGATCCACATAAAAAATTGTGCATCATACATGATAAAATGGACTAGCAAAAGACAGCTATCTCTAGGTTAAGGCTTTTATAAAAAAAGAGTGAAAGATCTACTCAACTACTAGTTTCTTTAATAGGCATGATTACACATGGACATGGAGAAGGTAGATATGGACATTTCACACTAGATCTATGGCCTCATGATCTTAACTTCACAATTCCCTCATTGTTGTTGGGTTTTAGGAACTTGGAGCAACTACATCTTGCATAACACGGGGCAAAAGTATCATGGTCTTGAAGACCCATTTGACACCAATTACCTTCTTATGAGAGGGACGAGACACAAGGTACTAAGTGCCATTCCTCTCAATAGCCTCCAACTTGGCTTCCATCCCTTTCTGCCAATGATTAGATTATGAAGCCTCCTTCACGGAGATAGGCTCTCTATCTTGCATAACACGGGACATCAAACAATAGTTAGAGCAAACAAGCTCCGTAGAATGTGCCTGGTGCCAGTGTGACCTTCGCGGTCCATCTTGCAGTTCTCCTTAGGGATCCCCTCGATTCGTGAATCTCGGGGCATGTCACGGGCCCAACGAGGAGGAGGTCGGGATCTTACTTCATCGCTCTTCATCTACTGAAGTTTCTAGAAGATCCATCGACGACGGAGGAGCAATAGTGAATCCGGTGTTTGGGAACTAAACTTCTCATTCAAAGAAGAGTTCTCAAGAGGCACAGGCTCTAGAGAAATAGTCACCGAGGCTCAGCGATCACCGGGATCCCCAAGAACAGGGTGGTTCTTACCCCTCTCTAGTGTTGGAACCTCCACGAATCGAACGTCACAGCTCGTGTAGACATCTCGCTTAACAAGATCATGCAATCGGTAGCCTTGAGATTGCGAGCTATAGTCCACAAACACCTGTCTTTTGGAAACCGCTTCAAATTTGTCATGTTGTGTGTCTTTGGGATGTGAACATAGGCATCACACCCAAAAACTCTGAAATAAGAAACATCTGACTTGGACCCAAAGTACGCCTCATATGGAGTCATACCAACAACAATGGAAGTAGATGAACGATTAAGGATGTGAACTGCAGTAGCCACAATCTCAACCCATAGACACTGAGGTGTCTGACGATGCTCTAGCATGGCATGGGCTATCTCGATCACACAACGATTCTTCCGCTCTAAGATGCCATTCTCTCGAGGGGTGTTTATATGGGCGAACTCTTGGTGTATACCACGATCTGCATAAAAATGAGCAAACTCATTAGAAACAAATTCTTCTCCCTTATTCGATCGTAAGGTCTTTAGCTTCTAGTTCTCCTCAAAGAGGAACCAATCCTTAAGGTTAGAGAAAGCCTTTGATTTCAGCTTCAAGAAATAGGCCCATGCCATCTTATTTTAATAATCTATAATTAGCATGAAATACAAGCTTCCTCTAAGGGACTCTGTCCTTATCGGTCCACAAAGATCGGTAGAAACAAGCTACAAGGGTGCTGAAGAATGCCTTCAAAGCCTTGCTACCACAATATTCGACAAACCTTGAACAAAGTGGCCCTTAGATGCCTTTCGAAGGTAATCATAATTGAGGTGGCCAAACCGAGCATGCCAAAGCTCGGACTGAGTTTGAGAGGTAAGAAGAAGAGAAGTCAAGGCAGAAGAAGACCACAACTTGTAGACGCTATTCTTCTTATAATTTGAAGAAACAAGCTGTCTTGAAAGTTGATCAAGAATCCGAAAAGAATCCACATCGGATTTGACCAAAAGGCCAAGGGCACAAATCTTGTGCACCGAGAGAAGATGATATCCCAAAGCTGGTATATAAAGTACCTCGCATGTATGGGCACCACCACATCTATCGGGAATAAGATGCATATTATCCCGTCCTTGCATAGGAATTGACGAATTGTCACCAATGAGAATCTGGCCATGTGAAGGCCGCAAATGAGCAACACCTGCTGAAGGAGTCATGTGCCGAGAGGCACCACTGTCAACAATCTACTTCCGAGTTTATGGGGCTGTCAACGTAGTATTAGAAGTTGTCAGGGGCGAATCCTCAACCACCTTCAAATGGAGGAAAGCAGCGGATGAGGGAGCGGCCATTGCTTCGGAATCCTTTGAAGATTTCTTATTCTTTTCCTTCTCCTTCTTCTTCTTGTCAAGGCAATCCTTCTTCCAGTGACCTGTTTTGCCACAAATGTGATAAGTAGACTTTTTATCTTTGTCATTCTTAGATTTTTCATTTTTCTTCTTCTTTGGGTCCATCCCCTTTTTTTGAGAGGATTGACCAACCAAGGTCTCAGATTTCAAGCATTGGTTCCTTTCAATTGCTCCTCTTGGTCCAAGACCGTAGGAACCAACTCTTTCCATCAAGGAGTCTCAGACTGCCTTGAAGCAATCCAGGTGGAATAAAAACCACTGAAGCAGGGCGGTAATTGTGAAAGGAGAGTTAACGCCATGTCTTTAGAAGTGATTACCTTCCCTGCGTTTTGAACCTGCATCTGAAGCTGCCTTAGCTTGTTGATATGCTCCCGTATAGAAGATGACTTGTTGACACTGATGGTCCACATCTTCACTTCCAAAGAAACCCGCTTCATGACGGTCATCCGATTGTACATCTGATCCAACTTTAGCCATATCTCCCGGGCCACTGTCAAATGCTCAATATGAGAGATAACAGCTGTAGTACATGAGAGAAAAAAAAATGAGCGAATGCGAGCATTGAGTTTATCCCAATATGCTTGAGCCTTTGCCAACTCCACCTTATCACTGGAAGAGAGTCTGGACTCTAGCCTTGGTAACAAGCTCTGCCAAATCATAGGACTCCAGAATGGCAAGCATCATGACCCGCCAGATGCCGTAGTTCTTGCTATCAAGCTTTTGGTTTGATGGAAGAGTCGGTAGGACGAGCACCTTCCGGTCCATGATCGCCTGAAACTTTGTCTCGGCCTCAGAAGACATCTTCACCTACAATGCTTGCACAAAACAAAAGAATAGCCCCCTTTGACTGTAAAAATATAGCCTGCTAGGACTATGGTTTGCTTGTCCAGCTCCTTCACCCGCTAGAGGTGATGAAAAGGTAAAATCTACACTTGAAGGCCAAACACTCAGCCTTCCTCCTCTTGGAACAGCAGCAAACAGCTGCAACTTCACCAACTTTGCTCCTTTTCCGCGTGCCCACTCTCGCTTCAACCTTGTTCCGATGGGAAGCTCTCTTGCTCGCCCTCGAACACTGGGAACACAGCCTTGTGTCACGCTGAAATCTCCTCTTTAGATGGGTTCTTCACTCAGTGAGTCCATCTTCATTGCTCTGATACCATGTCAAAGTGCAATGGTGCGGAAGCGTGGGACCAAGACTGAGAGGGCAGGGTGAACACAGAGAGAAGAGAGAGAGAAAGAGACAGAAGAACAAGAAGATCTATTGTATAAAGTATGCTGAATACAAAGGAATGCAGATATATACATGGGTGCAATCCGTATGTCTGTGTATCTCAACCTTGACAATGTCTCCCTACTGGACACCTTGAAGTCTGTTGCAATCTGCTCGATCTCTGCCTTGAAATCTGCAACTGCAAGAATGAGTGTGTGCTGGTGGCAGGCTATTTATAGCTTGAAGAAAAAGCAAAAAAAAAACTGTCAGGTCGGCCGATTGTGCTGAAATCTGGCCGATTGGACTGCCATGTGGCAGTTCGACTGCAACCTGTGTCTGACTGCTGATGTGGCACTGGCAGATAAAAACACTGCTCCACACACCAAACCACTCTCGAATGACTGCCTAGCTGGAAAACTGCATATGTACACAGCCTAACTGAGGAAAATGCCTGTCCAAGGGATGACAATCTCTAACAGTCCCACACTCTGGTAAGGATCTCAGCACCATCTCCTCAGTGGAGATGCGGAACTGGCCACAATTAGGTGGACATACATCTCCATCCATCATCAACACCCCCCCACCCCCCCAACCCCTTTTTCCCCACTGGCTTGTAGAGCCATATTCACCCACCATACTCTCCTTATGAGTAGCCGTGTATACAAGGATGCCTTCTACCATGGACTTTATGATATGATCTAGAGTCACCACTGGAGGTGCCTATGTAATATCTTACTGATCTATTACACTCTTTTGCCATAGCTAGCTTCTCCCACACTCCCCATTCTTTTTTTGCAATTGAAGTAGGGGCTGTAAACAAATACTCGAGTATACCAAAGATGAGCACAAGTGTACAACAAAACACAGAGTGCTAATGGAAGAAACTAGAGGTGAAAGGTAACTCAGAGACAATGAACACTAAGAATGAATAATAAGTAGATAGAATGCTCACTGCAGTAAGCACACTATGCAGAGTGATTACAAAACCTTGAATTCCATGCATCTTTGAAGGATTGGGGCAGAGAGATGAGATGGAGAATGTGTCATCCTGAATAGCAACATACAGTCTTTGTATGCGATCAGCAGCTGCAAAGGCAGAGTAGGGTGACAAACCTGTCCAAATCAGGCTGATCAAAGGCAACAGCAGCAGGGTGGCTTGCATAGAGTGGAGGAAACAAGGCAGTGGCCAAAAACACAGATCTGGCTGAAAATGCAGACCTGGCTGTAGTGGCAATAGCTCTTAAAGGGTCTGATGATGCTGGGTGGCAGTTGGCAGATGCAAACGCAGCCTCCTTGTTGCGAATTGGTGACTGTTTGAGATGTGGTGACAGGTGCTAGGGGGTGCCTTAGGTTGGATAAGGGCTGGCTGCAACACGAACTGAGGCATCTGCCAAGGAGGGGTGTAGACAACAATGTAGATTGGGTGCCAACTAGGTGGAGAATTCGCAAAACAAGGTTGAGATTGAGTGGAAGAGCAGCCTCCTATTTATAGATGTGGATCCTTCCAAATTAGGGTTTGGCATACGGGACAAAGATACTCTCTAGGAAAGTTTGGCAGTAACATGTTTTGGGGCTGTTTTAAAGAGCTAATTGAATGTTTTAAGTTTGTAATGTATTTTTAAAGCTCAACACCCCCCCTTGGACCCAAAAGTGGAACCCCAGATGATCTACAAAGCATAGATCATCCCATAATATTCCAAAGTGTCCCACCCTTAAGCAGCCAGGGCATTGGACAAAGGGTGCACATTGGTTGCCCATTGGCTTACCAAGACTACAAAGGTGGTGCCTATCTTAACTTGGGAGCCCAAAGGGTCACCCTAGATACGCCAAGGTATCGGACAAAGGGTGCTTATTGCTAGAGATGAGTCATCTCCTTGATTGGCATTCTCAGGCTACAGTTGCGACAATTGAATCTCTTGGGTATAGTTACACATTACTTGCCAAAATTAGGCAATTTCAGCAGTCATTGTTTAGTGGGCAGATCAGATTGGTTATAAGTAGGTGGTAGTACGGATGCATATCCCTGATTATTTTATCATTTTTGTGAGCACTCGACAACATTTTGTTGCAAGTTGGCCAATTTCTTGGCTATCTTGATTATTTTATGGCTTTATTTCATCCTATATATGGCCACTAGGTAGCATGCCCATTGTCACGAACATGCCATGATCAAGTGTATGGATTAATTCTTGCTCATGCCACATGAATCTATACCCCATGTGAACACACTCTTAACAAGACATCATCGAGCCAACCATGCAAACACACCCTTGCCATGTCATCATGAAACCTTCTAGAAGATATGCCATGTCATCGATTGCATCATTGATGATGTTATCATGGAATATTCTAGAAGATTTGTAGCCGCCCTCCGACACCTATAAATGGAGAGGCTCGCCATAGAGCTTCTCAATCTTGCCAATGCTAGTCTTGGAGCTCAAGGAGTTAAGACCTCCAAGTAAGTAGCTTCAACTTTCAGTTCTAGTTCTTGTCTAGTCATGATATCTAGTCTAGTCTTGTCTTTCATTATACTCCTGTTATCTTGTCACCTTCTAATCTCGTAGTACGAGATCTTGTCTAGTACTGTCTTGTATCTTTTTCATCCTTGGCGAGGGAGATCTTATAAGTTTGATATCTTGTATCCATACCTATGGTCTTGGGTTGTGGGATCCTTCATATCCTATCGAGTCCTGCTGTCTATACCTACGGTCTCGGGTTGTGGGATTTTCCGTATCTTGTTATCATTGTACCTTGTGCCCCTACATGGCATTATCTTATAATCATAATTCTTATAACAAATCTTGTATCTAGTCTAGTCTCTCGAGCACAGTCTAGTGCTCCCATAACAGTCTGGCAAGACTACTTTTCAGCCCTACTGAGCACCATGGAGGCGATCCTTGAAAGAATCATGGCCTCCCTTCAAAACCTCCAACAACAAATTCAAGACTTGAATAAACAACAACCGTAACTTCAAATAGAATACTCTATGCATCAAGGCCTTGCGCTTCAAGAGACGTAAGATTAGATCCGTGATTTATAGAACAACAGAGGAAGTGATCAGATGATTCAGCGTGTTTATCAATCCCCAATAAGAGAACCCAAGATCAGCATGCCTTAGAAGTTCAATGGTGATTGTTTGAAGTTCAGGGGATTCTTACAACAAGTAAAACTCTATATTTGCATGCAATCGGATAGGTATCTAGATGATACTTCCAAGGTGGGATTCATTGGGACTTTGCTTTGTGGTTAAGCTTTATCATGGTTCGCCCCAATCTTGAAAAAGAATATGCTAGTACTTCATAACTATGAGACATTTCTTTGCGAGTTCACTTCCATATTTGGAGATGTAAACATTGGTAAACTAGCAGAAACAAAATTTTGAAAGCTACAACAAGGTAACCGCCCTGCCTTTGCTTATGCATATGAATTTAAGCAATTAATCTATGACCTCGCTTGACATGAGGAGTATTTTATTAGCCAATTCGGATGGAGTCTTTGAGATGACATCAAGGACCTCATGCTTACTATGCCTGAGGCAAAAACACTATACGATTATATCATTCAAGCCATCTAGTGTGATAATAGATTGTTCGAGAGGAAGCAAGAAAAACGAGGAGAATTAAGGCCTTGCCAATGGAACCCAGTCCCAATCAGAGACCCAATCAGTGAAAAAACCAAGCTCGATTTGATTCAAATAGATAATACCAAATTCCAACCCTTGACCCCACAAGAAAAGCAAAGATGAAGAGAGAATCATCTATGTCTATATTGTGGAAACCTTGGACACATCGCCCTAAATTGCCCAAATAAGAGGGCAAGAACGCTAAGAGTTGCTACAACCATCCTTGAGTAGGAAAACGAGGATCTCTGGTTGTAAGTGAGACTGTACAATCAAACCTTGATATAAGAAAAGGTCTCTTGATCCTAGCCACACCTATGGAAACTTTCCTTGTTAAAGTCCAGATGATCTTGCTGCGAAAGACCCTTTCTCTCAAATCCCTAGTCGACTCCGAGGCCTCTGCATGTTTCATTGATGATGGTTAGCAGTTGAAGTCGTGGATGGAAGACCTCTATATCTGGAGATATTACTAAGGAAACCCGATCACTCAAGCTAACTCTTGGCGATTACAAATCTTATGTATGCTTTAATGTCATATCCAATCCCACAAATCCAATCATCCTTGGGATGCCTTGGTTAGAGAAACACAACCCATAAATTGATTGGGTTAAGAAAAAGATCACATGCTGTTAAAATCAAGGAAAGCCGGTATATCTAGGAACCAAAGCCTTTATACACACATCAAGGCAGAAACTGACCTACATGATATAGCATATACCAGCTCAAGAATCTAGTAAGGATGAGTTAAGTCAAGACTCGAGCTACCAAGCTAGTATCAAGAATTCCAAGATCTTTGAAAAAAAGAATACAGATCTCTTGCCCGAACACCAATTATATGATTGTACTATAAAACTCCATGAGGGGGCTCAACCACCTTTTGGATCTATCTATAGGCTATCCCTTGATGAACTAGTTGAACTATGCTAGAACGTTGATGAGAACTTAGCCAAGGGGTTCATTAGATACTCGAAGTCTCTTGCTGGAGTCCCAATTCTGTTCGTGAAGAAGAAAGATGGGTTGCTTCAAATGTGTGTGGATTATCAAGGACTCAACAAAATAATAGTCAAGAATCGATATACTTTGCCGTTGATACCAGAGCTCTTGGAATGCCTTGGAAAAGCCAAGATCCTCACAAAGATTGATCTACGAGGGGTTTACGATCTTGTACGGATCAGAGGAGACGAATGGAAGATAGTGTTCCACACAAGGTAGGGTCACTTTAAGTATGTTGTTATGCCATTCGATCTCACCAATGCTCTTGCAGTGTTTCAACGTATGATGAATGATATCTTCCGAGAGCATCTAGATGATTTTATAGTTATATACTTGGATGATATCTTGATATTCTCAAAAGATCCAAAGGAGCATGAGCACCATATAAAACTAATTTTGGAAAAGCTCAGAGGAGGACTATATGCAAAACTAGAGAAGTATTTCTTCCATTAGACAGAAGTGGAATTCTTGGGGTACAATGTCTCCCAGAGAGGAATCTTCATGGATCCCAAGAAGATCGAGACTATTCTTAACTGGCACATATCCACGTGTTCGCGATGTCCAATGTTTCCTTGGCTTTGCCAACTTCTACAGGATATTTATAAAGGATTACTCAAAGATAGTCACACCACTCACCAGATATACAAGAAACTCAAAGTTTTCATGGACCCCAGAAGCGGAGAAGGCCTTCCGGACCCTGAAGACCGCTTTCACCACTGCCCCAATCCTAGTCCACCTAGATCCTACCAAGCCATTTTTCTTCGAGACCGATGCATCAAACTATGTCTTAAGAGTCATGTTGTCTCAGCATGGATGACAAAGAACTCCTTGCCATTGTAGATGCCTTTGATACTTGGCATCATCATCTAGAGGGTGCAGCCCACAAAGTTATCGTCTATACAGGTCACAAAAATCTAGAATACTTTATGACAACTCGCATTCTTAATTGAAGACTATCCCACTCGAGTAACTTCTTACCTAGGTTTGACTTTGTTATCACCTATTGCCCAAGACGTGAGCAATGCCAATCAGATGCTTTGTCAAGAAGATCCTACCTGGCACCTAAGAAGGGAGAAGAAGCTTTTGATCAACAATGAGCAATACTCAAGCAAGAGTACCTCCAACTAGCAGCCATTTCTAGTTGTCACCAAGATGACTCCACCTTGATCCAGTTAATCCATGAAGCCGTGCTGCATGATGATTTGGGTAATAATGTTAGGAGAAAAAATCAAGAGGGAAAAGGAAATGAAGTTTGCGAGTTTTAGGAAACTAATGGATTATTATACTATAAGGATCTACTTTATATCCCTCCAGGACCGAGACTCCAGGTACTCCAATAACGCCTTGATACCCCAATAGCAGGACACTTTGGAGTTAATAAGACCTTAGAGCTTATTTCAAGAGTTTTTTGGTGGCTCCAAATGTGGAAATAAGTTAAGGAATATATAAAATCATGCGATACTATATAAAATCATGCGATACTTGCAACAAGGCCAATGTACCTCGTCATAAATCACATGGCCTCTTGCAACCCCCCTTGCCCATTTTAGCGCGACTCTAGTCTTCTCCATCCATGGATTTAATAAGATCTTTCCAAATCAGACAAATATGACTCTATTCTTGTTGTGGTAGATAGGTTCACAAAAATGACACATTTCATCCCTACCACCAAGTCCATTATAGGCGTAGGTACCACTAGAACTCTTCCTCATATACATTTTCAGATTACATGGACTCCCAAATGACATCATTAGCGATTGGGGTCCCCAATTTATATCTAGTTTTTGGAAGAGCCTTCGCAACCTTCGTGGAGTCCAAGTTAAGTTATCCATAGCCAGTCATCCACAGACTGATGGTCAAAGAGAATGGGTAAATCAAGTCCTGGAACAATATCTCCATTGCACTATCAACTACCATTAGAATGATTGGTTTGAGCTCTTGTCCTTTGCAGAGTTTTCTTATAATAATAGTATCCATACATCTACCAAGAAAACTCCTTTCTTTGCAAACTATGTCTAGCATCCAAGGATGGATGTACATCTCTCCAACCAAGTAAAGAACCTTTCCGCCCAAGATAAAGCTCAACACCTAGTAGATATACACCAAGAACTGAGGCAACAAATCCAAAAGGCTCAGAATCAGTATAAGCACTATGTGGACCAGCATTATCTCTAACATCCAGCATACTAAGTCGGCGATAAAGTATGGTTACTCAGGCATAACCTCTAGACAACAAGGCCTTCCACCAAGCTAGACCACGAGAGATTTGGGCCCTTCACTATCATAGCCTAGATCAACCCAGTTGCTTACTGACTCCAACTCCTGAGCACCATGAAGATCCACCCAGTCTTCCATGTTTCCTTGCTTAAGCCATACTATAGCTCACCATTGAGGGGGGAGAGATCTAATCCCCCACTACTTGTATAGATTGAAGATCATGAAGAAATTGAGGTCAAACGTGTCTTAGACTCAAGGATCTCGTGAGATCGGTTGGAGTACCTTGTTCATTGGAAAGGATATGACATCAATGATCGCACTTAGGAACTTGTAGAATATCTCCAAAGAGCACCTCTCAAAGTTGAAGGATTTCACAAGAGGAATCCAATGAAACTTAGACCAAAGCACCAAGCCGCTCCTCGTGGAACTCATTGCTAGAGGAGGGGGTGATGTCACGGACATGCCATGACCAAGTGAATGGATTAATTCTTGCTTATTCCATATGAATCCACACTCCATGTGAACGTACCCTTAACAAGATATCCTCGAACAGCTAGCCATGCGAACCCACCCTTGCCATGTCATCATAAAACCTTCTAGAAGATATGCATGTCATTACGTACATCATAGATGATGTCATGATGGAACATTCTAGGAAATCTTTATTCTCCCTCCAACATCTATAAAAGGAGGGGCTCGCCATAGAGCTCCTCAATCTTACCAATGCCAGTCTTGGGAGCTTAACGAGTCGAGACTTTCAAGTAAGTAACTTCGAGTTCCAGTTCTAGTTCTTGTCTAGTCATGGTATCTAGTCTTGCCTTGTCTTCCATTATACTCCTGCTGTCTTATCACCTTGTAATCTTGTAGTACGAGATCTTGTCTAGTACTCTCTTGTATCTTGTTCATCCTCGTTGAGAGAGATCTTGTAATTCTAATATCTTGTATCCATACCTACGGTCCCGGGTTGTGGGATTTGTAACTAGCCTTCCTTTTGTGGATGGGTGGTAAATCCTTGATTATAACTTAATTACAGTAGCAAACAATTAATGCAAATCTGAAAATACAAATTTACCTACTGATCTTGGACAATGCACTCCCGATTGCCCCCAAAATTGGTGGCCCTTTCGGTATTTCTTTAGCTTTATTGAAGAAAAAGTTGATTTACAATGGGATTCTCCCAATCCCCTTCACAATCCAAACTCCCCTTGCTGTCCAAAGTGACTAGCAAGTCTTCAATCTATTTTGCCCTTTGATTCGGGCACTTAATTGGCCTTCACCCACTCATAGACGATGGAAATGCTCCAAATTCAATGGTTGGCTAGTCCTCCACCTGAATTTAGCTGAAATTCATCTTCAGCCTTGTTGAATCCAAGTTTTGGAGCTTTCAATTTTTAGCATGCTTCCCAAGGCTATTGCTAAACCCAATTTGTGCTGTAAATTAGGGTTTACAGCAGAGAAATTTGCAATTTCTCAGCCTCCAAGGGTCCAAATACTGAGATCTTCGGAGCGAGACTATGAAATGATTGGGAGATGAGAGTGAAAGCTGTAGAGAGAGAAAATTCAGAGTTTTGTTTCGAAGAATGATTGAAAACCAGTCAAATGCAGCTGCTGCCCTGCCACAACAGCTTGTAGATGCGAAGAACTGAAGAAAATCAGTCATTTACTGTTGCTGCCTTGTCTCAACAGCCTGTAGATGTTGTGACTTGCTGTTGATTGGTCTTCTTCTACCCTTGGCTGTCTCAGAAGGTCCTCCAATGGCTGCAAATCAGACCAGCAGCCTTTCCTCCTCTCTCTCTTACAGGCTGAATCATAAAAAGTCTCTCTCGAGCCTCTAAAGACGTTTTCCAATCTTTCATGGGCAATTTTGATACGTGGCAGCCTTCCCAAATGGGTTTTCCAGCATTTTTAATAATTAAATATTAATTTTCAGTCTTTAAGTACTGAAAATTAATCTAATATTTATTTCGATGCTCTGAAAAATAATCTGATTGGCCAATAATTAAATTGGCTAGGCAACTTCCATTCTCGAGTGTCTTTGTACCATCTTTGATCATTAGATTGGCGTTAGGTACCATTAAACGCCACTTCTTTAGTGTCATCAACTGACACTTATGGCCAAATGAATGACCTAGGCCAACAACTGACACTAGATACCACTAAGTACCTGTGCGACTTAACTTATAGCAACTTTTGCCTTTGACATCCTGTGATTTCTTCGGGTCTCGGGCTCGTAAATTTACTTTAATCCCAATTGCACCTCACATGTGCAACATTTACTTAATCATGTGATTGAAAATTAATCCACATGTTAAGTGAGGTTTCAAAATAACATGTCCTCATGACAACCCTCCCCCTTGAAATCGTTGCAATCGTCCTCGATTGCATTGCCAAATGCATCAAAAGCAAAGTACTATACTGGAATTTCCATAGGGCATCATAGTCAACACAACATTGCGCACTGCTGTTCAACCATTCCATATGCCCAACATATGCTGAAAATTACCAGCCAAGATAACATAGCATAAGACTCACACAGAATCTTAAAAACATTGCTATGTGACATGTCCATGGCTCATGAACTCAACTCATCTGGCAAAACCAAACCATAGTATAGTGAAAACTAAGCATAAACCATGGTGAAAACATCAATGGCATCATAACATGTGCTGTTGTTCATGGAACTAGATGTAAACCATTGAAAGCTGAGCATATTTTGATCACAAACTGATCACTTGCTGATGTGAGAACTGATCACAAACTGCTGCAAATGTGACCCCAAACTGATCACAAACGCATTGCCAAAATTGACTAGCAATTAGTGTAAAAATTGATGCACAACTAATCCAAAAAGTGACTATAAACGGTTCTCAAGCCGATCAAAAACTGAGCTGAAACTGATCAGAATTTTTGTCTCAAAATTGAGGTAAAACTCATGCTAAATTGATCATAAGTTGATGCAAAAGTATAGTTCCAGTGCCTGGGTGAAACTCATACTCATCTGCATACATCTCACAGTGACTAGTCACTAAGTAGTGATCTCATGGCAAACATATTATCAGCGCAGTACCTTGAATGCATGCTGAATACATCCAAGATCCACTACAAACGAGAGCTGTCCATAACTGGAGGGGAAGTGCTATCTCCCCCTTGAGCATCAGGCAATACTCTGGACCTTTGCTTTGCTGAACCTAACGGTGCCCGAACTAAAGTCGGCTCTAATTGAAAGGCATCTAGGTAAAGTTGCAACAATTGAGGATGGTTTGCCAAGTCATCCTCTTCCATCCATTTGGCATCCATTGGTGAATAATTCTGAAATATCACCAAGTATCTCTTGGAAACTTTACCTTTGACCTTTCTTTCCTTATGTGCCAAAATTTGCTCAGATACCAAAATCTCATCTCGCTCCTCAACCTCAGGTTGAATTTCAATAGACATATCCTTTGGCACATCACCATGAAAAGGCCTCAACAAACTGACGTGAAAGGCGTTGTGTATCCGTCAATGTGGAGGGAATTTCAGTCGATATGCCACATCGCTGATCTTCTCCAACACGTGGAAGGGCCCATGGTATCTCATACTCAACTTCGGATACAATCTTTCTATTCCTTTCATCTTTTTCAGCCTTGCCTTTTCAAAACGCAGGAATAGATAATCACCCTCTGCAAACTATAAAGCACGTCTGTGGCGATCAACTGTCCTCTTTTGCTTTTCTTGCGGTCTTTGAAGTGCATATTTTATCTTTGCATAGGCTATATCCAAGTTTTCCACATAATGATCAGCCTCAAAGATCTTATCTTTTGTTTGCAGAATAGGTGGTACCTTCTTGCCACCCTCAACCACCTCAAATGGAGCTTTGCCCGTATAACTATGCAGTGTGTTGTTGTAAGCAAACTCAACCAAGGGAAAATACTACTCCCACTGTGTCTTGTGGTCTAAAACATAGCAGCTCAAAAGATCTAACACTGTGGAATTTGCTTTCTTAGATTGACCATTTGTTGGCGCAAAGATTACCTATGTTGCTATCAATCCAAAACGATATGACTCATCTTTTAATAACGAAGAGGAACCCAAAGTCCTTTTCATAAACCAACTTCTAGTCCGGTGGTACACCTTAGGCATTTGTACATTAGAATTTTTTGAGATAAAAAAGTTTTCTTTTCAAAGGGAGAGGCCCCATAATAGGAAAGCACTCGGGTAGGTATTCCCGCTTTCAGAAGGCTATGAAAGGAAAATATACACCTATTTGATTTCTTTATGGCCCTCCTTCTCATAGCTATAAGCTAACTCATGGTGGGGAGGTTTCTAAACAGGCATGGGCCTGGCGAAAAATAGATTCTTATTGAGCCCGTTTTTGCACAATGGTACATAATGTTAGATTATTAGATATTATCGATTCTAAATTGATCTTATTGTTTTTAAGAAGTCCTTTTGTCAGTGATGATGGCTTGTCCATCCCTATAAACAGCCCACTTTCCCTCTTTGCGAGCCTCCAATACCTTGGGTATTTGTTCTCTGCGATGCGCTATTTGTGCTGGGGTAAGGTCCTCATCCAAATAAATCTTCTCACCCTTGAGGGCTTTCTCTTGGAGAGGAAGGCCTTTTTTTTCTCTATGTCCCCAAAGCGAATAATTAGAGCCTTGGACTTAGAATCCTCTTTCCCCACTCTCCAAGCACGGACGATAGGTACGTTTGAAGCCCCAATTTTGTTAGCAAGTGTCTTAGCATCTTCATGTGGGCTGCTCTTCTCCTCCCATCCTACTACCTGTATCTAAGATTTCAGATTTGTAGGCATCTACCACTTTCAGCATTTCAGTTTTCAATGTGTGCATTTCGGACAGTATTTGTGCCTATAAGTCATTCTTAATCTTTATCTGCATGTCTTGCATTTCTGCCCTCAGATTTATTATCGGTTCCGATCAGTTCCGCTTTGACCTGCTCTCGTATTTCTTTCTCCAATTCTTGTCTCATAATTCGTAGTTCAGAGCGAATCATGAGATGAATTTCTTTATATTTCTTTTCATTCATGGTGAGAGAGAGAGAGAGAGAGAGAGAGAGAGAGAGAGAGAGAGAGAGAGAGAGAGAGAGAGAGAGAGAGAGAGAGAGAGAGAGAGAGAGAGAGATGAAAGGAGAGAGAGAGGAAACAAGTCAAGAGAGAGTAGAGGCGATGGCGACCTGCTGTGACCCTTCGGCTGTGGCGACCTGACAACGTGCGCTGTCTCTGACGCCCCGTCGCCTGCTTCGGACGTCCTTTGTCGCCCTGCGCGCCCTTCATCGCCCTTCTCGCCCTGCGCGCCCTTCCTCGCCCTGCGCCCTTCGTCGCCCTGCGCCCTTCGCGCCCTGCGCCTTTCGTCGCCCTTCGTCGTCCACTGCGCGCCCTTCGTCGCCCCCTGCCCTGTCGCCCTTCTTCGCCCTTCGTCGCCCCCTGCGCGCCGTCCTGACCTGCCTGCGTGTTGCCCTGCCTTGCCCTGCGTTTTTTTCGCCGGCCTGCCCTGCGCGTCGCCTGGCCCCTTCCCCCAGGGCAGCGCAGGCTCGACTGGACCCTGCGTGAAGGTGGGCCCTGCAAACCGACCCTGCGCAGGATCGACCTCACCTAACCTAGCTCGCTCTCTGCCTGGACGTTCCGTCGCCCCCTACCTGCTGCCTGCCCTGATCTGCCCGTTTTGCCACCAAGGGCCAGCAGCCAGTCACACCCAGGTTGCCATACAGAGCACGCGACAGCGTGAGCCAGCAAAGGGAACGAGCCCGTCTCTGCCTGCGAAGAGGAAGAACGGCCAGTGCATTCTTGCTTTCCGTGAGATCTTCGTTCGGCCTCTGACCGGTATACGCAGTGATACACCATGGCCGGCTTGGACCTGGATTTTATAGACCAAACGGTGGCAGCGCTTGGTCCGGACTCTGATACCGAAGAACCCGATGATATGGTTCCGTGCAATGAAGAGATGCCCACTGCTCCTGACTTTCAGCCTGCAGGCAAATGCACCAAGCACACTTCGGAGGCGTCAATGGATCATCAGGATCGTTCCTATGCTCAGGTTGCTTCGGACTCTGCAGACTCTCAGGATGTTGACTGGGAGCATTTGCTAGAGTTTGCCAACACTCTACTTGGCGATTATGTTCAACATAATTAGGAAGCCTTTTCTGACTCTGCACCGGAAGATGTTTTGGAAGCCACTGTTGACCCCAAATCTGTCTTGCGCTCCTTTTCAGTATTCTATGATCGCGCGGTGATACTCTTCTTCACTGGTAGAATCCCCCAGCTTTCCCGTATTCGCCAGTGGCTGCACAGCCTGCTACAAGGGGAATGTGTTGAAGGGATTTTTGTGGGGCCCCGAGGTTTTTTTGAGGTGTTGTTAAAATCTGAGACGCACCGTGTTGCTCTTCTGTCTAAACTGCCTCTGTTTCTCGATCGCCGTTTGGTCCATGTTGTACCATGGCGCCCAATGGTAGATTTTCAGCGCCTGCTACAACGGGAGTGCCCTGTATGGGTTGAAGTGGAAAATTGCCCGGTTGTTTATTGGCCACTGTTGAAGGACGCCATGGCTGCTGTGGGCACGGTTCTGGTCCCTCCAAGTTTAAGGGCAGTGAATCGTAATCGCTTGTGTATATTATGGGACACTACCAGGAAAAGGCCTACGTGGTTACGTCTCAATTGCTCTGGCATGCATCCCTTACACTTTCGTTTGAAATGGGGTAATTTTGCAGGACATTGCTTTTCCTGTGGCAAATTAGGGCATTTCATGGCCGAATGCCCAGAATAGCAACACACTTCAGATGCGGGGCATGTTGCGCTACCCATGGAAGATATGGTATGTGATGTCCCATCGCAGGATGCTATTCACCCACCCAAAGCTCTGGATAAAGGTAAACAACAGGTTTCGGTTTTGGACTCCCATGGCACAGACTGGGTTGAAGTACGCGCAAAAAAAGGTAACAGGGTGATTGCTGGCATGGAGAATTCTGTGCCTTCTGCGCCACAAGATTCCATGCGTACTTATATGCGCAGGAAAGAAATGTTGCCGTCAGAGCACTCTCCTCCTGCGATGACTTCCTCTGCCCCCCGTCCTCAACCCACTCGGAGAGTGTATTCGGATCGTCCAAAGGGTCCACCAACTAAGCTGACTTTTGATACCAGAGGCAACGTCATTACCCCGTGGGATCGTCGTTATCCCCGCTCCATTCCCAAGCCAGCAGATATGCCGTCTACCTCCAAATCTGGTCCGCAGAACTCTTTTGCCGTGTTGGCTGATTTCTTGGATGAGAGAGTCCTGGACATTCTCGCAGAAAAGGTCAAATCGAGGCAAGCCGTGCCTCGTACCTGATTTTCTTTTACAAAAACACATGAAAATAGCCACTTGGAATGTGCGAGGAATCTGTTCTCGCCATAAGCAACATGCCATGTGGACTGTATTGCATGAGAATCAGTGGGATGTCTTGTGTGCTGTTGAACACAAGAGTCACGGTGAAGCTGGAAAAGTTGTAGACTGCCATGGCTTTCGTCTGTTCTATGCAGGGACACAGGCCATGCGTTATTCTGGTGTGCTCATGATTGTACACGAAAAATATCAACCTCTTCTTATTAAAAATGATGTGCATGGCCGCTTTGTGGTGATTGAAATTTTACTCGATGGAGAAATCTTATGGTTACTTGGTCTCTATGCATCGAATGATCCTTTATCGCGCCGGGAGCTTTGGCATACTTTGCAGACTTCTTTGTCACTTGGCAGACGGGGCCTCTTCATGGGAGATTTCAATATGTGTGTTGATTCTTCGCAGTCCACATCGGAGCATTCGGTGATGGACGCGCCGGAAAGCCGTAGATGGCATGAGTTGGCTCTTGCTATTCTTAAGCAAGATCTCTGGTCCTGGCTGCACCCCTCTTCTACAGGGTTTACTTTCCATTCCGCTCAGTATGCAACAACTTGGTCGCGGCTGGACCGCATATACATCATGCAGAATGATGATTTCCTCCCTGAGATGCTTGAAATGAAAGTGTTGCAGCAATATGCATTGTCGAACCATTTTCCTCTGCAGCTTGAGATGCTTGCACACCCCATTGCACCTTTTAAGCGATTTCTGGAGCGGCTCCCTTTGCGTTTTAACTCATCTTATTTGAAGCATGCAATCTTTCAGGGTTATATGCAGCAATTGATTGATAGATTCTTACTGGACTTCTCCTCTCAGGGCACTGCTTCGTTTGAAAGATTGCTCTCTAATGTGCAGCGGGTTGCTCGCCAGTATGGAATCCATCATGCCTCTCTTTGTCGAAAGTGTCGGCAAGCCGCAGAGGACTTGCTGGCTTTGGTCCGTTCTCTGCTGATGGATACTCCAGATGATGCATTTCTACTAGCACTCGCAATGCGTGTGGCTCATCTTATTCAAGAGTTTCAGTTGAAATCGTATCAGCAGGCCAAATTGCAGCATCTGACGGAGACTTTGCAAGATAATGCGTGTCAGACTCATAAATTCTTTCGAGCCCTCCATGCCTCTCCTGCTAGAGAGAATATGACTAGACTTCTGGATGCAGACGGGCACCTGGTCCTTGATCCGCAGACTATTGTGCATATGTGTAGGGATTATTTCATCGATCTTCTTGGTTCCACTTCTCCACCTTCAGCCCAAACTACTCAGGCCCGTTCAGTCTTTTATGACCTGGTTCGTAATCAGGTTCCGCAAGACATGCAAGCCACTATGGAGTCAGATATTTGTGAGGCGGAGGTTATGGATGTTTTGTTACACTTACCCAAGGATAAAAGTCCTGGCTGGGATGGTCTCACCAATGAGTTCTTTGAGGTTTTTGCTACCCAATTGGCGAAACCATTGACGGCTTTGTTTCAGCAGGTGTGGGAAACGGGGATTATGCCTTCCTCATGGAAAGAAGGACTTATTAAATTGCTTCCGAAGGTTCCTTCGCCGTCTATGTTGAAACATTGGCGCCCAATTTCTTTAATGGGTTCTATGTACAAAATCTTTTCCAAAGTAATGGCGAATCGGCTCCATAAGCATCTCCCTGCCATTGTGCATCCTCTTCAATATGGTTTCATTCAGGGCCGAAACATTCTGCACAATGTGTTAAATGCGCAACTGGCGATTGATTATGCACGGCATTCTAATCAGGAGGTCGTACTGATTCAATTGGACCTGGAAAAGGCTTTCGACTATCTGGACTGGTCTTTTGTTGCAGAGCTTATGTCTGCTATGGGCTTTGATGATCGGATGTCTCGACTGATCTACATCATCAGTGCAGCGGCGTCTTCGCGAGTCATGCTGAATGGAGGCGTTACCGCGCCATTTGCCCTTGCCCGGTCTGTCAGACAGGGTGCCCATTGAGCCCGCTCTTCTTTGCCCTTGCGACTCATCCGGTTCTTTCGATGTTATCTCATATGGCAGCTTCCACTCAGTTGACTGGATTGTTGCTTCCTTCTGGACAACATTTCATTAGTCAATCCTTGGCTGATGACAATTTTATGATTCTGCGGGCGGATAAGGATAACCTTCGCAAAGCATTGGATGTTTGGGCTCTCTTTGGTCAGGCTTCCGGCCTTCGCATCAATGCGTTGAAATCAGCCATTCTTAGCTGCACGGAGTCGGATTTGCAGTCATTGAATTGGCAGGGTATCATTGTGCCTCGTGGTTCCATTGTCAGGCAACTTGGCTACCCCTTGGGCGTTGATGTTCCACCAAAGCAGCTTCTACAGTGGACTTCTCAGAAACTGACAGCTAAGTTCCTGTATTGGAAGTCTCAGGCTTGGCCATTCCATGTTCGCCTCAAAGTAGCCCAGACAATTATGTCGCCGATGCTCACATATTTTTTGCCCTTGCTGCCCTGGACTACTACTACTCTGAATGCTCTGACTCTGTTTATTCGTTTCATGTTATGGAAGAAAGATTCCTTGCATGCAGGCATTTCCTGGATTTCTTGGTCGCATGCGTGCACCCCCAAACGCATGGGTGGAGGAGCTATTTTGGATGCCCAAACTCACATGCTGGCCCTCCATCGGTCTCTTTTCCGAAATGAAATGATATATTAACGTCTACAAAAGGCCAAAATGACCAATGAAACCATGAGTTACAATCATGCGTATGATGGTACAATTGTCTGGGCAAAATATGTAGTACAAGCAAAATAAGAAAGGAAACTAACTATGGCTATGTGTAAAACATAGAGCTCTATCTACTAATAATGAGCTCCAAAATGGTACAATCTCATGTGGGTATGGAGAGCCTTGCTCTAGCCTGAGCAATAATCCCCTGTATCCGCCTATGAAGGTGTCGTCGGTGTCTGTGTCGAGACCTAAGACGTCTAGATCGGCTAAGCTGAACGGCTTGATCAATCAGTACTCCTCGTCTGTGTGTGGACTGTGGCGGTGAGAGAGGCTCTTGTGTGGACTGTGGCTGAAACTATATTGAAGTCTTCTGAGTCTCCTTTGCAAAGAAGTCTGTGACCTGTCTTTGTGAAGGGCCTCGGTGTCCTGGAGCAGCTGTACTCTTGAGGCGCATGTCACGAAGTCGTTGTATCTGAAGAAGAAAGAGGCCAAGGCATCGCTGATCGGTAAAATCCGTGACTCTGGATAGTAGTCCAAATCCGTCTCTAAAGAAACAATGGAAATGACCACAGACCTCATAATATGCTGGGCAACGGCAGATATAATGCTCCTCTGTCTCTGGCTCTAATTGGCATATCTGGCATATGTGCTCCTTTGGTGGGATGGATCTATATCTGCCAGTCTCAATTTCTAGCTGATGTGAGGAGATGTGCAACTAGCCAATAGTATATTTGATCCCATGGGAAAGGTGGGTATCCATGTATCTCGGGCGAACAATAAATCCATCATCTATAGTATGAAGGAAATGCTCGCGGTAGAAAGCCATCTTTGTCCCTAGCTCCTGCCCTGGTATCAACCATGTCCACTTGATATCCAACTGGGTAAGATCCATCGTGATGATCTTGCGAATCTCTAACCTGCTCAGATTAAGAGATGGTGCATCAAGGGAGTATTGGAAGAGGGGTAACTTGTCCATGCTAAAGCCATGCAGTTCAAACCAGGCCGACATCTGTGCATAGCAGCATGAAGTATCATCCTCTCTAGCAAGTGCTTGGAGGACTCAAGGGCCAACCGGGCATATCCGTGTCTGGGTAAGTCCCATAGGCTATGTATGTATGTGACCGATCGGGTGAGGGCCTCTACCACAATCGGTGTAGCTGCTAGCTCGGCTCTGATGATCTTGTGGCACTGAGGCCTTACATTTGATCATCCTAGATATCATGTACACTAGGGGTTTCTCCATCGATCTCCATCCGTCATAAGCGAGCTATCACTTTGACCTTTCAACGCAGAGGTAGAGGGTTTTATATGACACCTCAATCTTCACGTGCACCGGCAGTGGATGATAAAAGGACTTCTGATTTTGCTTTGCGCTTTGATGTGTGTGGGAGGCTTGTGCTTGCTCGGGATGTTGTCCGTTCATAGCAACAATAGTTTCCTTCTCGTACTTCAATTGCTGGTTGCAGAGCGCAGATCTTGTAGATGTAATCCGAAGTGAGATAGAAAGATTCTAGGCAACTAAAGCTATTGATGTAAAAGGGAAAGGAAAAGCGGTGGCTCAGTAATTTTTCTCATTTGTGATTTATCATGAGAATTGCTTTGTGGAATGTGAAAGGTTCGGCTGGATCTTATTATGTATGTAAGGATTATATAGTCTTTTTTAGTGGTCATGCTCCACATAAATTTGGAGTTATGTTGGCTATCAAATCCTCCCTGCAACCATCCTTGGTTTATCAGGACCCTTGCAGCAGATTTGTGATTGTGGAAATTTTATATGAGGGAGAGGTTTTGTGGTTGGTGGGCATGTATGCTCCTTCTATTGCACGGAAATGTCGTCAACTTTGGGATGAACTACACTACCTTGCCATGGCTCTCGTCAAGGCTTTGTCATGGGTGATTTTAATGCATGGGTATGTGGGGATCAAGCGACTTCTCCACACTCGGTCATGGATGGTCCTCAGCGAGACAAGCTTGGGATGCTCTAGGAGCTGTCTCTTTGAAACAGGACATGTGGTCCTGGATGTATCCATCACAACTTCGATATACTTATCGTTCTTTTCAGCATCCAAACACCTGGGCCAGACTGGATAGGATCTACATTTGCCAGAGTGACTATTTTCTTCCTGCAGTCATTGACATGTGGGTGGAACAACAGCATGTCTTGTCAGATCACCTCCCTTTGGTCTTGGAATTGACCCACAGACTTGTTCATGCCTTTAAGGCTCTCCTTGCTCATTTGCCTCTTCGTTTTAACCAATCTTTTCTACAACAAAATCAGTTTTTGGAATGTATTCAGCAATTGATCTCTTCTTTTAGCTCGAGGGTCCTATCTGGAGGGATGGAAGCATGGGCTGTTTTTAGGGATAATGCACAAGCATTCGATTGTACGGTATTCAACATGCTTCCTCTTTATGAGCTGAATTGTAGCATGCCCAATCTTTATTGGCCCACTCCTTGTCTCTATGTCAGTCAAGGGATTCCAATGATGACTTGCTCACATGCATTGAATGGTTAAAAGGTAGGGTTCAAGGTCTTCAAGAAGACGAATATACAAAATACAAATTGCTGGCCAGAGCCAAAGCTTTACATGATAATAACTATCAATCCCATCAACTCTTTGCTTGTCTATACCAAAAATATGCCCGGGAAAATATTGTGCGTTTGATGGATGAGTAAGTTGTTAAGGTGACTGATCCTGCTTCCATCATTTGGATGAGTATTGACTTTTATAAGTCCTTGTTGGGTCCGCAAGAGATTCTTTCGGATGCTGTTCACTCTACTCGCCAATATATTTGCGAGTTGGTTAGTAATTAGGTCAAGCCAGAATGGGTGGATTTAATGGAGGCTGATATTTCAGAGGATGAAGTTGAAGAAGTGCTGTTTCACTTGCCTCGAAGGAAAAGTCCTGGCTGGGATGGGCTTCCTAATGAGATGTTTTCAGCTTGTGTGAAGCAGCTTAAGGACCCATTAACTCGCTTGTGCCAACAAGTGTGGAATTCTGGTATGATGCCTTCAAACTGGAAGATTGCTATCATTTGGTTGTTGCCCAAGGTTCCCTCTCCAACCTCTTTGAAACAATGGAGATCCATTTTTGTTATGGGTTCTTTATATAAAATCTTCACTAAAATCATTGCCAACAGATTGCAGAAAGTATTTCGGCACCTGGTTCATCCATGTCAATACGGTTTCATTAAAGGTCGGAATATAATGCACAACATTTTGAATGTTCAACTGGGAATTGATTATGCCAAAGGTTTAGGCCAGCAAGTTGTTATGCTTTAGCTTGATATTGAGAAGGCGTTTGATCATGTTAGCTGGTCTTTTTTGCAGCAACTAATGTCTACAATGGGATTTGGTCCTTGCATGATTTTTCTTATTGATACCATTAGTCAAGGTGCTGTGGCTTGTATTGCACTTAATGGAGGGATCATGGAGGAAATTGCCTTATCTCGGTCTCTTTGGCAAGGTTGCCCTCTCAGCCCTTTGCTGTTTGCTTATGGTAGCACGGTTATTCATGCTTCCTGGTGGCATGTGCTTAATTCCACGAGGCCTATTAAGGTCTCCTAGTCTTTTCTCCTTTCACATTTGATTGCATCCTGGCAGGAGATGCTACGTTTTGCAGTTTGACGCCCTCCTGATATTCATAAGGAGGAGAGTTTGCTGCAAAGAGATGTTGGGTGTAAAGCCCCTTGGGGTGTAAACTCCTGCGTGTATAAACTTACGGGTGTGAACATACCCTTTACTTGTACCCTAATATATAAATATATTTTTATTCTTTGTGGAATGGGCAACACACTTGTACACTCTTACTCGATTCTCTCAACTCTCAGCTCTATCTTTGCTCACTCCAAGCTTGCATTCTGGTCAACACTCAAGTGCAACAAACTAGTATCAGAGCTGTTGGTTATAGCATTCGCGCTTCCCAAGAGTGTCACAGGTCGCGACACACGATCTAGTGAACGGACAACACTCCACACGTGCAGCAGGTCGAGCTGAAGTAAAGAGCTGAGGAAGAAGCGATCAACATAGGTCGCATAGGTGACCAGTGACACTAGCATCGACTAACGAGACTGGCGTTCACAAGACCAATGTGCATCTGACAAGCAAATAGTTGACGACGAGGACTGGCTGGAGTAGGCAACGGTTTGGATGTAATGGAACTCGATTGGGACCAGTGGGCGACCAGTCAATGGCACATGAGGCGGACTGCTCATGACGAGCGATAGGCGCCGGCGGAGTGGGATTTCAGGTCACGTGACGCGGGGTTGGACGGACTGACATTTGTCAGATGGGCAGGTCAACAGCCCCCAATTTTAAAAAAAATCAGAAATTTTAGTTTGTTTTATTTCCTCTCTTTCGGGTGCTCGCGCGAGCAAGCACCGAACACAAATCTGTGCAAATCTGTTCCTTGAAATTTGGGGCTTTTCCCAGATTTCGTGCCGGGCACATGTTTCAGTGATTCCTGATCCACAAATTGCAGACATTGAGTGCATGGGTCTCGGAAAATTTGGGGATTTTCAAATGCAAATGAAATTTTTGCTTGATTGAGCCAATTTCTTGGAAATTTGTACTCTCTTGGACCCCAAAATTTGGGGCTTTTGCAGAATTTGTGAAATTTCTGCAACATTTGCCCACACTTGATCCTCGGGAAGATGTATTGATGCAATCGGTTCAGATTTGTCAATAAAATTTTGGGGGTTTTGCTGAAATTTGAGAATTTTGGTAAAAATGATGTCTGAAATGTACATTGGAAACATTGTTGATGCAATCTTGGTGTTGTAAGTAGTGAGATTCATTCCCACTTGCGAAATATTGAAGAAATTGCAGAGAATCTTGGTTTCTTTTGTGTATCAGAAGTACTTGTTCACACACACAGCAGTACATATGTTGGGTAGCTTCCATTCAGTTGATGTATGGCTGAACAGTCATTTTGCAGCAGTCTTAGTGATCATTTGCAGATTTGGGATTATTGCAAATGTACTTTTGGTGATACTGAAGTGGGAGTCACCTGGCAGTGATGTATGGTTTGAGTATATGCTGAAATTTCAGTTATATTGCTGAAAGTCATCAGTTCTACTGCTGTACATGTACTTGGATTAAACCTTGCTCTCATTGCCTGAAAATTTGGGCTGATATTAACTGAACATTCAGCTCATTGTTTGCTGTTATAAATTGCAGTATTCTTTTTTGTGTACATTGCTGAACAATGGCTGCAAATGCTTCAAGTAGTAGTGACACTCAATCCCTTCTTGAAATCAAGAGATTTGATGGCACTGGTTTTGACTTGTGGAAGGACAAGATGCAAGTCATTTTGTTTCTCAAGGATTGTGATGATGCTCTTTTGGAAGTCAAGCCTGTAGCTATGACAGATGAGGATTGGGCTAGACTCAACAAGAAGGCCATTGCATACATTAAAATGGCCGTATCTGATGATGTACTTATGGACATTAAGCGTCTTGATACAACTTATGCCATATGGAAAAAGTTGATGGACACTTATGAAAATACAACTCCAGTAAATCAAGTTCACCTTATGCGCAAGCTTGTACACATGGAGTTGGATGAGTCTACACCCACATTGGAGCATTTGAGTGCTTTCATAGGGATTTTGAGCCAGTTGGACTCTGGTTTGCAGCCCTTCAATGATAAATTGAAGGCCATTTTCTTGTTGATGACTTTGCCTGATAGCTAGGAGTCTTTGGTTGTTTCATTGAGCAACAATCTTGCTTTAACCTTCAATGGTGTTAGGGGCTCTATTCTCAATGAGGAGATTAGAAGAAAGTCTAGTGGAGAAAGCAGTGGTTCAACTTATCATCTTAGAGGCATGTCAGAAAAGAGGGGTAATGCAAGAAATAAAGGCAAAAGTAGGAGTAAAAGCAAGGGCAAACAACATGATGTCACTTAATATCAATGTGGACGTAAAGGGCATAAAAAGCCCGATTGTCGCTACTACAAGAAAGAGCAAGAAAGAAACAACAAAGAAAGAAAAAGAAGGATGACAAGAAAGATGATGAGAGCTCTCCCTCAAAAGAAGTTGCAAAAGCAGATGGTGCATCTAGTGTGGTTATTGAAGAACTCTCTAACACTGGAGAGATACTTGTTGCAGCCTCATGTAATGATGCAGATATTATGGCAGTAGGAGGTGATATGCACATCACTAAAAAGGAGATGATTGATGCCTTACTTTCAGCTCATGATGGGCTGTCTCAATCATGGATAGTGGACAACAGTGCCTCTTTTCATGCCACTCCCTACTTGGAGTCATTTTCTGAATACACTTTAGGTTGTCTAGGCAAGGTTTACTCGAGCAACAATTATGCATGTGAAATAGAGGGTGTAGGTATCATTCACGTGACCCTTGAAAATGGTCAAGAGCTGATTTTGCATGATGTCAGATATGTACCTAGCATAAAGAAAAGTCTACTATCAGTTGGGCAGCTTGATACAAGAGGGTATTTTACTACCTTCGGTGGTGGATCTTGGAAGGTCCACAGGGGCTCTATGCTGATTGTTAAAGGCAGCAGAAAGGGGACTTTGTATTATTTGCATTGTAAAGCATTACTTGGCAAGTTTTGGTTATGGCTGAAGTTCATTCACAGATGGAACTTTGGCACAAAAGAATTGGTCATACGAGCCAAAAAGGCCTTCAAGTTCTCTCATCTTTAGGGAGATTTGATGTAAAAGGCTCTGGACTCGACTTTTGTAATGATTGCATATATGGAAAACACGTGAAGTCTCCTTATTACTTTGTTGTTAAGAAGTCCAATGCTCTTGACTTAGTACATTCAGATGTGTGTACTATGTCTGTTAATTTACATGGGGATGCTTCTTTGTTACATTTATTGATGATTTTAGTAGAAAGTCATGGGTGTATGTACTAAAGAGCAAAAAGGAAGTGTTGGATTCTTTTATAAGTGTTTGTGACGGGCGCTCGCCACCTGCAGTATGCAGTGGTGGGTACTGTCAGTGTAGTAATACACGGGCGGCTAGGCGGAGGCGCCTTTATCCCCAACCACCTCCCACTTAAAGGCGAATCTGCCCCAGTGAGAGAGAGAAAAAAAAAAGATAGTACAACATGTACACATGTACAACAGGATGAGGAAAAAGACGTCATCTCATCCAATGTCCATCAATCTCTTGAGGAAGATAATGCGCTCTGTAGTGAGGCTTTTCGTGAGCAAGTTTGCAGGATTTTGCTCAGTCGGAATCTTGACAAGGTCAACAGACTTGTCCTCAACGACCTCGCGAATGAAGTGATACCTCACCTCAATATGTTTCGTCTTCGCATGGAAAGACCGGATTCTTGGCCAATTGAATGACACTCATAGAATCCAAATGCAGTGTAGGCATAGCATCTGTCATACTAAGGTCTGCAATCAAACGGCCTAACCAGATAGCCTCCTTGCAAGTCTCTGTGGCTGCAATATACTCAGCCTCTGTAGTAGAAAGGACCGTACACTTCTGCGCCTTGGACATCCAAGAGATAGCCCCTCCAGCATAAGTGAACACATAGCCAAAAGTGGACTTCCTACTATCTGCATGTCTTGCATAATTAGAGTCGGTATACCCCACGACTCCTATATCCTGGCTGCCATAACAAAGACACATATATGCTGTGTCTTTCAGGTATCTCATGATACCCTTCACAGCATCCCAATGTTTCTTGCCAGGTGTAGCCATATAACGTATCACAACCCCAACTGCAAAAGCAATATCTGGATGGGTGGCTATCACGGCATACATAAGACTGTCCACGGCTGATGCATAGGGAATCTTGGCCATCTCGACCCTCTGCTCATCTGTCTGTGGACAATTGGCCTGTGAAACCTTCACATGAGAAGGTAATAGACAGCCAATAGGCTTAACATCTTGCATGCGGAAGCGCTCAAGGACTTTCTGTACGTACTCCCTCTGTGATAGATAGAGGAGTCCCTGAGATCTATCGCGCATGATGCGCATACCAAGTACATGAGAGGCCTACCCCAGATCTTTCATCTCAAAGCTCTTCTTGAGCTGAGCCTTAAGAGCATCGAGCTCCTCATGAGCTGTCCTTGCTAAAAGCATGTCATCCATATAGAGTACCAAAATCAGTAAAGAACCGTCACGGGCTTTCTTCTGTACAAGCACGGATCCATAGCACTGCGGTTGTAGCCCTGTGACTGCATGAATGCATCAAACTTATAGTACCATTCCCTAGGTGCCTGCTTTAAGCCATATAGACTCTTCTTTAGCTTGCACACTAGGTGTTCCTTGCTAGGGTCTGCAAAGCCCTTAGGCTGCTCCATGTAAATCTCATTATGCAAGTCTCCATGTAAAAAAGCCATCTTGATATCCATCTGGTACAAGTCCAGGTCAAGCTATGCAACCAAGGCCAAGACTAAGCGTAGGGTGGTCATCTTGACCACAGGAGAAAAGACTTCATCAAAGTCAATACCATGCTCCTGCTTAAAACCCTTAGCAACCAATCGAGCCTTATATGCCGGCTTGGGGTTTCCAGGGGTACTTTTCAACTTGTACACCCACTTGCATGGCAAAGCCTTCTTACCCTGAGGCAAGGAAACCAAATCCTAAGTCTTATTCTTATGCAATGAGTCAAGCTCAAATTGCATAGCCCTCTCCCTAGAGTGATAATCACCCCTATGCATAGCCTCATCATAAGTAAGAGGCTCTCCTGCATCTGTAACCAGTACATAATCCATAGAGGGTGCAAAACAGTCAGGAGGTCGTCTATCTCTAGTAGAACGTCTCAATTCGGGCTCTGCTGCCTGACCGACATCCTGTCTAACATCAGCATGTCGAGCATCTATGCCATAAGCATCAGGTGATGCTGTGCGCTGTCTAGCTGGCCATGGAGCCGGCTGAACGGGAGCAAGGGGCTCCTCTTGAAAGATAACTCTGCGTACCTCAATCACTTTTTCAAGTTGCATATGCATTTTGTCCTCATGAAAGATGACATCATGACTGCGGATCACTTTCCGCGCCTGCGGATCCCATAGATGGTAACCCATCTCTCTTGCATCTCCATAGCCAACGAAAATGCATTTGACACTCTTAGGATCCAGCTTATTGCGTTTGTCCTTGGACACATGGCAGAATGCCTCACAGCCAAAGACACGTAAATGATCATAAGAGGGGGGCTTGCTTGCCCACACCCCCTCTGCAACCTGAAAGTCAATGCCACTGCTAGGCGACCTGTTAATGAGATGCATTGCAGTAGTAACTGCCTCAATCCAAAAGTGCTGCGGTAAGCCAGTCTGGCTAAGCGTTTAGCCATTAATGCTTTCAGCCATACCATTCTGGGGTGGGGTGTAAGGGGTCAACTGACGCTTAATACCCCGCTCATCACAAAATTGCTCAAAAGCACGTGATACATACTCACCCCCATTATCTGATCTTAGGCGTTTTAGCCTTTTCCCAACTAGTTTTCTGCCAATGCAAGCCAACGCTGAAATGTGTCTAAGACATCGGATTTTCTCTTTATGGGATAAGCCCAAACCTTACGTGAGTAATCATCTATGAAAGTAACAAAGTACTTTGCCTCACTAAGTGACTGACAAGGCGTGGGCCCACATACATCTAAGTGCACAAGAGCCAAGGGCTCACCCATGCGTTTCTTACCAGACTTTTTATGTATATTTCTAGTGTGCCTGCCATATAAACAATGATTACAAGGATCAAAATGCGAAGAGCCAAAAGGCGGAAGATACTGCAAAGCACGGAGCATTTTCATTTCTTTAAGAGACATATGCCCCAAACGAGCATGCCAAAGGGATACATGGGGAATAGAATCCACAGACAAAACATGATTCAATGTAGCTCCTGATACAAGTAAGAGATAGAGGCTGCCAGACTTGGCACCTCTTGCAAGTACAAGCCTGTCACGAGTAATCTTCCATGCAGAGTCTCCAAAAGACACAAAATATCCTGTATCATCAAGCTGTCCAGTTGACATAAGGTTGCGTGTCAACGCAGGTACATAACGTACATCATGTAAAACAAAAGAGCTGCTAGAAGGAAACTGCAGCCGAACATCTCCAATGTCCACAATGTCAAGAGACTTGTCATCACCAAGACGCACAGTATCAGACATGGTACGATAGGTATGAAACCAATCTCGATAGGGTGTCACATGAAAGGATGCACCCGAATCCAAGAGCCAACACTGCGCGTACATAGAATGTATCTTAGAAGTCTGTAAAGCATCGCATGAAGAAGCTGCAAGTATGTAATCATTATCTAAATTGGTGGCGTGCATGACATTAACCTCTTCTATCTTCACACTGGACTTTGCAGGTACAATACTGCGCTCAGAAGACTTTTCCTACACTCTTTCTTTTCCCTTTTCCTTGTGCTTATCATCGCGCATTTTATGGCACTGCGGCCTAATATGTCCTGCTTTCCCACAATAATGACAGGTAAGATCAGACTTCCGTCCACGGGACTTACTCTGACCACGTGACTTGGACTTGAACTTCTGAGAGTCCCTGTCCTTATGATCATTATCATGCATGCCATGTCTGCCACCTCTAATGGTCAATACATGTGAAGAGCGGAAAGCATCATTGTTTCTCCTGTTGATTTCCTTAGTCAATAAAGCACTCTCAACATCTTTGATTTTCAGCCCATCAAGCTTGTTCGTGCATATGGCAATACGGAATACATCCCATGATTCAGGAAGGGTGCCAAGCAGAAATAACAGGTGACAATAAATTCTTCATAATAGCATGAAACTGATTGAAATGAGATGATAGGGATGGCCCCTCCTTCATGCGAAGGTCCATTAACTGTTTCAGTCAATATATGTGTGACGCAGGACTCTGCTGCGCATAGAGCTCCTGAATCTTTTCCCATAAATCCCATGCACTCTGATTCTCATCTTCAACAACATTATGATGGACCTATTCTGAGAGTGACAAAATAATGGTAGACTTGCATAGCTCATTAACTTCCATCCAAACATCATCATCCATATTCTCAGGTTTGGCACCTTTGAAACGCAAGGGTTTAATCTGCAACTTCTGTACCAAAACCTGCCATATTTGGGACTTCCAATACCCATAGTTGGTACCATCCAACTTGGCAATGTTAAAGAGAGCTGTGTCTTTCAGATGACCAGCCATACTATCCCAAATCAATGCAAAAAGGCAAAATTGCAAGTTGCTGTAATTAGCAGAAAATGCACTAAAACCACTACTAAAACTGGCTGAAAGAGTGGATTTTACCAAGAGAAGCACCTGTCCACCAAATATGACCAAGATAACATCAAATAGTAAGCATTACCCTCAGAGAAGTGCTCAAAATCTGCAGATTTCAGCTTGCTGTAATAAATGACAGATTTCAGTAAATGAGAGCTAACTGTGCTAGAAGCGGATCCCAAGTCAATCATATACTGCCAAGACCATAACCAGCATCATGCGAGCATAACATAGACATATGACAGTCGATAAGCATGAATCCAACACCTGAACATGTCATGAAATATTTACTAGTGAGTAGACACATCCCCTAGTCAACGGAGCAAAGTGTGCCTACCACTACCAAGACTTGACACAAGTAGGTGTCAGCTCACAAGGAAAGGGACCCAAGTCAAAGAGTCAGCTCATAAGCATTGGAAGGAACCAAGACATATGAACCATGCATCATCCCAAAGGGTAAGAAATCCCAAATAGTCTCAAAAGCTCAAATAGCATAGACCGCCTGCTCAATGTTTGCCAAGCATCCAAAGACGCTCTCACTGGCACAAAGACCGTAAATATCAAGCAACAAAGCTCGAACAAAGCATGTACAAGTGTCCAAGATTAAGCATCAATGAGACATCCCGGACATGGAGGCGGTGTGACATCCATATGTAGCATCCATAAACATCAAGTATATCCCAAAATAAACTTTGGCAAGCCAATAAATCTCCAAAATATGCTCCAAACAATCGAATGTCAAGCCCAAGTAAAGCTTAATGTAACTGACATAGGTAGATGACATGAGCATAAGTGCATGTTCAAAGCAGTCAAGCATAGACCGATAAGTGTCAAGATACATCCAAGATGTATATCCAAATGCTATGGAAAGCGGAGCTCAAGCTTAACCAATGATTAAGAAGCAATGTCGAACTCTTTTTCAATCCTCGATGGTCAATACATCAATGTACATCTCCAAGACATGACCCGAATAGCATAGGCATAAGCATACATGAGTAGAATAGCTTCAGTCCAACTGTTTACAGCAGATATTCACTGCTCCAGACTGAGTATTTCAGGCCTCAAATGAGTACCAAAATGATGGCAATCCATTAACATAGCATCTCCATACATGTAGACATCATCCGGGCATAAATATGCATCAAGTGATCAATCCCGGTAAGCATAGACTTCAAGAGATAAGTGCTGTCCTGTTTTGGCCAGATCTGGGACTGTTCAAAATAGTCAATGGCTGAGCTAAATCAGTTCCAAATGCTTCTCACATAAGAGGCATAACATCCACAAGTGATCCGGTATCAATAGATATCAGTAGAAGCATCACATAAGCCATAGGCATACAAATACATGTTGTCTCAGACCTGAAATTTGTTGCAGAATATTCTGTCATCAGAATTTGGCAAATCTGATATCACCATCGTGTCCGGAGCGTGCCAAAACCCCAACTTAGACTCTTATCTTGCATGAATCGGGTTCCGAATGTCCGAGATATGACAAAAAGAGTGATTTTTGAGCCATTTTTGCAAACAGACGCAAATAAAATGTGAGCATGCTGCTGTACTTGAGGGGCCAAATCAGTGTGGGTAGGGGATAAGCAAGAGCCCAATGAAGGCCTATAATATGCCTACACAAGCCTAGGATAAGTCCAAGCAAGAGGTGAAGAGAACAAGCTTCAATGATAGAAGCTATGGCTGCCTTTTCATGAAACCTTGCTGTTCATGTCAAAGAATGACTGAGAATTGAGTGAGAAGCAAGCTCTCATACCTCGTGTAGATGCCGGGGAAGGCCGGGAAGCGCTTGCGAAGGACCTGCTCTGATACCAGTTGAAAGGTGAGAAGGATCGAAGCTTGCACACGAGAGCTGTGGCGGGAGAGCAAGAGCAAGAAAGAGAGAGACAAGAAATGGGAACTCCAACAACCACAATGTGTGGCCGGGCCTTTCTTTATTCAAACTGTTACTAAAAGAATAAAGAATAAGTGACTGTGATGGGCACTCGCTACCCGCAGTTTGCAGTGGCGGGTACTGTTAGTGTAGTAATACACGGGCGGCTAGGTGGAGGTGCCTTTGCCCCCAACAGCCCCTTCTGGTGTAAACTCCCGCGTGTATAAACTTAGGGGTGTGAAAATATCCTTTACTTGTACCCTAACATATAAATACATTTTTATTCTTTGTGTACCAGGCAACACATTGATACACTCTTACTCGATTCTCTCAGCTCTCAGCTGTATCCCTGCTCACTCCAAGCTCGCATTTTGGTCAGCACTCTAGTGCAACAGGAGACGTACTGGCTTGCTCCAGGTTGCTGGATTGGCCGAATAAAGATTTGCAGCGAGACAAGTTTAATTGGATGACTCGTTTGGGGTTGCAGATAGTCCTTGATGGTGTTATTCTTGGGCAGTCTCGTCCTTATTCTTTCTAGCGTATTCGTCAGCACTTTCGGGTGCCTTGAGGATATCATGACATTTGGTCATCCATATAGGTCAGACTTCAAAGGTTCTCTCCTTTGCTTGCGTTACAGTCATTGTCTCCATGGCATGACTGGATGTTTGTGCTTCATGATGATTTCGAGAAGAGGTCAGCTAATAAGATATATCAGCAGATAGTAAAGGCCAAGAGATGGGTCAGTGGAAAGGTTAATAAATTATTGCATATTGAGGATAGCAAAAAAAAGTGGCAGGAAATATTCTTCCACCTTTGGAAGTCTAAGGTTCCATATTAGGTAAAGTGTTCTTGTGGAGGCTGCTTATTGGGGGTCTTCCAACTGGAGATGTGCTGTGTGCTCGAAAGATCTTTGCGGGTCGTCGTGTATTTTGCACTACATGTGATCAGACATTGCTTCATCTTTTTGTCTCTTGCTCGGCGATTTAGCACCGGATATCAGCTCATTCGTGGATTATGGGAAATATGTGTTTTATGTCTTCTTTGCATTCAGATTATTTCTGCCTTTTGCATTTCCTTAGATGGACAGACCTATGGCATATTTGGCGTACTTGTAATTCCTTTATTTTTGATTCAGTATCAAGCGTTTGTGGTTATGTGGCCCGTGTTCATGGTTTAGTGCTATGGCAGATCTCTTCTATGATGTCAGCTGACCTGGTTCTTCCTGACATTGTTGCTCCTTGGGTGGATATTGTTCGCTCTACTCCAACTGTCCTTTCTGTGTGATTTCTCTGTGTTAAAAGTCTTGGTAGAATTTTGTTTGTTTTCTTTGTTGACTTGATGGTTTGATGTAAATATTTACTACTTAATTCAATTATCTTCACGGAGAGAGAGAGAGAGAGAGAGAGAGAGAGAGTGAGAGAGTGAGATAGTGAGATGCACGATGTGTGGGTACAAAGAGTTGTCCCTCTCTCAGGTGTTTGTGATAGTTATATGTAAAGTACTAAAGTACAAGTGCTAAGGGCGTGTTCCCACTTGAGCACGTATGGAAGGCACGGTAGCCCTTTGTTCCCAATATATTTGCCATTGGTTGAGTTTGCATACAATAATATGGTGCATAGTTTCACAAGCAAAGCCCCAGTTGAGGTAATTGAGGATGGCAAGAAGGTATCATCTATCTTACAAACTAAGGATAAGGTCTTTGAGGCTGATTGTTATGTGGAAAACTTGGATACAACCTATGTAAATATAAAATATGCACTTTAGAGGTCATTGAAAAAGCAAAAGAAGATAGTTGATCCCCATAGACGTGCTTTGCAGTTTGTAGAGGGCAATTTTGCATTGCTATGTTTTGAAGAGCCAAGGCTAAAAAAGATAAAAGGAAGAGAGAGGTTGTATCCAAAGTTTAGTATGAGATACTATGGGTCATTCTAGGTGTTGAAAAAGATTAGCAATGTGGCATATTGGCTGAAGTTGCCACCATAGTAGCAAATACACATTGCCTTTCATGTTAGTTTGTTGAGGCCTTTTCGTGATGATGCGTCAGAAGATGTATCTGCTGAAATTCAGCTTGAGATTGATGAGTTGGATGAGATACTGGTACTTGAGAGTAGATTTTGGCACATAAGGAAAGAAAGGTCAGAAGTAAAGTTTCAAGGAGATATTTGGTGAAGTTTCAGAGCTATTCACTAATGGATGCAAAGTGGATGACTTGGTAGACCATCATCGGTTGTTGCAACTTTACCTAGATGCCTTTCAGCTAGAGCCGATTTTGGATTGGGCTCAATTGGGTTCAATAGAATAGGGGTCTAGAGGACTGCTTGATGCTCAAGGGGGAGGTAGCACTTCCACTCCATGAGTTTTGGACAACTCTCATATGTAGTGGATCTCAGATGTATTAAGTATGCATCCAAGGTAGCGTGCTGATCCTATGTCTACCATGCGATCACTACTTAGTGTACCAGTCATTGTGAGACATATGTAGATGAGTATGAGTTTTACCCGGACATTGAAACAATACTTTTGCATTAGTTTATGATCAGTTTGGCATGAGTTTTTGCCTCAATTTTGAGACAAAATTCTAATCAGTTTCAGCTCAGTTTTTTGATTAGTTTGAGGAGCATTTATGATCACTTTTGGGATCAGTTTTACATCAGTTTTTGCATTTATTTTGTGATCAATTTGGGGTCCCATTTGTCGTAGTTTGTGATCAATTCTCAGATCAGTAAATGATGAGTTTATGATCAGTTTATGCTCAGTTTTCCACGGATAGTAGCATGTCAGAGAATGGGTTTCTAGCAGCAGTTTTGGACTATTTCTCCCTTTTATCTGATGCTTGTGCTGGCTAGAGATTTGCAGCAAGTTTGGGGCATATGGCATGGTTAGACAATAGTGGCCAACGTTGTGAGCATGATGCCTTATGGAAATTGCATTGCAGTATGCTTTTCCTTTGGCACAATGCATCGCAATCAAGGATGATTGTAGGGATTTCAAGGGGGAGGCCTGTCATGGGGACGTGAAATTTTGGGGTGCTTTAATCTTATTGGTAACATTTGATTAAGTTACTAATCAAATGTGCAAGGTTGTTTAGCACATGTGATGCACATGGTAGTTATTTCATGGTAATAGGCCAAGGACCTCAAGGATGTAGTGGGTGTCAAGGGAAAAAGTTGTGATAAGTTATGTTAGCTGGGCTTTAGTGGTCAGTTGATATTTGTTTTGACCCTAGGACAGTTGTTTGGCCAATAAGTGTCATTGGTGACACTAGGGATTAGTATTAATTAATTAATTAATTAATGCTAATCTAAGGGTCAATAGAGGTTGGGGACCACTCCAGGTTGCAAATGGCCTAGCCAATTTAGTTATGGATGGACACATTTAATTTGGGTAGGGTCAAAAGAGTCGAAATTAATTTTTAAAAATTATTTGATTCTAAAAATTACTCTAATGGTGAAAATTGGGTTTAGAAGGTTGCCACTTGGCAAAAATGCCCATGCAAACTGAGAAAACAGTTTTAGGGCTTGGTGTCAGCCATTGAGATCAATTTTCAGCTAGAGGAGGAGAGAGAGAAGGCTATTGGTTCATTTTCTTAGCAGAAAACAACAGATTACAGTAGGTGACAGCCATCTAGAGCCATCAACAGGAAGGCCATAGTAGGAGAAGGCTCATCAAGGTTGGTGACATTATTAGCTGGCTAGGGACACCAATTCTGGTGCTCTCAGGCTGTAGGTGATTGGTTTTCTTGGTGGTTGAAACCAGCAGCAGGCAGATTGGAGGGTTTCTTCACGAGAAATCTCCAAAATTTCTCTCTCTCTGGCATTTTCTCACCTTTTTCAGTTAATTCTTACAAGATCTCAGCTTATCTCGGCCATTTGGAGGAGATCTTAGGCAGATTTAGTGGATAGTGGAGGGAATTTCGCTGTAAATCCTAAATTTCTGCAAAAATTAGGGTGTAGCAACCACCTCAATACTTGTGCCATTAGTAGAAGGCATTGTACATTGAAATTAGCACATGAAATTTGTGAAATTATCATGGAATTCATATGCTAGCACATCCATTGTGAACTTGGGGTAGCATTTGGCCTTGTGAGGTCCAATTTGAACAACTCCTAGGTGAGATTCAAGGGGCAATTTGCCCAATTTGTGTGTTGATTGCACCGATAGCAAGAGGCTTTTGGATCAGCCAAGGAGATTGTGGAATCTCAGCTTGTATCCAATCCATTAGTCAATAAAGTTAAAGAAGTACCAAAAGGGGTGTCAGTTTTGGGGCAATAGGATGTCTATTGCCCAAGAATTTTAAGGTAAATTGTGTATTTTCAGTTTATGTTTATTTATTGATTGTTGTAATTAAGTGCTTGATTAAGAATTACCACCCTATCTGAGAAGGCTGCTGGTTTCAATGGCCGTGTCCCAAGTGGTGTTCATTTTACTAAGACTATGTGATTACTTGGTTTCGTGGAACTTCATCTGTGCAAGGTCGCATGTTGTCTGTGCGAGTGCAAATGGTCGCCATCATTGCATTGATGAAGGTTTCCACACTTTTCTTGCAAGTCCTAGCACTATTTGTATCTCAGAGTGGGTGGTTTGTCTTTTTTGGATTGTCAATAAGAATTGAAGGATTTGTTAGCTCAATACTCTACTCTCCTTTACGATGAGCTAAACAAGGATAGCAACTTTTTGAAGCTCTTTTTTGTTCTCTACTACAGCATTCCCCTCCTCCAATCCATAGGTGGAGTAGTTCCAGATAATGCTACGATTATAGCATATGTGTTGTCTTTGAAGCAACTGCTTTGATATCTCATAATCAATCTCACTGCCAATTGGGTATGTTATTTTTTTTGTAGCCAGAGCTGTTGATGTGTATCAAGAGTACTACTAGCTGTATGTCCTCTATCTTGGCCCTAGATGAGTAGTGTTGATCATCATCATCATCATTATTGTGCACTTGAGGGCAGCAGGCTGACTATGGACACTCATAATAGCTAATATTATTCTGCTTATGTATGCCCATTGCTCGATGGTATAGGCACAAGAAACCATTTGGATATGTGCTGCAATGGTTGTGGCTTTCACCTTCACAGGCTTCCAAATGTATCTGCGGGGTCAATGAACTTGGGCAATGAGCTTTGGCAGCATTTTTTGTGTTAATACTTCTTTCACCCTGCCTTAAAAGGTCAATTGATTTTTAGTTTTCTCCTTGCTTTGCGCTTTGGTGTTACAATGTTATCTGTGTACTTGTCTGTCACATCCACAGTTTAACATTTTCTTCATCTTCACCTTTTCAAATAGTACAATGAGGGAATGATGGGATGAGCAAAGGAGAGTGACTGACCGTGTACAAGCGGTTGCCCTATAAATAGGACAAAAGTGTGACATGACTTGATAGACATGAATGGGGCAGATATAAAATGGATGAACTGTAAAAAGTGATTGGCCCAAAATATGGGCATACCCAAAATGGACTCTTGACACCCATTGCTTTGGAAGAGAATCTATTTGGGCTCAACCTAGGGCAGTTGATGTAACATGCCACCCCTTTACATAGTTCATTTATGGATAACTATTGAGCTATGCTAGTATCTATAAATGGTAGTTTAACCTTGCTCTGATATCTTTTCTATTCTTTGATTTGAAACCTGCTTGGGGTGTGTTATTGGAGTAAGGGTCATTTGCCTCTTGGAGGGTTTGAAACTTTTCAATCTGAGTTGTGAGTAGTAAGTTTCTGTATGTGCTTGAATTGTGTAGGCATGATGTGGTAAACAAAACTTGAAGAAAAGAATAAGTAGCAGGCTTAACTGACACAACAAAACTCTTTGGCTTATTTTCTGCAGCATGAAAAGCGTGAACGGTTGGTCAAAGCAAGCCGTGATGTCACTATGTATAGCAAGAAAGTCATCTTTCAGGTTCACAGGTTATTATATATCTATGAGACTATAATATTGAGTGCATTAATGTATGCATTAAAATCAGTTCCTCTGTGTTTTTGAGACATGGGAATCCTAGATGACTGTCACTAGACATGTCCTAGCTATATGTTTATATGTAAAACAGATTTGTTCTAATTTTTCACTCCATGATTAGGCCACCCTCGGAGAGAATAGTTATTGTAGAAGTTTATCTTTTTGCCAACTGGTATTTTGAGGGAATGCATTCCTGAATGTTCATCATGATTGGTCTAGCTTAGCATATCCTGATTTGAATCAGAAAGTATCGACATGCATAGTGCATGTGAAATATAACCAGATTTTTGTAGTCCTTTTGATTTTTGTACTTTATGGTGGGTTTTCATCACCTTTGTGGTTCCTACACAGTAATATAAAGTAGTCCAAACTAATAGAAAGGGCAAGTGCATGTGCATGCGTGCGTGTGTGTGTGTGTGTTTCTTCAGAAAATGACAGCATGTGTAGGAGGGAGGAGGGAGGGAGGCAGTGAGCTAAATCTACTCTACAGGATGAATTCGAAGAATAAAGAAGTAGTATTAGAGCAAGCAGAAAGAGACCTTACAAGTGTAAGAGATGACCACGTGATGCGTGTTGCAAAGGATCTAGAGGGATCTGAATTTTGGAAGTTTAAAAGGGCTTACTCACCAGGGGTATGGTTGCGTTTTCATTTTGTACACTACTGTCATAAACTTGGTTTCCGCTTATTTTTGGTTTTACTGAAGTTCTGCTTCTCTCTGACTTCTGAGTTAAATTAGCTACTATTACATCTAAAGAATTCATGCATGTAGTGGGAACTTAGTGAGGGTAAGAATTTGATGTTGCTTCATGCATTTATCATATCATATGATACTTTCTACCTGTTACTTTTGTGAGGAAGGATGCACATGTCTCTAGGCATTTAGCTATCTATGCTGAATTGATTTGTGGCTGTCATTTATGAATGAAGCATTTCAAGGTGTATGATCTGGACATGCCAATGCCGTTTAAGGATGGACTGTTGCTAAGAATCCTCTTCTCTGCAGAGGTCCTAGCACTTTTACTGCTGGCAGCTTTAATGGTGCTCTTGGAAGTGATTTACATAATCTGATCGGCCAATATCATATCCCCTGTCCATAAAGCTGAACACCCTGTAGAGCCTAACAGTTTGCTATGATGAGTGGTTGTACTTTCACAAAACTGTGTGGCTCTACCCTACAGTCAGATTTCAATGGACTAGCAAAGATGAGAGCTTAAGAACATTGCACAAGTAGGATTCTGGAGAATCTTCGCCATACTAAATGTACATTCTTACTCTCTTTGTTATTGAGGAGCTTATTTTTGGGGAAGCAGGGCAAGGTGTTTTCTTGGGATTTCTGCAAGCCACCTTCGACACAGCATTTTACAGCTTCAATGGTGCAACACATTCAGTTTATTGCTGCTTTGTAGGCTTAAGCCTTTTGGGGCTTGATTGATTATTTATGGGGCATATTAGTTAGTCCTAGATAGTCATAGAACAAGGTAGATGTACATGAATACTGTAAGGGTATGTCTCCAATGCCAGTGAGTTGAAGTAGGTTATATGTAGTTTCTTTGGTAGAATTGACAATGGTGATGTCTTGTACAATAATGAGATGTCTGATTATGTTATTGGGGCATCATTGGCTTAGATCCTAGTCAATATCAAATTGTATGCAGTTGATATCATTTCCCAGTGAGTTGAAGTAGGTTATGTGCAGTTTCTTTGGTAGAATTGACAATGGTGATGTCTTGTACAATAATGAGATGTCTGATAATGTTTTTGGGTCATCATTGGCTTAGATCCTAGTCAATATCAAATTATATGCAGTTGATATCATTTCCTGCAGAGTGGCCATGCATTCAAACAATGCACCATTGCATGCAAAGAGATTTTTATGTCAACCTTCTAGTTGTTACAATGATAAGATTTCTCAATGGTGATGGCTTGTACAATGATAAGATCTTTGATAGAATTGACAATGTTGGTGGTGCATCATTGGCTTAGATCCTAGTCACTATCATGTTATATGCAGTTGATATTGCCAATTCCAGGGTGGCCATGCAGTCAAACCATGCACCATTGTATGCAAGGAGATGTCTAGTCAATCTTTGAAAGAAGAAGATCTTAGTTTTTTATACATTGAATGCAGCTGCATCAAAGCTATGCCCTATCCAATATTGATTGTCAGTTCATATTTGCCAAGGGCTTACTTTTTACCATATATTATACCAATAACTCCAAGCTATACAATTGAGAATCTAGGACTTTTGAGGCCATTTTAAGAATCAATAAGCAATTTGGGTCAATTGCCTTGATTTTCATTGAGGACTCACACAAATGGAACCACCAACTGGCCAAATGCAGCTCCAATTTACAATGGATGGGCTGGCATCTTAAATCCTTGTCAATTCTACGAATTTCAAGTGCTGATTTCAGTATATGATGCCTTCTCCTGTTGGTACAAGTCCCAAGGTCGTTGTCAAACCCTAATTTTTGTAGAAATCTAGGATTTACAGTAAAAATCCTCTGTCCACCAAATCTAACTGAGATCTGTTGAGAATGGCTAAGAAATGCTAAGATCTTTTGAGAAATTATTGAAGAAGGTGAGAGAAAGCCAAGATGAGAGAGAAATTTGATTTTCTTCTCGAGAAAACCCTAAAATCTGAAAAATGGGTTTAGAAGGTTGGAGTAGGTATTAGGCAAATTTTAGGATTTTTTTGCGAAGAAATTCAGAGTTCTCTCTCATCTTGGCTTTCTCTCACATTCTCTAGTAATTTCTCAAAAGATCTCAGCTAGATTTGGTGGACAACAGGAGGATTTTTGTTGGAAACCCTAAATTTTTGTAGAAATTGGGGTTTGACAGCCACCTTGGGACCTATGTCAATAGGAGAAGGCATTGTATACTGAAATCGGTACTTGAAATTCGTGGAATTGACAAGGATTTCAGATGTTAGCCCATCCATTGTAAATTGGGGCAGCATTTGGCCAGTTGGTGGTTCCATTTGTGCAAGTCTTGGTTGAAAATCAAGGGGCAATTGGCCCAAATTGCCGCCTAATTCAGATAGGAGAGTGCAGTCATCTTTTTAGCTTTGGCTCCACTGTATCAACTTTCCTTCTCATAGCATGATTCAATGCATCATCGTGTTCGTGTGTTTTTGAGTTTCTCTTCTCTCTCAGTTTTTGCAGTACACATTGTATTTCTCCCTACAAACCCTATCATTTCCGTTGTATCACTAAGAGACAAAGATAACCTTCTCTTTATCTCCCACTCACCCTTCCGTTTCCAGGTTGAGACTTCGGTGCTATGACTTCTCCACCAGTTGATGGATAGACCACTATGTGCTTCTCTTTTGGCATCATCGAACCTCCCATCAATGCTTGTTGACATGGACCTTTGTTCCCTACATTGTCAGAGTATATGCATTTTTCCCCAAGCACTCATTGTCCCACCTCTCCGTTTTAGGCCACAAAGTTTATTTTGCACCGGCTTTCAAATTTTTATGCTCAAGGCAATAAAACATATTTGATGTGCACTAAGTCTTATTGAGCAAAATGAGGATCGTTAGGCGCCATGGCCTCCTCATGACCGTTGCATTATGCTATGGAGGTTGCCTCTACTTCTTTTAGGATTTTAGGAATGCCACCTCAACAACCCGTGGTTTTCTAGTCCACTCCTCGGAGAGACAACGCCTCAGCAGTCTGTCGCTTCTTGGAGAGACAGTGGCTGTTCGACACCCTTCATTCCTTGGAGTCTGCACTCCACTCCATTGAGAGACATAGACTGTTGCCCAACTCAGCATGAGCCTCATCTTTCCCGACCCTCGACTACTCAGGTTTGAGAGGCCACCTCTAGGAGTTCTTTGACATCTTCTGTAACCAGCCTTCCTCCTTGGATAGGATGGTAAATAACTTGATTAAGCACTATTTACAGCAATTAACAAATTCACAAAATTGAAATGCATACTTTACCATATAATCTTGGACATTTGACACCTTGTTGGCCCCAAAACTCGCACCCCTTTCGGTGTTTATTTAACTTAATTGAAGAAGTTGATGTACAGTGGGATTCTCCCAATCCCTTTTAGTATTCCAACTCCCCTTGCTGTCCAAAAATAATCAGCAAGTCTTCAATCTTATTTTGCCCCTTGATTCAGGTAATCAATTGACCTTCACCCGCTTTGATAGAGATGGAAAATGCCCCAAATTCAATGATCTGCTAGTCCCTCCATTTGAATAGGCTAAAAGCAACTTCAGCCTTGTTGAATGTTTGGCACGCTTCTTGAGGCTATTGCTAAACCCTAATTTCTTTTGTAGATTAGGGTTTATAGCAAAGAAACCTAAAATTTCTCAGCTTCTGGTCATCTCAATGCTGTAATCTTCGAAGCAAGGTTGTAGAAAGACTAAGAGATGAGAGAGAATGCTGAGGAGAGAGAAAATTCGGACTTTCTTTGTGAAGAATTGAAGAAAATATGTCATTTACTGCTATTGCCTTGTCTCAACAGCTTGTAGATACAAAGAACTGAAGAAAATCTGTCATTTACTGTTGCTGCCTTGACTCGACAGCCTGCAGATATTGTCATCTGTTGTTGATTGGTCTTCTCCTGTCCCTAGCTGCCTCAAGTCATCCAATGGTTGCAAATCAAACAAGCAATATCTCCTCTCTCTCTTGCAGGCTGAATACACTAAAAATGCCTCTCTCCAATCTCTAAAGACATTTTTCAGTCTTGCATGGGCATTTTTAACAAGTGGCAGCCTTTCCAAATGGTTTTCAGTATTATCCATAATTAAATATTAATTTTCAGTCTTTAAATACTAAAAATTAATCTAATAATTATTTCAGTGTTCTGAAAAATAATTTGACTTGCTAATAATTAAATTGGTTAGGCAACTTCCATTCCCGAGTGTCTCCATGTCATCTTTGACCATCAGATTGGTGTACCATTAAACGCTACTTCTCTAGTGTCATCAACTGACACTTATGGCCAAATGAATGACATAGGCCAACAATTGGCACCAGATACCACCAAGTACCTGTGCGGCATAACTTACAGCAACTTTTGCCTTTGACATCCCATGATTTCCTCGAGTCTCGGGTTCGTAAATTTACTCTAATCCTAGTTACATCTCACACAAGTAACATTTACTTAACCATGTGATTAACCATTAATCCACATGTTAAGTGAGGTTTTAAAAATACATGTCCTCATGACATCCTCAATACCCCAAAAACCTTCTTCAATATGACCGGCGGGACTTCCTTCGTCATCAGATAAATCGGAGTCCGTGATCCATGAGTTTTTAGATTTCCTCTCTTGTGGAGGGGATTCAAAGGGTGATGTACTCTCTTTGTCCTCAAAGGGAGCTTCTACTTCTTTGACTTCAAAGGAGGCTCTTACATCTCCTTCCTCAGAGGGAGCACCTACTCATCATGAAGTTCTTTCCCACCATTTACTGTTGGGGGACGGCTGTCTTCAAGTAGTTATTTCTCCTATTGATATCCAGGATCTCTTGTTCTATTCATCGTGTCTACATTTCCTTACTATTGGCCGGTGGTTACCTTTTCAGTGGAAATCTTGGATCTCCAAGATCCTCTATATCTTTTTCACATCTCTCTTCGCTCCTCTTTTTTCATCCCTTTTTGGGCCTAAGAGGGGGGGTTGAGAAACCAGTTATTCCATTTGCACACTTTAGTTAGGGTTTCGTATTGATAGTCCCAAAAAGGGTTGGTGTCCATATTTTGGTCATTTCATCAGTGGGCGTCCACTTAGTGGTGTGCTATCCTGGATAGATTATGTCTATAAATAGACCATTCCTTTATTCATTCTTAACCTTCTTCAGTCATTCTCCACCACTCTTTCTTCTTTATCAGATACCCTCCCTTCTCTTTCTAGCCCTTCCACTACCCTCACACTCCTTCCAATGCACATTGTGGTTCATGGTTTGTGGATGCCTACTCCATCTTCATCCTTAGTCATTCTTGACAACTAGTTGCTGTAGATAGTCTGAAATTCTTGCAAATGCAAGCCTCATAATGATGCTAGGTGAGAAGGATTGACGCCAAATGATGTGGGCTGCAAAACACTAGATGGAGATGGATGTAGAAGCCATGAACTGTAATGTCCTCTTCACGGGGTGTAAATGGTAGTGGAGACAATGGAGAAAGCAGAGAAGTCGGGTGGTGTCACGACAATAAATAGTGATCTAAGTAAAGCTTTTTTAGGGCTATGAATGGAAATAAAAAATAGAAATGAAGGAGAAAAATATATTGAATGACTTAGTTTCTCAACACCCCCTCCTAGGGCCAAAAAGAAGTGAAAAAGCGGAGCGAGAGAGAAGAAGGTCAATCTTAAAATGCCAAATTTCCACCAATAAGGTGAGCTATAGTAAAAAACAATAGACATGATGAGCTGATAGTACCCAAAACTCAACCTTGAGAGAGAAGCCACAAGCTTTATTACTCCATGCTGGAAGATATATGAAAGCCTAGCCACTAAGCCATGGCTGAAACATCCAAAGCGTTGAACTAGGAAGAACTTCTAGATCTTGGGTATAAATGGAAATCAATGTGTGAGGAATCAGGGGGTGAGATGGCATGGAGATGTCAACCATCCCAAGGTAAAGGGTTGTCAACAAGGTGTGAGAAGAACCATAGGATGAGTAAGAACCCCCTTTGAAGTTGAAGGAATAGATCCCTCTCTAAAAGAAAAAGATAAGTCTTGTGAATCTCTGAAACCAGCCTTTCTCCTCGAATAGGGTGGTAAATAACCTAATTAAGTACTAATTATAGCAAGCATAAATTTCACATAAACTGAAAAATGCGTACTTTATCACTTCAATCTTGGAAATTGGATACTTGGTTGGCCCCAAAGCTGACGTTCCTTGCGGTACTTCTTTATCTAATATTGCAAATGGAAGAAGTACAATTGAGATCCTTTGATCTTCTCCGTTAATCCAAGTGCCTCTTGCTGTCAAAACTAACCAGTAAGCCTTCAAACCAATTTGCCCCTTGGTTTGCTTGGGGATTGGCCTTCACCTTGCTCCTTGAAAGACAAATTGAGCAAATTTGATATTGGTTGGTTGGCCTTTGAATCTCTCTAAAATTTCCTTAATTTCAACTGCTAGAATTCAAGTCCTAGGCCCTCAATTTGGAGTACGCATCTCAAGGCAACTGTCAAACGGTGATTTTTGTTGTAAATTAGGGTTTATAGCAGAGATTGACTGAAATCTCTTTCTCGGATGGCTCAAACTACTCAAAAATGCTGAGATAACTTGAGAGATGGCACAGGGATGAGAGAGAATACTGTAGAGAGAAATTTCAGAGTTCGATTGTGAGAAACATTGAAAAGCCGCTACTGTCGTGCGCAAACAGCCATGGAAGCTATTACCTAAAGCCTAGGACCATCGGAAAGATTGCTATCCTCCTCCTGTATGCTCTCATCTACATCAAAAGGACCTTGGGTTGTTATTACCTACTCTTGGAGGGCTCCAAATTGTTGTCGCACGCTATAGGACTTATCCCTAGTGGTTGCAAATCACATCAATAACCTCTTTTTGTTCTCTAACAGCCTCCTTTTTTTTCACAATGGTTGGAATAGACTTCCATCAGTCCCTAAAAACGTTTTTTCACCTACATGGACACTTGAGAACATTTTCATCTAAGAATTATTCTAGTTCTCAAAATATCAATTTCACCAACCAATAATTAAATTGGCTTCGCCAATTTGTCTTCCAAGTATCCTTGAGTAGTTATTAGCTCTTAGACTAGCACTAATTAATTAATTGATGCCTAGTCTCTAATGTCACCATTGACATTAGTGGCCAATAAATTGGTTAGGCCTAAAATTGACACCGAGTACTGTAACCGGTCTATGACTCACGTAAAGCAGTAGTTTCTTCAATTAATATCTGGTTTTTTCTCACATACACACAAACAAAGACCTCACTCCTCGCTCAACACCAGATTGGCCCTGAAGACCGGTGCCCCTCTTGTTATTTCTTTATCAATAAAATATGGAAAGCTACAAAAATGAAATGTTTCAAAATACATAACTTGTGAATAGTTGGTTTTTATCTTTTTTGAGTAAATCTCCGTTGCATAAGGACAGTACAACATATCCAGAACAACATCCCTTTTAGGAAAACATTTTTTGTGACCATAACTCAATAATTCATGTGCAGAATTGCAGTCTGCAGAACTCTATATTTATTGTTCTTATTGTCCAACATATCCAGAATAACATTCCTTTTAGGAAAGCATTTTTTGTGACCATAACTCAATAATTCATGTGCAGAATTGCGGTCTACAAAACATCCCTTTTAGGAAAGCATTTTCTATGACCATAACTTAATAATTCATGTGCAGAATTGCAGTCTGCAAAACTTTGTATTTACTGTTCATACTATCCAACATATCTAGAACAACATCCCTTTTAGGAAAGCATTTTTTGTGACCATAACTCAATAATTCATGTGTAGAATTGCAGTTGCAGAACTGTGTTCTTACTGTCCAGCATATCCAGAACAACATCCCTTTTACCCTGGCATCATTTCAGCAGTAAAATAGTCCCACAAACAACACTAAATCAGAGCTGAAAAACCTTGTTCTTGTGTGGCATAGTCATCACTTTCTTTAGTTCCTGCATCGGAGAAGCCAACAGTTGCTCTTGACCTAGATAGTGAGGCTCTTGCCTCAACAGAAGTGCAAAGAAAACACAGAATTGTACCTTCGATGAAATCAGCCCGTCATGCAGAGCATTTCCTCTAAGAATAGAGAGAGACTTGACTAGAGGGAGCAAGCTCTACCTCCGTACATGAGTCAGAGACGAAGAAGTACGCTCCACAGCTGATGAACTTGCAGCAATTTGTCCTTAGCTCCTCAAAACTTCACTCTCAGATTTGCCCCTTATGCCTATTACATTTTTTTAAAATGCTCTCTCTCTCTCTCTTTTGGGAATTTGTGCCAGATGGCATACATGTAACAATTTTCCCGTTTAAACCTTCTGGTCTAAAATTTTCCATGATCGGTGCAAATTTTGACCTCGGCACAGGCCAGAGAATTAATCCTTATACAAAAACGAAGATAATGACGCGAAGAGATTCTGGGGTCTAAAAATAGTAACTTTCTAAATTTTAGGGATGGTGACTCCTACATTCCTCAAGTTGTTTTGATCAACTTTTATCATTGCAACCACATCAAAAAGTGTAATGTGGCTCAATTACGGTGACTTTTATTCTGTGAGCATTCTCATATGTGCATCTTTTGTCTTAGCCAGGCTCATTGTCGTGCACCATCTCCAGTGGCTAAGTACACAGTCCCAAACCACTGGCATTTTATTCTTCAGTGCCCATTCAATATGGAACCGGTCCTAAGGCTCAGACAAACCATTAGTCCAATTTGTCCCAATGGCTGCCTCTTCTGGCCATGCAAAGATCTCGGCTAAATCCAAGAGAACTCTGGGGGTAAAAAGCAACAACAACTAAAGAAAAATAAATAAAATACTTACATAAGTAAATAAGGAAAGCAATTGCAAAAAGTATCACCACGTGGTGACATACCTCTCTCTTGAAAGAAGCAAGCGACCTTGATTGCATGCCACACATGCTAACGGATGACACATGACGATAACAAGATTCTCCATGTTATTAGTGCCATCACATGTATCACTTGCTAACAGATGACATGGGGCGATGGTAGGAGTTTCCCCACTACCATTTGTGTCATTGCAAGTTCAAGTCTCACATAGGTGAAGAATCACATCCTATATCCAACTATGATTACTAGGAGCCTTTCTAATATACATGTTTCCGAATGCAACACAGAGCGATAGTACATATCCTCGAACTATTAGTGTCACAACATGTATAATCATTCAACTGAAGTGTAACAAATACAACTTCAAAGCAGTGAGATTTCATTCAATGATACACATGTTAATGCTAAGTGTAAACCATACATTGTGCATTATTCAATGAGATGCAGTATTGAACTGTACAATAGAGAATGTACATTGCTTCAAAAAGCATTTTAAGTCAGTGTAGATTCCAATAGTAAAGCTTTTTGGTAAAGTTGCAATAACGGAGGCGAATCTGCCAATTCAACCTCTTCCATCCATTTGGCATCCATTGGTGAATAGTTCTTGAACTTCACCAAAAATCTTCTTATAACTCTACCTTTCACTTTCCTATCCTTATGTGCCAGGATCTGCTCAGGAACTAGAATCTCATCTAGTTCCTCTACTTCAGGTTGTTTCTCTTGAACCATATCTTCTAGCACTTCTCCAATAAAAGACCTCAATAGGCTCACATGGAATACATTATGAATTTTCCAATTCTCTGGCAATTTCTTTCAGCCTATATGCCACGTCATTAATCTTCTCTAAGACTTGAAAAGGGCCATAGTAACGTATACTCAGCTTTGAAAACAAACGTTCCTTTGCCCTTCTGTTTTCTCAAACGTGTCTTTTCAAAACGCAATAAGACCCAATCATCCTTTTTGAACAAGAGTTCCCGACGATGACTATAAGCAGCTCTTTTCTGTTTAGCTTGTGACCTTTCTAAGGCATACTTGACCTTTTTATATGCTTCTTCCCAATCTTTTACATAACGATCTGCTTCAAAATGGCTATCTTTTGTCTGCAAAATGGGAGGCAGTTTCTTTCCACCTTCCACAATCTCAAAAGGTGCTTTGCCATTAGATGAGTGCATTGTATTATTATATGCATACTCAACCAATGGCAAGTAGTGTTTCCAAGAAGTCTTATGATCCAAAACATAACACTTAAGTAGATCTAGAACAGTCGAATTTGCTTCTTCAAACTATCCATCAATTTGCGGATGGAAAGAAGATGAAAATTTCAGCGAAGTGCCCATGTTTTCAAACAATGCTTTCCAAAACAAGCTAGTCATTCTTGGGTCTCTATCACTGACAATTGACCGTGGCATTGCATGGTACTTGAAGATATTTTGCATAAATATCTTTAACATGTGTTCTGACTTAACCTTTTTCCTTGCAAGAATGAAATGTGCCTATTTGATGAATCTGCAAATGATAGTCCAGATTCCATCATTCCTTGAAGAAGTTCTTGGAAGATCAAAAATGAAATCCATGGCAATACTTTCCCATGGCCTTTCTGGAATAGGTAGTGGTTGCAATAACCTTGGTGCCTTCTGTCCATCAAATTTGACCTTTTGGCATACAAGGCAAGATTTGACATATGCATCAACATTAGATCTCAAGGTTAGCCAATAGAAGAAAGTCTCTACCGCTTTGACTGTAGCATCTATACCATGATGTCCTACATACAGTGGAGCATGACTTTCTAATAAAACTTTTGGCCTTAGCTGTTTTGTAGCGCAGTCTTCCATGCATCGTGATAAAGCCTTCTTTGAACACATAATGATCATGATATTAGCCATTGATCAACTGTTTGTAGATTTAAGAGAAATCTTCGTCATCAGCATATTGCTCTTTCATATCATCCAATTCATGGTGATAAGAAATTGAAACAGCTGACACCTATGGTTTGCGAGATAAAGCATCTGCAACTACATTTTTCTTGCCTTCCACATGCACTATCTAAAAATGAAACATAGATAGGAAATTTGCCCAACGCATGTGTTTCTTTGACAATTTAGCCTGTGTGAAAAAGTATCTAAGTGTTTGATGATCTGTTTTGCACTACAAAATCAGCACCAAGCAAATAGTGCTTCCAACTAGAAAGTGCATGGATCACAGCCAATAACTTTTTCTCATAAATTTGGTAAGTCCTTTCAATGACAGAAAGTACTCTACTCTCGTATGCCACAACTTGGCCATTCTACATTAATATAGCACCAATGATGTTTCCACATGCATCACACAGCACTACAAATGGCTTAGACAGATCTGGAAAAATAAGTACTGGATCTGTAGTCATTTTTCTCTTCAAACATCTAAATGCTGATTTCTCTTTGTTAGTCCATTGCCATTTGACATCCTTCTTTTCAAGCGCATGTAAAGGAGAAGCTATCTCTGCAAAGTGTCTTACAAATCTTCTATGGTAAGAGCATAGACCAACTGCGGACATCATGAACGGTTTTCAAGTCTGGCCAAGAGGCAATTGCTTCTATCTTTGCAAAATCCATCTTCACACCATCTTTAGAAACTATGTGTCCAAGGAAGTGAATCTCTTCCAAAAAGAATTCACTCTTCTTGCCATTAATGAGCAATCTGTTATGCTGAAGCTCATTAAAGACTATAACTAAGTGTTTTCTATGCTCCTCTTCATTCTTTGAAAAGATAATCATATCATCAAAGAATGTGCCAACGAAACTTCGATAAGGGCGGAAAATTCTATCAATTATCCTCTTAAATCTAGCAAGAATATTGGTCAATCCAAACGGCATGACTAAAAATTCATAGAGACCAAATGTCAGTCTAAAAGTAGTCTTATGAATATCCTTTGGCCTGATTCTGATCTGATGGTACCCACTTTTCAAATCTATCCTACTAAACATTCTTGCTCCCTGTAATCGATCAAGAATGTCATCTATCCCCTATCTTGCTCCATGGACACAGACTCCAACACAGGCATCGAGCAAATTGTGTATGGTATCTCTCTCCACTCCCTCCTCTACTTAAGTTCGAGAGGCCACCTCTAGAAGCTATATAGCTTCTGTTCCATTGGAGCCCCACATACCTTCTTCGACACCACCGGCAACACTTTCTTTGTGATCAAACTCTTTGAAGGCTATATGATCCATGACATTCTTGATTCCCTATCTTACATTGAGGGGGAATGTCATAAGGATGTAAAATTTTGAGATGCTCTAATCTTATCGATAACATTTGTTTAAGATATTAATTAAATATGCAAGGTCATTTAGCATATGTGATGCATATGGCAGTATCTTGAGAATGCAGTAGGTATCAAAGTCAAAAGTTGTAATAAGTTATGCTTGACAAGTACTCGATGGTACCTGTCACTAGGTGGTGATACTTTTTGCAATTGCTTTCCTTATTTACTTATATAAATATTTTATTTTTATTTTCTTTAGTTCCTATTGCTTTTTACCCCCAAAGTTCTCTTGGATTAAGTCGAGATCTTTGCATGGCCAAAAGAGGTAGCCATTGGGAAAAATTGGACTAATGGTTTATCTGAGCCTTAGGACCGGTTTCATATTGAATGGGCAATGAAGAATAAAATGCCAATGGTTTGGAATTGTGTGCTTAGCCACTGGAGATGGTGCAAGATAATGAGCCTAGCTAAGACAGAAGATGCACATGTGAGAATGCTCATGGAATAAAAGTCACCGTAACTGAGTCACGTTACACTTTTTGATATGGTTGCAATGATAAAAGTTGCTCAGAATAACTTGAGGAATGCGGGGGTCACCATCCCTAAAATTTAGGTAGTTACTATTTTTAGAACCCATAATCTATTTGCATCATTATCATTATCTTCTTTGCTCTTTGAGCACCTATGGGTTTGATACTATGTCAAAATATGGCTGGTGTGAAAGCAAACTAGAGAGAGAGTAGGGTTTGTGGGGAGAAACACACAGTGTGTACGGCAAACATTGAGAGAGAAGAGAAATTCAAAAAACACAGAAGAAGAAGAAGAGAAATGATAAATCAATGAATCATGCTAAGTGAATCAAGTTGCTATGGCAGAGTCCAATCTTTGAAGATAGCAACACTGTCCTATCTAGATCAAGCGGTAGCACTTGAAGGGAATCTGCATTGCAGAGGGAGAAAAATGCAGTCCTTCGGTAGTAGGGTATAGAAGGTAGTTGTCATGAGGACACGTATTTTTGAAACCTCACTTAACATGTGGATTAATTTTTAATCACATGATTAAGTAAATGTTGCACATGTGAGGTGCAACTAGGGTTAGAGTTGTTGGAAGCGATAGGGATGCAGATCGAACAGGAGTGAACAAGTAAGTGTGACGGCTTGAGAGAGTGTGAGCAGAGTGAAAGTACAAGACGATAATAGTGTACCAACAATGTGTTGGTACACAAAGAATAAAATGTATTTATACTTAGGGCACATAAAGGGTGCGTTCACATGTACAATGTGCGTGTACTATACATGGAGGTTACCGGGTCTTTATATTCCAACAACCTCCCATTTAAAGGTCCGATATGAACCTCTAGTTAACCAACTCCCACTAGTCGAATGCAATGCTCGTGCTGAGCTTTACTTAGACTTTTAGTGAGAACATCTACAGGGTTATCTTGTGTTTTAATCTTGGTCAATGTGATTTGACCATCTTCCAGAATCTACTGATGAAGTGATATCGCACATCTATATGCTATGTGCGTGAATGATACATAGCATTCTTAGCCAGATACACAGCACTCTGGCTATCACATCCCAAAATTGTAGTACCCATAGACATGCCGAGATCATCTGCAAGTTTGCTCAACCATATAGCTTCCTTAGAAGCTTTAGTAGCTGATATGTATTCAGCTTCAGTGATACTTAGTGCAACAATACTCTGCAACCTGGAACACCAAGAAACAGCCCCACCAGCAACTGTAAAGACATACCCGCTGGTGGACCTACGTGTGTCCAAGTCACCTGCCATGTCTGCATTACAATAACCCTGCAAACTAAGTGCACCTTGCCCATTGCAAATACTTTTTCTTTGTGTACCCTTAAGGTATCGAAGAATACACTTGATAGCCTCCTAATGTGCTTTGCCAGGATTTGACACAAACCTGCTAACAACTCCCACTGCATGAGCAATGTCTGGACGAGTAGCAACCTTAGCATACATAAGAGAGCCACAAGCTGATGCATAAGAAACTCCCTTCATAGCATTTGCTTCCACGTCATCTTTCGGGCTGTTGGCTTTGCTAAGCTTGAGATAAGGAGGTAAGGGTACCCCAAAAGGCTTAGCTTCAGCCATGTTAAATCTGTCCAGTACCTTTCCACTGTACTTTTCTTGAGATAAAAACAGCAATTTCTGCATTCTGTCTCTACAAATCCTCATGTCCAAAATATGCTCTGCATTCCCCAAATCTTTCATGGAGAAAGCTGATTTCAGCTGATTTTTGAGAGCATCCAAGCTAGTCTTTCTTTTCCCAGCTAGTAACATATCATCCACATACAAAACAAGTATGATGGGGCTGCCATCTGTATCCTTTTTTATGTATAGGCAATGATCTCCATGGTTGCGTGTAGACTCATGAGATAGCATAAAAGTGTCAAACTTTTTGTACCACTACCGTGGTGCTTGTTTCAGCCCTTACAGGCTGCGTTTTAGCTTACACACTATTTGCTCTTTTCGAGGAACTACAAAGCCCTCGAGTTGTTTCATGTAGATTTCCTCATCAATGTCACCATGCAAGAAAGCTGTTTTTACATCCATTTGATACAGCTCTAAATCCAAAACAGCAGTAAGAGCAAAAAGCACACGCAAAGTGGTCATCTTCACAACAGGTGAGAAGACATCTTGGAAATCAATCCCTTCCTTTTGTGCATAATCTTTGGTAACTAGCCTTGCCTTGTACTTGGGTTTCCCATCCACTGTCTTGACTTTGTACACCCATTTGTTTGGAAGTGGCTTCCTTCCCTTTGGCAATATCACAAGATCCCAAGTATCATTTGCATATAAAGATTTAATCTCTTCCTGCATAGCTAGCTCCCACTTACTGCTGAACTCACATGACTTGGCCTCTTTGTATGTAAGAGGTTCACCCTCATCTGTAAGTATCACATAATGCAAGGAGGGGTCAAACCTATATGGTTGCCTTCTTATGCGTGTAGACCTGCGTATCCAATGATCAACATTTTCAGGAATTGGATCTACATTTGGAGGTATATTATTTTCAGCATCCATTTGCTGCTGTAAATCATTTTCAGCATGTTGTACAGCACCTTCATTTTCATTTCCAGCACCTGCATTTTCATAATCAGCAAGCCTATCTTGCTGTCCATGACCTCCTTGTGCTTCTATTTGCTGTCCATCATCATCTGGCTCAAAAATAACCGGGTGATCATCAGTTTCAGCCTGTGGTACAGCACCTTGAGGCTCATTTTCTGAAGTAATGGGTGGCTGCAAACTCTGAAATTTCATGTTTTTCATATCTTCATTAGAGACTAAAGAGCCTTTCAACAATTTTGCCTCATTAAACACAACATTACAACTGTGAATAATTTTCTTCAACTGAGGTAACCAGACTTTGTAGCCAATTTCACCCTCATCATCACCATAGCCCATGAAGATGCCTTTGGTAGATTTTGAGTCAAGTTTATTCCTTAGCTCATCCCTAACATGCACAAAAGCATCATAGCCAAATATGCGTAAATGGTCATATGAGGCCGATTTGCCAGACTAAGCCTTCTCAGGGATGCCATTATTTAAGGACCGATTTAGAGAGTGGTTGCAAATGTGAACGGCGGTTTTGAGTGTCTCTCCCCAAAATGCATGAGGGAGATTAGTAGTGGACAGCATGCACCGCACTCTTTCACATAAAGTCCTGTTATATCTTTCAGCCGCCCCATTTGAAGGACTATAAGGGGCTGTAAGCTCTCTCTTAATACCATGCAAGTCACAAAAGGACTTGAATTCAATCGATGTGAACTCACCCCCATTATTAGTTCTCAAGCATTTTAGCTTTCTACCTATCTTAGTGGTCACAAATGCATGAAAAGTTTTAAAAACAGCAAACACTTCATTTTTCTTATTCAGCAAATACACCCATATCTTCTTGGAATAGTCATCAATAAAGGAGACAAAATATGCAGCACACCCAACAATTTCACGAGCATACTACATACATCAGAATGCACTAAGTCCAAGACATTGGACTTAAGTGAGACACCAAAGTAAAAAGAATTTTTTATTTGCTTTCCAAACTGACATTCATTACAAAAATCAAGTTTAGAGCCTTTTCCATCAACCCTCTTCAGAGAGGTAAGGACATCAAGTCCTTTTTGGCTCATATGGCCTAATCTCTTATGCCATAACTCCAAGTGGCTACAAATTTCAGCAACTGCAAGAAACTTGCCATTCAAGGCTTTACAGTGCAAACAATACAAAGTACCCTTCTTGGTTTCTTTTGCAATCAGCATGGAACCCTTTTTTACTTTCCACAAACCACCACCAAATAGTGTGGTGTAGCCATGCAAGTCAAGTTGACCAACAGATAGTAAACTCTTTTTAATGCCAGGCACATATCTGACATCTTTCAACACAAGCTCTTGACCATTGTCTAAAGACAAGTGTACTGTGCCAATCCCATCAATGCTACAAGCATGGTTATTTCCAAGATACACTTTTCCATAACTGCCTGCATTGAACATAGCAAAACACTCCAAGCAAGGAGTTACATGGAAAGAGGCACCAAAGTCTACAATCCAAGTCTGAGTGACACCATCATCAACTAACAAGAGTGCATCAATCACATCAGCCTTGGTAATCTGCATATCTTGCATGTGACATACAAGGGCATCATCATCAATTGTACATAATACATCAGTCTTTGTATCTGAAAGCTCTTCTATGACCACGTTAGAGGCCACATTGGCCTTCTCTTTGCCTTTGGTTGTCTCCGATGCATCTGTCTTTTCTTCCTTCTTCTTTTTATCTCCTGCATTTTTCTTTCTCTCTTGTTCCTTCTTGTAATACCTGCAATCAGGTTTCTTGTGGCCCTTCTGACCACAATGATAGCAAGTAATGTCACTCTTATCCTTTCCTTTGCTCTTGCTCCTATTTCTGTGTCCTGCATTTGCATTTTTCTTTTCAGCCCTGCCTCTTATATTAGAAGCTGAGTTGCTGTCTTCTCCACTAGACATACGTCTAATTTCTTCATTCAAGATAGAATCCCTCACCCCATCATATGAGAGATCGCCCTCACCCCATTGCTAAGTGAAACCACCAAGGTTTCCCAAGAGTCAGGCAATGTCATGATAAAAAAGATCGCCCTCAACTTATCATCAAAGTCCAAGTTTGCATCTTTGAGCTCATTTAGAATCCCTGTAAATGCACTCAAGTGCTCTGCTGCAAGCATTGACTCATCCAGTCGCATATTCACCAACTTACGTATTAAATGCACCTGATTAACAGGTATGGTGATCTCATAAGTAGTTTTCAGCTTCTTCTATATTGCATAAGTTGTGTCTAAACCCTTAATGTCTGTTAGAATGTCATCAGTGACACCCATCTTTATGTAAGCCACAACCTTTTTATTCACTCTGGCCCAATTTGCATCAGACATTACTATGGGTTTATCTTCTTGCAAAGCATCCTTACAATCCTTCAAGAACAAAATGCCTTGCATACGGTCTTTCCAAAGGTCAAATCCATGACCATCAAACCGTTTAATCTCCATCAAACTCTTGATGTTTGAAGTGGAAGAAGTTGCAACCATTTTATCACGAACACAAGAGTAAATGCACTAATCTGCGGAAGCACAAGCTAAACCAGCAAAATACCCTGCTGTTTTTCCTCAACCAGAAATAAATCTCTGTTGTTTGTACATTAACCAGCCACTGCACGGGCAAAAGATGCAGAAATTTACCAAATTCTGTGCAAATCCCTAAAATTTCAAGTCCAAAATTACATGAATGTCAGTCAATCTGACCCAACTGAGTAAAGCTTTGCCACGTCATGTCACGTCCATTGACCCCCGTCACGTCACGTCACCCTCAGACGTCACCCGCTTGTCTAGTCGCAAACCGCCCGCAGAGGTCGCCTGCCTGTCGCTTGATTCCCAGTTGCACACCGCCCGGAGAAGTCGCCTGACTGTCACACAGTCACCGCCCGTTTGTAGTTTGACGCCCCCGTCTGCAGTTCGCTCAGCTGTCACGCCTTTTGCCTGCCGTCAGCTACACGCCTGTCTGATCACTTCAAGCAATATTTTGCTCATCTTTTGCACGATTGCTCGGCTGCTGGTCTTCTTCACGGCAAGTATGCACAAAAGTCGGCTCTGATACCAATTGTTGAAAGCAACAGGGATGCAGCTCGAGCAGGAGTGAACAAGTGAGTGTGACGGCTTGAGAGAGTGTGAGTAGAGTGAAAGTACGAGACGATAAGAGTGTACCAACAATGTGTTGGTACACAAAGAATAGAATGTATTTATACTTAGGGCACGTAAAGGGTGCGGTGCGTTCACATGTACAATGTGCGTACACTATACACGGAGGTTACCGGGCCTTTATATTCCAACAAGAGTAAATTTACGAGCTTGGGACCCAAGGAAATCACGGAATGTCAAAGGCAAAAGTTGCTATAAGTTATGCCGCACAGGTACTTGGTGGTATCTAGTGCCAATTGTTGACTTAGGTCATCCATTTGGCCATAAGTGTCAATTGGTGACACTAGAGAAGTGGCGTTTAATGGTACCTAACGTCAATCTGATGGTCAAAGATGACGCAGAGACACTCGGGAATGGAAGTTGCCTAGCCAATTTAATTATTGGCGAGTCGGATTATTTTTCAGGGCATCGAAATAATTATTATATTAATTGTCAGTACTTAAAGATTGAAAATTAATATTTAATTATGAAAAATGCTGGAAAAACCATTTGGGAAGGCTGTCACTTGTCAAAAATACCCATGCAAGACTAAAAAACCTCTACATCCAATTGTAGAAGGGATGATTCAAAAATTAATATTAAGGCAACAGCTCGACAAACAACTGGCTATTACTATAGACAACCTGAAATTGGTGCAAATGCAAGCTTGATGATGATGTTAGGTGAGAAGGGATGACACTAGATGATGTGGGCTGTAGAATGCCACACGTGGAGATGGATGTAGAAGCCACGAATTGTAATATCCTCTTCGTGGGATGTGAACAGTAATGAAGAGGATGGAGAAAGAAGAGAAGAATGTAGAAGAGAGTGATAGAGTGTCTGAAGAAATAAATGTGTGGGATGAAGAATGAGGAAAATCAGTGTCGTATTTATAGGCATAGATTGTCTCGAGTGGCGCCCACTGAAGCCTCTCGGGTGGCACTCCGACACTAAATAATGATCCAAATAAAGCCTTTTTGGGGCTTTAAACGGAAACCAAAAATAGAAATGAAGAAGAATAAATGTATCAAATGACTTGGTTTCTCAACACTATCAAGTCATCCTCTTCCATTGGTGAAGTTTCGAACTTCACCAAATACCTTATTGAAACTCTCTCTTTTTTTTTTCTTTTTTTTTTTCGTAAAAGGTAATTGTATTAATTACGAAAAAAGTACAAGATTACTTGATTACAAGATACATGACGACAATGTAAGTCATCATGTGAAGAGGTTCTAAGTACTACAAGTTACAACGTCATGGCAAAGATGCAGAGGAAATTGCCATATGCCAGGGACGTAAGTCCTCCCTAGAGAGCAAATCAGAATGCCGGAGAAGATCCAACTGCCAATACAAGAGGCCCTTAAGCCTCGCAATATGCCGCTGAACATTATAGGCGGAGTCAAAAAGAAAAGCATTCCGAATGGTCCAATTATGCCAGCAGCCCCAATATCGAAGAAAATGATACACGAGCTTCATATGTGGCTGTGCAGGAGCGGGGTATTTGGGCTGTCCGAAAACCCAATCAAAGGGGCGCAAGGTGAAACCAACCACTCCTTGCCAAACAGCCGACAAAAATAACCAGACTTTCTTTGCGATGGGGCAAGAAATAAATCGGTGGCGGGCGGATTCCACAGCAGTGGTGCAAAAGAAACAGTGGCCATTGGAGATTCGTCGCTTGGAAAGAGCCGAAGCAAGCGGAAGACCACCAATCATCACTCTCCAAAGAAAGACTTTACATTTGAAGGGGGTCTTGTTCAACCAGCCCGCCATCACAGTTTCCCTCCACCATGACCGGGATTTACGTAATCCCCATAAAGCATTCGCTTTGGTAACGAGCCATTGATGATCTTTAATCAGAATATGATACACTTGGTTAGCAGAAGCTTTGCTTAAAGTCAGCCGGCCTTGTAGGTCCCAATCCTGCCAGGGATGATCCGAAGCAAGGGCAGGAAAGGGTTGTCTGCTCTGGAGCACCCTCAAAAGTTGTTCCCATAAAGGCCTATATCCACGAGGGATCCTGAAAAGCCTCCTAGCTGTACGAAAAGATATAAGCACATTGCGACTGGCAAGGGTGGCATCCGCAACTGAAGACAAGCCCAAACGGGCCATCCGGTTGAATTGGGGTCTAAGGTCATGTTTACCTTCCCATGCAAGTAAACGCGAGACTGCCAGCAACTCCAATTGAAAAGAGTCAGTAGCTAAGCGATCCTCGGCTGGATGCCACTGAGCCTTCTGGAGGACCTGTTTCCAGCGACGAAGAAGAACTAGAGAACCGCGAATCAGCATTAAGAACATGCCACCAAGAACTCCGGATTTGGGTATTGCCATGTAGAAGCCCATGGCCCTCAAGGAAATAACGGGCTATATCGACCCATGGATGATGATCCGAGCACATGGCGCGGAAAAGCGACCAACGGAGTGCCTGCATGTGAGTTTGGGCATCTAAAATAGCTCCGCCACCCATGCGTTTGGGGGTGCACGCATGCGACCAAGAGATCCAGGAAATACCTGCATGCAATGAGTCTTTCTTCCATAGCATGAAACGAATAGATTGTGTAAGAGCAGTCAGAGTCGTAGTAGTCCAGGGCAACAATGGCAAGAAATATGTGAGCATTGGCAACATAATTGTCTGGGCCACTTTGAGGCAAACATGGAAAGGCCAGGCTTGAGATTTCCAATACATAAACTTAGCCACCATTTTCTGAGAAATCCACTGCAGAAGCTGCTTTGGGGGAACATCAACACCCAAAGGGTACCCAAGGTGCCTGACAATGGAGCCACGAGGAACAACCAGACCCTGCCAGTCCAAGGACTGCAAATCCGACTCCGTGCAGCTGAGAATGGCTGATTTGAGCGCATTGATACGAAGGCCGGACGCCTGACCAAAGAGGCCCCAAACATCCAATGCTCTTCGGAGGTTATCCTTGTCCACACGCAAAATCATAAAAGTATCATCCGCCAGGGATTGGCTAATGAAGTGCTGTCCTGTAGGAAGCGACAGTCCTGCCAACTGAGAAGAGGCTGCCATATGAGATAACATCGAAAGAACTGGATGTGTTGCAAGGGCAAAAAATAGAGGGCTCAAAGGGCACCCTTGTCTGACAGAGCGGGCAAGGACAAATGGCTCAGTAACACCTCCGTTCAGCATGACCCGCGAAGACGCTACAGCGCTAATGGTGTATATTAGACGAGACATCCGAGGACCAAAGCCCATAGCAGACATAAGTTCAGCAACGAAAGACCAGTCCAGATAGTCAAAAGCCTTTTCCAGGTCCAGTTGAATCAGTACGACCTCCTGATTGGAATGCCTGGCATAATCAATTGCCAGTTGAGCATTCAATACATTGTGTAGAATATTTCGGCCCTTAATGAAACCATACTGTAGAGGGTGCACAATGGCCGGGAGATGCTTATGGAGCCGATTCGCCATTACTTTGAAAAAGATTTTGTACATTGAACCCATCAAAGAAATTGGGCGCCACTGTGTCAACTTAGATGGCGAAGGAGCTTTTGGAAGCAGTTTAATAAGGCCTTCTTTCCATGAGGAAGGCATGATCCCCGTTTCCCACACTTGCTGAAACAAAGCCTGCAAGGGTTTCGCCAGTTGGGTAGCAAAAGCTTCAAAGAACTCATTAGTGAGACCATCCCAACCCGGGCTTTTATCCTTGGGCAAGTGTAACAAGACGTCCATAACCTCTGCCTCACAAATATCGGACTCCATGGTAGCTTGCATGTCCTGCGGAAGCTGATTGCGGACCAGGTCATAAAAACCCGAACGGGCCTGAGTAATTTGGGCCGAAGGTGGAGAAGTGGAACCGAGAAGGTCATGGAAATAATTCCTGCACATATGCACAATAGTCTGCGGATCCAGGATAAGGTGGCCTTCTGCATCCTCGAGTCTGGTCATATTTTCTCGAGCAGAAGAGGCATGGAGAGCGCGAAAGAACTTATGGGTCTGACATGCACTATCTTGCAAAGTCTCCGTCAGATGTTGCAGTTTGGCCTGCTGATATGATTTCAACTGGGATTCTTTAATAAGATTAGCCACCCGCATGGCCAGTGCGAGCAGAAATGCATCATCCGGAGTGTCCACCAGCAGAGAACGAACCAAAGCCAGCAGATCCTCTGCTGCCTTGCGACGCTGCCGACAAAGAGAGGCATGATAAATCCCATACTGCCGAGCGACCTGCTGCACATTAGAGAGCAATCTTTCAAATGACGCAGTGCCCTGAGAAGAGAAGTCCAAGACGAATCTGTCAATCAATTGCTGGATATAGCCCTGAAAGATTGCATGCTTCAGGTAAGACGAGTTGAAACGCAAAGGGAGGCGGTCCAGAAATCGCTTGAAAGGTGCAATGGGTTGTGCAAGCAACTCAAGCTGCAGAGGGAAATGGTCCGACAAGGCATATTGCTGCAACACTTTGATGTCGAGCATCTCGGGAAGAAAATCATCATTCTGCATGATATATATACGATCCAGTCGCGACCATGTTGTTGCATACTGGGCAGAATGGAAAGTAAACCCTGTAGAAGACGGGTGTAGCCAGGACCAGAGATCTTGCTTAAGAACAGCAAGAGCCAACTCATGCCACATACGACTTTCCGGCGCGTCCATTACCGAATGCTCCGATGTGGACTGGGAAGAATCAACACACATATTGAAATCCCCCATGAAGAAGCCCCGTCTGCCAAGTGACAAGGAGGTCTGCAAAGTCTGCCAAAGCTCCCGACGAGATAACGAATCATTCGGAGCATAGAGGCCAAGTAACCATAAGATTTCCCCTTCGAATAAAATTTCAATCACCAAAAAGCGGCCATGAACATCATTTTTAATAAGAACAGGCTGATATTTGTCATGTACAATCATGAGCACTCCCGAATAATGCATGGCCTGTGTCCCTGCATAGAACAGTCGAAAGCCATTGCAATCCACCACTTTTCCGGCTTCACCGTGACTCTTGTGCTCAACAGCGCACAGGACATCCCACTGATTCTTATGCAATACAGTCCACATGGCATGTTTCTTGTGGCGAGAACAAATTCCTCGCACATTCCACGTGGCTATTTTCATGTGTAGTTAAAACAAAATCAGGTACGAGGCAGAGCTTGCCTCGATTTGACTTTGTCGGCAAGAATGTCCAGGACTCCCTCGTCCAAGAAATCCGCCAACACGGCAAAAGAGTTCCGAGGACCAGATTTGGAAGTAGACGGCATATCTGCTGGCTTGGGGTTGGAACGGGGATAACGACGGCCCCACGGGGTAATGACGTTACCTCTGGTATCAAATGCCAGCTTAGCAGAGGGACCCTTTGGACGATCCGAATACATTTTTCTGGCGGGTTGATGACGGGGGGCAGAGGAAACCATAGCAGGAGCAGAGCGCTCGGAAGACAACATTTCCTTCCTGCGCATATATGTACGCATGGAATCTTGTGAGGTAGTAGGCACAGTATTTTCCATGCCAGCAACAACCCTGTTGCCTTTTTTTGCATGCACTTCAACCCAATCAGTGGCACGGGAATCCAGACCCAAAACCTGTTGTTTACCTTTGGCCAGAACTTGGGGCTGGTGGACAGCATCCAGCGACGGGGCATCACACACCATATCTTCCATGGGCGGCGCAGCATGGCCAACATCGGAGGTATGTTGCTGTTCCGGGCATTCGGCCATAAAATGCCCCAACTGTCCACAGGAAAAGCAATGCCCTGCAAAATTGCCCCATTTCAAACGAAAGTGTAACGGATGCATGCCAGGGCAGTTGAGGCGTAACCAAGCAGGCTTTTTTCTTGCAGTGTCCCATAGCATACACAAGCGGTTGCGATTCACCGCCCGAAGACTGGGAGGGACCAGAACAGTGCCCACCGCGGCCATAGCATCCTTCAACAGTGGCCAATAAACAGCCGGACAATTTTCCACTTCTACCCACACAGGGCATTCCCGTTGCAACAGACGCTGAAAATCTGCCATTGGGCACCATGGAACCACATGAACCAACCGGCGTTCAAAAAACAAAGGCAGTTTAGACAGGAGAGCAGCAGGGTGCGTCTCTGATTTCAACAGAACCTCAAAAAAACCTCGGGAGCCAACAAAAATCTCTTCAACACATTCCCCTTGTAGCAGACTGTGCAGCCACTGGCGAATATGGGAAAGCAGCGGGATTCGACCAGTGAAGAAGAGTATCACAGCGCGATTATAAAATACCGAAAAGGAGCGTAGGACAGTTTTTGGGTCCACGATGGCGTCCAGAACATCGTCAGGTGCTGAGTCAGAAAAGGCTTCCTGATTATGTTGAACATAATCGCCAAGCAACGTGTTGGCAAATTCCAGCAAATGCTCCCAGTCAACATCCTGAGAGTCCACAGGATCCGAAGCAACCTGAGCATAGGAACGATCCTGAGGAACACCTATCTCTTCCGAAGTATGCTTGGTACGTTTACCCGCAGGTTGGATGTCGGGACCATGGGGCATCTCTTCGTTGCACGGAACCATGTCCTCAGATTCCTCGGCATCAGAATCCGGGCCAAGTGCTGCCACTGTTTGGTCTATGAAATCCAGATCCAAACCAACCATCGTGTGACGATTTGATCTCGAAGGAGGACTGACCCTGTCTCTCTCCCGCTCTCTCTCTCGCCCGCTGGTCTGTACAGAGGCGCTGTCCCGGGGTGCACTCTGCAAAGACAGCTAATGAAAGCTGAGCTGTACCTGTCACCGTGCAGGGGCAGAAGGGCGAAGCAAAGGGCTGGCGGTCGCAACGGCAGGACGGGATAGGTTGGGGTGCCGAGCAGGGATCCGTCAGGTCAAAGGACAAGGCAGCAAGGGCGGCCGTGGACAGGGCGTCTGAAGCAAGGCGTCAGGGGCGGGCGTGGACAGGGCGCCAGGCGCAGGACGTGCTGACGGCGGCAGGCGCAGGGCGTCAGGAACAGGGCGCGATGGGTTCCGCTGGCGGCGCAAGGAGAAGGCACGAAGAAGGTCGACGACAGAGAAGGCACGAAGAAGGTCGACGACAGACGGATCAGCAGGCGTCGACGAAGCTGTGAAGGCGCGAGTGACAGGCGAGCAGCGACGGAACGTCAGGCAGCGACTGTGCGGACGCGAGCGAGCGAGGAAGACAGGCGGGTCTTCAGTCTGCGACAGCGCAGATCAAGGCGACGACAGGGCGCGCAGAACCAGGCGATGGCAGGACGGCACGAAGCAGGGGCACCATCGCGCTCCCTCTCTCTCTTCGTAAAATCTAGTTTCTCTCCTCGCTCTCTCTCTCTCATTGAAACTCTCTCTCTCTCTCTCTCTCTCTCTTTTCGTAATGGATGTTATATTTATAAAGCACTAAACGACAAAAAAGTTACAAAAGTCATGGCAAAGACGCAAAGGAGATTGCCATATGCCAAGAAAGTAAGTCCTCCCAAGGGAGTAAGTCAGAGTGCCGAATAAGATCTACCTGCCAATGCAAGAGACCTTTAAGCCTAGCAATGTCCCTGAACATTAGAGGCTGAATCAAAAAGAAAAGTATTCCGAATGGTCCAATTGTGCCAACAGCCCCAGTATCTGAGAAAGTGAAACAAGATCTTCATATGCGACTGTGCCAATGTGGGGTATTTGGGCCACACAAAAACCCAATCAAAAGGGTTTAGCGAGAAACCAACCACTGCTCGCCAAACCACTGACAAGAGTGACAAGATTTTCTTAGCGAGAGGGCAAGAAATAAATCGATGACGGGCCGATTCCACACTGGTGGTGCAAAAGAAACAATTGCCGTTGGAGATTCGATGCTTGGAAAGGGCTGAAGCAAGAGGAAGACCACCAATCATCACCCTCCAAAGAAAGACCTTATATTTGAAAGGTGTCTTGTTCAACCAGCCCTCCATCACAGTTACCTTCCACCATGACTGAGATTTATGCAATCCCCATATAGTATTAGCTTTAGTAACCAGCCATTGGATGATACACTTGGTTAGCTGAGGCATTTTCCAAATTCAGCCGGCCTGCAAGGTTCCAGTCCTGCCAGGGATGATCCGAAGCAAGGGCAAGAAAGGGTTGTCTGCTGTGGAGCACCATCAAAAGTTGTCCCCATAAATTACGGTATCCACAAGGGATCCTGAAAAGCCTCCTGGCTATACGAAACGATATCAACACATTGCAACTGGCAAGGGTGGCATCTGCTATACTGAAGTCAAGCCCAAACATGCCATGCGGTTAAATTTCGGTCTGAGCTCATGTTTGCCTTCCCAAGAAAGTAATCGCGAGACTGCCAACATTTCCAGTTGAAAAGAGTTAGTAGCTAAGTGGTCCTCCGTTGGATGCCATCGAGCCTTCTGGAGAACCAATTTCCAGAAACATACCAAATGAGCAAGCAAGAAGGATGAAGGACCAGAAAACCTAGAGTTTGCATTAAGAAACCAGGAGCTCCGAATTTGGGTATTACCATGCACAAGCCTGTGATCCTCAAGAAAATAACGGGCTATAAAGACCCACGGGTGATGATCCAAGCACATGGCACGAAAAAGAGACCAACAGAGTGCCAGCATATGAGTTTCGGCATCCAAAATAGCCCCACCACCCATGCGTTTGGGGGTACATGCATGCGACCAAGAAATCCATGAAATGCCTGCATGCAAGGAGTCCTTTTTCCATAACATGAAACGAATGTACTGAGTAAGAGCATTCAATGTAGTAGTAGTCCAAGGCAGCAATGGCAAGAAATATGTGAGCATTGGCAACATAATTTTCTGAGCAACTTTGAGGCAAACATGGAAGGGCCAAGCCTGTGGCTTCCAATACAGAAACTTAGCTGCCAGTTTCTGTGAAATCCAGTCTAGTAGTTGCCTTAGTCGAACATCAACACCCAAAGGGTACTCAAGATGCCTGACAATGGAACCACGGGGAACAACCATTCCCCGCCAGTCCAATGTCTGCAAATCTGACTCCGTGCAACTGAGAATGGCTGATTTCGAAGCATTGATATGAAGACCAGAAGCATGACCAAAGAGAGTCCAAACATCTAATGCTTTGCGAAGATTATCCTTGTCCGCACGCAAAATCATAAAACTGTCATCAGCCAAGGATTGACTAATGAAGTGTTGTCCAAAAGGAAGAGATAATCCAACCAACTGAGAAGAAGCTGCCATATGAGATAGCATTGAAAGAACCGGATGAGTCGCAAGGGCAAAAAAGAGAGGACTCAAAGGGCAACCCGTCTCACAGAGTGTGCAAGGACAAATGACTCGGTAACACCACCATTCAGCATAACTCGCGAAGAAGCCGCAACACTAGTGGTGTAGATCAAACGAGACATCCGAGTACCAAAGCCCATAGTAGACATAAGTTCTGCAATGAAGGACTAGTCTAGATAATCAAAACCCTTTTCTAGGTCCAATTGAATCAATGCCACCTCTTGATTAGAGTGCCTTGCATAGTCAATAGCCATTTGCACATTTAAGACATTATGCAGAATGTTTCAGCCCTTAATGAAACCATATTGAAGAGGATGCACAATGGCAGGAAGATGCTTATGGAGCCGGTTCGCCATCACTTTGGAAAAGAGTTTATACATAGAGCCCATCAAAGAAATTGGTCGCCAATGTTTCAACATAGACGGCGAAGGAACTTTTGGAAGAAGTCTCTCTCTCTCTCTCTCTCTCTCTCTCTCTCTCTCTCTCTCTCATATTGTGATGCCTTATACTTTCACATCGCTACAATTCCAACTTAACTAATATGTAACATTGCTTCCAATTGACTAGTCCCTCATGTGTACTTGATATGGTAAGAGCACTAGATACATTAGGAAACATTCTTGTTTGCATACTTTGGACATTCCAATGTGACTATGCATGGGAATTTGCATACTAGCAGTCATACCAAGATACATTTTCCCATACATTGCATGCCTTACTAGCCAAATTTTGCATCATAATCAGCACCATATGGAGCATTTGCATGGCCAACATTAACACCGTGAGTCCTAAGCATAGTGGCTTGCATATATGCATTGCCAAACTTGCTACTTTGTGTTGTGCCCTAGCATTATGTCAACATTGCTATACATTGGGTTATGCATATTATTAGCCATACCCGGATGCATTGGGCCTTGCACGCCATGCATTGGTTGTTGCATACCATAATGAGTTGTGTTGTACATTCCTATATGTGGTCCTTCACAAACCATAGCATGAAAAATAGTGCCACCACCAATGTGTCTTGGTTGCCTCATCATTGATACATGTTTGGTTGTCTAAAACCCCATTGGATTGGCACTACCAAGATGGCCTTGCATTTGGATGTCCAATTCCTCTGTTACCTTTTGCTTTTGCTCATCCCTAACCCTTGTCGTATCTCCAGGCTATAATAGCTATCCTTTGGGAACTTCTTGCTACCCAAATGCCTTTGAAGGCCAAGTACCACCTAGTACTTGTCAAGCATAACTTATTACAACTTTTCCCTTTGATACCAATTGATATCTCGGGTCCTAGGTCCCACATTATGAAATGTCTAACTTGCACCTCACATGTGCAAGTCACCTTTGCACATTTAACCAAATGCAAAGCATTGAAATTTTACTTCCTCGTGATAGCAAATCACTACCTAAGCAATTGTTGATCCCCTCCCCATAGGAAGGAGACAAACCAAACCAACTGAGAGATGGAAGGCATCCATTCCACTGAAAATCTCCTGGAAGTTTGCATATAAGGGGTGCTTCACCTAAGGTGAGAAGAAAGCCATGGAAAGAGCATTCTGATGCATAACAGTTAGAAACGTCAGAAATGTTTAGAAACAAAATGTTAGAAACGTATTTCGTAAGTTTCTTTCAAGAGGGGTTAAAATAAGAAACGCAAGTTTTTTATATATAGGGATTTTAAATAGTTTTGATCAGGAAAAGAGGTTCTAAACCTCTATGGAACTCTCTCTTAAACAAAGAATGGCCAGTTGAGCTTGAGTAATAATAGAGTCAATTGAGAATAATACGTTACATATCCATGATCCAAAATTGACTTGTTACTTATATCAAAGTTAGTCTTTGGACAAGCTATACTATGGTTTAGAACTCAAACATTATGATTCGTATATATCATACAAAGAAAATCGAAATAAACATGTAAATAGCCTATCTACAATATGGATTGAGTCAAGTTGCAACATCATGATTCTCATTTCAAAACAAGCTGATAAAATGTCAAAATCGAGAATGAATCATAATATATCATAAATGAGACTAAAGTTGCATAATAATCAACTCTCAAGACAAGAATAGATACTAGATTGACAAAGTCCAATAACTAAACAAAATCGCAAAAAAACAAGTCTCTCATCCAAAATCTTAAGCCCTCATGAGTCATTACACATCATCATCATCATGTTTAACACTGCCCAACAATTTTTGTCAAAAAAAGTGTCTTGGGTTTCAACTCACAAAAAAAAAAGGCAAAAAATCCCCCACGTTTTTTACTCTCAGAAATGTTTCGTACTTTAAGAAACATTTCATAAGTTTCAAACTGAAAGAAATGTGTTTCTTAGCTGCTATGTTCTCATGGGGCTTTTTTTCTCCCTGAGCCTAGAAATCTTGAAGCAGCTCTTGCTCCACGAATCGCATCAAGAGGCAACAATCGATCTCCCCGTGTGACCAGTCTATACCTCCTCTATACATGAGAACACCTGGGCCAAGACTTGGTCTTGCTGGAAAGTCTCTTGTAGAAATCTGTAGCCAACTCCATCATCTCCTTGGGGGACATCAACAAACTCCATATTGGTTCTAGAGACTACAGATCTGATCCCTTACAATGCTGAGCTGATGTACCTGGAAAAACTCTCTCCTCATGGGATCCCTCTTCCTATCCCAAAAGGATGCGGGGACACAAAAGGAGAACTGCATGCTCCTGTCTTCAATGTCATTGAGGACTGATCTTGCTTAATTTATTGTGAAGTGCCTGTACCGAGGTCAAGGAACCCTAGAGAGTGTCTACTTTCTTGTCTTGCATAAGCTTGGGCCTGTTTTGGTTGTATTTGTATGATTTGTTGTTGTTTTCCTAGTTGGAGGAGCCTTTGCAAGACCCCTGAGAGGTCCATTTCAAAAATCTTGTGTGGCTTGGGGTTCCTACAGTCTTTCGTCCATTATGAGGCAGAGTTTTAATGTTTTATTATAATCTAGTAAGTCCAAGCACTTAAAGCAGACCAGTGTATGGTGGGTGGTTGCAAGTCAGGTGAAGATTTGAATTTCACAAAACTCTTTGAGTCTTTCCTTAATGTAAACCTTAGGGGACGGTACTTTTTGAATTAAAATCTAGCATCTGTACTGCAGCCTGTAAAAATCTCCTCAATGTAGGTCATAAGCAAAGGTGCGAGGAATCCAGTGCTTAGACAAGTGCAGCTAAACCAATGACCATGGGTAGACACACAAACCTATTTAGAAGTGTGAAGGAGATTCTTCCCATTTACAGAACCCTTTCCTGGTCCAAATTGTCCAGTTTTGGATAATCCAATCCATTCAATGTGTGCTGTTACGTTATACATCCTGGACTGTGTGCATCATAACAACATACTTTGATTGGGTACATTTGGAATTATAGAAGATACTGTGGTGAAAAAACGTTTGCTTTTCTGGTTGGGTATTTTCTGAATGCTTGATTGCCATGCTGAAGTATGTTTGCATTTGCAGATGCAAGAATTCGTAGAGGCAGCAACATTTTTGGAGTACTGCGGGACTGGAAAACTTCTTACACTAGATGAACTGAATGAAAGACTTTCAGGCCTGAAGGATGCTTCTGACTGTCCTTTTAGAGTGGATATCTCAGATTACCTCCTTGGGGTAAATGCAAAATACTTTTCATTCTTAGTTTCCTTCATGATAGACTGGAAATGCTAGCTTAAAGGACTTTACAGGTGGGTGATCTGACCGGCGAGTTGATGAGATTAGCAATCAGCAGGGTCACAGAGGGAGAGACTGAAGTTGCAAAGGAGATCTGCAATTTTGTCAGGTTTCTTCTGCTTGATCCACAAATAATAGATGAGACGTAAAGTTCAATCCCATGATGATTGTGATAATTTTGTAGCTTGTTTTGCTATGTGGCAGGTCTCTTTATGGAAATTTGATCCTTCTTTCTCAAGATGTGGATGATAGCTGGGATATGAAACAGAAAATGGAGGTTATGCTTCAAAGCCTCATGAAAATTGAAAACAGTAAGCTCACATTACTGTCTTTTGTCCTGAGAGTTGAAATAGCAACGTTTTGCTTAAACACCTTCTAGATGACGGAATATGACTTGACAGTTTTGAATTTTACCAATCAAGTTGGCCATTAAAATTTTCAAAGTTCGACTCTGTCAAGACTGACTGACTCAGTTAAGTTACACCTAATACATCTAGGAAATGCATAGTTTGGACATGTACTTCAACTAGGAGTACTTGGTTACCGATCCCATTAAAGAACTCACACCTAGTGCATCTAGCAAATACAAGTTTTTTGACATCTGTACTCCAACTAGGAGTATTGCTATCCATCCCCATAAAAGAAGTATGTACAATGGAAGATTCCATGAGAATTAAATGTAGGAACGGGTCTAAGACAGCATTGACTAAGAATTCAGTGTCTGTATAATGTGCCAGGTTTTATCTCATGTTAGGTCACCAGTCATCCATTATCAGCCAATATATGACATTTGCTATGTTTCTACAATGTTGTCCTGTTTTAGGTATTGTCTAAATCTTGTTTGGGTTAAATGCAGCTTGCTATACAGTTCATGTCAGAGGATCCGAATTTCCAGGTGCCGGACTGGATGGACACCTGATCAATGTGTCCTAAAACAAAAGCAAGCTTGATACCCCCTATTACTAGCTCCTTGTCACCATAAAGCTTGAGACCCTTTTTACTGATCATCATATCTGCTTTAGATAAGTGTATGAGTATGAGCTCAGTTTTACAGTTGCATGTGAGGGCAGCCAGTTCCAAGTTGTGTTTGAATGTAGAATGGAGCTTATAAACTGTTAGGTCCAAGGAAAACTCTGGTTCTTCAACAGAAACCTTGATAACTGCTGCTTTGTAACTATATGCCAGGTTAAACAAACTCACATTACGCACCTCTCTAACTTGAGGAACTAAAAAGATGGTGCTTTTGGAATATGCCAACCAAACAGGAAGGGATTAGATCTGATATGCTTTGTCTTAACATAGATCACATGGGGTGAAAGAGCCAGTGGCTGGGCCTAGTGTCATATGCCAAATCTTGTGCATCATGATCGCCAGAACGTGCAACATTTTTGAATCGGAGTGGCTGTGAGGTTGGATCTATGATAAAGCAATGGAACTTGCAGTGGCTTGTCACTCCTGTAACAATACATTGGATTGCTTGTCTTCCAAAGATTTGAGGGATGAGTAACACTTCACAACCTTCACTTATTTTATAGTTCATGCTACTAGTGTGGCAACGAGAATGCTTCACATCATCCTCTCTACATGACCCAAGCTTTAGTGTTGTGTGTCCGCCCTCCGACTTCAGTAGAGAAGTTTATGATTTATCAATTTCTTGAAATGATTTTGATTGGGCTTCATCTCAATCTGGTCACCCCTCAGGATAAGGCACTGCTGAGCCACTTAATTGCAGGATGTGAACTCCCTGAACTTGCACTTCTCATATAGTCATCCTGCTGATTGAGCTGCCACTCGGTAACACCAGTAGAAAAATTGCATTATCCCAGCTTGTTGCATGTGCTTATTCATGTCTTTTGTAACAAGAGCATTGGGGTTGATACCATGTGAGGGAACTGCTAGGGCTTGCATTGAGAAAACACTACACGACTATGACATAAACACAAAGACACAAATAGTGACACGCAAAACTCAAACCCTAAATGCAAAATGCAAAATGCAAAACTCAAAAACGTAAAAACACAAACACAAATAGAGAGAACTTTGAAGCAAATGAATCAATGTAGTAAATGAATAAGAGTGTACAAAATGCTAAAGGGCAAAGCGGTAAGTGTTGAAGTGTGACATCCATCAAAGACGAATCCCAAGTGCTGTAACTATCAATTGGAGCATGTTGAAGCGTGTAGAAGACCAAAACGCAAATCATTGGAAGTAGTAGGATGCTTGGTGATAATAGTGGAGATGCACAAGGATGCTGAGATGGTTGAAACTACCAAACGCATCAGAAGATGTGTCAATTGGGACTTGTGATGGGTGTCTAGGGCCAAATGTAGTAGTGGAAAAAGTGCTAGGTAGCATGGAGTAGTTGAAAGGGCAGTCACCAAGGGTTGCAGCAATAGATTGAGTAGTGACAATAGTACAAAGGCGAAATAGCCACATGGAGGATGGTTGATGGGGAAGATCTTCATGTGAACACAAAAAACCTACATAGAAGGGATGAAGATCGAATGGGAATAGCTTTGCCTATTTATAGATGTGGATGGACCCTCCCAAACTAGGATTTCATAAAAACTCTTGAATCACACATCGATTTTGCATTTTTTATTAAATAAACATGTTTTGGGTATGTATAAGAGGTTAACCAGTGCATTTCTTAGCTCAAGAAACATGCATTACTAAGCTTTATCTCTAATCAATGTATGTGTTCATATGTGTGTGTGTGTGTGTGCATGCGTAGACATGTACACATAGATACGTGCACATATAAATAGGCAAGCTAGATGTTAGATGCTTCTCACGATACGCATTGGTATGGGATTTCTTTTTTAAGGTGCGAAAAGATGTCATTATTGATTTATGAAAATAATGTTCCTTACATACAAAATGGACCCAAGCTAGGGCAAAAGTTGAAGAAGATTGTCTAGGTCAATGCTATCCATTTTACCATGCATACTAGTCAAATTCCAATTCCATTGAGCTTTACAAGCTATTTTAACCCATTCTACTTTTAAACTAGCCCCTTCAAAGATTCTTGTTTTTGGCTTCCCAAAGCTCTTGCAAACTTCTTAAGAATGTGCAAGTCTCCATTTCACATTCCCATGGAAACATATTTGCCAAAAACGCACACTTGCAAACTTCTTTGATTTGCTCCTCAAATCCCATGTGTGAAAGAATTTCCCTCCAAGCCCTTGTGGCAATATAGCTCTTGCAAAAGATGTACGCGACTCTCTTGAGTCCCACATGCATATCACCCACCTTTCAATCTTATCTTTTAGCTTGCTTCTTATTATCATAGCTCCCATCAATCCCTTTGTGCAAAGACATTCCTTGAGTAACATTTTCATAGACTAGAGACCTTTGATAAAACACATTTTCTTTCCTAGAGATCAATGGAGCAACTCTTTTAGGCTCTTCATTGCGCATAATTTTCTTCCATAAGGAGAAGACGTTGAGGATTGTTCCTTGGGCTTTTATTGCCAATAGTGCTTGTGTGATGAAGAGCTCTTATTTCTTTAATTTTGACTTCTAACAAAATTTACATGTTCTTGCTAAAAGTAAACTCCATTAGCATCTCTACCAATGGAACGCTTTGTTCCCAACATGTTTTCAAGAGCTTGGAACACATAGCATCAACCTCCAAGTCAACTTCCATTAAATATAACCCTCCACCATCATGTCATTCTTTTTTCAAACAATATATGTTGTTAGGTGTTGTATATCTATCTTTCCCATACTTCCCAATAAGAATTTCCCCAAAGGAGTCCCATACGCTTTGCAATGTCTTATTCCAAGAATGAGAGGGAGATAGAAAAATAAAATTTTTGAGAATCTTCAATCTAACATGGAGTGGCTAGAGTGTAGATTCTAGCAATTCATTTTTCTCAGTTTATTAAGAATCCAATTAGACTTGTGTGCTTTAGTGACTCCCACCCCCATCGGGAACCCCATATATTTGAATATATTTCCTATGTTGATTACACTTCTACTCCAACCAAGTTGCAAAAGATGATCCTCGATAACACTTATTATGCATGATTTCCCAAGATATTTTATCCTAGGGCCAAATGCTTTCTCAAATATCTCTAAGAGGATCAAGCATCCTCTAGGTTCTTTCCAGTTGCCTCTAGCATCATTAGCAAGTTGTCTATAAATCCTTGCCCAACTAGCTTTTTACCTTTGTACTACACCTATTGCTTTACCCCCTCAGACCGCTTGTTCATTAAACAAAAAGCTGTGCGGGTTGCTTCCCCAAACAAAAACAATCATGGAATAAAGGTGTATCCTTGTCTGGTGCCTCTTCTCACCTAAAATGGCTCCAAAAATTTTCACTTTTATTGAGATATAGGGTTGTGCTTTTTTAGTTAATATATACAGCAAATTAGCCACCTTGTTGTCAAATCCCATGCTTAGCAAAGTATTTTGGATGAATCCCAAATTGATATTATCAAATGCCTTTTCCACATCAGTTTGGAGATAGACAATCTTTTGCCTTGATTTTGTTGCCCATTTTGAAGACATCAACACATTAAGGACATTCTCTAGCAAGGATTTGCATCTGATTAACCTATGTTCATAAGGGTTGATGACCTACATCAAGGGGCTGATCCTTTTGTCCATAGATTTTGTGAAAATTTCATATGCAACACCCATAAGAGAGATTGCCTCCATTACTTCATTTTCGCACATAAATGCAATGTGGGAATTGTTAGGGTAGGGTCAATAGCATACTAAATGGTATTATGGCCACTATAGATTGCTTCATGCTCAACCAAGAAATACATGAATCAGTAAGCATGAAACAATAACCACTAGTGGACACCCTCGTGTCAAAACAACTAGCCCAGGCACTATTTGTGAATGTATGCAAGCAAAGAGAAGTGTCTTTAGGATAAAAATGGCCCAATGATTGAGTGCCTTTGAGATAACAAAAGGCATGTTTAATTGCTTGTTTGCAAGTGTGTGGTACTAAGGCTATGTGTAAAGTGTGCTAACTGAGATATTCGAAACCAAATATCTAGTTGTGTATTACACAAATACAATAAACATTAAACAACCTATTGATATGCATCATCAAGCATAAACATATGGCCTGTCTCAATTGGAATAGAGATAGGCTTGCATGCTTCCATGTGAAAATGCTCAAGAAGTTGCACAATGTACTTAAGATTGTTGCAAATTAAGTTTCCTCTCAATTATAGTAAATTGTATGCCAAGATAGTAGTGCAAGTGGCCAAGACTTGTCTCATGAAAAACATGTTGCAATTTTGCTTTTTAAGGTTGTAATATGTGTCTTATGAGGTCCAATCAATAGCATGCCATTCAAAAGGATGACAATCAAGAGGTTATCCCCATCTTTGTTGACATAAAGTGTACTTTTAGTGTGTGAATTATTGAAATCAAGAGCAATCAAGTATGCATGTATCTTTTTATACCATGCCCTAGGTGCCCGCTTTAAACCATAGAGGGCCTTACGCACACCATACACTTTGCTTTTCGAGCCTTTCTAAACAAAGCCAGGAGGTTGTGTGGCATAAACCTCATAAACATCACCAATTAGAGCAGCACTCTTCACATCCAATTGATGCACATGCCAATCAAAGTAAGTAGCCAAAGCAATGACACTACAAAAGGTGGTCATATGTGAAGTGGATGTAAATGTCTCATTATAGTCATCCCCATGCTTTTGGGCATACCCTTTCACAACAAGACGTGCCTTGTAGCGATCAATGCTACCATCATATCTACGTTTTAATGTGTAAACCCACATTGTGCCTATAGCACACTTGCCAACAAGCAAGTCCTATAACTCCCATGTGCCATTTTTATAAATAGAGTCAATCTTTTCATTGCATGGCTACCATTCAATGTTCATTCTATAAAGCATAATGTAAGTAGACAAGTTTGCAAATTTGGTGTTTCAATCAAATTGTGCTCCATTGGCAACAATAAAATTACCACAAGTAATTACACCATGGTTTAGGGTAAGTTAGGGCCCTTAGAATATCCCTATTTATTTTTTTAAAAAATCCTTGCAAGCAATTATTTGTGCTCTAAACCAAGTGATAAATATTTTTTAAAAATACAAGCAAGAAATTTTATACAACGTAAGAAATTGTGTGGTAATATTCAAAGGATAGAGCAAATGTCACAAAGAAAACATGATAAGAAATTTGGAAGCCATGTATATTGTAGTAGCTACGAGGGTCTGCCCAACCAAGTTACCCTGCATGGTGAGTGGTTGCTCTAATTCTAATGGAAAGTGGAATGGACTATTTGCTATCTCATAATGTATCGAATAGCCATCTAGGGGCTGTTTTAGCTTCCCAAATAGCAACCTTATGATCGGCCACATCATTGTCAACAATGCCTTAATCAAATGGCTGAAAATCAGGTTATGGTTAAGCATGTGTTTGCTACTGTAAACCCTCAATAGGTTGCTAAAATTGACGAAAGCACTTTGCTAAAACAATGGCAACAAATGGTCAAACATGCCCATAGGTCCTACATTGGGTTGATTTTTGCAATCCATGAAGGGTTGACTAGCATGTTCAACGAATACCACATCTCTACTAACAAAAATCTTGTTTATGAAGGCTTGGTACAAGTTGTACCCTTTACTTTCTACATTATAATCAATAAAAATGCATTTGATCGCTTTGTCTTACAATTTATGTCTTCATGGTCGTGGCACCAAAGCATATGTTAAACAACTAAAGACACGAATATGCGACACCAATGGTTCTGGACCATTCCAAGCCTCATAAGGTGTACATTCAACCCATGTTTTAGTGGGGCTATAATTTAGGACATACATTGCACACATAATAGCATCAAGCCAAAACTTTAGGGACATCTTATTGTGTGAAAGCATACAATGTACCATTTCCATCAAAGTAAGATTTTTTTATTTTAGCCACACTTTTTTTGAAATGTATAGGGAATAGTATACTAATATTAATGCCCCTTTCAACCAAAAAAGAGTTGAAATCTCTCGTGACATGTATTTCCCACCTCAATCGGTATGGAGTGTATTTAATTTGCATCCACTGCCATTTTCAACAAAGGCCAAGAAGGTTTTAATGCATGCCAACACTTGTGATTTGGCCTAAAGCATATGCCCAACAATGAGAAGTCATGTCATCAATGAAGGTAACAAAGTACAACTATCCTTTGATGGAGCCCACAAGCGTCACTATACACAAGCTATAATTTATTATTAGCACACATAGATCAACCTTTGGGGGGCAAATGAAGCATGATGTATTTTGCCAAATATACAATTTTCACATATATTGCCATATTTTTGCATTTTAGGCGAAGAAAATTGCCATAATTAAAATGATCAAACTGAGGATACCATAACTTAGTGTCATCCACAATGGTGGTATCATCCTATAATGCATTCTTTGATGCTTTTCTCTCATATATATCAAGCTGATGGAGTGCATCATCCAATGCATCAATGACCATAAGGGCATCACATCACTATAATCATGGACATTTCATCAATCCATGTGTAATTCAACCACAAAACCAACACATGCAATGGTTGAATCTGGAAGCAAATTTTTCTTTATGCTTGGTAGATATAATACCTTTTCAAGCATAATAGTTTTCCCATGTACTCCAATAATGGAAATTCGACCAATGCCTTGAATTGCATATAAAGCATTGTTTGCAGATACAATGGCCCTCTTGTACATTTTAAGATGATACAAATAAGTCATGAAAGGATGTTATGTGCTTGGAAGCTCTACTGTTAAAATACCATGTGCTCCAATTTTTAGCCATTGATAGACCATGTTCATGTAAAGAAGGATCGTATACGAGCAATGCACAACAAAAGGATAATGTGATGTTGCATCCTTTGCAATTGTTGAATTTTCAACAACACTCATGTCCAATTGTTTTCTCTTTTGACTTGCCATTCTCTTTCTGCATTCTTCAATAACATGTGCCTTTTTTGCAATAATTTCATCTCTTTTTCTTAGCTTAGTCATCCTTGGTGCTTGAAGAGTTTATGAAAGAATTCAGTTTGCCTTTACCCTTTGAGTTTGAGGGCTACCATGGGTTCCCTTTGTTCCTATGGCTAGCTACAAAGGCTTAATTGTCCATACTTGTGGTAGAGTGATTCACTCTTAATTGCTCTTCTTGTAATAACAATGATACCAATGCAACAAATGTGTATGTCTCGACATTTTCTTTTGCAAGTAAGGGAAGGTGGTGGCAAAACTCTAATAAGTATCAAGTAGGCCAACCAAGACTGTAGATATAAGAGAGACATCAATAATTATTTCATCAATATTTGCAAGCAGCTCTGTGATGTCCTTGACATTTGTAATGTATGCATTCACAGAATCACCATTTGTGTCATGTGCTCCGTCTTAAGTTGCTTGCGTAAAAAGGCTACATGAGCCTCATTGCACACTTGATACAACTAGGCAAGCTAATCCCAAGCATCGTTGGCTGTTATGCAAGATCAAATATCTAGGACAACATGTCTCTTGCACGCGAGTACAATCAAAGCATGAGCTTGGGCATCATGCCCATCCCATCTCAACTAATCTACAATGGGAGGTGTAGGAGGAGCTCGAATGGAAGATTTACCGGTGACAATGGATGAGGTAGAAGAATGTGTAGCAATCCTTGTAGCCAGACCTAGAGACCTAACCCACATACATAACCCCAAAGCTACTTGGAAACTAAGATATGCTTCACCATGTATGCCCACATGGCATAATTAGTGGCATCCAATTTATTGGAATCCTCAAACATATTGAGCAAATCATTTAGCCCCGCCATTACTTGTTGTAAATTTCTAGTTTTTGTGACCACTCGCTATTCAACATGCAAATTTAGAGGCAACACAAAAATAAAGCAAAGAAAATATCAAAAACTTACAATTCTTCACCATATTGATAATGAATATGCACAAATGTCAATGTACATGGTGTAATTGGCCTCGATGTCAATGAATTTGAAAATTTTCACAAAAGCCCCAAATTTACTTGCTAAAATTTTGTGAATTTGCGCTTGAATGTGAAAAGTCCCAAAGTTTTGGTACATAATAATTGAGCAATTTTTTAGCACCAAATCCAAATTTCCCAAAAAATTGGTAAATTTTGTGATTTTTAGGCAAAAGCCCCAATTTTTTTAGAGATTTGGGAAAAATTGATACCTACTACAAAATCCTTAAAATTTTGTGTGTATGAAGGGGTTGCAAGTGAATAGGAGTTTATTCATTAGGTTAATGTTGATTTAGGCCAAAGGGAGATTAATATTTTAATAATAAATAATGTCAAATAGACAAGATCACATGCGCAATAGATCGTCTAGGTGATGAATGCCCAAGCTATCAATAGAAAATGTAGACCATCTCGAAATTTGTGTATGGCCTATTAGGGGCCAAACGAAATTGTGGATGTAGGTGAGTCAAGGGAGCATAAGGGATGCGACATGGAGAATGGGCTATTGGAGGAGACATGTAGTGTTAACCCTAGTACAAAGAAAGCAAAAAGAAAATTAAAGAGGCGTATGGCAAAGCGAAAAAAGGCGGCTCGACTGAACAAATAGGAGGAAAAAAGGCCAAGCGCAAAGGCAACCTTAAAAGTTCAAGGTACGTGCAAAAGAGAAAATGTGAATTTTAAATATAAAAGTGCACTCTAGATCTTTGAAAAAAAGTACCATGCTCCCTCCTGTACAATTTGCAAATGTAGACAGGCATGGGTGAAGAAATAATGTAAATAGGAAGGGAATAGGGAAAGAGGACCTATGCTAAAATGGCCGGTTATGTAAAAAAGGAATGAGTGCCCAAAAGGGATTAGGGCTTGTATAAAAGGAAAAAAGTGAATGAAGAAGCTCATTCTTGTGTGTGGCGAAAACTAGCTCTCTTCTTCTTGTTCTTGCTTGCTTGAGCTTATGCTTGAGAGAGGGAGTGTGAGGGAGTGAGAGAGTGAGTGTGTGAGGGTAAGGGACCTTGGTGGAGAAGCTCTCCATCTTCTCCTCTCTTCTTCTTCTTCTCTTCTCTTCTCTTGTCTCTCCCGCAGCAATGGAGCATGGAGCTTGGAGCTTGAGGATCGAGCTTACACCTTGGATCGTGGATCTATTGGAGTGCTTGAGGGAGAAGGCAACTCAATCAAGCATGGAGATAAGCTCACTATACTTGTAGGTGTGAGAGCGCATATAGCTATGTGAGAGGTAGCCATTGCACTTGGCTTGAAATGCCTTGAAACAATAAGTGGTCTATGGGTCTTGGCGGTCGAGGGAGAAGCTCCCACATTTTGGTTCCATTGTTGTCAGGTCCAAAGATTCAAGCTTTGAGTGCTTGCACGCTCCGAATCGAGCATTGAAGTAGGATTAGCCCCGAACCAGTGCTTGAGATAGATAGAAAGTGAGAGAGTTGAAGATGTATTTGATCTCCTTTACAAGAAAGTTTTTCTATTTTTTAGATTTAGATAAGTAGGTTGGAGTAGTGTAAGTGGTTGCTTGTGATTTGGATGCATTTAAGTGAGGGAAAAACAAGGAAAATAGAGAAACACACAATAGGGTTTCTGCTATAATAGCAGGCTCAAAAGAAGGAAAAAAACAAAGAAGAGAGAGCTTTAAGACATTAGGACAACAAAGGGAGAGAAGGGGGAAGTAACAGGGCAAGAGAGAAAGGGTTTAAGAAGCCAAGAGGCAGAGAGAGAGAGCTCATTTATGTGAATTCAGTTAAGAGAGAGCTTGAGAGAGAGAGGGACGTACAGAGTAGGAGCACAGATTCGTTCATCGATTCGCATTCCCACATCCCCGAGCCCTACAAGTATGCCCTCAATGTCAACTAATGCTTGTTGATCCTAGTCAAGACTCTGCTTGTATTATTAGGATAGGTGTTGGGAGTATTTGAGGGATTTTTTGCCGTTCTGTAACCCGGCCTTGCACTCAAACGTCATTTGCGGCCTCAAATGGCCTCGATCGATTCGGGCAGTCTGAGTCACAAGTCCACTCGGACAACCAAAAAACCGTTTGAGTTCGAGACTCGAACTCAAATCCTAGACCTAATTCGACCTCAAATAACGGCCATCCACACAAACTCGAATGGCAGAGCACCAAACCACTCGGACTCGAATGGGTACCTGACTCGAATGTTTGAGTCTGCAACTTGAATGCTGCAACTCGGACACTATCTCGGAGAGACCATACAAAAGCTAGATTCTAGTAAATTGCACCCACCCAAGGTAGGCAAGACTAAGCCCAATCTACATGACACCCCCTAGGCCTCCAAATGCATGGAATGGCTCATAGGGCCACCAAAATCATGAATCACAATCTAACAGTCCAAAAAACGACAGTGGCGTTGACCCTCCGCCACATGTCTCGATGGAGACCCGGACTAATTGACCAAACCTGCTACCCCTCATGCCACACATCTAGGGCATTGTAGAGACCATAACAAACCAGCTAGAGTGGCCGTTAAATGCACAAAAGGATCAAGAAAGTGTACGCTGCATTGTATTGTTTTCATTGGATCCGCACATTGCATCAATTGAACATTTAACGAACACCAAAAAAGCTAAAAGCCTGAATTCACACCGCACTTTGAGGAGCATACCACTAGCATATGAGTGCTCATAACATTGAGGATTGATTTAAATAACAAGAAATTAGTGCAAAATAAGATAAGTTGAATGAAACCACTAATAGAAGGAGACCCCCCCAAACATCAAACGGTGGCCAAGGACACCAATTGTCAAACACTGAGAGACTTGAATCATCAAGCCACTTTAGGAGCAATGGTGTTTCCTTCTACTCGACTTGATCAATCTGATCGACACTTTAGTTGCTCAAGAAACTGGCGACATATCAAGGGCCAGCACCAACCCTGAAAATGACAACCTTAACTTGGGAGAATTCCCTGTCAATATCTAGCAAGTGATAACCTAGTATGACTTGCAAACTAAAATGGAGCATCATAGTAGATCAACCAAAGACATCATAGTCGATCTCGAGGAAGAGAAAAAGTTGGCAAGGAGTGCATTGCAAGGCATAGCTGCCTACAATCAAGAGCAACGAGCTCAAAAGATGAGGCAAGAAATAGAAATGTGTGCGAGGTCCAACTCATGTTAGTGCTCGCCAACCGAAATAGGACATGATCAAACGCTAAGAGGGAGAGAGCACTAGAAGCTGACTTTACATTGAGAGAGCTTCTTAATGAAGCAACTCTTAGACAACACGGCTACAAAACAAAGAAGAGTAGCCTTGGCAAATTTGTTGCTAGCAAGACTAGGAATCACCCTAAATTCTAGGAGCCTAACCAAGATACCTATGGTTGCCAAGCAAATCGCCAAATATTAACCCGACAACAACTCACATAGCTTTGTGGAGCAATTTGAGCAAGTATGCAAGGCTAATGGCCTCTCAAACCTTGCTCAATGTGCACAAGCTTTCAAACTTTGCCTAGGAGACAAAGGATGCACTAGCCTAGATAATGCTGAATGCAATGACTTCAATAACCTCAAGAGTCTCTTCATCAAGAGATTCTCTAAGGCGGGATACTCTGACAATGTCATCGTTAGATTAATGAACGTCAATCAAAAGGACAAGGAGGATATTCGAGATTGTCACCCACATGTGGAGTCTCTTTAAGAGAATCCTAGCGCAGAGCGACCTAGCAAACGAGTAGTCTCCACTATGTTCATAAGCAAGATCCGAAGCAAAGAGCTTTGCAAGGCCTTGGTGAGTAACTCAATCATGCAAAGGAATGTGCTAACTAGGTTCTTTGAATAATCCATACAAGTGGATGACCTACTCAAGGAGAGGAGCTCGAGACCCACAACCTGAGACAACACTATCTCTAGAACCTCAGAAAGGGCTACAACCATTGGTGAGAGATCTAGCCAGAGTACCCAACACAAGGGAAAGAGTGTCGACCAGGGCCAGTCGACCAAGGCCAGGAGTTGGCGAACGTGAAGCTAGAGTTGGCTAGGCTTCAAGAAATGGTGAGAAGGCCTGTAGGACCTCACATGCAATGTGTGCATTGCAGAGGAAACCACCTTTCGGCTGAGTGCATAGATCCTAGATCTAGACCATGTGCCAATTGCAATAGGTTTGGCCATGATGCACTACAATTCCGACTTACCGAGGCAATTGCCATACTCACAACCATAAAACCAACCCTACTACCTAGGGAATAGATTGCAACCTTTCGAAAGGTGCTTCACTAGCTCTTCCAACACCCAAGGATTCAAAGCCAATTGTCCCTAGGATGGACATCAACCCAACAAGGATACCTAGACCACCTGGACCCATCGTGACCTATCCACCGAGAAATGCTCCAATATACTACGTAGAGGAGTCAAACGAGGAAAAAACATATTTAAACCCTTACATCTCATATGACAAAGCAAGTAATCCCATCTTGATGGATTTCAAACCAACGTCGGTGGTAGCATTGGGCAAGGGAAGAGGTAGAGGTCTAGGATGACAAAACCAAGAACCCATCGCATGTTGGACATGTAGTTACCCACAACACATCGCATCTTGATGCCCTGAAAGGAGCAAGCCAATCCAAACAAGGCCAACTTGATATGCCTTGAGTATGGGATCAATCACACACTTGTATGTTGAATGTGCTAGACGAAAACCTTCCACATGTTCTCGGCTATCATGCCATCCGTTACCATTGGGACTATTCGATTATCATACCATCCATACCATTGGGATTGTTCAAAGTTGAAACACTTAATGGCGAAGCCACGCCAATTTCAGTGAACCTTCCACTTGTATGAGATCACACACTTGTATGCTGAATGTGCTAGACGGAAACCTTCCACTAGTTCGACTATCATGCCATCCGTACCATTGGGAGTGTTCGAAGTTGAAACACTCGATGGCAAAGCCATGCCCATTCCAGTGAATGTCATGACCCGAGCACATGCAAAGCAGGCCGGTATTTCATTACCCAAACCTAGCAACCTTGATATAGCTTCAATAGGGAAGAAAAGCTGTAGAAGAAGGAAAAAGAGGTCTAAAACGAAGATTACACTTAAACATAGATAGTGCCACCACGTTATCAAAGAGGAAGCAAGTCACGGATGTAGAAGTAGAGACATCTGCTCCTAAGACAATAGAAAAGAAAAGTGCCAAGGTTGGAGAATGATCCAAGGCACTAATTAGAAGTAGTGGATAAGGTCAAGGAGTGGGTGAGAGAATCCCAAGTGCACCTAAAGGATGTAGAACCTATTATCAAAGACAAGATCGATGAGCTCTCTAGTGTGAGCACACCAATCCCACCTACACAGTTCAAATCAAGAGACACATCCACACTCTACATAACATAGCATAGACAAAGCCTAGATGCCACACATAGACAGACTACCCAAGATCATTGGCAAAAGAGTGTAGAGCCTAACAAGAAGCAAATAGTTAGCAACTTACTCACGACATTGATATCGGCCACTATGATCGTGCCTTTAGCAGAGCTGCTCAGGTAGAACTTGACGCTATGAGAAGGGTTAAAGTAGTGGGTAGAACAACGTGATGAGCTTCGAGTGACCAACTTTCCTAACCACAATGTAGTAATGCACATACCAAGCTTAACCTTGAACTCATTGCCTAAGTCTTTGCACGTAAATTCCTTTTGGGAAGGCATAGACATGCATGCAGTCTTGCCTATTAATGCATTAGAAGATGCTATAAAAAATGGAATTGTAGATACGGGAGCTGGAGTCAATGTGCTCAGCCATACAGTCCTATAGACTTGGGGTAACCCACTTATGGAGACCGCAAGGTTTAATGTCATGCTTGCTAACGGAATGAAGGTCAGAACATTTGGAGTGCTAAAAGTTTGGCCCTTAAAGATAGTGGGAGTTTAGTTCTCAGTTTAACTTCATAGTTATGAAGGGAGTGGACTACAACATCCTGCTAGGCCAACCTTGGATGTGAAATGCATGAGTGATAGAAGACTGGGCAACGGTCTAATGTTCTTAGGCAACAGATCGGAAGCCATAAGAGTCGAGATGGATACTTGGAAGACCGCTCCAATTGACCTGGATGCCATCTCCATCATATTGAAAGGAGACACATAAGTCAACAATTTCTATGGGCCAGTAACAAAGTATATCCCTTGCCCCGAGGACGAGGGAAATTGGATGCATGTGCTAGCCAACATCGATCAGCCATTCTCAAATGAAGAGGAGGATTAAAAATAGGCTGCCAGGGTAGCCGATGAGTCCCAAAAAGTCACATTATCTCATATGCCGTCCAAGAGTAAGATCCCACTATCAATGCCACTCTACTGCTCTCGCAATTGGCCAATACCAAAACATCCACTACACGAGCCTCCAATTCTAGAATCCCCTGTAAATGTAAGAGTAGCGACCATCATTGAGATAGAGGATGAGGATGAGGAAATGGTAGAACCTACCTACCTACTCATGTTAGTGAGACTGCCCAGAAGACACACGCCTTTGACGCACTTATTGACGAGGGCATGCTCATTGGACCCTCATTGGTTAACCCCAACTGCAACCTAATAACGCTAAACTCAACCCATTTGGGGGATAGTCCTACTCAATGATGGGAAAGTGCAAAATAGTGATCTCTATTATTGAGACTGAAAGCCTACCTATGATCTTCTATATGATGCCTAACACTAAGGCCACCGGTAAGGAATTGTTGTTAGGATGTGTATTCAAAAAACAAGCAAACTACAATGTCGACTATGACTTGTAGCGCATTCACCTCACCATTGGCAATGTGTGACAGCTTTCAACAAGGGCAGCACAGCTCCATTGTAGGCTACACTGCCGCCGATAGAGGAACCAAGTGCAAAGCCTAAGGAGGAAGGTTGAGACTTGTCCCACCCTGCCAAAAAAAAATGGCCACAACCCAAGGGAGCCACACCCAGCCAAACCGTGTGAACCCATAACCACAAAACCTCACGCCCTAGGCCTAGGAGGCGAAGTTGGTGCTACTAAAGCAGACGAATGGTCAAACCATGATGGGTGCCCAAAGACCTATTACGCGCTCAAAAATACCACAAAGGCAACAACTAGATTCGGTTGCCCAAGACTACGAGCGACACGCGTATCCCTCAATCCAGGTCCTCTAGTCCATCTCCACAAAATGGTAAGCTAGCTAGGAATGAGAAATCAATTGACTCCAAAAGCACCAAATCCATAGAACCTCAATGTGTCTATCGACCAAAACCAAAACTAGCTGCCCCTAGACCAACTCAACCTGACACTCCCACTATCTTGACTGCTCCAAGAGCAAAAGGCAATGCATCATTTGAGCCGCAAGACCAATCCATCGCACAGGGCCGACAAACACCTCATTGAACAACTCAGGAGGAGGCATGCATTAGTAATGGAGTTATCCAACTCAACCAAACCCCAACCTCATGTAGGCCTTAGACCCTCCTACGAGTGTAGATCTATCCTTACATTGGCCTTAGACCTAGTCCCACTGATTCGAGGGAGGACTTAGTCACCTGTATTAGACAATTGGATGCTACCTTCACCACACACCAAGAGCTATGAATGGCTAGACTTAGGGCTCCTAAACAAGCCATTAACAACAGATGTGTGCTCCTTGCCATACACCTAGGAAGAATCGAAATTCATGTTTGTCAAGATTTCCATGGTAGTCCAAGAATTGATCACCATCGAAATCTCTCAAGAGCCAACTCTCACACAATGCCTGATCATATCCTATAGCAGGAGCAAAGTCTCTACAACAAGCCAGGAACTCGAAGAGCTGAAAAAGCTAGTCGGCTCTGACTCTTCTTTTCTATGCAAATGGTACGCTCTTCATCTCCAATGGAAACAAGAGGGTTTTCAAATTATGATAAATGTAGAGCAGAGAGGGGAAATCAAAACCTCCGAGTACAACCCAACCTATGTAGCCCCTACCTCTTTCAAAGTACTGGCTATCGGTTGCAACAATTGACTGTTAGAAGACCACATCATGGCTCACCCCTATTTCGATCAAATCCTAACCGAGGAGAAATTGCATATTGCTAGTAGGATGAACTCTGGTGACTTGCTCACTAATGTCCTGACCTACATTACACACGTAGGCATTAGACCTCATAATATGGACCGTCACACCCACTTGGAGTATAACCCAAAGTTCTACGATTGACTCATGATTGACGAAGTAAAGCACAGCACGCATGCACTTCATGCCCTTAACCCTTCGTCCTCCATTTCTAGGAAGGATTTTCATCACTCTCAAGGGGGAGGGGTTAGGGCAGAAAACAAGCAATTTAGGGGGAGGGGGTAAGACTAATAAAGGTCAATTCTTACTTAAGGGTTCATGGAATTCTAGGTTGAACTATGAGGACTTCTTGAAGCAAAAAGAATTTATTTTGTACTTGAGTACTTCATCTTTCCCTAGCATATATTCATAACCACCTCGTTTTTTTGCAAAAAGTTGTTTCAAGTAAACTAATAGTGAGTCATTACATCATGAGAAGAACCCAAGATAGCCAGGCATGACAAAGGCAGCAAGGTCCCATTTTACGGAAGAAGAGCACTCCAAATATGGCCTAACAATGGAAAGAAGGGCCCTTTAATTAGCTTAAGTTTAGAAGTATCCAGAACTTAGAAAGCGTGGTGATGAAAGAGCGTGGTAAAACAGATTGTCGACTAGTGTAATCTTGGCAAATACATGGAAAACGTTGGTTGACTACAGCAAGTGTGCAGAGTTCTCATGAACTTTTGATGCGATTAGGAATCATGGCAGTGTGGCAGTAAGACAAGCAAGAGACACTCGTAGAGTAGAAGTGGAGTTGATCGCAGAAATAGTGGAAAGAGCTCTAGGGTTGGTCAACAAGCCGCCTGAGAGGTGGCCCAAGAGAGATGTTTATAGTATGCTAGGGATGGACAAGGCCCAAGTGTACACAAATGATGGACTTAGCCTAGTTGACATCCCCAACCTCGACATCAAATTGCAAGCAAAGATAGTCCATGCTCTATTCTCCAGTCAGAGTTACAATGCCTTGATGCGCACGATTGGAGTGCCACTGCTTGAAAGCCTCATGGCCAAGTCTGTGAATGAAATCAATTGGAATGGCTACATGCACATAGACCGTGGAATCCTCAACGAAAGTGCTAGCCACAAGAGCCAGAGCAGCAAGTGGGGAGTCTCTGACTTCCACAGTGGAGATGGCAAGGAAAAAGCCAGCAATTAAGGTCTCCAATATAGGTTTTGGAGGTGTGCTTTTACCACCATCATCCAGAAGGCCGTGGGGACTTGGAAAGATAGGAACTGGTAGAAGAAACCCTCGAGCACTCACCAGCCCATAGATCACTCATGTAGTCATCCAAAAAGAGGGGAGATCCACCCCAAGTCCAATAGCAACAAGAGGCCTCAAGTGAGAGAACCATTAGTGGGAAAGGGAAGGAGGGCTCAGTCCCATCGAGCCAAGGTGCAAAAAGAAAACTCAAGGTGAGCATCCCAAGAAAGAGGAAGAAAACCACGGCAGAAGGAGACAATGAAGTAGAAGCTGCACAAAAGGAATCGAGAGAATTAGAAAATGAATGGAGAAAGAAGCAGGAAGAGGAAGAGGAGCGAGTAAAAAGGGTGGAGAAGGAGTTAAGAAGGGTGGAGAAGGAGAATTAGAAAATGAACGGAGAAAGAAGCAGGAAGAGGAAGAGGAGCGAGTAAGAAGGGTGGAGAAGAAGTTAAGAAGGAAGGAAGAGGAATGAAGAAGAAAGAAGGAAGCAAATAGAAAACGAGGAAAGGTTGAAAAGAGAAGAAGACGAGCAAATGGCCCTAGTCTTGCAGTTGTCGGTAGAGCAAGCCTCCCACCCCAAATAACTCACAAGGAGAAGCCCATGTAATGAGCCAGGCTCTAGTGCAGCAAAAGAAAGAGCTCAAGGGCCCATTGTGTTGAGTAAGGGAAAGGCCCCCATGAACCCACCACCACTGGCCCCAATTGCCACACTAGCCACCAACCAGGATAGCTCAAAAGGGGGAGTGGACCAAAGCAACGTGGTGGTGTGGATGCAATACCTGCTAAACTCAGTGAAGTAGCTCGACCCAACGCCCAATGTGGTAGAGCCCCAATAATAGGGACAAAGAGGCCTACTGTCGACCATTTGGATGCAAAATCTAGAGAATTCCAAGGTTGAAGCATCCACAACGTCTATGCCATTGGCCAAACCAGCAGTGTGGCCAACGACAATAAGTATATGTACTAGCTCATAATCCAACTTGAAAAGATGAAGGAAGACAAGAAGGCCGCCATGGTGGTGGAATTGGAGGTGGAAAAGGACACATTTGCTACCTACCAACTAGAGAAGACAAATCAAATAACCATCTATCATAGGCAAGTGAATGATCTAATGAAGGAATTAGAAGCAAGGAAGAAAATGGAAGCACAGAAGAAAGAAGAAAGTGCAAAAGAGCTACAAGTGGAAAAGATAGAATGAGAAATGGGGCTAGAAATGGACTTCTCAAGCCTCATACCAAGGGCAAAAGTATATGGAGGAGCAATTTGAACAATTAATAAACCTAGGAGAGGAGCTCATAGAGGAGTTGAAGAGGATAAAGACACAAGCCCATGCAGAGTTCAAGAAGGAGAGGAGGCAAAAGTAATGAATACCAAAGGAACTATAAGAGATTAGGGCCCAAAAGGACACTAAGTGAACAAAAAAGCTACTAGAGGTGGAGAACCGACTCCTTGGGACCCTCCAAGAGTAGAAACGACTAAAAGAAGAGCTAAATTTCCACAAACGTGACAAGTAAAGATGATGTCAATATGGAAAGAACAAGAAGAGGTGGTGACAACACTGTCACAAGAGGTGTGCCTGAGTCAAGGCAAGATTGAGGAGATGGCCAAGGCATAGGAAGAGAGGAACCTTGGAAGAGTTAAGGACTTGGCCGAACACCTTGCCCTAGCAGAAAGTAGAAAAATCATGGCAGAAGGAAGGGCCGAAGTAGTGAAGGCAGGGCTAGAGGTCTAGCAACACGCCTTCCTCAATACAATACTTCATGTAACTTAGACTGGGGATGATAACCCTGTGGAAGGGATAAAGAGGAAGCTAGAGGTCTAAAGGAGAGCCATAAAATATGGGCTCCAAGACCAAACCCCAAGGTCCAGCACTAGCCCAAGCTTGGCACAACAAAGGTAACTTTTGCTACAAGCGGGACTCTTGATAGAGGAGTTAAAGTAACTCAAAATTGGAGAACATGAGCACCAACAAGAGCAGCCAACTGCAACAACCCCATGTGCTATTAATGAGCCTAAAGGGGTGCACAATCTTGGCTTGAGAGGAACTTTGCACACCTTTGGTGATTTGGAGCCCGAAAAATTATTTGCACATGCACATACCTCTATGATTTCCCAATTTGGCTAATGTTGGGTTTGAGACACTCAGTATTCTAATATTTAGTTACATGCATAAATAGGGCCAAAGAATAGGTTATTACAAGTTGTGAGTCACGTACATGTATTACAAGGACATTTCAAGGATTATACAACCATATTTTGATATTTATATGTACTATCATTTTCCACAGGTGTCTCTAAAGCCATCCCCACAGGTCCCACGGTGTTTTTATAGGTCATTCATAGGTTGAAAGAAATTTAGGACAACCATGAAATTTTTACTACATAATTTTTTGTATAAACCCAAATTACATAGCTGACAGCTCATTGCATAGAGGAAATTCTAAGTTTTAGTTTTTAGAATCAAAAGCTCAAATTTCGGACACTAGAGCCAAAGTTATTAGCAAAACACTAATGATGGGTCACTAGGACAACACTAGTTCACCTATGACTAAGAATAAAAATAAGGATCCAATAGTGGACACTATTCGTGAGGGGTTGAGAGCATACCATAGTTACAAACAACCCTTTGAAGAGGCAATAAATCAAGGGCAAGATGAAGCGAAAATGAGTGCAACAAGTAATGCCCAATATGCCAATCGGTTTGAAGAGGCTTATGCATCTTATGTATCTTGTAACTCAAAAAATTACCAACTATTGTCCAATGGCATCAAAGACATGAAGGGTTACACCAAGGGATACAACAACTAAGTATGAACTTGGATAGTAAGCTTGACAAGGTCATAGCTTTGTTTGGTAAGAGAAGGATACCTACACTAGTTCCAAACTTGCAAAGCTTACCTACACCTTAAAATCTAATGCTTAGAATTTTGAATCATCAAAATGGTGAAAATTTTGAAGTTGGAAAACCTTCAAGAGAAAAGGAGTACAATCTGCGCTTTCAAGCAAAGTACAAACCAAAGATACAACTCAATTTAAAGGTGCATGATCAGCATGAAGGAGTGCATGTGAGCTCAAGACAAGAAGATGATTAGCATGGATGTGATCCTTTTTATGGGTAGCCTTCAAATGTGCCTAAGAGGCTGCAGGTTAACCATCAAACCCTACATGAAGAGAGAATCAGGTGCACATATTTCGTTTGGCAATGGTCATGTTAATGGGGGTCATAATTCATTTGGAAAATAGCAAAATTATGTGGGCAATTATTCTTATGGTTAGTCCCAAGTCCAAGGAGATCACTATAATATTTTTGGATAGCCACCAATTCAAATCAATCATTTAAGATAGCCTCAAATGCATGGTAATGGGAATAATTCCTTTGGACCATACATTAATCATTTAGTGGAATGAAAAAGACATGCTGGGGGAGTTTTAAGATTGATGCAATGGCCTTGTTGGAACATTATGATTATGGATTGGAAAAGTAAGCTTGAAAACAAAGAAGAGGAAGATTTAAGAGAAAGTGTAAGAGGAAGATGAAAAATGAAGATATAAAAGGATGTTGTAATGTGGAAATGTAAGTGAAAGTATAATGCAAATATGTAAGATGGAGATGCAAGAAGGAGCCACAATAGGAACATTTAATGTAAAAATGTGATAGAAAGATGTGATAATAATAAGAAGATGTAAGAGAGTATAAGGAATAAAAGGCTTTCCATGAGAACGAATATTTATACACATTGCACTCACACAATGAGATTAAGCTCAATAGAGGATTAACTAAACTATGGATTCATTGCTTTGGTTAGTTGCACTTGCATAATTTTAAATTTCACATTGATAGAATGTACTTCGCAATTTTAAATTCCATAAAATTTTGATAAAAATCGCATTTTTTAATAACATGGTCAATATATTAAAAAAGAGTAAAAGTAATTATGGTGGTAAGAAAGTTCCTACATCAACAAAAATGCTAGCTTGTTAGAAAATATTGTGAAGTTCCAATGGGATCTACCTAATTTACATGAGATATTTCCAAGAAGAGCCTTTATGGCATTCTTCTTATCCATAGGGGTAACCTTCCTATTAGCTAGAGCAACTTCATTCCTAATGACCTGGATAAATCTCAGCACTATTACACATATGGCATGGAATAGCTTTCCAATTTATTCATCAAAATGGGGAAATTTTCCAAAAAATGCATTTTTCATGCCAAAGTTGTTTCTCTAATTTGTTGCTTTAAGACAATTCTCAAATTCTAGATCAAGCAAATAGCAAGGCATTCCCGAAGTATGTGTGTCAATGTTTTTTCTTACTTCTTGCAAAGCACAATGTGGGGAAAACTTGAATATCTTAGACAAATTGCTTCTAACATCATGGATTTTGTAGCTAGTGATTCTCCAAATATGGAAGCTCAATTTGTTAGAGACTCTTTCGATCATTTTCTTCCAATACCTCATTCTAGAATGAGGGAATTACCTTTTCCACTTTGCCTAAGTCTATAGAATAATTCTTGCTGGGGGCAGGGGGGTCTCTCCTACTTTTGCAATGTTGTAGCTTCTTTCCACTTTCCCTTTCAAAAATTTTAACTAGATGTGCATTTACAGTTGCATAGGCTATGGGCCATGTGGGCTTAACCCTATGCATGACTTTATGTTGCCATTTAGTTTCTTTTTGGAGAGTCTATACTACAATTTGATCTTAGCAGGGTCCTACTAGGAGTGGGATTTGTCATTCCATATACATCTTGCATGTTGGACATTCTCTTTGACTAGGGCAACAAGGGGCTCTAAGGAAAATGAAGTTAACCAAATTGTAGACACATGCAAGGGGTCAAGCTTGCATGACCAAGCTGAAGGCCACTCTACCTTATGACATACAATTACTTAATTTTAACTAGGCAGCCATTGATTAATGCATCATGCCATCTAGTGGCATGCAAGGTAGTAACTACAACAATGTGCTAGAGATGCATGATCCTGTTAAGACTCTCCATGGCTAGGTACCTTCCAATCCTTTTAGGAGACTAAGGGACAATTTGTGGGACTTGTCCTTCATAGTGTCAATGCATATTCCTTCATCATTATATTCTATGTTTATTATGTCCCAACTAATTTGTGCATAATCACTTCTTTCTTCTCTAGTCTAGAAGACAGTTATGAATTTTCTTTGTATTCTACGCCATGTAGATATGTTGAAAGGGCTAATGAAGCCTATAGATGCTACAACTATGAAGAAAAGTCTATTCATGACCACCAACTTGCCCCCAAAGAGATAGGTGTCCCATGCTATTTGCCAATTTTCTCACCAATTTGTTTGTTGTGTGAGTGATAGTTGGGCACCTACTAGGCAACTATATTGTATTATTTGTCCATTCTCTTAATGATCTGAAATCCATATTTTTGTATCCATTTTGGAGTGTCTTCCCATCCTAGAAATAAGATTTTTTTAATTATGGGTGATGATTTGTGATGTTGAAATCTACCCAAGCCCATTGTAAGTCTTAAGAAAGAAGTCCACAGATTCCTATGAGAGAGAGAGAGAGAGAGAGAGAGAAGAAGAAGAAGAAAGAAAGAAAGTTATATCAATGTCTACAAAAGGCTACATCGGCATATGAGACCAAAATGCTACATCTAAAAAGTCAAGGGGGAGAGAGGGGGGGAGGGAGGGAGAGATAGTGTGATCAAGTGAGAGTTACAGAGAGAAACAGATAGATTTAAGGAGTTAAAGGCATAGAGAGAGAGAGAGAGAGAGAGAGAGAGTCTCGACATTACCTCATTGGCCCTCTCCCCCACTCACATATTGGAGCACACAACGGTCTATATTCCAAGTGAGCATATAGTGCACCTTTGGCTCAGAGAGAGAGAGAGAGAGAGAGAGAGAGAGAGAGAGAGAGAGAGAGTGTGTGTGTGTGTGTGTGTGTGTGCGTGTGCGAGTGCGTGTGCGCCTGCACGTGCGTGCGTGCGTGCGTGCGTGCGTGTGTGTGTGTGTGTGGAGAATTAGAGAGCACAAGAGAAATAAAAAATAGAGGAAGCATTAGACTAGAGTGAGAAAGAGAGAGGGATAATGAAGCCTACAAATGCTACAAGTGCAGTAAAAATTATTTTTGTGATCACCAACTTGCCCCCCAAAGAGATAGGTGTCCCCTACTATTTGGCAATTTTCTCACCAATTTTATTTACAATAACACTTTGACTGATAAGTGGGTATCTATTGGGCAACTAAGGTATCATATTATTTTTCCATTCTTGAAAATCCTAAATTGGTATTTCTTTATCTAGTATGGAGTGTTTCGCCATCCTAGGAATAAGATTTTTGATTTATGCATGCTAATCTGTGATGCTGAAATTTGCTCAAACTCATTGTAAGTCTTCAAAAGCAATCCATTAATTCCTCTTCAGCTAAGAGAGAGAGAGAGAGATATATATATATATATATATATATATATATATATATATATATATATATATATATATATAAAATAAAGAGAGAGAGTGTGAAGGAGTGAGAATAGAGAGAAAGATAGTGAAAGGCGTACTACAAAGAGATATAGAGAGAGAGAAAGGGAGGGAGAGTGCAATAGAATAAGAGTTATAGAGAGAAAGATTTAATGAGTGAAAGGTGCACAGAGAGAGAGAGAGAGAGAGAGAGAGAGAGAGAGATCTCCCCTTCACATTACCCCACTGACCCTCTCCCCCACTCACATAATGGAGCACACCATAGTCTCTAATCCAAGAGAGTAATAGAATCTCTCAATAGTGCACCTCTGGGATGAGAGAGAGAGAGAGAGAGAGAGAGAGAGGTAGGTAGGTATCAAGAGAGGTAAGTACAGTGGGAGGAAACAGAAGAGAAAAGTAGGAGAGAAGGAGAAAGAAGTGTTAGTGAGCGTTTTCTCTAATGGGGAGCTAGAGATAGATCACATAAGGAGAGAGAAGAAAAAGGATGTCATTCCAGACCTCTTCAATAATATAATTCTTGATACAACCTAGCATAAAATTTTTGATAGAATCAATTGATCTAATCAAAGGTTGTTGTCAAAAGCAATATTTGCAAACCATTATGGTACCTACGAGAAGGAAAGATTTGGAGAGGAACCCATGTATGATGAGATGGAGTCAAGTTAATGAGGATGCAATTAACTTTGTGAGACAAGGACAAATAACAAAGGAGCAATTTACCTTCCATCATCAAGAAAACAAGTTTAGGTTTTTTGTAGCATTGGTCGGATTTCTTGGAAATGATTCCTTGCATTGCTATTGTATGACTGTTTATGATTTTGGCTACAATTATAGCAAGATAATTCAACTAGCTATATATTTCTTGGAGCTTTGGGACTAATGGGGTGCCATTGGTAATTGGACTAGCCCCAAGGTCCTTTTACCATGCTATTGTTAAAGGAGATCATCAATCACAAAAGGGCACCACTTGGTATCTAGGGGCAAGAGCAAATGGTGTAAAAGGCAAGTGTAGTTTGCTTGACCATAGGCAAAGGAGCTTAGAGGTTCTCAAAGCAAGTAAATTCCTATGTGACCCATGATTTGGGGGGACTTGTGATTTTCCCATTGTCGGTTTTGGGATGGAGGACCTCAAATTCTAGAGAAGTGATGAAGGACTTTGAGGAAGTTGGAATCTTCTAGGAATTGTACTGAAGGAATTGAATGTAAAAGGCACAATTTTTCAAAAAAATACATATTAATTAGATCATACACTAACCATAGCAATTTAACTATTTTCTCCTCCTACTTTAATTTCAATCTAATGTCTTGGTAATTTTTCTATGATTAAGTCTCATTTTCTTCTAATTTGCATTAATTTTCTCTGATCTCTCCTAATACTCCAATTTCAATCTAACTTAAATAAATACAGTATAAATGGTGTGATGAGGCCTCCATATTGCATTGTGTTTGTCCTTTGAGCTTCAAATATTTGACTCCACATTTTTAAGTATCCATGAATTTGTTTCAAATTTTCCTTCTCTTCTTTGTCTACAACAAAACCCAAGAACAATTAGAGATGATGGTAGTAGGATACCACATATGGTTATCAAGATAAAAGTATTGTGTATTATAATTGCTCCAATAGAAAAGGAGGAATGTTGGGGATGTCTAGTTATTTTTTGAGACAAAAGATGAAGGAAAAGAAGACATTGAATGCAAAGTAGAAGTCAAAATAGAAAATCGCATTTACATTGTAGAGCTTGGTTCCGTGAGTCAATGGGAGACTCTTTATGCTCTTTTGGTTTATGCTACACTGTTCATTGCAAAGATTCATGACTATGTGCTGATTTATTTTTAAGCTTGGATACCTTGTACCTAACATTATCAATGGGTTTCCAATGGTGGATACATTCTTGTTATGCATTGATATATGCATTTATGTATCTAACACCTTGTATATCTTGACAATTCTTGGTACTTGCCACACTACTAGTTGCATTTTATACATCTTTGTTCCTACCTGAATATTTTTAGAAGTGAAAAAATACTCATTTGGTTAGTTGCCTATAGATGTATGGTCATTTACTACAATTTTATGGACAACAATGCTGAAATTTGTTTATGAACTGTTTCTTTGAGAGGAGACACCTTGTTTGAGCATTCTATAGCCTATTATTTGTGGACAACTATATACTCTTTAGTTCCCCATCTCTTACCCTCCCTTTTGACTCAATTTTGGGGTTGTTTTGTTATGATTACAGTAGCGCATACACTTACATTTTGCAATCATTTGTAGATATAATGGCAAGTACTTCTAATGCATCAAATGATAGCGCTATTTTCAACATTGAGAAGTTGGATGGTAATAACTTTTAGTATTGGAAGACACAAATATAACAGGTATTGGTGTAAATTAAGTAGGTTAGTCCATTGAAAGCCAAGGAAATAAAGCCCAAAAATTGGGATAAGCTTGATGAGTTATGCAAGTCCACCATCATACAATATTTATCTAAGCAAGTGTACTTCAATGTTATTTCGCTTGATGGTGGTACATATGCTTTATGGAAGAAGATATCTCATCTTTGTGACAAGCAAATTCCTATATCTCAGTTGTATTGGTTGAAGAAGCCTGTGGACCTTCGTGTGAAGGAGGGACCCCTATCTCTACCCATTTGAATGAGTTCTACTTTGGTATTGCAGAGCACATGAATAGGACTATTCAAGAAAAAGTCCACAGCATGCTTACCACAATACTTTTAGGTTGAGGCATTTACTATTGTGCATCTCGTTTTGAATAGATCCCATGCATTGCTTTTGGTGGTAGGGTTGCAAAGGAGATATGGTTTGGTAAACCTCCCTTGTATGCACAGTTGCAAGTCTTTGGATGTGAGGTTTTCTATCATATTTCCAAATATAAGCACAATAAATTGGATCTAAAGTCCGTCAAATGTATCTTTCTTGGATATGGTGATGTAGGTGAGATGGGCTACTACCTTTGGGATCCGTAGACTTAGAAATTTATCTACATCCATGATGTTATGTTCCATAAGGAAAATATACATATGAGATCAAAGTGAGTGATTGAGGTATGCAAGGTGACCTTTCAAGAGGAGCCTCCTATTATAGTACAACCAATCCTAGTTAGATAGCTTGATGCAACTATGTTGATGATGTAGTTACACAATATCCATTTGTTGTACATGATCATGGTATTGGATAGAGAGGACATGTCGTACATGCTCCACAGTTAGTCTTGAGATGCTCCACTAGAGCTTCATGTCTTCTTGATTATTATGAGCCCTCTATGGATTATGTCATCATGACTAGCTCTAGTAAACCACATACCTATGAAGAGACTATGTGCAGAGGTGATTCTCATTCTTGGGAGAGGGCCATGTATTCTAAGTTTGATTCACCATAGAAAAAACATACATGAGACTTAGTTTCCTTGCCTGATGGAAAGCATGTATGACCATGCAAGTGGGTATACAAGTTGAAGAGTACCCCTAGTTGGTGGCCTAAGCCAACATATAAGGTCAGATCGATTGCTAAAGGTTCTAAGCAAGAAAAGGGGAGTCAAGTTTGATGAGATATTCTTCCCTATGCTCAAGATTACCCTACGCTTGATGTTGGGCTTGGTTGCTCATTTGGATTTAGATATTTATCCGATGGATGTTAAGATGACTTTTTTACATGGAGACCTACATGAACATTTTGATATACAGTAGTTTAAGGGCTTTGTGGAAAAATGCAAGGAGCACCAGGTATGCAGACTAAAGAAGAGTCTTTATGGGCTTAAGTAAGTCCCTAGGGGATCGTACCATAAGTTTGATACTTTAATGCATTCACATGGATATTTACATAGTGATATGGATTCATGTCTATACATGAAAAAGGCCCATGATGGTAGTATTATTATCTTGGTGATTTATATTGATGATATCTTATTGCTGGGAGTGCTCATGTTGAGTTGGATTCTTTAAGACTCAGTGCAAGTAAATCTTTGAGATGAAGACATACCTACACTTTCTAAAGTTGAGGGCATCTCTCCTTCCTTATCCACTTTCACACTCTTTGTGGTCATCTCTTTTTCTTTGCTCACTTCCACACCCTCCATGGCTTGTCTAACTCTGTCTCGTTGCATGAATTTGGTCATTATGTACTTTAGAACCTTTACCCTTATACAGCAAACATGCTCAACATTGTAATAATCTTCGAAAAACTATGTGCTGAAAGAAAAGAAGGTTAGTTCACTGTTATTTTGCAATGGACTATCTTTTAATTGAAATTTGATCTTAAAATTAAGCATATTTCAAGTTGTTTCCTTTATAAGTTTTTTAACATTAAAATAAATGTAGTGAATTAATATTCTAGCATTTGCAAGATGAAGACTCTACAACCAAGAATACAAAGTAAAATTATGCAACTTGTATATGGCAATTTATGAAATTAACTTTCTTTATATATTTTGATTGTCTGTACTCCATCTCTGTGCAAGCAGATCTAAGACATAAGAGGCATTTTTAGCATCTAAAACAATCTATTTATACCTCTATATTAAAAATAATAAAATTTAGAGAACTTGCAGAACAAAAGTTCAAATGATCAATGAGATTGTTTAACTTACATCTTGGCATTCCCATGGGTTCTCTTGAATGATTTATGAGATAACATTGTTTATCAATATAGTCTATTACAATCAAGATCCAATGAGAATTGAAAATAGTCATATGCTAATTTATTTCGAAAAGGAATAATCTTATAGGATAGCAAAGTGCTTACTCCTTGTGGCATGAAACCAAAAGAAGCTCTAAAGTCTTGAAGTCGGTTTCATTCAACCGATGATCAAGTCCACCTACATCAATATCATTCCTCCTTATTTAATGGAAGATTGAAGGATCAAGCACTTCAAATCTCTATTGTATATGAAAAGGAAACTCATGTATTGAACACCTATAAAAGAAAAGGATACTTAGCATATAGAAAAGATTTTATTACCAAGAGAACATTATAGTCAAGAATTACAAAATCTTAGTATATTATATCTTAACCTAGTAAGAAGAACAAAATCATTTATTTCTAGCCAAATTGTCTATAGAACCATTGAAACAACTCTAATTCTATTTTCTTTAATTCTCCCACCTCCATGTCTATGTGTCTAAAGTATTTGGCCCTTGCTTGATAATGCAATTTTTACATGCCTTGGCTTGACCAAATAGATATATTGTCATAGTGTTCAATAAATTATGGTGCATGGTTGTATAAAATGTGATGCATAGTTAACAAATATAAATAGTTAATTTAAAAATTATATTATTTAGATAATGAAAACACATAACAATATAAACTTCTTACCATACAGTGAGTGAAGTGATCATCAATCCATGCTTCTATCTCATTATCTTTTTAAAAAGATTCAATATTATATTTTCATTCAGTTTTATCACAAATAAACATATTTTATCTAGTGTTTCCCAAACTTTAGCTTTTCTATTATGAGTCTATCCATTATCAACATGATTTTTAATTGCATTATACAGAGATGCCCATTGATTATATTTAATGGGTTAGATTTTATCTTGCCCAATTTTTCATGAAAGCCGAAGAACTTTCTAGCCTTCACCCCACTAATAGATGGCTTTTTGGAGAGACAATTTTCATACTTGGACTTTTAAGGATCTAGTTCAATGACAACATTACCTCCATGCAAACCAATAGTGTATAAAATTTACTGGATCTTTGTTATAGCATCCTCTCTAGCTAATAAGGGCTTTAGCTTCCAAGTGAAACCTATAGCTTGAAGTATGGATCTTTGATATGCCTAGAGGGAGCTCTATTCACTTTGACACATTGCACATGAACTTGAGTGTCTTCAAGTCACCAGTTATGTGTCATATAACCTTGTAGCTTCCAAATCCCTCAACATATAGCTCTTCTCCTACTTGTTAGCTCTTAATCACATCAAGTATTGAAGTCTAATGAAAAACCCAATATAATATGTGTCGATTCTCTATATCTACTTTAAAAGCTCTCATTCACTAGATTTTATGTTCAAATTGAACACGAAGTGACATTGAATCACTACAATGACTTCATAAAAGTGCTCTATTTATCAAGATATTAGCACATAGAAAAAAATTTATTACCAAAAGAAAATTATAGTCGAGAATTACAAAACCTTAGTATATTATATCTTAACCCAATAAGAAGAACAAAATCATTTATTTCTAGCCAAATTGTCTATAGAACCATTGAAACACCTCTAATTCTATTTTCTTTAATTCTCCCACCTCCATGTCCATGTGTCTAAAGTATTTGGCCCTTGCTTGATAATGCAATTTTTGCATGCCTTGGCTTGACCAAACAGATATATTGTCATAGTGTTTAATAAATTATGGTGCATGGTTGTATAAAATGTGATGCATAGTTAAGAAATATAAATAGTTAATTAAAAATTATATAAATTAGATAATGAAAACACATAAGAATGTAAACTTGTTACCATACAGTGAGTGAAGTGATCATTAATCAAGGCTTCTATCTCATTATCTTTTTAAAAAGATTCAATATTATATTTTCATTCAGTTTTATCACAAATAAATATATTTTATCTAGTGTTTTCCAAACTTTAGCTTTTCTATTCTGAGTCTATCCATTATCAACATGATTTTTAATTGCATTATACAAAGATGCCCATTGATTGTATTCAATGGGGTTGAGCTGCCATTTCAAGAGTTTATCTTGCCCAACTTTTTATGAAAGCCCAAGAACTTTCTAGCCTTCACCCCACGATCTAGTTCAATGACAACATTACCTCCATGCAAACCAATAGCGTATAAAACTTATTGGATCTTTGTTATAGCATCCTCTCTAGCTAATAAGGGCTTTAACTTCCAAGTAAACCCTATGTAAAAGTGAACGATCTTTTCAATTATTCTACAAAGTACATGAAGTGTGTAGATGTGAGCATTGGCCAAAGGAATGTCTAAACCTAGCTTGAAGTATGGATCTTTGATATGCCTAGAGGGAGCTCTATTCACTTTGACACATTGCACATGCATTTGAGAGTCTTCAAGTCTCCATTTATGTGTCATTTAACCTTGTAGCTTCCAAATCCCTCAACTTATAGCTCTTCTCCTACTTGTTAGCTATTAATCACATCAAGTATTGAAGTCTAATGAAAAACCCAATGTAATATGTGTCGATTCTTTGTATCTACTTTAAAAACTCTCATTCACAAGATTTTATGTTCAAATTGAATACGAAGTGACATTGAATCACTGCAATGACTTCATAAAAGTGCTCTATTTATCAAGATAATAGACTTCAAAATTTCATTCTCATCAAGTTTAATCACAAAATTGGGTACTCCTTGAGCCTCTTCTAGAGACAAATCATAGAATTTGATCATTCAATGTTGTAGGATGGGCAAGTCAAGAAAAATGTTGTAAATTTTATCGAATAGAATCTCTTTGTTCTTACCCTTGAAACTAACCTTGATATTGGAAAGGCTCACCCAAATTTTCATCACTTTATCATTAAATCTTTGTCTGATAGTCTTCACTAGAGATGGCCTTAAAAGTAAAATTTGTGTTTTTGACCTTGTTTCATATTTGATTGCATTTGAAACATTTGTGTATATACATCTCAACTAATATTGATACTATTTAAAATCTTGTGCACTAGCTCTATATCCAAAGAATGATGCTTAATTAAAGAATCCATGCATTGTCACTTTGCTTTGTTAACTTTCTTTTTCTCAAGAATATCCTTTGGGACTATTGAATACAAAATATGATAATAAAATTAAGATGCCTTTGAAGCATCTCTCTCACTTGTATTTTGTTGAAGAAGAGACTAAAAAAGATCAATATCACAAATCAAATATAATCGTAAACAAATTCACATTTAAAATTTCTAAAGTAAAAAGGTGAACCTTACTTGGATTTTTTGCTAATATGCATCAACATGCATTCAATAAATAGTTATAATGGTCTTAATAACTAGGAATGACAATAGAACAATCCAAAACAACCGAATGCTCAACCCCCAACACATCAAATATATCCGTCGCCTACTTTTAAGCATCATTTGGTTTTAGAAACAAATAGAATTAGTGTGAGAATCAATATAAATAAATGATGTTTTCACAACAATAGAACTATTAGTTAATAAAGATCAGTTATCACCAAAATAAACAGTCAAGGGGTACTTCAACATCGCCCAACTATGAAAAAGAATAGTCTAGGGTAACTTCAATGTCTCCCAACTATGGAAAAGAATGTCACGAAGAACTATTTACACATGTAAATGCTCATAACAAGTTTCGTGCTCAGAAAGAATAGATATCTTTGTCAAATTTCTACTCAAGAAAGAATTATCTAAGGCCATCATCTCCCTAAGAGCATACTTTGATACATAGAGGAAAACCATTTAAGACCATCATTCCCCTAATCAATACCTCTTAGCAACATATCCTTGGTTGGGAAAGCAATTATCCTTAGTTGCATCTGACAAGACTTGTAGAGAACACAGTGGGAAAGGAGGGTGGGCCGTCATCCATTTGAATTATTTAATTAGATATCTAAAATAGGTACTTCTAGCCCTAGTAGTTATTTAATCGGTATTAATGATAGCTTCATGTTCTAAATTTTCAATATATTTTTGTAATAAGGTGAATACCTAAGGTTCCATTGAAATGTCTAAGAAGAATCAATTTTTAAATTTAATTAAATATCTATAATAGGTATTTCTAGCCCTAAGAGTCATTTAATCAATATTAATGATAGCCTCGATATCTAAAATCTCAATATATTTTTCTAACAAGGTGAATAGCCAAGGTTCCATTGAAATGTCTAAGAAGAATAATGTGGCAAGTGTTGTGAATATTCCAATGAGAAAGAAGATCAAGTTGAAAGGCATTGTGATTAACTCTTCAGAGATTTTGAAAGGTCCATAAAACACGAGTAAGGTTCACATCTAGGGTTTTCTCAATACTCATTAATCTATGTTTCTCAATTCTTAAACATACACAGTTGCGTTCTTTACATTTCATGCATTACCTTTTCTTATTAGCTTGAGTCATGCATGACTGTTGGGCTTTAGCTAATGGCAATCCTTTATTTGACTTGCACAAAATAGTAGAATCATCTTGAACCAAATCATCAAAAAAGATAAACGAGCATTATTATACATGAAACACAGATGTAGACATTCTTCTACCAATGATAATTGCAAATGATGCCTTCTTAATAAGAGTGTTGTCCATTAGTTTCAAGATGAAATGCAAAACTAAATTCAATTTTAGCACCCATATTAGCAAACACATTAACCAAAAAGTTGTCATAGAAACAAGAATCGCCCTCAAGAATTATAACTTTAGGTATATCATGATGCACAAAAACAGGCTTTAAGAAAGAGCCAGCTAGCTTTTGGGGCAAACAAGGTTTTCTTGCAAGGTTTAAAATAGGCTTGTTTACTAATGTGATTCACAATATTCCAAACCATGTTGTCTCGAGGACCAACTAAAAGACTAGGATTAAAATCCCTTGAAATTTGCTCCCAAGCTAGGTTAGGAATCCCGAAAGGCATAAGCAACCCACACTTCCCATGGTGTCCCTTTTGGGCATATATGACACTTGGGAAACAAAAGTAATAACATATTTGTCCATACGAGGCAAATAAAAATCATCTTAAAGATTACACAGACCAAAATTAATACCTCGATGGCCCACGTAAGGAGGAATTATGAGCTTTGTGAGTACAAGAGATCAAAACGTATGGATTACACAAATATGTTTCTCAAAGAGAATAATCAAAATTATCGATAGGAACCCAATTGTTACGTAAAATGCAAAGCAAAGGATCATGAAACCCATAATCATTCAAATAAGTATCCTTTATAGAACCCAACAATATAGAAGAATAACATAAAGTATAATTCATAGAGCAGGGGTATTTGATGGAAGGCATAGCAGCTAGGCCTCTCTTTGAGGAAAGCTTACCATTCTGATATTACTTCAAGATGAGTGATTTGTAAAATCAATTTGCCGATGGCGTCGATCCAACAGAGCGGACAACGACAAGAACAAGGAGTGCATAAGGGAGATTCAATAGGGGAATGTCAAAAGAACCCAAGTATGAGAATGAAACGAGGCATGCTCGAAAGAGGTGTTCAAGAAGCAACACTAATAATTTCATTTCTTGTATATGGAAATGCATCCACTCTATTTGGAGAGAGAGAGAGAGAGAGAGAGAGAGTGTGTGTGTGTGTGTGTGTGTGTGTTTGGGGGGGGGGGGGGGGGGTTTGGGATGAAATACAAGGGCGATGACAAGAGACCTATACTGAGTATGCAATGATAGCATCCTAATATAAGCATATCCATTAATTAAGCCTAATTTTCAACCTTTATTATCTGTATTCATTCAACTTTTTAGCAGCAAATGCAATGAGACCTTCCCCAAGGGCCCCAGAAAAATAAAATAGCAGAAACGATGACAAGCATCCACGCTTTCACATAAATTAGCGTCATTTCACAGCTTCCCTGCACCTCAGTCTACTGCATTTACCAGCACAAACAAGCCTCCCTTCTGGAATAAATCTTCCATAGGCAAGCACACAATTTGCAGGAAAAACCACAACAGATTCTATTTTGCAGCAGCAACCCAACTACGTAAATACTCCTTTTTCTTACAATTTGCAGTTTCCATGAAAAAGGGGGGGAGGGGGGGGGGGGGGAGAGAAGAGTTACGGCACATGGACCCAGATTGTGCATATTCAACCTGAACTTCGCACCATACTGCACAAACATTCGCATCATCAGATACACGCATCGAAAGTTTAAACTGACTAACCTTTTCCGCGCACCTGCCATCACTTGCTTGTGTGAACCACAGAGTACCTTGTTAATCCGCAGCCTCATGTTCCCTAACTGGATATGTAGCATCCATCACGTGATTGTATCAACCACAGAATAACTTGTTAATAAACAGCCTCACGTTCATAACTGAAGAATGAATCTGAATGATGAACCACCAGAGAAGAAACAAACACATATATACTGGTACTGGTAAAAGCTGGAGCCCGGCCATAAATAGCACTAAAAATTAATCGCTATACAGTCACAAAGCAGAAATACAATTCATATTGTGGCTTCTGGAAATATTCCAAGCTTTATAAATAGAGACACCTATGTCCTAATTTGCCTGACTCCGTGCCAAGAGAATATCGTGAAATAAGCCTTCCATCACATCAGATTTTGTCAATCTTGTCAGCTTTAACAACAGGGTTAGCCTTGGCAATTGCATCACGTGCAGCAGTCTTGTAGTCGAAAGAGCAGTCGTGCTTGTCATTGTATCGATGAAGTGAGCAGAAGATATTGCCACAGCGACACTTAAATCCAGTCAAACCCACTCGCTTGCTACACATGAAGCACCTGTTTGACTTTGCAGGTTGTTTCTCTGAAGGCGGCTTGTCCTTGGATGCTTCAGTTTCATTAGCCTGACTCGAAGTTCCTGCCTCGATGCCGATCACCTGCAGTTCAACTGGTCTTGGCTGTGGCCCTGTTACTGTAATAGAGATCGAGGTAGCCGCGTCTGACGCAGCCTTGGTCTGTTTCACTACGAAAGCATAGCACTGAGAGCACAGATTCATGGTTGTTGGGCTACCATAAAACCCACAATTGTTTGAGCATAGGATAGGTCCTTCTGGAGGCTGGCACCCTGTCTCATCTTTGTCTACCTCTACCTTCCAGCTTTCTTGTGCCATATTTGTGATTCCTCAACTGTGTTCTGTTTTGCTGAGGCAATAAACAGTAACCATCAGTAAAGGCCCAAAAAGAGGGAACAGCAAAAAAAGAGCTTCAACTTCAAATGACTTCCCATTTCACGTACAGCGAAAGACTAATCTTTAGGAGTCAATGATTTAAGAATCAGTTAAATATATCATATAACGTGAACAATGGATTCAGACAAATGTCAATCGAATGCACCACCCATCGCTAAATCATGATCGCAATAAGCTAAAAAAGGGACTCAAACATGAATATCAAACCTGTTCATGTGCAAACCCAAATAGGATGCACATACTAAGCATTTAAATTCTGTAAAGTGCATTTTCTTAAGGCAGAGGATGAGAACCCAATATACAGAAAACGCTTCTTAAAACAACACAATTGTCTGCAAATTGTATTTTAAGAAAGCTGAGAGTGCAACATACAGGAAACGGTTCTAAAAACCACAGGATTGGCTGCGTAATAATGCGTGTTGTATTTTAAGAATGCCACGAGGAGAATCCAACATATAGAAACGAAAACAGCCCCAAAAACATCAAGCTTTGAGGATACCAAGGTTTCCTCTTCTGTAGAATCAGTCTTGATGTTCTGGCTGTTTTTAAAAAAACAGGTTTCTCAAACTGTGTTGAACCTTTCCCCACAGAATCGTTTCACCATAACAGGTTTCCCCTACTGTAGAACCGGTCTTGATGTTCTAACTGTTTCAACGTGACAGGTTTCTGGGTATACCTAGTTCCTAATTTGATGCGGCCTGGCGAAAACAGTGGCAAAAGCAGAGCGGGTCACAGGCCTTAAGAAGACGGTCGATTGCCGTTGGGGGGATTCGGGCCGCATGGAATCTATGGAACGATGGACAAAGGTGTTAAAAAGAATACCGCAACATCGACGGGGAAACCTTCAAAGCCTAATTTCACCGAAGAGGCGGCATGCTCTTCGGATTGTTTGGCGGGGGAAACAAGGAAGGGAGATTCGGCCCAGCTTTAGCGGGGGTGAGGAATCTGCTGAAAGAGAGAAGGCGGGAGGGATTTTAGGGTTACCTGCGGTTGGCAAAAGCGGGATGGTGCGTATGCGACGTTGCTGCTGCTGCTTCTTCTGCGCTGGCGACGGCGAAAGAGGGATGATGGCAATGATGAAGATGATGATGATGGCGATGAGGGAGAGGAGAGACGCCGCCCTTCCTGCTCTGACTCGTTCTGCAATGGCGGCCTCCCGCTCCTTCCGCTAGCGCCTACCCTCTCCCGCAGGATGAAAGAAGGAATGAATATATGTGAGAGAGAGAGAGAGAGAGGCGGTGGAAAAACGGTACACGCATCCTGTTTTTTTATTTTTCTTTCTTTATTTTTTATTTTCCCATATGACCTTCTCAATCAGCTAATTCTTAATAATTTTACCACGCGCATTTCCCTATTCACGTTTCGTTCTCTTCGCTTTAATGAAAAACGCAAAAAGCGCGCGCGCCCCCCCCCCCCCCCCAAAAAAGCACGGAAACGTCCAGTGCCCCTGCCCAGCCCATTGGCCAGCACTCTGTTGACGGGACCCACACTCCAACCTAATAATCCTTACATTGGGTAATGCCCAACATGCCTACTAACATCTGGAAATCTTCTTAGAGCCGCTTTGAATCCCTTTGGTTTGCCTTTCGGTTGTCCTGGTTAATGGGCTGAGTCCTCTCCGCTGTACACATTTTCTTTTTAGCAATACACTTAATGCTTTCATCTCTTTTAAATGCAAAAAGTGACAAAATAACTTTAAAGTAGACTCCTAGCCCGTAAAAAGACAATAAAAACAAAAACCCACCCTACTTTTCTTAATCTATGCTATTGTATTATTTGAGCTATAAGTTTGGGAGGTGTCGAAGCACCAAGGAGCTCCCAAACCAAACCAAGAAAGGGGGGAGCAAAGGTACAGGTACATGGTCTCTTTCCTCCTCCCTCCCTCCCTCCCTCCCTCTCTCTCTCTCTCTCTCTCTCTCTCTCTCTCTCTCTCTCTCTCTCTCTTTGACACTCACTCAAAGGCAGCTACAGGCACATGCAACAACGTGCAGCAACAGCCAGCACAAGGGAGCATAGGCAAGTGAGTCCCTCTCTCTCTCCCTATCATCATTCTCTCTCTCTCTCTCTCTCTCTCTCTCTCTCTCTCTCTCTCTCTCTCTCTCTCTATGTCTATCTATCTATCTGATTGTTGTAGGGTACTAGAGTGACATTTTCTCCTTCCCCACAACGTTTCCTCCTTCCTTACGAGAGAGAGAAAGAGGGAGCATAGGCAAGTGGGTCCCTCTCTCTCTCTCTCTCTCTCTCTCTCTCTCTCTCTCTCTCTCTCTCTCTCTCTCTATGTAGGGTACTAGAGTGACATTTTCTCCTTCCCCACAACATTTCCTCCTTCCTTATGGGAGAGAGAAAGAGAGAGAGAGAGAGAAGCATTTCATCCTTCCCTATGGTGTTTCCTATGGGATGGACACTTGCAGCATTTGAGAGAGAGAGAGAGAGAGAGCCATTCTCTCACCCTTCCCCTGTGGCAACTATGCAAACACAGAGAGAGAGAAAGGGGCATCCTCTCACCCTTCCCTTACAACAGGTCTACAAATGCAAAGAGAGAGAGAGGGGGGCATCCTCCTCACTCTTCCCCTGCGGCGATTCTCAAACGCATAGAGAGAGAGAGAGGTGTCCTCTCACCCTTCTACAAGATAGGAATCTAGGTCGCTATGGTGTGGTGCCAAGCGACGCATGTTTCTCAAGATACCAACAAAACTATCATGCCCTCCAACATGCTTGAGTGCACAATGAATTGCCTTCTTCCTTGTGACCTCTTTCATTTTGTGTATATTCATTTGCACATTAGGACTGCACTATATAACATCTTCTACATACACATTCTTGATTGCTACAGACGCCTCTATACTTAACAAAAAGAATGTGTTAACCTTGAGGGATATATAAACTACTCTCGAAATTTAGAAACTCCTAGAGCTAATTCTAATGAAGTTCCTCTCTCTCTCTCTCTCTCTCTCTCTCTCTCTCTCTCTCTCTCTCTCTCTCTCTCTCTCTAACTAACTAACCAACTAATCAACACACACTCTCTCTCTCTTCCTTGTTCTATCTCTCTCTCTCCCTAACTGCCTAACTAACCAACCAACCTAGTAACTGTGAGAGAGAGAAAGGGGGGGATTGAAAAGTAAGTGAAGACACTATTTCGACACCAAAAAGCTTTGATTTCTCTTGGTGAAAACATTTCTAGAGAGGATTGAGAGAATATTGGAAGAGAAATATGAAGGGAACCTTGCTAATGGAGTAACAATATAGGGCGAGGTAGAAGGGTGCTCGATCTTTGGATGATCAAGAAGAGAAGCTGAAAGACCTTCTTAACAGCCTAGGTCATATAAAGGATGGAGTATGTGAGTTAATTGCTCATAAGAATGAGAGCTTAGTTGCACCAGAGAACATTGCTCTTGATGTGCAACTTACCTCTTTGAAAGTTTATTTTAATAGATTTTCAATCATGTTAAGAGTGATGAATCGCCGTGTTGGCTCATCTTCTTGCATTGGAGAACATTGTCCTTGATGTGCAGCTTGCTTCTTTAAAAGTTTATCATAGTAGGTTTTTGGCACTGTTAAGCCATGCTTCTTTGCCATGGTTTGCTTGGTATATGTAATCCCTACAAGACTTCATAAATGAGTCATTTGATAAAAATCTCTATTTTGAAATACATTGTCTATCTCTTGTAAATTATGAAATTATTTTTAAATCATTTTAATAGTCCCTCTTTCTCTTTGTCTCTCTCTCGCTTACTATACAATTTTGCTAAAGTGCTTTCATAACTTGGATTAGATTAGATACACAGAATGGTTGAATCTTAGACATATCAGGATGCTTTCTAAAGTTTGATTTTGCAACCAGAGTACATCTGCCTCTCTCTCTCTCATGTGGGCAGCTCTAAGTTTAGCAGCAGTAAGCATCATATGCCCATGTGCTTATGTGTGGCTATTCTTTTTCCTTCTAGTCTAGGACACGTTCAATTTTAGGATTGGCACCAATAAGTATTTGATGTGCTTTCATCTCAAAATGTAGTACTATGGGATGTTGTTTCACCTTGTTGGGTGTGCGTAGCTATGTTAGAACTAATGCATTGCTATTTTTGTGATTTCGAGATTCAGACACCTTCTTATGTAGGGCACATTATTTTCTCTCAAGATTATATCTATGTGCAAATGTAGATGAATGAACATCCATTGGCATGGCCTTTAGGCAATGCTTGGTTAGCCTTTAGTGAGTGCCATATGTGCATGGCACTCATACATGGCCATACATGCATTTTTTTCATGCATTTAGGGTTTGCAGTTGCAAATGTGTCTATCACTTATGTCTTGAATAGCTTTGAGATTTATTTGTTGTGTGACTCTTATATTCTCTTGAAGGTTTGGTGTGGTTATAGAACAAAGCGAAGCCATGGGAGATATTCTCGATATAATGCTTTCAACTCCATTGAATGTAGTGGATTTAGTAGAATTAAACAAAACGGTCACGACATCATCTCTTCAATGCTTACCACTTAGAGCCATTCGGACGGGTATGGAAGATAGTTGTTTTAATTGTGCTTGTCTCAAAGTACTATATATATTTTTGGAAATAATCATTTATATATTTCATTGCAACCAACATATGGGCTCTAATAGAATGAACATGCGAAAAATGAAAGAGGTGGCAAGGGGACAAGAAACTCATGTTGCTAAATGTACAAGAACTACAAGGATTCGAAGAAACACAAGGACTACTTCAAGCTCTTCAAACTTTAAAAATCTTGAGGCCAAGATGAATGAGTTGATGGAATGCAGACAGGTTTACATGTGTGTGTTGATCATGCACTTTCCGTGTACTCAACGGAGTTACACAAACATGCTAACGGCTTGTATGGTTTTGTGTGTGAGATAAAGCACACCTAGAGTGTTCTTCAGCAAGTCTCAATTGATCGGGTAGCGAAGTAAGGAAACTTTTGGCAATTATTTTCGAGACAAGCAGGTTGATGAATCTACTATTGAGTGATATGGGGCATCATTTTGGGGCTTGGAGATGACCACAAGCCTATGATTTGCTAGAGAGGTTGCCGGTTGCCATTCTTGCAATTTCAAATGAATGTTAGTAGGTTTAATGCATTGCTACAATAATTGAGTCATAAAATGAATGGTCGCAACTAAGGAGGAAGACTTGCTTAGAGTGAAACTTATAAGCTCATATTGTCTCTCATATTTTAAATTGCTTGGGTCAACACTTTTTTGTGATAATATATGCTTCTTTTTTGTGAAGCCTGCATGGAATGTGCTAAGATGTGCAATGCTTTTGATTTAACCAAACATATTTGAGTAAAATGTATTGGGTATGTACAATGTGATGTCTCTTTCTCAAGGTTTATATGGAGCAATTTTGATAATCTAATGATGGTTGGTATACTTATATTTGATATTTAATATTTGATCTTTGAATATACACAACACATTTAATTTTGAAAATCAAACCATGTCTTTGAAAAAATGTGCTGATAACAATTTATGTGGTCGCATGCTTACTTTGTTTTGTTTGTTGATTGGAACACATCAATCATGCATGTGTTTGTAACCAAATTTTCTATCCCATAAAACTCTCTCTCTCTCTCTCTCTCTCTCTCTCTCTCTCTCTCTCTCTCTCTCTCTCTCTCTCTCTCTCTCTCTCTCTCTCTCTCTCTCTCTCTCTCTCTCTCTCTCTCTCTCTCTCTCTCTCTCTCTCATAGGTGAGCTCAAAATCTATATAATCAATATGACTAGGCTCCATATAATATTGACTCAAATACATTGACTTGATATTGTGTGTCTTAATATATTTAATATTTAATATTAAAGATTTAAATATGCACTATGCATTTTATGTGCATGTAAGTATATGTTGAGCTATGCCTTTTTGTGGACATCCAATCAATATGGGCTATTCACATTGAGCAATTGGTAGAGACTATGTATTGTGTATTCGTATGGGTGTGCTTACCTCCACAAGGTGTGAACAATTTTAAATTGCTAGGCTCAAGGCTTAGAGGCGGGTTTTAGATCATGGTAAATCCATTCATAGGGATGTTGAAAACCTGCCTTTTCATTAGGAGATTCCAAATGGTCACATGAATTAGGCCAATGACAATTTGGTATATGGCTAATGCTTTGCTATCATCGGTTGGTTGCTTGGCATCACATGGATGTAGAGAATTATGTGATTGGTGAGTTACATGTTAATAATGTTCTGACATTTAACTCCCAAAGAGGGACTTTAAGTCATGATAGAACCATTAGCGGATGTTCCCAAAGGATGTATAATGTTCAGAGTATGCCTTTTCACATTGAGATTGCAAGTGGTGATAGTAAATTGGCTCAACGACATTTTGGTCTAGATTTGACTAATGCTTTGCCATCGACAGGTGGTTGCAATGGTGGAAACACAAGAATATGAAAAATCATGTGATTATTGAGTCACATGTTAATAATGTTTTGATGTCTAACTACCAAAAATGGAGGAAATCATAACGGAGTGGTTTATGAGAGTGTATCTCACCATGTTGAAATTGTAAATGGGGATAATGAGCTAGTTGAACAAACAGTTGATATAGATTTGACTATGATGCATGTTAATCATGTTGTGCCTAATATTTCAACATCAACAGATGGTTGTGATGTTAGAAATTACCGCAATGGTTAATGAGTCACATGTTAATAATATTACAATTTTTATTTCCCAAAATGGTGGATTGTGCTCCATTTTACATACTTTGCCTGCAATGAATGTTCATCTAACAACAACAATATTGCTATTTCAAGACCCAAATGTGCATTCCATGGGGAGTCATTTTGAAATATGTGAGAGGTGTTTAGCTAAGTAATGGAGATGCTATACCCTTGTACAAGGGTCAATTTTATATGGAAAGCATTGTTATCGAAATGAAAAAGTAATGTTGCCATTGTTGCAATGTCCACCATAGCCATTGCATGATTTGTTGCATGGTATGCACCCTCTAAGTAGGATATTTAAAAATAACATACAAGCATACAATAGTGCTTCTTTGTTTGTATCACTCGGAGCTAATGTTGATGAGCTGCTTGTTGTCAGGAATGGTTACACCTTTAGAGTGCATGCTATGTTTATCACCGTATAGGTCCTTTGCTTCCCAATGTGCAATGTCAAGAAAGGCTAAGATTTGCACAACTCTATGTTTATGATATTGAGCATGATTTGTTTAATAGGTTGGGGATTATGCATGATTTGTTACTAAATTTGCTTTGGGAGCTTCAGTATATGATGCATCAACACAATATAAATGCGTAGGCTTTTAGGTCTATGGGTATGCAACTGCAAAAATAATCCCATCCAAGAATTAAGAATGAGTAATTTTTGGTGTTCAAAGAACCAACAAATAGTACTCAGCTCGTATAGCATGAGATTGTAGCTTTCATGCTGGGGGCAGGGTGATGAGGATACTCTTGATCGTCGGGATATTCATGTCTACACTTGGGGTGGTCAATGTGTTGTTATTTCAAACTTGCATATAGTATATATGCCAATGCTATATGTCCTCCTTTTCCTTATGGGAGATGATGGTTGGCATATAAAGGTTCCCTATAGTAATGTCCATGTTCATGTTAACATATATGCTTGTAGGACTCATGCCGGTTGTGACCTTGAAAGATGTCTGGAAAGCCCATAGTGAAACGTGAAGCTTGGTATCCCAATATTTCCAATGCTGATCTACCGATTTGGTGAGAATCTTGCACAGAACTTTGTTGGTGGATTCGACTAAATCATTGGCTTGTGGTAATAAGGAGACAACCTTTTTATGGACAATTTGAAAGAATGATGTGAGCTCTTTGATGATCTTATTGACAAAGTTGTACCTTGGTCATTGGCCAATTCGATCGGCATACCATACTTGGTGAAGATATCTTGGAATAGGCATTTAGATACTAACTTGAAGGTGTTGCCTAACAGTAGAGCCTAACAAGTTTCTACCCATTTGGTATAGTAGTTGGTTGCCGTCATATATGTACTTATTGTGGGTGTAGGTAGTAGCTAGAGAGATGGATCCAACAAAGTCCAAAATCCCAGTTCTAGAAAGGTTCTAGTAGGAAGGATCGATTAGAGTGGTAAGCAATCTCTAGCTCCAAGAGCTAGCCCATTCAATGGCAAGAGTTAGTGTTGGATCCATTTGTGCGAACATCCCCCTGCATAGTTGGCCACCATAGTCCAGCTTACTGGATTTTTCAGATTGTAACCTCAAAAGTAGAGTGACTGCTGGCAACTCCTTGGTGTGCTTCCTCTAGGATAGTAGGTTGCTCCATTAGGAGGACCACTCTCTATAGCACTTCGAAGAGAGTGTGGTAGTATACTTGGCCTATGATGACCTCAAAACATCAGCTCTATAGAGCCAGCCATGTCTAGTTGTCCTTCTGGAGATGGGGTGGGGATACCCTTGTTTCTAGGAAAGTCATCATCTCTTCATACCAAGACCATAGAGGGTGTTGTGGCTCAATGTCTATGTCATTTGCTATTGCCAAAGAGTTGTGCATCAAAGCATTCATCATTAACACCTATTGGTGGTTCTTCGGAATCTAGGGGGGACAAAAAATCCGCAATGACGTGCTTCGTTTCAAGGTGATGGACCACCATATAATCAAATTCTTGTAGCAATAGGATCCAACGAGCCAGTCACCCAGTAACATTTTGTTGTTTGACCAAATAGACCGAGGTGGAATGATCCACATGAAAAGTAAATGCATGCTCTAGCAAATAGTACGGAAACTTTTTAGTGGAGTAGATCATGCCCAGGCATTCTCTTTCAGTGTGACGGAGTAGTTTTTCTCCACATTGACAGTCTCTTGCTTGCATAAAGCATAGGTTGAAACCATCCATTTTCATCTTGCTGCATCAGCACACTACCAATTGCTATGTCTAGATCATCCACAAATACATAAAAGGGATTTGCTCAATCGGGTGGAATCACAATGGAAGTGTGGCGGCCATGCCAGCAGATTTGACAAAAAAAAAGGAGTAACACGAACAACGAATCCAGTATTGGAGTTTGCATTATTACTGCCACTTTGTTTGGATCAACAACAATACCATTTTGCAAAATGATATGGCCTAGCAAAATATCACCATGAATAACAAATACACATTCAAGGGGATTCAAGCTTAAACTTACCTCATGGCATTTGGTGAGGCAGAGTCAAAGATGCATTAGGTGGAGCATGGCTTTTTCAAAAAGACTAAAATCATCCAAGAAAACCCTCATGAACGTGAGGTAGGGACCAAAGATCTTGTGCATTTCTCTTTGAAAGGATGCCCAACGCATTCTTGAGGCCAAACCACATCATTGTGCATACATATACTCCCCATGCAGTAATGAAAGTTGTCTTAGCTTGGTCTTCTGGGGCAAGGCACACTTGATTGTATCCATTGAAACCATGGATGAAAGAGTACATCTCGTGGCCAATTGCTTCATCCAGTATGGTATCCAAGCAAGGAATAGGGAAAGGATCACGGATGGTGGTTGCATTTAGCTTCCAGTAATTCACACATATACACAACTTTTTGTTCTTTTTAGGAACAATGATGATTGGGGATATCCAATCCGCACGATTTATTGGGGCGATGAAACCTATCCTTAGGAGTCGATCCAACTCCTCTTTGACTAATTTGGCTACATGATTGTTCATTCTATAGTGATGCATCCAAACTAGAATAGCATTTGGTTTCAGGGGAATCTGGTGTTGGTAGAACCGAGGATCCAATCCCTTCATATCTGAATATTCCCTTGTGAACACATCCAGTCACAGTAAACTAATGAGTTGCTACCAAAAATTTGATTGCAATTTGGTGCTAACTTAGACTGATTTAGTCTTTTCCAGTGGTCTTTTTTGGGTGGGCCAAGATACACTATGTCCAGCTCATCCTCTTTGACCTTTGTGACTTTCTACATCTGTACTCCAATCTCACACTCTTGATGTAGGATTTCACTGATGTTAGCCTCAACAATCCCATTAGTGATGATGTTGGCCTTGGTACAATCTAGGTTCTAAATTTAGATTACTATCATGTTCTTGCTCTTCCAAGGCTTCAAATTGTAACTCTAGGGTTGCATGTGTTGTTCAGTGATTATGAAAATATTAATGAGACACAAGGGTTACAAGTTAGTGTTAGCCTTCAAGAACTCCTCCTTTTCATCATCACTTAATCCTTTGACCATATTAATTTTTTGCGATAGTTGGTCCAGTGATGTGGGGTAGGTGGGTCAAGCAGACTATTACCTTGTGCTAGTGTCTCCAAATAGTCAGCTTATAGCTCAATTTTTATTGACATGTGCTTGGCATAGCCAAGATCTTCCCAATAGCAAGTGGTAATCTTTGCTAGCATGCTCCATGTTCAACACTACTAAAGCTACTAGAAACTACAATGCGGCAACTTCCAGAAGTACTGGTCTACTGATGCCGAGAGGGTGTACTTTCTACTGATTGGCCATCCATACTTAGAAAGGGGTAGGTTTCCAATCCATCAATCTCAGTTGTTGAGAAGTGGTCACTGTGATGATATTTACCCTTGATCCGCTATTGAGTAAGACATTTTGGATTATCTGGTCTCTACACTGAACAAGAACGATCGGGATGTTCAGGTCAGATAGGGGGCCTGCTAGCACTGGCTAGTGTTGAATCTTTCTCACTATTTCCTTGAGGACTTGGCCATAATGGCCACTATTGTTGATTCTAATAATACCACGGATTTAGGTTGAATCATCTTTAGGAGATGATCTTTGAAAGCTAGGACTATGCTTAGTCACCTAATGGGACACTAATGTTGATAAGACCCCATCCAGTTGATGCTTTGGATGAGTCCAAAATAGCCGAAGTGCTTGGTATGTTCCCTTTCACTACTATGAGATTCCCCTTGGTCTTCTAACTACCATTGCCAATGGGGTTAGCATTTGGGATGGTTCCTTGTGTCCATCCAAGATGATCCTTTGGATTTTGCTTTTATCCTTTTCCAGGAATATCTTCCAAAATTTGACTTCTCTATTTGCCAGTATGAGCTTTTGGCAGCTTCCCTCTTTAATTGCTAGGACTACTACCTTGGTTCTTTACTCCACTGGGTTGTGGGTCTTCTCCTGCCACTTGTTTGTTTTTCTTTAGGGTGGGTTTGATGTTTTAAAGACCAAATTCAGCTAGAACTTCGTAGACTCTAGATGTATGCTCAAGTTGGAATTGCCCTAGCTTCCTATTGGGTGGGGTTGTGTCCTCCCATGGTGTTGCATACTCTGAGGGGGTGGAACATGCCCATTGATTGGCTTTTGTTTTGACCTACCCATTTGATTTTTGGGTTTAATCAATATATTGAAGTGTTGGGTGGGCATTGTGGTTGCCACTGGCTCACTTGCATTCCATCCGACCACCTAGTGTGGTAGACTTTCTCCTACTTGGCCCATGAAGTGCTTGTGGGGTATGATGCATTCTCCTTGTGGGTCTTGTTAGGCCGAATGATCACATACATGCACTTCCGGTTCTAACAATTCCTTGATCTCCACTATATTTACTCCTCGCATATGTCCCATGCCTAGTCCTTGCCTCTTTTGAGCATCATATGCTTGGGCATTGGAGCATTCAACTCGCCAATGTCCTTCCTACATACAAAAGAAGCAATGTTTAGAAAAGGGCCAAAATTTCCCTTGGCCTCCTCCACCTCGACCACACCCACTGCGGCCATTGCCGGGTTGCTGGTAATCTTGATTGGTATATGCCACAGCCGAAGTATGAACCAAATTGGCCTGGAGGTTTTGGAGTTGGTTGCTTTGATTCCTTGCCAACCTTTGAGATGGGCCTTTTGGAATCTACCATTGTATCGGTAGTACTCAGTGTTGTGTGTGACTAAGTTACAAGTGTTGCACCATCCTTGGTTTAGGCCGCATTCAACTTGGACATGTTTGGAATTGTTGCACTATGTGTATTCTTCTTATTGTTGTCTATTGCTCTCTTTTCTTTATCTTTCTTCTTGCTTTTTTTTGCCTTTTTTTAATCCTCCTCCTCTTCAAAATCAGACATTGTACTGCTAGACTCTACATCCAGGTTAGAATTAGAAGTCGAATCATTGCTATCGTCATGTTGGTGCTTTTTGACTAACTTGTCAGACTTCTTTCCTATTTGTGACTTCTCTTTCAATAGGAATTCCTCTAACTTGAGAGCTTTCTTGTAGAATGGATCAATGCTAGTACTGGAGAGATCATCGAAATCAAAGAATTTTTGAATAGTTTTATTGAAACCTTGGACATATAGGGTATTTAGCATTTTATCCTTTCGTTGCACATTTTGGATCAATGTGGCTATTCAATATTGTGAACTTGGTGGTATACACTTGAACTAATCTGCCACCTCACTTTGAGGTGGTGGAGTCATTTAAGTTTCTCTACATCCATTTGGTCTAGTTGAAACCATATACAAAAAGTAGTTAGGGCTTCATTCCATGATGGCTAGCCATGTTCTACAGCTAGCCAGGTTGTAGCCTTCTTACACAACATCGAGGATTCAAAAACAACAACCGTGTGAGCTTCATTAACCTAACCAAGGTAATTAACTGTGTATTTTATATCAAACTGCAATATAAAAGCATCCAGATCTCAATTGTAAGATCCAGAGAACTTTGGGAGGAAAATACTAGGATGGTGTGTCATGGGGGTTGAGATGATAGATAAAGTGGGGATCACTTGTGGGACACCTACTGGGTTTAGTGAAGTAAGAAATCGGCTAGTAAGATTCTAAGGTGTAATATGCGAAATGATAGAAGGATTCGATTTGCTCGCAATTGGAGAAGTAGAATGCGAACAATTCCTTTGGAATTCTAGGGTAGCGTGCTATGCCTCAACTACGGCCTCACTTAGGAGCGGGATAGCCTCAAGAGATAATATTGCCTAGTGTGATCGGGCCATTAGGTATGGCTTATAGCTGAAACTGCCTAAGGGGGACCATACAAACACATATGCATTCAAGTGAGCGCACAGAGAAATAGAAATCATGGTCACCATGTGTTATGGGTTTGCTTATACAATTGCCATAGAAATGATGACAAATGTACTCAAAATTGACACATGTCTATACATTAGTTAGGTGCCAATTGACCACCACATAGTTCTACAAAATACAAGAGTGGAATATTGATGGATACAATGACTAAGGTAGTACTATTGCCAAATACATTGATTGGGGACAATACAATATAGCTCTATTGTTAGAGCACACCAAGGATGCTAGTCAAGAGGGCTAGAAGAATGACTCAAGAAGGATATGACATCGAGCAAGAGAACCCCCTGTTGTTGTTGGCCTCCAAGACAATGAGTATGCTTGAAACAACAACAACAACCATGCTTTGATTTCCTACTATTTATATAGGTCATTGCTTGAGGTAGGGCCTTCTCAATGCCCATGTGTTGTGCCAGGTGTGTGGCGGAACATTCTCTCTGCCCATGTGTCATGTTGGGTCACCGTTACTCCTAGAAGAATCCCTTCAAGCCTCCTTGATAGCACTTTCTACCAAAATACTCGTGGAATTGGATTAATTCACTACTTAGAGAGTTGGATTAGCCTAGGGAAAGGAGGATTGGCTGGGGCTGGAATGGAATGGGGGGGCCTTGATTGAGTGGGCCATCCTAGATTGAGTTCAAATCACTTCCCTTCTCTCCATTCTAAAATAATGCTCTTCATGGGCTTTGAACTTGTGAAAAGTAATCATGTCTTCCTTTGTTGCTTGGGTGGGGTTGACGATTTGGGTAGGAGGGCCATTTAGGGAGTTGGACCATCCTACTATGGATTGGACTAGACCTTGGATTTTAGCTTGCTTCTTTAGATGCAATTCCTCATTTTCTTCTTTGGAGAGATGCTCCTTCACTTGACACATGTGAAGCTTTGTCTTTGTTTTGGCCATCAGTTTAATTTGCCTGAGGACCTACACATCCAAGTCATGCATTAGTTTAGAAAATAGATTAATAGTATTATTATTAAACACAACCTCATTCCTTGCCAGCCATATAGTCCATAGGGTGATGCCTCAAATACAAGTCCATAGTGTAGTGGGGAACCTATTTGCTTTACTGAGTAAGAGCTCTTTCCAAGAGTCACCATAGGGGTGGAAAGGGAGGATTGTATTATGGAGCTAGTGAATATAAGGTTTGTTGACTGGGAGAATTATTATTGTTGAGTATGCAATCTATTTTGTAACCATGTCTTTCTTAGTCTATTTTAATCCTCATTGATTATCTATGTGCTAAAAATCATACACATAATGATTAACCCCACATTGGGATTGTTAATAAGGAGAGAGAGGGAGCTTGAGTTCTTACAAGACACACAATACACAAAGATTGCACACAAGATAAGAAGCTAAAATCCCTATTGTTTCTTCTTCTTCTTCTTCTCAACTACCAAGAATGAAAAGAGAGCATAATATACATAAGTGGTCCATAATGTAAGCACACTAATTAGAAAGATGACTACGTAGATATCTCATAGCTTGAGTAGGTGGTCTTACTAATGTTCAGCTATCAAGTATCATTGGAAGTATATACCAATACAAGTACCAACCACATTAGTAATATGAATACAAAAACAGTCGCATACTTGGTACATGAGTGTCAACTTGTGTTGTGCTTGACATCACAACAACCAATGCATTTAAGAGATGAAAGTAAGGTGCTCAAAAAGTTATATATTAGCTTTCCATCAATGTTTCAGACAATTTGATTGGATATATATAGGATGTATATAGTCCTACAAAAGTATGGAATAATCCAATCAAGTTGTTTGGTACAAAAATCAAAGGTAGAAACTTATAGTCGAAGTTTGAGTTAAAAATGTCAACAACTATTGAAGATTAAGAGCATTGTTAAAGCTCTTGGGTCTATTAAAGAGTATTGATTGATGATGATGATATAGTGGCTACATGTTTGGATGGTCTGGGCAAGAAGTATAAGTAGCTCAAGCTTTTATCAACACATGAGACACCATCCCTAAGTTTGCAAAATTAATATCTATGTTAATATTAGAAGGGAAAAACGTGGGCTCTGCTGCATCCTCGTTCATAAAGTAAGAACATGTCAAAATATGTGCTCTACTCTAACATAGTATCGAGGGCATCACAGAGAATGCTATAATCATGATCAGAAAGGTCATATTGCATATGACTATGGAGAAAAGAAAAAAGGTGGAAATAATAGAAATGGGAGAAGACAACATAACAATTATGTGTGTACCAATAATTAGGTTGATAATGAAAAGTTATTCATATGAAACACATGATGAACACAGTGAATACATATACATTAGTAGTGAGTGGTAATGTATGATATGAGGATTCAAGTGGCTCTAATCATATGATGTATCATGGAGAATGGTTTAGAGAAATGAATATTCTACAAATGCTTAGGTTTGTGACTAATATTGATATTTAGCATAAACGTATTAGCTATGCAAGTAAGTAGCGATTGAAGGATATACAATGATGTAAAATTGTGACAACCTTACCTGAGTTCAAAGTGGTTGATATGCAAAAAGTCTATGAAGCATGCCAATTTAGAAAATAGATAAGACATGCATTTTCTCATGATAAAGATATAAGCACACATTAACTTGATATTATGCATTCAGATGTGTGGGATCTTATAAATACTGCATCAACGGCTAAATGTATATATTGTGTGCAACTTTTATTGATGATCATACAAGGAAGGCATGTTTCATTAAGCAAAAAAGTGAGGTGTTCTCTCACTTTTGGGAGTTTAAAAATCTGGTTGAGAAATAAAGAGATGTGTAGATTAAGTGCACGAGGTTAGATGGAGGAAAAAATTACCTCTCCAATGAATTCAATGGTTTTTTGAAATAGCATGAAATTTAGAGACAGTTTACATGTAGGTATACTCCAAAGAAAAATGATGTTGTTGAAAGGAAGAACATGCACATTGCAAAAATTGCACCAACATGCCTCATTATTATTAGGTTGAAGCTATCTTTACAACTTTGTATAACATGAACAAGACTCCTAGTACTATAATACATGATGTGACACAAGATGAGAAGTTTAAAAGCAAGAAACCAAATCTGTCACATGTTAAAGTGTATGGATGCATTACATATGTACATGTGACTGATGAGCTATGAAACAAGTTGGATCCAAAAGTTGAAAAGTAGGTATTTGTTGGCTATTCCCTTGGGCAAAAGGGTTATAAGTATTATAATTCAGTAACATGCAAGATAGGGTGAAAAGAGATGTGGTATTTGATTAGATGAACACTTGATATACTATTGAAAAAGAGATTACTATAGATGATGTAAGTAAAAGATAGTTACAAAAAATGTCGATCCACAATCATAGACATTAAGTGCACTAAAAGAATTCTCTTCTAGTAGGTCTATTGAGAGACCATGGAGTGGTCGATTTCATGCAAATAACATTCATACAAGTGCAAAACTTGTATGATGAAAGGGAAAAGAAAAAGTGGTTAAGCCACTTAATATGCCAAAGATGCTTTTCATAATGAGGAGATGCAACAAGCCTTGGCCCAATCTGACATGGAAAGGAATGCATTGTATACAAAGAAGGAGACTCTCTTGGCCCAAAAGGTCTAAGATCGAGAAGTTGAGCGAGGAGGAGTTTTCCACATTTAAAACTTTTTGGCCTTTGACACTAGCCATCCAATGCTCATCTCTAGCTTCATCTTCACTAGGTAGCTTGTCAGTAGTTGCTACCATAGCAGTAGCATCTCCTCCTTGAGACTCACTACCTTGTGCATGTGTGGCATGTAAGGAGAGGGTTCTTCTCCCATGCCTTGCTCACACTCACTTCTCTCTCTTTGATCATAATATTCATGCATATATCATTAGAATAGAACTTGTTCATGCATCAAACTCGGACTTCTTAAAAAACAAAAGCAAACAAAAAATGTCAATTATAATTTTAAAAAACTATGGTTTTTTAAAAATTTGGAAACATAAATATGTAAAGAAACAAAAAATACAAAGGGTGCCCAAAAATCTACTCTCCCATAGTCTACATTGTAGACCCATAGAGTGGCACGTGAGAGGGCGGAAGTTACTATGTGACATCACCCAACTAGACATTGAGGTAGAAGTTTTTGACACGTGGTGGTGGGAAAAGCAGTTCTTGCCATGCATCACTTTGACATGCTATCTTCCCCCTCCAAACGGGGCCTAATGGAGCTTGCCTTGCTTGCTATCATTGCCGACAACCTGTATAGCTTGGGGATTGCAACACCCTCTCTGTAGGCCTGGTTACTTCATTACCTAGCACAATCTTGCAATATCATGTCTTGAGTAGGCTTGACCCACTAAGGAGCAAAAATGAATTTGAGATCCCATATGGGGATATCCAACAATAAGACTAGAGTACTGAGAAATAGTGCAAATCAAGCCAATTGTTTGCCAAGATTGCATCCCACCTCGAGAACCTCAACAATCATTCCCCTCAATACAAGGTAATCCTCTCTTTTTTAATAATGCCTCTCCTCCTAAGGGCATTTCAAGTATCCTTTCCTTTGGATCTCAGCCTATGGGCTTCCCCCCTCCCCTGTTGACTGGATGTCCAAACAATGGCCCAAATACCATTGGCATGCATAGCAACCCTACTTAGTAGTAGATAGTGAGGCTTGGCTCAAGCTTCCCTCAAGCAGCTACAAAATAGAAGGAAGGTGCCCACAACATTGATGCACCGTGGGATAAAGAGGCAAGACCCCAACCAACCAACAGAAAGCAACTCCACTGGATGAAGAAGGTATGTGTTGGGTTATGCTTTTAGATGAGGTAATAGATCAAGTATTTTCAGAGTATCATTATCAAGTTCTCATAGGACTCTACCATAATGTCAAACCCCCAATGAAGGTTCTTAGAGGGTGGATAAGGGATAATTGATAGCCTTTGGGGATTAGGATAAAATCAGCCAAGTATCTACCCAACAAATATTTCATCTTCCTCTTCAAAACAAAGGAAATGGTAATAAATGCAAATGGCTAGTGGATGCTTTGTAGCTCTCCCCTAACTTTGTTCAAATGGCATCCCTAGTTTGACCCACATGACCCCAAGCCTACAAACATACTTGTTTGGGTAGAATTTTTGGATCTTCCAAACCCCTTTTGTTAGGTATACCGGGATCTATTTTAGCTCCACTAGGTAAGGTTCCACCCACAACTCTTGTAAGGAATTTTTGAAGGCCTACTTCAAATGTGTGAAGTAATAAGGGCACTTTATTCGGGATTGCCCTGAACGGGGCAAATCAAAGAAAGTGGACTCCCTTGAGGTAGATGAACATGGTTTCAAAAAATCTACAATAAGAGACCAAAAAAAAAATGCAAGCAAGGGGGAATGGGTGAAGGAAGGCCCCAAAAAAGATGAGCAACATCAATAAATATGTTGCCCACCTTTTTATAAACCTGAATACTGAGAACATTGAAAGTGCAAAAGCAAGTAAAAATCCTAATACTAAGGTAGACTTAGATAGCTCTAATGAAGAGTTCATTGATGGAATCTAATTCTTCCAAGATATCTAGATGCAAGAAGACTCATTTGAAAAGGAAATTAATGAATTTGATATGAACAAGATGTATTAGGATGGTGTAGAACATATCCAAGAAGTAGACGAGTCACAAGTGGAGGAGGAGATGCTACTTGTAAGGCTAGATTTACCTAGAGCAATCATTATTGGTAAGATCTCCCCAACTCCCCCCACCCTGTTAACAACTTTGGTGGCAATAAGAGAAGACACTCTAAGGCGGACCCAAGTACTCCTAGCCCCTTTGCTAACAGTAAAGAATCCAAAGGTAAAAGCTTACACTCTAAATCTAGTAAGAAATGATATGTAGTAAACTAATAATACTTTTGTCTACTTTGAAGGGTCTAATTGGCCCTCCTAGGCTAGGGCAATCAACAATTGACTTTACTTTAAGAAATTATTGTCAAGATTGTGGGAGAGAAGGAAGGAGTCTCACTTGTAGCTTTCTTGCTTGCACAATGGGGGAATACACACAAGGGTGGAGGCTGAAAACAGTTTTCCTCTTCTTAGTTGTGTAAGCCAAAAGAACTCTAGTACAAAGAAATAGAAGAACCCTATATATGGGTCTCAAACCAAACTCAACTAACTAAGGTGGCATACTAACTGAGCCACGAACTAGAATAGATAAGGATAGCTATCATGTAGCTATTATTCATGGGCGGTGTACCAACCGCGTCTGCAACTGACAAGTCGGTGACATAAATACACAACGGTCACCCTGGTGTATCACGAGTGGAGCTCGATATCTCAACACTCCCCCTCGAGCTCAATCCCAATTCCTGCACACCAAGCAGGTCTCTGAACTTGCGCAGCTTCTCTGCGCCCAATGCCTTCGTGAATATGTCAGCTACCTGATCCTCTGTGCTGACATAAACTAGATCAATAAGACCTAGTAAAACCCTCTCCCGCACATAGTGATAATGCACCTCAATGTGCTTTGTTCTAGCATGATAGACTGGGTTATTTGCCAAATGTATACTGCTCATGTTGTCACAATAAATGACAACCGGCCCATCTGTAGGCTGATGCATATCATAAAGTAGCTTATGCAACCAAGCTACCTCAAATGCAGCCATTGCTGCACCCCTGTACTCGGCCTCTGTGCTCGACAAGGCAATTGTAGGCTGTTTTTTGCTGCTCCAAGTGACTGCAGCACTCCCAAAAGAGAATACATATCCACTGGTAGATCTTCTATCAAAAATACTACCAGCCCAATCAGCATCAGTGTATCCATGCAGCTGTATCTGAACCCCAGTCTCATAAAATAGTCCATACTGCAATGTGGACTTCACATACCTGAGTATGCGTCTAGCCGCATCCAAATGTGGTTTCCTTGGAGCCTGCATAAACTGACTTACCAATCCAACAGCATAGCTCAAATCTGGCCTGGTAATAGTCATATAAATCAAACTTCCTACTATGCGTCTGTACATAGTAGGGTCTTCTAGAAGCTCACCTGCATCTGTGCTCAGCTTCACATTCTGCTCCAAAGGAACTGAAATAGGCTTACAGCCTGTCATCCCATATTTGGACAGCATGTCCAATCCATACTGCCTCTGCAAGAGCTGTATCCCACTTGGTGATCTAATCACCTCAATGCCCAAGAAATAACGCAGCTCTCCCAAATCCTTCATCTCAAACTTCTGCTTCAATAGCATTTTTACATGAAGGATATCTTCATCACTGTCACCTGTCATAATCAAATCATCAACATAAATGACAAGTAGCATAATACCTTTCTCTGTTTTTCTCACATAAAGTGAGAAATCTGCCTTGGAAATCTGAAAGCCAATAGTGACAAGGTACTGTCCTATCTTGTCAGACCATGCTCTAGGTGCTTGCTTCAAGCCATACAAGGCTTTCTTCAACCTGCAAACAAACTCAGGATAAACAGCATGCACATAACCTGGTGGCTGCTCCATATAGACCTCTTCTTGCAAGTCACCATGCAAGAAGGCATTCTTTACATCCATCTGATGTAAAGACCATTCCTTTGATGCAGCCATAGCAATGACTGCTCTTACGGTTGCCATCCTTGCAACCGGACTGAATGTTTCTTCATAGTCAATGCCATATGTTTGTGCATACCCCTTGACTACTAATCTTGCCTTGTATCTGTTCACAGAACCATCTGCATTGTGCTTCACCTTATAAACCCACTTACAGCCAATTGCATTCTTACCTTTAGGCAAAGGTACCAATTCCCATGTAGCATTTGCTTCCAAGGCATCCATTTCTTCATCCATGGCTTTCTCCCATTTTTCTTTTCCCATGGCTTGCTCAAAAGAAGTGGGTTCTGGTTCCTGTATCACTTTGACCATATATGCATAGTGAATGGCTGTAAATCCATCATATTTCAGCCTATCCACAGGATACCTAGCTCTCGTAGACCTGCGCAAAGTAGGTTCACTCCCAGGTGTTCTCAAAACATCCCTGGTCTTTCTTACTCCAGGTGTAACAATAGAAGGAATACCCAACTCATCATCAATGCTCTGTTCTGAGCCACTGGATTCACCATCCACATAAGAGTGACCTGCATTCACATCAAACATGGGCTGATCAACCTTCTCTTTTCCTTTTCGTGATACCTGCATACCACTATCTGCATTGCTTTGAGAAGATTCTCCTGATCTCAATCTTCCTGTCCATGGCGAAGAATGTGAACCACTGCTAGAGGACGCTCCAGGTCCACTAATATTTTGTGACTGCTGCTGTGAATTCTGTGCAGCATTACCATTTTGTGCATCTACATCATCAATCACATTTACTGGTTTATACCAGCTACTCATCTCATCAAAAACAACATCTCTGCTCACTGTAAACTTACGAGTAGAAGGGTTATAGCATCTATACCCTTTTTGCTGCAGAGAGTAACCAATAAAGATGCACTTCTCAGCTTTTGGATCCAACTTGGATCTCAGCTCATCTGGCACATGTACATAGGCAATGCAACCAAAAATTTTCAAATGAGAAATATCTGGTTTCCTACCAGTATACCTCTCCTCTGGAGTCATTCCATGTATTGCTGCAGTGGGAGTCCTGTTCATTATGTAGACTGCTGTAGCAACTGCTTCAGCCCAATAAAAATCTGGCAAGTCTTTTTCATTGAGCATGGCACGAGATACCTCTCCAATATGCCTGTTTTTCCTTTCTGCAATTCCATTTTGTTGTGGGGTATAACTGCATGAATATTGCTGCTTTATGCCATGCTCTTGCAAGAACCTTGCAAACTCATTTGAGAGGTACTCTCCCCCTCCATCTGACCTTAGGCATTTTATTTGCAGACCTGTTTCTTTTTCAGCCATAGCTTTAAGGGTTTTGAAATGCCCAAAAACTTCACTTTTCTTTTTCATAAAATACACCCAAACTTTTCTGCTATAGTCATCAATAAAAGTGACAAAATAATGACAGCCTCCAAGAGATGCAGCTTTAGTAGTCCACACATCAGAGTGGATTAATTCCAATGGCTTCTTACTCTCTTGAACATGTCTAGGAAATGGTTTCCTTGCCTGTTTTCCAAATTGACAGGCTTCACATACCTTATGCATTTCTGCAACCTTGAATTTCGGCAAACCTGCAACAATATTTTGGGCCTGCATTGATTTAAGTCGCTGTACATTAACATGACCAATGCGTTTATGCCAGATATCAATATCTGCAACCACACCAGTCCCATGTGCAAACATTGCTGCACTCAATTCAGACATGTCTGCATCCAATGTAAACATTCTGCCCTTCTTCTTTCCTTTTGCTATCAAGCGACCTTTATTTTTCATATCCTCAACAAAGCATCCATGAGGATTAAATCTGACCTGCAAGCCCTGTTCAACCATTTGACCAACAGAAACCAGATTCTTGGTGATATTCGGGACATGAAATACATCGGACATGTATTTCTTTTTCCCATCCTGCATAGACAAGGGAATTTTTCCAATCTGCACAATAGGATGTGCAGTATCATCACCAGTCTCCACAAATCCTGGTTTTTCCATTTTCCTTGCATCCTCCATCCATTCTGCATGACCTGTCATGTGGTTTGATGCACCTGAGTCAACATACCATACATCATTGCTTTCTTCTGCACTTGTCACAGAATTGTTCATGTGCTGCACCATAAACAGATGCTCATTTCTGTCATCACCCTGTCTACTAGAAGATGCATAATTCCCTTGTTGCAGTTTTCCATTCATGATGTCATTCTGCTTTTTATAGCAGTCTTTAGCCATATGACCCATTTTACCACAGTAGTAGCATTCAACATTACTGTTTGCATTTTGGCCTCTTTGCCATCCACCACGACCTCTTTGGCTCCCCCTGCCTCTAGAGTTACCACGTCCTCCTCCATAGGACTGGTTTTCTTGAGTTTGCTGCATATTCTGATTTCTGCCACGGCCTCCAAATCGGCCTCCTCTACCTCTGCCTCTACCTCTTCCAGCATTTGAGTAGAAGACAGCTTCTTTGGAAGTTCCTCCTGAAGAAGATGCACCACCATTTCTCTGCTCCTCAGAAATTAGAAGAGCAATCAACTCCTCAAAATCAGGAAATCTTTCACGGACGGAAATGGATGTCCGAAACTGCGCATAATCCTTTCCTAGACCATTCAAGGTCACAGAAACTAAATCATCATCTTCCACTGGCGACCCAATGGAAGCAAGTGCATCTGCAATCTTCTTCACCTTCATGTGGTAGTCATTGATGCTCATATTTTCTCTTTGCACATTGTGCAACTCTTGCTTGAGCTGCATTTTCCTGGCTTGCGTATTTGTGCTATACATTTTTGACAAAGTATCCCATGCCTCCTTTGGCGTACTTGCATCCTGAATATGCACAATCATAGAGTCTGAAATACTGATAGACAGCCAGTACATAACTTTCCTGGCTCTCTCATGCCATGCTTTGAATGCCTGCATCTGCTGTTGATTGGGAATATCAGGAAGAACTGGTTCTTCTTCATTTCCTGCAACAAACTCCCAATATCCTTTTCCCATAAGGAAATTCGTCATTCTAAACTTCCATGCTTGGAAGTTGTTCTTGTCAAGCTTTTCAGTGACAATCTATGAGAGAGAATCAGACGCCATTACAGAATACTGCAAAAGTTCTGTCACTGCAAAGAACACAGCTTCAGCCTCACAAGGGCAAATCTGCAAAACTGGCGAAAGTGGTATTTGACCACACAGTCACTTCCTAGTGACGATTTTGCATCAACAGGCAGCAAGGATGATTCTGTAACTCCCAATGTCTCTGCGCACAAGCATACAATGCAATTTTTACAGTAACTATTCACCGACCTGTAGAACAGTGGCTGCACAGCATAAAACTGGGCCTTTTCCTGAGTGCGTGCAGAAAACTTCCGCCTCCAAAACAGGCCCCGAAATGGCCTCAAATCAAAAAATAAGGTCGCCAAGGGCTAAAGCCCTTTCCCGCAGCATATACTGCCCTCTTGCTTCACCGCGAAGGGCGTCTCAACCTGAGACAATGCACTCCTGCACTTTCCGGCTGTGCTACCTGCAGAGATCTGCTCCCAAAACAGAAAATGAAAGCAACACTGCTCCTCTTACCAGAACACCGTGAGCTTGGCTTGCTTTCTTGAGCTCCTTACCACGAACAAGGCTCTGATACCATGTCAAGATTGTGGGAGAGAAGGAAGGAGTCTCACTTGTAGCTTTCTTGCTTGCACAATGGGGGAATACACACAAGGGTGGAGGCTGAAAACAGTTTTCCTCTTCTTAGTTGTGTAAGCCAAAAGAACTCTAGTACAAAGAAATAGAAGAACCCTATATATGGGTCTCAAACCAAACTCAACTAACTAAGGTGGCATACTAACTGAGCCACGAACTAGAATAGATAAGGATAGCTATCATGTAGCTATTATTCATGGGCGGTGTACCAACCGCGTCTGCAACTGACAAGTCGGTGACATAAATACACAACGGTCACCCTGGCGTATCACGAGTGGAGCTCGATATCTCAACAATTATTGGATAAGGAGCCACATGGCATCCTCCTCTTCTTTTTCTTCTTCTTATCCTCATTGCTTTGGTTGTTGGCTATCTGAAGTTTCTTCCAACTTCATCTCTGCTATTTGAAGCTTGCACTCAAAAAGTCTGCTTAGGTCACTATGCACTTGGCTATTTATCCTTCACGCTACAAATCCTTCCATCACCACTACTCAACAAAGCCATCAAGCTCAATAGTATTGTTGCTCATATTGTGAGAGAGATGTCTATGTCTCTACTTGTGTTCTCTCCTGTTGAGCTCCTTATCTTGCACCTTCTTTTTTGGCCATGGTAGTAGATATATGTCTCCACATACCTGGGGGTTCACACTACTAGATGCCTTCATTTGTACCAGTATCAATGGCTTTGAACCTAAGGAGGTTGGAGAGTTGTGGGGGTTGATGCCCTTGCAAAGCCTATGCTAATTCTTTAGAGTTTTGGGCTCTTCACCCAATCAACTAATCATTGTGTCATAAGTGAACTTGAGGCATCTTATATCCTCCTAGGAAGGCCACAGATCCACCACAAATGGATTTTCTTGCTTGACTTCTTGTTATGTATCTCTTCTCTTCCTCACATTAGGTGATGTTCACGATGCTAGTCACCACTTGTGAGTAGAGCTGCCCAAAATTCTATAGTGTGCCTTCTTTGTTTGTCCCTCAAAATGTATTGCAACTATCTTCTTCTTGCAAATATGCTATTCCTTGTTGGAGATGATTCTGCAATATAGCAGCTCACATTTTTCTTGCACCAATGCTTCCTACAGTCCTTTACTCTATTCTATTACTTAATCAGGCACAATTGATGTCTTGCTAGCTTCCTTTAAGAACCAAATGTAGTTCTTAGACTTTGAACCTCCTAGTTGAAGCTTTCATAGTTGGAATCTATTGATCATAAGTGAGAACCTTCCCTAACTCTTGAGTATGTAGAGCTACATGTGGCCATAGCACTAAGATTTTTTCTCTTTGACATTTTTTTAATTCTTAATTATTAATATTTGTCTATCCCACAAGACTTGTAAGCTCTGTTTCGCAAGAGTTTCAAAAGCTTGCACATAGAAACTCCCATCCTGCATGCTCTTTTAGCATGCCAATTCCCTTGCAAGGATGCTCTTTACAAGCTTCTCTCCTTGAGAAGCCACCAAGGTGCCAACCATGTGAAAGCCTTTCTTGCTTCCACTCCACATGCTCATCCTTGAGCATACACATGAGACATGCCTCAATTGACATGCTCCAACTTGGGCTGTAACTAGCACAACTCCACTTGCCACTCTAATGAAATTAAGCATATGCACTTTCACATGCTTCTTGTTCAATAACAAGGGCCATTCAGACACTAATGTCCATAAACAACAAACCTTGTCTTAATTGAGTATTGTTTCATACTCAAAAACAACAAATGAAGAGCCAAATTTACCAAAACTCTTTGACCTCTTTTACCAACTTCTTTGATAACGATGTTGGAAATATGTACTTGTTGAAGACTTCACTTATAGCTTTCATGTTGCAAGGATCCTCTTGTATTCTTCAATGGAGACCTTCACAATTGTTTCAAAGATCCTCATGGAATAATTAGACCAGCAAAAATCTTGAACAATGATAGTCCATAAAATTTGATCTCCTTTGAAATCGTGAACAATTAGTAACAATAAGCGTGAAAGATTTTTAAGGAAAGAATAGCTAAAACATACTAAGGTAGATACAATGATATCTACACATAAATATACCATGATTAAGATCCCTAACCATGGCTTTGATAACATATCAACAATCTTAATGTGAGGTTAATCATGGTGTGTACAATGGATAGCACATAGATAACTATGGAGAATTAAAATAGACTAAGAAAGACATGCTTACAAAAACAGATTGCACACTCAACAATAATAATTGATCTTCCACTTCACACAATGCTATAATACATGAATGCCACACCCACAAACACTGAGCTTACATTCTCAACACTCGCCCCCCCTTCCTCAATCTTCTCATGGTATCAAAGTGGCCTTCAGGTGAGGAGCTATGATTTGAAGCACAAGAGTCTATAAGGAAGCCTTGCTTTGGAGTACATATGTGGAGATCTCTCTCGTTCAATCTCTAATTGATAAGCCATCTTTGCAAACTAAGAGTCATTGAGGTGGTCTAGTATACCTTGAGTCTGAGCATGTACTATCTGTATCACATTCCCAACATGTTTCAGCCTCCATTTAGGAGTTAGAGACTATTTGTGTGCGAATTTGGTAAGATTCACAAACTTTGCAAACCACGTCATTTTGTAAACAAGTTGTTAGTGATGGGGTTTGGTAGATAGCATTTGTTACAGAATATCAAACATTATAGTTTTGTATGCTTATATATTGAGCTCAACATAGGTGGTAGTTTACCTAAATTAGCAAGTTTGCAGAAGCATATAATAACTTGGTCAAGCTATTTGATACAAATACAAAAGCTAGAAAGTTGCAATTGAAGTCTAAGCTAACAAATATCAAGCGTGGTAATCTGTTTATCAATGATTATGCGTTGAACAATAAGAGCATTGTTGAAGCTCTTGAATCTATTAAAGTGTAGGTTGATGATGATGATATAGTGACTACATGTTTGGATGGTTTGGATGAGGAGTACAAGACATTTTGAATCTCCATCCATATAAGAGACACCATCTTTGATTTTGCAGATTTAATATTTGTATTGATATTAGAAGAGAAAAACTTGGATCTTGTTGCATCTTCATCACAACCTAAGAATAATTCAGAACATGTGATCTACTCTAACACAAGTAGAGATAGAGGTCATGGTGATAGAGGCTATGGTGGTGGTTGTTATGGAAAAAATTAGGGGCAATCTCATAAATCACTAGAGTAGTCACAAAGAGGTAGTAGAGGCCAGGCTTGAGGTAGGGGGAGCCATAGACGACATGGTAGACACAATGTAAGTTATGATAATAGAGGTAAAAAAACCTACCCAGAAATAAGAAGAGGTGAAAACAATAGAAATCAAAGAAGATGCATAAAAATTATGCATCTACTAGTAATCAGATGGATAATCAAAAGTTATTTTATTATGCAGCACATGATGGATGCAGTAACCACAGATGCACCAATGGTGAGTGATGATGTATGGTATGTGGATTCAAGTGCCTCTAACCATATGACATCTTATGGAGAATGGTTTAGAGAAATAAAATCTTCAAAAATGCTCGGTTTTGTAGAAATATATGACAATACATTACATTCTATTGCTACATGTTGGGAGTGTCCCATTGTCTATGTACGATGGTCAAAATAAGTATCTTTTGGGCAAATATTTGAGGAAGGATTACAAGTGAACTTCCATCAAAATGGCTACTTTGTAGAACATTTTAGGAATAAATGTAAATTGGTTACAAAAGGCAATCATGTGGGAAGGATGTTTACCTTGGATGTGAATGCACCCGAGTTCAAGGTTGCTATATTTACACAAGGTGCAAGATTTGTGGTTGTTGATATTGATATTTGGCATAAATGTATCATCCATTTAAATGTGCAATGGTTGAAGAATATTCAGCCATGTGAAATTGTGATTGGATTGCTTAAGTTCAAAGTGGCTGATGTGCAAAAAGTATATAACGAATGCTAATTTGGAAAACAAACCAAGGTATGCATTTTCTTAGGAGAAACATGTAAGGAAAAATTTACTTGATGTTGTACATTTAGATATGTAGGGATGTTAGTATTATATAACATTTATTGATGATCATACAAGGAAGATATGGGTGTATTTCATGAAGGAGAAAAGTGAGGTGTTCTCTCACTTTCAGGATCTTTAAAATCTAGTTGAGACAACATCTGTGTAGATTAAGTACTTGACGTTAGATGGAGGGGAGAATATCTCTTCAATTAATTCAATAATTTTCTAAAATATCATGGAATTCAAAGGTAATTTACATATAGGTATACTCCGCAACAAAATGATATTGTTAAAAAGAAGAATATACACATTGCCAAACTTGCACGAGCCTTGATTGGCTAAAAAGAACATGCCTCATTATTATTGGGTTGAAGCTGTCTCTACAGCTGTGTATATTATAAACATGACTCCCACTATTGTAGTGCATAATGTGTCACTAGAGGAGTTTAATGGTAAGAAACTAGATCTATCACATGTTAAATTATTTGGTTGCATTGCATATATACATGTTCCTGATGATGAGCTGAGAAGAAAGTTGGATCCAAAAGCAAAAATTATGTACTTGTTTCCTATTCCCTAAAGTAAAATGATTATAGGTATTATAATCCAATTATACATAAGATAGGATGGGCAAAGATGTGGTGTTTGATGAGATAAGTAGTTTAAAGTATGCTTTTGAAAAACAGATTGTTATAGATGATGCAAAAGAAAAGGCATTTGCAAAAAATGTGGGTCCATAGTTTTACAGACATTGGATGAGCTAGAAGAGTCCTCTTCTAGTTAAGTCTCCTAAGAGACCAGGGAGTGGTAGGTTACATACAAATAGCACTCCTATAAGTGCAAAAAATATATCACAAAAAGGAAAAGAAAAGGTGGCTGAGCCACTTGCTATGCCATATGTTTTTGTAGGCTATTCACATGTAGATGGTGAGTTTGATGGCTCAAATCAAAGTATAGATGAGGAATTTGGTATTCTAGTTGTTCACACATCTACTGTAGTGAAAAATCGGGCTAATATAAAGGGATCACAGAGTGTTCCGCAAGTGCATAGGTCAATAAGAGTAAGTTATCCCGTAAATAGATTGACATGTGTGATGGTTATATTGCTCACCATTATGCATATATGGTGAATGTTATAAACTCAATTGAGCCTACTGATTTTGAGGCAACTGTTGCTCATGTGCATTAAGAGAGCCATGGATTAAGAAATGGTTGTATTGGATGTAAATTAGACTTAGATTTGGTGTCACTACCCAAGGGAAATAAAGCTATTGCTTGAAAGTGGGTTTATAAAGGAAAACATACTGCAAATGAAAGTGTGAACATGTATAAAGCAAGATTGGTTGCCAAAGGTTGTACACAGATTTATTGCATTGATTACAAGGAGATATTTTCTCCAATGGCAAAGATAGTAGTTGTTACAAGAAGAATTGTACATGGAGCATCCATAGGGTTTGAGAGCATGGTTCACCCCAATTATATTTATAAGTTACTCAAAGCCTTGTATAGACTGTAATAGGCATCGAGAGCATAGCATGACAAGATAGCATAGTATCTCATCTCTATGATTTTCATGTCTAAAATGTGGATCACTCGCTTTATGAGAACCAGAGTGATAGGGCCATTATTGTGATTACCTTGTATGTGGATGATTTGATTCTTGAGGGTGATAATGTACAAGAGCTGGAGTACTTAAAGAGTCTTCTCAATAAGAAATTTGACAAGAAAGACTAAAGAGAGCTGGGGTACTTTCTTGGCATTGAGGTGATTAAGACATCTAATGGGATATGGTTCTCACAAAAGCAGTATATCTTGAATATATTGATGAAGTACGGTATGACTGATTATAAGCCAATCTAAGTGCCATTAGATCAAAATGTGAAGCTAATTGTTGATGTGTATGAGATATTGGAGGATCCCACAATGTACAAGAAGATGGTGGAAAGCTTGATCCTCACTACTATCACTAGGCCATATTGTAACTACACAATTGGCTTGGCGAGTCAATCTATTCAAGTGCCTCACAAGCCTCATTTGAACAATATGAGATATACCTTGTAGTTCCTTAAGGCCACACTAGATCATGGTATCCTTTTTTATGAGGCTGACTTAGTGGTGCAATTATTTGGTTATCTTGATGCAGATTGAGCACATAGTGTGTTTGATAGGAAGTCCATTTGTTGGTTATTTAGTTATCTTGATGTAGATTGGGCATGCAATGTGTCTTAATAGAAATTCTATTGTGGCTATGTGTTTTCCTTTTTGAGAGTGGGGCTATGACTTAGAGCAGTAAGAAACAACCCACTATTGCATTATCAAGCATAGAGGCAGAGTACATGGGTGTTGCTATGGTATCATGCGAGGTAGCTTAGATAGAAAGCTACTTGATGATTTGGAGACAAAAATAGATAGAAAATTTTTATTTATTGTGACAATATGAGGAGCATCAAGGGAAACTGATGCATTGAGGTTCATTACTATATTCAACTTGGGTAATTATCTCTGTATTCATATCACTAACATAGCTGGTACCTGCATTGGCATATACTTCTAGTGATACTTCACAATGAGATATCAATCAACCCATCTGCCTAAGTTATAGGATATCTACCTACTCATCTTTCTAGTTAGCATGTTCACAACATGGACCACTTGTATATTATACATGTTTTACTCTCTTTATTCTTGATAGACTAGTATAGTGGAGAGGAAAAAGAAGAAAAAAGACGAGGGTTTTGAGCTTCCTATCTTGTTTAAATTCTCTGTGTGTTGTGTGTATTGCAAGAGCTCATGCTTTCTCTCTCTCTTCCCATCTTTTTATTATCTTGTTCAAGAATGGAATTTTCCTTTGGTAACTCTAGAGACTTAATATTATCTTCTTTAATGTAGTCCCAATAACCTTTATACATAAGGAAATTGGTCAATTTGAACTTTTGAGCATGGAAGCTATACTTGTTAAGGTTGTCCTCATCATCATTGACAATTTGATTAAATCCCTCAAACATTGTACAATGAAATCCAAAAATCCAATAACTTACTAAGTCATGTAAACTATCACCTATACTAGTCTCAATACATAAGCATATATTAAGTAATACTTGTAATGTCTCGTCTTTTCTTGGTTGGTTTGCTCTCGTTCAGGAGAGGAAATGAGATGTGCCCTGGGTGGGGCCACAAGTCGAGCATGTGATTGGTTCTTGGTTCTATCCTCCTAGGCCTCTACTCCTTCCCCGACCTAACACCATCACTGGTACTGGTCTAAAATCCATCAAAATAGGGTTACTCTCTTTGTCCTAAGAGACGTAAGGGTTTATGTATGTGTCTTCCTCATTCGGCTCCTCTACATAGTGTATTGGAGTGTGGCTTAGTGGATGGGTCACAAAGGGTCCAGGTAGTCTAGGTATGCCTATGGGGTTAATATCCATCTTGGGACAGCTAGCTTGGTATCGTTAGGTACTGGGAGAGCTAATGGAACCCCCTTCCAAAGTTTGGCGGTCTATTTCCCAAGTAGTATGGCTGGTTGTATGGCTGTGGGTATGGTAATATCCTTGATAAATGGCAATGCATAGCATCATGGCTAAACCTACCGCAGTTGGCAGCACAATGTTTGGATCTAGGATCCATGCAGTCGAACATGAGGTGGTTCCCTCCATAATGCATGCATTGCACGTGAAGTTGAGTAGGTATTCTTATCATCTCTTGGAGCTTGGCCAGCTCTAGCTTTACATCTGCCAACTCCTGGCTAGTGTCAACACTCTTTCCTTTCTCTTGGTTACTTTGGCTAGATCTCTCGCTAATAGTCGTAGCTCTCTCTAAGGTTCTAGAGGTTGGACTTTCTCAGCTCCTGGCCCTCGAGCCTCTCTCTTTGAGAAGGTCATCCACATGTATGGCTTCTTTGAAGACCCTAGCTACCTAGCACATCCCTTTGCAGGTTCCAATTGCTCGCCAAGGCCTTGTAAAGCTCTTCACTCATAATTCCACTTATGAACACAGTAGAGACTACTCGCTCACTAGATTGTTGTGCGACGGACGATTGGGATTCTCTTAAAGAGACTCGCACATGGGTGACATAAACTCAAATATCCTCCTTGTCCTTTTGACTAACATTCATTAGTAAAAAAAAAAAAGGTTATCCAAGTATCCTTCTTGAGAGAATCTCTTGATGAAGAGACTCTTGAGATTGTTGAAGTTGTTGTGTTTGGTAATATCTAGACTAGTGTACCATGTCTGCCCTTTATCCCCAAAGCAAAGACCAAAAGCTTGTGCACATTGAGCAGGGTCCACCAGGCCATTCACCTCGCATACCTACTCAAATTACTCTAAGAAGCTACATGAGTCATTATCAGGTTGATACTACAAGTATCTTCATTTAGATCTTCGATTTCCTAGTCCTACTAGCAACAAATTGCTAGGGCCACACCGCTTTGCTATGTAGTCGTGTTCTCTAAGACTTACTTCGTGAAGCTCACTTAGCGTAAGGTTAGCTTTTAGTACTCTCTCCCTCTCCACATTGGGTCCTATCCTATTTCAGTTAGCAAGTGCTAAGATGCGCTAGACCTCTTGCATTTCTATTTCTTGCCTCAACCTTTGAGGCTTGTTGTTCCTGATTGTAAGTAGCTATACATTGCAACACTTTCCTTGACAATTTTTGTTGTTCCTCAAGGTCAAATATGATTTCCTCAGCTAGCCTATCGTGATGCTCTTTGTAGGTCATATCAATTGATCATATGTTGGATGTCGACTAGGAAATATCCCGTGTCAAGCTCATCATTTTTGTGATTGGTGCTAGAGCCAGATATATGAACTATTTCCTGAGCCACTAGGGTGTCAATCAGGTTAATTAGGTCAGGCAAGGTTGAGTCCCTAATGGTGTTGTTCCTCTTTTTCTCCAAGCGATTTGGCTCCTCAAGTTTCCTACCTGAAATTCTAGGGTCTTCTCCTAATGGTGGGTTCATTCAGTTTGCATTATCTTGTATGAGTTCCTTGTTATTCCAAACAGTCCTCTAACTTAAGCAACTGCCTTGTGAGTAGTGCTCTTGACTATGCACCGTGCAAAATTAGGCTTTCAACTTTTCGTGTGCATTTCAAGTGATTAAATAATGTGATGTGCAAATGGACCAATAGCTCCCCCCCTTCGTTCGATCTTGGCCCAATGCTGCTCTAAGGCACAAATTATGGCTACCCTCTTGGTTTGCTTAGGGTCTCTATTAGGCGTGGTTAGCAGTTGTAGTCACTCCTAGACTAGTATATCCCTTGCCCTGAGGACAAGAAAGATTGGATGTACATGCTAGCCACCATTGACCTGCTGTTTTAGATGAAGAAGAGGATTATAAGCGGGCTACAAAGACAACCGGTGAGTCCCATAGAGCCACCACATCTCAGCTACCAAAGGGAAAGACCCTACCATTAGTGTGACTTTATACGATGGCCAAAAGCCCTAGTAGATAACCAACACCTACTCCTTTCCACAACCCATCCAACAGACTAAAGCTCCAAGGGATCCTTGAGTATTTGACAAGGGAGCTAGCTAGTCACCCAGCTGCCAATCTTAAGCCACTCCAAGATCTCATGGAGGAATCGAAATGGCAATGGACAAGTGCATGACCTAAACCTCATGTACAATTGGGCATTAGTCAGGATGAGAATAGAGGCCTAGATAATGAGGCAATTAGAATGTAGCGATTCAGATGACAAGTACAAAAACTACTACTCCATGAATGAGGAAAGTGAAGAAGAGGCCGAGATGGTAGAGTACGACATAGACGACCGAGTGATCAAACAAATAAGAGTGGATTCCAAGCCATGGAAATTCAACATCTTTAGAGTCGAGAAGGGATTCTTCAAAATAGAATGCAATCACACTTGGTTAGATCACTTAGGCATGATGAACTATGAGCAAGAAGGATTGACCCAACCGAGCGCCGTACCTCCCCTTAGAACAGAATCAACCTCAAAGCATGATGGACTAAGTGCAAGCAGGGTTGACCCAACTAAGCACCATACCTCCCCTTAGAATAGAATCAACCTCAGAGCATGATGGACTAGGAGTAAGTAGGATTGACCCAACTGAGTGGTGTACCTCCCCTTAGAACATAATCAACCTCAGAGCTGTGACCACCAAGGGAAACTCTTTCCTCTAGTGAGGGTTGCGAGTTCAACGGATTTGGAAGTGAGCTCTGAGAGTGACCTAGAGATATCCCAACCACCTAAGACCAAACGCATCAAAGGGGACTTGCCAGTCCATCTATGGTGTAGATGATTGAAGGAGGAAAAGAGAGGATAACCAAAGGGGTTAGAAGTTGAATAGCAAAAGAACCCCAAGACCTACCAAAGTGCTTCACTAAATTCAAAAAAGGAGACATGGAGTGATCTTGTTGGGCCCAAAGAGATAGGGATAGGCAAGTAAACCAATTGAAGGGCCTACCAAGGTCAAGGAGGTCAACTTAGTGGGGGAAGGAAAAAAGCCTCGACTCGTGTTTATAGCTGACGACTTGACTGAGCAAGAGGAGGCTGATCTCGTCACTCTCTTGTGAGAGTACATAGATGTATTTGCTTCACTTAGATGAACTCAATGGAGTCAATACACATAACATTCTAATGACCCCTGATGCAACCCTAGTGAAACGACCTTACCCAATGAATTCAAAGCACTCTCATGCCGTAAAAGAAGAATTGATAAATTATTAAAGGCTAAATTCATTTACAAGATTGAGCACATGGATTGGGTGTCATCTATTGTGATTGTCCTAAAAAAGAATGGTAAAATCCGAGTGTGCGTGAATGATAAGAAATTCAATGCAGCGACTAAGAGAGACAATTACCCATTGCCCTACATAGAGCACATGTAAGAGAGAGTAGTAGGAAAAGAAGCCTATAGTTTCTTGGATGGCTTCTTAGATTACAACCAAGTTCAATTGCACCTTGATGATAACCATAAGACAACATTTGCCATGCAGTGGGGCATGTTTGCTTACATAGTCATGCCATTTGGGCCAACAGACTCACCTGATACCTTTCAACATCTAATATGAACCATTTTCAAGGACATGCTTAGGCAAGAGCTAGAGGTATTTGTTGATAATCTATGTGTATACTCCAATTGGAGGGAACACCCAGATAATCTTTGCACAGTCTTTGAATGGTGTAGATTGTATAGTCTCTCTTTAAACCCCTTAAAGTGCCAGTTTTGGGTGAAACATGGATGTATCTTAGGGCATGTGGTATCCAAGAATGGCATTGCCACTAAATTCTCCAAGATCATGACCATTGTTGACTTGCCATCCCCAACAAACTATAAGGGAGTTCAATGCTTCTTGGGGCACATAGGGTACTATCGACGCTTTGTCCTGAATTATACATTGATTGCAAAACCACTTTACAAGTTGTTGATCATATTTGAGTGGACCAAGGAGTGCCAAAGTGCTTATGAGGATATGAAAAAGGCTCTTACCATGACACCAATCTTACAAGCCCCAAACTAGAACGTGACATTCCATGTGCACATTGATGCATCGAAGTTTGTTGTGGGAGTTTTTTGTGCCAGCCTAGCGAATATAACCTTTGACTATCTGGTGAGCTTTGCTAGTAGACAACTCATGGATACTGAGATAAATTACTCTATAATAGAGAGAGAAGGCCTAGCCATGGTGTTTATTGTGATGAAATTTTGGCATTATCTTTTGGATATGCCCTTCACTTTCTTTGTTGACCATCAAGCCTTATTTTATCTTGTGAACAAAGCTTGTGCTACAAGACGTATAGCTCGATGGTTGCTTCTGATGTTAGAGTTTGACTTGTCTATGGTTGTAGGTAAGGGCAAGCAACATTACATGGCAGACATGTCCCACGTACCCATAGGAGAAGCCGTTGGATAGAGCATTGTGGATATTGGGCCAATCAGTCCTGTGGCATAGTACTCCCAAGCCAAGTACATCATTGTGGCAATGGATTACCTCACAAAATGAGCCAAAGCTCAAGCCACTAGGAAGAACAATGCTAGGAATATGGCTAAGTTCCTTTGGGAGCACGTGATCTCATGCTTTGACTGCCCCATTGAATTGGTTAGTGACCAAGGCACTCAGTTCATTAATGAAGTTATTGCCCACTTGCTTTCTACCTTCTTGATCATCCATAGGAAATCATCATCAACTACCCTCAAGCTAACGGTCAGGTGGAATCTAGGAACAAGATCCTAGTGAATGTGTGACTAAATTAGGCTCTGACTCATGCAGTGATTGGGACAATAAGCTCATGGTAGGGATATGGGCCTATAGGACAGTGTACATGACATCAGCTAGGCAAACACCCTTCAAGCTGACCTACGGGACTGAAGTGATCTTGCTAGTAGAGTTTTTCATTCCTAGACTGAGAGTAGTAGTGCAAGAGAGATGGGATGGAAAGGAGGCATGGATGGAATGCCTAGTAGAGCTAGAACGTCTCTCTAAGACACAACTTTTAGCCACTCATGCACTAATTTGTAAGAAGCAAGATGCAAGAGTTGGTTTGACAAGCATGTCAAACAATGTAACTTCGAGTGAGGTGACCTAGTGTTGCTATACTCAGTGAAAGGTCATAAGCAGAAGATGAAGTTTAGAGGATTAGGGCCTTTCAAAGTCTGCAACATTAGTGGAACCTAGCAATGCAGAGCTCTAGACCTTAGAGGAAGAAGGCATATGATTTTTTAATGGCAGTCGCCTCAAGAAGTACTACCCTCCAACCCATCCATTGCATGAGCCATCAATGCTACAACCATCTATCAATGTGAGAGTAGCCACCATCATTGAAATCAAGGATATGTATGAGGAAGCGATGGAGCCTGCTTACTTGCGAATCATAGTCACTGTTCAAAAAATGCACACCTTTGATGCGCTTATTGATGAGGGAGTTTCCTTCAACATCCTTACCCATGAGCATTGGACTCTTGGTCAGCCCCAATTGTGGCCCACTAACATGAAGTGAAACCCATTTGGGGGATAGTCCTATCCACTGCTAGGAAAGTGTAAAGTAGTAGTCTCTATCGAGGTTGAAAGCCTACCTATGACATTCTATGTATTTCCTAACTCGAAGGCTACTTGGTAAGGAATCGTTGCTAGGATGCACCTTCAAAAAGTAAACACATTGCAATGTTGACTACGACTCACAGTGCATTCATCTCATCATTAGCAATGTGCAAATAGTGATGGCTTTTAGCAAGGGCAATGTTGCCCCACCTAAGCCTGTAGTGCCATAGATAGAAGTACCTAGTGCAAAGTGGAAGGAGAGGGGTCGTGACTTGTCCTGCCCCTGCCAAGACTGACCAATTGCAACCTAAAGAAAACACACACAAGCCCATAGAACAGTAGCTCAAATGGGTGTTGAAATGACACCCTTAGCCATCTAGAAGCCAAATTGCATGAGCTCGTAACCACTGAACATCATGCCCTAGGCTGAGGAGACATAGTTGGCACTATAGAACCAAATGAACAGCCAAGCCACAATGGGTGCCCAAAGACCTCTTGTGCACTCAAGGTTACTACCTTACTACCAATATGGCAACCTACTACCCTACACCGACTCAACCCAATGCTATTAATATACCAATGGCTTCACAAGGAGCAAGCATCACAACATCTACTCACACTGCAACCAATGTCTATCACACAGGTGGCTAACACATGCCCTAAGGGTTAGCCGAAAGTAGCAGCCACCAATTTTGCCGAGTTATCTATGCCAAGATTGTGGGAGAGAAGAAAGGAGTCTCACTTGTAGCTTTCTTGCTTGCACAATGGGGGAATACACACAAGGGTGGAGGCTGAAAACAATTTTCCTCTTCTTAGTTGTGTAAGCCAAAAGAACTCTAGTACATAGAAATAGAAGAACCCTATATATGGGTCTCAAACCAAACTCAACTAACTAAGGTGGCATACTAATTGAGCCACGAACTAGAGTAGATAAGGATAGCTATCATCTAGCTATTATTCATGGGCGGTGTACCAACCGCATCTGTAACTGACAAGTTGGTGACATAAATGCACAACGGTCACCCTGGCATATCACGAGTGGAGCTCGATATCTCAACACTCCCCCTCGAGCTCAATCCCAATTCCTGCACACCAAGCAGGTCTCTGAACTTGCGCAGCTTCTCTGTGCCCAATGCCTTCGTAAATATGTCAGCTACCTGATCCTCTGTGCTGACATAAACTAGATCAATAAGACCTAGTAAAACCCTCTTCCGCACATAGTGATAATGCACCTCAATGTGCTTTGTTCTAGCATGATAGACTGGGTTATTTGCCAAGTTTATACTGCTCATGTTGTCACAATAAATGACAACTGGCCCATCTGTAGGCTGATGCATATCATAAAGTAGCTTATGCAACCAAGCTACCTCACATGCAGCCATTGCTGCACCCCTATACTTAGACTCTGTGCTTGACAAGGCAACTGTAGGCTGTTTCTTGCTGCTCCAAGTGACTGCAGCACTCCCAAAAGAGAACACATATCCACTGGTAGATCGTCTATCAGAAATACTACCAGCCCAATTAGCATCAGTGTATCCATGCAACTGTATCTGAACCCCAGTCTCATAAAATAGTCCATACTGCAATGTGGACTTCACATACCTGAGTATGCGTCTAGCCGCATCCAAATGTGGTTTCCTTGGAGCTTGCATAAACTGACTTACCAATCCAACAACATAGCTCAAATCTGGCCTGGTAATAGTCATATAAATCAAACTTCCTACTATGCGTTTGTACATAGTAGGGTATTCGAGAAGCTCACCTGCATCTGCACTCAACTTCACATTCTGTTCCAAAGGAACTGAAATAGGCTTACAACCTGTCATCCCATATTTGGACAGCATGTCCAATCCATACTGCCTCTGCAAGAGCCATATCCCACTTGGTGATCTAATCACCTCAATGCCCAAGAAATAATGCAGCTCTCCCAAATCCTTCATCTCAAACTTTTGCTTCAATAGCATTTTCACATGAAGGATATCTTCATCACTATAACCTGTGATAATCAAATCATCAACACAAATGACAAGCAGCATAATACCTTTCTCTGTTTTTCTCACATAAAGTGAGAAATCTGCCTTGGAAATCTGAAAGCCAATAGTGACAAGATACTGTCCTATCTTGTCAGACCATGCTCTAGGTGCTTGCTTCAAGCCATACAAGGCTTTCTTCAACCTGCAAACAAACTCAGGATGAACAACATGGACATAACCTGGTGGCTGCTCCATATAGACCTCTTCTTGCAAATCACCATGCAAGAAGGCATTCTTTACATCCATCTGATGTAAAGACCATTCCTTTGATGTAGCCATAGCAATGACTGCTCTTACGGTTGCCATCCTTGCAACCGGACTGAATGTTTCTTCATAGTCAATGCCATATGTTTGTGCATACCCCTTGACTACTAATCTTGCCTTGTATCTGTTCACAGAACCATCTGCGTTGTGCTTCACCTTATAAACCCACTTACAGCCAATTGCATTCTTATCTTTAGGCAAAGGTACCAACTCCCATGTAGCATTTGCTTCCAAGGCATCCATTTCTTCATCCATGGCTTTCTCCCATTTTTCTTTTCCCATGGCTTGCTCAAAAGAAGTGGGTTCTGGTTCCTGTATCACTTTGACTATATATGCATAGTGAATGGCTGTAAATCCATCATATTTTAGCCTATCCACAGGATACCTAGCTCTAGTAGACCTACGCAAAGTAGGCTCACTTCTAGGTACTCTCAAAACATCCCTGGTCTTCCTTACTCCAGGTGTGACAATAGAAGGAATACCCAACTCATCATCAATGCTCTGTTCTGAGCCACTGGATTCACCATCCACATAAGAGTGACCTGCATTCACATCAAACATGGGCTGATCTACCTTCTCTTTTCCTTTTCGTGATACCTGCATACCACTATCTGCATTGGTTTGAGAAGATTCTCCTGATCTCAATCTGCCTGTCCATGGCGAAGAATGTGAACCACTGCTAGAGGACGATCCAGGTCCACTAATATCTTGTAACTGCTGCTGTGAATTCTGTGCAGCATTACCATTTTGTGCATCTACATTATCAATCACATTTACTGGTTTATACCAGCTACTCATCTCATCAAATACAACATCTCTGCTCATTGTTAACTTACGAGTAGAAGGGTTATAGCATCTATACCCTTTCTGCCTGACCAATAAAGATGCACTTCTCAGCTTTTGGATCCAACTTGGATCTCAACTCATCTGGCACATGAACATAGGCACTACAACCAAAAATTTTCAAATGAGAAATATCTGGTTTCCTACCAGTATACCTCTCCTCTGGAGTCATCCCATGTATTGATGCAGTGGGAGTCCTGTTCATTATGTAGACTGCTGTAGCAACTGCCTCAGCCCAATAAAAATCTGGCAGGTCTTTTTCATTGAGCATGGCACGAGATACCTCTCCAATATGCCCGTTTTTCCTTTCTGCAATTCCATTTTGTTGTGGGTTATGACTGCATGAATATTGCTGCTTTATGCCATGCTCCTGCAGGAACCTTGCAAACTCATTTGAGAGGTACTCTCCCCCTCCATCTGACCTTAGGCATTTTATTTGCAGGCCTGTTTCTTTTTCAACCATAGCTTTAAGAGTTTTGAAATGCCCAAAAACTTCACTTTTCTTTTTCATAAAATACACCCAAACTTTTCTGCTATAGTCATCAATAAAAGTGACAAAATAATGACAGCCCCCAAGAGATGCAGCTTTAGTAACCCACACATCAGAGTGGATTAATTCCAATGGCTTCTTACTCTCTTGAACATGTCTAGGAAATGGTTTCCTTGCCTGTTTTCCAAACTGACAGGCTTCACATACCTTATGCATTTCTGCAACCTTGAATTTAGGCAATCCTACAACAATATTTTGGGCCTGCATTGATTTAAGTCACTGTACATTAACATGACCAATGCGTTTATGCTAGATATCAATATCTGCAACTACACGGGTCCCATGTGCAAACATTGCTGCACTCAATTCAGGCATGTCTACATCCAACGTAAACATTCTGCCCTTCTTCTTTCCTTTTGCTATCAAGCGACCTTTATTTTTCATATCCTCAACAAAGTATCCATGAGGATTAAATCTGACCTGCAAGCCCTGTTCAACCATTTGACCAACAGAAACTAGATTCTTGGTGATATTCGGGACATGAAATACATCTGACAGGTATTTCTTTTTCCCATCCTGCATAGACAAATGAATTTTTCCAATCTGCATACTAGGATGTGCAGTATCATCACCAGTCTCCACAAATCCTGGTTTTTCCATTTTTCTTGCATCTTGCATTCATTCTGCATGACCTGTCATGTGGTTTGATGCACCTGAGTCAACATACCACACTTCATTGCTTTCTTCTGCACTTGTCACAGAATTGTTCATGTGCTGCACCATAGACAAATGCTTATTTCTGTCATCACCCTGTCTACTAGAAGATGCATAATTTCCTTGTTGCAATTTCCCATTCATGATGTCATTCTGCTTTTTATAGTAGTCTTTAACCATATGACCCATTTTTCTACAGTAGTAGCATTCAACATTGCTGTTTGCATTTTGGCCTCTTTGCCATCCACCACGACCTCTTTGGCTCCCCCTGCCTCTAGAGTTACCACGTCCTTCTCCATAGGACTGGTTTTCTTGAGTCTACTGCATATTCTGATTTCTACCACGGCCTCCAGGTCGGCCTCCTCTACCTCTGCCTCTACCTCTTCCAGCATTTGAGTAGAAGACAGTTTCTTTTGAAGTTCCTCCTGAAAAAGATGCACCACCATTTCTCTACTCCTCAGAAATTAGAAGAGCAATCAACTCCTCAAAATCAGGAAATCTTTCACGGACGGAAATGGATGTTCGAAACTGTGCATAATCCTTTCCTAGACCATTCAAGGTCACAGAAACTAAATCATCATCTTCCACTGGTGACCCAATGGAAGCAAGTGCATCTGCAATCTTCTTCACCTTCATGTGGTAGTCATTGATGCTCATACTTTCTCTTTGCACATTTTGCAACTCTTGCTTGAGCTGCATTTTCTTGGCTTGTGTATTTGTGCTATACATTTTTGACAAAGTATCCCATGCCTCCTTTGGCGTACTTGCATCCTGAATATGCACAATCATAGAGTCTGAAATACTGATAGACAGCCAGTACATAACTTTCCTGGCTCTCTCATGCCATGCTTTAAATGCCTGCATTTGCTGTTGATTGGGAACATCAGGAAGAACTGGTTCTTCTTCATTTCCTACAACAAATTCCCAATATCCTTTTCCCATAAGGAAATTCGTCATTCTAAACTTCCATGCTTGGAATTTGTTCTTGTCAAGCTTTTCAGTTACAATCTGTGAAAGAGAATCAGACGCCATTATAGAACATTGCAAGAAATTCTGTCACTGCAAAAAATACAGCTTCACTCTCACAAGGGCAAATCTGCAAAACTAGCGAAAGTGGTATTTGACCACACAGTCACTTCCTAGTGACGATTTTGCATAAACAGGAAACAAGGATGATTCTGTAACTCCCAATGTCTCTGCACACAAGCATACGATGCAATTTCTGTGGTAACTTTTCACCGACATGTAGAACAGTGGTCGCACAGCATAAAATAGGGCCTTTTTCTGAGTGCGTGCAGAAAACTTCCGCCTCCAAAACCGGCCCCGAAATGGCCTCAAATCAAAAAAATAGAGCAACCAAGGGCTAAAGCCCTTGCCCGCAGCATATACTGCCCTCTTGCTACACCGCGAAGGGCATCTCAATCTGAGACAATGCACTCTTGCACTTTCCGGCTGTGCTACCTGCAGAGACTTGCTCCTAAAACAGAAAAATGAAAGCAAGACTGGTCCTCTTACCAGAACACCGCGAACTTGGCTTGCTTTCTTGAGCTCCTTACCACGAACAAGGCTCTGATACCATGTCAAGATTGTGGGAGAGAAGGAAGGAGTCTCACTTGTAGCTTTCTTGCTTGCACAATGGGGGAATACACACAAGGGTGGAGGCTGAAAACAGTTTTCCTCTTCTTAGTTGTGTAAGCCAAAAGAACTCTAGTACATAGAAATAGAAGAACCCTATATATGGGTCTCAAACCAAACTCAACTAACTAAGGTGGCATACTAACTGAGCCATGAACTAGAGTAGATAAGGATAGCTATTATTCATGGGCGGTGTACCAACCGCATCTGTATTAACTGACAAGTCGGTGACATAATGCACAACGGTCACCCTGCCATATCACGAGTGGAGCTCGATATCTCAACAATCTAGCCCAGTCAAAATCTAATGTCATGTACACCTCAAACCCTCTTATGCATCGAGATCCATTCTTACTTTTGCCTCTAATCTAGTTGAGAACATAGGGGATAACTTGGTCACATGCATTAGATGCTTGGATGCCACCTTCACTATGCTTGCTAAAAGCTATGATCGATTGGACTTAGGTCTCCTAGATGAGCCGTTAGATGGAAGTGCGCATGCTAGCATGCACTTGGGAAGAATCAAAATTCATGTTTGTTAAATTTCTCATGGTAGCTGAGAACTTGATTGCCAATGAAATTTCTCAAGAGCAAGCTCGCAAACAACATCTAATCATATCGTATAGCAAGAGCAAGGTCTTTGCAACCATTGACTTGCTTCAAGAGGAACTTCTTTTCTTGTAGCTCAACATTTATATTAACAGAGTGTGCCTAATAATCAAAATCATATCATTTAGAAAATTTATTTAGGATAACCTCAAATCTTTCACTCTTGAATTTACAAGTAAAAATATTAAGGTAATACACGAATAGCCTATTGCTATCTTATTCGTTTTTGCTTTGATACCACTTGTGACATGCTCATCTGAAGAGCCCTCAGCAGCATGATTTAATGGTCCATCAAGAGACTTTTTCTAAGCAATGATGCCCGATACTCCTTAGAATAACTTGGGGTTTGTTACTGAGGCTCTCTTGAGTCCACCATGCAATGAAAGGTTCGGGCTGGTAATCCATAAGGATCAACTTGAATTTGAGTTCCTAATTCAACACTAAGGTCACATATTAGCTTAACTAGCATCACTTCTTAATCCACTACATTTGCAAGTTAACTCAAGTTGAAGATGAGTGTAGTGAGAAATGAGGGGGAGCAATATGCATTGACCCCCTCTACCTGTAGGGTATAGTCTCAACTTCTCAACTCTGTTCCCCTAAAACAACATTGTTTGAGGTCTAAGACAACACAGTAAGTAGACACGTGTTCAATCACATTCCGAAGTCTAGTGCTTTGAAGGAAAACCCTCAACTTACTGAGAGTTTTCCTTAATCTGTAGAACACAGACCCGTCACAAATCTTGCCCTCTTGCTTTCCTTGGGATTTGTTTTAGTTATCTAAGTATCCTAACACATTTAAGTTTGACAAGCAAAGACAACTTTCTTAATTAGCCATTAGACATTGCTTCCTTCATATAAATTAAGTCATGGGCACATAAACAATATCAAACCAATATTTTGAAAGCAATTATGAAGCAACGTACTTATCTCGCACTTTCTCCAAGGTGCAATGCCAATCTAGTATTCTGTCCCTGAATTCGGGACTCGTGTCCAATCTCAAGCATATGATCCACCAATCCACCTATATCTATCATCACGGTCTTCCAAGAAGTCCATCATGGGGACACATAGGGATTAGGCCAAACCCAAGGCATTTATGGCCAGAGTCCCTTGGCACCCTTGTCACATCCTAGCAATGTCCTCCCCACAAAGAGACCTCTCATATCTAGGATTGGTCCTAACCTCTAGCATGGTCAAATAACCTCTTAGTGAAGGGCTCTCACCATTAACCTTGGTGGAGGTTTAGTGCAATCTATAATAACTTATCCTTCTAGTAAAGTGCAATCTCAAAGTGATGCATGCCAATCACATAGTAGAGTAACATGATTTTCAACCTTGTTCTTTACAATGTAATGATTCGTACCCATACATAACTCTCTTTGTTTCAGCCCCATGAATAATCTTTAATTAAATGAGAGACCTTTCCATCATTCCTAGCAATGGTAAGCTAACTTAATAAGGAAAAACAAGTTATAGGGGAGCACCTAGGGTTTCTTTGCAAGTTGTGGATTACAGTCTCTAGCTTGGTACTATCAAACTTTAATGATACTTTAGCTTGTGAAGGCCTTAGTACTTGTACAAATTGAACTCTAGTCTTACGTCTATGGATTGCCTTCCTCTCTTTTTTTTCGTAATGATGAGGATCAATGGCAGAACTTGTGAGGTGATGAAACTTACGCATAAAATAGCTCCTTTTTCTCCCTATTCCCTACTCCTATCTCTCTCTCTACTTCTTCTATTTCATTTTCGTCTATTCTCTTCTTCTACTTTCCTTCTCTCTCTTCCATCCCTCCTCTCTCTTCTCCTCCTACCTTTTTTTAACTCTATTCTTCCCCCTATTCTTTTGTCTCCTCTCTCTCTATCTCCTTTTTCCTTCTCTTCTTCTTCTTCTTCTCACTTCTCCTACTTCTCCTCTCTCCTTCTCCTCTTCTCCTCTTCTCCTCTTCTCTCCTTCTCCTCCACTTCCTCTCTTCTCCTCCTCTTCTCTTCTTCTCCTCTTCTCCCCTTTCTCTTCCTCTCCTCCTCCTCCTCTTCTTCTCCTCTCCTCTTTCTCTTCCTCTTCCTCTTCCTCTTCCTCTTCCTCTTCCTCTTCCTCTTCCTCTTCCTCTTCCTCTTCCTCTTCCTCTTCCTCTTCCTCTTCCTCTTCCTCTTCCTCTTCCTCTTCTCTAAAAAAACAAAATCCCCTCAAGTGCTAAAGCACTAAGCCTTTAGAGCCTTGTGGAGGTAATAATAACCCTCCCCTACATCATCTTGATCATGCCATTGATACTATCTCTCTCTCCTACGATGCCTTCAAGGTAGTTTGCAAATGCCCAACTATGTGGTATGCAAGGAGTTCAAGGTCATACTACTCATCGATGGATTCGAGAGGGAGCCAACGTTTGATAATCTCAAGGTGGCAGTGGACTGTGGTTAATGATGATGGAGATAGTGGGTCGATGGTAGCACCTTAAGGTAAGCTTTTAAACTTTTTTCAAAATGTTTTAATTAAACCAACCATTTTTTTCCTTTTCTTTCTTACTAACATAAACACTCATTCATATGCAGGGATAATGATGGGAGAAAAATCAAGGTCAACAAGGGATGATTCATATGCAATAAGGGAGAATGAGCATGATAATTATTTGAGATATGGAAGCATGCATAGTCTAAGAGGAAGGACAAGGGCCACAAACCCATAGAGGGCACTCGTAAACCTACAACCAAAACCCTCTGGTATACCAAGTGTAACAATTTGGGTCATTTGGTGTGATTGATTGTGGCCTCAATTAGTGATGGTACAATATTTGCCATATGGCTACTCACAATACAGAGGTTTATTAGTACAATGCTAGGAGGCATATGGGACACATTGGTAAATGGCAAGGTGAGGGAGGAGTGCAGCTTGCAAACTGGCAAGGCATGGGAGGAGTGCAAATTGCCAACTAGAATACCCCTTGACCATCTACAGTGATGGCACTGATAGTTGCTTACACCCAATAAGATTATTCATCTTCCGATGTGGGCCATGGAGGATGAGGAAGGAATCAAAGAGGCCAAGCAGAAGATTATTGCCATTCATACAAACAATGTTTGTTTTGCATGCATGAAGGACACTAGAGATTGGAGTGTCTGGAAGTTGAAGCACCACAATGCTCAAAAGAGGCAAAGTCAGGATCAAAATCCCTTGCCTTCAATCAATATATTGGAAATCAAAGAGCTACTTAAGCTAGAAGTAAATGTGGTTATCCGCTTGAGAAAAAAGCTCAAATCAACGGTGGTAGAGAAGCCTATATGATTTTTGTGGATTCATGTCCTAGATTCAATACCTCGAGAGTGGAAGGGATAGCAAGAGCACTGGTGACAATGAGAATCTGCATTTGGCTCTTGGTATAAAGTCAATACCCGTGATAGTAGAAGGGATAGTAGGCACACTAATGATAGTGATGCAAAATATGCATCCGACTTTTGGTCTCATGTCAATACCCATGAGGTTGGAAGGGAACCTAGTAGGACCAAAAGCGGAGGCCCAATCTTCTTCACATGCAGTTTCAACTAGTTCTAAAACATCAACCACATGGGGACTGATCTCTATCACTATTCCTTTGGGGATTTGCTAAATTTTGTTCCAATATTCAAAGACCATTTGTTAAAAATGATTTAATCATATCAGCATGTATTACTAGAATCAAAAGTAGCTACCTTGACTGAAACTGCACTGGAGGAGGAAGTTCGCAAGATGCAATTAATTGGAGCCAATTCCACAAGGACCATTGTTAGACCCCACTATTCCAATGATTTCTCTTCAATTCAAGGATCAAGTAATTAATAAATTTTTGCTGGATAGTGGCTCCAGAGTCAATATTGTCATAGTGGTAACTTTTCAAGATTTTGGGCTAATGAATTGGCAACCATTCCCCTTTTTGGTTCATATGGAAAATCAATAGAGAGTGCAGCCTTCTGCGGGAATTATCCATTCTCAGACGAAAGTAGCAAGTGTCCCATTTTTTATTTCTTTGGTGGTATTGAATATGAAGCATGTAGGTGAGGATTATCACCTCTTGCTCAAATAGCCCTAGTTGTGACGACAAGTCTATGTCAATCATAATTGGGATCGTGCTCAATGGCTGACAATTCATACAACAAAATCTAGCTTTTTTAAAATAAAATCTCACCTCCATTAGCAACTTGCAGTCAATATGGTGGATGGCTTGGATGATGATGAGGAAGCTTATTTGCTTGCAGCAAATGCACATTTGGAACCCTTCTGTCTTGTTGATGTTATGTAAATTAGTCACCAATACTTGGATCCACATTTCCCACTTTATCCTGCCCAAGAGTTGGTACCAACATAGAATCAAATTTTCAAGAGTACAAAAATCCGGATTCCAAACTCTAGAGTAGCAAAAGCGGCATAAGTTGCAGCTATAGCCAAATTGGATGTGGCAAAAGTACCGAGATAAGAAAGGGAGTTTGAAGCACAAATGCAAAAGGTGACTAGGGTCACTGAGGATCCAATTTCCATAGTTGATCTTTATTTGAGGGCTACTAAGCAAGTGAAGATTAGTGGTCATCTACAACCTAAGTTTCAAGAGAAACTATGAAATTTAAGGATATATTTGCATGAGATTATTCAAAAATGAAAGAATTTGACCCTATGTTCTATCAACATCGGATTTTGCTCAAATCGGATACTGTTCTAGTTCACATACAAAGGTATCACATGGATCCACACATGGCCAACTTGGTGAAGGATTGACTCCTCCAAATTGGATTTATTGCTCTAGTTGATCAAGCTGAACGGAGTCATTGTCCCAAAGAAAAACAAGAAATTAAGATTTGTGTGGATTACAAAAAATTGAATGCTGCCACTATTCCATACCCACTTCCCATTGCATACCACCTTGACAACGTTTTACATGAGGTAGCTAGCCACAAAATGTATTCTTTTTTGGATGACATTAGTGGATACAATTAGGTTCGACTTGCTCCTAAAGATAAACCCAAGATTTCCCTCACTATGGCATGGCAAGTCTTTATATGCACTGTAATGTGGTTTGACTTGAATGATGTTCCCGCCTCTTTGCTATAGTTTGGACAAGAGTCCTAGAAATATTGCTTGCAAAGTGCAAGCAAGTGGTAGTCAACCCTCTAGATGTGAAATCCTTGAGGATCATGTGTGGCTAGCATTTCACTTTCCTTTTTCTCCCTACTGCCATTATGGGTCCTCCCTGCCCTATTCCCATCACTGATTTTGGCATTTTCCCCACATGATACTATATGGGCCCAATTGAATGGACAACTGCAATGCATTTAGGAGCCTGCAAACATGGCTCGATCTATTAGATGCCCCAAAAACAAAACTAGTGAGGAGTAACTTGCAGCCCTACAAGCATCTCTAGTCACCCCTCAACCCGCCTCTATATCTAAAGCCTCTCAATTCAAAACCAGAACAAGGTTGACCTCAAGTCCCACTATGCTCTACTATTGTAGATGTCACCGCCGACAACTAGAAATGTAGTTGGGAGGAAGCTTTGAAGACAATCAGTTATTATGCTGCAATAGTCACTAGGACTACCATTCTCCCTATCCCAACCCTAGCCTAGGATGCACTCCCTACCTTTGATGTCAATGTTTACATCCCAATAGAATCTTATGTAAAAACTGCACAATGCTACCTCACCTATATGCTAGTAAGAATATGTTGGCACTAGTAGGTTTAGCAACAATAGATTCACATGCTCTAGATAGAAATGGAGTAGGTGCATCAAGAAAATGCTACCCTCCGAGCCCAAGTTCAACAACAATAGGTGGAACTCCAAGAGCAATGATAGTGCCTTTTGGCCTATCAAGAGGCTCAGCTAGACTTTGCAAACTCCATCTAGGAGCAACTTCAGTGGACACAAATAGAGAGCATCTTCCTATGCAAACAAGTAGCAGTAGCCATTAATGCCAATAGATCCATACTTGTGTCTCTCAACACCCTGCAACAACTACACGAGTCCTTCCAAGCAAAGATGCACAAAGTCCAGGACGAGGCAGTGTAGCAATTTTGTGATACATTGGTGGATCCTTATTCCTAGCTATATTACCTCTACCACCTCATGATGATGATCCAAATATGGATGTGCAATCCTAGCCTTTGATGCAACTAATGCTAGTTCCCCCTTCCTAGCCAATCACCAACTAATTTGGGGTAGGTGCTCCCTCTTCTGTGGCCCCTACCATCTCTCCTTCTGTAATAAGCTTAATAGCCAACTCCAACTAGAGGCTAAGACCCCCATCACACCTTATGTTTCCCAATATGTGCCCGTGGCACATAGCAAGAAGGCAACAACAATCCTGCCCATTTCAGTTGCCACAAATGTTGTAGCTCGTGGTACCTATACACCATTACACCTACACATAGTCATACACACACACACACATGTTGCATACATTCATACACTCAATCAATACTATTGCACTATTGTTGCACCCATTTCTATCTAGTTTGAGCCTTATATTTTCAAACAGTACTCTATATGCTCTTTATGGTCAATCCTTGATGTATTCATTGGTTTGAGTCATTATCCATTTTTCTTACTGTCTCTCAGTGAGACTATGGTACATTGTATGAAAATTCTAAATCAAATTTATGGAATATATGGGCATTCTCCTTACTATTCATTTTGTATATGTTGCCTATTTAGATATGTTCTATGTGATATGTTGTAAGTGATGCGCCTGCAATGGTAGCATATCTTTGTGTTGAGTCTAAGTATGTTAAGACTCTGCAGTCTTGTAGAGAGGGTTCAGTTTTATTGCACATGGCAACCACAACCTAGACTCAAACTTGATTGTAGTAAGCAATATCTCGATACATTCCTTTCCACCAATTTATTGCCTTGATCTTCTCAAAGGTACCCAAACACCTCTATGGCCACAACCCACAGACTCTCATGAATCTCTTACATCACTTGTACCTATGTAGCTCTATCACCAAGGACTTGCAGTGGAATCCCTTTTTTCTTCTTTGCATGCTTCCATAAATACCCATCTTTCAAAAAAAAATCATATGCTATTCTTTTAATCCTCTTGTGATCTTCATACTACTCTTCTCTTTTTGATAGTATGCTGAGATACTCCCCTATTTTTAGACAGTTGTCCTATGCATATGAGTCTTTCAAAAACACCTCTACAACTACCATATAGTATCTAAAGTACTTTTCTTTGTTGTCCAAGTTTCAACCATATTAAATACCCACATTATGTACTAATATATTCACTATTATAGTGTACCAAATCACCCATGATCGAAGAGAGGGTGTTGGCAGATATGTCATTTCATGTGTAAGTCTGTGCATGTGCCACTGGGCTAGGCACAGTCAGTTATTTTTTGTATTTTCTATTTTTCATTTTCATGGTGATTAAGGCACTTATTGCCAACTAATGAGCATTTAATGATGACTAACTTGATTATGTTGATGGCATATTTCTAGCCTATTTATTCAAGCACTCCCTTCACCTGTGTCATTCACTTGTATCACTCTATATACTTCTATAGCAGGGATAATTGGAGAGGGAGCTAGTGCGCATCATAATATAGGATCAATTGGCACTTGGAAAATTTATACTTCTTACCCCGAAAGTCATGAAGCTCTTTCATTTGCTTCTTCTCTACTACTGATATAACAAGGCTTACAATCAAATATTGTCAAGAAGTGCAAGGGAAGTGAATCTTTCTTGCAATGCTTCCTCTTCACCCAAAGAATGGCTTAGAGCAAACCTTATTATATGCAGCTCAATCTCCAAATGTAAAACACACTCTTCTCCATATACCACTTTAAAAGGGTATGGCATGAAGCCCTTTTAAATGTCGTATTATAAGCCCAAATAACCACACACAACTTCTTATCCCAAGCATGCTTACCTTCGGACATAGTATCCCCACAAGTTGATTATTGGTACTCTCTACTTACCCATTAGCTTGGGGGTTGTAAGGCATGGTCTTATTGTGTTTAATCTTTGGAGCTTCCATCAAAGCCTCAATTACTTTATTCAAAAAATGTGTCCCACAGTCAGATATAAGCTCCTTAGGTGGACCAAAATAGCAAACAACTTGTTCCAAAATAAGACTAGTTGTTTCCTTGACATTATTCTTCATCGTAGCACAGGGTTTAGCCTACTTTATGAAATATTTTGTCACCACAATGATATAACACTTTCGTATAGTTGGCGACACAAATGCATCTTGAAAAATGGATGGTCACCAATATCTAGCTCTCAAAGATTTTTGTGCAGTCAACTGTCCAAGAAAGTGCCCTCCACAAGCGGAGTCATGACACTCTTCAAAGATAAATGAAACCTCATCCAGCATGACACATTGGCAAATAAGCAACATCGATTCATTATCTAATATAGTGTTCTTGTAAATCAAGGAAAATTTCTAGGCTTGCTGCCTAATTTTCTTCTTTTCATCCTTCGACAAAGCGGCTTTAGCCTTCCTGTGGATAGATAATATGCTATGGTAATATACCAAGATGGAATGGAGGCCATAACGATTTTGAATAGACCATCGAGGTCACTACCTTCAACCAATACTTTCTTTGGCTCTCAAAATCCACGTGACTTACTCCCCTAATTTCATAATCAAACTCATGCAAAGTAATCAGCCACTTCACTAGGCGGTCAAGTGGGTGCAACTTATTCAACAATAACCTCAACCCCTCTACCTTTGTATAAAATACTACCTTTTCATACAGGATGTAGTACGTGAATTTTCTCATCGCAAAGAACATCCCAAGGCACAGTTTCTCTATGTAGGTATAATTAATCTCAGACACCCCCAATTTGCAATTGGTAAACACAATCGAATGGTATCATTTTTCCTCCTAAATCTAGTCTAAATAATAGCTAATACTATATGTGGTAGTTAGCCACTAAAAATATATAAAATATATCACTCCTTTTAGGTCTTTGATAACTAGAACTTTTGCCAAATCCTACTTCACATCCTCGAAGGATACTTGACACGAATCATTCCAAACAAATAGATAGTTAAAGGACAATAGATTTATCAATGGCAATGTCCTCTCAGTTAGTGCATTAATAAATCCTTGATAATATTTTATTGACAATAGAAAGCTATGTACTTCTTTAAGAGTACGTGGCAGACTCATAGAGATGATAACCTTTATCTTTTCAGGATCAATTGCAATACCAGCCGAGCTAACCACATGGCCCAATAGCAATCCATAGGGCACTCCAAAGATACATTTTCTTGGATTGAGAGCAATGTAGAACTATCTATATTGCTCGAAATATTTTCCTCAAAATGATCATATGTCTCTTCCTTGTAGTGGTTGCCTTCAGATAATCAATGAAGACATTTAGCTCCTTTGGGAAAATATCACTAAAAGTTTTATCAACCATATGTTACCAAGACCTTGGCGCATTGCATAATCTAAAAGCCATAACATGATATGCAAAGGTGCCAAATATAGTGATAAATATCATTTTCAACTTATCTTCCTCTATGATAGCCATTTGGTCACAACCAATAAAGTAGTCTATAATGAATAGATATCCTTGCCTGCTATCTGATCTAGAATTTGATCAATAAATGGCAACATATAGTAATATTTGACCATTTGTTTATTGATCTCCCTAAAATCTACACAAAGCTAGATTTGATTATTTTTCTTTTTCATGATGACTAGTGGCAAACACCACTCCGTGTGTTGTACAAGAAATATCATGCCAACCTTACACAATTTTTGTAGCTCCTCAAATAGTCCGTCCCTTAGCTCAAAAGGTATATGTCTCACTTTTTATATGGGATTGCTATCCTCCTTAGGGGAATAGTATAGATAGCTAGAGTAGAAGGAATACCCCTCAACTCATCATAGCTCCAAGAAAAATATCATGGAATTATTGGATCAAGGATACATAGTCCTTCCTCTCTTCCAAACTAAGCATAGATCCTAATTTAATCGGTCGTGAATCATTCAATGTATCGTGATTCGGCTCAATCACATCTACATATTTGATTCTATCTTGAGCTTCTATCGGCTCATTCAGAGTCACTTAGTATACATATTCTATAGTGGATCCCTCTCTTGATTCATCGCTTGTTGATGAAGTCTCATTGCTAGAAGGATCCTCTAATACATCTAATTCTATCAAAGATAAGAGTACTCTCTTGCTTTGAGGAGATTCAGAATATGCATCCACTATTATATGTGTGGCATCTTTGCAAAAAATCAGACGACTAGCGGGTATATTAACTTGACAATTGGACTGCAAGATCCATGGCCTTCCTAATAATACTTGATAGCTTGGCTGCCTTGCAAATCTAATAACCCTAAAGTCCAAAATGCATTCCACATTAGCAATAGTCACGTGCACTTTAGTAATGTAACCTTTTGTCACTTGCCTTAAACTGTCATCAACCATCCAGAGAATTGTGAAGGCATCTTTTTGAATTTCCAATCCCAGCCTTTACATCAATTCTAAACTCATAATGTTGACAGAGGATCTTGTATCCACAATGACATGATCCACTAATATGCCATTAACATATGCTGCCATCCTTAGACACTACTTTTTAGCATGTTCAAACAAGTCATCCCACACGGGCTATTTCCAAGGGTTCGATGATATACCTAGTGTGAAGGATCTTCTTAAACTCTTTACACACTCTTCGAGATAACTTGATCAGATGCAAGAGATTCATATCAGGCTTTACCTCACAAAGAGAATTGACTAAGTCAAATTCATGATAATTAGCAATGGTTCTCTTCTCCCACTAGACTATTCTTTCTCTAGTGTCTCTTTCTTGGCTTTTATCTTCTTCTTTGGTAGCTCCTAATTGGAGTCAGATTTGCCATCATCAACTTTTAGAGGACCAGCTTTCCATAAGGATTAAGGACTTTTGTCCCCTTATCATCATGTTTAGGGTTTGTCTCAATAGGTTTTATGTTATCCCTATCACCTTCTTTAACCTTCTATCCTCTTGTAATGGCTTGTAAATTGGAAGCCTCAATGGTGTTGCCATGCACAGTTTTGATAAGGTTGACACCACTACCACTAGGTAGCTCTTCTACGATAGCTTTTCCTCTCTGCAATATTTGCTTTGGTCCCTCATCCTACTAAAGGTTATTCCCTTGTGCTCGATGATTAATTAGACTTGGTTGCTTACTCCCTGAAGAGAGCTGATCTTACTCCAACAAGTATTAGCTAGATGGCCAGACTTCCCACATATGCTGAATTTAACATTAGGGTAGTTTCTCGAAAAGTGATAACCACCACACCATTAGAGCTAAATCTTGATGGACCACCCTCTTCAGGATGTCAACTTCCTATCAAGTTTTATTGCTTCTTTAGAAAATTATCATCTATGACTATTTGTCTATACTGTTCCATTATCATGTCAGTATAATGCTTCATCATGTCCTTGATTTTTCCAAGCATATTTGATGTAGTAGACTCATAACCATGATCATCCGCTTGCCTTTCAGTTGGCCTAACCACGTGATTAGGGATTTGACCATTGATTAGTTGGCATAACATTAGGATTCATCATTTGGATTCTATTATTTAGTGGGGTCATTTAGCTAGCCATCGACATAGTAACATTAGGAGGAGCCAGTAGCATGGGCACATTCTGCATTATGCTTTCTATAGTGGGAGCTCATGCTCAACTGCCAAGACCCATTGACTGCTTATTGTTCAAGTGTTTCAAGAAATCTCTAATGGATATCGCTCACCTAGCCGATGCACTTCCAATCCGATGGGTGTAGTGAGCTTACCTTGATGCCCGAATGAGTGGCCTCCTCTCTCAAGCTCCCGGATAGCTCCACGATCCTAGATGCAAGCTCAAGCCTCCTCCCTCAACCAAGCTCCATCCTCCATAGTAGTCATGTGTGAGACAAGAGAAGAGAAGTGAAGAGAAAGAAAGAAGAGAAGATGGAGAGCTTCTCCTCCCTGGTCCCTCATCCTCACACCCTCACACACTCACTCCCTCACACTCTCACACTCCCTCTCTCAACACAAGCACACACAAGCAAGAAGGAGAGAAGAGAAGAGAAGAAGAAGAAGCCACTTTAGCCACACACAAAGAATGAGCTTCTCATTCACTTTTTGAGGCCCCAAATCCCTTGGGCACCTATCCCCTTTTTTACATGATCAGGCATCTTGCCAAGGTCCTCTTTCCCTATTCCCTTCTAGTTGCATTATCCCTTCACCTATGCTCGTCTAGATTTTACAATTTGCACAGGAGGGAGCCTGGTACTCTTTTACAAAATTTTGGTGACGCCTTTGCATTTTAAAGTGCACCTTTACCTTTGACTTGACCTTTTGTGCTTTTGGCCTTTCCTCTCCTTTTCATTTGTCGGGATGCCTTTTTCCACATTATTCAAAATTTTTTAGTTTTCTTTTTCTGTCTTTCATTGGGGTTAACATTACCCCCTTCTATTTGAGTGTCAATCCCATGGCACTTATGGGTCTTTGTTGATGAGGGCTTGAAGATTTGGAGGGTGGTCATGTGAGTTGATGGTGGGGCCTTGTGGGGATTGGTCATGGGAGAGAAGCTTATCAAACGATTGCGATGGTGGAGGCTAAGGGTATGTTAAGTGGTTAGCAAGGCCTTCGATGTCGATGGTTGGTAGCATTCATATTTACCTACAAAGAGAAGAAAAGTGCATTGCCTAGGGGGTGTATCTACCTTACCATGTGGTACATTGTGCTTGTGCCAGTGGAATTGGAAACTAGGTCAATTCATAAGTAATCCTAGGTGTTGTCCCACACTTGAGGGCCCAGTTCGTATGGAAGGGAGGTGCGGTGGGTGTAGCTTAGGGAGACATGCCTATTAACCATAGGTGAGGGTGACCTCCCTAGGTATGTCCTACCCTTGATGTGCCCTAAGTGTGAAGTGGGGAATCAAAATGGGCTAGGGGGTTAGGGATTGAGCTGGTCGACTGAAGCCACCAGATGCACCTAGCTTGAGGACCCCCAGGTCCAGTGACTATGGCACTCATGAGTTTCTTGCCCTTTCTTGTGATTTTCTTCTCTGTTCTCTTATTCTTTTCTTTCCTTTTTCTCTTTTATCTTTATTTTGTTATCCTTGTATTTTTTCTTTCTTTTTTCCCTTTAAAAATATATATAATATGTATGTGTGTGTGTGTGTGTGTGTGTGTGTGTAATGAGGAACTAATCTTTGTCATCATAGTCATGAGAGGGAGAGGTGGGGGGTTTAAGAGACTTACTAAGGAAGCTTTTCCCTTGCATATATCCTTTTAGGCCCATTCAAACGTTGAGATGGATTGTGGACAAAAAGGGGTGGTTGCAGCTAGTGAAGTGGCTATTGCTCATGTCCTCTAAGAGGGCTACATAAAAAGATGGTAAGAGGGTAGTGTGCATCTTTAGCCTAGCCATTGCACAACTATCTATGTCGCCATTGAGATAAAAAAATAGTGGCAAGAGGTGGTACTCTAGCAGAGTAGGTTCTTGCCTTAATAATACTCTAAGGAGACTAAGGTAATTACAAGTTGTAAGAAAAGTGAGGTCTGGGCAAGAACTAAACTCATTAAGGAAATGGTCCATTGAGGCATATAAATCATGCTCAGAAAAGGTGAGCGCTTCGTCGAGCTTAGTGGTGCTGACATTATAGATTTTCGGAAAGTCATAGCGGCCATGGACGTTTAGATTGAAGTCCACTCCTACCCTTCTAGGATATGGCATGTAAGTGGATTTATTCCTCTCGAAGGGTAGGGTTTTGAAAAATGACATCTAGGCATCCATGTTTCCATCCTAGATTTGCCTTCTCTACCTTGGTTGGCATTCATAGCCCTTTACTATTTTGGGCACTTCCATGACCTTTTTCTCCCACCAATAGTCACAAGCCCCTGTTCCACATAAAGTAGGACTCTTCTCTCTTTCAGCAACCCACCTCTCTCCCAACCTTCTTCCTACATTAATCACCCTTTCCACCACCTTGGTTGATAGTACTTTGCTCAATGTAATGGGGAATTGGAAATTAAAGTTAAAGGGTTCACGTCCATTCTCCTTCTACTCCCATACTATGAGCTTTGCATTCCAATCTATTAGGAAACAATCTTCTCTTGGAGAGATGGGTGCTTTTGGGGCCATTATTGGTTGAGATCTCAACCTCCTCTGTGCCTAATCCAGCATGTTTTTTCTCCTCTTTTTGATCTCTGCTTTTCTTTTAGTAGTGGTGCCTACCTGCTCTTGTACTTCTGGTTGTGGAGAGGGAGGCTATGGGACTAACTCCTCGTCTTGTTGCCCTATTTCAAAGCTCGGTCTTGCTTCTTCAGTCGGCATTTGCACCTCCTCTCCTCTATGTTCTTGTGGATCTCCTTCCTTGAATCCTAGAGAGTCCACTTCTTGGACCATCAAGCCTACCCTTAGAAAGTAGTTTCTTTGATCCTGTAGGCTCTGGCTGGTTCTTCCTGCTAGTTGTGGTTGGATCTCTGTTGGATGTGCAATCCGTGTCTTAGAGCCCTGTGGGCGATCTCCAACTTTCTCCTTAGTGACTCAACAACCTCCTCCTCTTCTGATTGTGTGGCGTCCAAGAGAGTATTGAGGAAGGCACATTGTTGGGCTTCCAAGCTTATTTGCGCGGCCTCTACCTTGCTTTCTACTAACACCTTATCACCTTCCGCAAAGGGCTAGTCAGCTCGCTAGGTCTCTTACTCTTATTTCACTCCTATCCACTCATTCATCTACTCTTCTTTTCATCTCTTCCAAGCTTTCATTATGCCTTTGAGCTAAGGTCCTTATTCTCTGCTCTTGTTTCTTCTCGATTTCTCTTTCTAGTCTATCCTGCTCTTCTAGTTCTAAAACCACCCTCTTCTCCAAAATTTCCATGTTTTCTTGATATCTTTGGGTCCTCTCTTCTTCTCTAGTTGCGAACTCCTCCATGGCATTTTGGACACTTTTCATTTGTCCTTGCAGTTCTTCTTACTGTAGGATTAGGAGTTTATAATCCCTTTGAAGTCCCACTAGCTCTTGATTCTCATTTTCAAGCCTTTTTCGCCAGCTTTCCTCTTGCTCTTCCTTAGCCCTGAGCTCCACCTTTAGCTCACTTATTTCTCTTTTGATAATCGGTCACTTGGCGGGTTCTCGTCACTGGGGTTCTTGCACTTGTATCCTAAGCTATCTCTTTATTGACCAGGAATTGCACCCAGGCCATAAGGTTACTGGCTTTTATGGTAGTTGAAGTGCCTTGGGTGGGTGCAAAGATTGGTGTGGTAGGCACTAGGACAAGTGGAATAGGATCAATAAAACCCTTGCCCTTGCCTTTTGTTATTGCAGGGTGGCATGATCTCTGGCACTTGGGAGCTTGTCCTTGGGCCTTCCTCTTTGTGTGGGCTCATGGTAGCCAACTCCTCCTCTCTGGAGGGCTGCTCTACTGGCATGCAGATGGCCCTAGCTATGTCCTCTTCTTCTCTTCTTCTAAGCTCCTAATCCTCTTCATGTGTCTTTGTCTTTCTCTCTTCTTCAGCCTTCCTTGATTCCCTTTGCACCTTAAGGTAGTTAGCTTGTTCTTTCTTCATTCTCTCTTCCTCCACCTTCATTTGGGGGGTTTTCTTCTTGAACTTTTTGGCCCCTTCAGTGGCTAGATTGTGTTTCTTGTTCTCCTTCTTCATCACTCATAGTTCTCTCGCTAGACTATTCCTACTCTTGGTGGGGACATGACTTGTCTAGTGCCTCATTAACTCCTTCATAACCTTGTGCTTCCCCCAATGCCTCCCTAATGATGGCAGTCAAGACCCCACCAAATCCTTTGGTCGAGGCCTTAGATGACAACTTCTTTCTTGACCTGGAGGTCGGGGACTCTCCACCTGTTGTAGGTCTTCCACATGTAGCCAATGTCTTTGCTGAGGTCTCAATTGTCTTCCGCACGAAGCCATTCAAGTTCACTTCATCGAAAGATTTGTCTGCAATGCTTTCCAGCGTCAACACATTGAACTTGCTCATTAGTGCATTGTACCTTTGGCTGGAAAACAAGGCATGAACTATCTTGGCTTATAGCTAGACTTATGGGTCAAGGATATTAGCTTAGTTGATGCCATCATTAGTGTGGACCAACACTTTGTCCATTCCTAGCATGTTATATAGGTCCCTTTTCGATCATCTTTCAAATTTGTTGGCCACGCCCAATGCTCTCTCCACTAGCTTCGGGGTCAGCTCAATTTCTACTTGGTGAGTGGACTCTCCTTGCTGCACAGTCACAGTGCCACGGTTCCTATTGAAATTACGGAGGAACTCCATGCACTTTTCATAATCCACAGCTTGCTCGACTTTCTCCAAGGTACTTCTGCAAATCGTATTGATTTAAAATTTTCTTTATGGCTTGCTCTTCCATGACTACATCTTCCAAATTAAGGATGTGCATGAACTTGAATTGGTTGTAGGCCCTCGTCTCCATTGAGAGGCCATACTTTGCTTGCTCTTCCTTTGAGAATGAAAACTTGTTGGTTTTCTCTTGTCCTGCCGTTGTAGGTGCCTGTGATGAAGCCACGGCTCACCATTAGTATTCTTCAGATAATTTTTTGTGAAAAGACATGTAGGAAATGGTTGTGTGCTTATGGAGAACTAAAATGCTTAAATACAGAAAGGGAATTTTCCTTCAAATAGTCCCTGCACTCCCCAAAAATTTTGTGACACTTTTCCTAGATCATAAGTTTATTTTTATCCATTCTTTTTTACTTTTGGACATCAATTAAGGTTTAGGATTTGTTTTTATGTTCCACAACTTTGTTCCACACCATATCCCCTCCTCCCTTGGAAAGGAGAAGAACCCTTCCTGGGATTAGAGGTTAAAGCGTTAAGGCCATTCAGTGCATGCTCATGGTGTTTTACTTTCTCATGAGCTAAGCGTAGAAATTTAGGTTGTACTCCATGTGAGCATAGTGATCCATGTCGACAGGTTGGATGCTTACGTGGGTGAGATGAGTGAGGACATCCATTAGGAAGTCACCAAAGTCTATTCGACTGGCAAAATGTAACTCCTCCTCCATTGACACACGATCTAAATAGGGGTGGGTCATGATGTGCTCTTTAAGGGGTTAGTTGCGAATGGTGGTCAATACCCTATAGGAGGTCAGAGCTACATAAGTTGGGTCGTACTGTGAGGTTTTGATGGCATGTCTTTGCTCAACGTTGGTCAAGATTTGAGAGCCCTCTAGCTCCCATTGAAGTCGAAGTCCATACCATTTTCTTAGGAAAGAGGAGTCATTGACAGCAAGCTGTTTCAACTCTTCAATTTCTTAGTTTGGTAGGGACTATACTCTTGTCATATGAGGTGATGAGTCATCATTTGTGCACTTTCTTGGAGGAAATCTTGGTGGCAATGAGCTCCTCAATTGCTTGGGGAGCCTTAACAAATACGAATTCTGATTCTTCCCAAGAGCAAGGCAGTGTACATACCTCAGCGGCCAAAGGCTCTTCTAAAAGGCCTAGGTCTAGTTAGTCATAGCTTTTAGCAAGTGTAGTAAATGTAGCGTCTAAGCGTCGAAGGTAAGTAACCAAGCCATCCCTCATATTTTTAGCTAAGTCTGAGCCAAGGTAAGAATTGATCGTGTGTCCGTACTAGTGAAACTCATTGGATAGTCTATATTGTATTCGCTAGGGTAGCACAATACCGCTCCGACGACAAAATTCGAGGCATCAATGTGGACATGGAAGGTTATGGTCCAGTCTGGGGATCGTAATATTGGCGTGGTTGTCAAAGCCTTTTTCAACCCTTCATATACATGTTGGCATTCCTCGGTCCATTCGAATATTATCAGTAGTTTGTAGAGTGATCAAACAATTAACAATAGTTCAACACAAATTGCGGATAGTATCCTATATGCCCTAGGAAGCACTAAACTCCCTTATAATTGGTTGGAGGTGGAAGGTAAAAAATAACCCTAACTTTTTGAGAAGTTAGTGGCAATGCCGTTCTTGGAAACCACGTGCCCTAGGATGTATCCATGCTTCACCCAGAACTGGCACTTAAGGGGGTACAGTTTGCATCATTCAAAGATTACGCAGAGTTTGTCTAGGTGTTATTTCCAACTCCAGTGAACACATAGGTCATCAACAAAAACTTCTAACCCTCGTCGAAGCATGTCCTTAAAGATGGTATACATGAGCCATTGAAATGTGACTGGTGCGTTTGTTAGCCCAAATGACTATGTTAGCAAAGACACCCCACTCGGTAGCGAATGCAGTCTTATGCATGTCATCAGGATGCACTTGCACATGATTGAGAGAAACTGTCCAGGAAACTGTAGGCTTCTTTGCCAGCCACTCTTTTGAGCATATGCTCAGTGTACGACAATGGATAGTTGTCTCTCTTCGTAGCAGCATTGAATTTCTTATAATTAATGCACACTTTGATTTTTCATTCTTCTTCAAGTCAATTACAATGGGGAAAAACCTAGTCCATGTGCTCAATTTCATAGATGAATCCTACTCTTAAGAGTTTTTGTCTATCTCCTCCTTGACCACATGAGCATGCTTAGGATTCATCGAATAATATGGTCGCTGCTTGACCGTCATTGCATCAGGTGTCATGGGGATGTTATGCATCACTATACTCAGATCAACTCCTTTCAGCTCCTCGAGTGACCAAGCAAAGATGTCTATGTCTCTCGTAGGAGAGCAATGGGACTTGCTTCTTCCTGCTCACTCAAGTCATTAGCTATAAAGACAGGATGGAGCATCTCCCCTTCCTCAGCCAAATTAACCTCTTTCACTTTAGCAGGTCCTTCTATAGGCTCACTTTCTTGCCCTTATCATTTGGCTCCTAGCAAGATCACTACCCTATCACCTTTCCTTGAACTTCGTGAATTGTTTTGGTAGGTCTTGTGGTTTTTTTTGTTCTCTAGCTCTGACTCCCTATACTATCTCTTCCTTTCCTCTGCTTCAAATGTCAGCGCCTTAGGTGGATCAGTAGGTCTCCCTTGGTGCATTTTGTACTAGGAGGTTGAGGTATCTCGGTCGTTGTTTGAGCTCGCTTTCGACTTAGAATCGAACTCTCTATCATTCATTAGAAGAGGGAGTCTCTCTTGGATGATTGTTTTTCCTTCATGCTAGAATGTGGGGTCAGATATGGTTAACTTCACATGAGATGTTTATCAAGTTTTTGTGAATGTTGTGCTAAATCCAAAGATAAAAATATGTGATACATATGTCTATTAGGGCATTCATTATAATTTACTCAATTTCTATATGAAAACCCTTGAAGCAATAAATACTCAAGAATAAATGCAATTACTTTTTCTTCTAGTTTGAAATTACCATAAGAGAGAAAATTAAAACTTTGTGAAGCCTCATCTAGAATGATCCTTAAAGATTTCTATCTACATTTAATTTCTCAACAGAGTCACTTTGTGCCCTATGGGTTTTTCAATCTAACAAGAATTTTGGACACTACTACTTTTGAAGTTTGTATTAGGAATATGCTCATATTTGATTCTTAAACTTGAGGCATTTCAAGTAGGTTTAATAGAGGAAGGAGTAGGTTTGCTCATATTTAAATTTTGATCAATGTATTTCAAAGACTTAAATAAGAAGCTTGTTCTGTTACTTGAATTTTTTTTTGTAAACTTACATGAAGAGTTTCATTTGATATTAGGTTCTTTGGGTGGGTTTTTTCTAGCATCTTAGTAGGTGTGACATAGATAAAAACTAGTTTCAGTGTTGACACTTACAATACACATTACATGGATGGTTCTAATAATATGTTTTTATATAGATGTAAGTAGTTAGGTCTTGTGCTTTGTTGTTGAGGCCTAGAAAAGCTATCTTCCACATGGACACCTATGAGAACCACATATTTCTCATCTTGTATAATTTAAGTATTCTAAAGATGAATAGTATCACATGTTTATCATCAATATTTAATCATTTACAAGTTTTTTAGTGAAACATTTACAACTATCCTATTTTTCAAGGCTTATTTGAATGAATTTTTAAGAACCTACCAAAGATAAAAAATATCTTGTAAGATGGATGTTGGTGGTCTAAATGAGGTCCCCAAACAATCCATTAACCTCCTGGATCAAAAGGTATTCTAGCATAATGATTGTCCAATAGAAGAGAATGGCCATCAATCACATACTCCAACCCACCTAGATCAAATGAATGCAAGTAAGTATCCCCATAATCAAGTCCATAATCACATCCATAATCTCCTGGATCATAGGGAAGTACAATGACATTGTCATCTTCATGTATATTGACATCATGGGTTACATCATCACCATACACATACCAATCATTGTAACCATGATCAAGATACTCGTTATCAAATGCATTCAATGGCTATTGTAAACCTTGATTAAGTGTAAACTTATGCTCAATAAGATCATCATGAGGTTGCTCTAAGACTCCAAAACCATTAGCATACCCATCTACATCTGAGAGTGCCTCATGTGATTCTTCAACTAATATGTCATCAGCTTGTACATCTTACTTTTCATTATCCCCTTCTTGTACATCTTCTTTGTCATTGTCCTCTTCTTGTTAATCTTCTCGTTGATCATGTTGCTTATTATCCTGTTCTTGTTCTTCAGCTTGCTCATTACCCTCTTCTTCTTCATCAGCACTAAGAATTCAACATTACATTTGGGTGATCATGATGTTCAAACTGATTGGGATGTAGGATACCATGGTAGTTATGGACTTGTTGATGATCAAATCCAAAAGAGTATTGATAAGCATATCCATTATCATCATGTCCATAAGAACTAGGCTGCTAAATCAAGGAATGCTCATAGGTATAATCATGACTATGTTGCTAAATATATGGATGCTCATAGGTATAATCATGACTATGTTGCTAAATATATGGATGCTCATAAGTATAATCATGTTGCCCATAATAGCCATATTGTTTCTAAAGTTCATTGGAATGATACTTTGCATTATGACATGGTACATCATACCTATAAAGCATTAACATGTTGTCCTGATGCACTTGCATACTGCTCATATTTGTTTGCATGTTGTTGCCCATATTCATAAGATGCATGTAGATCATAGTGTGTACCATCATCATATACATGTTTCCATAAGCATAAGCATCAATTGTATAATGTCCATGAAAATACTCATCATGACCATAATACTCATAATACTACTAATAATACTCAAGGTGATGAAAATCCATGCTTGATTGAAGTCTTGCTCTATTCTCTCTATCCACCTTTATAAGAGCAATATACTAATCAAGCTCCAAGTTTATCAATTTTAGCATGTGTTTCAAGCCAACATTGAGAAATAGAGCTGAAACTATTGATCTTAGTTTGCCATTGTCATTAAGTTGTTGTGTAAAAGAAGTCTAATCCAACAATGGAAATGAACAGGAAATCAAAGAATTCTAAACTACACATAATAAGAAATATACTAAACTAAGATTCAAGCATGGCCATGCCATGGAACATCTTCTATTACCACAGCACAATGTAGCCATGAGCTGCAAACCAAGTACAAGAAGATGAAAGACAAGAAGATTTGGAAAAATCGTGATAATGCCAAAGAATGATGCTACATTAGCACTTCTTGCCTTTTTATACTAAACCCTAAAGTCATCATCTCTCTTGGGTCAAGTATTTACAAGGCTTATACTTGGAATAGGCTTCAACTCTCATGTTGATAATTTGCTTTATTACATGTTGTTACTATCCCTGTTGATATCCTGTTGGCTGATCTGACAAGTCTTTGCTCAATGCTTTGTACAACAAAAGCTAGATGCAAGGCAGTGGCATGAACACTATGACTGTCTCTTTTGTACAACAAAATCTGGATGCAAGGCAGTGCCACGAACACTATGACTATCTCTAGCCCTTTCTGCAACAAGGACAATCTGTATGGAAAGGAGACTTTTCACATTTGAGTACTTAAGGAACTAATTTAATTTTCAAACCAGTATTTTCATCTAGCATAGAGTGGATGTCTATTGTAGAATATCTATTGTCATTTCATGTTCATTTGATGGCTTGCCATGCCATAGTAAGCTCCGCAAACACTTTGTCAATATATAGCTCCCGAATGGCTCATGAACATGTCTATATCTAAGAAAAGTGATGTTTACAGCTTGGCATGGTGTTGCCAAGAGATTAGAAGTAGTCATAGGGACTATGAACCATTTGTACCATCAAATTCTCAATAGAATGAAAGCCTTGTACAAGCCCACAAATGTTGAAGAATATGCCAGATGATTCTCTAAAAGCCTTGTGCCCACAAATGTTGGATAGTATGTCAGATGATTCTCTAAATCCAAGTTTGTATGCATGTTTGGATAAATGTTCTTCCCATTTATTCCAGGGTTATCTTGCATAGCTCATAGAGGCAGAATTAGGTGGCTTTTTCTATGCCTCTACCCATTTTAGCTCTTCAGACTTCCCTATGATGGCTGCATTTCTAATGCCAGATCTACGTACATAGAATGTTACAAATGCATTGTAGGAGTTCATCAGCAAAGATCATGCTCTTATTGATGCCTTAAGATAGCCAGTTGTACCCTAATGGTAGTAGTAGAGATTTCTCCTAAGTGATCTGTAGAGATGGAAAGATCATGCTCTCAGGCAGCCAATGGACACAAAAACTACATCAACAGTATGACACTCAATCACTCAAAGCCCAAAACTGCTCTAAAGTCCAATCTAGTATGCTACTCAAACACTCTCTGTTATTGAAGAAAAAATCATTTCTTTTGATCTCTAAAAGCATGAACAATAGAGTTTACTTTAGCAACGTACAATAAAAGATGAGCAGCCAAAGTAGTTGCAACAACACCAATTGTAGTAGCTTCAAATACAACAACAATAGAAGCAACAACATGCTACTTAACTATTGGTAGCATAGTAACTTCAACACATTCAGTCTATGCTTGATCCAACAGCCAATGATAGCAAAGCAGCAAAGCAGGTTGTTGTAATGAAGCAGATGGTCTTAAATCAAGGTTGAAGAACTTTGTTACAATGGCTACAATAGCAACAAAAGACTTCATCACAACTAGCATCCTCCCCACATATTGCATCTCCCCCTCAAATGTCCCCTCAAAGTGATATGAAGAGTATTGGAAGTTCAACTCTACAAATTCCCAAAGTTGGAACACCATTACAAGCTACCACATCATTGTTCATGGCTCCTCCCCCTTCAAAGCTAGAGGCATTAAAATTGAAACCTTTGACACATGGCATATCCACAGTGATCACTGCTCCATCGAATGGACACTTGGCTCCTATTGGCACACTTGGTTTTTCTATGTCATCTTACTTGGGAGAATTTACTCCAGGTCCTCAAAATGTTGGGACTCAAGATCGTGGCCCAAATTACCATCTAGCCTTGGATGAGCGGCAAGTTTCAACTAAATCGCCATTGGATTGGATATTAGAGTGATAAATGCAATGTCATCCAAAGCTTTGGCATATCCTCTTAGGGTTTAGAGTTACATGGCAACCCTTATGTCATGTAACTCTAAACCCTAAGAGGATAGGGCCTTAGAGTTGTGCGGCTAAAGGCCAAGTAAAAATGTGCCTAGGATTCTCTCTCTCTCTCTCTCTCTCTCTCTCTCTGTCTCTGTCTCTCTCTCTCTCTCTCTGTCTCTCTCTCTCTCTCTCTCTCTCTCTCTCTCTCTCTCTCTGTGGGAGAGGCATGGCACATCAGAGAGCAGAGCACACAGCGGGTCCCAGTCAGAGAAGCCGTTTTCTGGGAGAGGCATGGCACATCAGAGAGTAGAGCACACAGCGGATCCCATTCAGAGAGGGGCCCACCCAGACGACTATTACACAGTTCTTTTAGACAGACAGAGTGAGAGCTACTGTACCAGCCTCCAGCCAGACCTCCGAGCTCACACTACAACAGGCTGAGGACCAGCGTACCCGACGCCACACGAGGATCCGTGGGTTTCGGACCCCACAGCCACACCGACAAGGGATCCGGAGGATTCTTGATCTACATCGACAGCAGACTGAGATCCGACGACACTCGACACATTGGATCTCAGATCTCCAGTTTGCTCTTTCTCCACCGCCGATGTACCACATCCTGCATCCAGGAGGGATCACCTGCTATTAGCGACTTCGACGACTGCTACTACATCCCAGGATAGTATATCTCCCTACATCTGTTACATATACACATCGCACCACTTTATCACAGCCGACAGTTGTTCCCCTATCACAGCCGACATTTGTTCCCCTTTTGTAGCCATTATCTGGAGTACCAGAGCTACATACGCACATACACATACACGACACTTATCACACTCACAGCACCGTATTTTCAGTTTCCAGTTTTTAGCTTTTCATTCAGCACTTTTATTTTGGATAGCTGGACCTCATCAGTTGTATCACAGTTTGTCTCATAGGCCAGTTTTGGTCTTTAGAAGACGTTAATATAACTTTCTTTCTTTCTTTCTTTCTCTCTCTCTCTCTCTCTCTCTCTCTCTCTCTCTCTCATATTGCACATGTATGAGACACACATCTAACAATTCTTTCATATATTGAAGTTCATTTTATATCAAGGTTTCGAATGATCTTGAATAACATAGTAGAAGAAGACATTGCCATTGTATGTTTCGAGTAGATATGATAAACTTAATAAATTATGCTATATTTAAGAATAAAATAGATCAAATTTTGAATATCTAAGTTAAATATAATTTGATATCTAAGTTGGATATACAAAAAGTTGAATAGATTTAAGTTAAATTATAATTTAATTTTTTATTAGAAATACTTTTGAAACATAATTTTAGGATATTATCGTGTTTTAAGTTAGTTTTAATAAATATCTCGATCACTTTTATATTAAAAATAATTTTTATGTAAAGTTTAATTTATTTTTAAATTTAGGGTTTAAAGTAGATTTTGACTCCAAACCCATTTACACACACACGCACGCACGCACGCGCACACGCACCCGCACACGCACACGCACACGCACACGCACACGCACACGCACACGCACACGCACACGCACGCACACGCACACACACACACACACACACACACACACACACACACACACACACACACACACACACACACACACACACACACACACACACCCCTAGGCTATTCTCACCCCCCATAACCTTAGGATCACCCTAGCTTACTCACTCCTAAGATTGTAACCCTAGGCTTTTAAAACCATGTTTTCTTAAGGCTCTTAAATTTCCTTTATGTCTCACAATTGAGACCCACTTGCAATGCATACATTATATATATATATATATGTATGTATATATATATATATATATATATATATATATATATATATATATATATATATATATGTATGTATATATATATATATATATATATATATGTATGTATATATATATATATACATACATATATATATATATATATAAAACATTCATGTGTATGAGACACACATCAATCTATAAATATGTGTTTGCCTATGGAAGAGAAAATGAGATGTGTAAACCCTGGCCTCTCATCCGTAAAGACCTTAGGACTCAAATATTGAAACCCTAAATCCCTTATGCCAATTACCATAGCAAATCCTAACCTCCCTCTCTTTCATATCATGGGCCTCACCTAAAAAAGTTTACTCTTCTTATTGCCTAAGACCCTAACCCATTTCCCATAAGACATAGGACTTAATAGAAGAAGTCATTAAAAATTTAACTTCTAATGTAGATATTTGGATATACTTGCCATCCAAATTAGAGTTCTAAGCTAGGTTACACTAAACTCTTAGCCTACCACTTGGATTAGTGGTATCATTATTCATGGTCCTACACTGTTACACCATCATACACCCATGTGATTGCCTGTGTCCATGGATGTCTCTTTGTGTATAAGGATTCTTGTAGATTTAGTACTCTCACACCACATAAGAGACTCTAATGCCTCACTTATATTCATTTTAAAACTTTATTTAAATTTTAGAGAATACTTGATAGCAAAAGACATTTTCGTACAAATACACGTGATCAATAGCTAGGAAAGCATTCATTTTCATAATATCAACCCAACAATTACTTTGAATACTCCATAAAGGCAATCATTTATATCGGATAGCAAGACTCTCTCTTTCACAATATAACTAGTCTTTTCTTTAAGGACAAATTCAACAACCTAAAACATATCCTTTGTTTGATACTTTGCAAATGAAGATTCAATCCTTTCTCTTTAAACACTTTGCAAGAAAGATGCAATCTATAATAACTTATCCTTCCAGTAAAGTACAATCTCAAAGTGATACATGCCAATCACATAGTAGAGTAACATGATTTTCAATCTTGTCCTTTACAATGCAATGATGCGTACCCATGCATAACTCTCTTTGTTTCAGTCCCATGAATAATCTTTAATTAAATGAGAGACCTTTCCATCATTCCTATGACATGGTAAGCTAATTTAGTAAAGAAAAACAACTTATAGGGGAGCACCTGGGGTTCCTTTGCAAGTCATGGACTACAGTCTCTAGCTTAGTACTATCAGACTTTAGTGGTACTTCAGCTTGTGAAGGCCTTGATACTTGTACAAATTGCACTCTGGTCTTGAGTCTATGGATTGCCTTCTAGTTTTTTTTTTTGTTTGCACATGATGATGAGGATCAATGGGAGAACTTATGAGGTGATGAAACTTACATATAAAATATCCCCTTCTTCTCCCTATTTCCTACTTCTACCTCTCTCTTATTCCTCTCTCTCTCTCTCTCTCTCTCTCTCTCTCTCTCTCTCTCTCTCTCTCTCTCTCTTTCTCTCTCTCTCTCTCTCTCCCCCCCTTCTCTTCTCTTTCTCTACCTTCTTCTTCCATCCCCTCTTCTTCTACTTTCCTTCTCTCTCTTCCATCTCCTCTCTTCTTCTATCCCTCCTCTCTCTTCTCCTCCTATTTTTTTCTTTTGTTCTTCCCCCTCTTTTTTATCTCCTCTCTCTTTGTCTCCTCTTTCCTTCTCTTCTTCTTCTTCTTCTCACTTCTCCTACTCCTCCTCCTCCTCTTCTCTTCTTCTCCTTTTTGTTGAGAATCAAGCTCGTGATCAATATCACTGACATGACCGGCAATTGTCGTCTTAGTTGTCACTCTACATGTGTGTTGTAATAATTGAGTTGGTCAGACTTAACCATAATTAGTGGCATGGTCAGTTAGTGACCTAGTGTGTTTATCAGTTATGTGTGATTAGACTTTAGTAAGCATTATGGAAGAACGACAAGGAGAGAACAATGAGAGTTCACTACTCTTTGTTACAACTCCATGTCTTTGTCTCTCTCTCCCTTTGAATCTTGAACATAGCCATTTGACATCAATACATTAGATCTGAAGAAACCGTCATCAAAGGAGACTGTGCCTATGGCCAGTTATTTTGTAGAAGCTATATCTTGCTACAGAAATGGATTTTGGAGAAATGACTCATGAGTCTTGACAATTTTGACATGGTCTACAACTTTGCAGAAGAAAGTTTTTAAAATTCTTCATAGATTTTGAGATGCAGACTAGTTGTTTAATAGGTGGTTCTAGGGCACTAGTGGCTTTCATCCTAACAATGTATATGCCCTTATTCTCATGCATTTGAGCATGGTTCTAGAGTGTTAAATGCTCAGTTTTGGAGCTTATTTGCAGGCTGGAAACAGTGAACTACTTGCCGACTTGAATTTGGAAACAATATACATACAGGATTGAAGTATCTATGATGCTTATTTGCTACTGAGACAAATGCTTGGATCATACCACTTGAGTGGTATATGCTTTTTGGGATATCGTGAGTGCTAAAAGCCCAAAGTCTGGACTAATTTGTTACTAGTTATACTAGGGTATTGATTGGTTATTGTTTGTAGGAAGGATACCTATCATCTTCACTTGACATACATGCAATCTATTCTAATTAGTCGGACATGTATCAACTCTTGCATAGAGTGGCAACTAAATGAGATGTTTTGGGGTTGTTTTGAGGTCTGAATACTCTTGTTTTAGTAGAGAAAATACTGCTAGTTATAGCAATGGACTGGTTGTAAACAATCTGTGGTTGAGTATTTGGTACTGCTACTTGCATATAGTACAAACATTGATGCTTGTTTGGTCACATATTGAATCATCAATGTATTGGGATATGTCTACGGTGGTTTGAGGATATTTTTAAGCTAAGAATACCCTGCTTATTATTATTATTATTGCAGAGTTTATGCTGTTGGTCATAACAGGCTGCTTGCCTATCACAAACTGTGGGAAAGTCGAACAACTGTCAGCATCAGTTCTATGCATCTATTGATGTTTGTATGGGCATAGTTTGTTTCTGGGATGTTTTGCCACTACCATAGAATGTTTTGAACTAATTTGAGCTTGGTTTATGCTCAATTGGCTGTGTTTTTTCATTGCTGGAATATAGTTTACAACAAGCAGATTGTCAAGAAACTCTACCTGAAGAATTGCATGAAACTGGTCTGTATGAAATTGTTCTTGGAGACTGCAGGAAACTGTTCCTGAACTGCAAGAAGACTGTTCCTCAATTGCAGGAAGGCTGTTTTTGAATTGTAGAAAGTCTGTCCCTGAACTACATGAAAACTATTCTTGAACTACAAAAAGTCTTTTCTTGAACTGCAGGGAGTCAAGCACTTACAGATTGTATATAGCATTGAATACCTTAGTTGCAAATATGGCAAATGCTTAATGCACTGACAATATCACGCAAATTGTCGGAGAGAAGCTTGATAACAAAAAAATTTCTCTCTAAAAGTTTAGGATGCAAAACTTATTGATTGGTAGAGGTTATTGGGATTTATGTACGGGGGCTGAAGCTGAACCCGAATTGTCTGAACGGAATCCTACACAAAAACTGTGGAGAGCTCACTGACAGTGGTTAGAAAGAGCTAGTAAAGTACTGCATTGGTTTTCTTTATGTATTTTTGATGCAATGGCTGTGTAGATTACCAATTGTTATTCCCCGAAGGATGCTTGGGATGCACTCATGAAGAATTATGGTAATGTCACGCATACAAGGAAGATACAACTGAAGCAGCAATTCAACAACATGTCTAGGAATGGCAAGAGCATTCAAGCATACACGATGGAAATAAAGACCATAGTTGACCAGCTGGCTACTATTGGATCTCATGTTTCAGAGGATGATATGATTGCAATGACATTGAATGGGTTAGGCAAGGAGTATAAGGCATTTGATACATCCATTTCTGTGAGAACAGAACCCCCTAATTGGGACGAGTTACTTACACTGCTACTACATGAAGAAGTAAATGTTGGCTTAAATACAGATTCAAGCACATCTCAGGGCAGAGACATTGTCTTTTACTCTAGTCAGCAAGCTAGAGGTGGTAGAGCTCGTGAAGCTTTTCAAGGTCGAGGAGACACTCGAAACACATATGGACAATAGCATCAAAATGCTTGGCATAGCTCAAATACTCAAGGACAATGAGGATCTGGAGCCTTTAGAAGTAGGGGAAGATCACCTAGAGGAAGAGGTGGCTCCTAGCAGTCACATGAGCAGTCCAACAAGGATATAGACTATCATTATTGTAAAATATATGGGCATATCGCGAAGGATTGCCATAAAAAGAAAGCTGATATGAAGGCAAAAGACAGGCAACATGGACATTATGCATCTTCCAGTGGTACTCAAGATGACCAGGGAGATAGACTATTTGTTGTGCAACATGTATCAAAGAATACGTCTAAGCAAGGCAAAGATGAGAAATGGTATATAGACTCAGGAGCATCCAATCATATGACTCCTCATGGTGAATGGGTTTTTGGGATCTCTAACTTCTCAATTTAAGGTTTATGATGACATTCTTATAACCCAAGTTTCTTGGCCTTAAGTCAGTTTCTTCAACTTAGAGATATTTTCGGTCTTTAAAATCTTCTATCAAATTTTCTAGATTAAAAACTATATCCTTGACTAATTTCTTCAGGGTTTCATTCTTAATAAATTTGTGTTGAAAAATTCCTCATGATTTCTCTTGAGTTCTAAGTTTTTATAGTTTTCCTAACAGTTTCTAGCCTATAAGATGTTCTAATAATTTACCAAGTGAATACTCTAAGATTGCAGTATCTCTTAAGAGACTTATCTTATTTCTATTGAATCCGGATAGAAATTTTTAGAAAAACTTGTGGTATCGCAATTGATAAAGGGTTATTATTCGCGCTCGTGATTCCATTAATGACTCTTGTGCTCGCAGTTCTAAGTGTTGCTTTCACATTAGTAGGTTCACTTGCAATTCCTGCTTTTGAATTCTTTTTCTTCAAGGCCATGATAGAAATATGATTCGTAGAAGGAGAAGAACACGGCAGTAATATCGGCTAGCAAGGGTGTAAGACTCTTGATGATGATGATGGATATTGCGGGATTTGAATGTGAAGACCTCGCAGAAGGTTCTTGTTTCGTGGAGAGCAATACTTCTCTCTCTCCTAGGCAAGTAAGGATAAGAACAAGATTAGCTCTTTCTCTAGTATAGAGAAAGAGCGAGAGAATAGGTATGATCTCTCCCAATGGCTTCATGATGAGAAAGATAATAGAGACATCAGCAAAAGCATTGGCCACTAGTGGAAGACCTGTTGGGCGCAAAAGCACTTATTTCTAGTAGCTTCGTTTTTAGATAGGTCATGTAGATCACATCCTATTTACAAAGAATACAGAGCATGGTTATGTTTTTATGGTGGTTCATGTCGATGATTTGATCATTATTGGAGATGATGATCATGGGATTGTTGAAATTAAAGCAATGTTACATGCTGAATTCAAAGTCAAGGATCTTGGTGAGCTGAAGTACTTTCTTAGGATTGAGGTTGTGTCTACACCTCAGGGTATATGGCTATTACAAAAACAATATGCTCATGATATGTTACTGAAATATAACATGATGGAGTGTAAAGCCATGAAAACACCATTGGATCAAAATGTCAAACTTGCAGTTGATGTTGGGATAGAGATCAAGAATGTCACTATGTACAGACAAATAGTGGGTAGCTTGATTTACCTTACTATTACACATCCTAACTTGAGTTATGCAATGGGGCTGATTAGCCAGTTTATGCAAATACCTCGTAAGCCACACTTAGATGCAGTTAGGAGGATTATGCGGTACATGAAGGGTACTATTGATTATGTGTTGTTTTATGAGCATGGGAAATCATTCAACTTGATAGGTTATATGAATGCTAATTGGGCTAGTTGTCTCTATGACATAAGGTCAATCAGTGGTTATGCTTTTAGTTTGGGCATGAGTAAGATTAGTTAGTTAGAGTAGTAAGAAGCAGCCAACCATTGCTTTGTCTAGTATAGAAGTAGAATATAGGGGTACATCCTTAGTGGCATGCGAAGCAGTTTGGCTTATGATACTAGACAGCTCTCGCCTTAGCTGTCACTCTACTTGTGTATTGTAATAACTGAGTCAGTCAAACTTAACCACAATTAGTGGTATGGTCAATTAGTGACCTAATGTGTTTATCAATTATGTGTGATTAGACTTTAGTAAGCATTATGGAAGAATGAGAAGGAGAGAACAATGAGAGTTCTCTACTCTCTGTTATAGCTCCATGTCTTTGTCTCTTTCTCCCTCCAAATCTTTGTAATATTCCCATACGACCCCCTAGAAATTTTCCTTTTTTCCTAAAAAATTTTACCCCCTCTCTCTCCCCTGTCGACTGCATGGCGGGGAGAGAGAGAGAGAGAGCCAAGTGGTAAAGGGAGGGGGGGCATGCAGCCCCTGGTGGTGGGTGGCACCGCCATGCCACCTCTCCCCCTCCACCTATAAAGTTTCCTCCTCCGCTGCAGGTTCAGCCGTTGGCTCCTTCCTGGCATTCACAATATTCTTCCTCCCCCCTCGTGCTGTGTGCATATGGAACCCCTCTCCTCTGCGCCTACGGCAATAGCAGTCCCTCGTTGGCGACATACTCTTCTTTTCCCCCATCGTGAGAATCCCCCCACCCAATCGGGTTATTAGAGCCACCACCCCTGCCTCCCGTGACGTCAGCACCCCCTTCTTCGTCGACTTCAATGAACCCCCCCTCCTCCGATGTGATCCGCATAAGGGAAGAGGAAGGGAAAGAGAGAAGAGTGAGAAGAGGAGGAGAAGAGAAGAAGTGAGAGAGAAGAGTGAGAAGAGGAGGAGAATAGAAGAAGTGAGAGAGAAGAGTGAGAAGAGGAGGAGAAGAGAAGAAGTGAGAGAGAAGAGTAAGGAGGAGGAGAAGAGAAGAAGAGAGGGAGAAGAGTGAGAGAAGAGGAGAAGAGAAGAAAGAGAAGGGAAGAGGAAGGGAGAGAGAGAAGAGTGAGAAAAGAGGAGGAGAAGAGAAGAAAGAGAAGGGGAGAAGAGTGAGGGAAGAGGAGAAGAGAAGAAAGAGAAGGGAAGAGGAAGGGAGAGAGAGAAGAGTGAGAAGAGGAGGAGAAGAGAAGAAAGAGAAGGGGAGAAGAGAAGGAAGAGAAGGGAAGAAGAGAAGGGAAGAAGAGAAGGGAGAGAGAGAAGAGTGAGAAGAGGAGGAGAAGAGAAGGAAGAGAAGGGAAGAGGAAGGGAGAGAGAGAAGAGTGAGAAGAGGAGGAGAAGAGAAGAAAGAGAAGGGGAGAAGAGTGAGAGAAGAGGAGGAGAAGAGAAGAAAGAGAAGGGGAGAAGAGTGAGAGAAGAGGAGGAGAAGAGAAGGAAGAGAAGGGAACAAGAGTGAGAGTTTTTGGGCTAGCTACTTACCATGGCCCCCAAGCGCAAAGAAGGAGTGAAGACCGCGGGGCCCACCCTAGATGCTCAGGGGACAAGTACAGATGGAATTCATGGTGCAGTTGGAGCCGTTGGAATTGCGGCCAATAATGGAGCACCGAGTATAGCCAACGCAGAAATTAGCGCAACTCTAGACCCCATCTCGGGAAACCAGGTTCTCCTTGGCCTAGGGAAGAACTATTGATTTCATTCCGCCACATGAAATGATAAGGTTTTCATAATATGTCACATAAAATGATATTCTTTCACTTAATTTAGTGCATGATTTGTTAACTATAATCCATGGTTTATTTCTGTGATTAAAATAAATACATGAAATGTTAGTTTCCCTTCATGGGATGCAACTGCACAGAAGCATAGAGGACTTGTCATCTATCTTGCATTCCACACGAAAGTTAGGTCTTGATCTTGCATACCACAAATAGGTTGTCTTATCCTATAATAGTAAATGTTTATGTTTGGAGACCGCGTGAAATATTAGGGTAAATTTGCATTTAGAATACTAACAGGTTCTTAGACTTTCATGGATCGCTTACAAGGAAAGATTTTTATGCATTATATGATTATCTTTACTTATGTTAGAGCATAGAGGCGATAAGTGAATTGAGATTAAACTTTATATACTCAAGTCACATGAGACCATGCACTCTAGGAACAAGTACTCATTGCCAGATATGAAGAGAGTTAAAGATTGTTTAGGTTGTACTAATATACTAAACGCACCTTGTGCATGCGAGATAAGTTTGATTAGAAAATTCTGCATAGCATCGCACTACGAGAAGATAGAAAGAATGTATGACTAGTCATGCAATATATTTAACGCGCTTTCAACAATACCAAGTATGTTAAAAGATGTTCAAGAAAATCAAGGATTCACAACTTGGATCCCTAGAGAAAAACCCAAGGGAAAGAGGGATTCAAAAGAAGTCGAGTGATTAAACACACGTGCTTGTGAGTTGTTTTGAAGGATCTTGTCTTGGATTATTGGAAGTGGATATCCTCTAGGCTTAAGCCAGGCTACTAAGCTAACTCTAAATGGAACATTGATCAAGACTTATGCTTGGTCGTTTCGAGAAGGATATTTCTAAGTGAATTGATTGGTTGCCTTGGTAAGAGGAGATCCCTACTAAGGACAAGTGGTTTATAAGCAAGTGATTGCTTGATGTAGAAAGTGATATTTTCTTGATTGGAAATGAAAGGGATGTTTTCCTTAGTAATTGTTTGTAAGCTGGGTGCTTCAGTTGTGAAGGATGGCACTAGCTACCCCCCATGAGCTGCCAAACCCTAACCAAGGGGGTTATGAATCCGCACCGAGAATGTGGACTGAACCCACCACGAGAGGTCTCTCCGTGGAAATTACTTGGAGTAGGAGGACGCTTGGGTGCCAGTGGGGGCTCTGGCCGTAAATCCCAATGGTTCTGGGTCCTACACAAGTGTTCTATGTGACTCAGATGGGATCTCAAGGCCTTGATACTAGTTACAAGGCGGAATCTTGGGAGGATAAAACCTTCGGGTTTTATTGCCGGGAGACGGAAGGATTTTTCTACGGAGGCAGAAAGGAACACTTAATTCTCCTATATGGGCAGGAGGCAGACATTAATCTTAAGATAAGTTAAGGAAGTGTTTGATCTTGTTTTATCTTGTCTTCATGTCAGTGCCCTAAATTACGTAAAGGAACCTGTTACTAACGGGTTAATTAAGGAAGCTGCTTTTATGTGTCAAACAATGTGGTAGGTAATTAGATAACTAAAACAACCCCCGAGGGAAGCGTGGTGGATGTGACCAATGGGTCTATCCTATGGAAGGGTGGTCTCAGTTAGCCAAGAGCTTTCCTCAAAAGGAAATGTTAACAAGGAATGTTAGGGAAGGACAGACGATGACCTTAGACAATGTTGATTAGAATCCTGATTCATACCATTTTAGGGGACCGAAATGGAACTATGCCCTATGGGCAAAGAGGTTGAGTGATGCATCCCTCTCATTTCCCATTCTCTTTGAACCAAGTGCGGTATGAGTCTACTTGGGTCCAGTTGTATCTACGCAAAGGGGAGCGGCTGTAGACGGACGCTAGAAAGCTGTTAGGAAGACTCGATTGCTAGGAACCCAGACTTCAAGTCGATCCTAGTGGGAACGGCCGGATAAGTTCCGTTACGGGGCAAACTCAAGAGATCCTAGTTGGCAAACCTTGTGTCTTTCTTTGGAGTGTCGAGCGGTGTCTTCTAGATTGATCTCTCGATGGGCTGCTAAGACGTGTCCTGCAAATTGAGGGGCAGGCATGTTACAATCTTGAACACTTTTCTACCTTCTCTTCTCCTCTTTCTCTTTCTCTCCTCCTCCTCCTCCTCTTCTCTTATCCTATCTCTATCTCTCTCTCTCTCTATACACACACACACACACACACACACACACACACACACCCAACTACTGTGTAGTAGGAAGGGAGTTCAAGGTCATGATGCTCATCAATGGTTGAAGAGGGAGACAACATTCAATAAAGGGTGATGGTGGACTATGGTTGATGACAATGGGGACAGTAGGTTGACGGTAGTGACTTAAGGTAAGCTTTTAAACTTTTTAACATTATTTTTATTAAACTATTATTTTCTTTTTTTTTCTTCCTTACTAACATAAAAACTCATTCATATGCAAGGATAATGATGGGAGTAAAAATCAAGTTTGCATGTATACAAGGGAGAATGAGCATGGTAATTATTTGAGATATAGAATTTACATGTGATTTTTTAATCCCGAGATATTGTGTTCACACATCGTGCAAGAGAGAAGTGAATGATTTAAAATTTTGAGAGATTACATCCACTTTCCCTTAGAGAAATTGAGATGTCCTCATCTTGAGGTAAACTTAGGGGGATGTTGGTTGTAGCAAATGTTGTATTGTAGAACTTGTGGATTTAGAGTCCACCATGCTTCCGTTGTGCTACTCTAATTATAGATGAGTATGCAATCTCCAAAATAACTTAATGAAGTCAAGGGCAAATGTATTGCACTGTATTATGGTTGCTCAAACCATCTGCAATACTCCAAGTAGCTGCCTAAAATAGATGAACTTTTCTTTACCAAGTGATTTGGTAAAGATATCCACTACCTCGTCTTTAGTCCTCACATGCATCAAATCAATCTGTTCTGCTAGTACCATTTCTCTTATGAAATGGTAATGAACTTCAATATGTTTAGATCTTGCATGGTAGATGGGATTGCTTGCAAGCATCACACTACTCATATTATCACAATGTAGCTTCACTTTGCTATCCAAGTGCATCCCCAAGTCATTCAGTAACTTCGGCAACCAAACAACTTCATAGGCTGCTAAGGCCGCACCCCTGTACTCAGCTTCTGTACTAGACAATGCAACTGTAGGCTATTTTTTACTTTTCCAACTGATCATGATGTTGCCCAATCAAAATGAATATCCACTGGTTGACGTCCTTGTCAAGATTGTGGGAGAGAAGGAAGGAGTATCACTTGTAGCTTTCTTGCTTGCACAATGGGGGAATACACACAAGCATGGAGGCTGAAAGCAGTTTTTCTCTTCTTAGTTGTGTAAGCCAAAAAGAACTCTAGTACATAGAAATAGAAGAACCCTATATATGGGTCTCAAACCAAACTCAACTAACTAAGGTGGCATAATAACTGAGCCACGAACTAGAGTAGATAAGGATAGCTGTCATCTAGCTATTATTCATGGGCGGTGTACCAACCGCATCTGCAACTGACAAGTCGGTGACATAAATGCACAACGGTCACCCTGGCATATCACGAGTGGAGCTCGATATCTCAATACTCCCCCTCGAGCTCAATCCCAATTCCTGCACACCAAGCAGGTCTCTGAACTTGCGCAGCTTCTCTGCCCCCAATGCCTTCGTGAATATGTCAGCTACCTGATCCTCTGTGCTGACATAAACTAGATCAATAAGACCTAGTAAAACCCTCTCCCGCACATAGTAATAATGCACCTCAATGTGCTTTGTTCTAGCATGATAGACTGGGTTATTTGCCAAGTGTATACTACTCATGTTGTCACAATAAATGACAACTGGCCCATCTGTAGGCTGATGCATATCATAAAGTAGCTTATGCAACCAAGCTACCTCACATGCAGCCATTGCTGCACCCCTGTACTCAGCCTCTGTGCTCAACCAAGCAACTGTAGGCTGTTTCTTGCTGCTCCAAGTGACTGCAGCACTCCCAAAAGAGAACACATATCCACTGGTAGATCGTCTATCAGAAATACTACCAGCCCAATCAGCATCAGTATATCCATGTAACTGTATCTGAACCCCAGTCTCATAAAATAGTCCATACTCCAATGTGGACTTCACATATCTGAGTATGCATCTAGCCGCATCCAAATGTGGTTTCCTTGGAGCCTGCATAAACTGACTTACCAATCCAACAGCAAAGCTCAAATCTGGCCTGGTAATAGTCATATAAATCAAACTTCCTACTATGCGGCTGTACATAGTAGGGTCTTTGAGAAGCTCACCTGAATCTATGCTTAACTTCACATTCTGCTCCAAAGGAACTGAAATAGGCTTACAGCCTGTCATCCCATATTTGGACAGCATGTCCAATCCATACTGCCTCTGCAAGAGCCATATCCCACTTGGTGATCTAATCACCTCAATGCCCAAGAAATAACGCAGCTCTCCCAAATCCTTCATCTCAAACTTTTGCTTCAATAGCATTTTCACATGAAGGATATCTTCATCACTATCACCTATGATAATCAAATCATCAACATAAATGACAAGCAGCATAATACCTTTCTCTGTTTTTCTTACATAAAGTGAGAAATATGCCTTGGAAATCTGAAAGCCAATAGTGACAAGATACTGTCCTATCTTGTCAGACCATGCTCTAGGTGCTTGCTTCAAGCCATACAAGGCTTTCTTCAACCTGCAAACAAACTCAGGATGAACAGCATGCACATAACCTGGTAGCTGCTCCATATAGACCTCTTCTTGCAAATCACCATGCAAGAAGGCATTCTTTACATCCATCTGATGTAAAGACCATCCCTTTGATGCAGCCATAGCAATGACTTCTCTTACGGTTGCCATCCTCGCAACTGGACTGAATGTTTCTTCATAGTCAATGCCATATGTTTGTGCATACCCCTTGACTACTAATATTGCCTTGTATCTGTTCACAGAACCATCTGCGTTGTGCTTCACCTTATAAACCCACTTACAGCCAATTGCATTCTTATCTTTAGGCAAAGGTACCAACTCCCATGTAGCATTTGCTTCCAAGGCATCCATTTCTTCATCCATAGCTTTCTCCCATTTTTCTTTTCCCATGGCTTGCTCAAAAGAAGTGGGTTCTAGTTTCTGTATCACTTTGACTATATATGCATAGTGAATGGCTGTAAATCCATCATATTTCAGCCTATCCACAGGATACCTAGCTCTGGTAGACCTACGCAAAGTAGGCTCACTTCCAGGTGCTCTCAAAACATCCCTGGTCTTCCTTACTCTAGGTGTAACAATAGAAGGAATACCCAACTCATCATCAATGCTCTATTCTGAGCCACTGGATTCACCATCCACATAAGAGTGACCTGCATTCACATCAAACATGGGCTGATCTACCTTCTCTTTTCCTTTTCGTGATACCTGCATACCACTATCTGCATTGCTTTGAGAAGATTCTCCTGATCTCAATCTGCCTGTCCATGGCGAAAAATGTGAACCACTGCTAGAGGACGCTCTAGGTCCACTAATATCTTGTGACTGCTGCTGTGAATTCTATGCAGCATTACCATTTTGTGCATCTACATTATCAATCACATTTATTGGTTTATACCAGCTACTCATCTCATCAAAAACAACATCTCTGCTCACTATAAACTTACGAGTAGAAGGGTTATAGCATCTATACCCTTTCTACTGCAAAGAGTAACCAATAAAGATGCACTTCTCAGCTTTTGGATCCAACTTGGATCTCAACTCATCTGGCACATGAACATAGGCAATGCAACCAAAAAATTTCAAATGAGAAATATCTCGTTTCCTACCAGTATACCTCTCCTCTGGAGTCATCCCATGTATTGATGCAGTGGGAGTTCTGTTCATTATGTAGACTGCTGTAGCAACTGCCTCAGCCCAATAAAAATCTGGCATGTCTTTTTCATTGAGCATGGCACGAGATACCTCTCCAATATGTCTATTTTTCCTTTCTCCAATTCCATTTTGTTGTGGGGTATGACTGCATGAATATTGCTGCTTTATGCCATGCTCCTGTAGGAACCTTGCAAACTCATTTGAGAGGTACTCTCCCCCTCCATCTGACCTTAGGCATTTTATTTGCAGGCCTGTTTCTTTTTCAACCATAGCTTTAAGAGTTTTGAAATGCCCAAAGACTTCACTTTTATTTTTCATAAAATACACCCAAACTTTTCTGCTATAGTCATCAATAAAAGTAACAAAATAATGACAGCCTCCAAGAGATGCAGATTTAGTAGTCCACACATCAGTGGATTAATTCCAATGGCTTCTTACTCTCTTGAACATGTCTAGAAAATAGTTTCCTTGCCTGTTTTCCAAACTGACAGGCTTCACATACCTTATGCATTTCTGCAACCTTGAATTTAGGCAATCCTGCAACAATATTTTGGGCCTACATTGATTTAAGTCGTTGTACATTAACATGACCAATGCGTTTATGCCAGATATCAATATCTGCAACTACACCGGTCCCATGTGCAAACATTGCTGCACTCAATTCAGGCATGTCTACATCCAATGTAAACATTCTGCCCTTCTTCTTTCCTTTTGCTATCAAGCGACCTTTATTTTTCATATCCTCAACAAAGCATCCATGAGGATTAAATCTAACCTGCAAGTTCTGCTCAACCATTTGACCAACAGAAACCAGATTCTTGGTGATATTCGGGACATGAAATACATCTGACATGTATTTCTTTTTCCCATCCTGCATAGACAAATGAATTTTTCCAATCTGCACAATAGGATGTGCAGTATCATCACTAGTCTCCACAAATCCTGGTTTTTCCATTTTTCTTGCATCCTGCATCCATTCTGCATGACCTGTCATGTGGTTTGATGCACCTGAGTCAACATACCACACTTCGTTGCTTTCTTCTGCACTTGTCACAGAATTGTTCATGTGCTGCACCATAAACAAATGCTCATTTCTGTCATCACCCTGTCTACTAGAAGATGCATAATTTCCTTGTTGCAATTTCCCATTCATGATGTCATTCTGCTTTTTATAGCAGTCTTTAGCCATATGACCCATTTTACCACAGTAGTAGCATTCAACATTGCTGTTTGCATTTTGGCCTCTTTGCCATCCACCACGACCTCTTTGGCTCTCCCTGCCTCTAGAGTTACCACGTCCTCCTCCATAGGACTGGTTTTCTTGAGTCTACTGCATATTCTGATTTCTACCACGGCCTCCAAATCGGCCTCCTCTACCTCTGCCTCTACCTCTTCCAGCATTTGAATAGAAGACAGTTTCTTTTGAAGTTCCTCCTGAAGAAGATGCATCACCATTTCTTTGCTCCTCAGAAATTAGAAGAGCAATCAACTCCTCAAAATCAGGAAATCTTTCATGAACTGAAATGGATGTCCGAAACTGTGCATAATCCTTTCCTAGACCATTCAAGGTCACAGAAACTAAATCATCATCTTCCACTGGCGACCCAATGGAAGCAAGTGCATCTGCAATCTTCTTCACCTTCATGTGGTAGTCATTGATGCTCATACTTTCTCTTTGCACATTATGCAACTCTTGCTTGAGCTGCATTTTCCTGACTTGCGTATTTGTACTATACATTTTTGACAAAGTATCCCATGCCTCCTTTGGCATACTTGCATCTTGAATATGCACAATCATAGAGTCTGAAATACTGATAGACAGCCAGTACATAACTTTCATGGCTCTCTCATACCATGCTTTGAATGCATGCATTTGCTATTGATTGGGAACATCAGGAAGAACTGGTTCTTCTTCATTTCCTGCAACAAATTCCCAATATCCTTTTCCCAGAAGGAAATTCGTCATTCTAAACTTCCATGCTTGGAAGTTGTTCTTGTCAAGCTTTTCAGTTACAATCTGTGAAAGAGAATCAGACGCCATTACAGAACACTGCAAAAAATTATGTCACTGCAAAAAACATAGCTTCACCCTCACAAGGGCAAATCTGCAAAACTGGCGAAAGTGGTATTTGACCACACAGTCACTTCCTAGTGACGATTTTGCATAAACACGAAACAAGGATGATTCTGTAACTCCCAATGTCTCTGCACACAAGCATACGATGCAATTTCTGTGGTAACTTTTCACAGACCTGTAGAACAGTGGTCGCATAGCATAAAACAGGGCCTTTTTCTGAGTGCGTGCAGAAAACTTCCGCCTCACAAAACTTCCGCGAAGGGCGTCTCAACCTGAGACAATGCACTCTTGCAATTTCCGGTTGTGCTACCTACAGAGATCTGCTCCCAAAACAGAAAATGAAAGCAACACTGCTCCTCTTACCAGAACACCGCGAACTTGGCTTGCTCTCTTGAGCTCCTTACCACGAACAAGGCTCTGATACCATGTCAAGATTGTGGGAGAGAAGGAAGGAGTCTCACTTGTAGCTTTCTTACTTGCACAATGGGGGAATACACACAAGGGTGGAGGCTGAAAGTAGTTTTTCTCTTCTTAGTTGTGTAAGCCAAAAAGAACTCTAGTACATAGAAATAGAAGAACCCTATATATGGGTCTCAAACCAAACTCAACTAACTAAGGTGGCATACTAACTGAGCCACGAACTAGAGTAGATAAGGATAGCTATCATCTAGCTATTATTCATGGGCGGTGTACCAACCGCATCTGCAACTCATAAGTCGGTGACATAAATGCACAACGGTCACCCTGGCATATCACGAGTGGAGCTCGATATCTCAACACTCCTATCACAGGCACAACTAGCCTAGTCAGTGTCAATGTAACCTGTCAAGTCAAGGGGTTTTTTATATGCATAAAACAACCCATAATCCACTGTACCCTTTACATATCTCATGATTCTCCTGACTACATCCAAATGTGATTTGTGAGGCTTCTGTATGAATTGATTGATCATCCCTATAGCATAGCTCAACCATCTGTCTATACATGGTAACATTCTATTGTTGGGGGTAAAGGCGCCTCCGCCTAGCCGCTTGTGTATTACTACATTGATAGTGCCTGCCACTGCACATTGTAGGTGGTGCGCCCATCACAGTCATTTATTCATTATTATTTTAGTGACAATTTGAATAAAGGAAGGCCCGGCCACACATTGTGGTTGTTGGAGTTCCCACTTTTGAGTCTCCCTCTCTCTTGGCTCTTGCTCTCCATCCGCCATAGCTCTCACCGCCAAGCTTTTTCCTCTTGGGTTCCACTTCCCTTTCAACTAGTATCAGAGTAAAGGCGTTGGAGCTTTCCCAGCATCCTCTTCAGCCCGAATTTGAAGAGCTTCAACCCAAGCTTCAATGGCATCCATGGCACCTTCATTTCCAGGTATGTTTTGATCTCCCTGGAGCCCCAAGAGGAACACCAAGGAAAAGGGAATTCTCTTGCAAGAAAATCTATCTTGTAACATCAACAAGCTTGTTTATCATATTTCATATTATCACAATGAAGAAAAGAACACCAGGCACAACAAATCTTCATGCAGCATCATGTAAATCTCCCACGGTTTTTAATAGAATCAACCATATTCTTCAACATCTTCACAAAATCCATCAATATCACAAAGAAAGCAAAGAAGTACACCATCTTTGAATGGAAATACATCACATAGTATTCATCTTCAATATCTTCATAGTCTTCTCTCTCAATCTCTCATATACAATCACTCTGTTTTTGTAGAATTGGCTATATCTGACTCTCTCTCACACACTCCATCAATAATACATCATATCCTTACTACAATCTCTCAAAATTACTCTCAATAATCACTCTTAGGTCGTGGATACCCCTCCCAAGAGGTATGTCTGATATGAAGGGTCACCAGAGCCACTACAGTGTCTCTTCACAGCTCACTACTGTCACTTCACTCTAGTCTTCTCTTGAGTCTTCAGCAGCTACTTCTTCCACTTCCTTCAGCTCTTTTGCACTTGTATTCACCTCTTTCCAAGGCTAGAAAACTTTCCCAAAATCACACATACATTCCACAGAACACTTACAGAACAGTCTACAGAACAGTAGCAGAACAGTTACAGTACAGAACAGAACAGAAACAGAACAGAAGCAGAAGCTCTACAGAAGACCTACAGAAGGTTACAGAAGGTTATCAAAACTACATAACTCACTCTCAAACCATTTCAAACTCTCACAAAACATTCAATAAACTTTCACAATATCTCATTCTTCATCAATCTATACTCCATCCCTCTTTACAGAAGACAATCAGAACAAAAACAGACCAAAACAGAACAAAACAGAAGGTATACAGAACCATTCAGAACCTATCAAAACATCACAAAACCATCAACAAACATCATAATCTTCCAAAACACAATCAATATCATTCAAAACACTCTCAAACCACTTCCAAATCAATCAATCTTCTCATAAAATCAACCATTCAGCTCTCAAAAACAACAAAAATCAGCCAAAAAACAAGTCGTTTCAACACTCAACACTCCCGCCTCCTCCCCAAGCTTTCGGACCTTTATCGACTTCTTCCCAGGCTGCATTGGAGCCCCCTCGACATTGCCAAGTGCCCCCGAGGGCTGTTGAAGACCCCCCAGCCCCCAAAAATAGCCAGCGTAATTTTTGGCACATTTTTAGGGGGCTAGGCTTATCTGCTCCCCAGCATTTCCTTGCTCCTCCTTGGCTTCTTGGCACTCTTGGTAACCTTCCTGAGAATTGCTTAACTCCCCAGCATTGGTGCTTAACTCTTGGTGATCTATTCAAGTGCTTCCCCCTTTAGCCCTTTGCTATATACACAGTCCCAAGATTGTCAAAATAGGGCAGCACTTGACATTTACCGTTTGATGCTTCTTGGCATTACCCGTTTGATGCCTATTGATGCCCGGCGATGCTCGGATGTTATGGGATGTTATGTCTATGCTTTGGGACTGATTTGGAGCAGATTTGAGCACCGTTTGAGCTTCATTTAATAGTAAATTTCTTGCTATAATATAGTGGGTTGAAGCTCATTTACTTGATGTATGCATTGGTTCATGGATACGGGGTGCTTACTGGAGGTTTGAATTATCATACCGATGTATTTGGAGGTTGTCAAATGCTTCTTCTTGGTTCTGAAATGCTTTTGAGCTTAGATTAGGCTCCGACTTGGTCATCCTTCAATGGCATTTGGCTTCAGTTGGTATGCTTTGGACCAGTTTATGCCTATTGTCATTGCTTGACATTTAGACCTCTTGCATTTATGCTTTGGTCAAATATGGATGCCACTTGGTTTTCCCATGCTTGACAGTTACTTGGAGCTTCATCTTCAGATATATTTGAACATTTTGGATCTACTGGGCATTGCATTTGGTTTTTAGTTACATGCTCTTTGAATGCTTTTTGGCTTATGCTTTACGGGTCTGAGATAGCTTGGGATTTATGCTCCATATGCACCCTATTGGGATTTGGCATGTCCGATGCTATGTATTTGATGTATTAGAGCATTGCCTGCTCTCTTTGCATCTGACTTCACTTCCAGTGGGAGCCTCTTGGTATATTCGGATGTACACAGAGTCTTATTTACAGATGAGCTTGAGCTTGTGGGACAGTTACATGCATTTGCTCTCTTGAGAGCTTTATGTCTACAGTTTGTCTTAGTGGGCTGATTTGATACAGCTATTGGGGTAGGCATCTATCTCTATCACATGTTTGTCAATTTTGTATGCATCTTGGATGGTCATGTATTGACCTTCTTGCTCTATCAGTTATGCTTGTGCTTGGTCTCTTCTCTTACCCTGAGACCCATTACATGCATGACTTCTAGACCTATGAGATGTCTCTTGCCTGACAGGTGATTGGTTTTGACAGTTCTTGGTACCCTCTTGGCCCTGGAAACTCACTGTTGGATGTATCTTGCTACCTGGCAGTTGCAGTGACATATAAATCAGTGATTGCTTCATTTTGGAACAATTTTACATACTATTGTCATTTATTACAATAAGCTGAAATCTGCAGATTTTGAGCACTTCTATGAGGATAATGCTTACTATTTGATGTTATCTTGGTCATATTTGGTGGACAGGTGATTCTCTTGGTGAAATCCACTCTTTTAGCCAGTTTTTGCAGTGGTTTTAGTGCATTTTCTGCTAATTACAATAACATGCAATTTTACCTTTTTGCTTTCATTTGGGACAGTATGGCTGGTCATCTGAAAGATACATCTCTCTTTAACATTGCCAAGTTGGATGGTACCAACTATGGGTATTGGAAGTCCCAAATATGGCAGGTTTTGGTGTAGAAGTTGCAGAAGTATGGCTGGTCATCTGAAAGATACAGCTCTCTTTAACATTGCCAAGTTGGATGGTACCAACTATGGGTATTGGAAGTCCCAAATATGGCACGTTTTGGTGCAGAAGTTGAAAGATACGGCTCTCTTTAACATTGCCAAGTTGGATGGTACCAACTATGGGTATTGGAAGTCCCAAATATGGCAGGTTTTGGTGCAGAAGTTGCAAATTAAACCCTTATGTTTCAAAGGTGTTAAAGTTGAGGATATGGATGATGATGTTTGGATGGAAGTTGATGAGCTATGCAAGTCTACCATTATTTTGTCACTCTCAGAAGAGGTCCATCATAATGTTGTTGAAGATGAGAATCAGAGTGCATGGGATTTATGGGAGAAGATTCAGGAGCTCTATGCGCAACAGATTCCTGCGTCACAGATGTATTGGCTAAAGCAGTTAATGGACCCTTGCATGAATGAGGGGACCTCCCTTTCATCTCATTTCAGTCAGTTTTATGCTATCATGAAGAGTCTATTGTCACAGGGTATTGAGTTCAAAGACAACTTGCACCTGTTGTTTCTGCTTGGCACCTTGCCTGAATCATGGGATGTCTTCCGCACTGCCATATGCACGAACAAGCTTGATGGGCTGAAAATCAAAGATATTGAGAGTGCTTTATTGACTGAGGAAATCAACAGGAGAAACAATGATGCTTCCCGCTCTTCACATGCATTGACCATTAGAGGTGGTAGATATGGCAAGCATGATAATGATCATAAGGGTAGCGTCTCTCAAAAGTCCAGGTCCAAATCACGTGGTCACAGTAAGTCCTGTGGACGGAAGCCTGATCTTACCTGTCATTATTGTGAGAAAGCAGGACATATTAGGCTGCATTTCCATAAAATGCACAATAATAAGCGCAAGGAAAAGGGAAAGGAAAAAGTGCAAGAAAAGTCTTATAAGCGCAGTATTGTACCTACAAAGTCTAGTGTGAAGATAAAAGAGGCCAATGTCATGCAAGCCACTAATTCAGATGATGATTACATACTTGCAGTTTCTTCATGCAATGCCTTACAAACTTCTGAGATACATTCTATGTATGTGCAGTGCTGGCTCTTGGATTCGAGTGCGTCCTTTCATGTGACACCCTATAGAGATTGGTTTCATACCTATCGTACCATGTCTGGTTCTGTGCGTCTTGGTGATGACAGGTCTCTTGACATTGTGGGCATTGGAGATGCTAGGCTGCAATTTCCTTCTGGCAGTTCTTTTGTTTTGCATGATGTATACCATGTACCTGCGTTGACTCGCAGCCTTATGTCAGCTGGACACTTGATGATGTAGGGTATTTTGTGTCTTTTGGAGACTCTACATGGAAGATTACTCATGGCAGGCTTGTACTTGCAAAAGGTGCCAAGTCTGATAGCCTCTATCCCTTACTTGTATCTAGAGCTACATCGATCATGTTTTGTCTGTGGATTCTATTCCCCATGTATCCCTTCGGCATGCTCATTTTGGGGCATATGTCTCTTAAAGGAATGAAAATGCTCCGTGCTTTTGCAGTATCTTCCGCCTTTTGACTCTTCGCATTTTGATTCTTGTGATCATTGTGTGTATGGCAGGCAAACTAGAAATACGCATAAAAATTCTAGTAAGAAACACATGGGTGAGCCCTTGGCTCTTGTGCACTCAGATGTATGTGGGTCCATATCCTATCAATCACTTGGTGGGGCAAAGTACTTTGTTACTTTCATATATGATTACTCACGTAAGGTTTGGGCTTATCCCATAAAGAGAAAATCCGATGTCTTAGACACATTTCAGCGTTGGCTTGCATTGGCAGAGAACCAATCTGGGAAAAGGCTCAAATGCCTAAGGTCAAATAATGGGGGTGAGAAAGTATCACATGCTTTTGAGCAGTTTTGTGATGAGCGGGGTATTGAGCATCAATTGGCCGCCCCTTACACCCCACCCCAGAATGGTATGGCACTGAACGCATGAATAGGACCATTCAGGAAGGGTTCCATAGCATGCTTAGCCAGGCTGGTTTACCACAGCACTTTTGGGCTAAGGCAGTTATTACTGCAGTGTATCTCATTAATAGGTCACCTAGCAGTGGCATTGGCTTTCAGGTTGCAGAGGAGGTATGGCTAGGCAAGTCCCCCCTCTTATGATCATTTTCATGTCTTTGGATGTGAGGCATTCTGCCATGTGCCCAAGGACAAACGCAATAAGCTAGATCCTAAAAGTGTTAAATGCATTTTCATTGGCCATGGAGATGCAGGAGAGATGGATTATCATCTATGGGATCCGCAAGCACGAAAAGTGATCCGCAACCACCATGATGTCATCTTTCATGAGGAAAAAATGCATATGCAGCCTGAGAAAGTGGTTGAGGTACACAGAGTTATCTTTTAGGAGGAGCCACCTACTCTCATTCAGCCTGCTCCACGGCCAACTAGACAGTGTGCGGTATCACCTGATGCTCATGGCCCAAATGCTAGACATGCTAATGTTAAACAGGATGTCGATCAAGCAGTGAAGCTTGGGTTGAGGTGTTCTAGAGATAGACGACCTCATGACCGTTTTGCACCCTCTATGGATTATATATTGGTTACAGATGCAGGAGAGCCTCTTACTTATGATGAGGCTATGTGCAGGGGTGATTGTCACTCTTGGGAGAGGGCTATGCAGTCTGAGCTTGACTCATTGCATAAGAATCAAACTTGGTATTTGGTTTCCTTGCCTCTGGGTAAGAAGGCTTTGCCATGCAAGTGGGTGTACAAGCTAAAAAGTACCCCTTGACACCCCAAGCCGGCATACAAGGCTCGATTGATTGCTAAGGGTTCTAAGCAAGAGCATGGCATTGACTTTGATGAAGTATTTTCTCTAGTGGTCAAGATGACCACTCTACACTTAGTCTTGTCCTTGGTTGCATAGCTTGAATTGGACTTGTACCAGATAGATGTCAAGACGGCTTTTTTACATGGGGACTTGCATGATGAGATTTACATGGATCAACCTAAGGGCTTTGCAGACCCTAGCAGGGAATACCTAGTGTGCAAGCTAAAGAAGAGTCTATATGGCTTGAACCACGCACCTAGGGAATGGTACCATAAGTTTGATGCATTCATGTAGTCACAGGGCTACAGCCATAGTGCTATGGATCCGTGCTTGTACATGAAGAAATCCCGTGACAGTTCTTTACTGATTTTGGTACTCTATGTGGATGACATGCTTTTAGCAAGGACAGCTCATGAGAAGCTAGATGCTCTTAAGGCTCAGCTCAAGAAGAGCTTTGAGATGAAAGATCTGGGACATGCCTCTCATATACTTGGTATGCGCATTACGTGTGATAGATCTCAAGGGACTACTCTATCTGTCGAGGAAGTACGTTCATAAAGTCATTAACCGCTTCCGCATGCAGGATGTTAAGCCTATTGGTTATCCATTGCCTTCCCATGTGAAGGTTTCACAAGCCGATTGTCCGCAGATAGATGGGCAGCTGGCCGAGATGGCCAAGATTCCCTAAGCATCAACTGTGGGGGCAGTCTTACATATACCATGATAGCCACCCGTCTAGATATAGCTTTTGCAGTTGGGGTTGTGGCGTGTTATATGGCTACACCTGGCAAGAAACATTGGGTTGCTATGAAGGATATCATGAGGTTTTTGAAGGGCACAATAGATATGTGTCTTTGTTATGGCAGTCAGGATACAGGAGTCGTGGGGTACACTGACTCTGATTATGCAGGACATGTAGATAGTAGGAAGTCCACTTTTGGCTATGTGTTCACTTATGCTGGAGGGGCTATCTCTTGGATGTCCAGGGCGCAGAAGTGTACGGCGCTTTCTATTACAAAGGCCGAGTATATTGCAGCCACGGAGGCTTGCAAGAAGGCTATTTGGTTAGGCCGTTTGATTGTTGACCTTGGTATGAGACAGATGTTATACCTACACTGCAGTCGGATTCTATGAGTGCCATTCAGTTGGCCAAGAATCAGGTCTTCCGTGCGAAGACGAAATATATTGAGGTGAGGTATCACTTCATTCATGAGGTCGTTGAGGACAAGTCTATTGACCTTGTCAAGATTCCGACTGAGTAGAATCCTGCAGACTTGTTGACGAAGAGCCTCACTATCGAGCGCTTTGCCTTCCTCAAGAGATTGATGAGCATTGGATGAGATGACGTCTTTTTCCTCATCCTGTTGTACATGTGTACATATTGTACTGTCTTTTCTTTTTTCTCTCTCACTAGGGCAGATTCGCCTTTAAGTGGGAGGTTGTTGGGGGTAAAGGCGCCTCCGCCTAGCCACCCATGTATTACTACACTAACAGTATACGCCACTGCACACTGCAGGTGGTGGGTACCCATCATAGTCACTTATTATTTATTCTTTAAGTGACAGTTTGAATAAAGGAAGGCTCGGCCACACATTGTGGTTGTTGGAGTTCCCACTTTTGAGTCTCTCTCTCTCTTGGCTCTTGCTCTCCAACTGCTATAGCTCTCACCGCCAAGCTTCTTCCTCTTGGGTTCCACTTCCCTTTCATCTATGTCTCAGTCCCAACATCAATCTATAGCTTGACATTTTGGTCTAGGGGTATATCCATAGCCTTACATTCAACCATACCATACTTATGTAATATGTCATAAGCATATTGCTTCTGGAATAACCATATGCCTTAAGGTGTAGACACTACCTCAATTCCCAGAAAATATTTTAGCTCACCAAGATCTTTGACTTTGAATTTAACCTACAACAATGATTTTATTTTAGCAATCCCATTCTCATCATCTCTAGTAATGATTAAATCATCGACATAGACAACCAGAAACACATAGCCATGATCTGTCTTCTTCACAAATAAACTGTGATCCACATCACTCAATCTAAATCCATGCTATTGTAAATAACTGGTAATTTGAGCATTTCAAGCTCTGGGTGCCTATTTTAGCCCATATAATGCATTTTTCATCTTGCATACATGTGTCGGAAAATCCGGATACGCATAGCCTTCAGGCTGCTCCATATAAACTTCTTCCTATAAGTCACCATTCAGAAAGGCATTTTTTACATCCATTCACCATAACTTCCAGCATTTAGCTGCTACCAATGCAATGATAGCTACAAGACTAAAAGTCTCCTCATAGTCAAGGCCATATTGTTGTCCATACCCTTTTGTGACTAGCCTGGCCTTATAGCATTACATTGACCACCCATCTAACTTGCATTTAACCTTGTATACCCATTTGCAGCCAATGGGGGCTTTGCCTTCAGGCAACTGAACCAAATCCCAAGTTTCATTTTTAGTCAAAACTGAATACTCTTTGTCCATGGCAGCATACCAGTTCTCATCTACAATTGCCTCATCAAACTTAGTGGGTTTTTTGAAACCTATCACATTAGTCATATAGGCGTAATGATGGGTTGAATATCCAGTGTATGTGTACCTATAAACTAGTCTTATGACCCTCTCTGACCTCCTCAACTATGGATCACTCTAAGCTTGCCTCTCATAAGGCAGTACATACCGATTTCGCCTTGCACCAAGTGTCATAATAGAAGGAATCCCCAACTCATTGTCTAAGCTATCACTGTTGGACGACTCATAACCTACAGTAAGTGGACTGTTACATCCTCAAACATCTTTTCTTTTTCCTTATGCAATCTTCCCCTCACTGACATGTCCATGTCATTGGATGTAGGAGTGAGATTCCGCAACCATCCTAACTAAGGACTCACTGTAGATGACACATCACCTATCGGACCACTCATAGATGTACTAACTACAGGTGTATTTTCAACATTACTTGTACTGCTGCCTGATCCAACAATAGCCACTACAACTGGATTCCTATACCAAGAGGCCATCTTATCAAAGACAACATCTCTGCTTATCAACATCTCATGAGTAGATGGCACACAACATTTATAGGCCTTCCTATCATGTGCATAACCTAAAAACACACTCTTGACAGCCTTAGGATCCAATTTCTTCCTGTTTTCATCAAGAATACACACATATGCAATGCAACCAAAGATCTTTAAGTGCCTAATGTCAGGCTTATGACCATACAATCTCTCATAAGGTGTAACATCATGAATCCCTACTGTAGGGGTTCTATTCAGCATATATACAATAGTCACCACTGCTTCAGCCTAGTTATCATTAGGCAAACACTTTTCATTCAGCATAGCTCTAGCTGAATCCATCAATACCCTATTTTTCCTCTCTGCTACACCATTTTGCTGCGATGTATAGTTGCAAGTAAGCTGTCTTTTGATCCCGTACTTTGCAACTGTCAAACTCTTTAGAGACATATTCTTCGCCTCCATCTAACCTAAGACAAGAGATATAGTAGCCCAACTCATTTTCAGCATGCTTCTTGAAATCTATGAATGCATCAAACACTTCGAGATTTGGAACTCCCATTTTTGAGTGCTCTAAGCTACAAATTTTGCACTAAAACACCTGCCATATCTAGGTCTTCTAATAGCTATAGTTGGTCCAATCTAGTTTCTCAATATTGAAGATAGCATTGTCATGAGAACCACTAGCCATAATGACATCAAGCAAGTGCACAAAAGGGCAAAATAGGATGCTATAATAACCCGCAAATCAGTCCCAAAACTAGTGCTAGATCAAGCTAGAAACAAGAGGTACTAACAAAATAATGAGCTATTGACAAACTATAGTCAAGAAACTGTCAAGACAAGGTAACTACTCTCATAAATAGTACAGAGAACTGCAATTACATCATGATGAAAGTAGATTACAGTAGTAAGAAATCAAAGCCAAGTAGGTTCTATCACATTGATAAACTGCAAACTAGAACTATCAAGGATATTCCGCACAATACGGGTATGTATGAACAACTAGTAGTCAGCAATCATGTGACTAGTACCCAAATTTGTCAATCTTAGAGTGTTAGAGGGGGGACTCCAATGGCATAACAATCATGCAGGTGTAGTAGGTCTCATTAGAAACAAAAGAAACTTGCAAAAGGCACAACAATTGACTAAGCAATAGTAATAGAAGTTCAATGCATAGCCATGTCAGGTGTATGCATCACTAATAATGATCTTGCAAAGGTAAGTGCTAGCTTAAAGAAAAATGTTAGATCGTCCCACTAAGCATCTACTACATACATACAGCATGAAGAGAGCATAGACATGAAGTGAAGAACTTCCAATGTCAAGTAAGTGGCTCAAAGCCAAACAGCTCCCAGTAAAATAGAATTTTAATGCCAAATGAGTAAGCAAAGTTCAAAACATCATGGTGATAACATCTATCATCCAAGATCCATATAGCATACATCTAGAAGCATAAAACCCAATATAGTCTTCAAGCCCATAACTGCATAAAGCCATGGAAGCAATAAGGCATGTAAACACAGTCAAGATGAATGTTACCAGGCTAAAAATCAAGGCTCAAGAGCATCCCATAGCATATTTGAGTGCATAGACCAATGCTAAGCATCAATACATTTATATGAAGCACCTAAATGGCATCCAAGGGCATTAGGCATTTAGTGTTTCATGAGTAAAGCTTGTTGTCCACTGTATTACAACAATGAAATCTCTACTAAAACTAATCTATTCAAACTCAATCCAATCCACAAGGGACTCCCAAGAATTAGATAACCATCTGGGCATCAAAGGTAAGAACTATGAACATAGAAGTACATTAGAATGAGTTACAAGTTGTCCAGACCTGTAGACAATAGGCATGTCCGAATATCCAGCCATTTGCTAAGTATGTACTACTCAAGAGAGTGCTCCAATGCAACCAAGAATGCATGGGGAGTGTGGCCAAGTGTAGGAGAGCTTCAAGAGTTGCTTATGAGATCAAGCTAATCCAGAGATTGGGGCTTGCAAACAAGTACAAATTACACTAATTTGCTAATGCGGTCCACTACTATTTTTGGGCCAGATGAGGCATAAGGAAAGATCCAATATATCTCAAGGAAGTCCTGGAGCAAGCCTCAAGAATGGGAAGAAGGTAGGAGGAGATGGAGCTCAATGCATACCTTGGACCAAAGGATCCATGGCTATCTTGAAATGAAATGATGTAGGTATTCATAGGCTCAAGCAAACTAAAGGGGAAGAGCTCCTTAATGCCAATGAAATGGCTCCGATACCAATTGAAGGGAGTGAGCCCAGAGTGAAAGCACGTGAGTAGAAGTAAGAGCTATAGTGGAAGGAGCAAGAGCAAGAGAGAGAAACACACAAAAGATGTAGAAACTCCAATAGTCACAGTGTGTGACCAACCTTGCTTTCATTCAAATGTCACTAAAAGAATTAAAAAATGAAGTGACAATGGTGGGCAGTGCCACATGTAGTGTATAGGTGTGTTGGTATTATCAGTATAGTAATACATGGGTAGCTAGGCACATGCACCTTTACCCCCAATAATTTAAGTTTCTAAAATACCTCAATCAAAACTTAACATTATGAGCAAATGTGCTCCTCACTACATACAACCCGACATGAAAATGCCTCAAGTCTAAGAATCAAGCACAAATATATTGCTAAAAATACTTCAAGAGTGGTAATTTCTAGAATTATTGCAAGTTAAAAAGCCCTTAGGCTTTAAATCAACTTTATTTTGAAACAAAATGTAGATCATATTGCCTTCAAAGGTCATCCTAGACATGCCTCCACGCAGTATGATTTTTCTCTCATATCATATCTTCAAATTAGACAAAAAAGCAAGTGCGTTAATTGCACAATAACCATCAAGGTTTATTGTGGAGCAACCAAGTAACTTATAATGAATGCCCTAGTAGCCATATTATACCACATATTTTTATCTTCAATCTTAGCATAGCATTCACAAAAACTTGAGAAACATCTCATTTGCACCTTTCCACATCTAAGAGAAAACCCCAATTTCTATTGAGAAATACAATATAGGCTAAGTCATATCCTATGTATGCATAAATAAAGTAGAGGCTATGTGTAAAGAGACTTAAGGGTCAAACGGTATCTATTACTTTAGTGAGATACATTATGTGTATCTTGTCAACAATGGAAGAAGAAGAAGAAGAAGAAGAAGAAGAAGATTGCTTGAGCCTCCATCTCTTGTGCCATTCTCCCTTCCATTGTGCACCCACATCAATTCTTTTTAGTTAGTATCCAAGGGGAAGTGTGGGAGCAAAGAAGTCTACATTGAATTGAAAGCTTACTCCCCACTATCAAACTAAGCATATATCCTCATCTAATCCACCCAAAATAGGCACATGGAATTGTAGCATTGGAGCTCAAATTTTGGGTATTATTTGCTTTCTTTGAATGCATTTTGGGAGCCATGGAAGACTACAAGTGGAGATATGATAGCAAGGCATTGATTGATTTGGTTTCGGATGATTGTTGCGTGAAAGAACAATTGGAAGCTTAAACTCGAGACCTAATCAACCTAGGGGTTTGTTTGATGGAAGAAGCACAAGGGCAGCTTATGAGAAAGTGCAAGGGCTTCTTGGCAAATGTAGTAGGGGACTTATGGAGCAAATAGCCACAAAGAATGAAAATTGAAGCCTTGTTAATGGCTAGAAGGGAGAGCCTTGAGCTCTATGCCTAATCAAGTGATGGATGAGTGGGTTTCGAAGTAAGACAACCGTGGTGAAGATAACTCGGAGACCCAACATAATTCAACACAGTCATTGGGACAATGACTTTCAAAAGTTAATTATGAAAATGCTTCTTTTATTTAAGCCTTATAGTATAGGTCAATTAACCCCACCAAATTCTCCCCTTTCACACTAGATAAGGATTTGAACTAGTGTTTCTCCTTGGGTGTTTACCATCAAATTTGAAGAACTGGTTATTTGAACTTCTTTTTCACACTTCAAAATCTTGAACTAGTTATTTTCCAAACTAGCTCACATACTACATATTCATACTATAAAGGATTGAACTAGCTTGTTTCAAAGCTAAAAGGCAAGTTTTATGCCATTTTCGAGTGCCGATTTGAAGGGAAGAATTTATCAAAAACATTCTAGGAAAATTACAGTGGATTGAGCTTGTCTAGGACTTCATTCTTGGTGTGAAAAACTGTAAAAAAAGTAGGTGTAAAATTGGTCAATTTTAGACCCGTATTTTGGTGCTTTTTGGGTCACACAAGCATTGTTTGAGCCCCGTTTTCTCTGGTTCTTGCTAGATACTTGATGTTTGACACATGGGTATGATGTATGGATGCATGTGATAGTAGGTAGATATATGTATGATAGCCATAGTAGTGGAACTCAATTTGTGTGCATTTTCTTGGGCATTTTGAATTATTTTTTGTCTCAGTTTCGAGTGGTTGAAATTCGAACTTGTTCACATACTTGGATAGTGATTTGGCACATTACATATTTTTTGGTTATTTCTAAAGTTGCAGCTATCATAATGTTGGAAACCACATAGATTACACAAATTATGGGTAACAAATTAACTAAGGATAACTATAAAGTATGGTCCTACCAGGTGGAGAACTTTTTTAATGGGGAGAGGTCTATTGGACCTCAATATAGGTGAAGATGCATGTCTTGAACTTCTTAATGAGCCCACAGAGGAACAAAAGAAGATGTACAAGGATTGGACAAGTAAAAACAAGACATTCTTGCATTGGATATCTATATGCATCTCAAAGACATTGATTCCACATTGAAAAGGCTAGTACATGCAAAGATGCATGGAAAATCATTTAGAAAATGTATGACACTTGCACAAGGCCAAGAAGATACAACTAAAGCAGAGATTGCATGATGCATGGCATGGAAATAGAAGCATCAGTAACTATGTGGTGGAAATAAAACATGTTGCAGAGGATCTTGTTTCAATAAATCCATGGTACATGGCATAGAAATAGAAGCATTGGTAACTATGTGGTGGAAATAAAACATGTTGTTGCAGAGGATCCTATTTCAATAAATGCACCAATTGATGATGATGATTAGCATTTGCTACTTTAAACAGACTTAAATATACATACAAGTCCCTTGACACTTCTATTTCCATGAGAGGAGGCTCTATGCTTGATTTTGAAGATTTGATTACTTTTTTGCTTAAGAAAGAGATTAAATTGGGCCTTAATGCATTGAGCAATGGGAAGAATGCAAGCTAGGATACTGTATTCTATCATCAAAGAGGCTATGGTAGCTCATCTAGAGCTAGAGTATCATCACATGGCAGTGGAGATAGCCTTGCACATGGTCATAGCTCCTTTGCACATGGTGATTTTATACCGAGAGGTAGGGGGAGATCCTACTCTAGTGGTAGAGGACATTCTAGTCCAGAGAGAGATGTTGCATGTCATTAATGTGGGCAGTTTGGTCACTTTGAGAGGGAATGCTTCATAAGAAGAATGCTATGTTTAGGGGTCAAGGAAGGACCCATTTTGGGCACTATGCATGTGATATAGTGGTGGTGTCTATGGCTCTAGAGGTGGTTCACCACTTAGATATCATCTATTTACTATATGGAGCATGTACTTGGTAGTATGACGCATCTCCCTACAAAGAATGACTAGTTTTTGGATTCATGAGCAACAAACCATATGACACAACATGCAAAATGGTTTGATAGAAAATATCAAATGCAAACTAAAGAGTACATAGCTACAAGAGAGGACACATTGCATAAGATAACTCATATTGGGAGTGTTTCTTTGGTGACTAGAGATGGGACAAAAAATAAGCTTGGGGATGTTTTGTATGTACCTACCATCACTAAAATTTTGGCTTTAGTCGATCAAATGCATGATCAAGGGCTAAAAGAAAGGTTCAATAAGTATGGTTACTTCATTGAGGAGTTCAGGAATGGAAAACCTAGCAAGCTTATTGCTCATGGTCAAAAGAAAGGCAAGTCATTTGCTTTGGATGTGGGAACTCCCTTCATACAGAGATCCATGTATGTTGAGATTGGGCATGGACAAGATAAAGATGTCAATCTATGGCATAGAAAAATTGGGCATGTGAATTTGTAAAGGCTTAAACATATGCAAACTAGACAAGTTGTTCGTGAGCTTCCACAGTTTGGTTATGTAAAGTATGATCATTATGTAAGGCTTGTCAGTTTGGCAAGCAATCTAGACTCCCATTTCCTAAGAGGGAGAGAGTGAGCACTTATCCTTTGGAAATCGTACATTTGGACATTTGGGGTCTATGTCAGAATGTTTCCTTAAGTGGAAAATACAAATTCTATATCACTTGTATTGATGATTTCAATATGATGACATGGGTGTACTTTCTTCAATATAAAAGTGAAGCTTTTGAAAAGTTTTTGGAGTTTAAAGTCATGGTAGAAAAGTAATTTGGGCGTTACATAAATTCTTAAGATTGGATAATCAAGAAAAATATATGTCAAATGAGTTCTCTTACTACTTGAGAGACCATGGGATTAAAAGACACGTTACATGCACGTATACACCACAATAGAATGGTGTTAAGAAAGGAAGAATAGGATCATTGTGAAAGTTGCAAGGGCTCTGATGAATCAGATGTACATGCCTTTGACTTATTGGGTTGAGACAAAACATATTGTTGCAGTCCATATCATGAATAGGATGCCTACAGCTTTGACTCAGCACATGCCTCCATATGAGAAAATGTGTGGAAGGACACCTACAATTGCATATCTTAGGGTGTTTGGTTGTGTATATTTTCATGTCCCTCATGATTTGAGGAAAAAGATAGAACCAAAGGTTGTCAACTGCATTTTCCTTAGGTATCAAGATGAGAAGAAGGGTTAGAAATGCTATGATCCCGTCACACTAAAGAGGTCTACATAAGCAAGAATGTAAGATTCAATGAGTATGAGTCTTGGTATAGAACAAAAGCTACAATTGAGATGGATGCTTATAAGAGCAATGATGATAACGATTATGGGAAGAAAATTGCAGTAAATAATGGTCAAAGAGGTCAGCATATTGAGGATATGTCTAGACCTCAATACCATGAAAAAAGTGGTGGCAGTTATAGTCCATGGAGTGATAGGTTAAGGAGTGCACAAAAGAAGGAAGAAATTGCGTAAGGAAAGATGCCTACTATGGGGGAAAGTTTTGAGTATGAGTCTATGGATGATGAGTTTGGGATACCACATGTTAGAACTCCAAGGATAAACAGTGCAGGAAAATATGTTCCACCATATGTAAGAATGGTTGAGACACCATCTATAGTTCACCTCATTTAAGGAGATTGGATAGAGTGAGGCATCCAGTTGATAAGCTAATGTATAATGGCTTCATGAAGATGCATTATGCATACATGGTATCTTATATTTAACATATAGAGCCTACTTACTTTGAAAAGGCAGTTGGGAGCAAAGATTTGAAGGAAGCCATAGATGAGGAAATGGATGCATTGACAAAGAACAAGACATGGGATCTAGTTGAGTTGTCTTATGGCAAAAAGGCAATTGGCTGCAATTGGGTGTATAAAGTAAAGTGTGAATTGAATGTGATACATAGATGCAGACTAGGTAAGAAGTATCATGGATAGGAGATCTACCAGTGGTTATGCTTTTTCATTTAGTTTAGCCATGATGATTTGGAGTAGCAAAAAGTGACCTACATTTTCTTTATCTAGTATGGATGTATAGTATAGAGGCATAGCATTGGCCACATGTGAGCAGACATGGATGAGACTACTATTATGTCATATGGGGATAGAGATAGATGGTGGAGTTATGATGTGTTGTGCTAACATTAGTAACATTCTATGATGAATGCATAATAATATTGTAGTACCTCATACATGAACCTAGCACATTGTTGTGGGACAATGTGGTAAACATAGCATACTATATCAGACAACTAATAGGAAAACCTAGAAATAATGACATATGAGCATGAGAATACATCCTACAATACTCATAATAGCAAGTTAGAGATACAAATTAGAGAGAGGTTGAAAATAGATTCAAAAACATAGAGGAAGTCATGGCGCCAACTATCAAATCTCATTGATAATCAAAAATATCCACCATACATCTAGTCATAATCACGAAGAATGACCAAAAAATGTGAGAGACGCCCATAATACCTCTTTAGGTCACACTTGAAAATTGCTTACGTAACTCTACTCACATATGGAAATACTAAGACTAAGGTAATAGACCATGCTAAGGGTAAAGATGATGCATCGATCCATGGCTAACAATTACATTGGCAAAGAACCCAGTCTACCATGCAAGGACAAAGCATATTGAAGTGCACTACCACTTCATTAGAGAGAAATTCATGGATGGAGAGATAGACTTGTCAAAACCAATGACCAAGTCAGATATCTTTACCTAAGCATTAGGTAAAGATAAGTTTGAGAGTACTTTAGAAGTGCACTTGGGGTATTGTATCAACAAGATCATTCTAAGCTTGAGGGGGAGTGTTGAGAAATATAACATAGGCTAAGTCATATCCTATGTATGCATAAAGAAAATAGAGGTTGTTTGTAAAGACACTTAAGGATAAAAAGGTATATATCACTTTAGTGATATACTTTATGTGTATCCCATTGACAATGGAAGAAAGAGAAGAATGAAGAAGGAGAAGAAGATTACTTGAACCTCCATATATTCTGTCATTCTCCCTTCTTTTGTGCATCCCCATCGATTCTTTTTAATTTCAAGCCTACATGAAAAAGTTTTTTCAAAAGGCTATATAAGAAGATAAAAACCTACACTTTACAAGGAAAAGCAAGTACCCTTTGATTCATGCTATCATAAGAGCTAGAAAACTATTAGAAAAAGAGAAGGCTTACATTACAAATATTTAGGGAGACTAATCATCTCTAGTAGATGAAAAATGTTTCAAAATGAGTACTTGGAAAGTTATTCATACCACCATATATAGTCATGCCTAGTTCCTATGATTGAGTGGTCCTTGTAAGCCTATGGCCAGTAGCATTTCAACGCAATGTGACAAAAGCAATAGCCATAGTTAGTTGTTTATAATATCAAAACGCAATAGCCATAGTTATCCTATGGAACTGTAAGAGAACTAAGGACTCTACTAAAAAGGATGAGGGCCACATAAGTTGGGTGGCAAAGTATTGGATGAAACGGTATCCAAGGTACAAAAGATGGATGTAGCAAAGAAGGGTAGCAAGAGTGTGTGGAGAGCTACTCCCCCTAAGGAGCTAAACCATGTTCTCTAGAGGACTTTTATGAACAAATTCCCCATAAAGGATTAGATATGCAAATGGCTCCGTGGTTTTCCAACATGCCTCTTCTGCAAAGAGGGAGGTGGAGTAGGTAAGACATCTTCATTGGGAATGCCAGGAGGTTAAGCATGTACGAAAACAGTCGCAAGGATGGGTTAGACATCTTTGTTAGGAATGCTAGGGGATTAAGCATCTATGGAAATAGTTGCAAGGATGGGTGCGTAGGTCGGGCTTTAAAAAGAAGATGGATGCCCAAGACAATATTTTTCGATGATATGGGTTTAGTGGATGAGTAAACTTTTAAGTTGTGGAGCATGATACAAGTCATTGTAATCCAAGAACTGTGAAAGCTTGGGAATGAGAACCTTTTTTTTGTAAAGTTAGAGCTCGTTTGGTTCCATTAGATAGGTGGTCTAAGTTCAAGGGTGAAGTTTTGTTAGCCTTAAAAAGTTTCAATTCTACCAACAAGGTGTCTAAGGTCTTCTTTAAACACTTGAATAAGGCTTAGCTTGGAAGTCCTTGAAACTACCTTCTAATAAGGCATTGTAATTATTATTTATATAAATGCATATTATAAAAAAATAATATGTTACTATTGTGCGAGGACTAATTGACTTGGAATATCAAAGCACTTGGATATGCTAAACAATATGTGGCAAGAGATAAATAGAACTTACACATCATGCTATTTATTAAAAAGAGAGAGCTAAATCATGAAATCAAATCATATGCCAATGCTCAATATAACAATGGCATTTATTAGTGTAATTTCTAATCACTTATTATTTGCAATCATAATTTATTACCTTTAGGACAATTCATACCACAATACTTTTTAGTTGAAAGTTACAGTAATTGGATAATGAATATTGTTATGTGAGGGTCCAATGCATGTCTATCATTAGACTAGCATAATGCTCCACGAAAACATTTAGAAGTCCAGGTATTATACCCAATCTACATCTTGCATATGAGTTTGGAACTTGATTGTACTCTTTGAAGTTCACCTACTAATGGATAGGGACAATAGTTAATGACATCATGTAGCCATCTATATCTTTATACATGTATAGTAGGTCTCATTTTTTAAAATCAATAAGGCAAGATTGAGTCTGAGTTGTTATTTCCAACTACTAATGCTAATGTATATTTGACTAAGAATATTCTAATTAGGAGGCAATATTCAATTTAATTTTGACAAAGACAATTATGACCTATAATGATCTATATAGACCTACATCATTGCAATAAAAACCACATATCAAGGCTCAATAGCTAATTTCTTAATGGGCTGATAGTGACCAATATGAGATGAAAACCTTCATATATTGCTATTTTTTGTGCTACAAGATGCCCAAGCCTTATTCAGCTAATTTATTAATTGGTTAATAGTAATCAATATGTGATGAAAACCTTCATATATTGCTATTGTTTCTGCTACAATATGCCCAAGCCTTATCTGGGCATTCGCATATAACCTATGTGTATACGATTTCTATCACAACAAGAATATATAGATTGGTTGTGAAGCTTGAGAGCCCGAGGGTATACCATTCTAATCAATATGAATCTCGAGTCATCTATTTTTTATGCCATATAACATATATGAGATAGGTGCATTTAATCATATAGTTGCCACTGTGACTATGATTTCGATAGACAAGAGACAAGTCCATAACCCGAGACTCCAATATATCAAATAATTTCAAGTGGTCTATGGTGCAAATCTTATATTTACACATGGCATCCATTATTTGCTTCATAAGCTTTTTTCATAGGGTAGACATAGTTCAATATTAAAACCACCTTCAAGGGAGTATTCTAATAACACTCATGATAATATGCATACAATTTGGAGAGGCATAAAAGAATAGTGCTAGTTTGTCTAGATATCAATACACTATCCTAACCATGCATTAGTTTACAACATAAAGAAGAATCTATAAGTTTGGGGCTACGAGTTCATGTCATTGCTTACTAACTTCAACTCACAAGCAATCCATGAATTCACCTTCACTTCTCCAAATATGCAAACTGTCTAAAATAGAATCGTTAATGAGCTATGCATATGTAAAAGATAAAAGTTTGAATGTGCCATCCATTTAAAAATGGTGGGAGAATCTAAGATCATTAACAAAAGGGGTCCCAAGTGTAGCCCCAAGGTTAAATACCTCATAGGCCTTTTTGCTTTTAGTGCTAACGTATCCTTCGGGGACCTTTTTTTGTTTGGTGGGGGGGGGGGATAGGTACCTAGATGAGTGTTTTTTAAATATATATTTATCAAAATGATAAATTTAATATCTATTACAAAGTTATCACTTTGTTAAAGCACATGTACCCTAATTAAAAGCTTGATTTGAGAATGAGTAGGTATAGGGTTTAAACCTCCCTTCTTTAGGCATTAGTATTTTGCACATTTCAATTCTTTTCTTATTTTCATTTTGCTTTTTGCACATGAATGTTGCTGGTGTGTGATTGTGTTAGTCACTTTCATAACCTGACAAAACCATCCCCAAGTTATTTATTTGAGCTGCAACTATAGCAATGTAGAGATATCCAATTACATGGAACCATGTCTCTTAATATCTAGTGTAAACCTCTATCCATTTTTTAGGCTTTTACATAAAGAGTTCAATTTTGATGTAGGATTCACCATTTAACTTTTACCTAAATATATCTTTGTCTACATATCCATTATTACAAACATTTGTGCATGTCCATTTAAAGTGCAATGCACCACTATCTTCATCCGATGGTTTTTACTAACATATTGTTACTACATGGATCTACAATATTCATTATGATACATGGTACTCGAGATAGGGATGTATGTCACCTATATGCAGGCTAATCAGTTGTGTGCATGTGCATGTACCAAACATTTTATAGTCACCTATATGTAGGCTAATTGGTTGTGTGCATGTGCATGAAGTATGTCTTATAATAATGACAATAATGCTTTACCAGAAAAGATAGCAATGGCCAAAGCCATTCTACTACTAATAAAGCAAAAATATTTAATAACATGCATTGCAAGATAAGATAAATTTCAGAGGGGTTCAAGCTTAGAGCATTTCATTACATAATGCTAAAAACACCATATTGGGAAATATGAGAATTTCCCATAAGTTTGGGACACATGGTCAAATCTTTGGATTTGTCATAACTTGAACACTATAACTCCAAATCGAGCGCTCTATAGCTCAATAGATTCCATTTTTCAAGCGCTTTCCAATGATAGGTCACATCATAATGGTTTTGAGGAACTTATGGGCATGTTATTCGTGTGCCACCTTTTTAGTATTCAAAAAATGGAAATTGGGAGATTCCCAAACTCACTAATATTGTGTTTAAAAAATACAAAGATTATTACAAGAGGGGCCTTGAAGCCTCATTCATGAGATCCCATGACCGAATAAAGACATCTGAAGCAAAAGGAACTTAGGAATTAGCAACTTGGTTGTCATCCCCTTCATCATATCCAATTAAATACCTTGCTCCAAATACATTATACTTGCTCAACCTTTGTACCTTACCTGCATACTTAGAGGGTAAAGAGGGGTGCCCCTCGAGTTTGCTGGGTGGATGAGTTTAGGAACACTCAGAATCATTGTGCCATACAAGATATGCTACTGATAATTTTCTCACTCAGGTGGGGGTATAGCATAGGTAGCTGTTGAGGCCATATAGCTGCTAGCAACAAGGATTAGGTTTGAAGTCAAGCAAAGACTGCAGTAATGCATATGTTCTTACCATAGCAAAACCACAACAGTGATTTGATATTATCAAATTAGTATGAACGGAGTTTGTCAGCATGAAGAATTAAGAGTGGTAGGTGCCAGAATAATGATCCTGGGTAGATTAAGAATTGCACTGCATCACCATCAGCAACTTTCAGATCCATAGAAGCAGCATTAGCTGTGTGTTCAGACAGCCCTCATGGGATGTGTGTATTACTAGCTTAGCTTTTGAATGAAAAAGCCACATCCATTGTACCCCATGCAGGTAAAAGGGGAATCTTGGGTCCGAGGCTCTTGTCAAAGGATCTCTCGAGTCAGATGAGCACTAAGCCTTCTTACCAAAGCATCCATGCCAGAGTGGGAATATGTCATCCCTTGAATATATGCCAACAACAGAGGATGGTTGGTGGCCTAACTTGTGTAAAAATCCAGTCAGTACTGCAGTAACTCGTCAGTTTTTGTACACAAATCACCGTGCAGGTTGATCATGAAGGTAATGCCTATATTGGCAAGTCTAGGCATATGACAGTTTATTGCATGTCATGGATAGGCTGCAACAGCGATTAGAGGGCTAGTTGTGCCACGTAAAATAGCATGTGGAGAAACAGCTAGCACCTTCAAGAGGACATGCATATATGCGCATAGAAAGTTGCATGCATTGGTCGATATAGGAACAAACAGACCCGCAAACAGCAACAGGTCTGCCATGGCCGGAGAAGGAATCATGCCGGCGTAGCTAACATCACAGACAATGCTAGCATGAATAGAATGCCATCAGCATTAATAAGAAGATGCATACACGGGTCATTGTAGGCATAACTGGTGGGCCTGCAACCAACTGCACGCCTACCATGGAGGTCACACAGCTGCAGATGGAGACCAAATAGCAAGTATTGGAAGGCTAGCACTGTAGAGGAAGAAATCATGGTGGCCTAACGAATAGCGCTTGGAAAGGCGGTCAGCATAGAAGCTGATCCTGGAAGAACTTGGGATAGTGAGCATCTTGATGAGGAAAATAGGGGATGTAGAGATCACAATGAGTAAGGCATTGTGGTGACCACATGGCAGATGCAAGTATCAATAGACTGTCAAGTATTTAGTCCATAGCCAAGCTGCCCATCTATGGCTAGACTTGTTCCGTTTGCAGGTTATGAAAACATTGAATTGAGAATCAAGGACAATGCAAGTGTGCTCACTTTTTGAAGGTAAATATGCAGCACTCATTTAGTAAAATAATAATAAATAAATAGACCTGAGAATATGATTTTACTATATAGTGAAGGAAGTTCACATGTCGAGCATGTTAAGCAAAGTCATAGCCTAGCAATAACAACTTAGTTATTGTACTATAGCCCATGTTTCTATATGGCTTAATCCATTCTTAGTCCAACTTAGTCTAAAAAGGGGTTGTGTGTGAATGTCTATGTTCGATTCAAGTTATTTTGCTGGTTATTTAAGATGTGTGTGTATGTATGGGGGGCAAGGGGAGAGTGTGTGTGTGTGTGTGTGTTACAAAAAATTTGGTGTACAAGTGTAATGTAGGGATAAAGGCCAATGGCCAAAGGTTGGGCGAGTAACCCTTGTATATATACACATAGTAATGTTTCACATATAAATGAAGATAATGAAGAGTAAGAATAATGAAGTACCCACAAAAATTTCTTCTATTGTGTGTGTGTGTGTGTGTGTGTGTGTGTGTGTGTGTGTGTGTGTGTGAAGCTTGTGACTCCATATCCCCACCCTTCCTCTAAATTAGTATGAGAGTATCATCGTTAAGAGCTCATGGTGGAGCATGGAGTGCAAGAAGTCAATGCATTTCACAAGATAGACGAGTCAATGAATACGAATGCATGCTGCCCAAATTTGAAAGAGGTAATGTTATCACCAAGCTCTTTGATTTAAGCCAAATGGATGCTTTAATTAAGGGAACCATTGAGGCTTAGTTTGGGGCTACCATAGCCCAAGCTTGAATTATTTGGACAACCATTGAACGTTGTTATCAAAGTCAATTAGTTGGTTTTTTGGATTGTTCAAGAACTGATTGGGTCCACGAATTGATGTATGCATGCACCAAGGTTGCTTGAACATTAGAACATCTTGTTTCTTTTAGAAGGAAAGGGTCAGCTTGTTTTTTGAGAAGCAAAGGTTCATAGCTTGTTTGAAGAAGCGAGGGATGATCCTATTGGAAACAAACATGCCTTACTTATGAATTAAAGCTTAGGGCCTGCTTATCTATCTATTAGACAAACAAAGAGAAAAGAAGAGATTGAAGATTGATTAGTGTGGAATACAAAGAGCTTCAAGTTGTAGTCTTGATCAAGCAGGACATGAGGGTGTGCTGGATCGGATCAAATTTAGCACCAACATACTCTCAACCTACATGAATTCTATTTGTCATAAAAAACAATCTCTCTTGTTTGAAAGATGAGGCTTTAAAACCTCGAGCCTTAATAACTGAGGCTTAAAGCTTCGATTAAATAATCCCGTTTGAGAAAAACCATTAGCATCTAAATTAGTTATTTTGATGAATCAATCAATTGGTTTGCATTATACTACAAAAGAGAAAAACCAGTTGTTTGAAAAGCCTAAAAGGCAATTTTTATGCAAGTTTTTCAACAAAGTTTTTGCTTTTAAAATTTATTAAAAAAACATGTAAAAAGTATAAAAAATTAGCATGCGTTGAGAAGTACTTTGATTACTTTTTGTTTGACATTGTTGTTTACCATTGGTGTCATGAGGACTTGCATGGCACAAGAGCTATGTACATTTCCTTTGAAAGGAAAGATGTATCTATCCTTGGTTATGCAAATGCAAATTTTGTAGGAAATAAACTCTAGAAAGTGTACGATAAGATTTATTTTCGCATTCACAACAGCTATAGTTTCACGGGCCTCTCACTTGTAGCCATATACAACCTTGTCTACCACTAAGGACAAACATGTTGCTACCATTTTAAGGCATGCAAGGACTTACCTAACGAGAGGCTTGGGCATTGTAAGAGAGATGCAAGTTCACATAGTGAGAGTCGTAATGCCATCTAGTTGACACAAAATCCTATCTTTCGTGCAAAGACCAGGCATATTGAGGTTAAGTATCAATTCATTAAGGAGCCTCTTCAACACAAGCAAATTAAGCTTATCAAGATTAACAATAATGACATTCTTGTAAATCTTCTTATGAAGAGTTCTTACTTTTTGAGCACTTTGCATGCTAAAATGTACTGAGGCATTGGATAGTATCTACATTGTTTATTCCCCCTATAAGACACAATGATCTTTAAACAAGAGGTTATTGAGATAACTGCTAATGGCCAATGGTGGGCAAGTATCCCTTGTTTGTACACTCAAATATAAGTGAAGATAATGAAGAATATGGGTCATTAAGTACCCATAGAAACTTCTTGAGCACTCTTGTTCACACATTGTACATTCACTTATTAAGAAGATAATGAAGAATAGGGGTAATGAAGTACCCACAAAGACTTCTTGTGTGCTCTTGTTCACACACAAAGACACACTCTCACCCTTTTGCTCTCTCATGCTTATGACTCTGCATCCCATCAGTTTCTTTCGTGTGTATGTGTCATTATAACAAGGGATCGAGCAGTATTGTTTGTGCGTGCACACACGCATAAGAGTGCTTGTGAATGGATGACTAATGCCTCTCCTCACCTCCGCAAAATAAATAAGTGAAACAGATAATAATGCACATTTTACATTGTTTAAAGAGACATTTGCTGAAGTGGGAGCCTCCTTCAAGCTCTCAGCTTCATTGCTGCATAACTTTAATCTCTACTTGGTTAATGGATTAAATATGCTTTCTAAGAAAAACCAACAGAAGCAAGGACTTCAGATATTATTCAAATTCTCCATAATACAAGGGTCATGAAGCTGTTGGTATTCTCAGCTCTGGAGCATTCAATTGACCTAATGATGACAAAATTGGTATCCACTTCCACATCCAAAGAAAGTGAAAGCAGATGTATAAGTTGCCTTCTGCTCAGCTGAAGTATAAATGATGGGAGGTCCTGTACAAAACTTGTTCCGCAATGCTACAGATCCTGAATCAGTGTATAAGGATTCCACAATACCCTAGGTGTAAGCACTGAACATAATCTGTAACTAGCAATCAGCATATCACCTCATCACATAAGGAGAGACTTATTTCCCAAGTACTGCAAGCAGATACCACCTGTACCCAGCTGGAAAAGAGAACTTTTACTGACATGATATGCCCAGCCTTCTGAAATGTAAACTGCAGTTACAAGTGTGTACCAACTAGCTTCATGTTAACCTTGTCCATTTGCTTGTGCTTCTAAGCACTCTTTTGCCCTATGGACCTTAGACTGTAGATAAAAGCTTCCTGACTTCACATTCCTTTCAAAAAGATTTTCGTATCTCTGCAAAAACCATGTGCAGTTCATAAATAAATCACATATTAACTTAGCCCTCCCACCAACCTTCCTCTTAACCACTTTAGTGAACCTGGAGTCGTCTGATTAACTTATATATGCTGACACTCCTTTCACTTCTCTGCCAGGTTCAAAATGAACCAAACACTTTTATCAATATTTATAGACAGACTTTGTATGGTGAAGCTCATGAAACTTGTGCAGTGGTTCCTTTGGTGCTTAATGCAATATTGCATTCCCAATAATAAGACACAACTCACTAATGAAATTGTTTCTACAAATGCAAAATGGAAGAAGATTTTGTAAGCTGTAAAGGTAAATAAATGGTGTGCTTGAAAACTCAGTAATGAAAATGTTTCTGCTACTGCAAAACTGAAGAAGATTCTAAACTGTAGAAGTAAAGAAATTGTGTGCTTGAAAAAGGTAGCATGTACATGAAGCATTTTGAAGCATGAATAAATGCAAACAACAAAGGGCCGAGAGATTTCACCCACCTTCAGCATGTCCTCAACAGATGCATCTTTGCTTATCCCAAGAATCATCCTTGCCTCCTGCTCTGTCATGGCCTTACTGGACTTCACCATATTCTGCACTGTTTCTTGGGCAACACCTGTTTTTGAGGCATCTGCAACAAGAAAAATGAGAAAGAGCATGCTGTTAATAAAAGGACTTAGTGAGCTCAAATGCTTGGCAACAACTCAGCACAAGGACTTGGTGAGTCACGTGCTCAACAACTCAGCGCAAAAAGGAAATATCAGATTAAGATAGTTTCCTTACTGACAATAGCTTGACGATAAGCTTGAGAAAATGCTCGTAGCAAAACTCCAGAACCCAAAATTACGAGATTAGCAATAATTTTTCCTGCCTGTAACAACAGTGCAAATTTTCAATGATCGGTTACTTTTCAAACTTTGAAACCTTCCACACTTTGTCTCCCTCAAAATAAACCAGACACCTTTTCTTCGAAGAAGAGGCCTAGACTAACCCTCTGAGATACATGCAGTTTTCCTCTAAAATTAAGTAAACCATCATGAACTGAACAACCTGGACTAAGCCCTGAGTAAATTTCAGCTCGGTTAGTTTTTAGAAGAAAGCACAATGCCCAGGTTACCATGAAACATTTTGAGTCTCTGGGCATATCATAGGTGAGACACCAGGTAAACAGCTGAAATGCATTCAAAATTCATGTACACATAATGCATTGTGCAAGTTACATAGATTCAGGAGTCTAAATTTAATAGCCAAATTTTGATAGTGTAACATGTCAATATTAAATAATCTTCGGGTAGGACGATAAGTTTAACATCATAATAGCACTCTGACTCTCTTGTAGCCCCAATAAAAACAAACATCAAGCAGTATCTTGATTCCCAGTCGTGTAGTAAAAAAGACAACCAAATCAATACCTTTTCAAATGCCCCTGTAGATAACAAACTTAGAAAAAAGGCAACCTAGCATCACCCAAATTGCATCATACTGTGACTTTTACAAATTGAACCCATAGTAAAATCCATGGACTAGTTGGCCTTCTAATACTATGGGAGAAACACGGGGGCTACAAACCATGTGGTTCAAATGTGTGAAGAATACCATCAAGCATCAGTTATTCATACATCAGAGCAGCCTTTTGCATGAACCTTCAAGTTTTGTACATTAACAACATTTATGGGCACTTCACACCATACTTTGCCATATGTTTGTTGTACAGAGAAGAATATTCAGGTGACATCAATACTCTAGCCAAAGAAAAATTTGGAGGAGAGAAATTGTCTTAGATTCTTCAAACATCCTTGCATACACTATAACTTCATCCATACTTCAGAAGATGTCCTGTAGCAGGTAACCGCTGGTAGGACTTCTTTGGAAATACACCGAAGTAAGGCCGAGTAAGCACGGGCATCGTCTGCATCCCATGTAAACACTGCTTCCTCATGGTTGTCTTCATCAAAATCAGCTGGAAGAGGTGAAGGCCGTTGAGGATGTTCAATAGCTCCACAAACCATGTACCATAACCGCTTCTGTATAAACCGCGCCTTCATCACAGCACTCCATGTAAGATAAAGATAATCAGGTCCCATGTAACTTATCATCAATGGTTGTGCTTGGAGGAGCCATCTATAGAGGATTTAGAAAAGAAGAAAAAAGAAGGTATTTGGAGAGGGAACATAGCTAAACCACAAACACAGATTGCAGAAAATGAGAGCACGCATGCAGTATCCACCAAAGTCAAGACAAAAGAGAAAGGGAAAGAAAGAACACTAAAGAACACAATACAGATGAGAACTCAGATGTATGCTTGGGAAATGGAATCCATATATCGCATACAACAGTGAGTCACTGGCTGCATGGGCACTGGAACTAGCTCCTCTCTCCACAGAGTCTCCACACGTGTGATGATAGATGAGTGACTGAGTGAGGAGGAGCCTAAATATATAGGACAAAAATATGTCCTCAATTTGATTAGGTCAGCCAGCATTTAATGGCAATTAATGCTTAATGTGACCAAAATGAAGACCATTAAAAATGCCTAAAATATCCTAAATAATGTTCCCATCCTTTTCATGCACAAACTCACACATGATCTGGCATTGAAGGGACCTTGTTTGTCTAGCTAACACCCACAAGAACAAGAAGTCAATGATTCGAAGGTAATTTGGCTAGTACTATGGGCCATGGCCAATGGGATGCATATGAAGGATCATGCTCAGAGACATAGTTAGTGACAACCTGGGCAACAAATCGTGGCCCTCTAGAGAAGAAGGGACAAATGCCTTTAGCTTGCCCTTTTCCTTACATGGGACATCCAAAAAAGAGTGCCCTAAAACACCAAAAAGAGAGCACCAACTCCTAAAAGGATTAGCATGAGAGCGCTAATCATTTTGTCCTTAACCTCTCTATTCCATATTTTGGGGTCATTGAAGCTATCGTATCTAACTATAGCTGGAAAGCAAACAGCGAGGGACAAAGTAAGAGAATAACTTGAGGCCACATGCACACTTGCAAAAGGCAACAAATAAAATGGAACTTGCTTGATGAATTCGGTAAAAAGCAATGATACATAGGATCACAAGCAAAATAGCCCAAGACAATAGCCGCAACAAGTGACATATAGCTACACATTACCATACACAAAGGAGTATCCCACATGCCAAATACCATGATATATCTTGGAACGCTAACACTTGAGTTTAGACCATGTTACCTAACAAGAAAAGGCCCCTTACGCTCTCTCGTGTGTATACTACTTTACACATGTGAACTCACCCTTACGGATGTAAGTATATCGTACCCTAAGTATAAATACATTCTTCTATTCTTTATGTACCACACTGGTACACACCTATCTATCCACTCTCACACTCACTCTCATTCATTGTTCACTAAACTCCTATTGCACCTCGATTGACGCGTGTGCTCTCTTTGCTTCCGCTCATAATCATAAAACTGGTATCACAGCACGGCACTCCAAGCAGGGGGCAAACAGACAACTGCAACAATGACAGCCACAGGTAGTAGTCGCCAGTTGCAAGCGACAACCCAAGTCGCCAACTGCAGGCGACAACAACAGGATCCAGGCCAACGGGGCAGCGACAGTCGTCGGCGGTGCACAAGCTTAGGCGACACACAGGCAGCACAAGCCCATGAAACACGCAAGCGTCAGATGGGGCTAGTGACAGACATCATACGTATGATCGGCTAACCAGCACACGACTAGCAAACCAACGCGACAGGTCGACAAGGGCCATGCGGCTGACGGACAGCACGTGATGGGCTGACCAGGACCAAGCGGGAGACGGGCAAGTCAATGACCTTTTTTTTAATCAAGAATTTTTTGTTTCTCTCCCTTCTCTATCGGGCGTTCACACGTGTAAGCACAAAACATAAATCTATACAAATTTGCTCTTGAAAATTTGGGGATTTTCCCAGATTTGGTACCGAACACATATTTCTTGACCCATAAATTGCAAACATTGGGTGCACAAGATCCAAAAATTTTGGAGCTTTTCACGTGTAAGTGAAATTTTGCTCGGTTGAGCCCTTTTCTTTGAAATTTGTGCACTCATGGACCCCAAAATTTGGGGCTTTTGCAGAATTAGTGAAATTTTTGCAACATTTGTCCACATTTGATGCTCAAGAAGATGTATTGATGCAATTGGGGCAGATTTACTATATATTTTTGGGGCTCCCACATTGGTGATGCATTTTGAGTTGATTTGAGACTTGATAGTGAAATTTGCAGCAGATTCGCTACTGAGTGGAAGAAATTCGAACTTTGGATGATTCAAATGTTGTAATGTTGTAAAAGGGCAGCTTCTCTTGATATATGTATTGCTGAATGCTCATTATGCACTAAAACCGTAGTATATACAGCATTCGGGTTATTGCATTTGGGCATTATGGTGATCTGCTTCTTGGAACCCTTGGAAGTACAAGTGTGTGTGCTTGCTATTACATTCAGCAACCTTGCTATTGGCTAAAAGCATTCAGCACTTTAGTGCAGTTTTTTATTGTTGAAGATGGCTGGCAATGCATCTACATCTAACACAAAGAATCTCTTTGAGATTCATAAATTTGATGGCAATGGCTTTGATCTTTGGAAAGATCATATGCAAGGTATACTCTTTCTAAAGGATTGTGATGATGCATTAGCAAAACATAAGCATGTTGCTTTGCCAGATGAGGATTGGACTAAAATGAATAAAAAGGCCATTACTTACATTAAAATCGCAGTCACAGATGATATTTTGGTTGATATAAAGAAACTTGATACTGCCTATGTAGTTTGGGAGAAACTCGAGGCTACTTATGAGAATACAACTCCTGTCAATCAAGTACATCTCATGTGAAAGTTGATCAACTTGAAGCTTGATGAGTCTAAGTCTGTCTCAGAGCATTTGAATGCTTTCAATAGTATCTTGAGTTAGTTACACGATGCAGGCTTGCCAACTTTTGATCCTAAATTGAGGGCTATCTTCTTACTCATGACTTTGCCCGATTCATGGAACGCATTAGTTGTCATTGAGCAATAACCCCAACTTGACATTTGATGGTGTGCGTGATTCTATTCTCAACGAAGAGATTAGATGCAAGACATGTGGAAAAAACAATGAATCAACCTACAATGTAAGAGGAAGAACTAAAAAAAGATCAAATGCTGTAAATAAGAACAAAAATCGCAATAAAAGCAAAGAAAAACAACAAGATGTAACTTGTTATCAATGTGGTTGCAAAGGGCATAAAAAGCCCGATTGCAGGTACTTTAAAAGGGAACAAGAACACAAGAAGGAAGCTAATGCAAAAGGCAAAAAGAATGAAAAGGATGGCAACTCTACCCCTAAAGAGATAGAAAAAGCAAATGTTGTATCTAGTGTTGTTGTTGAGGAGAAAAAGCAAATGTGGTTGCATGCTATGACAGTGGAGGACAGCGGTGCTTCATTTCATGTAACTCCATCTATGGAGTGCTTTTCTTCTTATGCAAAAGGTAATCTTGAAAAAGTCTATCTAGGCAACAATCATGCATGCGATATCGAAGGAATGGACACCATACACCTCGCTCTTGAAAATGGTGAAAATTTGATCCTTCATGTTGTTAGGTATACACCTGGCATCAAGAAGAGCTTGCTTTCAGTTGGGTAACTAGACAGCAAAGGTTACTTCACTACTTTTGGTAGCAAAATGTGAAAGATATAGAAAGGGTCTACGCTAGTCACTAGAGGTGGTGAAAAGAGGACTCTATATTATCTCTATTGCAAGGCACTTCCTGGAAAGTTTGTTGCAGTTGTTGAAGTGCAGTCGCACATGGAGTTATGGCACAAGCGTCTTAAACACATGAGCCAAAAGGTTTCGCATGCACTTTTTTCACTTGAAAGAGTTTATGTGAAAAACTCAAAGCTTGACTTTTGTGATGATTGTGTTCTGGGTAAAACTTATAAAGAGTCCATACTCTCATGGAGTCTCTAAGAAGACATGTATCTTGGATTTAGTCCATTCTAATGTATGCACCATGCCAATAAAAACCCTCAGTGATTTTCGTTATTTTGTGTCTTTTATTGATGACCATTCTAGAAAGCTATGGGCTTACTTGCTTAAGCACAAAAGAGAGACATTGGATGCTTTTAAAAGGTTTTATGCATTTGTTAGTACTCAAAAGGATTTAAAATTAAAATGCATAAGAACAGATAACAGGGGAGAGTATGTATCTAAAGAATTCAATAAATTTTGTGATGCCAATGGGATTAAAAGGAAGCTTACAGCTCCTTATAATCCGTCATCTAATGGCATGGCTCAGCGAATGAATTGCACATTATGTGAGAAGATACGGTACATGCTATCCACAACTAATCTCCCGCAATTGTTTTGGGAAGAGGCACTTAAAACCGCGGTGCACATCTGCAACTGATCCCCACATAGTGCACTTGAAAGTGGTATTCCTAAAGAGATTTGGTCTGGCAAACCTGCTTCATATGACCACTTAAGAGTCTTTGACTGCAAATGCTATGTACACGTACCTATTGATAGCAGAACCAAACTTGACATGAAATCTCATAAAGGCATCTTCATGGGTTATGGAGATGAGGGTGAAATGGGCTATGGAGTTTGAACTTTGGGTTCCAAGCATGAAAAAGGTGCTACGCAACCGAGATGTGGTATTTAATGAGTCAAAGCTGCCGAAAAATATCACATCTAATGACTCTAACAAAAACAAAGTGAAATTTGAGCACGATCAGTCACTTGAACTGTTAGCAGTCATGTTTGTCATGCCTTGTCATCTCCTGCCTGTGAGCCTCAGTCTGAGTCAGACGAGGACATTAGGAGCTCTGACATGTCTGTCATGTGTTATGATGGGGGAGGCTAGTCACTCTCGACTGGCTGTTTTAGGTTGTGTATTTCTTTTTGGCCTCTTTTAGTGGGCAGCCCCTGGCTGCCCGGCCACTTTTTGGTCACTGTTGTGGGGCGCCCATTTTAGGGCATTTTTAGGGTTTGCGCCCATTTTAGGGTTAGGGTTAGGGTTTGCCCTTTTGCCTATTTATTGGCAGCCCCCCTCCCCACTTTGTCACTTGTCTTCTTGCAGATTCCGACACTCCTCCTCCTCCTCCGTGGTGCTGCCATCATCATCAGCCTGATCTGGTGTCCTCACTGACGCTTCGGGCTGCGTGCAGGGACTGATCAGTCCATTTCAGTGTATTCAGCATTCATTTCAGTCAGTGCAGATTTCTCTTCCTTATTTTCTGCTTTCTCTCTCTCTCTCCCTCCGTGTTCGTATTCCCTCTTCCGCAGCGCACTCTCACATGGTATCATCGCCAAACTGAGAGCACGGAGGTCTTCCTCGACTGGAGAGACACCACACCTATCATCTGTTGCTGCCCCCCTTCTCTCCAACAGCCAGGCGGCCCCTCCAGGTGGTCTATACATTTGCGTTTGCTGCATCAGCCCCTTCCAGAGGCTGCCACGTCATCAACCAGCCCCTGTCTACTTGCGTTTTCAGCTGGGCGGCCTTCTCTTCAGCTGGGCGACTCCACTACAGGCTGCGTTTTGCATCCAAGGTGGTCGTTTTCCCTCTTGGTGGCTCCTCTCCAGCTGGCGCTTCTCTTCTTGGCTGCGTTTTGGTGCCTGGCAACTTTCCCTCCGGATTTTGTGCCCTACACAGCTGCGTTTTCACCTCCTGGTGATAGGCGACCTGATTTCCTGGAGTTTGGTGGTTCTTCTGGTGGTTGGTGACCCTTCTGGTGGTCATTCTTCGGCATCGGCACAGTTTTCTTTGGTGTTTGGTGTTTTGCAGATTTAGAAGATGTCTTATCATCAGTTTACAGGTCTTGATGACTCAGATGATGAGCTTTTGTCTAGACATTCATCTGAACGGAGGCGTGATTTCTATCGCAAGGATCGTCATACGGAGTCTATTCCTCGTTCTCGTCCCCCTTCTATTCATGTATCTCGGCAAGCCCCTTCCAGTGGGCCGAAGATGCAACCTTTGGTACCCCCTGTACAGGTACCCGTACTTCCTCAGCTGCCCAAAGAGGACCGGTTGGATGGCTCCAACTTTTCTCTATGGTCCTGCAAGGTGGAGTGTATCTTGGACTCCTTCGATCTTTGGGAGCTTGTTTTTGTTCCTATTCCCCGGCCTCAGGTGGATCCCGCAGATGGGACATCTATGGATCGTGCAGCCTTATGGGATCGGCTCAATTCTAGAGCCCGATCTTTCCTCTTTCTGAGTTTGCAGGATTCTGTCCTTGTTCATGTTCACAGGTTGAAGACTGCAGCAGACGTGTGGAGAAAGCTTGCGTCTCTCTATCAACAGAAGACATTTGCCCATCGGATATCTCTCGAAAAGAAGTTGCGAATGCTCGCTATTGATGATAGTCCTTCCATGAAGGACCATTACAGGATATGAGGGATGAGCTTGCATCCCTCGATCGGACGATATCTTCTGAAGACATGGCTATGATTCTTTTGACTCAGCTGCCATCGCCTCGGTTTGATGTCTTCTACACCAACCTTCTTACATCGAGGACCCGTGAGAAGCTTCTATGGGAGGAGCTATCCCCGCTTGTCTTGGAGCATGACGAGCGACTCAGAGAGGTCAGTGCTAGTGGATCCGACTCCACTAGAGCCTTTGATGCAGGTTCGAGAGGACAGAAGAAGAAGAAGACGAAGTCAAAGGCTAAGAAGAAGGATAGTTCTTCAGGCTCTGACTCAGATTCAGAGAGACCGAAGTGCCCACACTGTGGGAAAGGGACACATCCCGAGGAGAAATGCTGGAAGAAGTACCCTCACCTTCGTCCGGGAGCGACGGGTGGATCTACATCGGAGCCTTCTTCTACCTCTACACCAGCTGTTACCCATGAGTCAATGTTCCTTCATATCCATGCTTTGGAGGAGGATCCTTCTTCCGTGGCTGCAGTGTCTTCTGCGCAGCCTTGGTTAGTGGACAGTGGTGCTTCGAGTCATATGACCCCCGAGGTGATTTGTTACAGAATCTCCGTCCATCAGAAGGTTCAGTCACTGTTGGTGACATTTTATCGGTGCCTATTAGTGGTGTTGGCACATTGCCTTTGTTTACCGACCGCCCTTCGAGCTCCTTTTCACAGGCCCTACATGTTCCGGATTTGGGCCTTCCCCTCCTCTCAGTTTATGGCCTTACGAGGCTTGGCACACGAGTGATCTTCACCGAGCATGCCGTTGTTATTGAGGATTCTCTTACAGAAGCTGTCTTATCTACAGGTTGGCAGGAGAGCGGGCTTTACAGGCTCCATTCCCCTTCTCTGATGCAGGGTCCTCCGTGGCAGTCTATTGCTACACCCGTTCCCGCTTGTGCACCTTCTATTCCACAGGTTCCTTCCCATCCCCCACCTTCTCCTCCGGTGGTTCCCTCGTACCCCCCATCCCTTTCAGAGGGGGACGATCTCGGTGATGCGGCTGTGGATTCCCTGGCCCCTAGTGTTTTAGAGGGGGATTCCCAGGATCGTGAGGAGCTCCTTCAGCGGGGCACTCTACATCGACGGACTTCATCGACCTTGGCATTCCTCTTGCCACCCCAGGATTCGTTTCTCCCTTGGCCTTCAGCCACATCCAGGATCTGAGAGGAGGTTAGCAGTCATGTTTGTCATGCCTTGTCATCTCCTGCCTGTGAGCCTCAGTCTGAGTCAGACGAGGACATTAGGAGCTCTGACATGTCAGTCATGTGTTATGATGGGGGAGGCTAGTCACTCTCGACTGGCTGTTTTAGGTTGTGTATTTCTTTTTGGCCTCTTTTAGTGGGCAGCCACTGGCTGCCCGGCCACTTTTTGGTCACTGTTGTGGGGCGCCCATTTTAGGGCATTTTTAGGGTTTGCGCCCATTTTAGGGTTAGGGTTAGGGTTTGCCCTTTTGCCTATTTATTGGCAGCCCCCCTCCCCACTTTGTCACTTGTCTTCTTGCAGATTCCGACACTCCTCCTCCTCCGTGGTGGTGCTGCCATCATCATCAGCCTGATCTGGTGTCCTCACTGACGCTTCGGGCTGCGTGCAGGGACTGATCAGTCCATTTCAGTGTATTCAGCATTCATTTCAGTCAGTGCAGATTTCTCTTCCTTATTTTCTGCTTTCTCTCTCTCTCTCCCTCCGTGTTCGTATTCCCTCTTCCGCAGCGCACTCTCACATGAACAACCATCAGCCACTAAAAATACAGCTCCTTTTGATGCTGATTATAATAATCAGTGTATCATCATTGAGCCAGCTGAAAATGGGTAGCAAGGGATGCTGAAAATCAGCTAGGGCAACAAAATCAGCATGCTGAAAATGAATTACAACAGCCTGAAATTGTATTACAGCAACCTGAACATGCAGTTCAGCAACCAAATAATGAGGCCATTGACATTCCTTTGGATGTGGATCCATTACCTAATAACACAGATCATTGGGTAAAAAGGTCTACACGTGTCAGAAGACTATACAAAGGTTTGATCCCTCTTTGGACTGCATTTTGCTCACAGATGAAGATGAGCACCTTACGTACAAAGAGGCTTTTGTCAAAGTGAAGCAATGCGGAAGCAAATGACCATGACAAAGTGTGAATGGAGAGAGAAGAGAGAGTGAAAGAGACAGTGAAACGCAAAAAATCTGCAGTGAAGAATGTTGTATAAGGATGCGGAATTATACATGGGTGCAAAGAGAATATCTACATATGTCTCTGCCTTGAGGACCTCAATCTTTGTCAGCCCAAGTGCCGTCTCCATCACTAGCAGGCTGAAATCAGTCAGATACAAGTGATAAAGTCTGCTGGAAACTCAGCCTTTAAAAGGCTGAAAAGAGTGCCTCGAAAAATGCCCAAAATAGGTAGGTCGGCTGCATTTAATGCAACCAATTGCAGTCAGAAGACAATCCGACTGCTGCCACATGGCACTGCTGACGTGGCAAGGAGCTGACTCCTAATACCCCCTCTCAGATCCTAGACAAGGTAGCAAATGTAGAGATCTGGAATGTTGATGAAGCAAAGCCTAGGAAAGTGCCTTCGTAAACAAATCTGCAAGATTGTCTTTAGTCTTACAATACTCCACATCAATGGTCGCATCTAGAAGCTTCTCCCTGATGAAGTGATATTGGATCTCTATATGCTTTGTTCGGGCATGGAATACGAGATTCTATGCCAAGGCAATGCAACTCTCATTGTCACACTTCAAGATAGTAGGCGGAGTCTGGGGGCAGCCAAGCTCCTCCAAAAACCGCCAAAGCCACATAGCCTCACATGTGGTAGAAGACGCAGCCCAATACTCTACCTCGGTCGAAGATAGAGCTACTATGAGCTGCTTCTTGCTACTCCAAGAGATAGCACCAACACCCAAGGTAAAACAATAACCTATAGTAGACCACCTGTGATCCACATCACTAGCCCAATCTGAATCACTCCAACCTGCAAGAACAAGATCAAAAGCACCTGTACCTACTGGATAATGAATCCCTAAGTCGGAGGCCCCCCTCGAATACCGTAGTATCCTCTAAGCAGCCTGCCAATGCACCTGCTAAGGTGCACTCATGAACCCAGCTAAGAGACCTACAACAAAACATAGATCAACCTGTGTTGAGGAGCCAAATCAATGAGCCGATCGGCTATCAATAGCGAGTAGCATCCGCCAAAGGAGAATCTGTGTGTGAAGTGGCCTTCCAGTTCAAATCCATAGGAGTAAAAATGGACCAACAATCCTCCATCTCAAAAGTCACCAAGAGCTCCTGTACATATTGCTGCTGAGAGATGAAAATCCCCCTTTGAGATTGAAAAATCTCATGGCCCAAAAAGAAATGGAAAAGTCCTAAATCCGTCATCTTGAACTTCTGATGTAGGGCTGCCTTCGTCTCTTCGACCTTCTGGGTATGAGCAACTACAATAACCAAGTCATCAGCATACAAAACAAACAACACATGACCTGGCACACACCATGATGGAGCATCAACAAACACATCAGTTTCTATGGGCCGAGGCAGTGGCTATGACAATCCACATCCTCAATCGATCTCCCACATCAGCCGTTGACAGGATGACACCTTTTGAGGCTTACTTTGGGACTAAGCTTGATGTCTCTTATTTCAGGATCTTTGGGTGTGACACCTATGTGCACATCTCAAAGACGCAGCGTGACAAGTTTGAGGTGGCTTCCTGACGATAGGTCTTTGTTGGCTACAACTCCCAAACCCAAGGTTATCTCTTGTATGATCCCGTAAAGTGGGATGTCTACACGAGCTGAGATGTGCAGCTCGTGGAAGTTCCGACCACAAAGGGGTTAAGGAGCACCCCATACTTGGAGATCCAAGGGAGAGTTGGGCTCGAGACAGTTCCTTTGGAGCCCGAGCCTCTTGATGGTGATTCTTCTTCAAATTCCGAGTCTTCTCTTCCACTGGCCACCCCAGTGGAGATCCTACCTGTGGACGTACCCGAGTCTTCAATGGATGGAGATTGTCGAGGTGAGATTCGGCCTCCTTCTTGTTGGGCTCGTAACACCCTCTGAGATTCAAGGATTGAGGGGATTCCTGAGGAGTGGAAACCACAGGATGGACCGCAGAGGTCACGGAGGCACAAGGCACATACTACGGAGCTTGTTTGCTCTAACTGTTGTTTGATGTCCTGTGTTATGCAAGATAGAGAGCCTACATCAGTGAAGGCGACTTTACAGGTTAATCATTGGCGAAAGGCGATGGAAGCCGAGTTGGAGGCTATTGAGCGGAATGGCACTTGGTTCCTTATGCCTCGTCCCTCTCATAAGAAGGTGATTGATATCAAATAGGTCTTCAAGACCAAGTACCATAGTGATGGCTCCTTGGGCAAGCACAAGGCTCGCCTTGTCGCTAAAGAATTTGCACAACGCCTAGTTGTTGACTTCCATGATACTTTTGCCCCTACAGCTTTCATGGTGACTATTGGTGCTGTTCTTGCCTTAGTTGGCCATAGGAGATGGCTTATTTTTTAGTTGGATGTGAAGTCAGCCTTCTTGAATGGTGATTTAAAGGAGGAGATCTATGTAGAGAAGCCTCTTGGATTTGCTTCTTCAGATGGGCAGGTTTACATGTTAAAGAAGGCCTTGTATGGCCTGAAGCAGACTCCGCGTGCTTGGAACGAGTAGATTGGCTTGTTTCTCCAGGACAAGTTGGGATATCAACGTTCTCATAAAAGCTAGCCATAACTTTTATATCATAACTTCGATTGGGGAGATTTTTGATTCAAACTAGAGCGAACAAAGTTCTCTTCAAGAGGAGCTATAGGGTTCACTCCCAGGTGCAATATAGACTTTTTTGTAATTGAATCTTTGTGACTATCCCTGAGTGATTGTGACCAAAATACTGTCTATCCCTTTTTCTAAATGCACTATATGGATGGCTCATAGGCTGAGGAGACTAAGCATAATCATAAAAAACTTGGACACATTAATCCCAAGTGCATTTACATGTCCATTTGCTCTGTCATCACTGCATAAGTGGATCTTAATGCCATACATCTCCTTTGATTGCATACACGTCAAATGTCATATATGGGTGCCATGAGCACTGAAAGGGTGTCCAAAAGGGGATATTTCATCGAGACTGTTGTGACCATGGGATGTACCTACATCTTCATACAAGTATTGAGATCAGGATCACCAAGATGTGGGCAAAGTTCCCTCAACCTTGTTTTGATGCGCAACCCACCTGCTCACACTTGAATGCTGAAAACGCAGCCTTGTGTCGCGTTGAAAACTCCTCTTCAAATAGGTTCACCCTAGGTCAGTCCTTCAATGCTCTAATACCATGTCAAAGTGAAGCAACGCGGAAGCGAATGACCATGACAAAGAGTGAACGGAGAGAGAAGAGAGAGAGTGAAAGAGATAGTGAAACGTAAGAAATTTGCACTGAAGAATGTTGTATAAGGATGCAGAATTATACACGAGTGCAAAGAGAATATCTACGTATGTCTCTGCCTTGAGGACCTTGATCTCCGTAAGTCCGAGTGCTATCTCCATCACCAACATACTGAAATCAGTCAGATACAAGTGATGAAGTCTATTGGAAACTCAGCCTTTAAAAGGCTGAAAAGAATGCCTCGAAAAATGCCCAAAATAGGCATGTTGGCTGCATTTAATGCAACCGACTGCAATCGGACAATCCGACTGCTGCCATGTGGCAAAACTACCACGTGGCACTGCTGACGTGGCAAGGAGCTAACTCCTAACAGCTTTATCATGTGAATTAAACAAAAAGTGGGAGCTAGCTATGTAGAAAGAAATAAAGTCATTGTATCAAAATGATACTTGGGATTTGGTTACATTACCCAAGTATAGGAAAACTATCCCTAACAAATGGGTCTATAAAATCAAATGTGTGGATGGCAAACCCAAATACAAAGCCATACTTGTGGCTAAGGGCTATACACAAAAAGAGGGCATTGATTTTCAAGAAGTGTTTTCTCCCCTATTGTCATAATGACCACTCTTCGAGTATTATTTGCCATTGTAGCATCTATAGATCTTGAACTTGATCAGATGGATGTTAGAATTACATTCTTGCATGGTGATTTGGAAAAAGAGTTGTACATGAAACAACCCGAGGGTTTTGTTAAACAAGGAAAAGAGCATTTGGTATGTAAGCTTAAGAGAAGCTTGTATGGTTTGAAACAAGCTCCTAGACAATTTTATAAAAAGTTTGATGCCTTCATGCTCTCACGTGGGTTTAAAAGAAGTAAGGCAAATCACTACTTATATATTAAGAAGGCTGATGATGGAAGCCTTATTATACTTGTGCTTTATGTGGATGATATGCTTATTGCTAGTAAGCATAAAAGCCAAATTAATGCATTGAAAAGACAACTGAATTCAGCCTTTCCCATGGAGGATTTGGGTGCAATTGAACACATTTTGGACATGCGTGTAACAAGAGATAGAGAGCAACAGCTCTTATTTCCCTCAAAAGAAAAGTACATCAGCAAAGTACTAGATCGTTTTTCCATGGCAGATACTAAGCCCCTTGGTGTTCCTTTACTATCATATCTTAAGCTTAGCAAAGCAGATTGCCAAAGATGATAAGGCAATCAGCTCTATAAAAAGTGTTCCTTATGCTTCACCTTGTGGTTCACTCATGTATGCTATGATTGCCACTAGACTTGACATTGCTCATCCAGTGGGAGTTGTGAGCACATTTATGTCAAATCCTAGCAAAGTACATTGGGAAGCAATGAAATTTATCTTACGATACCTTAAGGGCACACAAAGAAAATGTATTTGCTATGGAAAGGGTATTAGATCTACAGTTTTGTGATGTAGTCATGGTAGATGGCTTGAATACTCGCAAGTCTACTAGCAGGTACATGTTTACTTTAATTGGTAGGGCACTTTCTTGGTACTCTAGATTGCAAAAGATAGTAGCACTCTCTACCACTCAGGGTGAATATATTTCAGCCATTGAAGCTTCAAAAGAAGCTGTTTGGCTTGGCCGTTTGGTCAAGGATTTTGGGCTGCCCACCAAAACACCTGTACTTGGATGTGATAGCCAAAGTGCTATATGCCTAGCTAAGAATGCCATGTTTCGTGCACGTACCAAACATATTGATGTTCGGTATCATTTTATCAGACAAGACTAAGATAAAATCATGGGATAACCCTGCAAATGTTCACTAAAAGTCCTGCAAACGCTCAACATGAGCATTGCATTAGACTTGTGGGAGTTGGCTAAAGGTTCACTTAGGACCTTTAAGTGGGAGGTTGTTAAGTATAAAGGCCCCTTACGCTCTCTCGTGTGTATATTACACATGTGAACTCGCTCTTAAAGGTGTAAGTGTACCGTATCCTAAGTATAAATACATTCTTTTATTCCTTGTGTGTACCACATTGGTACACACCTATCTATCGACTCTCACTCTCACTCACTATTCACTAAACTCCTGTTACACCTCGATTGACGGTGGTGCTCTCTTTGCTTCTGCTCGTACTCATCACAAGTATGGCTCAATAGTGGAGATATATATATAAGACCCAAACTCCTAGTATCCTCTCTCAACTCCAAAATTCAGCCTCTCATCCTTCCTTCCTCTAAAAACTCATGTCACATTCTCTCTTTATGATGCTTTGTTGAAGCCTTTTACATGCCTTTTGCTTCAAGCAAAGAGAGTTAGTTTTAATTAATCCTTTCAAGCTACCCAAGGTCAAACCACACATTTTTACTCAAAACCTCTTAGCTACTATGTGCCCATGCTAATGTTGCCAATAAAGACTTATCTGCATGCTAAGAAACGGTAGGGTTTGCATGGAGAAACACACAATGTACAACAAACACTATGACAAAGAAAACTCAAAACACAAAAGAAGAATGAATAATGAATAATGATAAACCCTGATTTGTGCTGATACAATGGAGTAGAGCTCAAAGATGACTGCACTTTCTTGGCTAATCAAGCAGCAACTCTTGAAAGAGATCTGCACTTTGAAAAGAGCGAAACATTGTCCTTCAAGCAGAAGTGTCGATGGTGAGGAAAAGAGCTACCCCATGAAGGGAGCGAAACATAGTTCTCCACACGGCAAAATGTCAGAATATACATTGGAAGATGAAGAACAATAGCAAAGGGAGTGCAATGTAATCCTTGGAGCTCATCGAATCATTGGAAAAAATGATTAGGACAAGGTGAGTTGATATTTCCAGTTGAGAACGCTCATCGCTCAAATAGACACTACCCATTATATTCCACTCAAGCCCGAATTCGCTTGACCATAGAACTAAATGATCCTTTATTTGGTTAAGTGGAAAATTTGCTCAAAGGGAGAGGCTATTGTGGGGTCTGTATGTAAATTGAAGAGTCGTTCTCCGCACTATATTCCTAAGGATTCCGCTGAGGACAGCAATCATTCATAAGACAGTAATTGTTACATCCTTGGACATCTCGATGGGCACTAGTAGCATTCGTCACAATGGTCATGAAGTAACCTAGTACAAACACACTAAGACCTCTTCAAGGTTAGTGTAGTCGATTCCTATTTATTGGAAATCAAGGCCCTATTGTGCATATTGATGTGTGATCACCACTCGCACTTTTAGCTCATAGGCCAACACATCCATAAACTAGGATGGTGTGGGCTAGTGAAATGGAACACCGCCTCTGGAGATGTGGTTATGAGTTGGTTTGCTACTAGCTCCCAAGCTTGAGGGTGAGTTCATTTGGCTCTATGACTCGAAGGTGAGTCTGATGTGCATTCCTTGTATGTTCATGGGTACAGCTTGTGTCATGTCTCATGTGTAGGTTGGATCCTAAGTGGAGGTTTCAAGATGCAAACATCTTAATCAAAAGTCATTAAAATTTGGTTTCTCATTTTATTTACTTTTACAAAAAATCAAGTCCACTAGAGATTGCAAGAAAATAAACCCGCAAATGATCTCCAAAGCATTTAAAAGTATCGATTATGATCACTTCTCTAGGAGTGGAGAAGCTACTCTAGGCAACCACACAAAAACTTGTTCTTTCATTAAATAAATCTTCAAATTTTGGCAATAGGTCAATTACTACATACTTCAACTAGAGGAGGATTTTGCTGTAGTCTCTACAATATATACTAGGACTTAATAGTGGCAAGCCTATTCTTGGTACTCTCTTAATATCATTGCATTAGGAGACATCAGCATGGTCAAAGACCTTAAGCACAGATTTATCCAAAATAGTTCTATCATTGCAAGTGGGGAGAATTACGAAAGGTGCATTTCATGGTTTGCTAGATGTCTATTGTGTTTCATGGTTCGCTAGATGTCTATCGTGGCCCTACTTGGTCCAACAATTAAAAAAGGGACCATTTGAGAAAATCCATACTACACAAAGCTTATATGTCCTCTAGGCTTCTTCACCTTGTGATTGCTCTTTTTTTGGTTACGAAAAAAGATGTCTAGAACTATCTGTATAACCGAAATTACTCATATACAAGCCTCTCAAGGCATTCTGGGGGCATGGGGGATAGAAGCCATCGAGGAAGAATGTAGCACCACCTATGACACCTGCCTTGAAACTGCGGAATTCAAGTGCTAGACGACATTGTTGTCTCTGACCCCAAACCTGTTCTTCTCGAGGTCTCCAATTAAAGTCATGCTGCTAAAGATTGCTGGTTCCACTCCGACCCTCAACTCTTGTCAGAGAAGCACACCTCAAAGGTGGTGTTTTCATTGGGAATATCACACCTCTTCGTATGGAGTTTTGACGGAGCTGGTCTTGGTATCTCTACATAGCAAGCACCCAAGCAACTAACAAAGACGTGTGCGCACACAGAGTCGTTCATTTAAAGCGTGTATAGCTGCAACAAGAAAGGCAAACCGACTCCCCTGGAGCAGCAGCAGATTAGGCTCACAAGCATAATCCTAAATGCAATCCATCGCTCACCATAGCCAATCGGACCAAAAAGCAGGCATACCAATTACTTTCATACATAAACATGAGACTGATACCCGAACAATCAGAGCAAATTTAAACGGAATGTAAAGAGAGACGGACTCACCATCGTTTGCAGGAGTCCTGCCGCTTCAAGCTTTCAATGAACACGGAAGGCAGCTTAATAGCACCAAGGCTCAAAAAACAAGTTTTTTTCCCTTGCGAGAGAAAGAGGAGGAGGAGCAGGAGCAGGAACAGGAGAAAAGCAAAACGGCCGCGCAGAGAAGTAACGTTATATATCGTTAGAGCCTTTTAAGCCATCTGATCTTTTTGTTGTTAGGGCTTTGTGTATATAAACATTGTGGCACAACTTTGCTTCACTTCCAAGTTTTCATTGAATACCCTCGCCTCAAATGGTGAAGTCTAATAAAAAAAGTTTTCAAATGTCTTATATGTTCCAAAGAGATTATGAGACATCATTAGCAAAAAGTGTTTAAAGTGCAAAATCTATTGTAAGCAAAAAGTGTTTAAAGTACTTATACAAAACAGACGTAGCAAGGGATGGACAAGTTTGTAGAAAAAAGAAGTTCCATTATGCCGAATGTTGAATTACTACAACATTTTTCAAACGACAAACACTTCTAGGTAGGGAATCTCCCCCACCCAAAACTCTATTCGCACCCAAGCTACTATAATAGACAGCACCTACTTTTTGAAAAGCCTGACAGGTTTGAAATAAGCGTCGATCCCCATTAAGAGAAGTCTTAAAACTAGTGGGCCATGTACTTTTTCGTGTTTAAAGTGGGCACAAGTAGTATGTAAAGTAAATGATAGTTGTTTATCATATCAACCTCTGCTAACCACTCTCAAACACCAAGCATCTAGTCTCAATAGAATTGTTCCAAATTAACAAATGTAAAATAACTGCTTGAAAGCTTTCAGCCAACCCACTACTATAATGTGGACTTTCTAAAAGCTCGCTTCTAGCAGGACTATCAACTTTACTCCAAAAGAAAGGATCTTCTTAGTAGTGGAAAGGGGTCCTCCCTTAAGCTAAAATGAATCGAATGGTACTTTATCATAGTGTAAAAATGAAAAGTCAATGATTTCCTATTTCAAAAATTGAGATTGGAGCATTATCTCTTTATTTCAGAGAAAAGCTTTCTACTTTAATAATCAAAAGGAAGGGCTGCTTTTTCTCTCTATATTGCCAAAAGCAAGGGTTATTTTTTCTCTATATATCAATAATTGTTCACTCATGATTTACCATGCCATTGTTCCATTGGATAAGCATATGCCCTAACAAGAAATGTTAATACTAAGTTTATATATGTTTAGTGTCTTACACCATTTGATATTATGTGTAGGAATTGTGCCTATAAACTTTTGTGCACATTTGCTTCACTTGCATTAATCTAGCACCAGGTATAAATGTTGAATGCTTATCGAGGAAATAATTCAATTTAACATTCCAAATGTACACAATTATGGTGGAAGGCCATAGTCATACAACATATATTCACTACTTTTCTCCATGGCAACTTCACTACATTCGCATTTTAGACAAAGAAGAGCACTTTCTACTATGTCACGGCATATCATTTGCATCTACTAATAGTTCAAATTTTGTGAGAAAATAGAAATCATCGTATTTATATTAGCCTCTTAGACATTTTGATATTTGAGGGCTTAACATGGATGTGATTGGTTTTGTTATCTAATGGAATAAACAATTATATGGATGTAATAATCACCACATTATAGCTCCGCATACACATGAAGTCTCATAGAAGGAGCACACTTGCACCCCACACATGGTGTCAAGACATACAACCACATGTGATCTCTATGTGATGTAGCTGGACAATCTTTGTATAATTCCTCAAATAGTTATTACTTCAGAATTAGTTCAATACAATGCGTGACTATATGCAGCACCTTTTTTGGCTAGATAAATTCTCATTCTCTCTCTCTCTCTCTCTCTCTCTCTCTCTCTCTCTCTCTCTCTCTCTCTCTCTCTCTCTCTCTCTCTCTCTCTCTCTCTCTCTCTCTCTCTCTCTCTCTCTCTCTCTCTCTCTCTCTCTCTCTCTCTCTCTCTCTCTCTCTCTCTCTCTCTCTCTCTCTCTTTGTGTGCGTGTGCGTGTGCATGTGCATGTGTGTGTGCGTGTGCGTGTGTGTGTGTGTGCCCCTAGAATTCTCCTCGAACATGAACTCTGTTGCCTCTCCCAAAAGTTACCTCTCACTCCCCTATCCCCTCCTTACTCACTACCTTACAGTCTCCCCTACCACAGTCTCTCCTAATTCTACTATTAATACCCCCCTTTCCCTCTAAAAGATAGGTAGACCCCCTCACGCACCCCTCCTAAAGGCATTAATACAGAGAGAAAGAGCAACCATCTTGGCTTTACACCTATTAATTTGTCCTTCCTCGTTAAATGTTAGCTTGTAAATTCATTTACATCCTATGGCTTTCTTGTTGTGTGGGGGTTGACATAAATCCCAAGCATCATTCATATGCAATGTAGAGATTTCATTATCCATAGCATCGTTCCATTCCATTTTACCACATGCATCCTTCTATGTTGTAGGTTCATCATGTCGCAAAGCTGAGGTAAGAAGACCAAGATTGCATTGCTTAATATGTGATTTTTTATCTCTTTGATATGTTAGTCTCTGGGGTGTCCTTCTTTGCCATATAGACCTTGAGGTTACTTGATGCTTCATCTTCATTCTCTAATTCTTCAATAGTGTATTCTTCTATGGCTATTGATGCGTGCACCTTTCAAGGGTGTGGAAGAGCATGTATCACAATTTAAATTACATCCCTTAATACAAAAGATGTATTTTTTATTGAGTCATAGAGTTTGTAAGTTTTTATTGTTTTACTTACATAACTCTATTTAACAGACACACACTTTCTAGAGTTGTCATCAAGTTTTATCATTTTCTCATTAGGAATATGAGCAAAAGCTACGCATCCAAATACTTTGAGATGAGATACTTGAGGCTTGGATCCATAGAAGTCTTCATATGGTCTAATACCCCTTAGTACTGTGACCAATTCATCAAGTCATAGACAGTATTGATTGCTTCAGTGAAATAGCAAATTGCAAGTTGCAAGTCTTTCAAATAACATGCACAAGATGCCTCAAATAGGGTCCTATTCATCCTCTAACAACATCTTTGCTGAGGTGCCTTCTTATCCCACGTTTTACAAGGTATTGGTTGAATTCTTTCTACAAGAGTTATCCTCCATTATCTAATCTGAATAGCATGATTCTTCTACTTATCATGGTCTCAACCATAATATATGAAGTGCTTGAAAATTATCAAAACTTTATTCTTCAATTTCATGAAGAATGTGCAAATATACCTAGAAAATTCATTACTAAAAGTGGTATAAAATGTATGTCTACCTACTTAAGGTGTATGGTCTGATTCACTTACATTTGCATGAATGAGATTAAAAATTTCATTTTGATTGATTTGTATTCTTTAAGAATCTAGTTCTTGACTACTTTCCAATGCAAGATGCTTTACAAACTTTGTCAATCCTTTGTCTTGATGGTATGGCCAAAGCTATGCTTTGATACTTCAACATGCACATGCTTCTAAAGTTCAACTATCCATGGCTTTTATCCCATAATTCAATAGGAGAAAGAGGGGTTGTTCTTTCATCTTGTATGGCTACAAAAGTTCAAGTTGATCCATCAATTTTAAAGAGTTTCCCATGTTTCTTTGGCCACTACTTGTAGTGATCTTTTGTGTCTTTAATGAAGCATTGTCAACCTTCAAACTCCACTTTGAATCCTTTCTCCAACTCCAACTGAGAGTAGGTTCCTAGTCTACAAGGGTACCAAGAGAACATCAAGTGTCTTTTTCAATCGTGTATTGAGTTGGATAGGCATGTCACCTTTACTTGTAATAGCATTAGGAGTATTATCTACAATATACATATTACCATTGTAAGTAGAATCTAATTTAGATAAATATTTGGCATGATAAGTAATGTGGAAGCTTGCTCCACTATTAGTCCACCATGGTTCTTCATTGATATCAATGTCTATACTATTGGCTTGTGTAGTATCCTCAATAAAGAGGAGAAGGTTGTCTTGAGAGAAGCACTAAGAGCTTCCTTCAAAGCTAGTTGACTTTCCCTTTCAACTAGCTTACTTCTTCCTACAATTATGTGACCTTAGATGCATGCTTTTACATCATATGACAATTGTAATATCATCCTTAACCTTTTCTATCTCAAAAGCACTATTCACACCTTAGTGATGAGATGGTGTGAACTTATATACTTTAACTATAGATACAATTGGAACTTCTACAATGATGTGAACCATGCTAAGCCCCATGCTTAGTTGGTAGAGTAGCTTATTTCTATTTCTATAAGTTGTAAACTAGCAAATCTCATAGGGAAATCTATATTGTGATCACTAGGCTAGTTGAGTATTTCTTCGATTGTGATTTTAGATGTGTCAATATGCACATGGAATATGATTCTCTAATTTCGGGTTTGTAGGATAGGTGCACTTACTAGATCCATCTTAAGGGCTTCATACACTTACTAACACTCCTCGGTTTACTCGCAGTAGTCTACTAAGAGCTTGTACAGTAACTTAGCAATAGTTGCATAATTAAGCATGAAGTGTTTATAATAACAAGTGTGACTAAGGAAGCACTACATGCCCTTGATATATTTTGATGGTGGAAGCTCTTGATCTTTGCTATGTTGATGGCAATCTCATTCTTGGATATATATGGCCCAAAATGATGCCATGCTTTACCTATATTTGGCACTTGAGTAGGTTCAACAAGAGTTGATATTGCGTACACTATTCAAAGACTACTCGAAGATTATTTAGGTGCTTATCTTGTGAAAAGTTAACACCTAGATTGTCCACAAACACCTTTAGGTACTTACAAAGCATGTATTTGAATATCATATACATCAAGTGCCATAAGGTTGCAAGTGTATTTGTCAGTCTAAAGGGGATGACAATGTATGAAAATATCTCTCATTCCATGTTGAAGGCAATCGGTCCATCAAGTGGACCTACACCTAGTTGTAACTTGAGAATTTGTCTAGGAAGCTATATGCCTCCTTGCCTACCACAGGCCTTGGTCATATGTTCAGTGTAGGGAAGGGGATAGTGCCTCCTCTTAGTAACTACATTCACCTTTGTTTGTAATTAATGCATACTCTAAAATTTTCATTTTTCTTGAGTACCACTATATTGGGTGATACCCAATCCATGTGCTCAATCTTGTAGATGAACCTTGCCTTGAGAAGATCGTCTAACTCTTACTATACAAGATGAGCATATCTAGGACTCATTAAATAAGGCCTCTATTTAGCTAGTTTGACATTAGGGTTCGTATGTATTGTATGTGTCACCATGTATGGCAATATCCCCTTAAGATTAGTGCAGTTTCATGTGAAGATGTCTTGAAATTCAATCAGAAGCTCATTGATTTTTCCCTTGTCCTCCTTTGAGAGTTCATTAGAAATGTGTAAAGCTTGGGGGGTTATCCCTCCTTTGTGAGATTTACCTCCTTAACCTTGGTTAGTCCCTTTATGGATTCTCTTAACTTCCCTTCCTATTTAACACAACATTGCAACTATATGATCTCCTTTCCTGAATCACATGAAGCGCTTAGGGAAATATTGTGATTTCTTTCACTTTTCCTCATTAGTCTTAGTTTTTATGAGTGTCCCTCAATCTTCACCTTCTTAAATGCATTAGCAAGTCTCTTTTTGACCTCCTACCCTTTCTAGGAAAACGGGATCTTAGGATCCATGTTTGAATTGGTGTTAGACTCTAAGTTTATTGAACTAGAATCTTGAGTTGAGTCTTGGTTGTCCTTTTCTTTTGCAATTGCAAATAGCTTCAGGATCTCAATTAAGCAATGTAGACAAGCTTCAATTTTCTCTTCTCTTCTCTATCTCAGTAGCTTATAGAAGTAGACCTCCATCTTTTGATTCAAGTAGCCCTTGGGCTTCTGATCACATGTATGCCCTTTAAGCAACCCTCTAGCTTAAGCTTAGCTCGTGCTTAGCAACAAGCATGCTCCTTGTTCCCAGCAATGGTAGCTTCCAAATCAAACCAAATGAGATAATGACTGAATGAATGAAGAAGCTATACCTTGATGCCTCTCTTTAATGGTGGCTCTTATGATTACTTCAAGAAACTCCACGATTCTTGCTTCTGTCTTCAATCTCCAACTAACACTCTAGCAATGAATGAATGAAGAAGATATACCTTGATGCCTCTCTTTAATGGTGGCTCTTATGATTGCTTCAAGAAACTCCACGATTCTTGCTTCTGTCTTCAAGCTCCAACTAACACTCTAGCAATGAGACATTGGATTGACTCTTATTGTTTTTTCAAGAGTTTCAAGGACTCATTGACATGACCATCTCTCACATAGTCATCTCATATTTCAATCTCAAAGCCATTTGCTCTCTCCTTACTATCCCAAGCAAGAAATAAAACTAATGACTAAGAGTTTGTAGTAGACAACTTCTCACATTTATACACTATAGCCCACTATACCTTCAAAGGTTCGTCTCAGTGGCATCATGATTAAAGCATTGCTCTTTAATCTTCTCCCACTACTCCATCACAATCCATCCAATCTGTAAGCACTTAAATGAAGAGAGGGAATGTAGAGAAGAAGTAGTAGCACTCCTGACCTCACATTAATCTCACCCTCCAAGCTATGGAAAAAGAAGGGGAAGAAGAGAAGAAAGCTAGGAGAGATAGAAGAGCTTCACTCTCCATGTCTTTCACTCATACTCTCATGCTCACACTCATTCTCCCTCACTCTCAACAAGGTGCTAAGATGGAAGTAAGGGGAATGGTTGCTCTCAAAGTTTTACACACAAGAATGAGTTCTTGTATTCACATTTTGGCTTTTATATATAGGATTGGGTTTTAGGGTTTCCTCCCATAAGTTGGGCACCCTATCCACATTTTAAGCTCTTAACTAGTCCTTTTCAATTTACATATACATCTTAAATTAATTGCACTATCTTTGTCTAAAGTGGATAAAAGATTTGTATCTGTAACCTATTCATAATTTGCACGAGAGAGAGCCTAGCTCTCAAATAATGTTTACAAAAATAATTGCACAAGTGAAATAGTTGCACATTATGGATGATAGTGCCTAAGTTAACACAATGTAAATAAAAAAATAATCATTTTCAAAATAATTCCATCACTTTATATTTGGATGCTTCTACTTGAATTTTCATCCTTATTCACTCATGTGGCTAACAAGAGCACCTTTGAAATGTGCATATAATTATTTTGGTGTCATTCGTATGAATTCTATTAGTCATCAATATGCATAGTATTTGTATGTGTGGGACTATTAATTATTTTTTGTAACCTTTATAGTATTTCCTTGTGGCAAGAAAAATATTTTTCTCAAGTTAGAAGCATGGTTTAGGCCTTAGTAATAGTTAGACATGTACAGAAAGCAATACAATTCACTAAATAGGTGTTCATACATGCAAGGTAGGAGATTGTAGCCAATCTTACATTGTTGTTAACTTTAGGATTACAAGAATACACACACACACACACACAACTTGGAGAAGAAGCTTGAGAGCACACAACACAAAGTGAATTGAGTGGTATCAATAAATAAGATTTATACACCTTAGTATGCCTTAGATTGAATATGCATGCATATAAGGTGGGGGGGAGGGGGAGCATTCTAGAGAGGGAAAAAAGTATCTAGTGGTCCTAAGTGTGTTTATAAACATCATCACTAAATAATGATAAAAATTTTCCCCTTGAGAATGAGGTGATGAACAAGACCTAGCGCTCAAGTATAGAAGTGTTAAGCTTGGTGGACTATGATAAATCCACAAAGGAGTAAGCCCAAAGCCTCATGAAAAGCTTTTTGAAACGATCTACAAGGTCATCTTTTGTTGGTACATAGACCACATTGATCTTTATTGCAAAGAGTATGAGCAAGGAACATCGGGTTCCTTACAATTGCCCTGTGCCCAATAGGGGTTTGTTCTCATAAGACAAATCAATCATAAATAGCTTGGCAGTGTAGCTTTTATTATTGAATGGAGAAAGTTTGCAATTCTATGCATTGGGATCTCTCTCATAGGATACTACTACAACTGTTCTATGCAATGAATCTTGTATTTGTCAATGTGGTGAGGATGGCTGATTGTTGCCAATGTCTTGCTTGAGATAGGGGTAAGACTCATTCCAGGGTGATCCCTTTTGAGGATATAGTGGATGGAAAACCTGAAGGTTGTAAATGTTGGGGATAAAGGTGCTCGTGTCTAGCCGCCTGTGTATTAATTACACTAACTGAACCCACATACCCGTACACCTATACACTACAGGTGGCGGACGCCTATCATTATCACTTCATTCTTTATTCTTTCATTGACATTTGAATTAAAAAAAGCTGGCCACACATTGTGACTATTGGAGTTTCCACATTGTGTGTGTCTCTCTCTTTTTCTCTTGCTCCTTTCACCATAGCTCTTGCTTCTGCTCCATGCTTCCACTTCAGGGATCACTCCCTTCAACTAGTATTAGAGCCATTACACTAGCATTGAGGAGTTCAACTTGACATTACTTCAGCTTGTGGAGAAAAGCTTCAATTCACAGTTTCAGTCATGGAGTCTTCACCCCAAGGTATGCATTGAGCCCTATCTTCTACCTAGCTTCTTTCCTTCTTTTGAAGCTTGATCCCAGGCATTACTTAGTTCATTTGAGCACCTTATAGTGCTTCTAAAGCCTCAGTACCATCAGTAGGAGTAGCAATAACAGGGTGAATTGTGTATGATGTATGGATGCCTTCCACATGATGTTTTGAGCTTTCTTTGCTCATCTGACATTTGACTTTCATTCCAGTAGGAGCCACTTCTTGACATTTGAATATTACATTGAGCATTTGGTTACATAGTTGAGCTTGAGGGTCGTATAGTGAGACAATGGGACTTGGTGATATGTACATGCTCTTGTCATGCTTTATGTACGTAGTTGATGCTGATCTAACATTACTTTTGGGCCAACACCTATCTCTGTCATGATGTTGTCAATGATGTATGCATCTTGATTGGTTATGTACTGAGCTTCCATCATATTGCTCAGTTGATTTCTCTATCATGACGTTGTTAGTGATGTATGCCTCTTGGTTGGTTATGTACTGAGCTTCTGTTACATTGCTTAGTTGGTTGTGCCTCTAGTTGATCTTTTCTGTTACCCATGAGACCCACTCTATACATGATGGTTATGACAATGGGATAAATCTAAATCTAACACACTAATTCTTTGAGAGTTCTTGGTGCCAATTGCATCTTCATTCACTGTTGGTTCGAGCTATTCCCTGGTAGTTGCAGTTTGTCTTATGATTGCCCATCTTTGGCATTTCTTTCTTACCAATGTACTTCATCTTTAGCATACTATAGTTGCAGTTTACTGCACTATTTATGCGGGCAGTCACCTTCATCTAATAGTCAATACCCCCTTGTTTCAGCTTGATCTGGCAGTGGTTTTCAAGCTAATGTGTTTTGACAATTTGTGCACTTGTTTTCCTTCATTATGGTTGGTGGCTCATTTGATAGTGCTATCTTTAATATTGGCAAGTTGGATGGCACAAACTACAGCTACTAGAAGGCCCAATTCGGGCAAGTTTTAGTGCAAAAAATGTAGGCTATGCCCTTGAAACATAAGGATGTCAAGCTTGAACTTATTGATGTAGATGATTGGGCTGCATTAGATGAGCTATGTAAGTCCACCACCATATTATCTCTCTCTAAGCAGGTGTTTTATAATGTTGTCTCTAGTGGGCAGTCCTCATGGGAACTATGGAAAAAGATTCGCAATGTCTATGACAAGCAAAGCCCCGCTTCTTAGATGTATTGGCTGAAGCAACTCATGGATCTTCACATGAAGAAGGACACTTTTGTGTTTGCTCACTTATGTGAGTTTCATTCCATTATTTGTCATTTGTCTTTGTAGGGGATTGAATTCAAGGGTACTCTTCTTTTCTTGTTCCTCTTAGTTACACTGCCTGAATCATGGGATACCTTTCGTATTGTTATGTGTGTCAACATACCTATGATGGGTTATAGTTGTTGCAGGATGTAGAGGGTGTACTTTTGACTAAAGAGGTTAACAAAAAGAATGTCAATGCTTCATGTACCTATCATGCTTTGACAATTAGAGGCAATAATGGTAGGAGCGGTAATAACCATCGTAGGAGAGACTCTCAGTAGACTTGCTCTCAATCACATGGACAGTCTCACAGTAAGTCCCATGGCTGTAAGTCCTCATTGACTTGTCATTATTGTGGGAAAGTAGAGCATGGCATATTTGGCTACAATGCCATAAGATGTGTGATGACAAGCACAAAGAAAAGGGAAAGGGTAAGTATAAGACAAAAATGATGATCACAGCATTGTCCTTAGCAAGTCTAGTGTTAAGATTGAAAAGGTTAATGTTGTGCATCTTGATTTTGGTGATGATTTCATGCTTGCAGCTTCTTCTCCTGATACTTCATAGCTGTTTGATGCTTTGTTAGGGTATACTCAGTGTTGGCTCATAGATTTAGGGGCTTCCTTTCATGTGACCTCTCATAGAGAGTGGTTTCACTCCTATTGCAGTTTGACTGGATCTATCAGTTTGGGTAATGACTTGGCATTGGAGATAGTTGGTATTGGTGATGTCCAACTGCAGTTTGGTTTAGGTTGCATGTTTACTCTTCATGATGTATGTCATGTATAGGCTCTCACAAAGAGCCTTATCTCTGCCATGACATTTTGGATAATGCAAGTTATGTAGTTTCTTTTGGTGGTCCTTATGGAAGATTACATGTGGGAATCTTGTCATTGGGCATGGTGCTAAGTCCAATACTCTCTAGCCCTTACTTGTATTTGGATCAATTGACTATATTTTGGTAATCGATGCAATTAGACGATAGCTTGCGCGGTTTGAGCCCTCTATGGATTATGTTATGACGACAAATGATGGCGAGTCTCTTACTTATGATGAGGCCATGAAAGGTGATAGTCACTCTTGGGAGAGAACCGTGCAATCAGAGTATGAACCACTGCAAAAAAATCATACGTGGGATTTGGTTCCTTTGCCTAGCGACAATCATGCTTTGCCATGCAAGTGGGTATACAAGTTAAAAAGTACCCCTAGATACCCCAAGCTGAGATACAATGCCAGATTAGATATTAAGGGCTTCAAGTAGGAACATGGTGTGGACTTTGATGAAGTCTTTTCTCCAGTTGTGAAGATGACAACCCTATCCTTGGTACTGGCTTTGGTTGCTTAGCTTGACTTAGATCTTTCTCAGATAGATGTTGAGATCACTTTTCTTCATGGAGACTTGGATGATAAGATTTACATGGAGTAGCCTAAGGGCTTTGCAGAACATGGCAGAGAACACCTAGTGTACAGATTGCGAAAGAGTATTTATGATCGTAAGTAGGCACCTAGGGAATGGTGCTACAAGTTTGATGCTTTTATGCATTCATAGGGATATTCCCATTGTGATATGGATCTATGTTTATACAGGAAGAAGGCTCGTGATGGCAACCTTATGATTTTGATCCTCTATGTGGATCATATGTTGATTACCGGAAGTACTCATGATAAGTTGAATGCCTTGAAAGGTCAACTCAAGAAGAGCTTTGAGATGAAGGACATAGGATATGCTTTACATATTCTTGGGATGCCCATTACACACGATCACTTTACCTTCTCAAGAGAAGGTTAGTTGGGCTAATTGTTTGTAGTTTGATGAGCAGAAGGCCAAGATGGCCAAGATCCATTATGCATCCACAATGGGCAATTTGATATATACCATGATAGCCACTCGTCCTGACATAGCATTTGCAGTGGGAGTTGTGGCATGCTATACGGCTACACCTGGCAGGCTGCATTGGGATGCTATCAAGGGTATCGTGAGGTACCTGAAGGGCATATCAGCTATGTGCATCTGTTATAGTGGCCAAGATACAAAAGTCATGGGATACACTAACTGTGATTACACAGAACATGCAGACAGTAGGAAGTTCACCTCAAGCTATGTCTTCACCTTTTTTGGATGTGTTGTTTCTTGGATGTCCATGGTGCAAAAATGCACGGCCCTATCTACTATAGAGGCAAAGTATATTGCATCCACTAAGGTTTGCAAGGATGTTCTTTGGTTAAAGGCCATCTGCCTTGGTATCACTAATGTTGTCCCTACATTGCATTCGGATTCTATGAGTGCTATTCAGTTGGCTAAGAATCCAGTCTTTCATGCGAAGATGAAGCACATTGAGATGCAGTACCACTTTATTTGAGAGGTCATTGAGAACAAGCTCATTGAGCTTATCAAGATCTCAATTGTCCAAAATCTTGTAAATCTACTCACTAAAAGTCTCTCAACAAAGCATTTTGTCTTTCTTAGGAAGTTGATGGGCGTTGGATGAGATGACGTCTTTTCTCCTCATATTGTACTTATGTACATTTGCACTTTATCACTTTTTTCTTGTTCTCTCCTCACTAGGGGCACATTCTCCTTTAACTAGGAGGTTGTTGGGGGTAAAGGCGCCTGTGCCTAGTCGCCCGTGTATTAGTTACACTGACAATACCCGCATACCCATACACCTGTACACTACAAGTGATGGACACCCATCATTGTCACTTCATTCTTTATTCTTTCAGTGATATTTGAATAAAGAGAAGGTTGGTCACACATTGTGACTGTTGGAGTTTCCATATTGTGTGTGCCTCTCTCTCTTGCTCTTGCTCCTTCTAGCATAACTCTTGCTTCCGCTCCGTGCTTCCACTTCAGGGCTCACTTCCTTCAGTAAAGGCTTTTATATTCTGCAAGTCTAGAAGATGCAATTGTACCATGGCCACTCTATCAACCCTAGCATTCACATCAAAGAAGAGGGATAGGAGCCTATCCTCGTAGGGGGTGTAAGGCTATTGCAACAATGTCACTAGTCGTTGTAGATAATTATCGATAGTGGTGAAAGATGCATTGATAGTTAACGGTTCTCCTAATAAATTTTCAAAATGAGGGAATCGCATCCCTTCTCATACTCATGAGCTCCAAATGTTAGGAACTAAAAGGTAGAACCCAAGCGGAAGCAAGAGCTATGACAAATGGAGCAAGAGAGCGAGAGAGAGAGAGAGAGAGACCGTATGCAAGAATTTCAATAGTCACAATGTGTAATTAGCCTTCCCTTATTCGATAGCTATTGAAAGAATAAGGAATAAAGTGACAATGATGGATGCTCACCAACTACAATGCTGGTGCGTAGATCGGATGTTGTATGTGCGCGTAGTGGATGCCAGAAGGTCCCCAAGAACAAAGGACTCTACAAAACCTTCCTAAAAGCAAAAAGAGAGTTTGCACGACATGAGACAAGAAGAAAAATTGGGTGCAATCTCCCCCCGTGCCTTGTGTGAGCGCTTCACAAGGCATGCATTTATAGATTTATTTATCTCCAAGCTAAAAAATAGCCCACTTTACAAATAGCATGCTTTTGTTTGCTTTTGCTTGAATATAAAGTAAAGCGTTTGGGCATCCAAAAGTCGGACTGTGTCCAAATACAAATATCAAATAATGAAATATTTAATCAAGCACCTATGCGCATACAAGATAATAAATGTTTTGTCAAGCGCTTTAATAAATAAGTACGCTTAAATAAATATTAGCGCCATGCCTTTAGTGATAAGGTGCGTGCCCATCAAAAATAGTAATTCTTCTAGGCATTTTGAATTCACGCCATCGTCCGGTGCTACCGAACGCCTTTGTCGCCTACTCTACACATCAATTGAAGCATTCACAATAGTTAGAAAATAATTAAATAAAACCCAACAAAAGTGAATACCTAGCAATCTTTAGCTACAAATAATTAAATAGGTTGGAACTCTATCCTAACCTTAATTTAATTCGAGTGTACACTCTAAACTCATAAAAGTCCATTAATTTGATATGTATTGTGCGGAATCACCCGCTGTGGAACCACCCATGTGCACATTAAATTAATTTAATGCCCAAAAAGGACAGGGATCCCTGTTAACTTCTCGCACAAGGAATCCACCTTGTGTATGAGTCCCGACAAATAAATAGTTTTACAGAATCCACCGAAAAACCTCACGGAATCCACCGTGGAATATGCCTCTTGGCATCATAAAACCTCACGGAATTCATTGTGGAATATGCCTCATGGAATCATACCCCTGGGGTGGGATAGCAATTGTCCTCAATTGCTATTAGCTCAATGTGGAGCGAGTAGTGAGGGGTAAGCACTTAGGTCGCGGGCATGCATCCATTGGGCCTCTTCAATATGAGGATTTTTAAACTTAACCAAATATCTAGAATATCTACGGCCAATTCTAGTGGTCATAAAGTCAGTGTCTATAATAGTTTCAGGTTCAAGGATTTCAGTTTTTTCTTCTAACAAAGGAGGATTTTCATAGATAAGGTGGATAGGTAATTGGTCTGTAAAAGGTCGTAGCAAACTGATATGAAAGGTATTATGGATCTTCCAATGTTTTGGCAGTTCTAATTTAAATGCATTGTCATTGATCTTGTGAATTATTTTGAAAGGTCCATAAAATCTAGGTGCTAATTTAACAACAAGGTGTTTCTCAACACTTTGCAATCTTCTCTTTTCAATGTGTAACCATACATAATCACCAATATTGAAACTCGTGGCTTTTCTTTTCTTATTAGCTTGTTTAGTATATGATTGTTGGGCTTTCGCCATCATATCTTTAACTTGAGAAAAAATAGTAGCATGCGTATTGGCAATATCATCAACACCTTGAACTTTGTTCGAGAATGATGTAACATGTGTAGGGAATCTATGTCCATAAATAATTTCAAAATGTGCTTTATGAGTAGTTGTGTGTGGTGTATTATTGTATGCAAATTGAAGTAGATGTAAATGTGTATCCCATGTTTGTGGTTTTGAATTTGTGTATGCACACAAAAGATCTAAAATTGTACTATTAGTAGCTTCTGTTTGCCCATTAGTTTCTGGATGGAATGCATATGAGAAATCAATCTTAGCACCCAAATTAGCAAACGAAGTAGTCTAAAAATTATTGCAAAATCTAGAATCACGATCAGAAATAATAACTTTTGGCAAACCATGATTAGTGAAAACAGTCTTCAAAAACAATTGTGCAGCTGGAGATGCAATTAATGTTTTTTTTTGCATGGTAGAAAATATGTTTGTTTGCTAAATTGATCTACTATAGTCCAAATCATATCCTGATTAGCTTGTGTATTAGGCAAACCAGTTATAAAATCCATTGAAATATGTTCTCATGGATAGTTAGGAATTAGTAAAGGCATTAACAAACCATATTGCTTACCATGGTGTCGCTTGACTCTTTGGCAAATTAAACACTCAGAAATAAAATTAAAAACATCAGATTTCATTTGTGGCTAGTAAAAATCTTCAACCAATGTTCTTAAAGTGAAGCCTTTATATCCTTGATATGGAGAACAATGAATCTTGTGCAACACAAATGATCTAAATTGAACAGTGACACACAATCTTTTCTTATAAAACATAATTTTATCAAAATAAGACAAAGAATCAATTAGAAACCAGTTATTAGCAACTAATTTGTTCCAATCAGCTTGAAAACTGCGGTCATGGTCATAGGTATCCTTCATAGGAATAAGGGAATCAAAAGATAGAACGAAAATATTATGGATACTTGGTCTTCTACTCAATGCATTGGCAACAACATTCTTTCTTCTTATTAATATTGGATAAGTGGATGAAAACTTTGAATGAAAGCAATCCATTTAATATGGCGGTCAGAAATTTATGGCTGATGAAGGAGATGTTTGATACTTTGATGGTCAGTTTTAATCATAAATTCGCATTCCATCAAATAGTATTTCCATTGACGTAAGGCTTGTACTACAGCTAACAATTCTTTATCATAGGTGGAATACTTCAATTCAGAAGGTTTAAGTTTGCAACTAGAATAGGTAATGGGATGTGAATCCTCCATGAGGACAGCTCCTATTCTTAATCCGCTAGCATTAGTGACTACTAGGAAGAATGGTCGATTAAAATCAGGTAATTGCAAGACAGGTGCATATGTCAAAGCATGTTTCAACAAATCAAAAGACTTTTGCTAGTTGTCAGACAAATGATACACAACACCTTTCTTTAGCAATTTCGTCAAAGGCAATGCAAGCAATGAAAAATTTCTCACAAATTTTCTATAAAAGCTGGCAAGGCCTAAGAAAGAACGTAACTTGTGCACATTTTTAGGGATTGGCTAATTCAAAATTGCCTCTATCTTTTTAGGATCAATGCGAATACCATCAGAAGAAATAATGTGACCTAAGTATTCAATCTGGGTTTGGAAAAATTCACTCATACAATTGATTCTCTTTCAACAAATTGAAAACCAAAGATAGATGTTCACAATGCTCATTCTCATTCAGACTGAAAACCAAAATATCATCAAAGAAAACAATCATACAATTGTGATACTTAAAAAATATACGATTTATCATACGATTGAATGTAGCAGGTGCGTTGGTCAAACCAAAAGGCATAACAAAAAATTCATAATGACCAAACTGAGTTCTAAATGCAGTCTTAAAAATGTTAGGTGTATCCAATCATACTTGATGATATCCAGATTTGAGATCTATCTTGCTAAGAATAGTGGCCCCTTGTAGTTTATCCATGAGGTCATCTACCCTAGGAATCATATATCTATTCTTAATAGTGATTTTGTTTAGGGCATGATAGTCAATGCACATCCTATAGGTATTATTTTTCTTCTTAACTAATAGGACAGGTGCACCAAAATGAGAACTACTGGGCCTAATGAGTCCTCGATTCAATAGTTTCACAACTTATGTTTGGATTTCTTTTTGTTCAATCTGATTGTGTCTATAAGGTGATTTACATGGTGGTTGAGAACTTGGGATTAAATCTATTTTAAGGTCTTTAGGACGTGTATGTGGTAAACCAAGTGGTAAATCAGCAAAACAAAAAAATCTTTAAATTGTGAAAGAAATTGTGCATGCCTAAGATGCATTTGATTTTCCTTAGCTTCAATTTCATTCATCCATACTAAATATGATTTACACACTTTTCTCAATGCATGTTTAGCTTGTGTGTAACTAAGTAGTGGAAAATTATCAAAGGTGTGCAATCCATGTAATGTAATTTGGTTTCTGTTAGAATGACATTTCATGGAATGTGTGGAATAATCTATGTTAGGATTATATTTGTGACGCCAAGGCATTCCTAAAATAGTATCAATAGATTGCAAAGGTACAACAAAGAAATTTCTTCGCTTGACATAATCACCAATTTTAATATCTAAATCATGTACTTCTTGTTTACCAACTTTGCGAAAATAAAATCATGTGTGCTTCCATCATCATGCAAAACAATCTTTTCTTGACCATGCATAAAACATTTCATTGTTAGTAATGAATGAGGATTTGGCATACCTGGTGAAGTATCTGAAGCATCGTCGATATCATCATCTTCAATGAAGTTTGGCATATCTTCATGGTCCTCGCCATCATCAGTCGCTCCCAAGTGATTGATTTGAATAGCTTGCTTCTTGGACTGACAGTTTACTGCTAAGTGTCCAGGCTGATGACACTTGTAGCAAACCATAGGCTTTGCTTTGGTGACATTATTGGTAAGGACTAGAAGTTTGGGTATATTGGGATTTGGATGGAGAGAAGACTTAGAATTTGAATTAGTAGTTGATGGTAAAGCAGGAGGTCGAGTCTAAGGTTTACAAAAAGAAGAAGGAGCAAAATGATTTTGATTGAATCTTCAGAAGTTAGAATTGAATTTATTTGTACCAAAGTTACCATTAATCGAAAATTTTTGCGGTCGCTTTTCTTGTCCACGAATTTTATTCTCAACATCATGCACTAAAGAAATCGCATCCTCCAAAGTCTTTGGCTTGAACATATTCACTTCCACATAGAAGTAACCAAGTAAACTTGATATATACTTGCGCTTGTGGGTCGCCTCAGAAACATCTTCAAGCATTCGAAGTTAAAGTAAGGCACTCTAGAAACACTCAGTGTATTGCGGGATGGATTCACAATCTCTTTGTTACAAGAGCTCCATTGTTTGATAGCTTTTTCATGGAATTGAGGTGGAAGGAAATTCTGCAAAAATTTATTTTGAAAGGTTTCCCAAGTAGAGGAACAATCAACACTCTTGTAGACAACAATCCACCATAATGATGCTCTGTTGGGTCCCAAAAGGAACACCAAGGAAAAGGGATTCTACTACAAGAAAATCTATGTTGTAACATCAATAAGTTTTTATTTCATTCTTTTGATGATAAAAACAAAGAAAATAGCAAATCTTCACGCAGCATCATAGTAGATATCTCCCACGGATTTGATAGAATCAACCATAATCTTTAACATCTTCATAGAATCCTTCAATATAACAATGAACATAAAATAATACACTATTTTTGAATGAAAATCAATCACATAGTATTCATCTTCAATGTCTTCATAGTTCTCTCTCTCAATCTCTCATATATAATTACACTGTTTTGATAGAATTGACTATCTCTCTCTCTCTCTCTCTCTCTCTCTCTCTCTCTCTCAATAGTACATCATCTCCTCACTAAAATACTCTATAATGACTCTCAATAATCCTTCTTAGGTCGTGGATGCACCTCCCAAGAGGTATGTCTGATGTGAAGAGGCACCAGAGCCACTACAGTGTCTCTTCATAGCTCACTACTGTCATTGTCACTCAGAGTCTTCAGCAGTTGCTTCTTTCATTTGTTTTAGCTCTTTTGAACTTAGATTCATCCTTTCCAAAAGTTAGAAAACTTTTCCAAAGGCACACATACATTCTACAGAACACTTACAGAAGATTTATAGAACAGTACAGAACAAGACCAGAGCAGATATACAGAACAGAGACAAAGCAGAGACAGAGGCTCTACAGAAGGTTTACAGAGGGTTACAGAAGGTCATCAGAGAACATCAAATCCTCATAATTCATACTAAAATCATTCCAAACTATCAAAAACTTTTCAATAAGCTTTCAAAAGATTTCAATCTTTATCAATAATCAATCCATGCTTCATACAGAAGAAAATCAGAACAAAATAGAAGCTATACAGAAGGTATACAGAACCAATCAAAACCTCAACATAACCTATCAGAACATCATAGAGCTTCGCATCTCCTCTAAAAATCATCACGAGCTTCCAAAAAATAATCAATATTGTCCAAAACACTCTCAAACACTTCCATTAACAACCATACATCACTCTAAATCCATCAAAAATCAATAATTCAAACCTCAAAAATAACAAAAATCAGTCAAAAATTCACTTGTATCTCTAAAAAAGAATACTTTAAAGGAAAACTTCATTATTCAGTAACATATCTGATAATCAATAGAAAGTCATAACAAATTTGTAAAGGATATAAGTTCTTCTTCAGCTTTCCCTCATAGGCTTTCCATCCACCATCATCATCAATAGTTGAAAAGAGCCCTCAAACAAAGTATTCAACCAGCACGAACTCATCACATATAAATTATTACAACACACACATAAACACAACCATCTGAATGACACCTCCAAAAAGAGATATATATCATTAAGAATCATCCAAAATACATTGCAAAGGCATCAATAAAGGTGATCCCTTTTGAAGGCTTGGTAATTACGAAAACGATCCATGGAGAATGACTCATCCACAAATGTCTTTGGAGGATTTTGAAAGAACTGAAGGTAGCACATCCTTTCTAGCAAAACAAGGTATCTGCTAGGTAGACATAGGGCATGAAAATATAGAACATCCAGCTGTTGGGAATCAATGTTCACATTGACATTCATACAAAGCTTTGGAATGGCCTTTTGATCATTATGGGAATGACTATGTATATATGCTAAGTACCAAGCAAAACGAGCTGTCAATCTCACTGACGGATCTAGAGATTGTGAATATTGGTGACGAAATGGAGGTAATTCTGGTATGCTTGACTAGCAGTTGTCTAGTCCCCTGGAATTAATGACCAATTAATCTGTGGTCCCGTGAGAGAATCAGTTGAGCTCCATCCTCTTCTTCTCGGAATTTGCTGATCAAATCCTTCGTATCCACTAACCAACTGAGGGGGTTAAGAAATAGAAGTGGCAGGAGATGGAAGTGGAACAAGTAAAAGAGAATGAAGAGATGGGTAGGCAAAATCATAAAAGGAGGAATAAGCTAAAGAAGGAGTGGCTGAAAATTTAAGTGAATCAGTTAGGAAATGTATCAATTGATAAGCAGGAAAAGTAAAAGGTATATGAATAGATGGAGAAGGGCATGGTGGAGAAGGGGAAAAGACTCGATCTTCAATGAAAGAACAATAGGTAAATATAAGAATTCGAGGAAAACCCTGAGGTTGAAAAAGAAGAGGTAAGATAGTTGCTGAGTTGGATTGATAAAGAGAAAGATAAGTATCATAGCAATGAGCCATTTGCTGGTAGTACAATAGGCTAGGAACAGAGGGACCTAAAACAGATCGTCTATGGTAGGCATCAAAGAAGGATGAATCAAATGGATGGTTCTTGGAAAGATAAGTTAGGAGATCCACCCTTAGTTGGTTAGTGTTCTGCACATAAGTAGAAGATGTATTCTGACGTTGATTCAGGACCACAGAATCAATCATTGAATGCCATAAAGTGTCAGGGCAAGTAGCCACTTTAGAAGAATAACACTGGAACATGTCATCTATCCTCAACTCCAAATAGTTGATATATAAGACAGCTTGCAAAACCACATCCCCCACATACCAAGCCAGATCTAATCATCTGAAATCAACAAATCACCTCGTAGATACATATAAGACAGCAACATGGTATCCGTCGTCACAGAATCTTCAAAGACCATATGGACAACTTCTGTCAGCAAATCAGAAGACCAAGCCCCACTCCAACCATCCTCTGGAAGAGGAAGATCCATCGTTGAAAGCTTCATATAGAAGGCCAACTTCTGCAAACTGATAGTAGACAATGGTCCGTAGGAACATACTCCTGAAAATGCTCAAATGTAAACCATAACAAATCCATCCTGGACTGCAATCTTTCCACTTTATCTTGAAACAACAGACATAATGTGGCATGTCTTTGGAGAACTGCCAAGTCCTGCTAAGATATAGAAGGTGTTGAGATATCGAGCTCCACTCGTGATATGCCAGGGTGACCGTTGTGCATTTATGTAAGCGATGTGTCAGTTGCGCAGATGCGGTTGGTACACCGCCCATGAATAATAGCTAGATGACAGCTATCCTTATCTACTCTAGTTCGTGGCTCAGTTAGTATGCCACCTTAGTTATTTGAGTTTGGTTTGAGACCCATATATAGGGTTCTTCTATTTCTTTGTATGAGAGTTCTTTTGGCTTACACAACTAAGAAGAGGAAAACTATTTTCAGCCTCCACCTCTGTGTGTATTCCCCCATTGTGCAAGCAAGAAAGCTACAAGTGAGACTCCTTCCTTCTCTCCCACAATCTTGACATGGTATCAGAGCCTTGTTCGTGGTAAGGAGCTCAAGAAAGCAAGCCAAGCTCGTGGTGTTTTGGTAAGAGGAGCAGTGTTGCTTTCATTTTCTGTTTTGGGAGCAGATCTCTGCAGGTAGCACAGCCGAAAATTGCAAGAATGCATTGTCTCAGGTTGAGACGCCCTTCGCGGTGAAGCAAGAGGGCAGTATATGCATTTGGGGCCATTTCGGGGCTCGGTTTGGAGGCGGAAGTTTTCTGCATGCACTCAAGAAAAGGCCCAGTTTTATGCTGTGCGACCACTATTCTACAGGTCGGTGAAAAGTTACTGTAGAAATTGCATCGTATGCTTGTGCGCAGAGACATTGGGAGTTACAGAATCATCCTTGTTGCCTGTTGATGCAAAATCGTCACTAGGAAGTGACTGTGTGGTCAAATACCACTTTTGTCAGTTTTGCATGTTAGCCCTTGTGAGCCTGAAGCTGTGTTCTTTGCAGTGACAGAACTTTTTGCAGTGTTCTGTAATGGCGTCTAATTCTCTCTCACAGATTGTCACTGAAAAGCTTGACAAGAACAACTTCCAAGCATGGAAGTTTAGAATGACGAATTTCCTTATGGGAAAAGGATATTGAGAATTTGTTGCAGGAAATGAAGAAGAACCAGTTCTTCCTGATGTTCCCAATCAACAGCAAATGCAGGCATTTAAAGCATGGCATGAGAGAGCCAGGAAAGTTATGTACTGGTTGTCTATCAGTATTTCAGACTCTATGATTGTGCATATTCAAGATGCAAGTACGCCAAAGGAGGCATGGGATACTTTGTCAAAAATGTATAGCACAAATACTCAAGCCAGGAAAATGCAGCTCAAGCAAGAGTTGCAAAATGTGCAAAGAGAAAATATGAGCATCAATGACTACCACATGAAGGTGAAGAAGATTGCAGATGCACTTGCTTTCATTGGGTCGCAAGTGGAAGATGATGACTTAGTTTCTGTGACCTTGAATGGTCTAGGAAAGGATTATGCACAGTTTCGAACATCCATTTTCGTCCGTGAAAGATTTTCTGATTTTGAGGAGTTGATTGCTCTTCTAATTTCTGAGGAGCAGAGAAATGGTGGTGCATCTTCTTCAGGAGGAACTTCAAAAGAAGCTGTCTTCTACTCAAATGCTGGAAGAGGTAGAGGCAGAGGTAGAGGAGGCCGATCTGGAGGCCGTGGTAGAAATCAAAATATGCAGCAAACTCAAGAAAACCAGTCCTATGGAGGAGGACGTGGTAACTCTAGAGGCAGGGGGAGACAAAGAGGTCGTGGTGGATGGCAAAGAGGGTAAAATGCAAACAACAATGTTGAATGCTACTACTGTGGTAAAATAGGTCATATGGCTAAAGATTGCTATAAAAAGCAGAATGACATCATGAATAGAAAACTGCAACAAGGAAATTATGCATCTTCTAGTAGGCAGGGTGATGACAGAAATGAGCATTTGTTTATGGTGCAGCACATGAACAATTCTGTGACAAGTGCAGAAGAATGCAACGATGTATGGTATGTTGACTCAGGTGCATCAAACCACATGACAGGTCATGCAGAATGGATGGAGGATGCAAGGAAAATGGAAAAACCAGGATTTGTGGAGACTGGTGATGATACTGGACATCTTATTGTGCAGATTGGAAAAATTCCCTTGTCTATGCAGGATGGGAAAAAGAAATACATGTCCGATATATTTCATGTCCCGAATATCACCAAGAATCTGGTTTCTGTTGGTCAAATGGTTGAGCAGGGCTTGCAGGTCAGATTTAATCCTCATGGATGCTTTGTTGAGGATATGAAAAATAAAGGTCGCTTGATAGCAAAAGGAAAGAAGAAGGGCAGAATGTTTACGTTGGATGCAGACATGTCTGAATTGAGTGCAGCAATGTTTGCACATGGGACCGGTGTAGTTGCAGATATTGATATCTGGCATAAACGCATTGGTCATGTTAATGTACAGCGACTTAAATTAATGCAGGCCCAAAATATTATTGCAGGATTGTCTAGATTCAAGGTTGCAGAAATGCATAAGGTATGTGAATCATGTTAGTTTGGAAAACAGGCAAGGAAACCATTTTCTAGACATGTTCAAGAAGCCATTGGAATTAATCCACTCTGATGTGTGGACTACTAAAGCTGCATCTCTTAGAGGCTATTATTATTTTGTCTCTTTTATTGATGACTATAGCAGAAAAGTTTGGGTGTATTTTATGAAAAAGAAAAGTGAAGTTTTTGGTCATTTCAAAACTCTTAAAGCTATGGTTGAAAAAGAAACAGGCCTGCAAATAAAATGCCTAAGGTCAGATGGAGGGGGAGAGTACCTCTCAAATGAGTTTGCAAGGTTCTTGCAGGAGCATGGCATAAAGCAGCAATATTCATGCAGTCATACCCCACAACAAAATGGAATTGGAGAAAGAAAAAACAGGCATATTGGAGAGGTATCTCGTGCCATGCTCAATGAAAAAGACCTGCCAGATTTTTATTGGGCTGAAGCAGTTGCTACAGTAGTCTACATAATGAACAGGACTCCCACTACAGCAATACATGGAATGACTCCAGAGGAGAGGTATACTGGTAGGAAACCAGATATTTCTCATTTGAAAATCTTTGGGTGCATTGCCTATGTTCATGTGCCAGATGAGTTGAGATCCAAGTTGGATCCAAAAGCTGAGAAGTGCATCTTTATTGGTTACTCTTTGTAGCAAAAAGGGTATAGATGCTATAGCCCTTCTACTCGTAAGTTTACAGTGAGCAGAGATGTTGTTTTTGATTAGATGAGTAGCTGGTATAAACCAGTAAATGTGATTGATGATGTAGATGCATAAAATGGTAATGCTGCACAGAATTCACAGTAGCAGTCACAAAATATTAGTGGACCTGGAGTGTCCTCTAGCAGTGGTTCACATTCTTTGCCATGGACAGGCAGATTGAGATCAGGAGAATCTTCTCAAAGCAATGCAGATAGTGGTATGCAGGTTTCACGAAAAGAAAAAGAGAAGGTAGATCAGCCCATGTTTGATGTGAATGCAGGTCACTCTTATGTGGATGGTGAATCCAGTGGCTCAGAACAGAGCATTGATGATGAGTTGGGTATCCCCTCTATTGTTACACCTGGAGTAAGGAAGACCAGGGATGTTTTGAGAGCACCTGGAAGTGAGCCTACTTTGCGTAGGTCTACCAGAGCTAGGTATCCTGTGGATAGGCTGAAATATGATGGATTTACAGCCATCCACTATGCATATATGGTCAAAGTGATACAGGAACCAGAACCCACTTCTTTTGAGCAAGCCATGGGAAAAGAAAAATGGGAGAAAGCCATGGATGAAGAAATGGATGCCTTGGAAGCAAATGCCACATGGGAGTTGGTACCTTTGCCTAAAGGTAAGAATGCAATTGGCTGTAAGTGGGTTTATAAGGTGAAGCACAATGCAGATGGTTCTGTGAACAGATACAAGGCAAGATTAATAGTCAAGGGGTATGCACAAACATATGGCATTGACTATGAAGAAACATTCAGTCCGGTTGCAAGGATGGCAACCGTAAGAGCAGTCATTGCTATGGCTGCATCAAAGGAATGGTCTTTACATCAGATGGATGTAAAGAATGCCTTCTTGCATGGTGATTTGCAAGAAGAGGTCTATATGGAGCAGCCACCAGGTTATGTGCATGATGTTCATCCTGAGTTTGTTTGCAGGTTGAAGAAAGCCTTGTATGGCTTGAAGCAAGTACCTAGAGCATGGTCTGACAAGATAGGACAGTATCTTGTCACTATTGGCTTTCAGATTTCCACGGCAGATTTCTCACTTTATGTGAGAAAAACAGAGAAAGGTATTATGCTACTTGTCATTTATGTTGATGATTTGATTATGACAGGTGACAGTGATGAAGATATCCTTCATGTGAAAATGCTATTGAAGCAGAAGTTTGAGATGAAGGATTTGGGAGAGCTGTGTTATTTCTTGGGCATTGAGGTGATTAGATCATCAAGTGGGATACAGCTCTTGCAGAGGCAGTATGGATTGGACATGCTGTCCAAATATGGGATGATAGGCTGTAAGCCTATCTCAGTTCCTTTGGAGCAGAATGTGAAGCTGAGCGCAGATGCAGGTGAGCTTCTGGAAGATCCTACTATGTACAGACGCATAGTAGGAAGCTTGATTTATATGACTATTACTAGGCCAGATTTGAGCTATGCTGTTGGATTGGTAAGTCGGTTTATGCAGGCTCCACGGAAACCGCATTTGGATGCGGCTAGACGCATACTCAGGTATGTGAAGTCCACATTGCAGTATGGACTATTTTATGAGACTGGGGTTCAAATACAGTTGCATGGATACACTGATGCTGATTGGGCTGGTAGTATTTCTGAAAGACGATCTACCAGTGGATATGTGTTCTCTTTTGGGAGTCCTGCAGTCACTTGGAGCAGCAAGAAATAGCCTACAGTTGCCTTATCCAGCACAGAGGCTGAGTACAGGGGTGCAGCAATGGCTGCATGTGAGGTAGCTTGGTTGCATAAGCTACTTTATGATATGCATCAGTCTACAGATGGGCCAATTGTCATTTATTGTGACAACATGAGTAGTATACACTTGGCAAATAACCCAGTCTATCATGCTAGAACAAAGCACATTGAGGTGCATTATCACTATGTGCGGGAGAGGGTATTATTAGGTCTTATTGATCTAGTTTATGTTAGCACAGAGGATCAGGTAGCTGACATATTTACGAAGGCATTGGGCGCAGAGAAGCTGCGCAAGTTCAGAGACTTGCTTGGTGTGCAGGAATTGGGATTGAGCTCGAGGGGGAGTGTTGAGATATCGAGCTCCACTCGTGATATGCCAGGGTGACCGTTGTGCATTTATGTCACCGACGTGTCAGTTGCAGATGCGGTTGGTACACCGCCCATGAATAATAGCTAGATGACATCTATCCTTATCTACTCTAGTTCGTGGCTCAGTTCCTATGCCACCTTAGTTATTTGAGTTTGGTTTGAGACCCATATATAGGGTTCTTCTATTTCTTTGCATGAGAGTTCTTTTGGCTTACACAACTAAGAAGAGGAAAACTGTTTTCAGCCTCCACCTCTGTGTGTATTCCCCCATTGTGCAAGCAAGAAAGCTACAAGTGAGACTCCTTCCTTCTCTCCCACAATCTTGACAGAAGGAATCATAGGAACATTGGGGCTTGGAGGAATGGACCGTGATTGTGTTAGTTGGTCCTGCAACTGCTTAATCTGGGAAGCTTGTGATTCCAATGTATTATGAGTAGACTGCAAAGTTGACAATTTTGCATCTAAAAGAGTCTGAAACTCTTGAGCTTCTTTGGATATTTTCTCTTTCTCTTCCGAAACTCTGGTGACCTCTGACTGAGCTTCTGTTAAATGAATCTTCAGAGAAGATATTTCTTCTCTCTGGGTCTCAATCATTTGGGTCTGCTGCTCCATCTGCTTAAATAGATCAGCAAGAGTGTCTTTAGCGCAGAGGCTAACTCTGTGGTTACCTTATGCAACTGGTCTTTGGATTGCATCAATTCTTCATAGAAAGAAGCATATAATTGTTGAACACCAGCTGTGACTGAGAGTTCAATAGAACTCTGGATGTTATTATAAAGGAATGGAATAGCATCTCCTGACACTAAATTGTTTAGTGAAGGAACTAATATTTCAAAAGAACCCTCTCGATGTGCCCTGAATAAATTGTTGCATGTGAGGTAGGCAGGGAGGTCACTGCGAGAAGTAGCATGAACTGTTACTGAAGGAATGACTGAGGGAGTTTTATATGCCATACGCTTCAAGCGCTTCCATTGAATGACCAATGGAGGAGGGGAATCAAGATCCTCTATGTTAATAGGTTCTGAATTCTTTGAAGGTGGAGGGGGGGGATACTGGATCGGATGGAGGAGGTGGTAGCACGCCCTTCTTAAGGCCTGAATATGTTAGAAAGCATATAAATAGGAACCATAAGTGATATTGGTGACATTCCCTTTGGTCACTTTAACAAAGTGTTGGTCCATCTTCGTAAGCAAGTAAGTTCTCCAATCAATGGCAACCCCTTTTAACACCATCGTGGAAGCTATGAAGAGTTCCTTGGACAAATAATGAGATGGTGTTTTGGCAGGCATAAACCTGTCTTGGAGGAATTGATAGACTAACTTTCAGAGAGAATCAGTGATCATGGAAAAAGACACTCCTGAAGTGTTAATCACTTTCTTGACATCCAGAACCTCTTTGGTCTACTTTTGTAACAGCTTGAGAATCTCATCATTGGAGAATAATTGTCTGGCTGTAACAAAGGGTTATCTTTTGTAGGGAAGAGACAAAGCCTTCCCTAACCCTCGAGGTGTCAATACCATGGAAGCACTATGAACTAGACCTGATTTCTTACTGTATGATGCAAGAAACTCATCACACAGAGAGGGATCGTCTCGAATCAATGGGAGTGAAGCAGCCACGAAAGTTGCAAGTCCTGCTTTCGCTATAGGCTCAAAAGCTAGTAGGGAAGAATAATCCCTACTGATCAACGGGACATACTAGATAGGAGGAGGAGCGTGAGGCGCCATTCAGATGGAATACATACACCACAAACACAGACAATTATAAAGAATGCCTACAAAACAACCAAATAGCTATAAATAAGAAATCAATCAAAAGAAGCAGACATAACTAACCAATTGACCACCCCAAACAACCCACATCCTAGAAAAAATTCGGCATGACCTCTATACATATGCGATCGAAAAATTCATGCGATGCAACAAGCAATCACCCAAAACCCCATATCAGGCAAAAAAGAAGAAAAATCACAAACCGCACCCGTAATCGTATCACACAAACAAACCATAATACCATAAAAACCTAATTAGGACCTAACCATAACTTTGACCAACAATTTCAGCTTAAAGGACTATACATGCCCATCCCACGAAGTGTGTTTATTAAAAGGGAAAAACGTGCAGTGAGGGAAAATGGTTTTAATGAAGGGTTCATTTTAAGAAATTATTAACAATGGGTGAAATTTTATTAGGTTATAAATCTTAGTAAGAAAACGGCGATTCCTTCTTAAAATTTAATTACAATTTATTAGGGTGAAACATTGCTTTAACGAAACCCGGGCTGTGATACCCAGACTGGGATCTCTAAATACAAATTCATTAATTAAAAATTAATGGTAATGTGGAGCACTTTTTTACCAGCACATGTTTTTTTGTGACGACTGGTTTATTTTTTTATTAAAAATTAAAGTGCCTCTGAAATATACGTAGCGCGTGCAAAGTGAATAGTGGGTTGATTTTAAATTATTAGAAAAATGTGTATTTAGCACGAACGTGCGTGAAAAAGTGGGTGAATAAAGTTCATTTTAACAATTAATTGTGGTTAAGGGATAATCAAAATAAATAAAGCTCAAAAAATAAATACCTGGTAGGGGTGTGCATGCAAGAGACTGAAGACACACTGAGTGGTCCCAAATACAAGGAATCCAGTCAAAAAAGCAAAAACCACTAATTGAAAAAAATAAAGCACCTTAGTGTTTTTGTTTTAGTTTTGTTTTTTAATTATCATTTTTTATTTTTTATTTTTTATTTTAAAAAATTATAATTTTAGTGTGTTTGTATTTTGTACGTTGTGTGTTTTTTTTATCTTTTTTTAATAAAATGATTAAAACGGGATATAGGATACATGAATATGTTGTGAAGTATAAGGGTGGAATTTCAGCAATCCAACAAGTGGCAACAATGTGTTGGAATTTATTCATGATTTTTCAGCTGAGTTTTGGAATTTAAAATGAATTTTTATGAGGTGAAGTATTACATTTAGGATTTTGGCTTCAAATAATACTTTAGCCATTTATAGAAGCATTTTCAATTGAGAAATTATTGGCAAAAGGAGCAAGAGATTTGTGAAAATTTTTGTTTTTTTTTTGGAAATATTTTTGAATTTTTACTAATTTTTAATAAATTTTGCTCATTTTACATGTATTTTTGAAAGAATTTTGAATTTTTGTAATTTATTTTCTTGAATTTCCACTTTAAAAAATATTGCAAATGATTTTAGCAATATTGGAATTTTAAAGGATTTTTTTGGTAATTTATTTGGATTTTAAATAAAATTTATTTTTTTGAAGTTTTTTGGTGTTTTATGTGTTTTTATGTGTTTTTCGAGTTTTGAAATTAAAAGTTGGTACTCGAGCTGCGTGTGAACAACAGAGGATGACTGAGTATGAACGACTGACTGCAACACACCATCGCATGGACAAGTTCAAACGCGTGTCCTCGAGCGTAAATACCCGCTGGAAAAGTCCCGCAAAGTCGTGTATGAACCAGGCACCCAACACGAGAGGGGCTCCCGTGTGACGGCACGTGAACACGTGCACACGCAAAGGCACGAGCATAGGAACACGGGGTACGGGTGGGTGGGGTAAATAGAGGGAAGTGGGGTGAAATGGGGGGGAAAGGAAAAGTGGTGGGGGGGGGGGGGGGTAAAAGTGGTAGGGGGTGAAAAAATAGTGGGAGGCAAGAAGGATGGGGGATAAATATGGTTGGGGAGGTAAAAAGAGGGGTTAGGGGGGAGTAAATGAGGGGGGGGGGGTAAAAGAGGCGGGTGAAATTAGGTGGGGGGAAAGGGGGGGGGATGTAAAAGAGGGGCCCAAAGAAGGGGTGGGCGGGTGCATGAATGGGGGGGCCTAAAGAGGCATGGGTGGCGGCAAGAATGGGAGGGGCCCAAAGAGGGATGGGCGAGGGGGTGAAGGAAGGGGACAGGCGGGGTGAAGGAAGGGGACGGGCGGAGTGCCCAAGGGAGGGTGGCAGGTAGGGAGGCCCAAGGGAGGGTGGGCGGGCCGAGGCAAGGGTGTGGCGAGGAGGGTCGAGGCAGCGCTATAGGAGGGCGAGGCCACAGGAGGTGGCGAGGAGGGAGGAGGCGGCGTTGCAGGAGGGCGAAGCCAAGGGTGGTGGGAAGCGAGGAGGGAGGAGGTGGCGCTGTAGGAGGACGAGGCCGCAGGAGGTGGCAAGGAGGGAGGAGGCGGCGCTGCAGGAGGGCGAGGCCGAGGGTGGTGGGAAGCAAGGAGGGTGGAGGCGGAGCTACAGAAGGGTCGAGGGCGAGGTCAATGGAGAGTGTGTGAGAGAACATGAAGAGGAGGGCGAGAGGAATGGGACGTGGACGCAAACACAGGTAAGACGATCGCTTTTTTTGGTTTTTTTTGTGTTATTTTTATTAATTAAATAAAGTTTGGTTTTATTTTTGTTTTTCTTTTTCGTTGTTTTTTTAATAAAATTTTTAGTTTCTTTTTAGTTTTTTATGTTTGAATTTTGTGTGTTTATTTTTATTTTTATTTTTTTGTTTTCTTTAAAAAAAATTATTGGTTTTTTAAATGTTTGTTATTATTTTTTTAAATATTTGTTTTTTAAAATGTTTGTTTTGTTTTTGTTTTTTTTAATAACAAAAAATTGTTATGATGGGTAAAAAGGGGCATACCTGCGTCTCGCGCGCAGGCGCGGGGCGGGGGTAAAAAAATTTGCATCGACGGGATCAGACGGGGTGGGGATGACGACACGTGAGGCACCGAGATCACGGGGGCATCCCAAGGCATGTAAAGCCAAAAATAGGTGCGTTCACGCGGCGTGACACAAGAAACACGACCACACGGTAAAAAGGAAGAAAAATTAATAAAACTCAAACCGCACATCGGATCGAAAAAACCATAAAAAGGAAAAATGTGCAAGGAGACGAGGGAAAGATGATAGAAAAATGCAACATTGGTTTTGGGGCAAAATCAGGGTGTTCACGTGGGAAAAACACAAGAAGCAGACTTGAAAACACGCGGAAAAATTAATAACTAAAAATCCAGCAGTTGAAAGAGGGGGGAGAAAAAAGAAAAAAGTAGGGGAAAGGCTGATAGACATGACTGTCAAATGAAACTGGAATTTTGGTGAAAATAAGGCATGTTCACATGAAAAATGAAAAAAATAGGCACGAAAAGAGCCCGAAAACCCGCAAAAATTAATAACGGATAAACTGTGCATCGGAATGACACGGAGTAAAAAGAAAAAATATCAGGGGAAATGGGTAGGGCAAGGTTGGCACCTCAGATCAGTGTTCCGAAGAAATAAAATCACGTTCACATGGAAAATCGTTCAATTGATGGGAATTGCTTCAAAAATTAATAACTTTAGAACCAGCTATCGGAACAAGGGTTGGTAAAAAGGAAAAATGGGCAGTTGGAAGGGACGAACAGGGCTGTAAGGTTGGATGTGATTCTTAGTAAAGGAAGGGAAAAATCACAAAACAAAGGATAAAGGCAAACAGTCAAGGAAGAACCCCGGGGATAGGGTGAAATAGAACGAAAGAGTGGGGAAGGGACCCCATCAGGGTAAAATGAAGTCATGGCATAGATGCATGATCATATCGGGGTATATACATGGAGGTATGTAACATAGACGCGCAGGGATGCATCCCCACACTTAAAACCTTAGCATGAGGGTAAACCGAACAACAATGACCTAGTACCACACATCAGACCAACCACGAATGTCCCCACACTTAAGACATGATCGTCACTGAAAAACAGAAGGTGTAGGGTTAGAAAAACTTGGCCCAAATTGTCGAGGAGTAATGTCGACTATCGAGGTTGTGGCTTCTGTCATTGTCGGCTGTAGGAGGTAACAAGGTGTCTTCACAACTCACGCCCTACGTGGCAGGGACCATGCGACAGCACCCAGGGAGGTAGCTGGTAGAAGGAATCACAGAAAATTTGTCGATGACGAGGGATATTGCACTCAACTTACGACCACTCAAATGAAATGAGAGAACAATCACTCGCCCCATTACTAACATCACTCTAGATAATATTGATGAAACCCAAAGCTCACACCCGGTTTAGGAATCGACAAGGGGATGGTGCAGAGAGAGTATGCCAGGGTGCACAATTAATGGTGCATCAATGCGTCCAACCCCTCTAGCATAGGTGCAAGCACAAAGGCCAGGGAGCCTTGCAATGTGCAGTGTACAGAACAGAGTGATGTGTCTTGTGCTGATGGCAGAGACCCATCCCGTGGGTGCAAAGGGAAACGAGAACGTACCAAACTCCAATGGTCATAACATCCCTCAATCCTCACCTCTCGATAATTGATTGAAGAAACATCCGTCACACTCAGCCCACCCTCTGTCTCACACTCTGTTGAAAGATACAGAGGGCAGCCCATTCCTAAAACCCATTGATGTAATCCTCGCTGTCACTTGTGTAGAGGTTGTATGCCTTGTGCGCTTTTGATGGTGCAACTGTGCATCCCGCCATGTGCTGGTATACAGTGCAAGAAGAAAGGCCAGGGAGCCTTATGGTGCAGTGTACAGGAACAGATCGTGTGTTATGCATTGAGAGGCCCATCCTGTGTGTGCAACACTCCGTTCACACATCTCACCTCTCATTTGATTTGAAGGGAAAGATTGGTCACTCACCCCATCCTCTATCTCACTCTCTGATAGATATAAAGGGCAGCCCATATTCACGTCCCCATCCTATTACGATGAAAGCTCACATCACTCAAGGGGTTGGTGATGAAGATCGTGTCGGCTGTTGTTGTCATCAGGATCTTGAAGATGAGGCGTACCCAGGGAGGCAGCCAACAAGTCTCATACTTCAATGATTTGTAAGAAAGATCATCTATTAAGAAGGACAGCCGAACTGATATTGTAGAGGCAACACACCAAGGGAGGTGGCTTCAAATTACTTGCTGAAAAGGTTCTGCTGGTGAGTCAGTTATCCTGAACTGTGGGGTGTTACCACCTTTTCCACAGTTAGCTTCCTGCCCAAGGATTTTTCCACCTTTTCTTGGAACGAGGCCTGCTATGACAGGGAATTTCTTCCTTTTCTCCCATAACAGTGTTGTTTGTTTATTTTTTTCTTTCTTTTTTTTCTCTTTTTTTATTTTTTTATTCGTTGAAGAAAGAGAATGGTAGAAATACCATGTGTCAGGATCAACCTCGCCACTGTTGTTGGATCAGACGAGAAGAGAACAAAGTCAGGTTGAGATGTATTTGTGAGGCGTTACCAAAACAAGATCGCCTCATGAAGAAGATCATAAGGGCTATCAGAAGCATGATGAGAAGGACAATGCGAGACCCAAAAGGGAGAGGGGAGGTCGACTGTGATTGTCAAGATCCGCAGGGAGGGAAGTACTTCTTTAGATGATAGCCATTGATTAGGAAGGGATCATCAGAGGCATCAACGATTTGCACCTGAACAGAGCCATTAGGATTGACAGCAAGTACCTTGTATGGGCCCATCCATCATTGTTGAAGCTTGCCAAAAAACTTGCCAAATCTCGAATCATAGGCTAGGACAAGATCACCTTCTTTGAACTCCTTGTGCTTGATGAAACTGTCATGACAGGCCTTGTGTCCTACTTGAGTGGTTTCCATACACTGTAGGGCCATCCGCCGTATCTCATCCAAGCATTCCAAGTGCAGGAGGCGGCATTGCAGTGACTCATCATCTCCCAAGCGTTCTTTAACTGCCACTCGCAAAGAGGGCAATTCCAACTCAACAGGGAAGGCGGCTTCTGTACCATACACTAGCTGGAAAGGGGTTTGTCCTGTAGCTGCCTTATGGGAGGTTCTATATGCCCAGAGGGCCTCTGTAAGTCGATCGTCCCAGTCGCGATGATGTGCGGCAATCGTTCTTGTCAGGATCGAGTAAAGGATGCGATTGGTGACTTAAACTTGGGCATTGGCTCTGGGGTAATAGGGAGTGGACTTGCGATGGCGGATCTTATACAGTTCCGTCAGCTCCTCCATAATTTTGTTAAGAAAATGAATACTTATGTCACTTACCAGCTCGAGGGAATTGCCAAAACGGGTGATAATATTCTCGTACATGAATAGGGCTATGTTGTTACCATCATCCCGCTTCAGGGCTTTAGCGTCACACCACTTTGTGACATAATCCGTACATACTAAGATATATCTGTTCTACTTTCGTCTAGTAGGTGGATTAATGGGACCCACAAAATCAATCCCCCACTTCTCGAATGGCTTTAGGGGAATAATGGGTTGCAGTGGCATGGCACTTGTTTTGGTGGGTCTTCCCATTCGCTAACAAGCATCACATCTCTTACAATAGTCATATGTATCCTTGTGGAGGGTCAGCCACCAGTATCCTGCTAACAGAGCCTTCCTGGTTATCTCTTCTCCTGAGAAGTGTCCACCACATGGTTCGTCATGGCATGCTTTCAATACTATGCCGATTTCATCCCCTGCAACACATCTTCACAACACTTCATCTTTGTCTCTCTTGTACAGTGCACCGCCTAGCAAGGTGTAGGGGGCTGATTCTAATAGAAGCTTCTTCTTCTCACGGCTTGAGATGCCAGGAGGATACTACTGAGTTGCCAAGAGATTGGCGATGTCTGCATACCAGGGAGTAACTATTTCAACTAGAAACAAGGAAGCATAAGGAAGGTCTGTATCATCCTATTCCTCTTCTGCAGTTTGAGGGATCCGTGATAAATGATTGGCTAGGACATGGGAATGGCTAGGCTTAGTGACCACTTCAAAATCGAACTCCTGAAATAGGAGTAACCATCTTATCAATCGTCCTTTAACATCTGCTTTGTTCATCAGGAAGGACAGGGCTTCATGATCCACGTAGAACTTGAAATGTATTGACAGTAAATAGTATCAAAACTTCTCCAGTGCAAACACCATTACTAAGCATTCAAGCTCTGTCACTGTGTAGTTCCGTTCCCTATCAGTAACCTTTCGACTTGCATAATATATTGGCTGATCTAATTTAGAGGGGCCCTTTTGACATAGGACATCACCTAGCCCTTCGACTGAGGCATCTGTGTGCACATGAAACTCCTTCGTCTAGTCAGGAGGCTGTAAGATAGGTGCTTAGATAAGGAACTGTTTCAGGATATTAAAGGCTTCTTCACAGTCATCAGTCCAAAGAAAATCAGCATCTTTCCTTAGGAGCTTATGCAGAGGGGATGTCTTGGTTGCAAAATGTGCAGTAAATCTTCTGTAGTAGCCCACATGGCCAAGAAATCCTCTCAATTGCTTGAGATTTGTTGGTGTTGTCAAGGCAGTAGTCTTCTCAATCTTTGCCAGGTCTGTTGCAATCCCTTGTGTAGAGACAATATGGCCCAGATGAGACGCCAAAGATATATTTGTGGGGTTGAGAGAAATCCCATACTCTCGGCATCTGTCAAAACATTGCTCTAGGTGTCCCCAGTGCTCACGGATCAAACTATAGACACAAAAGTCATCAAGATACACCTCAATGAAATCATGAAGATGATTCTAGAAGGCAACCATCATTACTCGTTGGATGGTGGCAGGAGCATTACAAAGCCCAAATGGCATTACTCTATAGGCATAGGTCCCCCATTTTGTGGTGAAGGTTGTTTTGGATTGGTCCTCTTCTGCGATTTGGACTTGGTTATATCCACTAAATCCATCCGAGAGGGAATACAACTCATGACTTGCCATTGTGTCCAATAGTTGGTCGGTAAAAGAGATAGGGAAATGATCCTTCTTTGTCTTCGAATTGAGCTTTCGAAAGTTGACACATATTTGAAGTTTCCCGTTCTTCTTGGGTACTACCACAATGGGCGAAACCCATTCACTGTTAGCCACGGGAAAAATGAACTCGGCTTCAAGAAGTTTCAATAATTCAGCCTTCACCAGAGTAGAGTAGTTAGGATTCATACGCCTTTGTCTTTGCCTTACAGGTTTGGCATCAAGCTCTAAGTCAATGTGATGTTGGCATACTATGGGATCAATCCCCTTTAGATCTTTGTACAACCAAGCAAACACATCTAAGTTCTCCTTTAGTAAATCTTGCACGACCACTAGTTCTTCTTCTGGAAGATTGAGGCCCACTTTCAGGTGACGTTCAGTACCGTCAGTATCCATGAATGTCACTTGTCTTTCACCTTCCACTTCGCGGATAAATGTCCCACGGATTGCTTCTGGATAGAGGTCTGACTTTTTCAAGGGAGTAGTGTCATCGTCTGATATTCCACTAGAACCAGTGTCCTCCTTCTGAACAGATGACTCATTTGCCTGTTGAGGTTGCTGGAAGGGTATCAGAGCTTTGTTTGCTTCTGTGTGAGTGGTGATTTCTTCTGGACTTAGGGATTCATCTTCAGAGGATGCATCTTGAAATGTCACATAGCACGGACCTTCTAGAATCCATCGCTTTAATAGATCTAGATTCTGTTGGCAAGGGGCATCATCATCATCGTTTCTCCAGAATGAATGATCAGGGCGACAGGAGCCACTGGTGAACTTAATTTTTATGTCTTTGATCCATTGATTATACAGATTCTGCATACTTTGTGGTCCATTGGTCAACCCAAATGGAACCATGGTCATTCCATCCAACACCCTGAGATCTTCGACCTCTGAGGTCTCTATAGGGACATCAACAAGATCATCCGCTATTAGATGAAATTCTTCATCTGCACTTTCATAACCTGCTTCAGTTTCTTCCTCATCATTTTCATCCTCTTCCTCTAGAGGCTCTGTCTCTGCTTCTGTAGAGGCTCTGTAGGAGAAGAACAGATCTTCAGCCTCTGCATCTGCTTCTGCTTCTGTCACTGGCTCTGCTTCTTACTCTGGCTCTGTGACTGTCTCTAGTTCTGTCTCTGCTCTGTATCTGCTCTGTCTCTGTTACTGTTTCTGCGACTACTATGTGATAGGGAGAACAGCACATCCATGCTTCTATTTCATTATCAAAGGTGATTTTAGAAGTCAATTCTAGTTGAGGCAGGAGGTATTCTCCCATGGACAAGGACTTTGCTTCCCTTGGTAGTTGGCTTACAGCGCCCACTGTTAGGGACTCTGCCTCTGTTTTCTTCGGAAAGATCTGTTTAACAACTTCTTTATCTCCTGATGTACCATTTGTTACCTTGTGGGAGGAGTCAGTTATGACTTCGATGGATGTGGATCCATTGCCTTTTTGCTATCCATACAACTTCAACACCACTTTGTTGGGTCCTCTGCCTAGGGTTAGGGTTCCTTTGAACAAGTCCGTCCTGGCTCTTGCTTCAAAAAGCGAAGGTCTTCCCAATAGCAGAGGGTATGAAGTCCCATAAGAATTTGGTTTGACCACCAAATATGTCAGTTAGTAATCTTTTGCTGCAAGGGTTGTTTTTACGTATGGGAGGATGCCCAACAGTTTAATTCTGCTTTGATCTGCCAATCTGATAAGCCACTGTGTAGGTTGAATTCCTTGCAATCCTAAGTCCTTCATTGTCACATCCATCATTATGTTTACTGATGAACCTCCATCAATCAATGGATATGAAATAAAGCATCCTTCAATCCATACGCTAATCTCTAGGGTTCTAGGATCTAGGAAAGCATTAGCCACATCTACTTCCTTTACAGGCTCCGGGGCCTTATTGGTCTTGGTCACTATTGAAGGAACAATCCTTAGTCCATGTCTTCTTGTCAAGATGCTTTTGAATTTCTTTCGGCAGCTAGGAGACAGCATCAGCAACTGCCGAAATGTTAAGTTAGGTTTAAAGGTGTCTAGGTCTTTGACCAAGTCATAATCTTTGATAGGATCCACAGGCTTCTCTAGCCTGCTGTGGGGAATGGGGCTATACCCATTTTCATTTTTCTTTTTTATTCTAGCAATTGCAGCATTAGAACTTCCTTTGTTTCTAGAGGTGCTTCTGTATCGTCTATCTCCTAGACCTTTGGTTCTGTCTCTGGGATTATCTCTATGACGCTTTGTGGCACCACAGTGCTCTATACTGCATTGTTCTGTTCTATACTACTATGTCCCTCTATTGGTAGGTTGAACTTCACAGTCTTGGCAGGAAAGTTGTTTTCATTTTGAACAACTGGTTCCTTCTTCTTGGCGTGCATGACAACGGCAACTTCCAACTCTACCAAATTGGAGGTAGGCTCTTGTGCCTTCTGTCAGCTATCAGTAGCATTGGCCTTGACAAGGGCTGGACTAGGACAGTCCTTTGCAGTGTGGCCTTCTCCTTTGCATCGGCTACATAAGGGCTTGTAATCCACACATCGTGTAGGGTTTGGACAATTCGGGGAGATATGACCCTTTTCTCCACACCTGTAACATTCCATCTCTAATCTCTAACCACCGCCAGATTGTTGTCCCCTGTAACTTTGAGGGGGAAACCTCCTTGGACCAAATTCCCTAGGCTTTGGTCCAATATCTTGTGTTGTCATTTTGGATTCTAGCAAGTTGAATCTTGCATTTTCATATTTCTGTCTTCGTTCGTGAATCTCTTTTAGAGAGCAAATATCCTCTGTATGGTTCTTTCGCAAACAATAGGAACAGAAGGCTCTCGGAATGGTTGGTTTTCGGGTACATTCAGTGGCTAAATGTCCCGCTTGTTGATGACACTTTCCACACCATGTATTAGAGCGCATCACATCTCTTCCAACTCCCGTAGGGGTGGATGTATTGGAGGTATTCACTTTCAACGTCTATAGTTGATCTGTGATCACATCCATAAGCTCTTTCTTGATACTTGCAACTGAGTTGGATAAGTAGTCCTTCAAATTTTCACCTCCTGAAGTACTTGTAGTAGGGTTTTGGGAAGCTTCTATAATTACTGCATACACTGGTTGGGTTGATCCAGAAGGTCCTCTGTTCTGGTTTTGATTTAGAGCTCCTGTTGAGACTTGGGGTTGTTAATTCCGGTTGGTAGGGTTCCACTGTTGTTGAGTCGCCATTGGAGGAACTGTTTGAGGCCATTGTTGTTGTGGTTGAACCATCATTTGAGGCACTGTTGTCTGTGGTGACCATAATGGATTAGGTGCATTATACTGCGGCATTGTTTGCATCTGGGGATAGGGGTAAAGAACTGTCCCTGGGACTGCATTTGGTGGGTATACCATTCCTAGGATGGGAGAAGGTAAGACTCCTCTTCCTGGAGTCATTGACAGCCTTGCTTCAACTTCATCATACAATCTTGCACCTTCCACTGCAACTTGTAGATTGACTGGTCTTCTCAATTCCAGAACTTCTGGTTGTAGGCCTCTGAGAAAAACTCCTTTCTGGATACCTTTGTCCAAATGATGGTTAGTCCATCTCTTCAGGATGGATTCCATTCGCGAGACATAAGTTTCTACTCTTTCTCGAGAGGACTGACTTAGGTTCATGAACTTCTCTCGCATCCGCTCTTCAAAACCTTCACGCCTGAATTTAGTGAGGAAGGCCAACTTCAGATCGTCCCAAGTGCCAAAAGTTCATGCTGCTTGTCTCTCATACCACTGAAACGCCGTGCCCTTGAAAGTGGCACGGGGAATATTGCTAACCAATGCTCAGGGGTTCGGGCATTGTTAGCCACACATGCTACCATAAATTTTGCTACATGAAGATCATGGTCTTCATTGTACTCTCCCTTAAAAATTGGCAATGGGACTACATTTGCTGGCCTGTCACATCAATATTTCTAGGACGAATCTGACTAGGAAGGGGACCTTGAGTCGCCATGGGGACTTCTGTAAAGAGTGCTTTTAGGGCGTCAAAGGAAGCTTTTGCTGCGAGCTCGTTCTCAGCCTTGACTTTTTCCTTCTCTCTTCTTATGTACCTCTGGACTCATTCTAATGCTTGCCTCTTGATTGCGCCATTCATTAGGGGGTTGGTTCCAACCAGTTGTTCAATACTCAACAGAATAGAATCAGAGAGGGGCTTCAATCTCTGAGGGATTCTCTGGCCAACATCTCTTCTACTTCCTTCTTTTCAACATCTCTGAATTTGGCTTTCAAACCACTACAGAGGGGGAGATATTCCGTTCTGAAAGTATCAAAACTCATTCTTCTTAGGATTTTTGTTGTGTCATTATAATAATGCCAGCTTCTAAGGGTTTCAACAGTGTATGTTGTGAAAAACACTCTGTCTACCAACTTCCAGTGGTATGCTAATTGGACAAACAGAAGATTGTCAGTGCACCAAGCATCCCACGTATCTTGCTATTGAGCATCCATGAACTAATTCCAACTCTTTTCCTTCTTGTTTTCGTGAACCTCCACTGACCACGACTCCTGAAGCTTCTTTACAATCTCCCACTTGATGATGTCTGGAAACTTCTCAATGAATGCCAAATCTTCCATGGATGGTCATTCTCTCTGTTTCTACTCTTCAATTTGTTCCCAAACAAATTTCCACCAAGATGCAAGTTACTGCTGCTTCAACAGGAAGAGAAAACAGTCCACCGCATAGAGCTTGCATCATCAGGGTAATATGTTTCCGCCATTGTGGGATGAACTTCTTGTGGAAAGTGGCTTTGATAATGAGAATCTCCAACTTTTCAGTGGAAGAAGGAACTTTGCAAACATCCATTGAATTCTCCTCTTCTTGGCAATGCCATTTCCTTCATTTTCAGCCTCTTCTTATGCTTGTTGATGGCAAGTTTTCTTGGTTGCGCAACAAGAACATGGGTCCCAAAAGGAACACCAAGGAAAAGGGGATTCTACTGTAAGAAAATCTATCTTGTAACATTAACAAGCTTTTATTTCATTCTTTTGATGATAAAAACAAAGAAAACAATAAATCTTCATGCAGCATCATAGTAGATATCTCCCACGGATTTCAATGTAACAATGAACATAAAAGAATACACCATTTTTTTGAATGGAAATCAATCACATAGTATTCATCTTCAATGCCTTCATAGTTCTCTCTCTCAATCTCTCATATACAGTTACACTGTTTGATAGAATTGACTATCTCTAGCTCTCTCTCTCTCTCTCTCTCTCTCTCTCTCAATAGTACATCATCTCCTCACTACAATACTCTATAATGGCTCTCAATTATCCTTCTTAGGTCATGGATGCACCTCCCAAGAGGTATGTCTGATGTGAAGAGGCACCAGAGCCACTACAGTGTCTCTTCATAGCTCACTACTGTCACTGTCACTCAGAGTCTTCAGTAGCTGCTTCTTCCATTTGTTTTAGCTCTTTGAACTTAGATTCATCCTTTCCAAAAGCTAGGAAACTTTTCCAAAGTCACACATACATTCTACATAACACTTACAGAAGATATATGGAATAGTATAGAATAGGAATAGAGCAGATACAGAACAAAGACAGAGCAGAGACAGAGGCTCTACAAAAGGTTTACAGAGGGTTACAGAAGGTCATCAGAGAACATCAAATCCTCATAATTCATACTAAAACCATTCTAAACTATTAAAAACTTTTCAGTAAGCTTTCAAAAGATTTTAATCTTCATCAATCATCAATCCATGCTTCATACAGAAGAAAATAAGAACAAAACAGAAGCTATACAGAACCAATCAGAACCTCAACAGAACCTATCAGAACATCACAGAGCTTCATATCTCCTCTAAAAATCATCATGAGCTTCCAAAATATAATCAATATTATCCAAAACACTCTCAAACACTTTCATTAACAACCATACATCACTCTAAATCCATCAAAAACCAATCATTTAGACCTAAAAAACAACAAAAATTAGTCAAAATTTTAGTCTTTTTCCACTCTCAACATCTGTCTGCTATATGGTTAGCAACGCATTTAAGTTTATATTTTTTAGCATATTGCTCTTCATGAAAATAGTCGTCAAATTGACTGACGAAATCAAGAAATTTTTTTCCATCACGTTGCCTATTAAAAGTATGGAATTTGAAATTTCTTTTACTTATCTTGGCCTCTTTCCTAAGAGTTTGTGCATCGGGTGCCACATCAATCGTACATCAAATAACATCTCCAGGTTGCGCTTCATCTTGATCGACAGTGGATTGTTGAAGTGTAGCAAGTTGTGCTTGTAAATTTTGACATGTTCTTTGCTCTTCTTGAATTTGCATCATGATTAGGTCCAATTTCTGCTCCACAGTCAGCTCTGGCAAATCACATTCGCCCATTAAATCATCCATGTGATGATTGGACGTCTTGCAAAAATCTCAAACAACCTCACATACTTAAAATCTTGTTAGAAGGATGAGCATAGCTCAAATTTGGGTTTACAAGGCTTGCTCTTAAAAAAAAAGAGGCTTTTGCTTTTACGATCTTGCTTTTCTCGAGTACGGCAATTGATAACGATCTTGCTTTTCTTGAGTATGACAATTGATAACGGTCTTCTTCTTCCAAGTGAAAAAGTCTTCTTGCTGTGAATTAGCTATGACAAGTTGTAGGCGGGAATAGATTGCGCGTGACAGTCTGCTTGCTGTGAATTGTATAGACTGCGCATGACAGTCTTCTTGCTGTGAATTAGCTGTGCCAAGTTGTAGGTGGGAATACAGGCTTGTTGGAGTTTTAAAATTGGTTCGGGAGTACCACAATGCGAACAACTGCTATGGAGGAGATTAATAGTTGAAACTTTAAGCTTTAGTTAAGCTTAAGAACTTTAAGCTTTATATAAAAAAGCTTAACTAATTCATATGGTTAGTGACAGGACGACGGCACATTGTGGATGGAATCGACGATGACCAGTTCATGTTGAATTACGAAATTGAAGAGTTTTAAGGCTTAAGCATTAAGCTTAATATTGAACTAATGATGAATTATTTTCTCTATAATAAAAATGTCTTGACGATGAGACTTCCTGAGTGGTCCTTCGCCTCCTAGGAGAGAGGTCCTTCACGATCAAAGGGTATAGGAGGGGGTTCTTCAACCGCCAGGAACACGCCTATATTGTCAGTTTGTTATCGCGAGACAGCCTGTAGAGCTCATTCATTCCAGGAGCTTCGTCTTCACGTGAGATGGTAAGGGATTGTAAGCTCTTGATCTTAGCTTCTCTCTGATACCAGTGTGCATAGATTGAATGATGTGTGCACGCGTAGTGAATGCCGGAAGATCCCCAAGAACAAACTCTACAAAACCTTCATAAAAGCAAAAAGAGAGTTTGCATGACATGAGATAAGGAAAAAAATTGGGTGCAATCTCCCCCCATGCCTTGTGTGAGTGCCTCACAAGGCATGTATTTATAGATTTATTTATCTCCAAGCTAAAAAATAGCCCACTTTACAAATAGCATGCTTTTGTTTGCTTTTGCCCAAATATAAAGTAAAGCATTTGGGCGTGCAAAAGTCGGTCCAAATACAAATATCAAATAATGAAATATTTAATCAAGCGCTTATACAAATACAATATAATAAATGTTTTGTCAAGCGCTTTAATAAATAAGTGTGCTTAAATAAATATTGGTGCCATACCTTTAGTGATAAGGCACACGCCCATCAAAAATAGTAATTCTTCTAGGCATTTTGAATTCACGCCATCGCCCGATGCTACCCAATGCCTTCACTGCCTGCTCTACACATCAAATGGAAGTAGCGGCATGTGGGGGTGTCATATGATCAGTCTCATCCATCTTGTGAGGAAAACAACCATCGAGACCGAAGGGGAATCCTTTTAGGAAGTCAAAGAATTGGTCATAGTCAAGGTCCTCCTCATAATCAAGGAACTTTCTGATTCAAAATGGAGGAAAAGTGCCCTCTACAAGTATGCAAAAAGTTTTATGACAAAAATTTTTCAGGTTGTGAACAAATTTTTGTGACTATATAGAAGGGGATTGGAACATATCCCATAGGACTACTGCACACAAAAGTGGTTGTAACTCTCCAATGGAAGCTTCAATCAGGGAACTTTCTAGCTCTAGTAGAAGGGGACAAAAATCTCTTCGAAAGAAGCTATGAGATTTTAGCTCAGTCCTCCAATTTCTTTTTCATGTAATAGATTTTCTAGCATAGTCTTGGAATACATGTACCCTATCTCATAGTCTATCTTAGTTCAAATCAACAATGTTTGACCTTTTTTAGATGGAAACGACTTAGACAACTAAATGTAGTCATCATCGCTGCTTACAAATTCTGACAAATATCCATGTTATATTCAATGAAGAAGGTGGGATGGAGTCTTCAGTACATCCTGTAAATATGCTAAATTTTGACTATCATAATTATGAGTAGAGGTGATGATGGCTGGTTATGTGAACCCCTTGTGGACATACACATTGTACTTTTATGGAACGTCTAGGGATCCCAACAAGAAAGGGAGTATAGGGTACTTATCAGAGATCCTCGATGTAGAGTTGTTTATCTCGAGGTTTTGGATTTACTAATAACATGGCAGAATATTTAGCTTTAATCATGGGCCTGAATATTGCTAAGAAGGCAGTATTTATCAGTTATTAGGAAAGGGGGATTCCCAATTGGTATTGAACCAACTAAATGGGACTTACACAGTATGAAATCCTATTCTTTCTATGTATTATTGCACTACTATGACCCTGCTCAACGAGTTTGATAGAGTGTCTCTTTAGCTGGTTCCACGTTATAAGGATCAGTTTGCGGACTCGCTAGCAATCTTTGCTTATGAAGAAAACCTTTTCTTCAACTCTGGTCCTAGTTTGGATATCTCTATTAATGATGAGATAGGACCTGGTTGATTATGGGGGCTTTTATCAGAACATGCCCTATATGGCAGGCGATGGTTAGTATGGGTGATGAAAAGAGTGGTCGAGACCCATTTGCCTTTGTCACCTTGGACCCATAGGTTGGTTAGACGACACATTATGCATACACCTCTTGCTATTTATGCACGAGGAATGGTTTATAAGGTGAAGCACAATGCAGATGGTTCTGTGAACAGATACAAGGCAATATTAGTAGTCAAGGGGTATGCACAAACATATGGCATTGATTATGAAGAAACATTCAGTCCGGTTGCAAGGATGGCAACTGTAAGAGCAGTCATTGCTATGGCTGCATCAAAGGGATGGTCTTTACATCAGATGGATGTAAAGAATGCCTTCTTGCATGGTGATTTACAAGAAGAGGTCTATATGGAGCAGCCACCAGGATATGTGCATGCTGTTCATCCTGAGTTTGTTTGCAGGTTGAAGAAAGCCTTGTATGGCTTGAAGCAAGCACCTAGAGCATGGTCTGACAAGATAGGACAGTATCTTGTCACTATTGGCTTTCAGATTTCCAAGGCAAATTTTTCACTTTATGTGAGAAAAATAGAGAAAGATATTATGCTACTTGTCATTTATGTTGATGATTTGATTATGACAGGTGACAGTGATGAAGATATCCTTCATGTGAAAATGCTATTGAAGCAGAAGTTTGAGATGAAGGATTTGGGAGAGCTGCGGTATTTCTTGGGCATTGAGGTGATTAGATCACCAAGTGGGATACGGCTCTTGCAAAGGCAGTATGGATTGGACATGCTGTCCAAATATGGGATGACAGGCTGTAAGCCTATTTCAGTTCCTTTGGAGCAGAATGTGAAGCTGAGCGGATGTATGTGAGCTTCTCGAAGACCCTACTATGTACAGACGCATAGTAGGAAGTTTGATTTATATGACTATTACTAGGCCAGATTTGAGCTATGCTGTTGGATTGGTAAGTCAGTCTATGCAAGCTCCAAGGAAACCGCATTTGGATGCGGCAAGATGCATACTCAGGTATGTGAAGTCCACATTGTAGTATGGAATATTTTATGAGACTGGGGTTCAGATACAGTTGCATGGATACACTGATGCTGATTGGGCTGGTAGTATTTCTGATAGACGATCTACCAGTGGATATGTTTTCTCTTTTGGGAGTGCTGTAGTCACTTGGAGCAGCAAGAAACAGCCTACAGTTGCCTTGTCGAGCACAGAGGCTGAGTACAGGGGTGCAGCAATGGCTACATGTGAGGTAGCTTGGTTGCATAAGCTACTTTATGATATGCATCAGTCTACAGATGGGCCAGTTGTCATTTATTGTGACAACATGAGTAGTATACACTTGGCAAATAACCCAGTCTATCATGCTAGAACAAAGCACACATTATCACTATGTGCGGGAGAGGGTTTTACTAGGTCTTATTGATCTAGTTTATGTCAGCACAGAGGATCAAGTAGCTGACATATTTACGAAGGCATTGGGTGCAGAGAAGCTGCGCAAGTTCAGAGACATGCTTGGTGTGCATGAATTGGGATTGAGCTCGAGGGGGAGTGTTGAGATATCGAGCTCCACTCGTGATATGCCAGGGTGACCGTTGTGCGTTTATGTCACCGACTTGTCAATTGCAGATGCGGTTGGTACACCGCCCATGAATAATAGCTAGATGACAGCTATCCTTACCTACTCTAGTTCGTGGCTCAGTTAGTATGCCACCTTAGTTAGTTGAGTTTGGTTTGAGACCCATATATAGGGTTTTTCTATTTCTTTTGTATGTGAGTTCTTTTTGGCTTACACAACTAAGAAGAAAAAAACTGTTTTCAGCCTCCACCTTTGTGTGTATTCCCCCATTGTGCAAGCAAGAAAGCTACAAGTGAGACTCCTTCCTTCTCTCCCACAATCTTGACATATCCTTCATGGAAGTTTAATGTGACGAACTTCCTCATTGGAAATGGTCTTTATGAGTTCGTTGCAGGTGAAGAAAAGGAATCGAAGCTTAATATCCCTACAACTCTAGATGAATTAAAGGCGTGGAAAGAATGGAATGCAAAAGACGAAAAGGTGATGTATTGGCTATTTGCAATCATTGATAATACTATGCCGGGACATATCAAGAATGCAAAAACTTCACATATAGCTTGGACAATTTTTGAGAACATGTTTTCAATAAATACAAAGGCTCAAAAGATTCAACTCAAGCAAGAGTTGAATACATTGAAGAAAGAAAAAATATCTGTCAATGAGTATATTTTGAAGGTGAGGATCATTGCAGATGCTTTAGTACCGATTGATGCAATGCCTAATGATGATGATTTGGTTTCATCTACTTTGGGTGGCCTTAATAATGAGAAGGTTGGAAATCATTTGTCACTTCTGTATATGTACAGAAGCCATTTTCATATTTTGATGAGTTGGTTTCTCTCATGATTACTGAAGAGATCAATTTCATGGTGACTCATTTAAAAGAAAATAGAAGAAAAGAGAAGAAGAGAAGAAGATGTTGTCGGTCCTTCTTCTTCAGGACCACCTAAACGCATAATAAGAACTAAACCAGACCAACAGAAGGCTGCTGAAAATCTGCCACCACTAGAATTTGACATGGGAGATGCCCCTCAAGCAAAGAAGACAGAAGGAAAAAGAAAAAGCAAACATCCCAGTTAGAAGTTGCAGTTTGACATAGAGACCGCAACGGATCTTAAATGGATCCTAGAAGAAAGGATTCTTGGAAGTAGAATTGAATTTACATTAGGTGAAATTCTCAGTATTGCAAAACGAGGATTTCATGATGTAATTAAACGAAAAAGACAATATGTTGGTGAAGAAATTGAAGAATCTGTACATGCTTTTTTGCAAGTACTTCATGTATATTTGCAGGATGAAGAGAAGCTGAAAACTCAAGGGATTCGATTGGAGGCAATCAAAGAATTGATTGCAGCCATAGAAGCCAAAGATGAAGACATTTATGAAGCAGAAGCTGAAGAAGCCATAATGGTGGGGACTTCTCAATCTAAAGTGTAGCCCATGCGTAAGAAAGAGACTCTTCTTCACAACATGCAAGAAGAAAGTGAAGCTCACTTTATTCCTAGTAGTCACTATTCCCGTACCCATTGGGCAAGGGCGACTATTGAAACTGTTGTTAAAATCGGTGAAAAAGAAACTCCATGCATTGCCCTTATAGACCATGGTTCGAAAATTAATGTTATGTCAAGAAGTCTCTATGAGAATGATGGATGGCCCATTGATGTGGACCCAGGATGGCGCATGAAGGCAGCCAATAACTCTTCTGGCGATCTTTATGCAGCATGTCCTTATGTACAAGTTACTATTGGTAATGTAAAAGATGAATTTCATTTCTTTGTTCAAGATTCTTGCAGTTATCCTATCATTCTTGGACAACCATTTATTTCCGAGTCTCGTTTAGAGACAAAGGCTCTTGATGATGGTTCATCATATGCTCAGATAAGAAGCAAGGATAATGATAAAGCTGTTCAATTCCTAACTGTCTGTGTTAATCACCACCGGAATAGGGATCGATTGAGAGATCATCCTGTTCCTCCTAATGCTCGAGAATTTAAGGGTTTTCGTGTAGCGTTGCTATAAGTGGAGGCTATGACAGTGCATCATGTCACAAAAAATTGCCTCCACATATGAAGGAGGCAAGGCCAAAAGCTGATTTGCAGGTTTTTTCAGCCAATGGTGTAGGATGTTATAAACAGTTTTCAGCCATGAATAGGGCTGAAAGAAAGTATTTGAATCATATGGAGCAAGAGCTAAAGCAAATTGATGTTTTACCAAAGATGAAGAGATTTCATGACTATTTTATGGGCTGAATTATAATGATACAATGGCTAAAATTTATACAGCCATTCATGCTGAAAATCAAGCTGAAAATCAGTCCATACAGGTATGTACATTGGATATGTATGACATAATTCAAGAATTTGCAGATTATGAAGCTTTTGGACAGCCAAACAAGGATGAAGTAAGAGTAGAAACAAAGTATAAAACAGTCGATAAGAAGGTCAAGCTGGTAGCTACTCCTCTACCGCCTGAAAGCGAAGGACTGGCAGAAAGGGTATCTAAACAACGAAGCCTTCGTGATCCTAAAGATATTGGTCACCAATTTACAGTAGAAAGTCTACAAAAGCTGAAAATTGGTGAAGACTCTTTTCTCTTGCCGGCTAAAAAGCAAATCTTCATGTAGATGTTAAAAAACCATGGTAAAGCCTTTTCATTTCAGCCACATGAAATTGGCTGTGTGGATCCAAGCATTGTGGCACCAATGGTAATTTTTACGGTCTCACATGTGCCTTGGAATCTTAAACCAATTCCGGTTCCAAGGGCTCATTTGCCTAAGTTATTGGAACTTTTAAATGAAAAGATAAAAATGCGAATATTGGAGCCATCTTCAGCTCCATATTCCAACCGATGGTTTACCGTACCTAAGAAGAATGGATCTTTACGATTCATTCAAGGTTTACAACCTGTCAATAAAGTCACTATTAGAAATGTTGGATCAAGATCAATTGTGGATGAGTTTGCTAAAGGTTTGCAGGTAGGGCAATCTATTCCATGGGAGACTTATATTCAGGCTACGACCAATTTCGGCTTGCTTTGGAAAGCCGTGACATTACCACAATGAAGACGCCTCTTGGCCTAGTCCGCATGTGTACTCTACCTCAAGGGGCTACGAATTCAGTAGTTCACATGATGAATGCTATGCATAAAGTATTGAGGGATTATATTCCTCAATTGACTCTTCCTTTTCTTGATGATGTTCCAATCAAAGGATGTGAAGTTCATGAGAAAAATGAAGAACTCAATGAACTTGGATGTCGAAAGTTTGTTTTTGATCATATTAATGATTGTGCTCAAATCTTGTCTAAATTAGAAGAAGTCTATTTTACTCTTTCAGGAGCAAAATCTGTTTTTGGAGTCGAAGAAGTCCTTGTGGTCGGTCATATGTGTGGTCCATATGGCCGAAAGCCTTCTCCATCCAAAATAAATGCTATCAGCAAAATGCAGGAAGAATGTACAAATATTTCAGAAGTGAGAAGATTTCTTGGTGCATGTGTCTTCTACCTTGTTTGGATACCACATTTTGCCCATGTTGCTGAAAGTCTTTATCAGCTTCTAAGAAAGGGCCAAAGGTTTATATGGGAAAAAGAACACACTCAGGCTATTCGGAAACTCAAGAAAATGCTGACTTCAGCCCCCACTTTAAAGAGGGCTAATTACTCTAAAGGACAGCCCATTATACTCACAGTGGACACAAGTCCTATTGGAATAGGATGGGCAGTTGGTCAAGGCGACCTTGAAGGCAATAGATATGTAATCCGCTTTGGAGCGAAGGTTCTTAATGAACGACAAAGAAGGTATGCTCAAATTAAAAGAGAGCTTTGGGGAGTAGTAACTGCATTAAAATGTAACAGGGAGTACTTTATACGCGCACATGTTATAGTTAAAACAGATTGCCTTCCACTCTTGGGCATGATCGCCAACTGTTCCACTCCCGACATAGCCATGCTAAGATGGATAGCCTATATTAAATCCTTAAATCCTGATTTGAAACATATTGCAGGTAGAGATAATCCAGTTGCTGACATGCTTTCACGTGCCAGATATATGGATAAAGAAGAAATGATGGATGAAGAAGAATCAGAGTTTATAAATGATGCTGTTAATGCAGGTACAACAAAAATTACAGCAAGAACAACATGTTCAGCTGTTAAAACAAATTTTACATCAGCAAGGAAGGATGAAACAACCAAAGAAGGACAATGACAGTTAGTAAACAACATGTTCAATGTTATGTTATGGTTTGTTCACATTTTAAAGAAGAATATTATGCAGATGATTGGCTAAAAATTGGCCAAATTTTGAGCACTATGACAAAAAAGGAAGATTGGACTAATGAAGAGTTCAAAAGAATTAAGAGAAAAGCTTATGGTTTTTTTCTTAAAGATGGTTACCTTTGGAGGCATGCGAAAAAGAAAGGAAGGGCGCCTGTTCGTGTCTTAGGAGACAAAAAGACACAAAGATAGGTCATGTAAGAATTTCATGAAAGCCTATTGGCTCGTCATAGAGGCATATGGGGCACTTTTGCCAAAATAAAAGAGAAATTTTGGTGGCAAAACATGTATAAAGACATTGAGCATTTTGTTGAGTCTTGTCATGTTTGTCAAATGTATTCTATGGTAAAGCATAGGGATGGGCTTCAGCCTACCTATCCTTTATCCATTCACTATAGATGGGTTATTGATTTAGTAACCATGCCTATAGGAATTTGGAACATGAGATATCTAGTACTTGCTAGAGAAGATCTCACAAATCAAGTGGAAGGAAAGGCCTTGACAACAAAGTCCACTCATGCTATTTGTAGATTTTTACTTGAAGAAGTATTTTGCAGGTATGGATGTGTTGCTAAAGTAACTGCTGATAGAGGGGAATTGGATGCCGATGAGGCTCGCCATTTGTTTGCTCAATTGGGAATCAAGCTATCTCTTACTTCAGCCTACAATCCTGAAGGCAATGGTAAGAGTGAAAGAGGTCATCAACCAATTCTTAAAGCTTTAGCAAAATCATGCAAAGGAAAGTTAAGGGAATGGCCTAAAATGCTACCATTCGCATTATGGGCTGATAGAACTACCCATAGTGCAGTGACAGGATATATGCCAGCTGAACTTATATATGGACAGCCACCTATTATGCCTATTGAGGAATCCATTGTCACATGGAGTATCTTACCTTGGGATGAAGGCATAAATAGAGAAGAATTGCTGTCTTTGCGCATAAGGCAACTTGAAAGAAGGCCAGAAGATGTCAAAACAGCCATTGAAAGACTAAAAATAGCAAGATTAAAGAATAAGAAGAGGTTTGACAAGCATCATCGACTCCGTCCAAGAGCTATTCAAGAGAATGATTGGGTTCTAGTCTATGATAACAGCCTGGACAATCAATATAGTGCTCATAGGAAGTTAGCCAAGCGATGGTTTGGACCATATGTTGTAAAAGTAGTACATAATAATGCTACTTACTCTTTGGCTGAAATGGATGGGACCATGATTAAGATTCCAATAGCTGGGAAACGAATCAAACTCTTCAAATGAAGAGAATCTTCAACTTATGAACTTGATGACTTAGCTATGAGCCCTCTACTTGAAGACATGCAGGAAGAAAAAGACTTAGAGAATGAAGATGAAGAAGAAGACCCTCCTTGACATGTAATCTTATGAAATGGCACATGCCGGAGGATGTGTAGGTTAGGAGGGGGTGAATGTCAAAGAGTTTACTGTTCATAATATAAATTATGGAATTCTTATGAACACAGAAGAACTTCACTGGAAGTTATATGAGGAATTTGCATACAAAATTCAGACATTGTTATCCAATAACCACCTTAGTTACACAAGTTCTTTTGTATTTAGCATATAATTTTCAGTTATACCATGTATATTTATAAAAAATAAGTCTATGGGAACCTATAACTTGGTCAACTGGAAGTAATTGACAATTTGCAGGAAATATCACATTGATTCAGGTGCAAAAATATGGTCAGAACTCAAGAAAATTGCCAAAAGTCCACTAGGTTCACATGGGACCTGGAGTAATAGACTTAAGTGACCAGCAAGTGACCTGGGTAGGTCAAAAAGTGACCAGGGACTGAGCATGGAGCAGCCCGCATTTTTTGGTGCAAAATGCGGGCTGCACAGTCTGAAGCAAACTGGAGAGAGCTGGAGCTATGGTGCATGATTTGGAGCATGCAAACTGAAGATCAACAGGCCCAACTACTGAAGATGTAAACATGGTGAGAGCTCCACTTCTTTGCCCCTTTGATCTGACGAAAATGCATGCTGAAACAGTCTATAAAAGAGGGAAATCTGAGAGAAAAGTATTCAGCCTGCTCTTAAGCACGACTTCTCTCATTTTGTCTACCTCAATCTTGGTCCAATGAAGCCCGTCTTGTACCCAAGTACTTGAGTGACTTTGGGGCAAGCAAAGGGTGAGGATTTTGAAGGTATATGGGCTGTTATGGGCTGAAATAACCAGTCATAAACAAGGCAGCCCATTGTTATGGTCCATTTTTATGAGCAAACATGGGATTTATGTGGTTGTAATGGAAGGAAATGACCTCTTTTCATCAGGGCATTGTTCATTAATGATTAGAGGTGTTTCTTCTTGAGTTTATACACTCATTTTGAGCTTGATTATGGGCTGGAATTTTTTGTTTTAAAACAGGGTTGAAGCTAAAATTATGCTTCTTCAATTCATTTCATGTATCATTGGCCCAAATCTTGAATGCATTTGAATCTGTCAACAAAATACTTGTTCCAAAGGGTTGAAATCCATCCATGTACTTGAAATAAATGCCATTAGATCTTGCATTTGATACTCATAAATTGAATTGAGAATCTGGAAATATCCTTTATGATATGATGTATGTATCTAGAGGCATTTGATGTAATCAAGTTAGACTTATTTATTCCGATCATGTATGCTAAATACATAGTGAAAAAGCTTGAACTCTTCTTCCATACCTAAATCATTTCTAAATCCTAGACCCCAATCTATTTCCCCTTCTGAACCTTGAATCCTAAACTCCTCTTCTGCACTAAAGCCCCGATGGTAGACCTTCAACCCTTAATGCGACGACAACGTAGTAATGTAAATCCTTCACTGAGTGATCCAGTGGTATGTAGGTCTAGCATGGTCAGATGCCCTATTAAAAGATTTGGTTTCGAAGGTTATGCAACTCACCATTATGCTTATATGGTGAAGATAGGAGGATATTGAGCCCACTTGTTTTGAGGATGCTATTGGTTATGTTCATTGGGATGCATCAATGGATGAGGAGATGGTTGCATTAGAAGATAATAAGACTTGGGATTTGGTATCCTTACCTAAGGGCAAGAAAACTATTGGCTGTAAGTGGGTTCAATTAGCAGGTATAAGGCTAGGCTGGTTGCAAAAGGCTATGCTGAAATATATGCCATAGATTATGTAAAGACATTCACTTCAGTTGCTAGGATGGCAAGTGTTACATGCGTGATTGCTTTGGCAGTGGCCAAAGGTTGGAGTTTGCAGCAGATGGATGTCAAAAATGCCTTCTTGCATGCTGAATTACAAGAAGAGGTGTATATGAAGCAGCTAGCAAGTTATGAGGATTTAGAGCATCCCGCATATGTGTGCATGTTAAAGAATACACTCTATGGACTAAAGTAAGCACCTGGATCATGGTATGATAAGATTGAAGAGTATCTTGTCTATATTGGCTTTTGTATTTTCTGATGATGATCACTCACTTTAAGGTTTGGTCATCATAGTCATATATGTGGATGACTTGATTATTACAGGTGATAGTGACCATGGGATTGCTGGGGAAATGATCTAGTTGTCATTCACTGTGACAACATGAGTAGCATACATTTAGCTAGGAACCCAGTGTTCTGTGCTAGGACAAGACACATTGAGGTGCACTACCACTTTGTGAGAGAGAATGTACTTGCAAGAGAGATTGACTTGGTATACGTCAACATACAGGATTAGATAGCTAACATTTTTACAAAGGCATTGGGTGTAGAGAAGCTTTGAAAGTTTCGAAGCTTATTTGGAGTTGTAGAGATAAAGTTGAGCTTGAGGGTGAGTGTTGAGATGGCAATCTCAACACGTGCAGACATTGATGATGTACCGCTTGGCTAGATGGGTCCGCATGTCTACACTTAGCACGTTGGTGATCATTATGATCATCATATGGCCACGGACTTACCACTTATTATATTTAGTGTGTTATACCTACCTACAATTGGCATAGATATAGTGCCAATCGATTAGTATAGTTAGTTATGCACTGTTTGACTTAGTAGGCCACTTTTCTTTATATTGTATCTTATCTATACTTTGTATACATTGTATTGTGTATGAAAGAAGAAGAAGCAATTAGCAAGAAAATATTTTTAGACTCCATCTCTCTTCTTGTGTTCTTGAGTGATCTTCCTCTTGTATATACAACGTGTGTTTGGTGCAATAGCTGAAGCAATTCCCCCCACCACATGATTCTTGACAGTTTTCACTTGTAGGATTGAGAGAGAGAGAATTGATAGGTTGTTGTAGGAGACTATAGATTGTGTCTGGAGCTTGTAGGACCTTGGGGTTGGAAATTGACCCTAAATGAATCAAGTTTGAGCTGCATTGTTAGAGCGTTTGGGGTCAAAAGTCTACAAAGGGGGCAAGAGATAGCAAGATTCAGGGAGAGGAGTAGACAGAAAAGAAGGGGCTCAAAGAAATAGAAGAGGTAGAAGAATACTCACAGAGATGAATCTTGTCAATTTATTTTTACATTATGAGAAGATAAATCCCTTGTAGAAAAAAACATGCATAAAACAATACCTTTCTCTATGTTGCTCATTGATTCCAAAAGGGGGTTAAAATACTAGCATGCTTGGCTAAAACTCTGCCAGATCACTCCTTTATCTTCCACTTTGGAGTGCTATTCAGTGCATGAAAACTGCGATCGCACGTTGTGCGATCTCGTCAATCCTTCTTTTTACATAAAATCCTCCCAAAATGGCTAAAAGCTATAAATTTTCTTTTACATGTCATCCTATTCTAAAAGTTTTTGGATTTTTACAAGAGATAATATCTAAAATATCAAAAAATTAGCTAAACTTGTCCAAAAATCTAGTATTTTTGGACCATCCACACTACGAACACTAACATTAATGACTAATATGGCATTCACTTTCTAGATCAATGAGAAAGCCACACTTTAGAGTTTTTCACACTATGACTGCGTAGCAGCATGACATCCATCCCCTCCTAACTGCACATCCTCTTACATGTGCCAAAGTCTTACGGATCTGCAATATGAGAAGAAATATCCTCTGCCATGTTAATGTCTTCATCTTCTACTTCTTCTTCTTCCATATTCTCATGTTCATGCTCAACAAACTCTTGAATAATCTCTTTTTCTACCTTGTTTTCAGCATTAATTGCTGCATAAATTTCAACCACTGTATTAACATCAACTAGCCCTGAAAATAGCCCTTAAATACCTTCATTTGTAGCCATCAAACCATATGTCTTCAGCTCTTTTTTAGCCCATCCTACATGTTTCTTTCCAGCCTTGCACATGGCTAAAATATTCTTAAAACTGCCAAGACTACATGCTGTCCATTCTTGCAATCCAAACACAAACACAGTTTCCCCCTTTCTTGGAGGCATAATTATCTTCCTAGAGGCATTGCCATAGCCTCCACTTACAGCAGTGATGTCTAAAAACCCTTAAACTCTTGTGCATTAGGTGGCATAGGATTATCCCGCAGCTTATCCTGATTGTGAGGATGATTTACACAAACAATGAGAAACTGTACTGCCTTTGTATTGTCTTTACTCCGAACTCAAGCATATGAAGAACCATCATCCAAGGTTTTTGTTTCCAGCCTGTCGTGATGCTATGCAGACGCAGTGTGGAAAAGCATGGAATGCATCATCATCCGACTTCTTTATTGATCTAGAGAGTCAATGTGATCTAAGTCATTAGTACTAGTGTGAGTTGCATGGATTATTCAAAAATATCAGATTTTTGGATAATTTTAGCCTATTTTTGATATTATTTATTGTAAAAATCTGAAAAAAGTTAAAAAAGCTTCTAGATTAGGATGGCATGCAAAAAAGCAAGTTGGTTTTTTAGCCAGTTATGGAAATTTCATAAAAAAGACAAATTGATGAAATCACGCGCATCGCGATCGTTGTAAACAGATTGAAAATTGCAATTTGAATTGAAAGAGAAGGAGTGATCTGGGAGATCCGTGATCAAGTGTACTGGAGTTTTACCCTCCTTTTGGAGCCAAGGGAGCCATCAGATTTGGGTTCCGAGCAGTAGAGAAGGAGCTGTAATTTTGATGCACGTTTTGTTCTACGAAGAAGCTCCAAGAGATCTAATGCATGGAGATTGCTTTTGAATAGTGCAAGGATTCTAGGTTCTTTCAATACATATTGATTCAATTCATTGTGCTTTGTCTTTGTCGTGTTTACCTCTTGTCTATTCTCTTTCTTCTCTTCCATCTCCTATCTCTACTTCCTTCTACCTCAGATCCCCAGTGGATTCGACCTTTCGACAAAAACCCCTCCGACATTGGTGAACTTGACGTGAAAGGTCATTAGAAGAAGGAAAGACAAGATGTGAGAACCCTTGAACACAATCTCCAGTGATGTTTTGCAACAGTTGGTGCAAAATATGAATATGCTTATGCAGGTACAACAACAACAACAGGTGATGCAAGCTTTTGCTCAAATAGAAAGTGTTGTGATGAATGCTTTGCAAGTAGTTGAGAGTGAGGTGAAGTTATTCAGTCGCAGGAATGTATCTGCATATGTACATACCTATGCTCAGAAGATGGAATTCTTTGGGGTGGCTCAATCTGCATGGAGCCGGTATTTTGTACATGTTACTGTTCATGAACTGAAAGCATGGATTATTGAATTATACTTACAGGATGCTGACTGGGTAGCCTTCAAGAAGATACTCAGGGATGAATTTTACATTGAGGACACCAGTTTGATTACGCATAAGACTTTTCAGGAGTGGATTTTACAACCCAATAAGGGTCTTGTGGCTACAGAATTGTTAAGAGAATTTGAAAGCCGATTTGAGCAGTTAGATATTGTAGAATAACAAGCTCTTGCAAGTCAGAAAATTGAATTGTTTCTATAGGCAGCTGATCCTGAGCTTCAAGAGAAGCTTGATGATTTGCTAGAGGATTGGACTATAGAGATAGGTCTGAAAAAAGAATGGCAACATGTCAAGGAAGCTATTACTTCACTTGTGAAGAAGCATAGAAGAAGAGAAAGATTGCATGTCTCTAGCTTGCCCACTGTTATAGGCAAGATAGTTGATGTATCCAATAAGCCGCCTACTTCTGTGGCTAACCCTATGGTTGTACCTGCTATTGTTCCCTCTATTAGGAAATATGTCTTAGATGAATTGGTCAAAGGCATGCGGGATCTTCAATTGAAGGTTGCAAAATTGGATGAAAAAGGACAAGAGGAAAGGGAACGGCGGGTAGCAGCCCCCAAGCCAGGAAAAAGATATATGTGGTGTGATAGATTGCAGCATGAGAGAAAGGATTATGCTACCTATTAGGAGGCATTGGCATGACAGCTCATCTTTTGGAAAGATGGAAATATCCATGCACAAGAAACGGGATTGCCTCTTGCTTTGAATTTCGAAAAGGAAGGTATGCAGAAGTTGTTGGAAGACTTGGCAGTTCGAAATGCTTATGCGGCGGTACATGCTTCTACTTTTGGTCTACAATTGGATAGAATGCATGGCCAAGTGATGGTTGGTCCAAAGGCTGAAATATGGACACATGCTTTACATGCAGCTGAAAAGATAAAGGTTACTGATTGTGAAATGTCTCATGCAAGGCAAGACATTCGTGACATAACTGGTTGGGAATCACCCGTAGATGCATATTCAGTGTATGTATATTTAGCAAAGGTACAAAACACGGATGTAATTGTGGAAGAAAAACAAAAAAGAGATGAAGATAATGTAGGGACATGTAAAAGAAATGACAAGAAGAAGTGTGGATCAGCCTAAAGCTGCAAATCAGCCACCTCTCGAGTATGTTATGGAAGAGGTCAGTCAGGAGCAAAAATAAGATAACAAACAAGAGGGCAAAAAGAAGGGCAAGCAGCTAGGATATAAGTTGCAATCTGACATTGAGACAGCCACAGATCTTAAGAAGGTTCTTGAACAATGGATCCTAAACAGTCACGTGGAATTCACCTTGGGAGAGGTGCTTGGCATTGCTAAGCGAGAATTTCATGATGAGATCATTGACATAATTAAGAGGAAGAGTCAGTTTCTTGGTGATACCACTGGCGCATTGCTGCAATTTGAAGAGGAAACTAGTTTGTTGGGTATTTGGGCTGAATATGAGCATGAAGTAAGTACAGGATTGTCTATGCAAGATGCTACTAATTAGTGGACATCAGGTGAAAAAGAGAAGAAAGTGGCTGAAAATGCATTGTCTTGTAGCAATATGCATGGTGAAGTAAGGCAGATGCAACAATATGGGGAAGAGACTCCAGGATTTATTCCTCAAAGTCACTACACAAGAAATCATTGGGCTAGGGCTACCATTGAAACGGTAGTGAAAATATGGGAACATGAAACTCCTTGTGTTGCTTTACTTGACCATGGGTCTGAGATAAATGTCATTGAGCGTGGATTGTATGAAAATGGTACATGGCCTAAAGACACTGATCATGGTTGGCATATGAGGGCTACAAATAATTCTTCGGGAGAGATTTATGTTGCATGTCCTAATGTGAAAGTGACAATTGGTGATGTACCAGAAGAGCAACACTTCTTTGTGCATGATAATTCCTCATATGCAGTGATTTTGGGACAGTCCTATATTACAGGAGTGCATATGGAAACAAAGGTGCTTGATGATGGTTCTGCTTATGCAAGAGTCAGAAGCAAGGATGGGAAGAAAGTAGTCCAATTTCTTACTGTTTGTGTTAATCATCCTAGAAATTGGGATACACTTCGAGAGTCTTCTTTGGCTCCAAATGCAAGGGAATTTAAAGACTTGGATTTTCATTAAGCACTGCTATAATGCGGGGCTACAATAGTGCAGTTCAAAGGATATACTCACCTCTTGATGGAATGAAGCATGCATCTAGTATTGGTTATTCTCACTTTATAGCAAACAATTCATGTTGGTTTAAGCCTATGGAAGCTATGTGCAAGGCTGAATGCATATCTATGAAATGGGCTACTAAGGAACTGAAAGCATTGGGACTATTAGCTGAAAATGAAGGCATTTCAGGCATCTTTTATGGGCTGAATATCAATGACATTATGATTGAAATTCAACAACTATAAATGCAGAAAATGAGGCTGAAAATAGAGTGTTGTCAGCATGTTCTTTGGATATGTATGACGTTGTAGCATTGTTTGCTCAGCAGGAAGGATTACAATGGGCTGAAGCACTTGTTGAGACAAAGTATAAGACCATTGATAAAAAGGTGAAACCAATTGCTTTGCCACTTCCACCGGAGAGTGAGGGTTTGTATGAAAATGTGTCAAGCAGCCAAGCTTACCGGATCCTAAAGATATAGGTCATCAGTTTACATCTGAAACATTACAGGAATTGAAAGTTGGTGCAGAAGGGTTTCTTTTGCCCGCTGAGAGAGACTATTTTATGCGAATGTTGGCTAGACATGGAAAGGCATTTGCATTTCAGCCAACACGTAAATAAAGTGACCATAAGAAATGTGGGTGCAGGTCCTGTGGTTGATGAATGTGCAGAGGCTTTTGCAGGCATAGAGATCTATTCTTTGGGTGATCTTTACTCGGGGTATGATCGGTTTCAGCTTGCAATTGAAAGTAGGGATATCATACCATGAAGATTCCCTTGGGGTTAGTACAGATGTGTACTCTCCCAAAGGGTGCAACAAACTCAGTGGTATACATGACAAATGCTATGAATAGGATACTCAGGGATTTTATACCATAATTGACTATGCCCTTCTTGGATGATGTTCCAATCAAAGGGTGTGCAATGGATGAAAAGAATGAAGAGATGGATGGTCATGGATGCTGACAGTTTTTTGCAGACCATATTGTGGATTGTGAGAGGATTTTGACGCATCTAGAAGAGGTGCATTTAAATCTCAAAAGTATGTCTTTGGAGTTGAAGAGGTTTTGATTGTTGGGCATATGTGTGGGCCTTGTGGGCGAAGAACATCACTAGCAAAAATAGATAGGATTGATAGAATGCAAGATGTATACACGAATGTATCAGAGGTGCGTAGATTCTTGGGTGCATGTGTGTTCTATTTGATATGGATTCCTCACTTTGCACATGTAGCTAATGCTCTTTATCAGCTTCTAATAAAAGGTCAAAAATTTCATCGGGAAATGAAGCATCAGAAAGCAATGAAGAAATTGAAGTAACTCTTAAAATCTACTCCTACATTGAGAAAGGCTAACTATTCACATGGAAAGCCTATCATTATTACTATTGATACAAGCCCAATCGGGATCGGATGGGCAATTGGGCAAGATGATGAGGAAGAGCAAAGATATGCAATTCGCTTTGGTGCTAAAGTATTGACTGAATGACAGAGAAGATATCCACATGTAAAAAGAGAATTATGGAAAATTGTGACAGCCCTTAAATGTGATAAGGAGTATTTTATGGGTACTCATGTAGTCGTTGAGATGACCGATTGTTTGTCGGTATCGGGTATGATTACTAGTTGTGCTACCCCGGACATTTCTATGCTCCGGTGGATTGCATACATAAAATCTTTGAACCCTGAATTTCAGCATATTGCAGGAAGAGATAACCTAGTGGGGCAGACATGTTATCTCGGGCACGCTATGAGAATGAAGATGGGAGGATGGATGAGGAGGAAGAAGATGACTTTCTCACTTCTGAAAATGATGTTGCAAGAGTGAATTTAGCAATGCAAGGTATTGCTACAACATTAATAGAAGCTTGGACAACAAAGAGTAGACACTTTAGATGTTTTGCATCTTGTGTAGAAGTGTTTCTGGAAGACAAATATGCAGGAGAGTGGCTGAGAATTGGTCAATACCTTAGTACATTAACAAAGAGAGATGAATTGTCATATGAGGAGTTTAAGAAAATCGAGGAAAGCGTATGGGTTTTTCTTATAATATGGATACTTATGGAAACATGCTAAAAAGAAACAAGGTATGCCATTGCGAGTTTTGGGTGACAGAGCTTCACAAGTAAATGTTATGCAAGAATTTCATGAAAGCTTGTGGGCTGGTCTCATAGAGGTGTTTGGAGTACTTTTGCAAAGATCAAAGAAAGATATTGGTGGCAGGGTATGTATAAGGATGTTGCTTACTTTGTGGAAACATGTACGACATATTAAATATATTCATCTGTGAGACATCGGGATGGATTGCAACCCACATATCCATTGTCTCTTCATTTTAAGTGGGTGGTGGATTTGGTCACAATGCCTATAGGTCTTTGGCAAATGAGGTATCTTGTGCTTGCCCATGAAGACTTGACTAATCAAGTGGAAGGGAGAGCTTTACGTACAAAGACAACAAATGTTGTGTGTACTTTTCTCTTAGAAGAGATCTTTTGTCGGTATGGCTACGTGGGCAAAATTACAGTAGATAGGGGTGAGTTGGAATTCAGATGAAGCTCATGATTTCTTTGCCATGGTTGGGGATAAAGCTTGCTTTAACTTCAGCCTATAACCCTAAAGGAAATGGCTAAAGTGAAGGTGGAGAGAAGGTAAAAGAGTGGCCATGATTGCTCCCTTATGCTTTGTGAGCTGATAGAACAAGTCATAGTGTTGTTATAGGGTATAGGCCTGCAGAATTGATGTATGGTCAAAAACCTATCATGCCAATAGAAGAGATGACAGTCACATGGAGTGTGCTACCTTGGGAGGAGGAGTTGAATTGAGAGGAGTTGTTGGCCTTGCACATTATACAATTGGAAAGGAAGTCAAAAGACATAGAGGCAACCGTTGCAAAATTAAGGGTAGCAAGGATACATAACAAGAAATGATATGGCAAAAGACATAGATTGAGACCAAGAACCATACAAGATGGGGATTGGGTATTGGTTTATGATAGCAGTTTCGACAACCAGCATAGTGCCATGCGTAAAGTTTCCAAAAGATGGTTTGGACCCTATGTGGTAAGACATGTATTTGACAATGCTACTTATGCACTAAATGAGCTGGATGGAACATCCATAAAACTTCCGGTAGCAGGGAAAAGAATCAAATTATTCAAGAGGCAGGAATCTACTGCCTATGAGTTGCCAGAATTGGAAGAAAATTGTGGCCATGATACAAGGGATAGCTAGGAAGATATGGAAGATGAAGAAGCAAAGGATATGGTTACAGAGGATGAGGAGGACTCAGAATCCGGTGACAACTAGGATTTTGGCACATACCAGAGGATGTGCAGGTTCAGAGGGGGTGGATGTCGTGATGCTATGTGGACATAGTGAGAAAAAGCATGGAATGAATCATCATCCAACTTCTTTATTGATCTAGAGAGTCAATGTGATCTGAGTCATTAGTACTAGTGTGAGTTGCATGGATTATCCAAAAATACTAGTTTTTTGGATAATTTTAGCATATTTTGGATTTTATTTATTGTAAAAAATCCAAAAAAAAGTTAAAAAAGCTTCTAGATTAGGATGGCATGCAAAAAAGCAAGTTACTTTTTCAACCGGTTATGGGGTTTTCATAAAAAAGTCAGATTGACGAAATCACACACATCGCGATCGTTGTAAACAAGCTGAAAATTGCAGTTTGAATTGAAAGAGGAAGGAGTGATCGTTGTAAACAGGCTGACAAAATCGCACGCATCACGATCGTTGTAAACAGGCTGAAAACTGCAGTTTGAACTGAAAGAGGAAGGAGTGATTTGGGAGATCCGTGACCAAGTGTCCTAGGGTTTTACCCCCCTTTCGGAGCCAACGGAGCCATCAGATTTGGGTTCTGAGCAGCAGAGAAGGAGCTGTAATTTTGATGTACGTTTTGTTTTATGAATAAGCTCTAGAGATCTAATGCCTGGAGATTGCTTCTGAGTAGTGCAAGGATTCCAGGTTCTTTCAATACATATTGATTCAATTCATTGCGCTTTATCTTTGTCGTGTTTACCTCTTGTCTATTCTCTTTATTCTCTTCCATCTCCTATCTCTACTTTCTTCTACCTTTGATCCCCGGTGGATTCGACCTTTCGACAAAAACCCCTCCGACAACGGGTACATTTGGACAAGCCACATAAAGATCCCCTGATGAATTGTTTGCTGCTTGCATGCGCCATCCCGGATCTACATCAATCGGCCAACCTCCATTCTCATACAAGCTCTGTGCGCCATAACATTGATTTTGGAACCATGATCCAAGAGAGCTATGCAAGGCGTCTCTCTTTCTCCCACTTTAACAATTGTTTCTATTGTAGCACGAGCCCAATGCATTTGTGAATAATGACTGCTTGGAATAAAATGAGCATCTTCTTCTTCATGTGCTTGTTGATGGACATCCCCATTATACATAGCCTTCTCTCTATGCTTAATGATACCCATATTACCATTTTTAGCCACAAGCTTACTATCTATACTCCCATTTAGCCCATTTTCAGCATCAACCTGTTCCAAAATAGCATGACATGCATCATCATATTCTCTCTAAAGATGTTTCTCTATATCTTTGTCAACTTGCATCAATGCTTGCAAAACTTCACCATCAAACTGTCTTTTTCATTTCAGCATATCAATGATTATATCATGAAATTCACGCTTTGTGATTCCAAGAACTTTGCCAAGTGTGAATCCCAATCTACTACCAAGTATGAGATCTTCCAATACCTTTTTGAGGTTTGTGGTAGTCTCAAGATTCGATTGTAACCTGTAACTAGGTTGCTTACCCCTTTTCTTCCCTTTTTGTTTTTTCTCTTGAGATGCATCCTCCATAACATTCTCAGGTATGGCTTTTTCAGCCTCTTTTGGCTACTCCATTTTACTTTGTGATATGTGTTTAGATGGGCCTGAAGAGGAAGGACTAGCAACGTCCTTATCTCTTCTTCTCTTTTCTTTCACAAGAGCTTCTTGATTATGAACCTCAGCCGAATAAGCATAGATTGAAAATGAATCCACTTGTGCACTCCATCCTGTTCTCCCTTGTATACTCTGACTTGCATCAACCAATTTAGACTTTCTCGTTTTTCCCTTTTTCATGCAATCTAATGCTTGCATCCAAACATGAGATTTTGCTTCAACCATGCCTCCTTTATGAGCTTCATCAGTCCTTTCGATTCTCAACCCATATGTGGTCACATCTATGGCAACAAATGCTATCCTTGCAGCCATATCTTCCAACCTCTTTTGCATGCCACCATTTCCCAAATTTGGCTCTATTGTAAGACCAGTTTCTGTTGCATATCTTTTGCCATCTTTCCAAAAGACTAACCTTTTTTCTTCCACTTCATGGTAGGTTGTACAATCTCACTTTTTATGCTATAAACTGCCACACCAAATGCATCTCCTCTTGTATCCTTCTCTATAAGGCCTTTGGGTTGTTGCTCGAGCCTTCTCTTCTACCTTAGCATCCAACTTTTTGACCTTTGCATAGATTTCTATCAAATTTAGCCTCAAATCATGCATGTCTTTGATTAATTCATCCACAACATCACCTTTAAGAGCCGGGCCAATATGTATAGCCGGTTGTTCCGCCATAGCTACAGGCACCTTGGCTACAATTTCAACCCCCTTCTAAGCACTAGCAAGTGTGGTGCCTATATCTTATCTTAATTTCATGTGCTCTCTCTTTGCCAACATATGCAGTGCCTCAGTTACATTAGCCCAATCTGACTTTAGTCCCGTTTCAAAAGAGGCCTCTTCTAAATGATTAGTTAGCTTATCCTGCAAAACAGGATCTACATCCTTTAGAAACAAATCAATTTTTTGACTCTCCAATGATTGTTGCTCATCGACATCCAACTGCACATACCGACTTTCAAATTCACAGAGCAAAGCTGTTGTGGCCAACCCTTTATTGGGGTTTTCAATCCAATCTATAAATGTCTTTTTAGTTACCAATCTTGCATCTTCCAAGAAAAACTCTTCTCTCAAAGCTTTCTTAAAAACTACCTAATCAGCATCTCTTTTATGTAGCTCATCAATCCGATCATGCAATGCATGCATGGCCAAATGAGAGAAATACTGACTCCATGCATACTACGGCGCCCCATGAAACAACATCTTTTCTTCATACAATCGGATGAAGGTCGAAACATTTTGACCCTTAAACTGCTTCAATTCTTGTTCCACTGCCTGCAATGCCTTCACAGCTAAGGAATCAATTCTTTTTGCTTCCTGCCAAGTTTGCATCTATTGTTGTAATAACAATTGTTGCTATTGTTGATGCAACAAAGCAATCATCTGTTGTAAAGCATCATCACCACTTGAACTTGCAGAATTGCCCATCTTTACACACTTGCTGACTTTCACTTTAGGTTCACCACTGTCGGAGCATTTGGGGTGGAAAGTCTACTGCCAGGGGGGGGGGATAAAGAGACATTAGGGTGAAGGGAGATTCAGGGAGAGGAGTAGAGGGAAGTGAAGGGGTTCAAAGAAATAGAAGATGTAGAAGAATAATCAGAGAGGTGAAGCTTGTCAATTTATTTCTGCATTATGAGAAGATAAATCTCTTATAGACAAAAACGTGCATAAAATAATACCTTCCTCTATGTTGCTCAAACTGCCAATCTGATGCTTTCATTGGCTTCCAAAGTGGGGTAAAATACTAGCTCACATGGCAAAAATTCTGCCAGATCACTCCTTCTACACCTCCCAGTTCAGAGTGTTGTTCAATACCTGAAAATTGCAATCGTGCATCGGGCGATTTTGCCAATCCTTCTTTTTATATAAATTCCTCCCAAAATGGCTAAAAGCTACATGCTTTCTTTTACATGTCATCCTATTCTAGAAGTTTTCTACAATTCTTGGATTTTTACAAGAGATAATATCTAAAATATGAAAAAATTGCTAAACTTGACAAAAAATCTAGTATTTTTGAACCATTCACACTACAAACACTAACACTAATAACTAATATGGCATTCGCTCTCTAGATAAAAAAGAAAGCGGCACTCTAGAAATTTTCACACTGTGACTACGTAGCGGCATGATAGCATTGTGTATTCACACAGATGGAATTAGATGGTTCGCTTCGACAATCTGATTTGGTCACGGACATCTAATTTTTGAAAATCAAAATCAAACTAAGACTCTTTATCTGATCATACATATTCCACCCAAAAATCAGACATCAAAATTGGACACTAGAGTTGGAATCAGACCCAAACTTGGAATTACACCGAAGAATGTAAATTGAAAATTGGACAAAAACTATCAAAATCGAATAGTTGAATAGAACTTAATTTTTGACCTGCTCTGACTTGACTAAACCCAAATAGAGGCCAAACCTTAGCCGTAGGACATGCAGTGTGCTCCCAGGCAAGTAGATAGGAAAAATAGTGGATTCTCCCAAAGATTTGGAACCCGATAGTGCAGGAGTGATTGCAACCACTAACCGTGCCCAATAGAGACCTTGAGCAGACCAAGAGGGTGGCCACAATCCGTGCCTCGGAGCCACATTGGGCCAAAACTGAAGGAAGGGGGAACGAGACTTACTTCGAATTTATTGCATTCACACATCACAATATTTAACCACTTGAAATGTACATGTAAAGTTGAAAGCGTGATTTTGCATAGTGCGCAATCAATCGCACTATTCATAGGGAAGTTGCTTTAATTAGAGGACTGTTTTGAATAACAAGGAACTCATACAAGATAACATAAACTGAACAAACCCACCATTAGGAGAAGACCTCAAACTTTCAGGCATGAGATTCGAGGAGCCAAACCGCTTGGAGAAAGAGAGGAATAGCACCATAATGGACTGACCTTATGAACCTAATTGACACCTTAATGGCTCAGGAAATAGCCAACATGTTTGGCCCTAATACCAATCGCAAAAATGATGAGCTTGACATGGGAGATTTCCCACCGACAGATGATCAATAGATATGACTTGCAAACCAAGATGGAGTATCATGGTAGGCCAATTGAGAACATCATAGTTGACCTTAAGGAAGAGCGAAGATTGGCAAGGAAACCACTGCAAGGCATAGCCACTTACAATAAAGAACAACACGATCAAGGGTTAAGGCAAGAAATAGAAATATGAGAGGTTTAGTACATCTTAGCACTTGCTAACCAAAATAGGATAGGACCCAATGCAGAGAGGGAGAGAGTAGTAGAAGCTGACCTTATGTTGAGTGAGCTTCTCATGAAGCAACTCTTAGATAACATGACTGCAGAGGAAAGCGATGCGGCACTAGTAACTTTGTTGCTAGTGGGACTAGAAATCTCTTTCAATTTGAAGAGCCAAAGGAAGATACCCATGATTGCTAAGCAATAGTATAAGCCCGATAACAACCCATATAGCTTCATAGAGCAGCTTGAGTAGGTAGGCAAGGCGAATGGCCTGACTGAACCCTGCTCAATGTGTGCAAGCTCAAAGTCTTTGCCTTGGGGATAAAGGACAAACGCGGTACACTACTCTAGACAATGCCACACGCAACAATTTCAAAATCTCAAGAGTCTCTTCATCAAGAGATTCTTTGAAGTAGGGTACTTAGATAACCTTATTGTCCAACTAATGAATGCCAATCAAAAGGACAAGGAGGATATTCGAGATTACATCGCCTATATGTGGAGTCTCTTTTAAGAGAATCCTAGCTACAGAGTGACCTAGCGAGTGACCGGTCTCTACCGTATTCATAAGTGGAATTAGGAGTGAAGAGCTTTATAAGGCCTTGGTGAGCAACTCAAACCTGCAAAGGGACATGCTAGCTAGGGTATTCAAAGAAGCCATACATGTGGACAACCTACTCAAAGAGAGAGACTCGAGGGCCACAAGTCGAGATAGTGCACCCTCTAGAACCTTAGAGAGAGCCACAACCATTAGCAAGAGATCTAGCCAGAATAGCCAAAATATCCAAGAGAAAGGAAAGAGTGTTGAATTGAGTGAGGAATTGGTAGATGTAAAGCTAGAGCTGGCCAAGCTCCAAGAGATATGAATCTGGAAGGTTATGCCTGGTATGCTTGAGTGAAGCACGAGAGATGATGGAAATCGATTTTCCGCTGTCTATGTGTGCCGCGCTCGGCCCGTCCGAGTAACCACTCCTGGGCCGAGTCCCAGAATCGGCCCTCGGCCACGTGTCGAATTCAGCCCATCTGACCAAAACCCTAATCGGCCCATCCGAGTCTATAATTCAGACTATGAATAAACTCGGTCCTCGATCCACTTGCCTCGGCCCGTTCGAATAACATTGTTCGAGTCAACCGCTCGGCCCGTCTGAGTGACCCCGTTCGAGTGACTCCGTTCGAGTCCAGTCCTCGGATTCGGTCCTCGGCCCATGCGCCTCGGCTCGTCCGAGTAACCCACTCGGACCCTGCAATTCGGACCACTTGGGCCGAGTGTAGATTTTTGCCAGATCTTCAAAAAATTGGCCTGACCCTAGGACTCGGCAGCTCAGACTGTCGAAAGCCCGTAGGGCGCTTAGAACTTGATTCTGGCACGCGGAATAGGCAAAGTAGGAGGGCGCTGTTACTTAACAGCTAAGAGTGGGCAGTTGCGAGACCTAGAGGCCCACCAGATGTGACCCGCTGAGCTGTAAGGCCTGATCTGACCAGAACCAAACAAGGCAACATTTTAGGGAAACCATAAACCCTAACAAGACGGCCAGGAAGTGACCAACAAGCCTATTCGGCCCAAAACAATGTGAGGGTGTGTAAGACAACTAGGAAGTAGTTATTGCACTCACCCTGAATTTTCGCACTTGAAGTACACATAAGGAAATTGAAAGCTTGATTGAGCAGGAGTGCACGAGGAAAGACACATTGAGTGGCCATAAATTGAGGATTGTATTAAAAAACCGAAGGAACTCACCCTAATAAACCACTCAAGGAACCCACCAATAGGAGAAAACCGAATACAAAGACAAACCGTCAACGATCAGAGGTAGGACCAAGCAAGGGACGCCGACGAAGTGGATCTGCTGAGCCTACTGAACCTAATCGATAGCTTGGTGGAGCACGACAACTCGACAATGGCAGAGGAGAGTTCAGACCAAAGATACAACGAGGAATTTGACTTAGGAGCCTTTCCAGATGCAGTTCAACACCTGGTCAATAGTTACAACGCTCATGCTCGGTACGAACACCGTGGTAGAACGGCGGAGGCCATCATTGCAGATCTAGAAGAGGAGAGAAAGCTGGCCTGCAAGGCATTACAAAGCATGGCTGAGTACAACAGGGATCAGTAGGCTAGGAACCAAAGGCAAAGCATAGAGTTGCGAGAGGTACAACAGGTACTGAACTTGGCTGGCAGGAATCAAACGGACCATGAGAGGGCACTAGAAGGAGACTTAACGCTGAGTGAGCTTTTGATGAAGCGACTGCTCGATAACACAGCTGCAGAGCAAAGTGCCACGGCTCTAGCGACATTGCTACTTGCAGGGTTAGGAGCAAACCAAGGCTCAAAGAGCCAGGCTAAAATCCTTATTATTGCCAAGCAACTCGATAAGTACCAGCCCCATGACGATCCCTACAGCTTTGTCGGGTAGTTCGAGCAAGTCTACGAAGCCAATGGCCTCAACGACCTGACTCAACGCTCGCAAGAATTCGGGCTGTGCCTGGGCGACAAGGGTAGGACGTGGTATACGAGCTTAGATAACGCGGAGCAAGCCAACTTCGATGGCCTTAAGGATCTCTTCATCAAGAGATTTTCCGAGCCCGGATACTCCGATAATCTACTCATACGCTTGATGAACGTCAAGTAGAAAGAGAAGGAGGACATTCGTGACTGCGTGACCCATGTACGGAGTCTTTTTAAGAGAATCCCTACTGGAGAGTGACCGACTGAAAGAGCAGTGTCGATTGTATTCATTAGCAGGATTCAGAACGAGGAGCTATACAAGGCTTTGGCAGGCAACTCGAGCTTTAGCGGGATGTGCTAGCCAAGGTCTTTGAGGAGGCTATCCGAGTGGACGATCAGCTGAAGGAGCGGAGCTCCAGGAGCGTGAATGTAGAAGAGACCGCTTCGCGAAGCTCAGAGAGGCTGTCAGCCTCGAGTGAGCGATCAGCACCATCAGCCTAGGATAAGGGAAAAGCCACCGAAACGAATCAAGACTTGGCTGATGTTAGAATGGAACTAGCCAAGTTGCAAGAAATGTTGAGACGACCAACGCGTCCACACATCCAATGCATGTACCGTGGCGGAAACCACTTGCCAACCGAGTGTCAAGACCCTAGGTCATGACCTTGCGCTAACTGCGGTGGGTTCAGACATGATGTCGCGCATTGTAGACTACCAAGGAGACTTCCGTACTCACAACCATATGGCCAACCTTACCTCGTGAGCAGGCCAGAGCCATTCTTCGGAAGGGGAGCCCCACTGGCCCTTCCTGTGCCCAACAACGTTGAGCCGGCTGTTCCCAGGATGGAAATAAATTCTACACGCATTCCTAGGCTGCCTGGTCCATATGTAATCCACCCACCGAGTGACGCTCCTGTCCACTATGTGGAAGAACCAAATGAGGAGGAAGCTTACATATGCCCTTATGTTTCGTAGGACGATGAGGGCAACGCTGTCCTCATGGACTATCGACCAGTCCCAGTGATGGCGCTGGGAAGAGGACGAGGTAAGGGCCTAGGAGGGCAGGCACATGACCCAATTACTTGTGGACCTGTGGCCGGACCTGTGGCCACCCAGGTCATGTCTCATCGCGCTGCCCTGAGAGGGAGCAACAAAACAGAGATAAGGCCGACCAAAGGTGCGCTGAGTGTGGAATCACTCATCTTTTCGTCGATTGCCCAAGGAGGAAGCCATCACCTGGTTTAGCCAATGAGCCGTCTGTCCCATTGGGGCTGTTCGGTGTCGAGAACCACGATGGGGAGGCCACGCCTATCCCGTTGCGGGTCATGACCCGTGCCTAAACGAAGAAGGCTGGCATCTCTCTGCCAGGACCTAGCAATCTGGCTGCAGCCTCGATAGGGAAGAAGAGCCGTAGACGGTGGAAGAGGAAGTCAGAAGCTAAAATCGCACTAAAGACTGAGAGTGTTGCAACTCTGCCCACTGGAAAGAAGGTCTTCGACGCAGAAGCAGAGATGTCAGGTCGAAAAGGGGAGCGCTAAGGTAGGGGAGTACCCGCAACCAAAGTGACAATTAGAGGCCATAGAGAAGGTGAGGGAATAGGTGAAGGAAGCCCAAGAATGTTGAGATGACAAGCTCAACACATGCGGACATTGATGATGGACCGCTTGGTTAGATGGGTCCACACGTCTACACTTAGCACGTCAGTGGTCATTATGACTCTCACATGGCCACTGACTCATTACTTATTATATTCAGGTTGTTACACCTATTTACAGCTGGCATAGTTATAGCGCCAGTCGACTAGTGTAGTCGGTTATGCATTGTTTGACTTAGTAGGCCACTTTCCTTTTATGTTGTATCTTATCTATACTTTGTGTGTATTGTAAAGAGTGTGGAAGAAGAAGAAGAAACCAGCAAGAAAACGTTTTGGCCTCCATCTCTCTTCTTGTCTCTTGAGTGAGCTTCTCCTTGTGCATTCTGTGTGTGTTCGGCGCAGCATCTTGAGCAACCTCCTCCACCACGCGATTCTTGACATGGTATCAGAGCCGCGCCATTGAGAGAGGCTGATTTCGAAGGTTGAAGCAAAGGAGAAGAAGCAAGGTTCGAGCAAGCAAGTCACGGGTAAGAAGCTCTCCCATCCTTCAACTCTTTCTCTTGGATAGTGCCTGTGGAGGCACCGGAAGCAGGGCAGAGCAAAAATCTCAGATTGCAGTGAGATTTGGTGTGTGTGAAGAGCGCTGTATATTCTGCAAATTAAGCCCTTTAGGGCTTACCCGCAGTTATTTTGGGCATTTGAGGCCGTTTCAGGGCCTGTTTTAGAGCCGCAAGGTTGCGGATAGCAGTTTCAGGGTACACTGTGACTTCGACTGTATCGACCGAACGTGGGTGCCCAGGTTACAAATTTTAGATCTGTAAGTTCAAAGGTGTTTATCAGTGAGTAAACACAAGGTTTATCTGCAAATTGGTTGCAGATTGCATGTATTGTTGAGCAGACAGTGAAAAAGGCTGTCTATTGTATTGCAGTGCACTACAGGTCAAGGGTTGCAGAAGATTTGCTTGCTGTTTGGTATTAGTTTTGTGATAATGGCAGAGAACAGTGGAAGCCCCATCATTGAGAAGCTTGACAAGAACAACTACCCATCATGGAAGTTTCGTGTCACGCACTTCCTTATTGGAAAAGGCCTCTACGAGTTCGTTTCAGGTGAAGAAAAGGAGCCGGAGGTGAGTGATCCTCCAACTGCAGAAGAGACAAAGGCACGAAAGGAATGGAATGCAAAAGACAAGAAGGTCATGTATTGGTTGTCTGCAGTAATTGACAATAATATGCTGGGACACATTAGAAATGCAGAGAATGCATATGCAGCTTGGACCATACTTGAAAGTATGTTTTCTGTAAATACAAAGGCACGAAAGATTCAACTCAAGCAAGAGTTGAATACATTGAAGAAAGGGAAGATGTCTATCAATGAGTATGCATTGAAGGTAAGGAGCATTGCAGATGCATTGGCAGCGATTGATGCAATGCCCGATGATGATGATTTGGTGTCGTCTACCTTGGGTGGACTTAACAATGAAAAGGCTTGGAAGTCTTTTGTAACTTCCGTATATGTCAGAAAGCCATTTCCAGATTTCGATGAGTTGGTCTCTCTAATGATCACTGAAGAAATCAACATGCAGAGTGAGACATCTGAAAGAAGTGGTGAACAGGTCCAGGCTTTCTACTCCAGTTCAGGAAGGGGACGTGGTAGGTTCTCTTCAAGAGGTCGTGGTACAGGACGTGGTAGTGATAACCAGGAAAACAGATTGAATCAGCAATTTGGCGATATGCAGGTTTCAGGAGGTCATGGTAACTTTAGAGGCAGGGGGAGCTTTAGAGGAAGAGGTGGATGGCAGAACAGAGGTTCTAACAACTCTGGTATTGTGTGCCACTACTGTGGCAAAACAGGTCATATTGCAGCCCAATCTTATGCTAAGAAAGATGATATCCGTAGTGGTAAGTTGCAGCAAGGAAACTATGCATCGTCTTCACGACAGAATGAAGACAAAAATGAACGTTTGTTCGTTATGCAACATATGCTGAATGCTGTTATAGGAAAGGGAACACATGAAGATGTTTGGTATGTTGATTCAGGTGCATCCAATCATATGACCAGCCATGCAGAATGGTTTGGAGAGATGCAGGATTTGCAGAATGCAGGTTATGTGCAGACGGGTGATGACTCATGCCACCCAATTTCACACATTGGAAAAGTTCCCTTGTCCTTGCATGATGGTAAGACAAAGAGTCTTTCAGATGTATTACATGTGCCATCTATTACAAAGAACTTGGTGTCAGTCGGTCAAATGGTAGAGCAAGGGCTGCAAGTCAGATTTAATGCAAAGGGCTGCTTTGTAGAAGACTTCAATGACAAGTGCAGTTGGTAGCAAAGGGAAGTAGAGTTGGACGTATGTTCACTCTAGATGCTGGAATTCCTACTATGAATGCTGCTATGTATGCCAAAGGAAAAGGTGTTGTTGCAGACATTGAAATTTGGCACAAACGCATTGGACATGCAAATGTACAAAGGCTGAAATTAATGCAGTCCAAAGGGTTGGTTACAGGTTTGCCTACATTTAAAGTTGCAGAATTTCAGAAGGTATGTGAAGCATGTCAGTTTGGTAAGCAGGCAAGACAACCCTTTTCACATGACAGAGATGTAAGCAGAAATATCCTTGATGTTGTGCATACAGACATTTGGGGGCCTACACAAAATGTATCTCTTGGAGGTAGTTCATACTTCGTCACATTCATTGATGATTGTTCTAGAAAGCTGTGGGTATATTTTATGAAGGAAAAGAGTGAAGCTTTTGAGCACTTTAGAACTTTCAAGGCTGCAGTTGAAAGAGAAACAGGCTTGAAAGTAAAGTGCTTGAGGTCAGATGGAGGGGGAGAGTACCTCTCAAATGAGTTCAGTGATTTTCTGAGGTCTCATGGGATAAAGAGACAGTTCACATGTAGGTATACCCCACAGCAAAATGGGGTTGCAGAAAGGAAAAACAGGCATATTGCAGAAGTTGCACGCGCCTTGATGGCTGAAAAGAATATGCCTAAGCATTTTTGGTCTGAGGCTGTTCATACTGCTGTTTATATTATGAATAGAACTCCCACAGCTGCAGTTCATGGTATGACCCCCGAAGAATGTTTTACAGGTAAGAAGCCTGATGTTTCACACTTGAAAGTATTTGGCTGCATTGCGTATGTTCATGTGCCAGATGAGTTGCGGAAGAAACTGGATCCAAAGGCTGAAAAGTGTGTCTTTATTGGATACTCTTTAGAGCAGAAAGGGTATCGCTGTTACAACCCTGTCACATGTAAGTTCAGAGTGAGCAGGGATGTCATCTTTGATGAAATGAGCAGTTGGTATGCATCTAGTGGTGATGCATTGGATGATGATGATGATCATGACACTCATGTGCAGGCTGAAAAGCAAGAATCACGAACTCTTAGCGGACCAGAGACATCATCTGGTAGTCCTTGGTCTGGGAGACTAAGGAGTACCTCTACATCTTCGGGTGCATCTAATAGCACTACAGGTAAAGACAAAGGAAATAATAAAGTGTCAGAAGGCATTGAAGCAGTTCTTGATGGATACTCCAGTGGCTCAGAGAGCTTGGATGATGAGCTTGGCATTCCTTCAGTGAGGACTCCAGGTGTGCAGAGAGCACACATTAATGCAAAGACTCCATTGAGTGATCCAGTGGTACGCAGGTCTAGCAGGGTGAGATACCCTGTTAAAAGATTTGGTTTTGAAGGTTATGCAGCTCACCATTATGCTTATATGGTGAAACTAGTTGAGGATGTTGAGCCCACATGTTTTGAGGAGGCTGTTGGTCATGCTCATTGGGCAGCAATGGATGAGGAGATGGCTGCATTAGAGGCCAATAAGACTTGGGATCTAGTATCATTACCGAAGGGAAAGAAAGCTATTGGATGTAAGTGGGTTTATAAGATTAAGCACAATGCAGATGGTTCTATTAGCAGGTACAAAGCTAGGCTGGTTGCAAAAGGCTATGCCCAGATATATGGCATAGATTATGATGAAACCTTCAGTCCAGTTGCTAGGATGGCAACTGTCAGATGTGTGATTGCTTTGGCAGCAGCCAAAGGTTGGAGGTTTCAGCAAATGGATGTAAAGAATGCCTTCTTGCATGGTGATTTGCAGGAAGAAGTGTATATGGATTAGCCAGCAGGTTATGAAGATTTAGAGCATCCCACGTATGTGTGCAGGTTGAAGAAGGCACTCTATGGGCTCAAGCAAGCACCTAGAGCATGGTCTGACAAGATCAGAGAGTATCTTGTCAATATTGGCTTTTATGTTTCTGATGCTGATCACTCACTTTATGTGAGAAAGGGAGATACAGGTTTGGTCATCATAGTCATCTATGTGGATGACTTGATTATTACAGGTGACAGTGATAGTGGGATTGCTGAAGTCAAGGACTTTTTGAAGAAGAAGTTTGAGATGAAGGATTTAGGTGAGCTAAGATACTTCCTTGGCATTGAGGTGATCAGATGTGATGATGGTATATGGCTGTCCCAAAGACAGTATGGCTTGGATATGTTGTCCAAGTATGGTATGACAACATGCAAATCACTTTCAGTCCCGTTGGAGCAAAATGTAAAGTTGAGTGCTAATGTTGGGGATGAGATAGAAGACCCTACTATGTTCAGGAGGATAGTGGGGAGTTTGATCTACATGACCATTACAAGGCCAGACTTGAGCTACGCTGTTGGTCTTGTGAGTCAGTTTATGCAAGTACCTAGAAAGCCACACTTGGATGCAGTGAGACGCATATTGAGATATGTGAAGTCCACATTACATTATGGGATTTTCTATGAGGTAGGTACAGACGTACAGGTGTTTGGATACACAGATGCAGATTGGGCTGGTAGTATGTCTGATAGACGATCTACCAGCGGATACATGTTCTCTCTTGGTAGTGCAGCAGTTGCTTGGAGCAGCAAAAAGCAATCTACAGTTGCTTTGTCGAGTATAGAGGCTGAGTATAGAGGTGCTGCTGTTGCAGCATGTGAGGTAGTATGGCTGCAAAAGTTACTGGCTGATTTGGATGTGCAGGTGGAAGGTCCAGTTGTCATTTATTGTGACAACATGAGCAGTATACAGTTGGCTAGGAACCCTGTGTTCCATGCCAGGACAAAACATATTGAGGTACACTACCACTTTATGAGAGAGAAGGTACTAGCAGGTGAGATTAACTTGGTGTATGTCAGCACATAGGATCAGATAGCTGATATCTTCACGAAGGCATTGGGTACAGAGAAGCTTCAAAAGTTTCGAAGCTTACTTGGAGTTGCAGAGATGCAGTTGAGCTTGAGGGGGAGTGTTGAGATGACAAGCTCAACACATGCGGACATTGATGATGGACCGCCTGGTTAGATGGGTCCACACGTCTACACTTAGCACGTCGGTGGTCATTATGACTCTCACATGGCCACTAACTCATTACTTATTATATTCAGGTTGTTACACCTATTTATAGCTGGCATAGTTATAGCGCCAGTCGACTAGCGTAGTCGGTTATGCATTGTTTGACTTAGTAGGCCACTTTCCTTTTATGTTGTATCTTATCTATACTTTGTGTGTATTGTAAAGAGTGTGGAAGAAGAAGAAGAAACTAGCAAGAAAACGTTTTGGCCTCCATCTCTCTTCTTGTCTCTTGAGTGAGCTTCTCCTTGTGCATTCTGTGTGTGTTCGGCGCAGCATCTTGAGCAACCTCCTCCACCACGCGATTCTTGACAAAGAACACCTAAAGGACGCTGAGCCCATCATGGAGGATGGGATCGATGACCTCTCCAGCATGAGTACGCCGACCTCACTCCCACAGCCCCAGTCAATGAAAGCAACTGCACCATAAGAGGTGCCGTTAAGGCCAAGTCTTGATGCTGCTACAAGGCCGCGATTCAGTCACGGCCATTGGTCAGGACAATCCAGGTTAAGAGAGAGACAAACGCCCAATGATCTCCTAACCACACTAGTGACTACCCCTGTAACACTCAGTCTGGGAGATCTGCTTAGGCAGCACCCCACCCTGTGGCGAGACCTTAAGCAGTGGGTTGTAGGGACACAAGAGCAGGTCACGACAGACCCTTAGGACCATGAGGTAGAAACGCAAATACTGAGTTTGACGCTGCACACTGTGCCTAAGTCCTTGCATGTCAATGCCTTCTGGGAAGGCTCCAAGATGCATGCAATCTTGCCAGTTTTAGCCCTAGGCGACACAATGAGGAAGGGAATCGTAGACACGGGGGCTGGGGTTAGCATGCTTAGCTACACAGTGCTTCAGACTTGGGGAAACCCACCTGTTGAGACTACTAGGTTTAACGTCACACTAGCAAATGGTATGAGAGTTAAGCCATTTGGGGTGCTCAAGAATTGGCCAGTGAAGATTGTAGGAGTCCAATTCTCTGTTGACTTTATAGTCATGAAGGGAGTGGACTACGACATCCTATTAGGCCATCCCTAGATGCACAACGCTAGGGTCATCGAAGATTGGGGTAATGGCTTAATCTTCCTTGGCAATAGGACGGATGCCGTGAGAGTAGAGATGGTCACCTGGAAGACCTCATCTGTTGACTTAGATGCCATCTCCACTATGCTCAAGGGCAATACTCAGGCCAAGAAGCCCTACGGGCCCTTGACCAGGTATATCCCATGCCCAGAGGACGAGCGGGATTGGATGCATGTCCTTACTACAATTGACCTGCTGTTCTCTGATCACGAAGCATATGAGCAGGCCATCAAAATAATTGGCAAGGCTGACGACACACCCTTCGTGCCGGTCTGCATGATGGTAGGAAGCCTTCAAGGGAAGCCGAAGCCCGTCAACTCCCACATTCCAACCGACAAAAGAGAATTCCAGGAGATGCTGGAATATCTACTGGGGACAAGCTAGCTGGCAATCCAACTGCGAATCTTAAACCACTCCAGGATCTCCTAGATGAACCCAAGTGGCAATGGACCAGAGTGCATGACTTAAACCTCATGTATAATTGGGCCTTGGTGCCTAACCAACGACCAAGGATAGACTGAGTCCTACGAGATGACGAGCAGTCTGATGAAGGAAATTTGAACGATGAATATGAAGACTACCAGTCCTTCAGCGATGAAAGTGAGGGAGAGGTAAATACTGTGGAATACGACACGGAAGGACAAGAAATAGAGCAAATACGGGTAGACTCCAAGCCGAATAGAAGGAGCATATTCCAGAGGGAACGAGGAGTCATGAGTGTGGAATGTGACCGCGCCTGGTTGGAACACGTAGGAGCCATAGACCTTGAACAAGCGGGACTAGCCCAGCCAGGAATGACATCGGTATTGAGAACTAAATCACCATCTGAACTGCGCCCACCAGGAGAAACCACCTCTTCTAGCAAAGGGGGGATTCGGATCTGAATCAGAGGTTAGTTCGGAGAGTGATCCAGAGATCCCTAGGCCGCCCACAACCAAACGCACTAAGGGGGACCTACCGGTCCACCTGAGGCGCAGGCGATTGAGACAGGAGAAGGCAAAACAACCTAGGGAGGATCGAACGGAAGAACAACGGAAGCTGCAGGACCTCCCTGAACGATTTATGAAATTCAAAAAGGGGGATAGGGTGGTAGTGCTGTTAGGTACCAAACGTCAAGCACAAACAATGAACCAATCGAGGGACCAGCCAGGGTCAAGGAGGTGGACCTAGCCCGAGAGGGGGAACCACCCTAACCAGTCTTCATTGCTGATGATCTGACTAATGAAGAAGAAACGAGTCTTGTCGCTCTCTTGCGAGAGTACATAGACATGTTCACCGGGTCCTTGGGAGAGCTTAAGGGGGTGGACCCAAGTGTCATGACCCACAACACACCCATGACACCGGATGCAACACCGGTCAAGCAATGACCGTACCCTATGAACCCTAAACATGATCATGCCATCAAGGAGGAGATTGATAAGCCAATGAGAGCAAGATTCATTTATGAAATTGAGCACACGGACTGGGTATCACCCATAGTCATCGTGATGAAGAAAAATGGAAAATCTGAGTGTGCGTCAATTACAACAAGGTGAACACTGCCACCAAGAGGGACAATTATCTGTTGCTGTACACCGAGCACATGCTGGAGAGAGTGGCAGGCAAGGAAGCCTACAGTTTCTCGGACGGCTTCTCAGGATACAACCAGGTGCAAGTGCACCCTGCTGACAGGCATAAGACTGCCTTCACCACTGAGTGGGGTGTCTTTGCGTACATAGTCATGCCCTTCGGGTTGACTAATGCCCTTGCCACTTTCCAATGCCTCATGTGCACCATCTTTAAGGACATGCTTCGCAAGGAGTTAGAAGTCTTTGTCAACGACCTCTGTGTCCACTCGACATGGGTCGAACACTTAGACAAACTCCGAGCAGTCTTTAAGCGGTGTCGTTTATACCGCCTCTCCTTGAACCCCTTAAAGTGCCAGTTTTGGGTGAAGCATGGATGCATTCTAGGGCAGGTGGTGTCAAAGAATGGGATTGCCACTGACTTCTCGAAGGTCAGGGTCATTGTTGACCTTCCACCCCCAAGCAACTACAAAGGAGTTCAATGCTTCCTAGGCTATACTGGGTACTATCGGCGGTTTGTACTCAATTATGCGTTGATCGCGAGACCATTGTACAAGTTGCTTATAGTCTTCGAATGGATTGAAGCATGCCAAAGGGCATACGAAGAGTTGAAGAAGGCTCTAACCACAACACCAATCCTACGAGCCCCAGATTGGACCATCACCTTCCACGTGCATATCGATGCCTCTAAGTTTGCCGTGGGGGCAGTGTTGTGCCAGCCTGGCGAACAAAATTTAGACTATCCAGTGAGCTTTGCTAGCAGACAACTCACTGAGACGAAAATGATATACTCAATGATGGAAAGAGAAGGACTAGCCATGATATTCGTAATGAAGAAGTTCCGGCATTACCTCTTGGTCATGCCCTTCACCTTTTTTGTGGACCATCAAGCCTTGCTATATCTAGTAAACAAGCCTTGTGTTACAGGATGCATAGCTCAATGGCTTCTTCTGCTTTTAGAGTTTGACTTCTCCGTAGTGGTACGGAAGGAAAAGCAGCATTACATGGCTGATCACATGTCGCGCGTTCCCACCGGAGAAGCCGCTGGACAAGGTGTTATTGATGAACTGCCCGACGGCCATCTGTTTAACCTCTCAAGCGAGAGAGACCTGTTTAAGGCTGATCTAACACCATATAGGGCAGATGACATAGTCCAAGTGCTTGAGCACGGACTGCCTGACCGTCCAATAGAAAAAGCCCGGCTTAGGCGATTAATCCTTAAGATCCAGCCCTATCTGCTGATTGCAGGCCAACTCTACAGGCTGGGGCAAGACAGATTGTTGCGCAGATGCATGTGCGAATATGAGATGCATTATGTGCTCTCAGAAGCACACGGTGGCATTGCTAGGGGGCACTTTAGTGGAGACATGAAAGCACGAAAAGTGTTGTAGTCTCAACTGGGGTGGCCCATGCTTTTCCGCGACGCAGCACGATTCGTCAAGCATTGTGACGAGTGCTAGCGGACGAAGGTCCCAATTTGCAAGGATCGAATGGAATTAACCCTGATTATTGCTCGACAACCTTTCAAAAAATGGGAAATTGATTTCATTGGGCCCATCAGTCCTCCAGCATAGTATTCGCAGGCCAAGTACATCATTATGGCCACGGACTACCTCACTAAGTGGGCAGAAGCGCGAGCCACACGAAAAAACGACGCTAGAACGATGGCTAAGTTCTTATGGGAGCAAGTAATCTCACGATTCGGTTGCCCCATCGAATTGGTCAGTGATCAAGGCACGCACTTCATCAATGAAGTGATCGCACACTTCCTGTCCACCTTCCTCATCATCCATCGCAAATCCTTGCCATACTACCCTCAGGTAAACGACCAGGCCGAATCAACAAACAAGGTTCTCATCAATGTCCTAACCAAGGTCCTTTCTGCTTCACGTAGCGACTGGGACAACAAGTTGATGGCAGCTCTATGGGCTTACCGAACCGCCTATAAAACGGCTGTTGGATCAAACCCCCTTCAGGCTGACATATGGCATGGAAGCGATTCTACTGGTAGAGTTCTTTGTCCCTAGCCTAAGAATAGTGCTTTAGGAGCGATGGGAAGGAAAGGAGGCATGGACGCAGCGACTAGTTAAGCTCGAACGTCTCTCAGAGACTCGTCTTCTTGCCACCCATGCACTGATCTGCGAAAAAGCCTGACAGAAGAGCTGGTTTGACAAGCACGTCAAGCAGTGCGAGTTTGAACAGGGTGACTTAGTGCTCCTCTACTCAGTTAAAGGGCATAAGTAGAAGATGAAATTTAGAGGTCTTGGACCATTCAAGGTTCGTGCAATCAGCCGAATAGGCAATGTCGAACTCGAGACCTTAAACGGTGAAGGAATAGGCTTCTTCAATGGCAGCCGTGTCAAGAAATACTACCCTTCCACACATCCTTTGCATGAACCACCGATGTTAGAACCACCTGTCAAGGTCTGAGTGGCCACACTCATCGAAATCAACGACGAGGATGAGGAAGCTGTGGAACCCGCATACCTTCGTATCACGGTCATGGCCACACACACATGTGCTTTCACCACCTTGATCGACGAGGGAGCAGACTTCAACATCCTGACCTACGATCATTGGACTCAACTTGGCCAGCCATAGCTTGAACCCACCACTGCAAAATTAAACCCATATGGGACTCATTCCTATGCACTACTCGGCAAGTGCAAGGCAGTCGTTTCTATCGAGTCTGAGACTGTTCCAATGCTTTTCTACGTACTGCCAAATGCTAAAAACGCAGGCACAGAATCATTGTTGGGGCGCACCTTCAAAAAGCAGACCTAGTGCAATGTCGACTACGCATTGCAGCGCATCCACCTAGCAATAGGCAACATTCGCATTATTATAGCTTTCAGCAAGGGCTGCGCGACCTCATCCCGGACCACCCAGCCACACCGATAGAAACACCCATAGGAAATTCTAAGGAGGGGGGTGGAAGACGGCCGCCACTTCCCGAGTCTTATCGCTCGCAACCCATACTAGCCCAAGCTGAGGCCCCACAATCCCGCCTCCAATGGGTGCCTAAACAACCGCAATAGCCGCCAAGGAGTCGACACTCCTACCCTCAGAAGATCAGAAACTCTAAACCTAGGAGGCCCAAACGCAGCCACATGAATAGATGTTGATCCAGGTTTTTTACAACCCGGATTATTACCACAAAAATTTTGGCCAAAGCCCTTATCAAGAGCTTACCATATCACTTTGGGTTTACTCTTCAAGCACTAGGTATGCTACATTGCTTCTCGATTAGGATAACTCTAACAAATGGGGGGAACAAGTTCTTAGAAGGCATGTCAATGTAAAGGGTCAAAGGGATGGTTATCTTAGTGAAGATGAAAATGGATTACACCTAGGAGCTGAGTGAATGCATAGATTTTTCAAAGGACTAGCCTCCAACTACACATGGGCCCCATCTGCATCACTAAGATTTGGAATCTATCACCATCATTAGAGGACACCTCACCCTAGCACACAAGTCAATATCCACATCATGGTATCATTTGGATCTTGCACAAAAGCTTACAAGCATGGACCCCTTTTGTCACATGCTTATATGTATTTATATACATATGGGGGACTAAAGTCAAAGCAGCTTTTGAAAGCCATTTTTTATAATCTCAATAACTCCCAAGAAAAAGTAAATTTCAAGAAAATTCCAGCGATTCTCGATCAGTTTTGACCTGATCTACAAAGTTGCAGAAGAAACTTTTTTCAAATTCCTCACGGATTTGAAGTTACGTAGGTGCAGACTACTGGCTACATGCAATTTTCTTCTCTCTTTCACCACATCAACTTTCCACTCTGTCCTTCTTGTAAATATATTATAATAATGTGCTTTGGGCACCCACCTCTTGTAATCTAGCTCCATTTCTCTATTTTGTCTACCACCACCCTTGGCTTCTTGCATGATGACCAAGGTGGGGACTTGTCCCATCCACTACTCTCCATATTTTCAAAGATGCCATACATCATCTAGGATTATGTTAATCAAGAAGATTAGATTAATCTAATCCCTCATGGAGGCTATATAAAGAGCCCATGGAGAGAGGGGGGAAGAAGGACAATGACAAGTCCATGAGAGCACTCTAGAATATCCTCATCTCTTTGAGGTAAGCTATGAGTGAGTTCTTTTATTATGTAGCATAATTGCAAGCTTCCTCTACCTCTTCTCCTATTATCTCCCTCTCTTCTCATCTTCTCATTCCATGTAGCATAATGGCAAGCTTCTTCTACCTCCTCTCCTCTTGTCTCCCTCTCCTCTCATCTCTCTCTCTCTTATATTTCAATATGGTGTCTAGCACATATATTCTCTCTTGTAAATTTGTGTCTTGGTTCTCTTGATTCTCTTTGAGAAAAGGGATGTCCTAGCCCCTCCCTTTGGCTAGGTGGTGCCCCTCTTTAGTTCTCTTAGTGAGGATTGGAGGTTGGATGGGTAAGAGGCAACTCGTTCATCATTTCAGCCCTCAATGTGTAATTAGTCAGAGGTGGGTCCCCAAGGCTCTCTTGCGTGCACAAGGCTACAATGAGGGCAATGCTTGGCTATGGATACCTAAGGCACACGTGGCCAGAGGCACCACTCGCATGCCGACTTCAAGCTCGATCATCCTGAAAACTGTAAGATCTCGAAACCACGAGCCACAGAGCTTCCCCGATCCGCAACCATCGAGTCCATCCACACGTGAACCAACACGAATCACCCAAGCCTGTCAGACCATTCAACAATCGCCAGCTCGGGCATCATTACAAGCAGGAAATGATCCGGGTTTCCAACTCCACCCTGAAAGCAATAGGCCATCACGTGAGGCCGCTGCTAACCTAGCTTTTGTCCTAGCAACCCAATCGCAAGCTCCTGAAGTCCTACCACAGCAACTCTCCGTAGTCAAAGGCTCAAGTCCTACCAAGCCCCAACCGCCCGCAGGACTTAGGCCCTCTTACGAGCAGAAATCCTTTCTCTCACTAGCAGCTGATTTAGCTGAGGAAACAGGGGATGATGTGGTGGATTGCATTAAACGAGTGGATGCTACTTTTGTGTCGCTAGCTCTAAGCTACGATCGCCTCGACTTAGACCTATTGGATGAATCCTTTGCAGCCAAAGTTCAAACGATGCCTTGTTCTTGGGAAACGTTTGAATTTGCATTTGCAAAAGCCCCTACCTCCGCTGCTAAGTTGCTCAGCGGTGGTGAGATCTCAAAAGAGCAAGCAATCAAATAGCACCTCATCATGTCGTATGATCAGCGAACCACCTCCGCCATCACTGACAAAGAAGTGGCAGAGTTGTCAAAACTAGCTGAGACGAAATCCCAGTTCTTAAGGCATTGGTACGATCTTAGACTGCAATGGGAAGTTGAAGGATGCCGAGTAATGACCAACGCCGAGCAGCGACGCGCTATCAAAATGGCAGAGTACGACCCCACATACGTCGCACCAACATCATATCGAGTGTTAACCATGTTGGGAGGCCGTCCTATAGAAGACCACATCAAGGGGCACCCCTACCTCGACCGACTATTGACTGAAGAAGAGTTACACATTGCTAGCCGAGTCAACTCGGGCGACTTCCTAACTGATGTTCTCACATACATCACTCAAGTGGGGATTAAACCCTCTGACCTGGACCACGAAGCCTATCTCGAATACAACCCCAATTTCTATATCTGGCTCCTTCACAAGTAGCCGACCATGCCAAAATACCTACACCTTCTAACCCTCATCCTAGGAAGGATTCTTCTCAGACTAAAAGGGGAAGGGGTAAGGTGAATCAAATCAGAAGTAATAAAGCAAACCAAAGCCACGAAGTATGTAGACATGCATTGGGAAAAACAGATGGGGTAGGAAAGAGGACATAAAAACTTCGAATTAAAAGGCAGAAAGCCAAAGTCTGAAAGGCGAACCTGCACTAGACTTTAATGAGTTCATTTAGAAGCATAAATTTTTTTCTGTTTTAGCGATTACTATGTCGTAAGCACTAAGGAAAATTACGGTTATGACAGGAACAAAAGATGTCACAGCAGGACCAAGCCTACCGACTCCCCTTCACAGAGGAAGAAAGAATGCGGTACAGCATCAACCTAGAGAACCGCACCTATAATCAGTTGAAATTCCAGACTATCCACAATTTGGAAGAATTAGTGGCCAAAGAAGAGGCGGCCAGGAGCATCGTGGAAAGTTGCAACCCTAAAAAGTACCTGGAAAGTTTCTCACGAGAACCTGAGCACACGAGCTACGTGGAATTCCTCAGGACCTATAATCCCGATGGAGAGTGCGGCACTGTCACAGTGGGGAGGGGACAAAATGCTAAGCAGGTGCTGGTCCATCTAACCCTGGCCTTGGTGGAGAAGGCATTGGGGCTGGAATCGAAGGTGGAGAAGAAGCAAAAGAGGGACGTGTATGCCATGCTGGGGATACGGAAGGAGGAGGTGCTGACGAACGATGGCATCAGTATCCAGGACATCCCTAGCGCAGAGACCAAACTACAAGTGAAGCTCGTACATGTGCTCTTCTCCAGCCAGTGCTATAATGCGCTGATGCACAGGATCAGCGTACCAATCCTAGAAAACGTAGCGGCCCAGACCGTGCACGAAGTCGACTGGAATGGCTACGTGCACAAGACTATCGATCAGGCAGCCCGAGCTCTAACATTAGGAAGCCTGCCAACAGGAGGAGAATCACCAATGTTGAAGGCTGCAAAAAGAAAAAGGGCTTCCTCCAAAGCCTCATTCATTGCATATGGGGGCATTTTAACGGCGCTTATCCAGGAGGCCATAAAGGAAGCAGAAGAGGGGGAGGGAGAAATACCTGACCGATCACTGCCCCATCAACACCAAGATAGGTCTAGCGATAGGACGGAGACAGAGGAAGAAGGGGAAGAACAAAAGAGCAAAAAGCAGGTTAAGGAGACTAAGAAGAGAGCAGCGCAAAAGAAGAAGAAATAGGATGAAGGCCGTAGAAAGGAGAGGGAAGACTTGGAGAAAGCGAAACGACAATCCCTCAAGGAAGTTGAGGAGAGAGAAAGGAAGAAAAAGCAGGAAGAAGAAGAGACAACGGAACAAGTAAGGCAGGCTAAAAAGGCGTCTAAGCGGGAAGCCGAAAGGAAAAGAAAAGAAGAGCAGGAGGAAAAAGAAAAAATAGAGAAAGAATGCAAAAAGGCCGAGGAGGAAAGAAAAAGAAGAGTCGCAGAGGAGGACAAAGAGTTACGAAGAAAGGAGGAGGACTTGGCAGAAGCTACACGCCGGTCAATCGAGCAACAGTGCAGGGCAGATGACCCAGAAGCCTGGAATCAACCCAGGGAAGAGAGTCCCAGCTCCAGCATGCAGGCCCTAGAACCCGCGCCCCCTACAGCTCCAGAAGGCAAAGGCAAAGCACCCCTGCATCCCATCCCCGCCCTCATGGTGCCCCTCGCTGAAACCACTACACCTACCCCTAGCATCCCCACCAGCTTGGAAGTGTCCAACCTGGTGGCCTGGATGCAATACTTCATCAGCAAGGAAATGGACCAAGGGAAAAGCATGAAGACGATGACGTCAGGACCAAAAAGGCCAGCTGCAGCTGCTGCTGAATCAAGGTAGGATCAAAAGCGCCCGCGCATGGAGGCCTCAACCACCCCCACCCACACAACAATGACGGCGCCAGCTGGTTACGATGAATACGTTGCTGAGCTGCTCTCCCAATTGGAGAGGGCCAAGGAGGAGAAAAGGACGGCTGTGGCTGAGTTGATGGCGGAAAAAGAGTCAGTGGCGGCTTTCCAATTGGAAAAAACCCGCATCATCGCCATGCAGCAATGCCAAATCTTTGAACTCAAGCAAGAGCTGAAGGCCAAAGAAAATAAGGAAGAGAGTTACAAGCAGCAACTGGAGGATGAGAACCAGGAACTTGTGCAAATGTAGCAGGAGTACAAACTCCTCCTGATGCAATATAAGGAACTGGAGTCGAAGAATAAGGAACTGGAGTCAAAGACTGCTACCATTGAGCAGATGATGGGGGAGCCGAACGCCAAGGAAGAGGAGAGGAGCCAAGAGAGGGAGGAGAAACAAAAGAAGATCGAGTCTATCTCTGATCAGCTACGTCTCGGGAAGACAGAACAAGACAACATGAGCAGAGAGCTCAAGGCCCAAGAGCAAAAGCTCGTAACCCTAGCTCAGAAGCAGGGGGAGAGCATGGAAGGCATGAGCAAAAGGGCCGAGGAATGGGCTATGCAAAATGAGGCGCGAGTGAAGGCTCTGGCACGGCGCCTCGCCCTGGTGGAGAAGGAAAAAATCTTGGCAAAAAGCACAGCGGGCGCCATCCAAACAGCCTTCACCGCCCAACAACAAACCTTCCTCAATACGCTGCTGGATACAACTAGAAGCGGAAGTATCTACTACTGGCCGGCCTAACCCCCCAGGAGGTAGACGCCCTCGGCTTTGAGGAAAGAACACTACCATAAAACCGGCAGGGGGAGGAAGTCGAATTCAGAATTGACATGAACAGGTTCAGAGAAGATGTAATTCCGCAGCCCCCCTCGCCGCACGAACAAGATCAGCAACAACAACCCGACCCGCCCCTGGACAAACAGGCCATCCTTAATGAGCGGCGAAAAAAGCTGATGGAAGAGGCCAGAAGACAGTTGAAGGCCAAGCCCATTGTGCAACCATCCGCTCCCCTCCCACCATGCCCCGAAGACCTACCTATGCAATTCCACGCCGAACTGGTGGTCTGGGAACGGCAAGAACTGGAAAATGACCCTTTCTCCTTCAGTTTTCTCATGCCTGATAGTCTGAGAAGGGTCCTGCCGATCAAGGCAATGGAGGAGGTGATAGCGGCTGGCAGCTGACTAGGCCAAAGATGGTTGGAGGACAGAGCAAAAACCCCCACCTTGTGGGGCACAGAAGAGGCCGAGTTCTGGTAAGATAAGATCTACGAGGTACCACACACAGTGAGGAGCTACGACTGCCAACCCCTCAAGAGGAGGCGAATATGTAATACCAACATGTTCGCCTGGATGGCTTTTTGTAACACCCTACCCCACGAGTGGAACAACCCCACGTTTATGGCGTATCCCCGTAAGGGTAGGTGTGGATTTTGTCGCCACCCTCCATGGGCGGCATGACTTCCCCGTTATCTACAATGCCAACACCACTTCCTTTGAAAATGCTCTACTCTTTGACCTAGGAAGCCTGCCTGCCTCCATGACACGTTTTCTTGCAGAGTTCTTCTCCTGCCCAGATCCCGCATTCATAACCACTTGTAATTACCTTCGGCTCCTTAAACTCTTACTTAAACAAGACCTGGCACCGCAAGAAAGTGGCTTGCCTCCCCTCTTTTTTTATTCTAATGCTATCAATAGTTGCGCCATGACCTACTTAATGATGCGGGCTAGCCTTCTACCTTCATTTTGCCTAGCGCTCCTAGAGGATATGAGTGACATCCAATTCACTAGGTGCAGCCACCCCTTCCTATCCACCACCTCTCTCCATGTCCGCATGAACCTGAAAGGGTACATATGCAGAGCCATCAATTTTATGCAAATCCATCCGCCCGCCCTCCCCTCCTCATTCTAACGACGAAAGCTAGCCTTGGCTATTCTGCTCCTCATGTAATACTATCCCGCTATGTGGCAAAAAAAAAAACTGCACCTAGGGGTCCTTAAGTTAGGCGTCTCCAGTGACCTCGGTCGGCTGGCTCCACTCCTAACCCCCTAGCCCTTTTGATCCCCCCACGTCATGCTTAGGGCACATCAACGGCAGGACACACCTGGGAAGTAACACTCCCCTATGGTTCGACCTGTCACCCTAAGCCACTAGCACCGCTCCCCCTTGGCACAAATGGGGTCCTCAAGTGTGGGACATCACCCGGGTCCCCATTTTCTCATTTCACTAGCACGAGCACATCGCACCAACACGATGACAACAACCGCCTCCCTAGGTAGAGCCCTGTACCTTCTTCTTCAAGTCCACCACTTCCGCCCAACCACCAACTTCGGAGGCCCTCGTTCACCCATGCAATCCACTGCGCTACTCCGACGACCATCGTTCTTGAGTTGCCACAAACCCCCGAGTCTCCATGCTACCCTTAACCTTACACCCATGCCAAAAGTGCCATGGGACTGGCACCCATCTAGGAGGGGGGTAATGTTAACCCCAAGTCAAGATGGCGAAGCCAAGATGGCGAAAAATGGAGAAAAAGCGAAGGAAGATGAAGAAAAAGATCGAAGACACGCAAGCGGCCCCTAAAGATGGACCGGGACAAAAAGAGCAACCATAAAAGAAAAGGCGCCTCAAAAACTCGAAAAATCTTTGTAAAAGACTGCCAGGCTCCCTCTTGTGCCCATTGTAAAATATTAGATGGGTGTAGGCTAGAGGCACGGGGCTAAAAGAGGAAAATGGAAAAAGGACCTTGCCACAATGGCCGGTCACGTAAAAAAGGGGTGGGCGCCCATGGGATTTTAGGGTTTGTATATATAAAGTTCAAAAAGTGAATAAGAGATCATTCTTTGGTGTGTGGCAAAAGTAGTCTTCTTCCTCTCCTCTCCTTCTCACCTTCTTGCTTGTGTGTGCTCTTGAGAGAGGGAGTGTGAGAGTGTGAGGGAGTGAGTGTATGTGAGAGTGAGGGATCAAGAGGGTGAAGCTCTTTACCATCTCCTCTTCTTCTTCTTCTCTTCCCTTCTCTCTTCTCGCATGCGCGGCTATGGAGGATGGAGCTTGGAGGTGGAGGAGGCTTGAGGATGCTTGCACTAGCATCTAGGATCCTGGAGCTACCGGTGTGTAGAAGAGAGGAGGCAACTCGTATCGGCACTAAGCTAAGCTCACTACACTCATAGGATCGACGGCGCATCGGCTAGGTGAGAGTTCTTAGTAGCCTTGTGCTAAAGAATAATTTTGCACTATGATCAAATTAGCATTGTGTTGGTCTGGTTGAGCATATAGAGAGCTTTGTAATGCGTAGTTAATTTCACATGCGTGACTGCAAATCATTTTTTCTTGGAAATTTGTGCCACATGTCACTTACTTTTTCGGCATGATAGTGCTCTTATGGCTCTAATTTTTAAGTTTTTGCATTTTTTTTTCCATTTTAAGCACACCTCTTCCGAATTATTGCAATGTACTTTTTGAACAAACGTGCAGTGATCGTTGGCATATATATATGAACACTTAGGTTTTGGTTTTGGTTACTATTTCTTTCACGTATCTTATCTTGACTTTGACCAGCTATTTATTTTGTAAGCATCACAAGCCAAACCAAGCATATTCTTCTAAAAAACCATTTATTCTTAGGAGCAAGGCCTGCAAATATCATGTATCACACTTTTCTTAATATTTTTCTCTGCAATCCTAAATTTTGAGGCATTGAAGGTGTTAGTTGGTTTAAGAGGAGAAAGATACATCAGGAACTTAGAAATTCTGTAAGGGTTTTACTTTGTTTTTCTATCAATATTGGTCTCGTGCACATGTTAAACGATGGGGTTTTGATATTCTTGATGTATTGTTTTGTTCAAAATTTTCAGATATATAAAACACGAATTCATCAAGTTTTTTTGTCAAAGTGATGTGTGAAACACAATTTTGTGAATTGGGAAGCAGTTTGAATCATTGTTTTCGCGTTTCATGAGTTGTGAATGTTAAACAAAGTTTGATCAATGAGACTTGGAATTTCATGCTTTCTCTGCTATATATGATTTTCTATGTATTGCCTAACTCTAAAGTTGTTGGTAAAGAATCACTACTAGGATGCGCATTCAAAAAGCAAACACTTGCAATGTTGACTATGACTTGGAGCGTATTCACCTTACATCGGCAATGTGCCAATATAGTGACAACTTTTAGCAAGGGTAGCGTGGTCCCTAGCCTGCAGTGCCACCATCAATAGAAGTACCTAGAGCAAAGAATAAGGGGGGGTCATGAGTTGTCCCGCTCTACCAAGACCGACCAATTGCAATCCAAAGAAAATACAAAGAAGTCCATAGTGCCACAACTCCAATGGGTGCCTAAATGACACCCACGGAAACCCAAAAGCCAAACCCACACCAGTCCATCATCCTTGAACATCACACCCTAAAACTAGGAGACATAGTTGGTGCTATAGAACCAAACAAATGGCCAAGCCGCAATGGTTGCCTAAAGCCATGTTGCACGCTCTCAAGGCTACTACAAAGGCAACAACTGGATTTGGTTGCCTAAGCCCATGAGTGGCATATGTGCCCCTCAGCCATCTGCTACCAGTCTATCTCCAAGACCTTGTGAGCCGCCTAGAACAGACAAGCCGCTTGAGCCAAAAGCCACCAAACCCATACAACAACAATGGGTCTCTTGACCACTACTGCAACATGTTGCCTCTAAACTAACTCAACTTAATGCTGCTAGTGTCCCAACCACTTCACAAGTAGCAAGCAACACAACATCTGCACCATAAACCACGTCTATCACACAAGTGCCTAACATGTGTTGTAAGGGTCAACCAAAGGAGCAGCTACCAATTGCTGAGTTATCTAGTCTAGTCAACCCCTAACCTCCTGCAAGCCTCAGACTCTCTTATGAATGGAGATCCATTCTTACTTTGTCCGCTGATCTAGTTGAGAATAGGAGGGATGAGTTGGTCATATGCATTAGATGCTTGGATGTCACCTTTACCATGCTTGCTAAAAGCTATGACCAGTTAGACTTAGGTCTCCTCGATGAGCCTTTAGCAACAGAAGTACACACATTGCCATGCACCTAGGAAGAATCAGAATTCATGTTTGTTAAAGTCCCCATGGTAGCTAAGGAATTTGATTGACAATGAAATTTCTCAAGAGAAAGCTCGCAACCAAGGACTGATCACATCCTATAGCAAGAGCAAGGTCTTTGCAACTAGTCAAGGACTAGAAGAGCTTAAAACATTGGCTGACTTTGACTCTTATTTTCTACAAAAATGACATGCTCTTTGTCTCCAATGGGAACAAGAGGGCTTCCAAATCATGACCGATGCCGAGCAATGATGCGCCCTCAAAACCACAGAGTATGATCCTAATTTATCTCTTCATTTTTCCTTAGTACCATCCACTCCTTCATTGAAGAATGAAAGGAAAAGTGATTTATCCATGACCTTGCCCCACATGGCTAGAACAAAAACGGATAATCATCTGATATATCTAGGCCAAGAATCCATGCCTCCTAAATAAATGCTTAACAATGGCTCTAAAGGGGATGAATCATCGCCCTTAAAGTCACATCTATGGGAAACTTGAAATACACAAGAGTCACCTAACCCTAGGAATCCTTCCAAAAAACCCACGATCTCAAATTGCAATTGCCCTCAATTGCTACAACTTCTCAACCCACTAGCTCAAACAATTAAATCCACCAACTCTACCAAGGAAGATATACCTACTACCTCATAAAAGAGTGCTACTAGCACAAACCTAACAAACTCTAACGAGTGAGTAGTCCTCAAGTCAAGCTCAATCTCACTCAAACCTCAAGCTCAATTGAAACCTAACTTATGAACTAAGAAGATTAAGGGCATTGCAATAGAAATTGCCTACAATGAAAATTAATGGGTAACTCTCTATCTTCATGGATTGAGTGATAAAATTACATTCCTTGCTCGCATTTTTGCCTAGTCTAACATTGGAATTCTCCATGAGGAATTTGAGGATTACTTAACATGGCTACTATCTTGGGAAGAGTAAGAATATCTGAACGAGCAATATGGTGATCAACCAGATAATATTTTGTGACTCATTCCCGAAGAGGAAGCTGAGGAACATTGTTTGGTCCCTACATCTTGGCAGAATAACCATGTGCCATAAAAACTTGTGCATTACTATTTATACACAACAAAGTTATTTTAAAAATCCACAAAATATCAAAAAAAATATAAAATCCATGCACATCACACTATTAGTATCCCTCCAATGCTTGGAAGCATTACAATATTTTTTGTGTAGGGAGGGAGCAAGTGGAAGCAACTGACTTTTGACAATGTGAACTAGTAAGTGATATTAAACAATTTTTTTTGAAAATTTTAAAGTCCTCTCTAAATGCAATTTCATATTCTCTTAGTGTATCAAGTGAATGCAAAAAAAAAATGTAGCAAACAATATGCTTAAAGTAGGAACAAGGAAGCAACAAGTCATTGAGATATGGAAGACCTAAATGACATAAATAAAATTGAAGACTCAAATACATAGGACTCTCAACAAAATTCAAGAGAGGAATACAAGAAAAAAATTAGCACTAAGGAGTTAGTTTTGTTGAACAAATCCCACTTGCTAATGGAAAAACCATAAAGATTCTAGTCCATTCTTACCATAGGAAAAGCATGCAATGAGAGATGATTGGTCTTGAGGCCCTAAAGTGGATTGAATGCCCAAGAGGATAGGGGAAACCCTAACACTAGAAATCATGTATAAAAACAATGAGAATGAATAGAATAAGCTATTTATGTGTGTGCAAACTTTGTACACTTGTCTTTCTACTTTCATTGTGAGAGAGTGAGTCAAAATGAGAGCTTGAGAGCAAGAGAGTGAGGGTGAAGCTCTACTTGACCAAGCACTCTCTCTTGCCATTCCCATGCTTCTCTTTTTCATGTGGAGATCATAGAGGGTTAAGAGTCAAAGGAGCACTCACTTGGATTCAAGTGGAGTGTAGAAAGCACACCTTCATGGGATTGAAGGAAGGCCATGCTACTCACTACAAAACGAATGCTTGCATTTGTGTGCAAGAGACTATGTGACAGGTAGTCATTGATTCTCGTGCGTCAAGGCTCTTAAAGGAATAAGAGTGTGTCCAAAGCCCCTCTATGTTGAGCTTATGTAGTATAACATAAATCTTCACAATTATTGCATTTTTTATTTGTAAATATGTTGAATTTAGGAAATAGTTCCACTTGCAGCTCAATCCTATTTAATATCTTTCACCCTATCAGCTATATCAATCTTATCTATATCTTTGGTATACTTTGTAAAGAATATATTCTTTTGTTGAATCTCTCTCTCTAGCATCCTTGCGTCTTTATTTGCTAGTCAAATCAAACAAATGAAAAGTACTAGAAATTGGCTTTGTTCCATCCTATTTCTCTTCTATGGCATGATCCAAAATGTTGAGCCATGTCTTATAAATATCTTCTTTAGACATGACCATGTGAAAAAGCTTTTGTTGAAAGCTTGGCCCAATGCTTTTCTCAATAGTACTAATAAATTTCTACATAACATAAGTAAAAAAAGAATCAAAATTTTCAATTAAAAAAGTTGCACGAACACAAAATAATAGCTCTAATACAGTAATTGAGAGAATAATTGATTCGAAACACTCACATCCAATCATTGGTGACTTTTAATTGTCTTGGTTACATTAAATGTAGTTTTAAAGGTCTCCCATAGGTTATCCATTGGAGTCACAAGTACTCTAGAGTGCTCTTGTATGGTTTTCTTCTCCAAGTGCTTTTATTTCTTCATTAGATAAAGCAGATATAGCAACCGGTACCTCTAGAGGGGCATCCACCACAATACATGCAATTCACCTAATGCAATGCTACTTAATACTCTCATTCTCATGTAAATTCATCCTAATAAGTATGCTTGTAGCATAAATTGAGTATAGGCATCATAATATATAGTAGAAATAATTGTCCACTAACTTCTCTTCTTTCACTAAATGTATTGGTCTAGGAATGACTTTTCCATAAGTATTATTGTATATTAGTATTAGATATGTACAAAAGAAAGTTAGAATGGGCTCTAATTGAAAATTTCTTACTACATAATTTACACACACATACTCCTTTGGCCTACAATATTGCAGCTCCCCTACATTTTACTATTGGAATGGAGTATTATTTGTCAAGTCCAAATGGAATGTACTTAGCATAGGCATTTAGTCCTAGGGCCCTTGACTTGTTTTTCAACTTTGCAACCTCTTGCTCATCAACTTTTGGTATTGATAAAGGCTTCTAATCCTCATTGGATCTAGTGGATCAATTATAGAAATTTTCACAAGTTCTAGGTGTCTTGTTTTTTATGATGATCCTTTTGTTGTTGTCTTGGCCTTCCATAAGGTTTTCTTTTTCATACCCTCAAATGATACGGCAACCTCATCATTGGTTGGGCTTTCACCTTGGCATATAAGTTCCCATCCCCTAGTAGAAATATTATCATTAGTATCCTGTCTCATTTTTTTCCATATTGTATACTTCAGGAAGGAGTTGATACTTGAATTTTCCAAGTATGACATCAAGACAAGACAATTCCTCTTGACTAGTAACCCTTCCAATAAATAGTTCAAACACCATCTTGGAGATCACTGTAGATGTAGGGATTTCCCATACACTAAAGCCTCGCATGGAGATTTTTGACTCACACACAAAGATAGTTTAGACTCTTTGTTGAAGATGGTTCCCACTCTAGTTTGGATCACTCTTTGGGAGTACAGCTTGGCCCTATGCTCAAGCCTAGTATACTGAGGGAAAGATAGTTTAAAGAACAACAATATAGTTCTACTTTATCATTAGGATCTCCTTGAGGTAGATCTCTTATTACTCTTGATTTATGATCTCTTATAAGGATACACATTTAGGATATGTGAGTTCTAAAAAAGAACTCAAAATTTCTAGTTCAATGTACTCTTAATGTATAGAAGTACTTTCCATTTCAATATACTATGTGTTGGATATCTCTTTGGAAGTAAAGATTGGCCTTGCACTCAAGTCTAGTACCAAGGTCAAGATAGTTTAGAGAACACTAATATAATTCTACTCTCATATTAGGGTCCTGAGGGAAATATAGTTCCAACATTATCTTGTAAAGATCTTTGGATGTCAATATTGGCCATGCGCTCAAGCTTTGCCCGAAGTGTAAGATCATTCCAATGTGATGTTCTTAAGAGGTCGTGTGTGAATGAGGAATAACAGGGGAATTATAAATATTAATTTTTGAAAGGAAAAAAAGGACAAGATCAGTCGCCTCACAATATTAGTGCCACCACCCCTCCTTAGTAATGTCAGGACCTTGAAATGATCACTACTTTGATGGCATAAAAAACTCTTTACTCATCACACAAGTGAACAACACTGAATTAGCCTTAGGGGTATCACTAGGTGAGAAAGAGAGTGTAATAGATGACAACATGCTGAAAATGAGAAGAGTATTAATAGCCTTTACAAAGGCCATATAAGTCTTCGCATTAAGGCTTAAAGAGGGTAGCCTTTGTCTTTACAATTTTTGACATGTTCAGAGAGAGTGAGAGTGAGAGAGAAAAGAGAGAGAGAGAGAGGGAGAGGGATAGGGGAGAGAGAGAGAGTACTAGGAGAAGAGGAAGAATAGAGGGGGAGAGAAGATAGAGATGAAGAAAAAGAGGAGGAGATAGTGGGGAAGAGAATAAGGAGAGGAGATAGTGGGGAGGAGAAGGAAAAGAAGATGAGGTAGTGAAGAGAGGAGAAGAAGAAGGGAATAGGGGAAGAGAAGAGAATAAGATAGACAGAAAAAAGGCTAGAGAAGAAGAAGAAGAAGGAAATATAGGAGAAGGGAAGAAGAGAGAGATAGAGAGGGAGAGATAGGTTAAGGAGAAAGGGCGAGAGTAAAGGATAGGGAGAGAAAGAGAAAGAGAGAGGTGGATAGAGAGAGACAAAGATAGAGAGAGAGAAGGAAGATATAGAGTGAGAGAGGGCGAGAGAGTTGGAGATAGAAGGGGGAGAGAGAGAGAGAGAGAGGGAGATAGAGAGAAATACGATAATAGAGGTCTCCTAAAACAAAAATTGGAAGGAGAAGTTGAGAATATACGCTTTATGGCCTTGGAAAAGCACTCCTAAATTTGAAAGGTGAGATGACAACATGAGGATATCTATGATGTAGCTACTTCATCAAATCAAGCAACATTTTCCCCATGATTTGCAAAAGGACCCCCATGTACTCATTACACTCCTACTCTTCTTCATGATAATTCTAACATGATTGAATGAAAAAGGAAGGAAAGTAAAGGTTATCCATACATACTTGAATGAAGAAAGCTATGCTTGAGTTGTGCATGAGTGTTGAATTAGCTTGGAAAATAGCTTGTGATGTAATGAAAAGACTAGAGATGCATTATTTAGTATGTGACTTAAGTACTAGGAGAATTGTGTGTATCATTTTGTGATTGCACTCTTCTAAGGAGAAATTAAGTTGTGAACCCAGGGGGTCCACTTATAAAAATCATCTACATAAAGTGTGTTCAAAGGATACTAAGAAATACCCTTGTTTACATGCTATAAGACCTTAAAATGATCCCTTTTACTTTACTAAGCCTACAACTTTCTTTCAAATTATAATTTGAAAACCCCTTTTGTAAATACAATCCTATAAATTTTACTAGATATAATACATTTTCTTTTGAACTCACATAGTATCTTATGTGATCTATAAGGTGGACTCCCTTGGGTTTTGGATTATATCTTCTTTTGCGAAGTTTCCACAAGGGACATTGTCTAGGTTGTTGAAATTGTCTTTTTACAAAAAGGCTAATTATTTTGGAAAAGAGATGGTCTTCTTGACCAAGATAAGTGATTGAATATTATATTACGAAAAATGAATGTTTTCCTAGCTAATGATGATAGGCTAATTGCCTTGATTGTGTATTTTTCTACAAGTTATTGTGCCCCCATGGGAGAACTTATGGTTACACAGTAAATCTCCCTTAAGGTTATATTATGAAAAAGGAATGTTTTTCTAGCTAATGATGATAGGCTGATTGTCTTGATTGTGTATTTGTATAAAAGTTATTGTGCCCTCATGGAGGGACTTATGGTTATACACTAAACCTCCCCTAAGGTTAATGGTGGGAGCCCTTCATTGAGAGGCTAGTTTGATCGTGCTGGAGACTAGAATAAGCCCCATATGTGAGAGGTTACTTTGTAGGAGGATATTAGACTAGGAGGTGACAATCGTACTATGGGGGATTTGGCAGTAAATCCCTTGGGTCTATTGAGGATTAGCTTAACCCCTACAAGCCTAAGATGGACTTCCTAGAAGACGGTGATGGTAGATGAGGATGGATTGGTAGTATAGAAATTACATACTCCAATGAATAGAATCTAGCCAAGGAGTAGAGAATACACAACAAATATGTGAAGAACAGAAACTACTTTAATTTCAAATGAACCAATATAAAGATGGCTTTGTCCAACTTGTGCTTTCACTGTGAAGCTTAGATGGCGATTCTCCAGATGACCAAGAGCTTAAGGCTAGCTAGAAGAATACACTATGGATTTGGAGGGGTCTTTCTTTCATATTCTAGGAAGATAGTCTAGTCAGTCTATCCAACCATAGTATAAATCTTTTCTAATTGGCCAAGGAATATTCCAAGGAATAGAGGTCCTTAATAAGTCTTAGATTAAGGAATAGAATGCTAGGATGGCATTGTATCTTGGAGTAGGTGCATGATAAATATATTGTTTTGTAATTACTTTTGAGGGATTTTTTGACATTGTCTTTGCATTTGTGACAATAAATTAGGTGAAGGAGTGAGTGTTAATGGCTAATTAAGAAAGTTATATTTGCATCTCAAAAAGAAATATGTTAGGATACACACACTTGAGAAAAGAGGGAGGGTGAAGCCCCTTGATAGGTCTGTCGTCCTATGGATCAATAGTCTCGGTGAGATGAGAGTTTTCCTTTAAGGTGCTAGAATTAAAGAGCACCCAAATGCATGGCTACCTAGTGTGTTGTCTTAGACCTCGATGGTGTTTTTCGAGATCGAAGTTGAGACTATACCCTATGGGTAGAGGGGTTAATACATATCACTCCTCCTCTTTTCTTACTCACTATGAATGAAGTGTGGCATTGATCTACTTCGATTTGAGTCCACTTGTGAATGCAATGGCTCAAAGATCGGTGGTAAATAAGATGTTAGGTGGCCTTAGTATAGAACTAGGGACTTGGATTCAGGTAATCCTTATGGGTTATGGTCAGAATCTTTTATTGCAAAGTTGACTTCAAAGGACCTACGTGACAAATATTCTATTATTCCAAGGAGTGCAAGATTGCATCACTTAAGAAAATATTTTGTGATGGACTACTAGATCGCATCATTGAGGGCTACTTAATTGGGCACATTACATCCAACTCTATCTTGGAGACCTCGTTGGATACACAGCTTGGCCATGTGCTCAAGAATCTTTTATTGCAAAGTTGACTTCAAAGGACCTACGTGACAAATATTCTATTATTGCATCACTTAAGAAAATATTTTGTGATGGACTACTAGATCGCATCATTGAGGGCTACTTAATCGGGCACATTACATCCAACTCTATCTTGGAGACCTCATTGGATACACAGCTTGGCCATGTGCTCAAGACTAGCACTAAGGATAAGGTAGATATATTTAGTTATAGAGCTTGGACAAGCCTAGCCCTAATTGCAAGATAGTTCAAACTCTATCATAGAGACCTCTTTGTTTTGCATGGCTTGGCCTTCTAGCAACACTAATGGCATGGTAGATTAGATGATATTAATATAGTCCTACTCTCTCATTAGGAATTGAGGGCAATCTTGGCACTAAGAATACCAGTATAGTTACACTCTCTAATCAAGGCCTTGAGTCAAGGTTGGTACTCAGAATACCAATATAGTCATACTCTCTCATCAAGGACTTGAGGGCAAGATAGTTCCTACTTTATCTTTGAGAGTTCTTTGGGCCCAAAGCTTGGCCACGTGCTCAAGCCTGGAATTGGGAGTAACATAGTTCACACTCTGTCTCAATTTGTTAGTATACACTCATCTCAAGTTATCCTTGGTCATTTACAGTACATGATCCACAAAGAGTACTCAATAGTCATCTTGCTTGGAGATTAAGTCATCATCTAGGATTTATAATATATTGTATAGGGTTAAAAATTCAAAATATTTGAGTTCTTAAAAACAAATCACACTTTTTAGTTTAATGTATTCTAATTGTATAGAAGTACCTTCTAGTTTATTGTTCTAAATGTACTATGTATTGGATATCTCTTTAGAAGCAGACCTTGGCCCCTTGCTCAAGTCTAGCACTGAGGTTAACAAAGTTTAGAGAACACTAAAATAATTCTACTTTCTCATGACTCTACTCTCCCAATAGGGCCTTGAGGGGAACATAGTTTAGACATAGACTTGGAGATCTCTTTGGATGTAGATCTTGCCCAAGCACTCAAGTCTCACCCTAAGTGTAATATATCTCCAACTCTATCTTGGAGACATCTTTGGATGCATAGATTGGCCCTCCACTGAAGCTTGGGTTTGTGGGCAAGATAGTTCATAGAATACCAATATAGTTTTACTATCTGATCATGGCCTTGAGGAAAAGCCTAACATTGAGAACACCAATATAGTTTCACTCTCTCATTGTGCCCTTGAGTGCAAGCTTGGCATTGAGAACACTAGTTAAATTCTACTCTCTCATCAAGGCCTTGAGAGCAAGATAGTTCCTAGTCTAACTCAGAGACCTCTTTTGTTGAGATGGTAAGCTCAACACGTGTGGACATTGATGATGGACTACCTAGTTAGATGGGTTTGCACATCTATACTTACCATGTTGACGGTCATTATGATCCTCATATGGCCAATGACTTATCACCTATTGTATTTGGTTGTTACACCTACCTACAACTGGCATAGTTATAGCACCAGTAAATGAGTATAGTCAATTATGCATTGTTTGACTTAGTAGGATCATTTTCTTTATGTTATATCTTATTTATCTTTTGTGTACTTTGTAGTGTATAGAAAGGAAGAAGAAAAAACCAGAAAGAAAATATTTTGGCCTCCATCTCTCTTCTCATGTTATTGAGTGAGCTTTCTCTTATGTGTATGGGATGTGTTTGGCATAGCACAACTCTAGCAAGTCCCCCACCATGAGATTCTTGATAGGGTATCATAGCAGCGCCATTGAGAGAAGTTGGTTTTAAAGGCTAAAATAAAGGATAAGAAGCAATAATTTGAGAAAGTAAGCAACAAGTAAGAAGCTTTTCTGTTCTTTCATTCTTTGTCTTGGATAGTACATGTGGAGGCTTTGAAAGCATGGCAAAGTAAAAATCTTAGATTCCAATGAGATTTGGTGTATGAGTAGAGAATTGCATATTTTACAAGATAAGACCAAGTTAGAGCTTGCTCATTGGTTTTTTTGGCCATCTAAGGTCATTTCAGGCCTAGATTTAGATCCACAAGGTTATAATAGTAGTTTTAAGGTATATTATAATTTTGGCAATGTTAACCAAAAGTGGGTGCACATGTTATGGATTTTCAACAAGTTTTATATGCAAATAGATTACAAATTACATGTACTATTGTGTAGTCAATGAAAAAGATTTCTTGGTGCATTGCTATGTACTTGTTGGGAAAAAGCTTCATTGCATGGACATGCTTCGATCTTGCTATCGAGGAGTTCTTTGCCCACCACAAGTAATTCCACACCTTCCCCTACATGAGTAGCTTGGATCTGGAGGTGATTGACCAGTAGGAAGGCCTCGATTTCTCGGCGCAACGAATTTTGTGGAGTTCGGTGAAAAATGCATCACACTTGGCCCGTCCGAGTGACGGTGATTCTGGGTCCCAGAATTGGCCCTTGGCCCTGTCATGTATAGGCCCTCGGTCCGCTCAACTCAGACACCCACCGCTCGGCTCGTCAAAATCGACCACTCGGACGAACTTAATATTCAGTCCAACTTGGCACTCGGCCCTCAAACCACGGCCCACTCGCCCCTCGAATCGGCCGAAATCACCCTTCAAACCACTTGCATTTGGCCCACCTGACTCAGCCCTCGGCCCTCGGACGGGCTGAATCGAACATTCGGCCCCTCCAATTCAGACCTACTGGGCTGAATTTGGATTTTTTCAAAATTCTAACCTATAGATTTTGAAACCAACCAGAGATCCCATAGAGCCAAAAGCACATCATCGATTTATTGCTAGACTGAAATCTAGAGCAAGTAGTTCAAAACTTGGCTATAAATGGTCCTTCAAATCGCACATGGTATTTATTGTAACGGCCTTGTGGGCTAGGGGGGACTGCCCCCCCGGACACCTACAGAGGGGACTCTGCCCCCTCCGCACCTCCCCCAAGTAGGTTGGAGAGAAAATGCACACCATGACAGGTCCTCAAAATTAGATCCTAGTGTAGTAATGGCTCTACACAAGCATGGATTCTCACTTGCAAAGGAGCAAACAAAAGCCCATACCCAAACAAAGACAACCAGAGACCCTAGAACCTCAATGGGCCAATCTAGCCAACAAGGGCAAAAAGGCCACACTGCAAAAACACATATGTTTTGCATTCAAACTGCATCTAGTCAAAGCAAAAAGCAACAGCATCAAGCTACACTGTGAGGATGACTAGATATAATAGTCCTGACGATAGATGCACATTGAATAGCACTGCACAGATGATCCAAGACATCAATGGAGAATCCACATCTGGTCGTGCAGTTGGGGACTCAAGGGCATTTATCAAAAGGCTTAAATTTATAAGCCAAACCCAAAATATGAAGACATAGTACCGCCTGCTTATCTTAGGGTCAAACTCACCACGAAAAGAGAGCACACTATCGATACTCTGATTGATGAAGGAGCAAATTTTAATATCTTGTCCTATGAAGCATGGACCCTACTAGGTCAATTAGATCTCACACCAACTAATGCAACTCTTAGTCCTTATGGGGGACACCTACAAGTGCTAAAGGGAAGTCCAAAATCCTTGCGACAATTGAAATTGAAAGCCTGCCTATCCTATTTCATGTTCCTTCAAATAGTGCTAATTGTGGAAAGGAAGCCCTCCTAGGAAGACCCTTCAAAAGGGCGACCAAGTGTGAGGCTGATTATGTAGCACAGAGGATACACTTGACACTACCGGGTGTGAGGATAATCACAACCTTTAGCAAGGGTAACCTCATTAAACCTCAAGGGAAAGACAAGGAATATTCCAACATGCCAAGCAAGCCTAGTAATGAGAGCAAGGACTTGTTGAAAGAGTTGGTATAAGCACATGTTGAATAGAGAGAACCAGTGAGTGAGGCCATGCTTGAAACAAGAAGGTCAGGAGACAATGCCAAGGATAGGCTTTGGACTTACAAATAAAATAGAAGACCACAAAAGAAGCCCAAGCCTTATAGACGAGGGTATCGATGGAAAGCCACCACAACAGCGCATTGGATACCCAAAGCGTTGCTATGTGCTCAAGGATATTACACAGGTAACCAATGGATTTGGGTGCCAAAACCCTTGGCTAAACCACCTTTGTTAGCTGAAGGCCAGATCGTATCAAGAGCGAAGAAGCGCATGAGGAAATCTAAACGAAAAACCAAGTATCGAGTCAAAAACATTGGAGTGACTGAGCTCCTCATGATCGAAATCAATCTCCCAGCCACCACCAGTGTCAAAGCCACTTAGGAGTCCCAAGTCTCCTACACCCTCTTTCCCTAAACGGACACAGGAAGCACAACAGTAGTTGTCAAGTGCAGCTGCTTAATCCCAATCTCTATCTCCATCTAAGCTTCCAAATGTCCAAGAGGTGGGACATGACACCACCTGTAGCTCTTGGCCCAAGGATATGCATGTGCAATGTATTGTGACTGCTCAAAGGGCAACAAAAGACACAACCACTTCCGATCTTCCTGAGGACCTGACATTGCAATCTACTAATAGTAGCCAGTCCACTGAACTAGCTCCTACTACTTCCAATCAAGAATCACAGCAGTCACAGTCTTTGGCCGTGATGATGCCCCTTGTGGGACGTGTCCTTAGCAATTCAACCATGGAAGCGGTGTCACAACCAACATCCTTGACACCTTCAGCACTATCAAAGCACCTAAAGCTTAGGCTTGAGGAGAAATATCTTGAAGGTTTGGCCAAGGAGATGGCACATCTAACCAATGAAGCAGAGAAGAAGTGCTTGATAAATCTTGATCACAAGCTGACAGCCATCACACGTGCATACGTATATGTGGACATGGGAAGGCCAACACTAGAGCACACGAAGCTCATAGCCAAACCCATAACTTGGGATGATCAACAACATGTTTGCTCCCGCTATGTAGCTATCACCAAAGAAGTCATAAAGGATATCCTAGAGGCCACAGCTAGAGAATTGCGATACCCTCACTCTATACTGCTCAATGTGAGACAAACAAGGAAAAGATTGAAGCAATCGAATGAAAAGGGAAAGGACAAGGTGAGCGTGCAAAAATGGTACTCCAATCAAAGTTTGGCAGCCAAAATTGGCCACCGACTAATGACACTCGCTGAGCAAAGAAAAGCCCTTTGGACATCAAAACATGATCCCATGTACATTGCCCCAACCTCATTACGAGTGTTGGTAGTGGTCCATGAGGTCCAACCTTCTATCACTGTCCAAAAACATCCCTTGTATGATAAATTGCTTCTAGAAGAATATCTGCACGTGGCTAGCAGGCTACAAGTAGGGAGCATGGTTCTCGATGTTAGTGCATATGTCTTTTGCCTCACTCAAGACCCTACAATTCTAGATCTCCATGCTTCCCATCAATACAACCCTAACTTCTTCAGCTGGTTTCGTCCAAGCTTACCTAACAATAGTCCTGGACTATCTCTCGGTTCTACATTAGAATCACCCAAACCTCTTGAGCAATAGAAAAACAGCTCTAAACGCAACACCTGTTAATCCCTTCCATGTGAATAATTCTATCCTGCCTCAAGGCCTAACCATCGGTTCACATTTTGCAGGTTCCCCCACAGTAGCCATCATGGAGCACCCAGTGCAGCTAGCCTACAAGGAAGCTATCCACAGTCTGAGGAAGCATATGGCACAAGCTCCTCCGCCAGAGTGCTATGTGCCTACTCTAAAGAGGTACACGCTGAAAAGAGGCCCCAAGTGACACCGCCCAGGACGCAGGCCGAAAGCTCCCCAAGCCAAGAGGACGAAGACTCAAGGGAGCACCCGGGGTGTAGTGACACCAGCCCTGCAGGCCCTCACCAGACGCTTGGGCACTAGGTGCTTGAAAGAGGAGAAGGCAGCTAGAAACAAGAGGGAATTTGATGAATTATTTAAAAGCATTCTTGAAACAGCTATCGCCAGGGATTACACAATTCGAGTCCCAGCCAATATCTTCCCTACCCAGCCTGATCGAAGCCCCTCACCGGCACAGCCCCAATCACCCGCCCACCCGAACTCACCCCGCCTCATACAAATAGAATAGCCCCTATGTTGTATAATCTGCTTAACAAAGGTCATCTTACCATAACTTTTTGTCATTAAGTGGTTAAAGGGGCAGGCTCCCCAACTGTACAAACCTTCCTTACCCACTACTAATACATGTCATGTCTTTAACAAGCGCCGATGATGTGCATCGCAGTCAACACCATAGGATTTTGATAAAGTAATATCCTTTTGTGTTGCATGTGTTCATTATATTTTATGCATGTGACTTGCATATACTCTCACGAAGTGTCAAATGGATGCAGAACGACCAGGTCTTTGTACGAAAGTGTTCAATGCCCAAGTCACCACAAGACCACCAACCTCACAAAGTGCCATGACGAAGCCTCACCAACCAAAAGCGAAAATCACCCTTGCCGATCGCCCACATCGCATGGCCCAAAGCATGATTAGTGGTGGCCACTCTCTCTTTCAGGGTCAAACTCTACACTTGGCACTCACGGCAATTGTTACCTCAATTGTACCAACATCGCATGTTTCAAAGAGGTTTTGCAAAATCTCCAGTGTATCTCTCCATCTCAACAACTATTCCTCTAGCAACAAGCCACAATCATCATTGTAATATCTAGTTTCGCAGCCTTTGAATCTTGATATTTTCCAATCCAATTGAAAGGTTGATAGCGTCAAAGTATTGCAATGGTTGTACTCATGATATTCTTTATTTTTTTTAAAAAAAAAGGGAAATAAAAGGAAAGAAAAAGAAGAAAAAGAAAAAGAAAAAGAAAAAAACAAACTAAAAGGAAAGAAAGAAAGAAAAGAGAGAGAAAAGAAGCACCCACGATCACAGCACATCACCTAGGGGTCCTCAAATTAGGTATGCCCAGTGACCTTGGTCGGCTGGCTCCGTCCCTAGTTCCCTAGCCCTCTACACATCCCCCACAATTTTTCAGGGCACATCAAGGGCAAGTCATACTTAGGGAGCTTGTTTCGCTTATGGTTAGACCTGTCACCCTGACCCATTTGCACGATTCCTTTTTGCACTCCGCCTTAATACCATTGCAATCGATCATGGTAAGCACCGCACAAATGGCCATGAAAAGTACAGCAAGCCCAGTAACTACCAGCTACCGAAAGTTTAGTGTCAATGTGTTCAATTATGCTACATCGTGCTATCACAACGCAAAGGATGTCTCATACACCTTCATGTGTATTTCTCCTCACCATGGACAACTTTGCTTCATCCACACATTGTTACGAGGAACCAAACCTGCGGTCTTCTAACTATGTAGTATCTAAGTATGCACAAGCACTCACATAATATATGCACCAAAATATATACACAGTTTGGGTCCTCAAGTGCCGGACAATACTCTCAGCTTGCTTAGAGTGACCTATCTCCCAAACTAATCAAACTACGTCTTGTGCACAATAAGAAGACTAGCACTATCCCCAGGGAGAGACCACATAAGAGAGGTTTTCAATTGCACGTACTAAAGACTCCATCAAATGCATCGTTAGCTCTTCATCTTCACTCAATTCTAACCTCTTGACCATTCCTATCATGCAAGCCCACCAAACAATCGGCCTGTGCAGAATTCCCACAAACCACCACCTGTGCCAGCCCCCACCTCAATTCCCAACAACAAACAGCCCTACCCCCAACTCAAACCACCCTACCACTAGCAACCCACGCCAACAATGTGGCCCCAACGACCTTCATCTAGCCACCACCAGAAATCCTCCAAGGCAACCACAGACGTCCTTGCCACCCACGTCTTTGGTGCATGCTAAATCCTACTACCTACGATGGTAAGTGCCATAGGATTGGCACTCGTCTAGGAGGGGGGGTAACGTTAACCCTCAAACGAACAAGGTGGAAAAGTTGAAAAATCTAGAGCAGAAGACAAGGCCAAGGAAAAAGTGAAACAAAAGACAAAGGTGCGCCAAGAAGAATCTGGAAACACGAGAAGTGCAGAAAAGTCCTAAATCAAGAAAAAAGGTACATGAGAAAAAGCGCGAGTCTATAAAGAATGTTAGGCTCTCACCCGTGCAATTTGTAAATGTAGACAGGTAGTGGAAAGGAAGCTAGGAAGATAGGAGGACAATGGAAAAAAGGGCCCTAGGCCATGGCCGGCCATGTAAAAAGGGGATAAGGGGATGACCACCCGAAAGGGATTTAGAGTTTTGTATATAAATTTGAAAAGTGAATGAGAAGCTCATTCTTGTGTGTAGCCAAAGGTGGCTCTCCTCCTCCTCCTCTTCTTCTTCTTCTTGCTTGCTTGAGCTTATGCTTGAGAGAGGGAGTGTGAGAGTGTAAGGGAGTGAGTGTGTGAGGGTGAGGCACCGGGGAGGAGAAGCTCTCCATCTTCTCCTCTCCTCTGCTCTTCTCTTGTCTTGCTCACGGCAATGGAGCTTGGAGCGTGGAGCTTGAGGATGGAGCTTGCTTGAAGCTTGCACTTGGATCGTGGAGCTATCGGAGTGCACGGGAGAGGAGGTAAATCGATCGGCATGGAGATAAGCTCACTACACTCATGGATAGGTAGCGTGTCGGCTATGTGAGAGGTAGCCATTAGTGCTCGGCTTGCTTGAAGCAATAAGCAGTCAGTGGGTCTTGGCAGTTGAGTGAGAGCTCCCATAGAAACATAACAACAAGTTATTGCAGAAGGTAGATGTCTATCAACAGAGGATTCATTTGTTGGAGAAATGCATCAAATCTTATCAACGAAGGCAAACTATTTTAGGACTTTGAAATCGAAAAAAGGCTCTTAGAAATATGGAGAGTCTCAAACAAGGAGGTGGTGATTGTAGTAAACGAAACCAAGCAGCAAGGTATATTTTTTTCCACTTTAAAAATACAAAATATGACTTTGTTTATAATTAATTGTATTGATTTGTGATGTTGATTTTGTTTAAGTCTCTTCTTCAACCAAATGCAAGTGAAAGAGATTCTTTGAAAGTATCTCATTTTTAGGATCATCTTCCTCCTTCATTAGTTTCAAAAGATATTTTGGAGAAGAAGAATTTTAAAAAGGCAAAGAAACAATGCTTGGAGTCATTTATAAAAGATCTCTCTTTGGATATTGAGTTACTGTAGAAGACATTAGATAATATTGGTATCAGTTGAGATGCTTATATACAACTTTTTCAGCTTTTGTAATTAAATATGAAGCAAGGACAAGTACATAATTGCATACTTCCAAGGCCATCTGTGATTAGAACTATTAGATAGAGAGTGAATAACAAAGTAATGGAGATTCTAGGTGAGCCTTTCCATATCAAGGCTAGCTTCAAGGGCAAGAAAAAGGAAGTTGTATTCAATGAATTTAACAATATTTTCCTTGACTTGCCCACCCTACAATGCTTAATGATTAATGATTCTATGACTTGTCACTAGAAGAGGCACAATATTTTCCTTGATTTTCCCACCCTACAATGCTTAATGATTAGATTCTATGACTTGTCACCTAGAAGAGGCACAAGTAGTGGCTAGATTTGTGGTTAAACTTGATGAAAGTGAGATTCTAAAATGTACAAAACTAGAGAGGGTCTCTATTACCTTGATGAATAGGGCACTTTCATCAAATCATTACAATCACTCAATGTAATTTAGTGTTCAATCAGAACACAACATCTTGTGGCGAAGAGCATTCGAAGTAGATGCAGAGAATTTTGATATATTGTATTAGGTTTTTTATCAAACACCAATACCTGATGTTATTAAGAGACAACAAGCAGGAAAAGAGCTCTTTGTTGAAGGATTTGGGAACTATAAGATTGAGTGGCACATAGCTGGTGACTTAAAGACACTTAAATGTATGTACAATGCATCAAAGGGAGACAACTCTAGATCTCCTTGCCTATATTGCATGTCCCTAGCCATAGAGTTGAACTCAAGCAATTGGAATAGAGCACCCTCTAGGCACAACAAGGATCCACAATTTAAGCCAGTCCTAGACCTTCCTTTAGTGAATGCCCATATCTATACACTTCATGCGCTTTGTAGGATAATTGAAAAGCTTGTTCATCTTTTTTTAGGATTTGCATGGAAGCTAAAGCCATTATCAGCTAGAACAAATGCTATAACAAAGATTGAGAAAGTCTTATCTACAATTGGTTTGCATGGTGGTAATGTTGTTATTGAACCAGATCTTCAAAAGTCCAAGGATGGCAATTGTGTCCCCAAAAATTCATCTATTGGTGGAGTGAAGGCTAGAAGGTTCCTAGACTTTCATGGGAGACTTGGTAAGATAAAATCTAGGAATGGTGGCTCAATTATTAGATACAATCAATGGAAGTGCCTACATAATGCAGTTAAGGATCATGCTGATAATGGACAAGCTCAGAATAGAAAAGCCAATGTTTGGGAAACACTAGACAAAGTATTCTTTTATTGTGATAAAACAGAGTGGAATGATGATGATCTCAAAGACTTCAAAAATCAATTGAACCTTTTTAAAAAGGCGATGACAGAAGCTTGGGGTAATCAACACTTCACTTACTATATGGTAAGAATTTTGCATATGTATGTCTCTTTATTATCTGACTCATATAGGGTTTTCTAATTGAATTTCCTTATTTGTTAACTATGTAGCATATTTTATACAACCATGCTCCATATTTTATCAAGAAATATGGATCTCTATCTATTTGGTCAACCCAAGGTATGGAAAAATCACATTATCAAGCAAGAACCAAATACTTTAGACACGCAAGACATGGAGGTGGAAGATACAAAGCTAATAGTTTATTAGAGGTCTTTCAATGGTTCTACAAACAAATTTGGCACAAATTCATGCTCAAAGACACAATCGCATCATGTAATACATCATCTTTGGCAAGGACTATATCCACTGTTATCCAAAGAAGAAAAGAGAGATATTTAAATTCTTGTGCAAAGCAAAGATATTCTGAATGGTTACAAACTAGACAAAGAGATGGAAAAAGATGGGTTTCAAGAAACCCTTAACATCTTTTAGTCTGACTCTGTTGCAGAAAAGTCTTTAGTTTCAAGGAATTCACTAGGCCCTCTAAAGGAATCTTTTGTTTCACCCCACTCGATGAGACCTCTGCATTTCAAGAACTCTTGTTTCCTATAGCTTGGAAGGAGCTTCAAATTCTTGGCATCTTCTACATGGGAGAGCAAATAAGAGGCAAGAACTCCAAAGTATCCTGCCCTAGATCCACTGTATCTAGGCATGAAACCAAAAACTCTTACAGCTTCTTCCTTCTCCACCAAAATTATCTTGTCTAAACCTCTATTGAAAGCTTGAAATCCAATCACCTTGGATATAGCTTTCAAAGCCATTGTTGGTAAGTTTGGAGAGCTTGACAACCTACTATGATAAATTGCAACTGTTTGATTATTTAAGCTTTCAATATAATGACCAAGCCTTGACTTTTTCCAAGCTTCAATGGCCTTGAGCCCTTGGCTCTTCCAAAAAAGTTGTCTACATCTTCAATTTCTATCTATACAATAAACCACAATAGTATAAGATGTCAGTAGATAAATATCCAATAATATTTGTCTATAATGCATAACATACTCTAATATAAATCACAATGGATATCTTAGAATTATCTTTCATACCTTAGGGTTTTCATCTTCTTCAAGAAGACTATCATCATATAGATTTAATGAACTTTTTGGTTTCTCCTCGAATGGAGACTTCAGTTTCTCTTCATACCCCATGTTATCAATACCAAGTCTCTATTGAATTTGTAAGTACTCTTCCTCTGTAGGTATCCCCCCTTTTCATATTCCACGATCTCATTAATACAAGAATGCAAGGCTATGTGATTAGTGGTTGCTTGCTACTTAGTGATTGTAGATAAAATGATATGAGAGATTTGGGGATCTTTCCTAATTTAGTTGTATTATTTGTTTTTTTGGATGTTTCAGATAGCTAAAACTAAGGCCACTACAAGGAAGCAGAAAGTTGATTCTAGAGGTCTTGCTTCAAAGATCCATCAGTCCTCCAAGCCTTCCAAACTTACAAGGAAATCAAAGCCAAGAAGAAGGTTCTCACAGCATGTTAGGTGCCTAAAGGAGATTATAAGTGCAATAAATGCCCTGAATAATGCAATTCCAAAGCTCTCTTTTCAAAGGCTTGTCAAATAAATTTGTGACAAACATAGTCTTTATAGTTTTAGATGGACTAGGGAAGCTCTCAATTGTATTCAAGAGGCTACATAAGATTTTTTGATTGAGTTTTTCCAAGATTCTTATAGTTGCACTGCTCATGCACATATGCTTACACGTATGGATAAAGACATGATAATTCTCAGGAGATTGAGATACAGGTTTTCAAAGGTCCTTGAGCCAGTCTCTCTTTCTTACGTGAAGGCTTTCAATATTTTTAATGTGCCTCCATATAGAAATAAGAATAATGATCCAAGTCTGAAGGTTGAAGATGTTACGCATGAAAAGGACACAAGACAACATGAGAAAGAGGAAAATGCCACATAAGAGCAGGCAGATAAATGGAGGGATTATAAAAAAAAGAAGGAAGAAGAAAATGAAGTAGAACAACTCCCATCTTTTGAAGAGAAGTTATCTATCCTTCTTGAAAGGGTTGACCCTAAGGACTTTAATGTTTGTTGCTTTTTACCTAGTGACATTAACAAAAGATTTGATACTGTATTTTTGGACTTTGGTTGTATTCAAATTCTCAAGAATAAAGTGAGAGAAGTAAATGACTAGATTCTTCTTGTTGGGATGAGGTATAGTATACCAAAATTTGTTTTTACTCACCATATTTTTCTAGCAATAGACTTTCATGTTGATGATTACTATCTCCATTCCTTTCCTAGGTGTGTAATGCATGAGCTCCCCTTTGATATACAACAAAAGATTGAGGTTCTTGATCCATCTATCTCATACTATATGAGGAGTGAGCTTGATGCAAGTGCATTTGACCATTGGTTCAATTCAATTAACTTTGAATCTTTGGAGCTTCTTCTAATTCCATACAATGAAAAGTAAGTAATTTGATATTTTGTTAGATTTTATGAGATCTTGTTTTGCTAGATTATTGAAATATTTTTGTTTTCGGTTCTCATTGGAGTCTAATTAGAATAGACTGTGTGGAGAGGCAATGTTTCCTCATCTATTCTCTAAAAGGAAACCATGGAAATGCCAAGTTATAAGTTATATAATCTAGGGTCTCCTTGATATTTTGATATTTTTTTTGTAGGTATTCTAAATATTTTGATCTTTCTTTTGTAATTACTCTAAATTTTATTGCCTTTTTTATATATAGCTATAAAAAGATTGATTGAAGTACTAGAGAAAAAGCCTCCCATGCCTTCTGGCGTACTTGCAACAATGCAATATAGACAAGTTGGGGTAAGTTCTTGATTAATATGGTTGGAACATAATATGAAAATTTATTCTAAAGACTACCATAAACAGGTTTCATAGTTTTACATTATATTGTTGATTGCAGTGTCCTCATCAAGATGATAGTTCCTCTTGTGCCTGGAGAGTAATTATAAATGCAAGAAGATTGGTTTAGTTTATTTATCTCAATGATGGTAAACTTATATAGGTAATGTGAAACATATTAAACTTTAAGATAGAGGTTTATTGCAAAATAGTCCATTGTGAAAAAATAACAATGAAATAAAAATCTTTTCTTACAAATGTATGACAATTTACAAGGGATTGCTATACAAGTGAGCATGTTTGGTATATAAAAGCAAAGCTCCTGAAGTACTTAATGGTCAATTGTATACAGCCGACAAGAATGGACAATAGTGGGAGCTTGGACATTGAAGGAGAGGAGGTACATGTAACTACAACAGGTGAAGTTATGCCTTCAACACCCAAGGTAACCAAAGCATCAAAGATAGGCAAAAGAACACCTAGAAAGGATGTCCCTTCTCCTAAGAAAAGTTCTCAAAAAAAGTAGCTTTGCCTCATTGATTGTAAGCCCTTATGTATAAGTCATGGAGATTGTTGACAAAAAAATTTCAAAAATTTGTACATGTATTTTATATTGATATTAAAGAGGCTTTTTTCAATATCCTTCCATTGCACATTCTTCTCTCTCCTCATTGAAATCTGTTAAAAAAATATGTTACAAATGTATATTAATCAAGAAATGAAATCAAACATACATCTAAATCGATATAATATGATATAAAAACTTACTCATGTGTTATTAAGTTGGAACACAAATGAGGATGGTAGTTCAATATCTTCATTATGTAAATCCATCCTCACTTGATGTAGCGTACATGATGATCTAACCTTTAGGATTGCAATAATGTCCTCATTGTACCAAACATCAAGATCCACTATAGGATCTTTGCTAAAATTATCAAGATTTTGATCTAAACCAACTAGACTACCACCAACATAATGCCATCTACTATAATAAAAACTAAGGATGAAATTTTGAGTAGCAATCATATATTTACAAGCTATAGAGTCTTGATCTATCTTACATATAATTTTTCCTTCTATCCTAGTATCCCATCCCTCAACAAAAAATTGTATAACATGATCATATGTTAGTCTCTTCACTGAAAGTATGGCCTTTGATCTTCTTATCTCAACATTAGAAAAGAAGTCAAAAAATATATTAATAGGCATGAACAAAGTAACTTTGCTTAGTGTACTTGAGATACTAGGTTTTAATGCTCTCTGTATCTCAGAAAATATTTTACATCTATAGCCCCTCACTAGTAGTAGCTAGACTTGGCAAAGGCCACTCAAAGCATAAAAAATCGGGCAAAGGAAGGGGTAAATTGATCCCCATTGGCTACGATGCATGGGGACAATATAAGAATGGTCATAGAAGAATATTCCATTCTCTGCAAGCTGTATCTTCCTTCTACCTTTGTACATCTCTTCTCCAATCCAGCCATGCATCACATCAACAATAGACTCGACCAATTTTCATTCCTCAAGATTAGAGGGATAGACATCTACAAGACAAATGAACAAATGTTATAATTGAAAACCTTAAACCAAGTCCAAGAAAAGAAAGACCTTAAGAATCAAATCCTTACAATTTGGTTTATGCATTCGAAGATTTGAACTTCCAAGTTCCAAATATAGCTCTCCATGCATAAACATATATTGCACAAGAACCTCTTTTATGCTATTCTTATTTACTTCAAGCTTGAAGCATCGGATTCTACCCTTCCAAGCAGAGATGAATGAGCTCTCATATCTTCGCCTTTTCCCACATTTTGCATGTTGCATGGCGATCCAACTGCCTTTGCTAATGATTGTAGAAATCCATCTTCCATCTTTTGGAATGAGTTAAACACTGATAAGCATGTGATTCGGGAGCTTGGATGCCTTGTTGAAGGTCGAATTTATGTATCATGGTGCACAAAGAGAGAGAGAGAGAGAGAGAGAGAGAGAGAGAGAGAGAGAGAGAGAGAGAGAGAGAGAGAGAAGACTAGGCTACCGCTACAAAGGAGGGAAAAACACGAGAGGGACCAAAGAAAGAAGGGAAAAAAATATGTGCCAAGTTTTTTACTAATTTGAATTTAGAGTAAACTTGTTTATCATTAATCCAAACATATCATTAAATAAAAGTGGTTGGGACTATATATCATTAATGCAAAGAATGTCATAATCACGAATATAAGAGATTTAAAATAGACATTGATAATATAAATTTATAATATTATATATGTGTGTGTGTGTGTGTATCTCTCTCTTTTTATAAAATAATATTTTTTCTTTTTTAAAATAGAAATTCCATTATAGAGCATTTTCTCCTATTGATCTAGATCACTCTCTTTCTATCTCCTAAAAGGCATTTTCCAGACCTCAAAACTCCCCTAATGCTACATTGTGTAGATATGGACTTGAGACAAGGGAATATCTAAATTTTCTCTAAATTTTGAATCTTAGAGATGCATGTTGGGTTCCTTTTTCAATTCTTTTTATCGAGTTTCATTATGGTATCCATGCATTATATGTATGGACTCTTCGAATTGGACCCTTTTGAGGCATTATACATGCAATTTAGGATCTTCAAATCACCTGCTATATGCCGCTCTACTTTGAATCTTCCAAACCCTTCCATATCCAAGATTCTCCCATTCCTTTGCTCACTAATGATTTGGGTTATATTTGTCTTATGGAAAATCCAATGCAAGGTTTCAAATTTTTCATATATAATCTAGATTACACTCATATTATAAGCATGGCACACACCCATACTATTAGCACAAGTAAACTTCTAATATAATATATTGCTCATCTCAAAGGACCCTAGAGAGAATATATTTTTCTCTGATTGAATACTAAACCATTTTGGATTGTGCTTTGAAATTGTTGGATCAAGTGCCATGTTAATCAAGTTAATGATAACCTGTTCTAGCTTTGTATCCTTCATAATCTAGCACTCATCAAGCTTGAGTACAAATTTTAGGGTGCCATCACATTTATCTAGTGTACGTATTATTGTATTTTTCCATTACCTCCCATGTTCCTCCATAGTACGTATCCTCGATATAAAGTGGAGCTTCTAGGAGCTGTAGAACTTGATCATTCACTTGTTTTTGTATTCTTTTAAGTAATGCTGGTTTGGTAATATTGATTCATGTAGCTTAAATTCCTTCATCTTTGATTGAAGAGATTTGTAAATATTTGTGTATAGCTTGATAAATATACCTACCTCATCCAACAAAGCCTCCATATCACTTTAGCTAAGTTGGTCCCCTCTCAAGAAGGCATCAATCTCCAATTGTGTAAGCTTGTTATACTTTGGATTCTTCAGGATCGCTTTTATAGCTTCCTTATTTAAAAGCATTTTAATGTGTGCAATTGTTGCCTTTAAGCTAAAGCCTTTTCTTCATTAAGTTATAAGATATCTCTATATTCAGAATCAAAATATTCAATTATCATATGGTACATTATAAATACTTCATGAGATGGAGAAAGAAGTAACAAATGGATTACTTACTTCAATGCATGTATCATTTTCTTAATACTACCACTTTGTAATTTCATATCTTGAATATTTTGAAGTTTCCTACACTATTTACAAAACCCCAATAGTATTTCTCTAAGCCTCAATTGATCTCCTTGTTTCTCGAGCTCTAAAATAGTCTCCTTGTTCTGCACTAGTTTGTGCTTATGTTGCTTTAATTTTAGCCTCAAAGAGGTATTCTCCTTCTCTAACCAATTTCTTTCTAACTTGTGTGCATTTCTAATGGCATCCAAATATTGTGTGTATCCTAAGAGGTCATTATAACTATTTCCGACGAAGCTTACTAAGGATGTAATATCCTTGAATAGAGGTGTGGAGTTATACGAAGGATCTTTTGGATACAATTTCCCATCAATCCATATATCTATATTTATCTTTCCTTGTAACCTACGTGGTTCTTTGGATGTAGAAGATATAAGATAGCGTTTGTTTTTCTTACTCATTGGCTCCTAATCACAATCAAGCTCGATATGGAGGTGATATATCTCTCTCTTGTATCTGATGATGATTTGAGAACCACCATCTCCATTTGTGATATTGATTCCACATTAGTCATCTCCATTTATGATATTGATTTGGCCGCTCTTTAGGGTTTAGGCCATCCTATGGATTCCACCCTAGCCATCTTCATTTGTGATGTTGATTCATTCTCTCTGTTATGTTTGTGAAGTTGCTTTTTAAAAAATGAGAGAGAATATATGGAATGTTTCAAAAAGTAATGTGACAGACACAAATCAAGGCTTCATGTTGTGTTTGGCTCATGTTCTAATAAAAAGAGACTACAATCCCAATCAATTTAGATACAAGCTATCAAGTTTTAAGCATCGGATACCAAATTTCAAGAATTGATTTCTAGACTCTCAATTAGGGCTAATTAACAACTTAAAGGCTATGGGCTACTTTGAGTATTTTGACAAAAAATAGATCATATTTATTGATTTTTGAATTACCTCCCTCTATGTTGAGATGGAATTTTTTACAAGGCCCAAACTTAAGTAAAAATCTCTCCTAACGACAACACCTAATTTATCTCATGATTTTCCCCTAGTACCATCCACTCCTTTCATTGAAGAATGAAAGGAAAAGCGATTTGTGCATGACCTTGCCCCACATGGCTAGAACATAAAAGAATAATCATTCTATAGATCTAGGCTAAGAATCCATGCCTCCTAAAGAAACCCTTAACAACGGCTCTAAAGCGGATGAATCATTTCCCTTAAACACAAATCTGCAAGGGACTTGAAATACACAAGAGTCACCTAACCCTAATAATCCTTCCAAACAAACCCACAATCTCAGAATGCAATTTCCCTTACCTGCTACAACTTCTAAACCCACCAACTCTGCCAAGGAAAATATGCCTACTACCTCAGAAAGGAGTTCTACTAGCACAAACCCAACAAATCCTAATGAGTGAGTAGTCCTCAAGTCAAGCTCAATCTGACTCAAACCTCTTGCTCAATTAAAACTTAACTTATGACTGAGAATTTTAAAGGACGTTACAATATAAATTGCCTACAATGAAAATCAATGAGTAACTCTCTGTCCTCATGGATTGAGTGATAAAATTACATTGCTTGCTCACATTTATTCCAAGTCTGATATTGGAATTCTCCCAAGGAATTTCAAGATTGCTTAACATGGCTATTATCTTGGGAAGAGCAATAATATTTGAGCAAGCAATACGGTGATCAACTAGATAACCTTTTGTGACTCATTCTAGAAGAGAAAGCCAAGGAACATCATTTGGTCCCTACATTTTTCAATCCACTATGCTACCAACCATCAAGGAATTAGTAGCATTAGAAGTCAAGGTAGATAATGGTAGCTCATTTGAGCATGCCTGGTATACTATGAGAACCTAAACGATTGAATTCGAAAGTTAGCTCATAATCATTTCAATGCAAAGATGAGCCACATGGAAATTTAGCATTGACCCAACCTACTCTGAGTACTTGCCATTGTGTGAAAAGTCACGCTAAATAGACCTCTCTTAGATCTTCCCTTACTCCACAAAATCCTCACAAAAGAAGAGCTCCATATTACAAGTAGATTAGTCCTAATGGCAAAATTGCCACAACTTCTTGACAAATATTATAATAAGAGATCTTCTACAATCAAGCAAATCTTGCATTTGTATTTTCAATAGATTTCACCTATTATTTTATTCCCAAACTATAGGATACTTTTTCTCAAAATCCTCATAACTAAAAAAAAATACAATTCTATTTTCTCTAAAAGTGGAATCATTAATATACAACTCTTTAGTGCCCTCATGACTTTTCAACATGAAAATATATTAGAATCATTCTCATTCTTGCTTCTTAAAAGGTTGAAAGTTAAAAATGATATAAAAATGATGTACACATCATATTTTAATATTATTTTTTATCCAAATACACCTTTTTAGCTCGAGAGTTTCCTTGTAAATTTTTATCTTTTTTGGACAAGTATATGCCTCTTTCTAGGCATTTTTTTCATTCCCTCTCAAAGCTCTAGTTTTGTTCGAAATTTTGTGTACTCTTCTCCTTCCCTCCAGAATATGGTTTCTTACATACGAATTCTTGTGAAGCAACACTCAGTTTTATCTACAACACTCTCTACCTTGCTACAAGCAATCTTAGGAGTGGTTTTGATAGCATTTGCTGAAATCAAATCATCTCTATCTACAACACTCTCTACCTTGCTACAAGCAATCTCCCTCTTCAATACTATGGTATAAGATATATTCCTCTTCAACACTCTATACTACAAGCAATCAAGTGATAATGGAGGTATCTTTATTTGTTTAATCTCTGTGATATTATTATTCTTCATAGTTGTTGTTTAACCCTTAAGTGTCAATTCATAGAGAGAGAGAGAGAGAGAGAGAGAGAGAGAGAGAGAGAGAGAGAGAGAGAGAGAGAGAGAGGGAAGGGGGAGAAAGAGAGAGGACTGTGTGAGATGAACTAGAAAATAAGTGATAGAGTGATAGAGAGTAAATTAGGGTAGAATATAAGATGATGTTATTGTTCTCCACTAGCCAAGCTTCTGTATAAATGTGTTTAAATATATTTGATCAATTATTTTGGAGAGAGAGAGAGAGAGAGAGAGAGAGAGAATGTTTTGGATAGAACATAAGATAAGATTAGATGCTGATTAGAGGTAGACTAAAAGCTAAGATTACGAGCAGATTAGGAGTTGATTAGGGTCTATCATCAACTAAAGCATTCACAATTGTTAAAAAATAATTAAATAAAACCCAACAAAAGTGAATACCTAGCAGTCTTCAGCTACAAATAATTAAATAGGGTGAAACTCTATCCTAACCTTAATTTAATTCGAGTGTGCACTCTAAACTCATAAACGTCCATTAATTTGATATGTATTGTGCGGAATCACCCACTGTGGAACCATCCATGTGCACATTAAATTAATCTGATGCTTGAAAAGGGCAAGCATCCCGTCAACTTCTCGCACAAGGAATCCACCTTGTGTATGAGTCCCAGCAAATAAATAGTTTTACAGAATCCACTGAAAAACCTCACGACATCCATCGTGGAATATACATGTTGGCATCATAAAACCTCATGGAATCCACCATGGAATATGCCTCCTAGCATCAAATGTACAAGTGTGTGGTCACTATGTGTATAGTAAATATAGGGCAATGTAGGCATATGCGCCTTTATTCCCCAACAACCTGCCACTTAAGGCGAATATGTCTCTAGTAAGAAGAGAATAAGAAAAAGTGACAAAGTACAAATATACATAAAATACAACAGGATGAGGAGTAGACATTATCTCATCTACACCCATCATCTTCCTAAGGCAAAATATTCTGCCGAGAGACTTTTAGAGAGCAGGTCTATAGGATTCTTATCAATCGAGATCTTAACAAGATCAACAAACTTGTACTCTACCACCTCCCTTGTAAAGCGATAGCACACCTTAATATGCTTTTTCTTCACATGGAAGATCGCAACTAAATAGCACTCATTGAATCCAATAGCAATGTAGAAGTAAGAGTAATATCAAGATCTACCACTAGGATGGCCTAACCGTAGGGCCTCCTTGCAAGCCTCAGTGGGCTACAACATACTTTGTCTCAGTAGTAGAAGGCTGTGCATTTTTGTACCATGGACATCTAAGAAATGGCACCTCTAGCAAAAGTGAAGGCATAACCAAAGGTGGACTTCCTACTATCTACATGTCTTGCATAGTTGGAGTTAGTGTAACCCATGACTGTAGTATCCTAACTACCATAGAAAATACTTAAATCTGCAATACCTTTCAGGTACCTCATGATATCCTTCATGGTGTCCCAATCTCAATGGCCAAGTATAGCCATAGAGCATACCACAACTCCCACCACAACTGCTAGGTCAAGGTGAATGACTATCATGGTATACATCAAACTGTCCATTATGGATGCATAAGGGAGCTTGGCCATCTTGACCTTTTGCGCATCTGACTGGGGACAATGTACCTAATTGACCTTCACATGGGAAGGCAAGAACATCCGATAGGCTTAACATCCTGCATATGGAAGCACTCAAGGATCTTGTATATGTACTCCTTATGTGATAAGTAAAGAAGCCCATGATAGCGATCGCATGTGATATGCATCCCAAGAATATGTGAGGCCTACCCTAAGTCCTTCATCCCAAAGCTCTTCTTGAGCTTAGTTTTCAAAGCATCCAGCTCATCATGAGCTCTCCCAATAATCAATATATCATCCACATAAAGTACCAAGATAATAAGGCCACCATCACAAGTCTTCTTCATGTAGAGACACAAATCCATATCAATGCACGAGTAAGTTTGTGACCACACAAACGCATCAAACTTATGATAATAAGGCTACCATCGTGAGCCTTATTTGTGCAGAGACACAAATCCATATCAATGATGCATGAGTAAGATTGTGACCACACAAACGTATCAAACTTATGATACCATTCCCTAGGTGCTTGTTTAAGACCATAAAGGTCCTTTATTAACTTGCACATTAGGTGTTCCCTACTCTTTTCTGGAAAGCCCTTAGGCTATTACATATAAATTTCATCATGTAAGTCCCCATATAAGAAATCTATCTTAACATCCATCTAATAGAGATTCAGATCAAACTAAGCAACCAAGGCCAATACCAAGTGTAGGGTAGTCATCTTGACTAGCCTAACCTACTTCTTTTGAACCAATGCTTACCATATCAGCATCTTCCAATAGGTGAAATTTGTGCCATTTCAGCCAATTTGACTATCCTAACCTACTTCTTTTGAACCAATGCTTACCATATGAGCATCTTCCAATAGGTGAAATTTGTGCCATTAAGCTTTTTACTATTGAAAATAGCACTATCATTCGAAAAACTAGTCATAATAATAGTATACCAATGTAAAATCCAAGTGAATGGGCTACTATAAATTCTTGCAAATCAACCCCCAAAACTCAACCAAAAACAAGGGAATACTAAAGTATAGAGTTATCCACCAACTGTAAACAATAGACTACCAAAGTACAATGTTTGCTCTCCAAGACAATGATGAGAATCATAATTATAGCATTGTTGTAATAAGTGTGTAGTATGACAAGAACTAATTGTGGGTATTCAATCAAGAAAAGCCAAGCCCCCACTACCAAGAATATTCAAGTAACAACCGAGATACAAAGAATGCAACTAGCAATGACTAAGCATAAACCATCACTACCAAATGGAGTGGGCCCAGAGTGGAAGATCACGAGCAAAAGTAAAAGCTATGGTGGAAGGAGCAAGAGACAAAAGATGTGGGAACTTCAATAGTCATAATGTGTGACTAACCTTCTCTTATTCAAATATCATTGAAAGAATAAGGAATGAATTGACAATGATTGGCATCTACCACCTATAGTGTACATGTGTATGGGTACTATCAATGTAACTAATGCACAGACGGCTACGTAGAGGTGCCTTTACCCCCAAAACCTCCCATGTAAAGGAAAATATGCCCTTAGTGAGAAGAGAATGAGGAAAAAGAGACAAAGTATAAATATACATAAGTACAATAAGATCAAAAAAGACATTATCTCATCCAATACCCATCAACTTTCTAAGGAAGGCAAAACACTTTGCTGAGAGACTTATGGTGAATAGATTTGTAGGATTTTGGTTAGTTGAGATATTGACAAGCTCAATGGACTCATCCTCAACGACCTCTTGGATAAAGTGGTAATGCACCTCAATATGCTCTATCTTCATATGAAAGACTAGCTTCTTGGTCAACTAAATAGCACTCATATAATCCAAATGCAATGTAAGGACCACATCAATAATACCAAAGTCAACCTAACCAAAGAGCCTCCTTGCAAGCCTCAATGGCTATAATATACTAAGCCTTGGCAGTAGATAGTGCCGTGCATTTTTGCACCTTGGATATCCAAGAAATAGCACCTCTAGCAAAGATTAAGACAAACCCAAAGGTGGACTTTCTACTATTTACATGTCTTGCACAATCAAAGTTAGTGTATCCCATGACTCCTATATCATGTCCAGAATAATATGTGCACATATCTATTGTGCCCTTCAAGTACCTCATGATACCCTTCACAACGTCCTAACACTATCTGCTAGGTGTAGCCATATAGCGTGCCACAACTTCCACTCCAAATGTTATGTCAAGATAAGTGGCTATCATGCATATATCAAACTACCCACTGTAGATGCATAAGGGATCTTTGCCATCTTGGCCTTTTGCTTATCAGACTGTGGACAATCGGTGTGACTAACCTTCACTTGAGAAGGAAGAGGACAACCAATAGGCTTACCATCCTACATACGAAATTGCTTAAGGACTTTTTGGATGCACTTCTTCTGTGAATAAATAAAGGAGCCCCTTAAAGCGGTAGCGGTTGATGCGCATAGTAAAAATATAGGAGGCCTATTCCATGTCCTTCATCTCAAAGCTCTTCTTGAGCCAATTTTTCAAGGCATCTAGCTTATCATACTCTCCCAGTAATAAACATATCATCCATATAGAGTACCAAAATCATAAGGCTACCATCATGAGTCCTCTTATGTATTTACGCAAATCCATAACACTGTGATTATATCCCTATGGATGCATAAAATCATCAAACTTGTGGTACCATCCCCTATGTGCATCCTTAAGGCCATAAAGTATTTTTCTCAACTTGCACACTAGGTATTCCCTACCTTTTTCCTCAAAGCCCTTAGGCTGCTCAATATAAATCTCGTCATGCAAGTTCCCATGTAGAAAAGCCATCTTTACATCCATCTGATAAATGTCCAGATCTAGTTGAGCAACCAATGCTAATACCAAGTATAAGATCATCAACTTAACCATAGGAGAAAAAACTTCATTGAAGTTAATACCATGTTCCTGCTTGAAACCCTTAGCTACCAATGTGGCCTTATAAGCGAGCTTGGGGTGGCCCTGATACTTTTCAACTCATATACCCACTTGTATGGCAATGCCTTCTTGCAACTAGGCAAAGGAATCAAATCCCATGTATGGTTTGTTTGTAAAGAGTCAAACTCCAACTACATCTCCCTGTCCCATGAGTGACTATCATCTCTATGTATGGTCTCATCATAAGAGAGAGGCTCACCCACATCTGTTACCGTAGCATAATCCATGGAGATTGTAAAATGCTCATCTGACATCTAGCTCTAGTAGAGCATCTTAAAATAGGCTGATCCAGCACAATATGCAGATCCAAGGCCATTCGAGCATCAACTATGGCAAGCTGTCTAACTAGTTGTATGGGTGTAAGAGGCTCCTCCCAAAAGATCAATTGGTGTACCTCAACCACGTGCTCAGGCTCCTTATGCATCTTTTTCTCATGGAAAACTACATCATGGCTATGGATAACTTGAAAAGCTTGCAAACCCCATAGTAGGCAATAGCCCATCTCGCTTGGGGGAAGGGCAAGAAGCGAGTTTTTTGAGCAAGCTTTTGAGCAAGTTTTTTTTGGCAACCCCTCTATTCTTATTCCACATAATTTACTTATTCCAGCCTTAGATGTATCCACCTCCACTTCCACCAGCATTGCCACCATCGTCGTCACTGCCACCGTCACCACCACTGTCGTTGTCGCTAGCTCTACCACCATCACTACCTTCACCACCACCTTCACTCACTCATTCACTCACTCACTCACTCGCACACACACACACACACACACACTCTCTCTCTCTCTCTCTCTCTCTCCCTCTCTCCCTCTCTCTCTCTTTCAAATTATGCCACATATCCCACCAACAACACTACCTCCCTCCCTCCCTCAAATTATGCCACCTATCTCACCATCACCACTACCTGCCTCCCTCCCTCCCTCCCTCTTTTGCAAACCAAAAATAATTTGTGCTAGTACTATGGATTAATGGAATCTGTATTATATTATGTTATGAAAGGTGTTTCAACAAATAGCTCTCTCTCTCTCGCTCTCTCTCTCTCTCTCATGTTTACAATATAGAAACATTTGTGCAAGCACTCCAAATTGATAGAACTTGTATTACATTATTGGATTGTGACATGTGTTCCAACAAACAATTCTCTCTTTACCGATATATAGCTCTCTCTCTCTCTCTCTCTCTCTCTCTCTCTCTCTCTCTCTCTCTCTCTCTCTCTCTCTCTCTCTCTCTCTCTCTCTCTCTCTCTCTCTCTCTCTCTCTCTCTCTCTCTCTCGTTTGCAATACAAAAGTATTTTTGCGAGTACTCTAGGTTTGATAGAACTTGTTCTACATTGGATTATGACATGTGTCACAACAAATGGTTCATTTTTTACTTGTAAATAGTTCTCTCTCTCTCTCTCTCTCTCTCTCTCTCTCTCTCTCTCTCTCTCTCTCTCTCTCTCTCTCATATTTACAATACAAAATAATTTCTGCAAGAAATCTGGATCTAGATTCATATTATATTAATCTCTGGTAAGTGTATTATTGTTTCACAAATTGACAGATAATGATAGTAAAATATTATCATAAATTTAATCATAGCTAACCAAAGCGAGATATGTTTGTATTTTCTCAGAAAAATAAAATGCATTTACTCTAATAAGTAGCAAAGTCTTTGCTTTGATGGTCACACTATGGGCAATGTTAGAAAAGTTCTTCTCTTTCCAAATATGAGATGTAAGTTCTCTTCAATAAGCATGGGTTAATGTATAAACATATCTTCATTTGCATCCATTCCAAATACTCACTAAACATTTTTATTTATACATTGCTCTAGCAACCTTATTAAATGTTGGTTAAAAAATAAAAACTCATTATTAAAGCTTGCACATTTTTGGATTATTTATTATGGTGGCAAGAAGGGATATTCGATACTTAGTCAATATGCTTAATGAGAGAGAGGGAGAGAGAGAGAGAGAGACCATCATCTTAGTCTCTCATTGTGCATGTCTTTGCTAAGTTGATATCATGTTGTTGAAATATTAATATTCATAGGCTATAAAATATAGTTATACTTCTTTGAACTAATCATATGTGTGTATGTGTGTGTGTGTGCACGTGTTAAGACTTTTAATATACACACATTAATTCACACACACACACACACACACACATATTAATGAGAGAGATAGAAACAAGTTCTTAATGAGACGCACACACATACACGTGTGCATGTATGCACACACACATACACATAGAGAGAACAATCAAGGTAGGTTTGTCTAGTGTATATTAGAGAACTAAAGACATAGATTTAAAGATTATTGCTTGTATAAATTCTAATCCACCTTAACTAAGTAATTCATCAATGGCTTGCCTAGTCTTTAAAATAAAAAATATATTCTAGATACTTTGAATGTAAGGAATTTCAATGGAAGGGTCTTAGGACTCAATGGAGAAGAGAGGGAGGAGAGAGATACAAATAACTTTTGGATGAGAGAGAGAGAGGGAGGAGATAAAAATAATTATTGATGAGAGACAATAAAGATGTGTCTCTTAAAAAATCATTGATAAGAGAGAAGAGAAAGAAATATGAAAAGTAGTTTGAATAGAGAGTTTCAAATTAATGTAGGAGAGACCCAAAAGTAGTATTGTAGTATTGTAAGAGAGTGCTAGAAAATTTGAAGCCAAAGAAGTATTGTAGTATTATAGGAGAGAGTGTTAGAAAATTTGAAGCCAAAGAAGGGGGCTGGTCCCCCTTCTTTGGCTTCAAATTTTTAGCAGGAGAAAGTGTTAGAAAATTTGAAGCCAAAGAAGGGGGCTGGCCCCCCTTCTTTGGCTTCAAATTTTTAGCACTCTCTCCTATAATGCGCCTCCTTCTTTGGATGCAAATTTTCTAGCACTCTCTCCTATAATACTACCTTAGACTCTCTCCTATATTAATAGCCTTGGATCTTTACACTCCTACACACACACACACACACACACACACACTCTCTCTCTCTCTCTCTCTCTCTCTCTCTCTCTCTCTCTCTCTCTCTCTCTCTCAATACTACAATATTATCTTTGGATTTTTCTTACATATTAATAGCTTTGGATTTTTATCAAAACACACACACACACACACTCTCTCTCTCTCTCTCTCTCTCTCTCTCTCTCTCTCTCTTATATGTGGCTTTAAAAAATTCTAGCAACTCTCTCCTATAACATCACAATACTACCTTTGAACTTCTCATATATTAATAGCTTTGGATCTGTATCAAAACACTCACACACACACACACAACTCTCTCTCTCTCTCTCTCTCTCTCTCTCTCTCTCTCTCTCTCCATGTGTGTATGTGTGTGGCTCCAAAAAATTCTTTTAACTTTCTTTTATAATACTACATTTGGGCCTTTCATATACATTAATAACTTTGGATATTCAATACACACACACACACACACACACTCTCTCTCTCTCTCTCTCTCTCTCTCTCTCTCTCTCTCTCTCTCTCTCTCTCTCTCTCTCTCTCTCTCTCTCTCTCTCTCTCTCTCTCTCTCTCTCTCTCTCTCATCAAATTCCTCTATTTAAAAGTTTTTAGTCCAAGTACAACTAGACTAAAAAGTCACATTTTGATTATAATTTCAATAGTATAAAACTTTTTTAAAGCTTTGATAAGGTCTTTATTTTACCAAATGCACAATGCAAAAGACAATAGCCATTATACGTTATGTTAATTATTAGTTTTCAATATTAAGAGAAATTTTTTTTCCAAAAGAGAGGACTATTTTTTGTTCATAAGGTCTAAACTTTTCAATATAGTTCATTCAAAAAGTCTCAATTTACTATGTCTCACATTAAAACATATCATAAATATACACATAATTTGATCTTTCTAGCTAATAATTATTTTTAATCTATTCTCTCTCATCAAACATTATTTTAAAACTTTCTTTTCCTCTTCTCTCTCATAAATATATATATATATATATATATATATATATATATATATTCTCTTCTCTCTCAACTCTATTGAGTCCTAATGTCTCTATAGAGAGAGAAAGAGAGAGAGAGTTGTAAGAGATACACATAATGAGAAATGAAGATAAGGGCCATACACAAACACACACACATACACATACACATAGAGAGAGAGACACACACACTTACATACATGCACTACTTAATTTATTGCTTAGGTAATAACTAAATTACTAATCATTTTTTAGTTAAACACTAAATAGAAATATAAAGGGAGGGGAGAGAGAGACAAAGACAAATGAGAGAGAGAGAGAGAGAGAGATTATGTGACTTGCTTTGAATTTCTTTTGGATCGAGGAGGGGGTTGCTAGCAACTTATCGAGAAGAGGATTGCTTGCAACCCCTTTTTCAGATAATTTTTTTTTCACAAGTCTCCTCCATCATTTCTCTGAGGGGACTTGTGAAAATTTTTTCCATTGAACAGGGGGTTGCCGGCAACCCTTTCTCAATGAAATTTTTTTCACAAGTCCTCTCTAAAAAAAATCACTGAACATGGAGCTATCAACAACCTTCCTAGCCAAAAAAAAAATCATAAGTCCCCTTAGAGAGATGGAGGCAACTTCTGGATTTGTTTCACCGAGAAGGGGTTGTCGGCAACCCCTATCTGGCAACAAAAAATTTCATATCCCCTTAGAGAGATGATACAGGGGAGTTGTGATTCAAATCTCTCTCTCTCTCTCTCTCTCTCTCTCTCTCTCTCTCTCTCTCTCTCTCTCTCTCTCTCTCTCTCTCTCTCTCTCTCTCTCTCTCTCTCTCTCTCTCTCTCTCTCTCTCTCTCTCTCTCTCTCTCTTCGACAAAGGGTTGATAGCAACCCCTATTCGACAAAAAAAATTCACATCCCCTTAGAGAGATGATGACAATGTCACATAATCTCTCTCTATCTCTATCTCTGTCTCTGTCTCTCTTTCTCAATGAGGAAACTACTATAACATTCAAGTGGACAAAGATTTGTTCTTTTATTTCACATAGAAGATAAAGAGAATTTCAAACCAAATGATAATATTGAGTCTCAGAAGTCATGCAAGTTAGTAGCGTGGAGACTTCTCTACAAGCGTAACTCTGTATCCTTCTATAGAAGTATATTTACAATGGTATCTTGTCAATGTGTTCTCTATATGTAATACAACTATGAATGGTAGGTTCATGTATAGGTAATTGGAGAAGAAGATGTTGCAAACTTTGCCAAGGAAATATAGGGATTAGGTACACTTGAAGAAGGAGTAGCTTGTATATAAGGATCACTAGATTGAGTAGCAGTGGAACAAGGAGGTGTACCGGAGATGTCATATCTTGCTGGACTACGTAAAGGTGAATTTTCTTCCAACGAGAATGCATTATATAAAAAATACTCAGGAAAAAAATGTGCAAGAGACATAAGGATCTAGATTCTTGGTAAGTAATTCCACATGTATTCTTTAGAATATGTCACACTTTTATGTCTTCTTCAAAAGAGAATATGGCTGATCGTAGGAAAGTGATACCCTTGTTCTCGTAACTCATTATTCGGTAAGGAGTAAGGGTGAAGCCACAATTTCTAAAATGTTTTGATGATATTGATTGGCCACATTTTAGTCCTACAATGATACTATTTGTGGGTGATAGCCTAAAGAAGATGAAATGTAACCCACTAACTTCTTTACATATCCATTTTCATTTCAAGATATCCCATGGATACCATCCTCTTCAAATAGATGCTTCCCTATTTAACTGAGGAAAATTCCTTAAATACCATCCTCTTGAAATATGTGCTTCCATGTTTGAGTGAGCTAGTAAGTTTTCATGCGGGAGTCTAGGATTTTGTTAAATAACACCCATTTCACCCTCCTACAATGGAGCTCGATTGATAGCGATAAATATGTTCATTTGCTTTGCATATAGTATTTCACTAACTTGCAAATGCATTTGTAGATTCAGAAAAAAAAATTGTAGTTTTTGTAGTAAGTTCATGCAATATAATATGAAATATATTAGTATATTAAAATATTTGATTATTGAAGTTTGGAGTTTAAAATGAATTTTTTTTAATGAATAACAGCTACAAGTAATGAAGTAATACATAGCTATATTTTACAGAGATTGTGAAGCAATAGTTTGCAAAGTGTCTATTGTAAAGGAATGCATAACTTTAATCTATATGTAAGCTTAATCAAATGAGGAAGAGAGAGAGCAATGTGCAAGTATAAGTGGATGTGTCTATAGTTTGTTCGTATGTGCATAACTAAAGTACTAACACATTAAGATGTAATTATAAAATATGTGCAAAGAAGAGAGGGGAGATATGAATGTATATGTAGTGTGATATCTCATATACATGTGTAATTAAACTATTAACATTGTGATAATATTATCAAAGATAAACACATAAGATTAATCTAGTTATGTAAATAAGTTGAGAGAGAACTACTAATTCATTGTTATAGAGAGAGAGAAAGAGAGAGAGATGATAAATGACAGAGTTGAGGGTGAAAAAGGCAGAGAGAGAGAGAGAGAGAGAGAGAAAGAGGTTGTTATTCAGAAAAGAGAAGAGGGAAATGGATGTCGTGGATCCTCAACATATGAGAGAGAGAGATGTTTTTGAGGGGACTGACATGTCAAGGGTTGATCCCTAACATATGAGAGAGAGAGAGAGAGAGAGAGAGAGAGAGAGAGAGAGAGAGAGAGAGAGAGAGAGAGAGAGAGAGAGAGAGAGAGAGAGAGAGAGAGAGAGAGAGCACGAGTGAGAGAAAGACAAAGAAATGTGTAAGTGTATCTCGTTTTGCTTATGTGTGCACAATAGAAGTACTAATACATCATGATGTAAGTATAACATATATACAAATAATTGGGAGAGGGGAGATGTGAATGTATACACAATTGATATCGCTTGTGTATGTGTAATTCAACCACTAACATTGTGATAATATTATAAAAATAATCACACAATCTTAATGTAGTGATGTAAAGCAATGAAGAAGAGAGAACTACTAATGTGTTGAGAGAGAGAGAGAGAGAGAGAGAGAGAGAGAGAGAGAGAGAGAGAGAGAGAGAGAGAGAGAGAGAGAGGAGAATGAATTATGGTTTTGATGAGGAGGAGGAGAGTAAGATGTGATGGTGTAGTGGCGATACTAGTGGGGGTAATGTTATTGAAGGGAAGTGAGATGTCAATGGTTGGTCCCCAACATATGAGGAGAGAGAGAGGAGAATTGACTGTGGCTCTAATGAGGAGGGGAAAAGTAAGATGCGCTAGTGGTGGTGGTGGCAGTGACGGCAATGGAGGAGCAGCATTGGTGCTTGATATATGCCCAAAAGAAAAAGAGGACCAAAAGGACTCTGTGGAATAAAACTTGAGGTTGCCAAAAAAAGCTCACTCCAAAAGCTCACTTCTCACACGCACTTCTCGCTTGCTTCCCAATAATCAAGAAAGATGTGTTTCAGGGACTTAGGATCCATCTTATTGTGCATGTACTTAGGAACATGGCAGAATGCCTCACAATCAAAGATGCGCAAATGAGCATATGATAGAGGTTTTCCAATCCATACATCCTTTACAACTTGGCAATCAATAGTAGTGCGAGGGGACCTATTAATCAAGTGTAAAATAGTAGTAATTGCCTCATCACAAAATGCCATGTAAGCCTTCTTGTCTAAGCGTAATACAAACTCTGTCTTGATCATTATGTTCATGCATTTGATAATACCATTATGGGGAGGAGCATAGGGGGCTGGTCAACTAACGCTTAACACCCCATTCATTGCAAAACTACTCAAAAGCTTTCGAGACATACTTACCCCCATTATCTATCCTTAGGCATTTCAACATCATATACTCAAAGTGATTCTCAACAAAGTTAAGTCAACACTGAAAGGTAGACAAGATAAGCCCAAACCTTATAGGAGTAATCATCAATGAAGGTGACAGAGTAAGATATTGCAACCCAAACTAGCAAGCATTTTCATTCCTTTAAAAGACATGTGCTCAAGGCGATGATGCCGAAGAGATACATGTGGAAATGCAACCATAGTCAAAACGTGGTCAACTAACCCAGATACAAGCAAGGGATAGGGGGTACTAGACTTAGCACCACATGCAATAACAAGATTCCCACAAGTAATCTTCCATAAGGAATCACCAAAAGAGACAAAATAACCTATATCATCCAAGGTGCCAATAAATATAAGGCTTTTTGTGAGAGCTGGTACATTACATATACCATGAAGAGTGAACATGCAGCTTGAACCAAACTACAATTGGACATCACCAATACCAACTATCTCCAATGCTAGGTCATTACCCAAACGAATAGATCTAGTCATACAACAATAGGAGTGAGTCCACTCTCTATGAGGGTCACGTGAAAGGAAGCCCATGAATCTATCAACCAACACTAAGTATATCCTGACAAAGCATCAGTTAATTGTGAAGCATCCAAGGAAGAGGTTGCAAATATGAGATCATCAGACACATCAGGCGCACCACAATAATCTCTCAATCTTAACACTAGACTATTCCATGAAGTTATAAGGGTCATCCCTTGCCATTTACTGTCAACCTACTTTGTGACAATCGATATCTTTGTTTGGCTTCTATTTCTAGGTGCTACCTCCAAGTCGATCAAAAGTGTTGTGGTTAGTGTAGCGCTACTCTTTTCTATTGAAGTTCGGTCTAGCAATATTTTGAGAAGGATTTTAGATAGGTTAAGGTCTGCACTAGGCATTTCTATCTCGCCCATCTCCTCTCCTACAGTGGTTTCTCCTATTAGATCCAAGATGCATTGGAATTGACCCAACTCTATCTCCTTTGTTCTCTTGTCTAGTCTTTGATTTCATGGGAACCTTGCAACTTGCCTAATGAGATCACTTCCAAGCTTCCTCCCGGCTTCTACATCAACCATGATCTCTTCCGTATCTCTTCCTCTATGTTCAACTCGTGTGTGTTGGTCATAGAGTGATATTAGCTTCTAGATATCCACAGGCAATTCCATTGTATCAAACTCCTAATAGTTGGTATTTGAACTCATTTCTACCATGTTTTTTGGATACTCTTGGGTGACAAGCATCTCAATGAGGCTAATTAGCCTTGACAAAGTACTAGGGATTCCTATTGGATGTTCCTTGCAGGATTGAGATATTCTTTATCTTGAGTCAATGTGGTGTAATGTTAGCACTTGCAAGTGCTTAATCTTAGTTGTGTTGTGGCCCTCAGTGGTACTACTTGTTAAGGTCTAGATGTGTGCTATGACCTTCTCTCTTTTGGTAGTCCTACTACTCAAGTTCCCTTGGTTCGATTCTATCCTTGTCCTCATTGCAATCTTCCTTATTCAGTTACGGGCTCTTAGGTCAAGGATGGGCACATTCTTAAATGACTCTATGGTTTCATACGGCCTAGGAGGTCCTTGATAATTCCCATGTTATGGTCAATATGGCTTAGCAAGTCTCATCTATGCACTCATGGCAAGGTCTTGTTCAAGACGATGGGGTTCAAGAAAAGTTGAATGGATACTAGCATGAGAGTACATATCTCTTCACCCCTTGAAGAGTAGTACCTATGCTTACTAATGGTGGAGTGACATTTGCCTTTGGAGATGACAAAAAAATAAGGTCTCTTTTAGGGATAAAAGACATTACTTTTACTGGAGACGAGGGTTGTCTCTAGTGGAACTATAATCTAGTTCACCATATGTTTATTTCTGCGCCAACTTAGGTTGCCTTTGGTCAAAAGGTTTTTCGGCACTATTGCACTCAAAGGTGAGTTAAGACTTCCAACTTACTTCAAGAGAGTGTCTCTTGGATGACTGAAATGACAAGCGTTGTCTTGAGGTATTGAGAATCATGCGGTAGCGGATAACCTCCGTGGGGTTTTGTCTTACCTAGAAAATCATGGTCCAAGTGTGACTCGAGTGGTTGGAATAAGAGGATGCATTAGTTTCAAGGATGACCAGCCAAAGACCAATCCACTTTTAACCAAGTTGTCAAGCCAACTCCTCGGAGTTGTTGCAATGAATAGGTGATATTGATAACTAATTTTTATGATTTATCCTAGCCTTCCTCAATATTTACGACACTCGTTTGTAGTAGTCCAACTAATCTGATATCGAAAACTCAGTAAGTTTGCTTAATCTTGCTCTTCATCTCTAATTCTATACTGAACACTTAAATACTAACCCTAGGAATTTAATTCCTTCAGGAATTAACTTCAAAGCATAAATCCAATAGTTCTATCTAATTCCTTTTATTATCAAATCAACTAAATTTTCTCAAACCCATAAACTCTAATTTCTTTTAAAACAACATTTCCCTTTTTCAATGTTTGTATAACTTAATACTTCTTCAACACTTTTAATTTGTATAAAGTTAGACACATCATATTTTATATTAATAATATTCAAACAGATAACACCGAATTAATTTTCTCTTTTTTTTCTAACCCTACGAAATTTTCATAAAACAACCAAAACTATATTCTTAGGTTTTCTATAAAAGATCTTAATTTTTTGTTGAATTAAAAACATGATTTGTATCAAAAAATAATGTAATGTTCATCTAAAATAACTATTTTTTATTTTTAAGATATAGTAAATATTTTCTAAAAAATCTAGAATTTTTTAAAAATACTTTTAATAGTACATAATTCCTCCAAAAAATATCACATCTCATAAATATTTAACCAAATATTTTATAAAAATTTATCTATACCATCTTTAAGCCATTTAAAGCATTTTTAATAGTTTTTGTATTTTTAAAATAAAAATTAGACCTACACAAATTCTTAAAACTAAATAGAGTTGAAATTATGGCTCAAATTTTTTTTATAAAAAAATAAAATCAAATAAATATTTATAAAATTATTTTTTTAATGTTAAACGAGTTAAGGCACTTACGTGAAGTATGAGAATCGTAATTGCGTCTTTGGGAGCCGTGTCCTTTGCAGTCCAGCCAAGAAGAGTCTATCCAATCATTTCCAACAGTGAGCTCATCATTTCCCCTCTTCCAAGAGATCCATTGGCCTCTCCCTCTCTTCTAATTGGCACCCTTTGGGCTTCCTCTCCCCTTTCCTCTTCCTCTTTCACCAACAATTGACCTTTTTATTTCATGTTTTTGTTGTAAATACATTTATAAACAATAATGCAAGTGACCCTTTTTCTCCATACTCCAATCTCTAGGTTGCACATTAGATTGTTTGCAAGTGCATGGATTATTACTACAACTCAATATTGATTTGCATTTATTTCTTCATGGATAAGTAACCATGTTAGTATCTTGTCACATTAACTCAAATACTCATGGTCCACTAATTATTATATCCATGTTATCAACTCCACTTGCTCGAAAATAACCCCTTCTGATTAGATAAAACTATCGAATTCTACTTGGTATTTTCCTAAGTCCACCCTCTAACACAAAACTCCTTCGAACTAGGATTTTCCACTTGTCAGAGTGCAAAGACACGTCCTCCAAAGACAAAATTACGATCGCATCTGCATTAAATTAATGTGAAAAGTTGGTAACAATGTACCAATTGTATATAATGTTGCTAAAATTTTTTGCAATGCTTGTTTCTAGGTGTTGTCATTTCTCCCCCACTTAATTGCGAAGTGTCCTTACGAGCACATCTACATCACCAACATCCATCATTATGAACACAGCTACCACGAGCACTGTGACGCCACTTCAAAATAAAAATATACTCTCCCTCACTTAATTGCGAAGCATCCTTGTGAGCACAGCTACAAGAACTGTCAAAACCACACAAAGAAAACTAGTAGACACTGAAAAGATAGGAAAATATTTACTGGTGTCATATTATAAATCCCACAAAGCAAATAGTCAATTAAGTTGTGTAAAAAATTGTGCATACTAACATTCCCTTACTCACTCTCCCCACTTAAATGCATAACACAGCTTCATCCTGTGCATAGAATATACTAACTAGGAAGCTTTCTAGAGCCGCTAAACAACAATAATCCCTCTAGGCAAGAAAATGCCACACTACTATCCTACTAGGAATAATGCTTCCAAAATAGCCTCACAGATAAGGTCCATGCCTGACAAAGAACCCAAAGAAAGCAAGCTACCATTATGACACCAAATAGGATGCCTATGGTTTAGTTGCTAACCCTCCATGTTCTACTAGAACAACAGTCAATGGTCCCTAACTTCCAACTGTCTAGAGTTTTGTTTATTTGTTTTTTAAATGGTAATCACTTTCTTTCAATGCCAAAAGAGTATATATATTGATTCTCCTTCCCAAAAGGTCCCACCCCAAAGAGATGCAAGGCAGCAAATGCAGGGCACCCATCAATTAAATCCCTAAAACCTACTAGGACCTCAGAGGCGATGGTTATCTTCTTTTGTTTTTTTTTTCCTTTAACCCTGCAGTCTCAAGGTTTTTTTTCTTTCTTTCTTTCTTTTTTTCCTTTCTTTTTTTATCTTTTTTTCTTCTTCTTCATCTTCCCTTTCGAAGAATGAATATATAGACTCTTCCAAACATTTATTACTTGGATTGGAATTAAGTATTTTTTTTTAAATAAAGGAGCAACTAGAAGGCTCAGAATGTATCACCTAATTGAGCAGTCAAACATGTCAACTCAACAACTTCGCTCGAGGAATCTAATCTAGCACATAATACTAGTCACTCTGGCTAGGCAAATGATAAGCAAAGATACTCATCAGTTCAGCATCTCTCATCTATGCTACTCCTAGTCAAAATTTTGTGTAGAGAACCTTGTTATTCAGCTATTCCCACATATCGCTAAAAAAGCAACAAAAAGATAGGGAAAAACTCTATTGGATTCCCAATCAAACTTCCATACAATGAAATTCACTATGTCATGCACACACATCACCCCCTTTCAATCACTCCCTTATGCTAAAGTCCCATTGGGTGGACTCTCATATAGACTAAATTTTTTATATAGCTTTGGGTGTATGTGTATTTTAAAAATTGAGATTTGTGTTTCTTCTGTAGGTATTTAGGTTTGGAAAACTCTAAATGATTTCAATCAAGTTATATTTGTAACTTTTTCTTATTTCAAACTAATATAAAGAGATAAATTAGAGATGAAACAACCTGTTATGTATATGGATATTGCAACTCCAAGATAATTGTGAAGATAATAACATAGTGATTCGCAAATTGCAACAATCATCAAACCTGCACAGAACTCAACCACTATAACCACTAACCCATTAATATGTTGGATCAATAAAGAGTGAAACTCCTTTAAAAATCGGCCATCTAGTCAAACTCCCTTGTAATGAGCTCCTAGCACTGAAGGAGTATCCCAACTGTGTGTGCAACTAACTACTTAACCATGTGAAGACTAACTAAACTAAAGTGCGCTAGTAGGGTTTTTCCCTCGAGTTTCTGATTCAAAAAGACACTTAGACTTATCTTTTTCCCACAACCGATTAGTCTTTTCATATTCGTCCCACTGGTTCTTATCTATAGGTAAGGCTTGTTCATCAGTAACTTCCTACTACTAAATTCCAACTTCCGTTCCTCTAAACACAACTCTAAAAATTTTCATCTAGATGTCGCCTTTCTCTAAATTGAAATTCTACCTTTTCCTTTTGTAACTCAGTAATTTTCTTCATTGCTTCATTTACAGCAATCAATGCTACCTCACGTTCTACTTCCAAAGCCTCATTTAATTCTCTAATAATCCTATCATAATTACCTGGATGTTTACTAGATGTTTATGCAAACTTATACAAAGCCGAAGCTGAGCCATCCTCATCATCCTACGATATTGGTCTTTGTAATAGTTTGCATCTATTCCTACTCCTCCTTTCTCTTTCCTTTCTTTCTAACTGGTGACAATAAGTGCTTTTAGCTATATTTGGCAACTGTTCAAATCCAAAGGGCAGAGTATTTTCCTCATAAGGGGAAACATAAAAAACCCTACTCTCAGGCATGCCATTATTATTCTCAGTAACGTCAAATTCTTCCATATTCTCCAAAGAGGTTGTTGAGATGTCATCTACATTAAATGTCATAGGCATCTCTTCCTCTTCTGATTCATCCATAGAAACTACTTATGCCTTGCTATACATAAAAAACACATCTTCTTGATCATTTTCCTCATGATCCATGGATAATCGGAAATATGTTTCAAGAAAATCATCAAAGTATTCTGCTTTCTTGTAGAAAGCATTAAGCAATCTAGGGTTGTATCTTCAGACATAGACAACCAATGTGTGATCTCACTATCTGAATCATTGTTTGATGAAAATGTTACAGCATATTCACCAATACCCATCTGTTCTACCTTATGAGGCTGATCTATTGTATTTACCTCCACTTTTTCTGCTTTTGTTGGGCATTGTGTTCTAAATAACCAAGCATAAGGTCCTTCAGTTTGAATAAAGGAAGGCCCGATCACACATTGTGACTGTTGGAGTTCCCATTTCTTGTCTCTCTCTTTCTTGCTCTTGCTCTCCCGCCATAGCTCGCGTGCAAGCTTCGATCCTTCTCACCTTTCAACTGGTATCAGAGCTTGGCATTCTCTTGCTCGAGCTCCACTCGGTGCTTCCCGACCTTCGCATCGACTCGCTTCACGCATTGGGTCTCCATCCCGGTAGCCATATCCGATCTCCCCAAGCTCCCGTCACTCCCCGGCTTCCCGAGCACCTTCCCAGCCTATTGAGGCACCTTCAAGGCATTGATACTGAGGTATTTGATCATTCTTTCAGGGTTTTATTTCAGTCTACAGGTTGCAAACAGCAAGGGCAGCCATGGCTTCAAACCCTTGAAGCTTATTCCCCTCATATTGTGCCTTACACCTATCAAGGCTCAAAGAGGCTTGTCATAGGCCTTTGATAGGCCCTTCTTGAGCCCCCCATTACCCCCTTTTCAGCCCATGTGGAGCAGCAGCAAGTTCAGCACCAACAGGGCAGATTGCATCATTTTTTTCCAGGCTGTGAGCACTCATCTACTTCAGCTCCACACTTGGCCATTGCTTCTTGCTCTCTACCTTGATCAAGAGGGCTATAGACTTCATGTTTGATGTCATTCAAGCTTTGGGCATTGGTCTTGATCATTCGGGGCTGATTTCTTCAGATTTGGGACTGTCATAAACTGTCATAACAGGCTGAAAACAGGGCAGCACCATTGGCATTAGCATTTGTTGCTTATACTCCATTCCGGTTGTGCTATTTGATGCCCATATGCGGTCTACATGATGCCTAGTGCCTTGGGAATGTATGCACATGATTATGCCATGATTTTGGCCTGAAATATTGGCTGATTTGGGACTGTTATTTACTGTTATACAGTGCTGGAAACAGGGCAACCACACTTGGCATTGGCACTTGATGCTTATACTCTACTCCGGTTACCTTATTTGATGCCCGTATGCGGTCTACTTCCTACCCGGATGTATTGGGGATGTATGCATTTGGTTTGACCATGATTTTGGCTTGAATTCGGGGCTGAAATCTACTGTTTAGAACAGTAAATACATGCTGGAATAACAGTGGGCTGAAGGTACTTTACATGCTTTGGCACTTACCTATCGATACCAGATGTATGCTTTGAGCTTTGGCATGATGTCTCTGACATTTGGGGACGGCTTGGAGCATACGTATGAGATTATGGGATGCTTTTGAGCTTCGCATTAGCTCCATCTTCACTGGCATTTGGACTGACTTGGCATGCTCGTGGACGCCTATGCCTCATGTCTCTGCTTGACAGTTAGGCTTTTGCATTACATGCTTTGGTTCGTGACATATGCTATTTGGTTCGTGTATGCCATACCGACATTTGGAGCTTGGATTTGGATGTATTTGAGCATTCCCGGCTTACTTGATCACTGATCTTGTTTGCTATTTGGATGTCATTGAGTTGACCGAGAGCTTATTTGGGCTTATGTATTGCTTCATGGTTAATACGACCGGTGCTTCATGTATGTCATGCTCTCTTGGATGCGCTTGATGCATTGGCAGGGTCACTTATCACTGGTGCTTTCTCTTGGGTTGTTTGAGCTTCTATTGGAGCACTTACATGTATTTGGAGCAGTTTATGTCTTGAGCAGCTAGATACGCATTAAGACTTTGGGATCATACTCCGATCTTTATGGATATGCATTGATGTACTCTTGGTTCACAGGATGCTTATGAGCTGAGTCTCATATTTGGATCTTTCTCTTTGAGCAGACACCTATTTGTGTCAAGTTTTGGCAGTTACAGGAACACTTTGCCTAGAGTGTCTGGGGGTGTGCCTTTCACTGGCAGATGTTATTTTGACATGCTTCGGTGTTGAGCTCATATTCTTTTCACTGTCATTGGCCTTGCTTATGTCTATTTCATGCCGGCTTTGGACCTAGCATTGTTTGCTTGACATTGGATCCTATTTTGGGACAGTTTGCTCTCTAGACTACATACCTGCAATTTATTACAGCAAGCAATTATTGGTGGACTGAGGTGTACTTTTCATGCTGAAATATCTTGATTTGGTATACCGCACCTAGTACTAAGTGGGCAGCAACTTTTGGCACACTTTGCTCGCCCTTTGGACCCCGTTTTGGTCATTTTTGGGCAGTTTCTGCAGTAAAACAGCAAGCAATTTTGGACTGTTTGGGTATTTCCAGCTTGGATAATGGCGTCATCTTCGCATGATAGTGCCATCTTTAACATTACAAAGTTGGATGGTACCAACTACTCTTACTGGAAGAGTCAAATATGGCAGGTTTTGGTGCAGAAATCTCAGATTAAGCCACTTCGGTTGAGTGGGGAGCAGCCTGAAACTATGGACAATGCTGACTGGCTTGAACTTGATGAGCTATGCAAGTCCACGATTGTATTGTCTCTCACTGAACATGTACATTATAATGTATTTGAGGAAGCACAGAGTGCATGGGATCTATGGAATAAGATCAAGAATCTTTATGATAAGAAAAGTCCGGCGAGTCAGATGTACTGGTTGAAGCAGCTTATGGATCTGCGCATGAAGGATAATGCGACTATGTCTGCTCACTTGAGCCAGTTCCATGCTATACTGAAGAACTTGACTTTGCAGGATATCACCTTTGGAGAGGAAGTAACTCCTCTTTTCTTGCTTGGGACTCTGAATGAGTCATGGGATGTTTTCCGTACTGCTTTTTGTGTCTCTAGTGCTACTCTAAAATTGGCAGATGTTGAGAGTGCTCTTCTTCAGGAAGAGGTGAATCGCAAAAACTTGGATGCCTCTCGCGGTAGTCATGCTTTGACATTTAGAGGCAGGAATGACAGGTATGACCGTGGTAATGGCCGAGGCCGTGACTCGCAGAAGGGTCGGTCTAAATCTCGTGGCAAGTCGCGTAGTAAGTCGCGTGGGCGCAATGCAAATGTCACTTGTCATCATTGTGGGAAAAAGGGCCATATTAGACCACAGTGTCATGAGTTGCGCAATGAGAAGCGCAAGGATAAGGGGAAAGATAAAGTACAGGAGAAGTCCTCTGATCGCAGCATAGTACCTGCGAAGTCCAGCATCAAGATTGAGGAAATTAATGTCACGCAGACTGAGGAGTCCGATGGTGGTGATGAGTTTATACTTGCAGCTAGTTCTTTTGATGCTTCACACTTGACTGAGATACCTAGTATGTATGCACAGTGCTGGTTATTGGATTCAGGTGCGTCCTTCCATGTGACGCCTTACCGTGAGTGGTTTCACTCTTACCGTACTGTATCTGGATCAGTCAGACTTGGAGATGACAGGTCTCTTGATATTGTGGGCTGTGGAGATATTCAGTTGCAGTTTTCCACTGGCAGTTCCTTTTTGCTCAGGGATGTACGTCATGTACCTGCGCTTACATGCAGTCTTATGTCTGCAGGACAGTTGGATGATGCAGGGTTTCATGTCTGTTTTGGGGATTCTGCCTGGAAAATTACCAAAGGCAGACTTGTGCTTGCTAGAGGCGCCAAGGCTGGCAGCCTCTATCCTCTTGTTGTATTTGGGTCTTCTGTAGACCATATTTTGGCAGTGGGCTCTATCCCACATGTATCACTTTGGCATGCCCGTTTGGGGCATATGTCTTTGAAGGGAATGAAAATGTTATCTGGTTTGCAGTATCTTCCGCCTTTGGACTATGCACGTTTTGACTCGTGTGATCATTGTCTTTATGGTAAGCAGAATAGGTCTACGCATAAGAAATCGGGTAGGCCATGCATGAGTGAGCCCTTGGCTTTGGTGCATTCAGATGTTTGTGGGCCCATGCCATGTATGTCTGAGAGCGGAATTTTGGTGCCGGAAAGTGCTTAAAAATAGCTAAAATTTATGAATATCAAGGGAAAAATATTCAATATCAAAGGCGGTGGCTCGATCTAGGACAATTTTAAGCGTCAAAGTGCTTTAAAGGTGCCCGAGCGACACTTGTTGATTTTTCATAATTTTTCAGACAGTCGTGCGGGTTGATACGAGCTACTGGCCAATGCGGGATGCTAAGCCGGACGCCCAGGATTTTTCAGAGCTCAATTCCGAGTCCGGACGGGGAAATGGCCAAGAAACCGGTCAAGATACGAAGAGGTGGACAAAATTTGGCCAAAATGGGCAAGTGACCCTTGGGAGCCCAATTTTAAATGTAGCATGAAAGTTTGATGTAGGAGATGAAAAAAAACGTGGAGAGAAGGCGTGGACAGGAGGCACCGAAAAATGCGCCATGTTGATGGAGATGCTCCCTCCTGCCTGTGAACAACCATGCCAACTGATCACTGCCCCTCATTCCCTCCTGGATGCCAATCATTTCGCCGCCCTTCGCCCGTCAAATGATGCTCTCTTTGAAGATCTCTGATTTCAGTCTTTCTCTCTCCTCCCTCTCTCTCTTTTAAAGGCAAGTTCATGTGGGAAGAAGAAGGAAGAAGAAAGAATGATGGAGGCTTGTCCGGCATGGATCGGATTGCTCCACTGGCTGGAAATGGTGATTTGTGATTGTGCTGGACATGAAGTGCTACTGATTTTCAGATTTGCAGCCATGGACATGAAACCCGAAACACGTAAATAAGCGGTAATTCAATTTTTTCAAAGGAAATTTGAGATTTTATGGCTTTTGATTGATAAAATGTTGTTCATGTGGGCTAAAAATTGTTTATGTTGCTGTTTTCCATGAGTTCTTGCTGGTCATAATCAGAAAATTAGAAAAATATACATCTTGTGGTTCAAAACAATACGCTAAAATACGTAAAATATGGGAAATCAAGGGAAAATGATGTTTTTGGGCATAAAAATGGAAAAATGAATAGGAATACCAACTAAATTTTCATTTTTGCTGCAAGAAGGAACTAAGGGCCACAGCCCATAATCTATTTTGAATTTTCAGTAATAAAGTAATGCAGAAAATAAGGAAAAATACAAGGAAAATAGAGAAAAATCACTAAAAATAGGGGGAAAATGCATTTTGGGTGCAAAAAATTAGTGAAAATTAAGAACAATGTTTGTGAATGTTTTTGGGGACTGAAGCATGAGGATTTGCCTCAGTTCAACCCCACCTTCTTGTTCTAGTGTGTTTTTCCCGCTTTCTATACATAAAATGATGGCAAAATGCCCTATAAATCTATACAACAATGCAACATTTGATCGATGGGAGGGTAGAGTAGTTGAAATATGTCTAAATGCCGTGTGAGATGATGGAAAAGTTGCTGATTTCTATGCATAGCATTTAGAACGGATAATAATTATAAAATAAGGGCCTAGTAGCACGAGGGTTCCCTTGGTGCTAGGTTCGTGCAACGCCGCATAAGAACGGTAGTTGAAAATCATTGAAAGGATGTTTTCCACATGTGCACAATATCGATTTCATAACTGTTTGAGCACTTGGCATCCACAATATGCATAAATCATGGAAATATTTAAAGGTATCAGAAATCCTGGATGCACAGCAATTGTTTTCATTAGGACATTGACCCACGTTGAGTGAGAGACAGGGCACCCTAAGCCATAGGCTAGTCGTGGGGTCTAGGGAACAGAGAAGTAAGGACAATGGTACATTCCTGTATACGCTTATTTGGTACCTTGAGCGACTTTTGTGCGAAATGTTTATATGTTGAGCGACGCATCGAGGGGCCAATCCCCAAGGTGTAGGAGAGTCGCAGAGGGGTGGCGGCATTCAGCCGTTGGAGGACCCCCTATGTCTGTGCTTCGTGCCATTAGGCAATGTGTAAGGGAGTCCCTCTGAGGAGTAGTGGGTGAGAGAAGAGTGGACTACAAACGACGTAATACAAATGCAAGATGTCTAGGAAGGCAATGCATGTGTCATCAACGCTCCTAGCCGCGAGGCCGTGGGGTTGTTGAGCGCGTGAGATAGAGGTCCGGCTAGTGCATGAGCCAGTGCCGGCCCGTTCTAGGTTCCATCAGTGGTGCATTTGTCGGGAGCCGCTTAAAAGTGGCGGTCCTCGAATCCTGGTTGTTTAGGGACCAACTAGCAGTTTATGCCAAAGGATACTGAGATTGATCCGTTATTTATTGATAAGCATCGTCTAGCAGAAATCCAAAAGCAAGAAAGAGACGAAAGAGCTAGGCGACGTGCTGAAATTTTTAGGAGATATTCCCCTAAGCGTAGTGGTGCTGAACCCTTACAAGGGAGTGGATCTAGTGGTCTTGGGGCCACAAGCAGTACGTTAGGAGAAGGTGGAAGCTCTAGTGCTCCCCTTCCTTCTATAAGCCAGTCCACATCGAGTACGGGAGGTGTAACCCCACCGTCCCCTATTCCTAGTGCAAATCCAATCCTCGTCATGGCGCAGCCTATTGCAATTCCAGCAGGAACGACGGATTTACCGGCTCTAGTTTACTCGCTACCCATTTTTAATGGGCTAGTTGAGGAAGATGCGGAACTCCACATTAGGGAGTTTCAAAAGCTGATGTTCAACTGTCGCATTCAAGAAGAAGGACATTTAATGATGTTCTTCAATATGACTCTCAAAGGAAGAGCCGCTATATGGTATCATGGTTTAGAAGCCGGAACCATATTGAACATTGATGCATTTTATGGAGCTTTTCGAAGGGAGTTTGCCCCTGAAAGGGGTGGGCAATATTGGTTGCATGTACTCAACGTGACCCGCCAAGAACCACACGAGGATATTCATGCTTATGCGAAAAAAATAAAAGAGGTTTTCCGTAAGTTGGACACCTCTATTCCTATCCCCGCATCTGCCCAATTGCAATATTTCCTACATGGTTTGGACTTTAATATCCAATTGCAGTTGAGTAGTGTTCCCTTGGGGGATATAGATACTGCCATTACACGAGCACAAGAGGTGGAATCCCGATTACAAGCAGCCTATGCTTCTCGAGGCAATTCGAACATGGGTTTAGTATTGGGAAACAATATGGCGATGGCCAATGGCAGTAGTGGTCAAGGGATAGCGATGGCTAACCCTAATGGGAGAGGGAACATGATACAGAATGTGCCTTTATTACCAGCTCCCCCTAGCATATCGATGCCTACGGGCAGTCAAATGGCTCCAAATGGTGGAGGCCAGGCGGTCAATTCTAACACCATACCTGTGGCTCAACAACCTGTGCCTAATCGAATTGTTAGGCCGATGGAACGACATGGTAATGACCAAGGCTATGAGTCAAGTTCTTCCAATGTTCTTGGCGAGGTTAAGGACATGATGAAGCATTATATCGACATGATTACGGAGCAGTATCGACAAATAGCCGTGGATGTCAACTTCCTTAAAAAACAACAAAATTTGATAGGAAGTAGATACCCAGAGGAGGGTGCACCTTCGAGGTTTAGTTGCAAATGGTGTGGTGGACAACATTATCCAAGAAACTGCCCAAATGTTAAGTGCGACATTTGTGGAAAATCCGGCCATTTAGCAGCTACTTGCTGGTAAGATCAGTTCCCTCCAGCGAGGTAGTCGGCAACCAAGGCCTATTAATCATCGCGTGCAAGGAAATGATTCCCAGCGAGAAGATGGGCCTAAACAAATACTTCAACGACCAAAGACTACATTGGAGGAGCTACCCAGTGGGAGTGGGGTTAGTTTGATTGAGGCTATACACGTTAATGATGCTGAAACCTCTAATCTACGTGATGTTCTTACAAGAGGTCAAAAGGGTAGAGAAGCCGACAAGGATAAGCCTGTCGATGGAAACCCTAAACAAGGCGACAAAGGAACGCAAGTTTTGGATCCTGCCATGGAAGGGGGACCTTTGAAGCCCATAGAAAGTAAAGCCGATAAGGAACCACCAAAGAAGAAGGTGAAAGTTAAAAAAGAGGCAATAAAGCCGGTTCAGCGACCTAAAGAGCGGATGGTTTGGCGTGAAAAGCGAGCTCTCTTTGCGAAGTCAAGCCGGATGTGAATCTCTTACAGCTTATTAAGCTTTCCCCAGGAGTACGTAAGGAATTTAGAAAGATTCTACGTACCGGGTATATCGTAGAACCTCTGGGTATTGCGCGAGTTGGTGATGACTGGTTCGACCATGCTGAGAAGCATTGCCCAAGGGTTGCAGCCTATGTCGATGGGATATTAGTAGATTATGCCATTGTCGACACGGGATCATCTGTTAACATTATGAGTTCTGAACTGATGGAAAGGTTGGGTCTTGCGATCCAGAAAGATACCTCCATAATTCTCAGAATGGCAGATGATAGTTTGAGACAGCCGGAAGGCTGCATTACTAAGGTCCATGTCACTGTTGCAAATGTAGAATGCCTGTTGGACTTTAGGGTGATTCGTTTTGCAGGCCGGCCAAGTTACCAAGTATTACTCGGACGACCTTGGATCTTGCAAGCGGACTGCCAAGTGGATATACCCGCCGGTCAACTAATATTCGGCAGAGGTGCCTAGCGTGTGGTGGTTGATGCTTATCCTGAGTCCCCGCAGAGTGAGAGAGCTCCTCTATCTTCTAAGAAAAGCGGGTTTGATTTTTCCTGTGCAACACACGGAATGGTGTTCGCCAGTTGTGATAAGAAAGAAGAAGAATAATCAAATCCGTTTATGTGTAGACTTTAGGGAGCTGAATAAGCAGACAGTTAAGGACTACTACCCGTTGCCATTTATTGACCAGATTTTGGATCAATTAGCAGGTAGGGAGATATATTTGTTTATGGACTGCTTTGCAGGATACAACCAAATGGCAATTGCAGAAGAGGATAAGTTGAAAACAACTTTTATCACTGTATTTGGTACTTTTGCGTACCATGTGATGGCCTTTAGTTTATGCAATGCGCCTGGTTCGTGGCAACGAACAGCAGATAAGACATTCGGTGACATATCCCCTGAAGAGTTGAAGGTGTTTGTTTGTTGATGACTTAGGGGCCGCCACCGTGAGAGGAAGGCAGTTGATCATTTTAAGAAAATGCTTCGAGCACTGTAGACAATTTTGCATCGCCCTAAACCCACGAAAGTGTGTTTTTGGAGTACCTTATGGGCTGTTGCTGGGTCATGTGGTCAGTTCGGTAGGAATTGCGACAGACCCCGAGAAGGTTAAAGTTATAGTTGCCATGGGTCCACCATGCACTCCGAAGGAAGTTCATAGCTTTCTGTCTTCAGTTGGTTACTACCGTAGATTTATCAACGCCTTAGCAGAAAGAACGTTGCCGCTTATAAATTTATTGTCCTTTAGCTGTTCGTTTGTATGGGGTGACCCTTGTAAGGTAGCATTCGAGGATGTGAAACAAGAGCTAGCAAGAGCACCCGTTTTAAAAGCACCTAAAAGAGGTGAGGTGTTCTATATATTTTCAGCAGCCACCATGTATAGTATCAGCTGCTGTTTAGCCCAAATTTGGGAAGAGAAGTGGTACCACCCGATTGCTTTTGCTAGTCGGAAGCTGGGGGTATCCGAAATCAATTATACCTACATGAGAAGCTGTCTCTAGCGATGGTCTTTGGGACCAAGAAATTCAGGCATTATATTCTCTATGAGAAAGTCGTGCTTTATACGAAGACGAAGGGGCTTCGATTATTGATGAATAAGCTACAGCCGCCTGATCGTCTAGCAAAGTGGTTGATCACTTTGCAGGAATTTGATTATGAAATCAGGAGTAAGCCACCAAGGTTGCAAGGCATCGTGGAATGTCTTGTGGACTTTGGGGAGCCGAAAGAATCTGTGGCTGAAGGTAGTGACATGGAGTTGTTATTTAAAATAGGTACGGCATCTATTCCCTCCTGGTATGCTGCAATAACGCATTATTTATCAACAGGAGAGGCGGGATCCAAATTATCTAAAGCTGAGAGAAGAAAAATTAAGCAGCAGGTGTTAAAGTTTGCCTTGATCGCAGGTACATTATATCGGCAAGGGGTTGATGATATCTATCGCCGGTGTGTGATGCTTGACGAGGTGCCATTCATTTTGGAAGAGTGCCATGATTCTGCTTGCGGTGGCCATTTTGCTGGATGGCTTACAGCACAAAAGGCTTTAAGAGCAGGTTATTGGTGGCCTGCCATCTTCCAGGATGCGTTTGCGTATGTTAAGAGATGCGATATTTGTCAACGACATGATAGTTGAGAGAATAAGAAACGACCACTCACCCCTATTATGGCGATACTTCCATTTGAGAAGTGGGGAATAGACTTTGTGGATCCTATTACTCCGTCATCGACTACACAAAAGAGGTACATCATTGTAGCAACTCACTACTTCACAAAGTGGTCAGAAGCACGTGCAACAAGGAAAGATGATGCTAAAGAAACTGCTAGTTTCCTTTTAGAGCAGATAATATGCCGGTTTGGTCCGCCGAAAGAATTAGTGTCGGATCGTGGAACCCATTTCCTGAATAAGGTGATTAAAGGTTTGACAGAGATGTGGCAAATCAAGCATAACAAGACAACCCCATATAACCCGCAAGCCAATGGGCAAGTTGAAAGCACCAACAAGCAGCTTGTGGGCATCCTGTCCAAAATTGTGTCAGAAAAGAAACGAGATTGGGATAAAAAGTTATACGTGGCAGTGTGGGCTTATAATACGACCTTCAAACGAGCCACTGGCCATACCCCGTTTAAGTTAGTATATGGGGAGGAGTGTGTCTTGCCTTTAGAAATTGAGCTGCCGACTATTCGGTTTGCCATCAATCATTCTTTGAGCGATGAAGACGCACTTTTTGAGCGCTTGACGACACTGGCACATTTAGATGAGCTTAAGCTGCAGAGTTTATTACACCAACAAGTGGCGAAGCGCCGAATGAAGCAGCTACACGACCTCAAAGCCAAGAAATACACCTTCAAGAAAGGACAGCTTGTTCTGTATTATGATGCACGACATGAATTATTTCCAGGCAAGCTAGAGCCCAAATGGGATGGGCCCTATAGGATCGTTAGAATAGGAAAGAATAAATCCACAGTCTTGTTAGCTGACCTTGAGGGGATAGAATTTAAAAATAAGGTTAATCTTAATAAGATTAAACCTTATTATTTCTGATTGCACTAATGCTATGACTGCCTTGCAGGTCTAGGCGAGATCGATCAAACATCTGCAAGGAAATCGTGATAGAGGTTGATGGGTCGTCTGATCCCTTATTTAGAACACCCATATTTGGAACAAAGGTATCATCAGGGAAAGCTCATTTGGTGGAGCAAAGGATACAAGGTGACTAAGCAAGAAGGCGGGACATTTATTTGGGAGATCAAGGTCTTCTGCCATCACTGCCTACAAATGTTGACGAGCATCCCTGTTGAATTCAATGATGATGGAGGGATGGAGCCTATAGTCCACCCGTTGAATATGCTGAATTTCGATTACCATAATTACGAGTAGAGTTCTGAATGGCGGGATATGTAAACCCTTTATAGACGTACACCTTGTACTTTGATGGGGCGTCCAGGGGTGCATGCAAAAAAGGAAGTGTAGGAGTTGTCATCCGAGACCCCCGACGACGCATTGTCATGAAGTTAGCTGCTTATCTCGGGGCGAATTTTACCAATAATATGGCAAAATACAAAGCCCTGATTATGGGTTTTAATATTGCAAAGAAGGGTGGTATCCGCCAGTTGTTGGTGAAAGGGGACTCTCAGTTGGTTTTAAATCAACTCAACGGGACATACATGGTACGAAACCCCATCCTTTGCATGTACCATCATACTGCCATAGCCCTGCTAGACGAATTTGATAGAGTGTCTTTTCAACTGATTCCATGGCATTGGAATCAGTTTGCCGATTCTTTGGCTAATTTTGCGTATGAAGAAGACCTCTTCTTTAATTGTGGCCCTTGTCCCGATATATCTATTGATGCTGAGGCAGGACCTGGTTGTTTGTGGGGTATGCTTTCTGAACATGCCCTCTTTGGCAGACGATGGTTGATTTGGGTGATGCAGAGGGTAAGCGAGACTCATCTGCCTTTATTATCTTGGACCCATAGACTGATTAGACGACATGTGATGCGCACACCTCTTGCAATATACGCAGGAGGGATAGGTCATAATTTAATGCACCTAGTTTAGGGCTACGAGCCCTGTTCCCCTGGGAATGGTATGCTTTGATGTCTATCATAGTTGTTTCCAGGAGGATGTTATGCATAGTCATGTTTTGTTTCATTAGGCCAAGAGGGCCGATTCAGTTTTGTAGCAAAGTCATGTCTGGTTTCATTAGGCTAAGAGGGCCATTTCCCTGTCTAGTGCGGGTGCGTTTAATCGGGGTTTTGTTTTAAGTATTGTGCTGGACAGATTTCGTGGTTCGTGGAATTTGGTGGAGCCTGGAGGAGCCTTTGCTGCGATGGAAGCTTCTTGTGGCCACTCCAGGTGATATCTCTCCTTTGCGAGTACCTTTCTTTCCTATTATATGTGTATTTGTACTTGTCGAGGGGATACATTTTTGTTGGGGACCGGCAACCAAGGTATGAAGTCCCAGGTTTAGGCTTAGTATGTTTGAGGGAGGTCGGAGTAGTCATTGCCTCCTATAAAGACATTGTCAGGCATCGAAAGACCTGTTTTAGAAGGAAGTCCTAGTGGCCCTGTTTTGCTAGCCTGCTAGGCAGCCGTTCTAGGAGTTCTTGTTAGTAGTGAGGCAGTTAGAGAAGCCTGCCAGAAGATAATAATAATGATGCCAAGAAATCCTGAATATCCTACAAGATGACTATAAATACAAAGGTATGTAAAAAGGGGTTCTAACCCCTATCAAAGAAAAGAAAAGAAATGGAAATGTATGGGCAGTTGCTCATTGCCTTGCGAAGGCCTGGTAGGTTCCTGGGGACGAATCAGACCCGGGGCCGATACCTTGTCTTCCTAGGGCTGGCTTCTTGCTGACAAAAAAAATTGACAAAACAAGGAAGGTTGGAGCGAAAATAAAAGTGAGCATTAGAAAAGGATTAAGTGTCGCCTTGCGAGGGCTTGGTAGGTTCTTGGGTGCCGAGACAGGTCCTGAGACCGATGCCCTGTTCTCCTTGGGTCACTATGCTCAGCTCCCTCCTTTTTACGTGCCCAAGTATGATAATAAAATAAAAACCCTAAAAGAAGAAATGTACTGGAAGAAAATACTCTTTGATCAGGCTATAGGAGTCCTCGCCTTGTAGGAGCTCCTAGTTGTGTTGTTTTTAGTTGGTAAGTAGCGCAGACTACCACTTAGGGCAACCTCTTTGATAGGTTTTTTAGTTTGGCTGTGTTGGAGCAGCTGGATAGTGACTCCCTTCTGATCTTTTATTAGATGATGCTAGGCCTACTCCTTGTGGATGTCATGCCTTGGTTCTGTCCAGGGGTAGGGGGAGCATTGTGCCGAGTTTTATTATATATTTGTTTTGTATCAGCTTGATGCTTCTTTGGTTGTTTATGTGCAGATATGTTCGTGGATTCGACGGGCTGAGTCGCCCTATCCCGTGGTCGCCAATGAGAGCGGAATTTTGGTGCCAGAAAGTGCTTAAAAATAGCTAAAAATTATGAATATCAAGGGAAAAATATTCAATATCAAAGGCGGCGGCTCGATCTAGGACGATTTTAAGCGTCAAAGTGCTTTAAAGGTGCCCGAGCGACACTTGTTGATTTTTCATAATTTTTCAGACAGTCCTGCGGGTTGACACGAGCTACTGGCCAATGCGGGATGCTAAGCTGGACGCCCAGGATTTTTCAGAGCTCAATTCCGAGTCCGGACGGGGAAATGGCCAAGAAACCGGTCAAAATACGAAGAGGTAGACAAAATTTGGCCAAAATGGGCAAGTGACCCTTGGGAGCCCAATTTTAAATGTAGCATGAAAGTTTGATGTAGGAGATGAAAAAAAACGTGGAGAGAAGGCGTGGACAGGAGGCGCCGAAAAATGCGCCATGTTGATGGAGATGCTCCCTCCTGCCTGTGAACAACCATGCCAACTGATCACTGCCCCTCATTCCCTCCTGGATGCCAATCATTTCGCCGCCCTTCGCCCGTCAAATGATGCTCTCTTTGAAGATCTCTGATTTCAGTCTTTCTCTCTCCTCCCTCTCTCTCTTCTAAAGGCAAGTTCATGTGGAAAGAAGAAGGAAGAAGAAAGAATGATAGAGGCTTGTCCGGCATGGATCGGATTGCTCCACTGGCTGGAAATGGTGATTTGTGATTGTGCTGGACATGAAGTGCTGCTGATTTTCAGATTTGCAGCCATGGACATGAAACCCGAAACACGTAAATAAGCGGTAATTCAATTTTTTCAAAGGAAATTTGAGATTTTATGGCTTTTGATTGATAAAATGTTGTTCATGTGGGCTAAAAATTGTTTATGTTGCTATTTTCCATGAGTTCTTGCTGGTCATAATCAGAAAATCAGAAAAATATACATCTTGTGGTTCAAAACAATACGCTAAAATACGTAAAATATGGGAAATCAAGGAAAAATGATGTTTTTGGGCATAAAAATGGAAAAATGAATAGGAACACCAACTAAATTTTCATTTTTGCTGCAAGAAGGAACTAAGGGCCATAGCCCATAATCTATTTTGAATTTTCAGTAATAAAGTAATGCAAAAAATAAGGGAAAATACAAGGAAAATAGAGAAAAATCACTAAAAATAGAGGAAAAATGCATTTTGGGTGCAAAAAATTAGTGAAAATTAAGAACAATGTTTGTGAATGTTTGTGGGGACTGAAGTATGAGGATTTGCCTCAGTTCAACCCCACCTTCTTGTTCTAGTGTGTTTTTCCCGCTTTCTATACATAAAATGATGGCAAAATGCCCTATAAATCTATACAACAATGCAACATTTGATCGATGGGAGGGTAGAGTAGTTGAAATATGTCTAAATGCCGTGTGAGATGATGGAAAAGTAGTTGATTTCTATGCATAGCATTTAGGACGGATAATAATTATAAAATAAGGGCCTAGTAGCACGAGGGTTCCCTTGGTGCTAGGTTCGTGCAACGCCGCATAAGAACGGTAGTTGAAAATCATTGAAAGGATGTTTTCCACATGTGCACAATATCGATTTCATAACTGTTTGAGCACTTGGCATCCACAATATGCATAAATCATGGAAATATTTAAAGGTATCAGAAATCCTGGATGCACAGCAATTGTTTTCATTAGGACGTTGACCCACGTTGAGTGAGAGACAGGGCACCCTAAGCCATAGGCTAGTCGTGGGGTCTAGGAAACAGAGAAGTAAGGACAATGGTACATTCCTGTATACGCTTATTTGGTACCTTGAGTGACTTTTGTGCGAAATGTTTATATGTTGAGTGACGCATCGAGGGGCCAATCCCCAAGGTGTAGGAGAGTCGCAGAGGGGTGGCGGCATTCAGCCGTTGGAGGACCCCCTATGTCTGTGCTTCGTGCCATTAGGCAATGTGTAAGGGACTCCCTCTGAGGAGTAGTGGGTGAGAGAAGAGTGGACTACAAACGACGTAATACAAACGCAAGATATCTAGGAAGGCAATGCATGTGTCATCAATGCTCCTGGCCGCGAGGCCGTGGGGTTGTTGAGCGCGTGAGATAGAGGTCCGGCTAGTGCATGAGCCAGTGCCGGCCCGTTCTAGGTTCCATCAATGTCTATGGGTGGCGTGAAGTACTTTGTTACCTTCATTGATGATTTTTCTAGGAAAGTATGGGCTTATCCCATAAAGTAAAAGTCCGATGTCTTGGCAGTCTTTCAGCGTTGGCTTGCTCTTGTTGAGAACCAGACTGGGTATAGGCTGAAATGCCTTAGGACTGACAATGGGGGAGAATATGTCTCACGTGCTTTTGAGCAGTTTTGTGATGACAGGGGTATTAAGCGTCAGTTGACCGCCCCTTACACCCTCGCCCAGAATGGTTTGGCTGAGCGCATGAACATGACTATTCAGGAGCATGTCCGCTCTATGCTTAGCCATGCAGGCCTACCCCAGAGTTTTTGGGCTGAGGCAGTTAGTACGGCAGTGCATGTCATAAACCGATCGCCTTCCAGTGGATTGGATTTCCAGGTTGCAGAGGAAGTTTGGGCTGGTAAGCCACCCTCTTATGCGCATCTCCGTGTCTTTGGATGTGAGGCATTCTGCCATGTGCCCAAGGACAAGAGGAGTAAATTGGATCCAAAGAGCATTAAATGCATATTCCTTGGCTATGGTGAGTCAAGAGAGATGGACTATCGCCTATGGGATCTGCAGGCGCGGAAAATAGTACGCAGCCATGATGTCGTCTTCCATGAAGACAAGATGCACATGCAGCCTGAGAAGGTGGTTGAGATCCGCAGAGTGATCTTTCAGGAGAAGCCTAGAGCTCCAGCACAGCCAGTAGTACAGCCTGCAGCAGTTCCTCCACAAGGCCAGGGTGTTGGACAAGCAGTTAGACAGGCAGTAGAGCCTGCGGTGAGACGGTCTGCTAGAGACAAACGTCCACCTGACAGATTTCAGCCCTCTATGCATTATGTTTTGGTTACAGATGTAGGAGAGCCTTTCACTTATGATGAGGCTATGTGCAGGGGTGACAGTCACTCCTAGGAGAGGGCTATGCAGTCTGAGATAGACTCACTGCATAAGAATGAGACTTGGGATTTGGTTGCCTTGCCTAAGGGCAAGAAGGCTTTGCCATGCAAGTGGGTGTACAAGCTGAAAAGTACCCCTGGACACCCCAAGCCGGCATACAAGGCTAGATTGGTAGCAAAGGGTTTTAAGCAGGAACATGGTGTGGACTTTGATGAGGTCTTCTCTCCTGTGGTTAAGATGACCACCCTGCTCTTGGTCTTGGCTTTGGTTGCACAGCTTGACTTAGATCTATATCAGATGGATGTCAAGACGGCTTTTCTACATGGGGACTTGCATGATGAGATCTATATGGATCAGCCTAAGGGCTTTGCAAAACCTGGCAGGGAGCACCTAGTGTGCAAGTTGAAGAAGAGCTTGTATGGCTTGAAACAGGCACCTAGGGAATGGTATCATAAGTTTGATGCCTTTATGCAGTCACAGGGCTATAGCAGGAGTGCTATGGATCCGTGTCTTTACACGAAGAAAGCCCGTGATGGCAGTTTGCTTATCTTGGTACTCTATGTTGATGATATGCTGATAGCAGGGAAAGCTCATGATCAGCTAGATGCTCTTAAATCTCAGCTGAAAAAGAACTTTGAGATGAAGGATTTGGGACAGGCCTCACATATACTTGGGATGCGCATTAAGCGCGATAGGCATCAAGGGTTTTTGTATCTCTCACAGTGGGAGTACATTCATAAAGTCCTTGAGCGCTTCCGCATGCAGGACGTAAAGCCTATTGGCTGTCCATTACCTTCTTATGTGAAGGTATCACAGGCCGATTGTCCGCAGACAGATGCGCAGAGGGCCGAGATGGCCAAGATCCCTTATGCTTCAGCCGTGGGCAGTTTGATGTATGCCATGATAGCCACTCGTCCAGATATTGCGCATGCAGTTGGTGTTGTGGCACGCTATATGGCTACACCTGGCAGCAGACATTGGGATGCCGTGAAGGGTATCATGAGGTACCTAAAGGGCACAGCAGATATGTGTATTTGCTATGGCAACCAGGATACAGGGGTCGTGGGGTACACTGACTCCGATTATGCAGGACATGCAGATAGTAGGAAGTCCACTTCTGGCTATGTATTCACCTATGCTGGAGGGGCTGTCTCTTGGATGTCCAGGGTTCAGAAGTGTACGGCTTTGTCTACCACTGAGGCTGAGTATGTTGCAGCCACTGAGGCTTGCAAGGAGGCCATATGGTTAGGCCATATAGTTGCTGACCTTGGGATTGATGCTACACCTACACTGCATTCGGATTCTATGAGTGCCATTCAGTTGGCTAAGAATCCGGTCTTTCATGCGAAGACGAAACACATTGAGGTGAGGTATCACTTCATACGTGGTGTCGTGGAGGACAGGTCTGTTGACCTTGTCAAGATCTCCACTGATGAGAATCCTGCAGATCTACTCACGAAGAGCCTCACTACTGAGCGCTTTGCCTTCCTCAGGAGGTTGATGGGCGTTGGATGAGATGTCGCCTTTCCTCATCCCTTGTACCTATGTACATTTGTACTGTCTTTTCTTTTTTCTTTTCTCTCTCACTAGGACAGATTCGCCTTTAAGTGGGAGGTTGTTGGGGGTAAAGGCGCCTCCGCCATGCCACCCCGTGTATTACTACACTGACAGTACCCGCCACTGCACACTACAGGTGGCGGGCGCCCGTCACGTCACTTTATTCTTTATTCTTTTAGTGACAGTTTGAATAAAGGAAGGCCCAGTCACACATTGTGACTGTTGGAGTTCCCATTTCTTGTCTCTCTCTTTCTTGCTCTTGCTCTCCCGCCATAGCTCGCGTGCAAGCTTCGATCCTTCTCACCTTTCATAAAGGAGTATAGTCTTGATTTTTATGTGCATTTGGACAATATGTAGCTATATGACCTTCCTGTTGGCATCGATAACAAATTACGAGTCCCCTAGGCCTTTGTGGTCCCCCTTGCCCCATTGGATTATGAAAAGGGCCATTATTTCTCCTAAAAGGAGAATCTCTTCCTCTGTTTCTATCATTATTGTAATTATTTCGAGGTACCAGGGGTCTACCTTGGGTTGGCAATCCTCTTGGCCTAAAGGGTTGATTAAGTGGTCCAATCACATAAGTTGTATTATTACGATCCATATAATTGTAATTCGTTTGCATTGAATGAGCTTGTTGTTGCTCTTGACCTATCTTGTGCCAAAAATTTGTATCTAGATGTCCTATCTTAAGGCAAAATGTAAAAAATAGTGGATGGTCGTGCATTAGTCTTGAAGGCGTCAGACACTCTGTAGCCACATGGCCATACCCATGACACTTACCACACCAGATATTGGATCTTGGTGGGCTTGGAGTTGAGCTACTCGAGGATTGTTGTGCACTAGAAGACTGTGTTGTTATTGAATAAATTTCTTTCAAAGGTGCTTGCACTGCACTCATAATCTCCTCCTTCAACTTCCCTAGTGATTTTGTAATAATATCAGCTACTTTCGCTTCATCAAGAGGGAATTGTTTGCAACATAGAAGGCATTCATGTTTGCATCATATAGGCTGGAATAGAAGTGTACGGATTTAAAGGTACACTTGAGACATTTGGATTTGCCGTTACCCGATGGATTTAAAGGAACGGTCACATAAGACACATTCTTAGATATCCCGCTTGAAGTGCTTGGATATTCCATCCAAGGTTCTTTAAATAAGTCCCTCCGTCATTGTTGACCGAGTTGCACTTTTTCCCACCACCTAGCATGCATTTTAGCATCTGCCAACGTAGTTGGCCGTTGTAGGCTAACATACTAATGAGGTTCAGAGCTAAGCCCATCAATAAATTTATGCTTTTGCGTAGGTTCATCAGGAGCTGGATTCATCTTCCGAATAATTGTCTCCATACGTTCAATGTAATGTTCAACACTTTCGGTTGTTCCTTGGGACAAATAATCCAATTGAAGGGCTAGTCTATCTTGGAAACCTTGTCGTCAAATTTTTTCTAGGAATGCTCTTGATAAGGCCGCATAAGTCACTTTATGTTGGGCATCTAGATTCCCATACAGCCTTGTTGTCTCATCTTTTAATGTTGCAGGAAAGATATGAAGCTTTTGGTCATCATTTATTATCTCATTGGCGACACAGGTCACCTCAAATCTTTGCAAATGTGCATTTGGATCCTCGTCCTACAATCCCCCAAATTGTGTGAAATCAGCTAATTTGACTAGATTATGAGTCATTGTTTCTCTAAATAATATCTCTAACCCTAAATCTTGAGTAATATCCAATCACGCAGGTTCCTTAAGCTCCTTAAATAGTTTTCACAATCCAAAATTTGACTCTAAATCCCAATCAAAGGGTGGTTCAATACTCCCTACTTTAGCTTTAGCTTCAATCTCTCTATTTTCGCTACTTTACGTACTCTTTTCCCCAGTGACACTACCGGTGCCTGAGGCCACTCGATCCCATTGATATGAGTCTACTTCACTTCCTGTTGATGGTGTTCTATCGAATGATATACTAGGCCTAAAAGGTTCGGCGTCTGAGTTAGACACAACATCTATCCCCATATTCAATAATGCATTCACCCTCTCAAGCTTTTCTAATAACCAAGCCTCTTGTCACGTTGTGCGTTCTCTAGCTCGTTGATCTCAAGCTTCATTTTGTTGTCTCCGTATCTCCTTTGAATTCATCCACTATTAATGAAATAGCTATTACTGTCATACTCCCAAAATTTCACACGTTTTGTTTGAAGCTATAAAGCTAAATTTTTGCGTGCATGCGCGCTTAGAAGGTTTAGAATGGTTGGTAACTCTAGGTCTACTTCTCCATAAGGCAACTTTTCTTCTTGCTTAGGAATTAGGCCTAAAATTTCAACGATCTCTCTAACGTCTTTTGCATCAAAAGTAACTTTTAAACCCTTGGATATGTGCAACACATCATCCCATACCACTCTTCTAAAAGTTCGATAAGCGTTACGATAATACCAATCAAAGTGGTACGATACACTAGTTGTATTTATTTCCATACATCTATTAACCCAAAGTGCGCTGCTAATAAAACTATGGTTTGCGCGCAATCATTATAACTCCAACTCCAAGAAGACAATTGTTCTATGTCTATAGTTAATTTTGGGTCAAAATATGTACCCCCCTCTACTAAGTCTGTGTCTCTTGCCAAATCCAATATTCTCCTCTGACAATTTTGGAGCAAATTTGGAAAATAGTCCCTTAGAAAAGAAACCTCGTATTCACTCATCAATACCTAGGATTTTAATATCCTAAGGAGATTGATCACCTGTTCGAGTGCACTTGGCTCCCTGCAAACGCACCAAAAAATGACTGGCCAAAGACCAATCCACTTTTAACTAGGTTGTCAAGCCAACTCCTCGGAGTTGTTGCACTGAATAGGTGATATTTATAACTAATTTTTATGATTTATCCTAGCCTTCCTCAATATTTATGACACTCGTTTGTAGTAGTCCAACTAATCTGATATTGAAAACTCAGTAAGTTTGCTTAATCTTGCTCTTCATCTCTAATTCTATACTGAATACTTAAATACTAACCCTAGGAATTTAATCCCTTCAGGAATTAACTTCAAAGCATAAATCCAATAGTTCTATCTAATTCCTTTTATTATCAAATCAACTAACATTTCTCAAACCCATAAACTCTAATTTTATTTTAAAACAACGTTTCCCTTTTTCAATGTTTGTATAACTTAATACTTCATCAATACTTTTAATTTGCATAAAGTTAGACACATCATATTTTATATTAATAATATTCAAACAGATAACATCGAATTAATTTTTTTTTCTAACCCCAAGAAATTTTCATAAAACAACCAAAACTATATTCTTAGGTTTTCTATAAAATATCTTAATTTTTGGTTGAATTAAAAACATGATTTTTATCAAAAAATAATGTAATCTTTATCCAAAATAACTATTTTTGTTTTTAAGATATAATAAATATTTTTCAAAAATTTTGAAAAAAATTCAAAATACTTTTAGTAGTATATAATTCCTCCCAAAAATACCATATCTCATAAATGTTTAACCAAATATTTTATAAAAATTTATCTATATCATTTTTAAGCCATTTAAAGCTTTTTTAACAGTTTTTTTATTTTTAAAATAAAAATAAAACCTACATAAATTCTAAAAACTATCTAGAGTTGAAATTAAGATCTAAATACATTTTATAAAAATTTTAAACCAAATAAATATTTATACAAAATTAATTTTTTTATGTTAAACGAGTTAAGGCACTTACGTGAAGCTTACGTGAAGTACGAGAATCGTAATTGTGTCTTTGGGGGCCATGTCCTTTGTAGTCCAACCAAGGAGAGTCTACCCAATTGTTCCCAATGGTGATCTCATTATTTCCCCTCTCCTAAGAGATCCATTGGCCAATTGCATTATTGCCATAGAAATAGCCAATTGTAACTTTTTTAAGACTTAATCTTGATTAAGTCCAAGCTTACGAGCTTAGCCTCCATGGTTTTATGTAGACGACTAAGAAATAATAGAAGAGAAAATCTCCAAAATGGAGATAGAAGGAGAAGACATGGCAATAGCTATGGGATAGGCATTGGCTTCAATTCTCTCTTCTTGCCCTCTCCAACTTCAATTATTTCTTCAAATTCTCTTGCTTGGATGGCTTGAATTGATGGCACTTCCTTCAAGATGATAACATCCCTTCTAGATGATGGTGCCCTCATCCTTCTTAGTTTGCTCTCTCTCCCTCTTTATAGGATGGTACCGCCTCCTCTCTTTCTTATGACTCTTCAACTTCCACTAACTCCTCCCCTTCCTTTTCTCCAATTGGCCTTTGGACTTCCTCTCCCTTTCCTCTTCCTCTTCCTCTTCCACTTAGCCTTTTCCCCTTCTCCCTCTCTTCTAATTGGCACCCTTTGAGCTTCTTCTCCCCTTTCCTCTTCCTCTTCCACCAACAGTGACCTTTTTATTTCATGTTTTTGTTGTAAATACATTTATAAACAATAATGCAAGTGACCCTTTTTCTTCATACTCTTATCTCTAAGTTGCACATTAGATTGGTGGCAAGTGCATGGATTATCACTATAACTCAATATTTATTTGCATTTATTTCTTCATGGATAAGTAACCATGTTAGTATCTTGTCACATTAACTCAAATACTCATGGTCCACTAATTGTTATATCCATATCATTAACTCCACTTACTCGAAAATAATCCCTTCTGATTAGATAAAACTATCGAATTCTACTTAGTATTTTCCTAAGTCCACCCTCTAGCACAAAACTCCTTCGAACTAGGATTTTCCACTTGCGGACTACCACTACAAGATATAGGCCTTATACCGACGTTAAAAGTAACGAAAATATAAATAACAAAATTTGCCCCGTCATTGCAAACAGCGTTGTTATTGGCGATGCCATAGAACAGTCAGTATTAGCATCGTTATCAGCGTCGCTATTTTATTGCCGATTCTATAGAACAGTCGGTATTAGCGTTGTTATCAGCGTCGCTATTTACGACGCTAATAACGACGCTTTGCAATGCAAATAACGATGCAAATAATGACGCATGCAGGTAAATTTGCGACACTAATAGCGATGGTAATATGGAAAAAAAAAATTGTGTGCTTTATTTGGGCCATACAAAATAGTTTCTGCACTGTGTACAATGCTCGTGTAAACAAAAACAAAATATACTGAAATCATAACACTGATACATGAAATAAATACATGATTGCATAATGAAAGCGGCTGGTACAATCATGACAAGATATCACTACTACATAGAAAATGTCTACATAGATAGGGCGACCAAAAAAGAAGGGTGTGTGAGCTCCAGGGATCCAAGGGCGAGCTACATATCCTCGCCGTCCGAAAGCTCGTCCCGCCGCAAAGGAGCATCGAACAGACTTTGCAAAAAAATAAACAACAACACATCAATTCACCATACAATAATGCATTCTAATTAAACATGGTAACTACGGAGAAGAAAGATGAGTGACTTATAGGGCCGCTGCATCTATACAATCGGTCGATCAATGCAGTGAGACAGTACCTCTTTGCATATCGAGTCTCAAGGCCGGTCGGATCGTGATTTGTAATGGAGTGCTGCAAAGAAAATAAAATACTAAGTGTTAGAAACATGATTGTCAGTACAAAGGATATTACAAAAAAAAAGCAAGCAAAACAAAAGAAAAACTTACAAAGTCCTCCAAATATGTCATGTGGTCACCACTCCCAAGATGATGGACCACTCCAACCTCTAGTTGTACCCTCGCTGCCTCGCGCTGCTGACTCCAACGTCCTGGAGAATCTGTAGCCTCCTCCCTCAGTCGGCGCCAGTCATTCATGCCTAGCCACTCGGGCTTTGCAGCCCCACTCTTGAGTACCTTGCATGCGTACGATCATCTATGTGACATATAGGCACGCATACAGTCCATCATCCAGCCCGTAGAAAATCAATCTGCTATGGCTGGAACCAGAAACTCCTCATGCAAGGATGATACTATGTAGTCCTTGCTCCCCTCCGGTATGTTTTTCCAATGATCTAAGACATTGTACCGAAAAAACTTGTTGGCACAACTCTCTCATGCGAGCCATCACCCTCCTCCCCTCATCATTCATGATGATGGCTCCTGACCTATCATCGACAAGATAGGCATATCCCTCTGGGGTATGGCTAAGATGGGTCCTCTCCCACCTGCGTCCATGCTCTTGGGCATATCCAGGAGACCCCTGTACATCCAGTGTACTGACTAGGGTAGTATCTATCGGAGTAGCACCCATAGGGGTGCCACCTACAGACGACTGAGCAAAAGCCAGAGTAACTAGAGTAGACATCCCCACAAGTGTGACAAATCCTAGAGGTGATGCAACTCCAACAGAACGGCGAGATGGAGACATCGCGTCTGTGCCTCCACAGCATCCACCTGAGCCACTCTCCCTGGAACCACTACGAGAGCAGGAAGTCGCACCTGTATCCCGTGCCGACCGCGGGCTCATTGCCTTTGTATCTCTACAGCATCCCCCTGACCCTAAAGCACTCCCTCCCTCTGGTCCAAGTCTGGAGTGTCGACCTCGTCTGCTCGAAGCCAAAGCATCTGATCGCGCCGAAGTAGATCTAGTAGAGCGGCCTGACGATGTCCGAGACAGCTCCTAGTCTACCATGTCTTTGAATCTCACCATCTGATCTAGAGACATGCGCATGAAGATATCCTGCAACTCCTCATCGCTCATCCCTCGACTCATCCTGAAAAGGTCACCTGCACAGACAAAAAATGATGTTAGCATAATCAATTTAAATCATACAAAGCATGATAATATAAATCCTAAAAAAATGATCTCACTTAAAATGCATATCTTATGTAGCCTTATAAGCGATTAGTCAACGAATTGAGTAAGTGGATGCTCCAAGTATGAAGTATCCTATGGTCCCATGTCAATCTCCTGACATAACTCCACATACACTAGAAGGTCGATAGACATGTCACCACAAAAGGATGAGTCCATCTCGTTCTCAAAGAATTCTTGGACTCCTGTATTTCCATCATTGTTAGCCGATGATGGCTCCTCTACATGCTCCAAGCTTTCGGTGGCCTCCACCCCTTGCAATATCGACCCTTCTATTTGCATATTGTCCTCATCTATGCTCGGAACATCGCTTTGATCATATACTCTTGCACTTCGGGGAGCTGAAGGTATAACATACCACCATCGAGGTTGTCGGGGGTTTGGATAGAAGATTACATGTTCACAAACACATACAAGAGAGATTAAACTATTGTGACATGTACCATGTCATAATACAATTAACAAACAAATGAGTTCATGCACCTGTTTACAATGGTCCGGCAACACAAAGGTGTCACGCAAATCCGTTCTTTTTTTTTTTAATCTATTTTGAGAAATCTAGATGGACCTCATCGAACTATTGCTCCAACTCCTTCAAGTACCACTTTGAACCACTGCACATCAAATAGTATCATGGAGAAGCTATGGTAATCCATCGTAACAATACTTTAAAATATTCCATCTCATCTATAACCGTGTTTGGATCCGTTGCTCATTGTCGGTTCTCCTGCTCGAACCTTGCCATGATACCACAGTCCATTGTGGAGCGCATTTTGTCAATACGCTCCACGCGAAAATGCCGTACGTGCGACCATGCTACACTATATATTTTGTACTGTACATTGAAACACTCAAATTAGTTGTCACATATAAAATATAGATACGAAAAATCCTAAGCACGTCATCACCTTTGGACTACATCCCCTCGAGAATTCCCACTCCTCCATTGAGATCTCTGCCCCTTCACGAGATGCTGCGGTCAAAGCTCCATGCAACCATCGCGTTGGCATGAACAACAGCATCTCCTCCATGCCCTCGGGATATCGAATCGATTGATGGCACGTACTACATCGAAATTCAGATCGTGCTTTCTCTTGATCTTACCTAGCTTGCTGGTACCTAGCGAGCCACGTCTCCATAGAGGCATGGTGCAACATACAAAAGTGATTCACCTTCTCCTCCATTGCAGCATCCATTCTTTTTTCTACCCCATTTCCAACCACCACATCTCCGGTCAGTCTATCATCGTCCTTCAGTGACCATAGCATATTGTTGTCTGGATCCACCGTTGGTAGCCATTGTGAAATATGCACTAGCGCCTTAGACACCAACCAACCTTCAGCCATGCTACCTTTTGGCCGAGCTCATTGTCACACAAAGCCTTTCAGGGTTTTCATGAAGCGCTCCAAGAAGAACATCCATCGCATATGGACAGGTCCAGCAATCTCCACTTCATCTACAAGATTCACAAGAAGGTGGATTTGTATCGTGAGCATGCTGGTAGGCAAGTATTTCTCAAAGAGACAGATTGTCTCCACTGTTTAAAGATGGGAGAGAGAGACAGGGAATACTCCATATCCATGAGCCTTTAGGCTCTCATTGTGTTTTGGCAATCCTTGTCCCTATTGGACTGATCAGATGACTGCCATGAACCAGATCCACCACCTCTATCACGGGGTGATCTCCCCCTGCCTCTAAACCCACCAGATCCACGCTGGCCTTGTGTATTTGCACCATGCCAATTACCATGTTGCTGTTGCTATCCATAAGCATTACGAGTGTCACCACGACCTCTAAATCCTCTGCCACACTGGCTAGAGTATAACACAGTGTCTCTACTCTGAGATGCACTAGAACCTGTATTCAAACCAAGTTTGATCTCCTCATGTAGCAACAAAGCAAGTAGCTCTTCCCAAGTAGGAGGCTCTTCTCTAACATAAATAGATGTGTCAAAAGCTTTGTACTCTTTCCCTAATCCATTCAAGGCAACAGCAATCATATCATCTTCTGATACACTTGAGCCAATGGTAGCAAGTTGATCAGCTATGGTCTTAATCTCTGTGGTATATACCTGGATGCTCCTGCCATTCCTAGACATGTTGTTGAACTGTTGTTTCAACTGGATCTTTTGTGCATGTGTCATGGTTCCATAATTTTTCATCAGTATGTCCCAAGCATCCTTCAGAGTCTCACATCCAATGATTTGAATTACCATAGCATTAGATATACATAGAGAAAACCAATGCAGCACCTTGCATGCTCTCTCATTCCATAGCCTATGAGCTCTTTTTTGTTCATTAGTTGGATTCGTTACAGGCAACTCAAGAGCAGCCTCATCTCCTGTACATAGATCCCAATAACCCCTGCCAACTAGAAAGTTCTTCATTCTGAATTTCCATAATGCAAAGTTCTTATTGTCTAACTTCTCTCCAACTATCTGAGTGATATTATCAGTCCCATGTGCATTAGCCATGATGTAATAGACTGTCTGTCAGATGTTTAACTATCTGCAAACCAATAAGTATGACTGACCAAGTTCAATCCACAACAGTTTATGACAATTTTCTGCAACTAATTGCAGTAAAAGACCAGGGTATTTTAGCCCATTGATAACCCAAAACAGTCCCAAAACAAATGGTCTAACCGTAGGTAAAACAATCAATACATATGCTATGTATTTGCTTCAGTTTAAACTCCTGCAATCTCACTGCCAGGGACCAAAGATGCAGTCTGAAAACTGTAGACTATGTATAACCAGCAACAAATTCAAGTCCAAAAACAACATGCATACATGTCATACATGTCCCAGAATTTTCTAGATAGCTGCTAGTACATATGTCACTCCAAATATGTCTTTATAAGCACAAAGCAGTGCATAAACAGCAAGTAGAAGTGTCAACTATTTTGATTGCAGGTTGCAGTCAACCAAAAATCAACATAACAAGCTTTAAGCAGCTCCAAAATGTCTTCAAATCATGTCATACATTTTCTCCAGTGTGACAGAGTCAATAAATGACTATGTGGGTAACTCTAGGCTTCCTGCCTTCAATGAGCCAAGTCATACATTGCATTTACAGTCTATATTCAGCCAAGAAGATGAAATTGCATTTGCTTCAGCTCCAAAACTTCAGCATTCAGTAATATCCAAAGCTCTCTTTGATCCTCTAAGAACTCAGCATACATATGTCACCTCATGTAGATGACGGGTGCCCAAGGTAGCATGTAATGCTTCAGTGGAAGGTGATGCTTGTTGTCCACTAATTAATGACAGTTTTCAACCATTAAAACATGCCAGATCTGAATTCTTTTTTGTGCCAAACTTCAGTCCATAAGCATGAGAGATGATACATAAGCCTTCCTAGACATATCAATGCATTAATAGAAGCCAAAATACATTTCATGTAGCTTCAGTGTACCAAACAAGGCCTCATACATATTGTCCTGTCATAGATTCCAGCATGTCTGCTTCAGATTCAGATCTGTGTATCACTCCAGCACCTCATAACAGAGTTCACAGTCACGTATTAGGCTTCAAAGTCATCAACAACTCTTGCAAAGTGTGTATCTAAGCTGCCTATCAACTGTAGTATGCAATATACCCTGTGTCCCAGCCATGGAGGGCCTTTATGGCAGCAGGCGCAACCACACAAACCTGTCCAGAACTTGCTGCAATACGTCTTGATGATTATGTTGATGATGAGGCACTAATTAGTGCTCAATACCCCCTTCTCAAGACTCTAAGCAAGCCACAGACAGTAGCTTGAACCATAGAATGAGCAATCACACAATGCCTACCTTCCCATTGACAATGGCAGCCTGCCTGTTTTGAAAAGACCTAAGGCTTCAGCTTCTGCAAGTCATCTTCGCTGCCTCCTACTCCAAGAAGTCCACCAAGTCCTACTCTGATACCATGTTTAAAAATTGGAGAGAGAGACAAGGAATACTCCATATCCATGAGCCTTCAGGCTCTCATTGTGTTTTTTTTTCATTATTCAAGAACTAACTAAGAAGTACACAATATAGTGTAAAAGTAAACTAGACTAGGTGTAGACCTTACTGACTAACTCTCGTCAGGTCACTGACTAACACACACCCGACTTATTCAATGTAGTCACATGGAGACAGCTGTACACACACATTAGCTGTCACAGATGTCGGTCACTCATAAAGACGGACTAAAGTGAGCTTGACTTCTAACATCCACTGCTCCTCGCCTCGCGGATTCAATAGAGGACGTCTTAATCTCCTTCTGTGAGATCCATTGCACCAAAGTCGACAACCTGTAAATGGCCCCGCGTATTTCTGGAGTAAGGCATCCTACGATCGCGATCGGTAGTACAAACTGCCACAAATGAGAAAGCATTATGAACAATGGCTACACTCAAAATAGCAAAATACGCACTCAAATTACAATCCATTTGTAGTACAAACCTGACATATCTTATGCCAGTCATAGGATTTTAGCACTGATAATTGGTCATCTTTAGAAAATGCATACTTGAGAGAACGTATCATATTCGTCGGAGTGCGGATAGACTTGACTACTTGCTTCACAATGTGCTCTTCTTTAGTGGAAAAAACCCAAGGAGCGTGAGGTAGGTATTGGCGACCATCAGCACTCGACTACGGCCAAAGCGTCTCCATCTTGCCTACCTCCTTCAAATCCATTCGTGCCCCTATAGTGTCTCTCTTTCCTGTGATGTGGCCCCATAGCAAGCTGCCCACATTCTTGAAAATATGCATGGGATCCAACAAGTGGTTGATCTGTAAGTGGGTCCAATATAGCAACTCGTAGAAAATTGAGAACCGCCGCATTCCATTTGGATGTGACTCCACGTGGACCATTTTAAGCTCGTACCAACTTGCGGCATTCATACGTGTTGGAGGTCGTCTAAGAAAACCTTCCTTGAGTTCATGACCCTCTGGCAAGAAAGCGGCATGTCCTTGATATACCATCTTCTTCATGGTTTGTGACTTTCAGGAGTCTAACTGTGGCCCGCACAATGGATATGCATGATAACTTGAGGTAACCAAACCTATTCCAACACCTCTATCCAGTGAATACAAACTTAAACGAGATAAAATATAGATGTTACCAATGAGAACGGAAGGCTATTTACCTAAGCACTCTCTGAATCCCGAAAAGTCATGCATTGTCCACATGAGAATGGCTCGAATATTGGCGGACCGTCGACCATTGCGCTTGCTCATATCTTGTACGGTGACCCCCTCCTCCCACAAAATCTTAAGCTCATCGACTAATGGACGAAGGTACACGTCCATATTTTTGACTTTGTAGTGGCCGGGGATGAGTAAGCTAAGGATGAGATGTCCTTTCTTCGTAGAGAGCAATGGTGGGATATTGTAGTTGACAAGGACTATAGGCCACACACTGTAAGAAGTTGAGCGCAGACCGAATGGGTTCATGCCATCCATTGCAAGACCGAGCTGAAGATTCCTTGGCTCTCGAGCAAAGCCTGGGAAGGTAGAGTCAATGTGGCTCTATGCACGTGAATCCGCTGATATTCGTTGAACTCCATCTATGGACCTATTCTGTACATGCCACGTTATCAAGCTCGCCATGCCGGACATACGAAACATGTGGTTTATACGGAGGATAAGTAGAAAGTTTCTGAGAACTTTTTGAGGGATGGTTTGCCCTTGAAAGTCCTGTCGATACCTGTGAGCACCACACTTTGGACATGTCTCCATAGTCTCGTATTCTCCTTGAAACAGTATGCAATCGTTGATACATGCATGGATGTTGTTGTAGTCCATGCCAAGCTTTTGTAAAACATGATGTGCATCATCACGAGACTCAGGCATGGTATTTGCAGGTGGTAATATATGATATTTCAATTACCTAAAAAAAAATCATAAAACACCTTGAAAAAGCACAAATGTTTTTAATAATAGTGCCAAAAAGAAATCAACGAAGCATACGTACAAGGTACCTGAACAACTCGGTCACACTCGCATTGCTCCACCCGTATTTTGCTTGCACACTTAGGAGTGCAAGTAGTGTCTTCACGCGAGATACTCGGCACCCATCATATAATGGTATGGATGCTTCCTCTCTAAGCAGATCAGAAGTCTCGACATCCATGGGAATCAATGCATCGATCATTGCCTCCATCTCAGGCTCCAAGATTGTAGGTAGATCTGGAAGGCTGCATGTCTCCTTTGGTATTGATGGTATAGATTGGGTAGTGCCTTCCAAGTGGTGGATTGGCTCATACACTCCATCCATCGCACGCCCATGAACTCTTCTAATTGGCCGTAAAGGGTGCACTCCTCCTTGGGACGAGACATCACCTCCCTGGATAGAAAATTTGCCAGCCACACCCAATCTTCTTGTATATGGTATTTAATTAGCTTGCGAGTACAATGCATGATTGATATTAACTTTTCTTACCGTTTGCTAAAAATCTGTAATCGCATGATCTATGATCTCATATTGAAACTCATCGAAGCGTCGTACGTGTTCTATAGACAATCGACGTTTCGTCTAATTGCCAGCTTACATTGAGAGCAAGGACATGGCACACGCTCATTAAGATACGTCTCGCGATCTTAAACAACAAGACCTTCATCATTTTCTATTTTGTCTACGTTATGACAAACAATTTGTTTTTGTTATCATTCTTTTTTTCTTTCTTAAATTATTCTCCTCTCCTTCCATCTCTCTCTCTTTTTCTCTTTCTTTATTATGATGTATGTATTTCCTCTCCTCGCTCTCGTTCCTTCTTCTTTTTCCTCTTCCTCCCCCTCTCTCATTTTCTTTAACGATCACGGCTACGACTACGATGAAGACCACGACCATGACCACGACCACGACTACCACTACCACTACCACTACGACCACGATCATGACCACGACCATGACCACAACTACAACTACGACCACGACCACGACCACGACTACGATGACCATGACCACGACCACGACCACGATTACGACTACGACTACGACTACGACCACGACTACGACTACGACTACGACCATGGCCACGGCCACGGCCATGGCCACGATGACCACGACCACGACCACGACTACAACTACGAACACGACCACGACCACGACTACTTATATAGAGATGAAGAAAGAGAAAAGAGTTAGGGAGAGAGTAAAGTTAGAGAAGAAGAGGAGAGAAGTGAGAGAGGTAGAAATAGAAAGAGAGATAGAGAGAGAAAAGAGATAGGGGGAGAGAGAGGGATTTAGGGAGAGTATAGGAAGAGAGAAAGAGGGAAGATTGAGGGAGAGAGAATGGTTGAGAGAAGAGAGAGGAGAAAGTGAGAGAGATCCAACTAGAGCATTTGACACCCATAGCCAACACACCGTGGAGAACACAAGCACAAATTGACTACGATCACAACTACGACCACGACTATGACTATGACTATGACTACAACTACGACTACGACGACCTTGACCACGACTACGACTATGATGACCATGACCACGACTACGATGATGACCACGACCACGACTACGACTACGACTACGACTACGACTACGACCATGACCATGACCACAACTACGACTACAGCTGCTGAAGAGAGAGACAAGAGTTAGGGAGAGTAAAGTCAGAGAAGAAGAGGAGAGAAGTGAGAGAGGTAGAAATAGAAAGAGAGATAGAGAGAAAAAAGAGATAGGGGGAGAGAGAAGGATTTAGGGAGAGTATAGGAAGAGAGAAAGAGGGAAGATTGAGGGAGAGAGAATGGTTGAGAGAAGAGAGAGGAGAAAGAGAGAGATCCGACTAGAGCATTTGACACCCATAGCCAACACACGGTGGAGAACACAAGCACAAATTGACTACGACTACGACTACGACCACGAGTATGACTACAATGACCATGGCTACGACTACGACTACAACTATGACCACGACTACGACTACGACAACCACGACGATGACCACAACTACGACTACGACCACAGCCACGACTACGACCATGACGATGACCACGATCAGGACTACGACTACGACCACGACTACGACTATGACCACGACCACGACTATGACTACGACTACGACCATGACCACGACTACGACTACGACTACGACTATGACTACGACTACGATGACCACGACCATGACTACGACCACAACCACGACCACGACCACGACTATGACTACTTATATAGAGATGAAGAGAGAGACAAGAGTTAGGGAGAGATTAAAGTTAGAGAAGAAGATGAGAGAAGTGAGAGAGGTAGAAAAAGAAAGAGAGATAGAGAGAGAAAAGAGATAGGGGGAGAGAGAAGGATTTAGGGAGAGTATAGGAAGAGAAAGAGGGAAGATTGAGGGAGAGAGAATGATTGAGAGAAGAGAGATGAGAAAGAGAGAGAGATTCGACTAGAGCATTTGACACCCATAGCTAACACATCGTGGAGAACACAAGCACAAATTGACTACGACTACGACTATGACCACGACTACGACCACGACCATGGCTACAAATTCCCTTTTACCATTTACAACTCACCCACCTTCTCTTTACACTATTACACACTACAACCTCTATGAGAGCATGAGATTGGGATCTCCACAGATACCAAAGCATGATCTGTAGCTTGATGGTTGCATATATGCTACTACTACTCATGGAAGAAACCTTAAAATAGTTATTATACTCAAATATATTCTTGTTAGAGCGGAAATTTGTTCCTAAGACTATTCTAAGGATGAAAGAGGGTTAATGATAAAAGAGTATCCTTCCTTGCAAGTGATTTTATATTATATTTTTTAATTAAAATTGATAGTTGAAGATGAGTTTCCTAAGAGATCTTGTGGTGATGCTGTTTTAGTTTTTGCGAAGCATTAGAATGATGATGTTTTAGTTTTTTGTATTTGTCTTTTTAAGAAGAGATTGACTTTTATAGAATATCTAAAGTTATTTTTAGATTTACGTTATGAAAAATGAATGTTTTTCTAATTGATAGGCTGATTGCCTTTGTTGTATACTTCTACAAAAGTTCTTGTGCCCTCATAGGTGGATATTTGGTTACACACTAAACCTCCCCCAAGGTTAGTGGCTAGATCCCTTCACCAAGGGGATAGTTTGAGCATGGTGAAGGCTAAGATAAGCCCCATGTATGAGAGGTCTCTTTATAGGAAGAACATTATGCTAGGAAGCGTAAGTGTGCCAGGGTTCTCTAGCTATATATCCCTTAGGTTTGTTGAGGATTGGCCTAACCCCTATGAGCCTAGGATGAGCTTATTGTAAGGTCTTATTCCCTTTTCTCTCTTTCTCTCCCTCTCTCATTTCCTCTCCCTCCCTCACCCTCACCCTCTCTTTCTCTCTTTCCCTATTAGGTTCAATGATTTTTTCTCTTTTTCTCTCTCCTCTCCCTTTCTCGTTTCCTTTTCTCTCTTTCTCTCCCTCTCTCATTTCCTCTCTCTCCCTCACCCTCACCCTCTCTTTCTCTCTTTTCCTATTAGATTTAATGATTTTTCTCTCTCCTCTCCCTCTCTCATTTCCTTTTCTCTCTTTCTCTCCCTCCCTCACCCTCACCCTCTCTTTCTCTCTTTTCTCTCTTTTTCTCCCTCTCTCATTTCCTCTCCCTCCCTCACCCTCTCTTTCTCTCTTTCCCTATTAGGTTTAATGATTTTTCTCTCTCCTCTCTCTCTCACATTTTTTCTCTCTCCTCTCCCTCTCTCATTTCCTCTCTCTCTCTCTGATTTTTTCTCTCTCCTCTCCCTCTCTCATTTCATTTTCTCTCTTTCTCTCCCTCCCTCACCCTCACCCTCTCTTTCTCTCTTTCCCTATTAGGTTTAATGATTTTTCTCTCTTTTTCTCTCTCCTCTCCCTCTCTCATTTCCTTTTGCTCTCTTCCTCTCCCTCCCTCATTTCTTCTCCCTCCCTCACCCTCTCTCTCTCTTTCTCTCTTCCCCTATTATGTTTAATGTTTTTTCTCTCTTTTTCTCTCTCCTCTCCCTCTCTCATTTCTTTTTCTCTCTCCCCTCCCTCTCCCTCTCTCATTTCCCTATTATGTTTAATGTCTCCCTCTCCCATTTCCTCTCCCTCCCTCTCCCATTTCCTCCCTCTCTCATTTCCTCTCCCTCCCTCTCCCTCTCCCTTTCTTTCTCTCTCATTTCCTCTCCCTCTCTCAATACACACGAATTTATTTACCAAAAACAAGTAAAAGAGAGAGAGAAAACTCCCTCTCCCTCTCTCAATTTCTCTCCCTCCCCCTCTCCCTCTCCCTCTCCCTCTCTTTCTCTTTCTCTTCCTCCCTCTCCCTCTCTCATTTCCTCTCCCTCTCCCTCTCTTTCTCTCTCTCTCCCTCCCTCTCTCAATACACATATTTTATACAAAAAACAAGTAAAAGAGAGAGAGAAAACTCCCTATCCCTCTCTCATTTTCTCTCCCTCCCCTCTCCCTCTCCCTCTCTTTCTCTCTCCTTCCCTCTCCCATTTTCTCCCTCTCCCTCTCCCTCTCTCATTTCCTCTCCCTCCCTCTCCCTCTCCCTCTCTTTCTCTCTCATTTCCTCTCTCTCTCAATATACACAAATTATACAAAAAACAAGTAAAAGAGAGAGGGAAAACACAAAAACAAAGCAAGAATGGACAATGCACTCACCATAAAGACTCGAAGAAGGGTTTGGTGGCTCCTCTTCACCCTTCGTACACCTCCTCCTCTTCTTTGCGAATAGCGGCGGCGGTGGCGGTGAGAAGCTTTCTTTCTCTCTTTCTCTCCCTCTCAGCAAGATGGTCGCTCTCCCTCTCGCTCTTTGTTTTGTGAATGCGCGAAAAATGACGCGCTCGAGTTTCGGCCCACGTTTTTTTGCTCTGGGTACCATCGCTATTTGCATCACTATTAGCGTCGCAAATATTAGCGATGCAAATAGCGACCTCGCTATTTATCGTCACTAACGCCCGTCGCTATAGGCTCATATCCTTGTAGTGTGCAAAGACACATCCTCCAAAGACGAAATTACGATCGCATCTGCATTAAATTAATGTGAAAAGTTGGTAACAATGTACCAATTGTATACAATGTTGCTAAAAAAATTTGCAATGTTAGGCATTGTTTCTAGGTGTTGTTAAAGGCAATAAGAGTGATCCTACTATCTTGAGAGTTTGTAAGTACTCAAACCTTATCCACAAGGCATTCAATCTATCACATGATTTTGATGAGACCTTATAAAGGTTTTCTAACCACTAACAGTGCTCTGTAGTGTGGTGTAGCTAGAGGTCACGGCCTAATTATGATTTTGCAAGGTCGCAAGCTACCCCCTTTGACTTTGGACCACAATCCTCATAGATGACTTCATTATATCCAACACAAGGAGGTAGGCCACCAAATCACATGCAAGTCATCCCTCCAAACACGAAAAGGCAAGCTCTTCACTAGACAATAGTGTCTAGTCAACCGCTTCATACCTATTAAATTAATTCTCAATGGGCAACTAAACATGCAAGGGTTATTGCTAGTGTAAAACCTACAACTTAGGCCCAAAGACCTACAATTCCACAATGATCAATAGTACAAGAACCAAGGAGCATGAATAGATCAAAATTGTGTCCCCTAGAGCCCTTGAACTGGCTTTTTGGATCTCTTGAATAGTCTGCCAAGTGCTTGCAATAGCACCCTTAGTTCTAATTGACCCAACACAATTGCCATGTTATAAATAATAGTATTTTTTTAAAATAAACATGGGAATTAAGTCATCTCACAATTCAGCCCTTACCTCTTTAGATTATGCTCCAATCCCCATAGGAAGGAGCTAGTCAACACCACAGAGGACTATCTCAATGTGGTATGTGAAGTCTGCAATACTTGTGATTAATACTCAACAAATATCAAATAATTTTTAGGTTTGTGGCCTACTTTGGTTGGCTCCATCAAGAACTTTAGGAACTCACATAGTTTGGTCTTACCTAGTATCACTAGTTCGACTAGCTAATGGCAACATCACTACATCTAGTTTGTCTACCTGCTCATCCCAAGTGGCTTTTACAACGAATGATTTGATTCCCAACAAAATTTCAGCAATTTTTACTAAGTGTACATAGTAAAGTATAGAAAAAACAATTTTTATCATTCCATTAACAATACATCCAAGAACACAGGCTACTAACAAGCACTATGGACCAACTAGTCAATCTTTGACTAGTTCTCGTACTACAAGTACCTCATTCAAACCAATGAAAATTCAAAAATTTCAGTACTTTCCTAGAGTTTTGACAATAAATTTTCAGTTTAAAAAATCATATAATTGCTTCACAAAACAATCTCAATTTTGCAACCTTGTTGGGTGCATTATCTTCGCTGCAATCGATTATTAGCAATCATTCAATAAGAAACAAAACAACCAACATGGACTCTTGATTTTTCATGAAGATTTGCATTCAAGATTAACTTTTTTTTACTGATTTTACTGATGTGAGCAATCAGTCCCATTCATTTTGTTAGGCATGCATGTTCTAGTCTTCTTAGACTACACGCAGTGATTATACTTAGATTGTTTGTGCCCTCTTGCTACCCTTTATTGAATTCTTTCCCAAACCATAAACCACATGTATTTTAAAAAAATAATATAAAAAAATCTTAGTGATATATCAGCAATACTCATGTTCTTTACCATTTTTCAATTATGCCTGAAAATCACTACAAGCAAGTAATGCACCAAATTGTTACGGGTGCGACCACTTTCGTGTGCTTCTTGTGTAAAGCCCCAAAATCAGTAAATATGAATTACCTACAGCAAATCCCACATGTTTTCATGACCCTTCTATGTGTCTTTCATCCCCAATCATGAACAACATTGATATGCACAAGCAAGAGTCTTTACGAGTAGTAGGATATTTGCCACAACTAGCTAGTTACTATTGAACTCCTAACCCACAATATGCCAATGCATGCCATCGTAAAAATTGATGAAAATCAATAAAATCACAGTGGAAACTTGCAAATTTTGTGGTTTTTCATCCCATGAAGCACATTCAAGTGATGGATTACTTGTCATTGCCTAGAATGTAGGATATGGCAATTACACACAAGCGAGAGTAGTTTGGGTTTTTTTGTTTTTTAAAGATTTTCTTAAATCAAAAATGTTTTTTTCTTAATCTAACAATTTCATAAAATCCAAGCCTATCATATGAAAACAAAAACACATGCACATTCCACAAACTAGTTTCCTTCTAACATGTCCATCCTAACTACGATGCACAAGGTTTTTGCATCAAACACATTATGGTGGGAAAGCCCATCTCGCTGAGATTTGGCATATTCTACTTGTTGTGTATGGTTGGAGACTCATAAAGAGAGATTCCATCATGTCCTAAAAAAAGAACCAAAATGTACGGTTACTTTCTCTACATGCCAGATGTAGACGAAAAGACGCATATCAATCATATGCTCCCTCAAGCCAAGCCTACTCATAGTCTGTTACCCTATGAGGTTTCCTACCATCTCCTCCCACTCACTCAACTTGTCACAGATGAGAATCCACAACCCATCAAGTAAGATTTCCTACCATCTCCTCCAGCTCACTCAACTTGTCACAGATGAGAATCCACAACCCATCAAGTAAGAAGACAACCAAAAACAAAAAGTTGATGAAGGGAACTCAGCGCATGTGATCTAGATGTCCATTGAGAGCTCCCAAGCTCTGATGACTCCACCTACACATGCTATTTCTCTATACTTCTCACTCTGTCGTCCTTTGCACACAAAGATTCGGTCTCCATCACTTGTTCTTTCAAGCCGATGCAAATCTACCTATTCTCTCTCTCTCACTCTCTCTCCCAAGCCCCCTCTGGCTCTCTATCTCTAGAACAACAAAGTATCTACTCTTCCACCTCTCAAACTAGGAAGATCCCAAGAAGGTGAGGGGAAGCAATGGAGCTTTGCTATAGTAACCAAGAGAAAGTTCACAAGCTCTTACAAGACTCTCCCTATCTCTCTGAGATCTTGCATGCAAGAGATGGCCACATAGAGAAGAAAAGGAGACTGTGAAGAAGAAAAGAGATAAGCCTGCTTTGCATTAGTTGATGGAATAATTACAATGAGGTTTTTCTCACCATATATATGTGATCTTTGATTTAAGATTTAGGATGGGTCTAATTTTTCAAGGATGTCCACCGCTTGTGGTCTCTTCACGCCTCCATGTAGAGTCATGTGACTTGTCCAGACATCCTAACTCACTCCACTTATGCACCCTTAAATGCATATTAATTTACAATTTGTATGGGAGTAAGCCCAACACTCGAGAATAATTTTACAAATTTTATTTGAACCTTCTTGATATTGATTTTAATTCTTGATTTTTCTAGAGCACCTGATGCCTTCATGTTATTTTTGTATTTTTTCTCTTTTGACAAGCCTTTTTTACTCCAAGCTTTGAATTCTGTCAGTTGGAGCAATCAATGTATATTCAAACCATCACTTTTGGGTTCTTCTTGATCCTTGCATGTATCCTGCATTTCAATTCTTTTGACACATGCTGCTTCTTTTTGTATATGCTCGTTGCTTGCTTCTTGCTGCTTTTGTAACTCTTTTGCAAAAAAGGTTAACAACGAGAGAGAGAGAGAGAGAGAGAGAGAGAGAGAGAGAGAGAGAGAGAGAGAGAGAGAGAGAGAGAGAGAGAGAGAGAGAGAGAGAGAGAGAGAGAGAGAGAGAGAGAGAGAGAGAGAGAGAGAGAGAGAGAGAGAGAGAGAGAGAGCATATATGGGAACTCCAATAGTCACAATGTGTGAATAGCCTTCCCTTGATCAATGGTCACTATAAAAAAAAGGAATAAAGTAACAATGATGGGTGCCCAACACTTGCAATGTACATGTGTATGGTCATGATGTATAAAGTCTTTACCTCCAATAAATTAGGATTTTTACAAGGATCCCTCCAAAGTTGATGAGGTGTGCTTTCCTTCTAACTGGTCTTGCTGTTTACTGGGGTTCTTTTAGAGAACTTAGTGGGCTTTGGCTAAAGATTATGTGATGCACTCTAGATACAATGCATTTAGGTCCTAATTGACTAGATTATCTATCTCAGAATGTTCTCCATCAACCATTTTGGGCACTTGGATGGGCAGGTTGTAATTTTATAGTAAGTGAACATATTATGGAGTACCTATGTTGTGACTTATAGTTCCTCCTCTGGAACATAAATTAAAGAAATTTCTATTCTTCTCATATTTGTTGTGTGTTTGCTCAGATTCTGTCCATTACACTGTGTAATTTCTACAATTCTCAAGTCCCTCACTCTCACTCACAAGTCCCCCTCACACACTCTACTGCCAAAATCTCACCAAAAGAGATGAGAAGTCAAATAAGGAATTGTGCTTCTCAATCCAATCTCTCACCTTGAACAATGTTAGTACAAGATAGAGAACAAGAAGAAAAGAGAAGAGATTGCTCAAAATTGCACACACATGAATGAGGCCTCTATTCACTTTTCTTGACTTCCATACATTAGGGTAAGGTTATAGTTTCCACCAAAAGTTGGGCACCCTATCGATTTTTCTAGCACTAGATCAGTCCTTTTTAATTTGTGTATATATCTTAGATTAATTGAACCTAATCTAAACAAAAGTGAATAAATGTTCCATGCAAGTAACCCTTACATCTATCACAGTTATGCTTAAAAAAAGTGAATAAATGTTCCATGCAAGTAACCCTTACATCTATCACGATTGTTCTGATCTAGCTTCAAGAGATGTTACAATTTACATGGTCAACTCTCACGTAATGTTGTAAAAATAATAATATTTACACGTCCGATGTTGCGTGCTAGACTCATGAGGAGAGTATAGGATATCTGTGTCCTTGAGGAGATACAATGGAGTGTCTATGACCTATATGAGATAGTGACATGCAAAGTACAAGCTTAGAGGGTATCTCAAATTTAATCAACAACACTATCGCAGGGGGTGTTGGGTCACAACTACGCTCGACAATGAGACAAGTGCAAAACTCCTATTATTTCATGAGTTTGTCCATCTCTAATGTTGCAAATCAGCCCTCACATGGTTGATCACCTCTCTCTCATAACCTTTTGCTATCCTACAAATAGTAAGAACAACCAATACTATCGATATTGTAAGAGGCACACTTTAAACTTGCTCATCGTTGTAGTCTCTTGCAAGATGAAGGGTATCTTACAATCATTGTGTAGCCATCTTGTTTTGCAAGCTCTTGAACCATATGCATGCACTACCATGAGCCTCAAGTCACCATTGTGAGAAGGATATAGAGACAAGGAAAGAGCAGAGAACCGCCAAGTGCTTCATGCCACATCCCTCGCACTCTCATTGTCACACTCTCTCTATCACACACACTCTCTCTCACTCCCTCTCTCAATAGCACATGAGAGCTCAAAGTAGTAGACTGAAACATTGAGGAAGAAAGCTCACAAGAAGTTGGCATGCACTTGAATGACTTATTCCATTATCCTTCCTCCCTTTTATATATTCTTTTGAGGGTTTCCACCCTTTTGGGTCTCTTGGGCATGTAGCCCATTCAAATGGATCTATGATGGATTTCTCCAATACAAAAGTATAGAAGCTATGTGGAACTCCACTCAACAAAAACATTACAACTTGCACGTGAGTCACATTGGCTCTTGGTTTTTTACTAATTAGAATTATCCAACTTATATAAACATTTACTAATGTGGACAAAAATTTAATCCTCCCTTTCATTGGGCACTCCCTTCTCAGTTTGTCCGTGATGGGGTTAACATTACCTTCCTCTTAGACTTGTGCTAGTCCCATAGCACTTCTTGGGGATGGCCTATCATGATGAGTGCTTTGGTGAATAATATTGGGATAGTTATTAATGAAGTCAAAGTTTGTTGTTGTTGCTGAGGGACTATGGATGTGCTAGATGATCAGGGCAAAGTTGAGGGTGATGTGATCTTGGCAATGACAATTAGGGCTATGAGGTGAGGTCATGGATGGTGGATGATGCAAGGCGACTAATGTTTATGGACCTTTCAAGATTCTTGTGGTGCATGTAAACATTCTAGTGCTCTCTCTCTAAGGGGTAGCCCATCTCATATGCATCCCCATAATCAAGAAAGATGCACTTCACTGATTTAGGATCCAAGATATTGCGTTTGTCCTTGGGAACATGGCAAAAAGCCTTGCATCCAAAGATATGCAAATGAGCATATGATGAAGATTTTCCAAAACATACCTCCTTTGCAACCTAACCAACAACCAATAGGAGTGGATAGGGATTCATTTATCAAGTTTATGGCAATAGTAATTGCCTTAGTCCAAAAATATTGTGGTAAGCTTGCCTGTCAAAGCATACTATGGACTGTCTCTTGAATCATCCTATTCATGTGCTCCACAACACCATTCTAGGGTGGGGTGTAAGGGGCGGTCAATTGACACTTAATACCCCACTCATTGCAAAACTATTCAAATGATTTACAAACATATTCACCCTTTATTATTTGACCTTAGGTAGAACTGATTCTCAACAAGAGTAAGGCAACACTGAAAGGTAGCCAATACATCCAATTTCTACTTTATGGCATATGCCTAGACCTTATCCAAATAATCATCAAATGAAAGTCACAAAATACTTCATTTCACCTAGTGATGACTACCAGGGCATGGGACCACATACATCAGAATGAAGAAGAGCCAGAGGCTCACCCATGTGCATAATGCCAGACTTCTTATGAGAGTTGCATGTCTAGTTGCCATAAAGACAATGATCACATGAATCAACATACTGGAAATGAGAAAGCATTTTCATTTTGTTTAAGGACATGTGCCCAAGGCAATGATGCATAAAGATACATGTCGTACGTCAACCACAGGCAAAACATAGTTAATAAACCTAGATACAAGCAAGAGATAGAGCCTTCTAGCCTTGGCACCTCAAGCAAAAACAAGATTTCCACGGGTAATCTTCCATGCAGAATCACCAAAAGATACATGATATCTTGCATTATCTAATTATCAAGCAGGGAGTAGGCTTTTGATCAAAGCTAAAAAATGGCTTACATCATGCAAAACAAAAGTGTTGTCTAAAGCAAACTATTGTCTAACATCACCAATCCCAATAAAATCAAATAGCAAGTCATTTCCTAGTCTCATAGCACCTGTCATGCTACGATAGGAATGAAACCAATGCCTATGTGGGGTAACATGGAAAGAAACCCTCAAATCAAGTAGTTAACACTAATAAAAAGTGAACGAGGAATCAATCAACTGACTATCATCAAGAGAAGAAGTTGCTAAGATGTAATCATCATCAAACTCAGGCTTCAAGGCATTAATCTCCTCAATTTTCACATTTGACTTTCTAGGAACAATGCTATGATCATCAAACTTATTGTACACTTTGCCCTTGCCTTTCTCCTTGCACTTTTCATTACACATCTTACAATGTGGCCTAATATGACCTTGCTTCCCATAGTAATGATATGTAAGAGAGGCCTTACGGCCATGGGACTTACTGTGAGAGTACCTGTGAGATTGCTCTCACAAGACTGAGTCTATTGTGAGTCTCTACCACGATAACCATTACTACTCTTACCATCAAGTATGCCCCTAACAATTAATGCATGAGAGGTATCAGTTACATCCACATTTTTTCTATTTATCTCCTCTTTGAGTAAGACACCCTCAACATCCTAGAGTTTCAAACCATCGTTAAGCATATTAGCATACATGGTAGTATGAAAAGTATCCCATGATACAAGAAGTGTTATGAGCAAGAATAAGGGAGAGAGATTATCCTTGAACTCAATGCCTTATAAAGTCAACTAGTTGAAAATAGAATGAAATTTATTCAAAGTATAGAAACACTAGTCCCTTCCTTTATACAAAGGTCAATGAGGTATTTCAACCAGTACATCTAGGACTTTGCTTTGTCATAAAGATTGTATATCTTTTACCATAACTACTAAGCATTATTCTCAGGTGCCACAACATTGAAATAAATCTATTTTGATAATGACAATATGAGAGTGGATTTACATAGCTCATTCAACTCATTCCAAGTATCTTAATCAATTCCTTTGAGCTTTACACTCTTGGTTTTCAACAACTTAATCTAATTCTTTTGAACCACTACTTGCCATTCTATGTCTTCCAATAGGTGAAATTTGTGCCATCAAGCTTTTCATATATTGAAAATAGCACTATTCTTTGAAGAATCAACCATAATGACAGCATATCAATGTAAAATCCAAGAGAATGGTCTACTATAAATAATTGTAGATTAGCTCCCAAAACTCAGCCAAAAAAAGGGTAAAAAAGGAGGAAATACCAAAGTATAGAGCTGTTCACCAATTGCAAGCAATAGATTGCCAAAGTACAATGTTTGCTCTCCAAAAGAATGCTAAAAACTATGATTACAGCAATGGTAAAATAAAGACTGTAGTATATGCCAATCCAACTATGGACAAATAGCCAAGAAAGCAAGCTCCCATTGCTAGGGATATCCAAGTGGCAACTGGGATATAAAGAATGCAACTAGCAATGATGACTAAGCATAGACCACCAATACCAAAGACTATCATGAACTCAAAGTATCAATAAACCATACATCTCGTAAGCATATACATCACTAACAAACTGTTGGTAGAGGTAAGTGTTGATTTCCAAAGCATATAGAATCAAATCATCCCATAATCGGAGGTAATTGTATCCAATAGCATACAATAGAGCATACACATGAACCAAGAGTCCCATTATCTCAAAGAACCAAGCTCAACGGGGGATTTAAAAAAGCAAGCCCCCAATTTGAAGTTTTTTCACAAAATTTTCCAAAACTTGGAGTTTTTCAATGTATTTGCCAAAACTTGGAGTTTTTTCACAAAATTTGTAACTTTATGAGGGATAATCTTATTACCCATATTGAAAATTTGTATTAAACAAGCTATTCAAGGGACCATTTTTTTCAAACTCTCAAAATATACCGAAGAGAGAAAAATGAACAAAATTGGGTTTCTACCACATATCTCAAAAAGTACCCTTATCAATTAGACTAATCTCTAAAATTATGAGTCAATCTAAACAAAACACAAAAAGAACTCAATATAGGAAAATAATAGGAGAAGAGGAGCAAGATCTAGATTACCTTGAAAAAAAATTGGCTCAACAAAAAGGAAGTTGGAGCATCAAATCAGGAAAAATGAAATTACTATTCATACTAAATAAGCATAGTTTATAAAGAGATCCCTAACCTATAAATAGATGGCCCCCTCAATGAATCAAAAAAGCATGATCAATAATTCCACTTTCAGATCCTCGTCCAATCATGTCCACAAATGGATAACTGGTCCATGATTAATAATGTCTACTTTTACTAGAGTTTTCATTATGCTCAAAAAGAAAAATACCAAATATGTGGTCCCTTCACATCATGTATCCAAAATGAACGTCCACCTCCACTTCTTCATATGCCCTTTAAATCTTTCATTCAGTACTGAATGGTCCCCATCTCATTGAACAATAGCCAACATAAAACTCTCAAGTCTTTGATTTGCATTTTATGCATCGCGGAAGGGCAAGCATAAAATTTAAATCAGTTTGCTTAAGGGAAGGTTGTTGCATCATCATATGTTGATTTTTGTCCATCCTAAGCACACGAATGTAGACATAATACATGTGCTTACGGGCCAAGAAGGGTTTACTTTCCAACTCTCTCTTTTGAAAGTCAGGACACGTGCAGAAGGGCTCGGGATTGACATGCACCTCATACAAATGCTCTGACATAACATAAAATATGACTTTCTCATTTGCCACCACTACTTTCTCTTCCATGAAAACTACATCCAATGCCTCAGCCATTGTAATTTTTCTTTCTGCATCCTTAGAAATACCATGTCTCCATTTTTTTCTTCGCTTGCCACTTGAAGAGGTAAGTGGTTCTGTCCCATGGGTCATAGTATTTTTGGGGGTAGGTGGAATGCCATCATGCTTGAATACAAAACCTCCTTTTATAAGAATTGAAATCTCCTCTGTAGAAGCATTGGTGCCCTTGTCAATAGACCAAATCCTTGGTCGCAAGGGCACATGCTTAACTTGTTTATCAACATCCCATGTATGCTCCACATCACGACTACAAAACCAGAACCATTGTGTAATAGGCTTACCTTGAAATTCCCTCTCTGACCAAAATGAAGGGCATAGTAACCCAGGTGATCTACGTTCTATCACGTTGCAGCACTTCTTTCTATTTATAATACCAAAACATTTTCGTTTGCAATGAACATGCATTCTCCGGATGGCCCACAAACTTCTATGCATTTCCTCCTCTGAGACAATATTTGTTGGGAGCTCCATTTCAATCGGCACTGCATGTACCTCATGGTCCAAGCCCACTTCTGTAGATTGGTCATTTCTATTTTGAAAATTTATCTTGTGTGGTCGTCCTTTTTGTTTTCTATCCCTTGACTCCATTACATAGCCAGGTTTATGAGAGCTACAACCATCTAGAGTTCTTCTTTTCCTTTGAACTGTTTCTTTGTTTCCAGAAATGAAAGGCTCTCCGTACATGGGGGTGCCAAGAACTGCTCCTTGAACTGTTCGAGCTATGAATGCAGGTGAAGGGGTATTTCTTGCAACCACCCTATTAATAAGAGCATCCATATCGGGACCACTTCCAAAGTATCTCCCAGTTGTGAAGGCCAGTTGCCTTGAACATTGAATATATGAGTTGATCAAGTCAGTGACGCATGCATCATACAAACCAATTTTCTTCTTTCCATCCTCCCCTGCCAACCAACTTGCATGCACACTCTCAGAAAGATTTGTGTTGGGAATACAAGCCCTCTCCCAAGGACTCAAGCAAGCCTGCAACCCAATAAAAAACTCAGCAATTCCTCTTACATGTCTATTTTGTTCTCATACTTGGGTATTCCCACCCCAATGATATTAGTACATGTGTATGTAACAAATAGAAACAAAAAAAAACATTTACACGTGTAGTACTACCCCAATGGTCTATCCTATTCTCCCACCATTTGATCCATCTCTTCAATGGTACGGTACTATCTTGAGGTAGTCCTACTTGCTACCACCAATTTTGTATAGATGTGGCATTCCTCTTGCCCTCTTCAATGGATTTTGAAAGGCGCCACCTCTCACATAAATTCAAGTGATGCTTTCGAAGGTTTGAAGGCACGTATTTTGTTGTGTGCTTTTGTAAGCTTTGTTCCCAGTGAAACAAACGCGATCGCTCTCTTCATTCCAAAACATTGTCAGGTCCCGCATTGAAAACAGTGCGGATCGCCATCCAATTTGCACTGGCTTCATCTGCCATAAAACCTACAAAGTCTGCAGGAGGGTGTCCACACTCGAGCATCACATTATTAAGGCATCTCCAAAAAAGAATTTGTGTTTCTGTATCCTCTTTCTTTGTATCATAAATACCAATCACCATGATCCCCTTCAAGCTGCAATAAGAAATATAGTGATTAGCAACTAGAATATGTCAACAAAAATTGATAGCAAGTAAGGTTCCCAAACAAACCATGGATCGTACACAGAACAAGACATTGTTGCCCAGTCATCTATTCTGTGTGTAAAGTCAAAGTGAACCCAAGACTTCCAAAGGTCTCCATTTCCTAAGCGTCGCATTTGATTAACCAATTCCACTCCAGAGCCGGGTCCTTTAGTAGACATCTTGAAAATGTAACTTTTTTCACCCCCCCGCCTTGCCCTGAAAATCTACTGCCATGAAAAAAAGGAAACATGCATCTTTTTTTCAACTCCAAAATGTTATCAAAGCCATCTCCAACAACACATGTTTCTTTTTTTTTCTGGCATGTCACGATACTATTGAACCTGCAACCTCAACAAAACGAAAGTTTGTTAAACTAATAACAATGCTATAAACCATAGTTTGCAGACTTGAATAACCGAAACTAACCTCTGATTTTGAACCAATGGCATCAACTCCTCCAAAAAGTTTGTAAGCTCTTGTTCTCCCTCCACCATTGAACCATTAGTTGTCAAAGATTCAGTGATAATTTGTTTTGCTACAATCATTTGAATCTTCCTAGCACCACAGTGTCGATTCACTTGCAAAACTGAGTGAACTAGAGATCTAATTTTTTTAATTGTAGCCATTGAAGTCCCTGGTTGCACATTGTGTGTGTGAGTGCCTACATGAAGCATCGATCTCTCCATGCTTGTGTCCTTTGGCAAAATGTAATAAACTTTGCAATCACAAGTTGCATAACAAGTGACAACTTTACTACAATAGTGACACGTGATTGAATGTTTTTCTTCACTTGCAAGTAGCCCCTTGCTCACTGTGCTATTGAGGTAACCATGAAAATACATTTTATTATGTTGATTGTTGCTCTCATAGTAAGGACAATTGACTCGATGACATTGTAAGTCTCCAAGGCAATGGCTAATTCTCAAAGTAGCATCAGGGAAGATATTAGTTGGATGGGGTCTTGTCCAGACATGACCATCATATTGTTGTTGCATCCGATCCATGTTTGAAGATGTGCCATATGTCGACAGAAGAACGAAAGCAACAGAACCATTGTACTCTCTTGGAATCTCACTAACAAAAAAAGGGCCTTCACTCATTTGCAATAAAGCCTTCAACTTCTTTCCTCTGGGGCTATTAGCAATCCAAGGTAAAATCTCTTTCTTTATTTGTGGAAATGAATGAGGATTATCAAGTCCATCATCCGACTCTAAGTCAATAGTCGCAGTTGAGACGAGTGCACAAAAAGCATTTGTTATAAGTGGCGAAGAAGTTTGAGATGACGTCTCTGCGAAGGAATCGGATGTAATGTCTACAACAGGTCCTGAAAGTGAATGAGCTTGTTTGCTATTTTCTACAGTGTGTAGTCCTTCATCTTGGTCCATGGTGAAAGTGGTATCACAATGTACTATTTTATACTAACATGAAAGAGAAGAATCGAGCAAAAATTGCTCCACACCATTGATATCCGGCTGGCCATGAACCGCGATCTCTTCACTGTAAGCATCAAGTTGGAAAATAGCATACAAACCTACCAGCTTCCGGTCAGGGGGTAGAAGTGATTGAAGAAAATAAGAGCTCACAAGAATCTTTCCATCCCTCAGGGGCACAACACGTTCCAGTGATTTGGAGTCGATTGACCATTGAAGAGTAACTTCTGCCATCATCTCTCACAAAAGCCGGTTTGAAACTCATCAAACAATGGAGCTATGAAGGCGAAATATTATATCTAATGGCATGCCTATTGTTTATCAATTTCTTTGAACGTAGAAATAATAGTCTGTTATCTCCACCAAATATGGATTAAATGAGCTTTTACTCCATGGGCAAGCTCTTAGTGATGGTTGAAGTTGCGAATCAGTCCATTAATGAACCAAATCATTAAAAAAAGTCTACATATTGAAAAATCACAAGATTTAGTTAAATAATTTTTTTAAAAAAACATGTCTTTTCGAAAATAAATCATGTCTTTTCGAAAATCATGTCGTGTTGTAGCACATATTTTTATAAGCACATTTTATTTTGTCAGATGTCAGGCGCCGTCAGCATTTACATTTTTTAGAAAATAATTTTTCGGTGTTCGAGAGAAACATTCTCTCATGATGGATGTTCAATATGCACATACCGCTTGCCATTGAAAGTTGTGTGTAACGGTTTAAACATATCTTCTTATTTGTCCTTCTTCTTCTTCTTCTTCTTCTTCTTCTTCTTCTTCTTTTTCTTCTTCTTCTTCTTTTTCTTCTTCCTTTTCTCTTTTGTTTCCCTCTTCTTCTCTCCCATTGCAAGTTGGAAGGCATAAAGAAGAAGCAAGAAGGAGAGCAGCCCCTGCAACAAGCTCAAACAAGATCAACATTCTCCATCAAACTCACCGGGTAAGCTCCACACTCCATCCTTATGGCTGAAAATCTATATTTCAAGTTTCATTTTTCCTCCATGGCTGAAAGAAATGGAAGAGCAGGTAGACAATGAGAGGACAACAATGGGAGGGGAGAGAAGGAAAGGGGAGGTAGAGAAGGAGACGGTAAACTGAAAAAACGGGAGAGGAGGAGACCTTTGGGACACCCGGGGCTATCTGTGTCAACGCAGACAACTCTCGGGGGTTGGACGTAGCCCCCTTTGGAGGGAGGAGGAGGAGGGGGAACCCTCAGTACCCGCCCACTGTCTGCGTCAACATAGATGACCTGGTGGGAGGGCGGGGTACCTTATGAAATGGGGTGGGTAGTGCACAGCCACCCCCCTCTCAGCCCCTCCTCCTTAAACCACTCCCCTCTCAGTCCTTGCTCCCTAAACCACTCCCCTCTCAGCCCCTCATCCTTAAACCACTACTCCTCCCTAAATCGCCCCTTAAACCTCTTCTATAGCCAAGTTACCTACAATTTTTGGCTTCGGGGGCGCTGCCCCCGAACCCCCGCCAAGGGGGGCCTCATGGCTGTCGTCGGCCCCCCTTGAAACCCCCCGCAACAGTAGTAGGGGGGGCTGATGCCCCCCCACACCCCCCCTCCATATAGAGTGGGTGTAAATCGCGCGAGTCCAAGGCATGAAAAATTAAACCATTTTTAAATCGTATGCAAATCATCCTAAAGAAATAAGTGTGACATGATTTGATTTTTTTGGATTGGGAATTGTCAAACACTCAACATTGTCTGTGTCAATGCAGACAGGAACAAGGGGTTGGGAGTATCCCCCCTTTGGGGGTGCGGGGGTGAAAATGTGTTCAGGAGGTTCAAATGATTAAGAAAATTTAATACATTTATTAAAACCAAATAACAAATGATATTAAAGTGTGTTGTCTGCGTCAAATGGTCATATTTTGGTGGAGATTAATTAATAGAACATGTGATTTAGTTGAGTTGTCTTCATTTTTAAAATGATTTGTGGTTTGTTTTAGTGCTTCTGAGCATGGCTAGATGTCGGCATGGTGGTGGTAGGAGAGGTCAAAGCAAAAGGGGCCGTCCAAGTAAGTCATTCAATCACTCTTTTAAATTTACATATTCTATTCTTAATGGTTAAGCAACTTTTTTAAAGTTCCATATAAATGTTATATTCTATTTTCAAATTATTTTTATAGATACTCCAATTACAAGGTTAAGATCCGGTCTATGCAATAGACTAGTAAGTATCGATCAAGAAGCATCCTCCCGTGCATTCTCTGAATCTCCAAATAACAAGGGTGAAAAACCAAGGAAAAAATGTCATTTCATTGATAATGAAGCGCTTGAGGATAGCGTGGATGAAGCAAGCAATGACATTCATGCTCACCCACACTACCACCACGGAGTGTGGTGAAACAACACAGGGGAGGTCTTTAGATTTGCAAACTGTACATGAGGAAAATGAAGAGGTGAATGAGGATGTTGCTAATGAAGAAAAGAAAGAGGTCAGTGAGCATGATAGACACATTGGAGAGAATGTCAAGTTTGGGCTTATGTCAGATGTGTTGACCTCATTTTTTGTAACGAGGTCTACTTCTCCTCCTCCTATCCCTTTGTGTAGACTTGTGCCCTATGAGGCTATAAGGCTTGCATCTAGTTCTGCTACATGGTTGATTTCATCTTTCGATAATGCTTCGTATATGGAAACAATGGGGAAATTTTTGGTTTCTTTGAGAAGGCCCACTGGTGAGCTAATGTATGTATCTTTCCAAAATTTGGAAGAGTGGGGCCCTCTTTGGAGAGAAGTTAACCAAAGGTTTGAAGATGAATTGACTGATGAGTGGGCTGATTTAAGAGGGCGCAAGTTTTTGGTATGGGACGATAATCATAGGTTGAAGACATGGATGAAGAGGATAAAGGAAGGTAAATATGCATTATCTTGCTTTCTCTTGTTTATTGTGATGATACTTCCTTCTTTGACTAATTATTTATTTTATTATTTGATGTATGTAGTTTATAATGAAGATATTTCGCGACATGTTAGAGTTCTATGTCAATTCATTCAAGTGGAGAAGAAGAAAGAAGGAGAACTATTGTTAGCACTGGATACATCAAATGCGTAAGTATAAACTTTTTCAAATGGGTTAATAGATCATCAATTGTGTGTGAATATTGCCAATAGTTTTTATTTATGTGTGAATCTCAAAATATAAAGATAATTTATGTGTGAATGTCAAGATATTTTATTTATACCAATAGGTTTCATTTACGTGTGAATGCTAATAGGTTTCATTTATTAGTTATGTGAATGTGAATAAGTTTTATTTATGTGTGAATCTTAAAATTTAAAGACAATTTTCAATGTTGTAGTGTAACAAGAGCACATGTCAAACCCAACCTAGGCCATGAAATTTTCATGTTCCAAAAGTTTGGCATCATTGATAAACAAAGCATTTTGGAAAGGATGAGCCCTTCTCAAAGATGGTGGGCTGAAATAGAGTATGAAATTGAGGGAAAAAGTAACCATGGCAATGATCCATGGTACAAGAACCCATGTTTGCTAATATCGCTTTTGGTGTGGAAGGTAAAAAGTTTGGTATAGTATTTTAATTTTCAACATAACAAATTGTGGTATCTTGAATTTAACCATAACTAAGAATAGTGTATTGGTTTTTCTATTTAGGATGACTATAACTCTACCATACTCAAAGAAGAGGCCTGCCTCAAGGAGCTTGCATTGCCAGAGGCAAATTATGAGGCAAAAAGAAAACAATTCATAAACAAAGAGCAAGATAAATTGAGGGACAAAGGATACAAGTACCTTGGAATAGCTAATCTTGCGCATGGAGAGGATTTCTTTTCTGTTTTGTTTGCATTGAATTGGGATGAAAAGAACATGATGGCTATTACCAAGGACAAATTGTATGCCATTTGTAGTGCTAATATTGCTACAGAGAGGTATGTTTTCCTCATGGACTAATGTTCTCTTATTTTTTGGAATTGAACATAATTTGGTTCAACAATATTGAAGTTATGTTTTGTTCAATAACCAATATATTAGAAAAAGGGAGATTTTACTTCTCATGACTGTCACAAAGGCAAAGGACTCCACTATGTCACACTTTGCGGATGTAAGGAGATTTCATAGCTACATGAAGCAAGAGGTGTATTGGTTTCATATGATTGGAGAATGCTCCTTATTGATCAGGAGCTTACAAGTTGATGGCACTGAGATTCCAAGAGGCTTTGATGTTTTTTTTAAAGGCCAAAGACGTTTACATATTTTAAAGGCATTTGCAAATATGTTTGGTGAAATGAAGAATGTTCCAGAGCTCACACAATCAAGCAAGAGGGTGGTATACATGTATTTCTAGTATAAAGAAACCATATTTTCTAAATACCATATGTACAAATGTATTCTAACTTAAGAGTGCTTTTGTTGTTTGTTCTTATGTTTTTGGAAAAGATGGTTGCGTAGTCTACAGGAAAGTGGAGTGCTAGAAAGCCTCCCTCCTCTAGTGGAGGAGTGGATGGACTTGGGATGTGAAAATTGTATGTTTGCAAAAGCACTGCTTGAGAGGGGTCTGTCGGAATGGGAAATGCGTATTTGTCCATGGTGGATAGACTATCCATTGGATGACACTCCATGGCAAGAGATTGAATTAAGAGAGAGTAAGTACTTTGAGAGCCAAACATAGTAAATATGTGGTAACTCTTGCTCTTAACTATTTGTTTTAGTAATACTTGCCTTATATGCAGGATTTCTGGAACAAAATAGAGTAATTTCTATGCACAAAGAAGAGGATGAAGAAAATGGTACTTTCTAAAAATGTATTTGTTTAACATGAAACTTATCATAACTTTTTAGACTTTTGTGTTTTCTTAACTTTGTTGTTTTTGCAAATTAGAAATGTCCAATACAATAGACATGGTCCCTCATGTTGTGGGGATAAAGGCGACTTGTGGTGGTAGCATGGCAAAGGGTATATTGGATGGAATGCAAATTTTTATTTTGATCCAAGTAGCCTTGTTTCTAATTTTCATGAATATGATATTATATTGTGTTGACTTCACACTACTTAGGTGCCATTAGTGATGCAACTGTTGATACTACAATGAAGAAAAAGTCCATGGGAAAACAAAAGAATATCCCCACGATAGATGATGCGTTGAAGCATAGCAAGGGTAAGCCAATTTGCATGAATGATAGAGTTTAGGATTTTCATTTGACGAGTCAATTTATTAAATTATTATTTTATTGTATTTATATTGCGTAGGTAATATAAGTGAATCAAATGAGGTTGGTACAACAAAGCGAAGGTCTAAACACAAAGAGAAAGTCGTTTCATTGATGAAGAATTATAAGGTGAATCAAGTATCATTTTTTGGATTATTGGAGTCATGTTAAAAGTATATTTTTATATTTTTTGAAGATAATATAAAATCTAAACATTAAACACTAAATAATTTGCTTTCCTTCCTATTTTTCTTTACAACTTTAGGCAAAAAAGATGGTTTTGACATGCATAGCATTTGAAAAGAAAAGGAAAAAAGTAAGGGTCACTTTGAGGGATCTTTGCAACATACTACACCTTCTCGGGCTATGTCGTTCATGACTCAGTCACATCAGAGCCTATACAAGAGTCTTGTAGACGTCCCGCTATACACAAGACAGGTATGTAGATTTCTAGCTTTACATTCTGAGTCTTAACATTTAGCCAACATCAACATTTGTAAGTAAACTTTATTTTGATGATACGATTTCAATACCAAACTATCGTAGATGCTCTGTTGGTAGACATGACATCTGTCGACGATTTTACATTGGATGGGTATATTTTATCACCATTTTCTATATACACATCTATTGTAATGGTTACTTATGCTTTGTTATTGTGTTTTCAATTTTAGCATTAAGCGCTTCATGGAGGGAAATACCATCAACTCTTACCAGTGTAATGGTGTCCCATCATATGAGGTTGCTAAGTTGTTGCTTGCAGATTTTCCTACATCTTTGCTTGTTTTTGGCCTTGAGGCAGAAGGTATATGTGCTTGCATTAGTTTAGTTTATAAACTCATGTGATATTGCATGGTCTTATACATCTTTACATTTGAAAGGGATTCCCGAATGGAATACATTTTCTAGTGCACTTGTCAAAGGTGTCATGGACCTAGCCCATAGATTCTTGGCAGATGAGGGGTTCATGGTGACTTTGGGACTTGCACAACACTTTGGAAAAGTGCTTAGAGGAGCTCATGCCATTGGATTGAAGCTCCATCACACATGGACTCTCGTGTGTGAGGGTGGATATAGACACCCTGATACTTGAGAGGAGGTAAGTGTGTTGAAGACAAACTTGTAACTTTTTAAAATAAAAGTTTAAGTAGCTAACAAGATGATTTTGCATTGCTAGGTCATGGACCTTACTATTGGCTTGTTTTATCGAGGGATGCATGCCCCTTCATATGATAGAGAGGCTGGCGAGAGGGTTAGCCCATACAGGTTTCCTGCCTGTCATAGCTTCCTCTTCGAGAGACAGACCTCCAGGGCACATCATTTGAGCACACTTATGTGGATGGTGTAGAGGTTCGAGGGGGTGCAGAAAGATCACTAGTTTTTTATAGGTGCATTATACACTCTTAGACTGGTTTATACTTTGCATTGAGATATGTCATGCTTTTGTCAGGATGTTACTAAATGGTTACTTTTGTAGGTGGCTCCTTGCTACGTTCACAAAGGATCTCGACTATGTGCTGGATATTTTTTCACGTTGTGTCGGCCTTGGTAGAGCATGCACAGAGATGCATTGTTTTTGCATGTGCCTTGAGGGTGATTTTAGCCTCTACAACCAGTGCTTGGTTGATGTGGCATGCGGACCATCCTAGTGACGATGATGATTTCACATGATTTGTAGTTGCATTATTTTTAATATGATGCCTTGTATTGGTAGTGCATGCCATGGGGCTTGATGATGCTCGGGAATTATGTATGACTCTATGGATTTTGGATCTCACTTAGATTGGGATTACTTCATAAACTTATAAAATTATGCTAAAACTTCATGCTTTAGAAGTAGTTGCATACCTATTTTTTGTTAGAGATCAAAGCATTCAATAGTTTGCGATTAGTTTGCAATTCAACATCCTAATATAATTGATCTAATTAGTTTGCAATTGCAAAATAATTAAATTCAAAGCGATAACATAATCAAACAAAAAGCTCCATAAAATAACCAAAAAAATCCAAGTGATGACCAAAAAGCTTCAAGAAGCACTTAAAAAGCTCCAAATGAAGAGCTTGCTAAATAATAGCACTCAAGCTCAACTACATAAAGAATCCAAAGATCTAATGCCAATAACAAGTAGCTCCCACAGAACCAAATCCAAATGCCAAATGAGCAATACAAGCTCAAGACATCAAGCATGGCCATTCGGAATCCAAGATACATCTAGGAGTATGAAATCCAAGCAAGTCTTCAAACTTGTAATGTCAATGACTAAAACAATCGAAGCATAAAGGCAATGCTCCAAAGCATCTAGTGTAGCTCAAATTCAAGTGGTAAAGCTATCCAAAATCATATTCGAGTCCAAGTATCAATGCTAGGCATCAATGCATATAAGTGACATACTTGAATAGGATCAAGCCTCAATAGGCATAAAGTTAATGTTAATAACTTGCTACCCAAATTGTTATTACAATAATGAAATTTTGTAACATTGAGCTAGTCAAGCTCTAACCAATCCAAGTAACATCCCAAAGCATAATCATGAAATTCTGTAACATTGAGCTAGTCAAGCTCTAACCAATCCAAGTAACATCGCAAAGCATAATCATAAAATTCAGACACTAAAATAGCATCACAGAGGCATTAAACATGTATAATGGAGCTCATTATTTGCTACCCAAACCAAAAAAAATCTATTTTGTATGAAATCAAAAACTAAAAGCTACAAAAAAATCAACTTAGTTAGCGTTCAAAACTATAGCTCTCATCGTGCTCTTCATTTCTAGATATAGAACACACGAATCCGATATTGTATGCAAAAGTTATGGCCAAAATACGTAGTGTTGTCAAGGTGCCATAGCTATCCATGACTTCTGCAACATGCTCTATATCCACTTAAAATGGATAGAATAGCTACTCCTTAGCTCAGTAATTAAGCACTTAACAATGCTCAACTAAGCCTTAGAAAGCTCCTCGATAAATCAGAACAAGCCAAGAGAAGGGAAGACTCAATTTTTACCTCAGGAGGAAGAAACAATGGTTGGCATGAAACCTTGAGTTGAAGCTTTGAACCTAGGTTGAAGCAAATGATGAAGAAGCTCCTCAAATTCTCACTCTAATACCATTTGAAAGGTATACCTCGAGTGGAAGCACACAAGCGAAAGTAAGAGCAAAGCAAGAGCTATGGCAGATGGAGCAAGAGAGCAAGAGAGAGAGACATTGTATATGGGAACTCCAACAGTCGCAATGTGTTACTAGCCTTGCCTTATTCAATAGTCATTAAAATAATAAACAATAAAGTGACAGTCATAGGCACTCACCACCTACAATATACAAACAATATTGGTGTGTGGTAATGGTGTGTGAAGTAAGCACATAGTTGCGTAGGCATAAGCACCTTTATCTCCAACATCTTTCCCCCGACTTAATGTGTAAGTGCATTGTCCTCAAGGGGAGGGGTTTCTTGAACTTAGAATCCTCTTATACTTTGAAATCAAATGTGATTGCAACACTTTGTTCCTGCCTCTCATTATATGTATGCATAGGTTCCTCTAGGCTCTCCCATTGCTCTTATGTCACTTGCAAAAGGGATATCTGTCACTTTCTATGGTTGGACTCTCCATACCTTCAAGATCCTCTCATAGGCTTCTTGCTACTTCAAGGTGGTTTCCGAGTCCTATTGTGCATTTGGAGCCTTATCATTGGTTCCTTGTGGTGGGGCAACATAATCTAAGAACACAGCCCAATCCTTCAAAGGAGTCATGAATGAGGGTAGCTCCCATGTTTCCTCTATTAACAATTGATGGCCTTCACTTGATGATGAAGAGATAGGTACCTAGAACCCCATATTCCTCATCATCACTGGTTCCTTATGGTAGGCATCATAATCTAAGAACTCAGCCCAATCCTTTGAAGGAGTCATTACTGAGGGTAGCTCCCATGTTTTCTCTATCAACACTTGATGGCTTTCACTTGATGATGAAGAGATAGGTACCTAAAACCCCTATATTCTTCAATTTATGATCATCATATCCTGCATGGTGAAGATGGAACACCAATCTCTCCTTCAGAGGCTCATAGGTTATCAATTTGAGATCCTTTCCAAAATCAATCTTTTACGAGGCCACAATGTGACCACTCCCAATTGGGCCTTGAGCTCATCAACATGATTGTCTAGAACTTTACAACAATGATTATTGCCTCATGAACTCAGTCCAAACCTTTGAAAGAGTCATTACTGAGGGTAGCTCCTATGTTTTCTCTATCAACAGTTGATGGCTTTCACTCGATGATGAAGAGATAGGTACCCAAAATCCCATATTCTTCAATTTATGATCATCATATCCTGCATGGTGAAGAGGGGTGGTGAAGAGGAGCCACCAATCTCTCCTTCGGAGGCTCATAGGTTATCAATTTGAAATCCTCTCCAAAATCAATATTTTATAAGGCCACAATGTGACCACTCCCAATTGGGCCTTGAGCTCATCAACATGATTGTTTGGAACTTTACAGCAATGATTATTGCCTCATGAACTCAACCCAATCCTTTGAAGGAGTCATCATTGAGGGTAGCTCCCATGTTTCTTCTAGCAATAATTGATGGCTTTCACTTGATGATGAAGATATAAGTACCTAAAACCCCATATTCTTCAATTTATGATCATCGTATATTGTGTGGTGAAGATGGGCCACCAATCTCTCTTTTGTAGGCTCATAGGTTATCAAATTGAAATCTTCTCCAAAATCAATCTTTTCCAAGGCCACAGTGACCACTTCCAATTGGGCCTTAAGCTCCTCAACATGATTGCCAGGAACTTTACAACAATGATTATTGCCTCATGGTTTGCTAGATAGGGACGACATGCTTGCACATAGCTACTTGCTCTTTTTATTGACTTTCTCATCGCAAGAGGGCACTATGCAGAACAATAGCCATGCGCTATAGCATGTTTGTAGGCTTGTGAAGGTGATTTGTAGTTGGGAGTGGGCTTGTTAAACATTTGCAAGTTCTCTGGTCAAACCTACCATCTTGTTCCTTTCTTGCTCCATCTACACTCTAGTTTCTACTAGCTGTTATAGTTGGAGCAAGGTAAGATTTTCCTTACTTTGACCATTGTGCTTTTGTTCATTTCTCCTTCTCACCTCTTGTACTGTGTCTTTTATAGTTGTATCAATCTCCTCCTATACTTTCCTTCTCCTTTTTCCTTGTTTTATTGTATCCAATGTCTAATAGTGCCTTGCCCTCCTGCACTTTGTTCTCTATCCTATATGGTAGTGGTTGTTGTGTGGCAGGGATGGTTGTACCTTTTTAGGGGGACTAAAATTTGCACTTATTGCTAGGCCTGCTGTGAAGATCTTTGTAAAGGAGCTTCTAAGGTGGAACACAAGTGCAGACCTATAGGTTATCATGTAAAACCTAGTCTCTACACTTGTTAGTGTCCTTAGAGGCTTTTGCAACACTGTCCCTAGCCCTTGTAAGTGATTCCATAACATTAGTGATCCAAAAATGATTTATATTTTGTTTGGTAACACTTCTAGACGATATGTATTCCATGGTCCATTTGGAATCTTACTTTGATGCATCAGCTTTATAGTAAGTAAACATATAATGAAATACCTAGGCTGTGACTCTTAAGTCTTCATTTTGAATTGTGTTGAGCTCTCATTATTTAACCTTGTGTGTTCATTCCACCTAGCACTAACATTGATTTCTTTGTTGGCTTATATCTTTCATTTTAGGCCTAGCGTGAACGCCACCAATTCTATTATAAGGGCCACATGGCAAAGCTTTCTTCTAGCTTCTTCTTCAATAATAATTGTGCCTATCTTTGCTTCCAATATGAAGGTTTGGACGAAGGTCAATGGATGAAGGTCAAACGAAGGTTAAGTATCCCAATATTTGCACTAGTCCACACTTTGCTTTAACATAAGTGGCGAGCCCACACTCTAATATAAGTTTCTTAGCCATGCCACCACTTTTTATCACTTTATCTAAATTTTCAAAAAGTAAAACTTCAGCTCGTTAACTCTCCACTATTGTGGGCAACAACCAAATCATTATTGTTGTTCCACAATGAAAATGCTATTATTTTCATCATACTTGGTGTCCATGATTTTCTTAACTCCTTGCTGCAGTACTTGAGTTGTCATTTGCATAGGGAAACCATCGAGTCTAAATGCCTTTTGATTAAGTGAAGTTTTTGAATTAAAAATTTGATCTTTGGTACAAAAAAGGGAGCTACCTCTAGCACTTTCATAATATATAGGTTTCACATTAGGTTGATGCATTCAATCACACAATTACACATTTATTCTTTAATATGATTGCTTCATGCATTTGTTGGATTTTTGTATCTTTCTAGTTGCACTGCATCTTTCTAGTTTCTCCCTCGCTTAAAGGTGTGCAATACTTCCTAGAATTGTAAGGCAATGCATGTGGATTTTTTTCAATATATGATTAAAAAAAAATAATACAAAGTAATTGAAGCAAACTCATCATTTCTTGAAGCATGGTTTGCACTAGTTAACCCTACTTTCATATGCTTCAACAAATGCTTTTTTCTACTCAAATTGTTCCTAACCATGGGATAATCTAGCTAGATGGTTTTTTTTTTTTTTTTTTTTTGGGGGGGGGGGGGGGATGCTTTTAATAGCCCCCCAACTAGCTGTTAGTGCACCATGAAGGGGAGGGGGGTGGCATCAGCATGATGTGGGAGTGGGATGGCCTATGACAAGCCATCACCTATTACCCTCCTCGCCCCCTTTTATCCTTAGCCTTTGACCCCCTTTTTTTAAACTAACTAATTTAATTACTACTCTAATTAAACCATTTAAGCTAGTAACCCACTTTCCAACTAACTAACCTTAATGTTCTTGTGCAAGAGTTTTTATGGAAGGGTCCATGCATAATGCCTTGCACACACGGTAAGATTGTTTGAAAGACAAGGTATATTACAATATTCCTACCATGCAGTGGTCAATCCAATATGCAAATCATCAGAACAACATTCCTTACGTTTAGTGGCATTCAACCAGCCATTGACAACAACAATCTTTGTATTGAGTTGCATTCAACTTAGTCATGTCTAGCACAACAAGTTCAACCCAACAACTTTATGAAAGCATAGTACTGTAGCCATGATAGCATCTTCAAAACATTCGTAGTTGTTTTCCAATTCGGCTAGAATCCTCAAATCATTAATGGCAACATGAGCATGATAATCCTTAGAGAAATAGAGAGGAAGAGATGTCTATTTCTCAATTACTTCTAAGTTGCTATGGCATTTGTGATTGTTTGCATCGAGTCATTGTGTATGGCAGGAGGATGAAATTTCTTGCTCCAATTGTAGCTTCTTTTGACATCTTCTCTCATTGTTAATAAAAAAGGTTCCACAATCAATCAAGTGGAGGTTGATCTTATTGACATTCTTATTGGCTTTCAATGTCATAGCCAAGGGGCATGGTCACGTGCACTCGTGCACACACACACACACACACACACACACACACACACACACACACACACACACACACACACACACACACACACACACACACACACGAGATTACACCAATGTTCAAGAACCACATATAAATTCTTCTCATCATACGTTGAGGAGGCTTTGGACTATTAAAGCTAGTTTTTTCTTCATGCTCTTGCCAAATATTAACCAAACTCATGTCTTCTGAAGAAAGGAATTTCCCCTAGCATGCCGTTTTGAGAAGGCTTTTCCAAACCTTGAACGGCCTCTAGGTTGAAGCAAACTCCTATGTTGGTGAACCATTGTTTGCACTACTTAACCCTACTTCCACTGTGCTACAATAATTGCTTTGCTTTTTTCTACCTAAATTGTCATTTGGCCGGATGGAACGAATACAAGGTAGATGAAATGTTCTTGTCTAAAAGCAAATATTTTTGCAGAAAACAAGACAGGAAGGTCGAGTGGCACATGGAACAACGTTAATGAGCGTAATCGATCCTTGCTTACGATCTGGGATTAAGAATTCGCGTGCGATTCGCCATGGTGAAGGTCTCTGTGCGAACGGCGCTCCCGGGTCGAGCTCGAGAGCTCGATCTTCCTGATGGCAACATGGAGGCAAGAAGATCCTTGTCTCTTATCCTACGTTTTCTCGTTCCTCGTTTTTGCTGACGATGATATCTATCCTTATACCCTATCTACGTGCAGGTTTCCACTCTTCGTGCCTTGATCGCGCAGGAGTCTTCACTTCCCCTTGACAGGTTGAAGCTTGTGCTCAAAGGGAAAACTCTGCTAGATGCGCATAATGATCAACCTTCTATTGTGAAGCTGGAGGACCGGGGTTTGTATTCCTCTGCTTCTGATCATCAAACATAAAAACCAGCGAACAAAAGCAAGCTTTTCGCATGTCTGAAATAGAACAATAGAGCAGGATTCCTATAGCAGCCTAAATGAAACAGCGCATTTTTCAGTCACACGTACAATTTAATGCATCGATGTGGACCTGTTGCAATATTGCACCCGCTCGTGGTATATCCATAGTTAGACTTAATGTACATGACACCAAGAACATACATTTTATATCTCAGCAGTACAAGCGGTATGGTAGTTTGATCTCTTGTATCTCAGCAGTTCAAGCAGCGTGATGGTTTACTTTGTAACAAGTCAACTTGTCTATGATTAGGCAGACTCTATAGTTGCAGTGGTGGTACCCAAGGCTCCTCCTAAGCATGTTCAAAACAGGGATGGTTTAGAGGATGATGATGATCTGGTAATTTGTGCATATTATTTGAGGATCTTTGACATTCAAGCACACAATTTGTTAGGCATGGCTGATTGGCTGACTATAGATAGACATGTGAAAAAGCTTTCAAATAACTATGTACATTGCACGTTTTATGTTGCTAGAATGTTGGATCCTGTTTTGCATTCAGTATATGTTTCGTTGTAGATCATTTTTGCTTAGACCTAATATATTTTGTGACAAATTTGTCATTCCTTACGATTATATATTACAATCCCAGCGATTCAAGGTGCCTGAAACTGCCTCTCCATTTAAGCGGCAGTTAATCCATTTCCTACAGAAAAAGCTAAAGCTTCCAGGTAAATTGTTTTTTAACTGACTGAATCTGCAAAATTTTCTCTGCATCAGCTGTCAATACATGCATCCATGGCTGAAACCTCTTTTTCTTTTTTGTGAAGCAGATATTGTTTTGATATTGGTTTTCTCCATTAGTCTTCGAGCGTGGATAGTGATTGCTGGTTGGTTTGTGATGGCACGGATTGCATATAGCTGTGACTTAGGTCCTTTATATGTAAGTTTACTCTCCATGATTTGAAAGGTCCTTCAAAGTATCAGCAATTCTTAGATGTGCGCTTTTTGATTGGACTAAAGTCTTTAAAAGACATAAATAAATGGATGTTGTACTATTTGGTCTTTTATATTATATGCCATATTGATCAATGAGTTTAGTACTTGGCATCATATGAACAACAATAACACAATCAACTCAGAGAGAATAGACTTGGGAAATGTAATCCATTTACTAGTGCTCAAAAGGCACGGGCTATGGGCAACTGGCAAAGTGCTGTAGTCTCTCCCTCTTGAGTAGGAAGCGATGTACTTGTATGGCTGAATGAAAGTGGAGAAGAAGAGTAGCATATAGATAGGATGTCTCCAAGTTGCAAAATGCAAATACCAAGGGCTCAAGGTGCTGATGCTGCTAGGTGAGAAAGCTGAAGCGGGGTGGAGCGGAAGGATCTAGGGTGAACTTGACTCCACCTCGCAAGAGAAGTCACTAGCTCCATAACTCCATGTTGGAAGAAATTTGGAGGCCTTGTCACCAAGTCGCAGCTGAACCTCCAAGGCCCTGATCTAGATGGTACGTGAAGATCTTGGGTATTAAGGGGAGAAATGATTGCTCGAAGACAGCTATTCCCAAAGAGTAGATGGTGTGGAAGAACTTCATGAAGAGTAGGTGCCCCCCTGGAGGGTGGTGAGGGAGGGGGCTCCCTTTGAAGTCAAAGAAATAGGAGCCCCCCTTGAGAGTAAAGAGAGTACATCCCCCTTTGAATCCCCCTCTGTGAGAGATAGGGAATCTAAAAACTCATGGATCACAGTCTCCGAATCATCTGATGATGAAGGAAGTGCTGTTAGTCATGCTGAAGAATATATCTAGGGTGTCGAAGAGGTTGAAGAATTCCTAGAGGTGGCCTCGCGAATCTGAGTAGTCAAAGGTGGGGAAGGGTGAGGCTCATGCTATTGAGCCAAGGGTGGGCAACAGTCCGTGTCTCTCAATGGAGTGGAGTGCAAAGCTGAGGGAATGGAAGGTGGTAAACAGCCATTATCTCGTGAAGGAGCGGATTGCCAAGGGGATGGTATCCAATAATCATTCTCTCAGGGGAGCAGATTGCAAAATTGTTGTTGTCGAGGTGGCATTCTTGAAACCCTAGAAGAAGTAGAAGCAATCTCTGTAGTGCATTGCAGTGATCACGAGGAGGCGGTGGCACTTGACAATCCTCCTTTTGCTCGAGAGGACTTAGTGCGCATCGAATGTGTCTTATTGCCTTGAGCATAAAAATTTGAAAGCTGGTGCAAAATAAATTCAGCGGCCCCTAAGGGAGAGGTAGCACAACGATTGCCTGGGAATAAATGCATATACTCTAGCGATGTAGGGAGCAAAGTTCGATGTCGGCAAGCATCGGTGGGAGGTCGGGTGATGCATGAAGAGGAGCACCGAGTGGTTTGTCCATTTGCCTATGCAGAAGTCATAGCACCAGAGTGTCAACCTATAAAAGGGAGGGTGGATGGAAGAGGAAGAGAAGGGTATCTTTGTCTCCTGGTGATTCAGCGGAAGGGGGGAAATCAGTCGATGATTTTGAAGTCGCAATCTTTCTTTGCCTTCTCTTCTAATACAGAGGATCATTGTGGCTCACTTAGCGTCTCTAGCTCTAATACCATGTTTAAAAAAAGGACTTAAGAGATGTCACAACTCTATAGAAACAGAATTTGTATCCTTTTTCATTAATTTGTCTATATAATGATTTATTAAATTTGTTTCCTTTGCACTAATTAGATATAAAGAAAAGTGCATTGGAGCTGGCCATTGATGAGTGGTCACAGGTTATGGTGGACCCACGCATTGGGTTAGAGAAAAGATAGTTTACACTTCCACTTATATGGCCCGATTGGGCGCCTGTGACCAGAACTCACGCATATCAGGGCTAGACTTGCACACAGAAAGGATTGATGCCTTGAAGTGTGGGCTAGATCCGCCAGAACAGACAGTTACAATCAACAAGATGGCATGATCATGAAATGCTTGTACAATGTGTATGTGTGGGTTGAAAACTTGAAATGCACATTTCTTTGCATAGGAAAGTCACATGAAGATTCTGATACCGTTTTTGCGATGTACACAGAAAAAGCTTTCATATGACATCCATATTGGGAGGGGTCCTTAAATTTTAGGAGGTCCCTAAATTTTAGGAGCCTCGAATTAGCCTAAAAATGCTAGTCCTAAAAAAATAGGGATGCCATTCTAAAAATAGTAAATTTTGTACTCTGACTGTGCTTACTAAATTTGGTTGTTTCTATTCTTGACAGTATTCAGCCCAAAAAGGAAGGCCATAGAGAAGAGACAAGTGTCAAGACACTTGTCACACAAGTTTCCAAGATTCCCACCACTTATCATATCTCATGACATGTGGCTGGACACTTGTCTTGTGCTACTCCACTTTCCCCTTTTGTACTAGCTCTTCCCTCTCCTATAAATAAGAGCTCGTTTTTCTTCATTCAGTATCATTTTTCTTTGCTCTAAACTCATGTACAACACCCACAGATAGCCAGAAACTGGTCCCATCCATCCCCATCATCATCCCCCACTTCTCCATTATCAAATTTCTTCATATTCCCTCTTCTATCACTGCTGTTTTACAGGACAGCAAGCCTGTAAATTCATTACAGCACCTCCTTCTTGAGCTCTTTCTTCCATTTTAGCAACAAGAAGCAAGCCCTATCCATGTACTGTTGATCAACGATGAAGAAAGGCTGATTTCCCCTCTTTCTTCTCTCATACTGTAAAGAAATCAGTTCTTATCATTGCATAATAGATAATGCATGTGTGTTTGTACATCTTTGCATGATCTTGTGAGAGTGAGAATTACTTCTCCTCACTCTCAGGTTGATCGTAACTGAGCTCTTCCCTAAGGGACTTGGGTTGAGCAGAAATACATTCCTTCGGGGGAGGATTGCCCATCTTCAACCCTCAATCTTGTCTCCATTACTTTTACATTTTCATGGCTGTAATTTTGTGAGTAATTTTCATTTTCAGCTTTAAGTGTTTATTCTCTTTTATATTAAATCTCGAAAACAAGCGAATATCATAATTGTTAAGCATACTACATTGTTCGGGGCGTTTACAAGAGACTAGAGAGATAGTAGGGTTTGTAGGGAGAGACACAGAATGTGTATGGTAAACACTATGAGAGAAGAGAAACTTAGAAGTAGAAGAACTCGGTGATGATGCACTCAATCATGCTATGAAGGAGAGCTGATATAGTAGAGCCGAAGCTCACAAGATGAGTGCATTGTCCTATTTGAATCAAGTGGCAGCACCTATGGGGAATTTGCATTGAAGGGAGCAAAACATAGTCCTTCGGACAGTGAGAAGAGTGTCAAAATGACGAAGGAAGAGGGGTGAAGAATGAATGAAGTGCGGGCTTATTTATAAGCATAAGTTGTCTAGGGTGGCGCACCACTGAGTGGGTGCTCACAGAAAAAGTGACCAAAATGTGGATACCAGCCCTTTTTGGGGCTGTCAGTGCGAAACCCTAAATGAAGTGTGTAAACTGAAGAAGTGGTTTCTCAACAAGAGCCATTGCAGATGACATGTAGAGAAGAGAAAGGGGAATGAGAGAGAGAGAGAGAGGCACTTAGGATGAACTGCCCAACACCAAGAGTTCAACAATTTACGTAAAAACGGAGCAATTTAGAAAAGAGGGAGAAACATATGTGAAGAGTGTAGTGACTAAAGTAAGACAATTGACATGATCTGTCCCCAGTGAGTGTTAAAGCAAATAGAGAGAAGATAAAGTAAGGGAAATGAAGGAGATAGTCAATTAGGATGAACAGCCCGACACCAACAGTTCAATAGTTCAAGGAGAAAGTCAACAAGTTAGAAAAGAGAGGGGAATAGATGTGAAGAGTGTAGTGACTAAAGCACAACAACTGACACAATTGCTTGTCCTCGGAGAGTGTGGAAGAGGGCTGAAACATGCAAATAGACTGAACATGCAAACAAGCTGAAAATGCAAACAAGCCCGATGGTCGATAGAGCCTTGTATATTAAGCTGAAGCTTCTCCTAGACTTTTGGAGATGTCTTGCAAGAGGTTACCGTTGGAAGGACCGACTTCAAGATGCATCGAAGGAGAGCTGAGTTATGAGTAAGCCTTGGCATCTGCATTGTCTCAATCGAGGAATGGCACTCCGATTTAGATTGCAAGTCCTTTTAAGTTTGTCATCAGTATTGCAGCATGGAGGAGCCATTCTAGATGAGATGCAGAGAAGATAAAAGTAAGGTGAATGAGAGAGATAGGCACTTAGGATGAACAATGCAGTACCAAGAGTTCAACAATTTCAAGCACAAAGAGAATAGTTCAAAAAAGAGAGAACAGATGTCAAGAGTGTGTGGTGACTGAAGCATGACAACTGACACAATTGATCCATTGATCCATCCCCAAAGAGTTCAAAAGCAGGCTGAAAAATACAAACAGGTTTAAAATAAAATGCAGGCTGAAGGAATTCAGGCTTCAATTGAGAGATGATTGTGCTGAGGATCAAAACGTCAGCAGCTGTGATGAAAATGGTGGCTGAACAGACAGAATGCAGGCTGGAACTGCTAAAATGCAGATACATGAGGCAGAAAAACACAGATTCAGCTGCTTAAAATTACTGCCCAACTGCCACAGATGACAGCCAGACCAGCCGGATCAGGGCAGCAGCAAAAAAGTGGCCTTCAAAGGAGTCAGGAAGTGCAATCAAACCTGAGACAGCAGTCACACAGCACTATCTAAGACCAGCTTTGCAACATACCCGTGGCTTTATTAGAGGCACACGTGGCAGGGATTGGGCTTTACAAGCTCCCTCAAGAGTATGATGGTGTGCCCCATGCATTGTGTGCTCAGACTTCTAGCACACTTGTAAGCTTTCAGCATATTATCTCCATGATCATCAAGCATGAGTCTGCTTTGAGGCTGCAGGGGACATTGTCTTCATTTGGGAGTAGCTATTTTAGAACACTTTTGAGCGAAGAGAGGGACAAGAAGAAGGGAAGTGCTACTTTTGTGGAGAGAAGGGGCATCTCTGCAAAGACTACAAGAAACTGGCTGCAGTACAGAAGTACAAGTCTAGGTGCCAGGGTGGTTTCACTTGTTTGACTCTTAACTTTGATTCCAATCAAGTGGCTAAGGTTGCTATACCGTCAAAATGTGTCTTGGCCCTAGTGATGCTATCACTCCTTGAGTTCTCTGGCAAGAGAAGGATTGTGAGAGGGTGGTGGTAGTGCAACATCATGGCCTTGCTCATATTCTTGGTATGGTGTTTCCGTGATTATGGTTTTCTACATGCATTGATTTATTTGGTGTTTCGAAGTCTTGAAGCTGGCATGCCTTCAAGACTAAGCAAGTCCATGATGGGAGATGTGACAATGAGCTAGCTTTGCTCCTAATTGGTTCTCACATGGGGATCCCTTTGGCAGGATGGCTGAAGGCATGGCTGAAGACAGAGAATCCATATTCATGATGTGGTTCTTTAGGGTTGTTCATGATTGGCATAAAGATTATGCGATTTCTACTCTCTATGATTAGGATTCAAGTATGATCAATATCAATATCAGTGTCTTCTCTGAGGCACCTTTGGATTGGCTTCATCAGCCAACGCTTGGGTATCCATGGTTCTACTGTTGCCATTGTTGTACTTTTATGATGTTACATGTTTCTGGTAGACTTAAATGTTGTGGTATGGGACATGGTGGTAGTTCCTAGGGATTTGTATGTTTGCGATTGTATATTTATTGTACTGATCATCCATGATTTGAGAGAGTGTTACGGTTCTTTTCTTGTACATCTCATGGGTTGGGCACACCTCTATTAGTGGGCTTCCTGGACAGCTTCTTTTCTTAGGCTGGGCGCCTGACTTATTTTGCCAGGCACTTGCTTTAATGGTTAACCATCACCCTAGAGGCACCACTGCAATGATGACCATTTATAGCCACTCCTCTATCTTGTCATCCTGGCATCATTTTGCATCTGGCGTGGAGAGGGACTGGCATGCTGAAAGGATTGCCAAGAGTTGTGCCCCTTGAGGTTGTACTTTGTTCTCGTATTATCTATGAATTCCATTGCCCATTCTATTCACAGATTGGAACAAGCCCCAACCCAGAGGATCATGGAATCTAATGGATCTGCCCCCAAATGTCAGAAACCATTTTCTGACCACTTGACAATTCATGTGGTGAGTCAGAGTTCAGGGCAAGGTGTAGGCATATAACAACAAGAATGGGGCATTCTGAGTTTTGTATCCTTGCACTGTTGTTTCAGAACTGAAAGCAGATGCTTAACTTCATTGGAAGCAGAATAAGAAATCATACCACCTTCTAATTCCCAATTTTCGGGGATCTTGCATCATAGGGTTGAAGTGCAAATATCAGTTAATGCATGGTGTTTTTCTTGTATCATGGCCCAACACAGATACAATGATGAATTGAACTTCTTGCCTGGTCTTTCCAGATTCTTGCTACGGCTTTTACCGTGATTTTTTTGAATTTGGGCAAACGCCAAGAGGGAGAAATCAGGTAGTTTGAGTGGATTAAAACTAATTTCTATAATAGATCCTTATTTAATCAGGAAAAATAACATTTTTGATCTTTTTTGGATGTGCAGTGCATACTCAATATTCAATGAAGGTTTTCGAGAACTTCCAGGCACATTGAATGCAGACAGGTTGGACAGAGACATAAGAGCAGGCCAGTTTTAAAGTGAATAGGAATATTTGAGAACTCTGAAAGCCAGAGTTTAGCAAAGTTGAATCTGTATAAATGACAATCATTTATTGGTTGTTTAGTTTGTTTAGAAAATAAACTGTGGACACCAAAAACATATGGTTTCTGGCTTTTCTTCTTGAAAGATAAAAAAGGTCTAGCTAGCCGAAGGCTGGACAGGCTCTTCAACAGGTGATAATGGATTAAGTTCCAACCCACCATGGGTGATTATCAGTCTTAAAGCAAAATGGTGAGTGTGCATATGAGCTTTATGACACTATGTAGAGTACCATGATGTAAACAATCCATTCCATTTACACGATGCAAGCTTTACGGCTGCAGATTTGATTTGGTGACTAAAGTCAAGTCAGTAATGGATATGTAAACAACTAAGGGTACTTTAAAGCTTCTGAGTTTTCAAGGACCAGCACAATAGGTTCTTAAAGTATTGTGAAATTCCTACTTTTGTCTGCCATCATACATGATGGTCATAGGTAATCTCGGCTTTGTTACAAGGCAAATTTGGTAGGCCCATAACAACATACTGATTGTCTGTTCTTGGCCCCTTTGCATCCTTCACAAGAGGAGCAAGAGTGATTAGATGAATGCTTGGCAAAAATGGTTATGGTTCCAAGTATTCATAATGCGCGAACGTTTTTATAGCTATTCATGAATATGTTAGCAATACTGCACATATTCTTGCTAGAGGCAATTTGATGAAAGGTGATATAGAACGATCGTTCGCAACATGCGTAACTTACTGTTTCAAGTATGCTGACACATTATAACTATAAGTACAACCAATTGTTCAAAATGAGGCACTGTTTCCAACGCCTTGAAGCTGGTTTAACATGTTCTTATTGTGGTAAAAAGAAATGGCAATGTTCATGAAATGGTGCTCTTGCTTTTGTACTTGGCTAAATGGCAGCACACAATCCAATGTGGACTGTAAACATATTTTTGTCCACAACTTCTTGGGTAGCGTTGGACCCCAGAAACCAATTACGATTATATTTTCCAATCTAAGATTGTGTGAAAAACTTGATGCCTTGCTGACTAAGTAATGCCAGATCCTTTACCATGACAATAAGGTAGACCTGTTTGAAATCGTCAATGGAACAGTAATACAAATTAGTGGGTAAACTCTGTCCATTTCCACTCGTGACCAGCCTTAGTAGGTATCACCATATTGAGTTGATCATAATAATATATTTAAGGAAGAAGCAACTTGACTATGTTTCTCGAATGATGAAAAGAAGTAACTAGTTTAGTATACACATGATATATTGTTTGAGTGGTGTAGTTTGAGAAAAATTGTAGTTGCAAGGATAAAGAAATCTATATCCAACCATAATGAAGATAGATTTTATTTTCATTAGTGAAGCACAAGTATACAATCAAGGGTGCACTACAAGCACATCAGTGTTCATTGTTTGTGTGTTCAATGGGGTATGAATTTGGAGCATTATAATATTGTTTAATAGCACATTAGCAATTCAGTTGGCATTATAGGCACACAAGGCATGTGCAAGTTGAATTGTTTTGAAACATAGGTTGAGTGGGTGACATGAACCTTTGTGTTAGTGTGAGGGTGTAGCTTTTGATCCAATACTATTGTTGGTGGGCACTTTTTGCTCTAGTAGCATAATAGAGCCACAACCTTGAAATGGTTGAGGGTTTGGGAGTTTGCTCAAGATGTTTTGTGTGAAATCATCTTTCAAACAATTGAATATCCTTGTGGGAGGTCATTTTTGTTGATTTTTTACTTGGGTTCATTGTCTTTCACTCATAAAAATGAGAGTTCTAAAACTATGGGGTTTAAATGCAATGCACTATGGCATTAGTAACTGTTTGCTTGCTACATGGTTTGACCACTTCACTCAATCACAAATGTGGAATGAAGTGAAAAGTGATACAATTATATCAATTTACTTAGTTTTCAATCATGGAATGAAGTAGATTTAATAGTTCATCTAGCATTTCCTTCTCAGTGCACACAATTTTTGTATATGAGTGGGACAAAAGAAGGACTGACGTAGACTAGAGAGACGAGTTTAACATTGAAGCTATTTGAAGTTGCATTGGCATGATGTTTTACCTTGACTGTAGTTTCTTAGCTTGCAATTAGACTTAAGATTCTTTGGTGTATTGATGGTTGCCCTTTAAAATTGAGTAGTCCATTGGGTAGGAGAAGTGGAGTTAGCCTTATGTTGGAAGTTGCATGTTTCTTGGTGTAAAGGGTGTGACCATGGCAAATTGCTCCCTCCCTTTGAGTTGTCACTTGATGGCACAAGTGTTGTCTGAAGGACTTGTAGAAGAGCATATAACAGGTTGGGAAGTGTGGGAGCTTTCGCTCAATTGCCAAGCTCCATAGACCGCTTATTGCTTCAAGCGTTTCAAGCTGAGCACTAATGGCTATTTCTCACATAGCCGATGCGCCATCCATATCTACGGGTGTAGTGAGCTTATCTCCATGCCGATTGAGTTACCTCCTCTCCTGCGCACTCCGATAGCTCCACGATCCAAGTGCAAGCTTCAAGCAAGCTCCATCCTCAAGCTCCATGTTCCAAGCTCCATTGCACGAGCAAGAGAAGAGAAGAGAAGAGAAGAGAAGAGAAGAAGGGAGGAGAAGATAGAGAGCTTCTTCTCCCCAGTCCCTCACCTACACACTCACTCCCTCACACACACTCCCTCTCTCAAGCACAAGCTCAAGCAAGCAAGCAAGAAGAAGAAGAAGAAGAAAGCCACTTTTGGCCACACATAAGAATGAGCTTCTCATTCACTTTTCAACTTTATATACAAAACCCTAAATTCCTTTTGGGCGGTCATTCCCTTATCCCCTTATTTACATGGCTGACCGTGGCTTAGGCTCTTTTTCCCATTGTCCACCTATCTTCCTAGCTTCCTTTTCATTGCATATTTACATTTATAGATTGCATGGGTGAGAGCCCGATGCTCTTTAAATTAAATCATGATGCACTTGGGCTCTTTTACAAAAGTATTGACTTGCGCTTTTCCTTGTGCACATTTTTTTCTTATTTAGGCATTTTTTACACTTCTTGTGTTTTCATATTTTTCTTGGTGCGCCTTCGTCTTCTGTTTACTTTTGCCTTGGTCTTTATCTTCTGCTTTAGATTTTTCGAAATTTTCACCTTGTTCGTCTTTTGCATGCACTGAAGACGTGGGTGGAAGGGACTGCTGTGGTTGGCCTTGGGGGAGTTTTGGTGGTGGTGCAGAGGAAGGTCGTTGAGGGCATGTTGTTGGCCTGGGTGGTTGGTGATAGGGTTGTTGAATTGGGGATAGGGTTGGCTTTTGTTGGAAGTTGCACTCATGGTTGGCACAGGTGTTGATGTTCGAGGGATTCTGGGACATGCAATGATTCGTTGGTGGGATTGCATAATGATGGAGGGTAAGAATTCTGAGTGGAGTGGTGATCAAGAGCTGACGGTACTTTTGTTGGAGTTTGCAATATATGCAATTGAAAACCTTTCATATGTGGTCTCTCCCTGGGGTAGTGCTAGTCTTCTTATCGTGCACCAGACATAGTTTGATTAGTTTGGGAGACAGGTCAAACTTTAAGCATACTGAAAGTAATGTTCTACACTTGAGGACCCAAACTGTGTATATATTTTGGTGCAGATATTATGTGAGTGCTCGTGTATACTTAGATATTACGTAGTTAGAAGACCGTGGGTCTGATTCCTCGTAACATGGGATAAGCAAAGTTGTCCTTGCGAGGAGAAGTAAACAGGAAGGTGTATGAGACATCCTTTGCGTTGTGATTACACAACGTAGCATAATTGAACACCGGGATACCACACTTTCGGTAGATAGTAGCTATTGGACTTGCTTGACGAGTACAGTGTACTTTTCATGGCCATTCGTGTGGTGCTTACCATGATTAATTGCAATTGTACTAAGGCAGAGTGCAAGAGGGAATCACGCGAATGGGCCAGGGTGATAGGTCTAACTATAGGTGAGACAAGCTCCCTTGGTGTGTCCTGCCCTTGATGTGCCCTGAACAATTGTGGGTGATGCTAAAGGGCTAGGGGATTAGGGACGGAGCCAGCCGACCAAGGTCACTGGATGTACCTAATTTGAGGACCCCTAGGTGCTGTGCTATGATCGTGGGTGCTTCTTATCTTTTCGTCTCTTTTCTTTTCTTTTCTTTTCATTTTTCGTTTTTCTTTGTCTTTTTTTTTTTTGGGGACTTGCCTGAGTACAACCATTGCAATATGTTGAGGCTATCAGCCTTTCAATGGGTTGGAAAATGTCGAGCTTCGAAGGCTTAGGAAATGGATATTACAATGATGATTGTGCCCTAGCCTCGTTGTTAGAGAAACAATTGTTGAGATGGGGAGATACACTTGAGATTTTGCAACCCTCTTTGGAATGTGCGATGTTGGTATAATTGAGGTAACACTGCCGTGAGTGCCTAGTGTAGAGTGTAACTGAGAAAGAGAAAGTGGTTATGATCATGCTTTGGGCCATGCGATGTGGGCAATGCGGCAAGGGAGATGTTCGCTTTCGGTAGCGTGACTTTGTCATGGTTCTTTGTGAGGTTGGTGGTCTTGCGGTGACTTGGACATTGAACACTTTCGCAGAAAGACCTGTGTCGTCCTGCATCCACTTGTCACTTCATGAAAGTATATGCAAGTCGCATGCATCAAGGATAACGAACAGATGCAACACGATAAGATATTACTTTATCAAAATCCTATGATGCTGACTACGATGCATATTCCGGTGATTGTTAAAGACGTGGCATATGTTAGCAATAGGTAAGGGAAGTGTATACAGGTTTAACCATTTAAAGACAAAAAGTTATGGCAGGATGGCCTTTGTTAAGCAGCTTATACAATGTAGGGGCTACTCTATTTGTACGAGGCAGGGTGAGTTCGGGTGGTCGGGCGACTGGGGCTGTGCCAATGAGGGGCTCCTATGAGGCTGGGCGGTGAAGATATCAGCCAGGACTCGAATAGTGTAGTCCTTGGCTGCAGCTGTTTCAAGAATGCTTTTAAACAATTCGTCAAATTCCCGCTTGTCTCGAGCTGCCCTCTCCTCTTTCGAGCACTAATGCTTGAGTGTCTGATGGGGGTCTGCACGGCCGGTGTTGCCACACCTCGTGTACTCCCTTGAGCCTTCGTCCTCTTGGCTTGGGGAGTTTTCGGCCTGTATCCTGGGCAGTGTCGTTTGGGTCCTCTTTTCGGCGCGTACCTCTTTAGAGTAGGCACGTAGCGTTATGGTGGGGTGCTAGTGCCTTATGCTCCCTCCGATGGCGGAGAGCTTTCTTGCAGGCCAGCTACACTATATGGTCTATGACTGCTACCGTAGGGGAATCTACAAAATGTGAACCAAGGGTTAGGCCCTGAGACAGGATAAAACTATTCGCATGGAAGGGATTACACAGTGGGTTATCAAACGCATATGACGAGGAGGGGTGAGGTGAGGCATGCAGTGTTTGTTGTAGAGGGACGGCCCCTGTGATGATGTTCGTTTTGCCTCTAGCCATTACATATCTTGGCTTATGCTAAGTTGCGTGGACTGGTTGTCATGGAGTGGAGCAGGGCTCATCCCTGGCAGGATAGACCAGAAAGGGGAAAGGTGTATAGAAAGGGATAGTGCCCCGTCTATACCATCAGGGATGTTGGTCGGGGCTTTCTATGGCGATAATCAGGGTTGCATACCCTCCACCTGGAGGCGGGAATGGTCACACGACTTCTAAATGTGTGGTGAGAGGAGGATCTGAAGAGCTCAGCCTGTCAAACCCAACTCTTCTCCCTGCGCTTGACTATCATTGCTTGTGTGTATTGATATTATCTATATAGGGTCACAAAATTCATTGTTTATTTATGTACATATTTATGAATCCATGTCACTTCATGAGGATAAAAACTAATTGTAGAACTTTGAATTGTACTGGAGTGTGGTACATGCATACAGTACTCGTGGCAACTTACTCAATAATGATAGATATTTTGCAACATCGAGTAGCATGGTACCTTGTCCAAGTCTACTGGCGACATGTAACTCCTCCTTATTGAGAATCTTATCAGCCAGAGAGTTCTCTTGGCTAGTTTCAGCTAAGTCCGTACCCCGAATGGCAATCAATACTCGAAAGGAAGTTGGCACCACATAGGTTGGGTCTCTTTGAGACCGCCATTTGGCCAATCGCTCCTCTGAGAATATCATAATCTGGACTTCTAGTTCGGCCATTGAAACATGGTTTTCAAACCAACGTTTTTCAAATTGGCTTCGACCCTTTGATTGTTGCTTTAGTTTCTCTATCTCTAAGAGATTTGGTTGGCAGAGCACATAATTGAATGTTATAGTTAAGCATAGTTTTTCGACTTCCTCGTCAGAGGTGAGTCGCATGTGTTCATGCATGAGCCTGTCACAGTGCTCGTCAAGATGTTCTTGCTCTTCCCAGGATAGGGGAAATGGCAAGTATTCTTCAAGCTGCTCCCAAGGGAATGTGCCCATGTCTGCAAGGACGTAGATACGTGCGAATACTTTGAGCTTAGCATCCAACTCAGTTAAGCATTCTGTGACACTTTTATGTTCAATGAGGGCTTGCTCGGTTGCTATCTCATGCAAGGTTCTAGGAGTTTCCCTAGGCTTTAGCATAGCTAGGGGCTCAGGCCTAGATGAGCAAGATTGGTCAACGCTAGGATTTCTTACGCTCTTGGGGTTTCCATGTTTCTCATGAGGCCTTGCTGCTATTGTGTCATGGTTCTCCCTGGATGTGACTGGTATAGTCTTGTCACCCTGTTGTGGCAGTGCTGTATCCACCCTTGATTGGTCAATGCGAGTTCTATTGTCAGTGGATTGAGTGTTGCAAGCAACCATTGATGGTAATGGTTGCTTTGATTTTTCAGAGCACATGGATGTGTCTGAGGTTTCACCACTATTAAGAGAGATGACAATGGGTTCCTTGGTGGATGGGTTTGATGTTTTATTTCTTAGCTCTTCAGTGCTCTTGGTCTCGATCTTATTGGCATCTACCACCACTTGTAACTATCATTGTTGTTTTCATTGTTTTCTCTTCTCTTTCTTAGGCAATCGAGGTGTATCCCTGGAAGACTTAGGACCTTGAACTAGGTTAGTCATTGATGTGCTTGGTTGGGCCTCAGCATTCTCTTTCTCTAGTGTGTCCTTATGGGACATACCTGCGGTGGCCTGCTGAACAACCCTACTAGGTTGTGAGGGTACAACTTTCTCTCTTTTTGGAGAGTCTAGCTCTTCAGCTAGTTCTCCTTTGTTTAGCTTCTCAAGTTCTGTGCTTTGAAAGTGCTACAGTTGTCAAGGATGTTGGTTGCGACACCTCCTCCATAGGTGAATGGCTACGGACGCGTTTCGCAAGGGGCATTGTCACGGCCAAGGGCTGTGACTGCTGTGATCCTTGATTGGAAGTAGTAGCAGCTAGTTCAGTGGACTGGATACTATTGGTGGATTGCAGTGTCAAGTCCTTAGGCCGATCAAAAGTGTTCATGTCTTTTGTTGTCCTTTGAGCATCCACTTGTGTAGATCGAGCATCAGTTGATCTAGCCACGGTGGGTTGCACAGGCATATCCTTGGGTCGAGAGCTATGGGTGGTGTCATGTTCCACCTCTTGGACATTTGGAAGCTTAGATAGAGATAGAGATTGGGATTGAGTAGCTGCACTTGACGATTGCTGTTGTGCTTCCTGTGTCCGTTTCGAGAAAGAGGGTGTAGGAGACTTGGGACTCCTAAGGGGCTTTGACACTGGCTAGAAGATTTGCTCGTGGCTATTAGATGATTTGGCTATTTGCTTTGTTGAGCATTTAACCTTGCCATGAGCAATGTTGTGCCTATGATGCATGTTATCCTCTTGGGAGATCAAAGGCTCCTTGGGCACTAGTGGCTTTCGCGTATCCTCAACGATTACATCTGATATTTGCTTGTCAAGCACGCTAGGCTGAGGATCTACCCTTCGATTAGACCCGTTTGGTTTCTTGATCTCGATCGTGAGGGGCTCGGTCACTCCAATGTTCTTGACTCGAGGCTTGTTTTTCGTTTAGACTTCCTCATGCGCTTCTTGCTTTTGAAATGTCCTGGCCTTTGACCGACAGAGAAGGTTTCGCATAGGGGTTTCGGTACCCAAATTCATCGGTTACTAGCGTAATACCCTTGTGCACATAGCAACGCTTTGGAGATCCATCGCGCTGTTGTGCTGGCTCTCCATTGATACCTTTGTCTATAAGGCTTGGGCTTCTTTTGTGGTCTTCTATGATACTTGTAAGTCCAAAGCCTATCCTTGTCATTGTCTCCTGACCTTCTTGTTCAAGCATGGCCTTGCTCACTGGTCCTCTCTGTTCAACATGCACTTGTAAGAACTCTTTCAACAGCTCCTTGCTCTCGTTACTAGGCTTGCCTGTTATGTCAGCACCTTCCCTGCCTTTCCCTTGAGGTTTGATAAGGTCACCCTTGCTAAAGGTTGTGACTATCCTCACACCCGGTAGTGTCAAGTGTATCCTCTGTGCTACATAGTCGGCCTCACACTTGGTCACCCTTTTGAAGGGTCTTCCTAGGAGGGTTTCCTTCCCGCAATTAGCACTAATTGGAGGAACATGAAATAGGATAGGCAAAATTTCAGTTTCAATTGTCGCAAGGATTTTGCACTTTCCTATGAGTGCTTGTGGGTGTTCCCCGTAAGGGCTAAGAGTTGCATTAGTCGGTGTGAGCCCTGGTTGGCCTAGTAGGGTCCATGCTTCATAAGTCAAGATATTAAAATCTGCTCCTTCATCAATCAGAGTATCGACAGTGTACTCTCTTTTTGCGGTGAGTTTGACCCTAAGATAAGTAGACGGTACTATGTCTTCATCTTCCGGGTCTTGGCTTATAAGTTTAAGCCTTCTGAAAAATGCCCTTAAGTCCCCAACTGCACAACCAGATGTGGATTCTCTACTGATATCTTGGATCATTTATGCAGTGCTATTCAAGGTGTATCTATCGTCAAGATTGTCATATCTAGTCATCCTTGCATCCTCGCAGTTGCAGCTTGATGTTGTTGATTTCCGCTTTGACTAGATGCAGTATGAATGCAACACATACGTGTTTTTGTAGTGTGGCCTTTTTTCCCTTGTTGGCTAGATTGGCCCATCAAGGTTCTAGGGTCTTTTTTTTGTCTTTGTTCGGGTACGAGCTTTTGGTTCCTCTTTTGCAGGTGCGAGTCCATGCTTGTGTAGAGCTATGACTACACTAGGATCTAATTTGGAGGACTTGTCACGGCATGCATTTTCTCTCCAACCTACTTGGGGGAGGTGCGGAGGGAGTAGAGCCCCCTCTGTGGGGGTCCCGGGGGGGGGGGGGGGGACTATCCCCCCGGCCTGCAGGGCTGTTATAGTAAATGCCATGCACGATTTGAAGGACCGTTTATAGCCAAGTTTTGAACTACCTGCTCTAGATTTCAGTCTAGTGATAGGTCTATGATGTGCTTTCGGCTCTATATGATCTCTCGGTCAGTTTTAGGGTCTATGGGTTAAAATTTGAAAAAATCCAAATTCAGCCCAATAAGTTTGAATTGTAGGGGCCGAATGCTCGATTCGGCCCGTCCGAGGGCCGAATGTAATTGGTCCGAATGTCAAATTCGGACAGTCCGAGTGTGGTTGTTCAAGGGTTGAGGGCCGAGTCAAGTGGGTTGAGGGCCGAATGGTGAATTTGGCCGGGTCGAATGTCAACTTGTCCGAGTGGGGTTGGGCCGAGTCGGTAGGGCCGAGGGTCGAATTTGAAAGTTGGTATGAATGCTTCACTTGGACGGGCCGAGTGAAAGGCGTTCGAGTGTAGTGGGCCGAATGGTTGGATGGTCCGAGTGCCGATTGGTCGAGTGGTCCGAGGGCCGATTCTGAGACTCGGCCCAGAATTGCCGTCACTCAGACGGGCCAAGCGCGATGTGATTTTTGCCGGGCTTCAAAGAATTCGTCGTGCCGAGCGATCGAGGACTTCCTACCTGTTGAGCACCTCCAGATCCAAGCTACTCATGTAGGGGAAGGTATGGAGTTACCTGGGCTAGGCAAATAACTCCTAGATGACCGGATTGAAGCAGGTCCACGCGATGAAGCTTTTTTCCTCTCTCTTGCTGTCTTGAAACCCTGCAATGCACAATGTAGCCTTTCTTGCCACTCCTGGCCCCTTATTACCCTGCCTAGGCCTGTACTCACCTTAGTCTTGCTTCCCTTACTAAAATTTAACCCAAAATTTCATTTTTTGCCCTTCTTTTCCCTGTTCAACTTGTTATACAGCAACAGAAAATCCTACTATTTGCTCCAATGTTTTGCTCCCATCCTTCCAAAATGAAAGAAAAAATAAGAAGGGAAATACCTACACTATATCATGCTTTTCCAAGTCCAAAACAACAAAAACCTACTTGCTAAGGAGATTGAATACCTCCTCAAACTCCCTCGCTTCCTATCTATCTATCTCAAGCACCGATTCGGGGAAAACCCTACTTCAATGTTCGATTTGAAGCGCACAAGCGCTCAAGGCTTGAATCCGTTGGTCCTGGCAATGGAACCAAAATGTGGGAGCTTTCACTCAACCGCCAAGACCCATGGACCGCTTATTGCTTCAAGTGTTCCAAGCCGAGTATTAATGGCTACCTCTCACATAGTCGACGCACCATCCATATCTATGGGTGTAGTGAGCTTACCTCCAAGCCGATTGAGTTACCTCCTCTCCTGCGCACTTCGGTAGCTCCACGATCCAAGTGCAAGCTTCAAGCAAGCTCCATCCTCAAGCTCCACGTTCCAAGCTCCATTGCCACGAGCAAGAGAAGAGAAGAGAAGAGAAGAGAATAGAAGAGAAGAGAAGAAGAGAGGAGAAGATGAAGAGCTTCTCCTCCGTGGTCCCTCACTCTCACACGCTCACTCCCTCATACTCTCACACTCCCTCTCTCAAGCACAAGCTCAAGTAAGCAAGAAGAAGAAGAAGAAGAAGAAGAAGAGAGCCACTTTTGGCCACACACAAGAATGAGCTTCTCATTCACTTTTCAACTTTATATACAAAACCCTAAATCCCTTTTGGGCGGTCATCCCCTTATCCCCTTTTTTACATGGCCGGCCATGGCCTAGGCCCTTTTTCCCATTGTTCTATCTTCCTAGCTTCCTTTCCACCGCCCGTCTACATTTACAAATTGCACGGGTGAGAGCTCGACGCTCGTTAAATTAAATCATAATGCGCTTGCGCTCGTTTACAAAAGTATTGACTTGCGCTTTTCTTTGTGTGCATTTTTCGCTTATTTAGGCATTTTCTGCACTTCTTGTGTTTCTGTATTTTTCTTGGCATGCCTTCGTCTTCCGTTTACTTTTGCCTTGGCCGTTATCTTCTGCATTAGATTTTTTGGATTTTCCACCTTGTTCGTCTGAGGGTTAATACGAAGAAACATGTTGTCTAGGTTGTAGTGTGAGACCAATGTCCACCATGAACATTGCCCCCTTCTTATAACTTTTTCGTTTAATGGATTTTTGAGCAATGTGTTGATGTCAAAAATAAGATTACATGTTTGGGTAGCATTATGTTATCTTGTTTGCCTTGAAGAAACATCTCATCTATGGTGAGATTACTCTTGGTCATGATTTGTTGAACCTTTTTTTTTTTTGTATTTCTATTTCTTTGTTGCTTATGTTATCATTATTGCTACTTTGCATTGTTATTGTGTTGATGGTGGATGGTTGGACTAATTTTTGGTAAGGATGTTGGTCCAACAACTATTGTTATTTGTTTCTTAGGTCTTTTGAGTGTTTTGTTTTTGAAGATTATGGTTCTACCAAAATATTCATATTGTTAATGTGTAACATTTAATAATACAAGGTGAATATTTTGAATATTGTGAAGATTTTGAATGTTGTGGAATTTTCCTACCTTGTATGTTGGTGTCCTTCCAAGTTCTTTTTGTTATTTTTTCTTTTTGTGTTTGCAAGTTGTTTGTGATTGTTTCATTTACATTTTTGGTTTGAGATTATGTTGAGTTTTTTTAGGTTGGTTGATCATGAAGGGTGTTCTAATTTTGTTGTGGTTGTCTTTTTTTTTGTTGCATTATCATTACAAAAACCTTGTTTATTGTTATTCTATGTGGTTGATTCATACACTATTTTCATAATAACATAGTCTAGCCAATCTATTATTGTTGTTGTGGTGGTGGTTGTTTCTACTATTTGAGATTGTAATTTCCCTATGTTGTATGTTGGTGTCCTTGCAAGTTCTTTTTGCTGTCTTTTCTTTTTGTGTTTGCAAGTTGTTCATGATTATTTCATTTCTAGTTTTGGTTTGAGATTATGTTGAGAAGTTTTTTCGTAAGCTGGTTAGTTGATCATGAAGGCTGTTCTAAAGTTATTGTGGTTGTCTTTTTGTTGTTGCATTGTCATTACAAAAACCTTGTTTATTGTTATTCTACGTAGTTGATTTATACACTATTTTCATTATAACATAGTGTAGCCAATCAATTATTATTCTTATTCTTATGGTTTTTACTGTTTCAGTTTGTGGGATTTTTTTTCATATTTGACAAGTAGGGAGCCATATTATGTTGTTGGCTATGATGTATTAGGTAGCTTGAATGATGAATTACCCATTTGTTTTGCTAGCGACTTATTGCTCTCTCTCATTGTTGGTTAATGTTAACATCAAATGCACTAAAATGAAGGTTATTGCATTGTTATTTGTGTTGATGCTTTGTTTAGGTGTTGCATAATTTTTTTAACTTTTGTATTAGGTTTTTTGTACATACATATTATTGTTATGATGTGTGCTTGAATTATGGGTTTCTATAGATTGTGATTATTTAAAAATTGTTTGCCTATTTTTCGAGTTTGCTCATTGTTTAGTGCGGTTGTATCTAATTACCTTTTTTTTGGGATGTTTCTGCATGTGTCCCACTAGTGCAATGATGTCAAAATAGCACAATACTTGTAGAACAAGTACATTATGCATCTTTGTTTGTAGTGTTTGTGCATTAACATCTTTATGTAACTTCTTGTTTTGCTCTATTTTGGCTTTCTTGTTTAAGAATTCTCATTTTCCACATGTTTGTAGTCCATTCATCTCCATTTGGTTGTAGAACGTACAATATTTTTATTTTTAAATATTTCAAAATGCTAATATGTGAGTTTGTACAAGCTTACAGACACCTATATGATAGAATGCAAACATTTCCATAGGTAATCCTTGCGATCAAGGTATTATTTGTTGAGTTGACGTTGGTTGTAGAGGAATTAGCGTTCTTAATATTTTATGTGGTCCTCATTGCTCTTGTTGGATTGATCTTAATTATTGGTAATATAAGTGTAACTTAACAATTTGGTTTGAAAAAGATTATTTTTACTTACCTTGAGTTTCTTGACTTGTTTTATTCTTGAAGAATATTTTTTTTTGGTTACCTTGAGTTGCTTACTTGTTTTGGTCTTGTACAAGTGTACCCATATAATAATAATAGTATTAGTATATAATAATTGGTTATAGACTTGCATGTTTTGGTCATTTTTGTTTGATTGTTTTGAAAAAGTTGTAAACTAGGACTTGAAGTTGCTTGGCTATTTGGGCAACGAGGACCCTAAAGTTATTGGTATGAAATATAACAATGTTGCCAAGTTTTGGTAGACTATGATAAACCTATCTTATTGCTTAATATAAAATTAACTCCATTACAAAAATAGTTTTGATTAAAGAATTATAATAACTCATTCAAGGATATCATGGAAGCTAAGATCGAAGGTTATATCATTGGCTTATGAGCATTAAAACTTTCAAGAGTTTACTTGAGTATATTCAACTAGATAGTATTTCATGTTGCCATGTTATTCTTGCATACCTACAAGTAGGTGTATTCTCATCCATTTGCTTCCCTTACTACTCTCACCTCTCTCGGCTATCTCACTTATTTGTGACTTATCTACCGCATCTGCAGCTAACAAGTCAATGACATAAATGCACAACGGTCACCCTGGCATATCACGAGTGGAGCTCGATATCTCAACACTCCCCCTCGAGCTCAATCCCAATTCCTGCACACCAAGCAGGTCTCTGAACTTGCGTAGCTTCTCTGCACCCAATGCCTTCGTAAATATGTCAGCTACCTAATCCTCTGTGCTGACATAAACTAGATCAATAAGACCTAGTAAAACCCTTGTCCCATTGATAGATGAAGTTGAGCTTGTTGGCATCCTACAAAAAAAATGGGTGTTTTACTTGGAGTGATTTATGAAAACTTTGAAATATTTCTTTTGAAAAAGTTTCACCTAGAAGGAACACGTTAGGGGAATGGCTTATACAAGAGTCTTGTATGTGTGTTGCTGAGAATATCTTGGTCACATACATGCCAACATGCCTAATTATGAAATACAAAAGATGATGGATGAATAGGTAATGAGTTGCTTTAAAGAAAATGAGTGCAACTTCAAATGCTTGAGGCAATGTGTAGTAATATCATGTATTATTGTCTACTAAGCGATGAAGAGATGCAAAAATAGCACCTTCAAATGTTAGAGTCAATGTGTAGTAAAATCATGTATTATTGTGTATTAAACTATGAAGAGATGCAAAAATAACACCAAGAATACAAAAAAAAAGTGATTAAGAAAGAAGGAAAGTGATATTAATTTTCTCTAAGAAGCCTCAAAGGTGCATAGGACAACACAACATAACTTGAGATTTCATATTCAATCCACTTTACGGGTGCCATTGGCATGAATAAAAATGAACTACTAAGGTTGTAAGAGTTACAATATAAGTTAATGACCCTAAAGTAGCATGACACAAGTTTTTTGGACTCTTCTATGATGGTCTTGCCACCTCGATAAATGCCCATTCACCCTCTTTTATAGCTACCTTCCTCTTAGTAATCTTACCTAGTCATGCTTTGAGTTGTGTTAGTGTGAGCTCATTTGTGATCCACACTTTGGTTCCCTTAAAGCATTGGATTGATTTAGTGCTTCAATTTTATATTGTACGTCTCCAAACTCGAAAGTTGCTTAGTTATTCCCTTGTTTGGTGATGCACCATAGCGACATTCAATTGAACCCTTGATTTTCAGGAATTGGCATTAGTTTGGTTTTTACCTATGACTCTAAAGATTCTTCGTGGTCTTCATCCTCTAGTTCCTCTTGTGTTTCTTCATGCCACTCATTAGGAAGTCCTAGTTGTGCATGAGACTCAACCTCCTTTTGCAATCTAGCTTCATTAACTATAGGAAAAATAATGTCTGCCATACCTTGTGTACCCTTTTCTTGTTTTAATTTCCTTTTGTACCTCCTCTTGCACCCTTGTCATCATGCCCTTAACTTAATCTAGTTGTAGTCACCTCCATAGGCAACTTCTCCTCTAGTTGAGCCAAGCACATGTGCACCTTGGAAAGTGAGTCCTTGTAAGGCCACATTTTTTGCTTCCCTAGGTGCTGTCATTGCACCATATAAGGAGGTGATGGAAGATTCCAAAATGTCTTTGAGGTCACATGCATATAAACAAAGTTGTTTTTGAGAGATATAGGGTTGCGAGAATTGATCTCATGTGTACACATGGGTATGCTGCAAGATGGAAGCTATTTGTCTGGGGGGTGAGGTTGGTTGTATGGGACGTGCAAAGAACATGATTGAGGGCATTGAGAAGTCCCTCCAAGATTGACTACTTAATGTATGACTAAGGAGTGATAGGCCTTTAGTAGACACAATTCCTTCCCCTTCTCTTATTTTACATATTTTTAGTTAGTTATGCTTATCTTCTCCTTTATATTGGTGTTTGAATAGTTCCCCTCACATCATGGTATACATAAAGTATACATTTTGTGAGATTTCAATATGGATGTGATATGGCGATCTTTTATTCCTCAAGAGCTCTCCATACTCAATTGGCTTCCTATCACTCACACTTAGGATGCTCCTCATCCCCTCTTCCATCCTAAGGCTAATAAGATATGCACTTCTTATCCTCAATAAGCTACATAACAAGCTATACCTCACAAAAAACATCATGACTTACCGAAATATTGCTTTTGTGATTGCAATGAAGATGATGGGTAGATTTGGTTGGCTTGTGATCTAAGCATGGTCTCCTATGATCTCGGATTTCTTCAAGAATCGATGCTTCCAAGCTTCAATCTCAAAGGTTTCCAAGTTTTTTAACTTCCATGGATAGCTCCGAGCTTTAGCCTTTACAAGGAAGAAGAAAGAAGAAGTTACAAGATAAGTAGAAAAGGTTCCTTTCTTCCTCATTGCCTCACTCAAGCTCCTTCTCTCACCGTCGTTCAAAAAACCATACAAAGAAGAAAAGAAAAGAAAAAAACCGAAGTTAGCATAGACAATAACGAGTCTTTCTATATCCTTTAACATTTAACATACATCATTGTTAAGGTTAGGGTTTCTCCTTTTTAATCCTAACTTCCTTGTTTGACTATTTACAATGCTTGAAGTTTAGCTAGTGCCTTTGTGACTGACTTACCACACGATTTCTCCTCTCTTTTCAAATGCAAATTGTAAGAAGAGAGCATAGCAATTGATTTTATGCAAAATAATGAAAATCTAAAATTTGTTCATTTTATGGTGGCACCTCCACATTTGCATGCATGTATCAAAATTTTTACTTCTTTTTAAATTTTTGTTCCTTAGGTTATGCTTTTTTTTCAATTATCTTTCCTTTAACATTGCATCAAGGGTTGGAGGGGATCTTTGTCTTTATAGGTTGATGGACATCGTTGTTGGAAAAAGAGAGATGTTGAGACATTGAGAAGAGAGAGAGAGAGAGAGAAGAAAATACATCTAAAGAAGAAGGAACACATTGTGTATTAAAGAAAAGAGAGCCTAATAAAGACATACAAAGATATTTTTGCAAGTTGATTTGAGAGGTGGGTTGTAACTATGTGGTAAGCAGATGAATCTCCTAAACTTGTGCTAAGTGATTGGTTCTAAGGTGTATTTCCATGTGTAGATACATATAGGGAGCCTATTTTCTTATGGATATAAAATATGGTCAAAATAAATGAATACTAAGCTTTTACTTCCATCTTCTCCCTTCTTGCTTCCACCATAGCCAAATGGAGGGAGAGAGAGAGAGAGAGAGAGAGAAGCATCTACCCATTTCTTTCCCTTCTTTTCTTCCTAGGGCTTCTACCACAAGTGTGGAGCTTGAGCCACCATTGCCTTCCATTAATAGAAAGTGACCACGAGGAAGAGAGTGAGGCTTACAAGAAGCTACTACTATTTTTCTTTACTATTTTTGCCAATATTGGAGGTGAGAATAGATCAAATTAGATTGACGACTTAAGGGCTTAGAGTAGATATACTTCAAATCATGAAGCCATCAAGCTTCTTTTGATGGATATACAATAAGATAGGGATGGGAGGTTGTTAGTGTTTAAAAAGGACTCGGCCTTGGCTATTTAAACAAAAAAGACATGGTTATTCCAAAACATACAAGGTTAGCCTAGGAAGGTCAAACTGGGATGACACGGCTATTCCAAAACATATAAGTTTAGCTTAGAAAGGTCAAATTGGGATGGATTGATTATACTCTTGGATCATGCAGTGTTGCAAACTGTATCTTTCATACTTGAGGAAAGACCATGCAAGCTTACTATAAACAAATCTTGGTATTTGTAAGGCATGCGAGAGGGTAGATGAGAGAGTCATTGTGCTTCATGGTTGAATCTCTTGAATGAATAAGAGGGTGTCTAAAGTCCCGTTGTTGAGCTCGTATAGTGCAACCATTAGAACACTCTAGTGCCCAACACACTACCCTCCCCCTCCCCCTCCCCTCCTTGCATATTAGCCATGGTGCATAACCCTAGTACAGCAGTGAACATGCATGTGCACTACACTAGTACATACATGCACATATGAACTACACTCTTCACCTCAAACTTGTGATAGTTGTTGCAACAACCAATTACGCCATATGAAAATGAGCTCCCACCACTATTTTTTGTCACAAATATAGGTATTGAATGTGTGGTGATGGTTCAACTCCACCTCAAAATGGAATTGCCACCTATATTTTGTACCTAAATGAGCCTTTGCTCTTCAATTAAGGCATATTACCCAAAACATACAATGTTAGCTTAATAAGGCCAAATTGGGACGACATGATTTATTAATATCTACAAAAGGCCAAAATGACCTACAAGACCATGTGAGAGAGAGAGAGAGAGAGAGAGAGAGAGAGAGAGAGAGAGAGAGAGAGAGAGAGAACTATGATGTTACATCTTGAATAGGTAGAAGCGTGCTAGCCAAATACTTTTTCCAACCAATCAAAATACGTAGCTGGTTTTTCAAAAAATATCAACTTCAAAACAAGGGCAAAGAATTTTTAAAATTTTACACTCTCCAGATTTTATTTGGGAACAAAGCTCTCAGCATACCATCTATCTATCCAACTAATTTTGTCTTCAGGTTTCTCTCAGTTCTAGGAGAGCTTACTGATGCTATTAGTACAAACTTAATACATTGTTGGTTAAGATACAGCAGTCTATGGGCCTGATTTGGGCTTAAGATGTTTCTGATATCTCCTTTTGCGAGGTCAGAGCCTCTAGTTCTTCCACCTGTGTAACAACAAACAAGAAAAACCAATGGAAAAAAAAACAGAACAAATAAAAAAACAGTCCATAAGGTCTTGACGTTTGTAGCAGTACTTAAATTTATATTCCTTAGGAAATATATTACCTTCTTGCAAGCCAGTTCATGCTGTGATAACAGGTCCTTGTACTTTGCCTCAAGCTCCTCCCTCTCTCTCTTCAAATTCTCAAACTCAGATGTTGTAGGGCCTCCTAAATTATGCTGTATGAATCTGTTAAGACATGAAAATTAGACTTAATGGAAACACACGTAACTTTTAAGTGATAAATTTTGGGTACCAAAGAAGGGTGCTAGGATGCTTTGTATATTAGAGACCATTTGTACAGTGGAGGGAATACAGATACCGGGTCCAAAGGGTTGTCACTGGAGTACAGTGGAGGGGATACAGGTACTGGGTCCAAAGGCTTGTCACTGGAGTAAGCACGCCCAAAACTAAAGGTGGCAGTGCAGGCACCATGTCCAATTTATAGCTGGCAGACTATGTAGAACCAACCAACTAGCGGCACAAATAGGCTGCCCAACTGCAGGTTGGACCTGCTGCACAATTGCAGTAGCAAGTAAATGCCTAAAAAGGCTGCAGTTGTCCAATGCACTATTTTCTTGTAAATTTCTATGCCAAAAGAACGACAATTTCGCGTATTTCTGTTTTCTTTTGCTGTTTTCACTCTCTGCAGTTGAAACCAACAGTATTAGAGCCTCAACTATGATTCGTGCATCTGACAGGGCAATGGTGCAAAACATAATGAACACTGACTAATATGTCCACTGGTGCTGGTCCATTCAAGAAGCTCACTTTATGGTTAGTCTTGGCACTCTGATAAATCGGTAGCTTAAGATATGGTTTGATGACATCCATGCTTCCTATGTTCCGAGTGGCAACAGTAAGCACACCAAATCCCTATTGAAGTTGGCTCTGAAGCCTGAAATATGGGTCTCATGTACCTTTTGAATATGCCATTGTTCCTTTACAATAAGCTGCATCACCTATCCAATTCACGATCTGCAGAAGGCCCAGCAAAAATCCACTACAGTAATATGGCAGAATGTGAGTTATGAACTACCACTGCTCTGATTGCCTGTGTATGACCACGGCAGGCCTTTTCCTTCGTGCCAGTATTGCTTGACCATCCATCAACCTCTGTTTTGGAAGTCCCATACATGTTCCAGACTTGGGATTTCACCTCCTCTTAGTTCATGGCTTGACCAAACTCAGTACTCGAGTTGTCTTAACTGAGTAGACAATCTTTATTCAGGACTCATCATCAGAATCTATTGTTGCAACAGGTTGGCAATAGATGGGGTTATACATGCTCCATTCTCCTTCTTGTGTGAAGGGCCCTTCGAGGTGAGGTAGTTGTATATTGTTGCAACTGTTCCCAATTGTGTCTCATCCATCCCATAAGTTATATCCCCATCCCACACAAACCCCTCTAGTGGTTCCCTTTTTTGTATCTCCCATTCCTTTTAGAAGGCGACAAAATTGTTGATGCTATTGTGGATTCCCTAGACCTTTGTATTTCAAAAAGGGATTTCCAAGATGGTAAGGAGATTCTTCAGGGATTACAATATTCTATGGGCCTTTCTTTCATGCAGCGACCTCTTTCCTTTGTCATCAAGCTACCATCCCCTTCCGCTTGCATACCCTTTTCATGGCCCTTGATCCTTGTGTTTCTTTGCAAGTTATGGCACCTTCAATCTGTTTGAGGCCTCTCCGTTTCCATTGGCCTATGATGGTCTCTTGTTTCATAAAGTTGTCATTTGGAGGGAATCTTGCTCCTTTGCTAGCATTCTTCAGTAGACTACATTAGCAATATCACTCTTCCTGCTACCCTCGGATTTGTTCCATCTCTTGCCAGGATCCACTCTTCTACCATATCAAAGATTTGAGAGAATGTATTAATAAACATATTTGTCTCGTCTGGTCACCTCTTGCTTTGTGTTTTGGACATTATAGGCTATCTTGGGTGCCCACATTTCGGACTTGCTGGCCACTTGTATGCCAATTGTGGCCCGAGTTTGCCTATTTATAGACAGCTTGTCCCCCTCACTTATCCATTCATTTTGATTATCATTCAGCCAACCCTTACTCTTCTCTCATCCCCCTACTACTGTGTGACGCCCACATTCACATATAGAGCTGCGTGTTGGGGCTGACCATTGTAGCCTTGCATCTTTCAGCCATTGCAGTTAGTTTGTTCCTTCTCTCTTGTCCTCTTAGTGCTTGCTTTTCTTTGTTAGCCTGTATTTTGTCAGTATGTCATCTCCAAGTTGTGAGCTTAGTCAAAGTTTGATGGAGACATAGAAGCTCTGACTGTTTCAGCCCATTATTTCTGTGCATTATCGGATGGGTTTTAGTCGAAAGGTCGTATCCATCGGGGATCAGAGAGAGAAGGAAGTAGAGAATAGGAGATAAAAGAGAAGAAGAATAGATAAGAATTACACAAGATAAAGACAAAGCTCGATGAATCAAAGCACTATGTATTGATAGAACCTAATAAAATAAACAAAATCCTTGTCTGGGACTACTCGGAAGCAATTTTCAAGCATTAGATCTCTTGGAGCTCCTTGGTAGACCAAAAACGCATACCAAACATTAGCTTATTCTTTGTTGCTCAGACCACAAATCTGATAGTTCCCTTGGCTCCGAAAGGGGGGTAAAACCTCGGACACCTGCTCAAAATTCTCCCGAATCACTCTTTCTTCTTCTTTGTATCCGGAGTGTTGTTTACTGCTTGTTAACTACGATTTTTTTTTTGCAAGTAAAATGTGGCTGATTATATTACTCAAAAAACTGATTACAACAGAGTGCTCATGCTCAACAGACTAGTTGGAGCTGATGCAAAGTCACCAATACATCATGTATACAAGCCTCTCAAGGCGGTCTGGGGGGGATGGGGGCAAGAAGCCGGGGGGGATATATCGCCAATTGGGGTTGCTTGCCTGCATCACGAAGAATAGACCATGGCCGCCCCAAGTACGCATGAAGTGACCTCGGAGCTCCTGACGAGCCCTGGACTCGCCTTGCACCTGATCGTGGATGATGGAGGTCCAGAGCTCTGCTAAGGTCGCATGTGTTGAAAGTCTCTCTCCGCCGAAAGCCTCTTGACACCGCGCCTTCCATATATGCCATCCAATAAGACTCCTTATGACCTTCCATACCTTTCAGTGGTCTGCTGTGGGCGCTAGTACCTGGCTGATGGGTAGAGCTTCCAAACCGACCACTGCGCACGACCCTGCCTCGATCATGAATATCGTGTCATGCATCCCGGCCTCGTACAAAAGGTGATGGCCCTGGCTGACTGCCTGCCACAGAAAGCTCCCCATGAGATACACCCAAGGTTGGTTGCTATACAACGAAGGATGTTGGAATCATAGACCCAGAGTATCAGAGTATGGCCCTCCTGGGCAAGCTAGTTGTCCGCGGCCTCACACCGGGAGGGTAGACTTGGAAGGTCCTATTGTAGGAGGGTCTTCAGGACTTTAGACCGAGGCTTGGCGGTGTGTGGAGGCGGTCCCTGAGATGGATCTTCATGACAACCCAGATAACCCCCCCCAGATCACCCATCCTACGCAGCTTGCTCCGGGTGTGGCAAGGCCTCCGTAAGGCCCTTATCTAGAGCCCCCAAGGCTGCCAGGAGAAGATAGACCATCAGCTGGTGATTTGGAACCCCCAGGTCAGGGACCAGAAAGGGGCACAAATCGGCGAGCACCCCCACATCCAGTGGGTTGGTTGAGAGGTTTGCCTGGCTCGTACAATCAGGACATGGCAAGAGGTATATAGGATGGTGGACGAGGAGGTGCTGAAGCAAGCATCAAGCTACCAGCGAGGAGTGGAGCTGAGGAGAAGGGAGATAGACACAGTGATACCTCAAGAGTGGCTTACTCCCCCGATCCGAGAGACGATAGAGCCCGGGGAGGTATGAGCCGCTAGGTTTTCACCAGCATGCATCCCCTTACAGGTGGTAGGAAGAGTGGGTGGCGCTCCACCTCGGATCTTTTTCACAGTGCAGGAGGGGGGGGGGGGGGGCGTCTGGCTCTTGACAGAGGGCAACAGGACGAGGGGATAGCTATCCTTTCATGGAAGAGGATCCGGGTGGTTGGCCTTCAGGGAAAGATATGGCGGCTGGACCCTTTGGTTTTTTGGCAGGAGCTCACGGAGTGGTGCCTCTGGATCTGTGAAGGAAGGCCACTTGATGAGTTGGAGTGGAATCCGGGAGAGTGGCTTTGGCCGGCCACTGTGGTTGCCAAGAAGCCACCGAGGTTCCTGGAGTACACTACCAGGATTGGCAGACACATACTGATGCAGGAGGACATGGATTGGGCGCCGTCACGTAGCAGGCACTGGGCGGAGCACAGCATCACGGAGCCGTTCCAACGCGCCTTCTGGCGCCGCCTATGGGACAGCTGGAGGCCGAGGAGGGTGTCGTACTTTTTATGGCTGGTGGCACATGGAGGCTTGGCGGTGGGAAGCTGGCTTGCCCAGATGCAAGAGGGAGTTTGTAAGTGTTGCATACAACAGTCGATGGAAACCCCAAAGAACTGCCTTTGGTCGTGTGAGGCGGCACAGCTCATGTGGAGAGGAGTATGCCGCATCCTGCGCCGCATAGCACTTAGCCTTGGATGTATCTCTTGGGGTGCTTTCTGTTGGCAAGCGGTCAGCCAGGGCCGTCACCTTCTGTATGAGGCCGGGATGCACGACACGATATTCATGATCGAGGCAGGGTCGTGCACAGTGGTGGGTTTAGAGGCTCTACCCATCCACTAGGTATTGGAGCCCACAGCAGACCGCTCTGAGGTATGGGAAATCATAGGGAGTCTCACTGTTTGGCATATCTGGAAGGCACGGTGTTAGGTGGCTTTCGGCGGAGAGAGACCTTTAGTACAGGCAACCCTAGCGGAGCTCTGGACCTTCATCATCCACTCCCTTCGAGGCCGATGGGATCAGGTGTAGGGCGAGTCAGGAGCTCCGTGGTAATTTCATGAGCACTTGGGGCAGCCATGACTTGTTCTTTGTGATGTAGATAGGCAGCCCCAGATGGCGATACATCCCCTCTCCCCCCCCCCCAAATGGCAGTGCACCTTCTCACATAACCAAAGGCAGTGCTTTGGGGTTTCCAGAGGCTGCTGTGTGCAGTGCTTACAACCTCTCTCCTCTTGCATCTGGGCAAGCCAACTTTCCACCGCCAAGCCTTCATGTGCCACCAACCATAAAAAATACGGCACTCTCCTCCGCCTTTAGCTATCCCATAGGTAGCGCCAGAAGATCCGTCAAAAGGGCTCCGTGATGCTGTGCTCCGCCCAATGCTTGCTGCGTGATGGCGCCCAGTCCATATCCTCCTGCATCAGTACATGTCTGCCAATCTTCGCAGTGTACTCTAGAAACCTGGGTGGCTTCTTGGCGATCGCAGAGGTCAGCCATAGCCACTCTCCTGGATCCCACTCCAACTCATCAAGTGATCTACCCTCCCAGATCCAAAGGCGCCACTCCTTGAGCTCCTTTCAGAAAACATAGGGGTCCAGTTCCCATGTCTTTCCTTGAAGGCCCACCACCCGAATCCTTCTCCATGAAAGGGTGGCAATCCCCTCATCCTATTGCCATCTGTCAAGGGCCAGACATCCCCCTCTTGAACGGTGAAAAAAGTCCTCTATGGGGCGCCACCCACTCTACCTGCCACTTGAAGGGGGATGCCTACTGGTGAAAACCTAGCTGCCACTTGAAGGGGGATGCCTACTGGTGAAAACCTAGCTGCCCATAACCCCCGGGCTCTATCGGCTCTCGTATCGAGGGAGCAAGCCACTCTGGAGGTATTGTTGCATCTATCTCCCTTCTCCTCAACTCCACTCCTCTTTGGCAGCCTGATACTCACTGCAACACCTCCTTGTCTGCCATCCTGTACACCTCCCACCATATCCTGATGGTACGAGCCGGGCTAGCCTTCCACCTAGCCCACTAGATGTAGGGGCGCTCACCTATCTGTGCCCCTTTCTGATCTTTGACCTCGGGATTCTAGATCACCGGCTGATGGTCTATTTCCTGGTGGTAGCTTGGGGGACTCTGGATTAGGGCCTTACGGAGGCCCTGCCACATGTGTAGTAAGCTGCAAAGGAAAGGTGATATGGGGGGGGGGGGGGGAGGGGTGGTGATCTGGGGTGACGTGAAGATCCATCTCAGAGACGGCCTCCACTCACCGCCAAGCCTCGGTCTACAGTCCTGAAGGCCCTCCTGCAATAAGACCTTCCAGGTCTGCCCGGCTAGTGTGAGACTGTGGATAACTAGCATGCCCAAGAGGGCCATACTCTGATACTTTGGGTCAATGATCCCAAGCCCTCCCTCTGACCTGTGTCGTATGATAGTTGCCACGCCACCTTGGCCCTGGAATCCCTGGAATCATCAAACCCTGATCAAAGAAAATTTTGCACTAGGTGGTGAAGCTGCACTACGCACGATGAAAAGCACCAACACGAGGCGATGTACCAAGCCGTCGCTAGGAAAACCTAGTTAACCACCAGGGCTCGTCTGGCTAGTGAGAGGCGAACCGTGCTCCAGTGGGTTAGTTTCCTCCAAATAGAATCAAGGACAGGAAGAAACTGCTGGGCAGGAGTGATGCCGAGTCCCACTTGAACCCTAGGTATTGGACGGTCTGCCCTCTGCTCACCCATCTAAATCCTAGGTGAACGCCCCACTCCATGCTGGAGTCCAGGTCTATGAGGAAACCAACCGACTTTCGCCAGTTGATTTTCGCTTCCGCTACAAAGCAGAACATGTCAAGAGCCAACCTCACTCTCTCTCATCGTCCTCTATGTAGAGGGCTGTATCATTTGCATACTCAGAGTCTAACAACTCAGTCTCCTCTCTCACTGGAAGTCGGAGGCCACGTAATCCACTCACACGTGACCTGAGGAAGTGAGACATTGCCTCTGCGAAGAGGAGGTATAGGTATGGGGCCAGGGGGCAGCCGTGTCGAACCGATCTTTCTAGCCGAAACTCCTCTCCTTGCCTTCTGCCTATGAGAACCTTGCTAGTGGCCGATCTGTACAGGCCAGAGACCCCATGAATCCAAGCCTGGGGGAATCCCAACCTCACCATGGTGCCCTCTAGGAAGTCCCAATCCACCCTGTCATAGACTTTCTTGAAATCAAAGAGTAGTACTGCTAGTCTTTGCCCACTGTGCTGAGCCCACTCTGTTGCCTCAAAGAAGGTAAATATATTATCTAGGATGCTCCTATCCTAGACAAAGCCTGTCTGTGTGTCATGGATGATATCTGGAAGCATGGGGCGTAGTCGCCTACCAATCATCTTTGCCAGTGCCCTATAGGCCACTGGCAATAAGGTGATCGATCTCCATTGGGAGAGCTCCAACCGGTCTCCCCCTTTGCAGAGAAGACTAATAAGGCGTACTAAGCTTGTCAACTACGATTGCACGCGTGCGAATTCAGAAGCCCCTCTTTTTGCATGAGATCTCCCAAAATTGGTTGAAAAGCCATTTGCTTTTTGCATGTCACTCTATTCTAGAAATTTTTTATACTTTTTTAGGATATTTACAAAAAATAATATAAAAAATATGCTAAACTTATCCAAAAATCCCATATTTTGAAACTAACCATACTATGGACACTAGCACTAATGACCAAGATGACATTGACTCTCTAGATTAATAAGAAAGCCAAATGATGCTGCACTCTAGGTTTTTTCACACTCTATTTGCATAGCAACACGACAATGTATTTCTTTTTTAGTGACTAGAGAGTGTTTACATTGGTAAAGGGTAGCATTTTAGCCCTTGCATTTCTTTTTTAGTGGCCAATGGTGGGCAGCCTGTATCCAATATGGGTGGCCTGTTTTAGCTAATCACCAAATTTTTCACCCTGTATCAACAGGTCGTTCAGCATTTAATGCTGTGAACTGCAGCTAGTCAACCAGTTTGGGTTGTTCTCAGCTATTTATAGTCTCCCCCACAACCAAAAAAAGCAAAAAAACCACAAAAACACTTGGCTGGATATATTCTTCTTCGTGCAAGTTCAGCCATTGTATTCAACCTTCAGTTTATCACTTCATTCTCCTCTCTCTTGCTGTCTCTCTCTTCTCTTTCCTCTCCATGATTCATGTTTCCCTTCCGTAGCGCTCTCACATGGTATCATCGACTTAGTGAGGATGGGGAGGATCCTAAATGTCACGGGGACGTAAAATTTTGAGATGCTTTAATCTTGCCAATAAAATTTGACTAAGTTATTAATCAAATGTGTAAGGTTGTTTAGCATATGTATTGCACATGGCAGTTTACAGGCCAAGGACCCCAAGGATGCAGTGGGTGTCAAATGCAAAAGTTGTAATAAATTATGCCTGATAGGTACTAGGTGGCACTCGGTGTCAGATCTGAGCCTAGACCAATTTAATTTTTGATTGGTGAAATTAATTTTCTGAGCACTAGAGTAATTATTGAATTAATTTTCAGAATTGATATTCTAAAAATTAATTTAAAAAGCAAGATAAAGTTGAAAATGGGATTACAAGCCCTACCACTTGGCAAAACTTGCCCATGAAAGTAGGAAAAACGTTTTTAGGGACTGGTGGAGTCTATTTCAACCATTGTGAGAGAGAAGGAGGCTATTGGAGAGAAATGAGGGGCTGTTGATGTGATTTGCAGCTACCAAGGATCAGTCCTACAACAAGTGATAGCAATTTGGAGTCCTCTAGGAGCAGGTGACGGTAGCCCAAGGTCCTTTTGATGTAGGCATACAGGAGGGTACAACAGTCTTTTTGGTGGTCTTAAGCTATAGGTAACAAGTTCCATGTTTGTTTGAGCACGGCAACAGTCACTTTTCAATGTTTCTGAGCATCCCCTAGTCATTTTTCAAATTATCTCAGCATTTTCCAGCAGTTTGAGCCATTAGAGAAAAAGATTTCAATCAATCTCTCTTGTAAATCCTAATTTATAGCAAAAATTAGGGCTTTGACAATTGCCTCAAGATGTGTGCTTACAATTGAGAGCCTAGGACTTGAATTCCAACAGCTGAAATTGAGAAATTTTAAGAAGATTCAAGACATCAGCCAGCTTATATAAAATTTGGCATTGAATTTGTCTTTCAAGGAGCAAGGTGAAGGCCAATCCCCAAGCAAACCAAGGGAAAAATTGATTTGGAGACTTACTGGGCAATTTTGACAACAAAAGAGGCACTTGGATTAGCAGAGGAGATCAAAGGATCTCACTTGTACTCCTTCCATTTGCAATATGAGATAAAGAAATGCTGCAAGGGCCGCCAATTTTGGGGCCAACAGGATGTTCGTTGTCCAAGATTGAAGTAGTAAAGTATGTATTTTTATTTTATGTGAATTTTATGCTTGTTGTAATTAGTGCTTAACCAAGTTATTTATCACCATATCTGAGGAGAAAGGTTGGTTGCATGGTTCCATTACCGAGATACCATCAATTCCCTCGAATTGGTAGGCCCAAGGTACTTGATGGGAGGTCAAAAGTTTTGCTCTAGTGCTGAAATTGTATTCAACTGAGCAGTACAGCAATAATGTCTTCAGATAGTGAGATGGGATTAGACAAGGATGATGCCTCTCAATTTGAAAATTCTCTAAGTGTTGGGAAAAATGCAATGCTTGATCTCGGACAATGCATGTAACATGGACAACAAGTTGATAATGTTGGTTTAGACCAAAATGTGGGTCCTTTTAGGCCTTTAGAGGTTGATGACCAGCAAGAGTAAGAGGAATTTGATGACCTCTTTAAAGATCAACTAAGAATAGCAACTGAAATGTTTATGCAATTGGTAGATGATCCTTAGTTGATTCGCTTTTTGAACCCTTAAAGGAGGGCAGCAAAGGCAAGAAGAGGAAATCCTCTTTGAGAGTTTTGGAACACTAAGATGCATCGAAGGAAGAGTCAATACAATAGCATGATGTTCCACACATGACTAGTGAGTATAAGCAAATGATGCCAGTGGGACAATTGATGCATATGCAATGATGGGGCAACCATGATGCTTTGGTGGTGGCACTAGTTTCCATGCTATGGTGGACTTGGGACCGCATATGGGGATGTATGGCATACAACCTAGTGGAGGTTTCAAGGCAAGTAAAGTTAGGGGTAAAGTTTCCATATGCTTCTTGGTGAAGCTTCAGCATTGTTTCACCAATAGAAGCAAAGTGGATGAAAGAGGATGACTTGGCAAACCATCCTCAGTTGTTGTAACTTTATTGAGATGCCTTTCAGTTAGAGCCAACTTTGGTTCTCGGGCTCAGTCAAGTTAATAGAGCAGGCATCTGGAGAGTATTACTTGATGCTCACTCCGCGAGTTGTGGACAGCTCTCGTATGTAGTGGATCTAAGATGTATTCAACATGCATCCGAGGTACTATGTTGATAGTATGTTTAACATGAGGTCACTACTTAGTGTACTAGTCATTGTGAGATGTAGAATGAGTATGAGTTTCACCCACGAATTGAAACTATACTTTTGCATCAACTTATGATCAGTTTGGCATGAATTTTACATTAGTTTTGAGACAATTTCTAATCAGTTTCAGCTTAGTTTTTGATCAGTTTAAGAACCATTTATGATTACTTTTGGGATCAGTTATGTGTCACGAGGACGTGAAATTTTGAGATAATTTAATCTTGCTGATAACATTTAATTAAGTAATTAATCAAATGTACAAGGTTGTTTGAAAACATGTGATACACATAGCAGATATTCCATAGTAACAGGCCAAGGACCTTGAGAATGCAGTGGGTGTCAAAAGCAAAAGTTGCGATAAGTTATACCAACTGGGTTTTGGTGGTTAGTTGGTATCAGGTGTGACCCTAGAATAGTGGTTTGACCAAGAAGTGTCAGTGCTGACACTAGGGACTAACATTAATTAATTAATTAATTAATTAATGCAAGTCTAAGGGTTAACAAAGGTTGGAGACCACTCCGGGTTGCAAGTGGCCTAGCCAATTTAACCATGCATGGGCACATTTAATTTTTAGCAAGATCAAAAGGACTGAAATTAATTTTCAGAATTATTCAATTCTGAAAATTAACTAAATGGTTGGATAATGCTGAAAAATGGATTTAGAAGGTTGCCACTTGGCAAAAATGCCTATGTAAATTGAAAAAACGTTTTATGGGGTTGGGTCTCATCCATTCAATTAGTTTACAACTTGCGAGAGAGAGAGAGAGAGAGAGAGAGAGAGAGAGAGAGAGAGAGAGTTGTAGAGAACAACAATTTGCTGTAGAAGACAGCCATCTGGGAGCCTCAGTAGGCAAAGGACAATAAGGAGTCACCTTCCAAGGACTGGCAATAGCATTGTTGATCAGGTGACAACATTTTGGAGGTGCCTGGCAGTAGGCGACTGTATTAAATGTAGGCTGGAGCAAGCAATAGGAAGAATTTAGGGTCTTCTTGTGAAGAAAATCAGATTTCTCTCTCATCTTGGCTTTCTCTCACCTTCTCCGACACATTCTTAGGAGATCTTGGCATTTCTCAGTCATTTTGAGCATATCTCAGCTAAATTTAGTAGATAGTTGAGAGATCTCCATTGTAAATCCTAAATTTCTGCAAGAATTAGGGCTTGACATCCACCTTGGGACTTGTGCCAATTGGTGAAGCATTGCATACTGAATTCAGCACCTGGAATTTGTGTAATTGTCAGGGAATTCAGATACCAGTGTCAAAAATAATAAGTATGCTTTGAAAATAAGCAACAGTGCGGAGAGATGGTAGGGTTTGCAAGGAGTAACACAGGAGTGTGTATAGCAAACACTGAGACAGAAGAGAAACTCAAAAACATAAGAAAAGCATGGTGATGATGCACATAATGATGATATGAGAAAAAAAGCTAATACAGAGGAGCTAAAGCTCAGTTGCACTGTCCTATCCAAATCAGGGAGTAGCACCTGTGGGAATCTACATAGTGGAGGGAGAAAAATGTAGTCCTCTTGGCAGTGGGCTATCGAAGTAATCACTAAAAGGTGAAAGATAGCTATCGAGGGAGTGGACCACAGTTCTTTGATGCCGTCGGAGATGTGGAAGATGATCACCGGCTGTCGAGGGAGCGAACCACAGTCCTCTGATGCTAGGGAGTAACTTGGGCAACAAAACGCAAATTCTAGAGTGTCACAGCTCTCAAATGGAGCAAGAGCAGCCCAAATGCTGATGCTAGGTGGATAATGATGATGCCACATGATGGAGGATGAGCTGGGTTGCAAAAACGCAGGTCCCAATAGCTTTTGTGACTGTTGAGTGACACCGAGTGATGGAGGAGAAGCTCGATTGCAAAAACACAAGTCCCAGCAGCCCCTGTGATAAACGAGCGATAAAATCATAGATGCTCAGTGATGTAGATTGTCACCACATGCTAGGATGTTGATGCCAAGCTAGAGATGATGACACTAGGTAAGGAGAAGACCTCCAGGATGAAAAATGCAGATAAAGATAGAGCCTAAAGTAGAAGGGTGCTGACGCCAAATGTAGTCTTAATATCAAGTTGGCGCACAGTCCAACCATAATGGGCAGCCATAGCAACCATAGACCAAATGGTACTCATGCAGGATGTAGGGGCAAATGTCTCCCCATAGTCAATGCCTTTCTTTTGTGCGTAGCCTTTGGCCACTAGCCTGGCCTTATACTTGTCAATGGATCCATCTGCATTCCTTTTCAGCTTATAGACCCACTTTGTACCAATGGCTTTCTTCCCAACAGGCAAGGTCACTGAATCCCATGCTTGATTCTTTATAAAAGAATCAAACTCAACTTGCATTGTTGCCATCCAATGCACACTATGTTGTGTATCCTCAAAACATTTACACTCCTCATCATCAAGTTTATATGCTGCCATAACAAACTCCATTGTATATGCACCATCATCCAGACGAGCTTATCTTCTAGTACGACCAGCAATAGGAGCATCCAAATGACTATCTTTCATATGGTGATGTCATGTAGAAGATGCTGCAAACATAAGGCCTAATGATGAAACAGGGCGCATGAAGCAAAAAAGAAAAGGTGAACGCAACCACCAGCCACGAACAGCAATGTCCTCCCTCTTGAAGGGGTGTGAGAGCAGTGGAAGGGATTGGTGAGAGAAGGGAGGTGGTGGTGGTGACCAAAGGTGGTCAAGAATGACTGAAGAGAGAGATAGCAGTGGTAAAGAATGAATGAAGTGACTGTCTATTTATAGGCATAAGCTATCTAGGGGTTTCCACTGTGGACGCCCATTGAAAAAGTGACCAAAATGTGAACAATATCCCTTTTTGGGGTTGTCAATGAGAAACCCTAAATGAAGTGTGTAAACTGAAGAAGTGGTTTCTCAATAGCCAAACCATTCATTGTAATTTGGTGCAGCATTTGGCCAATTGGAGAATTGGAGGTTCCATTTGTGCAAGTCCTAGGTGAAGAATCAAGGGGCCATTGGCCCGAATTAATTGTTGATTGTTGCTACAACAAAGAGACATTTGAAACAGCAAAGGAAATTGTAAATCTCAACTTGTACTCATTCCATTAGCAATCAAGTTAAAGAAATACTGAAAGGGGGGACCAAGTTTGGGGCCAATAGGGTGTTGAATGTTTGAGATTATTAAGGTAATTTGTGCATTTAAGTTATGTTTATTTGCTAATTGCTGCAATTAAGTGCTTAATTAAGGAATTACCACCCTACCAAGAAGGAAGGCTCGTTTCATGGTTCTATTGCCAAAATACCACTCAATCCCTTGATTTGGTGAGGCCGAGGTACTTGATTCCAAACCAAAGCTTTGTGCAATTGCTGATTTTTGCTCTCAGATGAGAAATTACAGCAATATGTCTTCATATAGTGAGATGCAATCGAGGAGTGATGATGCCTCTCAATACGAACATTCACATGGAAATGAAGGAAATGCAATGTGTGACCTTGGACAAGGCTCAAACCATGGACAACAAGCTAAAAATGTTGCTGTTGAGCAAGATGCAAGGCCTTCAAGGCATAATAAGGCTCATGACTAGCAAAGTGAAGAGAAATTTGATGACCAATTTAAGAATCGGATGAGGACAGCAGCAAATCTCTTTGCTCGATTGGCAAAGGATCCTTAATTCACCCGATTTTGCTCCAAAGAAGGACAACAAGGGCAAGAAGAAAAAGACATCTTCTACACCTTTGGGACAATAAGGTGCACTGGAAGTAATGCCAAAGCCTTCACTTGAAGCTCCCAAAGATGCTAATGAAGCAAAACAGTTGGTACCTACGGAGCAAGGAATGCAAACGCAAGGCCATCATGGAAGTGCCAATCCAATGGATTTTGGACAACCAAGCATGTATGCTATGATAGGGCAACCAGGATACTTTGGTGGAAGCACGATTTTTTATTTTATGGTTGGAGAGGGACCGCATACGGCTTGAAATGTGCAAAACCCTATATATGGCAACAATGATTTCATGTGGGGCACAAAGTAGCATGTTTGGGAATGCATCTGCACCCTTGAATGCTTATGGGGCTCAAGGAATGAGTGCTCGTTATGCAAATGCTCCATTTGGTGTTGGCTTTAATATAAATTCAACAAATGTGCCCTTTTTGCAACAACCAGTGTATGACAACTTGATACCCAAAGGGGCAATAAAAGACTATGATTAGGGTGGAAAAGCAGTGAAGTTCGAGTCCTTCAATAGTGCACAAGATAGGTTGAAAGCTTTGACTTTCATTCTACAGTTTGATGCAGCCTATTCACGAGGGAACTTCACCGAGTCCTCAAAGATCTGAAAAGCAACCACTTCATGAGAAAGTGGGAAAATATGCTTGTGGGCTGTCCAAAGGAATCGGTGATTTTTGCATTAAATCCACCATGTCTAGCAAGTCTCAGCTCATAGAGACTGTTGCTACAGCTGATGCTTTGCTGTATGGGAAGGATTCGAGCTTCCTAGAGAGTGGAGAAAAGCCAAATAAAAAGTTATTTAAGGCTGAGAGAAAGAGGTAGATCTGAAAATCAGCTTGTAAAGAGGTCAAAGCAACAAAAAAAGGGCTCGAAAACATTGACACAATGTAGGGAATTGATGGCTGCAAATAAATGTTTTATTTGTGAATAGGAGGGTCACATTGCAAGGGACTGTTCCGATAGGCAGCAAGCTAGAAAATCAAAAAATCAGGGAGATTCTAAAGGAAAAAAGCCTAAAACATCACTGGGATTAGTGCCCGATGTTGTTAGTGATTAGTTCAATGATTATGCTACTGAGTTGTGCAGAGCATGGGGCAAAACTAGGGATCAACACATATTGATTTTCTTTGATAATCGTACATGAGCCAACTTCATCTCTGTAAACATGGCAACCCGTCTACGCATCAAAGAGGATGAGATGGGATCCATGGGGAGAGTTGGAATGGCATATAAAGGCCATGCAAAACCCATTGGAAAGCTTCGGTTGCATATATAGGGATATGTGGACATCGAAGAGTTCTTCATTGCTCCACTTGAGGGTTGTGATGTATTGCTTGGTATGCCATGGTGTCACTGTATGCATGCATTGATCGATTCTTATACAAAAAAGAGCACTATTCAGCGTAAGGGAAAAGCACTCACACTTAATATATAATTGAAAGGTGAATCTATCCTTGTTGTATTTGCAGTTACCATTTCTAGAGTAATGAAAAATCATCTTTCAGTGTACTTGGTTTTTACTAAGGATAAAGATGCTAGTGAGAATGTTGGAAACATGTCTAAGTTAGAGAAAGATCGCATGTCATTTTTGAAAATATATACTGATTACTTCTCTCAATCACTTCTAAGGCAGCTATCGCTTGAAAGGCCAGAAGATCATGGCATAGATTTCATCCTTGGAAGTAGCCCACCTAATAAGCCACCCTATAGAGTTTGTGCAGCCCAACGAGAGGAGATTATAAGTCAGCTGAATGAGTTGTTAGAAAAAAGGCTGATTCAACACAGCTCGTTTCCTTTTTGTTCTCTAGTGCTTTTGGTACAGAAAAAGGATGGTTCATGGCGTATGTTTCTTGGATCGATGATGTTATGGATAGATTGCAAGGGATAGCCATATTCAGCCGTATAGATTTGAAAAGTGGGTATCATCAGATACGCATTAGACCGAAGGATGTGTCTAAGACAACTTTTAGAACATATTTTGGACTATATGAGTTCCTTGTCATGCCTTTTGTGCTTACGAATGCTTTTGCCACTTTCAATTGGATGGACACTTTCTTTGATGACATGATTACCTATTCAAAGAATGAAGCAAAGGATAGAAGACACTTGGATATTGTATTCAATGAGCTATGTAAGCATAGACAGGTTATCAGTGACAAGAAAAGTGAATTCTTTTTGCATGAAATTTACTTTTTGGGGCATATTGTATCGGCTAATGGTATTTGCATGGACCCTGCAAAGGTTGAGGCAATATGGTCGTGGTCACCTTTGAGAAATGTGCATGAGATCCACAACTTCTTAGATTTATTTTCTTACTAATAGGAAGTGTATATACGGATTCGCTGAAATTGCATCTCCATTGAATGCTTTGCAGAAGAAGGATGTGCCATTTAGATGGATACTAGTGAAAATTTCAGCATTTGAAAAGTTGAAGGAAAAGATGACTTTAGATCCCGTGTTTGTATTGGCTGATCTAAGGAAGTCATTTATCGTTCAATGTGATGCATATGGTAACAACATTGGGGCCATTCTTATGCATCTAACTTTTATTTGTTGGGGGCTGATTTTATAGTGTAGACAGACCATCTGACTTTGAGGTACTTTATGACGTAGACAAAGTTGTCAAAACTCCTGTTCACAGATTGCATCCATAGTAGGAGCTCAAACCCCCGTCACGTTGTGCACACTACCCTCGCCCCCATCTGAGCGTCGCGTCACCTCCCGCTAGATTCATCGCCATTGCCATCGCTATCGCCAGGGTCGTTGTTCCCTCCCCATCGCCATCGCCAGGGCCGTTGTTCCCTCCCCATCGCCATTGCTAGGGCCCTGTCTTGCCTGTGGCACGTTACCACTGCCCCATCCTACGCCTATTCGCTCCTCCCCCCTGCCTGCATCTCCCAGTGGATGGGAGATGAAGGATTAGCACTCTTTACACAATAATGGCCCGGTTGCATGATGGACATTAACTGTTGGGTTGGTGCCGAGGTCCCACACTTGAGCATTATCTTTCAAGCCCCTCCACAGTGGAGAGCTCCAAGGGACATGATCGAGTGACCCCCGATACAGGCGGCCCGTTTCTACCAATGTATAGAGTCACGATTCTCAACACGACTGATAGATGTATTGATAGTACCACCTGGAGCATTTATCACTCCTATGGTTCGACTGAGGGCCACCATGGGAAACTGGAGTTTACCATCTAGACCGACGGCAAAGCGCACTTGCATGCCTCACAGTTTCTCCTCCTTATCAGCAGCATCCACACCAAATAGATGCCTATTTAGTCAGTCATAGGTTTCCCCATGAGCTTACACCTTGCATCCTGGAATGTGAATAGTCTCCACTACATTGGGGCATGTGGTTCCAGGAAGTTGATTGTTCGGCAGGAGTTGCAGCCTACCCTTGCCGGACAGATCGATATCTTGCTTTTGCAGGAGCACAAGCTCACCCCCACCCAGGCCCAGTGGATTGGGAAGGTACTTCCAGGCAACTCGCACACTTATTGGGAGTACACCATAGGTGCCCACGGTAGGAGTGGAGGCGTATGAACCTCTATTGGCCTAAGTCTCACTGCCGCCTGTATATGAGACCACGGGACGATAGTGGCATTCCGGGTTCTATGGATCAGATTGGATATTGGGGACTTGTGTATTGGAGTCCTCAATGTCTATGCCCCTACGGCGGTTAGGGCACGCAATAGGTTCTGAGTGGAGATCGCAGATGGACTCCCAAAGGTGAACTCCTGGATTGTTGGAGGAGATTTCAACAACCTGGAGGCCTTGGACTAGCAGGGTAGAGGCAGAAACTACCAAGGCATGGCTAGGGAGGAGCAAGAGGCATGGGAAGGCTTTTTGCTTATAATCGGAGCACATGATGCCTGGAAAGGCCCTGCCTTTCATAGGAGGGAGAGGTCGTTGGACTTCTCTTGGGGATACAGGTGGCTAGATGGAGTCCTGTTGGAGCGGCTGAACAGGTTTTATGTGGGAGAGTGGGGAGGCTCTCGTGGAGGCCACATTGAGTAGTTGGCAGGCACCACGTTGTCCGATCATTGCCCGGTTCTCCTGACACTTGACCGCCCAACATCCGCCCTAAACACACAATCCTGTCGCTCGATCTATAGGAGGAAGGAGGTGACGAGACAGATAGAGCAGATTTGGACCAGAGAGTGGAACAGGAGGGATTGGATAGAAGAGGAGGTTGCAGAGGTCCTAGCCAAGTCGAGCAGAGTCTGCCAAGAGGCAGCCATATAGGCCAGGCAGCAGTGTTGGGAAGAGGAGAGAGCACTCAGGCGGGACCTTGCAGCCACGTAGAGATTATTGCAGGAGGCACTAGGGGATTCCATGCTCCACGCATACGAGGTGTGCACGCGAGTAGCCATTGCTGGCCTAAAGGATAGACGCTTGGAGTTCTCTTTCCGAACCTCAATAGCCTTCTAGGCGCGGAAGGGGGACACGATGTGCAGGGAGTTCTTCCGGGTGCACCAGCCCCGCACTGCAGGAGAGCAGATACGCAGCATTCGGGATCAGTATGGGAGGACCTGTTCTAGCCCAGATGAGGTGATGGAGATTGCTACCGACTATTACACGCGCCTTTTCCAGCAGGAGACAGCTTCAGCTAGAGGACACAAATGTAGATAGCAAGTATGGGATCACATCTCGTCCCTCGTCACAGAGTATTGCCAATTGGACAATAGGAGAATAGTCCCCACTCCACAAACACGTACGAAAGAGTTGTCATCGATGGTGACAGATCCCCCTCTCGAATACATATCTTGAAGCTAATCCTGTTGATAAGCCATATGGGAAAAAGCCTCACTATCCATGAGCCGAGGCTTCTTCGTATAAGAAGAAGCAATAGCAGTATCCTCCTTGAACAAATATATGAAGATAGACTCAATGGTAGCTAGCAATACATTCAAATCCTTAAGATCCCTCCTTGCGCTTCAAACGGGGGGAAGTTTGCCAACACTTCTTCTCTGGACGAGTGCTTTTTCCACAATGTAGGCACTTGAACTTCTTCTTAGTATCTTTCATCTCCTCTTTCTTGTCATCCTGTTTTTTGCCTTTAGCTTTGCCTTTTGCTTTCCTCCTTCTAAACCTATTGTGAAAGCCTTCGTGGAGCTAGATCCACTAGTATCAATCTCTTGAGCTGTCGTGTTGTGCTAAGAAATGCACTTAGTCACTTAAACAACCCCAAAACATGCTTATTTTAGGCTTATTTTAGCCAAAACCCTAAAATGGGGAGTGGATCGAGAGAGTTAAGTGGGAGAGGATTTAAAACCCTAACTTTCTATAAATTGGCAGCCAGCCCTCCACTCTTCCCTTAATCTCGTTTTTCAGGTGTTTCAGCTTGCTGCCCACACCCTGTTCGCGGAGTACATCTCAACCAAAGCTGTCCATTGCTGTCTCCATCAATTGGTGCCTGATTTCTTGCCCTCTTCACGAAGTTTGGAGCTGATTTTAGTCAGGTGACTATTGTTCCTGTGCAGACCTGCTGCCGTACAGCCTGCTACGTCATCACAGTCCTGCTACCTATGTTTTCAGTCTTTCTTTCTCTTGCAGGCTGTCCTGCCTGCGTTTTTAGTCTTTCTCTCTCATGTAGGTTGTCTTGCCTGCGTTTTTAGTTTTCCTCTCACCTGCTGCCTGCGTTTTTAGTCTTTCTCTCTCCTCACTGCTGTCTGCATCAGATCCAGCTTCTCACTGCTGCATTTGCTGGTGTTCGACATCTAGAGGTTGCCTTGTTGCAATTTAGGATCCATTCGAAGTACGACACACTTTCTAGCTCATTACCCTTGCCCTGATCCTTGAGATACAGGAGTTCAAGGTTCAGTATTTATTCACTGCATAGTGTGTTTGCTGCATGAGCATCGTATTATTCAGTAGTTATATCACTTTATTTATTCACTCTGTTCATTGTCTCTAAGTTACCCTAATCCTAACTGTGTTCTTTTGTTCGTCTGTGCTTTGTCGTACGGTTTTTGCTTATGTTTCTGTGTTAGGGTATTTCTTAACATGGTATCAGAGCTTGGTATTCTCTGAGAAACCTAGGCCTTTAATCTGAAAGCTCTACACAAGAAGCAAAAACAACTGTAGGTTCAAATGACTTCGAACACAACAACACGGATTCAGTCTCCAAGATCAACTATGCCGAGAACCAAGCAAGAGTGGGCTGATCAGCTTGCTCCACAAAGTTTCGACATGGTGGATGACACTTCTGATTACGTGGAAGAACAGCTAGGCAAGTTGACCTTTGAAGAATATAAACTGATCATAGCTTATAGACAAAAGAAGATTGAGGAGCTCGATCAAAGAATTGCCCTTCAAGAAAATCTCCTAAATGAAGATATGCATGAATTTCTCTCTTCAGATTTTACGTGTAAGTTTAATTATGTTGCAGGGCCGTCGAGACCTCCATCAGGGATGGGCCCCCCTGTTGAAAAACAAGACCCGGAGTATGTTCCTTTATTTCATCCACTTCCATCCACTCCGGTGCAAGGTACGTTAGGTTCATATTTTGTGCCTCCTTCTTTTACTTCTTCTGTCTTGCAATATTCTCGTAGAGATCATGTAGAAGAAAGTGTTCAGTCTGTTGACTACGGAAAAGGTACTCTTGAGGACCAATTCTTGTATGTTAACACACGTCGTGGGGATTATAAGAAAAAGCGAAGTACCTTTTCCTCTGCCCTCCCTTCTTTTACATCTACTTCACAAAATCAGAATGAATTTGGTGTTCCTTTTTCTTCATTGCATGGTGCATCATCATCTTCACATTGTCATTTCCAATAATTAAATGATAAAAATGAACAAAATATATCTGCACCTCATACACCTCATTTTCAAAACCTACCCATCCCACCACATTCATCCACTACTTCTCCACTTCCATTCACACCATTCACTTTTCCATTTCAGACATCTTATGTCGCACCGCACATCACACCGGGGGATATGGAAACATAGACACATCCTTTAGGACCTCATCCTTACCTCTGTCGGATGGTGTTCCACCTACTTCACACACACTTTCGAGATCATTGCAGCCTCGGTATCTCCCCCAATCTCTCCTGAGTGTGGACCAATTGACTGCACAGTTTGCCTCCATGGCTTTCCCTAGTGGACCTTCTGGTCATACTGTTGTGCCCCAGCCTCACTTTGGACAAGGCTTCCGTATCCCAGTGCCTTCACATACACTGGCACCTTATGGAAACATTTATGTTCAAGTGCCTCCGCCTCAATCGGCACTCATTGGACACTCACAACCTACTTTTGCCTACCCATCTTTTCCCCCTCCTCCTTATCAAACACATCCACCTCCACCATCTTACCCTTCACAATCTTATCCCCCACATCCATCTTACCCTACCTACTCAACACCTCATAGTTCTAGCTCGTCTTCTGCCAAGCATGCATTTAATGACAAGACTAGTTTTAACTGGTGAAACTTTAGTACTTGGTCAAACTTGATGAGACATGTCCTTAACTCCCAGAACCTATGGAATCTTATGCAGGGGTTGAAACCCCAACTCAATTCCACACTTGTTCCATACGAGGTTGTCCGCTCATGAAAGGCTAGGAATGCCTCCGCTATTGTCGAGCTGATGTAGGGCTTAATGCCTGAGTTTCATTCTCAGCTTCAGCATTTTGACTTAGCGTCAAAGAGATGTATACTTGACTGACTGCTATGCGGCTCGAAATAGCCCCATCGTATTAATCTTGACCATGAGCTTCAACTTTTCAAAATCACTGACCAGGATGACTTGAAAGTCATGTTGGCTGAGTTTTGGCGTTTCCTCGCTGTATTCTCCACTACGGGGACTCCTAAGTCCTCTGAGCAGGTCACATTGTTCCTAAACAAACTCCCTAGAAAATACTTCAATTTTGTGGAAGACATAATTTCAAAACCTACCATGCCTACATTCTATGAATTTGAGTTTCAGCTGTTGCGTTACGCATGGTTGTTCGATCAGTTTCATATGAATTCCTCTTCAGAGGAGGCTCTTGTTGCTCATTTTCAAAAAGGGCAACAAGGGAAGGGAAAACAAAACCAAACCTCCACTCAAACTCAAAATCAAAATCAAAATTAAAAGCAAAATCAATCCGCAGAATCACAAGGAACATCCAAATCTCTCAAACTTGGGTGGCAGTATGTACCTAAAAAGAATAGGTATTGTCAACATTGTCAAAAGGCTGGCCATTTTGACGACGAGTGTCGATCAAAGGCAAGAGGCACGGCACCAAAACCTAAGTCTCAAACCCCCGCCCCTTAGTCGAGCAACCCCCTGCAGGGGAGACAGGGTGAGAGCAAGGGACAGTTTAAAGATCAGACTCACACTACCACCGCACAGCCATCTCAGTCGACAACGTTCTCAACTCCAAAGGGTTTGTTTAACTCGTCCGCAGAGGCCCACATCGTCTACATAGAGACATCAGATGCGAGTCTCGTCCATATCTGTGAGTTGCCTCCCGACGAGGTTACCGCAGAGGCCCACTTAACATAACCAAGCAGTTCAGCTCCTGTTTGGATTGTGGACAGTGGAGCTACACATCACATGACTCCTATCAAGGACATATTCCGTACTCGAGCCCTTGCAGCTGGGTGGGTCCGCGTAGGAAACAACTCCTCGGTCAAGATTCAAGCACAAGGTTGCATCAGTTTTGCCACTGATAAGGGTCCGGATCTGGCTACGCTGGGCAATGTATATCATGTCTCTCAACTTGGGGTGAACTTGTTATCTGTTCAGCAACTTTGCCGGTTAGGGTGAGCCGTTTTCTTTACAGCGACCACAGTCGAGATGCTTGACTCTCTGACTAGTTTAGTAATTGCTCACGATATGGTCTATACCACATAACACACAATCTGACCGAGCTGACAGCCGAGGGCTCCGTGTTCCATAGCTTCCAGGCCTTAGCCATCTCTCGGGAGCCTACGAACAATGAGCGTCTTTGGCATTTTTGCTTAGGACATCTTGGTTATGACTCACTTTATGAGTTGTCACGCCGTGAGCTAGTTGAGGGCCTTCCACGCCTGAAGCTCGCTCGAGATGTCTGTAAAGCTTATTAGCTCGAGAAGCAACACCGTACCCCATTTTCTCAGCACTCCTCTCATAGAGCTGAGGTGCCTCTTAGATTGATTCATGTTGATCTTTGTGGGCTGACATCCACTGCTGCCTTGAATGGAGCACTGTATTTTTCTTTATAGTGGATGATCATTCTAGATACTTATGGTTGTACTTCCTCAAGCATAAATCTGATGCTTTCACATACTTTTCTCGTTGGATGCATAACCAGACTAGTCATCGTGTCAGTTGCATGAGGAGTGATAGCGGTGGTGAGTTTATCTCCCATGAGTTCTCCGAGTTTCTACAGCAACATGGCATTTCTCGCCGGCTCACCTCTACCAACTCTCCTTCTCAAAATGGAGTTGTTGAGCGTAGGAATCGGACAATCATGGAAATGGCACGCTTTATGCTATTCTCAGCAGAGCTTCCTGGTGGGCGCCTTTGGGTCGAGGCTGCTAACACTTCGGTATATATCCTTAACCGGTGCCCCACTGCGGCTCTTCCTCGGAAGACCCCATATGAGGCATTCTTTCACTCCCGGCCTGTTATTTCCCACTTTAGAGTCTTCGGGTGTCATGCATACACAAACACGCTTGACAACAAGATAGGAAAGCTCACTCCCCGAGCTGATGTTCTTATTTTTGTGGGATATTCCACTGAGGCAAAAGCCTATCGTTTGTTCGATCCTCAGACAAACAAGGTGATCGTTAGGTGGGATGTCGTCTTTGACGAGAGGGATATTGTGCAATCTTTTGCACCGGATTTCAATCCAATTCGTTCTTCCACATCATCAAAGATCGTGCCTACTGAGCCTGGTCTACTTCCCGCTCCTAACCTTCCCACAGATTCTTCAGTTTCTAGGCCCCCTTCGCGAGACCCGTTACCTCGCTGGTACTAGCAGACCTTGCGGAATTCGAGGATTCTACCACCAGATTCCACTATGGAGGGACCTAGAAGATCTGCCCGGCTTACTCCTCAGGCATTATTTGTGTCACTGTTTATAGCTGATTACATAGTGCATTCTAAGCCAGATACATAGCAGGAGGCTCTTCAGCACCATCAATGGTGAGTGGCCATGGAGAAGGAGCTCGAGAGTATTGACTGAAATGCGACTTGGACATTGGAAGATCGTTCGAGCCACAAGAAAGTCCTTGAGACAAAGTGGATTTTTAGGACTAAGCTAAAAGCTAATGGGACTTTAGACAAGTATAAGACTCGCCTTGTAGTGCAAGAGTTTTGACAAAAGCATGACATTGATTATGAAGAGACCTTTGCCCCTACTGCACAGTTGACTTTCTTTCAGTTGCTACTCGCACTAGCCGCTCACCACGGTTGGCCGATACATCAAATGGATGTCAAGAGTGCCTTCCTAAATGGTTTTCTCGAGGACAAGATCTATCTGGAGCAGCCACCAGGCTTTCCTTCTAGCAACCCGAGGAATAAGGTATTCCGATTGCATAAAGCAATTTAAGGGCTGAAGCAAGCGCCGCAGTCTTGGTTCCATAGGATGGATGAGTTCTTACAGACTGATGGATACCATTCTACCCCTTATGACCGGAACTTATATATTCGATCTACCGCAGAGGGGATTAGCTATATCCTGCTATACGTTGATGACTTACTCATCACATGTCCAAATTCTGTTGCCATAGCAAAAATTAAGGCTAAGCTTCAAGCTACATTTGAAATGATAGATCTTGGTATGTTGTCCTATTTTTTGGGGATGGAGGTAGTTCGTTCTAGGGGCTGAATTTTTGTGTCACAGCAGAAGTACGCACTTCAGCTCGTGGATCACTACACTACAGATCAAACACGGCCAGAGGCCACGCCTCTTGATCCTACTGTCCACTTGTCGAAGGATACCCTAGGACAACCCTTCGATGACTATACCTATCACTTTGTTGTGGGAAAACTTCTTTGGTTAATTCACACTAGGCCAGATTTAGCTTACTCAGTTAGCATACTCAGTCAGTATTTCACAACACCTAGGATGTCACACTGGATTGCATGTCTTCGTGTGTTGCATTATTTGCAGTGTACTTTTCTTATGGCCTGACATATGGTTCTAGTTTATGTTTGCAAGGGTACACTGATTCTGATTGGGCAGGAGATCCTGACACCTGGCGTTTCCATGGCAGCTACCTCTTTACCTTGGGCACGGCTCCCATTTCTTGCTCCCGTAAGCAGAAGACGGTGGCGGCTTCCATGGCCGAGGCTGAGTACGGGGCTCTCTTTGATGGCACCACTGAGGCCATCTATCTGAGGAGTCTATTGGCTGCACTTCATTTACCATGTGACTCTTCCACAGTTGTCCACTGTGACAACCAGAGTGCCATTGCCCGCAAGCACACCACGGACACGGCATGTAGGAGTCCACTTTCACTTTTCCAGAGAGCAGGTTGAGCTAGGCACTATTCGCCTAGAGTTTGTGCCTTCATCAGATAATTTTACATACATTTTGACCAAAGCAATCAACCGGCCGGTTCTTCAGTATCTACTACCCAGAATCGGCTTAGATACACCCTCCCCTACTACTTCAGCTTGACGAGAAGAGAGTGCTTCCCTCTTGCTTTCCCTTCCAGTTTGAGAGGGGGTGGCTTCTACTCTTGATAGTGACAGTAATGATGCTTACATTTTTAGACATAACATTCATTTATTCTTTTGTATTGTATTATGGACATTTGTAACTTCATCCGCATTGTCACGATGACATGATTGTAAAAGGGCACTTGGACAAGTGAACAATTCCCCTGCGAGGGCACTGTCCAAGTGGCACCATTGCATAGCATATTGCATGAGCATGTTATCTTGCATCTCCCTTTGCATTACCCCATGCATTGGCATTCTGTTCATGTAAACATGCATCTGTGCGTATTTATCCCTCTTCGGTCTTTTGGAGTGGTTGACTCTAGGATCCACCATATTTGTGGCATAACACATGGCAGTTTTCCTACAAGGCAGTTTCTCTATCCTTGCTTTGCTTGTCTTACTAGACCCACCATCATCTTTTTTGCCTCTACATATATTCACTACATGATTGGCACACTGTTATATTAATACGGTAATTATGGGAGACAGGCACGAAGGATGACCGTTCGGGGGCCTTGGGCACCCGAACAGGGTCTACGGGAGCCTAGAGAGTAAGAGAGTCCAAGAATAGTAGGACTCACCTGAAGTGGACGGCTGGCAGAGGAAACGAGAAGAGAGATGCCAGCACTTATCTAGGCGAGGTTGGGAGGAGAAACGGAACACTCATGCCATTGTTTTCAAAATCAATGAGTCTGTCATCGAGAGTTGGTCTGCTGCTCATCGGTCTGGTTAACACACCACACTGGTATCAAAGCCGCCGGGTCCTCACGAAGAGTCGCCGGGTCTTCACGAAGAGCTATCGGGTCCAACTTTTGCCTGTCTCCCACGAAAGCTTTCGACTGTCCTCACATGAAGGCTTTCTCCCATCCGAACGCAAAACAAGACTTGAGAAGACGGCGCCCACACGTCACACTGGTATCAGACTCGAGAAGACGGCGCCCACACGTCACACTTCACACTGGCCCGTACCTCATCATACATGACTGAGTTCGTGTAGCGCAATCGAACGACAGTATTAAGCCAGTCGGGCGAAGTCCCGTTTGACACATAGCTGTGGGTACAGCTAGTTCACATGTGATGTGGGAGCTTTCACTCAACCGCCGAGACCCTCGGACTGCTTATTGTTTCAAGCGTTCCAAGCCGAGAACTAATGGCTACCTCTCACATAGCCGACGCGCAATGCCTACCTTACGGGTGTAGTGAGCTTACCTTGATGCCGTTCGAGTTACCTCCTCTCCCGCGCACTCCGATAGCTCCACGATCCAAGTGCAAGCTTCAAGCAAGCTCGATCCTCCCGCTCCAAGCTCCAAGCTCCATTGCCGCGAGCAAGACAAGAGAAGAGAAGAGAAGAGAAGAAGAGAGGAGAAGATGGAGAGCTTCTCCTCCCCGGTCCCTCACCCTCACACACTCACTCCCTCACACTCTCACACTCCCTTTCTCAAGCACAAGCTCAAGCAAGCAAGAAGAAGAAGAAAAGGAGAGCTACTTTTGGCCACACACAAGAATGAGCTTCTCATTCACTTTTCAACTTTATATACAAAACCCTAAATCCCTTTTGGGCGGTCATCCCCTTTTCCCCTTTTTACATGGCCGGCCATAGCCTAGGCCCTTTTTCCCATTGTCCTTCTATCTTCCTAGCTTCCTGTCCACCGTCCGTCTACATTTACAAATTGCACGGGTGAGAGCCCGGCGCTCTTTTACAAGATTTCAGGTGCGTCTTTTTATTTTAAAATGCGCCTTTCCCCTTTTGCCTTTGCCTTGGACTTTTAAGGTTGCCCTTGCGCTTTTGGCCTTTTCTCCTTTTCTTTCTTCAGTCGGGCTACCTTTTTTCCGCATTTGCCCTGCGTCTTTTCCACTTCCTTTTGCTTTCTTCATGTTGGGGTTAACATTACCCCCCTCCTAAACGAGTGCTAGTCCCATGGCACTCACCATCGTAGGTAGCAGGCTGTAGCATGCACCGGAGACGTGGGTGACAAGGACACCTGTGGTTTCCGTGGAGGAGTGTTGGTGGTGGTGTGGCAGAAGGTCCTGGGGGCCTGTTGGTGGCCAAGGTGGCTAGTGGAAGGTTGTTGGAGTTGGTGGTAGGGCTAAGCTGTGTTGGGGATTGCATTGATGGCCAGCACAAGTATTGGTTTGTTGGGGATTCTGCACATGACGATTCTTTGCGGGCTTGTCGGATGGTAAGGGACAAGCATTCAAAGTTGAGTGTTGGTGAAGAGCGGACAACACCTTATACCTGCAATTGGAAAACCTCACATGTGGTCTCTCCTTAAGGGGTACTGCTAGGCTTCTCATCGTGCACAAGACATATTTTGATTAGTTTGGGAGACAGGTCGAACTCTAAGCAAGCCTAGAGTATTGTCCTGTAGAGGACCCAAACTGTGGATATACTTCGGTGCAGGTATTATGTGAGTGCTCGTGCATACTTAGATATTACATAGTTAGAAGACCGTGGGCTAGTTTTTGATGACAATGCGTGGATGAAGCAAAGTTGTCCATGTGGAGGAGTACACGTGAAGGTATATGAGATATCCTTTGCATTGTGACAGCACGATGTAGCATAATTAAATACAAGGACACCGCACTTTCAGTAGCCGGAAACTATTGGACTTGCTTGATGAGTACGGTGTACTTTTCATGGCCAATCGCGCGGTGCTTATCACCACTGATTGCAATGGTACTAAGGCAGAGTGCAAAAGAAAATTGTGTAAGTGGATCAGGGTGACAGGTCTAACCCTAGGCGAGACAAGCTCCCCAGGTATGTCCTGCACTTAATGTGCCCTGAACAATTGTGGGTGATTGTAAGGGGCTAGGGGACTAGGGACGAAGCCAGTCGACCAAGGTCACCAGATGTACCTAATTTGAGGACCCCTAGGTGCTGTGCTGTGATCGTGGGTGCTTCTTATGTTTCCATTCTTTTCTTTTCTTTCTCTTTTTTTTTTTTTTAAATTTGCCTGAGAACAACCATTACAATATGTTGAGGCTATCAGCCTTTCAATGGGTTGGAAAATGTCAAGCTTCGAAGGCTCAGAAAATGGATAGTACAATGATGATTGTGCCCTAGCCTCGTTGTTAGAGAAGCAGTTGGCGAAAGGGGGAGATACATTTGAGGTATTGCAACCCTCCTTGCGGCACATGCGATGTGGTTACAATTGAGGTAACGACTGCCGTGAGCCAACTATAGAGCTTGACCTAGAAAGGGGGCGTGGCCCAGGAATGTGTTTTGGGCCATGCAATGTGGGCGGTTGGCAAGGGTGATTCGTGATTTCGGCAGCGTGGCTTTGCCGCGGCTCCTTGGGGGGTGGATGGTCTTGCGGTGATCGAGCATTGAACGCTTTCGCCCAAAGATCTGTTCCATCCTGTATCCACTTGTCGCTTCATGAGAGTACGAGCATGGCATATGCCGCAACTATAATAAGCCAGTGCAATGCAAGGAGACATCACTGATCTGAATTCTATGGTGTTGACTTAGACATTCATCACTTGCGCTTGATTAGCTTTTTCTTTTGCTAAAGGCATAAAATATATAAAACGCAGATATGAAAAGTTCATACAAGTCGGGAACATGTCAACACTTAACAAGTCGGGAACACTTAACCATTTAAAAACAAAAAGTTATGGCCAGTTATCATTTGATAAGCCCTTTATGCATCATGGGCTACTCGATTTGTACGAGGCGGGGCGAGTCTGGGTGGCCGGGTGATTGGGGCTCTGCTGGTGTGGGGCTCCCGTGGGGGTGAGCAGGGAACATGTCGGCCGGGACATGAATGGTGTAATCCCGGTTCGCTATCGTCTCCAGAATGTCTTTAAATAAGTCATTAAATTCTTCTCTTTCCCGAGCTGCCCTTTCTGCCTTTGAGCATCTGGGGCCCGAGCGGGAGCTGGGAGTTCGTGCCACTAGCCCTGCCACCCGTTGCGCGTTTCGAGTCTCGACTTTCTTGACTCGAGGATTCTTCGGCCTTCGCCCTGGGCAGTGTCGCTTAGGGCCTCGCTTCTTGGCATACCTCTTGATGGTGGGCACATAGCGCTCCGGTGGAGGGGCGCGTGCCACATGCTCCCGCCTTCTGCGAAGAGCGTCTTTGCATGCTAGATCTCCATGATTCTCCATGCGTTCCGCCGCAAAAGGAAACCTACAAGACGCAATCCAAGGGTTAGACCTTGAAACAGGATACCCATGCTGATGTTCGCTGGCCTCCAGTCATTAGCGGATATTAGTTTATGCTAAGTCGCGTGGACTGGTTGTCGTGGAGTGGAACAGGGCACATCCTCGAAAGAATAGACCAAAAAGGGAAGCAGGTGTATTGGAAAGGACTACACCCTGCCCACACCATCAGAGTTGTTGGTCAAGGCTTCCGATGGCGGCAATGTGGGTTGCATGCTCTCACCTGGAGGTGGGGCTGGTCACACAATTTTAAATGCGTGATGAGAGGAGGACTTGAGCTTAGTTTATCTGACCCCACTCTTCTCCCTGCGCCTAACTATCATTGCTTGTGTGTGTTGACGTTGTTTATACACGGTGACACAAAAAGCAGTGTTTATTTATATACATATTTATGAATCCATGTCACTTCACGAGGATAAGAACTAAGTGTAGAACTCAGGGTTGTACCGGAGCGTGGCACACGCATCTAGTATTCGTGGCAGCTTACTTAATACCGATAGATATTTTGCCACATCGAGTAGCATGGAACCTTGTCCGAGTCTACTGGCTATATGTAACTCCTCCTCAGTGAGAACCTTATCAAACAGAGCGTTCTCTTGGCTAGTTCCAGCTAAGTCCATACCCCGAATGGCAGTCAGCACTCGAAGGGAAGTTGGTGCCACATAGGTTGGGTCTCTTTGAGACCGCCACTTGGCCAATCGCTCCTCTGAGACTGTCATGATCTGAGCCCCTAGTTCGGCCATTACAACGCGGCTTTCGCACCAACGCTGCTCAAATTGACTCTGGCCTGCTGACAGTCGCTTTAGTTGCTCTATGTCTACGAGATTCGGTCGGCAGAGCATTTCATTGAACGTGACGGTTAAGCGCAGTTCGTCAGCCTCCTCGTCAGGGATGAGTCGCATGCGTTCATGCAGGAGCCTGTCGTAGTGCCCGTTAAGATGTTCTTGTTCTTCCCATGTTAGAGGAAAGGTCAAGTAATCTCTGAGCTGCTCTTTGGGGATTGTGCCCATGTCCGCAAGGACGTAGACACGTGCGACCACTTTGAGCTTAGTATCCAACTCAGTTAAGCATTCTGTGACACTCCTATGTTCAACGAGGGCTTGCTTGGTTGCTATCTCATGCAAAGTTCTAAGAGTTTCCTTAGGCTTTAGCGTGGCTGGGGGCTCAGGCCTAGATGAGCAAGATTGGTCAACGCTAGGATTTCTTATGCTCTTGGGGTTCTTACGTTTCTCCTGACGTTTTGCTGCTATTTCGTCATGGTTCTTCTCGGATGTGACTGGTATAGATTTGTCACCCTGTTGTGATAGCGTTGTATCCACTCTTGATTGATCAATGTGAGTTCTATTGTCAGTGGATAGAGTGTTGCAAGCAACTGTTGATGGCAATTGTTGCTTTGGTTTGTCAGAGCACATAGATGGGTCTGAGGTTTCACCGCTATTAGGAGAGGCATCAGTGGGTTCATTGGTGGATGGACTCGATGCTTTATTCATCCGCTCTCCAGCGCCCTTCGTCTCAATGTTCTTGGGGTCCACGACCACCTGCAACTGTTGTTGTTTTCTCTGCTTTCTCCTCTTTTTCTTGGTCAATGAAGGTGCCTCTCTCAACGACTCAGGACCCTGGACTAGGTCAACCATTGATGTGCTTGGTTGGACCTCAACATTCTCCTTCTCTAGTGTGTCCTTATGGAACGTGGCCATGGCCTGTTGAATAGCCTCGCTAGGTTGTGAGAGCACAACTGCCTCCCTTTTCGGAGAGTCTAGCTCTTCAGCCAACTCCCTTGCGCGTAACTCCTCCAGCCTAGGCTTTAGGCACTTTGAAAGTGCTGGAGTTGTCGAGGGAGTTGGTTGTGACACCTCCTCCACAGGTAAACTTCTAAGGACATGTTCCACAAGGGGCATTGTCACGGCCAAGGGCTGTGACTGCTGTGATCCCTGATTGGAAGTAGTAGCAACTGGTTTAGTGGGCTGGCTACCCTTGGTGGATTGCGGTGTCAAATCCCTAGGCAAATCAGAAGTGGTCGTTGCTCTTAGAGCATTCACTTGTGTAGGTCGAGTATCAGTTGAGCTAGCCACCTTAGGTCTCATAGGCATATCCTTGGGCCGAGAGCTACAGATGGTGTCATGTCCCACCTCTTGGACATTTGGAAGCGTAGATGGAGATGGAGATTGGGATTGAGCAGCCGCCCTTGACGATTGCTGTTGTGTTTTCTGTGTTCGTTTGACGAAAGAGGATGTAGGAGATCTAGGACTCTTAGGTGGGCTTGGCACTGGCTGAATGATTTGCTCGTGGCTGATAGATGATTGTGCTATTTGCTTTGTTCAGCATTTAACCTTGCCCTGAGCAATGTTGTGCCTATGATGCTTGCTATCCTCTTAGGGAATCAAAAGCTCCTTGGGCACTAGCGGCTTCTGCGTATCCTCAACGATTACATCTGGCATCTGCTTGTCAAGCACGCTAGGCCGAGGATCTACCCTCCGATAGGTCCCGTTTGGTTTCTTGATTTCGACCATGAGGGGCTCGGTCACTCCACTGTTGTTGACTCGAGACTTGGTTTTTCGTTCAAATCTCCTCCTACGCTTCTTTGCTTTTGATACGATCTGGCATTCAGTCGACCACGGAGGTTTAGCAAGGGGTTTTGGCATCCAAATCCATCGATTGCATGCATAATACCCTTGAGCCCGAAGCAACGCCTTGGATATCCATCGTGGCGTTGTGCTAGCTCTCCATCGATGCTTGCGTCTATAAGGCTTGGGCTTCTTTTGGGGTCTTCTACGATATTTGTAAGTCCAAAGCCTGTCCTTGGCATTGTCTCTTGACCTTCTTGGTTCAGGCATGGCCTTACTCACTGGCTCTCGTTGTTCGACCTGTGCTTGTATTAACTCTTCCAACAAGTCCTTGCTCTCGTTAATGGGCTTGACTGTTACGTCAGCACCTTCCTTGCCTTCCCCTCGAGGTTTGCTGAGGTCACCCTTGCTAAAGGTCGTGACTATCCTCACACCCGGTAGTGTCAAGTGTATCCTCTGAGCTACATAGTCAGCCTCACACTTGGTAGCCTTTTTGAAGGGCCTTCCTAGGAGGATTTCCTTTCCACCATTCTCGCTATTGGGAGGAACATAGAACAGGAGTGGCAAGCTTTCTGTTTCAATTGTTACAAGGATTCTGCACTTTTCTAGAAGTGCTTGTGAGTGTTCCCCGTAAGGATTAAGAGTTGCATCAGTCGGTGTGAGCTCTGGTTGGTCTAGTAGGGTCCATGATTCATAGGTCAAGATATTAAAATCTGCTCCTTCATCAATTAGAGCATCAATAGTATGCTCTCTTTTCGCGGTGACTTTGACCCTAAGATAAGCAGGTGGTACTATGTCTTCATCTTCCGGGTCTTGGCTTGTAAATTTAAGCCTTCTGACAGATGCCCTTGAGTTCTCGACTACACGACCAGATGTGGATTCTCCACTGCTGTCTTGGATCGTCAGTGCAGTGCTATTCAAGGTACATCTCTCGTCAAGAGTGTCATGTCTAGTCATCTTCGCATTTGTAGCTTGCTGAAGTTGCATTTTGCTCTGACTAGACACGGTTTGAACACAATGTCTTTGTGTTCTCGTGGTGTGGCCTTTTTGCCCTTGATGGCTAGATTGGCCCATTGATGTTCTAGGGTCTCTATTTCTCTATGTTCGGATATGGGCTTTTGGTTGCTCTATTGCAAGTGAGACTCCATGCTGGTGTAGAGCCATTACTTCACTAGGGTCCAATTTGGAAGACCTGTCACTGCGCGCGTTTTCTCTCCAACCTACTCGGGGGAGGTGCAGAGGGGGCAGAGCCTCCTCTGCGGGGGTCCGGGGGGGGGAGGGGGGGCAGTCCCCCCTGGCCCGCAGGGCCGTTACGGTAAAAGCCATGCACAATTTGGAGGACCGTTTATAGCTAAATTTTGAACTACTTGCTCTAAGTTTCAGCCTAGTGATGGATCTGTGATGTGCCTTTAGCTCTACGTGGTCTTGGGTCAACTTTGGGGTTTAGATGCGTCAGAATTCGTGTTCAAAATACCTGTCCGATTTTGACAGTTTTTGGTCCGATTCTAAGATGTCCGATTTTCAGAAGTCCGATTATCAGAATCGGACGTCCGATTTTAGGTTGGTCCGATCGGTCTAGTGGTCCGATTTTGGTCACGTCCAATTTTGGGAGTCGGATCAAAAAGTGGTCTAATTTTCAAAGTGGTCCGATTCTGGGAATCGGATCGAACAGGGTGGTCCGATTCTGGTAGGTCCGATTCTGAGCTGGTCCGATTCTGGGACTCGGATGGCCTGGTCCGATTCTGAGTGGTCCGCTTATGGATTGGTCCGAGTGTCTGAGTGTCCGAGTCGGACGGGTTGGTCCGAGCATCCGAGTCGGACGGGTTGGTCCGAGCCAGAGTGGTCCGAGTGCCACGTGGCACGTCCGATCGGGCTAGTCCGATTCTGGGAATTGGACCAGACTGGTCCGACTCACTCTCAGTCGGACGGTCCGATTCTGGGAATCGGACCACTGTGAGTTGATCCGACTGCGTCGGCGGCGGGCGTGATTCCCGCGCGTTTGACCCCTCCTTACTGTCTACTGCACACAATCACCACAGACTTCCTAGATCTGATTAGAGCACTTATTGGGAAGCACCAGACTCACCTGGAGCAGCACGAATCGCTGTCGCCTAGAAATCGGGGTAGCACTTCCTCGTCCTGTGAACCAGAAGCTCTCTCTCTCTCTCTCTCTCTCTCTCTCTCTCTCTCTCTCTCACACACACACACACACAAGGCCAACCAAGGAAATGAGGTCTGTCCTGGCCTCCCAGGCCTCTTAAGGTCCTTTCCCAGCGCTGCAGAACCTTACAGCTAGTTCCCTGTCCATGTCTCACCCAGAAACTTGAATCTGGTCCCTTGTTTCCCTGTTTTAGCATGTTATACAATAACAAAAAACCCTACTGTTTGCTTGTTTTTTTCTTTGTTTTTTTCCTATCCTAAATGCATCCAAATCACAAAATAAATACCTATACTACTCCATTCCACAACATAAATCTCAAGAAAGCAAAAAACCTACTTGCCAAGGAGATCGAATACCCTCTTCAACCCCCTCGCTTCCTACCTATCTACCTCAAGCACCGGTTCGGGGAAAACCCTACTCCAATGCTCGATTCGAAGCGTGCAAGCGCTCAAGGCTTAAATCCGTTGGTCTCGGCAATGGAACCAAAATGTGGGAGCTTTCACTCAACTGCCGAGACCCTCGGACTGCTTATTGTTTCAAGCGTTCCAAGCCGAGCACTAATGGCTACCTCTCACATAGCCGACGCGCAATGCCTACCTTACGGGTGTAGTGAGCTTACCTTGATGCCGTTCGAGTTACCTCCTCTCCCGCACACTCCGATAGCTCCACGATCCAAGTGCAAGCTTCAAGCAAGCTTGATCCTCCCGCTCCAAGCTCCAAGCTCCATTGCCGCGAGCAAGACAAGACAAGAGAAGAGAAGAGAAGAGAAGAAGAGAGGAGAAGATGGAGAGCTTCTCCTCCCCGGTCCCTCACCCTCACACTCTCACACTCCCTCTCTCAAGCACAAGCTCAAGCAAGCAAGAACAAGAAGAAGAAGAAGAAGAAGAAGAGGAGAGCTACTTTTGGCCACACACAAGAATGAGCTTCTCATTCACTTTTCAACTTTATATACAAAACCCTAAATCCCTTTTGGGCGGTCATTCCCTTTTCCCCTTTTTACATGGCCGGCCATAGCCTAGGCCCTTTTTCCCATTGTCCTTCTATCTTCCTAGCTTCCTGTCCACCGTCCGTCTACATTTACAAATTGCACGGGTGAGAGCCCGGCGCTCTTTTAGAAGATTTCAAGGTGCGCCTTTTTATTTTAAAATGTGTCTTTCCCCTTTTGCCTTTGCCTTGGACTTTTAAGGTTGTCCTTGCGCTTTTGGCATTTTCTCCTTTTCTTTCTTCAATTGGGCTACCTTTTTTCCGCCTTTGCCCTGCGTCTTTTCCACTTCCCTTTGCTTTCTTCATGTTGGGGTTAACATGTGACCTATTAGGGAGGGGGTGTGTTTAATCCCCTCCTTATTCTGTATTCCTGCCCAACACGCTTCATTTCAATGCGACTGGCTCGATTTTGGAAAAGACGAACTATTACTCACTCTTTGGGGTTATTACTAAAAGCCATCAACAGCTGCCCTATCACTATAATCAGGAAAGTACTTCACTTTGTACGCAAATTTCTTATATTTGCTTTCCAATTCCAGTGTATTAATGGAGGGGAAAGGGAGAGAGGGAGTAATTGAGGGTTCTAATTCTGGGGACCACCCTATGGTAGATCCCCATGAAACGGAGATACAAGAAAAACAATGAGAAGAATTTTTTGCCACACGAGAACAATTTGATGATTTAACTGCTCGTGTGCAAGCACAGGGGGTTCAAATGGAATTTTTAACTCAAATACTCACGGAAATAAAATCTCAATTAACCTTATTACTAGAAAGGGATAAAAATAAGCTAGAAACCTCGGATATTCCATCTTCATTGAAAGATTTGGATGTGACTATGCGAGATCCTAAAGAACCCCACCAAAAGTTGAGGGATAATCGAGTGTTAAAAGATATGAAACCCCCTCAATTTCACGGGGAGGAAAAAGACAGAAATAAAGATACTATCATTAATTTTCTCCAAAAATCGGAGGATTTGCACAAACTTAAAAATACTCCACCACATCTCCAAGCACTGGAGGCCAGTTTAACTTTGGAGCCAAAGGCGTATAAATGGTGGCGAACTTTAAAGGAGGCAAATAAAATACTTGAAACTTGGGCTCAATTTGAATCGGTCTTTTTGAAAGAATTCCTTCCTGAAAATGAAATGGAAAGAAATTGGGAAGATTCGGATTATGTCAGACAAAAGGGAAGACCCTTGTTGACATATCTGGAGAAATATCGTGAGATAATCCTCAAATTGGAAGGAATAGATGAATTTCAAAAGACAAGAGGATTCATTAGCGGACTAGATAAGGCCTGTAAAAAGGAAGTGAAAAGGAGTTTACCTAAGACACTTGAAGAGGCAATTAAATTTGCATTAATCAATGAAGATAGTATGCGTCCAGGTACACTCACTAGTCTCACTGATACGGAGCCCAAGGCTAAGGAATTGGAAATCTCAAATTTTATAAGCAAATTTAAAAGGAAAATGCCATTTCTTAAGGGCAAGAAACAACCCTTTGAAAAGAAACAATATGTAAGGCCAAAGTTAAGTCAAGATGACTTTGATAAGGCCAAAAAAGAAAAGTTGTGTTTCAATTGCCTATCCCCTAACCATGCTGCCTGGAATTGCCCTCAAAGGAAAAAGGGGGAAGATAAAGGAAAGAATATGGACAAGGGCAAGGGAAAAGAAAAACAAATCCATGTAGTGCAAACCCTGAAATTAAAGGGGTATGAAAAGTATAAATCTTTAGAGGTTTTGCACAAGGATGTACAACACAGGTGTTGTATGTCAACTTCTATGTAGCAACCTACTTTTGGGCCACATGATTTAGTTAGAGTGCATGGATTGATAGGTGGAAAGAGGGTTAGAGTCATGATTGATGACTCTGCTACCCACAATTTCATAAATTATGCACTTGTCAAAAATTTGAAACTTCCCCAACAAAAGAGTGGGCATCAATATGTTGTTCGTATGGTGCAAGGTCAAGATGATAAAATATGGGATACAATGGTATCTAATTTGGAAATTGAGATCCAAGGATATAAAGATAAACTTGATTTCCAAATTATGAATATGAAAAGAGCCAATATTGCTTTAGGGAGGGAGTGGCTATGGGGATTGGAACCATCCTTAAAACGTAGTTATCATCATAATACACTGGAATTTGAAAGGGATGGTAAGACTTTTGTGATTCAAGGTGAACATGAAGTATCTGATAATCCTTTGTTGTGTTCCACTGAAGTTCAGAAGCTGATAAAGAAGGAAGCTTGTGAGGTATATATGTTAAGGTCTCTTCCTGTACAAAACACTTTTACTTTCTGTGATATAAAGCAACAATTTTCTTATGTTTGTGAGTTGAATGTAAGTAATGAATTAAGTGGTTTGTTAGATGAATTTAAAGATGTGTTTCCTTCTGATTTACCAAGTGGCCTTCCACCAGATAGGGGTGATATAAATCACCCAATTGACACAAATAAGGATACACACCCTATTTCTAAACCACCTTATAAGTTAAGTGAAACACAGCACCAAGAAGTTGAAAGACAAATTAAGGATTACCTTGATAAAGGGTTTATACAACCCGGCAATTCACCTTGGGCTTCGCCAATTTTATTGGTAAAGAAAAAAGATGATTCTATGAGACTTTGTGTTGATTATAGAGCACTTAACAAGATAACAGTGAAAAATAAATTTCCTATGCCCAGAATGGAAGATCTTTTTGATCAATTACAAGGGGCAAAATTCTTCACAAAGATAGACTTGAGATCAGGCTATCACCAAGTAAGAATTAAGGCACAGGATGTTCCTAAGACAGCATTTCGTACTAGATATGGGCATTTTGATTTTTTGGTGATGCCTTTAGGCCTCACTAATGCACCAGCTACTTTTATGAAGCTGATGAATAGTGTGTTACGGCCCTATCGAGGACATTTTGTAGTAGTCTTCTTGGATGATATCTTGATCTTTAGTAAATCAAGAGAAGAACATTTGGAACACTTACGATTAGTATTCCAATTGTTAAGAACACATTCCCTTTATGCAAAAAAAACTAAATGTGAATTCTTCGCACAAGAGGTCAAATATTTGGGGCATATTATCTCGAAAGAGGGAATCAACATGGATCCAGAAAAAGTAAGGGCAATTATTAAATGGCCATCTCCAAGGAACCTAGAAGGGCTGCAGATCTTCCTAGGATTATCTGGATTTTATCGTAGATTCATTCGAGATCATGCCAAAATAGCTGTTCCAATGACAGACCAACTTAAAGGGAAAGGGAAGAGCTTTAATTGGGGAACTGACCAAAATGAAAGTTTTCAAAAAACTTAAGGTAGCTATTGCTGCAACTCCAGTACTATTAATTGTGGATCCCAATAAACCATTTGTGGTTGAAGCTGATGCCAGTGATAAGGCGATAGGCACGGTCTTATTACAAGAAGGTCGACCAGTTGCTTTTGAAAGCAAGAAATTAGACCGTGCAAAACGGAATTATTCTGTTTATGAGAGGGAGCTGTATGCAATAGTACATGCAATGAAGAAATGAAGGCACTATTTGTAAGGTGCCAAACTTTTGATCTTGTCAGATCATGAAAGCATTAAGTGGCTTAATGACCAACCGGATCTACAAGGGCGTAAAGCCAGATGGGCCAAACTCCTCCAAGAGTTCGACTATGAGATAAGGTATAGAAAAGGAAGTATAATATAGTGGCTGATGCACTCAGCAGAATGCCCATCATAAATGAATTGAGTTTTACTCAGTTCACTTTCGATTTGCTTGAATCCTTAAAAGGGAAATCCTAGGTTGATCCGGCATATTCCAACATATGGGAAGCAATAGAAAATAGGGATCCAAATGAAGGGCCTCCATTGAGGAAGGAATATCTGAGGATGTTCAACAAGGAAATGGAGCATCAGGGGTTGCTCAAATGAGATTCAAGTGGAAGAATTTTACCATTGATAATGGTTATTTACTCTACAAGGGTAGGATATGTGTCCCGAAAGATGAAGAAATAAGGCGCCAAATACTCTTTGAGTGTCATGATACCCCTAGCGCGGGACATCCAGGAGTTAATAAGACTTATTGTCTTATTAAAAGGCAATTCTATTGGCCTAGAATGAATAAGGACGTCCTTGACTATGTGGTCAAATGTAATAAATGCCAAGTTAATAAAGCTGAAAGATTGAAAATGGGAGGACTTCTCCACCCATTAGAGATTCCTTCGGAAAAATGGGAGAGTATCTCCATGGACTTTATTGTTGCATTACCCAGAACACAGAGAGGACACGACTTTGTGTGGGTGATTGTGGATAGGTTAACCAAAATGGCTAGGTTTATTCCAACTTCAACTGATGTTAAAACACCAGAATTGGCTAGATTGTTCGTAGAGAACATATACCGATTGTATGGCCTTCCAGCAAATATAGTTTCTGATCAGGATAGAAAATTTGATAGTCAATTTTGACATGCGGTATTTAGGAAGTTGGATACTAAACTTAGAATGAGTACGGCGGACCACCCGCAAACTGATGGGCAAACTGAAAGGATTAACCAAATCCTTGAAGATATGCTTAAGGCATATGTAAGTAAAAGGCAAACTAATTGGGAAGAGTATCTACCGATAGCAGAGTTTGCATGTAATAGTGCCAAGCACTCTTCCACTGGATATAGTCCATTTATGCTAATGTATGGGTTTCAGCCCAGAGCTCCTCATGCAGTGGGACTGCATAAGGAAAAGGTTCAGGCAGCCAAGGACTTTTTGGAGGATATGAATAATATGTTAAAATTTTCTCAAGAAAATATTAAGAAAGCTCAAAATCGAGCTAGAGCTTATGCAGATCCTCATCGAAGAGACATCTCCTTTGAAGAAGGGAAATTGGTCTATCTTAAAGTGCCTGAACAAACTAAAACCATGAAAACAGGACAATGTCCAAAGCTTTCACCTAGGTATTCTGGTTCTTTTACAATACTTAAAAAGGTGGGAGAACAGGCTTACAAGCTCCAACTACCTGTTGGTAGTAAAATACATCCAGTTTTTCATATAAGTAAGTTAAGGAGGAAGCCGAGTGATTTGGATAATTTGATCTTAAATGATAACATTGAGGAGCTATTAGATGACCAATCTAATTCACACGAACCAGAAAGAATATTAAATGTTCGTAACAGATGAATAAGGAATACTATTTATCAAGAATGTTTGGTCAAATGGAAAGATTGTTCAAAAGAAAGCTCAACATGGGAGCAAGTAAGTACCCTAAGGAAAAGGTTTCCCAATTTACAGTTGGACCTTCCAAGTATCGTTTTCGAGGACAAAACCGATTCTTAAGGGAAAGGAAATGTTACATTAATACGGTATTTATGGGAGACAGGCACGAGGGATGACCGTCCGGGGGCCTTGGGCACCCAAATGGGGTCTAGGGAAGCCTAGAGAGTAAGAGAGTCCAAGAATAGTATGACTCACCTGAAGTGGACGGCTGGCAGAGGAAACGGGGAGAGAGGTGCCAGCACTTATCTAGGCGAGGTTGGGAGGAGAAACGGAACACTCATGCCATTGTTTTCAAGAGCTCGTTAGTCTGGTTAACACACCACACACATACACACACACTTTTATCATCCTTAGGCACTTATCCTAGTCAGTGTAAGGAATTGGCTTGCTAGTTTTATGAATGACTTGGGTTTAAAACTCTCTTTAGCATTTCCTATCTGTCACTTAATCGGCCGCTTCCTCTATATTCCTTGTGTATTTTCAAAACACTTTTCCAACAAAAAAAAAAAAAAAAAAAAACACAACAAACACAGTCCATTGTTGTATCCATCCGCCTTTGTAGGACTTGGTAGGCCCTTCGCCAGCCGACATGCACCCTTGGTCCGATGCCTTGGCCTCTCTAGGGTGATCACTTGGGCTCCCTTAGTAAGATACCATCGCCTCTGTAGTTTTGGTAGACCACTGGGCAGCTGACGTGCACCCTTTGTCCGATGCCCTGGCTACTTTGAGGTGGGACACCTTGGGGTGAATCAAAATTTAGGTTGGCCTACTTTTCTAGCCGTATTTTGAGCCTGAGAGGGGCTGTTGTGCTACGAAATGCACTTAGTCACTTAAACAGCCCCAAAACATGCTTATTTTAGGCTTATTTTAGCCAAAACCCTAAAATGGGGAGTGGATCGAGAGAGTTAGGTGGGAGAGGATCTAGAACCCTGATTCTCTATAAATTGGCAGCCAATCCTCCACTCTTCCCTTGATCTCGTTTTTGCAGATTTCAGATGTTTCAGCTTGCTGCCCACACCCCGTTCACGGAGGACATCTCAGCCGAAGCTGTCCATTGCTGTCTCCATCAGTTGGTGCCTGATTTCCAGCCCTCTTCATGCAGTTTGGAGCTGATTTTAGTCAGGCGACTGCTGTTCCTGTGTAGACCTGCTGCCGTACAGCCTACCACATCATCAGTCCTGCTACCTACGTTTTCAGTCTCTCTCTCTCTTGCAAGCTGTCCTGCCTGCGTTTTTTGTCTTTCTCTCACCTGCTGCCTACGTTTTTAGTCTTTCTCTCTCCTCATTGTTGTTTGCATCAGATCTAGCTTCCCACTACTGCGTTTGCTAGTGTTCGACATCCAGAGGTTGCCTTGCTGCAATTCGAGATCTGTTCAGAGTACGACACACTCTCCAACTCATTACCCCTGCCTGATCCTTGAGATACAGGACTTCGAGGTTCAATATTCATTCACTGCATAGTGTGTTTACTGCATGAGCATCATATTATTAAGTAGTTATATCACTTCATTTATTCACTATGTTCATTGTCTCTGAGTTACTCTAACCCTAGCTGTGTTCTTTTATCAGTCTGTGCTTTGTCGTACGGTTTCTGTTTATGTTTCTGTGTTAGGGTATTTCTTAATAGCTCGTCATACTCCAAGACTAATAGGACAAGCTTCTCCCAAAGAAAAAGTCTCTTGGGTCCTTGATGTTAGAGGGTTGATCTAAAACACATCAAACCTTGAAGATGGAAATTAAGTCAAGCGAATCATTGCCATATACTCTAAAGAGATAGTCCTCCTAAGGGATGCAAGCTCATCCCTCATGTCCTCTTTGTCAATGTGATCCTTCGTGGAAGGAGAGTCATCAACACTAAGCATCCAAAGATTCTTCTCAAGAGAAATCCAATGAGTGAAAGTCCTTTTATGATACAAAGATGCACGCTTAGACCATACTTCCGCCATTGTCTTCGACTTCTAAACATGCACTAGGACGAAATCCTATAAGCTCATAAAAAGGAAGGATCAGGCTAGAGAATTGAGCCAATCCCAAAGGGCCGCACGATCCACTGTTGTTCCCACACAGGGATCCTCCACCAGTAGATAGAGAATAGGCAGGGTAACAAGCTCCCAAAAATCGAAGGTGTCAAGTATGAATTCCACCTTACACAGCCAAAGCCAATAGTTAGAATCATTTAGCTAGTCCTCTTTAAATAAAGAAGGGAGAACATGCACCTGAACCAATGGTGCCAATGAGGCAATTTAAAGCCAATAGAACGGGCTCTATGAGAGACATGGAGAGAGGGAGGAGGAGAAGGAGAATTGTGATCCAAACGGTGAGACCGTACAAGAGCACTCAGAGACCTCCGTTCTTCACGATGATCCTACCTTCATTTAGAAGAGTGATAAGACATCTCCTCCTCAGAATCATCAAAGCCATTGAACTGGTGATAAGACATCTTCAACACCTGCAAACGGTGGAAGTTAGCTGCACTTGCGTGAAGGGAGGATTGTAGATGTCCCGTGTGACTGGTATGGATCAGTGGAATGCAGAAAATCTGTGTTTCCAACAAGGAGCAGATGGCTGAAAATATGAGTTTTCAGCCTGGGGGTATCCTATCAATGGGGTAACTCCGTGTACTCACTTTGGCGATGATACCATATGAGAGTGTGCAACGGAAGAGAACCACAACACGGAGAGAAAGAGAAAGAAAGACAACAAGAGATGAAGGAAATAAATCTAGACTGACTGATGAAGAATGCTGAATAGAAAGGAGTGGACTGATCAATCCCTGCATGCAACCCAAGGCATCGGTGAGGGCACTGGATCAGGCTGAAATGATGACAACAACACCGATGGTGACGGTGGTGCAGACGGTGATGCAAATGCAGAGTATGCATCCTGCTGTCCACATCAGTGACAAAGAGGACTGCAGCCGCTTGAAGTGATCTGCCCAGCCACTAACTCAGCTATAAATAGCTGAAAACCATGAAAACTGGCTGACAAGCTGTCTGGAGGCCTTAAAAATCTGGCCGACCTGCATTAAGCGCAGTCTGCAGCAGCTGAACAGTGTGTAAATGCTGATATGGCACTCTTGGGGCAGTCGGAAGGTGGCAGGGGATGGAAACTGACTGACACAGCTAAGAAAAACACAATTGGAGGTTCTATGTCTTCATCAAAGACTGTGACATGGCTCACGACCAAGAGATGACAGACCAACATACAGAAATAAGGCAAGCTAACATCATCATTTTTGTTTCTATATCAGTTCCTACTATTGTTTGTTAAACCATGATTAGACATACCATGGATCACTTGTCCCATTGGTGATTTTGGCCTCTGGGAGACATTAATGTGACTTTCTTTCTTTCTTTGTTCCCCTCCTCTAGCTTATGCCATCCCCCTCCCCCCCCTTCTCCTGCTCCCTCTGCCCCCATCTTTCCCCACCAGCTTGTTTTACAAGGTAGTTATACATAATAGTGGTCCCAGCAACAAGCTACTCCATGATACATATAGATATATCTCTGCTCTGTATAAGTTTGCCCAGGGTTACCCCAATACAACCTGTCAAAATCTCAAACTGGATTACTGCAGATGCCTTGAACTCCTTCCAACCTGTTGCAATATCCTTGAAAGAGGCCCCTTGGTTACCTCAATCTCATTGTGATTGTATGATGCCTATTATAAGCTGCAAGAGGTGAGTGTTTATTAGTTGGCTGGGCCAGATCTAGCTGCTTGCAAAGCTGACTTGCTGTGGAACAATCTGACTCAAGATCTTTTCAGTCAGTTGCGTTGAAACAATTCACACTGTGGCAAACACATGTTCAATGGTGGCATGGTCACCTCTCAAGGCCCATTTTTATCTTCCAAGGAGATTTGTCAGCAGCCACACATTCCAAGTTTTGGCATATAATGACTTACATACCCCCCTCTTTTGGTGGACTCAACATCATTTCATCGGAGATAATTGAATTATTGCCGCAGTCCAACTTGGAACATGTGAAATCTGAGATTGGGAATGACTTGCAGTTGATAAACAATTTTATCACTAGTAAAATGCATTAAGCAACGTCTGTATTGGCTCAAACAGAGACTTACTCTATTGCTGAAGGAGGTTTGTCATTCTCCTCATAAAGAGCAACCAGCACTGCCAATTGACACAACAATATATATCTTCAATGTGTCAAACTTACAAGAAAGTGCTAGTGGGTTGTGTACACCTACCACATATCATACAAAATATTTATTCCAGATATCAAGATAATTAAACTTCATTAGGTTCTCGTAACATTCTATTAATGATCTATAGCAACATGATTCTATGAATGCTTTTACATTTCATGGAGATAAAAGATCACTTATTTCCACAATCTGGTAGTGTGGTTTTTAAATGTGTGTACAAGACAGTGAAGGTTTAAATGAGACAAGGATCTCTTTGAGTTATTAAGCAACATAGTTATTCCTGATACCAAACAATAAGAGACCATTTCTTTCCTATATCATGATTTATAAGGCACCTCTAATCAGTATCTAATAGGGAATCTCTCTGAAATGTATCATAATGTTGGCTATTCAGCTGTTTATTTTCCCTAAGACAAAATAAGATATTAACATTTTATTGCACTGAGCTGTGGGCTACACAACACCATAATGGATTGGTAGTCGAGCTCTTCTCACATACCAAAGACATGGCCCCTATTGCCATACTGTTTCATAGAGCCATATGTGAACGGCTCCAGCAGAGTTGCACTACTATTACTACTGGTCTACACAAGGATGGACATCTCATTCTACTCAGTCACTACATGAAAATATACCACAAGACAAAATAAGATATTAACATTTTTTTGCACTGAGCTGTGGCCTACACAACACAATAAAGGATTATTAGTCGAGCTCTTCTCACATGCCAGAGACACAATGGCCCCCTATTGCTATACCGTTTAATAGAGCCATATATGAAGGGCGGCTCCAGCAGAGCTGCACTACTGTTACTACTGTTCTACACAAGGATGGAAATCTCATTCTACTCAGTCACTACATGAAAATATACACACATTGGATCTTGTCCGCCCCCCCCCCCCCCTTTCTCTCTCTCTTTTACGTAATAGGTAGTTATGTTAATTATGAAAAAAATATAAGATTACATGATGGAAAAATGCAAGATGACTCTAGGCCATCGTGCATAACCTCAACTCTCTTTTACAAGCAACATATGAAAGGGACACCTAGGAGTACAAAATCAGGGCAGGTGCACTGAAGAGACTGCCTGATGTGCCAAGGGACCAAATCCTCTGCAGACAAGGTATCAACATGCTGAATAAGATCAAGCTGCCAGTGAAGAAGTCCTTTAAACTTGGCCACATAATTCTATATGCCCAAGGTAACATAAAAAAGGAATGCATTGTGTGTGACCAAATATGCCAGCAGCCCCAGAATCTGAGAAAGTGAAATAGAATCTTCATGTGAGGTTGCAGTGGACCGTGATGCTTAGGCTTACCAAAAACCCAATCAAAAGGATGCATCCTGATGCCCACCACAGCATGCCAAATGTCAGAAAGGAGAAGCCAAATTTTCTCAGCAAGAGGACGAGATAAATCGGTGACGGGAAGACTCCATAGCAATAGTACGGAAGAATCAGTGGCCATTGAAAATACCCCAGCAGTGAAGGGACGAGGCAAGGGGAAGGCCACCCACCAACATGCGCCAAATGAACAACTTGCATTTGAATGGTGTCTTGTTATACCATCCTTCCATCATTGTTAGCTTCCACCAAAATTTGGATTTGTGCAATCCCCAAAGCGCATTAGCTTTAATGGTCAACCATGAATGATCTTTGAAAATGAGGTGGTAAATCTGATTAACTGAAGAAGATTGGAGATTCAAGAGGCCTTGTATTAATTACTAAAGAAGTACAAGAGTCACAAACAGGCTAAAAGACAACAAAGGAATGAAAAAAACTCTCATGTGCCACAAGATTAAATCATCCAAGGGGGGAATGCTTGCATATTGCATGATATCAAGCTACTAGTGAAGGAGACCTTGTAGTCAAGCAAAATGACTTTGCATACCAAAATGGGAATAAAAAATAAAGGCATTCTGAGTGGTTCAGTTATGCCAACAACCCCAAAAGTGCAAGAAGAGAAACACAATCTTGTGTGTGGCTGCACAAGATCTCAAAATTTAGGCCTGTCAAACCACCCATTGCAAGATACAAAATATGTTCCACCACACTGCCAAATCTCAAATAGAAGGAACCAAATCTTTCTCGCTGATGGGCAAGAGATAAACCTGTGGCAAGAAGACTCCACAGCTGTAGTGCAAAAGAAGCAAGACCATTAGAGATATTCTATCAAGAAAGAGCTGAAGTAAGGAGGAGCCCCCCTCTCTCTCTCTCTCTGTTTTTTTTTTTCATAAAGAAGTTTAATTTAATGTATAGAAATATTTCTATCAGGCGTTCTTGCCAACCAAGCACAATCATAGGCTTTTCGAAATATATCGGGCCTTCACGCCAACCGGATATAAATGACAAGAGTTGTACCGAGGCCAAACGGCTAACAAAAGAGCAGAAGACATGAACGAAACTCTCTAAAAGCTATCAAGCAAGAATCTGCAGGAACAAAGGAAGGGGATCGTCAAGATGGCACAACACGGGTAGAGTGAACAATGTCCATGCATGGAGTAGATACCTCTTCAATAATAAGGCCGGCTGAAATCATAGAAGAAATCTACCATAATAGTAAGCCTCGCACTCGTCTCACATGGCCACAGATACCTGAGGCTGAATCAAATATAAAGGCAATTCTAGTCCACCAAATGTGCCAAAGAGCAATCCATTGCATGAAGTAAAAGAGGCAAGAATGATGAGACTACAACCTCGCCGAAGAAGGCAACTTGCCAAGGACCCAAGTATGGACCACCATTCTTTGCCCTATCAACGAGCTCCACACTCTGGAAATGAAGTCCCAAACCTATTTGGCAACCGGGCAAGAAATAAAAGATGAACCGATGTCTCATCACAAGTAGTAAAAAAGATGCATTTGCCCTGGGATATCTTTTGGGCCGGCACATTGCCTGTGGGGAGACCCCCCAATGAGAAGCCTCCAAAGAAAAACTTTTCCTTGATAGGTTAGCTTTGACTTCCATAACTGAAGCACGATCCCTCCACTTAGCTACACTATCATGAATTTACCAATCTTTGTTAGCTTTTTCAATAATCCATTTCTTATCCTCCACCATTTTGTGGTAAATTTGATTGGCTGATTGCTTCAAAAAATCCTAGGGTTGCATAAAAGCCTAATCCAAGCATGGCGATAAGGATAAACGAGCAATCAAGGGAGAGTGCCTCTAAAGGCAATCCTCCAAGGTCGACCAAAGTAACCTATAGCCTCTCAGAATTTAGAAGTACTAGCGAATGCCATGAAAAGAATAAACTCTCGCCTGACCTGGGATAATAGCATCTTGGATCTTCTTTAGGTCCAATCTGGCCATCCTATTAAATTTAGCCCTTTGCAATTACTTGTCAAGTAAGTCAAGCAGTCTAAAAGTAGCCAACACCTCTCTTTGCAAAGCATTCATTTCTTCTCTAAAGTCTCGAGAACGCCATATAGTAAGGTGAAGAGAGTCATGTCATAATGCAATCAAGTGGGCAAGAAGAATAGACTTAGAAGTTTTAAACGGTGGGGTGAAATTCACGATATTCCACCATGAGGCCTCAAAAGTAATACATCTATAGGAAATGCTCACATCCTTCATAAAAAACCTCCTCAATCACTCCCCCATCTCTCTCTCTCTCTCTCTCTCTCTCTCTCTCTCTCTCTCTCATTGGACGATGTGACACGTGACTTTAAGGACCCAAGGAGATTACAAGTGATGGATGTAGACACATGCAAGGTATCAGCTCATATGGGAGGAGATAGCACACACGTTAGAGCTAGGGCCATGGCATCATCTCATTTGAGATGAGAAAGTAGCCAAGATTTTAAGCATTGTGCAAATGCATCGAACAATATAGTATGCTTAATAATTATAATATTTATTTATTTTTCAAACTTAATATTTCAAAACATGGAGAAAATTATAGTCTTGAAAATGTAAAGTAATGGAGACAAGATTGAGGGTTAAATATGGGCAAACCCCTCCGTCCCCCCAAAGCAATGTATTTTTACTCAATCCAAGTCCCTTAAGAAATAGCTCAATTACAATCAACCTGAGAGTGAAGAGAAGTAGTTCTCGCTCTCATAAGATCATGTAAAGATATACATACACCCAGATATCACTTACTATGCAATGAAAATAAGACATTTTCTTTACAAGATGTAAATAGAAAGAGGAAAAATCAACCTTTCTACATTGTTGATCAACAATACATCAACATGGCTTGGTTTTTATTCTTGAAATGAAAGAAGAGATCAAGAAGGAAGGGTTGTAATGAATTTACAAGCTTGTTGTCCTATAAAATAGCAATGAAAGAAGAGGGAATATAGAGATATTCAATAGTGGAGGAGTGAAGGGTGATGATGTAGATGGATGAGACTAACTTTAGGCTATCAACAGTTGTTGTACAAGAATTTACAACCAAGAAAACTAATGTAGAATGAGGAAAAATGAGCTCTCTTTATAGGAAAAAGAGAAAAGCCAGTGCAAAAAGGGAAAGTGAAGTAACACAAGACAAGTGTTTAGCCACATGTCATAAGGTGTAACAAGCGGTAAGACATTTGAAAGCTTGTGTGATAAGTATCATGGCACTTGTATCTCCTCTATGGGTTTCTTTTTTGGACTATACTATTAAGAATAGAAACAACCAACTTTGGTAAGCACTACAATACACAAAACTTACTATTTTTAAAGCATCATCCTTATTTTTAAGACTAGCATTTTTAGACTAATCTAAGGCTCCTAAAATTTAGGAATCCCCTGAAATTTAGGTACTCCCTCCCTCCCCTCCACAAAATGGGTGTCATGTTAAAGCTCTTTATGAGTACATTACAAAAATAGTGCTAAAATCTTCATAAGAGTCCATACATAGATATATGCATTTTAAGCTTTTAGCCTACACATGCACAAAGTACAAACATTTCATGATCATGTCATCTTGTTGATTATAACTTTTGTTTTGGCAGATCTAGCATACACTTCAAGGCATTAATCTTTTCTATATGCAAGTATGACCCTGATATGCTTGAATTCCAGTCATGGACACCCAATGAGATAATATAGACGAAAGTGCGTACTATCCTTTCTTTAGCCCACCGCATGGGTCCACCATAACTTGTGACCACTCTTCAATGGCCAGCTCTAATGCACTTCTCTTTATAACTAGTAAGTGCAAAGGAAAGAAATTTAGTAAACAATTAAATATGCAAAATAATAGAATGGATACAACTTCTTTTCTTGTTGCGTTATGACGCATTGACCACTTCCAACCCACTACCTTTAGTATAATGGATTATAACCTAGGCTCCATCGAGACAATAAAACTAATTAGATAGATGATTCACTATCCCCCCCCTCATATGCAAAATAATAGAATGGATACAAATTATATTCCTATTGTTATTATGACATATTGATCCGCTTCTAGCCCACTGGCTTCAATACAATGGATTATAACCTAAGCTCCATTGAGACAATGAAACTATTTAGATGCTTCACTATCTCCCCCCTACTCGATTGGCATTGATCATATCATACCTACTTATCCCTCAATATATCCACTTCATCACACCCATACATACCAACCATGGCCCATCACCCATACCTAGCCCACCACCTTTCACTTCACACATGAACCGGTCAAAACATATAGTCACCATCTCTACAATGGTCTCACCCACTTTAGTACTCCCATAGCAAACCTCTTACTTCCATCCTACACTCACCCTCCAGAGCTTTCCATACTCCACAAACATTGTGGGATGCAATTAGCCTAGGATCCAAAATAGATGGTATGATGGCGAGTGCAAAGAGTTGTAGAAACACCTCCAAGCTCAAAGAGAGCTAGGTTATATACCTCAAACAGATAAGGACCCTCACTCGCTTTAAAAAGCAAGCATATATGCAAATATAATACTAGGATTTGTACCACCTATACATGACCAAAGATGTAGCCGCAACATAGTGCAAAATACAAAAGCCAGCCCGTACCCATAGAAGACCCATGTGGAGATACTCTAAAGTTTGCAAAAAAAAACACAAAGAATACAACCCTAGGGAAGATGCTGGGGGATCCAGTGCCAGGAGGACCAGGTAGTGATCAGACAGAGTGGTGCCAGCCATTTGCCCTATGTAGCCTCCGCAAGAGGATCCCCACTCTCCTACATAGAACCTGTCCAACCGCTCCAGCAAGACTCCGCCTAACCCTCTGTATCCCCACGAGAAGTCCAACGACCTTTCCCTCCTGTGAAAAGCCGTGTCTCTCCAAGCATCGTGAGCTCCTACTGCCAGTAGGAAGACCTTCCATACCCCCTGCTTCTCCGTAGCCATGCCTTGGTAGTTTCTGCCTCTACCCTGTCGGTCCTCTGTTGGACCAAGAGGGGACATAGCAGAGACACAGAGAGAGAGGTCGAGCTGGAGTGAGCGTGAGAGTGTGACAACTGGAGAGTGTAAGCAAAGTGAAAGGTGTGAGTCGATCAGAGTGTACCAACAATGTGTTGCTTCACAAAGAATACAATGTATTTATACTTAGGGCACGTAAAGGGTGTGTTCACATGTACAATGTGCGTGTACTATACATGGAGGTTACCGAGCCTTTATATCCCAACAACCTCCCACTTAAAGGTCCGATATGAACCTCTAGCTAACCAACTCCCACTAGTCGAATGCAATGCTCGTGCTGAGCTTTGCTTAGACTTTTAATGAGAACATCTGCAGGGTTATCTTGTGTTTTAATCTTGGTCAATGTGATTTGACCATCTTCCAGAATCTGTCTGATGAAGTGATATCGCACATCTATATGCTTTGTGCGTGAATGATACATGGCATTCTTAGCCAGATACACAGCACTCTGGCTATCACATCCCAAAACTGCAGTACCCATAGACATGCTGAGATCATCTGCAAGTCTGCTCAACCATATAGCTTCCTTAGAAGCTTCAGTATAGCTGATATGTATTCAGCCTCAGTGGTACTCAGTGCAACAATGTTCTGCAACCTAGAAATACCAAGAAATAGCCCCACCAGCAACTGTAAAGACATACCCGCTGGTGGACCTACGAGTGTCCAAGTCACCTGCCATGTCTGCATCACAATAACCCTGCAAACTAAGTGCACCCTGCCCATAGCAAATACTTTTCTTTGTGTACCCTTAAGGTATCGAAGAATACACTTGACAGCCTCCCAATGTGCTTTGCCAAGATTTGATATAAACCTGCCAACAACTCCCACTACATGAGCAATGTCTGGATGAGTAGCAACCAAAGCACACATAAGAGAGCCACAAGTTGATGCATAAAGAACTCCCATTCATAGCATTTGCTTCCACGTCATCTTTTGGGCTGTAGCCTGTTGGCTTTACTAAGCTTGAGATAAGGAGGTAAGGGTACCCCAAAGGCTTAGCTTCAGCCATGTTAAATCTGTCCAGTATCTTTCCAATGTACTTTTCTTGAGATAAACTCAGCAATTTCTACATTCTATCTCTACGAATCCTCATGCCCAAAATATGCTCTGCATTCCCCAAATCTTTCATGGAGAAAGATGATTTCAGTTGATTTTTGAGAGCATCCAAGCTAGTCTTTCTTTTCCCAACTAACAATATATCATCCACATACAAAACAAGTATGATGGAGCTGCCATCTGTATCCTTTTTCATGTACAAGCAATGATCTGCATGGCTGCGTGCAAACTCATGAGATAGCATAAAAGTGTCAAAATTTTTGTACCACTGCCGTGGTGCTTGCTTCAGCCCATATAGGCTGTGTTTTAGTTTACACACATTTTCCCTTTTCCAGGAACTACAAAGCCTTCAGGCTGTTTCATGTAGATTTCCTCATCAATGTCACCATGCAAGAAAGCTATTTTTACATCCATTTGATACAGCTCTAAGTCCAAAATAGCAGTAAGAGCAAAAAGCACACGTAAAGTGGTCATCTTCACAACAAGTGAGAAGAACTCTTGGAAGTCAATCCCTTCCTTTTGTGCATACCCTTTGGCAACTAGCCTTGCCTTGTACTTGGGTTTCCCATCAACTATCTTTACTTTGTACACCCATTTGTTTGGAAGTGGCTTCCTTCCCTTGGGTAGTGACACAAGATCCCAAGTCTCATTTGCATATAGAGATTTTATCTCTTCCTACATAGCTAGCTCCCACTTACTGCTGAACTCACATGACTTGGCCTCTTTGTATGTAAGAGGCTCACCCTCATCTCTAAGCATCACATAATGCAAGGAGGGGTCAAACCTATGTGGTTGCCTTCTTACGCGTGTAGACCTGTGTACCCAATGATCAACATTTTCAGGAATTGGGTCTACATCTGGAGGTATATTATTTTCAGCATTTATTGACTCCTATAAGCCATTTTCAGCATGCTGTTCATGCTGTACATCACCTTCATTTTCATTTCCAGCACCTGCATTTTCATAATCAGCAAGCCTATCTTGCTGTCCATAACCTCCTTGTGCTTCTATTTACTGTCCATCATCATCTAGTTCAAAAATAACCGGCTGATCATCAGTTTCAGCCTGTGGTACAACAGCTTGAGGCTCATTTTCTGAAATAATGGGTAGCTGCAAACTCTGAAACTTCACCTTTTTCAGATCTTCATTAGAGGCTAAAGTGGCTTTCAGCAATTTTGCCTCATTGAACACAACATTACGGCTGCGAATGATTTTCTTGGACTGAGGTAACCACACTCTGTAGCCAAATTCACCCTCATCACCATAGCCCATGAAAATGCCTCTAGTGGATTTTGGGTCAAGTTTATTCCTCAGCTCATTCCTAACATGTACGAAAGCATCACAGCCAAATATGCATAAATGGTCATATGAGGCTCATTTGCCAGACTAAACCTCCTCAGGAATGTCATTATTTAAGGAGAGCAGTTGCAAATATGAACCGCAGTTTGGAGTGCCTCTCCCCAAAATGCATGAGGGAGATTAGCAGTGGACAGCATGCACTGCACTCTTTCACATAAAGTCTTGTGATATCTTTCAGCCACCCATTTGAAAAAGGGTTGTAAGCTCCCTCTTAACACCATGCAAGTCACAAAAGGACTTGAATTCAGTCAATGTGAACTCACCCCCATTATCAATTCTCAAGCATTTCAGTTTTCTACCTGTCTGAGTCGTCACAAATGCATGAAAAGTTTTAAAAACAGCAAGACTTTTCTTTTTCAGCAAGTACACCCAAATCTTCTTGGAACAATCATCTATAATGGAGATAAAATATGCAGCACCACCCAACGATTTCACAAGCATACTACATACATTAGAATGCACTAAGTCCAAGACATTGGACTTACTAGAGACACCAAAGTAAAAGGAATTTTTTATTTGCTTTCTAAACTGATACTCGTTACAAAAGTCAAGTTTAGAGTCTTTTCCATCAACCCTCTTCAGAGAGGTGAGGACATTAAGTCCTTTTTGGCTCATATGGCCTAATCTCTTATGCCATAACTCCAAGTGGCTACAAATTTCAGCAACTGAAAGAAACTTGCCATTTAAGGCTTTGCAGTGCAAACAATACAAAGTGTCCTCCTTGGTTCCTTTTGCAATCAGCATGGACCCCTTTTTCACTTTCCACAAACCACCACCAAACAGTGTGGCGTAGCCATGCAAGTCAAGCTAACCAACAGATAGTAAACTCTTTTTAATACCAGGCACATATCTGACATCTTTTAACACAAGCTCTTAACCATTGTCTAAAGACAAGTGTACTGTGTCAATCCCATCAATGCTGCAAGCATGATTTTTTCCAAGATACACCTTTCCATAACTGCCTGCATTGAACATAGCAAAACACTCCAAGCAAGGAGTTACATGGAAAGAGGCACCAAAGTCTACAATCCAAGTCTGAGTGACACCATCATCAACTGACAAGAGTGCATCAATCACATCAGCCTTGGTAATCTGCATATCCTACATATGACATACAAGGGCATCATAATCAGTTGCACATAATACATCAGCCTCTATATCTAAAAGCTCCTCTATGACCACACTAGAGACCACATTGGCCTTTTCTTTGCCTTTGGTTGTCTCCGATGCATCTGTCTTTTCTTCCTTCTTCTTTTTATCTCCTGCATTCTTCTTTCTCTCTTATTCCTTGTTGTAGTACATAATACATCAGTCTCTGTATCTAAAAGCTCCTCTATGACCACACTAGAGGCCACATTGGCCTTTTCTTTGCCTTTGGTTGTCTCCGATGCATCTGTCTTTTCTTCCTTCTTCTTTTTATCTCCTGCATTCTTCTTTCTCTCATATTCCTTCTTGTAGTACCTACAATCAGGTTTCTTGTGGTCCTTCCGACCACACTGATAGCAAGTAATGTCACTCTTTTCCTTTCCTTTGCTCTTGCTCCTGTTTCTGTGTCCTGCATTTGCATTTTTCTTTTCAACCCTGCCTCTTACATTGTAAGCTGAGTTGATGCCTTCTCCACTAGGCATACGTCTAATTTCGTCATTCAAAATAGAACCCCTCACCCCATCATATGAGAGATTGGGTTTATTGTTGAGTGAAACCACCAAGGTGTCCCATGAGTCCAGTAGTGTCATGATCAAAAAGATCGCCCTCAACTTATCATCAAAGTTCAAATTTGCATCTTTGAGCTGATTTAGAATCCTTGTAAATACACTCAAGTGCTCAGCTGCAGGCTTTGACTCATCCAGTCCCATATTCACCAACTTGCGCATTAAATGCACCTGATTAACAAGTCTGGTGATCTCATAAGTAGTTTTTAGCTTCTCCCATATTGCATAGCCTATGTCTAAAACCTTAATGTCTGTCAAAATGTCATCAATGGCACCCATCTTTAAGTCAGCCACCACAGCCTTTTTATTCACTCTGGCCTAATCTACATCAGACATTAGTGCGGGTTTATCTTCCTGCAAAGCATCCTCACAATCCTTTAGGAACAAAATGCCTTGCATACGGTCTTTCCAAAGGTCAAATCCATGACCATCAAACCGTTTAATCTCCAAACTCTTGATGTCTGAACTGGAAGAAGTTGCAGTCATTTTATCACGGACACAGGAGTAAATGCACTAATCTGCAAAAGTACAAGCTGAACCAGCAAAATGCGCTGTTGTTCTTTCTCAACCAGAAATAAATCTCTACTGTTTGTACATGAACCAGCCACCAAACGGGTAAAAATGCAGAAATTTACCAAATTCTGCGCAGATCCCCAAAATTTCAAGTCCAAAATTGCATAAATGTCAACCAATCTAACCCGGCTAAGCAAAACTTTGCCAATACATGGAAAGCCCCAAATTTTTGGGATCTAATGTCAAGAAATTTTGCCCAAAGGAGCCAAAATCCGACAAATTTGGCAAAATCCCCAAGTTAATTGAGGTCACCGCTCGCAATGTCAGCAATTTCTGACACGAAAGTCATTGTCAGGTGTAGATGAGATCAAATCTGGGAAAAGCCCCAAATTTTCTAGCCACATTTGCACAGATTTTGAAACTGTGCTTCCATGCGTGAATTCTATCAAGGAAGAGGATAAAGAGATTTAAAGAAAAATGAATTTTTGATTTTAAAAAACGACCAAAGGGGGTCCGTTGACCCACGGTCCCGTCACGTCACGACTAACGCAGCACCTGTAGTAGCTGGGTCGTTTGCCGGTCATCGCTTGCCTGTCTACAGTTTGCCACGATGGTCCCTGGTCCCCTTCGTCACGACACAACGCCTCCTAGCAATCACGTTTGTCGCCTCGAGTCCTGCCCACGCGCAATAACAGGAGCTTGGTCCACGCCGTTGCCCACTCGCGAACAGCTACCGCCCAGTCCACGTTCCCGTCGACCTGCAGTCGCCCAACTGTCACGTCTTTTGCCTGCCATCAGCCCCGTCAGCTGATCCCGTCAGGTCAAACCAGACTTGCGTGCACAACCTATGCTTTGATACCAATTGTTGGACCAAGAGGAGGCACAGCAGAGAGAGAGAGGTCGAGTTGGAGTGAGCGTGAGAGTAGAGTAGAGTAGAGTAGTTTATTATTGTCCAACAGAAGGCCAAATTATGACACATGGGACCTTTCCAAATATATAATGATTCTCCTTCCCCATGGTAAGAAATGGTAGCTACGGTGAAAGAACAATCTACGCAGCGTAGTTCTCCCGAAAGCATAACATACTAACTTCGATATAGGAGTAGTGGTCACAAACTGGTGAAGTAGCCCCTGTAAAGGGATATAAGGGATATCAAAGTCAGCCTGTATGTGTGCATATGCTGGGCATGTCATAATCATGTGCTCCTCTGATTCTACACTTTGTAGTCCACACAGCTTGCATAGCCTCATCTCTCTTGCCTGTCCATTCCATGCATCTGTCTCGATCAATAAAGTGTGTGATCGAGTTCGAAGTCATGCAATACTCCATCTAAATACCACTGAGAGCGGGTTGGCTATGTATGGCAGCGTGTGTGCCTCTGCCTGCATGTAGAATTCCCAACATGAAGGATAGATATGCATACTGTAATAAGCAAGTTTACCATTTGCTCCCTTGCTTTGATGTTTTACTTGATACACTCGTAAGAGGTCTCATTGAAATGTGTCCATGCATATATCTTCGGATGCCATATTTAGATATCTATCCACTTCCCACCCTTTAAACCATTTTCGCATATCCAAAACCCATCCTGTTGAAAGCACTTTACATTTCCACATTTTCAGTGGGCGTGTGCTAGCATCCCATGCCCGTTTGGGGAGCCTACTGTCATCCATTTGACGTACTCGAGTGGTATAACTCAGTACTCGGATCATAGCATGTACCTCAATTGGCCGACAGCCAATTTCTAAAAGCATAAGTACATATGGTGTGGTGCTTTTGATGCCCAAATGTCTACGAATAAAAGCTTTTTGCAACTTCTCAATGTCGTTCCATGCAGATGAGGAGATACTCTCCCCCCCAACACTTCCGCTCCATATAATGCCGTCTGTAGAACATATGCATCAAAAATCATACAACGTATTTTCCAATATTTAGGATTTGTACGGCTGCAGTCGTTTTCAAAGTAATAATACTTGCTTTTTCCTACCGCTAACCGCCGCTCCACACATGTATGCCATCTGTAGTCTGCAGGTAACTCAATCCCCAAGTATTACTACCTCTATAGACTATCCCGCATAATGTACTTTTGGTGGGGTCTTTGATTGCGTGGTGCACACAGCCATTAGCTTTGTTTTTTATACATTCACCGTCAAACCACTATCTTGACAGAACCGTTCAAGAATCCCCATGAACTGCTGCATACGTTCCCCAGTATATATAAAGAAGATCACATCATCTGCATACCACAGGAGCAAGATGACAAACATACCAATATGCGGGCTTTTGGCTTCCTCTTCATTCATAGCCGTGAGAAGTATTTCCTCTAGCTTATCAATGCATAAACCAAATAACATAGGGGAGAGCGGGCAACCTTGTTTGACTCCCATATTACTCTCAAATACTTGTGGCAACCCATTGTGACCTCTGAGGCGGCACACCGCTCGTTGATATATCTTGTAAATTTTCATAAATAGATCACTTGGGACCCCTAATTCTTACATTCATTGCCATAAGCCAACCCTTGGTACGGTGTCAAAAGCCTTCTTAAAATCCACAAAACAGCAATACAAGGTTGCTCCCTCAAGCCAACTCTCATCCATAAGCACACGTAAAGTAACCAAATGGTCTATGGTGTTATGACCAGGGCGAAATCCTGCTTGTCCATAAGCTCGTTTGTTATTACTTTCTGCCCATTTACTCAATTGCATTTCCAGGATAGTGCTGAATAGCTTTGCCTTGGCTGAACTGACCATAATCGTCTGGTAATTTGTGAGTAAATTGCGATCTCCTCCCTTATACAATGGTTGTATCCAATTCTCCTACCATTCTTGGGGAAAACCATATGCAAAAGCATGATGTATCACATGCAACATAAACAGTTTCGTCTCCTTTGTTGTCCATTTCAACATCTCCGCATTCAATTGCAAAGTATCACATGCTTTTCCATTAGCCATCTTGTTAAGGGCTGCCTCCAATGTTTCTAAAGTGAACAGAGCACTAAATGGCTGCGTATGTACATCACATTTGATGGGTTGTACCCCTTTATGCATGTAAAGTTCTGTAACATACGATAGCATGTCAACATCTGTAAAATCCTGCATAACCTTTGACCGTTTGGTATGCAATTTTCTCCATGCTTGCCTTGGACATTTCTCAAACTCCCTAGCATCTTCACTTTCCTTGGCCACTACATATTGTCGTCGCTTTTTACGCGTAAGAGCATTATATCGTTTTTTCCGCCTCACTTCGTTCTTGTCCCTTAGATGGGATTTTCAATTTTCTACGTGCAGCCTTACATTAATCATCAAACCATTTCTTACATAGCAATCCTTTGACATTTTTGTGACTGCTCTTTGGTTTCCCAAAAACCTCTATAGCCGTATTTAACATTGCATCTCTCAGATAAGCTCATGTGCTCCTAGTAAGATTGCTCATAAGACTATCCAAGTGACCAGCATATGCTTGTTTCTTGTCTACATCAATACGGAATGCACCAGTACTTACTATGTCCCCTACATGTTCTACATGGTGCCAAATATCAAGTGTCAAGCCCAAAGCTATAAGATCTGATTCTGGATGTTTTTCACTGATCATGCATAAATCATTCATGTGTACCATTGCATAGTCTACCACACTCGAACCTCCACTGGCTGAGTAGCACATGTATCCTTCAGCATCGGGGAAACAATTCATACCATTCAATATCGGCATGTGCAAACCATTAACCATATCCATCAAAGCACGTCCATGAGCGTTAATGTCTGTATCCTCAGATTGTCTACACCAACGTGCATCTACATCCACAACCTCTTCCTTGTCTAACTCATCACGCGTTATGGGCTGAAATTGCATACGTCCAATACGCGCATTTAAGTCACCTAAGCCCATCACATGTCCTTGTTGCATATATGTGCATACATCCATACTCAAATCTTCAAAAGGTTCTTGCGGATCCACTTCATGTCGTGCATAGAAGGGGAACTCCTTATGTGGAATGTAACATCTCACAAAGTGCATCAGTGTAGTGTGCTTGAGCATAATCCATATGTGCCGCTTATGTCGGTCTACTTTACATACATCAATCATTCCTTCCAAATGACATTTGTATATGCATGCAACTCCTCCTTGCCCTCTTTTTCCTACATGTGACTGATATGCGCTATGAATTATGTACCCTGGGATATCCGGAATTCTACATGTCTCCCACTCCCATGTCTCGGCAAGGAACACAATGTCAGCATCACCAACCATAGCATTAATGCTTTCACCTTTATGCCATGGAAACTCTCTGCAATTTCAAAATAATACCTTCACAAGCACGCAGCTCCATGGAGTGTGACGGTTGGAGAGAGTGTAAGCAGAGTGAAAGGTACGAGTCGATTAGAGTGTACCAACAATGTGTTGGTACACAAAGAATAAAATGTATTTATACTTAGGGCACGTAAAGGGTGCGTTCACATGTACAATGTGTGTGTACTATATACGGAGGTTACCGGGCCTTTATATCCCAACATCCTTTAAGGCCTCTAGGTTGTTGAAGTCTCCTCTAACAATCCAGGAGTCTATCTCTGGGAATCCTGCTGCAATCTCCACCCAGAACCTGCTGCATGCCTTGACCTCAGTGGAGGCATAGACATTGAGGACTCCGAGGCACGAGTCCCCAATATCCAACCTGACCCGTAGAACCCTCCTTGCCACAATCGCCCCATGATGCTGTACACAGGCCGTAAGGCTCGGGCCGATGGAGGTGCATACGCCTCCACTCCTACTGTGGGCACCGATGGCGTATTCCCAGTAGGTGTGTGACCTGCCTTGGAGAACCTTCCCTACCCGATGGACCTGGGCAAGGGTGAGCTTGTGCTCCTGTAGAAGTAGGATGTCTATCCGTCCCGCAAGGGCCGGCTGCAACTCCTACCGAATAATCAACTTCCTAGAACCACGTGCCCCACTGTAGTGGAGACTATTCACATTCCAGGATGCAAGGTGTAAGCTCATGGGGAAACCTGTGAGTGAACGAACAGGCATCTGTTTGGTGTGAAAGCTGCTGATGAGGAGGAAGAACTATGGGGCATGCAAGTACGCTTTGCCGCAGGCCTGGACGGCAAGCTCCAATCCCCCATGGTGGCCCTCAGGTGGACCATAGGGGTGATAGATACTCCAGATGCTACTACCAATGCATCTATCAACCATGCTGAGAGTCATGACTCTGTACACTGGTAGAAAGATAATGCTCAAGTGTGGGACCATGGCACCAACCCACCAGTTAATGTCCATCATGCAACCTAGCCACTACTGTGCAAATAGTGCTAGTCTTTCTCCCATCCACTGGGAGATGTGGTCCGCCACCTGACTCTTCACCTCCTCCTCTATCTGTGTCGTCGTCCAATCCCCTGAGTGAGAGGACTAAAGGAAGAAAGCATGTTTGGTCCATCCAGTGGTGCTAGTAGATGGACCTTGCCCCTCCTAGACTTACGAACCACGAAGATCTCCACCTCTAGAGGTAGTGGGAACTCTCTGCGCTCCACAAATCTCACGTAGGACCACAGGCCACTACGAAGAACTCCTGTGGTAACAGTTGCGCCGCCTGTCTCGGAAAAGTGTGGCAGGTAGCAGAGGTAGATGAGCTAGTGGCTATGTGGGAAGGGCAAAACTATTGGTACAAGGAGGATGTAGGCATGTATGGCTCATCTCCTCCTGTGGAAGGACGAGGGGTGGGTCTGGGGGAGATCACCTGTACTGGGTGCGGATCAGGGGAGGGTGCTCGACAGGAGAGGTGGTGGGGGGGAAGAAGATCAAGGGATGGTAGGGTGGTCAGAGGCACATGGCGGATGTGGGGTACCCGGTGGGATGGATAGGGGGGGCTGCAGAGTGCTCTGCCGAGGGGGTGTTGCTTGCCCTCCTGCTCCCTGCAGCCAAGGTTGTGTCTAAGGAGCTGGCTACGGCCTCCCCTGTCGTCTCCCTCTCTAACGTCTCTCGATCCGTGTGAAGCCATCAACATCCATATGTGGGCCTGTCGGCGGGGCCGCCTTGGCTCCGAAACACGTGCAATCTACTGCCTGCTGCCCAAAGTCGTGGCAATGCAGGCACTGCCCTAGTTGCCCAATCACAATGAACTGCTGCCTAAAGGAGTAACCTCTTGCCTCAATCTCCACGAACTTTGGTATACTCTTTGTGTCTTTCACGACCACTCGTACCTTTGGGAATCCTACAATTGTCACTGCATCTACGAAGGAGGCACGAAGGACTATGCCGAAGAGCCATCCAAAGTCCTCCACTAACTAGCGGTACTCTACCGCTAGTTCGGGGAAAAGTAAGGTGATTGGATGTTTGAGAAATCTGTTATGGAGCATAAATGTCTCCAATATGAAGTTGCTATACCAGGGAACCATGTAAATGACCCCCTTCATGGAGCCATAGGGTGAGCTCTCCACAAACTCATGAGTTGTGTCCATAGAGGTGAGTCGAACCATGAAAATCCCTTGGCCCATGAGGACTGCCTCCTCGATTTGCGCTATGCCCATGCGCAGCATGGAGTGGAGCCAACCTCGCAACTGGGCTCTCGAGGGGGAGTGTCCAACGACCTGACCAAAGATCGTTGTTTCTTTCAACTCTAGCTATGTGGCACGGACGGCTAACAGCTGTTCCTCAAAGATGATGATGCACAAGGTGTTTAGCTGGGGGACACTCGCAGAATGCGCCGGCGTCTTGACCAGAGTTTTCCATTGCGCATCCCCACTGAGAACCTACCTATCACGTTGTTGTACTACTGGAGAGGGGAGGTTGTTGTTTTCCAAGTCAGGTGATGTGTCTACCTGGCCGGGCCTCAAGGCAGAGGAGGCGGGGGCAACGCACAGGGCGTAGGGGGACAACGTGGTGGCGAGGGTGGGTAGCACAGCTTGACATCGAGACGGGGGAGCAGCGCAATGGCACTAAACTTTCACACATCAGTCCTAGTACAAAGGAGATCAATCTTCAATCTAGGAGTGGGATAAGTGGAGGTAGTGGATCCATATATCTATTTGGGGGTTACATTTACCTCATGCCACATGCAACTAAAGATCAAATCACATGAGGATATGCAGCATTAGCCCCATTGGAGAGCAGTGCCATCACACATACTTCCATTAGTCCCACACATGGCGGTGGGTGTTTGATACACTAGTCACACCTACCATAACGCATGAAGCACCTGCCTAGACCCCTAGCTTGGCTACGTATCTATGGATACAGATTAAGAGACAACAAATTATCATGCTCTCGCAGATGATACGCAACAAACCATTAGTACCACATGAGATCATTAGAACACAATTTGTAACACCTCCTATGATGATGGAGCCTTTATTCAAAATCATCAACTTTATACAAAGAGTATGAGGTATGCATCCAAATAAATTGCCTAGGAGAGCTTTGGAGGCTTCATGGCAACTAGCATAGACAAGGCATGGCAACTCATGGTATGCACAAGTAGAGCAATGGCTCATGGAATATGGGTGTCAAAAGATGACATACCAGCAAGACAGTAGGGTTTGTGGGGAGAAACACGAAGTAAACTCGACAAACATGGAGAAGAGAAGAGAAGAGAGAATAAACTCTCATGAATGGAATGATGAAGTTCTGAATCATGGAGTGAATGTGATACAAAGGAACAAGGGTGTCGTAGCACAAGGAAGATGATGAAGACAACCACAAACCACGAACCACAATGTCCTCTTGAAGGGGTGTGAGGTGGAGAGGCTGAAGAGAAGAGGTGACGAATTGAATGAATCAGACGTAAGGAATGAACCCGAAAGTGGCCTATAAATAGGGACAATCGGTCTAGGATGGCGCCCCTTTTTGGGGCTGCAAACCCTAAACGCAAAAATGCAAAAACGCAAACTACAGGTGAAGGGTGAAGGGTTTCTCAATTACCCCTCTCAAGCCCAAAAAGGGGAACAAGAGAAGAGTGAGGAAGAGATGCAATGCTACATGCTGAAGAATGCTCATGCAGTAAGTGCCACTTGGACAATGTCCCTCATGGGGAAATTGCTCACTTGCCCAATCGCCCTAGTACAAAGATGATGAAATCATGCAATGCATCGGAGGAATGTTGGACTTTGTGTGATGCCGAGAACCATAAGTATATGACCGTACTCGATCTCAAGAGGTGGCTCCGTGCTGACCAAGGGACGAAGAAGATCCACCCTATAATCTGAGAATACTACTTAAAAGGAGACCTTTAAAGATAATCAGGAGACAGGATGAGTTGTAGAACTTGAAACTCAACCTCGAGAGAGAAGCCACTAGCTCCGTGACTCCATGTTGAAAGGAATACGAAGGCCTAGTCACCAAATCGCTACTAAAGATCCAAGAGCCCTGATCTAAGTAGGTCCTCTAGATCCTGGGTAAGAGTAGAGAAAATGACTGCTCAAGGGAGAGCCACTCCTCAAAAGTGAAAGATGGTGGTGCATAAAAAACTTCATGGCACATAGGGTCCCTCTCTGAATCAGAAGGAGTAAAAGTAGGAGCCCCCTCTGAAGCCGAAGAAAAATTGGAAGCCCCCTCTAACGGCGAAGTAAGAAAATCCCGGTCTGAATCCCAGTCTGAGAGAGGAAGGAAATCCAACCACTCATGGATCACGGACTACAAAGCATCTGATGATAAAGGAAGTGCCATCGGTCATGTCAAAGAAGGTATCTGGGACTCGGAAGAAGAAACCGAGAAGCACCTAGAAGTGGCCTCTCAAACCTGAGTGGATGAGCCAAGGGTTTGGAACTGTCACAGACTCTCAGGAGAGTGGACTGTGGAGGAGATGTGGGCCGTGGAAGCCACTATACCCAGACATAGGTGAGGGAAACCTTTGCACAGTGGGGTGGTCTCTAGAAGAGCTTATCGCCTCGTAAGGTCTTAGAGTTGCGTGTGCTTGAAGGGACTTAGTGTGCTTTGGGTACAGCTTATTGCCTTGAGCATAATACTCTGATAGCCAATGCAGAACGATCTCTATGGCCCAAAAGGAGGTGGCACAAGGAGTGCCTGGTGGAAGACATATACTCCGGAGGGGTGGGGAGCAAAGGTCGATATCGATAGTCTTCGGTGGGATGACCGTTTGTGCCATAGTAGGAGCACCCAGTAGATTGGTCACCTGTTGGTAAAGAAGCCATGGATACCAGTATGCCTTGATGAAAAATAAATAGGTCATCCATGAACCATGAACTACAATGTCTACCTCAAGGGCTAGGAGGGCAATGGAAGGGCTGGAAGTAAGCTGCCAGTGGGAGGAGGATGCTACCAACAGTAAGAGGTTGCAACCAGTAGAAAAAACGCAGATGAGGAGAGAGAAAGACAAAACGCAAATGAGGAGAGAGAAAACAGCAAACGTAGGTTGCATGAGAGAGAAACACTAAAAACACAAGAAAAAACCAACAATAGCAGTCATCATGCTAAAATCAACTCCGATGTGATAGGCTGGAAACAGGTACCAAACTGTTATAGACAGCAATAGCCATCTTAGACTGCGATGTCCTCCGCATCCATGCTGTGAATAGCAAGCTGAAATACCTGAAAACTGCAAAAACGAGATTGTTTTCTGAATAGAGAGTGATCAACAACAGTCACTTTGCTGTAAACAGCTGCAAACTGTGGATGGAAGGCTGGAAAACAAGCACCGGACTGTAGATGACAACAAGGGACAGCTGAGACTGCGATGTCCTCCACGAAAGGGATGTGGACAGCAAGCTGAAAACACCTGAAACCTTCAAAACGAGATGTTGATGCAACAAAAGAAGAAGAGAAGTAGATGCCGAACCTGCCACCGTTCTTTGCCTTCACTGGAGTGGAGGATCTTTGCCACTATTTGAGTAGATCTAGCTCTGATACCATGTCAAAAGATGACGTACCAACGAGACAGTAGGGTTTGCGGGGAGGAACATAGAGTGAACTCGGCAAACATGAAGAAGAGAAGAGAAGAGAGGAGAAACTCTCATGAATGGAATGATGAAGTTTTGAATCATGGAGTGAATGTGATACAAGGGAACAAGGGTGTCGTAGCACAAGGAAGATGATGAAGACAAACACAAACCACGAACCACAATGTCCTCCTGAAAGGGTGTGAGGATAGTGGAGAGGCCAAAGAGAAGAGGTGACGGACTGAATGAATCAACCGTAAGGAATGAATGAGAAAGTGGCCTATAAATAGGCACAGTCAATCTAGGATGGCGCCCCTTTTTGGGGCTGCAAACCCTAAACGTAAAAGGCAAAAACGCAAAAACGCCAACTGCGGATAAAGGGTTTCTCAACAATGGGATCGACATGGACCACCTCCCTCCCTTCCAGTATGACCTTAACTCCCCCTCACACCTCTCTAGCATTCAGATGAGAGGGACTCATGTGATAGGATCTCTATCATACAACATACACGGAACTCACCCTAGCAGCCCCTCCCTTCAAAGATGTCACCTACTTATGAGAAACAGCCATAGCAACATGGAAGAGGCGGAATGGGGCCTTGGAACACCGTTCCCTAATGGTCAGGAATGGGAAACACGTTCCATGTCAGCTGTTCCACAACATTCCAACTCTACCATTCCATGTTGAAAATGCGTTCCAACTTTTTCTCTCTTTTTTTGGGGATGATGTATGATGTATCTTTTGATAGTTTATTGAGTGCTCATAGTCTCATTGGTAACTACTCATTAGTTTGGACTCTGTATTCAAATTTCAACCTTTGAGTTATGACTCATAAGTCTCTAGTCTTGACTCTCAATTTTATATTTGTATGTACTATTGGCCTTGCATCTTGGGCATTCGCTCTTTCATGATGCTTTGATATGTTACTCAGCCTTTCAACATTTATACATTATGGCCCTTGAGTCTTTAAAGTTTAATCATTAGAGTTTTAACTTTTCTTGGTTGTATGCAGTGTGCTCAAGTCTTATTTGCAGCATTGATTGATCTTAATGTATCTCGCACCTTTTATGCAATATGATGTTTAAAGAGTGCTTTAGAGTGTCTTTGAACACTTGTGAAGTTTTTTAATGCATAATTGTTTTAAAAATGTTAAATTTTATCTATTTTTAATTCCCCGTTCCCTCTGTTCCTAAAATGGGGTCCCCCCTTTCCAACCACGTTTCCCATTCCCGTTACCGTTTCACGTTTCCCGCTCCATGTGGCTATGGCAGCAGCTAGCTACAGAGGAGGGAGAAATGAGAGATTGTAGCCAATAGACTGTGTGAGCTGAAGAGAGTGTGTTAGCTCAAGAATGAATGGCACAAAAAGAAAGTTCAAAGTACAACTAAGGTCTAAGGTAGACCTAACCAACCTCCCACACCCTAATTAGAGTTGAATTAACTTAACTCTAGAGCCTAGTGTCACCACATTTAAAGTCCCAAGACACCACACTTTGACACTTAAATTATATTAGGGTCCACACATTGTCAGAGTGCAGCGATGCAAAAGCGTAGGACAAAGACTGAGAGAGAGTGAACACAGAGAGAAGACATTGTCGCACCGTAGAAGAGTAAGATGAGTCTAGGGGCAGCTAAGCTCCTCCAACAATCTCCAAAGCCACACAACCTCACATGTCGTGGAAGACGCAGCCCAATACTCCGCCTCACTAGAAGAAAGGGCTACCGTGGGCTGCTTCTTGCTACTCCAAGAGATAACACCTATACCCAAGGTAAAACAGTAGCCTGTAGTAGACCATCGGTGGTCCACATTGCCAGCCCAATCCAAGTCACTCCAACCTGCAAGAACCAAATCTGAAGCATTTGAACCTGCGGGATAAGAAATCCCTAAGTCAGAGGTCCCCCTCAAATACCGAAGAATCCTCACGCCAGCCTGCCAATGCACCTGTTTGGATTTAGTCATGAACCCTGCCAAAAGACCCACAGCCAAACAAAGATCAACACGAGTGTTGAGAAGCCAAATCAAGGATCCAATCAACTGACGGTAGCGTAAAGCATCCATCACGGGAGAATCTAAGTGTAAAGTGGCCTTCCAATTCGGATCCATAGGAGTAGTAATGGGCCGACAAGTCTCCATCTCAAAAGTCACCAAGAGCTCCTGAATGTACCTCTGCTGAGAGATGAAAATCCCCCTCTAAGACTGATAAATCTCATGACCCAAGAAGAAATGAAAAAGCCCCAAATACGTCATCTCGAATGTCTTATGTAAAGCTGTCTTGGTCTCTCGGACCTTCTGTGCATGATCCCCTATCAGAATCAAATCATCAACATACAACACAAACAACACACGACCAACCTCAGAAGTGTGCACATAAAGCTGCGGATCCGCCTTAGAGCACTGATATCCCAACTTCGACTGAAGAAACGAGTCAATCTTCTCGTTCCATTTACGCGGAGCCTGCTTCAGGCCATACAAGGTCTTCTTCAACCTGTAAACTTTCCCATCCGAGGATCCAAAGCGAAGAGGCTACTCAACATAGATCTCCTCCTACAAGTCACCATTCAGAAAGGCCGACTTCACATCCAGCTGATAGACAGGCCATCTCCTATGGCCAACCAAGGCAAGAACAGCTCGAATAGTCGCCATACGAGCAGTAGGGGAAAAAGTATCATGAAAATCAATGCCTGGGTGCTGAGCAAAACCTTCAGCAACAAGGCGAGCCTTGTGCTTGTCCAAAGAACCATCAATAAGGTACTTGGTCTTGAAGACCCACTTGACACCAATCACCTTCTTGTGAGAGGAACAAGGCACAAGAGACCAAGTGTCATTCCTCTCAATAGCCTCCAACTCGGCTTCCATAGCCTTCTGCGAAGTATCAGACTGCAAAGCCTCCTTCACTGAAGTGGGCTCTCGATCCTGCATAACACGGGTCAGCAAAGAATAGTTGGAGCAAACAAGCTCCGAAGAACGTACATGTTTCCTCCCTGACCTCCGCAATTCATCCTGCGGTTCCCACTCCTCAAGGACACCCTCGATCCCTGAATCTCGGAGTGTGTCACGGACCCAACGAGGAGGAGATCGAACCTCTCCATCTGCTGAAGACTCAGGAACATCCACCGGCGAAAGCTCCTCGGGGGTGGCCAGTGGAAGAGAAGACTCCGAATCAGAAGAAGAATCTCCATCAAGAGGCTCTAGCTCCAAAGAAACTGTCTTGGGAGCCCAACTCTCCCTTGGATCTCCAAGGACGGGATACTTCTCACCCCCTTCTGTGGCAGGAACTTCCACAAACCGCACATCTCGGCTCGTGTAGACATCCTGCTTGACGAGATCAAACAAACGATAACCTTGGGACTGGGAGCTATAACCAACAAAAACCTATCACCGGAAAGCCGCCTCGAACTTATCACGCTGCGTCTTCGGAATGTGCATATAAGCGTCACACCCAAAGATCCTAAAATAAGAGACATCAGGCTTAGTCCCGAAGTAAGCCTCAAAAGGTGTCATCCTGTCAACGGCTGAAGTGGGAGATCGATTGAGGATGTGAACTGTGGTAGCCACTACCTCGGCCCACAGAAACTAAGGTGTCTGGCCGTGCTCCATCATGGTGCACGCCATCTCGATCACACTTCCGTTTTTTTGCTCCAAAATGTCATTCTCTTGGGGAGTGTTGGTGTTAGCAAACTCCTGGTGAATGCCCCTATCTGCACAAAAACGAGCAAACTCGTTAGACATAAATTCACCTCCCTTGTCTGAACGCAACATCTTCAGTCGCCGGCCAGAACGGTTCTCTTCAAAGAGAAGCCAATCCTTGAAGTGAGAGAAACCCTCCAACTTCAAATTGAAGAAATAGGCCCAAGTCATCCTGTTGTAGTCATCTACGATCAACATGAAGTACAAGCTCCCCTTCAAGGACTCGGTTCTCATTGGGCCACAAAGATCCGTAAATACAAGCTCAATGGGTGAAGTAGACCGCCTAGAAGCTTTATTGGGAGTCGCATCCTGATACTGTTTCCCACGAATGCAGGAGACACATGGCTGATGGCTCACCACTATGTCCGGCAATCCTCGGACAAACGATCCTCGCGATGCCTTCCGAAGGTACTCGTAGTTCAGGTGGTCAAACCGAGCATACCATAGCTTGGATTGTGTCTGAGAAGTAAGAAGAAGAGAAGTAAGAGCTGAAGAAGACTAATTTGTAGACGCCATTCTCCTCATACCTTAGAGTGAGAACCTTCCTTGATCCACGATCAAGGACTCCAACAGTATCACTGTCAAATTCCACCACGAGGCCAAGAGCACACTTATGGACCGAAAGTAAATGATACCTTAAACTTGGCACATGCAACACCTCAAAAGTGTGGGTACCACCACGTCCATCTATAATAAGTTGCATCTCACCCCGCGCAGCAATAGACACAGAAGAGTTGTCTCCAATGAGAATCTGCCCACATGAAGGTCGCAAATGGGCAACACTAACGGAAGGAGTCATGTGCCGGGAGACGCCACTTTCCACGATCCACTCACGAGCCTAGGGAGCTGTCATCGCAGCATCAGAAATCTTCGATGTAGAGTCCTCAATGATTGCTAAGTGTAGAAAAGTAGCTGATGAGGGTGCAGCCACCACTCCAGAATCCTTCGTGTCCTTCTTCTTGGTGTCCTTGTCTTTGTCGGGGCAATCCCTCTTCCAATGACCGGTCTTTCCACAAATATGGCAAGTCGATTCCTTCTCCTTGTCCTTCTTAGATTTGTTGTCCTCCTTCTTCTTTTGGTTCTTCCCCTTCTTTTGAGAGGCTTGACCAACCAACGCCTCCGATTTGGAAGCATTATGTCCCTTCAACTGTTCCTCCTGGTCCAAGACCATAGAAACCAACTCTTCCCACCGAAGAGTCAACTCCCGCCTTGATGCAATAAGAGCAGAATAAAAAGTATCGAATCGTTGCGGCAACTGGGACAGTAAAGTGATCGCCATGTCTTCGGAACAAATAGGCTTTCCCGCATTTTAAACCTGCATCTGAAGCTGCCGAAGCTTGTTGACGTGTTCCCGAAGCAAAGAAGACTTATTCACGGACAAGGTCCACATCTGCACCTCCAAAGAAACCCTCTTCATCAAGGTCATCTGGTTGTACATCTAATCGAGCTCCAGCCATATCTCTCGAGCCATCGTCAAGTGCTCGATGTGAGCTATCACGGCTATAGTGCAAGACAAAAACAGAAAATATCGAATCCTGGCAATCAATTTGTCCCAATGAGACTGGGCCTTGGTCAACTCCGCGCGAGCATTGGAAGAGAGTTCGGACTCATCCCTCATCGAGCCCCTGTTAATCTTCTCTATCACCAGTTCCACAAATCATAAGACTCCAAAATGGCCAACATCATCATCCGCCAGATGCGGTAATTGTCACCATCAAGCTTTTGATCCGATGGAAGAGTTGGTAGGACAGGCACCTTCTTGCCCATGATCGCCTGGAACTCCAAATCAATCTCTGTACACATGTTAACCTGTAATACCTGCACAAATGCAAAATCAGTCCCCTTTAACTATGAAAACGCAGCCTTCTAGGGCTAGTTCCTCCGCTGCCCAAACATTGTTCACCCGCCGGAGGCGATGAAAAGGTAAAATCTGCAATGGAAGGCCTAAAACGCAGCCTTCCTCCCCTTTCAACAGCAATAACCTGCAGCAAATTCACCAATTAGACTCCTTTCCGCACGCCCACGCTTACTTCAGCCTTGATCCGATGCACAGCCCTCCCACTCGCCCTCGAATCTTGGAAACGCAGCCTTGTGTCGCGCTGAAATCTCCTCTTCAGATAGGGTTCAGCCCTCAGTCAGTCCATCTTCACCGCTCCGATACCATGTCAAAGTGCAACGATGCGGAAGTGTAGGACAAAGACTGAGAGAGAGTGAACACAGAGAGAAGAGAGAGAGAAAAGGAGACGGTGTAAACGCAAAAAATCTGCAATGTAGTATGTTGTATAAGAGTGCAGAAATATACAAGGGGACAGAGGAAATATCTGCATATGTCTCCGACTTGATGACCTCGATCTCCGTCAGCCTTAGCACACTCTGTCTCAACCAACAGATCTCAAGATCAGAATCTGAAATGAATGAATAGAATAGATAGGAGATTGTGCCACTACCTGACTATAAAAAGCCAAGAAATAAAGAATGCCCAGCACCAGGTCGGCTGCATTATATGCAGCTGACTGCAAAAAAATAATAAAAAACTGTCCAACTGCAGGCTGCCACGTGGCACCTCCGCAGACTGTTGACCTGGCTGCTGGCATCCATACTGCTGACATGGCACTCTATCGTACTCTCCTATCCACCAACTATCCAGCAAATGACTATCTAACACACACCACATGAATTACATTTGGCACTGCCTAGAATTGGCAAATTCCAACAACCCCCTGCAGTGCCAATGTGATGAGGTACAAGAATATCAATCACCAAAGGCTAATAAGTTCAAGGACTTGTGGAAAGCCTTAAAATTCTCACATGGTAAAGCCTTTGTGAAGTATTTGCAACATTTTCCTATGTGGAAATATGTTGAGCTAAAACACGCTTTACAACCAATTAGCACTTTTAAATAGCCCCAAAATACGCTTAATTAATGAAAAACACAAATCTCGTGCACGGTGTAAACGCCCCGAACAACGTAGTATGTTTAACAATTATGATATTCGCTTGTTTTCGAGATGTAATATAAAACAGAATGAACACTTAAAGCTGAAAATGAAAATTACTCATAAAATTACAGCCATGAAAATGTAAAAGTGATGGAGACAAGATTGAGGGTTGAAGATGGGCAACGCCCCCTTCCTCCCCCCCCCCCCCCCCGAAGAAATATATTTATGCTCAACCCAAGTCCCTTAGGGAAGAGCTCAATTACAATCAACCTGAGAGTGAGAAGAAGTCTCACTCTCACAAGATCATGCAAAGATGTACAAACACACATGCATTATCTATTATGCAATGATAAGAACTGATTTCTTTACAGCATGAGAGAAGAAAGAGGGAAAATCAGCCTTTCTCCATCGTTGATCAGCAGTACATGGATAGGGCTTGCTTCTTGTTGCTAAAATGGAAGAAAGAGCTAGAGAAAGAGGTGCTGTAATGAATTTACAGGCTTGCTGTCCTATAAAACAGCAGTGATAGAAGAGGGAATATGGAGGAATTTGATAATGGAGAAGTGGGGGATGATGATGGGGATGGATGGGCCAGTTTCTGGCTATCTATGGGTGATGTACATGAGTTTACAGCAAAGAAAAATGATGCTGAATGAAGAAAAACGAGCTCTTATTTATAGGAGAGAGAAGAGCTAGTACAAAAGGGGAAAGTGGAGTAGCACAAGACAAGTGTCCCCAGCCACATGTCATGAGATGTGACAAGTGGTGGGACACTTGGAAACTTGTGTGACAAGTGTCTTGACACTTGTCTCTTCTCTATGGCCTTCCTTTTTGGGCTGATACTGTCAAGAATAGAAACAACCAAATTTAATAAGCACGGTCAGAGTATAAAATTTACTATTTTTAGAATGGCATCCCTATTTTTTAGGACTAGCATTTTTAGGCTAATTCGAGGCTCCTAAAATTTAGGGACCTCCTAAAATTTACGGACCCCCCAATATGGGTGTCATATGAAAGCTTTTTCCGTGTACATCGCAAAAACGGTATCAGAATCTTCGTGTGACTTTCCTATGCAAAGAAATGTGCATTTCAAGCTTTCAGCCCACACATGCACATTGTACAAGCATTTCATGATCATGCCATCTTGTTGATTGTAACTGTTTGTTCTGGCGGATCTAGCCCACGCTTCAAGACATCAATCCTTTCTGTGTGCGAGTCTAACCCTGATATGCGTGAGTTCTGGTCACAGGCGCCCAATCGGGCCATATAGGTGGAAGTGTGAACTATCTTTTCTCTAACCCACCGTGTGGGTCCACCATAACCTATGACCACTCATCAATGGCCAGCTCCAATGCACTTTTCTTTATATCTAATTAGTGCAAAGGAAACAAATTTAATAAATCATTATATAGACAAATTAATGAAAAAGGATACAAATTCTGTTTCTACAGATTTGTGACAGCCCTCTGGCTTTTATTCAGTTGTCCTCAGCTACAAAGCTTCTTGATATGGCTGAAAAATGTCTAGGTAATCCTTCATGAATTTTTCATCTACCCACTGTGCATCTGTTGTGGGTAGATTCTTGAATTTTAGTAAGAATTTTTGTGTCACAAGGCCACTTCTCGTGGTTCGATCCTTGCGAAACAAAATCTATTCAGGTTCTAAGAGTTGCTCTGTTTCTTCAACTTCTGGGGGATCTTCAGTAATGGGTTCCTTTGATTCTGATTCTATGTAAGGTTTTAGCAAACTTACATGAAAAGCATTGTGTATTTTCCAATGAGCAGGAAGCTCAAGTCGATAAGAAACTTTATTTATTTTCTCAATCACTTTAAAGGGTCCAAAGTATCTACTGGAGAGCTTTGGAAAAGATGAATTTTGACCGGAACCTTGTTTGAGCCTGCTTTTATCAAACTTTAGCAAGACATATTGACCTTTTTCAAAAGCCAAAGGTCTTCTTCGTTTATCTGCTTGCTTCTTTTGTCGCTCTTGGGCAACTTTGATAGTGACTCGAACTTGATTCATTTTTGTTTTTAAATATGAAGCAAACTCATCAGCAGCAAAAATCTTATCTTTAGTGCGAATAATTGGAGGAGGAATCACTTTACCCTGTACTATTTCATTTGGAGCTTTCTCTGCAGATGAGTGAACTATATTGTTGTAAGCAAACTCCAATAATGGAATATATTTCTCCCATTGTGACTTATGTTCACTAACATAAGCTTTCAGCATATCCAAAAAAGTGAGATTCATCACCTCTGTTTGGCCGTCTGTTTGAGGATGAAAAGCTGAGGAGAACTTTAAAGTGGTTCCCAAATTCTTAAATAAAGCACGCCAAAAGTTACTTGTGAATTTGGAGTCTCTATTTGAAATTATCTCAGAAGGCATACCATGTAATCTGAAGATATGTTGTATGAAAAGTCTTGCAGCTTCTGCGGATTTCAATGTTTTATGACATGGAATAAAATGTGATTGCTTGCTGAATCGATCAATTATGACCCAAATCATATCATGACCTTGAGGTGTTCTTGGAATACCTGAGATGAAATCCATTGTGATAGATTCCCATGGATCTTTGGGCACTGGAAGAGGTTGCAACAATCCGGGAGTCTTCTGCCTATCATACTTGGATTTTTGGCATACTAGACAAGCCTCAATGAAGTTATATGTATCTCTTCGTAATGTTGGCTAATAAAAGTAGCGCTCAATTACACTTAGAGTGGCTGCCCTCCCTCTATGCCCTGCATAAGGGGGTTCATGACTTTCTTTAAGCACATTTTGTCGAACAGGAAGAGTGATACAAAGGCGATTCTTCATGAGAAGGTAACCGTCTTTGATGGAATAATTTGGATGAGAATCCCTTGCTGTAAATTTGACCAAATCGCTGGTATCTTTATCATAAGTATTCTTCATCGTTTGAAAATCTTCATGATGAGCCACTATAATAGTTGCAATGCGAGGCACTCTAGAAAGTGCATCAGCAACTACATTTTGTTTCCCTGGAGTGTACATAATTTGAAAATGAAACATAGACAAGAAATTTTCCCATCTTGCATGTTTCTCCTGCAAATGTTTTTGAGTCTTGAAATACTTCAAGCTCTGATGATCAGTTTTAATAAGGAATCCATTGCCTAAAAGATAATGTTTCCATATCTTCAAAGCATGAACCACTGCTAAGAGCTCCTTTTCATAAATGTCATACCTTTTCTCCACATCATTTAGACGGCGGCTTTCAAAGGCTACGGCATGGCCTTCTTGATTTAGCACTGCACCAATACAATCACCGCAAGCATCTACTTCCACCACAAATGGTTTTACCAAATCTGGAATGATAAGAACAGGTCCAGAAGTAAGAGCTGTTTTCAGCCTTGTGAAGGCTGTCTTCTCTTTTTCCTTCCATTGGAAAGAGGTCTTCTTCTTTGTAAGGTCATGAAGTGGAGAAGCCATATGTGCAAAATGCTTGATGAAGCGGCGGTAATAAGAGCATAAGCCAAGAAACGATCGCACCTCATGTACATCATGAAGATGAGGCCATTCTTGGATTATCCTGATCTTTTCAGGATCCATCTGAATCCCTTCAGAAGAGATGACATGCCCAAGGTAATTTATTTTATACATGAAAAATTCACTCTTTTTATCATTTACCAAGAGTTGATTTTGTTGAAGTAATTGTAGAACAATCTCCAAGTGCTGATGATGCTCCTCTTCATTCTTGCTAAAGACAAGAATATCATCAAAGAAAGTACCGATATATTGTCGATGCTCTCTAAAGATGCGCTCCATCATTCGATTAAAGGTGGCTGGTGCATTGATTAATCCGAAAGGAACCACCAAGAATTCATAAAGACCGTATGAAGTGCGAAAAGCAGTTTTGTGTACATCTTGTGGTATTACCCTAATTTAATGATAACCACTCTTTAGATCAATGCGTCTGAAAACCTTTGAGTCTCCTAGACGATCCAAAATGTCGTCAATTCTGGGAATAGGAAACCGATTCTTCACAGTGATTTTGTTGAGGGCTCGATAATCAATGCACATCCTGAATGTGCCATATTTCTTTTGAACAAGAAGAACCGGTGAACAAAATGGTGAGCTACTTGGCCTAATTAGCCCATGGTTGAGTAGGTCTTCGACTTGCTTTCTGATTTCTTCTTGTTGAGGACGGCTCACATGGTATGGTGCTATACTAGGAGGAGAACTGCCCGGAATAATATCAATATGATGGTCTTCTGGCCTTTCTGGGGGAAGCTGATAAGGAAGATCTTCCGAAAAACAATCTTTATACTTTTCCAAGAGCTGAAGTTGCTCTTGGTTTTCAGCATTCATATTATCTTTTACATCAATGACATAAAGCAAACAACATTGAACACAATCCTTAATTGCTCTAGAGACTTGCATATGGCTTACCATAGGTATGGTGTCTCCAAAAACTCCAGCTTGGATCTCGTACTTCTTGCCTTTGTTGGTGAATTCTACCTTCTTTTTCTGAGAGAAGATGGTTGAATCTACTCTATGATTCCAGGGCATGCCAAGAATCACATCGCAACCATCAAGGTCTCCAATACAGAAGGTATCTTCGTCACTGTAGCCTTGAATTTGAAACTTGAGCTTGCCAATGTAGGGTGTCAGAGTCTTCACTGTGTCACCTTCATCGGTATTTAAAGCTTGGCGAACTTCTGTTGGAGTGTCCATCTCTTCATTCTTTAATCCAAGCTCTTTAGCTAATTGCAAGAAAATGACATTTTCATTCGCCCCAAGATCTATCCAGAATAGTGCTTGCTTACCTTGTAATTGTCCCCAAGCTTTTAATAATTTGCGCATCTCTGGAGTGTGAGTTGTGTTTGCAACTACATCACTGATAGCATTGATTTTCACTGGCGACTTAGGCTTGTTGTCAGAAACCTTGCTTTGTCCTTTGTTTGGACATTGCTTCGCTATGTGGCCTATTTCCCCACATTTAAAGCACTTCCCTTCTTTTATGAAGCGCTGCTTTTCTTCTTCGGAAAGTTGCTTTGCTTGTGGGTATAGATTGGAGCGAAATTGAGGAGCATTAGAAGGTGCATAGGGCTTCATCTTCTTTTGATTTGATGGCTGCTTTTGCCGCTGTTTTTGTCCTTCATTTGGGGCTGAATACTCCTCATCATCAGCTACTCTCTTCTTATCATTCTTTTGGAATGATTTGTTGCCATTGTGCTCCATTTACCATGTCTCAGCATGGTCAATGAGTTCCCTGAGACTAGAACAATGATAATGATTAAGAGCAGTACAAAGTTTAAAATGCAAACCTCCTTGAAACTTCCTAAGCTTTTTCGAACTGCTGATCTTCTTGAAATGTTGGACCTTCAAAAGTAGCTCCCAAAATCTCTTGGTATAGTCACCAAGTGACTCATTTTTCCTTTGTCAAAGCCGATCCCATTCCATTTTTACATCTCTTTTAAAATGAACAGGAAGAAATTGGCTTTGTATCATGCGAACAAAGGACCGCCATGATTTTGGGGCAGCATGATCATATTCCAACCCCGTCCACCAAGTATGGGCTAAGTCGGTCAAATGTAAAGCTGCAAACTTAATCTTTTCTTTTTCTTTATACTTGTCACGACCATACAAATTTTGAAATTGACGAATAAACTTCAGAAGAAGATCAAGATTTCGGAAACCATCATGCATACTGAACTTGATCTTCTTTTCAAGTTGAGATAGTGACTTAGTCTTCTTCTTCTTCTTATGTCTTCGTCCATGCCCGGATCTTGAGGTTGAAGATGATGAAGTGCTTGATGGGGATGAGAATGGAGACGAGGGTGAAGAATGTCGATGCCTTTGACGATGATGAGGTCTTCCACGAGAAGGGTGTGACTCTTCGTCACTAGAAGAGGGTCCATCAAAGTAGGCACCAGATGACTTTGAAGAAGAGGATAAGCTTCGACGCGATCTCTTTCTTCGTCTTGAAGTAGAATGGGACTGCCTCTTAGAAGTAGTTGAACTTCTTGATCAGCTCCTTTCATTGGTATGGCTTTGTCTCCTTGAAGCAGATGGGCTTCTTTCCTTGAATTCTTTAGAATTCTCAACTTTTTCTAGTTTGAGAATTTGCTCACAACTTTGCTGATTCTCCTCTCTAAGACTTTGAATGGCTTGCAGAATAGCACTCAATTGATCCATTGAGACTCTAAGAAAAATATGCTCAAGCACTCAATGCAAGGGCTGAAAACAAACAAACTTATAATTGTAATCACTACAAGTGTTGGGGTGAGGACCGAGCCAAAGCTCTAATACCACTGTAAACGCCCCGAACAACGTAGTATGCTTAGCAATTATGATATTCGCTTGTTTTCGAGATTTAATATAAAACAGAATGAACACTTAAAGCTGAAAATGAAAATTACTCATAAAATTACAGCCATGAAAATGTAAAAGTAATGGAGACAAGATTGAGGGTTGAAGATGGGCAAAAATCCCCCCCCCCCCCCCCCGAAGAAATGTATTTCTACTCAACCCAAGTCCCTTAGGGAAGAGCTCAATTACAATCAACCTGTCTCACTCTCACAAGATCATGCAAAGATGTACAAACACGCATGCATTATCTATTATGCAATGATAAGAACCGATTTCTTTACAGCATGAGAGAAGAAAGAGGGGAAATCAGCCTTTCTCCATCATTGATCAGCAATACATGGATAGGGCTTGCTTTTTGTTGCTAAAATGGAAGAAAGAGCTCGAGAAGGAGGTGCTGTAATGAATTTACAGGCTTGTTGTCCTGTAAAACAGCAGTGATAGAAGAGGGAATATGGAGGAATTTGATAATGGAGAAGTGGGGGATGATGATGGGGATGGATGGGCCAGTTTCTGGCTATCTATGGGTGTTGTACATGAGTTTACAGCAAAGAAAAATGATGCTGAATGAAGAAAAACGAGCTCTTATTTATAAGAGAGGGAAGAGCTAGTACAAAAGGGGAAAGTGGAGTAGCACAAGACAAGTGTCCCCAGCCACATGTCATGAGATGTGACAAGTGGTGGAACACTTGGAAACTTGTGTGACAAGTGTCTTGACACTTATCTCTTCTCTATGGCCTTCCTTTTTGGGCTGATACTGTCAAGAATAGAAACAACCAAATTTAGTAAGCACAGTCAGAGTACAGAATTTACTATTTTTAGAATGGCATCCCTATTTTTTAGGACTAGCATTTTTAGGCTAATTCGAGGCTCCTAAAATTTAGGGACCCCCCAATATAGGTATCATATGAAAGCTTTTTCCGTGTACATCGCAAAAACGGTATCAGAATCTTCATGTGACTTTCCTATACAAAGAAATGTGCCTTTCAAGCTTTCAGCCCACACATGCACATTGTACAAGCATTTCATGGTCATGCTATCTTGTTGATTGTAACTGTCTGTTCTGGCAGATCTAGCCCACACTTCAAGGCATCAATCCTTTCTGTGTGTGAGTCTAACCCTGATATGCATGAGTTCTGGTCACAGGCGCCCAATCGGGCCATATAGGCGGAAGTGTGAACTATCTTTTCTCTAACCCACCACGTGGGTCCACCATAACCTGTGATCACTCATCAGTGGCCAGCTCCAATGCACTTTTCTTTATATCTAATTAGTGCAAAGGAAACAAATTTAATAAATCATTATATAGACAAATTAATGAAAAAGGATACAAATTCTATTTCTATAGAGTTGTGACACACGGTTCCAAAGAGTTTCAATGGTCCCCCAAAACCCTAATTTTTGGGGCACCCTTCAACATCTATAAATAGACAGGCTGCTATGTCATCATAGCACCTGATTAGCCTGTGTTTTCAACATCTGGTACCCGGTGACAGGCTACTACCATCTCTCCAACCGAGCAATTGCTGTAGTACCTACGTTTTTGTTGTCCAACAGGCCGTCTACATTAGCAAGCATCTCCTCTATTGTCACCTGACAGTTCTCTGCCTCAACACTCTTTCGTCTCCGACTGGTGGTTACTATACTTGGGATCCGTCTTCGATGGACGTTACTCTCCGACACTGCATTGCCCTTGGGTATTCTGTACACTCTTAATTCATTTACAGCATTCATTCACTTCAAAGTTTCTTCTCTCTGTATTTAAGTTTTGAATTTTTGTATTTTGCCTTTTGCGTTTAGGGTTTGAGTTTTGCTTGTCTCTGTGTCTGAGTCTTTGTGTCTTAGTCTTAGTCACATATGTTGTGTTTCCTTGATGCAAACTCTAGCATATCTTCACACAATAAACATCAAGTTGATTTCTCCTGCATAAGATCTCTCTTTGGCATATGGTAGTGAATCTCAATGTGTTTTGTGTGAGCATGAAACACATAAGTTCGTACTACTGCAATAGTACTTTGGTTGTCTAAGAAAATGGGTGTAGGACCCTCAAATAGAACCTATAGATCAGCTAGCAACTTGCATAGCTGTATGCATTTAATTGTTGCTTTGAAGGATGCCCTATACTCATCCTCACAAGACGAGGTGGCCACTGTAGATTGTTTCTTACTAAGTCGTAAAATGCATGAACAGCCCAAAAAGAAACAATATCCACTAGTAGATTACCGAGTAACTGAGTCTCCAACCCAATCTGAACTATTGTAAGCCTATAGCTACAAGTCTCCCCTTTGGGAAATATCAAGGCATGTGTCTGAATATCTTAGAAGTAACAGAAGATCCGCTTAAAAGCTTGCCAATGAACTACTCATGGGCTGTGCATAAACTTGCTCACCTAAGATACTGCAAACTGTATGTCAAGGCATGTGTTGCAAAGATAAATAAGGTATCTAACAACTTGGCTGTAAATTGCAACATCAATCATCTCACTACCATCATGCATAGAAAGCTTCAATCTTGGCTCCACAGGAGTACTCATAGGTTTACAATCCTACATATCAAATGAAGTGCATAAATACATCCAACTTTGCCTTAATACACCTATGTGTAATGAGAATAGTCATCTATAAAAGTGACAAAATACAAATGACGATTGAGTTCTCTAGTCCATGTAGAACCACAAACATCTAAGTGAGTAAGCTGCATTTTCTAGATAGCACGCATTGCACCGTCCTCCTTAAAAGCAAAGCAATGCATTTTCCCAAGTATACACCCCTCACATGCATGGGAAGATGAAGTATCAACTAGAGACAAAGCATCCACCATCTAACAACATTGAAGTGTCATCAGACTACCAAAGCTCATATGACCATAGCAAGCATGCCAAAGCTCAACATTCTGCATAGCAGGAGTAAGTGTACTGGATCAGAGCATGATGTGACCTCTTCTCATAAGTATCCAACAAGAAGAGACTGTTGTACAAAGTACTTGACAAACAAAGTGTATAATCAAGCTCTCTATCTTTGATAATGCACATGATGATCTAAAATCATTGTTTATTAAAAGCCAAAATTGAAAGAAGGTTTTCCATAATCCCAAGCATAAATAATACATCCATAAGCTGAAAATCTAATCCATCTGTTGCAACAATCTCAATTGTACTGATGCCACAAACATCATAGCTAGAGCTATTCGCACAAGAAACTCTCTCCCCCACAAGGGCTAATAGCATGGATGTGAAGAAATACTTCTAAGAAGTGAAGCGCCTGGATGCCCCACTATCAAAATACCATGTATGCTACATTTCAGTAGCATTAAATGCTGAATCAATCATAGACACATGTCATAGCTACAAGTTAGAAATGTATAATCCTCCTCAACCAAGTTGGCATAATCTTCTTCTCCTTTACTAACCACTTTCTACATTCATCTATCTAATGGTCATGCTTCTCGCAATAGTAGCATTTTCCCTTTTTTTTCCCTTTTTCTGAGTCTTGGGTAGCCTTGCCAAATGGTTGTTCTACATCAGCTCTAGGTTGTTCACTTGTTGCTTGCCTTTGCCTTTATTTTTATACCTAGAGAACATAGCTACATCACCTGATCTCATAGCCATGTTCTTCCAAGTCTATTCGTCTTGCAAAACAAGAGAACTTTTTTTGTTGATCGACTTTATTCTAATCATGTCCTATTTATGGGCTGGGCTTCTTCCTCCTCAGTCATTCATGCTAGCGCACTCTAACATCTATAAGTCCTATTGGAGAGAGGAAGCCGGTATCAATGCCCATTCAGCCTCTATCAGAGTGCAGCGAATGCAAAAGCGTATGGACAAAACTGAAAGAAAATGAACACGAGAAAGGGAGAGGGTAAAGAAACAGAAGAATGCAAAAATCTGCAGTCAATGAATGCTGAAATGAAGAGGGCAGATATACAAGGGTTGTAGGCGTATCTCCTCCAGCCGTATCTCTCCTACCAACACCTGGAAAACAAGTGAGTGGGGCAAGCTGCTAGATAGGCCTAAATAGGAGAAAAGAATGCAATAAAATATTGCAGATGGCCAGCAAAAAACTGGCCGACCTGATCAAAACCAGCCGACTATCAGTCATCCAACTACCACATGGGATCATCGCCTCACTGACGAACTGCCCGTACACCGTGTCTACTGAAAATGCCCATTGATTGACAAGAATAATGAAATAATAACATGATGCCCTCCAAGAGTACCTCCAAGAGAACTAATTGCATCAATGGTAACCTAAGAACTGCTAGTCCAAGGGATGAATAATCTCTAACACCTCCTCTTAGATCCTGGATGCGGCATGTGGCTCAAGGATATGGAGTGCTATCGTGGAATCTAGCCCAATCTGAATCCATCCAACCTATAAGAACCAAAGGGGAATCTCAAGTACCTACCTGATAATGAATACCAAGGTCAGGGGTCCCCCTAAAGAACCGCAAAATCCTCACAGCAACCTACCAATGTACCATCTTGGGTTCACTCATGAACTTAGACAACACATCTACAAGAAAGCACAAATCAACCTGAGTGTTAAGAAGCCAAATTAAGGATCCCATCAACTACATGTAGCATGTAGCATTTGCTATCTAAGAATCTGCATGGGTTGTAGCCTTTCAATTTGAATCCACTGGAGTAGAAATGGCCTTACATCCCTCCATCTCAAATGTGGCCAAAAGCTCCTCCACATACCGTTGCTAGGAGATGAAGATCCCCCTAGGAGTCTAGTAAATCTCATGGCCTAAAAAGAAATAAAAAAGACCCATATCCATCATCTCGAACACCTCGTTTTGTGCCGCCTTAGTCTCGTTGACCTTTTGGGCATGGTCACCCATCAAAATAAAATCATCCACATAAAGCACAAACAACACATGGCCTCTAGCTGAGGTGTGGACATACAACTGGGGATCGGAAGAAGAACATCGATATCCCAACTTCCCTTGGAGGAACGAGTCTATCTTCTTGTTTCAAGCACATGGAGCCTGTTTGAGGCAGTAAAGGACCTTCAACCTGTACACCTATCCATCCTATGAGGAAAAGCCAAGAGGCTACTCAACATAGATCTCCTCCTTCAAATCACCATTTAGGAAGGTAGACTCCATATCAAGCTGATAAACCAGCTAAGGCAAAAATGGCTCTACTGGTAGCCATCCAAGCTATAGGTACAAAGGTGTGAAGCCCTTTGCAATGAGCTATGTCTTATGCTTATCTAGAGTACCATCACTGTGATATTTGGTCTTGAGGACCCATTTTACACCAATTACCTTCCTATGAACTTACCAAGGCACAAGATCCCAAGTGTCATTCTACTCAATAGCATCTCGCTCCTACTCCGTAGCCTTCTTCCAATGCTGGGAGTGCAAAGCCTCCTTCACGGGGGTGAGCTCCCTATCCTATATGGCATGGATCATCAAACAATAGTTAGTACAAACAAGCTTGGTAGCATGTACTGGTTCCTCCGAGACCACTGCAGACCATCTTGCTGCTGCTACTCCTCAAGGACTCCCTCAATCCCTAAATCATGGAGTGTGTCTCGTGCCCAACAAGGAGGAGGCCGGATCTCTCCTCGACATACATCATCTGCTAAAGTCACTGGAACATCAACCCGTAGTGGCTCAACTGGGAAAACTTGTGGGGAAGTAATATCCTCATCCAAAAATGAAGCATCTCCACGAAGCACAAGCTCCAAAGATATTGTCGTTGGCGTCTAACTATCTCTTGGATCTCCAAGCACAGGGCGCTCCTTACCCCCCTTTGAGACTGAAACTTCCAAGAACTGAACATCTCAACTCAAAAAGACATCCTGCTTAACGGGATCATACAAATAGTAACCTGGGACTGCGAGCTACAGCCCACAAACACTTGTCTTCGAAAAGGTGCTTCAAATTTATCAAGTTATGTCTTCGGAATACGGACATAGGCGTCACACCCAAAAACCTTGAAATAAGAAACATCATGCTTAGTCCCAAAATAATCCTCATAGGGCGTCATGCAAACAACGGTTGAAGTGGGGGATGGATTAAGGATGTGGACTATAGTAGCCACAACCTCTATCCAAAGACATTGAGGTGTTTATCTATGCTCCATCACAATGCCAATCATCTCAATCAAACTTCAGTTCTTCCGCTACAATATGTTATTCTCTTGAGGTATATTTGTGTTTACAAACTCTTGGTGGACACCATGATCTACACAAAACGTAGCAAGCTCATTAAAGACAAATTCTCCTCCTTTATCGAATCGTAATGTCTTGAGTTTTTGGCTTGATCGGTTCTCCTCAAAGAGCAGCCAATCCTTGAGGTGGGAGAACATTTCCGACTTCAATTGCAAAAAATAATCCCATGTTATCCTGCTAAAATCGTCCACAATCAGCATGAAATACAAGCTTTCCTTAAGGGACTCTGTCCTCATAGATCCACACATATCTGTAGATACAAGCTCAAAGGGTGCTGAAGATTGCCTCGAAGACTTATTGGAAATGGCAGCACAATGTTGTTTCCCACAATAGTCCATATTCAAGATTTACTAAGCAAGGTTCTACTCTTGTACTTTGAGCTCTCTTCTTCCTCTTATGCACACTTTCCCATGCTGCTACTCTGATATTCTAACAGGTTCATGATGGGCTGTTACTTGACAAAAAGTAAAATTGACTCCTAGTCGAAGCTCACATGAGGGGACACTTTGGCGGTCTTAGCCAAAGGCGAGGAATCCATATTTACATTGCTCAAAGGCATTTTTAACAGGCTAGTCTTATATACTACTACAAGACATTCTTGATACTATGATTCTTCTCTATTTTCAGGAGCTAGTACAATTGACATCGACATCAGGCAAGGCACCTTGACGATGGCTTGATCACCCATTACTTGGGTATCCATGGTCTTATTCTAGTGGCCTTTGTTGTATGGACTATGATAAGTCATTTGTCAAAAGTGAATGTAGTAATGGAAGCATAAACAGATGCTGAAATAAACAACCACACACAAGGAAAAATGGGAAAAAAAAACAAAAAAACACTACAAAGAAGAGAACTCAGAAGAATGCTTGGGAAATGGAACCTATAGACCAAACACGCGAATGTCGCATACAATAGTGAGCCACTAGCTGCATAGGCAATGGCACCGGCACCTTCTCTCCAACAAAACTTATAGTTGATGAATGACTGACTAAGAAGGGAGCCCCTGAGTATATAGGCCAGAATAGTGCCATAAATGGCAATAGGTCGCCTAGCAATAAATGCCTAAATAATCATCATAATGACCAAAATAAAATGCTTGGATTCCTCAAAGCATTGGCCACTCCATCAAACTACGCAACGAGCTTGTAGAGCACAACCCCCACAAGATGAACCTCTGAAAGGGCAAACTACATGTGTCGAAGTTGGTCATGTACTTGTGCGACACAAGGTAAGAAAGATTGAATAGTATCCTTCGGCTCAAACTTCATCTACTGGAGCTGTCCGTAAAGAGTGACAACGCACATAGGCGAAGAAGTCTCGTGCAATACATGAAGCTTCGCCCAAATCGCTAGAGAGGCCCTGCAAGAAGTGATTGCCGGAAGGACTTCTTTAGAGATGCAACAAAAAAGAGCTAAATATGCATGAGCATCATCAATATCCCATGTGAGCACAGCTTCTTCATAATTGTGCTCATCAAAATCAGCTAAAAGAGGAGTAGGACGCTTAAGACACTCACAAGCTCCAGACACGATGTACCGTAACCGCTTTTGTACAAACCATGCTCTCACAACAACACTCCAGGTTAGATAATCAAGGCCATGTAATTTGTCATCAGTGGAACAACAAGGGGAGCCATCTAGAGAGGATAGGGAGAGAAAATAAAGAAGAAAATAAAGAAATGAAGAGGAGGAGAGAGAGAGAAAGAGTACAGCCAAAACCAACAACACAGACTACACTTAACAGAGTTCAAACACAATGTACACCAGCTGATCACAAAAACGACTGCAAAAACAAGAGAAGAGATGGATTACAGCCAACAAACACTATCAAAAGCTGGAAATTTCTGTCACCTAGCCTACAAGGGCATTAAACAAAGTAAACGCAGCAGCTGCAGCATAGTACCTCATGTTTCTTGTTTGGTGCAATTGTTGGACAAAGTACCATATCTACCTACAAAGGGTTTTCTTAATCTTGGAAGATACACCATATTATGGTATGGGATATAGCAATCAAAATCCTCAAATTGGTTGACGTGTGCATGGATCCAGCTCATCCTTAAAGCATATAGCTCCAATTCTCATTTTTTCAAATGATTGCTGTCCGTGTAAACAGCCACAGCATTTTGCTAGGCAATGTCAATGGCAACCAACCAAATGGAAAAGGACACCAAGGGTAGCTAGAACAAGTTAGAAAAGCAATGACAATAGCCACCAGTCAGTCTCTCTCCCTTCAATATTCCTCACAAAATCCTCAACAAAAAATTCTATACAAAGATGTAATAGTCTCCCTCTTCAATCCTTTTGACAAATTGGCTGAGAACAATCACCCTAGAGAGGTTCAATTGTGAGAGATGGCTTGACTAAAGAGGAAACTAGTCTATTTTTTGCTATTCCTATCCACTTATTCAAAACATGTACATCGAACGGCAAGGAATATTTTCTCCCCTTTGTCTTCTTAAGGGCATGCCCCCTTAATCTTCACTTTATATCTGTAGCTTCAAGCAATCTTCAGAACCTATGAGTTTCTCTAAGATAGTCTTATTCCTACCATTGAACACTTGTTACTTGGTAAGCTGAACAGAACCTATATGATCATGTACTAGCTTACTTATATAGGTTTCCAATTCATCACATTTATATTCCATCCACATAGCCTCAGAAATACCTTGCATTCTGGCCCTTTAATCTGTTTCATATTCCTCAAAGCAGCCCTTTGGTGCTTCTTGAATAAAGAAGACGCACAATCCCAAGTTCAAAACACAATCATGTTGTACTTCTCCTTCTGGCTAGATCATGTGGACAGTTGGTATTACAAACTCTTGGCTCAAAATCAGCATCTCTCTCATAAATCAGTCACACCAAATTAATGTTAATCTTGGCATATCTAAGTATTCTACATGTAATGCACAAGGTTAACAACCAAGACTACCTAAACTATAACAACTGTGAACAATTAGTGTGGGATATAATAGACTATTTCACCTTTTGTGAGGGCATCTAGAACCCCACTCGCCTCCAAGTATTTTCTGAATGCTTCTTTCTTTGATTCACTTGCCTGCATTGTCACTACAGACATCAGAGTTTAACAAGTAGTTTTGAGAACATATCTAAAGAAACAACGAAAGCCTCATCAAATTCACCATTATTAATCTCTCACACACTAGAAAGAAAATTGCATTCCAAAGTGGAAAATTTGACATTCCAATTAGTTTTTACTATATTCTTATTTTCAAACGGTCAGATAGACCTAGACGATAGGTCACCTAGCTCTATTTTTGAAAGAAAGCTCTAAACCCAGGAACAGAAGTGATGTGTGCACAGCAAAAGGGAGGAAAGGAGGAACACAGAGAGTGAAGAGAAGCACCAATCTACTACCTACAATGAGGGAACAGAAGTGTAATGTGAGAGATGAGCATAGTTATGGGAGATAAGAAAACGAAAAGAGAAAAGGGAACAAGACCGGAAATGGAAACGACAAAAAATTGGAGATTTGGGGAGTTTCAAGTAACTATAGGGATGAGAAAGGCGTAAATGGAAACATGAACAAAAACAGAAATGAAAAAGTTGAAACAGCAAAAAAGTGGAGTTTCGGGGTGTTTCTAGTAGTTATGGAGATAATTAAATCCACTGTGTCTAGCATGTCTCAACTCATAGAGACTACTGCTACAGCCAATGCTTTACTGTGTGGGAAGGATTTGAGCTTCCCAAAGAGTGGGGAGAAGCCGAATAAAAAGTTGTTTAAGGCTGAGAGAAAGGGAAAATCTAAAAATCTGCTTGTAAAGAGGCCCAAACAGCAAAGAAAGGGCTTGTGGTTTGGTTTTGCTAGATGAGTTGACCTCGTGAGAAATAGACATGTCACATGATAATTTAGCAATGTTTTTGAGATCCGCAATGTTGTGTTAACTATGATGCGTTGTGAAAATTCTAGTCCACTATTTTTCTTTTGATGCATCTAGTAGTGCAACCGAGGACAATTGCAAGGATTCTAAGGGGGAGGGCTGTCATGAGGACATGTATTTTTTAAACCTCACTTAACATGTGGATTAACTTTTAATCACATGGTTAAGCAAATGTTGTACATGTGAGGTGCAACTTGGGTTAGAGTAAATTTACAAGCCCGAGACCTGAGGAAATCACAAAATGTCAAAGGTATAAGTTGCTATAAGTTATGCTGCAGAAGTACTTGGTGGTATTTGGTGCCACTTGTTAGCTAGGTCATTCATTTGGCCATGAGTGTCAAGTTGGTGACACTAGAGAGGTGGCATTTAATGATACCTATTGTCAATCTGATGGTCAAAGATAGCACAAAGACACTCGAGAATGGAAGTTGCCTAGCCTATTGACTAGTTTGATTATTTTTATGGGCACCAAAATAATTATTGGATTAATTTTCAGTATTTAATGACTGAAAATTGGAGAGAGGCATTTTTAGTACATTCAACCTGCAAGAGAGAGAGAGGAGATGCTAATGGTCTTATCTGCAGTCATTGGAGAACCTTCTAAGGCAGCCAGGGGCAGAAGAAGACCAATCAACAACAGGTGATAGCATCTACAAGCTATCGAGACAAGGCAGTAGCAGTAAATGACCGATTTTTTTCAGTTCTTTGCAAAGAAAGTCTAAATTTTCTCTCTCCTCAGCATTCTCTCTCATCTACTAGCCTTTTTATAGCCTTGCTCCAAATATTACAGCATTGAGATCACCAGAGGCTAAGAAATTTCAAATTTCTCTACTATAAACCCTAATCTGCAACAGCAAAAAGTAGGGTTTAGCAAAAGCTTCAGAAAGCATGATAGAAATTGGAAGCTTCAAGACTTGGATTCAACAAGGCTGAAGCTGTTTTCAATCAAATTTAAGTGGAGAGACCAGCAAATCAATGAATTTGGGGCATTTTCCATCTCCATCAAGGCAGATGAAGGTCAATTGACTGCGCGAATCAAGAGGCAAATCAAATTGAAGACTTCCTGGTCATTTTGGATAACAAGGGGAGTTGGAATACCGAAAGGGATTGGGAAAATCCCATTGTACATCAACTTCTTCTTCAATTAAGTTAAAGAAATACCAAAAGGAGTGCCAATTTTAGGGCCAACAAGATGTCCATTGTCCAAGATTGTAAGTTAATTTGCAATTCTCAATTTTGTAATAAATATTGTTACTGTAACTAGGTTGTAATCAAGGAATTACCACCCATCCATGGAAGGAAGGCTAGTTTCTGTCAGAAGTGGTGCAGCAATGGAAGCGTAAAGAATATGCTGAAATAAATGCTGAAACACAAGACAGAAGAAAGAATGAACACAGTAGACAGATGAGAACTCAGATGTATGCTCGGGAAATGGAATCCATATCGAACACGAGACAGCAGCATACAACGGTGAGTCACTGGCTGCGTGGGCTCCTCAGCACCGGCTCCTCTCTCCCAGAAGGATCTCCACTGATGGCTGAAGCACCGAAGACTGTGGAGGAGGAGCCCTATAAATAGCCACAAAAGTGGGGAGCATAAAATGCAAGTCGGCCAGCAATAAATGCTAAAAATACATCATAAATGGCCACAAAAATGTGCCATAAAATACTGCATAAAATGCTACATAAAATGCCCAGCCTCTGCACACAGACTCACACCATGAGCTGACTAATATCTGCTAACACCCTCTCTCAGATCATGTGTGATCGGATACAATGAAATAGTACAATGATGGAGAATCATAAACTACACAACAAAGAAACACCAGAAGGACCATGGATGTCCAAGCGGTGAGTGGCCAGCCCACCACCAAGATGCCTCGGAGAGTATCTGATGTCGATGTCGATCGTACCAACAACACCGGAAAATAGAGAAGACTCATAGCAGCTCGCTGTGTAATGTCACCTATGTCACTCAAGACATACAAAGCCAATCTGCCAAACATGTCTCTAAACATGTGACCATGGAGTTCCCGCCTTTGGCCAAACCACCAAAGTGTCCCCTCATGTGAGCTCCAGACGAAAGCCTCTCGCTCTCTGTCAAGAAGAACAGCTCATCATGAACCCAGAAATCAACACCAGTCTCTAGGATTTCACTGCCAGATACCGTCGATGCGTCAGGGACGTCCCTCTCTGGAACCTGTGCACCTGTATCAAAATATAGATGAGGCACTGCAGCCCCACCAATACCCGCTCACACTCCCTCTCTGGCACAAGAGAGTCGTGAGGGATGACCGCATCACCACCACTAGAAAGCAGCCGAGGAAGGGGCCACCAAGCCCTTCCCGCGATCCGAAGAAGAGGATCCCTTCCGCGCCTTGGACTTTCTCCTTGGTCGGAGGATCCGAGTCGGAGTCTGATGAAGGAGAGGACTCATCGGTAGAGTCAGCATCCCGGTTCGTCTTCTGCTCCTTCTTCCTGGAAGCCGCTAACTTCTTGCAGTCCTTCCGCAAATGTCCCTTCTTGCCACAGTGGTAACACTGGGCCTTTGACTTCTTCTTCCCGTCACCCCTCTCTAAAGCTACATAAGCCTCACCTCCATAATGTGCCGGAAGCCGCCCCTGTAATCTCAAGGATGCCTCATGCTCAAGAAGCATCGAGGTCATATGTGTAAAACTGACAGGAGTCGATGATGTCTGCGCCCGCAAAGCATTGGGGGAGCTTGTAGAGGACCGTCCCGACAAGATGCACCTCGGGAAGAGCAGATTGCATGTGCCGAAGCTGGTCCTGTACCTTCGTAACACGAAGAAGAAAAGACTGAATAGTATCTTTCGGCTCAAACTTCATCTGCTGGAGCTGGCCATAAAGTGTGACGGCCCGCATGGTGGAAGGTGCCTCGTACATCTGCTGCAACTTCTGCCATACTTCAGGAGATGTCCTACAGGAGGTAACCGCCGGTAAGAGCGCTTTAGAAATACACCGAAGCAACGCCGAGTAAGCACGGGCATCGTCCGAGTCCCATGTGAGCACCGCTTCCTCATGGTTGTCCTCATCAAAGTCTTTAGGAAGAGGAAAAGGACGGAGAGGTCGAGCAAGAGCTCCACAGACGATGTACCATAGCCGCTTCTGCACAAACCAAGCTTTCATGACAGCACTCCATGTGAGGTAATCAGGGCCATGTAACTTATCTTCACTGGAGGTGCACGGAGGGGCCATCTGGAGGAGGTAGAAAAGAGAAGTAGAAGAAAAGAAGGTCGTTTGGAGAGTGAGCACAGCCAAAACGCAACCAAAAACACCAAAAATAGTGAGTTCACATGCAATATAACCCAAAGGCTGACCACAATAAGCCAAAAGCTGCTGCACAAAGTGAAAAAATCAGTCAAAAACTGCCAAAAACAGCAAAAACGGCCTGAATAATCAGAAAAACAGGCAAAAATAATGCTGTAAACAGCAAAACACAGGCTGCAAATTGAAGAAACAGGGGCTAAAGACTGTTGCCACCAGGTTGATGAAGAAAACACGGGCAGCAAAGAGTGGAACAGCAGTAAACGCAAATCTGTCCAGAAAAACGCAAAACGCAAATGCTGAAACACTGTCGCCAGCAGCAAATCAGCAGTCGCCAACAGGAAGGACAGCAGTCGCCAGCAGGAAGAACAGCTGGCTGATCAGCAAGAAGGGTGTAATTCCTGAAATCAGCAAGAAAACACAGCACAAATAGGTTGCAGCCTGAAATCTGATACCATGTCAGAAGTGGTGCAGCAATGGAAGCGTAAAGAATATGCTGAAATAAATGCTGAAACACAAGACAGAAGAAAGAATGAACACAGTAGACAGATGAGAACTCAGATGTATGCTCGGGAAATGGAATCCATATCGAACACGAGACAGCAGCATACAACGGTGAGTCACTGGCTGCGTGGGCTCCTCAGCACCGGCTCCTCTCTCCCAGAAGGATCTCCACTGATGGCTGAAGCACCGAAGACTGTGGAGGAGGAGCCCTATAAATAGCCACAAAAGTGGGGAGCATAAAATGCAGGTCGGCCAGCAATAAATGCTAAAAATACATCATAAATGGCCACAAAAATGTGCCATAAAATACTGCATAAAATGCTACATAAAATGCCCAGCCTCTGCACACAGACTCACACCATGAGCTGACTAATATCTGCTAACAGTTTCATACTACGTCCTCTTTGAATACAACACAAGTACCTAGTTGTGTAAGACCATAAACAAACAATAGATTAAAGCCCAAATTTGATATTTAGAAAGCTTTGGTTAAAGAGTCTTGTCGATCTGGCAATAGGGGAATGGTTCCACGAATAGGTATGGAAGAGTTGTTACCAATGATGACAAATTCCCCTCTAGAACGCATGTCCTAAGGTCAATCTTGTAAAAAGTTACATGAAAAGAAGCCCCACTATCCAAGAGCCAAGGCTTCTCCTCATCAGAAGAAGAAACAATAGCAGTATCCTTCAGCTTCACCTTCTGCTTCCCTCCTCTTGAACCTGCTATGAAAGCCTTCATGGAGCCGGATCTACTGCCACCAACCTCTTTGAGCCGCTTGCCATGCTCCAAGACTAACGGGGTAAGATCCTCCCAAGGAAGAGTCTCTTAGGTCCTCAATGTTATAAGGCTAGTGTAGAACACATCGAACCTCGAAGATAGCAATTGAGTCCAGAATCATTGCCATATCCTCTGAAGAGATAGTTCTCCCAAGGGATACAAGCTCATTTCTCATGTCCTATTTGTTGATGTTAGCAGTCATGTTTGTCATGCCTTGTCATCTCCTGCCTGTGAGCCTCAGTCTGAGTCAGATGAGGACTTTAGGAGCTCTGACTTGTCTATCACGTGTTTTGACGGAGGAGGTAGCTCATTCTAGAGCACTCAGATGTGCATTTCCCGGGGCAGTTTCTGCATTCATCAGCTTGCCTCACCTGCCGGACATTGTCCACCCTTTCCGGGATTTTTCTGAGCATTCCTGGCATTTTTACCAGCATTAAATGCTGGTCAGATCAGCATTAAATGCTGGTCGGACATATTTATGGCCTTAAATTTCAGGTCGGCCAGTTTGTGGGTTTTTTGGCTATTTATAGCCATTTCCCACTTGCCAGTCAGTTGTATTATCAACTTCCCTCCTTCTTTGGCAGGTGCACACTCCGACTCCGTCATCTTCCTCCGTCTTCGGTGCTGCCATCATCATCAGCCTGTTCTGGTGCCCTCACTGACGCTCCGGGCTGCGTGCAGGGACCGATCAGTCCACAGTTTTGTATTCAGCATTCATTTCAGTCAGTGCAGATTTTCTTCCTTCATTCTCTGCTTTCTCTCTCCTCTCCTCGGTGTTCATATTTCCTCTTCCGTTGCGCACTCTCACATGGTATCATCGCCAAACTGAGAGCACGGAGGTCCTCATCGACTGGAGAGACACCACACCTATCATCTGTTGCTGCCCCCCTTCTCTCCAACAGCCAGGCGGCCCCTCCAGGTGGTCTGAATATTTGTGTTTGCTGCATCAGCCCCTTCCAGAGGCTGCCACATCATCAACCAGCCCTGTCTCCTTGCGTTTTCAGCTGGGCGGCCTTCTTTTCAGCTGGGCGACTCCACTACAGGCTGCGTTTTGCATCCACGGTGGTCGTATTCCCTCCTGGCGGCTCATCTCCAGCTGGCGCTTCTTTTCTGGGCTGCGTTTTGGTGCCTGGCAACTTTCCCTCCGGATTTTGTGCCCTACACAGCTGCGTTTTCACCTTCTGGTGCTAGGCGACCTGATTTCCTGGAGTTTGGTGGTTCTTCTGGTGGTTGGTGACCCTTCTGGTGGTCATTCTTCGGCATCGGCACAGTTTTCTATTGGTGTTTGGTATTTTGCAGATTTAGAAGATGTCTTATCATCAGTTTACAGGTTTTGATGATTCAGATGATGAGCTTTTGTCTCGACATTCATCTGAACGGAGGCGTGATTTCTATCACGAGGACCATCGTCCAGAGTCTATTCCTCTTTCTCGTCCCCCTTCTATTCATGTATCTCGGCGTTCCCCTTCCAGTGGGCCGACGATGCAGCCTTTGGTACCCCCTGTACAGGTACCCGTACTTCCTCAGCTGCCCAAAGAGGACCGGTTGGATGGCTCCAACTTTTCTCTATGGTCCTGCAAGGTGGAGTGTATCTTGGACTCCTTCGATCTTTGGGAGCTTGTTTCTGTTCCTATTCCCCGGCCTAAGGTGGATCCCGCAGATGGGACATCTATGGATCGTGCAGCCTTATGGGATCGGCTCAATTCTAGAGCCCGATCTTTCCTCTTTCTGAGTTTGCAGGATTCTGTCCTTGTTCATGTTCACAGGTTGAAGACTGCAGCAGACGTGTGGAGAAAGCTCGCGTCTCTCTATCAACAGAAGACGTTTGCCCACCGGATATCTCTTGAAAAGAAGTTGCGGATGCTCGCTATTGATGATAGTCCTTCCATGAAGGACCACATCAACAGATTACAGGATATGAGGGATGAGCTTGCATCCCTCGGTCGGACGATATCTTCTGAAGACATGGCTATGATTCTTTTGACTCAACTGCCATCGCCTCGGTTTGATGTCTTCTACACCAGCCTTCTTACATCGAGGACCCGTGAGAAGCTTCTATGGGAGGAGTTATCCCCGCTTGTCTTGGAGCATGACGAGCGACTCAGAGAGGTCAGTGCTAGTGGATCCGACTCCACTAGAGCCTTTGTTGCAGGTTCGGGAGGACAAAAGAAGAAGAAGACGAAGTCAAAGGCTAAGAAGAAGGACAGTTCTTCAGACTCTGACTCAGATTCAGAGAGACCGAAGTGCCCACACTGTGGGAAAGGGACACATCCCGAGGAGAAATGCTGGAAGAAGTACCCTCACCTTCGTCCGAGAGCGAAGGGTGGATCTACATCGGAGCCTTCTTCTACCTCTACACCAGCTGTTACCCATGAGTCAGTGTTCCTTCATATCCATGCTTTGGAGGAGGATCCTTCTTCCGTGGCTGCAGTGTCTTCTGCGTAGCCTTGGTTAGTGGACAGTGGTGCTTCGAGTCATATGACTCCCCGAGGTGATTTGTTACAGGATCTCCGTCCATCCGAGGGTTCAGTCACTGTTGGTGACATTTTATCGGTGCCTATTAGTGGTGTTGGCACATTGCCTTTGTTTACAGACCGACCTACGAGCTTCCTTTCACAGGCCCTACATGTTCCGGACTTGGGCATTTCCCTCCTCTCAGTTTATGGCCTTACGAGGCTTGGCACACGAGTGATCTTCACCGAGCATGCCGTTGTTATTGAGGATTCTTTTACAGGAGCTGTCTTATCTACAGGTTGGCAGGAGAGCGGGCTTTATAGGCTCCATTCCCCTTCTTTGATGCAGGGTCCTCCGAGGCAGTCTATTGCTACACCCGTTCCTGCTTGTGCACCTTCTATTCCACAGGTTCCTTCCCATCCCCCACCCTCTCCTCCGGTGGTTCCCTCGTACCTCCCATCCCTTTCAGAGGGGGATGATCTCGGTGATGCGGCTGTGGATTCCCTGGCCCCTAGTGTTTTAGAGGGGGATTCCCAGGATCGTGAGGAGCTCTTTCAGCAACAGTCTACATCGACGGACTTCATTGACCTTGGCATTCCTCTTGCCACCCCAGGATCTGTTTCTCCCTTGGCCTTCCGCCACATCCAGGGTCTGAGAGGGGGTGTTAGCAGTCATGTTTGTCATGCCTTGTCATCTCCTGCCTGTGAGCCTCAGTCTGAGTCAGATGAGGACTTTAGGAGCTCTGACTTGTCTATCACTTGTTTTGACGGAGGAGGTAGCTCATTCTAGAGCACTCAGATGTGCATTTCCCGGGGCAGTTTCTGCATTCATCAGCTTGCCTCACCTGCCGGACATTGTCCACCCTTTCCGGGATTTTTCTGAGCATTCCTGGCATTTTTACCAGCATTAAATGCTGGTCAGATCAGCATTAAATGCTGGTCGGACATATTTATGGCCTTAAATTTCAGGTCGGCCAGTTTGTGGGTTTTTTGGCTATTTATAGCCATTTCCCACTTGCCAGTCAGTTGTATTATCAACTTCCCTCCTTCTTTGGCAAGTGCACACTCCGACTCCGTCATCTTCCTCCGTCTTCGGTGCTGCCATCATCATCAGCCTGTTCTGGTGCCCTCACTGACGCTCCGGGCTGCGTGCAGGGACTGATCAGTCCACAGTTTTGTATTCAGCATTTATTTCAGTCAGTGCAGATTTTCTTCCTTCATTCTCTGCTTTCTCTCTCCTCTCCTCCGTGTTCGTATTTCCTCTTCCGTTGCGCACTCTCACAGTTGATGTGATCCATCGTCATCAACATTAAGCATCCGAAGATTCTTCTCAAGAGAAATCCAATAATGAAACATCCTTTTATAATACAAAAACGCACGGTAGACCATACTTCCGTCATTGTCTTCAATCTTCGAGCATGCACTAGGACAAAATCTTGTAAGCTCATAAAAAGGAAGGATTGGGCTAGAGAATTGAGCTGATCCCAAAGGGCCACACCATCTACTATTATTCCCACACAGGGATCCTCCACGAGATGAAGAATAGGGAGTGTAACAAGCTCCCAAAGATTAAAGGTGTCAAGTATGCATTCCACCTTACATGACCAAAGCGAATAGTTAGAACCATCTAGCTTGTCCTCTTTGGATAAAGAAGGCAGAACATGTGTAACATCTCCACCTATCGACTGTCCAGCACATTTTAGCAGTCTATTGAGAAACAAATCTAAGTGTCGCTGCTCGGCACTCCCATGGAATGTTCTGAGGTTTGTTACCTAGGGTTTTCCGAATCCGCCTCGCAACGGAGCGTTCACGGCCGAACCCACTAGGATCGACATGAAATCTGGGTTCCTAGTGGCCAGGGTCTCCTGACAGCATTCTGGCGTCGGGTCCCGGATATCCTACTTTACGCAGAGATACCCAAGCCGAAGCTGACCCATACCGCACTTGGTTCAAGGAAAATAAGAAACAAGAGGGATAGGCTGCTCGACCTCTTTGCTCGCAGGGCATAGTTGTCAGAGTGCAGCGATGCGGAAGCGTGGGACCAAGACTAAGAGAGAGAGAACGCAGAGAGAGAGAAAGAGACAGTGGAAGATGAAGATCTGCTATATAAAGTGTATTGTATACAAAGATATGTAGATATGTACATGGGCACAGTGCGCGGGACTGCGTGTCTCCACCTCGACGATGCAACCTGCTGTTCACCTCGAAGTCCGCTGCAGTCTGCACGATCTCCAACCTGAAATCTGCAGACAGAGATGAAATCTGCACGAGCCTCCAGCCTGAATCTGCGAACAAACGTGGGAGAAGACTACTGGAATATCGGCTATAAATAGCCACAAAATGGCGCCCAGTAAATGCAGGTCGGCTGCATTAAATGCACTGCATTAAATGCAGCCGACTGTCCAAAAACAGGTCGGACTGCCACATGGCAGTCCGACTGGGCAATCCGACTGCCCTTCGACAGGATCTGAATCCTAACACCCCCTCTCAGAGCCTGGGCGAGGCAGAAGCCTGAGGGATCGGGCATGTCTCCGAAGTAGAGCCTGGGGAAGCGCCTTCGTAAACAAATCTGCAAGATTGTCCTCCGTCTTGCAGTACTCCACCGGAATGGTCTCATCCAGAAGCTTCTCTCTGATGAAGTGGTACTGGATCTCTATGTGCTTCGTCCGGGCATGGAAAACAGGATTCCATGCCAAGGCAATGCAACTCTCATTGTCACATTGCAGCAAAGTAGGACGAGTCTGGGGATAGCCAAGCTCCTCCAACAATCTCCGAAGCCACACAGCCTCACATGTGGTGGAAGACGCAACCTGATACTCCGCCTCAGTAGACGAAAGGGCTACCGTGGGCTGCTTCTTGCTACTCCATGGATAAAACCTGCACCCAAGGTAAAACAGTAACCTGTTGTAGACCGCCTGTGGTCCACATCACCAACCCAATCCGAGTTGCTCCAACCTGCAAGTACAAGATCTGAACCACCTGTGCCTGCTGGATAATGAATCCCTAAATCAGATGTCCCCCTCAAATACCGAAGTATCCTCTGGGCAGCCTGCCAATGCACCGTCTGAGGTTCACTCATGAACCCCGCCAAGAGACCTACAACAAAACAAAGATCAACACGAGTGTTGAGGAGCCAAATCAATGATCCAATCAACTGACGGTAGCGGGAAGCATCCGCCATGGGAGAAGCTGAATGTGAAGAGGCCTTCCCGTTCGGATCCATAGGAGTAGAAATGGTCCGACAATCCTCCATCGCAAAAGAAACCAAGAGCTCCTGTACATATCTCTGCTGAGAGATGAAAATCCCCCTCTGAGATTGATAAATCTCATGGCCCAAGAAGAAATGGAGTAGACCCAAATCCATCATCTCGAACGTCTGATGTAAAGCTGCCTTCGTCTCTTTGACCTTCTGTGCATGATCACCTATGACAATCAAATCGTCAACATACAACACAAAAAGCACACAACCAGCCTCGGAAGTATGTATATAAAGCTGCAGATCAGCCTTGGAGCGCCGATATCCCAACTGTGACTAAAGGAACGAGTCAATCTTCTCGTTCCATGCACGCGGAGCCTGCTTGAGGCCATACAAGGCCTTCTTCAACCTGTAGACTTTCCCATCTGAAGATCCAAAGCCAGGAGGCTGCTCTACATAGATCTCCTCCTTCAAATCACCATTGAGGAAAGCTGACTTCACATCCAACTGGTAGACAAGCCATCTCCTATGGCCAGCCAAGGCAAGAACAGCTCGAATAGTCGCCATACGAGCAGTGGGGGCAAAAGTGTCATGACAATCAATCCCGGGGCGCTGTACAAAACCTTTACCAACAAGGCGAGCCTTGTGCTTGTCCAAAGAACCATCGCTAAGGTACTTGGTGACGCCAATCACCTTCTTATTCGAGGGGCGAGGCACAAGATACCAAGTGCCATTCCTCTTAATAGCCTCCAACTCGGCTTCCATAGCTTTCTTCCATGGTGCGGACTGTAAAGCCTCCTTCACGGAGGTGGGCTCTCGATCCTGCATAACACGGGTCATCAAACAATAGTTAGAGCAAACAAGCTCCGTAGAATGTGCCTGGTGCCGCCGTGACCGCCGCGGACCATCCTCAGTCTCCACTCCTCAGGGACCCCCTCGATCCCTGAATCACGGAGTGTGTCACGGGCCCAACGAGGAGGAGGCCGGACCTCTCCTCGTCTCTCTCCAACAGAGCAACTGAAGACTCTGGGATATCCACCGGTGGTAACTCCTCGGGGGTGACCGGTAGAACAGTAGACTCTGTATCAGAAATAAAATCGGAATCAAAAGGTGCGGGCTCCAAAGGAACTGTCGTGGGAGCCCAACTCTCCCTAGGATCTCCAAGAACGGGATGCTCCTCACCCGCTGCTATGACCGGAACCTCCACGAACTGCACATCTCGACTGGTGTACACATCCCACTTGACGGGATCATACAAACGATAGCCTTGGGACTGAGAGCTGTAGCCAACAAACACCTGTCTTCGGGAAGCTGCTTCAAATTTATCACGATGAGCCTTGGGAATGTGAACATAGGCATCACACTCGAAAACCCTAAAATAAGAAACATCAGGCTTAGTCCCAAAGTAGGCCTCAAAGGGTATCATCCCATCAACGGCCGAAGTGGGGGATCGGTTAAGAATGTGGACTGCAGTAGCCACAGCCTCGGCCCACAGAAACTGAGGTGTCTGTCGATGCTCCATCATGGTGCGTGCCATCTCGATCACACTTCGGTTCTTCCGTTCAAGAATGCCATTTTCTTGAGGAGTGTTAGTGTTAGCAAACTCCTGGTGAATACCTTTCTCTGCACAAAAACGAGCAAACTCATTAGAAACAAATTCACCACCCTTGTCGGATCGCAAGGTCTTCAATCGCCGGCCTAATCGGTTCTCCTCAAAGAGAAGCCAATCCTTGAAGTGGGAGAAAGCTTCTGACTTCAACGCCAAGAAGTAGGCCCATGTCATCCTGCTGTAGTCATCTACGATCAACATGAAGTACGAGCTGCCTCTCAAGGACTCGTTCCTCATAGGGCCACAAAGATCCGTAGATACAAGCTCCATCGGTGAAGTAGACCGCCGCGAAGCTTTGTTGGGAATCGCATCCCTATGTTGTTTTCCACTAATGCAGGAGACGCATGGCTGTTGGCTCACCACTATGTCCGGCAACCCTCGAACAAGCTGTCCACGTGACGCCCTCTGAAGATAATCATAGTTGAGGTGACCAAACCGAGCATGCCATAACTCTGACTGTGTCTGAGAGGTAAGAAGAAGAGTAGGGAGGGCGGTAGAAGACGTCAATTTGTAGATGCCGTTCTCCTCATATCCTGATGAGAGAACCTTCATTGGCGCACGATCAAGAACTCGCACCGAATCACTGTCAAACTCCACCAAAAGTCCAAGGGAACAAATCTTATGAACCGAAAGTAGATCATACCCTAAGCCTGGCACATGCAAGACCTCTGAGGTATGGGTACCACCACATCCATCTGGAATAAGCTGCATCTCACCCCGGCCTGCAATACACACTGAAGAGCTATCTCCAATAAGAATCTGCCCACGAGAAGATCGCAGTCGGGCAACACCAACTGATGAGGAGTCATGTGCCGGGAGGCACCACTGTCAATGATCCACTCTTGAGCCTGGGGACCTATCATCGCAGCATCAGAAGCATTCGGTGTAGAGTCCTCAATGACAGCTAGATGAAGAAACGCAGCTCATGAGGGTGCAGCCACCGCTCCAGAATCCTTCATGTCCTTCTTGTTGGTGTCCTTCTTGTCTTTGTCAGGGCAACCCTTCTTCCAATGGCCAGTCTTTCCACAAATATGGCATGTGGATTCTTTGTCCTTGCCCTTCTTTGACTTGTTGTCCTTCTTCTTCTTCTTTTGGTCCTTCCCCTTCTTCTGAGAGGCTTGACCTGTCAAGGCTTCCGACTTGGAAGCATGCTGTCCCTTCAATTGTTCCTCTTGGTCCAAGACCATAGGAACCAGCTCTTCCCACAGGAGAGTAGACTCACGCCCCGAAGCAATAAGGGCGGAGTAGAAAGCACCGAATCGTCGCGGCAACTGGGACAAAAGTGTGATCGCCATGTCTTCGGAGGAAATTGGCTTCCCCGCATTCTGAACCTGCATCTGAAGCTGTCTAAGCTTGTTGATGTGCTCCCATAACGAAGAAGACTTGTTCACGGACAAGGTCCGCATCTGCACCTCCAAAGAAACCCACTTCATAAGGGTCATCCGATTATACATCTGATCAAGCTCCAGCCATATTTCCCGAGCCACCGTCAAGTGTTCGATGTGGGCTATCACGGCTGTAGTACAAGACAAAAAAAGAAAAGAACGAATCCGGGCATTCAGTTTGTCCCAGTGAGACTGTGCCTTGGCCAACTCCGCACGAGCATCGAAAGAGAGTTTGGACTCATCTCTTACTGAAGGCCAGTCGATCTCCTCCTGTACAAGCTCCGCCAAATCGTAGAACTCAAGGATGGCCAATATCATCACACACCAGATGAGGTAATTGTCGCCATCGAGCTTTTGATCTGCGGGAAGAGCCGGTAAGACAGGCACCTTCCGGTCCATAATCGTCTGAAACTCCAAGTCAATCTCTGTAGACATCTTCACCTGTAATGCCTTCACAAACGCAAAAGCAGCCCCCTATGACTGTGAAAACGCAGCCTGCTAGGGCTCTTTCTTCCGCGTCCCGAACCTTCTTCACCCGTCGGAGGCAATGAAAAAGCAAAATCTGCACTTGAAGACTGAAAACTCAGCCTTCCTCCTCTTCAAACAGCAGCAAACAGCAGCAAATCCACCAATTGGACTCCTTTCCCGCGCGCCCACGCTCGCTTCAGCCTTGTTCCAAGGCGCAGCCCTCCCGCTCGCCCTCAAATGCTGGAAACGCAGCCTTGCGTCGCGATGGAAACTCCTCTTCAGGTTGGTTCTTCACTCAGTCAGCCCTTCTACACTACTCTGATACCATGTCAGAGTGCAGCGATGCGGAAGTGTGGAACCAAGACTGAGAGAGAGAGAACGCAGAGAGAGAGAAAGAGACAGTGGAAGATGAAGATCTGCTGTATAAAGTGTGCTGTATACAAAGATATGCAGATATGTACAGGGTACAGTGTGCGGGACTGCGTGTCTCCACCTCGATGATGCAACCTGCTGTTCACCTCGAAGTCCGCCGCAGTTTGCACGATCTCCAACCTGAAATCTGCAGACAGAGATGACATCTGCATGAGCCTCCAGCCTGAATCTGCGAACAGAAGTGGGAGAAGACTGCTGGAATATCAGCTATAAATAGCCACAAAATAGGCGCCCAGTAAATGCAAGTCGGCTGCATTAAAAACAGTTGACTGTCCAGAAACAGGTCGGACTGCCACGTGGCAGTCCGACTACCCTCCGACAGGATCTGAATCCTAACAATAGTCCCATTCCGATCCCCTAAAACGGCATGAATCGGAGTTCTATCCTAACAATTTCTAAGGTCAAAGATGGTAAAACCTTGTGAGAAGCCTCCTAGTTCTCTCGGACCACCCTACGGTAGGACAGACCCGTTGGGGGTTCCGTCCACCCACTTCCCTCAATGGGCGTTCTTTACTTATCTAATTAGGTCCTATTACATTTATGTGTGACATTTAAAATCATCTTTCTTAATTAAGCCTTTTAGGGAACGGGGTTCATTCGCGTAATTTACAGCACAAACACGAATAGAGAGCAAGCAATCTATTGACAAACAAGTTCCTTAACTTATCTTCAAGTTATTCTTTGTCTCTTGCCCATATAGGAGAAATTATGTATCCCTTCTGTCCAACAAAAGTATCCCTTCTCCCCTGCAGAAGTAACTGGTCCAAATCCCATAGCACCACAATTTTAATCATTTATCTAGAATAGAATCTCCCAACATGCCCAGACGTTGGGCCCCACGGAGGTCTTCAACTCCATTCTAGACCTAGTAAGGGGTGTCCAGAGCTCCACCTGACTTGCAAGCTGTCTAGGAGCGAAACATCATTCCCGTGGTTGGCCTTTTCACCACTCGACCTTCAGCCCATGAATCCAGCAATGTCCTCTTCGAGTTAATCTGCGTTGTGATCATGAAGATGATCCACCCATGCAAAATATCCTTCCTTAATTAAATCCTTCACGAATCCAACACAACAAGGCATTCAGCCCTAATATCATTTTTCAGAAAAACATTCCTTCATCCCCATGGTAACTTGTCATCGCAAACCCTTACCATGTATTTACCATAAGTCACAAGCACTTGGAACAATCATCCAAACAACAAACTAACAACCAATTGAATGTAAAAGCATTTAGAATGTTGTTCGATCTGCTAACAAAAAAAACCAATTGTATTCTTCCCAAACAATGCAAGAATAGTCGCGATAACATTTTCATCGCATATCTACTCTCCCCCTTGGGATTAAAAAGCGATTCTATGTAAAATTTACTTAATACTTGTATGCACAATTTTTCATATCATTCTTTTTACAATTATGCCATTCATAACCCTTGACCGGTTCTTCCTTGTAATTGCTCTATCGACAAATAAACCATATGCAACTAGGTGCAATTAACTTCCCTTGATACATGCACTTTGCAAGCTCCATCTTTCGAATATGTAAGATGAAATTTATCATTTCCGATGACATATACTCGTGCATCATAGTATGGGACCTAACGTATCTCATACGAGAATCAAAACAAACATCTATCAATTTGGAAATACATTACTTACGACCAGTACCGCAATTGGATTGACAGTGATGCCTTCACCTGAAGCTTCGTTGTTGGTTGCAGGATTGCCATCCGCATGCGGCATTCTTCATCGTTCACAAGTAGATTCAAAAAATAAAGAAGACGGAATAGATTCGAGATAGAAGAGTGTAAGAGAAGATGGCTTAGTCGAAGATCGAGATAAGGGAAAATTGAGCTAACTCTCTCCCTCGCAACCTCTCGGGGTAAACTCCTCTCTCTCTCTCTCTCTCTCTCTCTCTCTCTCTCTCTCTCAAGCTCTTTCCCAAAATCTCTTGGAGGGGTATCCTTCTCTCTACCTCTCTCTCGCAGCCTCTCGAGGTCTCCTTGTGCTTCCTTGTGTCTCCCCATGCCTCATATTTATAGTGAATTAGAGAAGAAGGGTTGTGGCTGAGAAGAGGAGCTCTTTGTGGAGGAAGATCTTGGAAAAATCAGTGATTTGATGCTCAAATCATAAATCTGATGGTTCCATTTGCTCCAAAAGGGGGGTACTCTCAAGCTCTTTCCCAAAATCTCTTGGAGGGGTATCCTTCTCTCTACCTCTCTCTCGCAGCCTCTCGAGGTCTCCTTGTGCTTCCTTGTGTCTCCCCATGCCTCATATTTATAGTGAATTAGAGAAGAAGGGTTGTGGCTGAGAAGAGGAGCTCTTTGTGGAGGAAGATCTTGGAAAAATCAGTGATTTGATGCTCAAATCATAAATCTGATGGTTCCATTTGCTCCAAAAGGAGGGTAAAACCCTAGGACACTTGATTAGAAATCTTTTTTATCACTCCTTTCTCTTCCTGTTCGAAGTGTTGTCTACTACCTGTAGACTGCGATCACAGCGCACACGATTGCGCCAATCTCTCTCTTTATTTTTTTCTTTTTATAAAATCTCCACAACTAACTAAAACATCACTTGTCTTTTCTTTTAAATGATATCCAGTTCTAGAAATCTCCATATCTTTTTAGGATAATATCTAAAATATCTAGACTATGCTAGTTTTGCCCAAAATCTAATATCTTTGGACCATCCATACTATACATATTAACACTAGTGATTAATATGGCTCATAACTCTCATTCACGTTGTAACTTCTGTGAAGGGTGGCTATGGTCCTTGTTAATTCGAGAAAAATATCGGATTTATGACTCTCTATTTTTTTTAAATAAAAATTGTTAGTTATTAATGTTAGTTAGTTTTTACCTTAGTTAGTCTTTAGTTAGTAACCTTACTAACTTATCAATTGACTAACAACTTTCGAACTAACCAACTAACTTTTAATTGCATGGAAATATTACAACATGCACCTAAACAAGTAGTGCTATGTGCGGCAATTTAAAGCCAATAGAACGGCCTCTATGGGAGTCGTGGAGAGAGGGAGGAGGAGAAGGAGAATGGTGATCCGAATAGTGAGACCGCACAAGAGGGCTCGGACCTTCGTTCTTCACGATGATACTGCCCTCATTTAGAAGAGTGATAAGAGATTTCCTCCTTAGAGTCATCAAAGCCATTGAACTATTAACAAGACATCTTCAACACCTCTAAACACCCACAAAAATCTATGTTTTGCTGAAGAAGGTCCCGAATGGTGGAAATTAGCTACACATACATGAAGGAAGAACTATGACTCGTATGGATCAGTAGAACATAGAAAATTTGTGTTCCTAGCAAGGAGCAAATGTCTAAAAATCTGAATTTTCAACTTAGGGGTTCTCCTCTCAATGGGGTAACTCCGTATACTCACTTCAATGAAAATACCATGTGAGAGTGTGCAACAGAAGAGAATCGTGAACGCGGAGAGAAAGAGAGAGAAAGACAACAAGAGATGAAGGAAAGAAATCTACACCAACTGAAGAAGAATGCTGAATACAGAGGAGTGGACTAATCAGCCCCTGCACCTAGTGTCAAAAGATGGCGTACCAATGAAACAATAGGTTTCGCGGAGAGGAACACGGAGTAAACTCAACAAACATCGAGAAGAGAAGGGAAGAGAGAAGAAACTATGATGAATGGAATGATAAAGACCTAAATCATGGAGTGAATGTGATACAAGGGAACAAGGATGCCGTAGCACAAGGAAGATGATGAAGATAGCCACAAACCACAAACCACAATGTCCTCCTAAAGGGGTGTGAGGGCAGTGGAGAGGTTGAAGAGAAGAGGTGACAGACTGAATGAATCAATCATAAGGAATGAATGAGAGAGTGGCCTATGAATAGGCACAGTCAATCTAGGATGGCGCCCCTTTTTGGGGCTGCAAACCCTAAACACAAAACGCACAAATGCAAAAATGCAAACTGCGAGTGAAGGGTGAAGGATTTCTCAACACCCCCTCTCAGGCCCAAAAAGGAGAACAAGAGAAGAGTGAGGTGGAGATGCAATGCTACATGCTGAAGAATACTCATCCAGCAGATGCCACTTCGACAGTGTCCCTCGTGGAAAAATTGTTCACTTGCCCAATCGCCCTAGTACAAAGATGATGAAATCATGCAATGCATAGGAAGAATGTCGGACTTTGTGTGGTGCCAAGAACCATAAGGATATTTCCATACTCGATCTCAGGAAGTGGCTCCATGAATGTTGACCAAGGGACGAAGAAGACCCACCTTGTAATCTGAGAATACCACCTGAAAGGAGACCTTTGAAGATAATCAAGAGACAAGATGAGCTGTAGAACCCGAAACTCAACCTCGGGAGAGAAGCCACTAGCTCCATGACTTCATGCTGGAAGGAATACAAAGGCCTAGTCAGCAAGTCGCTCCTGAAGATCCAAGGGCCCCAATCTAAGGAGGTCCTCTAGATCCTAGGTATAAGTAGAGGAGATGACTGCTCAAAGGAGAGTCACTCCTCGAAAGTGAACGGTGGTGGCATGTGAAGAACCTCAGGGGACATAGGGTCCCTCTCTGAATCGAAAGGAGTAGAAGTAGGAGCCTCCTCTAAAGCCGAAGAAGAGCTAGAAGCCCCCTCTAAGGGCGAAGTAAGAAAATCCCCCTCTGAATCCTAGTCTGTGAGAGGGAAAATCCAACCAATCATGGCTCACAGACTGCAAGGCATCAAATGACGAAGGAAGTGTTGTCGGTCGTGCTGAAGAAGGTATCTAGGGCTCGGAAGAAGAAGCCAAAAAGCACCAAGAAGTGGCCTCTCAAACCTCAGGGGAAGAGGATGGAGAAGAAGGAGGCTCAGGATGAGCCAAGGGTGGGGAACAATCAGACTCTCAAGAGAGTGGACTGTGGAGGAGATGTGGGCCATGGAAGCCACTGTACCCGAAAGTGGATGGGGGAAACCTCCTCGCAATGGGATGGTCTCCAGGAGGGCTTATCGCCTCGTAAGGTCTTAGAGCCTCCATGTGTTCAAAAGAACTTAGTGCGCATCGGTTGCAGCTTATTGCCTTGAGCATAATACTCCGATAGTCGATGCAAAACAATCTCTGTGGCCCATAAAGGAGAGGTGGCACAAGGAATGCTTGGTGGAAAACGCATATACTCTGATTGAGTGGGGAGCAAAGGTCGATATCGACAGTCATCGATAGAATGACTGTTCGTGCTACAATAGTAGCACCCAATAGAAGGGCAATCTGTCAGTGAAGATGCCATGGTACCGGTGTGGCAAACTGAAGAAGGGAGGGTGGAAGGGAGAAAAAGGATATCTCCCAATGCGCAACGGAAATGATAGAGAAATCAAACGTTGATATCGATCCCGCCACCAGTCTTTGTCTTCTTTGAAGAATCTTTGTGAGCAAACATAGCCAAGGAAGGCTGAATCTGATGCAGATGACAATGCAGGAGAGAGAAAGACTAAAAACGCAAGTGAGGAGAGAGAAAGACTAAAAACGTAGGCTGCAAGAGAGAGAAACACTAAAAACGCCAGAAAAACCAGCAATAGCAATCAGTATGCTGAAATCAGCTCCGATCAATGTATGCTAGGCTGGAAACAAACACCAAACTGTTATAGACAGCAATGACCAGCTTGGACTGCAATGTCCTCCGCGTTCGAGGTGTGGGCAACAAGCTGAAATACCTGAAATCAAGAAAAATGAGATTGTTTTCTGAATGGAGAGTGATCAGCAACAGTCGCTCTGTTGTAAACAGCTGCAAACTGTGGGTGGAAGGCTAGAAACAGGCGCCAGACTATAGATGACAGCAAGGGACAGCTGAGACTGTGATGTCCTCCACGAAAGGGGTGTGGGCAGCCAGCTGAAAACACCTGAAACCTGCAAAAACGAGATGTTGATGCAGCGGAAGAGGAAGAAAAGTGGAAGTCGAATCCGCCACCGCTCTTTGCCTTCACTGGAGTGGAGGATCTTTGACACTGTTTGAGCAGATCCGGCTCTGATACCATGTCAAAAGATGATGTACCAACGAGACAGTAGGGTTTGTGGGGAGGACATGGAGTGAACTCGGTAAACATGGATAAGAGAAAGGAAGAGAGAAGAAACTCTGATGAATGGAATGATGAAGACTTAAATCATGGAGTGAATGTGATACAAGGGAACAAGGATGCCATAGCACAAGGAAGATGATGAAGATAGACACGAACCACGAACCGCAATGTCCTCCTAAAGGAGTGTAAAGGCAGTGGAGAGGCTAGAGAGAAGAGGTGACAGACTGAATGAATCAACCGTAAGGAATAAATAAGAGAGTGGCCTATAAATAGGCAGAGTCAGTCTAGGATGGCTCCCCTTTTTGGGGCTGCAAACCCTAAACACAAAACGCAAAAATGCAAAAACGCAAACTACGGGTGAAGGGTGAAGGGTTTCACCTAGCCCAAGGCACTGGTGAGGGTATCAAATCAAGCTAAAATGATAAGAGCAACACCAACAATGATGGAGATAATGACCGTGACAAAGACCGTAATGGGGATGGGGATGGGGATGGAGAATATGTAGCCTGTTGTCCACGCCAAAGTAGGAAGAGACTGCAGTCCCCTAACGGAGCACTTACAAAGCTAAAGGAAGAAGTGACCTGGCCAACCATTGATTCAGCTATAAATAGCTCAAATCCATCAAAACTGGCCAACCAGCTAACTAGAGGCCTAAAAAAAACTGGCCGACCTGCATCAAATGCAGTCAACTGCAATTAACATTGAGAAAGTGCCGATGGCAGCAATCATGCTGACTTGGCACCTCTTATGTCTCCATCAGACTCTAGCATCAAACTCTTAATGGAGCTCCCAACCAAGAGATAACAATCTAACAAACTAAAATAGACACGCTAACACATACAACCCCTTTGAGACATATGAATCAAAACCCTCTCCTATTTCTCCTTTTGGTGTGCAGGATCTGGATGATTTTCAATATGTAAACTTCAATAGAGGGGGCTCTCAAAGCAGACATCCTTATCAAGTATATCTACGTCTTTTGTTTCATTGGACAATGTAAACCACTCTTCTCAAATCCCTCCCATCCCATGCTCTTCTCATCCACACCTCGATTTCCTCTTTTCTTCATTCCAAAACCTCAAGTTGCACTCCACTTCTACATCCAACACACTAGCAATTGGATCTTCCGTCTCTGCTCTCCTAGCACTCTCTTTCTCCACACCATATTCTACGTACCCTCACTCCACTAGCTCTTTGCACCATGGTACATCGTTAGGGGAAATGCTATCATTTAACATTGTGCCTTCCACATACCCATAAGTGAGCACTACTTTTCACCCTTGGATGGTTGTGATGGACATCCCTTCACTACCCCCGGTCACTCACCTTTCCCTTCACCGGCCTCTCAAACACAGATCTTCATCCTCTACTTATGATGGGAGCTGCATCTCTGTCACCCACACCCCGTTCACGGAGGACATCACGATCAGAGCTTCTGCTAATCCTGTCTCTCCCTGATTTGCATTTGCTGCCAAGCATCCATTCCCGGCTGGAGATGACCGCTTTTGTGTTGCGTTCACACTGCTCAGCTGTCACCGTCACTCTTTTATTGTTGCCTCATCATCTGCTGGCTGCGTTTGGCATCTTCTCTCTCTTTTGCATGTCGCCTAGCTCCTGGTGGCTACGTTTGCACTCATCTGCTATCACCCAATTTTTCTCTCTCCTCAAGTTCCTACGGGCCCAACTTTACTCTACCTTTAAGATGACAAACCTTAGTTTGTTGCCTTCTTTTTTAGGGATGGAGGTAGTTCGTGTCAGAAGTGGTGCAGCAATGGAAGCGTAACGAATATGCTGAAATAAATGCTGAAACACAAGACAGAAGAAAGAAAGAAAGAATAAACACAGTAGACAGATGAGAACTCAGATGTATGCTCGGGAAATGGAATCCATATCGAACACGAGACAGCAGCATACAACGGTGAGTCACTGGCTGCGTGGGCTCCTCAGCACCGGCTCCTCTCTCCCAGAAGGATCTCCACTGATGGCTGAAGCACCAAAGACTGTGGAGGAGGAGCCCTATAAATAGCCACAAAAGTGGGGAGCATAAAATGCAGGTTGGCCAGCATTTAATGCTGGTCGGCCAGCAATAAATACTAAAAATACATCATAAATGGTCACAAAAATGTGCCATAAAATACTGCATAAAATGCCCAGCCTCTAACACAGACTCACACCATGAGCTGACTGATATCTGCTAACACCCTCTCTCAGATCATGTGTGATCGGATACAATGAAATAGTACAATGATGGAGAACCATAAACTACACAACAAATAAACACCAGAAGGACCATGGATGTCCAAGCGGTGAGTGGCCAGCCCACCACCAAGAAGCCTCGGAGAGTATCTGATGTCGATGTCGATCGTACCAACAACACCGGAAAATAGAGAAGACTCATAGCAACTCTCTGTGTAATGTCACCTATGTCACTCAGGACATACAAAGCCAATCTGCCAAACATGTCTCTGAACATGTGACCATGGAGTTCCCGCCTTTGGCCAAACCACCAAAGTGTCCCCTCATGTGAGCTCCAGACGAAAGCCTCTCGCTCTCTGTCAAGAAGAACAGCTCATCATGAACCCAGAAATCAACACCAGTCTCTAGGATTTCACTGCCAGATACCGTCGATGCGTCAGGGACGTCCCTCTCTGGAACCTGTGCACCTGTATCAAAATATAGATGAGGCACTGCAGCCCCACCAACACCCGCTCACACTCCCTCTCTGGCACCGAGGAGTCGTGAGGGATGACCGCATCACCACCACTAGAAAGCAGCCGAGGAAGGGGCCACCAAGCCCTTCCCGCGATCCGAAGAAGAGGATCCCTTCCGCGCCTTGGACTTCTCCTTGGTCGGAGGATCGGAGTCAGAGTCTGATGAAGGAGAGGACTCATCGGTAGAGTCAGCATCCCGCTTCGTCTTCTGCTCCTCCTTCCTGGAAGCCGCTAACTTCTTGCAGTCCTTCCGCAAATGTTCCTTCTTGCCACAGTGGTAACACTGGGCCTTCGACTTCTTCTTCCCGTCACCCCTCTCTGAAGCTACATAAGCCCCACCTCCATAATGTGCCGGAAGCCGCCCCTGTAATCTCAAGGATGCCTCATGCTCAAGAAGCATCGAGGTCATATGTGTAAAACTGACAGGAGACGATGATGTCTGCGCCCGCAAAGCATTGGCCACTCCATCAAACTCCGGGGGGAGCTTGTAGAGGACCGTCCCGACAAGATGCACCTCGGGAAGAGCAGATTGCATGTGCCGAAGCTAGTCCTGTACCTGCGTAACACGAAGAAGAAAAGACTGAATAGTATCTTTCGGCTCAAACTTCATCTGCTGGAGCTGGCCATAAAGTGTGACGGCCCGCATGGTGGAAGGTGCCTCATACATCTGCTGCAACTTCTGCCATACTTCAGGAGATGTCCTACAGGAGGTAACCGCCGGTAAGACCGCTTTAGAAATACACCGAAGCAACACCGAGTAAGCACGGGCATCGTCCGAGTCCCATGTGAGCACCGCTTCCTCATGGTTGTCCTCATCAAAGTCTTCAGGAAGAGGAAAAGGACGGAGAGGTCGAGCAAGAGCTCCACAGACGATGTACCACAGCCGCTTCTGCACAAACCAAGCTTTCATGACAGCACTCCATGTGAGGTAATCAGAGCCATGTAACTTATCTTCACTTGAGGTGCACGGAGGGGCCATCTGGAGGAGGTAGAAAAGAGAAGTAGAAGAAAAGAAGGTCGTTTGGAGAGTGAGCACAGCCAAAACGCAACCAAAAAACACCAAAAATAGTGAGTTCACATGCAATATAACCCAAAGGCTGACCAAAATAAGCCAAAAGCTGCTGCACAAAGTGAAAAAATCAGGTTAAAACTACCAAAAACAGCAAAAACGGCCTGAATAATCAAAAAAACAGGCAAAAATAATGCTGTAAACAGCAAAACACAGGCTGCAAACTGAAGAAACAGGGGCTAAAGACTGTTGCCAGCAGGTTGATGAAGAAAACACGGGCAGCAAAGAGTGGAACAGCAGTAAACGCAAATCTGTCCAGAAAAACGCAAAACGCAAATGCTGAAACACTGTTGCCAGCAGCAAATCAGCAGTCGCCAGCAGGAAGGACAGCCGCCTGATCAGCAAGAAGGGTGTAAATCCTGAAAACAGCAAGAAAACACAGCACAAATAGGTTGCAGCCTGAAATCTGATACCATGTCAGAAGTGGTGCAGCAATGGAAGCGTAAAGAATATGCTGAAATAAATGCTGAAACACAAGACAGAAGAAAGAAAGAAAGAATAAACACAGTAGACAAATGAGAACTCAGATGTATGCTCGGGAAATGGAATCCATATCGAACACGAGACAGCAGCATACAACGGTGAGTCACTGGCTGCGTGGGCTCCTCAGCACCGGCTCCTCTCTCCCAGAAGGATCTCCACTGATGGCTGAAGCACCAAAGACTGTGGAGGAGCCCTATAAATAGCCACAAAAGTGGGGAGCATAAAATGCAGGTCGGCTAGCATTTAATGCTGGTCGGCCAGCAATAAATGATAAAAATACATCATAAATGGCCACAAAAATGTGCCATAAAATACTGCATAAAATGCCCAGCCTCTAACACAGACTCACACCATGAGCTGACTGATATCTGCTAACAGTTCGATCTAGGGGTAGTATTTTGGTGTCACAGTAGAAGTATGCTCTTCAATTAATAGACCACGAATCAGACACAGTTTGGGGCCACGCCTCTTGATCCCACAGTCCATCTTTCTAAGGATACCCTAGGTCTTCAACAAGCACACCTATAGGTCTATAGTAGGGAAGCTTCTTTGGTTGATTTACACTAGGCCAGATTTAACTTACTCAATTAGTTTTCTTAGTCGTTATTTCACTGCACTTAGGATGTCACATTGGATTGCATGTTTGCATGTTTTGAGATATTTGGGGTACCTATTTGTTGTCATGGGCACGAGGATCAAGACAGAGTGCAATTGAGATATGCACAGTGTGAGGGAGTCAATGCAGAGTAGAGAGAGTGAGAGAGAGTGAGGAAGAGAATGAGCACGACTCGATGTGGGTACAATCACGAAGTGTACTACTTTAGGTTTTTTGATAATATATATAAAGTACATGTGTAAGGGTGCATGCACACCCAAACACCATAAAAGACACAGTGACCCTTTATTCCCAACAACCTCCCACCTAAAGGCAACGTGCCTAAAGACAGAGGAAAGAATCAGCTAAGTCTATGTATGTACAAAGCTGAGATACGCATATACTATCCAACCCCATCATCTAGCAGCAATGAGCAAACTGCTCTACTAGAATACCCTTCGTGAGAAGGTCTGCAGGATTATCATCGGTATGTATCTTGACAAGCTCAATGCTCTTATTATCAAGTACATCCCTTATAAAATGATACTTAACCTGTATGTGCTTTGTCTTTGCATGAAAGATAGGATTCCGTGCTAGCATGATAGCACTCTAACTATCACAGTGTAGGATAGGAACCTCTATAATACCAAGCTCTCTCACCAAACGTGAAAGCCATAAAGCCTCCTTGCATGCCTTCATGGCAGCCACATACTCTGCCTCTGTAGTGAACAATGCAACACACTTTTGCAACCTGGATATCCAAGAGACTGCTCCCCCTATGAACATGAACACATATCCTGAAATAGACTTCCTACAGTCAAGATGACTAGCACAGTCTGCATCTGTGAAGCCAACAACAGATGACTTCTGCTTCCCAAAGTAGATACACAAGTCCTTTGTGTCCTAAAGGTATCTCATGATATCCTTCACTGCTTCCCAATGCTTTTTGCCAAGATATGCTATATACTTGCTAACAGTTGAAGCATAAGGAATCTTGGCCATCTCAGCCTTTCCATTATCAAATGTGGGGCTGTCATCTGCACTAAGTTTCACATATAGAGGCAACGGTACACCAATGGCTTTCTCCCCCTCCATATTAAAACATTGCAAACCTTAGCAACATACTTTTGCTGTGACAAATAGAGAAGACCTTGCGATCTGTCCCTGAGTATACGCATGCCAAGAATATGATTGGCCTCACCAAGATCCTTCATATCAAAGCTATTGTATAGGCTTTGTTTCAAGGAATCCAAGGCATGAACATCCCTGCCTACAATCAACATGTCATCCACATACAAAACCAAGAGAATAAGGCTGCTATATGCTACCTTCTTGGTGTATAAGCAATGATTAACTTGAGATCTATGGAATCCCTAAGATTACATAAATGTATCAAATTTATGATACCATTCTCGTGGTGCCTATTTCAGCCCATACAAGCTCTTGTTGAGTTTACATACCATGTGCTCTTTCCCTTTTGCAACAAAACCTTCATGCTGTCAAAATAGAACTCCTCGTGCAAATCACCATGTAAGAAAGTTGTTTTTACATCCATTTGTATGAGTCCCATATCTTCAGATGCAACCAAGTCCAAAATGGTTCGCAAAGTAGTCATTTTGACTACATAAGAAAAAAATTCATCAAAATCAATTCCATGTTCTTGCTTGTACCCTTTAGCAATCAATCGTGCCTTGTACCTTGGCAAAGAACCAAAAATGACGTTCATTTTGTAAACCCATTTGCATGGTAGCACTTTCTGCCCTTTAGGCAAATACACCAAATCCCAAGTGTCATTTTTTCAAGAGAGATTTCATCTTTGATAGCATAGTCTTATGCCATTTCTGCTATCTTTTATGTCCATTGCTTCCCTAAAGCATGATAGCTCACCACAAGCTGTCAACATGACATAATCAGCAATATAATTTATACCAGAACAAACCTATCTAGGTATCTTTGCATTTTGGTCGACCTACAGACCCAATGATCAAGATTTGTTGACTGTTCAACCTGCAAATCCGCATTAACAGCTTGTTGTTCTGCAGAGTCAACATGCTATACAACTAGTTCGGATTGTTCCAAAGGCATCTGTTATTGCTAAAATTGTGATACATCATGAACAATATCTTGCTAATCATTTTCAGCATTATTCCTTGCATTTTCAAAGGACATTTACAGTAGGTATTTGTTGCTGTCTAGTGGGCATCCTTTGCTATCCTATAGGTACATCTTCCCAGAATACAACCCTTCTCACTTCCTCAGTCTTTTCAGGTTGTTTATACATGCGATCTCCCCCGAAGATAACATCATTGCTACGTACAATTTTCCTTTTTTCGGAATCCGATAACCTATGCCCCATTTCACCCTCATCACCATAACCTAGGAAAATACATTTATAGGACTTTGGCTCAAGTTTGTTGCATTCTTCCTTGCGAATATGCACAAATGCCTCGCAGCCAAACACTCTCAAGTGAGTTTGGAGCCCTTGGCAACAATGCGAGAGCCCTTACAAATTTTTCATTTGCTATCTCCAAAGGTGATGTAATAGCCTTCGTCATCTAGCTGCCCTATGCTTATCAAGCTCTTCTTGAGCTAAGGTACATGCCTCACATTATGCAAAACAAACACAAAGCCATGTTGAAATTCCAATTTCACATTGCCAATACCTGCAATTTTACATGCATAGTTATCCCCCAAGTGAACGACACCACATACACCACCATTGTAGTCAAAAAACCATTCATGATGTGGTGTAGCATGAAAAGACACACCTAAATCAAGTATCCAAGTGTGCATGTCATCATCATCTGAATCTACAATCAATGCATGTGCACTCAAAGAAGAAGCAAGCAATACATCACCGTCACTATCATTCTCATGAGTGACTACATTTACCTCCTCTATTTTTACATGGCTTTCTTGCACGTTGACTGTTCTTTTTCTCAACCTTGTTGTCTTCAGTGTTTTTGCTTTGCCTTTCTCTTTCTTCAATTGAAAACAGTCCCGTTTGTAGTGCCCTTTCTTGCCACAATGATAACACTCCACATTTTTGCCACGAGACTTGCTGCATACTCTATTTTCAAAACTGCCCTCCCATGATTTGCAGCACTAAATTGACTCAAATGTCAGCAAATGCAAGCCCAATTGTCACACAAATGACCACGGTACACTGCAAGCACCAACCAGCAGTGAAAATCAAGAAATTGCAGAAATTTCAGATCTGCAAATTGATTTCCAAAATTAGAGAATGTCAACTACTGCACTCCACAATCAATTACAGCCACATTTATAGGCCAATGCACCAACTACATGTGAAAGCCCCAAAATTCTGCTACAATTTCTGCTCCAAATGCATTCTCGGGCACAAATTTAACAATTGCAGTCGAAAGCCCCAAATTTTCAAAGACAAATCCACCCAAATTGCATTAATACATGTACCCAAGTGCATATACCAAGCAATTCTTGCACAAATTGATGAAATTCTGCAAAAGCCCCAATTTTCCCAGGTCCAATGTGCACAAACTTCAGTAAATTTGACAAAACTTCACTAAAATGTGAAAAACCCAAATTTCCCGAGCAAATATGCACCAAATTTGCAATTTTTGAGTTAGACTATCATGTTCTGCGTCAAAATCCCCAAATCTAGGAAAAGCCCCAATTTTTTGGGTCAAAATTTCACACTATGCATGGGCATCCAAACGCCCATCAGTGGGAGGTGAACAAATTGCAAGAAATAAAATTTTAAAAATGACCAAAAAAACCAAGACTGTCAAAACATTGACCAGGTGTGATCTCCACCTAGGCCGAATCATGGCCCCACCATCGCCCGCTAGACATGCGCCATCTGCTCGCCTGTCAATGGCCTGACTGTGCAGTCCACCACCTACTCGCCAGGCCCACCTATTTGATCACATGGACTAGCCTCCAGTGCTAATGTGGCCTCTCCTGCCTATGTCACCTACCCAACCTGCACCTGTTGAATGTTGACAAGACTACTGCCGTCACCTCACACTTGAGTCGCCTGACCTGCCTCGAGAAGTGTGCACTCATTGCGCTCTAATACTAGTTTGTTGTCATGGGCACGAGGATCATGACAGAGTGCGGCTGAGATATGCACAATGAGAGAGAGAGAGAGAGAGTGCAAAGTAGAGAGTGAGCACAACTCGATGTGGGCACAATCACAAAGTGTACCACTTTAGGTTTTTCGATAATATATGTAAAGTGCATGTGTAAGGGTACGTGCACACCCGAACACCGTAAAAGGCACACTGGCCTTTATTCCCAACACCTATTCTTATGGCCTCACTTATGAATTTGGTTTGTGTTTGCAAGGGTATACTAACTTTGATTGGGCAACAGATCCTCACACCTGGCATTCCCATGGAGATAGTGCCGGCTTCCACGGCTAAGGTTGACTATCTAGCTCTTTTTTATGATACCACGGAGGCTATCTAGTTGAGAAGCTTACTAGTGGTATTATACTTTCCATGCGACTGTCCCAAAGTTGTCTACTACGACAACTAGAGTGCCATTGCCCTTGCGGGCAACCCCATCATTACACCATAGATGCGGCATGTGGGAGTCCACGTCCACTTCACCAGAGAGCAGGCTGAGCTAGGCACCATACGCCTAGAGTTTGTGCCTTCCCCCGACAACTATGTAGACATATTGACCAAGGCAATCAATCAGCTATGCACATTGTACCCCGGATTTTTTAGAGGTAGAGTCATCCCCTAGACAGGCAGTCGGACACGTCAGTAGCGTACAGCAGAGTGCCACATCAGCAATACAGATGTCAACAGCCACGTCAGTAGTCTGTGCAAGTGCCACGTGGCAGCCTGCAGTCGGACAATACAGGCTGCAGTCTGACAGTTTTTTTATTCTTTTTTGCAGTCGGCTGCATTTAATGCAGCTGACCTGGTGTTGGGCATTCATTATTTCCTGGCTATTTATAGTCAGGTTGTGGCATACATTCATATTCAGATTCTGATCTTGAGATCTGTTGGCTGAGACAGTCTATGCTCGGGCTGACGGAGATCGAGGTCATCAAGTCAGAGACACACGCAGATATTTCCTCTGCCCCCGTGTATATTTCTGCACTCTTATACAGCATACTACACTGTAGATTTTCTGCGTTTACACTGTCTCCTTTTCTCTCTCTCTTTTCTCTCTATGCTCACTCTCTCTCAGTCTTTGTCCTACACTCCCGCATCGCTACACTCTGACATGGTATCAGAGCGATGAAGATGGACCAACTGAGGGCTGAACCTATCTAAAGAGGAGATTTCAGCACGACACAAGGCTGCGTTTCCAGGATTTGAGGGCGAGAGAGAGGGCTACGCATCGGATCACGGCTGAAGCGAGCATGGGCGTACAGGAAAGGAGTCCAATCGGTGAATTTGTTATAGGTTATTGCTGTTCGAAGGGGAGGAAGGCTGCGTTCGAGGCCTTCCATTGCAGATTTTACCTTTTCATCGCCTCCGGCGGGTGAAGCAGGTTTGGGCAGTGGAGGAACCAGCCCTAGAAGGCTGCGTTTACACAGTCCGAGGGGGCTGATTTTGCGTTTGTGCAGGTATTACAGGTTAACATATCTACAGAGACTGATTTGGAATTCCAGGCGATAATGGACAGGAAGGTGCCTGTCCTACCGGCTCTTCCATCGGATCAAAAGCTTGATGGTGACAATTACCGCATCTGGCGGGTGATGATGTTGGCCATTTTGGAGTCTTATGATTTGGCAGAACTCGTGATGGAGGAGATTAACAGGCCCTCAATGAGGGATGAGTCCTAACTCTCTTCCAATGCTCGTGCAAAGTTGACCAAGGCCCAGTCTCATTGGGACAAACTAAATGCCAGGATTCGATCTTTTCTGTTTTTGTCTTGCACCACAGCCGTGATAGCTCACATCGAGCACTTGACGGTGGCTCAAGAGATCTAGCTGGAAGCTCGACCAGATGTACAACCGGATGACCCTAATAAAGAGGGTTTCTTTGGAGGTGCAGATGCGGACCTTGTCCGTGAATAAGTCTTCTTCGCTTCGGGAACACATCAACAAGCTTCGGCAGCTTTAGATGCAAGTTCAAAATACAAGGAAGCCTATTTCCTCCGAAGACATGGCAATCACTTTATTGTCCTAGTTGCTGCCACGATTCGGTACCTTTTATTCCGCTCTTATTGCATCAGGGCGGGAGTCAACTCTTCGGTGGAAAGAGTTGGTTCCTATAATCCTAGACCAAGAGGAACAATTGAAGGGACAAAATGATTCCAAATCGGAGGCTTTGGTTGGTCAAGCCCCTCAAAAAAAGGGGAAGGACCAAAAGAAAAAGGAGGACAACAAATCCAAGAAGGACAAGAGGGAATCGACTTGCCATATTTGTGGTAAGACCGGTCACTGGAAGAAGGATTGCCCCGACAAAGACAAGAAGGACACCAAGAAGGACACAAAGGATTCTGGAGCGGTGGCTGCACCCTCATCAGCTGCTTTTCTACACTTCCGAAGTTGGTCGTGTGTTGTTTGTGTTGTATATTGATGATTTGATTCTGACAGGGGATCATGCACAAAAGGTCCGAGAGGCCAAGACAGCTTTACATCAGACATTCGAGATGACGGATTTGGGGCTTCTTCAATTCTTCTTGGGTCACGAGATTTATCAGTCTCAGAGGGGGATTTTCCTCTCTCAGCAGAGGTACATTCAGGAGCTCTTGGTGACTTTTGAGATGGAGACTTATCGGCCCATTACTACTCCTATGGATCTGAACTGAAAGGCCACTTCACACTCAAATTCTCCTGTGACAAATGCTTCCCGCTACCGTCAATTGATTGGGTCCTTGATTTGGCTTCTCAACACTCGTGTTGACCTTTGTTTTGCTGTGGGTCTTTTGGCAGGGTTCATGACTGAACCCAAATAGGTGCATGGGCAAGCTGCCCTAAGGATTCTTCAATATTTGAGGGGAACCTCTAACTTAGGGATTTCTTATCCACCAGGTACAGATGCTTCAGATCTGGTTTTTACAAGTTGGAGTGACTCGGATTGGGCTGGCAATGTGGACCACCGACGGTCTACTACATGCTACTGTTTTACCTTGGATACAGGTGTTATCTCTTGGAGTAGCAAGAAGCATCCCACAGTAGCCTTTTCTTCTACTGAGGCAGAGTATCAGACTACGTCTTCCACCACCTGTGAGGTTGTGTGGCTTCAGAGATTGTTGGAGGAGCTTGGCTGCCCCCAGACTCGTCCTACTCTTTTGCGGTGTGACAACAAGAGTTGCATTGCCTTGGTGCAGAATCCTATATTCCATGCCTGGCCGAAGCACATTGAGATCCAGTATCACTTCATTCGGGAGAAGCTTCTAGATTGAACCATTGATGTGGAGTACTACAAGACAGAGGATAATTTTGCAAAATTGTTTACGAAGGCGCTTCCCCAGGCTCTTCTTCGACAACATTCAAGATCCCTTAGTCTGATGCCTTGTCCAGGATCTGAGAGGGGGTCAGCAGTCTGCGCAAGTGCCACATGGCAACCTGCAATTGGATAGTTTTTTTATTATTTTTCGCAGTCGGCTGCATTTAATGCAGCCACCTGGTGCTGGGCATTCATTATTTCCTAGCTATTTATAGTCATGTTGTGGCACACATTCATATTCAAATTCTGATCTTGAGATTTGTTCTGAGACAGTCTATGCTCGGGTTGACGGAGATCGAGGTCATCAAGTCAAAGACACGCAGATATTTCCTCTGCCCCCGTGTATATTTCTGCACTCTTATACACCATACTACGCTGCAAATTTTCTGTGTTTACACTCTCTCTCTCTCTCTCTCTCTCTCTCTCTCTCTCTCTCTCTATGTTCACTCTCTCACTCTTTGTCCTACACTTCCGCATCGCTGCACTCTAACAAGATTGGATACACCCTACTTGACTTCTTCAAATTGACGAAGAGAGGGTGCTTCCCTCTAGCTTTCCCTTCCAGTTTGAGAAGGGGCAGCTTTCTTCTCTTAATAGTGATAGTGATGATGCTTACAGATTTTGATTCAAACATTATATTTATTGAACATTTTGAGCATTTATCTTCATCTGCACTATCAGGATGGCATGATTGTAAAAGGGCACCATATTCACGCCATTGTACATGGCAATCTCCCTTGCTTGCTTAGCCTTGCTAGCTTGCTTTCCACATATCTTTTTTGTCTCTCCGCATATCCCCCATATTTGTTCCACATTCCATTAGCCTATTCCTTCATCATCAACATCCAATAGTGGTAGGGATAGCGTGCTTATTTTATAAAAGCCTCTGGGACTAGCTACTTGTATCCCCTCTATTATTTAATCAACCGCCACCTCTATTTTTGAACCAATCATTATCAAACCAAAAAAAAAAAAAAAAATCATTGTGGTTCCATTCGCCTTTGCAAGACTTGGTAGGCCACTGGACAACCAGCATATGTCTACCCTTTGGCAAATGCCCTCGCCTCTTTGGGGTGACCACTTGGACTCCCTTGATAAGATAACCATCACCTCTATAGTCTTGGTAGGCCACCAGGTAGCCATTGGATAGCCACCGTGCGCCCTTTGTCCAATGCCCTAGCTGCTTTCGGGTGAACGGCTTACCATGAGCACATCCATCAATGGAGAGCCCACAATCCCACAACCAATGTTGAGTTAATGCAAGGGTTGCTTCTTGAGTTTCACTCTTAGTTACAACATCTTCCACTCGTATCTGAGCTTTGGAATCATCTCATTGACTACTATGTAGCACTAGATCACATTCAACATATCAATCTCAACTTTGAGCTTTAGGAGTTTTCCATTAATGAATGGGATGATCTGAAAGTCAAGTTGGCCAAATATAGATGGCTACTCACTAAGTTTGCCACTACTCGCTCCTCGAAGTCACATGACGATCAGGTTACATTCTTTTTGAACAACCTTCCTGAAAAGTATCTCCACTTCATCCAACACATCATCTCATTGCCTCAATTGTCAACCTTCTATGAGTTCAAATGTTAGTTCTTGTGTTATGCGAGGCTACACGATCAAGTCTATAAGTTCTTCCCATATTCTTATTTAGAGAAGGGTCTAGTTACCTCATCCTCGCAAGGGAAAACTGAAGGTGGCAAGAACTCTCAAGATGCGAAGGCAACTCAAAACAAGGATGTCACCCCTTCCTCAAATGAAACCAAAGAAACTAAACCCATCTAGCAAAAACTCCCTAAAAAGAACAAGTTTTGCACACACTTCCAAAGATCAAGACATGTGGATGAGGTATGCTGTACCGAGGCTCAAGGTCTTCCTCTTAAGGAACCTCAGGAAACCGCTGCAATTGTCTCCCCTCCTACTGGACAGTCCACTAAGGCTACGCCCCCTGCTACTACCCCATTGTCAGAAGTGGATGCAGCAATGGAAGCATAAACATGTGCTGAAATAAATTGTTGAACACAACACAAAGAGAAAGGAAAGAAGGAACACTGAATAACACAATACAAATGAGAACTCAGATGTATGCTCTCCATATATCCAACATGAGACAGTCACATACAACAGTGAGTAACTGGCTATGTGGGCAGCGGCACTTGCTCCTCTCTCCAATAGAAGGTCCACACATGTGATGGTGACTAAATGACTAAGGAGGAGGAGCCTGCATAAATAGGACAAAAATATGTCCTCAATATGATCAGGTCGGCCAACATTTAATGCTCATCGACCAGCAATAAATGCTAAATATGACCAAAATGAAGACCATAAAAAATACCTAAAATAATCTAAATAATGCCCAACCCTAAAGCACGCACAAACTCACACATGAGCTAGCATATCTACTAACACCCATCTGCTCCTTCTAGCACAATTGGTGCCAAACACATGGCACCTGGACAGCCTCAACAACTCATATCTTTCACCACCCCTAAAGGATTAACTAATTGGTCTACTAGTTCATCTCCCATTTCACTCTTTGCAAGGTCTCCTCCTACACCCCACCCTAGGCACACTTCCCCACCTCATCATGCATTTCATTGGCGGTGACCTATTGATAGCTATATGTGTTTGTGGCCACACCCTTAAGCTAGCACTTCTCTAAGTCTCTTCGGACACCCTAGGTTAGTCTAGCATTCCTCTAGGTCTTTAGTCTTCCACTGCACTCACTCACACAACACAAACACAGATTCATTCCATTGTTATTTCATTTAGCTTTACTTTTCTATTTTATTTTGCTTTGGAGCATCTCACTACTAACCTTTGTTTTGCTCATTTTGATCACACTTGCAAGGTTTTGTATTTCAATGTAGGACTAACATACAGGTTTGCATCAGCCCTTCCTAGGCTAGAGACATCGGATATGCACTGTTCCTTTCATGGTTTCATCTTTCTAGGAGATTTCCTCTTCTACCACCATGGACGCTTCCCCTCCCAGAGCAAATCGTACAACATCTCTCTTTATGCTATCATGGAGATGACTTCTACCTTGCTCTTCTAGTCACAGTGCTTCATCCTCATCTTTATCTAAAATCATGGTTCTCAGCACTACACAAAGACCAGCTTTTCTAACAATCCCTTTCTTGTTCCAATTTTGGGACTAAGAGGGGACGTTCAGCTAGAAATTCATTCCATACTAATTAACTCTTTAAAACAGCCCCAAAACATGTAAATTACCAAAAATTTAATTAAACGGGAAGCAATTCTAGAGAGTTTCGGTGTCCACATGCAAAACCCTAATTTGGGAGATCCTCTTGTAGTAAATTACCAGAAATTTAATTAAACGGAAAGCAATTCTAGAGAGTTTCGGTGTCCACATGCAAAACCCTAATTTGGGAGATCCTCTTGTATCTATAAATAGATAGGCTGCCCACCAATAGGTTTCAGCCACATCAACCCTCTTCCACTAGCTATCCAGCCTCCAGCAATTGTTGCTACATGGTCTACAGCTATTGCCCACCCTCCCACTATTGTTGGTGATCAACTACCATAATCTTCAAACAATTACATTGTTGCATTTACCAGTTCTAGCCCCAAAGATTACTATGTTCTGGTCTTCAGCTTGTTGCCCTTCCATTTCCAGTATCGGCCTGATTTGCATTTACATCTATAGCAAACCGTCTTTGTGTTTTCACCACTTTTCTTCATTAGTCTCTACTCCAACTAGTGGTTACTGCGCTTGGGATCCATCTCCAGTAGACAACACACATCAACACCTCCCTCAACCCGCTGCCATGAGAGGCACCGACAGTTGGACAACTCTAGCCTTCAGCATTCTGTACATTCTCTTATTCATTTACAGCATTGATTCATTCACTTCAAAGCTCTCTTTCTTCTTTGTTTGTGTTTGTGTTTATGCGTTTTGAGTTTTGCGCTTTGCATTTTATATTTGTTGCATTACTATCTGAGTTATTGTGCTTTAGTCTTATTCATGTTAGCAGAGTATTTGTCAGCTCATGTGTGAGTCTGAGCTTGATCTGGGCTGGGCATTTTTTATTAGGTATTTTAGGTATTTTTTCTGGTGTGGCATTTTATGCCAGTGGAGCATTTTATGCACCAGTCGGATAGCTTTAATGCTGTCCGACCAGCATTATTGCTCCCCACTTTTTCAGCCTATTTATACTCAGTGGCTCCTCCTCAGTCAGTATCATCATCTTCACCATCTGCAGACTCTGTGGAGAGAGGAGCCAGAGCCAGTGCCAGTGCCCACGCAGCCAGTGACTCACTGTTGTATGCGACTATCTCGTGTTCAAATATATGGATTCCATTTCTTGTGCATACATCTAAGTTCTCATCGTGTTCTTTCTTTCTCTTTTTGTCTTGTGTTTCAGCAGCTTATTTCAGCACATGTTTATGCTTCCACCGCTGCTCCACTTCTGACATGGTATCAGTTTTCAGGATTTGTGTTTCTGCTGTGTTTTCTTGCTGATTTCAGGACTGTTTTGTACCCCTGCTGATCAGACGACTGCTGTCGCAGGCGACCTGTTTTGGGGCTGTTTTCAGCCTGCGTTTTTTGCAGTTTTGCCATCGCCTGCTGCCTCCGCACCCTCTGCTGCCTATGCACCCTCTGCTGCCTGCGTTTTTCATCTGCAGCTGCTGGCGACAGTTTTCTACCTGTTTTTCTCCAGTTTACAGCCTGCTTTTTGCTGATTCAGCATCTCTCGTGGCTGGGTGACTGTTACTTCCGGCCGTTTTCTCTGTTTTTGGTAGTTTTTGACTGATTTTTTGACTTTCTGCAGCAGATTTTGTCTTCTATTGATCAGATTTTGGGTTCTATTGCATGTGAACTCTCATTTTCTGTAGTCTGTGCTTGTGTTTTGGCTGTGTTTCCTCTCTAAATTCCATCTCTTCTCTACTTCTCTTCTTATCCTCTCCATATGGCTCCTCCGTGCACTTCCACTGATGATAAGTTACATGGACCTGATTATCTCACATGGAGTGCTGTCATGAAAGCTTGGTTTGTGCAGAAGCGGCTATGGTACATCGTCTGTGGAGCTATTGCTCGACCTCTCCGTCCTTTTCCTCTTCCTGAAGACTTTGATGAGGACAACCATGAGGAAGCGGTGCTCACATGGGACTCGGACGATGCCCGTGCTTACTCGGCGTTGCTTCGGTGTATTTCTAAAGCGCTCTTACCGGCGGTTACCTCCTGTAGGACATCTCCTGAAGTATGGCAGAAGTTGCAGCAGATGTACGAGGCACCTTCCACCATGTGGGCCGTCACACTTTATGGCCAGCTCCAGCAGATGAAGTTTGAGCCGAAAGATACTATTCAGTCTTTTCTTCTTCGTGTTACGAAGGTACAGGACCAGCTTCGGCACATGCAATCTGCTCTTCCCGAGGTGCATCTTGTCGGGACGGTCCTCTACAAGCTCCCCCCGGAGTTTGATGGAGTGGCCAATGCTTTGCGGGCGCAGACATCATCGACTCCTGTCAGTTTTACACATATGACCTCGATGCTTCTTGAGCATGAGGCATCCTTGAGATTACAGGGGCGGCTTCCAGCACATTATGGAGGTGAGGCTTATGTAGCTTCAGAGAGGGGTGACGGGAAGAAGAAGTCGAAGGCCCAGTGTTACCACTGTGGCAAGAAGGGACATTTGCGGAAGGACTGCAAGAAGTTAGCGGCTTCCAGGAAGAAGGAGCAGAAGACGAAGCGGGATGCTGACTCTACCGATGAGTCCTCTCCTTCATCAGACTCCGACTCCGATCCTCCGACCAAGGTGAAGTCCAAGGCGCGGAAGGGATCCTCTTCTTCGGATCGCGGGAAGGGCTTGGTGGCCCCTTCCTCGGCTGCTTTCTAGTGGTGGTGATGAGATCATCCCTCACGACTCTCTTGTGCCAGAGAGGGAGTGTGAGCGGGTGTTCAGATGGGGCAGCCGCGCCTCATCTATATATTTTTATACAGGTGCACAGGTTCTAGAGAGGGACGTCCCTGACGCATCGACTTTCGTCTGGCGGAATCAAATCCTGGAGCTGGGATTGACATCCAGGTTCATGCTGAGCTGGTTATCTGACAGAGAGCGGGAGGCTTTTGTCTGGAGCTCACATGAGGGGACACTTTGGCGGTCTGGCCAAAGGCGGGGAATCCATGGTCACCTATGTTCAGGGGCATTTTTGACAGGATGGTCTTGTATGCTACTGCGCGACATTGGTGATGGACACAGAGACATGCTATGATCTTCTCTATTTTCAGGTGTTTGGTACGATCGACATTGACATCAGGTTCTCTCCGAGGCACCTTGGTGGTGGCTTGATCACCCACTGCTTGGGTATCCATGGTTCTACTTGGTGGTTCTCTGTTGTATAGTTTCTGATCCCTTTTCATTGTACTATTGTATTGTATCAGATCACTCATGATCTGAGAGAGGGTGTTAGCAGAGTATTTGTCAGCTCATGTGCGAGTCTGAGCTTGATCTGGGCTAGGCATTTTTTATTAGGTATTTTAGGTATTTTTTCTGGTGTGGCATTTTATGCCAGTGGAGCATTTTATGCACCAGTCGGCCAGCTTTAATGCTGTCCGACCAGCATTATTGCTCCCCACTTTTTCAGCCTATTTATACTCAGTGGCTCCTCCTCAGTCAGTATCATCATCTTCACCATCTGCAGACTCTGTGGAGAGAGGAGCCAGAGCCAGTGCCAGTGCCCACGCAGCCAGTGACTCACTGTTGTATGCGACTGTCTCGTGTTCAGATATATGGATTCCATTTCCTGTGCATACATCTGAGTTCTCATCGTGTTCTTTCTTTCTCTTTTTGTCTTGTGTTTCAGCAGTTTATTTCAGCACATGTTTATGCTTCCACCGCTGCTCCACTTCTGACAATTCATACATACATTCTATGTTTCCTCAGTTCAAACCCTAGCATATCTTCACAAGGGGGTGACTAAAGTATACCTCTTAAAATGTGAGCCTCTTTCCTATACATTTAAGTGATAAAACAAGCCCATGGTGTCAACAACTTGATTTGCTAAGGTGTTTGAAGCTCAACAGCAATATCACAATCTTGGTTGCAACTATTAAATGTTGGGTGTGAAAGATGCCACATGTATAGTATGCTTCTTAGTAATAATCTGCACTTGCCAATGTCCATTCAATGTAAATGATTCTAAAATGCCTGAGTAGGCTCACGCTATTACAATACAAGTTTGCTTCTTGCCAGCAATTTATTAAAAGCCAACCATCGATCAAGTGAGGTTTGACTAAGTTGGTATGTCCATTGTCAAGTAGCAAGCAACTAGTCAACCATCTCGTAGACTAAGAGATCATCCGCACCCTCAAAGGTAGATGGTTAAACAAATAGATTTCCGTGGTAAGGCTTTTCAATGATATGGGATTTTAGCACTTTCTTCTTAGCTTCATATTACAAACCTCTGACTACATTTTTCTCAAGCACATGTACAATATTTTCTTCCTTCAAAGTGGCCAACCTAGAAGATTTTTTCCCACACATTTTCTTTTATTGACATTCTCGATTGAGGGTCCCTCTCTAGGAGATTGTCTTTCACACATATTCTTTCATTAAAATTTTATATTGAGTTTCATTGTATTTTCTTTCCTTTGATTGATAGCCGAGGTGAATTTAGCATAGTTCTCTTTTCTTGGAATAAACAAAATTATAAAACATGTCTGGGCACCTAGTGATTTAGGTTTTGCATAGATACTAGTCACTTCATCTTGAATTGATAGACTCTTCAATATGAACGAAGGGTTTTTAATGGTTTATCTACTCCAAGTTTAATTGGACATTGGAGCGGGTGGATGCCATAACACATTGTCCATTTAGTTAAAACTTATGGGTTATATAAGAGTACATTCACTTGATCCGTGTGTCATGACCAATATTTTGCCAACAAAAATGAGAGTTGATCATGTCTTGAATAACTATATGGAAGTATCGAAGACAATTGGAGATACATCAAAGACTTGCCAAGTGTAAGACAAATTTTATGTAAGAGAGGAGTTGTTATACCCATTGCTGAAGCAAAACGTGAGTTGAGATCCTTGTATCCAATGTTACAACCCCCATAAGATTTTGTAAAACCAAGTGAAAATATATAGGATTCGTAATTTAACAAAGATCCCTTTTCATCTGTCAACTAGAAGTATACTTAGTCCATATAAGAAAGTTTCTAGACACTGGGTGGTTGTAGTAAAACTTTGGCCACTCTTGCATTTCCTGTTTGGACTCATAATACAACGCCGTATTCTAAATTTCAACAAACGTGGCATCTTCCAGCACCTGGAAAGGTAAGCACGATCCACCTCCATGCCACCAGACACAGTAAGCATGCAATGTACGCGCAAGCAAAAGCTCAGATTTGAGTTTGACCAGTTTCCGCAACGAAATAAGGACATCCTGGACAAACTCGACACACGCTTAGCCATTCTTGACCTCGGACTTTTCGGACTGGTCTATTCGAGCTGCAGATTAGGGAGACAACGATTATCCTTAATGCAGTCCGTCACCGGAAACTAGGCAAAAAACTGTAACTGTGCCGTCTCTGCGGTATCGATCACTGTCAGCGCCGCGAGCGGGACGTTATTACGTGATAACGGACATGCATACATTCACACTTCTGAGTCGATTGCAGATTACGGAAGCCATTATTTAGCAGAAAATTACATCGCAGCAAGACGAAGGACCAAGAGAAATGGTTCGCAATTCAGATAACAAGATTGCAAGGGAAAAGGAAAGCAGAAGACTCACCATTGTTGTGGAGAGGAAGGCGCCAAGAGAGAAGACAGTTCCTGGCACCTGCTGCTTCGGCAAACACGGAAAGCAGCCTCCTCCTCCTCCTCCTTATTAACGGTACCAAAAAGCTCTCGAAAGATTAAATTCACAACAAAGGGTGTCCTTTTGGGGCCTTTTTCACTCGCATTTGTGGACCCGCTGACACACATAATATCGGCATGTTTGCCTGAGAATGACGAAAGTTTTATTTAGTACGCACTCGGTGGAGCCAGTGTTCGGGAAAAGACTGGCTTTTCCATTTCAAAAGACGAACTACCTAGTCTCGTAATACATTCATAGCCTGCTGCCCCGCTACCTATTTAAATGTTTAATACAATTTCTTAGATATTGAACATAGGTTTTATCTGAAAAACAATTCATACTTTTATATCTTCATTTTGGGAAAACCTTCAAACAAATTCTTTCATAGTGTGGCCCTATTGGCCCTTCATTGTTGTTGATTAAGCTTTGTGCAGAAATTCATCTTTACGATAGCTATGCCTTGATAGCTTCATGTTTTTTTGGATAGTGCAGATCCTCCCCCTTGTTAGAAAACATGCACTTTGCGTACATACTTAGGTTAACTGTATAAAGATCTAGCAACTTCTGTTAAGATTCTTCATTTCTTAAGGTGCACTTGTAAATACACTTGTTATGCATTTACACACACACACACACACACACATGTATATTCTAGGAATACTTTTACCAAAGCTAATGGCAAACTTGACCTAACAACCATTTAGGTTTGATTTATTTTCTAAATCTATCTAATGGGAGGGGGGTACTATGGCCCAACACTTACTTACATACCTAAAATTATGAGTACTAAGTGGTTGAGGTTTTAATATATGTTCTCATAAGAATTCTCAAGAAGAACCGCTTGCATAAACAAATGTAGAGCTAAGGTGATGAACTTACAATTAAGATGTCGACCACCAAGCTACTTAATTACATAATACCCTCAATTTTCAATGTTTAATCCTCATTGCACAAAGAAATCTATCATGGATGCATTGCAAGTATAAACTTTCAAGGTGCCTATTATCTCTATCTTTTTTGTGAATGATACATATAGTGACAAAAACACATATGGTAAGCTCTCACCTTGTGTGTGTGTGTGTGTGTGTGTGTGTGTGTGTGTGTGTGTGTGTGTGTGTGTGTGTGTGTGTTGATCTCTATCTCATATATGTATGAGAGAAGGTCCCATCACAATGCTGTTCAATTTTAGTGGTACATTATGAACAAAAATTTGGAGAGTCAAGGTGCCAAGTTTGGCACATGCCTCCACTACATCCATTTCAACTGTTTTGTCAACACCACTAACCGTAGCAACTTCAAGCTCAATGACCCTCAAGAATGCAACACCATTAGCATATTGTAAGGTGGATGGGTGGCCCTAAGGCTTTGAGTAAGCAATCCTGGTGTTACTCAAGTATTATAACTCTAGAATGACATCTGCAAGTGTTTTGATAGCATGTGAACTCCTCCATGTTTTTGAGAGTCTTGTTTAGGAAGATATAGTTCAATCCAACCCCCATCTACTTGGCAATGGGCCTAGGCAATTGCGAATTTTCTCTCTCTTTCCCATTATGAGAGAGTGAATGCTATATCAGCTATGTTTACACCATTGACCCTTCATCTTGTGGGAATATAGCCATCATGCTATTGCACAAGCTATCCTTCAAGAGTACTCCTCCTTGAAATCATGGGACCTCATTATATGTCGAACTCTACTCTCTTAATCTTTTTGCTTTATTATCGATGAATGTGATGCTCATGGCCCACTCTTGGATGTAAATGTACTTACAGTACAAAACTTTGCATAAAGATTTTGCTTCTTAACAATGTCACACCATTGACAATCTTGCCTAAGTGTCAAAATAAAACATATAGACATAGTGGAATGTTAGTGTTGCTGGTTGTAGGAGAATTGAGGTGGCATGGGTTATTGATACCTCCGAAAGCACAATATCACTCATCTTGGGTTAGCTATAACACATCCCAATATAGCAATCAAACACACATTAATATCACTATAAAATGTCATATTTACTACTTTATATTCTAGTATAGAAAGGTGTGCTAATGGGGCAAAAATTGGAGGGCAATTGTTGATGGCAAATTGAGTGCAATGTTAGTGTTGCTGATTGTGGTAGAATTTAGGTGGCATGGATTACTTATGCTTCCAAAAGCACAATGCTACTCATCTTGAGTTAGCTATAGCACATGCCAATATAGCACTCAAACACAAGTTGATATTAGTACTAAAACACTATATTTAGAGTGTAATATTCTGGTACAAGATGACATGCTAACAAGATAGAAACGGGAGGACAATTGGTGGTGGAAAATCGAGTGCAGTGTCAATATTGTTGATTGTGGCAGAATTTAGGTTGCATGGATTATTGATGCCTTCAAAAGCATGACACTGCTCATCTTGGATTTGGTGCGTAGATCGGATGCTGTACGCTTGCGTAGTGAATGCCGGAAGGTCCCTAAGAACAATAGAACTCTACTGTTTGCACAAAATTCAATGTAAAAAGCATGAACGACATGAACAAGAGACCAATTGGGTGCAATCTCCCCCCATGCCTTGTGTGAGCGCTCCACAAAGCATGTATTTTATGTATTAATCCTCTTCAAGCTCAAATAATAGCCTAAATTACAAAATAGCAAGCTTTTAGCTTTTTAATTTGCTTTAGCACAAAATAGGAATAAAGCTAACGGACGGTGCCCAAAGAGTCTGGCATGCCCAATACAATGTCCAAGTATAAATAACATAATCGTGCGCCCATGCGCATACAAAATAATAATAAATATCCAACGCCTCAATAAATAGGCGTGACAAAATATAGGCGCCATTCCTAAGGTATGCGCCCATCAAAATATAAATGATAAATCGAATACTCGCTATCCTCCAATGCTTTCCTCCGCCACTGCTGCTATCTCTACACATCAACTGAAGCATTCACAATCGTTAGTAAAATAATACAATTAAACCGACAGAAGTGAATACCTAGCAATCTTCAGCTACATAAATAAATCAACTGGTTAGAAATAAATCCTAACCTTAATTTATTACGAGTGCGCACTCTAAACTCATAAACGTTTATTAATTTAATATGCATTTTGCGGAATCACCCGCTATGGAATCACCCATGTACACACTAAATTAATGAAACACCCGAAAAGGACAGGCGTCCCCATCAACTTCTCGCACAAAGAATCCACTTTGTGTATGAGCCCCGGTCATCAAAGTTTACGGAATCCACCGTGGCACGGAATCCACCGTGAAATATGCCTCCTGGCATCAGGATTAGCTATAGCACACGATAATATACACACATTAATATACTACTAACATGGCATCCATGTTGTGACCCCTTCTCAATCTTTCAAGGTGGCACCAAAACAACCCATCTTTTTATTAGAATAATTATACTAAACTAAAATAAGACTAATGGCGTGTATGATGTTTGAAACTACTTATTTTTTTCACCATGGCAATCTTACAATAATTTAAAACCAATCCATATTATTTCTCAAACACATTGCTCTCAAGATGGTGCTTTCCTTCGCAACCAGATGGATATGCCTTACACTTGAGAATATTTATTACAGGCTCATCATTTTGAGCATCAACACTATCATCGTGTCGAACTTAATAGCTACAATTTCTAAAAAAAATAGTGGGATTGAGAGCTAATAGCTAGCAATAGTTGAAAGAACATGTGATGGTGAAATGGTTTTTTATTACTTTTTTGTGACACACACGCACAAACATAGAGAGAGAGAGAGAGAGAGAGAGAGAGAGAGAGAGAGAGAGAGAGAGAGAGAGAGAGAGAGAGAGAGAGAGAGAGAGAGAGAGAGAGAGAGAGAGAGAGAGAGAGAGACATAGAATAGGAAAGTCTGCCATATGGAAGGAAAAGTATCAAGATGGACAAAATTGTGGGATAGCCAATCTTCATTTGAAGAACTGTGATGTTCAAGAGATTTTGCCTCCTTCCTCAACATCTATATTGCATAGGCTTGCATTCGTGTCATCATAGGGACTATCACCAATGACATAGAGTGAGATTGAGAGCTTTGAGAGTGAGATTGAGAGCTTTGAAGAAACATTAGCTAAAGGAATACTCTCTACTCTCCCACATAAACAACACAAGTAACCAAAAGTTTCATCTACCCATAGGTGCTCTTATCTTTCCCTACCACTATTGGCTTATCCAAAAGTGATGCATCATAGATTCTAGATGGAATGGCATTTTTTGAAGGCTCAGCCTAGTGGTAATGGTGTGGCTTGACTTGTGGACAAGTATCAATGAATCCATGAGCCAAGCACACTGTAATGAGTTAATATCGCATAGGTGTGCAACCTTTGATTTGAAATCTGATGCCTTTGATTAAGATTGCCTTCTTCATCAATTTGAACCAATCCTTATTCATCAATACTACTCTACAAGCATTGATAAATGACTCTTGCAAAGCCATATCCTCCACAATCCTTAATGAGAATGGTTGCGAATGCTAGATCTATTGCCCAATTATGTGTTTGTAGAGGCTTTTGTGAATGACAAGCTATAGCATCCATGATGGTACTTTGGTATTTTGTACAAGATGGGCAAGCTCTCTACAAATGAAATTTGTAGGCCTTTGGCTTGTTGGGGCTTAAAGGCCGCCTATGCCTAGCTGCCTATATTTACTTGTACTTATTGCCTACACACTTGAACACTACAAGTGGCGATCATTATCGCCGTCACTTTATTCTTTATTTCTTTCTATGGCAATAGAATAAGGGAAGGTCGGTCACACATTGTGACTGTTGGAGTCCCCACACATGATCTTATTGTCTTGCTTGAACCTCCATAGCTCTTGCTTCTCTCTTACTTCCACTTGTGCTTCCACTCTTACTCCACCTTTCAACTAGTATCAAAGCACGCATTCGAGGACCTTCATCCACATAACCTTTAGCCTAGGAAGAGAGCTTGGCATGAAGGTTTCATGACATCCACATACCAAGGTATGCATCAATCTCATTGAACTTCCCCTTCATCAAGGCTTGTTTCTAGCTTGTTTCAAGTATTGTCCAGGATTTGTTGACCATTGAGCTTAGCTCAAAGAAGAAGAGTAGTAGGCCAATCCAAGTAGCTCACCTGATGGTGTCTATTGTTGTTGCCCCTATTCTTGCCTATTTCACTCAACCAGCCTTGTCCTCTAGCACTAAGGCAACACATTAGCACTTTCCCCTAGGTTGTTGGACTTGATCTTGAGCATTATTTGTGCAAAAGAAGGTTAGCCACCATTGTTGATAATTCAGGACATGCATGTTATCACATCCTATGCACTACATATATTGGGTTGCTTAATGTTTATGTGATGTTATCTTGCTACCTGAATGTTGCACTAATTCTTGGAGGAGCTATTTGAGTTATTCAGAGGTTGCTTAGCTCAGTTATTGCAAGGTTTATTGCTATAACAAAGTTTGGACAACAAGCATTTACAGTGAAGGTTTATGTCTGCACATGCTTTGGAGATGCTATATATATCTCTTCATGCTTGGCATTGATTCTTATGCCCGTGTATGTTTATTTTGAGCTCTAGATCTTGGATGCATTTGGATACTGGCTATTTGCTTCAGGAATTTCCATTTATGGGCTTGAAGACATATTGTATGTGCATGCTCTCGAATGTATTACTTTATGCTATTGGGTACCAAGATGCTATGAGGCACATGTAGTGAGCTTTCCTTTACTTTTGGACATTTTGGTTTGCTTCTATGGGAGTAGCTTGATCTTTTATTTCTAGAGCTTGGACTCTTGAGTTAGTGGGAGACTCTTACTTGCTCATATACATATATTTAGTTGGTTATGGTGTACATTGCTCATGCAAACATTGATGACTATGGGTTGATTTGGCCTTGGTTGTACACTTGGTACTTCCTCATGTGAAATGGGTTTGTCAGGTTGGATTCATCATTGGTTATATACTTGAGCTTCACTATTCATATGTAGTTAGTTATTGATTGGTGTGTCTCTATTGCTTTTTTAAAGATCTTGCATGCACAGCTGGCTTATGCACATACTACTCCCTTGTTTGGGATTGCATCTATGTCTCTAAGATCTTTGGGTTTGTGACAGTACTTGGTACCTTGGTGGTTCATGCTCTATTTTGCACTGCTAGTTGCTTGTATATCTTAGTTGCTACCTAGATATTCCTGGCAATGGTAGCTTTGTCATTTGCTCTTTTGCCTACAATTGTACATTCATTTATTGCAATTTTGTGACTCGCCATGCTAAAATTTTAGTTTTGAGTAGTTGTTTGAGATTAGACATTTGTTACAGGCACTCTACAACATCTATTTTGTGAACAATTATATCTTGCATTATAGCCCATCTCTTGTGGTTGGTTTTGGGCTAATTTTGGGGCTATTTTACTATCATTACAGTAGCCTCTTTACTCTTTGCTTTGCAATTAATATGGCATCTGCTATTGGGGATAATGCCATCTTTAACATAGACAATTTAGATGGCACCAAAAATTATTGGAAGACTCTGATTTGGCAAGTATTGGTGCAAAAGAAGCAAATCCAATAATTGAAATGAAAAGGTATAAAGCCAAGGAGTTTGATACTACAGAGGGATGGGCTGACTTGGATGAGCTATGCAAGTCCACTATTAGCTTGTCATTGTCCAAGCGGATGTATTTCAATGTTATTGAGATAGAAGGTAGTGCTTATGATTTATAGTAAAGATATGTGATCTTTATGACAACCAAAGTCATGCATCTCAAATATTTTGGTTAAAGAATATTGTGGACCTTCACACGAAGGAGGGCATTCCTATATCCACTCATTTGAATGAGTTCACTTCATTACCACAATTAGCTTATTTCACATGGCATTAAGTTTGGGGATAACATAAAGTCTCTATTCTTGCTTATCACACTATCTGAGTCTTGGGATAGATTTTGTACTACTATGAGTATAATCCTCCCGAATATGGGTTTAAATGATTTGATGTAGAGGGAGCTTTGCTTATAGAAGAAGTGAATAGGAAGAATATTGATGCAACCTATACTTCTCATGCACTTACAATTAGAAGTAGACATGATGAAAAAGGGAATATTAACCTTGATAGAGATTGATAGTCCAACATAGACAAGTCTAAGTCTCATGGGAAATCATGTTGTAAGTCCTATGGTCCCAAGTCCTCTCTTACTTGTCATAAGTATGGATAGTAGGGTCACACAATGCCGTAATGCCATAAGATGCACAATGATAAGAGTGAGAAAGGAAAATGAAAAGTGCAAGATAATGCTAAGTCTTTTGATAAGATCGCACCTTTTTCCTAATTCTAGTGAGGAGATAAATGCCCTAGAATACAACTCAGATGATTACATGCTTGCTACTTCATCACTTGATGCTACTCAATTAATTGATGTTTAGTTTGCTTACTCTCAATAATGACTTCTTGATTCAGGGGCTTTCTTTAATGTTATCATGCATTGTCATGGGTTTTATACCTACCATACTATTATAGGTTCAGTCAAACTCACCATTGTTCCTAAGTCTAGTGAAGAGATAAATGGCTTGGAGTACAACTCAAATGATAGGTTCAGTCAAATTGGGTGATGATCACACCATTGTTCCTAAGTCTAGTGAAGAGATAAATGGCCTAGAGTACAACTCAAATGATTACGTGCTTGCTACTTCATCACTTGATGCTACTCAATTATTTGACGTTTAGTTTGCTTACTCTCAATAATAACTTCTTGATTCGGGGGACTTTCTTTCATGTTATCCCACATCGTCATGGGTTTTATACCTACCATATTGCTACAGGTTTAGTCAAACTAGGTGATGATCATGTATGCGACATTGTTGGCATAGGTGATGTGAGATTATTGTTTGAGGCAATGGTGCTCCATTTGTACTTCTTGATGTATGTCATGTCTTGGCTTTGACTAAAAGCCTTATCTTAGCTAATAATTGGATGATGATAATGCCTCTTTTGGTAATTCTGCATGGAAGATTACACATGGCAACCTCATTTTTGCCAAGATGCCAAGGTTGATAGCTTATATCCCTTACTTATATCTAGATTCATTGATCATGTTTTGGTCATGACCAATCTTCCACACATGTCTCTCAGGCTCACTCATTTTTTGCAGTCTTTACTATCTCTTGACTACTCATGTGATCATTATTTACATGGCATAGACAAACTCGTAACTCAAATAAAATGTTTAGTTCTACCTACATGGGTGAGTAATTGGCTCTTATGTATTTACATGTTTATGGTTCCATGCCTTTAGGTATACCTTATAAAATAGAAGTTGAACTTCTTACATACATTTTATTGCTTTCTTGCTCTGGTTGAGAAACATTCTAGCTATAGGCTGAAATGTCCCAAGCTAAAAATGGAGGTGAATATGTCTCTAAGGCATTTGAGTAGTTCTGTGATGAGAGAAATATTAAGTGTCAATTGAACAACTTGTATACCCCATCCCGAATGGTGTTACTTACAGAGTGCATGAATGAGACTAGTTAAGAAAGAGTTTGTAGTATGTTTAGTCAAGTAGGCTTACCACATTACTTTTGAGTTGAGGTAGTTACTACTGCAATTCATCTGATTAATAGATCCCTATTCACTACTCTTGGTATTAGAGTTGCAGAGGGGGTATGATTTGGTAAATCTTCCTCATATACACATTTGTAAATCTTTGAATGTGAGGCTTTCTTCCATATTCCTAGAGACAAATGCAATATGCTAGATTAATGTCCGTCAAATGCATCTTTCTTAGATATGGTAATGTAGGTGAGGTGGTCTATCGCCTTTGGGATTTGCAAACTCGAAAGGTTATATGTAGCCATGATGTTGTCTTCCATGAGGACAAAATGCATATCAAAACAGAGTAGATAGTTGAGGTATAGATGGTGATCTTTCAAGAGGAGCCTTTTGTTAATATAGCTAGCCCTAATTAGATAGTCTACAATACATACTGATGATGATGTAGTGGCCCAAGATCCAATTATTGTGCAAGATCATGATGTTAGACAGAGAGGACAAGCCATACAAGCGCCACAACCAGTTTTGAGATTCTCTACTAGAGCCTCACATCCTCCTGATTGTTTTGAGCCCTAATTGCATTATGTCATAGTGACAGATTCTGGTGAGCGCCTTACTTATGAGGAATCTATGTATAGAGGTGATAGCCACCCTTGGGAGAGAGCCATGCAGTCTAAGTTTGACTCATTGTAGAAAAAGTACATGTGATTTGGTTTCCTTTTTAAGTGATAAATATACATTGCCATGTGAGTAGATGTATAAGTTGAAGAGCACCCCTAATCAACCTAAGCTAGCACACAAAGCATGTTTGGTTGCCAAGGACTTTAAATAGAAAAAGGTAGTTGACTTTGATGAGATTTTCTTCCTTGTGGTCAAGATACCTACCCTTCCCTAGGTTTTGGCCTTGATTGCATAGATAGATATGGACTTATACTAGATGGACGTTAAGACAACTTGCTTACATGGGGACTTGCATGAGGATATCTATATATAGTAGCCTAAGGGATTCGAGGAAATGGGTAGGGAACATCTAGTATGCAAGTTGAGGGGAAGGGTCTTTATGGACTTAAGTAAGCACATAGAGAATGGTATCATAAGTTTGATACCTTTAAGCATTCATAGGGTTATTCTCATAGTGATATGGATTCATTCTTTACATGAAAAAGGTCCATGATGGTAGCCTTATCATTTTGGCACTATATGTTGATGCATATGTTAATTGTTGGGAGTGCTCATAATGAGTTGTATATTTTGAAGACTTAGCTTAAGAAGAGCTTTGAGATGAAGGATATGGGGCATGCCTCTAACATACTTGGCATGCTCATTACCCACAATCGCTCTAAAGGACTCCTTTACTTGTCACGAAAAGCGTACATGCAATGGGAGTTGTGGCTCATTATGTGGCAATACTTGGTCAATAATATTGGGAAAATGTCAAGGGTATCATGAGATACCTTAAGGGCACTGTAGATATGTGGATTTGTTATGGTGGCTAGGATATTTGAGTCATGGGCTATATGGACTCTAATTATGCAAGACATGTAGAAAGTAGAAAGTCCACCTCTGACTATGTCTTCATTTTGGCTAGATGTATTGTTTCTTGGATATCCAGGGTGTAGAAATGCATGGCTTTGTCTACTACTAAGGCTGAGCATATTGTAGCCATTCTCTAGCCACCACTAAGGCTTGCAAGAAGGCCCTACGGTAAGGCCATTTTCTTGTAGACCTTGATATAACTCATGACTCCTACATTGCATTTGGTTTCCATGAGTGTCATCCACTCAGTATGTAATACATTCTTTCTTGCAAAGACCAAGCATATTGAGGTCTATTACTACTTTATAAGAAAGGTGGTTGAGGCCAAGCATATAGAGCTTATCAAGATCTTGACTGATGAGAATCCTATAAATTAGCTCACTAAAAGTCTCCCAATGAACCTTATGCCTTCCTTATAGGAGGATTGTGGGTGTAGGATGATGATCCTATTATACTTATATGTACACATTGTACTTTGTCACTTTTTTCTAGTTTTCTCCATACTCATCACATTCACCTTTAAGTGGGAGATTATTGGGGGTTAAATGATGGACTTAGCTATATATATTTACTTGTACTTACTACTTGCACACATATACACTATAGGTGGCAACCATCCATCACTATCACTTTATTCTTTATTTCTTTCTATGTCAATAGAATAAGGAAAGGCAAGTCACACATTGTGACTGCTGGAGTTTCCACACATCATGTTGCTCTCTCTTGCTTGACCACAATCGCCTAGGTCTTGCATAAGAATTAGGGAGGCTATGTTAGTCTCTAACACGCTAGGTTTTTCAAGCAGGGTGGACACACTATAGTCTCATCACAAAATAATTCAAAAGCTATGAGTGGGCATTGCCACAGATAGGGCACAACTGACTCTTTTTGGGCAAGTTGACAGACAAGGTGTTGCACCAACTCAAACGCTACTATTGTTCATTCAATACTAGCCTTGCATTGATGTGATACTGCAACGGTATAGTCTTGTGAAGACACAGGAATATAGTCACAAATCTACAAAGAGAGAGAGAGAGAGAGAGAGAGAGAGAGAGAGAGAGAGAGAGAGAGAGAGAGAGAGAGAGAGAGAGAGAGAGAGAGAGAGAGAGAGAGAGAGAGAAGGAGAGAGAGAGAGAGGAAATTGCTAGTCACAATTGCTTTAGACTTGTAAGGTTGCATACTTGCATATTTGTGTTGCAGTAAACACACAAAGAGGAAGAGAGAGAGAGAGTTAGTCTTAAATGTAGATCAAGGATCTAATTTGGGAAAGATGTAGACATCGCATGGTATAGATGTGAATTTCCTTGATCAACATATTTAAGAAGGGAAAAAAAGAGAATCGATGGACTTAGATGTTGATCTTCCGTTGAGGATTCTCATGTGCTTGCAGAAGGAGATAAGATGGGTAAACATTGTAAGTTGATGTTTGGTCCTCCAATTTCTGGTGCTCTAGAGATGCTAAAACAAGCTACATGTACACGTCACTTGTAGACAAATGAGCCTTTTCAATACATAATTGCCCGTGAAAATAATATGATGAACAATTATGCATTTACAAATGTAGAAAAAGCAAGCTCTTTACTAGACAATGATCTAGCAATGGCTATCATGGGGACAAAAGTAATGTTACAACAAATTGCCGCCTTTCATGAGAGGGTAGCCATATTTTATTTTATGAAAAGGATTCCTTTGATTCTTGATATTGGAGCATGGTTGCAGTTGATGCTATTGAGTGATGACGTGTGTCAAACTGATGACTTAGGGCAAGTACAAGCCCCTCTTGTAGAGGAGATTTATGATGGCCCTAAAGGGTCTTGGATATTCTCTTTTATTCTTCAAATGCTCGAGCACATATAATGCAACCTATCCCTCTAATTCTAGATGGTCCATTGGTTCATGCCATCCCATGGAGACCCATCGAGGAACTTTAGGATATTCTTTAGTATGCATGCTTGGTTTGGGTGGAAGTGGTAAAATTTCCTTACCACCTTTGAGATCTCTTCATCTTGTGTTCTCTTTGTTTTTTGACCTCAAATGAGGGATTTTTGCAAGACATTGTTTTAGATGTGGCAAGTTGGGTCATTTTGTCTCTAAATGTGATCATGCTCCTAAGGTTTTGTATCATGGTTTGGAACTTGAGGTGGATATACATGATCACGAATCCCAAACTATGCCATAACAATATGTTTCTCCTCCCCACACCTTTTGGTTTGCACAAAAATGCTAATATAAATTCACTTAAGGCTGGGCTTGTTTGTTAGTCATGTTTGGTCCATCAAGATTAGGCATATAAGGATGCTCCTTAGGTTTCTGTGGTTAAATGCCATGCTCAATAGGAACCTCATTTGATTCCTTTGCATTTAGTATGTGATTATATCACATAGAATTTTCAACATAGGGAAAAAGGAATTTACTCTGAACCTCAACCTGAATCGTCTCTTGTACCTATAGCTAGAGTGGTTGGTAAAGGTGCTGTTGATTCTACTTTGAGGTTCGATGCTTGTGGGAGGCCATTTCCCTCTCAAGATGCATTCCGTGCTTACAGACATCACTTTCCTTCCCATGCATCGATTTCTAGATTGTAGAGGGCTGATCTTGTCAATGTGATTCATAATGAAATGGAGAGATTTTAGTCTGTAATTTTGTGGATGCAAAAGGGAAAGCAGCAATCCAATAGTTTTTTCCCTCTTTGCTCATCATGAGACTCGCTTTATGGAATATAAAAGGGGTTTCATCAAGCACCAAGAAGTGTAGGTTGTGGAGGACTATTTTTGCCAATTAGGCGCTTGTTATGGGTGACTTTAATGTTTGTCTGTCTATGGATTAGGTGGCTTCATCTCACTCTATTAATGGATGGTCCTAAGCATCAAGCATGGGATGGTATGGTAGCATTGGGTTTGAATTAGAACAAGCAGCAGTGGCTGCATCCTTATGAGTCTAGGTTTACATACAAATCTCTTCAACATTTCAACACTTGAGCCAAATTGGATAGGATATACATTTTCTAGAGTGATTCCTTTCTTCTAACAATGATTGAAATGTGGATGGAGAGGTATCGTGTCCTTTTTGATCATTACCCCTTGGTTTTGGAAATGACTCATTGGCTCATGCATGCCTTCGGTGCTTTGTTGCATGCTTGCTTTTACATTTTGATCAGTCTTTTTTGTTGAACAATCAATTTTTTGGGTGCATGCACTAGTTGATTGTAACATTTAGCACATATGTGTTGTCTAAGGATATCAATGCATGACCTATTTTTAGGGATAACACTCGTGCTTTGTGTCGACCATATGGTATTCAATATGCATCTACTTTTTGTGCTCAATTATAGTATTTGTACTCTATATTGGAACATTCGATCTATATGCAATAGGCTGTGATGACTTGTTCACATGTTTTGAATGGTTGAAATGTAGAGTCCAAGCTCTTCAAGAGGAGGAATATGCCAACTTTACATTATTAACTTATTTGGATGCTTTGTATGTAACAACTATTAGACTCATCATTTCTTTGCTCATTTGTACCAAAAATATGAATGGGAGAATATTGTGTGTGGATGAATGAGTAGGGTGATATGGTTTTTGAGTCGACATCTATTATTTAAACATGCCTCAAAATACTATAGATCTTTGTTGGGTCCATAGGAAGTTCTTTCTAATGCTATTCATTCTACTCGGTCAATACATTTGTGACTTGGTTTAAAATTAGGTTAAGCCTAAATGGGTAGATTTGATGAAGCAAATGTTAGAAAGGCTAAAGTGGAGAAAGTGCTATCCCGTTTACCATGTAGGAAAGGCTCGGGTTGGGATGGCCTCCCTAATGAGTTATTTTTAGTCAAAGTGGAATAGCTTAAGGACCCACTAATTTGCCTTTGCCAGCATGTGTGCAGATCCAATTCAATGCCTTCAAATTGGAAGATTGCAGTTATTCGTTTGCGATCCAAGGTTCCTTCTCCATGTACTATAAAATAGTGGAAACCCATTTTTGCTTGAGTTCCTTATAGAAAATCTTCTCCAAAGTCATTTCTAATAGATTCAAAAAGTGTTCTTGCAATTGATTCATTCACATTAGTGTGGCTTTATTAAGGGATGGAACATCATGCATACTATTTTGAATGTTTAGATAGGATCGATTATGCGAAAGCCTCTCACCACAACAAGTTGTTATGATCTAGCTAGATATCAAAAAGGTTTTTAATCATGTCTGCTAGTCTTTCATGCAACAATTGATGTCTACCACTGGCTTTGGTCCCCACATGAGTTCTCTTATTGACACTATCAACAAGGATGCATTGGCACATGTTGCACTGAATGGAAGAGTTACATATAACATTGCCTAATCTCATTCTCTTCATCAAGGATGCCCTCTTAGCCCTTTATTGTTTGCATTGGTCACTCACCTAATGCTCTCTTTGCTAGATAGGCTAGTTGATAATGGGGAGATTGTTGGTTTGTCTCTTCCTAGTGGTCCTCGAATTTTGGTTCAATTTTTGGCTAATGATTCCTTTAAGTTTCTTAAGGCTGATTGGACCAATTGAATAAGCAATGGCTATTTGGAGTCTCTTTGGTTTAGTCCTAGGCATTCATATTAATGCTAAAAAATCTATATATATGCATTTCTTGTATGCAGACTAATTTGCAAGTATTGGGCTGGCAAGGAGCCATTGTTTCTAAAGGCAAGATTGACAAGCACTTGGAATATCCCATTGGTGTGGATGTGCCTACTTGAGCATTGCTTGATTGGACAACCTCTCGAGTTCATGATAGGTTTATGTATTGGAAATCTCAAGGTGGGCCTCTTCATGTGTAGCTCGAAGTGGCTCAATCTATCATGATTAGTATAGTCTTTTATTTTTCACCCTTGCTTTCCTAGACCAAAAAATCTCTCTTGGAATTGGTGCAACCCATTTGCTTTCTATTGTGGAAAAAGAAAGACAATCATTTGGGTTAGGTGTGGATGCCTTAGCAACATGTTACTCCTCCAAAATAGTTTTGGGTGGGGGGAGCTACTTTCAATCTTCATAGGATAGCTCTGAGAATGGCACCTTCACAAGCCCTATGCGTGCAAAGTCATCCTTGGACTCATGTTGCAAAACTTTTAATTGGGGAGATTGGTGTCTCCCATGGTTGCACAGTTATCCAAGCATCTTGGTGGCATGTGTTGAATTCTACACAGCCTCTTAAAATTTTGCACTCATTTCTTTTTACTCATTTGATTGCCTCTTGGCAAGAGATTCTCTGCTTTACAGTTTAACATCCTCCTGATCTCTTAATGGAGGCTAATTTGTTACAAGCAAAAGTGTTGGCCACTTATAGGCTACTAGATTGGCCAAATAAAGAATTACAATGAGATAAATTTGATTGGATGACTAGATTGGGACTATGAATGGTATGTGATGTTGTCATTCCTAGGCAGTCCCATTTTTATTCTTTTCAGCTCGTATGGCAATATTTTCAAGTGCCTAGAGGCTATAGCCCAAATTTGGTTGACCTTCCAGGAGTAACTTCAATGGTATAATCCATTGCTTGCTTTTAAGCCATCTTCCCCTTGGTAGGATTGGATGTTTCTGAAACCTTATGATTTCAAAAAATTTCAACTAATCAGATCTACCGTAAGATGGTAGAGGATAAGAGATGGGTCATTGAGAAACCCAAGAAACTCTAGCTTGCTTGGGATAGTAGAGAGAAGTGTTAGGACATATTTTTTCAATTATGGAGGTCCAATATTCCTTATCAAGGAAAAGTTTTATATGGAGGCTACTTATCAAAGGTGTTCTTATTGGGGATGTGCTATATGCCCGCAAGATCTCATGTGGGTGAAGTATTTTTTGCACTACATGTTATGAGACACCAATTCATCTCTTCATCTCTTTCCCTCTAGTGATATAGATTTGGAGCTTTGTTTCTTGCGTGTGGACCTCAGTGACTCCACAATAGCAGATGCTCAACCTCGAGTATCTATGGTCATGTGGCCCATGTTCCAAGATTACTATTATGGTAGATCTCTTCCATGGTTTTAGTAGACTTGGTCCTCCTGATGTGGCTGCCGACTCGTGGAGGCTCATATGGTAGGTCGGTCAGCAGGCCAACCTAACGACCTTCGCGGGCTATAAAAGCTAAACCCCTTCGCAGCCATCTCTCACTCATCTTTCACCCAGTCAGAGTTGTTGTTCCAGCTAGCCTTAAGCTCTTCACCTATCTTCTGTCTAGATCGCCATCTAAGCTTCACACAGTGGAAGCGCATGGGTGGACAGACCCATCTTTGTATCAGTTGTTTGAAGTTAAAGAATTTACTGATTCTCCTCTTATCTGTTGTGTACTCTCTATCTCTTTCTCAGATTCTGTTCGCTGCGCCGTGTAATATTTTACAGATCCCACAATGGAATCTGATATGGAAAGAGCCAGAGAACATGCCACTCTCAATAAGAAGGGTCCAAATCGCCAATTCTCAGTAATTCAAACACCAGCAAATTATCAAGGTAAACCATTTTGAATTTTAATCGAGTGTAGAAGTACCCATTCTTTCGTATCGCCAAAATGTGCGAAAAGGCTAGGCATAAACAATACTCTTGCACCTAAATTTCTTGTGGAGTTAGCAAATGGCAAAGAAGTTCTATTAACACAACAAACTAGCAAGGTCGAATTTAGCTCGAATTTAGCTTGGGTGGCAATTCTTCAAAAATGAAATTCTAAATTATGAACCTCGGGGCTTATAAATGTCTGGTAGGAATGGATTGGTTAATTCCAAACAATGCCCATATCCATTGCAAAAAGGGCCAAATCACATTCCAAAACATAAAGAGAGAAAGTGGGGGATTGATTTCGTGGGTCCCATTGATCCACCTACCAGACGGAAGCAGAACAGATACATCCTAGGATGTACGAATTATGTTACAAAGTGGTGTGAAGCTAAAGCCCTAAAGCGGGACGATGGGCATAGCCCTGTTCATGTACGAGAATATTATCACCCGTTTTGGCCGTCCCCTCGAGCTGGTAAGTGATAGAGGGACTCATTTCCTTAATAAAATCATGGAGGACCTAACGAAGCTGTATAAGATCCGCCATCGTAAGTCCACTCCCTATTACCCCAGAGCCAATGGCCAAGTTGAAGTCACCAATCACATCCTTTGCTCGATTCTGACAAGAACGATTGCCGCACATCGTCACGACTGGGACGATCGACTTACAGAAGCCCTCTGGGCGTACACAACCTCCCATAAAGCAGCTACAGGACAGACCCCTTTCCAGCTAGTGTATGGTACAAAAGCTGTCTTTCCTGTTCAACTGGAATTGCCCTCTTTGCGAGTGGTAGTTAAAGAACGCTTGGGAGATAGTGAGTCACTGCAACGCCGTCTCCTACACTTGGAATGCTTAGACGAAATACGACAGATGGCTCTACAGTGCATGGAAACCACTCAAGCGTGACACAAGGCCTATCATGACAGTTTCATCAAGCACAAGGAGTTCAAAGAAGGTCATCTTGTCCTAGCCTATGATTCGAGATTTGGCAAGTTTCCTGGCAAGCTTCAACAACGATGGATGGGCCCATACAAGGTATTGGCCGTCAATCCTAACGGTACTGTTAGGTGCAGCCCGTTGATGCCTCTGATGATCCTTTTCTGATCAATGGATATCGCCTGAAGAAGTACTTCCCTCCCTGGCGATCTTGACAATCACAGTCGACCTACCCTTTCCCTTTTGGGCATCGCACTGTCCTTCTTGTCGTGCTTCTGATAGCCATGATGATTCTCCTCATGAGGCGGTCTCGTTCTACTACCCCTCGCAGAACCATCTCAATCCGACATTGTTCTCTTCTCATCTGATCCAACAACGGTGCCGAGGTTGGTCCTGATATATGGTATTTCTACCATGCCCTTTATTAAGAAATAAAAAAGAAAAAAGAAGAAGAAAGAAAACAAAAGAAAAAAAAAGGAGGAGAAAAGAAAAAGCAAAAGAAAAAAAGAAAAACAAACAAAACTGTTATGGGAGAAAAGGAAGAAATTCCCTGTCATAACAGGCCTCGTTCCAAGAAAAGGTGGAAACACCCTTGGGCGAGAAGCTGACAGTGGAAAAGGTGGTAACACCCTGCAGTTCAGGATAGCTGACTCATCACCAGCAGAACCTCTTCAGAAAGCAATTTGAAGCCACCTCCCTTGGTGTGCTGTCTCTACAATATCAGTCCGTCTGCCCTTCTTAATAGACGCCTTTTCTTACAACTCATTGACGTACGGGATTTGTAGGCTGCCTCCCTGGGTATGCCTCCTCCTCAAGATCCTGATGACACCAACAGTCGACATGATCTTCATCACCAACCCCTTGAGTGATGTGAGCTTTCATCCTCACAGGATGGGGATGTGAGTATGGCTGCTCTCTGTATCTATCAGAGAGTGAGACAGAGGGTGGGGTGAGTGACCAGTCTTTTCCTTCAAATCAAATGAGAGGTGAGAAGTGTGAACGGAGTGTTGCATGCACGGGATGGGCCTCTCAATGCACAAAGCACGATCTGTTCTTGTGCACTGCACCATAAGGCTCCCTAGCCTTCCTTCTTGCACTGTATACCGGCACTGGGCGGGATGCACAGTTGCACCACCAAATGCGCACAATGCATACAACCTTTGCACAAGTGACCATGAGGATTACATCAACGGGTCTCAGGACATGGCTGCCCTCTGTATCTTTCAACAGAGTGTAAGACAGAGGGTGGGCTGAGTGTGACTGGATTTTCTTCAATCAATTACCGAGAGGTGAGGATTGAGGGACGTTATAACAATTGGAGTCAGGTATGTTCCCGTTTCCCTATACACCCATGGGCTGGGTTTTTGCCATAAGCACAAGACACGTCATTCTACTCTATACACTACACTACAAGGCTCCCTGGCCTTTCTCTTTGCACCTATGCCAGACAGGTTGGACGCACTGATGCACCATCAATTGTGCACCCTGGCATACTCCCTCTGCATCATTCCTTTGTCGCTTCCTAAATCGAGTGTGAGCTATGGGTTTTCATCCTGATTTCCTCGAGTGATATTAGTCATGGGGTGAGTGACGTTTCTTTCATTTCATATGAGTGATTGTGAGTTGAGTGCAATATTCCTCATCATCGATGAATTTCCTGTGATTCCTTCAACCAGCTACCTCCCTGGTTGTTGCCGCATGGTCCCTGCTACGAAGGATGTGTGCTGTGAAGATATCTTGGTACCTCCTACAGCCGACAACGATAATGGACATGCCATCGACAGTCAACCTTGATTCTCAACAACATGGGCCAAGTTTTTCTAACCCTACACCTTCTGTTATCAGTGATGGTCATGTTTTAAGTATGGGGATGTTAGCGGTTGGTCTGTTGTGTGGTACTAGGTTCATGTTGCTTGGTCAACCCTATCTGTTAAGGTTTTAAGTGTGGGGACACGTCCCTGCACGTCTACATTGCGTATCCCTCTGCATTTGCCTTAACCTGATACTGCATCTATGCCTACCCTGCTTTTACCCTGATGGGGTCCCCTTTCCACTCACCCGTCCATTTTTAACCCATCCTTGTGGCCGTTCGCTTGCAGTTTTCCTTCATTCCCTGATTTTGCTGACTTTCCATTTAAACGTATCCTATGTTCACCGAAATTCCAATCTAAACTTATAGACCTGTTCATCCCTTTGAACAGACCATTTTTTCTTTTTACCAACCCCTGTTTCGACAGACAATTCTCAACTTATTAATTTTTGAAGTACATTTGCGTAAATTGGACCGTTTTCATGTGAACGCATCTTTCTTGCTTCGGAACGGTGATCTGACATGATAGCCCTGTCCTCCCCTTCCTCCTGACATTTTATCTTTTTACTCCATGTCGTTTCGATGTACGGTTCATCCATTATTAATTTTTGCGGGTTTTCGAGTCTTTTTGTGCTTAATTTTTCACAATTTTCCATGTGAACCTTCCCTATTTTCACCAGAATTCCAGTTTGATTTGACAACTGTGTCTTGCTAGCCTTCGCCCCACTTTTTCCTTTTTCCTTCCCCCTTTTTTGACACCCGTATTTTTAGTTATTAATTTTTATGCGCGGTTTTTACTGCATTTTTCATGTTTTTTGCATGTGAACCCCTCCTAATTCCCCCAGAACTCAGTTTTGATGTGACAAACTTGTGCAACCCCTTCCCTCGCACCTTTTTCATTTTTTCTACCCTCTGTTCTGGTGAACCGATTTTTTTGTTATTAATTTTCGACCTCATTTTCGTGTGCCATTTCTCCGTTTTTCCCATGTGAACGCATCCTATCACGGTCAAAACTATGTTTTGACATGATAGAGTTGTTGGCCACGTTCTTTTGCACCTTTTTCCTTCTTTCCGCCCTGCATTCCGGCGAGCGGATTTTTCGATATTAATCCCTGTATGTGTTTTCGGGCCTGTTTTTTGCATTTTTCCCATGTGAACGCCCTCATTTTCCTTCGGACACCCCGTCTTAATTTTCCCTCATTTTTCCCTCCTCTCTTGGCCCATTTTTCCTTTTTCCGGATTTTCGTTTCGACGAACGGTTTATGAGTTATTAACTTTTCTTTGTTTTTTCGTGTTCTCGCGTGCCTTGCCTTGCACGTGAATGCATGCGTTTTCATTTTTCCGTATCCCGAGACGCCCTTGTCGCGTCCGCAACTTGTGTGTCGAAATCCCCGCCCCATCGGGTCCCACCACCGCAAATTTTTATACCCCGTCGAGTCCCACCATCGTAAATTTTTATACCCCCGCCCTGCACATGTGTGCGGGACGGGGGCGTGTCACCTTTCCCTCTCTTTTCTTTCTTTTAATTATTTTTTTTTCATTTTATTTATTTATTTATTTATATTTAAAAAAAACAAACTACCCACCCAACGGGCGCCTTCCCCCCCAATCCCAACCACCATCTCTCTCTCTCTCTCTTTCCTCTCTCTTCTTCTTCTTTCTCTCTCCTACCCCTCTTTATCTCTCCCCGACCCTCCCCCCCATCCCCCCCACCTACTGCTCCTCCCTTCTCCTCCCTCCTCCCTCCACCTTCCTCCCCCTCCCTTCTTTCTCCCTCTCTTCTTCTTCCCCTCCTTTTCCTTCCCCCCTCTTCCTCCCTCCCCATCACCTCCTTCTCCCGCCTCCATCCCCTCTTCCCTTCACCCTCCTCCCCTACTTCCCCTACTCCCCCACATCTTCTGTTTCTCCCACCCCCTCTGCCCCTCTCGCCGGGCACACACCCTCCTCCTCCTATACCCTCCCCCCCTATTCCTCCTCCCTCTTGCCCTCCATCCTCGGCCGTCCTCCCCACCAGTCGTCCGCGGCCGCCCCGCCTCCCCTTCTGTACCGTCGACAACCAACTCCGCCCACGCTTTGCACCACCTCTGACGCCCCAATTCAACACCACTCAGCCGCCCGCCGTGAGCCGCCTTCGTCACCGCTGCTAAATCCGCCCGCCGTGAGCCGCCTTCGTCACCGCCGATGAATCCGCCGCGCCGCCATCGCCGCCGCCGGATCCACCACGCCGCCGCCCTGCTGCCACCCACTCCCTCCCTCCTCCTCCTCCTCCTCCTCCTTCTTCCCACTACCTTCAGGTTAGTTAGACTAACCTTATTTCACTTAATTAACCTTAATTAATCACACTAATCTTAATTAGCTTACACTAACCATGATTAGGTTAAAATTAATCCTAGTTAGGTTAGTTAACCTCCCTAGTTAGGCTAACCCCCCCAATCAACTAACCCCTCCCTAGTTAGGCTAGCCCCCCCCCCCAATCAACTAACTCCACTCTACTTAGTCTAACCCCCCCAATCAACTAACCCAACTCTAGTCAGTTTAACCCCCCCCCCCCAAGTCCACTAACCTCACTTAGGTTAGTTTAACCCCACCCCCTAGTCCACTAACCTCACTAAGGTTAGTTTAACCCCCCCCTAATCAAGTAACCCCTCCCTAGTTAGGCTAACCCCCCCCCCCCTAGTCAACTAACCCACCTATAGTTACCCCCCCCCAATCAACTAACCCCCCAGGTTAAACTAACCCTAGCTTAGTTACCCTAACCCTAGCCTAGTTGACCTCACCCTAGTTAGGTTAATCTAACCCTCAGTTAGTTCCACTAACCCTACCCTAGTTCAACTAACTTTAGCCTAGTTCCACTAACCCACCTTAGGTTAGTTTCCACAGACCTGACTTAGTCTACTAACCTAACTTAGCCTACCCCAGACTAACCTGACTTGCCTTGCCTTACTCTACCTACCTGACTTTGCCTAACCTAGACTAACCTAGTTCCATTCGCTTAACTTGACTTAACCTAGTTTGCCTTACATGACTTACCCAGACTAACATGACTTATTTCACTTGATTTGAACTTACTTACCAAACTAAGTTGATTTTCTTGATTTAATTAATTTATAAATTTATTTCCATTCAAAAAAATTTCAAACTTTTTAAAAAAAATTTCCTTATATTTTTGCAACTTTTTGGAAAATTTTCAGCTGGAAATTTCCACCCCCAAAATTATAGAAAATTAAATATTTGTCCATTTATTCCAAAATTACCTAAAAATACAAAAAATCATTTAAAATTAGTAAAAAATTTTGAAAAATTTTGAAAAATTTTGAAAAATTTTGAAAAATTCCACCCATCCCCCCTGACCTTTTTCCATTCATTTTTCACTTTACAATATTTTTATACATGGTACCCCTATCCATGGTGCCTCCACCTCCTCCATCTGATCCAGTACCTCCTCCTCCACCTTCAGATGAGTCAGAACCAATTGATATCGAGGATCTGGATTCTCCGCCTCCCCTGGTCATACAGCACAAACGCTTGAAGTGGGTAGTAGATAAAGCTCCTTCAGTTCTTCCTTCAGTGCCCATTCCTGCTACCTCTGGCAGTGATCTCCCTGCTTATCTCACATGTAACAACCTGTTCAGAGCACATCGAGAAGGTTCCTTGGATATATCAGTCCCCTCACTGAACAGTCTAGTCGTGAGAGATGCCACTCCTTTCCTATGTAAAGACATTCAAAGTTCCATTGAACTGTCAGTGAGCCTGCATTCAACAGCTGTATGCTTTCTTTTATGAGGAACTGTTGCAGTCTAAGGACCAGTTGCATAAGGCAACATCCGAGTTAGCCTCTGTTAAGGATACCCTGGCAAATCTGTTCAAGCAGATGGAGCAACAAACCCAACTGATTGAAACCCAACGAGATGAGATATCTTCTTTGAAGATTCAGTTAACAGAGGCTCAATCAGAGGTCACTAGAATCTCAGAGGAGAAGGAGAGGATGTCCAAAGAAGCGCAAGAGTTTCAAACTCTCCTAGATGTCAAACTTTCAGCCTTACAGACTGCTAATGAAACAGTGGAATCACAAGCTTTCCAAATCAAGCAGTTGCAAGACCAACTGGCAAAGTCACGGTATGTTTCTCCAAGCCCTAATGTTCCCCTCATCCCTTCTCTCTTATAGCAGGACTTGGCTGTTCTCCAGAGACATGCTACTTTGTGTCCTCTATTCCAAGATAAAGTGGAAAGATTGCATTCCAGGATGGATCTGCTATGGTCTACATTTGAGCAATCCCAGGAATATGTTCCTTCGGACCATTCTTTCTTTGTCCACTATCAACTACAAAAGTTGGCCTTCTATATGAAGCTTTCAACGATGGATCTTCCTCTTCCAGAGGATGGTTGGAGTGGGGCTTGGTTTCCTAAGTTGCTAACAGAAGTGTTCCGCATGGTGTTTGAAGATTCTATCACGAGAGATACCATGTTGATGTCATATATGTATCTACGGGGAGACTTGTTGATTCCAGATGAAGTGGATATGGCCTGGTATGTGAGAGACGTGGTTTTACAAGCTGTTTTGTATGTCAATTATTTAGCGTTGCGAATAGATGACATGTTCCAGAGTTACTCCTCAAAAGTGGCTACTTGCCCTGATAATTCCTGGCATTCCATGATTGATTCTGTGGTCCTAAATCAAAGACAGAACACAGCTTCTGCCTATGTATAGAATACTAACGAACTGAGGGTGGATCTCTTAGCTTACCTTTCCAAAAATAATCCATTTGATTCCACCTTTTTTGATGCCTATCAGAGAAGATCTATCTTAGGTCCCTCTGTTCCTACCCTACTGTATTACCAACAAATGGCTCACCGTTATGATATATATCTTTCCCTCTATCAAACCAATTCAACAGCCATCTTACCCCTTCTTTTCCAACCTCAATCTTTTCCTCGAATTCCCATATTTACATATTGCTCTTTTATCGAAGATAGAGTATTTTCCCCTTCTCCATCCATTCATGTACCTTCTACCTTTCCTATTTATCAATTAACTCCCTTCCTCAGTGATTCCCTAAAATTTTTAGCCACTTCTTCTTTCAACTATTCCTCCTTTTATGATTTTGCCTACCCATCTCTTCATCCACTTTTACTTATTCCACTTCCATCTCCTACCACTTCTATCTCTCAACCCCCTCAGTTGGTTAGTGAATATGACAGGTTTGATCATCAGATTTCCAGAAGAAGGGGATGGAGCTCAAATGATTCTCTTACAGGACCTCAGATAAACTAGCCAATTATTCCAAGAGATTGAACCACTACCAGTTAAGCATACCAGAACTATATTCATTTTGCTCACCAATATTCACAGTCTCTGGATTCTTCGGTGAGATTGACAGCTCATTTTGCTTGGTATCTAGCATACATGCATAGGCATTCCCATAATGATCAAAAGGCCATTCCAAAACTTTGTATGAATGTCAATGTGAACATTGACTCTCACCAGTTGGATGTCCTGTACTTTCATGCCCTATGTCTCCCTAGCAGATACCTTGTCTTGCTACAAAGGATGTGCTGCATGCAGTTTTTTCAAAATCCTCTCAAGACATTTGTGAATGAATCCTTCTCCATGGATCACTTCCACAACCACCAAGCCTTTAAAAGGGATCATCTTCATTGATGCCTTTGCCATGTATCTTGGAAGATTTTTAATGATATATCTCTTTTTGGAGGTGTCATTCAGATGGTTGTGTTAGTGTTTGTGTATGTCTTGTCTTAATTGTATGTGATGAGTTCGTGTTGATTGCGAATACTTGTTCGAGAGCTATTTTCAAAAGATTGCTGGTGGATGGAAAGCCTATGGAGGAAAGCTGAAGAGAACCTCTTATATCCTTTACAAATTTGTTATGGCTTTTAAATGATTAATCAGATGAGTTAATGAATGATGAAGTTTTCCTTTAGTAGTTTTTTCTCTCAAATATAGGTGATAAGTTGGGGTCGTGTTTTAGCAAGATTATTGAAGATCTGACAGATGAAAAAATTGACCTCTTTAGTGAACTTATATTATTCTTTTCCTTGGGTCGCGAGGATGTTTCCTTTCTAAGTGTGGGGATATGTTGAGAGTGAAAAAAGACTGAATTTTTGACTGATTTTTGTTGTTTTTGAGGTCTGAATGATTGATTTTTGATGGATTTAGAGTGATGTATGGTTATAAGGGAAGTATTTGAGAGTGTTTTGGATGATATTGATTATTTTTAGAAGTTCATGATGATTCTCAGTGGAGATATGAGGTTCTGTGATGTTCTGATAGGTTCTGATAAGTTCTGTATACCTTCTATATAGCTTCTATTTTGTTCTGATTGTCTTCTGTATGAAGCATGGATTGATGATTGATGAAAATTGAGATATTTTGAAAGCTTATTGAATAATTTTTGAGAGTTTGGAATGGTTTGAGTATGAGTTAGGAGGTTTTGATGACCTTCTGTAACCTTCTATAGAGCCTCTGTCTCTGCTCTATCTCTGTACTGTAACTGTACTATAGCCGTTCTGGTGATGTACTGAGACTGTTCTGTAGACCTTCTGTAGGTGGTCTGTAGAATGTATGTGTGACTTTGGGAAAGTTTTCTAACCTTTGGAAAGGATGAATCTAAGTTCAAAAGAGCTAAAACAGGTGGAAGAAACAACTGCTGAAGAGAAGACTAAGTGACAGTGATAGTAGTGAGCTGTGAAAAGACATTGTAGTGGCTCTGGTGACTCTTCATATCAGACATACCTCTTGGGAGGTGCATTCACGACCTAGAAGGATTATTGAGGGTTATTATGAGAGCATTCTAGTGAGGATATGATGTACTATTCATGGAGAGAGAGAGAGAGAGAGAGTCGGAGATAGTCAATTCTATCAAAACAGTGTAATTGTATGTGAGAGATTGAGAGAGAGAACTATGAAGACATTTAAGATGAATAATATGTGATTGATTTCCATTCAAATATGGTGTATTCCTTTTTTTTCTTTGTTCTATTGATGGATTTTGTGAAGATGTTGAAGATTATGGTTGATTCTATCAAATCCGTGGGAAAAATCTACTATGGTGCTGCGTGAAGAATTGTTGTTTTCTTTGTTTTGATGATCAAAAGAATGAAATAAAAGCTTGTTGATGTTACAAGATAGATTTTCTTGCAAGAGAATTCCCTTTTCCTTGGTGTTCCTCTTGGGGCTCCATGTTTTTGGTGTGCAGCCGGGGAAACTTGCCATCAACAAGCACCAGAAGAGGCTGAAAATGAAGAAAATGGCATTGCCAAGAAGAGAAGAATTCAATGGATGTTTGCAAAGTTTCTTCTTCCACTGAAGAGTTGGAATTTCTCATTATCAAAGCCACTTTTCACAAGAAGTTCATTCCACAATGGCGGAAACATATCACCATCATGATGCATGCTCTATGTGATAGACTGTTTTCTCTTCCTGTTGAAGCCGCAGAAACTTGCATCTTGGTGGTAAACTGTTTGGGAATAAACTAAAAAGAAGAAACAGAGAGAATGACCATCCATGGAAGATTTGGCATTCATTGAGAAGTTTCCAGACATCATCAAGTGGGAGATTGTGAAGAAGCTTCAGGAGTCTTGGCCTATAGAGGTTAACGAAGGCAAGAAGGAAAAAAGTTGGAATTTGTTCGTGGATGCTCAATAGCAACATACATGGGATGCTTGGTGCACTGATAATCTTCTGTTTGTTCAATTAGCAACCCACTGGAAGTTGGTAGACAGAGTGTTTTTCATAACATACACTATTGAAACCCTCAAAAGCTGGCATTATTATAATGACGCAACAACGATCCTAAGAAGAATGAGTTTTGATACTTTCAGAACAGAATATCTTCCTCTCTGTAGTGGTTTGAAAGCTACATTCAGAGATGTTGAAAAGAAGAAAGGAGAGGAGATGTTGGCCAGAGAATCCATCAGAGACTAAAGCCCCCTCTGATACTATCCTATTGAGTCCAGACCAACTGGTTGAAGCCAACCCCGTGATGAATGACGTAATAAAGAGACAAGCATTGGAATGAGTCTAGAGGTATGTGAGAAGAGAGAAGGCAAAAATCAAAGCTGAAAATGAGCTTGCAGCAGAATCCTCCTTTGACGCCCTAAAAGCACTCTTTATAGAAGTTCCCATGGTGACTCAAGGTCCCCTTCCTAGTCAAATTCGTCCTGGAAATATTGATGACAAGCCAGCAAATGTAGTCCTTGCCAGTTTTTAAGGGAGAGTACAATGAAGACCCTGATCTTCATGTAGCAGAGTTAATGGTAGCATGTGTGGCTAACAATGCCAGAACCCCTGAGCATTGGTTAGCAATATTCCCTACCACTTTCAAGGGTGTGGCGTTTCAGTGGTATGAGAGACAAGCATCATGAACTTTTGGCACATGGGACGACCTAAAGTTGGCCTTCCTCACTAAATTCAGGCATGAAGGTTTTGAAGAGCGGATGTGAGAGGAGTTCATGAACCTAAGTCAGTCCTCTAGAGAAAGAGTAGAAGCTTATGTCTCACGAATGGAATCCATCCTGAAGAGATTGACCAACTATCATTTGGATGAAGGAATCCAAAAAGGAGTATTTCTCAAAGGACTACAACCAGAAGTTCGTAAGCTCGTGGAATTCAGAAGACCAGTCAATCTGCAAGCTGCAGTGGAAGGTGTAAGATTGTATGACGAAGTTGAAGCAAGACTGTCAATGACTCCAGGAAGAGGAGTCTTACCCCCTCATATGCCTGGAATGGTATACCCACCAAATATAGTCCCAGGGACAGTTCCCTACCTCTATCCCCAGATGCAAACAGTGTTGCAGTATAGTGCACCTAATCCAGTGTGGTCACCGCAGATGACAGTGCCTCAGATGATGGTTCAACCACAACAATAGTGGCCTCAAATGGTTCCTCCAATGGCGAATCAACAACAGTGGAATCCTACCCACTGGAATCAACAACCCCAAGTCTCAACAGGAGCTCTGAATCAGAGCCAGAACAGAGGACCCTCTAGATCTACCCAATCAGTTTATGCAGTAATTACAGAAGCTTCCCAAAGCCCTACCACAAGCACTTTAGGAGGTGAAAATATGAAGGACTACTTATCCAACTCAGTTGCAAGTATTAAGAAAGAGCTTCTGGATGTGATTACAGAGCAGTTACAGACGTTGAAGGTGAATACCGCCAATATATCCACTCCTGCGGGAGCCGAAAGAGATGTGATGCGCTCTAATACATGGTGTGGAAAGTGTCATCAAGCAGGACATTTAGGCACTAAATGTACTCGAAAACCAACCATTCCTGGAGCCTTCTGTTCTTACTGTTTGCGAAAGAACCATACAGAGGATATTTGCTCTCTGAAAGAGATGCATGAACGAAGACAGAAGGATGAAAATGCAAGATTCAACTTGCTGGAATCTAAAATGACAACACAGGATATTGGACCCAAGCCTAGAGAGTTTGGTCCTAATTTCGGTCCAAGGAGGTTTCCCTCTCAAAGTTACAGAGGACGACAGTCTGGCGGTGGTCAGAGATCAGAGGTGGAATGTTATAGGTGTGGAGAAAAGGGACATATCTCCCCAAATTCTCCAAACCCTAGACGATCTGTGGATTACAAGTCCTTATGTAGCCGATGCAAAGGAGAAGGCCATACTGCAAAGTACTGTCCAAGTCCAGCCCCTGTAAAGGCCAATGCCACTGATAGCCAACAGAAGGTACAAGAGCCTGCTTCCAATTTGGTAGAGTTGGAAGTTGTTGTTATTACGCACACCAAGAAGAAGGAACTAGTGGTTCAGAATGGAAATGACTCTCCTACCAAGACTGTGAAGTTCAACCTACCTACAGAGGGACACAGCAGTACAGAACAGAACAGTATAGTACAGAGCACTACAGTGCCACAGAAGGCTACAGAGACAGTCCCAGAGACATGACCAGAGGCCCAAGAGATAGATGATATAGAAGTACTTCCAGAAATAGAAGAAGTGTCGATGCAGCAATTGTTAGAAGAAAAAGAAAAGATGAAAATGGATGTAGCCCCATTCCCCAGCCGGTTGGAGAAGCATGTGCATCCTATTAAAAATTATGACTTGGTCAAAGACCTAGACACTTTTAAACCAAACTTAACATTCCGGCAGTTGCTGATGCTGTCTCCCAGCTGTCGAAAGAGATTCAAAAGCATCTTGACATGAAGGCGTGGACTAAGAATCGCTCCTTCAACAGCAACCAAGACCAATAAGGCTGCGGAGCCTGTAAAGGAAGTAGATATGGCTAATGCCTTCCTAGATCCTGGAACCCCAGAGATTAGTGTATGGATAGAAGGATACTTTATTTCAGATGCATTGATTGATGGAGGCTCATCAGTAAACATAATGATGGATGTCACAATGAAGGACTTAGGGTTGCAAGGAATTCAACCTACACAGTGGCTTATCCGATTGGCAGACCAAAGTAGAGTCAAATCGTTGGGCATCCTCCCATATGTAAAAGCAACCCTTGCAGGAAGAGACTATTGGCTGACATATTTGGTGGTCAAACCAAATTCTTATGGGACTTCATACCCTCTGCTATTGGGAAGACCTTGGCTTTTTGAAGCAAGAGCCAGGACGGACTGGTTCAAAGGAACCCTAACCCTAGGAAGAGGACCCAACAAAGCGGTGTTAAATCTGTATGGATCGCAAAAAGGCAATGGATCCACATCCATTGAGGTAATAACTGACTCCTCTAATGAGGTAACATATGGTACGTCAAGAGATGAAGAACCTGTTAAGCAAATCTTTCCTAAGAAAACAGAGGCACAATCCCTAACAGTGGGCACTGTAAGCCAACTGCCAAGGGAAGTAAAATCCTTGTCCATGGGTGAATATCTCCTGCCTCAACTAGAATTAACTTCTAAAATCACCTCTGACAATGAAATAGAAGCAAGGATGTATTGTTCTCCCTGTTACATGACAGTCGCAGAGACAGAGCGGAGTCAGTATAGAGACAGTACAGCTACAGAGCAAAGACACTACAGAGGCAGAGCAGATACAGAGCGGCTCAGAACAGAGACAAAGTGGATACAGAGACAGTTATAGAGACAGTAACAGATATAGAGCTAGAGCGAGAGGCAGAAGCAGAGTCAGAACTAGTGACAGAAGCAAAAGCAGATGTAGAGGCAGACGATCTGTTCTTCTCCTACAGAGCCTCTACAGAAGCAGAGATAGAGCCTCCAGAGGATGAGGATGAAATGGATGAGGAAGGAAATGAACTAGGCTATGAAAGTGCAGATGAAGAATTCCCTCTGATAGAGGATGATCTGATTGATGTTCCTACAGAGCCCTCAGAGGCCGAATATCTCAGGGTACTCGATGGAATGACCATGGTTCTGTTTGGGTTGATCAATGGATCACAAAGTATGCAGAATCTGTATAAGCAATGGATTAAAAGCATAAAAATTAAGTTCACCAATGGCTCCTGTCGTCCTGACTGTTCAGTCCAAAGAAAAGATGATGATGATGCCCCCTGCCAACAGAAGCTCAAGCCCTCAAAGCCATGGCCTCTAGCAGGTCCATGCTATGTGACATTCCTGGACGAATCCTCTGAAGATGAAGCCTTGAGTCCTGAAGAGGTCACCACTCAAACAAAAGCAAATAAAGCTCTGATACCTTTCCAGCAACTTAAACAGATGAATGAGTCATCTGTTCAGAGAGAGGACACTGGTTCTAGTGGGACATCAGACGAGGATACGACTCTCTTGAAAGAGTGGACCTTTACCAGAAGCAATCCGTGGGACATTTATCCGTGAAGTGGAAGGTGAAAGACAAGTAACGTTCCTGGATGCTGAGGGTACTGAACGTCACTTGAAAGTGGGTCTCAATCTTCCAGAAGAGGAATTGGTGGTCCTTCGAGACCTACTAAAGGAGAACTTAGATGTGTTTGCTTGGTCCTATAAAGACCTAAAGGATATTGATCCCACAGTATGTCAACATCACATTGATTTAGAGCCCGATGCCAAACCTGTAAGGCAAAGACAAAAACGGATGAATCCTAATTATTCCGCTCTGGTGAAGGCCAAATTATTAAAACTGCTTGAAGCTGAGCTCATCTATCACGTGGCTAACAGTGAATGGGTTTCGCCCATTGTGATAGTACCCAAGACGAACGGGAAACTTTGAATATGTGTCGACTTTCGAAAGCTTAATTCGAAGATGAAGAAGGATTATTTCTCTATCCCTTTTACAGACCAACTGTTGGACACAGTGGCAAGCCATGAGCTTTATTCCCTCTTGGATGGATTCAACGGATATAACCAAGTCCAAATCGTAGAAGAGGACCAATCTAAAACAACCTTCACCACGAAATGGGGGACCTATGCCTACAGAGTGATGCCATTCGGACTCTGTAATGCTCCTGCCACCTTCCAAAGAGTAGTGATGGCGGCCTTCCAGAACCATCTGCATGATTTCATTGAGGTGTATCTTGATGACTTCTGTGTCTATAGTTTGATCCGTGAGCACTGGGGACACCTAGAGCAATGTTTTGACAGATGCCGAGAGTATGGGATTTCTCTCAACCCCGACAAATGTGTCTTTGGTGTCTCCTCAGGAGTTCTTTGGGCCATATTGTCTCTGCACAAGGAATAGCAATAGACCTAGCAAAGATTGAAAAGATTACCGCCTTAACAGCACTAACAAATCTCAAGCAATTGAGAGGATTTCTTGGCCATGTGGGCTATTTTAGAAGATTTATTGCACATTTTGCAACTAAGGCAGCCCCTCTGCACAAGCTTCTAAGGAAAGAATCTGATTACCTTTGGACGGATGATTGTGAAGAAGCCTTTAATACCCTAAAACAGTGCCTTATCCAAGCACCTATTTTACAGCCTCTTGATTGGACGAAGGAGTTCCATGTGCACACAGATGCATCAGTTGAAGGGCTAGGTGCTGTCCTATGTCAAAAGAGCCCCTCCAAATTAGATCAACCGATATATTATACAAGTCGAAAGGTCACTAATAGGGAAGGGAACTACACAGTGACAGAGCTTGTGTGCTTGGCAATGGTGTTTGCACTGGAGAAGTTTTGAAAATATCTATTGTCCACACATTTCAAATTCTATGTGGATCATGAAGCCCTGTCCTTCTTGATGAACGAAGCAGATGTTAAAGGACGACTAATGAGATGGTTGCTCCTATTCCAGGAGTAAGACTTCGAAGTAGTCACTAAGCCTGGCCGCTCCCATGTCCTAGCCAATCATCTATTACGGATCCCTCAAACAGAAGAAGAGGAACAAGATGATCCAGACCTTCCTGACGCTTCTTTGTTTGAAACAGTTACTCCCTGGTATGCAGACATAGCCAATCTCTTGGCAACTCAACAATATCCTCCTGGCATCTCAAGTCGTGAGAGGAAGAAGCTTCTCTTAGAATCGGCCCCCTACACTTTGCTAGGCGGTGCCCTGTACAAAAGAGGCAAAGATAAAGTGCTGCGAGGATGTGTTGCAGGAGATGAAATCGGCATAGTATTGAAAGCATGTCATGACGAACCATGTGGTGGACACTTTGCAGGATAAGCGACAGCCATGAAGGCTCTATTAGCAGGATACTGGTGGCCGACCCTCCACAAGGATGCATATCATTACTGCAAGAGATGTGATGCTTGTCAGCGAATGGGGAAACCCACCAAAACAACTACCATGCCACTGCAGCCCATTCTTCCCCTAAAGCCATTTGAGAAGTGGGGGATTGATTTCGTGGGTCCCATTAATCCACCTACCAGACGGAAGCAGAACAGATACATCCTAGTATGTACGAGTTATGTTACAAAGTGGTGTGAAGCTAAAGCCCTAAAGCGGGACGATGGTAATAGCGTATCACCCATTTTGGCAGTCCCCTCAAGCTAGTAAGTGACAGAGGGACTCATTTCCTTAATAAAATCATGGAGGACCTGACGGAGCTGTATAAGATCCGCCATCGTAAGTCCACTCTGTATTACCCCAGAGCCAATGGCCAAGTTGAAGTCACCAATCGCATCCTTTGCTCGATTCTGACAAGAACGATTGCCGCACATCGTCGCGACTGGGATGATCGACTTACAGAAGCCCTCTGGGCGTACAGAACCTCCCATAAAGTAGCTACAGGACAGACCCCTTTCCAGCTAGTGTATGGTATAGAAGTTGTCTTTCCTGTTGAGCTGGAATTGCCCTCTTTGCGAGTGGCAGTTAAAGAATGCTTGGGAGATAGTGAGTCACTGCAACGCCGTCTCCTACACTTGGAATGCTTAGACGAAATACAGCGGATGGCTCAACAGTGCATGGAAACCACTCAAGCATGATGCAAGGTCTATCATGACAGTTTCATCAAGCACAAGGAGTTCAAAGAAGGTCATCTTGTCCTAGCCTATGATTCGAGATTTGGCAAGTTTCCTGGCAAGCTTCAACAGCGGTGGATGGGCCCGTACAAGGTATTGGCCGTCAATCCTAACGGTTCTGTTAGGTGCAGACCGTTGAAGCCTCTGATGATCCTTTTCTGATCAATGGATATCGCCTGAAGAAGTACTTCCCTCCCTGGCGATCTTGACAATCACAGTCGACCTACCCTTTCCCTTTTGGGCATCGCACTGTCCTTCTTGTCGTGCTTCTGATAGCCATGATGATTCTCCTCATGAGGCGGTCTCGTTCTACTACCCCTCGTAGAACCATCTCAATCCGACATTGTTCTCTTCTCATCTGATCCAACAACGGTGCCGAGGTTGGTCCTGATATATGGTATTTCTACCATGCCCTTTATTAAGAAATAAAAAAGAAAAAAGAAGAAGAAAAGAAAACAAAAGAAAAAAAACAAAAGAAAAAAAAAGGAGGAGAAAAGAAAAAACAAAAGAAAAAAAGAAAAACAAACAAAACTGTTATGGGAGAAAAGGAAGAAATTCCCTGTCATAACAGGCCTCGTTCCAAGAAAAGGTGGAAACACCCTTGGGTGAGAAGTTGACCGTGGAAAAGGTGGTAACACCCTGCAGTTCAGGATAGCTGACTCATCACCAGCAGAACCTCTTCAGAAAGCAATTTGAAGCCACCTCCCTTGGTGCGCTGTCTCTACAATATCGGTCCGTCTGCCCTTCTTAATAGACGCCTTTTCTTACAACTCATTGACGTACGGGATTTGTAGGCTGCCTCCCTGGGTATGCCTCCTCCTTAAGATCCTGATGACACCAACAGTCGACATGATCTTCATCACCAACCCCTTGAGTGATGTGAGCTTTCATCCTCACAGGATGGGGATGTGAGTATGGCTGCTCTCTGTATCTATCAGAGAGTGAGACAGAGGGTGGGGTGAGTGACCAGTCTTTTCCTTCAAATCAAATGAGAGGTGAGAAGTGTGAACGGAGTGTTGCACGCACGGGATGGGCCTCTCAATGCACAAAGCACGATCTGTTCTTGTGCACTGCACCATAAGGCTCCTTGGCCTTCCTTCTTGCACTGTATGCCGGCACTGGGCGGGATGCATAGTTGCACCATCAAATGCGCATAAGGCATACAACCTTTGCACAAGTGACCATGAGGATTACATCAACGGGTTTCAGAACATGGCTGCCATCTGTATCTTTCAACAGAGTGTGAGACAGAGGGTGGGCTGAGTGTGACTGGATTTTCTTCAATCAATTACCGAGAGGTGAGGATTGAGGGACGTTTTAACAATTGAAGTCAGGTATGTTTCCGTTTCCCTATACACCCATGGGCTAGGTTTCTGCCATAAGCACAAGACACATCATTCTGCTCTATACACTACACTACAAGGCTCCCTGGCCTTTCTCTTTGCACCTATGCCAGACAGGTTGGACGCACTGATGCACCATCAATTGTGCACCCTGGCATACTCCCTCTGCATCATTCCTTTGTCGCTTCCTAAACCGGGTGTGAGCTATGGGTTTTCATCCTGATTTTCTCGAGTGATATTAGTCATGGGGTGAGTGACTGTTCTTTCATTTCATATGAGTGATTGTGAGTTGAGTGCAATATTCCTCATCATCGACGAATTTCCTGCGATTCCTTCAACCAGCTACCTCCCTGGTTGTTGCCACGTGGTCCCTGCCAGGAAAGATGTGTGCTGTGAAGATATCTTGGTACCTCCTACAGCCGACAATGATAGTGGACGTGCCATCGACAGTCAACCTTGATTCTCGACAACATAGGCCAAGTTTTTCTAACCCTACACCTTCTGTTATCAGTGACGGTCATGTTTTAAGTATGGGGACGTTAGCGGTTGGTCTGTTGTGTGGTACTAGGTTCCTGTTGCTCGGTCAACCCTATCCGTTAAGGTCTTAAGTGTGGGGACACGTCTCTGCACGTCTACATTGCATATCCCTCTGCATTTGCCTTAACCTGATACTGCATCTATGCCTACCCTACTTTTACCCTGATGGGGTCCCCTTCCCACTCACTCGTCCATTTTTAACCCATCCTTGTGGCCGTTCCCTTGCAGTTTTCCTTCATTCCCTAATTTTGCTGACTTTCCATTCGAACGCATCCTACGTTCACCAAAATTCCAATCTAAACTTATAGCCCTATTCATTCCTTTGAACGAACCATTTTTCCTTTTTACCAACCCCTGTTTCAACAGACGATTCTCAACTTATTAATTTTTGAAGTATATTTACGTAAATTGGACCGTTTTTCATGTGAACGCATCTTTCTTGCTTTGGAATGGTGATCTGACATGATAGCCCTATCCTTCCCTTACTCCTTGATATTTTTTCTTTTTACTCCATGTCGTTTCGATGTACGGTTCATCCGTTATTAATTTTTGCGGGGTTTCGAGTCTTTTTGTGCTTATTTTTCACAATTTTCCATGTGAACCTTCCCTATTTTCACCGGAATTCCAGTTTGATTTGACAGCCGTGTCTTGCCAGCCTTCGCCCCACTTTTTTCTTTTTCCTTCCCCCTTTTTTGACTCCTGCATTTTTAGTTATTAATTTTTCCACGTGGTTTTTACTGCATTTTCCATGTTTTTTGCATGTGAACCCCTCCTAATTCCCCCAGAACTCAGTTTTGATGTAATAAGCTTGTGCAACCCCTTCCCTCGCACATTTTTCCTTTTTTCTACCCTCTGTTCCGGTGAACCGATTTTTTTGTTATTAATTTCCGCCCTCGTTTTCGTGTGCCATTTTTTCGTTTTTCTCATGTGAACGCATCCTATCTCGGACAAAACTGTTTTTTGACATGATAGGATTGTTGGCCACGTTCTTCTGCACCTTTTTCCGTCTTTCCACCCTGCATTCCGGCTAGCGGAGTTTTTGATATTAATCCCCGTATGTGTTTTCGGGCCTGTTTTTTGCATTTTTCCCATGTGAACACCCTCATTTTCCTTCGGACACCCCATCTTAGTTTTCCCTCATTTTTCCCTCCTCTCTTGGCCCATTTTTCCTTTTTCCGGATTTTCGTTTTGACGAACGGTTTACGAGTTATTAATTTTTCTTTGTTTTTTCGTGTTCTAGCGTGTCTCGCCTTGCGCGTCAATGCGTGCGTTTTTATTTTTCCATATCCCGAGACACCCTTGTCGCGTCCGCAACTTGCGTGTCGACATCCCCGCCCCGTCGGGTCCCACCACCGCAAATTTTTATACCCCCGCCCCGCACATGTGCGCGGGACGGGGGCGTATCACCTTTCCCTCTCTTTTCTTTTTTTTAATTAATTAATTTATTTTTTTCATTTTATTTATTTATTTATTTATTTTTAAAAAAAACAAACTACCCACCCAACGGGCGCCTCCACCCCCAATCCCAACCACCATCTCTCTCTCTCTCTCTCTCTTTCCTCTCTCTTCTTCTTCTTTCTCTCTCCTACCCCTCTTTGTCTCTCCCCAACCCTCCCCCCCATCCCCCCCACCTACTGCTCCTCCCTCCACCTTCCTCCCCCTCCCTTCTTCCTCCCTCTCTTCTTCTTCCCCTCCTTTTCCTTCCCCCCTCTTCCTCCCTCCCCATCACCTCCTTCTCCCGCCTCCATCCCCTCTTCCCTTCACCCTCCTCCCCTACTCCCCCGCCTCTTCTGTTTCTCCCACCCCCTCTGCCCCTCCCGCCGGGCACATACCCTCCTCCTCCTGTACCCTCCCCCCCTATTCCTCCTCCCTCTTGCCCTCCATCCCCGGCCGTCCTCCCCACCAGTTGTCTGCGGCCGCCCTACCTCCCCTTTTGTGCCGTCGACGCCCAACTCCGCCCATGCTTTGCACCACCTCTGACGCCCCGGTTCAACACTGCTCAGCTGCCCGCCGTAAGCCGCCTTCGTCACTGCCGCCGAATCTGTCGTGCTGCCGCTGCCGTCGCCGCCGCCGGATCCGCCACGCCGCCGCCCTGCCGCCACCCACTCCCTCCCTCCTCCTCCTCCTCCTCCTCCTTCCCACTACCTTCAGGTTAGTTAGACTAACCTTATTTCACTTAATTAACCTTAATTAATAACACTAATCTTAATTAGCTTACACTAACCATGATTAGGTTAAACTAATCCTAGTTAGGTTAGTTAACCTCCCTAGTTAGGCTAACCCCCCCCTAATCAACTAACCCCTCCCTAGTTAGGCTTAATCAACTAACTCCACTCTAGTTAGTCTAACCCCCCCCCCCCCCCCCCCCCCAATCAACTAACCCAATTCTAGTCAGTTTAAAACCCCCCCCCCCTAGTCCACTAACCTCAGTTAGGTTAGTTTAACCCCACCCCCTAGTCCACTAACCTCACTAAGGTTAGTTTAACCCCCCTCCCCCTAATCAACTAACCCCTCCCTAGTTAGGCTAAACCCCCCTAGTCAACTAACCCACCTATAGTTAGGCTAACCCCCCCCCCCCTAAATCAACTAACCCCCCCAGGTTAAACTAACCCTAGCTTAGTTACCCTAACCCAAGTTGAGTCAACTAACCCTAGCCTAGTTGACCTCACCCTAGTTAGGTTAATCTAACCCTCAGTTAGTTCCACTAACCCTATCCTAGTTCAACTAACTTTAGCCTAGTTCCACTAACCCACCTTAGGTTAGTTTCCACAGACCTGACTTAGTCTACTAACCTAACTTAGCCTACCCCAGACTAACCTGACTTGCCTTGCCTTAGTCTACCTACCTGACTTTGCCTAACCCAGACTAACCTAGTTCCATTTGCTTAACTTGACTTAACCTAGTCTGCCTTACATGACTTACCCAGACTAACAGGACTTATTTCACTTGATTTGAACTTACTTACCAAACTAAGCTGATTTTCATAATTTAATTGATTTAATTAATTTATAAATTTATTTCCATTCAAAAAAATTTATTATTTTTTAAATTCTCTTATATTTTTGCAACTTTTTGGAAATTTGTCAGCTGGAAATTTCCACCCCAAAAATTACACAAAATTAAATATTTGTCCATTTATTCCAAAATTACCTAAAAATACAAAAAAATCATTTAAAATTAGTAAAAAATACAGAATTTTTTTTGAAAAATTCCAAAAATTTTCACGCATCCATCCTAACCTTTTTTCATTCATTTTTCACTTTACAATATTTTTATACATGGTACCCCTATCCATGGTGCCTCCACCTCCTCCATCTGATCCAGTACCTCCTCCTCCACCTTCAAATGAGTCAGAACCAATTGATATCGAGAATCTGGATTCTCCGCCTCCCCTGGTCATACAGCACAAATGCTTGAAGCGGGTAGTAGATAAAGCTCCTTCAGTGCCCATTCCTGCTACCTCTGGCAGTGATCTCCCTGCTTATCTCACATGTAACAACCTGTTCAGAGCACATCGAGAAGGTTCCTTGGATATATCAGTCCCCTCACTAAACAGTCTAGTCGCGGGAGATGCCATTTCTTTCCTATGTAAAGACATTCAAAGTTTCATTGAACTGTCAGACAGCCGTTGTTCAACAGCTATATGCTTTCTTTTATGAGGAACTGATGCAGTCTAAGGACCAGTTGCATAAGGCAACATCCGAGTTAGCCTCTGTTAAGGATACCCTGGCAGATCTGTTCAAGCAGATGGAGCAACAAACCCAACTGATTGAAACCCAACGAGATGAGATATCTTCTTTGAAGATTTAGTTAACAGAGGCTCAATCAGAGGTCACTAGAATCTCGGAGGAGAAGGAGAGGATGTCCAAAGAAGCGCAAGAGTTTCAAACTCTCCTAGATGTCAAACTTTTAGCCTTACAAACTGCTTATGAAACAGTGGAATCACAAGCTTTGCAAATCAAGCAGTTGCCAAGACCAACTGGCAAAGTCACGGTATGTTTCTCCAAGCCCTAATGTTTCCCTGATCCCTTCTCTCTCACAGCAGGACTTGGTTGTTCTCCAGAGACATGCTACTTTGTGTCCTCTATTCCAAGATAAAGTGGAAAGATTGCATTCCAGGATGGATATGCTATGGTCTACATTTGAGCAATCCCAGGAATATGTTCATTCGGACCATTCTTTCTTTGTCCACTATCAACTACAAAAGTTGGCCTTCTATATGAAGCTTTCAACGATGGATCTTCCTCTTCCAGAGGATGGTTGGAGTGGGGCTTGGTTTCCTAAGTTGCTAACAGAAGTGTTCCGCATGGTGTTTGAAGATTCTATCACGAGAGATAGCATGTTGATGTCATATATGTATCTACGGGGAGACTTGTTGATTCCAGATGAAGTGGATATGGCCTGGTATGTGGGAGACGTGGTTTTACAAGCTGTTTTGTATGTCAATTATTTAGCGTTGCGAATAGATGACATGTTCCAGAGTTACTCCTCAAAAGTGGCTACTTGCCCTGATAATTCCTGGCATTCCATGATTGATTCTGTGGTCCTAAATCAAAGACAGAACACAGCTTCTGCCTATGTATAGAATACTAACAAACTGAGGGTGGATCTCTTAGCTTACCTTTCCAAAAATAATCCATTTGATTCCACCTTTTTTGATGCCTATCAGAGAAGATCTATCTTAGGTCCCTCTGTTCCTACCCTACTGTATTACCAACAAATGGCTCACCGTTATGATATATATCTTTCCTCTATCAAACCAATTCAAAAGCCATCTTACCCCTTCTTTTCCAACCTCAATCTTTTCCTCAAATTCCCATATTTACATATTGCTCTTTTATCGAAGATAGAGTATTTTCCCCTTCTCCACCATGTCCTTCTCCATCCATTCATGTACCTTCTACCTTTCCTATTTATCAATTAACACCCTTCCTCAGTGATTCCCTAAAATTTTCAGCCACTCCTTCTTTAAACTATTCCTTCTTTTATGATTTTGCCTACCCATCTCTTCATCCACTTTTACTTATTCCACTTCCATCTCCTACCACTTCTATCTCTCAACACCCTCAGTTGGTTAGTGAATATGACGGGTTTGATCATCAGATTTCCAGAAGAAGGGGATGGAGCTCAAATGATTCTCTTACAGGACCTCAGATAAACTGGCCAATTATTCCAAGAGATTGAACCACTGCTAGTCAAGCATACCAGGACTATATTCATTTTGCTCGCCAATATTCAAAGTCTCTAGATCCTTCGGTGAGATTGACAGCTCATTTTGCTTGGTATCTAGCATACATGCATAGGCATTCCCATAATGATCAAAAGGACATTCCAAAAATTTGTATGAATGTCAATGTGAACATTGACTCTCACCAGTTGGATGTCCTATACTTTCATGCCCTATGTCTCCCTAGCAGATACCTTGTCTTGCTACAAAGTATGTGTTGCTTGCAGTTTTTTCAAAATCCTCCCAAAACATTTGTAGATGAATCCTTCTCCATGGATCGCTTCCACAACCACCAAGCCTTTAAAAGGGATCATCTTCATTGATGCCTTTGCCATGTATCTTGGAAGATTTTTAGTGATATATCTCTTTTTGGAGGTGTCATTCAGATGGTTGTGTTAGTGTTTGTGTATGTCTTGTCTTAATTGTATGTGATGAGTTCGTGTTGATTGCGAATACTTGTTCGAGAGCTATTTTCAAAAGATTGCTGGTGGATGGAAAGCCTATGGAGGAAAGCTGAAGAGAATCTCTTATATCCTTTACAAATTTGTTATGGCTTTTAAATGATTAATCAGATGAGTTAATGAATGATGAAGTTTTCCTTTAGTAGTTTTTTCTCTCAGATACAGGTGATAAGTTGGGGTCGTGTTTTAGCAAGATTATTGAAGATCTGACAGATGACAAATTGACCTCTTTAGTGAACTTATATTATTCTTTTCCTTGGGTCGCGAGGACGCTTCCTTTCTAAGTGTGGGGATATGTTGAGAGTGGAAAAAGACTGAATTTTTGACTGATTTTTGTTGTTTTTGAGGTCTGAATGATTGATTTTTGATCGATTTAGAGTGATGTATGGTTGTAAGGGAAGTATTTGAGAGTGTTTTGGATGATATTGATTATGTTTAGAAGTTCATGATGATTCTCAGTGGAGATATGAGGTTCTATGATGTTCTGATAGGTTCTGATTGGTTCTGTATACCTTCTGTATAGCTTCTGTTTTGTTCTGATTGTCTTCTGTATGAAGCATGGATTGATGATTCATGAAGATTGAGATCTTGTGAAAGCTTATTGAATAATTTTTGAGAGTTTGGAATGGTTTGAGTATGAGTTATGAGGTTTTGATGACCTTCTATAACCTTCTGTAGATCTTCTGTAGAGCCTTTGTCTTTGCTCTCTGTCTTTGCTCTGTCTCTGTACTATAATTGTACTGTAGCCGTTCTGGTGTTGTACTGTGACTGTTCCGTAGACCTTCTGTAGGTGTTCTGTAGAATGTATGTGTGACTTTGGGAAAGTTTTCTAACCTTTGGAAAGAATGAATCTAAGTTCAAAATAGCTAAAACAGGTGGAAGAAACAGCTGCTGAAGATTGAAGAGAAGACTAAGTGACAGTAGTGAGCAATGAAAAGACACTGTAGTGGCTCTGGTAACTCTTCATATCAGACATACCTCTTGGGAGGTGCATTCACGACCTAGAAGGATTATTGAGGGTTATTATGAGAGCATTGTAGTGAGGATATGATGTACTATTGATGGAGAGAGAGAGAGAGAGAGAGAGAGAGAGAGAGAGAGAGAGAGAGAGAGAGAGAGAGAGAGAGAGAGAGAGAGAGTCGGAGATAGTCAATTCTATCAAAACAGTGTAACTGTATGTGAGAGATTGAGAGAGAGAACTATGAAGACATTTAAGATGAATAATATGTGATTGATTTCCATTCAAATATGGTGTATTCCTTTGTGTTCTTTGTTCTATTGATGGATTTTGTGAAGATGTTGAAGATTATGGTTGATTCTATCAAATCCGTGGGAGAAATCTACTATGGTACTACGTGAAGAATTGTTGTTTTCTTTGTTTTGATGATCAGAAGAATGAAATAAAAGCTTGTTGATGTTACAAGATAGATTTTCTTGCAAGAGAATTCCCTTTTCCTTGGTGCTCCTCTTGGGGCTCCACATTCGAGTGGATGATCAGCTGAAGGAGCGGAGCTCCAGAAGCGCGAACGTAGAAGAGACCACTTCGTGAAGCTCAGAGAGGCTGTCAGCCTCGAGCGAGCGATCAGCACCAGCAGACAAGGATAAGGGAAAAGCCACCGAAACGAATCAAGACTTGGCTGATGTTAGAATGGAACTAGCCAAGTTACAAGAAATGTTGAGACGACCAACGCGTCCACACATCCAATGCATATACTGTGGCGGAAACCACTTGCCAGCCGAGTGTCAAGACCCTAGGTCACAACCTTACACTAATTGCGGTAGGTTCGGTCATGACATCGCGCATTGTAGACTGCCAAGGAGACTTCTATACTCACAACCATACGGCCAGCCTTACCTAATGAGCAGGCCACAGCCATTCTTTGGAAGGGGAGCCCCATTGGCCCTTCCCGCGCCCAACGACGTTAAGCCGGCCGTTCCTAGGATGGAGATAAATCCTACAGGCATTCCTAGACCGCCTGGTCCTTACGTAACCCACCCACCGAGTGATGCTCCTGTCCACTATGTGGAAGAACCAAACGAGGAGGAAGCTTACATATGCCCTTATGTTTCGCAGGACGACGAGGGCAATGCTGTCCTCATGGACTATCGACCAATCCCGGTGATGGTGTTGGGAAGAGGACGAGGTAAGGGCCTAGGAGGGCAAGCACACAGGACCCAATTACCTGTTGGACCTGTGGCCACCTAGGTCATGTCTCGTCGCGCTGCCCTGAGAGGGAGCAACAAAACAGAGATAAGGCCGACCAAAGGTGTGCTGAGTGCGGAATCACTCATCTTTTTGTCGATTGCCCAAGGAGGAAGCCGTCACCTAGTCCAACCAATGAGCCGTCTGTCCCATTGGGGCTGTTCGGTGTCGAGAACCACGACGGGGAGGCCACGCCTATCCCATTGATGGGGTCATGACCCGTGCCCAAACGAAGCAAGCTGGCATCTCTCTGCCAGGACCTAGCAATCTGGATGCAGCCTCGATAGGGAAGAAGAGCCATAGACGGCGAAAGAGGAAGTCAGAAGCTAAAATCGCACTAAAGACTGAGAGTGTTACAACTCTGCCTACTGGAAAGAAGGTCTCCGACGGACGCAGAAGCAGAGACATCAACCCTTAAGACGGCCGAAAAGGGAAGCGCTAAGGTAGGGGAGTACCCGCAACCAAAGCGACAATTAGAGGCCATAGAGAAGGTGAGGGAATGGGTAAAGGAAGCCCAAGAACACCTAAAGGACGCTGAGCCCATCATGGAGGATGGGATCGATGACCTCTCTAGCAGAAGTACGCCGACCTCACTCCCACAACCAAAGTCAAGAGAAGCAAATGCACCACAAGAGGTGCTGTTAAGGCCAAGCCTCGACACTGCTACAAGGCCGCGGTTTAGTCACGGCCACTGGTCAGGACAATCTGGGTTAAGAGAGAGACGATGATCTCCTAACCACACTAGTGACTACCCCTGTAACACTCAGTCTGGGAGATCTGCTTAGGCAGCACTCCACCCTATGGCAGGACCTTAAGCAGTGGGTTGAAGGGACACAAGAGCAGGTCACGACAGACCCTCGTGACCATGAGGCAGAAATGCAAATATCGAGTTTGATGCTGCACACTGCGCCTAAGTCCTTGCATGTCAATGCCTTTTGGCAAGGCTCCGAGATGCATGCAGTCTTGCCAGTTTTAGGCCTAGGCGACACAACGAGGAAGGGAATCGTAGACATGGGGGCCGGGGTTAGTGTGCTTAGCTACATAGTGCTTCAGACTTGGGGAAACCCACCTGTTGAGACTGCTAGGTTTAATGTCACACTAGCAAACGGTATGAGAGTTAAGCCATTCGGGGTGCTTAAGAATTGGCCAGTGAAGATCGCAGGTGTCCAGTTCTCCATTGACTTTATAGTCATGAAGGGAGTGGACTACGACGTCCTATTAGGCCGCCCCTGGATGTGCATTCTAGGGTCATCAAAGATTGGGGTAACGGCCTAATCTTCCTTGGCAATACGGCGGACGCCGTGAGAGTAGAGATGGACACCTGGAAGACCTCATGTGTCGACTTAGATGCCATCTCTACTATGCTCAAGGGCAATACTCAGGCCAAGAAGTCCTACCGGCCCTCGATTAGGTATATCCCATGCCCAGAGGACGAGCGGGATTGGATGCATGTCCTTGCTACAATTGACCTGCCATTCTCTGATCACGAAGCATATAAGCAAGCCATCAAAACAATGGGCAAAGCTGACGACACACCCTCCGTGCCAGTCTGCATCGTGGCAGGAAGCCTTCAAGGGAAGTCGAAGCCCGTTGACTCCCACGTTCCAATCGACAAAAGGGAATTCCAAGAGATATTGGAATATCTATTGGACAAGCTAGCTGGCAATCCAGCTGCAAATCTCAAACCATTCCAGGATCTCTTGGATGAACCCAAGTGGCAATGGACCAGAGTGCATGATTTAAACCTCATGTATAACTGGGCCCTGGTGCCTAACCAAAGACCAAGGATAGACTGAGTCCTAGGAGATGACGAGCAGTCTGATGAAGGAAATTTGAACAACGAATACGAAGACTGCAAGTCCTTCAGTGACGAAAGTGAGGATGAGGTAGATACTGTGGAATACGACACTGAAGGACAAGAAATAGAACAAATACGGGCAGACTCCAAGCCGCAGAGAAGGATTATATTTTGGAGGGAGCAAGGAGTCATGAGCATGGAATGTGACCGCGCCTGGTTGGAACATGTAGGAGCCATAGACCTCGAGCAAGGGGGACTAGCCCAACCAAGAATGACGTCGGTATTGAGAACTGAATCACCATTTGAACTGTGCCCACTAGAAGTGACCACCTCTTCTAGCGAAGGAGGGGGATTCGACTATGAATCAGAGGTTAGCTCGAATAGTGATCCAGAGATCCCTAGGCCACCAACCAAACTCACCAAGGGGGACCTACTGGTCCACTTGAGGCGCAGGCGAGTGAGACAGGATAAGGCAAAACAACCCAGGGAGGATCGAACGGAAGAACAGTGAAAGTCACAGGACCTCCCTAAACGATTCACGAAATTCAAAAAGGGGGATAGGGTGGTAGTGCTGTTAGGTGCCAAGCGTCAAGCACGAACAAGCGAACCAATCGAGGGACCAGCCAGGGTAAGGAGGTGGACCTAGCCCAAGAAGGGGAACCACCCCGACCAATCTTCATTGCTGATGATTTGACTAATGAAGAAGAAGTGAGTCTTGTCGCCCTCTTGTGAGAGTACATAGACGTGTTCGCCATGTCCTTAGGGGAGCTTAAGGGGGTAGACCCAAGTGTCGTGACCCACAACATACCCATGACACCAGATGCAATACCGCAGTGACCATACCCTATGAATCCTAAACATGCTCATGCTGTCAAGGAGGAGATTGATAAGCTAATGAGAGCAGGATTCATTTATGAAATTGAGCACACGGACTGGGTATCGCCCATAGTCATCGTGATGAAGAAAAATGGAAAAATCCGACTGTGCGTCAATTACAAGAAGGTGAACGCTGCCACCAAGAGAGACAACTATCTGTTTTGCCATACACCGAGCACATGCTGGAGAGAGTGGTAGGCAAGGAAGCCTACAGCTTCTTGGACGGCTTCTCAGGGTACAACCAGGTTCAAGTGCATCCTGCTGACAAAAGACTGCCTTCGCCACTGAGTGGGGTGTCTTTACGTACATAGTCATGCCCTTCAGGTTAACCAATGCCCCTGCCACTTTCCAACGCCTCATGTGCACCATCTTTAAGGACATGCTTCGCAAGGAGTTAGAAGTGTTTGTCGACGACCTCTGTGTCCACTTGACATGGGTCGAACACTTAGACAAACTCTGAGCAGTCTTTAAGCGGTGTCGTTTATACTGCCTCTCCTTGAACCCCTTAAAGTGCCAGTTTTGGGTGAAGCATGGATGCATTCTAGGGCACATGGTATCAAAGAACGGCGTTGCCACCGACTTCTCGAAGGTCAGGGTCATTGCCGATCTTCCACCCCCTAGCAACTACAAAGGAGTTCAATGCTTCCTAGGCCATACCGGGTACTATCCGGTGGTTTGTACTCAATTATGCGTTGATCACCAGACCATTGTACAAACTGCTTATAGTCTTCGAATGGACTGAAGCATGCCAAAGGGCATACGAAGAGTTGAAGAAGGCTCTAACCACATCACCAATCCTACGAGCCCCAGATTGGACCATCGCCTTCCACGTGCATATCGACGCTTTTAAGTTTGCCGTGGGGGCAGTGTTGTGCCAGCTTGGCGAACACAATTCAGACTATCCAGTGAGCTTTGCTAGCAGACAACTCATTGAGACATCAAGCCTTGCTATATCTAGTAAACAAACCGTGTGCTATAGGATGCATAGCTCGATGGCTCCTTCTGCTTTTGGAGTTTGACTTCTCTGTAGTGGTACGAAAGGGAAAGCAGCATTACATGGCTAATCACATGTCGCACATTCCCACCGGAGAAGCCGCCGGGCAAGGTGTTATTGATGAACTACCCGATGCCCATTTGTTCAATCTCTCCAATGAGAGAGACCTGTTTAAGGCTGATCTGACACCATATTGGGCAGATGACATAGTCCAAGTGCTTGAGCATGGACTGCCTGACCGACCAATAGAAAAAGCCCGGCTTAGGAGATTAATCATCAAGATCCAGTCTTATCAGATAATTGCGGGCCAACTCTACAGGTTGGGGCAAGACTGATTGTTGCGCAGGTGCATGTGCGAATATGAGGTGCACGATGTGCTCTCAGAAGCACACGGCGGCATTGCTAGAGGGCATTTTAGCAAAGACACGACAGCATGAAAAGTGTTGCAGTCTCAATTGTGGTGGCCCACGCTTTTCCGCGACGCAGCACGATTCGTCAAGCATTGTGACGAGTGCCGGCGGACGAAGGTTCCAATTCGCAATGATCGAATGGAATTAACCCCGGTTATTGCTCGACAACCCTTCGAAAAATGGGGAATTGATTTCATTGGGCCCATCAGTCCTGTAGCACAGTATTTGCAGGTCAAGTACATCATTGTGGCCACGGACTACCTCACTAAGTGGACAGAAGCATGAGCCACACGAAAAAACGACGCTAGAACGACGACTAAGTTCTTATGGGAGCAAGTAATCTCACGATTCGGTTGCCCCATCGAACTGGTCAGTGACCAAGGCACGCACTTCATCAATGAAGTGATCGCACACCTCTTGTCCACCTTCCTCATCATCCATCGCAAATCCTCACCGTACTACCCCCAGGCAAACAGCCAGGCCGAATCAACCAATAAGGTTCTCATCAATGTCCTAACCAAGGTCGTTTCTGCTTCACGCAGCGACTGGGACAACAAGTTCATGGCAGCTCTGTGGGCTTACCGAACCGCCTATAAAACGGCTGTCGGACAAACCCCCTTTAGGCTGACATATGGGACAGAAGCGATTCTATCGATAGAGTTCTTCGTCCCTAGCCTGAGAATAGTGCTTCAAGAGAAATGGGAAGGAAATGAGGCATGGACACAGCGACTAGTTGAGCTCGAACTGCCACCCATGCACTGATCTGCAAAAAATCCCGACACAAGAGCTGGTTTGACAAGCACGTCAAGCAGTGCGAGTTTGAACAGGGTGACTTAGTGCTCCTCTACTCAGTTAAAGGGCATAAGCAAAAGATGAAATTTAGAGGTCTTGGACCATTCAAGGTTCGTGCAATTAGCCGAACAAGCAATGTCGAACTTGAGACCCTAAACGGTGAAGGAATAGGCTTCTTCAATGGCAGCCATGTCAAGAAGAACTACCCTCCTATGCATCCTTTGCATGAACCACTGATGTTAGAATTGCCTATCAAGGTTTGAGTAGCCACAATCACTGAAATTGACGATGAGGACGAGGAAGCCGTGGAACCCACATACCTTCGTATCATGGTCACTGCCAAACATACATGTGCTTTCGCCGCCTTGATCGACGAGGGAGCAGACTTCAACGTCCTGACCTATGATCATTGGACTCAACTTGGCCAGCCACAACTTCAACCCACCACTGCAAAATTAAGCCCTTATGGGGCTCATTCCTACGCACTGCTCGGCAAGTGCAAGGCAACCGTTTTTATCGATTCTGAGACTGTTCCAATGCTTTTCTACGTGCTGCCAAATGCTAAAAACGCAGGCACAGAGTCACTGTTGGGATACACCTTCAAAAAGCAGACCCACTGCAATGTCGGCTACGCATCGCAATGCATCCACCTAGCAATAGGCAACGTTCGCATTGTTATAGCTTTCAGCAAGGGCTGCGCGACCTCATCCTGGGCCATCCAGCCCCCACTGATAGAAACACCCATAGGCAATTCTAAGGAGGGGGTGGAAGGCGGCCGCCACTCCCCGAGTCTCATCGCCCGCAACCCATACCAGCCCAAGCTAAGGCCCCACAATCCCGCCTCCAATGGGTGCCTAAACAACCGCAATAGCCGCCAGGGAGTCGACGCTCCTACCCTCAAAAGACCAGAAACTCTAAACCTAGGAGGTCCAAATGCAGCCACATGAATAGATGTGTAACACAGATGGGTTCCCAAGGCTCTCTTGCGCGCACAAGGCTACTATGAGGGCAATGCTTGGCTATAGATACCTAAGGCCCACGTGGCCAGTGGCACCACTCTCACGCTGAATTCAAGCTCAATCATCCCAAAAACCGTGAGACCTTGAAACCATGAGCCGCAGAGCTTCCCCGATCCGCAACCATCGAGTCCATCCACATGCAAACCAAAGAGAATCACCCAAGCCTATCAGACCAATCAACAACCGCCGGCTCGAGCATCATTACAAGCAAAAAATGATCCGGGTTTCCAACTCCATCCTGAAAGCAATAGGCCATCACACGAGGCCACTGCTAACCTAGCTTCCATCCCAGCGACCCAATTGCAAGCTCCTAAAGTCCTACCACAGCAACTCTCCGTAGTCAACGGCTCAAGTCCTACAAAACCTCAACTGCCCACAAGCCTTAGGCCCTCTTATGAGAGGAAATCCTTTCTCTCACTAGCAGCTGATTTAGCTAAGAAAACAGGGGATGATGTGGTGGATTGCATTAAACGACTAGACGCTACTTTTGTGTCGCTAGCTCTGAGCTACAATTGCCTCGACTTAGGCCTATTGGATGAATCCTTCGCAGCCGAAGTTCAAACGATGCCTTGTTCTTGGCAAATGTTTGAATTTGCATTTGCAAAAGCCCCTACCTCTGCTGCTAAGTTGCTTAGCAGTGAGATCTCAAAAGAGCAGGCAATCAAACAGCGCCTCATCACGTTGTATGATCAGCGAACCACCTCTGCCATCACTGACCAAGAAGTGGCAGAGTTGTCAAAACTAGCTGAGACGAAATCCCAGTTCTTAAGGCATTGGTACGATCTTAGACTGCAATGGGAAGTCGAAGGATGCCGAGTAATGACCAACGCCGAGCAGCGACGCGCTATCAAACCGACAGAATACAACCCCACATACGTTGCGCCGACATCATATCGAGTGTTAACCATGCTGCAAGGCCATCCTATAGAAGACCACATCAAGGGACACCCCTACCTCGACCGCCTGTTGACTGAAGAAGAGTTACACATCGCTAGCCGAGTCAACTCGGGCGACTTCCTAACTGATGTTCTCACATACATCACTCAAGTGGGGATTAAACCCTCTGACCTGGACTGCGAAGCCCATTTGGAGTACAACCCCAATTTCTATGCATGGCTCCTTCACAAGTAGCCGTCCATGCCGAACGACCTACACCTTCTAACCCTCATCCTAGAAAGGATTCTTCTCAAACTAAAAGGGGAAGGGGCAAGGTGAATCAGATCAAAAGTAATAAAGCAAATCAAAGCCATGAAGTATGTAGACATGCATTGTGGAAAATGGATGGGGTAGGAAAGAGGACACAAAAACTTTGAATTAAAAAGCAAAAAGTCAAAGTCTGAAAAGCGAACCTGCACTAGACTTTAATAAGTTCATTCAGAAGCATAAAGTTTTTTCTATTTTAGCAATTACTATGACGTGAGCACTAATGAAACTTACCGTTATGACAAGAACAAAAGATGTCACAGCAGGACAGAGCCCACTGACTCCCCTTCACAGAGGAAGAGAGAACACGGTACAACATCAACCTGGAGAACCGCGCCTATAATCAGCTAAAATTCCGAACTATCCACAATTTGGAAGAATTAGTGGCCAAAGAAGAGGCGGCCAGGAGCATCATGGAAAGTTGCAACCTTAAAAAGTACCTGGAAAGTTTCTCATGAGAACCTGAGCACACGAGCTATGTGGAATTCCTCAGGACCTACAATCCTAACGAAGAGTGCGGCACTGTCACAGTGGGGAGAGGACAAAATGCTAAGCAGGTGCTGGTCCATCTAACCCCGGCCTTGGTGGAGAAGGCACTGGGGCTGGAACCGAAGGTGGAAAAGAAGCAAAAGAGAGACGTGTATGGCATGCTGGGGATGAGGAAGGAGGTGCTGACGAACGATGGCATCAGTATCCAAGACATTCCCAGCGCAGAAACCAGGCTACAAGCGAAGCTCGTACATGCGCTCTTCTCCAGCCAGCACTATAACGCACTGATGCACAGGATCAGCATACCAATCCTGGAAAATGTAGCGGCCCAAACCCTGCACGAAGTCGACTGGAACGGCTATGTGCGTAAGACTATCGATCAGGCAGCCCGAGCTCTAACATTAGGAAGCATGCCCATTCATTGCATATGGGGGCATTTTAACGGCACTTATCCAGGAGGCCGTAAAGGAAGCAGAAGAGGGGGAGGGAGAAACACTCGACGATCACCGCCCCATCAACACCAGGACAGGTCTAGCGATAGGACGAAGACGGAGGAAGAAGGGAAAGAACAAAAGAGCAAAAAGTAGGTTAAGGAGACTAAGAAAAAAGCAGCGCAGAAGAAGAAGAAATAGGATGAAGGCCGTAGAAAGGAGAGGGAGGACTTGGAGAAAGCGAAATGACAATCCCTCAAGGAGGCAGAGGAGAGAGAAAGGAAGAAGAAGCAAGAAGAAGAAGAGACAACGGAACAAGTAAGGCAGGGTAAAAAGGTGTCCAAGCGGGAAGCCGAAAGGAAAAGAAAAGAAGAGCAGGAGGAAAAAGAAAAACTAGAGTGTTAACCCCGAGTCAAGATGGCAGAAAATGAAGGAAAAAGCAGAAAAAGCACGGAAAAAGAGCAAAGACACGTAGGCGACTGCTAAAGCTAAGCCAGGATAAAAAGTGCAATTTTAAATAAAAGGCACCTCAAAAACTTGGAAAACTCTTGTAAAAGAGCGCCAGGCTCCCTCCTGTGCCAATTGTAAAATATTAGACGGGTGTAAGCTAAAGGCATAATGCTAGAAGAGTAAAATGGAAAAAGGACCTTGCCACAATGGCCGGTCATGTAAAAAAGGGGATGGGTGTCCATGGGATTTTAGGGGTTGTATATAAAGTTCAAAAAAATGAATGGAAGCTCATTCTTTGGTGTGTGGCTAACAAGAGCTCTTATCTTCTTCTCTTCTTCTCTTCCTTCTTGCTTGTGTGTGCTCTTGAGAGAGGGAGTGTGAGAGTGTGAGGGAGTGAGTGTGTGGGAGTGAGGGATCAAGAGGGTGAAGCTCTTCACCATCTCCTCTTCTCTTCTTCTCTTCTCTTCTCTTCTCTTTTCTCGCGCGCAGGGCTATGGAGGATGGAGCTTGGTGATGGAGGAGGCTCGAGGATACTTGAGCTTGCATCAAGAATCGTGGAGCTACCGAGGTGTGTGAGGGAGGAGGCTACTCACATCGACATCAAGGTAAGCTCACTACACTCATAGGATCGACGGTGCATCGACTAGGTGAGAGATAGCCATTAGAGCTCGCTTGAAACGCTTGAAGCAATAAGCGGTCCGTGGGTCTTGGCGGTTGAGCGTGAGCTCCCTCTATATTTTGGTTCCATTGCCGGGACCAACGGATTCCAACTTGAGCACTTGTGCGCCTCATATCGAGCATCGAAGTAGGGGATTCATCCCCGAAACGGAGCTTGAGATAGGTAGGAAGTTTGGGTGTTTTTGATCTTCAAAGACAAGTAAGTATTTTGGGACATTTTGTGTGTTTGATGATTGGAAAACATGGAGAAATTATTTCAATTTTTTGCTTTCTATTCTTGTTGCGTTTAGAGTAGGCTAACATTAGGAAATCGCACCTGAGAGGCATAGGGTTTACTGCTGTAAAACAGGGAGAAAATTGGAAAAAACAAGTGGAAAATGGAGGAAATGCTCATTTGAATGTGTAGGAATTGCAAGGAGAGTGATCAGTAACATAGGGTAATGTCCAGCAGGGGTATAAGTTCTTGGAGGGCAAGGAAATCCTCATTTGCAACTAGTTGAGAGAGAGAGAGAGAGAGAGAGAGAGAGAGAGAGAGAGAGAGCTTGGGTGACCCATTTCGATCGATTAGTGCGAGGAGTTACATTGTTATCGGCGATCCCCAGGTATATAGATCTCTTTCCCATCACTCCAGCATAATTTCTGTTGAATCTTATAGCTTGTAATAATCAATACCTTAAGATTTTTGATGATTTCATGCTCGAAGGTGCGTTCGGGTCTGTGGGATCGGACATCCGATCCAGTGTCCAATTCTCAAAATCGGACGCTCGGACAACCGTCCCGATCTGACCATCCTGTCCGATCGGACCACTCGGACCAACCCGTCCGATTTTGGAAATTGGACCACCTATCCAATTGGACGCCTCGTCCGATCGAGGCAATCGGACCCACCCTGTCTGACTCGTAGAATCGGACCCACGGATTAGGACACATCAGCAATCGGACCACCCACCTGGTCCGATCGGACCACTTGTCTGATTTTCAAAAATCGGACACTTGACCCCTGTTCGATTCTGAGAATCGGACAGCTCAAAATCGGACCCACCTGGTCCGATTCTAAGAATCGGACCACTGGTAAATCAGACACACCCTTAGGCAGAAAAAAGAAAACATCAAAAATTGACCCCCGCGATCGACTGGAAGCGCAACCCGCTCCAGGACAACATAGCGAACGCCTTGTAGGCAGTTCCCAACGTAGGAGTCATGACCAAGGGACAGGGGGACAGTGTTGGAGCACTCCCCAGCGACTTGACGCATTGAGAACCGAAATCCAATTGTAGGACCTGTAAACAACCCCCAAGTGAACAGCAAAAAGCAGCGCAGACCCTAGAATCTACTAGAACGGCCAGGACTTGAGCGACGAAGCTTATCAAGTCCGAGACGAGACAAGAGGGCATAAGGCATAAAGAGATTGTTTGCCGCACTCACATTGAATTCCGCACTTGAAGTACACATAAGAAAGCTGAAAGCCTGATTGACCACAAGTGCACGAGAAACGACACACACTGAGTGATCATAAATTGAGGATTGTATTCAATAAGTCAAGGAACTCACTCAAATAAAACCACTCAAGAAACCCGCCAGCAGGAGAGAACCAAGACATAGACAAACCATCAAAGCGTAGAGTAGGACCAAGCAAGGAGCGCCAATGACGTGGATCTGTCAAGTCTATTCAACCTGATCGACAGCTTAGTGGAGCGCGAGAACTCAACCATGGCGGAAGAGAGCTCAGACCATCGGTCTAATGAGGAGCTTGATTTGAACGTATTCCCAGATGCTATTCAGCAGAGCTGGTGAGCAGTTATGCCGTGCACGCCCGGTACGAGCATCGCGGCAGGACAGTTGATGCAATCATCGTAGATCTAGAAGAGGAGAGAAGGCTAGCCCGCAAAGCATTGCAGAGCATAGCCGAGTACAATAGGGATCAGCAGGCTAGGAGCCAAAGGCAAAGCATGGAGCTGCATGAGGTGCAGCGAGTGCTGAACTTAGCTGGCCGAAACCAAACGGACCATGAGAGAGCACTAGAGAGAGACTTGACATTGAGCGAGCTTCTCATGAAGTGGTTGCTTGATAATACAGCAACAGAGCAGAGTGCCACCGCACTAGCGACGTCGCTGCTCGCAAGATTAGGGGCAAGCCAAGGCTCAAAGAGCCAGGCCAAAATACCGATTGTTGCCAAGCAACTCGATAAGTACCAACCTCATGATGACCCATACAGCTTTGTTGAGTAGTTTGAGCAAGTTTGCGAAGCCAACGGCCTCAATGACCAAACTCAATGCTCGCAAGCGTTCGGGCTTTGCCTAGGCGACAAGGATAGGACGTGGTATACGAGCTTAGATGCTGCAGAGCGTGCCAATTTCAATAGCCTCAAGGATCTCTTCATTAAGAGATTTGCCGAGCCTTGATACTCCAATAATCTACTAGTATGCTTGATGAACGTCAAGCAGAAAGAGAAGGAGGATATCCTCGACTACATAACCCATGTGAGGAGCCTCTTCAAGAGAATCCCTATGGGTGAGCGACCGACTGAAAGAGCAGTTTCGACTGTGTTTGTCAGCGGCATTCGGGACGAGGAGTTATATAAGGCTTTGGCAGGCAATTCGAGCTTGCAGCGAGACGTGATAGCTAGAGTGTTTGAGGAAGCCATCAGAGTCAATGATCAGTTGAAGGAGCGGAACTCCAAGAGCTCGAATCTAGAGGAGACCAACTTGTGAAGCTCAAAGAGAGCGTCAGCCTCTAGTGAGCGATCAATCCCATCATCCCAAGATAAGGGGAAAGCCACTGAGTGTCAAGATGGAATTAGCCAAGTTGCAAGACATGTTGAGACGACCAACGCGCCCGCACATCCAATGCGTGTACTGTGGCGGAAACCACTTGCCGGTCAAGTGTCAAGACCCTAGGTCAAGACCTTGTACTAACTGCGGTAGGTCGGCCATGATGTCGCGCATTGTAGATTACCAAGAAGACTTCCGTACTCGCAACCCTACGGCCAGCATTACCTAGCGAACAGGCCGCAACCATTATTCGGAAGGGAAGCCCCATTGGCTCTTCCCGCGCCTAACGATATGAAACCAGCCGTCCCTAGAATGGACATAAACCCTACAGGCATTCCTAGACCGCCTGGTCCTTACGTGACCCATCCACCGAGCGACGCTCCAGTCCACTACGTGGAGGAGCTGAATGAGGAAGAGACCTACATATACCCTTACGTCTCACATGACGACGAGGGCAACGCGGTCCTCATGGATTATCGACCCGTGCCGGTGATGGTGTTAGAAAGGGGACGAGGTAGAGGCCTAGGGGGGCAGACGCAGGATCCAATCATCTATTGGACTTGTGGTCACCCAGGTCATGTTTCATCACGCTGCCCTAAAAGAGAGTAGCAAAATAGAGACAAGGCGGACCAAAGGTATTCAGAGTGCGAAATCACCCATCTCTTCATTGATTGCTCAAAGCGAAAGCCATCTGCTAGCTCAGCCAACGTACCATCTGTCCCTTTGGGGCTGTTTAGTGTCGAAAACCTTGATGGGGAGGCTACACCTATCCCATTGTGGGTCATGACCCGAGCCCAAACGAAGCAGGCCGGCATCTCTCTGCCAGGACCTAGCAATCTTGGCGCAGCCTCGATAGGAAAGAAAAGTTGTAGGCGGAAAAAAAAGAGATCGGAAGCTAAAGTCGCACTAAAAACCAAGAGTGCTACAACTCTGCCTACTGGAAAGAAGGTCTCTGACGCAGAGACAGAGACTTCAGCCCCTAAGATGGCCAAAAAGGGAAGCGCTAAGGTAGGGGAATACCCGCATCCGAAGCGACAATTAGAGGCCATAGAAAAAGTGAAGAAATGGGTAAAGGAGGCTCAAGAGCATCTCAAGGATGCTGAGCCCATCATAGAGGACAAGGTCGATGATCTCTCCAGTGTGAGCATGCCAATATCACCTCCTCAACCAAGGTCGAGAGACGCAGCTGCACCACAAGCAGTGCCACTAAGACCAAGCCTTGACACTATAGGGCCACAGATCAGCCACGACCATTGGCCAGGACAATCCAAGTTAGGAAAGAGATGAGCACACAATGATCTCCTGACCACGCTAGTGACTACCCCTGTAACACTTTGCCTAGGATATCTGCTTAGACAGTATCCTAACCTATGGCAAGATCTTAAGCAGTGGGTTGAAGGGTCACGAGAGCAGGTCACGGCAGACCCTCAAGACAATGACACAGAAACACAAATACCGAGCTTGACACTGCGCTCTATGTCTAAATCCTTGCACGTCAATGCCTTCTGGGAAGGTTCCAAGATGCATGCAGTCTTGTCGATTTTAGCCCTAGGTGACACAATAAGAAAGGGAATCGTAAACACGGGAGCTGGGGTTAGCGTGCTTAGCCATGCAGTGCTTCAGACTTGGGGAAACCCGCCTGTCGAAACTACTAGGTTTAATGTTACCTTAGCAAACGGTATGAGAGTGAAGCCATTCGGGGTACTTAAGAATTGGTCAGTGAAGATCGCAGGTGTCCAGTTCTCTGTTGACTTTATAGTCATGAAGGGAGTGGACTACGATATGCTATTAGGCCGACCCTAGATGTGCAATGCAAGAGTCATCAAAGATTGGGGTAACAGCTTGATCTTCCTTGGCAATAGAACGGATGCCATAAGGATAGAGATGGACACTTGGAAGACCTCACCAGTCAACCTAGACGCCATCTCTGCTATGCTCAAGGGTAACACTCAGGTCAAGAAGTCTTATGGGCCCTTGACCAAGTATATCCCATGGCCAGAGGATGAGCGGGATTGGATGCACATTCTCGCTACAATCGACCTGCCATTCTTAGATCATGAGGCGTATGAGCAAGCCATCAAAACAATCGGCAAGTCTAACGAAGCACTCTCTATACTAGTCTGCATGATGGTAGGAAGCCTCCATGGAAAGCCTAAGCCTATCACCTTCCAAGTACCATCCAACAAAAGGGAACTCCAGGGGATACTGGAATACCTAACGGACAAGCTAGCTCGCAATCCAGCTGCAAACTTCAAACCACTCTAGGATCTCTTAGAGGAATCCAAGTGGCAATGGACTAGGGTGCATGATTTAAACCTCATGTATAACTAGGCCCTAGTTCCTGATCAACGACACGAGACATACCAAACCCTAGGAGACGACGAGCAGTCGGATGACAAAGATTTTAGCGATGACGAATACGAAGACTGCCAATCCTTCAGTGATGAGAGCAAGGCTGAAGTAGATACCATAGAATACGACGCTGAAGGACAAGAAATTGAGCAGATACGAGCAGACTCCAAGCCGCAGAAAAGGCAGACCTTTAGGGTAGAGTGAGGAGTCATGCACATGGAATGTGATCGCGCTTGGTTGGAACACGTAGGAGCCATAGACCTTGAGCAAGCAGGCCTAGCCCAGCCAGGATCGACATCAGTACTTAGGACTGAATCACCATCTGAACTGCGGCCACCAGGGGAGACCACCTCTTCTAGCGAAGATGGAGGATTTGACTCTGAATCGGAAGTTAGTTCGGATAGTGATCTAGAGATCCCTAGGCCACCCATGATAAGACGTACCAAGGGGGACCTACCCATCCACCTGAGGCGCAGATGGTTAAGGCAGGAAAAGGCAAAGCAACCCAGGGATACACGAACAGAAGAACAACGAAAGCCGCAGGACCTCCCTAAACGCTTCACAAAATTCAAAAAAGGGGATAGGGTAGTAGTTCCTTTAGGTGCCAAATGTCAAGGGCAGACGAGCGAACCAATCGAGGGACCAACCAAAGTCAAGGATATAGACTTTGCCCAGGAAGGGAAAACACCCCGACCAGTATTCATTGCCGATGACTTGACAGATGAAGAAGAAATGAGTCTTGTTGCTCTCTTGCGAGAGTATATAGACATGTTTGCCTGGTCCTTAGAGGAGCTTAAGGGGGTAGATCCGAGTGTCATGACTCACAACATACCCATGATGCCAGACGCAACGTCGGTCAAGCAGCGACCGTACCCTATGAATCCAAAACACACTCATGCTGTCAAAGAGGAAATTGACAAGCTGACGAGAGCTAGATTCATTTACAAAATTGAGCACACAGACTGGGTATCGCCCATAGTCATTGTGATGAAGAAGAATGGAAAAGTTCAAGTGTATGTCAATTACAAGAAGGTGAACGCTGCTATGAAGAGGGACAACTATCCATTGCCGTACACCGAGCACATGCTTGAGAGGGTGGCAGGCAAGGAAGCCTACAATTTTCTGGACGGCTTCTCAGGGTACAACCAGGTGCAAGTGCATCCTGCGGACAGCAGGCACAAGACCGCCTTTGCCACTAAGTGGGGCATCTTTGCATACATAGTCATGCCCTTCGGGTTGACCAATGCCCCTGCCACTTTCCAACGTCTCATGTGCACCATCTTTAAGGACATGCTTTGCAAGGATTTAGAAATCTTTGTGGACGATCTCTGTGTCCACTCGACCTGGATCGAATACTTAGACAAACTCCACGCAGTCTTTGAGCGGTGTCGCTTGTATCGTCTCTCCTTGAACCCCTTAAAGTGCCAGTTTTGGGTTAAGCACGGATGCATCTTAGGGCACATGGTGTCAAAGAACGGCATTGTCACTGACTTCTCGAAGGTCAGGGTTATTGTTGACCTTCCACCCCTAATTAACTACAAGGGAGTTCAATGCTTCTTAGGCCATACGGGGTACTATCGGCGGTTTGTATTGAACTATGCGTTGATTGCCAGACCATTATACAAGCTGATCATCTTCGAATGGACCGAGGCATGCCAACAAGCATATGAAGAATTGAAAAAGGCTCTAATAACAACACCAATTCTACGAGCCCCAAATTGGACCATTACCTTCCACGTGCAGATCGACACTTCTAAGTTTGCCATGGGGGCAGTGTTGTGCCAACCTGGCGAACACAACTTAGATTATCTAGTGAGCTTTGCTAGCAGACAACTCACTGAGATGAAAATGAACTACTCGACAATAGAAAGAGAGGGATTAGCCATGGTGTTCGCTGTGAAGAAATTTCGGCATTATCTTTTGGCCACACCCTTTATCTTCTTCATGGACCATCAAGCCTTGCTCTATCTCGTAAACAAACCTTGCGCTACAGGACACATAGCTTGATGGCTCCTTCTGCTTCTAGAGTTCGATTTCTCCATGGTAGTACGAAAGGGAAAACAACATTACATGGCTGATCATTTTTCGAATGGTTGTAGAGCAATAACTGGGGTCAACTCCATCTGATCCTTGTGAATCGGGACTTTTGTCTATTGGCACTCGTCACAATGCTTGACGAATCATGCTGCATCGTGGAAAAGTGTGGGCCACCACAGTTGAGATTGCAGCACCTTTCATGCTGTCGTGTCCCTGCTAAAGTGTCCTCTTGCAATGTTGTTGTGTGCCTCTGAGAGCACATCGTGTATCTCGTGCTCGCATATGCGTCTACGCAGCAATCCATCTTGCCCCAGCCTATAGAGTTGGCCTGCAATCAGCTAATAGGGCTGGATCTTAAGGATTAATCGCCTAAGTCAGGCTTTTTCTATTGGTCGCTCAGGCAGTCCGTGCTTTAGCACTTAGACTATGTCATCTGTCCAATATGGCGTTAGATCAGCCTTGAATAACTCTCTCTCGCTAGATAGGTTAAATGGATGGGCATCGGGTAATTCATCAATGATACCTTGTCCAGCGGCTTCTCCCGTGGGGATGCATGACATGGCATCGACTTCATAGGACCCATCAGTCCTGCGGCACAATATTCACAAGCCAAATATATCATTGTGGCCACGGACTACCTCCCAAAATGGGTAGAGGCAAGAGCGACACGTAAGAACGACGCTAGGACGACTGCCAAGTTCTTATGGGAGCAAGTGATCTCGCGATTCAGCTACCCCATAGAACTGGTTAGTGACCAAGGCACGCACTTCATCAATGAAGTGATAGCACCTCCTGTCCATCTTTCTCATTATCCATCACAAATCCTCACCATACTACCCTCAGGTGAATGGCCAGGCAGAATCAACTAATAAGATTCTTGTCAATGTCCTGACTAAAGTAGTCTCAGCCTCACGCAGCGACTAGGACAACAAGCTGATGGCAGCTTTGTGAGCCTTCCACACAGCTTATAAAATGGCTGTCGGCCAAACCCCCTTTAAGCTAACCTATGGAACTGAGGCAATTCTACCATTAGAATTCTTCGTTCCTAGCCTGAGAATAGCACTTCAAGAATGATGGGAAGGGAAGGAGGCATGGACGCAACGCCTGGTCGAGCTTGAACGCCTATCAAAGACTCGTGTTCTAGCCACCCACGCGCTTATCTATGAGAAAGCCCGACGTAAGAGTTGGTTTAACAAGCATGTCAAGCAGCGCGAGTTCGAACAGGGTGACTTAGTGCTTCTTTACTCAGTTAAGGGGCATAAGCAAAAAATGAAATTCAGAGGTCTCGGACCCTTCAAGGTTCGTGCAATTAGTCGAACCGGCAATGTCGAGCTTGAGACACTAGACGGTGAGGGAATAGGCTTCTTCAATGGCAGTCGTGTCAAGAAGTACTACCCTCCCACGCATCCTTTGCATGAGCCACCATTGTTAGAACCGCCGGTCAAAGTACGAGTAGCTACAATCACTGAAATCAACGAAGAGGATGAGGAAGCCTTAGAACCCGCTTACCTCCGTATCACAGTCACTGCCAAGCAAACATGCACTTTCAGCCTTGATCGATGAGGGAGCAGACTTCAATGTCTTAAACCATAGTCATTGGATCCAACTTGGCAAACCACTACTTCAACCCACAACTACCAAATTAAACCCATATGGGGCCCACTCATACGCACTTCTCGGCAAGTGCAGAGTCGTTGTTTCTATCGAGTCTGAGACTATTCCAATGCTTTTTTACATATTGCCAAGTGCTACAGATGCATGCACGGAGTCACTACTGGGGTGAACCTTCAAAAAGCAAACTCACTACAATGTTGATTATGAGTCGCAGCGCATCACCTAGCAACAGGCAACGTGCACATTGTCACAGCTTTCAACAAGGGCTGCGCGACACCATCATCGTCCGCAAAGCCACCGGTAGAAACATTTGTAGGCAAGACTAAGGAGGGGGTAGTGCATAGCCACCACTCCCCGACTTCCATAAACCGCAACCCACAGCAGCCAAAGCTAAGGCCCTACAGCCTCGGCTTCAATGGGTGCCTAAATAGCCACAAGAACTGCCTAGGAGTTGATGCTCCTATCCTCATAAGACCTAGAACTCTAAACCTAGGAGGCCAAGATGCAATCACAGGAAGCGCCGCGTGATCAAGCAAAGATGGGTCCCTAAAGCCCTCTTGCATGCACAAGGCTACTACGAGGGAAATACCTAGCTGTGGATCCCTAAGGCCCCCATGGCCAGAGGCACTATTCATATGCCACCCTCAAGCATGATCAGCCCACGTCCCATAACACCTCAAAACCATAAGCCGCAGTGCTCTCCAGAGCCCCAGCTATCCGACTCATCTACACTTCGGCCCAAGAGAGTCGCACAGGCCTATCGGCCCAAGCAATAGCCACCATCACAGGAGACATCATCCGACCAAGTCAATCCGACTCCCCAAAGAAAACTTGAATGCAGCAGTCCATCTATTGTGGCTGACCCTAATCCACCCATATTCCAAATAGCCCAACTGTAGGCTTAAGGAAACTCCCAACTGCAACTCTGTATTGTCAAGGCCTCTAGTTCTAGCAAACCTCGACCACCCGTCGACCTTACGCCCTCATATGAATGCAAGTACTTTTTAGCACTAGCCACCGACCTCGTTGAGAATACCGGGGATGACGTGGTGGAATGCATTAAACGACTCGATGCCACCTTCGTGTCGCTAGCCCTCAACTATGACTGCTTGGACTTAGGTCTATTAGAAGAACCCTTTGCAACGGAAGTGTGCAATATGCCTTGCTCTTGGGAGACCTTTGAATTCGCATTTGCAAAAGCTTCTCACTCTGCTGCTGAGTTGCTCAACAACGAGATCTCCAAAGAGCAAGCCATTAAACAACGTCTCATCACATCCTATGATCAACAAACCACTTCTGCTATCACTGATCAGGAAATCACAGAGTTATCAAAGCTCGCTGATACTGACTCCATGTTTTTGAAGCATTGGTACACTCTTAGGCTGCATTGGTACACTCTTAGGCTGCAATGGGAAGTTGAGGGGTGCCGCATAATGACCAACGCTGAATAGCGCCGCGCAATCAAAACAGCAGAGTACGATCCCACTTACGTCGCGCCAACCTCGTATCGAGTATTAACCACTCTTCGTGTGGCTGACCCATGGAAGAGCACATCAAGGGGAATCCCTACCTTAACCGCCTCTTAACAAAGGAAGAACTCCACATTGCTAGTCACGTCGATTCTGGCGATCTCCTAACCAATGTTCTGACATACATCATGCACGTGGGTATCCGTCCATTCGATTTAGACCGTGAAGCTTAGCTAGAGTACAACCCCAACTTCTATGCTTGGCTCCTACGCAAATAGACCGATGCTCTGTATGCTGAATGCCCTTGTCCTCTCAACCTCCAATCCTAGGACAGATTCTTCTCGTTCCAAAGGGGGAGGGGGTAAGGTGGAATTTAAAAAGTGAACCAAGTATGAAATGTCAATAAAAGTTGAAATGCAATGGTAAAATGTAATGGTAAAAGTCTGAAAACAAAAGTTAAGGCTATACTCAAAATATTTCAGATCAATAAAATCTGCTGCGCTTTTCTTCTTTCAGCAAGTTACTTGTCAAAAAGCACTAATAGTGGAAATGGCTTAACTTGCAGGCATCTATCATGGCAAGCCAGGACAAGGCTGGCAAACTCCCCTTCTCGGAGGAGGAGCAAGCAAAGTACGGGCTCACGGTGTAGAATAGAGCCTTTAGCCAGTTGAAGTTCCGTCACATCTTCAACCTTGAAGATGTGGCCATCGAAGAGCCGGTAGTGCATCAGATTATAGACCAGTGCCATTTGCAGAAATAACTAGAAGCAGTGGGCCAGGGGGTGGACTACACCCAGTGCGCCGACTTTTTGCGCACCTTTAATAGAAACAGAGGCACCATCACAGTGCGCGAGAATGAAGCCACCCAGCAAGTACAGATTGAGCTGACCCCGAAATTGGTAGAGAGGGCACTGGGGCTGCCAACTAAAGTGGAAAGAAAGCCAAAGAGGGACGTCTATGCCATGTTGGGAATGGACAAGGTGAAGGTCCATACCAACGATGGGATTAGCTTGGCAGACATCCCAAACCCAGATATCCAGCTGCAAGTGCCTCTACTCAACAACATTGCAGCACAATCACTGGACGAGGTAAACCTGAACAGGTTTGTGAGGAGAACCATAGAGGCTTCAGCTAAGGCTCTAGCAATGGGAGGAAGAGCCGTTGGAGGAGAATTCCCATGGTCCAGATCAAAACGCAAGGCATCGTCCTCCAAGGCCTCAACCATAGGGTTTGGAGGCATCCTTACTGCCATAATCCGAGAAGCACTAGGGCAAGGACGGGAAGAAGAAGATAAGAAGGGAGACGAAGAAGGAAGTGATGAGTCACCGTCACAACCCCCACCTCACACAGAAGAACAACACATGTCTTCAGATGAAACAGAGACTGACAAAGACGAAGAGGGAGAGTCCTAGGGACTGACAAAGACGAAGAGGGAGAGTCCCAGGGTAGCCCACAGAGGTTCTCAGAACAAAGAATGAAAGCCCTGTATGGAAAGAGGGAAGAAGAGCGCAAGAAGAAAGAAAAAGAAGATCTGGAGAGGGCTCGGAGCGAGTCGCTTAGGGATGAGGAGGAGAGAAAAAAGAAGGAGCAAGAGGAGGCAAGATTAGCTGAGATGGAATCAAAGAAGGCAGAGCAGGAGAGGAAGAAGACTGAAGAGGAGTTGAGAAGAAAGGAAGAGGAAGAAATAGCGCTGGCCACCCATCGCTCCATTGGGGAGCAGCACAAAAGAGATGAGGAGGGCGCAAAGAGCCCACGTAGAATAGAAGCACCTGGTTCCAGTACCAGTGTGCCGAAAATCACACCCCCGCCCCCAGCAGAAGGAAAAGGCAAAGAACCAATGGCGCCAATTCCCCCTCTCTTTGTACCTACCACACCAATCACTCTCATCACAACAACGCCCACTACCACCACCACCCAAGGCTCCACTCCCAAGGTCGATCTTAGCAATGTCTTGGAGTGGGTGCAATTTTTGGTTGACAAGCAGATGGGCCAAGGAGGAGGAGAGGTCACGCTCTCTGCACCCGGAACTAAGAGACCTATAGTTGCTGATGCAGAGTCGCAAAGGGACCCAAAGAGACAAAAAACAAAAACTTCCACCACCTCCGTCCCCACAACATGCATGCCAGCACAAAAATATGATGAATACGTGAAGCAGCTGTTAGCTCAGCTGGAAAAGGCGAAGGAAGAGAAGAAAGCAGCAGCTGCTGAGCTGGAAGCTGAGAAAGAGGCTAGAGCTGCCTTCCAACTGGAAACAACGAGGTAGCTAGCCGCAGCTCAAAGAGAACTACATAAGCTAAAAGGGCAGCTCTAGGAAAAGGAGGATGCGGAAGCCGAGTATGAGACCAAGGCCAGTGAAGACGCCGAGGTCATGGCATCTTTAAGACAGCGAAATGATGAGCTTGTAGGATTTTGCGAGGATCTGTAGGCCCAGGAGGAGAAAATCCAGAAGGTTGCGAATGACCTGGAAGTGGTATGAGAAGAGAGAGCTCGTAGGTATGAGCAAGAGATAGAAAAGTTAAAACAGGAGCTGAGTGCAGAGCAAGAGAAACAGGTACAGTTGAAGAAGGACATGCAAGACCAAGAGCAGCGACGACTGACAGTGCTGGCTCAAAGGCAAGGCGAGAGTCTGGAGGATATGAGAAAGAGGGCCGAGGAGTGGGCCGCTCACAATGAAAGGCGGGTGAAGACTCTCACCCAACGCCTAGGACAGCTGGAGAAAGATAAATTGATGGCAGAAAACAGGGCAGGTGCCATCTCCATGAGCTTCAATGCTCAACAATATGCTTTCATGACCACCCTGCTGGACATAACAGTGTCAGAAGACAACGAGATAGTGGAAACAGCTTGCAAGAGACTAGGCATGGCACGCAGAGCACTAAAAGCAGGACTACAACTGCCAGCTCAAATGACAAGAGCCAGCCCAAGCCTGGAAGAACAATGTAATTCACTACTAGAGGCAAGGCTATCTCCCCAGGAGATAGACTCATTGGGCTTCACAGTAAAGGCAGTGCAGCAAGAGCAATGGCGAGAGGGGGATGAGACTGACTTCAATTTCGAAATGGGGCCTCAAGAGGAGGAGTTGGTCCATCCACCCCCTTCGCCACCACTAGAAGACCAGCCGCCCACCACTGACCCATCCGCAAAGAGAGTAGCCGCTCAAGAAGAAAGGCAGAGGAAGCTTATTGAAGAGGCCAGGGCTAGACAGAGGGCTCGGCCAGTGATAGCGACCGCAGTGCCAATTCCGCCCACCCTAGAAGAGCGCCCTGCGCGCTTCCAAGCAGACATCACCGCCTGGGAGCAACAGGAGCTGAATAGACAACCCTATGACTTTGCTTTCAGCTTCCCCATGAACTTAAGAAGATTTTTACCCATTAAAGTGGTGGACGAAGTCATAGGTGTCACTGGAAGGCTAAGAGACAGGTGGTTGCTGGAAAGAGAGCAGCATCCGACTGCATGGAGCAATGTAGACATCGAATACTAGCAGAACAAGGTATTCAGACCACCAAGATCTGTGCCAGGATTCGAAAGCTAGCCTCTGTGGAGGAGAAGGCTATGTTTAATGAATATGGACACTTGGATGACCTTTTGCAATGCACTCCCCTCCGAGCGTAATGATCCCACTCACATGCCGTACCCTCGGAGGATTGGAGTCGATTTTGACCCAAGTGCCCATGGAAGGTATGATTTTCCAATCATCTACAACCCTAATTGTACAAATTACGAGAATGCTCTTACCTTCACCCCTAGCGATCTATGTAATGCCATTGTACACTCCCTAGACACATTCTCCTCTTGCCCTGACCCAGCATTTATCACCACTTGTAATTACCTTTGCCTACTTAGAATTCTCCTTAGGATAGATCCCACTCCGCAAGAGCGCAACTTACCCCCTCTCTTCTTCGATCCTAACATGATTGATAGTTGTGCTATGGCCCGTCTCATGATGCGAGCCACGCTCCTACCCTCATTTTGCTTAGCCCTTTTAGAGAATATGAGCGACAGCCGATTTTCGACTTGTAATCATCCCTTCCTCTCCACCACCACACTCCAAACCCGCCTCGATCTACGTAGGTATCTGCAAAGCTGACCCTTCCTTAATAGATTCTGCAAACCCCAACCTCCTTCCCAACATGATCAGAGTGAGCAAGCAACAGTAGCCATATCCTCCTCTGTAACTTCTTCCCTTATTAACAACTTTTTTTTTAAAAGAAAAGAAAAGAAAAGAAAAGCAAAGAACGTACAAAAAGAGAAAAGCTAAGAAAGAAAGGCAAAGTAGAAAGCATGACAACACAAGCACTCACTTGTAGAAGCACTCAATCACCACATAAGCACTATCATTGCACCTAGGGGTTCTCAAGTTAGGCGTGCCCGGTGGCTTCGGTCGGCCGGCTCCGCTCCTAACCCCCTAGCCCATTTTGCTCCCCCACCACCCTTAGGGCACATCAAGGGCAAGACATACCTAGGGAGGTAACACTCACCTATGGTTAGACCTGTCACCCTAAGCCACTTGCACTGCACCTCCCTTGGTACAAATGGGATCCTCAAGTATGGGACATCACCCAGGCTTGCCTGCGGTTAGACCCACCTCCCCATTCCACTAGCACGAGCACAGTACACTAACACGGTATGGTAGACACTCCCTTAGGTAGAGCACAGCACCTTCTCCTGTCAGCCATCATAGAAAGCAATAAACCACCAACTTCGGAGGCCTCGTCAACCACTCGCTATCCATTTAACTTCTCCGACAACCATCATTCCTCAGCTTCCATGAGCACCTGAATCTCCACGTGGCCCTCCCCTTTACATCATCATTTGTCCAACTGCCCACCACTCTGCAACAACACATAAGTGCCATGGGACTGGCACCCATCTAGGAGGGGGTAATATTAACCCCGAGTCAAGATGGCGGAAAATGAAGGAAAAAGTAGAAAAAGCACGAAAAAAGAGCAAAGACACGCAGGCGACCGCTAAAGCTAAGCCGGGACAAAAAGCGCAATTTTAAATGAAATGCGCCTCAAAAACTTGGAAAACTCTTGTAAAAGAGCGCCAGGCTCCCTCCTGTGCCAATTGTAAAATATTAGACGGGTGTAGGCTAAAGGTATAATGCTAGAAGAGTAAAATGGAAAAAGGACCTTGCCACAATGGCCGATCATGTAAAAAAGGGGATGGGTGCCCATGGGATTTTAGGGCCTGTATATAAAGTTCAAAAAAATGAATGGAAGCTCATTCTTTGGTGTGTGGCTAACAAGAGCTCTTATCTTCTTCTCTTCCTTCTTGCTTGTGTGTGCTCTTGAGAGAGGGAGTGTGAGAGTGTGAGGGAGTGAGTGTGTGGGAGTGAGGGATGAAGAGGGTGAAGCTCTTCACCATCTCCTCTTCTCTTCTTCTCTTCTCTTCTCTTCTCTTTTCTCGTGCGCAGGGCTATGGAGGATGGAGCTTGGTGATGGAGGAGGCTCGAGGATGCTTGAGCTTGCATCAAGAATCGTGGAGCTACCGAGGTGTGTGAGGGAGGAGGCTACTCACATCGACATCAAGGTAAGCTCACTACACTCGTAGGATCGACGGCGTGTCGGCTAGGTGAGAGATAGCCATTAGAGCTCGCTTGAAACGCTTGAAGCAATAAGCGGTCCGTGGGTCTTGATGGTTGAGCGTGAGCTCCCTCTATATAGAGGAAGAATGCAAAAAGGCCGAGGAGGAAAGAAAAAGAAGATTCGCGGAGGAGGACGAGGAATTAAGAAGAAAGGAGAAGGAGGACCTGGCACAAGCTACCCGCCGGTCAATCGAGCAACAGGGCAGATGACCCAAAAGCTTGGAATCAGCCCAGGGAAGAGAGGCCTAGCTCCAACATGCAGGCCCCAGAACCCACGCCCCCCGCAGCTCCAGAAGAAAAAGGCAAAGCACCCCTACATCCCATCCCCACCCTCATGGCGCCCCCCGCTCAAACCACTACGCCCACCCCTAGCATCCCCACCAGCTTGGAAGTGTCCAACCTGGTGGCCTGGATGCAATACTTCATCAGCAAGGAAATGGCCCAAGGGAAAAGCACGGAGACGATGACCACGGGACTAAAAAGGCCAGCTGCAGATGCTGAATCAAGGTAGAATCAAAAGCGCCCACACATGGAGGCCTCAACCACCCCCACCCACACAACAATGACGTCGCCAACCGGTTATGAGGAATACGTCGCTGAGCTGCTCTCCCAAGTGGAGAGGGCCAAGGAGGAGAAAAGGACGACTGTGGCTGAGTTGATGGTAGAAAAAAAGTCAGTGGCGGCTTTCCAATTGGAAAAGACCCGCATCATCGCCATGCAACAACGCCAAATCTTTGAACTCAAGAAAGAGCTGAAGGCCAAAGAAAATAAGAAAGAGAGACAAGCAACAGCTGGAGGATGAGAACCAGGAACTCGTGCAGAAGGAGTACAAACTCCTCCTGATGCAATATAAGGAACTGGAGGTGAACTATATGGAACTGGAGTCAAAGACCGCTACCATTGAGTAGATGATGGGGGAGCTGAACGCCAAGGAAGAGGAGAGGAGCCAAGAGAGGGAGCAGCAACGAAAGAAGATCGAGTCTATCTCCGATCAGCTACGTCTCGGGAAGACAAAACAAGACAACATGAGCATAGAGCTCAAGGCCCAAGAGCAGAAGCTTGTAACCCTAGCTCAAAAGCAGGGGGAGAGCATGGAAGGCATGACCAAAAGGGCCGAGGAATGGGCTACGCAGAACGAGATGCGGGTGAAGGCTCTGGCGCGGCGCCTCGCCTTGGTGGAGAAGGAAAAAATCTTGGCAGAAAGCAAAGCGGGCGCCATCCAGACAGCCTTCACTGCCCAACAACAAGCCTTCCTCAATACGTTGCTGGATACAACTCAACCAGAGGGAGCAGAGCTGTTGGAGGTGGTAAAGAAGAAATTAAGCATCGCACGCAGAGCTCTGCATGTGGGGCTGCAGATGCCACCCCAACCTACAAAGGTAAGGCTGGGCCTAGAAGAGCAGCGGAAGTATCTCCTACTGGCCGGCCTAACCCCCCAGGAGGCAGACTCCCTCGGCTTTGAGGAAAGAACACTCCCAGAAAACCGGCAGGGGGAGGAAGCCGAATTCAGAATTGACATGAACAGGTTCAAAGAAGATGTAATCCCGCAGCCCCCTCGCCGCACGAACAAGATCAAGAACAACACGACCCGCCCTTGGACAGACAGCAGGCCATCCTTAAAGAGCGGCGAAAAAAGCTAATGGAAGAGGCCAGAAAACTGCTGCAGGCCAAGCCCATCCGCTCCCCTCCCACCATGCCCCGAAGACCTACCTATACAATTCCATGCAGAACTGGTGGTCTGGGAACACAAAGAATTGGAGAAGGACCCTTTCTCTTTCAGTTTTCTTATGCCAAATATTCTAAGAAGGGTCCTGCCGATCAAGGCAATGGAGGAAGTGATAGCGGCTGGCAGCTGACTAGGCCAACGATGGTTGGAGGACAGGGCAAGAACCCCCACCTTGTGGGGCATGGAAGAGGCCGAATTCTGGCAAGACAAGATATACGAGATGCCACACACGATGAGGGGCTATGATTACCAACCCCTCTGGAGGAGGCAAATATGTAATACCAACATGCTCGCCTGGATAGCTTTTTGTAACACCCTACCCCACGAGCAGAACAACCCCACATTTATGGCGTATCCCCGTAGGGAGATGTGGATTTTTTCGCCACCCTCCATGGGAGGCACGACTTCCCCGTTATCTACAATGCCAACGCCACTTCCTTTGAAAACGCTCTACTTTTTGATCTAGGAAGCCTGCCCGCCTCCATGGCGCATTTTCTTGCGGAGTTCTCCTCCTGCCCAGATCCCGTATTCATAACCACCTGTAATTACCTTAGGCTCCTTAAAATCCTACTTAAGCAAGATCCAGCAGTGCAAGAAAGCGGCTTGCCCCCCTCTTTTTTGATCCTAACGCTATCGATAGTTGCACCATGACCTGCTTAATGATGCGGGCTAGCTTTCTACCTTCATTTTGCCTAGCGCTCCTAGAGGATATGAGTGACAACCAATTCACTAGGTGCAACCACCCCTTCCTATCCACCACCTCTCTCATGCAGAGCCATCAATTTTTACGCAAATCCATCTGCCCGCCCTCCCCCCCTCATTCTGACAACGAGAGCTAGGCTTGGTTGTCCTGCTCCTCATGTAATGCTATCCCGCAATGTGGCAAAAAAAAAAATCACTGCACCTAGGGGTCCTTAAGTTAGGCGTGTCCCATGACCTCGGTCGGCTAGCTCCACTCCTAACCCCCTAGCCCTTTTTGATCCCCCACGTCACGCTTAGGGCACATCAATGGCAGGGCACACCTAGGGAAGTAACACTCCCCTATGGTTCGACTTGTCACCCTAAGCCACTAGCACCACTCCCCCTTGGCACAAATGGGGTCCTCAAGTGTGGGACATCACCCGAGTCCGCCTGTGGTTAGACCCACTTCCCCATTTCACTAGCATGAGCACACCGCACAAACACGCTGACGACAGCTGCTCCCCTAGGTAGAGCACCGCACCTTCTTCTTCAGGAATACCACTTCTGCCCAACCACCAACTTCAGAGGCCCTCATTCACCCATGCAATCCACTGAGCTGCTCCGACGACCATCGTTCTTGAGCTTCCACACACCCCTGAGTCTACATGTGGCCCTTAACCTTACACCCACACCAAAAGTGCCATGGGACTGGCACCCGTCTAGGAGGGGGTAATGTTAACCCCAAGCCAAGATGGCAAAAAATGGAGAAAAAACAAAGGAAGATGAACAAAAAGAGCGAAGACACGCAAGCGGCCCCTAAAGATGGACCAGGGCAAAAAGCGGAACCATAAAAGAAAAGACCCCTCAAAAAACTCAAAAAATCTTTGTAAAAGAGCGCCAGGCTCCCTCCTGTACCCATTGTAAAATATTAGATGGGTGTAGGCTAGAGGCATGGGGCTAAAAGAGGAAAATGAAAAAAGAACCTTGCCACAATGGCCGGTCATGTAAAAAAGGGATGGGTGCCCATGGGATTTTAGGGTTTGTATATATAAAGTTCAAAAAGTGAATAAGAGATCATTCTTTGGTGTGTGGCAAAAGGAGTCTTCTTCTTCTTCTCTCCTTCTCTCCTTCTTGCTTGTGTGTGCTCTTGAGAGAGGGAGTGTGAGAGTGTGAGGGAGTGAGTGTGTGAGAGAGTGAGGGATCAAGAGGGTAAATCTCTTCACCATCTCCTCTCCTTCTTCTTCTCTTCCCTTCTCTCTTCTTGTACGCACGGCTATGGAGGATGGAGGTTGGAGGTGGAGGAGGCTTGAGGATGCTTGAGCTAGCATCTAGGATCGTGGAGCTACCGGTGTGTGGAAGAGAGGAGGCAACTCATATCGGCACTAAGGTAATCTCACTACACTTGTAGGATCGACAACGCGTCGGCTAGGTGAGAGATAGCCATTAGAGCTTGCTTGGAATTCTTGAAACAATAAGCGGTCCGTGGGTCTTGGCGGTTGAGCAAAAGCTCCCACATATTGAGTAAGTTAAGTATCAAAGAGTATGACATGACTTTATATACACTACAAGGATATAGGAGAATAGCAACGGCCATTTTCGATGCATATTAGCGGCATCGCTATTTGTATTGCATTTGTGATACAAATAGCGATGCAAATAGCAATGGTACTCAAATAAAAAAAAGTGGGCCGAAACCCAAGCATGGCATTTTGCGCGTAAGAGCGAAAGAGAGAGTGAACTACATCATGCATTTGAGAGGGAGAGGGAGAGAAAGAGAGAAAGACGGAGAAGGAGAGCTTCTCACCATCGTTGCCACCATTTATGAATAATAGGAGAAAGTGTATGAAGGGCAAAGAGGCTCACCATCGCGAAGAGGAGCTGCCGAATCCATCCTCGGACATTTGCGGTGAGTGCATTGCTCCCTCTTGGTTTGTTTTTGTTTTTTCTCCTTTTCTTTTGCTTGTTTTTGTTAAAAATGATGTGTCCCAAGAGAGAAAGAGAGGAAATGAGAGAGGGAAAGGAAGAGAGAAAAAGAAAGAAGGAATGAGAGAGAGAGGGAATAAACATAAAACATAATAAAGAAAGAGAGAAAGAGAGAGAGAGGGAGGGAGAGAGGAGAATGAATGGATAAAAAACAAAGAGAGGGTAAGATCTTGTTCTCTAATTTCTTCTTTTCTTGTTTGTAGTAGTAGTAGTAGTAGTAGAAGAGAGAGAGAGAGAGAGAGAGATGTTTTGTTAAAGGTGCACCTTGGGTGTGTTCGACGCTTCGGGAAGGCGATAGTAGTAGTAGTAGTAGTAGTAGTAGTAGTAGTAGTAGTAGTAGTAGTAGTAGTAGTGGGAGAGAGAGAGAGAGAGAGAGAGAGAGATGTTTTATTAAAGGTGCACCTTGGGTGTGTTCGACGCTTCGAGAAGGTGAGTGGTGGTGGTGGTGGTGGTGGTGGTGGTGGTGGTGGTGGTGGTATTGGTGATGGTGGTGGTGGTGGTTGTAGTAGTAGTAGTAGTAGTTGTTGTTGTTGTTGTTGTTGTTGTTGTTGTTGTTGTTGTTGTTGTAGTAGTAGCAACAGCAGCAGCAACAATAGTAGTAGTAGTAGAGAGAGAGAGAGAGGTTTTGTTAAAGGTGCACCTTTGGTGTGTTCAAGAAGGCGAGTACTGGTAGTAGTAGTGGTCCAGTGCAATACCACGGTGGGATGGGAAACACTCCGACATAGGGTAGCTACTCCCTCATTCCCATGCATAGCATATTAGACGTTACATACTGTAGGCCCGTCTGTAGGCAAGTGGAGACTTTATATACGTTAATTTTGTTGAGTTACAAGAGAAGAAATCCCTTCTTAAACAATTTAAGAAAAAAAAAAAGAATGATAACAAAACCAAATTGTTTGTCGCAATGTAGACCAAATGGAAAATGATGAAGGCCGTGATGTTCAAGATCACGAGGCATAACTTAATCAACGTGTCCCATGTCCTTGCTCTCAATGTTAGAACACATCGATTGTATATTGAATATCATATGCAAAAACATTGGATGTAGCTGTAAAATTTATTATAGGGAGCTGACGTCTCATCCCAAGGAGGAGTGCACCCTTTGCGGCTAGTTAGAAGAGTTCGTGGACGTGCGATGGATGGAGTACCTAATCTAATCCACCACTTGGAAGATACTACCCAATATATACTATCAATACCAGAGAGACACTGCAAGGGCACGAATGGATTTGAAGGAGGTAGGCAAGATGGAGGCGCTTTGTGAGTGCTAATGGTCGTTTGTTGCAGCTACCTCGCGCTCCTTGAGTTTTGTCCACTAAAGAAGAGTGCCTTGTGAAGCAAATTATCAAGTTTATCCGCACTCCGATGGGTATGATACATTCTCTCATGTCCGCATTTTCTAAAGATGACCAATTATCAGGGCTAAAATTCCATGATTGGCATATGATATGTCAGGTTTGTACTATGAATGGATTGTAAGTGGCATGCATATTTTGCTATTTGGAGTGTAGTGGTTGTTCGTAATGCTTCTTCATTTGTGGTAGTTTGTACTACCGATTGCGATCGCAGGATACCTTACTCCAAAAATACGTGGTACGATTGATAAGTTATCAAATTTAGTGCAAAGGATCTCACAGAATGAGATCAAGATATCCTCTATTGAATCTGCAAGGCAGGGAGTAGTGGAGACGGTCTGTCTCTTTGAGAAGTACTTGCCCACTAGCATGCTCACGATACCAACCCACCTTCTAGTGCATCTTGTAGGTGAAGTGGAGATTGCTGGACTTGTCCATACGCGATGGGTGTTCTTCTTGGAGCACTTTATAAAAACCCTAAAAGGCTTTGTGCCACAACGAGCTCGGCCAGAAGGTAGCATGGCTGAAGGTTTGGTTGGTGTCTGAGGCATTAGTGCATATTTCACAATGGCTACCAACAGTGGATTCAAACAACAGTATGCTATGGTCGCTTGATGATAGATTGATTGGAGATGTGGTGGTTGGAAATGGGGTGGAAAAAAGAATGGATGCTTTAATGGAGGAGAAAGTGAATCGTTTTTGTATGTTGCACCATGCCTCCATGGAGACGTGGCTCGCTAGGTACGAGCAAGCAATAAAGATCAGGAAGAAGCGCAATTTGAATTTCGATGTAGTTCGAGCCATCGACCAATTCGATACTCGAGGGCATGGAGATATCGCGGTTTATGTCAACGCGATGGTTACATGGAGCATTGATTGTAGCATCTCGCGAAGGGGCATAGGTCTCAACTGAGGAGTAGGAATTCTCGAGGGGATGTAGTCCAAAGGTGACGATACGTTTAGGGTTTGTCATATCTAGATTTTATATGTGACAACTAATTGACCGTTTCAATGTACAGTACAAAATACACAGTGTGGCATGGTCGCACGGATGGCATTTTCACGTGGAGCATATCGACAAAATGCGCTCCACAACAGTTTGTGGTATCATGGCAAAGTTCAAGCAAGAGAGCCGACGACGAGCAACGAATCCAAACACTGTTATAGATGAGATGGAGTATTTTGGAAACTTACAAAGCATTATCACGGTGGATTACCGTAGCTTCTCCATGATCTTATTCGATGTGTAGTGGTTCAAAGTGGTACTTGAAGGAGCTGGGGCAACAGTTCGACAATGTCTATTTGGATTTCTCGAAATAGATTCCGGAAAAATATGGATGGATTTACGTGACACGTTTGTATTGCCGGCTCATTGTGAACAGGTGCATGAACTCATGTTTTTTAAAATTTTATTACGACATATATGGCGGACCAGGAGTTGTCTTGGACGCAATCATGCTGTTTTGTTAGATCTACTCCAGTACGCTCTGATGCTTCAATTTCCAGTAGACGAGGTTGAAGCTCCAGACTTGGGCCAGACGGAGGGAGTGGTTTTGGGGGATGCTATGGAGATGTGGATGTAGTGAGCCCGCAGTCAGCTTGGGATACAAGTACTACTCCTCGCTCTCATGTAGGTTTGAGAGATCATGGCTCAAGTGGTTGTTGTGGAGGTATCGACGTAGTGTCTCTGTCTCATCGTTCTGTTGGGGTTGCGTCACCTATGGGATTTGTCACACCTGTGGGGACATCCACTCCAGTCACTCCAGCTTTTGCTCAGTCATCCGTAGGCGGCACCCCTATGGGTGCTATTCCAAGAGATACTACCCCCGTAGGTATACCAGATGTATAGGGGTCTCCTGGATATGCCTAGGAGCATGGTCGCAGGTGGGAGAGGACACATCTTAGGCATACCTCAGAGGGGTATGGATACCTTGTAGATGATAGGACATGAGCCATCGTCATGAATGATGAGGGGAGGAGGGTGATGGCTCGTATGAGAGAGTTGCGTCAACAATTTTTTCAGCACAACGTCTTGGATCATTGGAAGAACATATCGGAGGGGAGCAAGGACTACATAGTAGCATCCTTGCATTAGGAGTTTTCGGTACTTGCCACAACAGATAGGTTTTCCATAGGCTGAATGATGAAGTGTATGTGTGTGTACATGTCACACAGACGATCAGACACACGCAAGGCACTTAAGAGTGGGGCCTCAAATCCCGAGTGGCTAGACGTAGATGACTAGTGCCGACTTAGGGAGGAGGCTATAGATCCTCCAGGACATTGGAGATAGCAGCGCAAGGCGGCGAGGGCACGACTGGAGGCAGGAGTGGTCCATCATCTTGGGAGTGGCGGCCACATGACTTATCTAAAAGACTTTGTCAGTTTTTCTTTTTTTCTGCTTGCTATTTTTTTGCAATATCCCTTGTACTGACAATCGTGTTTCTAATAGTTATATTTTATTTTCTTTGCAGCACTTCATTACAAATCGCGATCCCACCGGCCTGGAGACTCAATATGCAGAGAGACATGGTCTCACTGCATTGATCGACAGATTGTATGGACGCGGCGGCTGAGTAAGTCACTCATCTTTCTTGTCCGTAGTTACTAATTTTAATTAAAATACATTATTGTATGGTGGATAATGTGTAGTTGTTTCTTTTTTTACAGAGTCTGCTCAATGCTCCTTTGAAGTGGGACGAGGTTTCGGATGGCGAGGATCTATAGCTCGCCCTTGGATCCATGGAGTGCACATCCTCTTCTTTTTTAGTCATGTGATTTATGTAGATATTTTTTATGCACTACCTTATTATCATCCTTTGTATCTTGCCATGATTGTACCGTCGCTTTCATTATGTGATCTTGTATTTATTTTATGTATTAGTCTTATGGATTCAAGTACACTTTGCCTTCATGAAGACAAGCATTGTACACTTTACTATAACTCTTTTGTATGGCCCATTCCCTGTAATCGTCGCTATTAGCATCACAAATTTACTGCATGTCACTATTAGCATTGCAATTAGCGTCGCAAATCGTCGCTATTTGCATCTCTATCAGCGACGCTGATAGCGACGAATATAGCGATAATAATAGCGATTGTTCTATGGCGTCGCTAATACCAACGTTCTTTGCAACAACGAGAGCAAATTTTTTTATAAACATTTTCGTCGCTTTGAACGTCGGTATGAGGCCTGTATCTTGTAGTGATACTAGATAATTCATGAAGTAACTTGGCCAAAATCCACCAAATGAAGTCGCTTTGAATTTAAAATGACATTTTTGAAAAAATAGGCCAAAATACTTGACGTTTTTATGCCTAGAGAAAAAGAAAGCATAAAAAAAGCATCCCTGTGCCACCATCCAATAGGTAAGCAATCAAAATGAATATTTAACAAAGCTCAATTGGCTCTTGTCAAGTAGCCAAATGAATCAGTCGACTGCATGCTCCCCCTCATACCTATAAATACACCCCCTCTCCTTCACAAAGAAAGCAAGAAGGAAGACCTCTTGATGGTGGAAAATTTTTTCTACTTCTCTTATCCATTGAAGCTTGAGCCTTGAAAGAGAAAAATATCCCCCTTCTATCTCATTTTCATTTTCTCTACCCCCTATTACGCCATCGTCCCATACGACTATACCACTAAGCAAAATACTAGCAATTTTTTTTGGACGACCACCAACTCTCCTTGAACTACCACGTCAATTTCATCTAACATCCGATGGCTCCGCGAGGTCGCTGAAATTCAAAAAGCACATTTGAAGCAAGGGAAGCAAGGAACGCAATCGAAGGAGAAAATGACGTGGTAGGAATCGGCAAAACCCCCGTTACAGCAGACCTGAGAGAGGTAACATCTCGTCAGTTTGAAAAAAAATAATGTTTTATAAGCTTATCACTTTATTTGGCTTAAACGATTATAAACGCATTCTAATGAAAATGCATATGAATTGTCACTTAGGAAAATAACCTAAGTAATATAATAATTAAATATTCAGTGAAAAGATTATTTCACTTGAAAAATGATCATATGTCTATCATTAAGAAAATATCTTAATTATGGTTTATTTCACCATATTTATTGATATTTAGTTAAAGACATATATGATCATAATAATAGAAAAATGGTAGATGTTGTTAGGGATGAAAATATTTTATAATTTTTCTTGAAAGTGACTATCTCTATTTCATTTTGCTAATGATAAAAAATGCATATGAATTTTATAATAATTTATAGCAAATCATTTAGATAATATCATAAAATAAACAATACATTAAATCAACAAAAAATTGTATATGAAAATATATATTATACACATATAAATTAGGTGCATGGAAATATAATTTGACGTCTAAAAGATGAAATAAAAATTACACTTATAATTTTTACATTGCCTGGAATAAATGTTTCAGAAAAATAATCAGCATTGCACTTAAGACATAGTTAAAAGAAAATTGATCCTTCTAGATAATGTTGAAAGGTCAAACATCGTCGATGAAACCATAGAATATGAGTAGAATAAAATAAAATAAAATTTTATTGCTAAAAACACACGTAATGTTAATATTAATGATCATATGAGTAAGAGCGTCAATATCATGAGTTGACCTACATATGAATCAATGAGAAAAACCTAACCTAAAATATTGAGAATGTTGAAGCGAAAACAACTATGAAATACTCGATAACCATAAAACTATCAGTATTAGGAAATTAGATAATGTTGAAAGGTCAAACATCATCGATGAAACCACAGAATATGAGTAGAATAAAATAAAATAAAATTTTCTTACTGTTAATATTAATGATCATATTAGCAAGTATGTCAATATCATGAGTTGACCTACGTATGAATCAGTGAGAAAAACCTAACCTAAAATATCGAGAATGTTGAAGCGAAAACAACTATGAAATACTCGATAACCCTAAAACTATCAGTATTAGGAAATTAAATAAATATCTGAAGTCTGTAAGACTTATTGGACATTGATAAGAATTTGTCGATACAAATTATAAAGTCTAAACAGACTTGGAAAGCATTTGAAATCTTGCTAAGAGCGGGTTAGGGCAGGGCAGCGCATGAATTGCATGCCATAGGCATAAGTGCCCATATTATCTTTTAGGGTGGAAATATCAAATTTTTCATAAGGATAAAAAAGACTTCTCATAATTAATCAAATTCACAAAATAACTTGCGGATCCCGAAAAAGAGTTGCAAGTACAAAGCAAAGCCCTAAGAATAAGGTGGGACCTTAAAAGAGAAACCCTAGATTTAGGTGGGGCTACTTCCTATTCTAAAAACGCTTATTGCTATTTCTTTTTTTATTTGTCCATGCATTGATGGTTACACAAGAAAGATTGATTGTGCTTGCAATAATTAGAATCTGATTGTAGACATATAATTAGGTTAATAAGAGAAAAGATCGCACTATGCCTCCCCCATGGTTAGACACGAACCCTGCTCCAAGGGGAATTGTTTTGTACAGTCGTGAGGAGCTTTGGACCGGCCCCGACAATGAGAGGTCGCTCAATGAGAAATCCCTTTGGCAGGAGGAGGCAAGAGTCCCAAGGGGGCTCTGGCCGTAAACCTCTCAATCACTCCTAGGAACTGCCTGATCCTCACACGAATCAAGATGGGATCCTGGAATCCCTAGTACTAGTGAAGGGATGGAAATCTTTGAGGGTTTCTTTTGTTTTGTGTCGTAGACAGAAGGGATTTTCCGGTGAACGGAGGTTTATCTTCTGTGTAGCTAGAAGGGAAAAATCATTGTATATAACTTTGTAAAATAATAAATATATATTTTTTGCCACAAGACTGTCTTTTTTGTCTTTCTATTGTGTCGTAAAATTACACAAAGGAACTTGTGATAACGAGCTAATTAATGAAGCTACTTTTATATGCCATAACTTAATGTGATAGGTAATTAGAAAACTAAAGAAAACCATTTATGGAAAGCAGGTGGGTGAGATCCTTGATGGGTTCGTCCTATGGATGGGCAGTCCCAGTAAGCTAGGAGCTTCTCTCATCAAGGGATTGAACGAAACGTTAATTAGGAAAAATTAGGCAAAGCCGAGCATTGGCTTACCTAGGGTCAGGTCTTAAAACCCTAATTGGAAATTATCTTAGGGAAAAGGTGCGGCAACTGTGCTAGAACTCTGTTAGGGTTTCCAGAATCCTAACCAGTTTACTGGAAAAAAGCGTTGCACTCCATGAACCAAGGGTAACTACGATTGCTCTAATCGAACAAGAAGCCCTTGTGGGACACTCTGATGGAGCTAGCTAATGTATTAGCACCTCAATTATCAAATTAGGATCTCAAGCTTGTAGGTTGATCCTCATGGGGACGACTGGTACCTTTCGTTACGGGGTGGACTCTCGGAAACCTAGACGATAGATCATGTGCATTCTCACAAAGCCGTCTAGGATAGTTCCCCGATGAACCACTAAAACGTGCTGCCATGGAATTGTTAGGCAGGCACATAACATAGATCTTGTGGTGACTCTAGAAGAACTTAATACAACTTGTTGATTTTAAGTAGAAGAGATAACATGTCAAAATTTCTTCCTCATGAGATAACCCTTCATCTTTGCTTACCATGTATGGAAGGCAATTCCATCAAACTTGTTGGTTTTGGAATCCATGTTGAGGTTTTGGAGAGATGAAAAAGATTTTGAAAAAGAATTTAAAGTGAATTCTAATATCTTTTAAATTATGTAGAGGTGAAGAAGAAAAATTATAGTGAGCTTTGAAGAGTTTTGGCTATGGCTACTACAACACCTTCTTTATGTATTTTGCTCATTACAAGCCACAGAGATAGAATCTTACAAAGCCCTCTTGGATGAAGTTAATCTACTATGAGATCTTAAAAAGCCTTATGAAATCCCCTTCAATGAAGCTCACAATAGAGAGTATTAATGGCCCATTTTTGAAGTAGCGAAATTCACACCATATTTGGAAAAACCTTCAATGCCAGGTCATGCAAAGTGCAATCTAGTCGAATGAGGTACCAGAAAGTTGCATCAAGAGCTAATGAACATTTCCTTAGTTTAGATCTCATTTAGATTTCTAGCTACTTTGATTTGCATCTCAAGATTAAGAAATTTGATTAAATAGAAACGGTTATAGAAAGAACCTGCATGATGAAAGAACTAGAATGATAGAAGTCTTCTCACACTCTCTTGCTTAATACAAATTAGGCACAAGGGTCTTTCTTAATACAAATTAGGAACAAGGGTCTTTCTTATAGGGAAGTTTAGGTGGGTTGGTAGGTGAGAATACCACAAGCAGTTTATCTTCTTCATAAATTAGTGATGTCATCTAAAGATTCTTCTTCTAAGGGTTGGTTATTGTGAGCCTATTGAAGGGGAATATTCCAATTGTGAGGGTCAATTAAAGATAAAAGTTTGTGTCAAATCAAAGCCTCATCTTCTTCCCAACACTCAATCGAGGGAAATCCATATTAAACTTCTTGAATGGTGCATGAGACTTGTCTCTTAACCTTGAATTTACAAACCTTACTCTTGAACTAGTTGGGCATAGTGCTCGAATGAGGGTAGTGCACATTTGAACAAAGTATCCAAGGAGAGGAAGACAGACAAGTGAAGAAGAAGGATGGATCAAGGCTAGGGTATCTCTACCTATCTTTTCAGTTTTGAAGAGACTTAGGCTATTGGGAAACTTTGTGCCAAGAACTAACCATGCATCCAAAGGAAGGGAATTGGGCTTGGACAAAGGAAAAAGATACATAATGTCCAATGTGTACAAGTACGTATGAATTTGGATGTTAGTTACTCGAGTAAACTAATCAACAACTTGAGGGTTGCCCTCAAATCAAGTGTCCAAACCCTATCCTCCAAGTGGACCTTTAGATGGACCCACTCATATTCTTTCTAGTGATCACAACACAAAAGGACGTGCAAGTCAAATGCAAAACTACAACCACTAGGAGATTGCCTCAATCCATGGGAACACTAAGAGTGGTGATCTTAGTGACAAGCTAGACTATGCTTAATGGCCAACCACAAGAAAATTTAGCCATGCTGCTAAATGACCCTCAAAGATATCCATGAAGGGCTAGATCATTGAGAAGGGAGTAAAAATTTTACGAAGCATATGAATTCATTTATTGTGGTTAATGTTTGTTTCTACACACTGCCTTTCAATTGAAAAGTAAAGAGTGTGTTGCTTGAGCACGACTATCATGAAAACGCTTCTATTCCATTAAATCACATTGATTGCAAAAAAACAAAAAGCCTAATTGAGCACATTACACTTATACTCACGGACATGAATTGAAAATTGGTTGCTTAAAAAGGAACATAAAACAATTGAAGAGGTAAACTTAAGAAGGAAACACACAAGAGTATTTTAGTTGACTCACATGCAACCTAGTAAAACTAAATCCAGAAGGAAGAAAAATAAGGGGATTGGGAAACACATTGATCAAATATCAATTGCAAGAAAACTCAATGACTATAGGTTACATGCTCGAAATCACAAAACCACCATTAGAAATACCTGAAGGTTTACACTTGAAGACTCCTTGAAGACAGCCTAGCTATCAACACACCTTACCTATCGACGACGGCTATGTAGGTGAGAAATAGCTAGATTGCAAGTGACCCAACATGTTGATCACTTGAAAATCTCTAGAAGTGAGAGCTATCTTCCCCTCAAGAACCACCACTTGCTTATTTGACTTGGTTAATCTCATTGAGATTTTGGTCCAATACAAAGAGTCAAAGACCATGTCCACTTTAGGCTCAAACATACACAACTTAGGGTTTGTTCCTAGAAAATTTCCAACAAAAATCCACCATTTATATCAGATCAATATGATTAAAAGATGAGGGTAGTCCGCGGGGAGAGATTCGCATAGGAAATACAAACTAAACTAGAGGAGAGAAGGCTAGAAAAAGATATATTGTAGCAAGTCGCTAAGTTCTTGCAAGTGCAAAGAATTGATACACAAAGGAGAGAGAGGCAAAACTAAACCAAGTCCATTGTATCCTAGCATTCCTAGAAAGAACTGGACTAGGAGCCAATGCTAATAGTGAATCATCCCTCAAGGTAGAGCTCATAGTAGTTGTTAAGCAGTTGTTGATGATTCGATCAATGAATGAAGTAGCATAGTATTAGCTTCCTCAATCCGATGGGGTGAGGAATTGCACCCAACACTAGTAGCAAAATGAAAATCTCGATAGTCACAAAATAAATCAAAAAATTCAATGCAAGAGATGACAAGCTCATAGTGAACTACTTCTCTTGATTGCTGAAGTGGAAAAACTTGCCTTCTTCCCCTCCACTATATGTGGCTCTTTCTTAAACATTGAGTCATGGCTCACCATGATCTTCTTTGCCTCTTGATCATACAATTTGTAAGCCTTTTTCTCATCACTATCACCCAAAAATACATTTAGTACTTTTTGTTTTTAACTTGTTCCTCTTATCCTTTGGAACATGTGCATAACATTTAAAACCAAAGGTTCCCACGTGTGAAATAGATAGTTTCTTAATATTGTAGGCCTCGTGAGATGTTTTTTTCTGGAGACACTTTATATAGCTTCAATTGAGAATGTAGATTGTAGCATTAAGAGCTTTGGCCAAAAGCTAGTTAGGCAATCCCCTTATCCTTAAGCATGCACCTTGTTATTTTCACAATTCTACAATTTTGGCATTCACCAACATCATTTTGCTAAGGTGTACTAGGCATCATCAATTGATGCTTAATCTCCATTTCCTTTCCATAATGGTGTGATTTTGGCATTCAACAATGCCATGTTGCTAAGGTGTATGAGACCTCATCAATTGACGTTTAATCTCTTTGCTCTTGCAGAAGTCTTTAAACTACTTTGAGTTAAACTCACAATCACCATATGTTCTAAATTTCCCATAATTTCTCTTGTTTCATTCTCAACAAGTTTTACCCATTCTTTAAAGTTACCAAAGGATGAGCCTTATCAAGAAGGAAGTAAACCCACATCTTCCTACCATAGTCATTGATGATCAACATAAAATAAGAAGATTCATGTAGGCATCTTATCAAACAGGTCAACATGCACCAACTCTAGGGACACTTTTGTTCTTTTCTTGCTTTTTGATAAAAATTATTTTCTCTATGATTTACCCATTATACAAGCTTTAAATAGTTCCTTCATTACAGTCACTATAGGTAGAGGATATCTTGTTTATGCACCTCCTTTAATGCTCTAAATCCAATATTTCATGCCAAATTTTACTTGTGTCCACTCTACCGGTGGTTATAAGAGTACTTAGATCATATTATTTGTTCTTTATTTCTCCCTTTTCAATAACTTTGCCAGTACTATCAAAAATTTACACACTTGTCTTGGTAAACATTACTTCATGGCCAAATATCCACTATGAAACTAATTGATAATAGAATTCTCTTAATCTCTAAAACATACAATATATTTGAGAGATTTTTAACTTCACCATTTGCAACAAACAAGTAGTACCTATGCCCTTGATAGTGTATTTTATATCATTCCCAGCCATCACAATGATGGATTCTTTTAGATGCTATATAGAATTATATACAATTTTCTTATTGGTCATATGATAAGGGGTACCACTATCCAATGTCTATGAGTTTGTGGTAGATACTTTGCATTGAGAAATGCACTTTCTCAATGATTGAATAATTCTAGATCTACTTAAGTTGTATTGCCTATCTTTTTACCTTTACTTTCTATGATTCTATTCTTTTCATCCATCTATTGACACAATAATTTGCAATGGCATGTACATTCTTCTTACATTAAAAGCACTCTCCTTGAAACTTGTTTTGACCACCCTTCTTCTTTTTGTCACCACCACTTTTGGTGGAGGAATGACCTTTGTCTTTTACATTGGTGGAGAATGCAACATCTCCACTACTGCTTCCTTCTCAGACTTTAAGCTATAACTTCTCCTCCATTAGTAGTGTACATATTACTCAAATATAAAAGCTTGAGACCTCACATAAGTGTTAAGGATAGTTTACTAGTCCATCAAGATTTGGTGAATAAATTTGAAAATACCTATGAGCTAGCTTCTCGTTGCTAGTCTTTTGTATCCCTAGCAACACAAGGTGGTGTGAAAATTACATGGTGCAGCGAACAGAAACTGAGAAAGAGTAGAGAGTACACAACAGATAAGAGGAGAGTAAGTAAATTATTTAGCTCCAAACAATTGATACAAAGAAGGCTCTGTCCACCAATGTGCTTCCATTGTGAAGCTTAGATGGCAATCTAGACAGAAGATAGGTGAAGAGCTTAAGGCTAGCTGGAACAACTCTGACTGGTTGAAAGATAGATGATGGATGGCTGTGAAGGGGTTTTGCTTTTATAGCCTGTGAAGGCGGTTAGGTCGTCCTGGCCAACCTATCATATGAGCCTCCACTAGTCGACCAAGGAATATTTTAGGGAATATTCCCTTTACCATCAGCCCAAGGCATTGCCCCTGGACCCCAAAATAGGGGCCCCTTTTAACTCCCTTATCCCGCAACTCGATGCAATGTGCCTCAAGTTGCTACGAGCTTAACTACTCCATCTAACCTAAAGATTAGACTCATAATGGTCACGTTTTTGTCATCCGATCACATAGACCTCATTTGAGACATATAAGTCATGACTCAACCAATATCCCGGCTCACATATGGCTTCTCCTCATAATGTGGGCCTTACAACTTTGAGCACCATGGATCATTGGTGGCACCTCATGAGGGTGGGGCATTGAGCATATCTAACACCCCCCCTCAATGTCCACCCGCGCAAGTGAACTACCTCCTCTACCCAATGTTGAGACTTTGAAGATGAACTTGAAGTAGATCCTTCGTAAGTGCTTTGGTGAAGATATCTGCTCCATTCTCCTCTGTTAGACAGTAGACCAATTCCACTATCCCATCCTCAATCAAATCACGCACATAGTGATACTGGATCTCTATATGTTTGATGCTCACATGAAACACTGGATTTTTAGCAATGGCGATGAAACTCTGATTGTCACATCTCAACACAATTGGCTCTTCATGCTGCACTCCCATATGCCATAGGATCCTTCTCAACCATACTGCTTCACATGCAGCAAAACAAGCTGCCTTGTACTTTGCTGCTTCGGTAGAAGACAATGCCATTGTTAACTGCTTCTTACTAATCCAAGAGAAAAATCATGAACCCAAAGAGAAACAATAACCAAAAATTGACTTCCTAGAATCACTGTCTCTTGCCCAATCTGAGTCACTATCCCCACAAGAGAAGTTCTGAAACTATATGTGATACCATGGTTAAGAGTTTCCTTCAAGTATCTGAGCAACACCGGCATCCCTACTTTCCAATTACTCTCATGAGGTTTGTTTAAGAACCTGCTCAAAAAACCAACAGCAAAACTAATATCTTGTATGGTGTTACATAAGTAGATCAACCTCCTGTACCTCCCAATGTCTGCTAGTGCTGATGTATCCTCAACAAATAACTTTGCATTAACCTTCATAGGTGTAGCTATCTCCTTGCACTCAATCATGCCAAATGCCTTCAAGATCTCGTATGCATACTTCTTTTGAGAGATGAAGAACTTTCCTAGCTCTTACAAGACTTCAATCCCAAAACAATAGTGCAACAAGCCCAAGTTTGTCATTTCAAACTCAGAACTCAAAGCCTTTCGAGTTTGGTTGATCATATCTTCATAGTTGTGAATAACCATTGAGAGAGAGATGGACAAAGGCCAATACATAAGGGTAGCCATCATGCTTCCTGTTCAATCCATTTCCATCCACATAGTCAAGTCAACTATAGTACAACACACACATACAAAGATCAAGTAACCTAAATGTAACCATGGTTGACTTAACCTTATTCAACTAAGGTAGACAACTGAACCAAGAACTATGAGCTTGACTCTCAACACTCCCCCTCAAGCTCAAGTGTGGTACTTCACTCCAAGTAGCTCTCTGAAATGCACGAACTTATCTTTATCCGATGACTTGGTAAAGATATCTGCAACTTGGACTTCTGTCCTCACATGGACCAAATCAATGTCACCTGCAATCACTTTTTCTCTTATAAAGTGATAGTGTACCTCAATGTGTTCAGTCCTAGCATGATAGATAGGTTTACTAGCTAGGAGCACACTACTCATGTTGTCACAGTAGAGTGTGACAGGCATGACTTCCTGCATGCCCAAACCATTAAAAAGCTTCATGAGCCATGTCGCCTCACATGTAGCTAGTGCAGCACCTCTATACTCTGCCTCAGTACTAGAGAGTGCAACTGTAGGTTGCTTCTTACTACTCTAGCTGATCATACTACTACCAAGGGAAAATGCATACCCACTAGTAGATCTCCTATCATAGGTACTTCCTGCCCAGTCAGCATCTGTATATCCTATAAGCTCCAAAGGTTTACCATTCTCATAGAATAGACCATAATTTGATGTAGCCTTCACATATCTCAAGATCCTCCTCACTGCATCCAAGTGAGGTTTCATAGGCTTTTGCATGAATTCGCTAATAACTCCAACTGAATAGCTAAGATCTGATTTAGTAATGGTAAGGTAAATCAGGCTACCCACCATTTGTCTATACATAGTGACATTCTTAATCTCATGTCCAACATCTGCAAGTAGCTTAACATTTTGCTCCAATGGAGTGCTCAAAGACTTGCAATCCAACATACCATACTTGGTTAACATGTCTTGTGCATGTTGCTTTTGCAACAACCAAGTACCATGAGGTATAGAGACAACCTCAATCCCAAGGAAATACTCCAATTCTCCCAAATCTTTGACTTGAAATTCAACACGTAGCATTTCCTTGATCTCTCCAATTCCCATGACATCATCATCTGTAATGATCAAGTCATCCATCCAAATAGATGACTAATATCACATAACCAGCCCTTATCTTCTTTGTGAATGGGTGATCAGCCTTGCCCATATTGAAACCAAGTTTCTATAAGCATGCACTTATCTTAGCATTCCAAATTCTAGGTGCTTGCTTCAACCCATACAATGCTTTCTTCAATCTACACACACATGTAGGAAAATCTGGATGTACATAGCCCTCGGACTAATCCATGTATATTTCCTCACACAAATCACCATTGAGAAAAGCATTCTTCACATCCATCTGGTACATACTCCATCCTCTAGATGCTCCCAATGCAATCACTATTCTTACGGTTGTTGTAGAGGCGATCAACCAAGATCCACAGACCGCTTATTGTTTCAAGCGTTCCAAGCCTAGCACTGATGGCTACCTCTCACATAGCAGACACTCTATCCATCTCTACGGGTGTAGTGAGCTTATCTCCATGCCCAATCAAGTTGCCTCCTCTCCCGAGCACTTCGGTAGCTCCACAATCCAAGTGCAAGCTTCAAGCAAAGCTCCATCCTCAAGCTCCATGCTCCAAGCTCCATTGCCGCAAGCAAGACAAGGCAAGACAAGAGAGAGAAGATGGAGAGCTTCTCCACCATGGTCCCTCACCTGCACACACTCACTCCCTCACACTCTCACACTCCCTCTCTCAAGGACAAGCTCAATCAAGCAAGCAAGCAAGAAGAAGAAGACGAAGAAGAAGAGAGCTACTTTTGGCCACACATAAAAATTAGCTTCTCATTCACTTTTCAACTTTATATACAAAACCCTAAATCCCTTTTGGGCGGTCATCCCCTTATCCCATTTTTTACATGGCTTGCGGTCTGGCCTAGGCCCTTTTTCCCATTGTGCTCCTCTCTTCCTAGCTTCCTTCTTACTGCCCATCTACCTTTACATTTTGCACGGGTGAGAGCCCAATGCTCTTAAAATAAATCATGGTGCTCCTTGTGCTCTTTTACAAAAGTATTGACTTGCACTTTTTCTTGTGTGCCTTTCTCCTTGATTTAGGGCTTTTTTGCACTTCTTGTGTTTCCAAATTCTTCTTGACACGCCTTCATCTTCCATTTCACTTTTGCCTTGGCCTTGACTTCTGCTTTAGATTTTCCTGATTTTCCACCTTGGTCGTCTGAGAGTTAACATTACCCCCTTCTAGACGAGTGCCAGTCCCATAGCACTCACCATCATAGGTAGCGGGCTTGGGCATGCACCAAAGACGTGGGTGGAAAGGACTGCAGTGATTTGCCTTGGAGTTTTGGTGGTGCGAATGAAGGTGGTTGGTGGCACTTTGTTGGCATGATTGGTTGGTGATAGGGTGAAGTTGGTGATAGGGCTGGTTTTTGTTGGGAGTTGCACTCATGGGTTGGCACAAGTGTTGATGTTTTGGGGATTCTACGGTGGGGGACAATTCTTTGGTGGGCTTGCAGGATGATAAAGGATAAGAATTCAGAGTTGAGTGTTGATGAAGAGCTAACTATACTTTCATTGGAGTCTACAATACCTGCAATTAAAAATCTCTCATATGTGGTCTCTCCCTGGGGGTGATGCTAGTCTTCTTATTGTGCACAAGGCGTAGTTTTATTAGTTTGGGAGACAGGTTAAACTCTAAGCAAGCTGAGAGTATTGGCATGCACTTGAGGACCCAAACTGTGTATATATTGTGGTGCATATATTATGTGAATGCACTTGCATACTTAGATATTACCTAGTTAGAAGACTACTGGTATAGTTCCTCGTAGCAATGGGTGGATTAAGCAAGGGTTTGATGGGGTGGAAAATTTTATCGATGTTGAGGAGAAGTACACTTGAAGGCCTCTTTAGACATCATTTATGATTTTGACAACACAATGTAACATAATTGAGCTCATTGATGCCTTAGCTTTGGTAGCTAGTGGCTCCTTGTAGTGATTGAAGAGTATAATGTACTTTCCATGGTCTTCCATGCCTTGCTTAGCACTCTTGATTGCAATGGCACTGAGATGGAGTGCGAAAGAGAATTGTGCAAATAGTTCAAGATGACAAGTCAGACAAGCTCCCTAGGTATGTCCCACCCTTGATGTGCCTTGAACAATTGTGGAGGATGTGTAAGGGGCTAGGGGACTAGGGACAGAGCTAGCAAACCAAGGTCATTGGATGTAGCTAATTTGAGGACCCCTAGATGTTGTATTGTGATTGTGGGTGCCTTTCTTCTTTTATTTTATTTTAGATTTTTTCTTTTCTTTTTGTTTTCACTCTCTTTTTCTTTTTTCTTTTGCCTTCTTTTTTTTTTGATAACATGAATACAACCATTGCAATACGTTGAGGCTATCACCCTTTCATTTGAATTGGGAAATGTCGAGATCCAAAGGTTGTGAAAAGGGATATTACAATGATGATTGTGTTACTAGCCTCGATGTTAGAGGAACAATTGTTGAGATGGAGAGATACACTTGAGATTTTGCAAACCTCTTTGTAACATGTGAGATATCGATACAATTGAGGTATAGTGTGCCAAATGTAGAGTTTGGCCAAGAAAGAGAGAGTAGCCTGACTATGCTTCGGGCCATGCTCAAATGCAATGTGGGCGTTCTGCAAGGGTGATTTTCTCTTCGAGCAATGGGGCTTCCGTCATGGCTCTTTGTTCTTGATATTTTTATTGCTTTTTCTGTAATGGCTCTTTGTGGGGTTGGTGGTCTTGTGGTAACTTGGATATTTGAACGCTTTCGTACTGAGACCTATGTCGTCCTGTATCCACTTGACAACTGGTGAGAGTACATGCAAGTCACATGCTTCAACTATAATGAATAGGTGCAATGCAAAAAGACATCACTTATCTAAATCCTATGGTGTTGACTTTGATGCATATTACATGCGCTTGATTATCTTTTTGTTAAAGACATGAAATGTATTAGAAGTAGGTATGGAAAGTTTGTACAGTTGGAGAACCTGCTCCTTTAAACCACCTAAAGACTAAAAGTCATGGCAAGATAGCACTTGGTAAGCATCTTATACAAAATAGGGGCTATTCTATTTGTATGAGGCGGGGTGAGTCTGGATGACGAGATGACTGAGGTACTGCATGCGAACCCTCATCCTGATCCATCATATGAGGGGCTAGAGTCTGAGCAGTCGGGGAGAGTTGCACATCTTGATTTAGACTAAGGGCAGTGGAGACATCGGCGAGGCATCCAACGAGATCCAAATGGTGTAGTCCCTGGCTGCTGTCGTATTAAGAATGCTCTGGAACCCTTTAGCAATTTCATTCTTGATTTTTGTTTCTTTTTCCTCTTTTGACCATCTAGTTTCGGAGCATGTGTGGAAGGTCGGCGAGTCATGGGTCGCTACCCTCCAAGTATTCCTTTGAGCCTTCCTCTTCTTGGTTTGGGGAGGAGTTCTTACGTTCGGCCTACGTCCCGGGTGTTTCCACTTGGGACCTCATCTCGGCAAATACCACTTCAGGGTGGGCATGTAGCATTCCAGCGGCGGAGCTTGCGCCGTGTGCTCCCTTTTGCAAAGGAGAGCTTTTTTTCAGGCTAGCGGCATGGGGTGCTCCATGACTGGTGACTATTGATGAACCTGCAAAATGTGAACCAAGGGTTAGATCTTGAGGCAGGACAAAACTTCTCGCATGAGAGGGATTAAATAGTAGGTTAACATGCGCATATGATGAGAAGGGATGAGGCAAGGTATGCAGTATTTGCTGTAGAGGGGACGGCCCCTGTGATGATACCCATCATGCCTCAAGTGTGTAACAGATTCTAGCCGGTAGCAAATATTCGCTCAAGCCAAGTTGTGTGGACTGGCTGTGATTGAACGGAGCAAGGCTTGTCCCCAGAAGGATAGACCAAAAAGGGGAAAAGCTTGTAGGAGGGGACAGTGCCCTACCGTCCACACCCTCAGAGGGGTTGGCAAGGGCTTCCAATAGTGGCAATGGGGGTTGCATGCCCTCCACCTAGAGGCGGGGATGGTCACATGACTTCTAGATGCATGGTGAGAGGAGGACTTGAGGAGTTCAGCCTGTCAAGCCCAAAATTTTCTTGATGTGCTTGACTATCATTGCTTGTGTGTGTTGGTATTATCTATACATAGTTACAAAACTCATTGTTTATTTATGTACACGTTTATGAATCCATGTCACTTCGTGAGGATAAAAACCAATTGTAGAACTCAAGATTGTACTAGAGTGGGGCATACATATCTAGTACTCGTGGCATCCTACTCAATAACAATAGATATTTTGCAACATCGAGTAGCATCGTACCTTGTCCGAGTCTACTCGCAACATGTAGCTCCTCCTCAGTGAGAATCTTATCAACCGGAGAGTTCTCTTGGCTAGTTCCAACTAAGTCCATACCCCGAATAGTAGTCAGTACTACTCGAAAGGAAGTTGGCACCACATAGGTTGGGTCTCTGTGAGACCGCCATTTGGCCAATTGCTCCTTTGAGAATCTGGGCTTCGAGTTCGGTCATTGCAGTGCCGTTTTCAAACTAATGCTTTTTAAACTGACTTTGACCCTCTGATTGTTGCTTTATCTACTCTATCTCAAAGAGATTCGGTTGGTAAAGCACTTCATTGAATGTCATAGTTAAGCATAGTTCATCAGCTTCCTCGTCAAAGATGAGTTGCATGCGTCCATATAGGAGCTTGTCATTGTGCTCATTAAGATGTTATTGCTCTTCCCAAGATAGAGGATATGGTAAGTATTCCTCCAGCTCCTCCCTAGGGAATGTGCCCATGTCTGCAAGAACATAGACATGTGCGAATAATTTGAGTTTAGCATCCAACTCAGTTTGCTATCTCATGCAGGGTTTTGTGAGTTTTCCTAAGCTTTAGCATAGCTAGGGGCTCAGGCCTAGATGAGCAAGATTGGTCAATGCTAGGATTGCTTTTGTCCTTGAGATTTTCATGTTTCTCTTGAGGCTTTGCTCCAATTGTGTCATGGTTCTCCTTGGATGTGATAGGTATATTTTCATCAACCTTTTGTGACAATGTTGTATCCACTCTTGATTAGTCAATGTAAGTTTTGCTATCGATGGATTAAGCATTGCAAGCAACCGTCAATGGTAATGGTTGCTTTGACTTATCACAACACACAGATGTGTCTGAGGTTTCACAACTATTAGGAGAGATGGCAATGGATTCATTCATGGGTGGACTCGATGCTTTATTCCTTAGCTCTTCAACACTCTTGGTCTCAGTCTTCTTGGCGTCTACAGTCGCTTGCAACTACCGTTTTTTTCATTGTTTCCTCCTCTTTTTCTTGGGCAATTGAGGTGTATCCCTTGAAGACTCAATACCTTGAACTAGGTCAGCTGTTGATGTGCTTGGTCGGGCCTCAACATTCTTTATTTCTGGTGTGTCCTCATGGGACATAGTTGTGGCCTACTGAACAGCCCTAGGTTGTGAGGGTACAACTGCCTCTCTTTTTGGAAAGTCTACCTCTTCAGCTAATTCCCCTCCGTTTACCTCCTCATCTCATTGCTTTGGCAGTTGCTCTTAGTCGAGCATTTGCTCTAGACTCTTGTCCCTACCCATTAGAACATGCCTTCATTGCTTCTTATCAGAACGGGTGTTGTGTGTAGAGCTTTTTTTCTCTTGCCCTGGAGGTTTGGGTGACTCTAGTGTAGAACCAAGAGACGGTTTAGAATTCTTGTCAAGCAAGCTTGGATGAAACCAGCTGAAGAAGTCAGGGTCATATTGATGGGAAGCATAGAGATCTAGGACTGCAGGGTCTTGAGTGAGACAGAAGATATATGCTCTAACATCAAGTACCATGCTCCCTACTCCTAGCCTGCTAGCCACATGTAGAACTTCTTCTAGAAGCAATTTATCGTGCAAGGGATGTTTTTGGATAGTGGAAGAAAGTTGGACCTCATGGACCTTTGCCAACACTCTTAATGAGGTTCGAGGAAACGTACGTGGGATCATGTATTGATGTCCAAATGGCTTTCCTTTGCTCAACAAGTGTCATTAGTCGGTGGCCAATTTTGGCTGCCAAACTCTAGTTGGAGTACGATTTCTGCACAAAGTTGCCTTGTCCTTTCCCTTTCGTTTGATTGCTTCAAGCTTTTCCTTTTTTGTCTCACATTCAATATAGAGTGAGGGTATCAAGCACAATTCTCTAGCTGTGGCCTTTGGGATGTCCTTTTTGTGACTTCTTTAGAGATAGCTACATAGCGAGATCAAGCTTCATCATGCACTTCATATTTGGTTCATTGGTCATATGCGCCATCTCTTTGGCCAAATCTTTGAGAGATTTCTCCTCAAGACTAGGTTTTAGGTGCTTCGAAAGTGCTGGAGGTGTCGAGGATGTTGGTTGTGACATTTCTTTTACATGTGAATTGCTAAAAGGGCACATTCCACAAGGGGTATCGTCATGACCAAAGGCTCGACTGTTGCGATTCCTGATTGGAAGTAGTAGCAATTAGTTCAGTGGACCCAGCTAATATTAGTCGACTATGGTGTCAAGTCCTTAGGCAGATTGAAAGCAGTCATGTATTTTGCTTCCCTTTGGGCATTCACTTGTGCAGATCGATAGCCATGTTGGATTGCACAGGCATATTCCTAGGTTGAGAATTAAGGGTGCTATCATGTTCCGCATCTTGGACATTTGAAAGCTCAGATGGAGATAGAGATTGGGATTGATCAGTTGCACTTGATGATTGATGTTGTGCTTCTTGTGTCCGTTTAGGGAAAGATGGTGTAGGAGATTTAGGACTCCTAGGTGGACTTAGCACTTGGCTGGAAGATTTGCTCATTGCTGTTTGATGATTCTGCCATTTGCTTTGTTGAGCAATCAATCTTACCATGAGCAACATTGTGCCTATGGTGCTCATTATCCTCTTGGGAAGTCAAAGGCTTCTTGGGTACTAGTGGTCTTTGTGCACAACCAACAGCTACATCTGATATCCTCTTGTTAAGAATGCTAGGCTAAGGATCTACCTTTTGGACAGTCATGTTTGGTTTCTTGATTTCAATCGTGAGGGACTCAATCACTCCAACATTGTTGATTCGAGACTTGAACTTTCATTTAGATTTCCTCATGCGCTTCCTCAGTTTTGATATGATCTGGTGGCCTTCAGCTGATAGTGGTGGTTTAGCAGGGGGCTTTGGCACCCAAATCCATCGGTTACATGCGTAATACCCTTGAGCACATAGCAACACTCTGGATATCCATCGCTACATTGTGTTGGCTCTCCACCATTGATACCTTCATCTATAAGGCTTGGGCTTCTTTTGTGGTCTTCTACGATATTTGTAAGTCCAAAGCCTATCCTTGGCATTGCCTCCTGAATTTCTTGTTTCAAGCATGGCCTTGCTCACTGGTTCTCTCTACTCAACATGCACTTGTATCAACTCTTTCAACAAGTCCTTGCTCTCATCACTAATCTTGCTTGGTATGTCAGAATGTTCCTTGTCTTTCCATGGAGGTTTGACGAGGTCACCCTTACATAGTCAGCCTCACACTTCATCACCCTTTTGAATGGTCATCCTCGGAGGGTTTTCTTTCCACAATTAACACTATTTGGAGGAACATGGAATAGGATAGGCAAGCTTTAGGTCTCAATAGTTACCAGGATTTTGCACTTCTCTATAAGTGCTTGTGGGTGTCCCCCATAAGGATTAAGAGTTGCATCAGTTGGTGTGAGCTCTAATTGGCCTAGTAGGGTCTATGCTTCATAGGGTAAGATATTAAAATCAGCTCCTTCATCGATGAGAGCATCGACACAATGCTTTCTTTTTGCGATGAGTTTGACTCTAAGATAAGCATACAATACTATGTCTTCATCTTCTAGGTTTTGGCTTATAGATTTAAGCCTTTTGATGCATGCCTTTGAGTCCTCAACTGCACAACCAGATGTGAATTCTCCACTAATGTCTTGGGTTGTCTGTGCATTGCCATTCAAGGTGTATTTATCATCAGGACTATCATGTCTAGTCATTCTCGTAGTTGTAGATTGATGTTGTTGTATTCTGCCTTGATTAGATGCAATCCAGACGTAGCCTATACATGTTTTTGTGGTATGGCCTTTTTTCCCTTGTTGGCTAAACACCATGCGTGTTCTGAAGGACCATTTGTAGCTAAGTTTTAAACCACTTGCTCTAGATTTCATCCCAGTGATAGATCTATAATGTGCTTTTGTCTCTATATGGTCTCTGGGTCTGTATTTTCTTGTTCTGGTTTGTTGGTCTGATTTCCAAAATCGAACTATCTGATTTTGGGTGGTCCGACTTTCAGAGTCGGATGGTTCGACTAGACTAGGCCTGATTCCGAAGAGTGGTCTGATTGGTAGTTGGGTCCGAGTCCTGTAGTTGGTCTGACTATAGAGTGATCCGATTGGTAGTTGGGTCCGAGTCCTATAGTTGGTCTGACTATAGAGTGATCCAATTGTTGTGCACGCCCGACTGGACAAATGAGTTGTCTGACATGAAGTGTTCGATTCTCATGTGTAGTTTACTAAATGGATAATAAATTAGTATAAATTCTTTTTAGGCTATATCTTAGAAGATGTGGCTTAGATGCCAACTTGTATGGTAAAAAGTTTATAGCAATTATCCTTTATATAGATAACCTTCTTATTATATGTGACTATGAAGATATGATCATCACACTCAAAAGAATTTAAGCTCTGAGTTTGAAATAACAGATTTGGGCTTGTTGCACTATTTTTTGGGGATTGTGTATCTGATTTTCATGTGTCTGATTATGGGAGTTCTATTCTAGAAATCAGACATCCGATTATGGGGTATCCAATTTTGGAAATCAGACAGGGTATGTCTGATCGGATAGGATGGATTGGTTCAAGTCCGAAAATCGGACTGTTCGATTCTGGGAATCGAATCGCCCCTCACAGTTTGATTCTGGGAATCAGACTCTAGTAGAAGTGTCTGATTCCTGCGGCGACGAGTTTCAAGGATGATGAAAATCAACTTGATTCTAACGGTTTTGGTTATGAGGGGTCGCAGCAACTTTCAGAATGCAAGTGTAGACCCTAATGAAGGGTTGTATATACCTAGAATAGGAAATAAGCTCCAAAATACAAATCAATAAGCAAATCAAACCCTCTTGCCATGTTATGATAGCATAAACCCCAATGCTTGTTTTTCTTTCTTTTCATTGTTTTTTCCTACCCTAATGCATCCAAATCACAAAGAAAACACCTACACTACTCCAACCTACTTTTCCAAATCCAAAAAACTAAAAACCTACTTGCTAAGGAGATAGAATACCTCTTCAAACTCCCTCGCTTCCTACCTATCTACCTCACGCACCAGTTTGGGGAAACCCTACTTCAATGCTCCATTCGAAGTGCTCAAGGCTTGAATCCATCAGTCCTGACAATGGAACCAAAATGTAAGGCGATCAACCACCAAGACGCATGGATCGCTTATTGTTTCAAGCATTCCAAGCCAAGAACTAATGGCTACCTCTCACATAGCTGACGTGCTATCCATTTGTACGGGTATATTGAGCTTACATTCATACCCGATCGAGTTGCCTCCTCTCTCGAGCACTTCGGTAGCTCCACAATCCAAGTGCAAGCTTCAAGCAAGCTCCATCCTCAAGCTCCACGCTCCAAGCTCCAATGCCGCGAGCAAGACAAGAGAAGAGAAGAACAGAGGAGAAGATGGAGAGCTTCTCCACCATGGTCCCTCACCCGCACACACTCACTCCCTCCCTCACACTCTCACACTCCCTCTCTCAAGCACAAGCTCAAGCAAGCAAGCAAGCAAGCAAGCAAGCAAGCAAGAAGAAGAAGAAGAAGAAGAAGAAGAAGAAGAAGAGAGCTACTTTTGGCCACACATAAGAATGAGCTTCTCATTCACTTTTCAACTTTATATACAAAACCCTAAATCCCTTTTGGGCGGTCATCCCCTTATCCCCTTTTTTACATGGCCGACGGTCGTGGCCTAGGCCCTTTTTTCCATTGTCCTCCTATCTTCCTAGCTTCCTTCCAACTTCCCATCTGCCTTTACATTTTGCACGGCGGGTGAGAGCCCGGTGCTCTTAAAATAAATCATGGTGTGGCTTGCGCTCTTTTACAAAAGTATTGACTTGCACTTTTTCTTGTGTACATTTCTCCTTGATTTAGGACTTTTCTGCACTTCTTATGTTTCTAGATTCTTCTTGGCGCACCTTCGTCTTCCGTTTCACTTTTGCCTTGGCCTTGTCTTTTGCTTTAGATTTTCTGGATTTTTCACCTTGTTTGTCTAAGGGTTAACAGTTGTCATTTTAGCAATGGGGCTGAATGTCTCCTCATAATCAAGTCCATATTGTTGTGCATACCCTTTTGCCACAAGTCTTGCCTTGTATCTTTCCAATGTGTCGTTTGATTTGCACTTCACTTTGTATACCCATTTGCAACCAATAGGCATTTTGCCTTCATGAAAATCAACCAAATCCCAAGTGTCATTTTCAATCAATGCTAAATATTCCTCATCCATTGCCTTACACCAATGATAATCTAAAATAGCTTCAAAAAACTTTGTGGGTTCCTTGAAGCTAGTGACTTTTTCCATATATGCATAGTGCCTCACTGTATAGCCACTGCTATCCACAAGCTTCCTAACTCTTTTTTATCTCCTCAACTGAGGTGTAGTATGAGACTCTCCTCTCTCATGAGGTGGTACATATCTATGTCTCACACCATGAGTCATAATTGATGGAATACCCATACTGTCTAAGCTATCAATGCCAAGTGAATCATAACCACAAGTGAGTGGCCTTGTAACATCATCATTGCCTTTGCCTTTATCCACATTTTTCCCCCTCACTGACATACCCATGTCAATGGACATAGATGCTGAAGTTCTCAATCTACCTTTCCAAGGACTAACTAATGTAGTAGCATCTTTAGAAGACCCAAAAATTTTTACACTCTCATTTGTACCTACATGTACATAAGTCTCTTGACAAGCATCATCATCATTCATCAAGATAGTGGTCTTCTTATGTCATGATTTCAGGTCATCAAATACTACATCTCTTGAGACCAATGTCTCATGAGTAGAAGGATTATAGCATTTGTACACTTTCATATCTTGTGCATACCCAATAAAGATGGCATTTTTTGCCTTTGGATCTAGCTTCTTCCTCTTCTCATCTGGAACATGTGCATATGCCAAACATCCAAAGACCTTAAGATGACTAATGTCAGGCTTTATCCCATAAAGCCTCTCATGAGGATTCACCTCATGTATCCCTATTGTTGGTGTACGATTCACGATATACACAACAGTCATTACAACCTCTATCCAATATGCATTTGGTAGGTTTTTCTCATTCAACATAGCTCTAGCCAATTCCATGATCACCCTGTTTTCCTTTATGCCACACCATTTTGTTGTGGTGTGTACCTACATGTTAATTACCTTTTTATCCCATGGTCTACCAAGAAGTGATCAAAGTCTTTAGAGACATATTCTCCACCACTATCAGATCTCAAGCATGAGATGTAGCAAGCCAATTCTTTCTCCACATGTCTCTTGAAGTCTTGGAAAGCATCCATGGCATCACTCTTGTGCTTCAACACATACAACCATGTGTGCCTACTATAGTCATCTGTGAATGACACATAGTAACGTGATCCCCCAAGAGATGCATTCTATGAGGGTCGTCGTACATTAGAATGTATAAGCTATAATGGTCTAGTAGTGGTGCTTACATGCCTCATAAATGGAAGCCTTGATTGCTTCCCAAATTGACACGATTGACATACATGTCCCAATTCCACATGCTTGAACTTAAGGAGTCCAATTACAACTTGCTTATGCTACATATTCTTCAGTTTTTTTAACATTTACATGACCAATCCTTTTATGCCATATCTCAATGTCCCTTATTGCAGCATTGTCATGTGAGTACATAGTAGCATTCAATGCTGAAATTTTTGTATCCAATGTAAACATCTTGCCATTTCTTTTGCCTTTAGCAATGAGTTTGCATCCTTGACCATACTCATCAATGTAGCATCCATTTGCATTGAATCTAACTTGTAGATTTTGTTCAGCCATTTGTCCCACAGAAAGCAAATTTTTGGTTATGGAGGGTACATGTAACACATGATAGAGACTTTTTTTCTTGTCACCATGCATCATCAAGGGAACAGTACAACCTGCATGCATAATGTCATGTTGCGTATCATCCCCAGTGCAAACATATCCATGAGCACCTTCTACCAATGTCTCAAACCACTCTCCATGAGGAGTCATGTGGTTAGATGCCCTTGAGTCCATATACCATACATCATCTGCTTTGCCTTGTGTAGGCAACCCCTTTTTCACATGTTGCATAGCAAACAACTTGTCATCCTCTTGTATACCACTAGAAGAGGCATAATTACCATGTTTCCTCCCTCTTGCTCTTTGATCATTCTGCTTCTTGTAGCGATCCTTAGCTACATGCCCATATTTGCCACAATAACGACAATCCTTATTTGCATTTGATTATTGTCCATGACTCATTTGGGGCTGCTGCCAAGTGGCTCTTCCTCTAGATGAGTAAACCCCTCTTCCACAAGCATTTGAGGCACCTCGATTTGCTTTAGGCTACCTATTTTGCCATCCAGTAGCTTACTTTCCACAAGCTGCATATGCATTTCCAGTACCTCTTCCTCTAAAGTTTGACCTTCCTCTTCCACCTCTACCCCTTCAATTTGAGTAGAAGACATGTCCCTGTTGTTTTTATACCCACTGGAACTTGTATTGAGTCCAAGCTTCACTTCTTCATGTAAAAGAAGTGCCACAAGTTCATCAAAGTCAAGATGCTCGTGACGTACTGATATGGAAGTGTCAAACTGCTTATTATCTTCTCCAAAACCATGGGGGGTAGTGGCCACCAGATCATCATCCTCAAATTCAGCTCGAATTAAGCCTAGTTATTGTGCAATGGTTCTAATCTCACTCACATAGTCTTCAATAGACCTTCATTCCTGGATATGTGGTTGAATTTTTGCTTCAGTTGTGTCTTTCTAGCATGAGTGACATGCCCATAATTCTTCATCAATAAGTCCCAAGTAACTTTTTGTGAAGTACAGTTTGCAATTTGCATAGCTTTTGTGTTTGACACACATAAGGACAGCCAATGCAAGACCTTGCTAGCCTTTTCCAACCATGTCCTATGTGCCTTTAATTGATCCTGTGTTGGAGGTCTATCCTCTGGTAGCTTGGGCTCATCTTCAAGACCTATAAATAGGTTCCAATAGCCTCTTCCAATTAAGAAATTCAACGTCCTGAACTTCCATAAAACAAAATTGTTGTAGTCCAACTTCTCACCAACTATCTGAGTGATAGTGTCCTTCTCTCCTCTATTTGCCATTCCAAAGTCTTCAGCTTTGCAAAACAAGTTTTAATGTAGAGAGTCAATTTCCCAAAATGCTAGCAGGAAATGTACTTCAATGACCTGTAGTGCAACCAGTTTTTACTAAAAAATTGTAGCAATGGCCACTATTACATTCTCAGCCAATACATGTCTTTTGTTCCCATTCAACCGCAGTTACAATGCCTCCAACAACTTTGCATTCCAATTTGATATGATGACTGCAAATCTTGGCAAAGAGGTTACTGCCTCTCTCTTTTTTGTAGCTTGCAAGGAGAACATTTTCTATGCATCATTCTTGTATTTGTTGCCCATAAACAGGGTGCCTATTTATGGATAAATAGGGTGCTACTCCTGATCAAGAGAGCAAAGCACCTTCCAGGGATGCTATTCTATTCGCCACTTTAGTGTTATCCTTGCTTTGCTTAATACTGAGTATGGGACCAAAAAGATAATAAATTCAAGGTGAAGTTCTTGTTACCCTCTTAAAAACAAGCTTGTGTCCCATTGTCTAGCACAAGTCATCAATGAGAGGTGCCTTCAGATAAGGAGAGATTCAATACATTTTTACATGTCGGTCATAGAGAATCAATTGAAGCTTTTGTAAATTCTATCTATTCACTACATTATTCAGGGCTATCATAGTTTGGTTACTGCATCTTGGCCACAGAAATGGAAGCAGAAGCATGTAGAAGTGCCCACTAGCACGAACGGTCCTTGTACCTGTCCTCGTCAAACAAATTACATCAAGGATTATGGGTTTCCATACCTTAGGAAATAGCTTGTGAGCATCTTGATTGCTTGGCCAGAAATTCATGGGAAGAGAAGCTCCATGTCAGTGCCACAATGATAGATGAAATAGATGTTAACATGAAGCAGATTCAACAACCTAATCGTGATGTGTCAAATAGGACAGCTAGATCATGCAACACCTTAGTTGAGGATGAAGCATTGGTAGCTGAGGCAAGATGACACGCAGCATATGCTAAGAGGCTGTCTAACATGGATAATCAAAATTTGCAAGGGTCAATTACTTTGGACAGCAACTACAGTCAAGGTGGCAATTGGAGCTAGGTCAATGGACAAGGTGTAGAGCGCGCAGACAAACACGAAGCACAACACTTCTTTCTCCTTCTCCTTCTCCTCCTCCTCTTCTTCTTTTTCTTCTTCTTCTTCTTCTTCTTCTTCTTCTTCTGTTGTTGCTCTTCTTCTTCAACAATGGTGTGCAAACATGGCAAACACATCGGATGGACATGCAAAGAGAACCATATTAACTCCTGCTAAACAAGCTTTGATACCATGTGAATAACCATTGAGAGAGAGATGGACAAAGGCCAATACATAAGGGTAGCAGTCATGCTCCCTGTTCAATCCATTTCCTTCCACACAGTCAAGTCAACTGTAGTACAACACACACATACAAAGATCAAGTAACCTAAATGTAACCATGGTTAAGTCAGTATGACATAACCTTATTCAACTAAGGTAGACAACTGAACCAAGAATTATGAGCTTGACTCTCAACAATAGTCACCTATAATAAGAAGGTTGTCCACATATAGGACAATCACTACAGAATTTTTACCATCCTTGTAAACATACAAGTTAGAATTTGAGGCACATCTTTTGAAGTTTAAGCTTAAAAAGAACTCATCTATCCATTGGTACCATGCTCTGGGGGCTTGTTTTAGCCCATACAATGCCTTCTTCAACTGAGCCATATACACCTCCTCCTTGAGATCACCATTTAAGAACATTGACTTATTCTTTAGCTCCAAACAACTAATACAAAGATGACTCTGTCCACCCATGCGCTTCCACTGTGAAGCCTAGATGGCGATCTAGACAAAAGATAGGTGAAGAGCTTAAGGCTAGCTAGAACAACTCTAACTAGGGTGAAAGATAGATGATGGATGGTTGTGAAGGGGTTTAGCTTTTATAGCCCGTGAAAGCAGTTAGGTCGGCCTGACCGACCTACCATATGAGCCCCCACTAGTCGGCCAAGGAATATTTCCTTTACCATCAAGCCGGGGGCGTTGCTCCCTAGACCCCCGCCACAGGGGCGCTAGCCTCCTTGGGACCCCCCCAGCCAAGGGCCGCTTCTGTGGCCCCCAAACCCCAAAATAGGGGCCCCTTTTAACTCCCTTACCCCGCAACTCAATGCAATGTGCATGGAGTTGCCACCAACTTAACTACTCCATCTAACCCAAAGATTAGACCCACAATGGTCACCTTTTTGCCATTCGATCACATAGACCTCATCTAACATACAAGTCAGGATGCAACCAATATCCACGAGGCTCACATATGGCTTCTCCTCATAATGGGGGCCTTACAACTTTGAGCACCATGGATCATTGGTGGCACCTTATGAGGGTAGGGCATTGAGCATATCTAACAAGCGGCCTATCCATCTCAGAGTCCACATAGTAGCTCAACCTCCAAGTGTTGCATTTCATCAACATTAATATAGGTGTACTTAGCTCTACGACATTGGCATTACTAGTGACAATCATGGCATCATCTACTGCCCATCATCGAAGATTCAACGTACCACTAGCTCATCTAGTGCATTAAATGCCATCAATGGGAAAAACCACAATCAAGGCTAGAGCATAATAAATTTGATGGGTTTCAACATTTGTCATCAATGATCAATAGCCATCACCTGATCAATGACACATGATGCTCTAGCTCAAAGTTCATGTAGTAGCTCAATGTGCATCAACAATTTCTCAACGGCATCAAAAACTCCAGTGGGCTTCATCATTGATAGTATAAATCGGCATTCATAGTTCTATATATAAGCTTTTAAGCTTATAGTTTTTTATTAATGTTATTAAACTTAATCCCTTGAAGCCCCCATTCACATTGAAGGGTTGTAGCCTTGTTTCACATGCCCATTAGGTCTCTACTCAAGTTCTTGCCATGGGAGGGCTTAGCCAACTTGATCATATCTCACAAAGGGATTATCATGATGTACAAATCTATTTCAAATATCTGCCTTTTAATGACACTTATTTCATGTTCTTTCAAGTGTTTATGCAATGAGGACATCATAACAACTCAAAAGTGGATCTATTCACAAATCAACACCATGATAGATTGTTTGAACATTAGATTAAGTTCCATGTACTACAAGCAAGGGAGGGCTATCAAAACTATTTTTGGATCACTCCATCAAGAGCACCAATGCATAAGATGCTTCTACATCATCTCAACCTCAAATATCCTTGTCCAAAAAAGAAGTTGTTCATTAACAAACTACTCTCATTGGGATCAATATACTTTGGCTCTTCTATGCACTAGTTCTCTCTTTCATTGAGAGTCACACTATATGCTTGCCATTAAATATAATCAATTATGCTTTACCTCCCACTTCTAGAATTTGAAGACCATTAAAATTTACTTTGTAGAGGTTGGGTTTTGTTTTGGTATCTCCTCTTGTAATCTTGGACTTATAATCTAAGTTTCAAAAGTATTTTATATTGTAGTCCTAAACTTCCTCTTTTTGAAGTTCCAAAAGTAGTTACCTAGTATTCCTTGATTTTTTTTTAAAAGTTCCAAAAATGTTTCTTAGTAATCCTAGTCTTCATGGGTAGGAGAAGAAATTTTGCTTGTGATCTTGAAGGTCCAAATGTTATATTGTCTTATCACAATGAGTACCACCTAGTTCACATTTATCCCATCCTACCTTATACACCTCTTGCATATTATTCGAGCCAGGGAGGGCATTGGAAATAGACCTCTCTAATAGGCTTATGGGAATCCTCTTCTAGTGGTGGAAAAAGGGGGAGCTATATCTAGACCCTTTTGAGAAAAAATAGTTGGACTTTTACATCACTAACAATGTAAACAAGGCACTTGTCTCGGCCTATATAAGAGGCTTATCCCCATTGTAACAAACAACATATGTATCTATCAATATGAGTGCATTTCTACTTTGTATCTAGCTTGGCTATCTTACTCTCTCTTTTTTCTCCACACACATGTTCTCTCTCTCACACACAATCATGAGCACTCTATGGCATCATCTTCCATAGCCAAGTCCTCGAGCTCATGATCATGTGTGGAAACACCAAAATTCCAACAACATTAAACCATAATAATAGGCCAATTGATGACAATATTCTACTCTACCCTTATATGGACAAGATTTCTTAATAGATGTCCTAATCTATATAACGCATATCAGCATCCATCCACATGACATGGATCATCATGTACCATTTGAATATAATCCTCAGTTTTAGAATTGGTACAAACTTCATCATGTGTCATGTCACCTTGTCCATAAATGAATGCACAAGCATGCTCTAAATGACACATTAAAAAAAATCAACATGGCTCACTTATGTGCGCTTGAACACACTTCACTCACACATGCACCTATACTTGCATATACTCCACCATAGTGCACTACACTTAGAACTACACATTACCTTACATATAAACCACATTGTACTTGCACATAATTGCACTTGTGTATATTGCATATGCATTGTATACTAGTCTATCACAATCAATTTAGACCTTAAGTGCACTATAGTACACCCTTCTTCTCAACCTACATATGCTTACCTTAGGGCACAATAGGAAAACCATAAAGCCTTAGTGCACTATGATAATGCACTACCCTTGCACATGTATACAAGTGTACGAGCATTTGTGCATTGTTATATCTCCTTTGCATACATAACCTCTCATACTCACTACACTTAGTTGAGTGTATAGACCCTAAATCACTGTACTACATTGCATAACCTTCCATCCACATCACTATACTAGTGCATTATCATCGTGTATTAGTAAACATCTCAACACATTACCCTAGAGCAATTCCTTATGCACTTATCCCTCTCACACTTATTACTACACATAAGCATGGCACAACAACCACAAGAATTCTCCTTCTCTTGAGATCCTTGACTCTTATCATGTTCAGAAGGGGGGAGCTCATAGAGTATCAAGGATGAAGGAGGTATCTTGCCTAACACACTTGATGATCATCCTAGCACACTAGTGCACTATACTAGTGCATGTGTGGTCATACCATCCTTTCATGACATCCTAGTGCACCATTAACACTTGCATTAGCATACTTTGCATACATTGCATCCACATAAGCTAGATTGAAATACACAACATGCTATATACACACACTAGAATGCATCACTTATTACTCCTACGCATTAATATGTGTTACCTTGTACCACCCCCATCTGTTCATCTTAGCATAGCCTACACATCACGTACCACACTTAGGCTCTCTAACCCCCTTAGTGCACAACAACATGCACTAGTAAACATGCACATTAGTACACCTTCCTTGCATGTAACCTAGTACATACATGCACTAGGGCACCTCCACTCAATTACTACATTCCACCGTCAACATGTAATCACATATTCACACATTGAATGAGAAGAAAGCTTGCCACAACAAGAGAAGAAGGACCATATGAAAATATAAACTCAACTAGGAAAAATAGACAGTCAAGGACCCACACTCAACTTTTATTAGAAAATGTTTTCTCTTGAAAAATTTAAAGTATTATATAGTGAGGTGTCTTTACACATGCTACAAATGAGTGCCTATCACAGAGAGAGCCACCACTAAGGCAGTTAAAAGCCTCCACCAAGGGCATCCACTATGAAAGGATCTATGAAATCATGGTTGGGCAATCTAAACTTGGTCACTCCAATATCAATAATATTATCAATAAGGCCATCTGTGGTGTGCATGACCTTCATCATCCTGAACACGATAGAAACAACATGGATCTCGTCAGGAAAAACCTAGAAGTCAAAGCCACATAAAAACAAAGCAAACCTAGCACTTAATAGTCAATGTTAGCAAGCAATAGCAAGAACTGCTCGAGATGGTAGAATCACTCAAAATTTCTAGACCATATCACTAGAATGTGCAATGTGTTCACTATGGTGGGGGGACCACCATCCTTTGGAATGTATTTGACCACTTTGTGAAAAATCAAGCTCTAAGATGTACCGACTCTCTCCACCTGTAGGTTAGCTAGATGATAGGTGTGCCATAATAATGTTGGTCAAAATTAGCCATACTAGTCAGTTAGTGACTAAATCCCTTTATACTATTATGTAGACTTAGATCGTACTATACTTGATATTGGGTGTGTAAGTTAGTAGAAAAATGAATGATGAAAATCAAGAAGACTGAAGAGAGTACTATGCTCTTTGTGCTCCTCATATGTCTATCTCTCTCTCTTCTTCTTTCTGAATATTGAACATGGTATCAAAGCCATGAACCTGGATTGCAGGAACTGAAGTGTGAATCTCTACAAGAAGACATTGGCAGAGCCATAACCAATATTTGAAGGGTATGTATCAATCTTTGTGAAATCCATATTTGCTTGAGCCTATTGAGGCATGATAGGAAGGATCAATGGCATGTACTAGAGCTTGGGAGCATGCCTTAGTGGCCAGCATGATGAGCATGCATTCAATGTGACTGCTATAGGATTGCACCTATTGTGGACAACACAGGATTTTCCATGTTGATGGAGCTCGAAATGCTGGTTGTTGCAGTTGGAATGATTTTTGGCATTATGGAGCATTATGTGAAGCTTATTATTCAACTTGTATGTCATTGATAAATGCTCAAAAATGAGCTTTTGAATAGCAGTAAGAGTCAGCATGACCTATCAAAAAATTGCACTTGTTGTCTGGGATGGTATATCATATGTACTTTAGTCATTAAATGCTTGATGGGGTACACTCAAACTTCATGAGATGTTTGACAATGCTTGACAGTGAACATAGTATCAGTATCATGCATTTGGACATGATTAGGTAGAGTTAAAGTTTAGATCTAGAAGTGCATTCACAAGCTAAAAATTGTCATGAAATGAGTAAGAACTATTGAACCTCTTGACCTTTTTGAAGGGAGTTTGGCACCTATAGATGCTTGGGCACTATTCGATAATTAGATAATGTTTTTTTCTAGAATGCAATGAGCATTGAATGCTCGGTCCAAAATTGATGTACTACTGGATAAACATTTTATTGATTATCCATAACCTGAGAGAAAGGTTTTTGCCACTACTACTAATTGTATAATCAAGCATTAATGCATGTATGACTATGTATTGATTTCAAAGGTCAAGACACATGTCCACTATGACTTGAGGCTATTTTGAGTTGGAAATTCCCATGTTTTAGCAAAGAATATGCTGTTAGTTATTCACAAGTTGCTAGTTATAGATTGCTTATTTGTCCCCTAGTAGGTAGCTTCGTTGCAGAAATGGTATGCAAGAAATGCAGTCCATATGAATAGGATATCATGTCTAGATGCTTTGCCACATACTTGGGGAGTTTTTTGGCACGTCTATAAGCTGAAATTTATTGGTTATTGCATAATTTTAATGTCATCAAGTTAGTGGATTGAAATTGTTCTGCCTAAATGGTAAACTTCCTATGCATCCAAAATGAAAGGGTTGGAATATTCATGTCTACAATATGCTCAGATAACGTGAACTGAGCTAAACTGAACCAATTGAAGGATACAAATTCATGTACTTTTGTTGATTGGAGGCTATGCAACTATCTTGGTCAATGAAAGATTTAGTTAGTTCGTAGGGAGTGAGGCATAGATAATTGAGGATTGCAATGATACATAGAACTGTAATCATGGCAAATGCTATGAAGACTAATGATATCACTCAAATAGTGGGTGAAATTTTGGACAATAATAATTATGCTATCTAGAAATTTTGCATAGAGAACTTTCTCATCAGGAAAGGCCATTGGGATCTTGTGACAGGAGAACTTTCTCATTAGGAAAGGCTATTGGGATCTTGTGCAAAATCAGCAAATACATTATGCAAGAGGTGGTGGACACTCGTGAGCGAGGAGAAGGTCTTGTTCTAGAGGCAGAGGATCTTGGCAGTCGCAAACTATGCATGATAATGCCCACAAGGACAAGGACTATCACTACTATGGGGAATGGACACAATTGCTAAAGAGTGTTGGAAGAAACAAGCAAATCAAAGAGGCAAGAAGCAGGGACATTATGCCTCATCCAATCATGCAGAGCATGAGAGTGGTGACAAGTTATTTGCTATGACATATGTACGGAATAAGGCTACTAAGCAAGAAAAATCACATGACATGGTATATTGATTCAGGAGCATCAAATCATATGACACCACATGGCGAGTGATTCAAAGAAATGAAAGTGGGTACAAATGGTCATATATGCACTGTAGATGACACCCAACATGACATAACTCATACAGGAGTTGTTTCATTGGTTATGCCTAATGGCAGGAAGAAGAAATTGTGTGATGTTTTGCATGTTCCATCCATCACCAAGAATTTGTTATTGGTTGGCCAAATGGTTAAACAAAAGCTAGAAGTACAGTTTATCCGAAGATGACTACTTCATTGAGGAATATGGGAGAGGTTACAAGCTGATTGCAAAGGGCAAAAGACATGGTAGAATGTTTGCATTGGATAAAAATATTCCTGAACAGGAAGCGGCAATGTTTGCTCATGATGATGCAAGTGCAAGAGACATGGACATCTAGCATAAACGCATTGGCCACATAAATGTTCAGAGGCTGAAAAATATGCAACAAAAGGATATTGTTTCAAGGTTGCCAAAGTTTAAATATGTTGATTTGGGACATATATGTTCAGCTTGTCAATTTGGTAAACAACCCACTTTCCGTTTGTCAAACATACATGGAACAGTAGTAGACCCTTACAACTTGTTCATTTAGATATATGGGACTTGCACATAATGTATCTCTTTGGAGAATCTAGGTATTATGTGACTTTTGTGGATGATTTCAACAGTACACTTGGTTATCCATTCTGAAATATAAAGATGAGGTTCTTGTTGACATCTTTATGGATTTCAAATCTCATGTAGAGAAAGAGTTCAACTATTATGTCTCATGCCTATGATTTGCTGGTGGTAGTGAACATGTGTCAAAGGAGTTTGACTAAGCATGTGATCAGGAGACAACTGACAAGCAGTTATACTCCACAGCAAAATGGAGTGGCTGAGTGGAAGAATAGGGTGATTATGGAAGCAACTAGGGCAATGCTAAATGAGAAAGATATGCCTCTTTCTTACTGGGCTGAAGTAGTTCTAACTATTGTTTATGTCATGAATCGAACACCTACAGCTAGTATACATGAGAATACTCCATATGAGCAGCTTTATGGATATAAGCCTGACATTAGACACTTGAAGGTACATGGCAGCCTTGCATATGTCCATGTACCTGTGATAAGAAATGAAAGAAGCTTGATCCAAAAGTAGTGAAGGATATCTTTATTGGTTACTTGCATGAACAAAAGGCTTATAAGTGCCATGTTCTATCTACATAGATCTGTGATGATGTGGTATTTGATGAGCTAGCATTGTGGTATGGTGCTAAGCATAGGTATTAGTTCATGATGAATCTTCACAAAGAACATATACTGAAAATAGAATGAGTCTTCACATGGATCTATCATGGTGAGGGGGATATTGGACATGGATAAAGGAAAAGGGAAGGCACTTGATGATGTAATAGGTTAGTTGACATCAAGATATGATTTCGCTAATAGTGTAGATAGTGAGTTTGGAATACCTTTAGTTGTTACACCTAGTGTTAAGCACAAGTATGTACCGCCTCTCATAAGAGAGTAGAATCACATAGTGCACCTCAACTACGAAGATCACAGAGTGAAAGAAAACATGTTGACAGATTTACTTATTAGCTAGACACTATGCCTACATGACTGAAGTGATGAAGTACAAAGAATCCACATCATTTGTAGAAATAATTAAGGACGAGAATTGGTGTAAAGCAATGGATGAAGAGTATGACACTTTGCTTAAAAATGGAACTTGGGATTTAGTTGAGTTGCTTGAAGATAAGATGTCTATTGGATGTAAGTGGATTTACAAAGTCAAATGTAAGTTAGCTAGCTCACTTGAGAGATACAAAGCCGGCTCGATTGTGAAGGGTTATGCTGAACAATATGGGTTGGACTATGAAGAGACTTTTAGTCCTATTTCGAAGATGGCAACTATATAGATTGTCATTGCATTAGCTACATCCAAAGGTTGGAATCTATAGATGGATGTAAAGAATGCTTCCCAAAATGCTGACTTAATGGAAGAAGTCTATATGGATCAGTCGAAACGATATGTACATATGAATATCCATATTATGTTTGTAGATTGAAGAAAGCATTGTATGGGCTGAAATAGGCACCACGGGCATAGAATGCAAAAATCAGCTCATTCATACATAATCTTAGATTTCAGATGGGCAAAGTTGATCATAGCTTATTTACTAAAAAGGCAGAGAATGGCTATGTGATTTTAATGGTTTATGTAGATGACTTAGTCATTATAGGTGATGACACATAGGGCATTAATGAGATCAAATCTATGTTGTAGGAAGAGTTTCAAATAAAAGATCTTGAAGAGCTGTAAATTTTCCTTGGTATTGAGGTCGTACAAACACCTCAAGGAATCTAGATGTTGCAAAAGTAGTATGCATATAATATACTAGTAAAGTATGGTATGTTGGAATGCAAGCCCATGGATGCTCCACTAGAGCAAAATGTTAAGTTGACATATGATATAGGAAATGAGATTGAGAATGTGACTATGTATAGATAGATGGTTGGTAGCTTGATTTATCTTACCATCACTAGAATGGATCTTAGTTATTCAGTTGGGTTGATTAGTCAATTCATGCAACAACTAAGGAAACCTCATTTAGATGCAATGAGAAGGATTATGAGGTATGCCAAGGCTACATTACACTATGGGTTGTTCTATGAGCATGGTAAGACTCTTGAATTGACAGGGTATAATAATGTGGATTGGGTTGGATGTGCCTATGATAGAAGATCAACAAGCTTGATGATTTGCTACAACTATTACATGTTTTGAGAGTAAATGAACACATATAACCATGGATTTCATCATCAGATTATCTACAACCAAGAAGGGGGGGATAGCATTTACGTAGTGGTGGATAGACCAAGCCATCCCACTTTATTCATACAAAGACACAATTTACAGTATCTCAAGTGGCAAGCCAATTTATGGAGCTTGTATTTAAGTTGTATGAATTGCATCAAGTCATAATGCATGATAGAGACACCAAATTTATGAGTGACTTTTGGCAAGTGAGTTGTTAGCTCTATGGGGATAAAGTTCTCTTCATCTATAGCATATCATCCTCAAATTTTTGGCCAAACAAAGTGGGTGAATAAGTGGCTTTAGACGTATTATGACAATTTTGTCATGATGTGCAACATGCTTAGGACTCAAGCTGAGTTTGGCTGAGTTTGCCTCCTATAATACAACACATGCAATTGTCGGAGTCTTCCCCTTCGAGGCTATCCATGCAAGATGTGCAATCCCAAAATTTTCCATTTTCACTACATACAAATGCAAGTAAGTAGAAACATTACTCTCTCTCCACTTGCATCATGCATGATCCTTGACTTAAATAATGTCGGGCAAGGGGCTTTTGAACTTGGGGTATATGGCTCAATTAAAGAATGTTGATGGGGCCCTCTCTCTCTCTCTCTCTCTCTCTCTCTCTCTCTCTCTATGAAGGAGCTTAAATTAAATAAAAGTATTTACATAAGGCCTTTTGGCTAGCCATGCTTTAGGGGAAGAATGGGCTGCAGTGGCATGGCACTTGTTTTGGTGGGTTTCCCCATTCGCTGACAAGCATCACATCTCTTGCAGTAATCATATGCATCCTTGTGGAGGGTCGGCCACCAGTATCCTGCTAATAGAGCCTTCCTGGCTGTCGCTTCTCCTACAAAGTGTCCACCACATGGTTCGTCATGACATGCTTTCAATACTATGCCGATTTCATCTCCTGCAACACATCTTCACAACACTTCATCTTTGCCTCTTTTGTACAGGGCACCGCCTAGCAAAGTGTAGGGGGCCGATTCTAAGAGAAGCTTCTTCGTCTCACGACTTGAGATGCTAGGAGGATATTGTTGAGTTGCCAAGAGATTGGCTATGTCTGCATACCAGGGAGTAGCTGTTTCAACTAGAAACAAAGAAGCGTCAGGAAGGTCTGGATCATCCTGTTCCTCTTCTTCTGTTTGAGGGATCCGTGATAGATGATTGGCTAGGACATGGGAGCAGCCAGGCTTAGTGACTACTTCGAAGTCTTACTCCTGGAATAGGAGCAACCATCTCATTAGTCGTCCTTTAACATCTGCTTCATTCATCAAGAAGGACAGGGCTTCATGATCCACATAGAACTTGAAATGTGTGGACAATAGATAGTGTCGAAACTTCTCCAGTGCAAACACCATTGCCAAGCACTGAAGCTCTGTCACTGTGTAGTTCCGTTCCCTATTAGTGACCTTTTGGCTTGTATAATATATCGGTTGATCTAATTTGGAGGGTCCCTTTTGACATAGGACAGCACCTAGCCCTTAAACTGATGCATCTGTGTGCACATGGAACTCCTTCGTCCAATCAGGAGGCTGTAAAATAGGTGCTTGGATAAGGAATTGTTTTAGGGTATTAAAGGCTTCTTCACAGTCATCCGTCCAAAGGAAATCAGCTTCTTTCCTTAGGAGCTTGTGCAGAGGGGCTGCCTTAGTTGCAAAATCTGCAATAAATATTCTATAATAGCCCACATGGCCAAGAAATCCTCTTAATTGCTTGAGATTTGTTTGTGCTGTTAAGGCAGCAATCTTTTCAATCTTTGCCGGGTTTGTTGCTATTCCTTGTGCAGAGACAATATGGCCCACAAGAACTCCTGAGGAGACACCAAAGACACATTTGTCGGGGTTGAGAGAAATCCCATACTCTCGGCATCTGTCAAAACATTGCTCTAGGTGTCCCCAGTGCTCACGGATCAAACTATAGACATAGAAGTCATCAAGATACACCTAAATGAAATCATCAGATGGTTTTGGAAGGCCACCATCATTACTCGTTGGAAGGTGGCAGGAGCATTACAGAGTCTGAATGGCATCACTCTGTAGGCATAGGTCCCCCATTTCGTGGTGAAGGTTGTTTTAGATTGGTCCTCTTCTGCGATTTGGACTTGGTGATATCCGTTGAATCCATCCAAGAGGGAATAAAGCTCTTGGCTTGCCACTGTGTCCAACAGTTGGTCTGTAAAAGGGATAGGGAAATAATCCTTCTTTGTCTTCGAATTGAGCTTTCGAAAGTCGAAACATATTCGAAGTTTCCCGTTCGTCTTGGGTACTACCACAATGGGCGAAACCCATTCATTGTTAGCCACGGGATAGATGAACTCAGCTTCAAGCAGTTTCAATAATTCGGCCTTCACCAGAGCGGAATAATTAGGATTCATCCGTTTTTGTCTTTGCCTTACAGGTTTGGCATCGGGCTCTAAATCAATGTGATGTTGACATACTGTGGGATCAATCCCCTTTAGGTCTTTATAGGACCAAGCAAACACATCTAAGTTCTCCTTTACTAGGTCTCGAAGGACCACCAATTCCTCTTCTGGAAGATTGAGACCCACTTTCAAGTGACGTTCAGTACCCTCAACATCCCGGAACGTTACTTGTCTTTCACCTTCCACTTCGCGGATAAATGTCCCACGGATTGCTTCTGGTAAAGGTCCACTCTTTCAAGAGAGTCGTATCCTCGTCTGATGTCCCACTAGAACCAGTGTCCTCCCTCTGAACAGATGACTCATTCGTCTATTTAAGTTGCTGGAAAGGTATCAGAGCTTTATTTGCTTTTGTTTGAGTGGTGACCTCTTCAAGACTCAAGGCTTCATCTTCAGAGGATGCGTCCAGGAATGTCACATAGCATGGACCTGCTAGAGGCCGTGGCTTTGAGGGCTTGAGCTTCTGTTTGGCAGGGGGCATCATCATCATCTTTTCTTTGGACTGAACAGTCAGGACGACAGGAGCCATTGGTGAACTTAATTTTTATGCTTTTAATCTGTTGCTTATATAGATTTTGCATACTTTGTGATCCATTGATCAACCCAAACGGAACCATGGTCATTCCATCGAGTACCTTGAGATATTGAGCCTCTGAGGGCTCTGTAGGAACATCAACTAGATCATCCTCTATCAGAGGGAATTCTTCATCTGCACTTTCATAGCCTAGTTCATTTCCTTCCTCATCCATTTCATCCTCATCCTCTGGAGGCTCTATCTCTGCTTCTGTAGAGGCTCTGTAGGAGAAGAACAGATCGTCTACCTCTGCATCTGCTTCTGCTTCTGTCACCAGTTCTGACTCTGCTTCTGCCTCTCGCTCTAGCTCTGTATCTGTTACTGTCTCTATAACTGTCTCTGTATCCATTTTGTCTCTGTTCTGAGCCGCTCTGTATCTGCTCTGCCTCTGTAGTGTCTTTACTCTGTAGCTGTACTGTCTCTATACTGACTCCGCTCTGTCTCTGCGACTGTCATGTAACAGGGAGAACAATACATCCATGCTTCTATTTCATTGTCAGAGGTGATTTTAGAAGTTAATTCTAGTTGAGGCAGGAGATATTCACCCATGGACAAGGATTTTACTTCCCTTGGTATTTGGCTTATAGTGCCCACTGTTAGGGATTGTGCCTCTGTTTTCTTAGGAAAGATTTGCTTAACAACTTCTTCATCTCCTGACGTACCATCTGTTACCTCATTAGAGGAGTCAGTTATTACCTCAATGGATGTGGATCCATTGCCTTTTTGCGATCCATACAGATTTAACACCGCTTTGTTGGGTCCTCTTCCTAGGGTTAGGGTTCCTTTGAACCAGTGTCCTGGCTCCTGCTTCAAAAAGCCAAGGTCTTCCCAACAGCAGAGGGTATGAAGTCCCATAAGAATTTGGTTTTACCACCAAATATGTCAGCCAATAGTCTCTTCCTGCAAGGGTTGCTTTTACATATGGGAGGATGCCCAACGATTTGACTCTACTTTGGTCTGCCAATCGGATAAGCCACTGTGTAGGTTGAATTCCTTGCAACCCTAAGTCCTTCATTGTGACATCCGTCATTATGTTTATTGATGAGCCTCCATCAATCAATGCATCTAAAATAAAGTATCCTTCTATCCATACACTAATCTCTGGGGTTCCAGGATCTAGGAAGGCATTAGCCATATCTACTTCCTTTACAGGCTCCGCAGCCTTATTGGTCTTGGTTGCTGTTGAAGGAGCGATTCTTAGTCCACGCCTTCGTGTCAAGATGCTTTTGAATCTCTTTCGACAGCTGGGAGACAGCATCAGCAACTGCCGAAATGTTAAGTTTGGTTTAAAAGTGTCTAGGTCTTTGACCAAGTCATAATCTTTAATAGGATCCACAGGCTTCTCCAACCGGCTGGGGAATGGGGCTACACCCATTTTCATCTTTCCTTTTTCTTCTAACAATTGCTGCATCGATACTTCTTCTATTTCTGGAAGTGCTTCTATATCATCTATCTCTTGGGCCTCTGGTCATGTCTCTGGGACTGTCTCTGTAGCCTTCTGTGGCACTGTAGTGCTCTGTACTATACTGTTATGTTCTGTACTGCTCTGTCCCTCTGTAGGTAGGTTGAACTTCACAGTCTTGGCAGGAGAGTCATTTCCATTCTGAACCACTGGTTCCTTCTTCTTGGTGCGCGTAACAATAGCAACTTCCAACTCTACCAAATTGGAAGCAGGCTCTTGTAACTTCTGTTGGCTATCAGTGGCATTGGCCTTTACAGGGGCTGGACTGGGACAGCCCTTTGCAGTGTGGCCTTCTCCTTTGCATCGGCTGCATAAAGACTTGTAATCCACAGATCATCTAGGGTTTGGAGAATTTGGGGAGATATGTCCCTTTTCTCCACACCTATAACATTCCACCTCTGATCTTTGACCACCGCCAGACTGTCGTCCTCTGTAACTTTGAGAGGTAAACCTCCTTGGACCGAAATTAGGACCAAACTCTCTAGGCTTGGGTCCAATATCCTGTATTGTCATTTTAGATTCCAGCAAGTTGAATCTTGCATTTTCATCCTTCTGTCTTCGTTCATGCGTCTCTTCAGAGAGCAAATATCCTTTGTATGGTTCTTCCGTAAATAGTAAGAACAGAAGGCTCCAGGAATGGTTGGTTTTCGGGTACATTCAGTGCCTAAATGTCCTGCTTGATGAAACTTTCCACACCATGTATTAGAGCGTATCACATCTCTTTCGGCTTCCGCAGGAGTGGATATATTGGCGGTATTCACCTTCAACGTCTGTAACTGCTCTGTAATCACATCCAGAAGCTCTTTCTTAATACTTGCAACTGAGTTGGATAAGTAGTCCTTCAGATTTTCACCTCCTGAAGTGCTTGTGGTAGGGCTTTGGGAAGCTTCTATAATTACTGCATAAACTGGTTGGGTAGATCCAGAGGGTCCTCTGTTCTGGCTCTGATTCAGAGCTCCTGTTGAGACTTGGGGTTGTTGATTCCAGTGGGTAGGATTCCACTGTTGTTGATTCGCCATTGGAGGAACCATTTGAGGCCACTATTGTTGTGGTTGAACCATCATCTGAGGCACTGTCGTCTGCGGTGACCACACTGGATTAGGTGCACTATACTGTAACACTGTTTGCATCTAGGGATAGAGGTAGGGAACTGTCCCTGGGACTATATTTAGTGGGTATACCATTCCAGGCATATGAGGGGGTAAGACTCCTCTTCCTGGAGTCATTGATAGCCTTGCTTCAACTTCGTCATACAATCTTGCACCTTCCACTGCAGCTTGCAGATTGACTGGTCTTCTGAATTCCACGAACTTACGAACTTCTGGTTGTAGTCCCTTGAGAAACACTCCTTTTTGGATTCCTTCATCCAAATGATGGTTGGTCCATCTCTTCAGGATGGATTCCATTCGCGAGACATAAGCTTCTACTCTTTCTCCAGAGGACTCATGAACTCCTCTCGCATTTGCTCTTCAAAACCTTCATGCCTGAATTTAGTGAGGAAGGCCAACTTTAGGTCGTCCCATGTGCCAAAAGTTCCTGCTGCTTGTTGTCAAGATTGTGGGAGAGAAGGAAGGAGTCTCGCTTGAAGCTTTCTTGCTTACACAATGGGGGAAGACACACAAGGGTGGAGGCTGAAAACAGTTTTTCTCTTCTTAGTTGTGTAAGCCAAGAGAACTCTAGTACAAAGAAAATAGAAGAACCCTCTATATGGGTCTCAAACCAAACTCAACTAACTAAGGTGGCATACTAACTGAGCCACGAACTAGAGTAGATAAGGATAGCTATCATGTAGCTATTATTCATGAGCGGTGTACCAACCGCATCTGCAACTGACAAGTCGGTGACATAAATGCACAACGGTCACCCTGGCGTATCACGAGTGGAGCTCGATATCTCAACACTCCCCCTCAAGCTCAATCCCAATTCCTGCACACCAAGCAGGTCTCTGAACTTGCGCAGCTTCTCTGCGCCCAATGCCTTCGTGAATATGTCAGCTACCTGATCCTCTGTGCTGACATAAACTAGATCAATAAGACCTAGTAAAACCCTCTCCCGCACATAGTGATAATGCACTTCAATGTGCTTTGTTCTAGCATGATAGACTGGGTTATTTGCCAAGTGTATACTACTCATGTTGTCACAATAAATGACAACTGGTCCATCTATAGACTGATGCATATCATAAAGTAGCTTATGCAACCAAGCTACCTCACATGCAGCCATTGCTGCACCCCTGTACTCAGCCTCTGTGCTCGACAAGGCAACTGTAGGCTGTTTCTTGCTGCTCCAAGTGACTGCAGCACTCCCAAAAGAGAACACATATCCACTGGTAGATCGTCTATCAGAAATACTACCAGCCCAATCAGCATCAGTGTATCCATGCAACTGTATCTGAACCCCAGTCTCATAAAATAGTCCATACTGCAATGTGGACTTCACATACCTGAGTATGCGTCTAGCCGCATCCAAATGTGGTTTCCTTGGAGCCTGCATAAACTGACTTACCAATCCAACAGCATAGCTCAAATCTGGCCTGGTAATAGTCATATAAATCAAACTTCCTACTATGCGTCTGTACATAGTAGGGTCTTCTAGAAGCTCACCTGCATCTGTGCTCAGCTTCACATTCTGCTCCAAAGGAACTGAAATAGGCTTACAGCCTGTCATCCCATATTTGGACAGCATGTCCAATCCATACTGTCTCTGCAAGAGCTGTATCCCACTTGGTGATCTAATCACCTCAATGCCCAAGAAATAACGCAGCTCTCCCAAATCCTTCATCTCAAACTTCTGCTTCAATAGCATTTTCACATGAAGGATATCTTCATCACTGTCACCTGTCATAATCAAATCATCAACATAAATGACAAGTAGCATAATACCGTTCTCTGTTTTTCTCACATAAAGTGAGAAATCTGCCTTGGAAATCTGAAAGCCAATAGTGACAAGATACTGTCCTATCTTGTCAGACCATGCTCTAGGTGCTTGCTTCAAGCCATACAAAGCTTTCTTCAACCTGCAAACAAACTCAGGATGAAAAGCATGCACATAACCTGGTGGCTGCTCCATATAGACCTCTTCTTGCAAATCACCATGCAAGAAGGCATTCTTTACATCCATCTGATGTAAAGACCATCCCTTTGATGCAGCCATAGCAATGACTGCTCTTACGGTTGCCATCCTTGCAACCGGACTGAATGTTTCTTCATAGTCAATGCCATATGTTTGTGCATACCCCTTGACTACTAATCTTGCCTTGTATCTGTTCACAGAACCATCTGCATTGTGCTTCACCTTATAAACCCACTTACAGCCAATTGCATTCTTACCTTTAGGCAAAGGTACCAATTCCCATGTAGCATTTGCTTCCAAGGCATCCATTTCTTCATCCATGGCTTTCTCCCATTTTTCTTTTCCCATGGCTTGCTCAAAAGAAGTGGGTTCTGGTTCCTGTATCACCTTGACCATATATGCATAGTGAATGGCTGTAAATCCATCATATTTCAGCCTATCCACAGGATACCTAACTCTGGTAGACCTGCGCAAAGTGGGTTCACTCCCAGGTGCCCTCAAAACATCCCTGGTCTTCCTTACTCCAGGTGTAACAATAGAAGGAATACCCAACTCATCATCAATGCTCTGTTTTGAGCCACTGGATTCACCATCCACATAAGAGTGACCTGCATTCACATCAAACATGGGCTGATCAACCTTCTCTTTTCCTTTTCGTGATACCTGCATACCACTATCTGCATTACTTTGAGAAGATTCTCCTGATCTCAATCTGCCTGTCCATGGCGAAGAATGTGAACCACTGCTAGAGGACGCTCCAGGTCCACTAATATTTTGTGACTGCTGCTGTGAATTCTGTGCAGCATTACCATTTTGTGCATCTACATCATCAATCACATTTACTGGTTTATACCAGCTACTCATCTCATCAAAAACAACATCTCTGCTCACTGTAAACTTACGAGTAGAGGGGTTATAGCATCTATACCCTTTTTGCTGCAGAGAGTAACCAATAAAGATGCACTTCTCAGCTTTTGGATCCAACTTGGATCTCAACTCATCTGGCACATGTACATAGGCAATGCAACCAAAAATTTTCAAATGAGAAATATCTGGTTTCCTACCAGTATACCTCTCCTCTGGAGTCATTCCATGTATTGCTGCAGTGGGAGTCCTGTTCATTATGTAGACTGCTGTAGCAACTGCTTCAGCCCAATAAAAATCTGGCAAGTCTTTTTCATTGAGCATGGCACAAGATACCTCTCCAATATGCCTGTTTTTCCTTTCTGCAATTCCATTTTGTTGTGGGGTATGACTGCATGAATATTGCTGCTTTATGCCATGGTCCTGCAGGAACCTTGCAAACTCATTTGAGAGGTACTCTCCCCCTCCATCTGACCTTAGGCATTTTATCTGCAGGCTTGTTTCTTTTTCAACCATCGCTTTAAGAGTTTTGAAATGCCCAAAAACTTCACTTTTCTTTTTCATAAAATACACCCAAACTTTTCTGCTATAGTCATCAATAAAACTGACAAAATAACGACAGCCTCCAAGAGATGCAGCTTTAGTTGTCCACACATCAGAGTGGATTAATTCCAATGGCTTCTTACTCTCTTGAACATGTCTAGGAAATGGTTTCCTTGCCTGTTTTCCAAATTGACAGGCTTCACATACCTTATGCATTTCTGCAACCTTGAATTTGGGTAATCCTGCAACAATATTTTGGGCCTGCATTGATTTAAGTCGCTGTACATTAACATGACCAATGCGTTTATGGCAGATATCAATATCTGCAACTACACCGGTCCCATGTGCAAACATTGCTGCACTCAATTCAGACATGTCTGCATCCAATGTAAACATTCTGCCCTTCTTCTTTCCTTTTGCTATCAAGCGACCTTTATTTTTCATATCCTCAACAAAGCATCCATGAGGAGTAAATCTGACCTGCAAGCCCTGTTCAACCATTTGACCAACAGAAACCAGATTCTTGGTGATATTCGGGACATGAAATACATCGGACAGGTATTTCTTTTTCCCATCCTGCATAGACAAGGGAATTTTTCCAATCTGCACAATAGGATGTGCAGTATCATCACCAGTCTCCACAAATCCTGGTTTTTCCATTTTTCTTGCATCCTCCATCCATTCTGCATGACCTGTCATGTGGTTTGATGCACCTGAGTCAACATACCATACATCATTGCTTTCTTCTGCACTTGTCACAGAATTGTTCATGTGCTGCACCATGAACAAATGCTCATTTCTGTCATCACCTTGTCTGTTAGAAGATGCATAATTCCCTTGTTGCAGTTTTCCATTCATGATGTCATTCTGCTTTTTATAGCAGTCTTTAGCCATATGACCCATTTTACCACAATAGTAGCATTCAACATTACTGTTTGCATTTTGGCCTCTTTGCTATCCACCATGACCTCTTTGGCTCCCCCTGCCTCTAGAGTTACCACGTCCTCCTCCATAGGACTGGTTTTCTTGAGTTTGCTGCATATTCTGATTTCTACCACGGCCTCCATATCGGCCTCCTCTACCTCTGCCTCTACCTCTTCCAGCATTTGAGTAGAAGACAGCTTCTTTTGAAGTTCCTCCTGAAGAAGATGCACCACCATTTCTTTGCTCCTCAGAAATTAGAAGAGCAATCAGCTCCTCAAAATCAGGAAATCTTTCACGAACTGAAATGGATGTCCGAAACTGTGCATAATCCTTTCCTAGACCATTCAAGGTCACATAAACTAAATCATCATCTTCCACTGGTGACCCAATGGAAGCAAGTGCATCTGCAATCTTCTTCACTTTCATGTGGTAGTCGTTGATGCTCATATTTTCTCTTTGCACATTATGCAACTCTTGCTTGAGCTGCATTTTCCTGGCTTGCGTATTTGTGCTATACATTTTTGACAAAGTATCCCATGCCTCCTTTGGCGTACTTGCATCCTGAATATGCACAATCATAGAGTCTGAAATACTGATAGACAGCCAGTACATAACTTTCCTGGCTCTCTCATGCCATGCTTTGAATGCCTGCATTTGCTGTTGACTGGGAACATCAGGAAGAACTGGTTCTTCTTCATTTCCTGCAACAAATTCCCAATATCCTTTTCCCATAAGGAAATTTGTCATTCTAAACTTCCATGCTTGGAAGTTGTTCTTGTCAAGCTTTTCAGTGACAATCTGTGAAAGAGAATCAGACGCCATTACAGAACACTGCAAAAAATTCTGTCACTGCAAAGAATACAGCTTCAGTCTCACAAGGGCAAATCTGCAAAACTGACGAAAGTGGTATTTGACCACACAGTCACTTCCTAGTGACGATTTTGCATCAACAGGCAACAGGGGTGATTCTGTAACTCCCAATGTCTCTGCGCACAGGCATACAATGCAATTTCTACAGTAACTTTTCACCGATCTGTAGAACAGTGGTCGCACAGCATAAAACTGGGCCTTTTCCTGAGTGCGTGCAGAAAACTTCCGCCTCCAAAACAAGCCCCGAAATGGCCTCAAATCAAAAAAACAAGGTCGCCAAGAGCTAAAGCTCTTTCCCGCAGCATATACTGCCCTCTTGCTTCACCGCGAAGGGCGTCTCAACCTGAGACAGTGCACTCCTGCACTTTCCGGCTGTGCTACCTGCAGAGATCTGCTCCCAAAACAGAAAATGAAAGCAACACTGCTCCTCTTACCAGACCACCGCGAGCTTGGCTTGCTTTCTTGAGCTCCTTACCACGAACAAGGCTCTGATACCATGTCAAGATTGTGGGAGAGAAGGAAGGAGTCTCGCTTGAAGCTTTCTTGCTTGCACAATGGGGGAAGACACACAAGGGTGGAGGCTGAAAACAGTTTTTCTCTTCTTAGTTGTGTAAGCCAAGAGAACTCTAGTACAAAGAAAATAGAAGAACCCTCTATATGGGTCTCAAACCAAACTCAACTAACTAAGGTGGCATACTAACTGAGCCACGAACTAGAGTAGATAAGGATAGCTATCATGTAGCTATTATTCATGAGCGGTGTACCAACCGCATCTGCAACTGACAAGTTGGTGACATAAATGCATAATGGTCACCCTGGCGTATCACGAGTGGAGCTCGATATCTCAACACTTGTCTCTCATACCACTGAAACGCCGCGCCCTTGAAAGTGGCGGGGAATATTGCTAACCAATGCTCAAGAGTATTGGCATTGTTAGCCACACATGCTACCATAAGCTCTGCTACATGAAGATCAGGGTCTTCATTGTACTCTCCCTTAAAAACTGGCAATAGGACTACATTTGCTGGCCTGTCATCAATATTTCCAGGACGAATCTGACTAGGAAGGGGATCTTGAGTCGCCATGGGGACTTCTGTAAAGAGTGCTTTTAGGGCGTCAAAGGAGGCTTCTGCTACGAGCTCGTTTTCAGCTTTGATTTTTGCCTTCTCTCTTCTCACGTACCTCTGGACTCGTTCCAATGCTTGTCTCTTTATTGTGTCATTCATCAGGGGGTTAGCTTCAACCAGTTGGTCTGGACTCAATAGGATAATATCAGAGGGGGCTTTAGTCTCTGATAGATTCTCTGGCCAACATCTCCTCTACTTCCTTCTTTTCAACATCTCTGTATGCAGCTTTCAAACCACTACAGAGAGGAAGATATTCTGTTCTGAAAGTATCAAAACTCATTCTTCTTAGGATCGTTGTTACGTCATTATAGTAATGCCAGCTTCTAAGGGTTTCAACAGTGTATGTTGTGAAAAACACTCTGTCTACCAGCTTCCAGTGGGTTGCTAATTGAACAAACAGAAGATTATCAGTGCACCAAGCATCCCATGTATCTTGCTGTTGAGCATCCACGAACAAATTCCAACTTTTTTCCTTCTTGCCTTCGTGAACCTCTACAGACCAAGACTCCTGAAACTTCTTCACAATCTCCCACTTGATGATGTCTGGAAACTTCTCAATGAATGCCAAATCTTCCATGGATGGTCATTCTCTCTGTTTCTGCTCTTTAGTTTATTCCCAAACAGTTTACCACCAAGATGCAAGTTTCTGCGGCTTCAACAGGAAGAGGAAACAGTCCATCACATAGAGCATGCATCATGATGGTGATATGTTTCCGCCATTGTGGAATGAACTTCTTGTGAAAAGTGGCTTTGATAATGAGAAATTCCAACTCTTCAGTGGAAGAAGGAACTTTGCAAACATCCATTGAATTCTTCTCTTCTTGGCAATGCCATTTCCTTCATTTTCAGCCTCTTCTGGTGTTGTTGATGGCAAGTTTCCCCGGCTGCGCACCAAAAACATGGAGCCCCAAGAGGAACACCAAGGAAAAGGGAATTCTCTTGCAAGAAAATCTATCTTGTAACATCAACAAGGTTTTATTTCATTCTTTTGATCATCAAAATAAAGAAAATGGCAATTCTTCACGCAGCACCATAGTAGATTTCTCCCACGGATTTGATAGAATCAACCATAATCTTCAACATCTTCACAAAATCCATCAATAGAACAAAGAAAAAAAAGAAATACACCATATTTGAATGGAAATCAATCACATATTATTCATCTTAAATGTCTTCATAGTTCTCTCTCTCATTCTCTCACATACAGTTACACTGTTTTGATAGAATTGACTATCTCAGACTCTCTCTCTCTCTCTCTCTCTCCATCAATAGTACATCATATCCTCACTATAATGCTCTCATAATAACCCTCAATAATCTTTCTAGGTCGTGAATTCATCTCCCAAGAGGTATGTCTGATATGAAGAGTCACCAGAGCCACTACAGTGTCTTTTCACAGCTCACTACTATCACTGTCACTTAGTCTTCTCTTCAGTCTTCAGCAGTTGTTTCTTCCACCTGTTTTAGCTCTTTTGAACTTAGATTCATCCTTTCCAAAGGTTAGAAAACTTTTCCAAAGTCACACATACATTCTACAGAACACCTACAGAAGGTCTACAGAACAGTCACAGTACAGCACCAGAATGGCTACAGTACAGTTACAGTACAGAGACAGAGCAGAGACACAGGCTCTATAAAAGATCTATAGAAGGTTACAGAAGGTCATCAAAACCTCATATCTCATACTCAAACCATTCCAAACTCTCAAAAATTATTCAATAAGCTTTCACAAGATCTCAATCTTTATCAATCATCAATCCATGCTTCATACAGAAGACAATCCGAACAAAACAGAAGCTATACAGAACCAATCAGAACCTATAAAAACATCACAGAACCTCATATCTCCACTCAGAATCATCATGAACTTCAAAACATAATCAATATCATCCAAAACACTCTCAAATACTTCCCTTACAACCATACATCACTCTAACTCCATCAAAAATCAATCATTCAGACCTCAAAAACAACAAAAATCAGTCAAAAATTCAATTTTTTTCCACTCTCAATAGGATGGCTTCCTCAAAAACCCTAGCTAGCACGTCCCGCTACAAGCTCGAGTTGCCTGCCAAAGCCTTGTATAGCTCCTTGTTCTGAATCCCGCTGATGAATACAATTGACACTGCTCTTTCAGTCAGTCGCTCTCCAGTAGGGATTCTCTTAAAGAGGCTCCGTACATGGGTCACGTAGTCGCGAATGTCCTCCTTCTCTTTCTGCTTGACGTTCATCAAGCGTACGATTAGATTATCAAAGTATCAAGGCTCGGCAAATCTCTTAATGAAGAGACCCTTGAGGCCATCGAAGTTGGCTCGCTCCACGTTATCTAAGCTCGTATACCACGTCCTACCCTTGTCACCCAAGCAAAGCCCGAACACTTGCAAGCATTGAGTCAGGTCGTTGAGGCCGTTGGCTTCGCAGACTTGCTCGAACTGCTCAACAAAGCTATAGGGATCGTCATGGGGCTGGTACTTATCGAGTTGCTTGGCAACAATAGGGATTTTAGCCTGGCTCTTTGAGCCTTGGTTTACTCCTAATCCTTCGAGCAGTGATGTCGCTAGAGCCGTGGCACTTTGCTCCGCAGCCGTGTTATCGAGCAGTCGCTTCATTAGAAGCTCACTCAAGGTTAAGTCTCCTTCTAGTGCCCTCTCATGGTCCGTTCGATTCCTGCCAGCCAAGTTCAGTACCTGCTGCACCTCTCGCAACTCCATGCCTTGCCTTTGATTCCTCACCTACTACTGATCCCTATTGTACTCAGCCATGCTTTGCAATGCCTTGCGGGCCAGCTTCCTCTCCTCTTCTTGATCTGCAATGATAGCGTCCGCCGTCCTACCACGGTGCTCGTACCGAGCATGAGTGTCGTAACGACTGACCAGTTGCTGAACTGAATCTGGAAAGGCTCCTAAGTCGAATTCCTCGTTGTATTTGTGGTCTGAACTTTCCTCTACCATTATCGAGTTGTCGTGCTCCACCAAGCTATCGATTAGGTTCAGTAGGCTCGGCATATCCACTTCGTCGGCGTCCCTTGCTTGGTCCTACCTCTGAGCGTTGACGGTTTGTCTCTGTATTGGGTTTTCTCCTATTGGTGGGTTCCTTGAGTGGTTTATCTGGGTGAGTTCCTTCAGTTATTTAATACAGTCCTCAATTCATAGCCACTCAATGTGTCCTTCCTCGTGCACTTGTGCTCAATCAGGCTTTCAGTTTTCTTAAGTGTACTTCAAGTGCAAAAATTCAGGGTGAGTGTAGCAACCACTTCCTAGTCGTCTTACGCACTCTTGCGTTGTTTTGGGCCGAATAGCCTTGTTGGTCACTTCCTGGCCGTCTTGTTAGGGTTTAGGGTTTCCCTAAAATGTTGCCTTGTTCGTTTCTGGTCAGATCAGGCCTTACAACTCAGGGATCGCGTCTGGCCTGCTGAGTCCTAGCCGAGTCAGGTCAAATTTTTGAAGATCTGGCAAAAATTTACACTCGGCCCAATTGGTCCGAATTGCAGGGTCCGTATGGGTTACTCAGACGGGCCGAGGCGCATGGGCCGAGGGCCGAATCCGGGGACTTGGACAGGGTGAACTCAGACTGGATCACTCAGACGAGGTCACTCAGACGGGCCGAGCGGTTGACTCAGACAAGGTTGTTCGGACGGGTTGAGGCAAGTGGGCCGAGGGCTGAGTTTGTTCACGATCCGAATTATAAACTCGGACGGGCCAATTAGGGTTTTGGTCAGATGGGCCGAATTCGACACGTGGCTGAGGGCTGATTCTGGGACTCGGCCCAGGAGTGGTGGTCACTCGGATGGGCCGAGCGCGGTGTACGTAAACAACAAAAACTCGATTTCGATCGTCTCTTGTGCTTCACTCAATCATACTAGGCATAACCTTCCAGATCTGACCTAGGGGAGCAAGGGAAGGGATTCATGTACCTGGACGGAGTGACGGGCTCGTCGTTGGTGCGATCGAATCGAATCGGCCAGTAGCTCTCTCTCTCTCTCTCTCTCTCTCTCTTTCACACTGAACTGTTGCAAATGAGTGTTTCCTTGGCCTTTTGGCTCTTATACCCCTTCCTGGTTATGGTGTTGACGCCCCCAATCACTCACTTACCATTCTTAAGTATCGCAAGCGAGCTTTTTGCCCTTTTTGCACGATTTTTTGCCCTGTTTGCCTTGTTTTGCAACAGCAAACCCTAACCTTCTCCGATGTGATTTCCTAATCCTATCCTACTCTAAATGCAACACAAATCGAAAGCAAAATACTGAACTGATTTCTCCATGTTTCCTAATCATCAAATAAACAAATAACCCAAAATGCTTACTTGTTTTGAAGATCAAAAACACCCAAACTTCCTACCTATCTCAAGCTCCGTTTCGGGGATGAATCCCTTACTTCGATGCTCGATATGAGGCGGGCAAGTGCTCAAGCTTGAATCCATTGGTCCCGACAATGGAACCAAAATGTAGGAGCTTTTGCTCAACCGCCAAGACCCACGGACCGCTTATTGTTTCAAGCGTTCCAAGTGAGCTCTAATGGCTATCTCTCACCTAACTGACACGCCGTCGATCCTACAAGTGTAGTGAGCTTACCTTAGTGCGGATATGAGTTGCCTCCTCTCTTTCACACACCAGTAGCTCCACGATCCTAGATGCTAGCTCAAGCATCCTCAAGCCTCCTCCACCTCCAAGCTCCATCCTCCATAGCCGCGCGCGCAAGAAGAGAGAAGGGAAGAGAAGAAGAAGGAGAGGAGATAGTGAAGAGCTTCACCCTCTTGATCCCTCACTCTCTCACACACTCACTCCCTCACACTCTCACACTCCCTCTCTCAAGAGCACACACAAGCAAGAAGGAGAGAAGGAGAGAAGAAGAAGAAGACTCCTTTTGCCACACACCAAAGAATGATCTCTTATTCACTTTTTGAACTTTATATATACAAACCCTAAAATCCCATGGGCACTCATTCCTTTTTTACATGACCGGCCATTGTGGCAAGGTCCTTTTTCCATTTTCCTCTTTTAGCCCTGTGCCTCTAGCCTACACCTGTCTAATATTTTACAATGGGCACAGGAGGGAGCCTGGCGCTCTTTTACAAAGATTTTTCGAGTTTTTTGAGGCACCTTTTCTTTTATGGTTGCGCTTTTTGCCCTGGTCCATCTTTAGGGGCCGCTTGCATGTCTTCGCTCTTTTTGTTCATCTTCCTTTGCTTTTTCTCCATTTTTTGCCATCTTGGCTTGGGGTTAACACAATATCATGCTCATTCTTGCACATTCTTCGTCTACCACGGTTAAGGCTTTTGCGATTTGTCTTGTGATTACGAAATCAATGTGATCCTTGATGCATTAAATGGAATTGGGAATGCCAAATCAAATATAATGTGAAAAAAGTTATATGATTAAGCGGTCATAATATTATTTATGAGGTGTCTTTGCTTTTTGCTGGTTGAGAACATTGAGGTGTCTTCTCATGTCGGATTATAGAATTGATTTAATGTGAGACTCGATCTCAATAAAATCACATGCAGTCATTATGTGATAGCTCGACGAGGAATTTTTAAAACACCTCAAGCCCAAATTTGTTTCTTGATATGAAGCACTATGATGGGAATATTGCAATCTACAACTCAAGAAGCTCAACAAGCTCCCAAGCGAAAGAAACAATTATGGAAGACCAACATATGGAGCAAATAATTGCAAACTTGCAAAAGAATCTACTATGATAAATTTGGTAGAAAACAAAGTCAAAGAAACTACATCATATGCATAAGTATTTGAAGACTATGCATTTTAAATTTTTAAGTGACTAAGTTTCATTGTCTTGATATCTCATCCATATTTTTATCCCTAGACTTTGTAAGCCCTAGAACTATTTTGTTTTCGTTTGAATCCTAGGCTTCAAGTACCAGAAGTTTCTATTTGTATAATATTGAGTAGCACTGCCAGCTATCTCTATGATGTAAGCCTAGACTGTATTTTGTCAGCTCCAAATGTTTCTATCATTGTTGATTTATTCTACTTTGTATTCTTGGATATTGATATAGAAGTTCTTTTGTCTTTTATCCAAGGAGTGAGAACCATCTAGTCCATCTTCTTATCATTTCCATTCATTTTATCTCTTGTCTATTATAGAGCCAAGGAGGGTGTTGAAATATGGCCCTCTAATAAGCTCACATGAACCAACCCTTAGAAGAAGAATCTTTAGATGACATCACTACTTATGCAGAAGATAAATCGCTTATGATATTCTCACCTACCAACCCACCTACACTTTCCTATAAGAAAGACCCATGTGCCTCATTTGTATTAAGCAAGAGGGTGTAAGAAGACTTCTATCATTCTAGTTATTTCATCATGTAGTTTCTTTCTGCAACCATTTCTATTTAATTAGGTTTCTTCTTGTTCATTTATCTTGTAAGTCTCATGTCAACATCCTTTCTTGATAATGGATCACTTCTTCCCACCATAGCTTAGCAAGTGTGTTTAATTTAAACATCATTTTTCAAAAATGGTATTAGAGGAGAAACTATCCTTAGACAGGTTGTCTTCATGAATTTAAGTTTACATGTAGCTTGGCAAGTTGTATAACATCTTCATTCCAATGATTCCTCCTTGAAGCTTAACCCACTAAGATAGGATTCATGCATCTAGAAATAGTCTCGTGCACCCCACTAAGTCCACTTGCATTCTATATCAAGTCTAAGTTTAATCGTTAGGTCAAAGCTAGCATACTACCCTTATTTCTAGTCTCTTCTCTCTCATCACCATATCTAGCGTGTGCATCTACCCAACTTGGAGGGTCCATATCTTGAGATACAAATCAAATTAGCCGAAGATCTAAGTTGAGAAAATGTTCATTAGGCCTGGCATAACTTAATGGCACCTTGGCCAACTAGATTGCACTCTTTATGACCTAGCATTGAAGGTTTTTCTAGATATAGTGCAAATTTTGCTACTTCAAAAATGGATCATTAATACTCCCTATGGTGAGCTTTATTGAAGGGGCTTGCTTAGGGTTTTTTAAGGTCTCATAGTAGGCTAACTCCATCCAAGAGGACTCTAAAAAATTCTGTCTCTATGGCTCACAATGAGCAAAATACACAGAGAAGGTGTTGTGGGCAGCCCTATCCAAACTCTTCAAAGCTCATTATCATTCTTCTTTCTCTCCTCTAGATGATTTAGAAGCTATTAAAAGTCACTTTAACTCCTTTTCAAACTCTTTCTCATCTCTCCAAAACCTCAACATGGATTCTAGGATCAGCAAGTTTAATGGAACTACTTTCCACACATGGCAAGCAAAGATGAAGGGTTACCTCATGAGGAAGAAACTTTCACATGTTATCTCTTTTTCTCAAAGTCAACTAGCTACACCAAGTTCTTCTAGAGTCACCATAAGGTCTATAACTCAAGAAACTCAACAAACTCCCAAGAAAAAGGAGAAAGATGAACAAGTACTAAGAATCATTATGACTAGTCTTATAGATGCGAGCTTTGTTCATTGTGTAGATGTAGTAAAAATAGCATATGAAGCTTGGCGTACATTGGAGACTATATTTGGAACCAAACTTAATTTTTATATCCCTGGACTTTGTAAATCCTAGAAGTTTTTTTCTTCTTCTTAGTCCCAGGCTTCAAGTACCAGAAGTTTCGATTTGTATAATCTTCAGTAGCACTACCAGTTGTCCCTATGATGTAAGCCTCAACTTTATTTTATCAGAGCTTTAGATGTTTCTCTTATTGTAATCCTAGACTCTGATAGAGATGGATTATTCTACTTTGTATTCTTGGATATTGATCTAGAAATTCTCGTATTTTATCCAAGGAGTGAGAACCACCTTAACCATCTTCTTATCATTTCCATCTATTTTATCTCTAGCCTATTATAGAGCCAAGGAGGGTGTTGGAATATGGCTCTATAATAGGCTCACAAGAAGTGACCCTTAGAAGAAGAATCTTTGGATGACATTATTGCTTATGCAAAAGATAAATCACTTATGATATTCTCACCTACCAACCCACCTGCACTTCTTGATATAAGAAAGACCCCTATCCCTCATTTGTATTAAGCAAGAGTGTGACAAGGCTTTTATCATTCTAGTTCTTTCATCATGCAATTTCTTTTTTAAACCATTTCTGTTGAATCGTATTTCTTCTTGTTCGTGTATCTTGTGAGTCTCATGTCAACATTCTCATGGCAATGCATCACTTATTTTCCACCATAGCTTAGCTAGTGTGTTTAGTTTAACCACCATGTTTCTAACACTCACAAAAGGGCAACCTCCTATTCATGTGATTTGTAAGAGTCAAAATATCCATTGCAATTGTGTTGGATTCAATGGCTTAACTCCACAGTAAAGCAAGTTATCATTCAATGAGGACAAGGCAAAGATATGTGTGAGGTTCTACTTGAGAGGAAGGATTTAGTTAATGTTATCAAAGCTTCATCTCACATTTGACTCGAGAGGTCGACTATAGGAATGTGGCAATTCTCCTCCCTCATTTGAGTCACACGCTATTCTTATCCTCATGGGATGAAGCAAAGAGCATCGTCTTGATTAATGTTCACAAGCACCTAACCTTTGATTAGTCTTTTGCTAGGGTCTCACAAGCTTGCTACATGCTTCATTCAAAATATACGTATGCTTGATTCAAAATAGGCGGTGCGTGCGATCGAATGCCTTGCCTTGACACGAGTATTCCATCCAATCAGCTGCGTGTGAGTTTCGATCTGTCACTAAGTGTTTCTCTCATATGCTCAATTCTAGCATTTAATTTGACGACGAGACTAGCTATACATTCAATGGGGCTATTCCATTTAAGTTCATCTCTTTTTTGTTAGGGATCGATGCTACCCAAGGCTATACCCGTCAAGATTGCCTTTACTTCTTTCAAGAGTCGTTCCATTTGTTTCCATGGCACTAAGGAGCATTCGAATCACCTTGCTTTATAGATTTACTTTCAAGAGTCATTCCATTTGTTTCCAAGGCTCTAAGGAGCATTCGAATCATCTTCCTTTATAGATTTACTTTCAAGAGTCATTCCATTTGTTTCCAAGGCTCTAAGGAGCATTCGAATCACCTTGCTTTATAGATTTACTTTGTGTAGCTAATTGTAGGGCTCTTCTCATCAAGTAGTATCGATTCCATAAGTCAATGAATCAATCAATAAGCGTTTGCCAAAAAACGAATTTCATAGCATCGTTTCAGAGCACGCATCGATTGAATGCTATCGAAAGCTATACATAACTATGTGTCCAGAGTAATACAACAAGCCTTCCTCACAGGTATCTGTCCTTCCTTGGTAGGCATGCCATTATCTTTATCAAGATTCTTTTCTCTCGACTCCTTCTACTTGCTCAAGTCTCCCCTTTCTCTGCATCTTCCTCTACTTTTCCTCATCTCTTGACAATGGGATTATTTATGCTGAGGTGACTTCTCTTTTTGATATCTTTCCCAAATCACTTTAATTATGGTCTACTCTCAGATGCTTTGCCCCTTTGAATTTTCCTTCCCATTGTAAACTCCCGAGTTAATGACTAATGCATCAGTCGATTCACTCTCTCTTCATTCTATCCAATTGTCTCGATTATATAGCCACTTGTGTCCCCCTTTTTGAGGTGTCCTAGTATTGTTGGGGCCCTTGCTTTAACTCATGATCTCATGACTAGGTTGTGCTTTCAGTTACTCTCTAGCATAATTGTTGGGCACCACATGCTTAACAATGGGACATTGGCCATTCCTCTTGGATCTAATATACATGAAAAATTATTATGGTGTCCCTAAGGGATATGTCTACTTATCTAGTGTAGTGATGAGTGTGTGTTGTGCAACTGATCAAGATTCAAGCATACTTGGGACATTTCCCACACTTGAGGACCTAGTTGGTGAAAGGGTGAGGTGTGGTGCTCTCCTCAAGGTGAGGGGTCATCCAAGCAAGCCTAGAATTCCCTGCCTTGATGTGTCCTCTAGGGTATGATGTGGAAAAAGGCTAGGGATTGCCCTAGGTCCAATGAGTTGCATGTACTTTTCTCTTTTTTTCCCCCTTCTCCTTTATTTTTCTTTTAATTTCTTAAAAAATAAATAAATGATTGACTAGATGTCAAAAGGATCATTTGCATATGTAGTAATATGTCATTACTAGCCATTTGGTCACAAGAAATCTTGATCTAATTGATGAAGCAAATAGACGAGCTAAAGCCACTAATAAAATCCTAATCAATGTGATAAGCAAATAGTGTCAAATTCTCAAAGCAATTGGGACTATAGGCTCATGGTAGCATTGTGGGCATACCAAATAGCAGACAAGATTGGAATCGGCTAAACCCCCTTTAAATTGACATATGGCATTGATGCGATTATGCCAATTGAATTCTTTATATCAAGCTTATGTTTGTATCTATGGAAGAGAGGTGGGAAGGTCCAGAATCTTGGACCAACTGAATGTTGGAATCTGAACAATTATTTAACACTCAATTACTGGCAACACATGCTTTGATATGTGAAAAAGCATGAATGAAGTCATTGTTTGACAAATGTGTCAAACAAAGAGATTTTGAGAAAGGAGAGCTTGTGTTGCTTTACTTCATCAAAGAACATAAGCAGAAGATGAAATTTAGAGCCCAAGGAGCTTTTCATGTGCGTGCAATTAGTAGAACTAGCAGCATTAAACTTGAGACACTTAATGGCAAAGGCATAGGTTTAGATTCTCAATGTCAATGCGGGCAAGATAGTCCTCTTGTAGCATGCTGTTAACCTCCTCAATTTCACTTTGTGAGAGCGCGGGAGGCGTACCCCCAGGGGTACCGTAGTAATAAGGTCTCGACCCACTGAAGGGCGACTCAGGCTCGTCACTTTGTTGATTATCAGAAAATAGATTCCCTATTGAATAATCGTCTAGTAGGTCTATATGGCTAGCCAAAAAAAGCAGATTATCATTAATACGTGTGGGTGGATCTTTCTTTCCTTGGCTTTTGCATTGGTATTAGGATCAAAAAATATTACCCGCCAATACATCTGCTATACAAACCACTAGTGGCATTGGTACCAATTACCATTCATGTTACCACAATTATCAAACTAAACTCTAGAGACGAAGAGCCGATACCCATATGTATGTTAGAATCAAACTAACAACCAAAAACAAGTATACCATTGATGCCTGTGTGGAGAAAGGCACAAGCTATAATGTCATGACTTATGCATTAGAATAGCCTATGGCAACCCACACTCATTCTAACTATTGCTATGGTTAATCAATACAAAGGCATACCTTATACACTATTAGTAATGTGCCAAGTATTGGTAACTATCAAGATTGAAAGTTTCTTAGCCATTTTCTATGTGTTGCTTAGTGCAGAAATAGTTGAAAATGAGACATTGTTGGGTCTCCCATTTAAATGGCAAACCAAGCGACTTTGAAACTCAATGTATTCATTTGGAATTACTAAATATGCAAATTATCACAACTTTTAGTAAGGGCACGCATGCTTCTTTAATGAAAGCAGAGCCATCGATGTTCACAAATTCACTCGACACAAACTTGGAGGGGCATAACACCTTGCTCAATCAATCACCTTAGCGTAAGCGGAACAACAAAAGCTAGTTAGCACAACTGCTACACCAAATTTAACCCAATGAAAGTAGGTCCCCAATATAAAGTGCTAAGATAGGGAGGTCAAAACAACCAGAAGAGAAATCTACTACCTACCAAGCAAGACAAATATCACAGCCAAAAATGAGCTAGGTGGGTACTTGAAAATTTACTAAGAGCACAAAGCTACTATGAAGGTAAAACCTAGATATGGTTACCTAAACCATCACACCCCAAATCCTATCACAAATCCCCAGGTGGGGGGACTTGCTTAAGCTACTGTGCCAAACACACACAATACTCATAAGAGGAAGATCACTCAAGAACACAAAAAGAGAGATGGAAGCTAAAATGCTTTGTTGCTATTTTTTTTGAAATCTTTCTCACACACTCTCACACACTACAATGTACACAAAGTATAGACAATATCTAATATGTAGGAAAGTGGCCTACTAAGTCAAATAATGCATAATCAATTGGTGCTATAATTATGCTAGCTGTAGGTAGGTGCAAGAAACTAAATATAATAAGTGATAAGTCAAAGCCCATGTGAGGATCATAATGATCACCAACATGCTAAGTGTAGACATGTGGAACCTATCTAGCTGGGTGGTCCATCATCAATGTGCACACATATTGAGCTGGGTGGTCCATCATCAATGTCCACACCTATTGAGCTTGCCATCTCAAAACTCCCCCTCAAGCTTAATTGCATTTATGTGACTTTAAGTAAGCTTCAAAAATTTTAAAGCTTCTTTACACCCAATGCATTTGTCAAAATGTCATCTATATGATCCTATGTGCTAACATATACCAACTCAATCTCTATTGTAAGTACCTTCTCTCTCACAATATGGTAATGTATCTCAATGGGTTTTGTCCTAGATGGAACATTGGATTCCTAGCTAATTGTATACTACTTATGTTGTCACAAAATGGATGACAACTGGATCATCTCCTTGCACATCCAAGTCACCCAATAACTTTTGTAGCTATACCACCTCACATTTGCCATAGTAGCACCTTTGTACGTAGCCTAAGTACTATATAAAGGAACCATTGCTTTCTTTTTGCTGCTCTAAATAACTGCTACTCCAAGTAACTACTACTATACCAAGGGAAAATATGAATCAGCTGCCATTGATAGATCTTCTATTAGATCTGCTACTAGCCCAATCTGCATCTGTGTATCCAAACACTTGCATATACTTACTTGCCTCATAAAAAAGTCTATAATGCAATGTGGACTTCACATATCTTAATATGTGTCTAACTGCATCTAAAAGAGGCTTTTTAGGCACCTGCATAAAGTAACTCACAAGTCTAACAACATATGGCCTTGTGATAGTTATATAGATCAAACTTCTTAGTATCTTCCTAAACATAAATAGGATCTTCTATCTCGTCCCCAACATCAACACTCAACTTTACATTTTGCCCCAATGGCACTAAAACAGGCTTACATGCTATCATGTCATACTGCCTTTGAGACAACCATATACTATTAGTACACACATTTGATCATCTCAATGCCAAGGAAGTACCTTAGCTCACCCAAAACCTTAATTTCAAACTTTTTATTCAAAAGGTCCTTGACCTTAGCAATCCCACTATTACTATCACCTATAATAATCAAGTCATCCACATAGATGACTATGACAATCAAATTTGCATCACCCTTTCTCACATAAAGTGAGTAATCTGTATCAAAAATATAAAAATAAATGTTGAAAAGATACTCTTATATCTTGTCAGGCCATGCTCTAGGTGCTTGTTTTAGCAAATAGAGTATCTTCTTTAATTGGCATATATATGTGGGATGCTCTACATCCTCATAAAATGTTAGCTACTCCATGTACACCTCTTCTTGGAAATCACCATCCAAGAAGGCATTCTTTATATCCATTTGCTGTAAGTTCCAACCTTTGACCTAATTGCCAAAGCAATCATGCATTTGAGAGTTGTCATTCTAGCAAGTGGATTGAATGTCTCTACTTAATCTATGCTATCTGTTTGTGCATAGACTTTTGCAACTAGCCTTTCCTTATACTTGCTAATAAAACCATATGCATTATGATTTATTTTATATATCCACTTACAACCAATAGCTTTCTTACCCTTGAAAAATGGTCTAGATCCCAAGTCATGTTTGTCTCTAATGCAACCATCTCCTCATCCATTGCTACACCTCAATGAGCATGACCAATAGCTTCCTCAAAAGAAAAGGGGCTCAACATTCTCAACTACCTTTACCATACGTAAGTATAATGGTGAGCTACCCTAAACCCTAAACCAAATCTTCTTACAAGATATCTCACCCTCTTAGGCCTATGTACCATTGGATCATTCAATGGAGTCTTTACATTTCCATGTGCTCTCTATACATTTAGTCTTCTTACTAAAGGAATATAGAGCTCATCATCCAAACTCTTAGAGCCATTAGAGTCTCCATGAAGAATTACATGACTAGTAGATGTAATATTACCATCTGATACTTCTTCTTCCTTCATCATTACCTACAATACTAATAGATGGAGCTGAAGATGTGGGGCTGCTCCTTAGACTCCCAAACTAAGGGCTAACTATAGATCTACTACTAGATGATGTATGTAATCCACTTAAGGGCTTGCAGTTCTTGCTTTTCTATCTACACATGACTATCATGATCATCAATATCATCTAATGTAGCTCCACTAGAGACATACTACTTGCTCATCTCGTAAAAAATATAACATCCTTGCTTACTTGAAACTTACCACTAACAAGGTTATAATAGCGATACCCTTCCTGCTAAGTAAAGTATCCAATGAAAGCAATTTTTTATCCTTTTGGGTTCAATGTCTTCCTTAACTCATTAGGCATGTAAACATATGCCATATAATCAAACATTTTCAAGTGTGATATATCACATTTCTTGCATGTAAAACATTTTTAAAGAGTCATATCATGGATTGTTGTCTTCACTGTCATGAGCACACCACCAAGATCCACAGACCACTTATTGTTTCAAGCATTTCAAGTTGAGAGCTATAGCTACCTCTCACATAGTCGTGCACACTCTCCCACACACAAATATAGTGAACTTACCTTTGAATCCAATCAAGTGCATTCTCCCATGAATCCATCGGTAGCTCCATAATTCAAGATGTGCCCTCAAACAAGCTCTATCTCCAAGCTTTGAGCTTCAATCTCCATAGCCATGTGCGCATGAAAGGAGAGGAGAAGAAGATGATGATGAAGAGAGGAGAAGAAGAGCTTCTCCATGATTCCTCACTCTCTCACATACACACTCTCCCTCTCTCACAATCCCTCTCTCATGCATAAGAAGGATGCAAGAGCAAGAATAAAGAAGAGAACAAGTTTGACCACACACAAGAATGAGCTTCTTCATTCACTTTTTTGACTTTTATACATGCACTATCCCCTCCTTGGGTGGCCAACCCCTTTTTGGTCCACCAGCCTTTGTCCATTCCTCTACTCTCTTTTCTCCTCCTTCTATTAGCATAGGCCTTAACTCGCATCTCTCATTCTTTACAACTTACATGGAAGAGAGCCTGATAACTTAAATCTGGACTAAATTCACTACTGGTCATATAGTGGGTTGGCTATTTACAACATGTAAGAAGCTTGTCCTTTTCACCTATTTGGAATACCATTCATCAAGCTATTTGTGAGATTAGTTGGGCATTAGACTCTAGAAGCTTGTCAATAGCCTCATTGGTTTGGATGCCAATCAAAACCATCATATTTATTTTATTGACTAGTTCACTATGCCTTGATGCATCTATAGTTTCACATTCATACTTCGTAGCATTAAGTGTGCTGAGTTCGATTTGAGGGTCTTCCTGAGTTCCATGGAGACTGTTATTCATCAAAGAATCTCTAATTTTGTGGATTAAATCTTCATGTATCTTATTCTCACCTTTATTCCATGACATTAGGGTGTAGTCTTGCTAGACCATTTATTAGTAAAATTGAAATATTTGGAGCTAGAGAACTTTGATTCATGAGACTTCTAATTCAAATCAAATTAAGGATACCTCTAAAAATCACTTAAATTTTGTAATTAGATCAATGTAGAAACAAATATAGCTACAAAATCAAAGTTGACATAATCTATCATTAATAGTTTGTTCCTATCCTATTTTAGTTTCAATTGGTGAATCCACTCGTGTCTACCTATGTGAGAGATAAATTAGCATTTAGGAGCACCTATGTGGGCTTCATTCTTTGCTAATTTATTGCATTTCTTTGTGATCTTCAAGAGTGAGGGAGGGTCACCTTTCTTGGGCCCCTCTCTCTCCTTTGGTATTAATCTTTTCCCTTACTCAATATTATTTCTTCATGGTTTCAGTTTTCTAAGGATACAAAGATTCATGAAGATTGAATCAAAATAAACTTTTGTGTTAGGAAAAATTTAGACTAAAAAATGGTCCTTTTAGGGTGGTTCATCAACTCCCTCTCTCTAATAAAAAATGTAGCCATAGTGAAAATTTTGCAAACAAAATCCAAATTTGTTAGGCCTTGGATATTTAGAATGTATTCTTTGATATATTTACATCTATTGATAGCATGCCATGAGATTCTTCCTATTTCAAAGGATTCCAAATTGATGTGACATCTATGGAGGGTAGGCGTTACATCAAGAGATAACATCAATTTTGGAGGGTAGGTGTTACATCAAGGGATCACATCAATTTTGAATCTTTTGAAATATGAAGAATCTCATGGATTCTTATAGATCAATGGAAAGAGAATGAAAAATACATTCTGTTGAGATATCGAGCTCCACTCGTGATATGCCAGGGTGACCGTTGTGTATTTATGTCACCGACTTGTCAGTTGCAAATGCGGTTGCTACACCGTCCATGAATAATAGCTACATGATAGCTATCCTTATCTACTCTAGTTCGTGGCTCAGTTAGTATGCCACCTTAGTTAGTTGAGTTTGGTTTGAGACCCATATATAGGATTCTTCTATTTCTTTGTATGTGTGTTCTTTTTGGCTTCCACAACTAAGAAGAGGAAAACTGTTTTCAGCCTCCACCTTGTGTGTCTTCCCCCATTGTGCAAGCAAGAAAGCTTCAAGCGAGACTCCTTCCTTCTCTCCCACAATCTTGACATGGTATCAGAGCCTTGTTCGTGGTAAGGAGCTCAAGAAAGCAAGCCAAGCTCGCGGTGTTCTGGTAAGAGGAGCAGTGTTGCTTTCATTTTCTGTTTCGGGAGCAAATCTCTGCAGGTAGCACAGTCGGAAAGTACAGGAGTGCATTGTCTCAGGTTGAGACGCCCTTCGCGGTGAAGCAAGAGGGCAGTATATGCTGCGGGAGAGAGCTTTAGTTCTTGGCGACCCTGTTTTTTTTATTTGAGGCCATTTCGGGGCCTGTTTTGGAGGCGGAAGTTTTCTGCACGCACTCAGGAAAAGGCCCAGTTTTATGCTGTGCAGCCACTGTTCTACAGGTCGGTGAATAGTTACTGTAAAAATTGCATTGTATGCTTGTGCGCAGAGACATTGGGAGTTACAGAATCATCCCTGTTGCCTGTTGATGCAAAATCGTCACTAGGAAGTGACTGTGTGGTCAAATACCACTTTCGCCAGTTTTGCAGATTTTCCCTTGTGAGGGTGAAGCTGTGGTTTTTGCAGTGACAGAATTTTTTGCAGTCTTCTGTAATGGCATCTGATTCTCTTTCACAGATTGTCACTGAAAATCTTGACAAGAACAACTTCCAAGCATGGAAGTTTAGAATGACGAATTTCCTTATGGGAAAAGGATATTGGGAATTTGTTGCAGGAAATGAAGAAGAACCAGTTCTTCCTGATGTTCCCAATCAACAGCAAATGCAGGCATTTAAAGCATGGCATGAGAGAGCCAGGAAAGTTATGTATTGGCTGTCTATCAGCATTTCAGACTCTATGATTGTGCATATTCAGGATGCAAGTACGCCAAAGGAGGCATGGGATACTTTGTCAAAAATGTATAGCACAAATACGCAAGCCAGGAAAATGCAGCTCAAGCAAGAGTTGCACAATGTGCAAAGAGAAAATATGAGCATCAACGACTACCATATGAAGGTGAAGAAGATTGCAGATGCACTTGCTTCTATTGGGTCACCAGTGGAAGATGATGATTTAGTTTCTGTGACCTTGAATGGTCTAGGAAAGGATTATGCACAGTTTCGGACATCCATTTCAGTTCGTGAAAGATTTCCTGATTTTGAGGAGTTGATTGCTCTTCTAATTTCTGAGGAACAGAGAAATGGTGGTGCATCTTCTTCAGGAGGAACTTCAAAAGAAGCTGTCTTCTACTCAAATGCTGGAAGAGGTAGAGGCAGAGGTAGAGGAGGCCGATTTGGAGGCCGTGGCAGAAATCAGAATATGCAGCAAACTCAAGAAAACCAGTCCTATGGAGGAGGACGTGGTAACTCTAGAGGTAGGGGGAGCCAAAGAGGTCGTGATGGATGGCAAAGAGGCCAAAATGCAAACAGTAATGTTGAATGCTATTACTGTGGTAAAATGGGTCATATGGCTAAAGACTGCTATAAAAAGCAGAATGACATCATGAATGGAAAACTGCAACAAGGGAACTATGCATCTTCTAGTAGACAGGGTGATGACAGAAATGAGCATTTGTTTATGGTACAGCACATGAACAATTCTGTGACAAGTGCAGAAGAAAGCAATGATGTATGGTATGTTGACTCAGGTGCATCAAACCACATGACAGGTCATGCAGAATGGATGGAGGATGCAAGGAAAATGGAAAAACCAGGATTTGTGGAGACTGGTGATGATACTGCACATCCTATTGTGCAGATTGGAAAAATTCCCTTGTCTATGCAGGATGGGAAAAAGAAATACCTGTCCGATGTATTTCATGTCCCGAATATCACCAAGAATCTGGTTTGTGTCGGTCAAATGGTTGAGCAGGGCTTGCAGGTCAGATTTAATCCTCATGGATGCTTTGTTGAGGATATGAAAAATAAAGGTCGCTTGATAGCAAAAGGAAAGAAGAAGGGAAGAATGTTTACGTTGGATGCACACATGTCTGAATTGAGTGCAGCAATGTTTGCACATGGGACCGGTGTAGTTGCAGATATTGATATCTGGCATAAACGCATTGGTCATGTTAATGTACAGCGACTTAAATCAATGCAGGCCCAAAATATTGTTGCAGGATTTGTTGAGATATCGAGCTCCACTCGTGATACGCCAGGGTGATCGTTGTGCATTTATGTCACCGACGTGTCAGTTGCAGATGCGGTTGGTACACCGCCCATGAATAATAGCTACATGATAGCTATCCTTATCTACTCTAGTTCGTGGCTCAGTTAGTATGCCACCTTAGTTAGTTGAGTTTGGTTGAGACCCATATATAGGGTTCTTCTATTTCTTTGTATAAGAGTTCTTTTTTGCTTACACAACTAAGAAGAGGAAAACTGTTTTCAGCCTCCACCCTTGTGTGTCTTTCCCCATTGTGTAAGCAAGAAAGCTTCAAGCGAGACTCCTTCCTTCTCTCCCACAATCTTGACATGGTATCAGAGCCTTGTTCGTGGTAAGGAGCTCAAGAAAGCAAGCCAAGCTCGCGGTGGTCTGGTAAGAGGAGCAGTGTTGCTTTCATTTTCTGTTTTGGGAGCAGATCTCTGCAGGTAGCACAACCGGAAATTGCAGGAGTGCATTGTCTCAGGTTGAGACGCCCTTCGCGGTGAAGCAAGAGGGCAGTATATGCTGCGGGCGAGGGCTTTAGCCCTCGGCGACCCTGTTTTTTTTATTTGAGGCCATTTCGGGGCCTGTTTTGGAGGCGGAAGTTTTCTGCACGCACTCAGGAAAAGGCCCTGTTTTATGTTGTGCGACCACTGTTCTACAGGTCGGTGAAAAGTTATTGTAGAAATTGCATCATATGCTTGTGCACAGAGACATTGGGAGTTTCAGAATCATCCTTGGTTCCTGTTTATGCAAAATCGTCACTAGGAAGTGACTGTGTGGTCAAATACCACTTTTGCCAGTTTTGCAGATTTGCCCTTGTGAGGGTGAAGCTGAGTTTTTGCAGTGACAGAATTTTTCGTAGTGTTCTATAATGGCGTCTCATTCTCTTTCACAGATTGTAACTGAAAAGCTTGACAAGAACAACTTCCAGGCATGGAAGTTTAGAATGACGAATTTCCTTATGGGAAAAGGATATTGGGAATTTGTTGCAGGAAATGAAGAAGAACCAGTTCTTCCTGATGTTCCCAATCAACAGCAAATGCAGGCATTCAAAGCATGGCATGAGAGAGCCAGGAAAGTTATGTACTGGCTGTCTATCAGCATTTCAGACTCTATGATTGTGCATATTCAGGATGCAAGTACGCCAAAGGAGGCATGGGATACTCTGTCAAAGATGTATAGCACAAATACGCAAGCCAGGAAAATGCAGCTCAAGCAAGAGTTGCACAATGTGCAAAGAGAAAATATGAGCATCAATGACTACCACATGAAGGTGAAGAAGATTGCAGATGCACTTGCTTCCATTGGGTCGCCAGTGGAAGATGATGATTTAGTTTCTGTGACCTTGAATGGTCTAGGAAAGGATTATGCACAGTTTCGGACATCCATTTCAGTTCGTGAAAGATTTCCTGATTTTGAGGAGTTGATTGCTCTTCTAATTTCTGAGGAGCAGAGAAATGGTGGTGCATCTTCTTCAGGAGGAACTTCAAAAGAAACTGTCTTCTACTCAAATGCTGGAAGAGGTAGAGGCAGAGGTAGAGGAGGCCGATTTGGAGGCCGTGGTAAAAATCAGAATATGCAGCAAACTCAAGAAAACCAGTCCTATGGAGGAGGACGTGGTAACTCTAGAGGCAGGGGGAGCCAAAGAGGTCGTGGTGGATGGCAAAGAGGCCAAAATGCAAACAGTAATGTTGAATGCTACTATTGTGGTAAAATGGGTCATATGGCTAAAGACTGCTATAAAAAGCAGAATGACATCATGAATGGAAAACTGCAACAAGGAAATTATGCATCTTCTAGTAGACAGGGTGATGACAGAAATGAGCATTTGTTCATGGTGCAGCACATGAACAATTCTGTGACAAGTGCAGAAGAAAGCAATGATGTATGGTATGTTGACTCAGGTGCATCAAACCACATGACAGGTCATGCAGAATGGATGGAGGATGCAAGGAAAATGGAAAAACCAGGATTTGTGGAGACTGGTGATGATACTGCACATCCTATTGTGCAGATTGGAAAAATTCCCTTGTCTATGCAGGATGGAAAAAAGAAATACATGTCCGATGTATTTCATGTCCCGAATATCACCAAGAATCTGGTTTCTGTTGGTCAAATGGTTGAGCAGGGCTTGCAGGTCAGATTTAATCCTCATGGATGCTTTGTTGAGGATATGAAAAATAAAGGTCGCTTGATAGCAAAAGGAAAGAAGAAGGGCAGAATGTTTACATTGGATGCAGACATGCCTGAATTGAGTGCAGCAATGTTTGCACATGGGACCGGTGTAGTTGCAGATATTGATATCTGGCATAAACGCATTGGTCATGTTAATGTACAGCGACTTAAATCAATGCAGGCCCAAAACATTGTTGCAGGATTGCCTAAATTCAAGGTTGCAGAAATGCATAAGGTATGTGAAGCTTGTCAGTTTGGAAAACAGGCAAGGAAACCATTTCCTAGACATGTTCAAGAGAGTAAGAAGCCATTGGAATTAATCCACTCTGATTTGTGGACTACTAAAGCTGCATCTCTTGGAGGCTGTCATTATTTTGTCAGTTTTATTGATGACTATAGCAGAAAAGTTTGGGTGTATTTTATGAAAAAGAAAAGTGAAGTTTTTGGGCATTTCAAAACTCTTAAAGCTATGGTTGAAAAAGAAACAGGCCTGCAAATAAAATGCCTAAGGTCAGATGGAGGGGGAGAGTACCTCTCAAATGAGTTTGCAAGGTTCCTGCAGGAGCATGGCATAAAGCAGCAATATTCATGTAGTCATACCCCACAACAAAATGGAATTGCAGAAAGGAAAAACAGGCATATTGGAGAGGTATCTCGTGCCATGCTCAATGAAAAAGACATGCCAGATTTTTATTGGGCTGAAGCAGTTGCTACAGCAGTCTACATAATGAACAGGACTCCCACTGCAGCAATACATGGAATGACTCCAGAGGAGAGGTATACTGGTAGGAAACCAGATATTTCTCATTTGAAAATTTTTGGTTGCATTGCCTATGTACATGTGCTAGATGAGCTGAGATCCAAGTTGGATCCAAAAGCTGAGAAGTGCATCTTTATTGGTTACTCTCTGCAGCAAAAAGGGTATAGATGCTATAACCCTTCTATTCGTAAGTTTACAGTGAGCAGAGATGTTGTTTTTGATGAGATGAGTAGCTGGTATAAACCAGTAAATGTGATTGATGATGTAGATGCACAAAATGGTAATGCTGCACAGAAGTCACAGCAGCAGTCACAAAATATTAGTGGACCTGGAGCATCCTCTAGCAGTGGTTCACATTCTTCACCATGGACAGGCAGATTGAGATCAGGAGAATCTTCTCAAAGTAATGCAGATAGTGGTATGCAGGTATCACGAAAAGGAAAAGAGAAGGTTGATCAGCCCATGTTTGATGTGAATGCAGGTCACTCTTATATGGATGGTGAATCCAGTGGCTCAGAACAGAGCATTGATGATGAGTTGGGTATTCCTTCTATTGTTACACATGGAGTAAGGAAGACCAGGGATGTTTTGAGAGCACCTGGGAGTGAACCCACTTTGCGCAGGTCTACCAGAGTTAGGTATCCTGTGGATAGGCTGAAATATGATGGATTTACAGCCATTCACTATGCATATATGGTCAAGGTGATACAGGAACCAGAACCCACTTCTTTTGAGCAAGCCATGGGAAAAGAAAAATGGGAGAAAGCCATGGATGAAGAAATGGATGCCTTGGAAGCAAATGCTACATGGGAATTGGTACCTTTTCCTAAAGGTAAGAATGCAATTGGCTGTAAGTGGGTTTATAAGGTGAAGCACAATGCAGATGGTTCTGTGAACAGATACAAGGCAAGATTAGTAGTCAAGGGGTATGCACAAACATATGGCATTGACTATGAAGAAACATTTAGTCTGGTTGCAAGGATGGCAACCGTAAGAGCAGTCATTGCTATGGCTGCATCAAAGGGATGGTCTTTACATCAGATGGATGTAAAGAATGCCTTCTTGCATGGCGATTTGCAAGAAGAGGTCTATATGGAGCAGCCACCAGGTTATGTGCATGCTGTTCATCCTGAGTTTGTTTGCAGGTTGAAGAAAGCCTTGTATGGCTTGAAGCAAGCACCTAGAGCATGGTCTGACAAGATAGGACATTATCTTTCACTATTGGCTTTCAGATTTCCAAGGCAGATTTCTCACTTTATGTGAGAAAAACAGAGAAAGGTATTATGCTACTTGTCATTTATGTTGATGATTTGATTATGACAGGTGACAGTGATGAAGATATCCTTCATGTGAAAATGCTATTGAAGCAGAAGTTTGAGATGAAGGATTTGGGAGAGCTACGTTATTTCTTGGGCATTGAGGTGATTAGATCACCAAGTGGGATACAGCTCTTGCAGAGGCAGTATGGATTGGACGTACTGTCCAAATATGGGATGACAGGCTGTAAGCCTATTTTAGTTCCTTTAGAGCAGAATGTGAAGCTGAGCGCAGATGCAGGTGAGCTTCTGGAAGACCCTACTATGTACAGATGCATAGTAGGAAGCTTGATTTATATGACTATTACCAGGCCAGATTTGAGCTATGCTGTTGGATTGGTAAGTCAGTTTATGCAGGCTCCAAGGAAATCGCATTTGGATGCGGCTAGACGCATACTCAGGTATGTGAAGTCCACATTGCAGTATGGACTATTTTATGAGACTGGGATTCAGATACAGTTGCATGGATACACTGATGCTGATTGGGCTGGTAGCATTTCTGATAGACGATCTACCAGTGGATATGTGTTCTCTTTTGGGAGTGCTGCAGTCACTTGGAGCAGCAAGAAACAGCCTACAGTTGCCTTGTCGAGCACAGAGGCTGAGTACAGGGGTGCAGCAATGGCTGCGTGTGAGGTAGCTTGGTTGCATAAGCTACTTTATGATATGCATGGGCCTACAGATGGGCCAGTTGTCATTTATTGTGACAACATGAGTAGTATATACTTGGCAAATAACCCAGTCTATCATGCTAGAACAAAGCACATTGAGGTGCATTATCACTATGTGCGAGAGAGGGTTTTACTAGGTCTTATTGATCTAGTTTATGTCAGCACAGAGGATCAAGTAGCTGACATATTCACAAAGGCATTGGGCGCAGAGAAGCTGCGCAAGTTCAGAGACCTGCTTGGTGTGCAGGAATTGGGATTGAGCTCGAGGGGGAGTGTTGAGATATCGAGCTCCACTCGTGATACGCCAGGGTGATCGTTGTGCATTTATGTCACCGACGTGTCAGTTGCAGATGCGGTTGGTACACCGCCCATGAATAATAGCTACATGATAGCTATCCTTATCTACTCTAGTTCGTGGCTCAGTTAGTATGCCACCTTAGTTAGTTGAGTTTGGTTGAGACCCATATATAGGGTTCTTCTATTTCTTTGTATAAGAGTTCTTTTTGGCTTACACAACTAAGAAGAGGAAAACTGTTTTCAGCCTCCACCCTTGTGTGTCTTCCCCCATTGTGCAAGCAAGAAAGCTTCAAGCGAGACTCCTTCCTTCTCTCCCACAATCTTGACAGGATTGCCAAAATTCAAGGTTGCAGAAATGCATAAGGTATGTGAAGCCTGTCAGTTTGGAAAACAGGCAAGGAAACCATTTCCTAGACATGTTCAAGAGAGTGAGAAGCCATTGGAATTAATCCACTCTGATGTGTGGACTACTAAAGCTGCATCTCTTGGAGGCTGTCATTATTTTGTTACTTTTATTGATGACTATAGCAGAAAAGTTTGGGTGTATTTTATGAAAAAGAAAAGTGAAGTTTTTGGGCATTTCAAAACCCTTAAAGCTATGGCTGAAAAAGAAACAGGTCTGCAAATAAAATGCCTGAGGTCAGATGGAGGGGGAGAGTACCTCTCAAATGAGTTTGCAAAGTTCTTGCAGGAGCATGGCATAAAGCAGCAATATTCATGCAGTTATACCCCACAACAAAATGGAATTGCAGAAAGGAAAAACAGGCATATTGGAGAGGTATCTCGTGCCATGCTCAATGAAAAAGACTTGCCAGATTTTTATTGGGCTGAAGCAGTTGCTACAGCAGTCTACATAATGAACAGGACTCCCACTGCAGCAATACATGGAATGACTCCAGAGGAGAGGTATACTGGTAGGAAACCAGATATTTCTCATTTGAAAATTTTTGGTTGCATTGCCTATGTACATGTGCCAGATGAGCTGAGATCCAAGTTGGATCCAAAAGCTGAGAAGTGCATCTTTATTGGTTACTCTCTGCAGCAAAAAGGGTATAGATACTATAACCCTTCTACTCGTAAGTTTACAGTGAGCAGAGATGTTGTTTTTGATGAGATGAGTAGCTGGTATAAACCAGTAAATGTGATTGATGATGTAGATGCACAAAATGGTAATGCTGCACAGAATTCACAGCAGCAGTCACAAAATATTAGTGGACCTGGAGCGTCCTCTAGCAGTGGTTCACATTCTTCGCCATGGACAGGCAGATTGAGATCAGGAGAATCTTCTCAAAGTAATGCAGATAGTGGTATGCAGGTATCACGAAAAGGAAAAGAGAAGGTTGATCAGCCCATATTTGATGTGAATGCAGGTCACTCTTATGTGGATGGTGAATCCAGTGGCTCAGAACAGAGCATTGATGATGAGTTGGGTATTCCTTCTATTGTTACACATGGAGTAAGGAAGACCAGGGATGTTTTGAGAGCACCTGGGAGTGAACCCACTTTGCGCAGGTCTACCAGAGTTAGGTATCCTGTGGATAGGCTGAAATATGATGGATTTACAGCCATTCACTATGCATATATGGTCAAGGTGATACAGGAACCAGAACCCACTTCTTTTGAGCAAGCCATGGGAAAAGAAAAATGGGAGAAAGCCATGGATGAAGAAATGGATGCCTTGGAAGCAAACGCTACATGGGAATTGGTACCTTTGCCTAAAGGTAAGAATGAAATTGGCTGTAAGTGGGTTTATAAGGTGAAGCACAATGCAGATGGTTCTGTGAACAGATACAAGGCAAGATTAGTAGTCAAGGGGTATGCACAAACATATGGCATTGACTATGAAGAAACATTCAGTCCAGTTGCAAGGATGGCAACTGTAAGAGCAGTCATTGCTATGGCTGCATCAAAGGGATGGTCTTTACATCAGATGGATGTAAAGAATGCCTTCTTGCATGGTGATTTGCAAGAAGAGGTCTATATGGAGCAGCCACCAGGTTATGTGCATGCTGTTCATCCTGAGTTTGTTTGCAGGTTGAAGAAAGCCTTGTATGGCTTGAAGCAAGCACCTAGAGCATGGTCTGACAAGATAGGACAGTATCTTGTCACTATTGGCTTTCAGATTTCCAAGGCAGATTTCTCACTTTATGTGAGAAAAACAGAGAAAGGTATCATGCTACTTGTCATTTATGTTGATGATTTGATTATGACAGGTGACAGTGATGAAGATATCCTTCATGTGAAAATGCTATTGAAGCAGAAGTTTGAGATGAAGGATTTGGGAGAGCTGCGTTATTTCTTGGGCATTGAGGTGATTAGATCACCAAGTGGGATACAGCTCTTGCAGAGGCAGTATGGATTGGACATGCTGTCCAAATATGGGATGACAGGCTGTAAGCCTATTTCAGTTCCTTTAGAGCAGAATGTGAAGCTGAGCGCAGATGCAGGTGAGCTTCTAGAAGACCCTACTATGTACAGACGCATAGTAGGAAGTTTGATTTATATGACTATTACCAGGCCAGATTTGAGCTATGCTGTTGGATTGGTAAGTCAGTTTATGCAGGCTCCAAGGAAACCACATTTGGATGCGGCTAGACGCATACTCAGGTATGTGAAGTCCACATTGCAGTATGGACTATTTTATGAGACTGGGGTTCAGATACAGCTGCATGGATACACTGATGCTGATTGGGCTGGTAGTATTTTTGATAGACGATCTACCAGTGGATATGTATTCTCTTTTGGGAGTGCTGCAGTCACTTGGAGCAGCAAGAAACAGCCTACAGTTGCCTTGTCGAGCACAGAGGCTGAGTACAGGGGTGCAGCAATGGCTGCATGTGAGGTAGCTTGGTTGCATAAGCTACTTTATGATATGCATCAGTCTACAGATGGGCCAGTTGTCATTTATTGTGACAACATGAGTAGTATACACTTGGCAAATAACCCAGTCTATCATGCTAGAACAAAGCACATTGAGGTGCATTATCACTATGTGCGGGAGAGGGTTTTACTAGGTCTTATTGATCTAGTTTATGTCAGCACAAAGGATCAGGTAGCTGACATATTTACGAAGGCATTGGGCGTAGAGAAGCTGCGCAAGTTCAGAGACCTGCTTGGTGTGCAGGAATTGGGATTGAGCTCGAGGGGGAGTGTTGAGATATCGAGCTCCACTCGTGATACGCCAGGGTGACCGTTGTGTATTTATGTCACCGACTTGTCAGTTGCAAATGCGGTTGGTACACCGTCCATGAATAATAGCTACATGATAGCTATCCTTATCTACTCTAGTTCGTGGCTCAGTTAGTATGCCACCTTAGTTAGTTGAGTTTGGTTTGAGACCCATATATAGGGTTCTTCTATTTCTTTGTATGTGTGTTCTTTTTGGCTTCCACAACTAAGAAGAGGAAAACTGTTTTCAGCCTCCACCTTGTGTGTCTTCCCCCATTGTGCAAGCAAGAAAGCTTCAAGCGAGACTCCTTCCTTCTCTCCCACAATCTTGACACATTCTAAATATACAAGTTTTAATAAATTTTGAGTTTTTTTGCAAAAATTTTACCATAACCCCATTTTTGAGTAGAGAGAGTAAGTCAAACCCCCCTAAAAGGAAAATTTTAAAGTCCAGTTTTTCCCCACTAATTGAAGCTTAAAATGAATAGGAATTGGATTATACCTTGGCAATATTAGTAGATGTATTGATATACTTTTAATCTCTTACCCATTTTGAGGCCAAAACTTTGTATAAATCAAATAGAAAAAGACTGCTCAATGATTAGAGATTAGAGAAACCCATAAGCATAAACGAATGAGTCCATAGGTATGAATGATTAATGCTATAAATGGCCCTGTCAATCCAACAAGTTAGCATGATGAAATGATTCTAACAATGTAAAGATTCAAGATAGAGACTATATGATGGAAAGATTCTAACAATGCAAAGATTCAATATAGAGGCTCAATAATAGGATTTGAAGAGATATTAATAGAAATTGGATTTAGGCTCAACAATAGGATCTAAAGAGAGATCAAGATAAATTCATGGAAGCACCTCTTATAATGTAGGTGGTTGAAGCTTAGAATTCTCAATGTCTTGCATAGTTTTTTCCATTGGCCATGAAATTTCAAAGACATCTTCAATGTGTCCTTTAAATTCTCCTTAAAAATCTTGTATTGAGTGCTTTAGCAAGCAAGAAAGCATTGAAATGGATCTTTTTACTACATATTTATTAGATCAAAGAGTCTTAAATACCTTGAAGATGCTTAATGGAGATGAATCCTTTGATCAATAGGTAAAGCCTCATTTGAATATTCTAAACTTTTAAGAAAATTTTTAATGGCTTTCCATCCTATATGAGCCATCTGGAAATCCCAAATTGACCCAATATATGTACCTCTAACTTCCCTCTTGGTTCTTGCCCTTGTCTGAAGAGCGACACTAAATTGGACCTCTCTTATACCTTCTCTTGCTCAACAAAATCCTCACAAAAGAAGAGCTCCATGTTGCAAAAGTCACTTAAATTAATGAGGTATGGTACTTGATGCTATAATATATCTAACCCTAATGGCAAAATTACTGCAACTTCTTGACAAATACGTTGCACTCCATTATAATCTTGATTTTTATCAGTGATTCACATCTTGGCAAAGTAACCTTGTACCATAAAAACTTGTACATTACAATTTTATACACAACAAAATATATAGAAACAACAATAAAATCAAAAAAGAAAACACACATACACGTCAAAAAATCCATGCAGACCACACTATTAATAACCTTGCAATGCTTGGAAATATTGTAACCTTTTTCATGCAAGGAGGGAGGAAGTAGAAACAACTGATGATTGTTGACAATATGAATGGATAAGTGATATTAATAGCAATATTCAAAATATTCTCTAAGTCATTATTGAACTCGACTACATATGCTCTCAATTTTCATCAAGTGAACACAAACAAACAAGTGGTGGATGGTATGCTTAAAGCAACAACAACAAAGAAGTAGTATAGTAAACAAGCTATGGAAGACATAAATGACTGAAACATGGATGTGTAGGATTCTCAACAAACTCCAAGGGAATGAAAGAAGAGAGCCAACACTAGGGAATCGATTTTGTCGAACAAACCTCACCTACTACCATTCCAATATGACGAGCAACAGCTACCCAAGAATCTCCACCATCTCTAAAACTTCTAGCTCTTCATCTCAACAACATGTTCTTCATAGCTTCAAGTCAAGACTTAAAGATTGAAAAAATCTACTTTCTCGAGGAGTATTCAGTGTCTCAACCTTTCATGTCCTTAAAAATATGCTATCTCTTTTGCAAGATTGAAAGATCCATTGTATGGCATTGTTGTATTTTTGTCTAAAAAAAGAGAACACCATATTGGGGAATATGGGAATTTCCCATAAGTTTGAGACACGTGGTCAAATATTTGGATTTGTCATAACTTGAATACTATAACTCCAAATCAAGCGCTCTATAACTCAATAGATTCTGTTTTTCAAGCGTTTTTCAATGATAGGTAACATCATATGGTTTTGAGAAACTTATGGGCATGTTATCCAGGTGCCACCTTTTTAGTATTCAATAAATGGGAATTGGGAGATTTCCAAACTCACTAATATTGTGTTAGAGAGAAAAAAGAAGAGAAAATCAAGATAAACAAATACATGTACGATCACTCCACTACACCTAGGGGTTCTCAAATTAGGTAAATTCAGTGACCTTGGTGGGCCAACTCTCTTCCTAATCCCTAGCCCTTTCATTTAGTCCCCTTATGCTCGCTCAGGGCACATCAAGTGTAGGACATACCTAGGAAGCATGCCTTGTTGCCTCTTGTTAGACCTATCACGCTAGGGGTCACTCATGGATTTTCCTTTTCTGTATCACATCAATACCTTTGACAAATCAAGGCAAAAAAGCATTGAAAGAAGAGGCTATTCTCTTTAAGCAACTACAACTAATGGAGAGGCTATCTAGCTATGACAGATCTTATCTAGCATACTAATGACAACTTCAAAATCTACTTCAAGTACAATTTCAGCCAGCCACAATGCTTTTCCCATCTCTTCATTAACAACATAGCTATGAGGAACCAGAACGATTGTCTTTTAACTAAGTAATACCTAAGCATTCACATGCACTCACATAATATCCATATCATAACCTATGCACAATTTGGGTCCTCAAGTGTGAGAAAACACTTTAGGTCTTTTGACCCATCTCCCAAACCAAAAAATATGTCATGTGCATGATAAGAAGACTAGCATTCCCCCTTAGGGAGAGACTTTTGACTTGCAACAACTCACCATGAGTACTTACTATGATAATAATTAGCATCGGACCCCATTAAGAGAATCCCAAAAGAATCCCATCAACTTAAGCAACCATGACACCTACCACCACTCCAACAACAACTCACCTCCTTACAAACAAAAGCCTCTACACCATCAATAGAGTTTGAAGAACTCCCCCAAGGCCATGTCTTTGGGACTAGCAGTTGTCTAGGAGGGGGGATAATGTTAACCACAAGAAGTATACAACATATAATGTACAAGCAAACACAAGAAGAAGCCTAAATTTTAGAAAATAGTATTCGAATTATTAACTTCAATATAATGTGCATGAAGCACATGCATATTTGAATTGCCAAAAGATTGTAACAATTATATTGATTAATCACGTAAATCCATAAGTCGGGCATGTTCTCGTGAAAGTTGTAATGATAGCATAAAGTCCCTGAAAAAATCACAAAGGTTCAAGTTTGTTCTCACTATAGGAAAAGCATGCAACAAGAGATGACCGGTCTTGAGGCCCTAAAGTGAGTGGATGCCAAGAGGGATGGGAAAATTGTAACCCTAGAAATAATGTATAAAAAGGATGAGGATGAATATAATAAGCTACCCATATGTGTGTAAACTTAGTACACTTATCTTCCTACTTTCATTATGAGAGAATGAGTGAGGGTGAGAGTGAGAGATTGAGAGCAAGAGAGTGAAAGATTGAGGGTGAGGGTGTTAGATATGATCAATGCCCCACCCTCATAAGGTGCCACCAATGATCCATGGTGCTCAAAGTTGTAAGGCCCCCATTATGAGGAGAACCCATATGTGAGCCCAGATATTGGTTGAGTCCTAACTTGTATGTTAGATGAGGTCTATGTGCTTGGATGGCAAAAAGGTGTTCCTTGTGGGTCTAATCTTTAGGTTAGCTGGAGTAGTTAAGCTGGTAGCAACTCGAGGCACATTGCATCGAGTTGCATGGGAAGGGAGTTACTAGGGGCCCCTATTTTGGAGTCCGGGGGTAGTGCCCCCAGCCTGATGGTAAAGGGAATATTCCTTGGCCGGCTAATGGAGGCTCATATGGTAGGTTGGTCAGGCTGACCTAACCACCTTCAGGGGCTATAAAAGCTAAACCCCTTCACAGCCATCCATCATCTATCTTTCATCCAATCAAAGTTGTTCCAACTAGCCTTAATCTCTTCACCTATCTTCTGTCTAGATCGCCATCTAAGTTTCAGAGTGGAAGTGCATGGGTGGATAGAGTCATCTTTGTATCAGATGTTTGGAGCTAAAGGAAAAATTTTTAATTCTCCTAGACTTAGTTGTTGTGTACTCTCTATCTCTTTCTCAGGTTTTGTTTGCTGCGCCATGTGATTTTTATAGAGGGACCAAGAGGGTGATGCGATTCTGGTGCATCACGAAGCGGTGTAAGAGGTGGTACTGCTGTATCATCCAAGGATTCATCCACCAACCTTCAGCGAAGGTAAGTTAGATGGTACAAACTACACCTTGTGGAAGTTCAAATTTAGAACTATCCTTGATTCTTATGAGCTTTTGGGGATTGTGTTGGGGACTAATGTAGAACCACAGCCTACCCCCGACCCATCGAATTCTAGTGTGACACGTATCACAGACACAGGAGGCACCCCACCGACTAATTGCCGTGGCCCCACTGCAGCTCTCCTACATCTTGGGGATTGGCCCCTCGATGTGTTGCTTTTCCATATAAACACATTCGCACAAGACTCCTCTCTTTGTCAGTGAGATCCAGGAGATACCATGTTTCCTTACTAATAATCTTCCCCAAGAAACAAACGACTAACCTAGGGCAAGGGAAATCTCACCCTCTCAAACGTGGGTCAACTATAATTCAAACAATTGCTATGCATTTCTAGGAGTTGATATCACATGTATGATTAATGCAATAGTGGACGTCTCATCGTGCAGAAATAGTTATGTTTCGAAATCAGCCTATGTGCTAGTACGCAAACAGTCTTTCCATGAATTTCAACTAATACGTATATGCTTCGCTGCAAGAATCTAGCACCAAGGCGAACCTTGTGCTACTAGATTCCTGATTTCCAAATAGGTCGTTTCTTAAATGCTATGCATAGAAAAAATCAATCAAAATTTGTATTATTTGAGCTCTCAAACTGTTGCACAAAATCCTACTCCCTCTCACCGTTTAAGTTTTGCTTCGTTGCATGGGTATATAGAGATTATTTTGTCATGATTTAGTGTATAAAGAGCAATAAATCACACACTATAACAAATAGATAGAGCAAACTGAGGCCAAACCTCATGCTTTGCCCCACCATACATCCACAATCACTTATTATATTTTTACGTATTTTCTAAGGCATATTCCTATTTTCCCCAAACTTTCTCTATTTTTCTCTATTTTTCCCAATTAAAAATTGATATTTTTTCAAATATACGGCTCTTCATTCTTAGAACAACAAAAATATAGATTTTATTAGCATTTTATCCCATGTGTATTGGTTTATCCCACTCGAAAACACCAAAAACCCTATTTTCCTCATAAAAACTGTGTTTTACAGGTTTCTAAAAATTATTTCCAGCATTTTGACTTTATTTTTTCTGATTTTTTCATCATGCAAGCATGGAACAAAAAGTAAACAGCATGCCTACCAATTTTCACTCCATAAGAACAACATTGACTTAAGCAAATGTCAAAAACAAGCAATTTTCCTTTGTAAAATAGAATTACCGGTTTTTTTCCTTCTTTGTGGGTTTTAAAAACTGATGTGGGATTGTAGGTCAGCCCTCATTCAAGGCTCAGCCCACCTTCAAACAACAAACTCTAGCCCTCCACCAATCCGAGAGTGATCCGATACCATGCCGAACAAGCGGTCTCAATTGTCTTCATGGGCATGAACTGCCTCTTAAGGGGAGAGAGAGGGAGGAGAGAGAAAGACTGGTTTTCTATCTCAGCAATTGGGTAGCCAATTCTGAAGCTGAGACAAGTGATGGAGAGCGAAGACAATAGGATGATCATGCATCAGATCAGTTGGGGGGTTGCTTTTAAGCTCTCCAACCCCCTCGTCATCAAAACGATTCCATGGCGCCTCCATCCCTGCACGCGGCCGAAAAAAACGCCCCCCCCCCCCCCCCCCCCCCCCACGAAATTATTTTTTGTTGGCCCCCCCAAAAGTTTACACCTTTTGGCTAAAAGTCCATTTTCACTTGGCCACTTTGGCCTTGGCCTCCTAGGCACTCCCAATCGATCGTTTGTCCTTCGATTCGGCCAACTGAAAAATCATGGGCATTCGTCTTGAAGTCCCGCACTGTCAAGCATCTCCTTGAGTCTCGTCTGACATGCCAAAAAATTATGAAAATTCGTACTGATTGTAGTTGTCGCCTTCGATGAAGTTTATTTTTCCCTTGAAATTTGGATTTTTTGGCTATTTTTAAACATTTCTCTGTGTCAAAAATCATCTGTCGTTGGCGACCACAGGATAGGGTGACTCAACTCGTCAAATCCCACGAACAAATATGCACAAAAACAACCAAAGGAAGCATTAAGCTGATACAGAAAGATACGCATCAAAACACATCACAGCTTTCACCCTATCCCCTAACAAAACCAAGGCATGAAATCCACGAGAAGTAGGCCTAGCATAATCTGACAGAAAGCCCAAAGCTAGTCACTAACCAATTGTTCCAACACAGCCAAGCTAAGAAGAACTATCAGAGAGGTCATCCTAAGTGGTGGTCTGAACTACCTACCTAACTAAGGACAACTCAACTAGGTGCTCCTACTAGGCGAGGACTCCTATAGCCTGATCAACAAATATTATCTGTTAGCACATTGATCCTTTAGCTTGTAATTTTCCATACTTGGGCATGTAAAAAGGAGGGAGCTGAGTGTAGTGACCCAAGGAGAATAGGGCATCGGCCTCAGGTCTTGTCTTGGTACCCAAGAACCTACCAAGCCACCAAAGGTGACACTTAATCCTTTTTCTAACGCTCACTTTTATTTCTACTCCAACCTTATTTTATTCTTTGCTTGTCAACTAGTTGCCACCCTTAGGAAGACAAGGCATCGGGACTGAGTCTTGTCTCGTCCCCAAGAACCTACCAGGCCTTTGCAAGGCAATGAACAACTGCTCAAAGATTTTTCTTTCTTTTCTATTGTATTGTTTTAGGGGTTAGAACCCCTTTTTACACACCTTCATATATTCATATATTTTCTTTCAGATATTTAGGGTTTTCCTTTTGGATAATTTTTAGTAGGCTTTGCTAACTGCCTCACACTAACCAGGAACTCCTAGAATGGCCGCCTAGTAGGTCAGCAGAACAGGGTTACTAGAACTCCCATCTAAAACAGGCCTTTCAGTGCCTAACAATGCCTTTGCAGGAGCCAATGACTACTCAGACCTCCCATAGATATACCGACCTAAACCTGGGACTTCATGCTTTGATCGCCGATCCCCAACAAACAAAAGAAAATAACCCTCACAGGCATATGTATCATTAATTGCTTTAATGGCAAAGACTCGAAAAAGGGACAAAACCACCTAGAATGGCCACAAGCAACTCTTCCACAGCAAAAGCTCCCTCTAACGACTTCATCAACCTGTATGATGCAATCACTAAAACAACAAACCATTAAACGTACCTGCACCAAACAGACATAGGGCCCTCTTGGCCTAAAGGAATAGCACATTTGTACTGCAAACTACCTGGCCCTCTTGGCCTAAAGAAATCAAACATTAAACCCTTAAAACAATTGGCCCTCTTAGCCTAAAGAAATCAATCAAACCAGCTCATATAGATCCCTTCTTGGAAGAAGGAAGATATATGGAAATACGCTCTATTCCAAGGGGAAAAATAGGGCTCTCAGCCCTAAACTAAATGCATCAAGTTGTGACCCATACCTCCTACATATACAGCAAGAGGTGTATGCATAACATGCCGTCTGACCAACCTATGGGTCCAGGATAATAGTGGTAGATGGGTCTCGCCTACTCTTCACATTACCCATATCAACCATCACTTGCCATATAAGGCGTGGTCTGATAACATTCCCCACAAACGACCATGTCCTGTCTCATTATCAAGAGCAACATCCAGACTAGGACCAGAGTTGAAGAAGAGGTCCTCTTCATAAGCAAAATTGGCTAGTGAATCCGCAAACTGATTCCAAGAACATGGAATCAGCTGAAGAGATGCGCTCTCAAATTCATCAAGTAGGGTTATAGCAGTTCGATGATACATACGAAGGATAGGATTCCGGACTGTATATGTCTCCTTGAGTTGATTTAATATCAGCTGGGAATCCCCTTTTACTAACAACTATCGAATACCACCTTTCTTGGCAATATTTAGTCCCATAATCAAGGCTTTATACTTTGCCATATTGTTAGTGAATCCTATCCCGAGATAAGTAGCTAATTTCATTGTAACTCTACGTCAGGGATCTTGCATAACTACTCCAACACTCCCTTTTTTATTAGGACCCCTGGATGCCTCATCAAAGTATAATGTGTACGTCCACAATGGGTTTACACAGCCAGCCATCCAGAACTCCCGTATTCGTAATTATGGTAGTCAAAATTCAACATATTGAGAGGATGAACTGACGGCTCCATCCCACCTTCATCATTAAAGACTATAGGGACACTCATCAAAATCTGCAAATAGTGATGACAGAAGACCTTAATCTCCCAAACGAATGTCCTGTCATCTTGCTCAGTCACTTTATAGCCTTTACTCCACCAGATGAGCTTTCCATGATGATATCTTTGCTCGAGATATGGGTGCTCCAAGTAAGGAATCAGTTGACCCATCATCCTCTATTGCTATTTCCTTGTAGATGTCTGATCAATCGTGCATAGACTTGCAAGGCACTTATGTCATTAGCGCAGTCAGAAATAATAAGGTTTAATCTTATTAAGATTAACCTTATTCTTAAACTCCACACCCTCAAGATCTGCCAATAATGCTATGGATTTATTCTTCCCGATCCTGACAATCCTATAAGGACCGTCCCATTTGGGCTCCACCTTTCCTGGAAATAATTCTCTATGCGCATCATAGTACAACACTAGCTGTCCTTTCTTAAAAGGATATTTCTTTGCTTTTAGGTCATGGAGCTGCTTCATCCGACGCTTGGTCACCTCCTGATGTAGTAAGCTCTGCAATCTAATCTCATCGAGGTGTGCCAGAGTCGTAAAGAGCTCTAAGAGAGCATTTCCATAACCCAAATAATGATTGATTGCGAATCTTATCGTCGGCAACTCGATCTCTAGAGGTAGGATGCACTCCTCTCCATATACTAGCTTGAATGGGGTGTGATCAGTAGCTTGTTTGAATGTCGTATTATATGCCCATACTGCCACATATAATTTTGTATCCCAGTCCCGTTTCTTTTGAGAGTTTATCTTGGATAGGATACCCACAAGCTGCTTATTGGTACTTTTAACATGTCTATTTTCTTGCGGATTATAAGGGGTCGTCTTATTATGCTTGATTTTCCACGCTTCAGTCAAGCTTTTAATCACCTTGTTCAAAAAATGGGTTCCATGGTCCAATACTATTTCTTTTGGTGGACCAAATCGACATATGATTTACTCCAATAGGAAACTGGCAGTTTCCTTTGCATCGTCTTTCCGTGTTGCACATGCTTCTGACCACTTAGTAAAATAATCAGTTGCTACGATAATGCATCTTTTTTGTGTAGTGGACGACGGAGTAATAGGGCCCACAAAGCCGATCCCCCACTTCTCGAATGGAAAGATTGCCATAATAGGAGTGAGTGGTTGCTTCCTATTCTCTCGGCTATCATGTCGTTGACAAATGTCGCATCTTTTAATGTACTTGAATGCATGTTGGAAAATGGCCGGCCACCAATATCTCGCCCTCAAGGCTTTTTGCACAGTTAGCTGGCTAGTGAAATGACCTCCGCAAGCAGAGTCATGGCACTCTTCTAAGATGAAAGGGACATGGTCAGTCATTATGCATCGGCGGTAGATATTGTCTACCCCTTGCCGATACAATGTACCCGTGATTATTGTGAATTTTAAAGTGTGTTGCTTAATCTTGTGCTTTTCGGACTTCGATAGACCAGCTCCAGTCTCTCCCGTCGACAAATAATGCGTTATTGCCTCATACTAGGAGGAAATAGATACCATGTCAATCTTGAACAATGATTCCCAGTCACTACCTTTAGCCAGAGCCTCCTTTGGCTCCCCAAAGTCCACAAGGCACTCTACGATACCCTACAACCTGGGTGGCTTGCTCTTAACCTCATAGTCAAACTCTTGCAAAGTGATTAACCACTTTGCCAAATGGTCAGGTGGTTGTAGCTTATTCATCAGCAATCATAGCCCTTCCGCCTTCATATAAAGGACAACCTTCTCATAAAGGATGTAGTGCCTGAACTTTTTAGTTGCAAAGACCATCACAAGGCACAACTTTTCCATATAAGTATAATTAATTTTGAATACATCCAGCTTTCGACTAGCAAAAGCAATCGGGTGATACCACTTTTCTTCCGGCATTTGTGCTAAACATCAACTAATGCTATGCATACTAGCTGCTGAAAATATATAAAAAATTTTGCACCTCTTTGGTGCTTTCAGCATAGGTGCTCTTATGAGGTTCTTGCTTTACATCCTCGAAAGCCACCTTACAAGGGTCACTCCACATAAACGTACAATTGAAGGATAAAAGATTTGTCAATGGCAATGTTCTTTCTGTCAAAGCATTTATGAACCGTCAATAATATCCAACTGACGACAGAAAGCTATGGACTTATTTGGGGGTACGTGGCAGACTCATGGCGACTATAGCTTTGATCTTTTCAAGATCTGTCGCAATCCCTATTGAGCTAACTACATGGCCCAGCAAGAGCCCATAAGGTATGCCAAAAACACACTTCCTCGGATCGAGAGCTATGCAAAATTGTTTGCATTGCTCAAAACATTTTCGTAAAATAATCAATTGCCTCTCTCTCATGGTGGCTGCCCCTAAATTGTCAATAAATACCTTCAGCTCCTTAGGGGAAATGTCACCAAAGGTCTTATCGGTAGCTCATTGCCAAGAACCAGGCACATTGCATAGACCAAATGCCATCACATGATATATAAAGGTCCCGAAGACTGCTATGAATGTCATTTTGAGCTTATCCTCTTTTGCAATCGCCATCTAATTATAGCCCGCAAAATAGTCCATGAATGAATATATCTCCCTACCCATCAATTGATCCCAAGCTATGAGGATAGCCAATGAGTCCCACAAAGCCATAGCATCTCAGCTGCAAAGAGTAGGACCACACCATCAATACCACTCTACATGATGGCCCAGAACTTTAGTTGTTTGGTCGATAAAGGGCAGTGGGTAATAATCCTTAACTGTTTGCTTATTCAACTCTCGAAAGTCCTTACACAGCTAGATTTGATTATTTTTCTTCTTCCTGATCACAATTGGTGAACACCATTCAGTGTGCTGCACAGGGAAGATCAAACCCGCTTTTTGTAATTTTTGTAACTTCTCGAACAACCCATCCCGCAACTCAAACGACATATGCCTGACTTTCTATTGCACAGGACGGCTTCTTTCCTTCAACGGAATTGTATGCACAGTGAGGCTGGCAGGAATGCCCCTAAGTTCATCATAACTCCAAGCGAAAAAATCACGGAACTCTTGGATCAGAGTGACATAATCCTCCCATTCCTCCGCACTAAGCATGGACCCTAGATTTATTGGCCACTCATCATCTGGCATACCAACATCTAGCTCGATAACATCGGCATCCCTTATTCTATCTTGAGCTTTTAATGGCTCGTTTAGCATTACTTGATAAATGTCTTCTGTGGTTGATCCCTCTTTGGATTCATCAATTGACGACATCTCACTTGCAGACACATTTTCCATTGTCTCTAACTCTGTAGAAGATAGGGGAGCTCTCTCACTTTGAGGTGATTCCACATGTCTAGCACATATGCCAAATATCAATCTACTAGCAGGTATATCTACTTGACAGTTTGCTTGCAAAATCCAAGGTCGACCAAGTAGTACAGTAACTCGGACGCCCTGCAGATCGGATTACCCTAAAGTCCAACGTGCATTCTATGTTGGCAATTATCATGTGGACTTTAGTAATGCAGCCATGCAGCCCTCTGGCTATCTCAGACTATTGTTAGCCATTCTAAGGATTGTGGAGGCATCTTTTTGAATCACAAGACCCAACCTCTCCATCAATTCAGAACTCATAATATTAACCGAGGATCCTGTGTTGATGATAGCATTAGCCACTAGAATCCCATCAACATAGGCTGTAACCCTTGGGCAGTGCTTTTCGACATGTTCAAACTAGTCATCCCCTACCCGCGCTATTCCCAAGGGTTCTAAGATATAACCCGTACGCAATATCTTTTCAAATTCTTTGCGTACTCTTGGTGACAGCTTGATTAGCTGCAAGAGATTCATGTCTGGTTTAACATCGCAAAGGGAGCTAGCTAAATCAAATTTGTGATAACTCGCTAAAGCTCGCTTCTCGCGCCAAACCATCGGCTCTTTAGGATGTTGCACCAGCTTTATTGCCTCTTTTTTAACTCTCACCTTCTTTCTCGATACCTCTTTATCTCTCTTGGCATCATCCTTACTCTCTACGGGCTTTAGAGGCCCCCTTCCTTGTCAGGATTTAGAACTTGCATTCCTTTATCATCCTGCCTAGGGTTTCCGTCGATGGGCTTTACATTATCTTTGTTGCATTCTCTATATTTTTTCTCTTGTTATGGCACGCAGGCTAGAAGCTTCAGTTCCATTAACCTGCACAGCCTCGATGAGGCTCACCCCACTACCGCCTGGTAGTTCCTCGATAATAGCCTTACCTCTTTGGAGTATTTGCTTTGGCCCATCATCCTATTGAAAATTGTTTCCTTGCGCACGATGATTAACAGACCCTGGTTTGCTGACTACCTTGCTAGAGGGAACTGATCTTGCTCCAACAGGTGGTTGCTAAATGGCCGAACTTCCTGCAAATGTTGCACTTGACATTTGGGCAATTATGTGGATAATGTTGCCCATCACACAATTTGCAGCTGAATCTAGAGGGTGCACCCTGTTTGGGGTGTCAACTCCCTATCAGATTCTCTTGTTTCTTTAAGAAATTAACATCAACGACTATTTTTCGATATTGTTCAGAGATAATATCCGTGTAGTGCTTCATCATGTCCTTGACATCGCTAAGGACATTTGACGAACTCGACTCATAGCCCTGATCATCTACCCATCGGTGCCTTGGCCGCATAATTTGATTAGGCATTGGTTGCATTGGTTGTTGACCCACAGGAACGACGTTAGGGTTTGTTGCTTGACTTCCCACATTTGGAGGCATCTGACTAGCCATAGGCATAGTCACACTAGGTGGAGCTGGCAATAAAGGCATATTCGGCACCACGTTCCCTCTCCCGTTAGGCTTGGCCATCCCTATCCCTTGGCTTCCACTGCCATTGATCAGTTGCGAATTATTTCCCAATGCTAGACCCATGTTGGGATTGATTTGAGAAGCATAGGCCGCTTGCAGTCGGGATTCTATTTCTTGCTCTTGTCTAATGGTAGTATCTATATCCGCCAAGGTGACACTACTTAGCTACACTTGGATGTTAAAATCAAGACCATGCAAGAAGTATTGCAAATGGGCAGCAGGTGGGATAGGGATAGAGGCATCCAATTTACAGAAAACCTCTTTGATCTTCTTGGCATATGCTCGTATACCTTCATGCGGTTCTTGGCATGTCAAATTCAACACGCGTAGCCAATATTGGCTACCCCTCTCAAGGGCAAACTCCCTTCGGAAGGCTTCATAAAATAAGTCCATCGTGGTTATGGTTCCGACCTCAAGGCCATGATACCATATAGCTGCCCTTCCCTTCAGGGTCATGTTGAAGAACATCATTAGATGCCCTTCCTCTTGGATGCAGCAGTTAAACATAAGCTTTTGGAACTCCCTTATATGAAGCTCCGCATCATCTTCCAGTAACCCATTAAAAATGGGTAGGGGAAAGCCTAAGGCTAGAAAATCCACTATTCCTATAGGGATTGCGATAGGTTGTGCCATGGCAATGATTGGATTTGCTACTGGAATGGGGACAGACGAAGCTGTCACACCACTCGGAGTGGGCAGACTAATTGGGAGGGGGGCGTATTGAAACTTTCACCTCCTGAGGGACTTTGATTCAGGCTAAGGTTACTAAGATCCCGCCCTTGAAAGGTTCAGAACTACTCCTTTTAGGAAAATAATGCCTATTGATTTCGGCCCTCTGTCTAGCCCTCTCAGCTCTCTCCTGTTTTTGGAGTTCGGCTTGATGGATTTCTTCAAAGGACATCAACTAACAAGTAGGTCCCAAGAGACCCTAGATTAGGAAACCACCACTTTGAGGAGGCTCTCGACGGCAGATGCACCATTGATGGGACCAAGAATGGGATGGCATTGGGTATGGCACTAGTTGGACCTCATGCATACAATATACACCTCCCCCACCACTCGGCCTCGCGGGCCAGGAGCGTTTGCAATAACTAAATGCACACTAGGTACATCTAATATTGCGTTTGTAGATAGCTAAATAAGAGTCCAATGGCACCTTTTCCAAAACCCCTCAAAGGAATATCAAATACATATTGGCAATAAGTGCCACATATTACAGACACAGGAGGCACCCCACCGGGGCTGATTGCCATGGTCCCACTGCAGCTCTCCTACATCTTGGGGATTGGCCCCTTGATGTGCTGCTTTTACATATAAACACGTTCACACAAGACTCCTCTCTTTGTCAATGAGATCTAGGAGATACCATGTTTTCTCACTAATAATTTTGCCCAAGAAACGAACGAGTAACCTATGGCAAGGGAAATCTCACCCTCTCAAACGTGGGTTAACTATAATTCAAACAATTGCTATGCATTTCCAGGAGTTGATACCACATGTATGATTAATACGATAGTGGATGTCTCATCGTGCACAAATAGTTATGTTTTGAAATCAGCCTATGTGCTAGTACACAAACAATCTTTCCATGAATTCCGACTAATACGTATATGCTTCATTGCAAGAATCTAGTACCAACGTGAACCTTGTGCTACTATATTCCTCATTTCCAAATAGTTGGTTTCCTAAATACTGTGCATAGAAAAAATAAATCAAAATTTGTATTATTTGAGCTCTCAAACTGTTGCACAAAATCCTACTCCCCCTCACCATTTAAGTTTTGCTTCGTTGCATAGGTGTATAGAGATTATTTTGTCATGATATAGTATATAAATAGTAATAAATCACACACTATAACAAAAAGATAGGGCAAACTGAGGCCAAACCTCATTCTTTACCCCACCATACATCCACAACCACTTATTATATTTTTTCGTATTTTCTAAGGCATATTCCAAATTTTCCTCTTATTTTTCTCCAATTTTCTCTATTTTCCTCTATTTTTCCCAATAAAAAATTGATATATTTTTAGAGCTCTAGCTCTTGATTCTTAGAACAATAGAAATATAGATTTTATTAGTATTTTATCCCATGTGTATTGGTTTATCCCACCTGAAAACACCAAAAACACTGTTTTTCTCATAAAAACAGTGTTTTACGGGTTTCTAAAAATTATTTTCAGCATTTTGACTTTATATTTTTTGATTTTTTCATCATGCAAGCATGGAACAAACAGTAAACAGCATGTCTACCAATTTTCACTCCATAAGAACAACATTGACTTAATCAAATGTAAAAAACAAGCAAGTTTCCTTTGTAAAATAGAATTACTGGTTTTTTTCCTTCTTTGCGGGTTTTAAAATCTGATGTAGGACTGCAGATCAACCCTCATTCAAGGCTCAGCCCACCTCTGAATAGCAAACTCTAGCCCTCCACCAATCCGGGAGTGATCCGATACCATGCTGGACAAGCGGTCTTCAATCCTCTTCATGGGCATGAACTGCCTCTTAAGGGGAGAGAGAGGGAGGAGAGAGAAAGACTGGTTTTCTATCTCAGCAACCGGGCAGCCATTTCTGAAGTCAAGACAAGTGATGGAGAGGGAAGACAGCAGGAAGATCATACATCAGATCAGTTGGGGGGGTTGGTTTTAAGCTTGCCAACGCCCCTCCTCATCAAAATGATTCCATGGCGCCTCCATCCCTGCACGCGGCCGAAAAAAAAGGCCCCCCCCTCCCCCCCACGAAATCATTTTTTGTTGCCCCCCCCCAAAAGGGAGCCCCCAAAGGTTACACCTTTTGGCTAAAAGTCCATTTTCACTTGGCCACTTTCGCCTTGGCCTCCCGGGCACTCCCAATCGATCGTCTGGCCTCCGATTTGGCCACTGAAAAATCTAGGGCATTCGTCTTGAAGTCCCACACTACCAAGCATCTCCCAAAGTCTCATCTGACATGCCAAAAAATTATGAAATTTCATCGATCGCCGTCTAGTGGGTCTTTAAAGCACTTTTGGACCTTGCTGCTTAAAATCATACTGATTGCAGTTGCCGCCTTCGATGAAGTCTATTTTTCCACTTGAATTCGGAATTTTTGGCTATTTTTAAGTACTTCTCGGTGTCAAAAATCATATGTCAGGGAGTTTTGTGCATTATTGATGGAGGAGGAGTTGAGGCTAAAAGCTTGAGAAGGAAGCAACAATTGAGATGCTGCATTCTCTGCCAATGCAAAAGGCAAAGGTGGTTCCTCCACCAAAAATGATGGTGACAAAAAGAAGGGCGGTAATAAAAAGTTTTAAGGAGAGTGCTTCTACTAGAAGAAGAAAGAAAATGCAATTGTAGATTGTCATGTCAAGAAGGCAGATGAAAAGAATTGTACCCTTAAAAGTAAAGGGAAAGAGACAGCCAATACGACTGAAGCAGAGTTGGAGTTATTCATGGTGACCATTGAGGTAGTGTGCTCCTCGGTGCAAGAAGAATCTACCACTAACTCATGGGTGTTGGATAGTGGGGCCTCTTATCACATTACCAACAAGAAAGGTCTATACAGTTCTATGCAGCCTCTACAAGAATCCATCAGTGTGACAGTTGGAAATGATGCAAAATGCCTTGCTACAGGTACAGGTGCTATTTCTTCTGTTGCTGCAAATGGTGAAGTCAAAAAGCTTTCAAATGTGTTGTATGTTCTTGAAATTAGGAGAAATCTGTTATCAGTTGGATGCCATAACTGATCTTGGTCATGAAGTGAGGTTCAAGAAGACATGTGTAGAAATTCTGGATAGTGCTGGCAAAGTTGTTGGCAAAGGAGAAAGAAGGAACAACCTATATGAGCTAAGTGCTCTTACATCCACCGCTTGAGTGGGCACAAGTAAGATTTGGCATGAAAGGTTTGAACACATTGGATTTGCAGTGTTGAAGGAGATGCACAAGCAAGGTATGGTTGCTCACCTACCTACAATGACTGAATTGAAGGAACCATGTGAAGCTTGTATGATGGGCAAGCAATAGAGAAAGGCACGCTCCTCTAGAGTTGGTGCATGCTGAATTGTGTAGTAAGATGCCTAGGCAGGCCTTCGGGGGATCTTCTTATTTTATGTTGATTGTGAATAACTATAGTAGGAAGATGTGGGTGTACTTCCTTCATGATAAGGCTCAAGCTTTTGGTAAGTTTAAAGAATGGCTAAAACTTTTTGAGAATGAAACAGGGAAAAGTGTGAAGAAATTTAGAATAGATGGTGGTGGTGAGTTCAACTCAAAGGAGTTTGAAGACTTTTGCAAGAGCAAAGGAATCAAGCGTCAATTGATGATGCCTCACACACCTAAGCAGAACCTAAGCAGAACGGTGTTGTGGAATGTAGGAATCACACCATTGTGGAGATAGCAAGATGCATGCTAAAGGGCAAGGGATTGCCTAACCATTTTGGGCTAAAGCTGTTAATATTGCAGTCTACATTCTAAATCGGAGCTACGCAAAGGCTCTCAAGTGAAAAACACCTCATGAGGCTTACACTAGTAAGAAACTACGTGTCTCACATTTTAGAATTTTTGGATGTGAATGTTGTGCACATGCTCCAGATGAGAAGAGAAACAAGTTAAAACCAAAAAGAAAAAAATGTATCTTCTTGGGTTATAGTGATGAATAGAAGGCTTACAAATTATATGACTAAGAGGCAAAGAAGATCATCACAAGCCGTGATGTAGTGTTCAATGAGGAGCTACATACATTGGAGGAGGAGAAGGCAAGTTCTTCCACTTTACCATCAAGTGAAGAAGTAGTCCACTATGAACTTTCCCCAAGAGTTGTCCCTATCCTTAAGGAGGAGGAAGCATCATCTTCAGATGATGAGGAAAAAGTTCACCAACCTGACATCACCCCACTGGAAAGGCCATTGCTATGTTGGGTGAAGCAGCTCTATGACCACAATAATCCTATGCCTACATCTATTGAGGAGAAGGCAGACGGCGGACCAAGGAGATCTCAGAGAATAGAGGAGCAAAGGAGGGCTTCTGCTCACATAGTCAATATGGCCGAGCTAACTGACTTAGAAGAAGCACTCACAAATCCAGCATGGAAGGTAGCTATGCAATCCGAGTATGACGGCATAATGAAGCATGACACTTGGGAGCTAGTGGATCGGCCAGCAAAGCGGAAGGCTATTGGCACCAGCAACTGGATCTGGAAGGTAAAGTACAAGGTTGATGGTACCTTAGAAAAGTACAAAGCTAGACTAGTTGTCCAAGGATTTTCATAGGTTGAAGGGTTTGATTTTCAAGAGTCATTTGCCCCAACTTCTAGAATGATCACTACTTGCACAGTACTTGCAGTGGCCGCCCACAAGTAGTGGCCAGTTTACCAAATGGATGTTAAGTCAGCATTCTTAAATGGTGAAGGACGAGGTGTAGCTGGCTCAGCCACCAGGGTTTGAGACCTCCCATTTTGAGAACAAAGTGTGTAAGTTGAAGAAGGCATTGTATGGGCTAAAACAAGCCCCTAGAGCATGGTACCAATGAATAGATAAGTTCTTTTTAAGCTTAAACTTCAAAAGATATGCCTCAGATGCTAACTTGTATGTTTAGAAGGATGGCGAAAAGTTTGTAGTGATTGTCCTATGTGTGGACGACCTTCTTATTACACATGACTATGAAGATATGATCAACGAAACTCGAAAGGCTTTTGAGTTCTGAGTTTGAAATGACAAACTTGGGCTTGCTGCACTATTGTTTGGGGATTGAAGTTTGGCAAGAGCCAGGGAAAGATCTTCATCTCTCAGAAGAAATATGTATGGGAGATCTTGAAGGCATTTGGCATGACCGAGTGCAAGGAGATAGCTACACCTATGGAGGTAAATGGAAAGTTATCGGTTGAGGATACATTAGCACTAGCAGACATTGGGAGGTACAGGAGGTTGGTCATTGATAGTTTGATCTACTTGTGTAACACTAGGCCAAATATCAATTTTGCTATTGGTGTTTTGAGAAAGTTCTTAAACAAACCTCATGAGAGTCATTGGAAAGCTAGGATGCGGGTGCTCAGATACTTGAAGGAAACTCTTGACTGGCACAATATGTGCAAATCACGTTTTTGACCTTACTGCTATTTTTTCCCTCAATGGTCATGTAACAAAGCTCATTTAAGCAACAAAGAACCCCTCTAAGAAGCCTCAATAGGTTGTGAATTAATAAACCTCAAGAAACATACCTTCCAGTTGATCTAATGGCTACCAACACATGAACTTTTGCAAGTCACAGTGCAACTTTTAACTTCAAGCTCTAGCTCTTGCAATGCCAATGCCGATGCCAACACCAAGAAGCCTTCAAGATCTGATACCATGTTCAAGATTCAGAGGAAGAGAGAGACAAAGACATGGATCTATAACAGAGAGTCGTGAACTCTCATTGTTCCCTTCTTCTCTTTTTTCCATAATGCTTGCTAAAGTCTAATCACACATAACTGAAAATACACTAGGTCACTAAACTAACCGTACCACTAACTATGGTTGATTCTGACCGACTCAATTATTACAACACACATGTAGAGTGATAGCTAAGATGACAACTTTCTAGATAAGGTCCGTCATGCTGGTGATAGTGATCACAAGTTTGATAAGCTAGCAAAAATTTCAACATATAATCCTAAACCAAATGGCAAAAGTGAAAGGGGACATCAGCCTATCATTAAGGCATTAGCAAAGGCATGCAAGGACAGGATGAAAGAGTGGCCAAGAATGTTACCCTTTTCCTTGTGGGTTGATAGGACCACTCATATGCAGTTACAAGGTATATGCATTTTGAATTAATGTATGGACAACAGCCAATCATGCCTATTGAGGAGACTATTGGTACTTGGAGTATTCTACCATGGGAAGAGGGTTTGATTAGAGAAGACTTGTTGGTCCTACACATTAGATAGTTAGAAAGAAGGCCTGAAAAAATTGAGACATCCATGAAAAAGGTGAAGAGTACAAGGTTCAAGAACAAGAAGAGGTTTGACAAATGACACAAACTTCGACCATGAGCTATACAAGAAGGGGACTGGGTGCTATAGTTTATGATAGCAACTTGGAAAATCAGCATAGTTTCAGTCTTAAAATATGGCAAAGCAGTGGTTTGGTCCATATGTGGTAAGGTTTGTTTTTTATAATGCTAGATATGCATTAAGTGAGCTAGATGGGACAACTCTAAGGACTCTAGTGGCTGGAAAATGTATCAAGCTCTTTGAACGTAGGGAGTCTTCAGCATATGAGTTGAAGGAGTTGGATATTGAGCATGAACATGAGAATATGGAAGAAGAAGAGGTAGAAGATGAAGACATTGACATGGTAGAGGATAATTCTTCTGACATTGCAAATCCATAAGACTTTGGCACATGCTGAAGGATGTGCAGGTTAAGAGGGGGTGGATGTCATGCCGCTACGTGAATACAGTGTGAAAAACTCTAGAGTGCATCGTTATTTGACTTTCTTATTGATTTAGAGAGTCAATGCCATATTAGTTATTAGTCTCAATGTCCGTAGTGTGGATGGTTCAAAATTACTAGATTTTTGGACAAGTTTAGCCTTTTTTTGATATTTTGGATATTATTTATTATAAATATCCAAAATTTGCAAACAACTTCTAGAATAGGATGACATGTTTTTTTAAAAAATAAAGTGGATGTCAGCCATTTTTGGGGGATTTTGTGCAAAAAGAAGAATCGGTGAAATCACGTGATGCACGATTGCAATTTACAGGTAGCGAACAGCACTCCGAATTGGGAGAAGAAGAAGGAGTAATCTGGGAGAATTCTTACTTGGTGTCCTAATATTTTTACCCCCTTTCGGAGCCAATGGAAGTAGCAGATTGGTGGTCTGAGCAACAAAGAAGAAAGATGCATGTTTTTGGTCTGTAAGGGATTTATCTTCTCAGGATGCATAAATAAATTGGTAGCCTTTATCTCTATCAGTTTTCTTCTACATCTTCTATTTCTTCAAACCCCTTCTCTTTCATCAATTGTTCTCCTTGAATCTACCTTCATCCTACTGTCTCTTACCCCTGTAGTAGACTTTCAACCCCAAATGCTCCGACAGTGACTTGCTAGCAACACTCATAACGACTCCTGTGACAATGTCATTGGGGGAGCTTCTTAGAAAAAACCCCGCACTTTGGCAAGAGTTGAAGCAATGGGTAGAACATAGTAATGATTATAAGTTGCAAGACATTCCAAACCATGATGCCATGGCACAAATACCCAATGTTACACTAAATCCCATATCTAAGTGTCCACAAATAAACACCTTTCGGGAGGGCACTAAGATGCACGCAATCTTACCTATCATTGCCTCAGGAGATACCACACAAAGGGGATAGTAGACATAGGAGTAGGGGTTAGCGTACTTAGTCATGCAGTCTTGCAAACTTGGGAAAATCCACAAGTAGAAACTGCAAGGTTCAATGTGACCCTAGCAAATGGAATGAAGGTGAGACCCTTTGGAATCCTAAAGGATTGGCCAGTAAAGATAGCGAAAATCTATTTCTCCATAAACTTCATAGTCATGAAGGGAGTGGATTATGATATTCTTCTAGGAACGCCATGGATGAGAAATGCCAAAGTAATAGAGGATTGGGGTCATGATCTAATATTCTTGGGAAATATATCCGAAGTAGTTTGAGTAGAAATGAATACTTGGAAGTCCTCACCTATGGATTTAGATGCCATCTCTAACTTGCTAAGGGGGGGAATCCAAAGTCAGAAGTAATTATAGGGCCCTAATGAAGTACATACCTTTCCTTGAGGATGAGCACGATTGGATGCACGTGTTGGCAACCATTGACCTCCCATTCTAGGAGGAAGAGGACAAGTACAGGTGAGCAATGGACTCCACTAGAAACTCTAAGAGTGCCAACATTTCTTAGCTGCCCATAGTACCTATGTGCATGATGGCTGAATGTCCCATGGGCCAACCAACATCAAACACTTATCATGTCCCAGTAAACAAACTTGAACTTCAAGAAGGAATCCTCAAGCACTTGTCAAGAAAGCTAGTGGGAAACCTAGCTGCCAACTTGAAGCCCCTTAAGGATCTTATGGAGAGCAAGGAGTGGCAATGGACCAAGGTGCACAACCTAAATTTGTCAATAATTGGTCCCTCTTGACATGTGAAGCCACATCCGATTGTAGGGACCTTGTAAGAAACCTATAGACCCAATTTGAAAATTCCAACGATGAGTATGAGGACTATTGCTCCAGCAGTGATGATGAGAAGAGCAAGGAGAAAGTATAGACTATATAATATGATTCGAAATGAAGGACAATTGAAGAGATCTAGGAAGAATCTAAACCTTAAGAGATGAGTATGTTCTGAGTGGGCAAAGAAGTGGCCAAGGTAGACTGTGATGATCGAGCTTGGCTAGAGTGTCTCGAGGTGGTAAATGATGAGCAAGTAGGACTATCTCATCCTTGCGCCCAACCATTATTAGGAGTTGAGACAACTTTAGAGTTGCAGGTACTAGGGAAGACATATTTTTCCAGTGAGGAGGGTAGTACAATTCATAGCTAGATGCAAGCTCCGATAGTGACCCAAGAGATACCTCAACCACCTAGGACCTAGAGCACTAAGGGGGACCTTCCAGTCTGCCTAAGATGTAGGAAGCTAAAGGAGGAAAAGAGGAGACGGTCACATGCGATAGAAGTGAGGAGGGCAGTACAATTCATAGCTAGATGCAAGCTCCGATAGTGACCCAAGAGATACCTCAACCACCTGGGACCTAGAGCACCAAGGGGGACCTTCCAGTCCGCCTAAGATGTAGGAAGCTAAAGGAGGAAAAGAGGAGACGATCACATGCGATAGAAGTTGAATGACAGAAGAAACCCCGAGACCTACCCTAACACTTCACGAGAGGTATAAGAAGGGCGACAGAATATTGGTGTTGGTAGGAGCCAAACAAAAGGGCAAGCAAGTGAACCCATTGAAGAACCAACCAAAGTTAAAGAGGCCAATTTGGCAAGAGGGGAGAACAATCCTCAACCCGTATACATAGCAAATGACATAACCGAGAAGGAAGAACATGTAATGCGCATACCTTGTGCATACCAAGAATATGAGAGGCATGTCCCAAATCTTTCATTTCAAAGTCTTCTTGAGCTGAGCTGTAAGAGCATCTAGCTCCTCATGAGCTGTCCTTGCTAAAAGCATGTCATCCACATAGAGTACCAAAATCAATAAAGAACCGTTACGGGCTTTCTTCATGTATAAGCACAGATCCATAGCACTACGGATGTAGCCCTGTGAGTGCATGAATGCATCAAACTTATGGTACCATTTCCTAGGTGCTTGCTTCAAGCCATATAGACTCTTCTTTAGCTTGCACACTAGGTGTTCCCTACCAAGGTTTGCAAAGCCCTTAGGCTACTCCATGTAAATCTCATTATGCAAGTCCCCATGTAAAAAAGCCCTTGACATCCATCTGGTACAAGTCCAGGTCAAGCTGTGCAACCAAGCCCAAGACTAAGTGTAGGGCAGTCATCTTGACCACAAGAGAAAATACTTCATCAAAGTCAACACCATGCTCATGCTTAAAGCCCTTAGCAACCAATCGAGCCTCGTATGCCGGCTTGGGGTGTCTAGGGGTACTTTTCAACTTGTACACCTACTTGCATGTCAAAGCCTTCTTACCCTGAGGCAAGGAAACCAAATCTCAAGTCTGATTCTTATACAATGAGTCAAGCTCAAACTGCATAGCCCTCTCCCAAGAGTGACAATCACCCCTGTGCATAGGCTCATGATAAGTGAGAGGCTCTCCTGCATCTGTAACCAGTACATAATCCATAGAGGGCACAAAACGGTCATGAGGTCATCTATCTCTAGTAGAATGCCTCAACCTAGGCTCTACTTCATGATTGACATCCTGTCAAATATCAGCATGTCTAACATCTAGGCCATGAGCATTAGGTGATGTTGCACGCTGTCTAGCTGGCCGTGGAGTAGGCTGAATGGGAGCAAGTGGCTCCTCCTGAAAGATAACTCTATGTACCTCAACCACTTTCTCAGGCTGCATATGCATTTTGTCCTCATGAAAGATGACATCATGGCTGCGGATCACTTTCTGCGCCTGTGGATCCCATAGACGGTAACCCATTTCTCCTGCATCTCCATTGCCAATAAAAATGCATTTGACACTTTTAGGATCTAGCTTATTGCATTTGTCCTTGGGCACATGGCAGAATGCCTCACATCCAAAGACACACAAATGATCATAAGAGGGGGGCTTGCCTGCCCATACCTCTTCTACAACCTGAAAGTTAATGCCACTGGTAGGCGACCTGTTAATGAGATGCACTGCAGTAGTATCTGCCTCAGTCCAAAAGTGATGCAGTAAGCCAACCTAGCTAAGCATGCTACGGACCCTTTCCTGAATAGTCCTATTCATGCTAAATGTCATTTTTAGCTTATCTTCCATCTGTAATAGCCATTTTATTGTATCTAGAAAAGCAATCCGTAAATGAATAGATTTCCATACTCGCTAATTGATCTAAATTTTGGTCAATAAATGGTAACAGATAGTAATCCTTAACCATTTTCTTATTAAGCTCTCTAAAATCTATGCAAATCTGAATCTAATTATTATTCTTTTTCATGATGATAACAACTAGTGAACACCATTCTATGTGTTGAATCAAAAATATTAGGCCAGTTTTTCATAGTTTTGTCAACTCCTTGAGTAGCCCATCCCTTAGTTCGAAAGAAAGAATACACCTTACTTTTTGTCGCACAGGGTGGCTACCTTCCTTTAGGGGAATACTATGAACAACAAGGTTGGGAGGAATACCTCTTAGCTCATTATAACTCCAAGCAAAGATGTCGCGGAATTCTTGAATCAAGGACACATAGTTCTCCCTTTCTTCCAAACAAAGTATGGACCCTAATACATATGCATCTCTTATCCTCTCCCGATCTTCTATTGGCTCATTCAAAGTTACTTGATAAATATCCTCTATATTGAACCCCCCCATTGGATTCCTCACTTAATGAAGTCTCACTACTGATTGCATCCTCCAATGTATCTATCGCTATAGAGAATAAAGAAGCTCTCTCACTTTGAGGAGATTTAGGATAAGAATTTACTAGTACACGTCTAGCACCTTTGCCAAATATCAACCGACTAGCAGGTATATCAACCTGATAGCCTGCTTGTAAGATCCATGGCCTACCTAGCAATACTTGATAGCTAGTCCGCCCTGCAAACCTGATCACCCTAAAGTACAAGCTGCATTCCACATTGCCAATGGTCACATGGACTTTAGTAATGCAACCTTCGGATTGTCTTAAACTGTCATTAGCCATTCAAAGAATTGTGGAGGCATCTTTCTTGATTTTTAACCCTAGCCTCTCCATCAATTCGAAACTCATAATGTTGGTAGAAGATCCTATATCTACAATAGCCTGATCCACTAATATTCCACCAACATATGTTGCTACCCTAGGATAATGCTTTTCAGCATGCTCAAACCAATCATCTCCTACCTGTGCTATCCCCAAGGGCTCCATGATATATCTAGTGCAAAGAATCTTCTTAAAATCTTTATGCACTCTTGGAGACAACTTAGTCAATTGTCAGAGATTTACATCTAGTTAACTTCACAAAGAGAACTTGTTAAATCAAATTCATGATAGCTAGCAAGAGCTCTCTTTTCTCACAAGACCACTCTCCCCTTTGGTCTTTGAACAGGCTTTCGTGCCTCTTTCTTAGATTTTTCCTTGTTCTTTGGCAACACTTTATTGGGGTCAGATTTGCCATCTACAACCTTTAGAGGTCCACCTTCCATGTCAGGATTAAGGACTTGCATCCCCTTATCATCTTGCTTAGGGTTTTCCTCAACATGTTTTACTTTGTCTTTATCAATGTCTTTACCCTTTTGGCCTCTTGCAATGACCCTTAGATTAGAAGCTTTAGTGCCATTGACACAAACAACTTCAATAAGGCTAACTCCATTGCCACTAGGTAGCTCCTCTACAATAGCCTTCCCTCTTTGTAGTATTTATTTTGGTCCCTCATTTTGCTGGAGATTATTCCCTTGCACTCAATGGTTAACTAGACATGATTTTTCACTTCCTTTTTTTAAAGACAACTAATCTTGCTTCAACAAGTACCAGCTAAGTGGCGAGACTTTCCACATATGTCACATTTAACATTTGGACAATTCCTAGGAAAATGTTGGTCGCCCACCACTTACAATTGAATCTTGAGGGGGCACCTTCTTCAGGGCATCAACTCCCTATCAAATTTTGCTGTTTCTTAAGGAAATTGACATCAACAACTATTTGCCTATATTGTTTAGTGATCATATCAGTATAGTGCTTTATCATATCCTTAACTTTGCCACTGAGGACATTCGAGACACTTGACTCATAGCCGTGATCATCTCCCTATTGTTCAATTGGCCTAACCACTTGATTAGGAATTGGATGTTGATTCCTTGGAATAACATAAGGGTTTACTATTTGGCCTCCAACACTTGGTGGAGCTATTTGACTAGCCATAGGCATGGTCACACTAGGAGGAGCTGGCAACATGGGCACATTTGGAATCATGCTTCCTCTCCCATTGGAAGTACTCATGGGCATCCTTTGACTTCTGTTTGTCAATGCCAAAGTATTTCCAACCCCTAGACTTGGATTCCAGTTTGCCCTAGAGGTATAGGCCGCTTGTAATTGCAACTCTACCTCCTTTGCTCTAGAGGTATACTAAGCAAAAGCTTGGAATAGAAATATAGGTTTGCAACTTATGAAATACTTCCTTTAATTTCTTGGCATAACCTCAAGCATTCTCGTGAGGTTCTTGATGTGTTACATTGAGAACACAAAACGAGTAGTACTTACCTCCCCTTTCACAAACAAACTCTCTTCAAAAGGCCGCAAAAAAGAAGTTGATTGTAGTTATGGTTCCAACTTCTAGGCTATGATACCATGTTGCAACTCATCTTTTTAGAGTCATATTAAAGAACATCATCGAGTGTCCTTCATCTTGGATTCGACAATTGAACATTAACTTTCGGAATTCATTAATATGAAGTTCCACATTTTCCTCTACTAATCCATTAAAAATGGGTAGAGAAAAATCTAAGGCTGGCAATTCTGGCATTCCCTTTGTGATTGCAATGGGTTGCACCATGGTAACAACCCGATTCGCTAAAGGGGTTTGCATGATGGGAACTATTACTCCCCTCGAAGTGAGCTGACTTATTGGAACTTCCTCCTCCTCCTAACGGACTATCTGTGGAGCTAGGGTTACTAGGACCCCTCTCTTGTAGGGATATCAGACCAATCCTTTGCAAAGAATCTCCTAATAATTCGGGCCTATCGTCTAGCCTGTTCAACTCTTTCTTTTTCTTTTGAAGCTTGGCTTAATGGTCTTTTCAATATTTTTTATTTCCTTTTGGCATACACTAATAAACTAGTCCCTATTGACTGAGATTCAGAGACTGCTACTTATTAGTAGCTCCGGCAAACACACCACCTATTGGTACCTAAAATGGGCCCAGCACTGGCTCTATGGTACTAGCCGAGCCTCTACTACACATCTCAAATCACCCCACATGGCCTCGTGGCCAGGAGCATCTAAGCGATACTACCCTAACTTTGAATACAAAACGTTGCATCTTTATGCTCATATGGATGCACTTGGGTGCATACAGATACACACATAGCAAGAGCTTCATAATAAAAAGAAAATATCATTTTTCTAATTACACAAAATATTCAAAAGTAAAATTATTTTATCACCCAAAATCATACTGGCAATGATTGCACCAGAATAATTGTACCACACAAAGTAGATGTCCATACATTACTCTTGCTATTCTTGCCAATCCTTCCTCCCAATATGTTGGATGGTGGAGTGCGTGAGAAGGTGGACTCTATGCTCGCACATTTGCACTTGGATGCATATGGATGCACATAGTAGTGCTACACCAAAAAGAGAAAATATTATTTTTCTAATTACATAAAATATTGAAAATAAAAATTCTTTTATCACAAAGAATCGTATTAGCAATGATTTTACCACAATAATGGCACTACACAAAGCATATGCCCGTACATTAAATCCTTTGTGCATTAATTCTTTTCCTTTAAATGTATACACTAAGATTCAAATAACCACACATGCTACATTTAATGACTACCCATATGTAGTGCACAAGTTGTTAGGGCCTTTCCTTCTTCCCATAGTGTATTCTTTCCCATAGTGCATTCTTTCCCTACTTGGAGAACATTGAGTCACATGTGATTATTGGGGATCCTCTTTAACAACTAGTGCATCCTTGACTTTATAAAATTAATGCTCTACATAATGGATTTTAATGCATACATATTGTAGTGTGGTGGCTATGGTAGTGATGTGACAAGGAAGCTCTGCTCATTCTTGAAGGTGACTTCTCCCTCTCTTCTTGGAGCAAAGAGGAAGAAGGTGATGGTTGTGATGAAGGGGAACTAATAGAGGTGAAAGCAATAAGGTAAGAGAAAAAGCACAAGTGAAGGAGATGGAAGAGATGAATGCTCTTGCTGATGTTGATCCCACTGTTTTTAAAAGCTACTAAAAGTTGTATCACTATAGCCAAATGTTTCCCACAAAGCTGGAGAGCAAAGTAGAAACAAAGAGAATGACCATCCACGGGAGATTTACCCTTCATTGAATAATTTCTAGACATCATCAAGTGGAAGATTATGAAGAAGCTGTAGAATGTGAGCTCACCGCCAAGACCCATGGACCGCTTATTCCTTCAAGCGTTTCAAGCGAGCACCTATGGCTATCTCTCACCTAGTTGATGCGCCTTCAATCCTACCAAGGTGTAGTGAGCTTACCTCGATGCCCAAATGAGTTGCCTCCTCGTTCAAGCACACCGGTAGCTCCATGATTCTTGATGCAAGGTCAAGCATTCTCAAACCTCCACCTCCAAGCTCCATCCTCCATAGTCGTGCATGAGACAAGAGAAGAGAAGAAGAAGAGAAGAGATGGTGGAGAGCTTCACCTCCTTGATTCCTCATCCTCACACTCTCACACTTCCTCTCTCAGTCACACACAAGTAAGCAAGGAGAAGAGAAGAAGAGAAGAAGAAGAGTCTCTTGCTGCCACACACCAAAGAATGATCTTTCATTCACTTTTTGAACTTTATATACATGCCCTAAAATCCCATGGGCGGTCATCCCCTTCTTTACATGACCGGCCATTATGGCAAGGCCCTCTTTTTCATTCCCTTGTACTTGGGCTATTTCTTTAGCCTATGCCCATCTACCCTTTTACAATTTGCATAGGAGGGAGCTTTGCACTCTTTTACCAAAGTTTTGGGGCGTCTTTCACTTAAAAATGCGCTTTTGCCTTTAATTTAATTTTAGAGGGCGTCCTTGTGGCTTTGCTTGTTCTCCGTCCTACTTTTTGCGTCTCGAGTTGGGGTTAATATGTGGAGTGGTTGGTAGGAGGGACGGGTGTAGTGGGGTGGCTTTATTGAGTTTGTATATAGGCCCTTGCAAGGGTTTTTGGTGCTGGGTGGACTAGCCCTTGAAATTGAAGATGAAGTTGGGGTGGGTCCCTCTTTGCTACTAGTGTTGAGGAGATTTGTCCTTTGAAATTGAATATCGTGTTGGACGAATCCCTGTGTGGGGAGAGGCTACTGATGGACAAATCCAACTTTGAAATTGACGATGGTATTAGACGGATCCATCTTTTGGCCCTTCATGGTTGGCTTCTCCTACACTGTTCCAAATGAGCTTCTTCATTCACTTTTTGACTAGGGTTGCCTCGGTCTGTCTCTGTTATGTTTCGTCTGCATGGTGACATCGTCGCATAAGATGTCCCCATTCTTAAGCGGGTGCTGATTCCAAGACACTTGCAATTTTGAGCTGGTGAAGGTTCGGTGAGAAAGGGCCAACGTGTGACTCGATGTTGATGGGGTATCAAGGGAATTGGGCTTGGAAAGAAACGGATCGCCTGGTTAAGGTGATGGAAGCCAGGGGCACATTGCATGGATGATGGGGCTTTTGAAGCTGGTGGTTGGGGCCTTTGTTTGTACCTGAAAAGAAAAGAAGATGCACTACCTGGGTGTATCTACTTTGTTGTGTGGTGCATTGCGCTTGTGCTAGTGGAACTGGGAGTTGGGTCAACCATAGGCAAAATCTTGGGTGTTGTCCCCCACTTGAGGACCCAGTGAGTGCATAATGGGGGTGCGATGCGAGTAACTTAGGGTGACATGCCTAACCATAGGTGAGTGTTACCTCCTTAGGTATGTATTGCCCTTGAGGTGCCTTAACTGTGTGTAGTGGGGCATCAAAAAGGGGCTAAGGGGTTAGACATGAAGTCAGTTGAACGAGGCCACCGAACGCACCTAACTTGAGAACCCATAGGTATAGTCACTATGGTCGACGTGTAACTTGCAGTGTCTTGTGTGATATCTCTTTCCATTTCCATTTTCTTTGTTCCCCTTTTTTTGTTTTTTGTTTTTTTGAGTTACATAGTTATGATACAAGCTAGTCTTCATCATAAGAGTGAGGCAGAGAAGGCTTAATAGATTTGTAAAGGAATTGGTGGCTTTAGAGATATCCCTTGAGGTATAGGTCGACTTCAAGGGTGGTGATGGAGAGGAATGGATGATTGTAGCAGGTGAAGTGGCTATCATTCATATCCTCTAGAAGAGCTAAGCAAAACGAAAATAGTAGGATATCTTGAATCATTAGTTGAGCCATCACGCAACTATCTATAGCATTAGGATCAAAATGGAGGACTGGGAGGCCATGCTCCTAGGGAGTGGGGTCTTGCCTAAGGAGTATCCTAAGAAATCTAAGGTAATTACAGGTGGTAATAAAGGCAGGGTCTGGGCATGAAGAGAATTCATTGGATGAAGTGGATCATGGTATCATAGAAATTTTTTTAAGTAAAAATAAGGGCATCTTCATATGTAGTACAATGTAGATTATAGATTATCGGGAAGTCATAGTGGCTGTGGACATTGGAGTCAAAATCCACTCCCACACTTCGAGGGTAGGGCATGAAAGTTGGGTCGTTCTGCTCGAAGGGTTGAGTGTTGCAAAAGGTCATCCAAGTGTCCATGTTGATGTCACAGATCCTCCTTCTCCATGTAGGTTGGCATTCATAACCAAGCGCAAACATTGGCATGTCAAAAACTTTATTTTGCCAAAATTTTGCATCTTCGGTGCCCCATAGTCTGGGGTTCTACATTCTCTCCTTTAGCCACTTCTCCCCAAGCCTGCCTCCGAATTAATCACCTCCTCCACCACCTTGATGGAAAAAACTCTACGCAGGGTGGTGGGGGATTGGAAATTAAAGTCGAAGGGGTGCTTGACTATTTCTTGCCTCCCCCAGATTACAAGGTTGGCGTGGAAGCTTGTTGGGATTTTGTTGGAGGTAAAGGCGCCTCTGCCTAGCCGTCCATGTATTACTACACTAACAATACCCGCCACTGCACACTACAGTAGCGGGTGCCTATCATAGTCACTTATTCTTTTTTTTTTTAGTGACAATTTGAATAAAGGAAGGCTTGGCCGCACATTGTGGTTGTTGGAGTTTCCACTTTGAGTTTCACTCTCTCTCTTGCTCTTGCTCTCCATCTGCCATTGCTCTCACTACCAAGCTTCTTCCTTCTGGGTTCCACTTCCCTTTCAACTAGTATCAGAGCAAAGGCATTGGAGCTTGCCCGGCATTCTCTTCAGCCCAGATTTGAATAGCTTCAACCCAAGCTTCAATGGCAGCCATGGCACCTTCATTTGCAGGTATGTTTTGATCTCTCACCTCCTCCTCGAGCTTTCAGACTTCCATTGGCACCTTCCAGGGCTGCATCGGAGCCCCCTCGACATTGCCAAGTGCTCCCAAGCACTGTTGAAGACCCCCCATTCCCCACGAGAAGCCATTGCAAAATGCGGCACATTTTTTGGGGGACTGGGTTGATCTGCTCCTGGCACTTCCTGCTTCTTTCTCGGCTTCCCGACACTCTTGGCAACCTTTCCGATCATTTTTTGACTCCCCGGCATTAGTTCTTGGCTCCGAGTGATCGATTCTAGTTCTTTCCCCCTTCAGCCATTGCTGTATACATAGTCCCAGGACTATCAAAATAGGGCAGCACTTAAGATTTACTATTTGATGCTTCTTGGCATTACCCATTTGATGCCTATTGATGCCTATTGATGCCCGATGATGCCCAGATGTTATGGGATGCTATGTCTATGCTTTGGGACTGATTTGAAGAAGATTTGGACACCAATTCTACTTCATTTAATAGTAAATATGATGTTGTAATATAGTGGGCTAAAGCTCATTTACTTGGTGTATGCATTGGCTCTTGGATACGGGGTGCTTACTAGAGGTTTGAATGATCATACCGATGTATTTGGAGATTGTCAAATGCTTCTTTTTGGTTCCGGAATGCTTTTGAGATTGGATTAGGCTCCGACTTGGTCGTCCTTCATTGGCATTTGGCTTCAGTTGGCATGCTTTGGATTGGTTTATGCCTATTGTCACTACTTGCCATTTAGGCTTCTTGCATTTATGCTTTGGTCAGATATGGATGCCACTTGGTTTGCCCATGCTTAACAGTTACTTGGAGCTTCGTCTTTAGATGTATTTGAACATTTTGGACCTACTGGGAATTATATTTGGTTGTCAGCTACATGCTCTTTGAATGCTTTCAGGTTTATGCTTTACAAGTCTGAGATAGCTTGGGATTTATGCTCTGGATGTATCCTACTGGGATTTGGCATGTTTAATGCTATGTACTCCATGTATTAGAGCATTTCTTGCTCTATTTGCATCTGAATTTACTTCCAGTGGGAGCCTCTTGGTATATTCGGATGTACATAGAGTCTTACTTACACTTGAGCTTGAACTTGTGGGACAAAGACATGCATTTGCTCTCTTAAGAGCTTTATGTCTGCAGTTAGCCTGTAGTGGATTGATTTGATATGCCTATTGAAGCAGGCACCTATCTCTATCATAGGTTTGTCAGTTTTTTATGCATCTTGGATGGTTATGCATTGAGCTTCTTTCTCTATCAGTTGTGCTTGTGCTTGGTCTCTTCTCTTACCTCGAGACCCATGACATTGCATGACTTCTAGACCTATGAGATGTCTCTTGCCTAAGAGGTTATTGGTTTGATAGTTCTTGGTACCTTCTTGCCCCTTGACACTCATTGTTGGATGCATCCTTCTACCTGGGAGTTGCAATGACATATGTATCAGTGATTGCTTCACTTTGGGACAGTTTTACATACTAGTGTCATTTATTACAGCAAGTTGAAATCTGCAGATTTCGAGCACTTCTATGAGGGTAATGCTTACTATTTGATGTTATCTTGGTCATATTTGGTGGACAGGTGCTTCTCTTGTTGATATCCACTCTTCAGCCAGTTTTAGCAGTGGTTTTAATGTATTTTCTGCTAATTATAGCAACTTGCAATTTTGCTTTTTGCTTTGATTTGGGATAGTATGGCTGGTCATTTGAAAGACACAGCTCTCTTTAACATTGCCAAGTTTGGATGGTACCAACTATGGGTATTGGAAGTCCCAAAATATGGCAGGTTCTAGTACAAAAGTTGCAGATTAAACCCTTGTGTTTCAAGGGTGTTAAACTCGAGGATATGGATGATGATGTTTGGATGGAAGTTGATGAGCTATGCAAGTCTACCATTATCTTGTCACTCTCAGAAGAGGTGCATCATAATGTTGTTGAAGATGAGAATCATAGTGCATGGGATTTATGGGAGAAGATTCAGGAGCTCTATGCGCAGCAGAGTCCTACGTCACAGATGTATTGGCTGAAGTAGTTAATGGACCTTTGCATGAAGGAGGGGACCTCCCTATCATCTCATTTCAGTCAGTTTCATGCTATCATGAAGAGTCTGTTGTCACAGGATATTAAGTTCAAAGACAACTTACACCCATTGTTTCTGCTTGGCACCTTGCCTAAATCATGGGATGTCTTCCGTACTGCTATATGCATGAACCAGCTTGATGGGCTGAAAATAAAAGATGCTGAGAGTGCTTTATTGACTGAGAAAATGAACAGGAGAAATAATGATGCTTCTCGCTCTTCACATGCATTGACCATTAGAGGTGGCAAACATGGCAGGCATAATAATGATCATAAGGGCAGGGACTCTCAAAAGTCCAGGTCCAAGTCACATGGTCATAGTTAGTCCCGTGGACGAGTTCTGAACTTACCTGTTATTATTGTGGGAAAGCATGACATATTAGGCTGCAGTGCCATAAGATGTGCGATGATAAGCACAAGGAAAACGGAAAAGAGAAAGTGTAGGAAAAGTCTTCTGAGCGCAGTATTGTACCTGCAAAGTCTAGTGTGAAGATAGAAGAGGTTAATGTCATGCAAGCCATTGATTCAGATGATGATTATATACTTGCAGCTTCTTCATACGATGCCTTACAGGCTTCTAAGATACATTCGATGTATGCGCAGTGCTGGCTCTTGGATTCGGGTGGGTCATTTCATGTGGCATCATGTAGAGATTGGTCTCATACCTATCGTACCATCTCTGGTTCTGTGTGTCTTGGTGATGACATGTCTCTTAACATTGTGGGCATTGGAGATGTTAGACTATGGTTTCCTTCTGGCAGTTCTTTTGTTTTGCATGATGTATGCCATGTACTTGCGTTGACTCAAAGCCTTATGTAAGTTGGACAGCTTGATGATGCAGGGAATTTTGTGTCTTTGGGAGACTCTGCATGGAAGATTACTTGTGGTAGGCTTGTGCTTGCAAGAGGTGCAAGTTTGGTAGCCTCTATCCCTTACTTGTATCTGGAGTTGCATTGGATAATGTTTCATCTGTGGGTTCTATCCCCCATATATCCCTCTGGCATGCTCGTTTGGGGCATATGTCCCTTAAAGGAACGAAAATGCTCCGTGCTTTGCAGTATCTTCCACCTTTTGACTCTTCGCATTTTGATTCTTGTGATCATTGTTTGTATGGCAGGAAGATTAGAAATACGCATAAAAAGTCTGGTAAGAAATGCATGGGTGAGACCTTGGCTCTTCTGCACCACTCAGATGTATGTGGGCCCATGCCCCCTGTCAGTCACTCGGTGGGGCAAAGTACTTTGTTACTTTCATAGATGATTACTCAAGTAAGGTTTGGGCTTATCCCATAAAGAGAAAATCCGATGTTTTAGACACATTTCAACATTGGCTTGCATTGGCAGAGAACCAGTCTGGGAAAATGCTAAAATGCCTAAGGTCAGATAATGGGGGTGAGTATGTATCATGTGCTTTTGAGTAGTTTTGTGATGAGTGGGGTATTAAGCGTCAGTTGAGCTTTGTTGTTGCTAGAGAGCAATGTATCATAAAGATTATGAAACTCACAAGCCATTTCTAGATGGCAAGAGGGCCTCATCTCACTCACCATTTTGGAATTGGAGAGAGAGAGAGAGAGAGAGAGAGAGAGAAGAGGGGGGGATTTCATGTATGGCAAGTCATCGATGCTAGGTTGTAATTACATGCATGTATGGAAGGGATTGGCCTACTCCTTGAAGCTTCCAATGAGGGAGAGCTGACATCTATGGAGGCAAGATTGTAAGAGATTTCTCTCACCTCTTTGTTTCCACATCAAGGTGCACTCAACTAATGTTGCATCACACAGTTCAATTGCTAGAAAAAAGGTAGAGGTAAATGCATAATCATAGCATCTCTCTCTCTCTCTCTCTCTCTCTCTACCCCCTTCAAATCTAGCAGAGTAGAGTCTTCATATTCTAGCAATGGAGAAGGTGAGCTATCCCAATCAAAAAAGAGAAGCACATATTCAGGGTTATTCTGAGCTAGCCATGTTGAGAAACACATAACTTGAGCAAGGTTAGCTATGGAGGTCGAAAATTATAGATAAGAAGCATGATGACTAAAACTCTTAGGTTCCAAGATTAATTGACTTGGACTCATAAAAACAATCTTGAGTAGACAAATACTTAGAATAAAATTACAAAGTACAATTGCATTGCATTCAAATGATTGTCATGTACACTCTTTTATAGTTGCAGGATGGTACCACTTTTCTCTCACTAAGTGTATGGGATACAAAGTAGCTCTTCTAGATTGTTGCACGTTCCTTGCCTTACTGGTCCATACAAAGAGGCTATCCTATCGTTCCTTGCCTTACTGGTCCATACAAAGAGGCTATCATAGGATTGTGATTGCATATTTCTCAACACCCCTCCTCAATCACAACCATTAAAAAACACTGAGTATACAAAGGTTGTCATGAGTAGAACCTTGCTAAGTGTAGACATGGAAAAACCAACCATATAAAGATAGAGGTTGTTACAAGGCCTCACTAAGGGTGCAAAGATAATAGTGCACAAGTCACATGAGGTCTACAAGTCTTATGATTGGAGCATTAATGCAAGTACGTTCAAGGCTTTAAAAAGTCGATCTGAATAGTGGGAATAAGGATTTACAAGACTTATTCTTCTTCTCTTGAGTGTCTTCTTTTTCTATTTCATAGTCTTCTTCTTCTTTGATAGTTGCAAGGTTGGCCTTCTGTGATATTTTTCTAGCATGACCAATTTTTTCAATGTGCCTAGTTTTTTTTGCAGAAGTCACAAACAATATCTTTCTTGCATTTGTACTTATTATTGACATAGAGCAACAGTTCTTCATTTGAAGTGCTTTCTTTCTCTTTACCTTTGAGCTTCTTCTCTTCGTCAAGAGTGATGCTTTGATGTCTACCAAATTTGGATTTGGCATATCAATTAGTGTGGTGGAGACGTTACCAAATTCTAGATGAAGACTCTTGAGCAAGACTCCAATGCATATGTCTTCTTCCATTTTTAAGTTAATCCTTATAAGTTGAGTTAGAAAACTCTCCATATAATTAAGATGAGTTGCAAGGAATGATTTAGCCTTCATATCCAACCTAAAAAACTAAATCAACAATCCATAAACAATGCAGTACTTTACTAGCTCTTTCCAACAACCACTGTAGGTGAGCTCTCAGTTATTCCTATGTTAGATCCTGTTTAGGCAATTCGGGTTCACCCCCATACATAAATTTCAATAGCATCTGCCAATCAAGAAATTTTGCATCCCAAACTTCCATAAAGCAAAGTTTTTGTTATCAAGCTTCTCTCCCACAATTTGAGTGATTTGTCAATGCCTTGAGCATTTTCCATATTTGCAACTAAGATATTTGATGTTATATGCAATCTGTAAGTGTTTTCAGGTTATACTTGGCCTATCCCTTGTGGATTTTCATGCGGCCTTGATTTTGTCAGGGATAAGGGTGAGAGTCATTCTTGTGCTTTGTTAAGTATTATGTTTTTGTGGTAACTTGATGCTTTTTATGATTGTTGTTTGTGCAGATTAGTTCGTGGGATTTGACGGCATGAGTCACCCTGTTTCGTTGTTGCCAATGAGAACAAGATTTACATTTCCAAGTCATGCCAAAAAAGAGTGGAATGATGCAAATTTTACATAGAATTTAAAGCTCAACAAAAGCGAAAGATGCGGATTTGATGATATTAAGTGACCGTGGAAGACAGGAATGAAAATTTCAACCTTTGCAATGGTTGTGGATTTTTCATAATTTTTATGAGTGCCAGATTGAAGTAAGGCAACTTCTCAATAATTCAAGACCTCAAGCTGGACTGATGTGCAAGATTTTTTGGATCTCAAATCAATTATTAGACGGGGAATAAGCTAAAAGTCGAGTACCTAGAAGGCCAAAGAATGCCCAAAATTGAGTGGGCATGACCCTTAGGAGGCCTTAGGCCCAAAACTAATCACGTGGGGCGAGGGGGAGGAGTGTTTTTAAAACGGCACCTCCTTTACGTCGATTTATGGAATGGGGGGTGAAGAGACTACAAACTAGTCATCAAATTAATCATTACTATGGAATCCTTGATTTTTTCGCTTCTAATTGTTAGCTTCATCGCATGAAATGGCTGCTTGGATGGAGATCTCCAAATTTAATCTCTCTCTCTCTCTCTCTCTCTCTCTCTCTCTCTCTCTCTCTCTCTCTCTCTCTCTCTCTCTCTCTCTCTCTCTCTCTCTCTCTCTCTCTCTCTCTCTCTCTCTCTCTCTCTTAACGCATGTTTCTATGGGTTAATTTATGAGAGAAGGGGGTGGACTGATTTGAAAGATTTTGATTTTGGAAGATGATTCTAAGACACAATGAAGCATAGATTGATGTTCGAAGGAGTGTTAGCGGCTATTAGTGAGCATCAATGGCCTTCTAAATATGAGATACGTGTGGGATAAGATGTGGTTTTATGAGAGTGATAAATTTCATTGTTCTATGATAGATCTTGATTTACAAATGGTTGAAAATGATTGCTCTTGATTGTGAATGACCAGTTTTATGAGAACATTAAGAAAATAAGTGAGAATCTGTCGTATATTGATTTTTCCATAAACATGCAAAACTTGTAAAATTGGATTTTAGGGTAAAGCATGGATTTTGGGGTTTTGATGTGTTAATGGTGTTCACTTGGGATGAAAATAATTATCAACAAGTTTAATCAAGTCACATGATAAAATCAAGAAATATCAATATTTATAAATAAATAAATAAATAAATTTGGTTTTTATGTGCTTGAAAAATAGAAAAAAAATATATATGTGTCCGTGGATGTATGGTTAGGCTGAAGCATGATGTTTAGCCTCAGTAGTTTAGCTCTATATTTATGTTGAAGTGAGTATGTATCGCTCTGAAGAAAGATACATTAAACCGCTCTCTAAACCTACCATCAAATGCACAACACTAAATCGTAGGGAGGATGGGGTAATAAGTGTTGATTAAATGCTAATTCCGATTATTTCTAATGCACTTTGCATATAGGTTACGAGTGTTTTGAGAATTAAGGGGTACGATCATGCTCAGTGCTGACCCTATGCATGACACAACAATAACACTTAGAATGAAAGCATGAAAAGAAATGGTTTTGCACTGTCACAATAGTGTTGTAAATTAATAAAAATGGTTGAGTACTATGAATCATTCATAGTTGCATTGCATTCAACACATGGTATCATCCTAGACGCATGGCAATTATCTTCATGAACTTTGATCCACTTTGAGACTGAGGTATCCCAAGCCATAGGGCTAGCAATCAATTTCTTTAATAAGTGTGTAGTGAGAATCATATTCTATCTCCTCGAACGATTGATTAAAAGAGAGGACTATGTATCATACGTGCTTTATGTGTTCACAGTGCATCTTGGGGCCAATCCCTGAGGTGTAGGAGAGTCGTAGAAGAGCTGCGGCAATTAGCTGGAGGGGTGCTCTCTGTGTCTGTTTTACATGGTGTACAACACCAATATGTGTAGGAGCTCCTTGTAAGGATTTTGGAAAGGTTATCCATTGGACTATGAGCCATACAAATGCTTATTTGATTAGAGCACTATGTAGCCTCTGGACGCTCTTGGCTGTGAGGCCGTGGGTTGTTTTGGTTGAGCATAGAGGCTAGCTAGAGCCTTAGAGCTAGTGTTGGGCCCGTTTTAGGTCTCAATAGAATGGGACGATTGCCCATGGGAGGTTGATGAATTGGGTTATCTGCAGCACACCGATGATGTTGATGCTCTCTATAGTAGGGGGTACATTTCCTTATTGTAAAGCTAGAAGTCAGCCATAGCCATACATGTAGTGAAGGGTGCATAGAGGGCATAGAGAGGGAAGATTGGGGAGCTAAGATGATAATCACAATAGGGAGATAAAAAATGAGATTAGTGAGAGAGAAAAACCTCCTTAAAAGGTTGGTGAATTAATGCATAGGGTATGTGGCCAATGCATGTGTACCATGTCAACAACAAAACCCATAACCACTTATCATTGCAGTTGAGATTCTCAAGAAATCATGCAGCTCTTAGGCATATTCTCAAATAAGTGGATGTCATAAATGTATGCCACATCAGTAGGACTTGCAACTTCTAGATTGAATTCAATTTGAAGGCACACAACCAATGGAGAAGAAAAATTGAAATCCGATGGTGTAGAAGGAGAAGTGGGGGAATCCAGATTGAGGGGAAATGGGCACTAGAAGCTTCCTACATGGTAATATCATAGTCGAAATCCATTAGAATGCCTCCGCAGCAACTTACCCTTGTGACATCTGGTGAGATAGAGCCAAAGACGCATTAGGTGGAGCGTGGATTTTTCCAAAACACTAAAATCATCCAAGAAGACCCTCATGAAATCCATGAGGTAGGGCTCAAATATCTCTTGTATATCTCTGTGAAAGGATGTCAAAGCATTCTTGAGGCTGGAATCACAACATTGTGCATACATATACTCCCCATATAGTGATGAAAGTTGTCTTAGATTGGGCTTCTAGGACAAGGCACACTTGATTGTATCCGCTTAAACCATCGAGGAAAGAATATATCTCATGGCTAGCTACTTCATCCAGTATGGTATCTAGGTAAGGGATAGGGAAAGAATTTGGAATTGTGGCTACATTCAACTTCTAGTAATCCACACATATCCGTAGCTTCTTGTTCTTTTTGGAAACAATGATGATCATAGATATCCAATTTGCACGATCAACTAAAGTGATTAAACCTATCCTCAGGAGTCAATGCAACTCCTCTTTGACTAATTTTTCCATATGAGGGGTTCATTTTGTATGCTACCGACTTGCTTGCGGTCCATTTGGCCACTTCAGAGTGGACTTTCTCTTGCTCGGCCCACGAAGTGCCTATGTGGCACAACGCAGCCTCCTTGTAGGTCCTACTGGACTAGGTGATCACATGCATCTTTGGTTTTGATAACTCTTTAATCCCCACTATATTAGCTCATGGCATCTGTGTTGTGCCTTTTCCTTTCCTCTTTTGAGTAGCATATGCTTGAAAGGATTTGTTGAGGGTTAATAATAGGGGCTTAGTTATGATTACTTCTAAGCAACAATCTGCTCAAAAGAAGTGAAGGGCTAACAACCAAGAGTGCTTCTTATGTTTCTCATATGAGAAGGTGATGTGGCTCTAAAGGATCTAATAGGGCATGGATACACTAGCGTTTCTCTAGTTTTCTATCATTTCTGTCATTTCTTCACAGATACTAGCCCTTGACTTGCCATACCTGCTTTACAAGACCCTACGTCTTCTAGCCATTATGCACATAATGCTCCGACATCTTTGGTAAGCCCTATTTGAAGCTGGGATAAAGAGTTAGGTATGGATGTAAGTGCAAATATGCTTTCTTGGTAAGATATGCAACAAGTCCTCGATTACATTATACATATGCTTGATTTTAGGTATATAGATTATGCAATTGGGAAGAAACTTTTGAATTTATGTTAGAGGCCCATTGTAGCATATAAGTGCGTAGTGACACAATAAGGTTCTATGGATGAAAATATGCTATTTGCACAAAATATACTGCAAGTGGTGGATTCCAATATAAGATGATTTAGCTTGGACATGTAACTTTCAAATTTTGGAAGAAACTTGTGGATGTATGCACGAGGCTTGTTGTGCATATAATTATCAACAATGGGTGAAATGGGAAGAGGAAAAACAAAGGATGTGGGATGAGGAGTATATAAAGTTGCAAATGTAGCCCGAGGAGGATGAACTTAGAGAGGAAGCACATGATTTTTCCCAAATTTCAGTACTTCTTATTGAGGTTGAGAGTAACCCTACTACGGATGTTTTTGATCAGCCTACTAAGGTTTTGAGTACTTATGTAGTGGATGCCTATGCTAAAAGTACTAAGGATATGATTGGCCATACAAAGGATACTTGTACAAAGATTAGTGGTGCTTTGAGTTGTCTAACTCATACATATGATGACTATACTAATCCTATTAATGTTTTGTGTAACCATGCAGAAAATATATTGGGAGAATCTAAAGGAAAGGAGGTAAACATTGCATATACTAATTCTATGAGTGCTTCTACAGAAGCCTATGAGGCTCATGCACTCCTAGATGCAAAAAAGTAAAAACTGATTTCAAAGACTATTGATGCCTTGAAGAGCCAGGCCGCAGATGCCTTGGGAGAGCTGAAAGTAGAGGAGACAACCCTTGCATATGCAGATTTTCTTAGTACATATTAAAGAGGCTTATGAAGCTCATGTTTTACTTGATGTAGGGACTTAGAGGGAGATTGGTGACTTGGTGGATGCACATGATTTGCAGGACATTGTTGCAATCTATGAGACCGTTCATGAGTTAGAGGCTATGCAGATAGAGGATACTAGGTATGATGCTCCACAAGTGGAGAATATGTTGGATGATTTTTCTGAAGCCTTGACAAGAAATGTTGAGGTGCTTTAGGATATTGCATGTCTCGATTTTTTAGTGATGGTCAAAGTGTGTTGCATGCGAGTGATGCTTAGATTAAGTTAGATGTGGATCGAAAAGGGCAATGGAAGCAGCTTCTAGAGCGATGGATTCACAAAGAGTTGGGATGTTGCTATATCTTTGTTGATGGTGGGCACATTTCGAGTATGCATGTGGAGGTTCGTGTATGAGAACTACCTATGAGCTTATGATCCTAGAGGGGGTGCTTGGTATGGTATTAGAGTTGTGCGGATGATTGTGATTTTCATCTATGATCTTGGTGGATACTTGCTTCAATGCATGTTTAGCAAAGTACTCATTATTTGGGCATTTGACTTGGGTGGATGCACAAGTAGCACAGACTTTAGTGCATACTCAGCAAAGAGCTCGTTATTTGGATGTTTGACTTGGGTGGATGCACAAGTGGCACATCTGGGGGATGTGCAGGTTCGGAGGGGTGGATATTGGGCAGAATATTGCCCATAATGTGAAACTCCTGAGCATTATGTATTGAGGTAACTTCAAGCTGATGGTGATCATGCAATGATGACCCTAGAGGAGTGGTTCACAATAAAACTTCTAGGTCTATTGAGTAACATCTACCAATAAAACTTTGCATTGGTACGCAATGGGTCATGCAAGAAAAAGGATTATGTGTTTGTTGGACCTTGAAGTCCTGGAAGTGTCAATGGAGAATGTGCACTCTTAAGTGCTTACCGAATTCTTTTGCTCGAAAAGAAGCAGTACATTCAACATGCTTTATGTAAGATTCTTATTATCGTTTGGGTTAGACCAACCAAGAGTGTATGAATGGTTGGTATGGTTATCAACGTAAAAAGAAAAACAAAACAAGAACATGGCAAAAAGCTTTCTAGCTTTAAGCTAGCTTGTGAAGCAACGATTGCATGGTGGAAGAAGAGGGAGAGCTTTTTTGGGATAGAGTAGAAGGAGAGAGTGCATGGATTAATGAGAGGAGCTCTCTTGACTAAAAAAAGTAAACTATGGGGAAAAGAGGACTCTCTCGCTTGCTTGAGCTCTACCACCAATGACAAATAGGGGCTTGATAATTGGAGGAGGGAGCATTATGAGTTGTTGTTGAGGGAGGGAGAGAGGATCGTAGAGTGTCTGATTTCGATCAAAAGGGGGGCTCCTGCTACTACTGACATATCGGGGGGAAGCCTGGCAGACAACCCTCAGCACTATCTCCCACGAGGTCTTTAAGACCCCGGGGAGTTGGGATCAACGGCTGTCGTTGACCCCGAAGAAAGGCACACATCCGAACCGCTACTTTATGCAAAAGTAAACCCAACCACATTTAAAAACTCACCCAATAATCGCAAACCCAACCAACCGGGAAAATGGGAGTTGACGGAGGAACGACGTCTCGAAATTCGAGGTTATTTGCTGCCACATACAAAAGTAAACCCATCCCAGGTTTATAAATGCAACCAGCCGATGAAATTGATTGCATGGGTTGCCAATGTAAGAAGATAATAGATTCTGTGAGGCCCACTATCTCTAATACAAGTTTTTGAATCGTAGAACAAAAGTAAACCTAGCCATTATAGTAAACCCGGTCTTGGAAGTAAACTATCCCGACCTAGAACCGAAAGCCGAAAAGCTCTTGGTATTACCCACAGGAAAATCCTGCATGCAGGGCGCATTCGTGTGATGTTGTGAACGGAGGTTTGAGGCCCATATTGGTACCGCATACAAGCTCACGAGATCATTGGAACAAAGGTTTGAGGTTCATATTGCGATTTCTTGCTCATGGCTTCCACTACAAGGTGCATATCTCTCTCTCTTTCTTCCTCTCATATTTGCATTGGATGCATTATGACATTGGAATGTTGTTTTGATGATATATACGTATGTAGTCAACACACATGGATTATGGAAAGTGACATTGAGATCGATGATCTCGACATCGATGAAGAGACATCAGATGTATCATCAAGTGATGAGGTTGAGATGCTTGATTTCTTAAGTGGAGACAATGATTCGGCACCACAAGAAATCACTATCAATGCACCAAGCCCAGCTACCTATACCTCATCGAAGTACTTCTCTTTCAATAGATAGACTTACAGCTTGATGGTCAGTGATTTGAGTGGGCAGAAGGCCATCACATTGGAGGTGCTCAAGCAACTCCATAGGAGGGAGTTGCTCGACTTGAAGAAGTGGAGAAGAATTAGAGAAGGTCTTTGCATTGGTAGAAATGGCGATGGACACATTACATTGGCCTTGAAATCAGACCCATCATTGCGCATTGCATGTATAGAGGAGTGGGAGAGCATATTCCTTGAAAATCACATAAACAAGGTTACAGGTGCTCACGAGGGTATCAATGTCACAATTGATTCCATCAAATCCACGTGGTGTACGGACTTGAGAAGGCATGGCATTCCTCTTCCATATGTGAGAGATCTCATCGGGTGGGTGTACTTGCAAGGTGTTCACAAGGCCCCATGGTTATAAAGGCCCATTTCTATTTCATGGGAATGTTCTGGAAAGAAGAGCACCCATCTTGGAGCTTACTGTAGATAGATCTCTTGTCGAGCGAAGGCTTCAAGAAATCATGCTTGAACACAAAGTTAGGTTGGGCAAGGTCCGCTCGACCAAAAAGCATGGTTTAGGAAAGACAATAGTGGAATATGCATGTCATCGCAGTGGTAGAGCAACTCGAAAGGGCTCCCAAATCCATAGGTTGCGAACCTTGAAGAAACGTGGTTGCCCTTTCAAGGTGCAGATCGAGTATAAAGACGATCTCCATGATGTCACTATACGGGTCCATGGACCACACGAGGGTCATATACCTGGATCTCGTGCTGACTTGTATCACTTGCCGGTGCATCCATCTGTGATTGATTGCTGCAAGGATGACCTGTTTGACGTGGTTTCATTTGAAAAATGCATCTCCATTGGATCGTGTCATTTATAGGTTCTTCATGATACCAAGGGAGGTGCAGACACTATCATAGCAAATGCGAACTGAAGGTATATTACCTTCTAAGCCATTGCTCTATGATATTAGGTTGCTTTTGAGCGTCAATGTTCTGCGTGTTATCCTGCTGCAGGCAAACTTTCGAAGGATGATTGGACGACAATGTATTTGAAGGCTCTCCGTCTACGAGATCAAAACAAGGTATTTGTCATATTCTCATTAATGTTTATACGCTGCGAAAATTAGTACATCTATTTGATAGTATCATCTACATGGTCTTTTAGGTACTCTATTGCCAACCATATAATCCTCATGCAAAAGAGGACAAGGACAAACAATTCGTATTGATAGTCCAGGATGAATGGATGTTGCAAATGAGTAAGAGGTTCTCAAAGAACAATGCTTGGGCAATTGATAGCACATTCAAGACCAATGTGTTTGGTTTTCCACTTTATGCGGCGGTTTTACCAAACCAACATGGGGTGGGTATCCCTATTTGGTTTATGCTATGCACTAGTGACAATGGGTCAAACCAAGAGATTATGGCTTTGCAACTCACCATAAGACTAGTCCTCTCTAGGATGGGAGATATTTGCCCTGCTGCCCTGGTGATTGATAAGTCCTAGCTAGAGCTGGAGACACTCTCGAAGGTTGTTCTGGAAGACCCTCATTGTTAGACCACTGACTACCTTGGTGGCAACAAACGTCAACATGCATGCCATATTATTCTATGCCGGTTCCACACAAAGAAAGCATGGGTTGAAAATCTCTTGCCACAGGTACACCTTTTCAATATCATTTTACTTTTAAGCATTACCTTTTTGTGAATTCCATGAGCTTGAAAGTGAGTACTTCACATGTTCTTGCATGAATCAAGATCCCCTACAGATGATCGCGATCATGTGTATGCCTCTTTGTCCAATCTTATGCATTGCCCTACAGAGTCGCAGTTTGATGATATGTTTGAGCAATTGCTTCATCATTATTCCGCTCATCCAAATGTGGTCTGATACGTTACCAATGGATGGTGTGGGAAAGATTATATTTGGCGTGCCAAATGGCGCAAGTTTGGTCGCATGTTTCCACATGGCAATGTCGACACAACCAACCTCATTGAGAGACTTTGGCAATATATCAAGTACACTCTACTTGATGCTAGGATCAACAGGTCCATTTTGGATCTGTTGCACGCCCTTGTCGGTGACTCATCATCAGGGTCTAGAATGGGTGGATCGGCTCTGGAGTTTTTCAAGCAAAAGAAAGAGATAGGTAATGTGGTCAATTTCCTTTCTATTTCCACATTTGACCTTTCCTTGAAACACATTGTTATCTTATACATGTTTTTTATGCCAGCTGATTCTGAGCACTTCAAAGTCTATGGGTCAAGCAAGAGTCATACGGCTAGATTGGCAACAGGGGATAAGATTCTTCAGTGGTATGAGCAAGATCCCTCCTCTCTTCAAGTCATTAACGAGGGGACCATGTTGTTTAAAATAGCGAGCACAACCCAACATGCAAAATGGTATCATGTAAGTGTACAATCAAACCACTATGATTGCCCTGATTGGTCAACTGACTGTAAACATCTTCATGGTTTGAGGCTCATCTTGAAGAGCTATTTTCCTCACCTTCATGAGGTTCTCCCCATCATCGATAGTGCGCATGCCTTTGATGACATAAAGGAAAGACTAGGTGGCGATGAAATCCCAGGATTGGAGAGGCCATATTCCGATGGTGGTGTGCAGGAAGGGATCTCGTGTCCTCCATTGTAGACTTTAGAGGGATCCTTCAGAGGATCGAGGATGGGATTCCATCCTACATAGCGGCACAGATGGATGCTTGTATGCGCCAATTGGAAAGTGCTAAAGAGTCTCTTGTTCACATGTTCACTCCACAGGAGATTGACATGCCTAAAAAGGGTGGGATCTATCAGATCCAAGAAAATGTCACACAGACACGCCTAGGGCATGGCAAGGATCATCGTCATCGTCCAAACGAGAGGGGGGAGTCTTCATCACAACCCAAGCGTCCATCTATCACAAGCGTGTTAAGGCGCAAGTATCAATGAGGGAGGGGCCATGTGAGGTTTAGCCCAAAACCTTGCATATATTGTCCTCATTACTGCACCAAAACATTTTTGGTGGACCCTCTGGCAGTGTATTCATGCCATAATTGCCATGCACTGCTCCTTCTGTCCTTGCGGTATGCTCCTCGTCTAGCGGATTCTATCTTGATCGGCAAGGCGGTGCGACTATATGGTGAGTCTTACATTGGCACTTGTCGTATTTTGTATTGCACCTACACCAGTGAGAATGAGAAGCGACAATTTTCTCTCTCATTCCCTGATGGGTCCACGATCACAGAAGTTTTGGCATCTAGGTTCAGAATGTTTGTATTGTACACATGATTGTCCATTTAAGTGAAATCCCATTGGCATCTCATTATTGATTTTGGTGTCTCATTCTTGCATATGTTCTATTCATTGTCCAAACACTAAAGCCTAAACCATTACCATAAACCATATCATAAGATCCTAAAGCATTAACCATGTGCTCGTTGCGCGAGGATGTAACCATGTGCTCGTTGCTTTCATTGCATTCGTTCTATTCATTGACATAATAAACAATGACATAATATACCTTGACACAATAAACTTTGCATTTGTCTCTAACAATGTGTATGCCAAACTTTGCATTCGTCTCTAACAATGTGTTCACACAAACTTTGATGGTAGAAAATTTGCATGTGATTGCATAATGTATGGCAAATGACAACAATTCATCATGGACACATAGATGCATACAAGGAAACTTTACATATGCAAATGCCACTCTTGGTCCTCTTTTTTGGCTAAAAGTATACAACAATATTCACTTCCAAGGGTAGGTCATAATTTCAATATAAGCCTATTACTTAGATAGCTCTAGAGCTTTAAGACTTGTATGTAGTTTTCAAGTTCTCATTTGAGCTAAAAGAGGATTTAGGATTTCTTCTTAATCTTGAGTTTTGGAAGAGTTAAACTTCCACACCTTATTTGTGTCCATGTACCTCTCCTCCTTCTTTCTCATGCAACTCTTCATTAAACCTTGGAAAAGCATCATCTTTCATTTTGCATTTGAGTATTTTGGTTCATAGCTCTTTTTAGTTTACTTTATTTCATGTTTCATGGTTGGAATTAGCTTAAAGATCAAGTGTTTAGCAATGTGTGTTAGCTTATGGGTGTCCCAAAGCTAATGTTGTGCCTCAAAAGAGAGGTAGCTCAACCCCCCTCACTTAGCAATTCTAAATCTATCATCCAATTTTAGCCATGTACATGAAACAAAGAACTATGTTGGTGAGTTGAGTAAGACTATGTCAAACAAAAAGGCATGAACAAGAATGCAGCATAAGATAATGTCTCTTAATATTCAATAAGTGTTGCATGAAAATAAAAGCATGTAGATGGAGGAGAATAGCTCCATGACATTCTAGTCACTCTCTCTCCCTCTCTCCCCCCCTCTCTCACACACACACACACACACACACACACACATAGATATAATAAACCATGACATAATAAACCTTGACACAATAAACCATGACGTAATAAACCCCAAACCATAGCATAAAAGCATTACCTTGACATTAAAAAACTTGACATAAAAGAAACCTTGCATAAGTATCATTACATAAGAGACCATAAGACCTTGACAAGTGAGTACATGTCTACTGCAAACCAAGTACATGACCATAAGTGAGACCATAAGTCCATGACTGCCACAAACCAAGTAAATGTCCATAACCATATAATCCACACAAGATCGCCTCTCCAACACTCCAAGTGCCCACTAGTAAAGGTCCTCCTTCAAAGTTGTAACATATGCGGTATTGAACCATTTTCTTGTTAACTGCAATATGATAAGTTGATTATGGATTGACGTATGCACACTAGACCATTCAAAGTCGCATAGCAAAAGCTATACCAGTATAGGCTTACCCAATTATTGGTTGGTTTCCCAACCACGCCGCCCTCGATGAGTAGTCTTATGTAAGCCATCACGTAGAATTCACAGTCTATTGCATTTGTTTGTTGAGGGGCCTGTGAAAAGAGATTCTAGTCATCTTTATGTGAACAACCCTATGTTACATTTCTAAGTGACAACATTGCACACCTTAATGTGGACGAGCTTCATTTTATCCACGTCCGATAGAAACTTGGCACACGTTGGGTCTGTACAAGGCCTCGATAATGCAAACACAACCCTGAAACACAGACACAAAAGCAATGAACATAATACACATGTGACACAACATATTACATGGATGCATATAGATTGTTAAGATACCTGTGTACATAGGGTAGACATTTCGTGAAATCAGTGCATTCCAATGAGTCAAGGCATAGGATGGCGCCCTGATCACCAGGTAATTTTTCAACCCTTTTTAGCATAGGGTCAAAAAGGCACCAATGTGACCTATACATCAAAGATTGCTATTAAAACTAGTGCATCAAAGGGCTATGATTTGTCATTTCCATTAAGTATGCATGCAGGAACTACAAACCCCACAAGCATTGGAAGAAATATAAATGTGGCCCTCGTGGGATCGCAGCTATCAAAGTAATTTCTCAATGACACACCATCGTCTTGTGGCTCAACTATATTGATGTATGGAAACCACAGACTATCCACGAAACATACATCATGCACGTGCTCTCTTGGAATCACATACTCCATCCAACTATGAATGAAAGCTAAAATTAGTTTAGTAAAATAATAAAACCCCTAGCCCTAATCATCCGGCAACCACCAAGAAAGCTATAACTAGTTTAGTAAACTTACATGGCGAAAAAATTCATAGTACAGGTGGATGCTTCCTCTACGCACCAAAATGCATCCAACAAAGCATGGTCGACATCCACACGGAGTTTTGAACATAGAGCCACGAACTCGGTATGTACGGAACTCTCTAACCTAAAATAATACGAGAAAGCAACCACACACAATGCAACCAAGCACAAGTACAAGAAATACAACACAATGAAAGCATTACAATTAATAAGAACGCACCTTGAGGTGGTACTTTTTTGCCCCCTCATCTTGATAAAAGAGCCATTTTTAAAGATGTCAACTGAACTACATCCAATTGTGAATATGCAACGGGGTGCGTCACTTGGATACTCAAGAGGGGAGGAGATGGTGATTGAGGTGGGTCGAGGTGATAGGAGGAGCGACGTGAAGCACTTACTCCCCTCGCCCTACAATGCCATAACCATAACCATAATCCATAACCATAACCTTGACATAATCCATTACATAATCCATAACCATAACATAATCCATAAGCTGTAATCCATAACATAATCCATAACCCTAAAGCATTAACCTAACATAACCATAACATAAGCCATAATCCATAACATAATCCATAATCCTAAAGCATTAACTTAACATGACATAACATAACCATAACCATAACTATAACCATAACCTAACATAACCATTGCACAACCATGACATAACATAACCATAACCATAACCATAACTATAACCATAACCTAACATAAACATAGCACATCCTAGCATAAGCATAACATAATCCATAACCATAAGCCACAAACTTGCCCATAAACTAACCTAAAAATCCATAACATCGCCAGTGGAGGACCAGTCCGCAACAAGCTATCCATCTCCATCTAAAAGTTTCGCTCCACTGTTTGCAACTCAAGATGGTGGTCTAGGACTTGAGCCTCATCCTCAATATGAGGCACATCCTCAGACTCTCGTGTGCAAGGCCGTTTCTAAGGAAGGCAACTTGTGAGTGAATATACATATATAAAAAACGATAAGCTCAAGGCCAAGGTAAAAAAAAAGCATTCGCATATGACACTATAGAAGGGAAAACAATATTAGGTAAGAGACTTACATGTTTTTCGTAGCCATCCGCTATTCGACTTTGAGTTCTCTACACACGCTCATCTCTTTTGGAATCATATTTTTCCATCTGTCTACTCACAAATGCCTCCACATACTCCTGCCTCTCCATGGTACGCTCAACATCTTCGAGTAAGTCCCATAATGAGCTCGCTCTCACATACTGAGCCTCCTTGTACTTACTCCGGGACAAACTCAACTTTCTTTCAAGGTTAGAGAACCGAGCCTCTGCCTGGCGGTGCCAAGCACCAACAGTATGGCGAGCATGCTGTGTGCCTATGGGACAGCCGGTCTTTCGACATGGAATATCAAAGTGGATACCATGCTCATCCTTCAAATGCTCTATCTTCCTTGCCCGTCTCTTTATGTTGATATGCCTCTTCGGACAAAGAATATCAACACGGCACTGACGGGCAAGAGACCCATCAGGCAGTGTGATCTCCATGTACGATGGGTTTTCCTATGTAAAATGACATTCTATTAAGTATCACATCTTAGGAGTATGCTTACTAACAATATCAAAAGTAGAATAAACACTTACCTAAGTGTAGCTCGGCACATCTATTTTGATGGATGTGCGTCACAAGAACCCCTCTACGAGTACGTTGAGGAGATGATGCAACGTTAAAAAAAAGAAACGGAACTACACAATATGTGAGAAATCAATAATGAATTTCAAGAAAACCCTAAACTAATATTAAATAAGGCATCTTACTCTCGTATTTTTTCGCAAATGGACATCCAACGAAGGATGGCTGCGAGTGCGTGGAGCCATTTGCCGGATGTAAAAGCATGCCTACCTACTCATAACCATAACATAATCCATGTCACAAAACAACAAAAAGTGAGTAGTTTATAACTACTCATAACTAAGTACATGTCAACTAAGTGCAAAGGAAGTGAGTACTCCATGACATAATCTATGACACAGTATCGTCCATAAATACTCATAATCCATAACAAAATCCATGTCACATAATCCATGACAAGTACGTTACAACAAAAAGTGAGTAGTTCATAACTACTCATAACCATGACATAAACCATGTAACATAACAGAATCCATAAAGTAATCCATCATGACAAGTACATGACAACAAGAAATGAGTAATTCATAATGCTTCCCAAATATTATGAGCCCCATCCTAGATTAGCAAAATAATCAACATGCTCTTCAAAAAATGAGTAGCATGGCTTACTTTTGTGGACATGCTCGATGAAAGACCAAAGATTGAATATGTCATGATTCGTGACCAATGGTGGATGCCACATCCAATCTAATGACTAGATGTGTTCTATTTAGTAACAATTAAAAAGTCCATCCATCAAATAATTGATGTATCCTATTCAAAAAATTGGTAGGCCATCAATAGTAGGTCAGATACCTCTAATGTAACAATTCTTCACCAAGCTATCACCTCACTACAACCACTTCCAAGTACTAGTGCCTTGCCTTATTGTTCCTAGTTCGATAATATATATTTTGACATTGTAACATGGTTGTTGGGCTTCTTATATGATTCCAATTAATGAATTTTGAGAAGGATTGAGACTCAACACATTCATACAATTCCCAATACTCGCCAAAATTGACCTATATAGATGATCTATAGGTAGATCTATGCTTTGCACATGTATTAATTGCCATATCCCTAATGGCATGCGGCCATTAAGTAGATTTTGGGGCATGGAAAAAGCTAAAAGTGATGATTGGTGGGCTTGCAACTACATCAAGGATAGTCCCATTAATGTGGATGCAACCAAGATCGAGGTTCTACATTGTAATCATATTTGAAAATGACATTAGGCTCGTGACTACATTAGGGGTAGTTGCATTACTATGATTGTAACCAAGATTGAGGTTTTTCATTATAATCATATTCCAAAATGATAGTGACGTTAGCAACATAGAGACCTAATCAAGAAACCTTGAAAATGCCAAGTGATGGCACTTGGACTATGCTTAGCATGTATGCAATATGGTACTACTAACTCCAAGCATTGGCACTTCCAACATAAGTAACTCTTCCAACATCAATATGTTTGCATCCAAAGAGAGCATTGTTATGATATTATTGTGAAATTATACAAAAGGATTGAAAGATGCAAGGTTTCCCAAATATTGTGAGCCCCAAATGCTAGTCTAATCCATATTCAATCACATTGACACTAGTCTAATCCATTTTATTGATCGAGGCAATCAACCAAGAGCGAGAGACCAAGACAAAATGAGACAAGGTGTGGCAATTTATTAATAGATAAAAAATCATTACTTGGTGACATGAAAAGGTTACAACATTCTAATCCATCGTACTGCCTTGAATCCTTCAAAGGCACCAAGAATACATAATATGGCTTCAACACACACATAATTTAGGATCCTCATCTATTGCGTATTGAGACATAGACAGTGAAGCGTAAGACATCTACAAAGAAGACAACATGATGAGGATCATTACCTTCTGTCTTAGCCCGAACCCAACAAACAGAGGCTCCCCCTTGCCCAACAAAGCGCGCTCGAACAGCGACTAGCCACAAGTCGTAGGCCTCGACACTATCTCCCACGCTGCAGGTAACGGGACGCGGTTGACCACAAATGTGCAGAGAAATGGCCGTTTGAGTGGGTAAGGGTTTTGCAGGTTCAAATCTTTAAACGGGGCAAAAGATGTCGCTTGAGTTTGCGATTTACAAAGACATGTATGGAAACTGCCCGCGACCAGTCCGCAGAGAGGACAAACTTGTCATAACTAACCAATCTGCAGAGAGGGTGTTACCATGCATGCAGGGCCAGCTAGGTAGGCGAAGAAGAACAAGCGCCTCTTGTGTAGGCCTGTGTAGGCGAAGAAGAACGGGTGCCTCCTATTCCACCTGTGTAGGCTTGTGTAGGCAAAGAAGAACGGGCTGTGTGTAGGCGAAGAAGAATGGGGTCCAGTGTAGAACGGCCTATGTAGATGCTGAGGGAAGTCGAGGCGCCTCAGCTAGATTGGCGCCTCCTGCGGTAGAGTGCTGATGGCGCATCCTGCAGCCTCCTATGGTAGAGTACTGATGGCGCCTCCTGCGGTATAGTGCCGATGGAAGTCATAGAGCCTTCTCACGAATGCGCCTTCAATCGGAAATAGAGCTGCGCGAAGCAATGGACGAAGCGCATTCGTGAGAAACAAGGTGCATCTCCAGCTTCGCATGCACACACAAGTGTCGAGGCCACGCAGTTTGTTGGCGGCGCTATATTCTCTGGGCCCCTCCCAATTATAAGGAGTTAAGGCATCTCCAGTTTTGCATGCACACACGCGCCTCGCCAGCACTATCGACGTATACTTTTCTGGCTGGACGGGTTTAAAATTGTGGGTGGGCTCACAAATTTAGGATGGGATTACTTAAATGTGGATAGACGTCCGCGATGTGGTCGTGAGGATGGGGGTCAACAACAGCTGTTGATCCCAACTCCCCGGGGTCTTAAAGACCCCGTGGGAGATAGTGCTGAGGGGAGACGACGGCCTACCCAACTATTTTAAATGCAAGAGCAGCGAACTGAACAGAAGGATAACTACACCAAACTCGGATAATAAGTAGGATTCCTTAGTAACAAATAGACTGAACAACAAGCCCCAGTGTGCCTTCATGGTGATTCTTACCTCACAATTTGCTACAACATTTTGTCAATCTTCATCTATGTGTCATCACAGGTTGGCGGCCATGGCTACCAAACAGCTATGCCAATAACCCAAGGGGAGCATGTGCTGGTTCTGAAAAGGTGTACAAGAAACGAGCTATTATGTTAGTGTGTTGAGCCGGCATGAAGGGGAAGACATCGTTGCTTTTGGTTTTTTTTTTAAAACCCAAGGGAGAAGGATGTACATGAAAGGTTGATGCAACCTTGAGGAAGAGAATCTTGGCTCTCAGCTTGGGACTTTCTAATCAAGAGCTGCAGGGAATGCCATGTATTGCCTCTATCTTCTTTCCATATGCATTACTAGGTTACTCCAGAAAATCAACAACAAGACATACAAGCTACAGGGACAGGATTCGAGGATGTTATGCTTAGGAGTCTTGTTCGTAAACAAATGTATATTACAATAAGGTTTCAGGATGAGTTGACATGATGAAGTCCTGGGGATGGCACGCTGAACATGTGACCTGAGGTATTCTTAGTGCATAAACTCTACTTCAAAGACATGCTTTGAATGAAAGCCACTATTGTCTACCCATTACCTTCTTATGTGAAGGTTAGGCAAATTATTCCCAATTAGATTATGAGAGGGTCAAGATGGCCAAGTTCCCATATGCATCTGAAGTGGACAATTTGATGTATGCCATAACAGTCACTCGACTTGACACCGCATTTGCAGTGGAAGTTGTGGCATGTTATATGGCTATATCTGGTAAGTGACATTGGGACACCATGAAAGGTATCATGAGATACCTTAAAAGCACTGCAAATATATACATTTGCTATGGTAGCCACACTAACTAAGATTATGTAGGCCATATAGATAGTAGGAAGCCTACCTCTGGGTATGTCTTTACCTTTGTTGGAGGTGCTATCTCTTGGATGTCTAAGGTGTAGAAATGCATGGCATTGTCCAATAAAGAAGTTGAGCACATTACAGCCACTAAGGCTTGCAAGGAAACCCTATAGTTAAGTCACTATATTCAAATTCGATGAGTGTTATTCAATTAGCTCATATTCAGGTATTTCATGTGAAAACAAAGCACATTGAGGTGTGCTATCACTTCATCAAAGAGGTGGTAGAGGACAAGTCCATTGAGCTTGTCAAGATCCCCTACGAATACTAATCTTGTAGATTTTCTCACCAAAATTCTCCTAGTAAAACTATATATCTTCCTTACGAAGATGATGGATGTAGAATGAGATGACATATTTCCTCATCTAGTTGTACTTATATATGTGTTGTACTTTTCTTTTATTTTTTTCTTTTTTCTCATTACTCAAGGCACATTTGCCTTTAAGTGGGAGGTTGTAGGCACATGTGCCTAGCTACCCACATTTACTTTGTATATGGTACTCATACACCTATACACCATAGGTGGCGGGTGCCCATCATAGTCACTCTATTCTTTATTCTTTCAGTGGCAATAGAATAAAGAAAGGTACATCATATATTGTGATTGTTGGAGTTCCCACATATAATCTCGTCCTCTCTTGCTTGAACCTCCATAGCTCTTGCTTCTTTCTTGCTTTCATTTGTGCTTCCACTCTTGCTCCACCTTTTACCCTTTGCTCATAAAAGTGCAAAGCGAACGAGGCGAAGCCTTGTGAGCTTTGTAAGTTCACAAACCATGCAACGCTTTGTTAATGAGTCTGAATGGTAGCTAGTTATTACGTATGGTGCTTGTTCATAGGAGCATTGAGTGGAGTACATTTGCTTGAGAATCCATGGTGCATCCTTGGTGCCACTTTGAACTTGGTCCTCTAGCATGTGATTGCATACAATTATGTAAGGGAGGGTGTAAATAGTTAGGGGTTTTTCTAATGGTAAAAGTGCATATATGTAAGATATTTAGATGACCACATAAATCTTGCATATACATGTACTTTGAAGTGTAACATGTTGATAGTTTTAAGGAATAATTAGGTGTCCATTGGTGCCCAATGGTCCATGACTCTCAAAAGGCACTAAATGTGCTAAACCATAAGGGCTAGGTCATGCTAACATTTGCAGCCTTATGTGGAGTTTTCAGTATCCATGCTAGCCTGGTGGTTGCACCACAAAGAGAGGGTGAAGTTATGACTCAATCTACCACATGATGCTCATTATTGACGAAAAGCAAATGAAAGCCATTGGCTCTCTCACGAATGACAGGATCATCCCCACCAATGAGATGCCTTAACCTTATAGCCCATGGTAACCCACCTTTTAAACTACACTTTTTGACGTTCTTAGCAAGGCTAGTAGTGGGTTTACAAAACCCCATCGCCCCCACATCCTCATGGTGCGATAGAGGGTGCCACTCCCACCACTAGCCCTCGGTGCGACCCAATCTAACAATGATCTATGCATGAGCATAACAACAACAAAAGCCCTAGCTTTTTGTAACTCCAAGGGTGGATTCAGACCCGACAGACAAATAGGCATCCCAAATACAAATGGCCAATCAAATTTCAACATGGAAAACTGTATGTTCACACACATGGTGGAAGGCCAAAAAATTTAGGGGCCTTTTTCGACACGTCATGGCCAAGTTTTTGCTCCTCTCTTTCGGCCTGCCCAGCACGGATACTTCTCCTTCATGCCATGTCTTCTCTTTGGCTCCTTTCCTTGTCCACCACTAATGTAATGAGATGGCGGACAACTCTTGGGAAATCCTTGTAGATGGGTGGAAAATTGGATTTTTCACCCTTTTGTCCACCGGGCAAGTGTGAACCCACCCCAAGTATTTCCTATTAACACACATGAAAAGCTCGAAGAATCTTGAGGTGGGCATTTGAAAAGAAAGAGGTGGTTAACTTCATGTTTATTTTAGAAGGCCAAAAAAGAAAAAGAAAAAGACAAAAGGTCTCCCTAGATGTGAACGAAAGTTTCAGCCATGCTTACAACAAAGTGCGTGGTCTGAGAGCATCTTCTTCTCTCTCTCTCTCTCTCTTTTTTTTTCGTAAATCTCTCTCTCTCTCTCTCTGTGTCTGTGTCTCATGTATCGGCGATCGTAAAGCACGTGCAGGATGAGAGGGAGGAGAACGACGATGCTGAGAGTGGTGGTGGTGGGGGGCAGCGTGGGAGGGCTGAGCTGCGCGCACGCCCTGCTGAGGGCGGGGGGCTCCTCATCCTCGTCAGGCGTCACGTCGAAGGACGAGGCACAGACAGAGGCGGAGGTGGAGGTGGTGGTGCTGGAGAAGGCCCGGAGCATCTCGCCACAGGGCGCCGGCCTCGCCCTCGACGAAGTCGAGTGCTGCCCTGCCCTTCGCCACTGGGGCTTCGCGGACTCCCTTGCTCACCACACCATAGCTCTGGCCGTGGAAGAGGTTCTCTCTCTCTCTCTCTCTCTCTCACACACACACACACACACACACACAATGCATTCTACAACTTATCTTCTGTCTTGTGCATCAAAACATACAGCAATTGATCATGAGAGTGGAGAATGCTCTCCATAGCCACCAAATTCAATTCAATGCCCCCGCGAGTCTCATCTAGGAGCATGCCTGTGGACGAGAGTGCATAAGAACACGACCATAGATCACAGTGGTAGGATCAATAAAGATGGATATGGATGGTGATTTGGGAAATGTTGTGCATTAACCTGTTCATGTTTCCTTTGCTTCTTTGCATCACTTGTCTTGAGCTACTGTAGCATAAATACACACTGTCATTATGGACCTTACACGTAGTTGCAACAGTTTAGAAGTATGCCTACATCGATGATGAAATTATTAGAGGGTCCTACAACAATTAGTCAGGGTAAAACATACCATGCAAACACTTATATAATTGTTATGCACAGACATTCTCTTCCTTAATATGATGGTGCATAACTAACTTACAGAATCGTGTCATCGAGCCCTACACCAAATCCCCCCTTCTCTTGGTTCGCAATCCTTCTCACAATTGCAAAGCAATGCACTGGAGCGACCTCCACAAGCTCCTCTATGATGGCCTGCCTGACCCGAGCATAGTCCGCTTTGGCCATGAGGTCATCGGCTTCGAAGAGATCGAAGGTGGAACTCAAATCAAAGCCCTTGTTAAGACCGACAACGGCCAAGTAGACTTCATAGGGGATCTGCTTGTTGCTGCAGATGGGTGCAATTCGCGAATCCGCACCCACTTTCTACCTGATGAAAAGAGAAGGTTTGGCTCATACAAACTTCCATCACAAATACCCAAGACTATATTATGATTTTCCTATTCCAAGTCCATCATGTAGAGACTACATGATTTTCCTATTCCAAGTACATCATGTAACAGGAACATCAGCATTAGTTCTCAAAAGCTAACTAGGTTAATGGATGCATTGCTCAAATGTTGCCTAAACATCAAAGTCTTACCTGTTTAAGTTGCCCAAAGGTGATTGACATAAAACAGTTAAGCGTGCCCTTGGTATTTTTTTTGTTAATAATGTTGCTCAGAGGAGCACCCCATTGAGAAGCTAAATCCCACACTAATAAACTGTTACATAAGTCTAAATCAACTCACAACTACTTACCTTTCTAGGTGACAAACCAACTTATCAGGTATGGACTACTCAACATTTAAGTATGTATTTAGGTATATCTTCCTATACTGTATGCTCTCTCTCTCTCTCTCTCTCTCTCTCAACATGTGTTTTGTGTGTGCCCCTCTAGGGGGAGAGAGAGAATTAATCAATCAATAAAGAGAGGCATGTCTATATGGCAGGTATTCAGGATATAGTGCTTGGCGAGGAGTAGTCGACAAATCAGCAAGTTTAGCCAAGGAAGTGATGGACAGCATGCACGATCAGTATCCTGACCTTGGTAAAACAGTTTACGTTGAAATGGCCGGAGACTCCCATTCTGCTGTGTTTGAAATTCCCGGAGGAAGAATAAATTGGCTGTGGTATGTCAACCAAGAAGAGCCAAGATTCAAGGTACTTTTCACTGGCAATGACTGTTTGCTTGAAAGCACAACTTTGTTCAGTATTCATGCTGCCGTTGGATCCATTTATCTCAGGCTAGTCTTGGTTAGTGAGAAGACGTAAAAGAAATTTCTAGTACTGATAAGGGCATGATTCCACTTGTATAAGTACATTCCTTGTTTTGCAACAGTTAGTTCCCCATATCTAAGCAATAGGTGATTATGTTGGTATTTTGGATGAATGCAGATTCCATAATACTTGTCCAAATCTAGAATTAATCTTGAGCTATTGTTGTGTGGTATATGCGGTGCGTGGATGCAGGGCACATCCTTAACACGAAGGGCACGAGATGAAGACATAGCAAAGATGATAAGAGATGCAGAAGGTCTGTTGACCCCCGAGATGGTGGGCTTGATAAAGGCAACAGAAGCGCCATTTTTGCAGGCAATATGTGACAGGGATCCGATCAAGAGGATGGTATGGGGCAGGGTTGTTCTGCTAGGAGAGGCTGCACACCCCACCACTCCTCATGCTGCACGCAGCACCAACATGTCCATCATGGATGCGGTCACTCTGGGAAACTGCCTCTCCTCTCTTCTCTCCTCCTCTGAATGTGTAGATACTACAAGTTCCTTATCTGCTGCCCTTTCTCAGTATGAGGCGATACGATTGCCTCAGACCAACCATCAGCTTCTCTTCTCTCGCTACCTTGGCCAACTGAAGCAAGGCCATCTGCATCCCAAAAACTTCTCTTGGCTGGAGGCATCTCCCATGGAGTGTCAAAAGCTTATACAAGCACATTGGCATATGCAAAAGGGTGGCATGATGTATTGAAAAACCTTGTGACCTCATTTCATTATCACTTGCCTTGACGTGTAGCCTTAACGTAATGATTAATTCCCAATGTGGGTACCCTATTCCTCTATTAAAGAACACAGAGCAAGAGGCCCTTGCTATTCAGGAGATCTAGCGTCTATTGGTATACCTAAGCTACAAATGATGTGTTTGCTTCAGACAAAAGCAATCACGACGGATGCAAAATCAATCAATGCGGTAGCATATCCACATATCTGTAAGCTTCTCTGTTTAACTCCAACAACAGCAGCAAAAGAAATCGGTTCTTCTGTAGTGAGTGATGAAAGAGCGCTCACGCGAGACGAGTAGATTGTGTTAGTGCTAGAGAAGCCATCCTCTCTCGAAGTGAACCAAATGTAGGTATGCTTCTCTCTTCACCAATCTTGACAGCAAGGCCTTGTAGAGCCAAGAAACCTATTCATGAACCAACATATGTTGTATTCGTATTTGTGTGCCCCCTCCTCCCTTTCCTACTCGTCCCCTGCACATGTCACATTCCATATTCTTGTCTCATAACCTTGTCTTTCTTGCAGGCCCATTGCTCAAAATATAAAATCTCTAAGAAAGCTCCTCAAACTCTTGCGGCTACATCCCTACACCTTTCTCGACCATCATAAGAAGTTGCTTCTCTATTATTAGGATGTGGATCAACCATACGAAATGGTTCGACCTCTCTCATTTAGCAAAGTTGCATAGCTCAACAACATGATAAAGCAAGAATAGGTGCAAATTGTACATCCCATCTACTATGCAAAAATGCCGAAAGCATTCTCAACCACTACTCATCCATTGCACATGTGCTTACCAAACAAGTCTTTCTCTTGTTAATACTACCTATGGCTATTGTTAATAACCTTTGCTTTGCTTTGTATATCGAATTTGCAACAACACGAGGGCTTTACATTCTCTTCTTGTGTATACAACATGACAAAATGTGCTCTCTAAAATGTGTCCAGTCAATCATGTGTATCAACTACTATGCTACATATCACACTCCAACTACGACAATCTGGACATTCCATCCATTATTTTTTGAACAATTATGCTAGGGAGCCCATACTTAAACGCATCTTTTACTTGCTAGTCTCCATTAATAGGTGAGCATTGAAATTGAATGTGGTAATTTTCACCACTCCATACATGTTGAGTAACAAGGTGAACCCTCTAAATTCATAGATGGTCCTTTATAGCTACTTGCTGCTTGGAATAGATAGTTTGTACCTTTCCAAACTATTTCTTGAATGGTTGCAATGGCTTCCACGTACTTTGTTATGGTCAAATTGTCTATTCTCAAAACCTCAATTATTGTGCAAGTGAAATGGCTATAAGCAAAGTGCCACAACATGCATGCAAGGGATTTCTCACTCATTGGGACCAACATCCAAGCCAAACAAGCCTTTTGATTAGCTTTCACTAATGATGAGATTTGCGAACTGAGAAATAGGACAATGCCATGTGTGGTCGAATATAACATTTGACTTTCTACTAATTTGGTCAAACTTCATCTATATTTGTGAAAGGTTAAAAGCAACCCTAAAATTATCTCACAAGGCAATTCCATCCCAAAGGTTTGTTCTTCACATGATCTTTTTCAGTTCCCCTTTTCTTACTTTCGGCATCCTTGATGTGACTTTTTGAAAAGTAGGATTCTTTTAAGCCACCTCAAAATTTAGAAATGTTTTTTTTTCTCAATCTAAGAGATATTTCAATATGCCAAAAGCCTTGTCCTTGACACGATGTTTTTCACCTCCCTTTTCCTTGATTTTAGTACCCTTAATGTGACTTTTTAAAAAGTGAGATTATTTCAAGTTGTCTCAAAATTAAAAAGCTTTAAAAAAGTATATTCTCCAATAGATATTTGAACATTTTATTGCTTGCACCCTTTTTGTGTGTACATTTATCTCGTAGCTCGCCTTATTTTGCCACCTCAGCTCCTCCAATCTCATTTTTTTATTACATCTACTCTATTCCAACCTCATTTCTTAAAAATACACTAGACTTCTTCCATGTGACAATCTACATCTATATATGTGTGTATATGCTTAAGGGAGGATGATATGTAATATCCAACAACCTACAAGCTTCATGATTGGATAACAATGTTTCCCTATTATAAAGGTCCTCACAAGATCATTAAATGGAAAAGAGAACATGTGAGCTTTCACTAGAAAAGACAAATTCTGGGATTTAAGTTATAGAATAAAAAAAGGTATACAAACATGCAACACATGTATTCTATGAAGGATCTTCACCTAACACCTTCTATACATCAATATTTTCCACCTCATTATGACACAATGGAATTTAACTTTGAAGGAAGTTTAACATTAAGTGTATATTTTCTTGGGTTTTTATTGTTCCATTGAGCCGTAAGAGTAACTTTGAGAACTTTGTGATGAAGATGTATTTTCATCAACAAGTGTGGAATGGTAGCCACTAGAGTCACTCACAAGTACATTCATTGATATACATATTGAATTCAACGACCTTATTTACCCCTACTATCCTTCATTTTTCTTCATTGAAAAGAGATTTAAAAAAAAACTTTGTATTATACATTATTCCAAAAAATATATGAGCATTAGGAAGGTTGAAAAAGCTTCCTTCAGTTAATCTCAATTCAATTACAAATTGGGGTACTCAGAATGATGGAACCATCTAAGGCTTCAAGTTGAAGGTCATCGAAGATGTTCAAAGTTCTATGAATATTGGGCAACATCAAGGAGAGTCCATTTATCTTGGTCCATTCTTATTCATGTTCTTTCAATGAACAATTTTCGAAAGAATAAATACGGTATGGTTAGATAGGAAAATATCATCTACCACATTAGTTAAAATCTTTGGACTAGATTGGAGGTCAATGTACAATGGTGATTTATTTCTCTACAAATGTTTCGAGAAACTCATTATGTTATCATACAATATTCAAAGACAAACACTACATCTAGCTTCCCATTACAAAGGATGAAAGAAGACTTGAGGCACATAGACACTTGTGGACTCGACTCTAAGGGAAACACTGATCAATGTACTATTACTTTTCATTTGAATGATGAGGGTCCAAAGTTTCATTTGAATGATGAGGATCCAAAATATCTGTCTATAAATAAGAAATAGACATTAGTCAATGTAAGAGAAGCGCCCCAAAAAGGCATTGTAAAATTTTCAAATCCTTAAAACTACCAACATAGTGAAATTTCATGTGCCTTTTTAGTGCTTTAGCTGATAAAAGATTCGGGCCTTACAATGAGACACTTCAAGTTCTACATATTTATTAGGACCTATGAGAGTATCACAAGTGCATATATAAAATGTAGAACAAACATATACATAAAATTTTCCTAATGTAACTCATAGAACACAAGTATATTTGAGAGAACAAATGAATACAATGTCAAAAATCATTTAGGTTGTATCGATTTTTGTTGTATACAAGTAGCCACATATATACAATGACATATTTTACTCTTTTTTTTCAAACATTCTCTTGCTAAGGTCTTTCTAGGAGATGTCCCAATGTCTGCCTCCTTTTGTTGGCATCCTCTGAGTTGTAATGACTCTCCATCAATAGGAGGATGTGTTTGGTTGGTGAGGGACTTGAATGATATAAAGAAATAAGTGAGGGGTGCTTCTCCTCCAGTATAGCATACACTCTTTTTGAAAACTTGTTGGGAATTTTATTAGTAGTCAAGTAAAGAATATTGCAAACACTGTAACATTCCCATGGAAACCATGGAGGAATTTATGAGGCAAATCTTCATGAACCTAAGGTCTGAGATGACAGTACTCCAATTTGATATACATGAGAGAAAATTTAATAAAAGGTAACTAAAAGATTTCAAACCTTTTTCTAATCAATCATCTTCTAGCATGAAATAATTCCCTCATTATAAGGAATAATAACATACTAGACTTTTCCCACAGTTTGGTTCCTACAAGAATTCCATTATATTTGCATTGGTCTTTTCTAAGATGAGAGGATCCACTATAACACTATTTTCTACTTGTCAACTAGTAGTGTGCAATTAGATACCTTATAAAACAACATTTTAAGGTTCAAATAGTTTGCACCCAAGATTTGTAAAAACTAAGCAAAAAAGGTATTATATTCATTGATGGAGGGCTCCAAGTTATTATGGAAACACATTATGAATGTAATATATGTACAAAAGAACTCATTTTGGAGACTAGATCATATGGTGCATAGGTCACGTTGCCTCCCTATGCACTGTAGGATCCACTCTCCAAACATAGTTCTTTTGTGCATATTGTATTCTCATAACGGTTGAGCCCTTTATTAGCAAATATCATGCATATGATAATTAAGAGAAATATGAGATTGGTATATCTTGAAAATGGAGAAATGTGGTGTCCTTTAGAAATATAGTCAAGTATTATGGAGTGCCTCTCAACCCCAACATCAACCACTACCTAACCTAGTTTTTAGGTCCTACACTGGCTCTAAGGCACTAACTGGGCCTCTACTACTCACCTCAAACCACTCCCATGGCCTCGCGGCCAGGAGAGTCTAAGAACTTTGCATTTGTACATTTTTGTAGTCCAACAAATAATTCTTCCCCACACTCCTCAGAGGGAGTCCCTAAACATGTTGATGTTATACATCACATAAGTATACACAAAGGGAGCACCCCTCGGCTGATCACCACAGCTCCATTAAGGCTCTCCTACACCTCAAGGATTGGCCCCAAGATGCATTGTGAACATAGAATGCATTCGAAACAAACTCCACTCTTTTGATTTATTGATCTAGGAGATAATGAATAATCCTCACCAAATAAACCCTAAGGAATGGAATTTCTAGCCCTATGGCCTAGGGTAGCTCAAACTCTCAATGTAGGGCATCGCTCATATGAACAGGTGCTACGCATCCAAAATATGATATCATATGGTGTGTGCAATGTTATTGTGTATGACTATTGTGCTAAAAAAAATACATATTCATTAGCAATATCAACAAGGTGAAAGTGCGAAGATAATTTTTTTTCATGCTTCTCTTCTAATATGATAGTGCTTTGTTGCTTAGGGTTAGTATCGACCTTTCTCGTGATACTAGACCCTTTAAATTTTAGAAAACATCGAACCCTATATGATATGCATAATGAAACATCAAAATTCAACGTACTTTAAACACACAACAGCCCCCTTCTCCCTACCATTTAGAGTTATGCATTCGTTGGTAGGTTTAAGGCGTGTTTTTCATGTATTTTTCTTTTACAAAAGTGATAAAAACTCACTTCAATAAAGCCATAGGTCTGAAACCTCATGCTTCAGCTCTACCATACATTCACAAACATAAATCTTATTTTTTCTTCTTTTTCTGATGCAAAAATTCTATTTTTTTCTCATTTTTACTTATTTTCACAACTTATTTACAAAAAGTACTAATATTTACTGATTTCTTGGTTTAGATTGATTGATCTTACTGAACAACAAAAACCCAAAAATCGCATATTTTCTCTTAAACAACATAGTCTTGGGTTTTCGGTGTTTAGCATAAAATTATTGTACGACTAAATTTTAATGATTTCTTCAACATGTTGATAAATCATAACATTGGCAATCAAATCCAAGCATTTCTAACCATTTTCAACCAAAATTGATCATAAACCAATGAAAATGATGACTTGCGTACATGAAATCGTGCATTATAACGTACGTATTTTGCAATTGGGGGACCCCTGATGCTCTTTAAAGGTTGTTGATGATCCATCCAACCTTGATTCGCGTTTGTTTTCACTCTCGCATCATCGCACGATCAAAATCATTCATCTCAGCAAGCCCACCCCATTCTCTCATACACTAATCCACGAGAACAAACCACAAGAGGAGAGAGAAATACCAAAATCAGATCTTTTTTCTCAGTGCATTGTTTTTGTTCATTTCTACAATGATGGAGGGCAAGGAAATTATTCATCTTGCTACCTGAAGCATTCACATGATGGTGCACAATAGAAAAATTGTATAAAATTACCAAATTTGGGGAACACAAAAAAAATGCCCCCCCTCCCACACACATTCCAAAAATTGTGACTTATCATATCCTAAAGCTTGATTAAGCTTTAAGCTTTGTTTTAGAAAAACTAGTTCAATTTATTTTTGTGTTCACACTTTGCTAAGTGGTTTTTCCAATTTAGGAGGGGCAAACAAGCTTGGATTTAAGATTCGTTTAGACGGCTAACTTCGTAATGTCAAAATCTATACATCTAACCACTGTCACATACTTTCTGGCTCCCAGGTCACATAGCTGCTTCATAACATGAAACCTTTTTGTGAGGATTAAATGGGGGGTCAGACGAACTCATATCGACAAACCGAGACTTACATTGGATTACTGGCATTGAACTCTACCTAGGAAAGTCCAGCTCATCGATATGCAATCGTTTCATTTTGCTTGGAAAATTGGTTTTCTACGGCCTCCCGCACTCTTTTCCGCTTCAAAACAACATGCTCTAAAAATCCACTCTCATTGGCGACCACAGGATAGGGCGACTAAGCATGTTGAATCCTATGAACTGATCTGCACAAACAACAACCATAAAAAGCATCAATCTACCACAAAAAATATACTCAACAAAGCACAAGAATAACTCTCACCCTACCCCCTGATAAAATCAAGGCATGAAAATCCACAAGGGATAGGCCCAGCATAATCTGATAGAAATCTAGAGCGAATCACTAACCAACTGCTCCAACACAAATTGATGAAAAGAACCATCAAAGAAATCATCCTATTGGTGGCCTGAACTACCTATCTAACTTAGGACAACTAGACTAGGAACTCCTACTAGGGCAAGGACTCCTATAGCTTGGCCATCACAAATTTTCTTTTAACACACTTTCTTTCCAAATTTCCATACTCGGGAGTGTGAAAAGGAGGGAGCTAAGCATAGAGTGACACAAGGAGAATAGGGCATTGGCCTCAAGTCCTGTCTCGGTACTACCCAAGAACCTAGCAAGCTCTCGCAAGGACGCACTTAATCCTTTTCTTTTCCGCTCACTTTTATTTTCACTCAACCTTTCAAATTTCTTTATTTTGGCTAGTTGCTACCCCTAGGAAGACAAGGCATTGGCCCTGAGTCTGTCTCATCCCCAGGAACCTACCAAGTCTTCCCAAGGTGACAATCAACTACTCATAGATATTTTCTTTCTCTTTTTTTCTTTTTGAGGGGTTAGAATCCCTTTTTACACATCTCTGTATTGGTTTATCTTTCAAATATATTCAGATTTTCCTCTTCTTTATACTTCGACAGGCTTCTCTAGTTGCCTCACACTAGTAGAGACTCCTAGAACAGGTGCCTAGCAGGCTAGTAGAATAAGGTCACTAGGACTGCCTTCTAAAACAGGTCTTTAATGCCTAACAATGTCGTGACAAGAGGTAAATAACTACTTGAACCTCCCCCAGATATACCTAGCCTAACCCTAGGACTTCAGTCCTTGATTGCATATCCTCGAAAAGAAAATAAACCCCACGTACACATATAACACTATCAACTTGAGGGAAAAACTTGGAAAGGCAATGACACCACCTGGAATGGCCACACAAGAACCTCCCACGTAGCAAAGGCTCCCTCCGGACACTTCATCAAACTAATGCAATCACTAAAATAGAAAACCATTGCACCAAACAGACGCATGACCCTCTTGGCCTTCCTTAAGGAATATAACAGTTCACAACCAACAAATTGACCGTCTTGGCCTTATGAAATATAACATTAGAACCTAACAAAGATGGCCCTCTTGGCATTACGAGATAATCCACTTCATTACCATTGAGCATCATATTTGTTGAAACAAGTCCTTGGTCCTAACATAACTCTACGAAAGCATAAAATCGACCAAGGATAAGGGCTTCACAACCCCTATACTAAATGCATCAGGTTACTAGCTAATCCCCATGTATAAATAACAATGGGTATTCGACGAATATGGCGATTAATAATCCTATGTGTCCATGACAGAGTAGGAAGGTGCTCAATTGCTACCTGACTCATAACCCAAACTAACCATCAGTGGCCAAAATAGAGCATGTCAATAAGAAGACCCCAAAGTAGTCCTGGGCTAATGTTGGGAGATAATTGCAAGTGCTCCCCTAGACCACAATTGAAAAAGACATCTTCAACGAAAGCATAATTAGCTAGGGAATCCACAAAGTAATTCCTCTGTCAAGAAACTAGCTGACAAGTCACCGTCTTAAAAATATACAACATATCAAAGGCTACACAATAGTACATTGGTAGAATGCGATCCCGCACACTATACGTCCCATTCAGCTAATTGATTACCAACTGCGAGTCACCTTTTATCAATAATCTGTAGATACCACCACATCAAGCTATATTCAGCCCCATGATCAAGGCCTTGTATTCTGTCATATTATTAGTAAAAGAGGGTCCTAAATAGACTCCCATCATCATGACAACCCTACATTGGGGGACTTTAATGTCCACACCAATGCTTGCATAATTAGGAAGTCCTCTAGAAGATCCGCCAAAGTATAAAAAGTATAGACCCAGTCTTCAGCAATAGGCCATGACATATTAATAAGCTCACTCATACTTATGATAATCAAAATCAAGATAAGAGAGAGGATGTATAATAGGTACAACCCCTCCTTTCTCACTAAACTACTCGATAGGAATGCTAGTCAGAATTCTATGACAATGGTAGCAATAGACCTTAATTTTCCACGTGAAAAATCCGTTTTGCCACTCAATAACATGATAACCTTTACTCCACCAGACCACTTGACCTTGGTGGTAACGTTGCTCTAGATACTGATACTCAAGATAGGGAATGATTCATCCCATCCGATCATCTTGGTAGCTACTATACATTAAAGCTAAATCATGAAGGACTTGCACAGGCACCAAGCCTAACGTTAGCCCTTACACATAGTAAGGTTTTAGCTTATTAAAGTTAACTTTATTCCTGAACTCTATTACCTGCAAATATGGTAAAAGGGCTATAGAGTTGTTCTTCCCCAAACGTAAAATTTTGTATGGTCCATCCCATTTGGGTTCCAACTGTCGGGACCTAAAACAGGCTCGACACTAGCTATAGGCACTAGCCGGGCCTCTAAGACACACAAGATACCCCATATGACCTCGCGCCTAGGAGCGTCTAAGGGACACGCTACACTAAACTCTAATATCAATCTTACGTTTGTAATAGGACACAGTCCAATGTTTGCCCTCCCCTACTCCTCAAAGGGAGATCCCATACATATTGGTATAATATACCACGTATCACATACATAGAAGGCAACCTCTCGATCGAGTGTTGCGACCCCACTTGCAACTCTTCTACATCTCGGGGATTGGCCCCTTGATGTGCTACTCCAACATAAATAATAAACGTACAAGCTCCACTATTTTGTATATTGAATGATCTAGGAGTTGATTTTTCCTCACTAGACTTACCCCAAGAAACCGATCGTCTATCCTACAGCCTAGGAATCCTCACACACTCCACATTGGTCATTTATTAGGCAATCAAGTGCTATGCATCCAAGTTTTATACCATGTGGCATGCAAAATGTAGAAGTGTACGATCGTTGTGTGAGTGTTCTATGATTAGAAATGAGCCACTCCACGTTGGTCATTTATTAGGCAATCAAGTGCTATGCATCCAGGTTTTATACCATGTGGCATGCAAAATGCAGAAGTGTATGACTATTACGCGAAAGCATTCTATGATTAGAAATCAGTCACATGGTATGCAAAACAATTCTTTAATGATTTTCAGTCTCCTGCGCATTATTGCAGTGTTGCTAAAGACTAGCACCGAGTTTCCTTGTGCTATTAGTCTCCTTAAACTTAAATTATTATCGGCCTATGTGCTATGCATAAACCAAATGAATCAGAATTTGATGTGTTTCTAGCAACCTCTCACTTTGACAATCCCTCTTCTCCCTAACCGTTTAGGTTTTGCAACGTTGCATAGATGTAGCGTTCATTTTGTGTCATTTTTCGTATGGAAAGCAATAAATAATACACTAAAACATACAAACAAGGATGACATGAGGCTTAATCCTCATGCCTCAACCTTGTCACACATCAACAAACATGGATCACATTTTTCCTTATTTATTTATCGCGAAAAACCTAAATTTTCTCATTTTTCTCTATTTATTTCTTCAAAAATTATGAAAAATAAAAATTGTGAGCTCTCATTGATCAAAAGCACTCAATCCCACTTTTATATTCATTTTTCATTCCATGGGAACTCAAAACACTCACTAAAACCCCCAATTTTCATTATTTCTTCAAAAATCGCACTTTGCGAGTTTTACGTGTTTTGAGGAAAAATTATTATGTCATCAAAAATTTTGGTTTTTTTCTTTCATTTTAGAGATAATTCAGCATATGCAACCAATATCAATCACGATCAACCATTTCCTTGAATTATCTTTCATCAAACAAAGAAAAAGAACACTTACTTATAGAAACCCGCATGTTCAAGGTGTGTATCCCGAGATTGGGAGGCCGCTGACGCTTCCCTCTTGCCGCTGACATACTCCTCAGCCCCGACCTATGTCCTCTACCGCTCCATCAACATCGTTTGCTTCAAAATCGCCATCACCCTCCCACCCCTTTTTCTCTCTATCATTGATGCATATGAACATCCCACAAGAGGAGAGAGGAAGAAGGAGAGAGAAAGACTAAAAATTAGAATTTCATTCCCTTCATCATATTACACATGGTTACCATCAAAAACTTACCCTTTCTGCATAGATCAGGGATCTCCCTCTCTCTCTCTACATGATTGAGCATCTAAGAGGCACACAAGTCCCCAAAAAATGGGACGCCAATTAAAAAACGCCCCTCCCTGCATCTCAACATGTTTTTTGCATGTTTTCTTCATTAAGAGTTTCATTTCATTTCATTTATAAAATGTTCACTTCCAAAAAACCACTTTCACACTACTGCGGAAGGGTTTTTGGCCTCTTTGGGGGTGCAAACGGACTCCGATTCAAGATCTGACTAGACCGCTATGAAGTTGGGCCCCGCCATGCACTTTCCGGCTCCCGGATCCAGTAGCTGCTTTATAACACCAACCCTTACAAGGATTAAATGGGGGGTCAAACGACCTCCAATTGACGAACCGAGACTTGCATTGGATTCCTGACATCGAAATGCATCTTGGAAAACTCTAGCTCAACCATCCGCCATCGTTTGATTTTTCATGAAAATTGGCTTTTTAACGTCTCTCGGGCTTTTTTCAGCTCCAAAAACGAGCTCAACGCTTCAAGAACGGGTCCAAATCGGGTCCTAAAATCCAACTCTCACCAACTTACGTGGGAATAACTCTTGACAAGCGCCATAATACAACACTAACTAACCCTTCACAAATTTACACTTCTTATGAAGGGCTTTCATTCTCTTCTTTCCTACTTTTTGATGTAGTAAAGCCTACAACGGAATCTCATCAAGATATGTAAGAGAAGTATATCTTTCGTGTAATGCCTCTACCTCTCCCAATGAATGATTGAGAGTGAATCGCACAGTAGGCAGCGCTATTTCCAATGCAAAACGCACTGCTCCCCATACACTAGCTTGAACAGGGTGTGGCATGTAGCTCTTTTGAATGTCGTGTTGTAAGCCCACACTACCACATATAATTATTATTCCAATCGCACTTAAATTTTTATACTATTTTGGATAAGACTCCCACCAGCTGTTTGTTTGTACTCTCAACTTGACCATTGGCTTGAGGATTATACGAGGTAGTTTTATTATGTTTAATCTTCAAAGCTTCAATCAAGGCTATGATAACCTTGTTCAAGAAGTGTGTACCTCGATCAAACACTATCTCCTTAGGTGGACCAAAATGGCAAACAATTTGCTCTATAATGAAACCGATCGTTTCCTTAGCATTATGCTTCACCATTGCTCGAGCTTCAGACCACTTTGTAAAGTAGTCCATTGCTACAATAATATACCACTTACATGTAGTTAATGAAGGGTATATTGGTCCTACAAAATTAATGTCCCATTTTTCAAAGGGTAATATAATGAAAATGGGATTTAGGGGCTGCTTATGATTCTCCCTGGCATCATGTCTTTGACAGAAATCACATCACTTAACATAACTGAAAGCATCTTGAAAATCAATGGCCACCAATATCTACCACAAAGAGTTTTCTCTGGGTAGTAAGCTGTCTAGCAAAATGTCCCCCACATGCTGAGTCATGGCACTCCTTAAGAATGAATGGTACCTCATCAGGTACTACACAACGTTGATAAATGTCATCTACTCCTCTTTGATATAAAACACCCGCTATAATCGAAAAGCATAGAGATTGTTGCTTAATCTTTCTCTTTTCTGACTTTGATAAAGCATCCCCAAATCCCCTATAGATAAATAATGCATTACAGCTGCATACCAAGAAGAAATGGAAGCTGTATCAATTTTAAATAGACCTTCAATGTCACTTCTTTCAACTAGAATTTCCTTTGGCTCCTCGAAATCCACAAGACATTCCACAATATCCTGCAGCTTCGATGGCTTGTTCCTAATGTCATAATCAAACTCCTGCAAAGTGATTAACCACTTTGCTAAACAGTTAGGCGGTTGCAACTTATTCATCAACAATCTAAGTCCTTTCGCCTTTGTAAAGAATACTACTTTCTCATAGAGAACATAGTGCCATTGTGAAAACCATTCCAAGGCACAATTTCTCCATATAAGTATAGTGACTTCAGATATCCCCAACTTCCTACTAGCAAAGGAAATTGGATGATACCATTCCTCTTCCCAAATTTGGGCTAAGCAATAGCTAATATTATGCATTGTTGCATTGGTACTTTTAGAATCAGTGCTTTCGCTAGTTCCTACTTTATATACTCAAAGGATACTTGACGCGCTTCATTCTACTCAAACAGACAATTAAAAGATAGGAGGTTCATCAATGGCAATGCTCTTTTTACCAATGCATTGATAAATCTTCGATTTTATCCTATTGATGGTGACAAACAACTGAGAACCTCTTTTGGATTATGTGGCAGACTCATAACGACTATAACCTTTATCTTTTTAGGGTCAATCACAATACCAGCCGAACTAACCACATGGCCGCTCAACAATCCATAAGGCCTACCAAAGACACACTTCCATGGATTAAGAGCAATGCAAAACTACCTACAACACTCAAATAATTTCCTTAGAATGATCAGTTGCCTTTCCCTTGCGATAGTTACCCCTAGACCATCAATAAATACTTTTAATTCCTCAGGGGAGATGTCACCAAAAGTCTTATTAGTTGTATGTTGCCTAGAACTAGGTGCATTGCATAACCCAAAGGCCATCACATGATACGTGAAGGTACTGAAGATAGTGATAAATGTTGTTTTCAATTTGTCGTCCTTCGCAATAGCCATTTGGTTGTATCCAGCAAAGTAATCCATAAAGAAATAGATTTCCCTACCTGCTAATTGATCCAAAATTTGATCAATAAATGGCAACTGTTAGTAATCTTTAACCATATGCTTATTTAGCTCTCTAAAATCTACGCAAAGTCGAATCTAGTTATTCTTCTTCTTTCTAACAACAGATGGTGAACACCATTCTGTGTGTTGAACCGAAAATATCAGGCCAATTTTTTGTAGTTTTGTCAATTCTTCGAATAGCCCATCTCTTAATTAAAAAACCATACGCCTCACTTTTTGATGCACAGGGCGGCGGCTAACAATCTATGATATACAAAATGCAATAATTTGGGCCATGTACACGTTGAATGTGGCGTGAATATGTGGTGGTGTAGCATTTGTAATATGACCACTCACAACACAATCTACTATCTGTACAATGGAAAATATCAGATGGCCCACCCTAGAGGATGGCAAGGTACTAGAGCATCGTAGTCCCTAGCCAATGAAATACCATGCCAACCAATCATGCTTAGACACCCACAATAGCTTATACTAATCATGAGTATTAGCAACCTCTGATGAAGGCCATGGCATATGTAGTAGGAGAGAAAGAAGCCCATGAATTTTTTTGCCAATTTTTAAACATTTTTTCTTCTATATAAAAGAAGGGCACTAGAGATCAAAGTGTCCTGAAGTCGAGGTATATGATACCCATAGAAGGCAAGAGCAAGGTTCAACATCAATGCCTAGAGACAATACAATGGAAATCAAGGAGCTAATAGAGCTGGATGTCAACATGGTAACCTGGTTTAGAAAGGCTTACAAGGAAGCAATATTGAAACCCAAACTTCATGGATTGAGTAGGAGAGAGTTTTCCATCAAATGGCCAGATGGACAACGCGTGAACCAACTGTAATGAAATATCTGCCGCCGGAGTTCTAGTCCAAATGTACAACTCAAAAGATGGTCTAGAAATTCATGGGCAGTGACAAATCCTCTGCAGCAAAATTATGGTCAGGATGATAAAACTCAAGAGGAGTAAATGGAAGCCACACTGTGAGATGAACTATCCATAGTATAACTTGCAAGGAGATACACAACTCCCCCCCCTCGATTTAGGGAGCAAAACCAGATGTAAAGATAAATCTGCACTATAGTTCATAATGGAATCAACAAACCAAAGAATGGCCATGTGTCTGAATAGTGCAAAGTCTAACCCACAATAGGAGAATGCCTGGGAAGTACTTGCCTTGAAGTAAGATAAATCTAAGCAAGTTATGAAGAAGGATCTGCAACCTAGTGGTGTCATTGAAGTTTTACCCCCAAAGGTAGAAACCCCACAAACTATGAGTATTAATATGTAGTTTAACAATTCATAAGTCTCTCTTGGAATAGGACTAAACAAGCATGCAAGTAGTCATCCTAGAATCTAGAAAGGTAAGTATCAAGAGGTTTATCTTGGTAAACAAAAGAGTTATACACCAGAAGTTCATCCCAATAAGGAGTAGGACAAGCATTCAGAAGATCATCTTGGATAGAAGCATAGTAAGACTATGGAAGGTAATCTTAGAGGCAATAAGAAATAGAAGTCCAATTTTGATCCCACATAAGAGGGAGGGGATAAGCCAAGAGTTGCAGTTGTTTTAGAGTCATCCAAAGAATTAACTAGGTGGGGATCAATTAATATCACCATTCCATTAGGTGATCTTTTAAATCTTGTACTAGCTTTCAAGGATCACCTTTTGAAACTTATCTAGCTAGATCGACCAATATTACTAGAGCCCCAATTAGTAGCTACTATGACTGCAATCTCTTTGAAGGAGATAGTCCAAAGGGTATGGTAGGAGCTAGTACCACTAGGCCCATTGTCTAGCCTGAAAAATCCTATACTCCCTATTCGGTGCAAGGATAGAATCATCCAAAACGTCCTACTCAAATAGTGAATCTAGTGTCAACATCATCACCTTAGCAACTTGTAAGGAATTTAGATTGATGGATTGGAAACCAGCTCCAATTTTTATAAGAATAGCAAATCAACAAAGAGTGATACCGCTTGGCATTATTTGCTCTGTGTGTTTGGAAATTGGTACCATTCCCTTCTTGGTTTCTTTAGTTGTTTTGAATATGGAGCATGTAGGCATAGATTACCACCTAGGAAGGCCCTTGCTTTTCCAAGCATGAGTAGATCACAATTGAGATCAAGAAAAACTTACTATTCACTAGATAAAACACAAAGTTACTATTTTCTTGTAAAATGTTGTCCTTCCCTTAGCACAATGTAGAGAGACCATGATAGAAATAGTCAACATGGTGGAAGGATTGAGTGATGATGAGAGAGGAGTTTCTAAATGCCAATGCAAATTTACAGTCATGGCATCTAGTTGAGGTTTTGTAGATCAGTGAATAGAATTTCTAACTACAAAGTCTACCAGATAAACCCCTAGAGAAGGACGAGGATTGATCTTCAAAGACTTCTAGAATCCAAAACCTAGAATCTGAAATAGAAGATGAAGACATTGTAGAAGTAGAGATAACAGAAGTATTGAGACAAGAGAGAGAGTTTGAAGCTCAAATAAAAAGAGTCACGAGAGTAAAAGAGGATGAATTAGCTATATTATTTCTTGGTCTGGAGGGGACCAAACCGGTGAAAATCAGTACTCACCTTGAGCCAAAATTCTCAAAGCAATTGATCAGTTTATTGAAAGAGTTCAAGGATGTGTTCACTTTGGGATTATTTAGAAATGAAAGGATTGTATTCATGATTCTACCAACATCGGATTCCCTTGAAGCCAGATGTTGTTCTAAGCCAAATGCAGATATACCAGATAAATCTACATATAGACAAACAAGTCAAAGAAGAATTGAACCGACTATTGCATGTTGGCTTCATAGCGCCAATAGATTGAGTTGATTGGATCTCCCTAATTGTCATTGTCGCCAAGAACAAGAAGTTGAGGCACCACCGTTCCAAATCCATTCCCTATTCCTTACCTAGACAATATTCTAGATGAAGTAGTTGGCCATGAGATGTATTCTTTTTTGCATAGATTTAGTGGCTACAACTAGGTTCAACTTGGTCCTCAGCTTTCTCTAGAGGATCAATCCAAAATGGATTTTGTTATAGCATGGGGTGTCTTCGTGTGTACAATGATGTGGTTTGGGCTAAAGAATGCTCTGACTTCTTTTTAAAAGGACATGTAGGAGATATTTGGCCCCTATCTAATTGGTTTCATAAGATTTTTTTTAGATGACTTCATTGTGTTTGGGAAAGTATTACTCCACTTGCTACACCTCTCGTTATGTCTAATAAGGTGCTGAGAGGTGAGTTTGAGTCTGAATCCTTTAAAGTGCGTATTTGTTACTCGAGGAGGTATTTTTCTTGGTTATATTATATTCAAACATGGCATTATTGCCAACACCACAAAGGTTGCAGCCATCATGCAGGTCACAGTATCAGATTTACAATTTGTAGTTCTTTGATTTGTGGGCCAAATCTAATGGCATGACCATCACCAAAAACTCTTGGCACATTTAGCTATTCCCTTGAATCAATTGGCACATATAGCAAAATTGATTTTTAAGTGGAATGAGGAGGCAAGCCTAGCATTCTGGTGCCTTAGATAGTTATTATCTCGCGCCCCTAATCTTGATCCCACCAAATTGGAAAAAACTACTTCATGCCTTTGTTGATGCATTTGATGTGGCTATTGGCAGTGTGCTCATGCAGGAGGATTCCAATGGGTGGTTCTGGCTAGTCTTCTATGCAAGCTGGAGATTATACAATGCGGAGAAGAATTACTCTGTCACTAAAAGGGATTGCCTTGTAATGATTTATCCTATTAAAAATTTAAGCATTATTTTGCTATGGCATGCTTTTATTTTCCATGTGGATCACTCAACCTTGGTGTACCTGCTTAAGTAGTACAAAAGCCAGCAAGTGTAGGGACTCATTATTTGAGGGGGGGTTGAGAAATAACAAATGATGTATGCTCCAGGAAGAGATACCCTAAATCCCATATGCACGATGAGGATAGTGGAGAAACTGTCGAAAGCTATAAAAGCATGTACTTGGTTCATTTTTCTAATGCATTTCTAATTGTACTTTGTACTTAGAGTCTGTAACTCTATCCACTCAAGATTGTGTTTATGAGTCTAAGATAATCTATCTTGGAACCTAATTCACTTGAGTGAAAGTCTGTGTCTAGTCATCAGTCTTCTTCATGTATCTTTCTTACGAGTTCAAGCCTCCATAGCTAAATTGTGTTCAAGATCCATGTTTATTAACAACCCAGAGACTCATGCATTGGAGAGGAGAAAGTGTCAAGAATCGCGTGATGGGGGGATTTGCTTGAGCTGTTGCGCCAAACACACATTGTATACACAAGAGGAAGCTCACTCAAGAACACAAAAAGAGAGATGGAGGCCAAATTTTTTTCTTGCCGATTTCTTCTTCTTCTTCTTCTTCCACGCACTATACAATGTACACAAAGTATAGATAAGATATAGCATAAATGAAATAGGCCTTCTAAGTCAAACAATGTATAACCGACTACACTAATTGACTTGCGTTATATCTTTGCCAGTTGTAGATAGGTGTAACAAACTAAATATAATAAGTGATAAGTCAGTGGCCATGTGAGTATCATAATGACCACCAACGTAGTAAGTGTAGACATGTGGACTCATTTAGCCAGGCGATTCATCATCAATATCTGCACGTGTTGAGCTTGCCATCTCAACACTCCCCCTCAAGCTCAACTCTATCTCTGCAACTCCAAGTAAGCTTTGAAACTTCAAGTAAGCTTTGAAACTTTCGAAGCTTCTCTGCACCTAATGCCTTTGTGAAAATTTCAGCTATCTGATCATGCGTGCTGACATATACCAAGTCAATCTCTCTTGCAAGTACCTTCTCTCTGACAAAGTGGTAGTGCACCTCAATGTTTTTGTCCTAGCATGGAACACTAGATTCCTAATGAGGGCTGAAATGATGAATGGGTTGCCTCTTACCCATCCAACCTCCAATCCTTACTAAGAGAATTAAAGAGGGGCACCACTTAGCCAAAGGGAGGATAGGCTAGGACATCCCTTTTCTCAAAGAGAATCAAAAGAACCAAGACACAACTTCACAAGAGAGAATATATGTACTAGACACCATATTATAATATGAGAGAGAGAGAGAGGAGAGGAGAGGGAGACAAGAGGAGAAGAGGTAGAGAAAGCTTGCCATTATGTATTCATGGAATGAGAAGATGAGAAGAAAGGGAGACAAGAGGAGAAGAGATAGAGGAAGCTTGCCATTATTCTACATAATAAAAGAACTCACTCATAGCTTACCTCAAAGAGATGGACTAGCATGAGGGTATTCTAGAGTGCTCTCATGTGCTTGTCATTGTCATTGTTCCTTTTACATCTCCATGGGTTCCTTATATAGCTTCCATAAGGGATTAGATTAAGCTAATCTTCTTGATTAATATAATCCTAGATGATGTATAATATCTTTGAAAATATGGAGAATAATGGATGGGAGAAGTCCCCACCTTTGTCATCATGCAAGAAGCCAAGGGTGATGGTAGACAAAATAGAGAAAGGGCACTACATTACAAGAGGTGGGTGCCCAAAGCACATTATTATAATATATTTACAAGAAGGATAAAATGGAAAGTTGATGTGGTGAAAGAGAGAAGAAAATTGCATGTAGCCAACCGTTTGCGCTTTCATAACTTCAAATCGGTGAAGAATCTGAAAAAAGTTTCTTCTGCAACTTTGTAGACCAGGTCAAAACCGATCAGGTAGCATGGGAATTTTCTTGAAATTTGCTTTCCCTTGGGAGTTATTGAGATTATAATAAACGGCTTCCAAAAGCTACTTTGACTTTAGTTCTTTATATATATATAAATACATATATACATGTCACAGAAGGGGTCCATGATTGTAAACTTTTGTGTAAGATCCAAATGACACCATGATGTGGATATTGACTTGTGTACCAGGGTGAGGTGTCCTCTAATGATGGTGATAGATTCCAAATCTTAGTGATGCAGGCACAACCCACGTGTAGTTGGAGGCTAGTCCTTTGAAAAATCTATGCACTCACTCAACTCCTAGGTATAATCCATTTCCATCTTCACTAAGATAACCATCCCTTTTACCCTTTACATTGACATCCCTCCTAAGAACTTGTTCCCCCCATTTGCTAGAGGTATCATAATCGAGAAGCAATGTAGCATGCCTAGTGCTTGAAGAGTAAACCCAAACTGATATGGTAAGGCTCTTGATAGGGGTTTTGGCCAAATTTTGTGGTAGAAATCCAATTTGTAAAAAACCCAGATCACTAGCTAGCTGTATGCTGCTCATGTTGTCACAATGAATGACAACTAGACCATCTCCCTGCACGTCCAAATCACTTAATAGCCATACCACCTCACATGTTGCCATAGCAGCACCTCTATACTCAACCTCTGTACTCGATAGAGCAACTGTAGGTTGCTTTTTGCTGCTCCATGTAGCTGCTGCAAGACCAAGGGAAAACATGAATCCACTAGTAGATCTTTTGTCTGACATGCTACTAGCCCAATCTGCATCTGTGTATCCAAAGACATGTACATCCTTACCTACCTCATAAAAAAGTCCATAATGTAAAGTGGACTTCACATACCTCAATATATGTCTAACTGTATCCAAATGAGGCTTTCTACGCATCTGCATAAACAGACTGACAAGGCCAATAGCATAGCTCAAGTCTGGCCTTGTGATAGTCACATAAATCAAACTCCCTACTATCCTCCTAAACAAAGTAGGGTCTTCTATCTCATCCCCAATGTAGACACTCAACTTCATATTTTTCTCCAATGGTATTGAAAGAGGCTTACATGATGTCATACCATACTTGGATAACATATCCAAAGCTATACTGCCTTTGGGATAGCCATATACCATCATCACATCTAATCATCTCAATACCAAGAAAGTATCTCAGCTCACCCAAATCTTTCATCTCAAACTTCTTCTTCAAGAAGTCTTTAACTTCAGCAATCCCATTGTCATTGTCACCTGTAATAATCAAGTCATCCACATAGATGACTATGATGACCAAACCTGTATCTCCCTTTCTCACATAGAGTGAGTGATCAGCATCAGAAATACAAAATCCAATATTGACAAGATACTCTCCAATCTTGTCAGACCATGCTCTAGGTGCTTGCTTCATCCCATAGAGTGCCTTCTTTAACCTACACACATATGTGGCATGCTCTAAATCCTCATAACCTGCTGGCTGCTCCATATACACTTCTTCTTGTAATTCACCATGCAAGAAGGAATTATTAATATCCATTTGCTGCAAACTCCAACCTTTGGTTATTGCCAAGGCAATCACACATCTAACAGTTGCCATCCTAGCAACTGGGCTGAATGTCTCTTCATAATCTATGCCATATGTTTGAGCATAGCCTTTTGCCCAGTCTAGCCTTATACATGCTAACTGAACCATCTGTATTATGCTTGACTTTGTAAACACACTTACAACCAATATCTTTCTTACCATTATGTAAGGGTACTAAATCCCAAGTCTTATTGGCTTCTAATGCAGCCATCTCCTCATCCATTGATGCATCCTAATGAGCATGACCAATGGCATCCTCAAAATAAGTGGGCTCAACATCCTCAACTACAACATCCTCAACTAGTTTCACCATATAAGGATAATGGTGAGCTACATAACCTTCAAAACCAAATCTTTTAACAGGGTATCTGTCTCTGCTAGATCTGCGTACCATCGAATCACTCAATGGAGCCTTTACATTACTATGAGCTCTCTGTACACCTGGTGTCCTGATTGAAGGAATACCAAGCTCATCATCCAAACTCTCCGAACCACTAGAATCTCCATCAAATCCCGAATGACTAGTAGATGCATTATTACCATCTAGCACTTTCTTCTTTCCTTTGTCCTTCCCTGCAACACTTATAGATCTACTTGAAGATGTGTAGCTACTCCTTAGTCTCCCACACCAAGGGCTCACTGTAGGTATAGTACCAAATGATATGTCTAGTCCACTAAGACTCCGTGATTCTTGTTTTTCTTTTTGTACATAGTTGTCCTGATCATTATCATCATCTAATATATCACTATCAGGTGCATATCAGTTGCCCATCTCATCAAAGGTAACATCCCTGCTCACTTTGAACTCACCTGTGATAGGGTTATAATAGCAATACCCTTTCTGCTCTAAAGAGTATCCAATAAAAATACATTTTTCTACCTTTGGATCAAGCTTCTTTCATAGCTCATCAGGCACATGAACATATGCAAAACATACAAATACCTTCAAGTGCGATACATCGAACTTCTTGCTAGTAAAGCATTCTTCAGGAGTCATCCCATGAACTGCAGTTGTGGGAGTTCTATTCATAATGTAGACGGCAGTATGGACAGCCTAAGACCAAAAATGTTTGGGCATATTCTTTTCAGCCATTAATACCCGCACAACTTCTGCAATATGCCTATTTTTTCTTTCTGCAATCCCATTTTGTTGTGGGGTATAAGTAAATTGTCTCTTTATTCCATGAGTCCTCAAGAAGCCACTAAACTCATTAGAGAGGTACTCTTCCCCTCCATCTGATCTCAAGCACTTCACTTTTAAGTTTTTTTCTATTTCAATAGCTGCCTTAAAAGATTTGAAGTGCTCAAACTCATCACTCTTTTCCTTCATGAAGTATACTCATAACTTCCTTGAACAGTCATCAATAAATGTGACAAAGTATTTGCTGCCACCAATAGATACATTCTGTGTAGGCCCTCAAACATCTGTACGCACTACATCAAGTATTTTTCTACTCACTTCTTTGTCATGCGAGAAGGGTTGTCTTGTCTACTTACCAAACTGGCATGCTTCACAGACTTTATGTAATTCTACAACTCTAAAAGAAGGCAACCCTGTAACCAATCCTTTGGACTACATTAATTTCAGTCTTTGCACATTTGCATGTCCAATACATTTATGCCATACTGCAACTACTCCTTAACCTTTATATACATAGCAGCATCCATTGCAGGAATTCCAGCATCTAAAGTGAATATGCGGCCAACTCTACTTCCTTTTGCGACCAACCTACACTCATCATTAAAGTCTTCTATAAAACAACCTTTTGCATTGAATCGGACTTGCAACCCCTGCTCTACCATTTGGCCAACAGACACTAGATTCTTTGTGATTGAAGGCACATGTAATACATCTCTCAAACTCTTTGTTTGGCCATCATAGAAGGACAAGGGAACCTTTCCAATGTGTGAAATTGGGTGGCATGAATCATCACCCGTCTGTATATAACCTGGATTTTGTAAGTCCTGCATCTCTCCAAACCATTCAACATGATTAGTCATATGATTAGATGCACCTGAATCGACATACCATACATCATCATGTGCCCCTTTCATGTAACTGCATTCATCATATGTTGCATAACAAACATACACTCATTTTTGTCTTCATTCCGTCGTGAGAAGATGATGCATAGTTTCCTTGCTGCAATTTACCACTGCGAATATCATCCTTCTTAACATAACAATTGGCTGCAATATGACATATTTTTCCACAATAATGGCAAACAATAGCAGAATTTCCAGAACCTCTATTCTGCCATCCACCTCTACCTCTAGAGCTCCCCCTGCCTCTAAAGTTTCCTTGATCTCCTGAAACCTGCATTTCGCCAAATTGCTGATTGAACCTATTTTGTTAGTTATCGCCAACACGCCCCATACCATGGCCTCTTGAAGAGGATCTACCACATCCCCTTCTTGAACTTGAGTAAAATGCTTGAACATGTTCACCATTTTTTTCAGATGATGCATATTGATCTCTTCAGTAATCATGAGAGAGATCAGCTCATCAAAATCTGGAAATGGTTTCCGTACGTATACTGAAGTAACAAATGATTTCCATGCCTTCTCATTATTAAGGCCACTCAAAGTGGATGAAACCAAATCATCATCATCGGGCATTGCGTCAATCGCTGCTAAAGCATATGCAATGCTTCTCACCTTCAACACATACTCATTGACAGACATTTTCCCTTTCTTCAAGGCATTCAACTCTTGCTTGAGTTGAATCTTTTGTGCCTTTGTATTTACTGAAAACATGTTCTCAAAAATTGTTCAAGCTGCATGTGAAGTTTCTGCATTCCTGATATGTCCCAACATCGTATTATCAATGATTGCAGATAACTAGTACATCACCTTTTTATCTTTCACAATCCATTCTTTCCATGCTTTTAAGGAGAGAGGGAGAAGAAGAAAGAGAGAGAGAGAGAGAGAGAGAGAGAGAGAGAGAGAGAGAGAGAGAGAGAGAGAGAGAGAGAGAGAGAGAGAGAGAGAGAGAGAGAGAGAGAGAAGATGAAAGATAACAAAGTGAGAGAGAGAGGAAGGGAAAGAGGAGAATGAGTGAGAAAAACAACGAAGGGGCGGAGAGAAACAAAGAGAGAGGCAACAAAGAAAGAGAAAGAGAGGGGGGGAGAGAAAAAGAAATGGAGAGTGAAGGGAGAGGTGGATAAAAGAGTGAAGCAAAGAGAGAAAGGAGAGTGGAAAAAAAAAAGAGAGAGCTAGAAAGAGAAGGGGAGAAAAAGGGACAAAAAGAGAGAGTAAAAGAGAAAGAGAGAAAATAACAAATAGAGAGTGAGAAAAAGATAGAAAAACGGAAACAACGAGAGAATTAGAGAGAACAAAATGATAGAAAGAGAATGACAGAGGGGGAAGAGAGGCACAAAGACGGGTGGGGAGAGAAAGTCTTTCAATGTCTTATTTTATGAGTTTTTTATTTTCTATCTTTGATTTTGATTTTAACAAGATGTGTCGCATGTGAGTGGAGAGGAAACAAGAGAAAGACATAAAGAAAAGAAGGGAGGGAAAGGAAAAGAGAGAAGAAGTGAGAGTGGGGAGGAAAGATGGGGGAGATAAAGAAACATTTATAGAAAGAGAGGGGGAGAGAGAAGCAAAGAAGGATGAAGGGAGGAAAAGAAAAAAAAGAGAAAGAGAAAGAGAATGTGAAAGGTGGGAAGATAAATAAGGAGAAAGGGAGGTAAATAAAAAAAGGGAAGAGAGAGAGATAGAAAAAGAGAGACGAGGATGTTAGGACTTGAACTTCACTATATATTTAGTACTATTTTACACCTTAGTATTAGTATGCATGTAGTCTTTTGGATCAACATATGTAAAGCGGTCCTTATATTTCATATGATCTTTCACCTGAAAGTCAGGACGCATGTAAAAAAGGTAAGGCAGTTGTATTCGAGCCGTTACTTTTTGATAAAAAATGGAATACGACTAAGTGCAACACCCAGAACTGGCGGGCTGATGTTTTGATCCCATTATCTTTTGATTGTCTCTTGAGTGTTAATGTTATTCTCTTTCAAGTTGTTCAATCAACGATGGCTATGGAGATGGGAAATAGCGTAGTATTTGATTATCAACAACTATATCTTGTTGAGTATGATGTGTGCTTTTTGTTTGAATGTATTTCTTGAACATTATGAAGTGCTAATGATTGTAAATCCATTCAGGAAGTTCTCTACTATATTGTGATGTTCTCTCAGGTAGAACATTGTGTCTGAATTGTTATGATATTCTAAGAGGGTAGAATAGAGGAGAGAAAAAAAAAGGGTATAGATAAAGACAGAGGGACATAGAGAGAAAAGGAATGGATAAAGAGATATGGAGGGAGGTAAACAAATAAAGGGAAAGGGAGGGAAAGGATTAGATATTAAAATAAAGGAAGATCATCAATAAGGGGAACAAAAACCTCTTGTTTATCATAATGTAGACCAAATGGAAAACGATGATGGTCACATGATGTCCAAGATCACGAGGCGTATCTTAATCAACATGTCCCGTGTCCTTGTTCTCAATGCAAGTTGGCAATTAGACGAAAGAATCACTTGTTAATAGAATGCATACGACGCTTTGGCGAACAAGTTCCAATTCAGAGATCATTGATAAGGCAATCTCAAACTTTGAGTGAATAGTAAGAAAAGTGTGTATCAATCATGCCTTATAGTCACAAACTAATTGAATATCAAATATAAAAACATTAGACATGCCCATAAAATTTATACAGGGAGGTGACACCTCATTCCAAGAAGGAATGCACCTATTGTAGCCAGTTAAAAGATTTTGTGGGCATGTGATGGATGGAGTGCTTGAGCCAATCCACTTGTTGGAATGCACGACTCAATCTATACCCTTGATACCAGAGAAGACAGTCAGCCTTTCAGACCTTCCTTCAATCTTGGAGCTTGAGATGGAGGCAATGATCGATGCATTGATGCCCATGGATGTGAAGTCATCTAATCCACTGAGAGAGGAAGCATCCATACCATTATATGGTGGGTGCCGAGTATCTTGCTTGAAGACGTTGCATGTGCTCCTAAGTGTGTAGGCAAAATATGGATGGAGCGATGGAAGTATGATCAAGTTGTTCAAGTACATTCTACGTACACTCTGTTGAACTTTTTGACTCCACTATAAAAAACACTAATGCTTTTTCAAGGTGTTTTATGATTTTTTTCAAGTTTCTAAAGTATTATATATTGCCACTTGGAAATATGATGCTTAAGTCTCATGATAAAGCACAACACGTTTTACGAAAGCTTGGCATAGACTACAACACCATCCATGCATGTATCAATGATTGCGTGCTATTTCGAGGAGACTATGGGACTATGGAGACATCTCCAAAGTGTGGTGCTCATAGGTATCAAATAGGACTTGCAAGGGCAAACCATTCTTAAACACTTTTCACTTATACCGCATATACATCACATGTTTCGTACATCAGGCATGCAAGCTTGACAACGTGGCATGCGCAAAATAGATCCGCAGATGGAGTCCAACAAATATCAGCAAATTAACGCACATGGAGCCACATTGACTCTACCTTTCCAGGCTTTGCACGAGAGCTAAGGAATCTTTGGCTTGGTCTTGCTATGGATGGGATGGCAGAACCCATTTGTTCTCCGCTCAACTTCTAACAATGTGTGGCATGTAGTCCTTATTAACTGCACCATCCCGCCATGGCTTTCTATAAAGAAAAGATACTTGATCCTTGCTCATTCCTAGGCGCTACAAAATCAAGAATATGAACGTCTATCTCAATCCATTATTTGATGAGCTCAAGATTTTGTGGGAGGAGGGGGTTTGTCGTGGAAGATATGAGCAAGCATGATGGTCGACGGTCTACCAATATACGAGTCATTCTCATGTGAACCATGCATGAATTTCTGGGATTCAGGGAGTACTCAAGTAGGCTTCCATTCTCGTTGGTGATATCTAACATAACTCGTTCAAGTTTATGTTGACTAAATAGGGGTATTGGGACACGTCTTCTTACCTCAAGTTATCATGCATGTCCATTGTGTGGGCCGCAGTTACTCCCAAAGGTCACGAACCATGAAGAAGATGGTATATCAAGGACACACCGCTTTCTTGCTGAAGGGTCATGAACTAAGGGAAGGTTTTATTGGACGACCTCTAACACGAATGAATGCCCAAAGCTGGTATGAGTTGAAAATGGCCCACACGGAGTCACATCCAAATGGAATGTGATGGTTCTCGATTTTCTACGAGTTTCCATATTGGACCCACTTATAGATCAACCACTTATTGGACCCCATGCATATTTTCAAGAATGTGGGTAGCTTATTATGGGACCACATCATAGGAAAGAGAGATACTGTAGGGGCATGAATGGATTTGAAGGAGGTAGGCAAGATGGAGGTGCTTATCGAGTAGTACTGATGGTCTCTTGCAACTACCTCGTGCTCCTTGGGATCTATTCACTAAAGAAAAGCACATTGCGAAGCAAATTATCAAGTTTTATCCGCACCCCGATGGGTATGATGCATTCCCTTAAATCCTCTTTTTCTAAAGATGAGCAAGTATGAGGGCTAAAATCCCATGATTGGCATAAGATATATCAAGTTTGTACTAGCCTCAATTGTAAGTGGCTTGCATATTGCTATTTAGCATCTAGTTGGTATTCATAATGCTTCTTTATTTGTGGTAGCTTGTACTACCGATCGCGATCATGGGATGCCTCACTCCAGAAATACGTGAGGTAATTTACAAGTTGTGAAATTTAGTGCAATGGATCTCATAGAAGGAGATCAAGACATCCTCTATTGAATCCTCAAGGCGAGGAGAGGTGGAGACAGTCTATCTCTTTGAGAAGTACATGCCCACCAGCATGCTTACGATACAAACCCACCTTCTAGTGCATCTTGTAGATGAAGTGGAGATTGTGGTACCCATCCATATGCAATGGATGTTCTTCTTGGAGTGCTTCATGAAAACCCTGAGAGGCTTTGTATGTATGACAACAAGCTCAGCTAGAAGGTAGCATAGCAGAAGGTTGGCAGGTGTCAAAGGCGTTAGTGCATATTTCACAGTGGCTACCAATGGTGGATTCAGACAACAATATGCTATGGTCTCACTGAAGGATTATGATAGAATAATCGGAGATGTAATGGTTGGAAATGGGATAGAAAAAAAGATGGATGCTTCAATGGAAAAGAAAGTGAATCGTTTTTGTATGTTGCATCATGCATCCATGGAGACATGGCTTGCCAGGTATTTGCATGCCAGGAAAGATCATGAAGAAGTGCGATCAAAATTTCAATGCAGGATGTGCCATCAACCGATTCGATATCTTCAAGGCATAGAGGAGATGCCGAAGTTTGTCTATGTGATGGTTACATGGAGCTTTGATTGCAACTTCTCGTGAAGGGATGGAGGTCTCTACACTAAGGAGTTGGAATTCTCGAGGGGATGTAGTCCGAAGATGACCGCATTTTTTATAAGATATCGTATCTAGATTTTATATGTGACAACTAATCTAACCATTTCAATGTATAGTTCAAACTCTACAGTGGGCATGGTCGCGCAGGCGATATTTCTACGTTGAGCGCATCGACAAAATGCGATCCACAATAGATTGTGGTGTCATGGCAAAGTTCTAGCAAGAGAGCCGACCGTGAGCCACGGATCCAAACACCGTTATAGATGAGATGGAGTATTATGGGAACTTGCAAAGTGTTATCTCAATGGATTACCGTAGCTTCTCCATGATCATATTCGATGTACAATGGTTCAAAGTGGTATTGGAAGGAGCTAGGGCAACTGTTCGGTGAGGTCCATCTAGATTTTTGAAAATAGATCCTGAGAAAATATGGATGGATCTGCGCAACACATTTGTCTTGCTGCCCCATTATAAACAAATGCATGAACTATTTTTTTAATTTTTTTCACGACACAAAACAGTCACAAATGTTGAATCGCTCTCATATGTGATTTTAAACAGGTAATTTTCTATCCAAACCCACTACAACCTCAATGGTGGTATATTGTGCCGTCATCTTCCTAGAGTAGAGAGTGTATGAAGAAAGCAATATTCTTAACGTAGATGAGGAGAGTATGTAGGTGGAGGGGTTGATATTACAAAGGGTGGAGGTCAAAGAAGACTTGGAGCATGTAGAGGAGGTAGATTCGGGTAATGATGGCGGAAAGACATGAGGCCAGGAATCTTTGAGAACAAAGTGGACTCCTTCTATGGTGACCTATCTATATACCTTCTAGTGTACGTGAAGTTGTGCCAAGAGATTGACATGGGACCATAGGCTAGGTCATACTTTCTGCATCGAAGCCTATGGTCAATTCTAGATAGGGATGCTACTCCTTGCTCTCGTATAGGTTCCAAAGAGAGTGGCTCATGTGGGTGTTGTGGAGGCACCAATGAAGTGTTTCTGTCTCGTCCTTCTGGTGGATATATATCATCTCCAAGATTTTTCACACCTATGGGGACATCTACTCTAATGACTCTCAGCCATATGCAGGTGGCACCCTGTGCTACTCTGAGAGATACTACCCCTGTGGGTACACTAGATATATAGGGGTCTCCTGGTTATGCCCAGGAGCGCAGTTGTAGGTGGGAGATAACACACCTTAGACGTACCCTAGAGGGGTATGGATACCTCGTAGATGACAAGACAGGTGCTGTGATCATGAATGATGAGGGGAGGAGGGTGATATCTCGCATGAGAGAGTTGTGCCAACAAGTTTTTTGGCACAGTGTCTTAGACCATTGGAATAATATATCTGAGGGGAGCAAGGACTATATATTGGCATCCTTGCACGAGGAGTTTTCGGTACCTACCATGAGAAAGAGGTTTTCCACTGGGTAGATGATAGAGTGTATGCGTGCATACATGTCACATAGATTATCAAACACACACAAGGAACTCAAGAATGGTGCCTCAAAACCTGAGTGCCTAGACGAAAATGATTGGCGAAGACTTGGGGAGAAGGCTACAATTCTCTAAGACATTGGCGATAGCAGTGGAAGGCAGCGAGGGCACGATTGGAGGCAGGGGTAGTGCATCATCTGGGGAGAGTGGCGGCCACAAGACTTATCTGGAGGACTTTGTAAGTTTTTCTTTTGTTATTCTTGCTTTCTTATTTATCATATTACTTGTATCAACAATCGTGTTTCTACCAGTTGTATTCTATTTTCTTTGTAGCACGCAATAGCCTAGTAAGTCAATCATCTTTCTTGTCCGTAGTTACTATTTTTTTTAAATGCATTATGTATGGTGGACTGATGTGTACTTATTCATTTTGCAGAGTCCATGTTCAATGCTCCTTTGCATCGGGATGAGCTTTGTGATAGTGAGGATCTATAGCTCGCACTTGGATTCATGGAGTGCATACCCTCTTCTTTTTTGGTGTTATGGTCTGTACAGGCATCTTCCATGTACTATTCCTTAGATGTGCTTATCATCCTTTCTATCTTTTTATCTCAAATGCTGACTATAGGTTAAGATATTGGTGTCCACTTGTGTCAGTTTTGAATATGACCGCACTCTGCATTATGGCAATGATGCCTGAACCCTATTACAATACGGAAAATACTAGTAAATATTCTTGATGCACATTTTCTTTGAGAATTTTGATAATTTGAGAGCCATATATGAGCTCAAAAGACTTTATTTAATGGTTTTGACTATAAACATGAACCACTTTTGAGCTATGGAGTGAAAGTTATAGCATTTTTTATTGCAACCTAGGTCCTATAGGACATAGGATAGATTTAAAGGTGCCCGACCAAACTACACCACAAAAAATATCATAAGTTTCAATTCAAATCTTAGAATGGGATCATGTTTATACCAAAAGATGATCAAAGTAGGTTTTCTTAGCTCATCTATGGACTTAAAGTGATCAAAATGCTCTAAACAAAAAAAGTTTTCATATTTCTACTAGTGTCTACCTTGCATTTCAAATTTTGGCTCATGATCATTAGGGGAGTTTTGAGGTCTTAAAAATGCCTTTTAGGATGTAGAGAGAGTGTGCTCTAGACCAATGAGAGCAAAGCCTTTGTAACATTCTTACAAGTGTAGAGAATATATCACAAAAGGGAAGAGAAAAAGTGATTAAGCCACTTGGTGTGCTAGATGATTCTATAGGCTATTCACACATAGATGGTGAGTTTGATGACTTAGATTAAAGTATAGATCAAGATTTTGGTATTCTAGGTGTTCATACACTTGCTGTAAGGAAAACCATAGATCATGTTGTTACCCATAAATGCTTGCATGTTGGTCCATGAATATAATATTTTTTGTGGATGTAAATGAGCATTAAAAGCTCAAATGTGGACTGAAATACTCTTGGTTATAGCAGTGGACTTGGCTGTAAACAACCTGTGGCAAGAGTATTTGGCACTGCTACTTGCATACAATACAAACATTGATGCTTGTTTGGTCACATATTGAATCCCCAATGTACTGGGACATGCCTATGGTGATTTAATGATAATTTTGAGCTGAGAATACCCTGATTATTGCAGAGTTTATGTTGTTGGTCATAACAGGCTCCTTACTTGTCATAAACTCTAGGAACATCTAATGAATGTCAACATCGGTTCTATGCATCTATTGATGCTTGTATAGACATAGTTTGTTGCTCGGATGTTTTGCCACTATTGTAGAATGTTTTAAATTGATTTGAGCTTGATTTATGCTCAATTGATTGTGTTTTTTCATTGTCGGAATACAATTTACATCAAGTAGGTTGTCAAGAAACTGTACTTGAAGAACTGCAGGAAAGTGGTCCTGAATTGCAAGAAACTGTTCCGAAACTGCAAGAAGATTGTTCCTAAATTGTAGAAAGTCTATTCTCCTTATGCATTTCTAATGTGATGGCTATGCAGATTACCAGTTGCCATTCCTCAAAGGATTCTTGGGATGCACTCATGAAGATTTATGGTAATGTAATGCATGCAAGAAAGATACAACTAAAGTAGCCATTCAAAAGCATGTCTAGGAATGGTAGGAGCATTCAAGCATACACACAATGGAAATAAAGACCATAGATGACGTAGTTGGCCACTATTGGATCTCATGTTTCAGAGAATGATATGATTGCAGTGACATTGAATGGGTTAAGCAAGGAGTATAAGGCATTTGATACATCCATTTCTGTGAGAGTAGAATCTCTTATTGGGATGAGTTACTTGCACTACTGCTACATGAAGAAGTAAATCTTGGCTTGAATACATGTTAGGGTGGCAGAGACATTGTCTTTTACTCTAGTCAATGAGCTAGAGGTGGTAGAGCTCATGGAGCTTTTTGGGGTCGAGGAGACACAAGAAACACACATGGAGAGCAACAAAAAATGTTTGGCATAACTCAAAAATGCAAGGACAACGAGGATTTGGAGCCTTTAGAGGTAAGGGGAGATCACCTAGATGAAGAGGTGGCTCTTGGCAGTCGCATGAGCAATCTAACAAGGATAAACAATGTCATTATTGTGGAAGATATGGGCATATCGTAAAGGATTTCCATAAAAAGCAAGCTGATATGAAGGCAAAAGGTAGGCAATATGGACATTATGCATCTTCTAGTGGTTCTCAGTATGACCATGGAGATAGACTATTTGCTATGCAACATGTATCAAAGAATACACCTAAGAAAGGCAAAGATGAGAAATGGGTACATAGACTCAGGAGCATCCAATCATATGACTCCTCATGGAAAATGGTTTGATGAGTTAGTAGCAAGGTCTCATGGATTTGTATGTACTGGTGATAATACATAGCATGATATTCAGTATACATGTGTGGTTCCGTTGCTCATGCCTGATGGCAGAAAGAAGAGCCTACATGATGTACTACATGTACCTTCTATTACCAAGAAATTACTATCGATTGGACAAATGGTAGAACAAAATCTACAAGTTAGATTCAATAGGGATGGTTGTTTTATTGAAAAATATGGCAATGGCTGTAAATTGATTGCCAAAGGCAAGAGAGATGATTGAATGTTTACCTTGGATGCATCTATCCCAGAATTGAAGGCAGCCATGTTTGCCCATGATAATGGAGCAGTTTGGGATGTAGAAATTTGGCACAAATGCATCAGTCATGTTAATGTACAGAAGCTGAAAGGTACGCAATAGAAAGAGGTTGTACTTGGGTTGTTGAAGTTCAAGTACACTAATCTAGACATGTATGCTCTACTTGTCAGTTTGGGAAACAAGAGAGATTTCTGCTCATGAGACATGTTAGAAACGGTTCTCAGACTTTGCAATCGATACATTTGGATGTATGGGGTCCTACCTATAATGGGTCTTTTGGTGGTGCCAGGTATTATGTATCCTTCATTGATGATTTCAGCCCAATATACATGGCTGTACATTCTGAAGCACAAGGATGAGGTGCTTGATGTCTTTAAGGAATTTAGGAAGCATGTTGAAAATGAAATTGGTGGTTATATCTCATTTCTGAGATTTGATGGATGTGGAGAATATGCATCCAGAGAGTTTGATAGGTAGCTTGCTAAATATGGTATAAAAAGGTAACTCACATGCAATTACACACCTTAGTAGAATGCTGTGGTGGTAGAGAGAAAAACTCGGGTGCTTATGGAAGTTGCCAGGGCAATGCTTAATGAAAATAATTTGCCAAATTCTTATTGGGATGAAGCAATGGTTACTATAGTTTATGTGTTGAATCAAACACCTACAACTAGGGTTCATGATTTGACTCTGTATGAGAAATTGGATGGAACAAGCCCAACATTAGTCAACTAAAAGTATTTGGCTGCATTGCCTATGTACATGTGCCTGATGAAAAGAGGAAGAATTTAGACCCAAAAGATGTGAAAAGGGTTTTTCTTGGCTATGCACAAGAGAGAGAGGCTTACAAATGCTATGATCCGTCCATTTGAGAAACCCTGATCAACATGGATATAGTTTTTGATGAGCTGGCCTCATGGTATGGTAATCTGAATCTAGTGGTCTTTGATGGACCAACCAACCCTACTTATATTGAAAATTATCCTTCAGCTAGTACATCTATGAGTGGATTGATAGGTGATGGTTCGTTAGTCCTCCTTGGATAGGACGACTTCGTAGTTGTGCTACTGCATCTATTGACACAGATATGTCAATGAGGGGGAGATTGGATAAAGGCAAAGAAAATAAGTTTGATGATGTGACTGGCCCGCTTATAATAACTGGATATGAGTCACTTGGCAATGACACTCTTGATAGTGAATTGGGCATACCATCAATTATGACACCTGGTGTAAGGCAAAGTAGGTATGTACCGCCTCATGAGGGTTAGAATATCAAGCTCTTGCTACTCTTCAGTCAGTATATCTTTATGTGTGTGATAAAAAAAAGCTAGATATAACTGTACATGTGCATGATATTCAATAAGTCAGTGTAGTCAGTGACTTTTAATCACAGTTAGTCTTGGTTAATCATACCTATGTGTGTAAGTTTCTTTCAGTGAGTATGATGGAAGAATAATGGAAGAAGAACAACAATGAGTTGAGATTCATCTTCCACTCCACTCTGTCTCTCTCCCTCTCTTCCAACATGGTATCAGAGCTTGAATGCTTGAAGCCTAAAGGCTTGGTAGTGGCCATTTGACATCAAGACATCAGATCTGAAGAAAACGTCATCAAAGGAGACTGTGCCTGCAGCTCGTTTTTTTTTGCAGAAGCTATATCTTGCAAAAATGGTTTTTAGAGAAACGGCTTGTGATTCTTGACCATTTTGACATGGTCTACAACTTTACAGATTTTTTTTTTCAAATTTCTCATAGATTTTAAGATATTCAGCACAGACCTGTGTAGACTGGTTGTTTACCGCAGTAAACATCAGGTGATTCCAAGGCATTGGTGGCTTTCATCCTAACAATGTATATGCCCTTATTATCATGTATTTGAGCATGATATTTTAGTGTTAAATGCTCAGTTTTGGAGCTTATTTGTAGGTTGGAAACAATGAATTGGTTGTTGTCCCGAATTCGGAAACAATATACCTACAGGATTGAAGTATCTGTGATGCTTATTGGCTACTGACAAATGCTTGGATCATACCACTTGAGTGGTACATGATTTTTGGGATATTGTAAGTGGTGAAAGTCTAAATTTTGGACTGATTTGTTGCTCGTTATACCAAGGTATTGATTGGTTATTGTCTGTTGCTTTATGGAAGTTCCGTATGAAGAATTTTTTGGTTGGCAGAGGTTATTGGGACTGAGGCTAAACTTGAAATGCATGAAAGGAATTTGACAAATGATTAGAAAAGGGCTCATAAGCTATGGACTGAGAGAGCATGCAAGGTGTTACATTGGTTTTCCTTGTGTATATCAGATGCTATGGTTATACAGATTACTAGATGCAGTTCTCCAAAGGATGTGTGGGACATACTCATGAAGAATTATGGAAATGTAACACATGCAAGAAAGATTCAACTAAAGCAATAGTTCAATAACATGTCTAGGAATGATAGAAGCATTCCGGTCTACACTACAGAGATCAAGAACATAGTGGATCAGCTTGCCACCATTGGATCTTCAGTGTTTGAGGATGATATGATTGCAGTAACATTGAATGGACTTGGCAAAGAGTATAAAGCATTTGATACGTCTATTTCTATGAGAGCTGAATCCCCTGATTGTGATGAGCTGATTGCTTTGCTGCTGCATGAGGAAGTCAAGCTTGGGCTGAATATAGGTTCTAGTATTGTCTCAAAGTAGAGACACTATTCTTTAATGAGAGATGAATCCCCTGATTGGGATGAGCTGATTGCTTTGCTGCTGCATGAGGAAGTTAAGCTTGGGCTGAATATAGGTTCTAGTACTGTTTCAAAGTAGAGACACTATTCTTTACTCTAGCCAGTGTGGCAGAAGTGGTAGAGGCCGTGGCTCTTTTCGAGGTTGAGGAGACACATGAAACACTTATGGAAAGCATCAGCATAATGCCTAGCATGGCAAAAATATACAGGGCTAGTGTGGATCTAGCGGCTTTAGAGGTAAGGGAAGATCACCCCATGGTAGAGGTGGTGGATCTGGTTCATGGCATCAGCCAAACAGAGATAAGGACTGTCATTACTGCGACTGATATGGACACATTGCAAAGGATTGTTACAAGAAGCAGGGAGATATGAAGGCAACGTGCAAACAACATGGGCACTATGCATCTTCTAGCGGTGCTCATAATGAGTAGGTTGACAGATTGTTTACCATGCAACATGTGTCTAAGAATGCATCTAGGTAGAACAGAGATGAGAGGTGGTACATTGATTCAGGGGCTTCAAATCATATGACACCCCATGGAGAATGGCTTGATGAGATGGTTTCAGGTTCACATGGTTATATGTGTACTGGGGATGACACCCAACATGACATTCAATACACAGGAATTGTTCCATTGTTGATGCTTGATGGCAAGAAAAAGAGCCTACATGATGTAACCAAGAATCTTTTGTTAGTTGGACAGATGGCAAAACAAAATCTGTGGTTGAGATTTAATAGAGATGGATGCTTTGTTGAAGAATACGGTAATGGCTGCAAATTGATTGCTAGAGGCCGAAGAGATGGTAGAATGTTTGCTCTTGATGTGTCAATTCCAGAATTGAAAGTAGCCATGTTTACACATGATGATGGTGCTATACAGGATGTTGAGATATGGCATAAGCGGATTGGACATGTGAATGTACAAAAGCTGAAATCTATGCAGTAGAAGGAGATTGTGCTTGGACTGCCTAAGTTCAAGTATCATGACTTTGGACATGTATGTGATGCATGTCAGTTTGGAAAGCAGACAAGGTTTCCATTTATGAGACATGTACAGAATAGCTCACAACTCTTGAAATTGGTACATTCAGATGTATGGGGTCCATCTCATAATGCTTCGTTTGGTGGTGCTCGTTACTATGTATCCTTCATTGATGATTTCAGCAAAGGTATACTTGGATTTACATACTGAAACATAAGGATGATGTATTTGATGCATTCAAGGACTTCAAGAAGCATGTTGAAAATGAGTTGAGTTGTAAAATTTCATATCTTAGATTAGATGGAGGTGGAGAATATGTCTCTAATTGCTTTGACAAGTACCTTGAACACAATATTAGTGAGTTTGGGAATCTCCCAATTCCCATTTTTTGAATGCTAAAAAGGTGGCACATGGATAACATGCCCATAAGTTTCTCAAAACCAATTGATGTGACCTATCATTGGAAAGTGCTTGGAAAATGGAATCTATTGAGCTATAGAGCACTCAATTTGGAGTTATAGTGTTCAAGCTATGACAAACCCAAAGTTTTGACCACGTGTCCCAAACTTATGGGAAATTTCCATATTTCCCAATATGGTGTTCTTGCTAAATATGGGATCAGAAGATAGTTAACTTGTAGTTATACATTGTAGCAAAATGATGTAGAAAAAAGGAAAAATAGGGTACTGATGGAATTGGAAAGAGCTATGCTGAATGAGAAGAGTTTGCCAAATGGTTATTAGGCTGAAGTAGTAGTGACTGCTGTCTATGTGCTGAATAGAATCCCTACAGTAGGGATTCATGATGTAACTCCATATGAGAGGTTGTATGGTCATAAGCCTGACATTTCACACTTGAATGTATTTGGAACCATTGCATACGTGCATGTTCTTGATGAAAAGGGGAAGAAATTGGATCCTAAAGCTGTCAAGAGTGTGCTCCTTGGTTATGCATAAGACCGGAAAGCTTACAAGTGTTATGTACTATCTACACATGAGACATTGATTAAGCAGAGATATTGTTTTTGATGAGCTAGCATCGTGGTATGGTAATCCTATTGCAGTGGCTACTCATGGATCAACCAGCACTAGTAATTCTAAAAATACATCGACAGTGAGTACATCTATGAGTGGTCCTATATGTGATGGGTCACCTACAGTAAGTTCTTAGTCAAGACGCTTGCAGAATCGTACTCCTATATCCACTAACACGGGTATGTCAGTGAGGGGGAGATTGGATAAGGGAAAAGAAAAGATGCTTGAGGATGTGACATGTTCACTTACAACAGGTTATGAGTTGTCCAACAGTGATAGCTTGGATAGTGAGTTGGGCATTCCATCTATTATGAAGCCTGGAGAAAGGCAGAGTTGTTATGTACCACCTCATGAGAGGCAAGCTGAGCCACAATTACGAAGATCTAAGAGACTCAAAAAACTAGTTGACAGGTTTATATACATTGGTTATTCAGCCCGTCATTATGCATATATGGCTAGTGTGATAGGTTACAAAGAACCTACAAAGTTTGATGATGTAGTTACAGATGATAACTAGTGTGTTGCCATGGATGAGGAGTATGTAGCCTTGGCTGAAAATGAGACATTGAAATTGGTTGAGTTGCCTGAAGGCAAAGTCCTCAATGGTTGCAAATGGGTGTACAAGGTTAAGTGCAATTCAGATGGTTTGTTAGAACTCTATAAGGCCAGGCTGGTTACAAAAGGGTATGGACAACAATATGGCCTTGACTGTGAGGAGACTTTCATTATGGTGGCTAAAATGGCAACAATTAGAACTGTCATTGCTTTGGCAGCATGAAAAGGCTGGAAATTATGGAAAATGGATGTCAAGAATGCTTTCTTGAACAGTGATTTGATGCAAGCCTATGGAGACACCTCTTGATTAGAATGTCAAGCTGCAGATTGATGTTGGGAATGGCATAGAGAATGTGACCATGTATTGACAGATGGTGGGCAGCTTGATATACTTGACTATTACCCATCCTGACTTATGTTATGTAGTGGGGCTGATTAGTCAGTTCATGTAGAAGCCTCACAAATCACATTTAGATGCAATCAGGAGGGTCATGAGATATATAAAAAGGGATACTACAGATTATGGGCAGTTTTATGCATGTGGAAAATCCTTTGACTTGATAGGGTTTACTGATGCTGATTGGGCTGGTTGTGCCTATGACAGGAGGTAAACCGGTGGTTATGCATTTGGATTGGGCAATAGTATGATTAGTTGGCAGAGTAAGAAACAGCCTACGATTGCATTGTCTAGTACAGAAGCTGAGTACAAAGGAGCTACCTTAGTGGCTTGTGAAACAATTTGGTTAATGAAACTGTTGAAAGACTTGGTAATACAGTTGGAAAGTAGAGTGAGATTGCATTGTGATCACCTCAATAGTGTTATATTGGCTAGAAATCATATCTACCATGCTAGGTTCAAATATATTGAGGTTCACCACCATTTCATCAAAGAAATGGTTCTTACAGGCTAGATTGACTTGATTCATGTGAAGACTGAAGACCAGGTAGTCGACATATTTACCAAGTCTCTTAGTAAAGAAAAGTTCATATACTTCAGACAACTACTTAGAGTTTATAAGATGGTTTGAGCTTGAGGGGGAGTGTTAGAATATCAAGCTTCTGCTACTCTTCAGCCAATCTATCTTTATGTGTGTGACCAACATTAGTTGGATACAGCTGTACATGCGTGTGACATTCAATAAGTCGGTATAGTCAGTGACTTAACCACAATTAGTCTTTGTTAGTCATACCTATGTGTGCAAGTATCTTTCAATGAGTATGATGGAAGAATAATGGAAGAAGAACAACAATGAGATGAGACTCATCTTCCACTCCACTTTGTCTCTCTCCCTCTCTTCCAACAATGAGAGGCAAGCCCAGAGTGCACCGCAGTTGAGGAGGTTTGAAAGGGTTAGCAAACCATTTGATAAACTGACATATAGTGGATATTTAGCCAAACATTATGCATATATGACTAAAGTGTCAGGCTACAGAGAGCCTAGAAGTTCAGCGAGGTAGTTAGATGAGAAATGGTGTGCTGCCATGGATGAGGAATACATTGCATTGATTGAAAATGAGACATGAAAATTGGTTTGTTTGCCTAAAGGCAAAGTACCCATTGGCAACAAATGGGTTTATAAAGTAAAATGCAAGTCAGATGGTTTGTTGGAAAGATATAAAGCCCAGCTGGTTGCAAATGAATATGCATAACATTATGACCTAGATTATGAGGCAAATTTTAGCTTGGTTGCTAAGATGGAAACGATGAGAACGGTCATTGCATTAGCTACTTCTAAGGGCTGGAAATTATGGCAAATGGATATGAAAAATGCATTCTTGAATGGCGACTTGCTTGAAGAGGTGTATATGGAGCAGCCTGAGGGTTATGTACACCTTGACTATTTGACATATGTATGTAAGATGAAAAAGACATCGTATGGGCTGAAATAGGCACCAAGAGCATGGAATGCTCACATAAGCACTTATTTGCAGCAGCTCAATTTTTGTAACGTGTCCACCTGTTCTCTCGTAGGACACGCCTTAGCAGCCCATCGGGAAGAGAATCCAGAAGGCGCCGCCCGGCACTCCCATGGAATGTCACGGGGTTTGTGATCTAGGTCTTCCCGAGTCTGCCATGTAGCGGAAGCATTCCGGCTGTTCCCACTTAGGACTGACCTAAATCAGGGTTTTCCTAATGGTCAAGTTCCTAGAGAGTAACTAGCATCGAACCCTAGACGAACTACTTTACGCAAAAAGTCAGGGTCGAAGTGGATGCTGCACTTGGTTCAAGGAGAATGGGAAATGAGAGAGATGCAACGCTCAACCTCTTTGCCCGTAAGGCATAGTCCCATTCTGTTCCCCTAAAACAACACAAATTGGGGACTCTAGTACTCTAGATTCTAGGTCATCGTTCCTTGCTGTCAATTTCCTTCGAGAAAAGTTCCCGGCCAATCGGGACCACCCTTCCGTAGGACGGACCCATGGTCACATCCATCGCACTTTCCTCAGGGTTGCTTTAGTTATCTAATTATCTACCACATTTAGTTTGACACACAAAAACAACTTCCTTAATTAGCCAATTAATCACCGATTCCTTCACGTAATCTTAGCACTGACATAGAAAAACAATGTCAAGCAAGTTCATTTTCAACAATTGATCTTATTTATCAATCTTTGGAATACATCACATAATCCAACCCGAAGGCTATTCCATAATCCGCCCTAAGGCAATTCCATAATCCACCCGAAGGCTAATCCATAATCCGCCCAAAGGCAATCCAGCAATCCTCAGGGATTACTAATCCAAGTTTTCGCCCGTAGACTAGTATGCGGGCCTCAAGATCCAATCTCGAGTCACGTTGGCCTCTTGTGCAGGACCCGGAGGCAAGGGATTTACGGCCAAAGCCCCCCTGGCACCCAAGCGTCCTCCTACTCCAAGTAGCACCCACGGCGCGGCTAACAACCCCCTTGGATAGGGTCAGGCAGACAGTCGGGGGTAACTAACGCTGCCTCTCCCTCCAGGCCTTCAACCTGAAGCATTAATTATTTTTCCGGCTTTAGTTCCTTGAGCAAAGAAGTACAAACAATGCTCCTAACTATACAAACACAATCAATCCAGTGGTCGTTTTAATTTGGCCAACTGCTAAGGTGTGAATCCTTCTCTCCGAATGCATCCAACATTCAATCCGGGATCAATTGCGACTTGGAAAGTTCCCCAAGGGTTTTGTTGTTTGTTTACCCTTTTACCCTTGGGTTAGGGTTTATACCCTGTTAACCCAAATTAACAAACACATTAGGTTTCTTAAACTAAGACAGTAAATCTTGGGCAACCTCGTCGCCCCAACTTGATTGGTCAATTTCTTGCTAGGAAATACATAACTTCCCTAACTTGGCAAATCGGTCCAAAGAAGGGTGATGTAGCAGGATTTCTACTCATCCTCTTGCAAATTAGACTTGCATTAGAACCTACCAACCTTGTTCCAAGGAGTGGCAATTCTATTTTGTGATTTAACACAAAACCATGCGACGTTGCAACTTGTTGTATAGGAGTCACATCTGACTTGCAGATCATTTCTCCCAGCAAATGGTGTTCCTTGGTCAAGAAATACATTTGGTCAAGATGTAGGGTTTGGGATGTCTTCTTGACCCAACCCAACCCTAACCGTACTAGGACGACAACGTTTGGCCCTAGGGTTTCTAAACTCAATCGGAAGACTAGTATTAGGCCAATTTACCATAGGGTAAAACCCTAGATCGTTATTGTATGGGTGTCCAATTAACCCTAACATTGCGAGAATGTGGGTAGGATCCTTGGGAATTGGAAGTCTTGTCTTGGCATCCCAAGTGCGATACTAGGCAGAATTTTTAGCGTACTAAACTCTACCTAGTGCATTGAGGTAATCATCGTATGAGTTACACCATTGCAAGCGGAATTACCTAATCGAACCAATTATCTTGCGACAAGAAGTGATCTTTCCTTAAAGATGCTAATACTTTTTCCTAAAAAATGTAAATAATTTCAAAATGCAACATTCCTTGCAAATATGCGGTTCATGGACTTTTTCCTTCTATGCAACTATGAAATTTACAACGACCATTTCTTTTCTTTGCCTAAACTATAAAGATTGAGAATTTAGGACTAACATGTATGGAAACTTATGTTGATGCAACGAAATCAAAGCTTTGATAAAAATGCATTCATAAATTGACAAGAGATCTTCGTGCATGAGCGTCCTTTAGCACCTAGCCCGACTTTAAATGCAAACATCCTTTTCTAAATACAAGCTTCGATAAAAGACTCCATGAATGCCATGAGATCATTAATGATTTAATTTGTCCTTCAGCACTTAGCCCAACCTAGGATGCAATTTTCACCACATGCAAATTGCCATGCAATGCGACCATTTGGACATCATTCAATGGCGTCTAAGATTATCCTCTACACAATTCTCATTCATGGATTTAAATCATAAGTGCAACATGCGACAAGCTCTATCCTTCTTAGCACGATATCCTCATCTAATTTGCGTTATCATTTAAGAAGATTGTAACTACCCTTGTTGACGGGAGTGCAAGCAACTTCAATTAGCTGGCATGCACTAAGCTTTGTAAAAAGAATGGATAAATGCATTTAAATTCTCCTAAAATCATCATGCTTGACGCATCCATTTCATGCAAGAAAACAATTAGAACCTGGACATGAGGATTCGTAGCATTGTCCACGCGTGAACTTGGGTTGGAGACTCTTGCGTGTACGCCTCGCGTCTTTAGCTTTGGAGCCATCAATGATGTAGTGGACTCGAACTCTGCAATTTCTCATTGCCCTTATTCTCAATCTTCGAAATTGCCTACTAGGCCGATATTTCTTTCCTTGCGCAGAAGTTGGGGCTTACGAATCCGGTTTTTGAAACCGGGGAGGCACATGAAAACAAGTTTTAAGGAAGCCCTTGGTGGAAGCTTCCAAAGAAGCTTCTAAGCTTCTGATCAGAAGCTTACATGGAGAGAGAAGAAGATAAATGGGAGAGGGGGGAAGATGACGATGAGCAGGAGGATGATGATGATAATGATTGTGATGATGATGGTGCAGGTGGAGGCGAGGCGGCTTGGTGCAGCAGCAGTCCTTGGCGGATATGGTGGCAGCACGGCAGCCTGGCGGTGGACGTCACGACTGTCTTCTCTCTCTCTTCCTTCCTCCTCCCAAGCTTAAGGGGGAGGTTATATAGAATAAGGGGGGGAGAGATGGCCACCCATGTGGCTTATGTGCATGCCTCCTCCCTCCCCCATGGTCTCCACCTCTCAAGGCCTTCTCACACACTCCCTCTCACACTCCTCTCCCCTGCCATGCATCGGCTGAGGGGAGGGGGTAAATAATTAAAAATTTTGCCTCAATTTTAACCATTATCCATTTACCTTTTCCTTTGAAGGGTATTCTTGTGCGGCCTACGGGTTTTTAGCCTCGGCCTCCTACGCTCGATGCGGTGAGGTGTCTATTGAAGCATGCAAAGTAAACACTTAGCCACCAACATTATTCCTTTGCGGGAGATTATTTTTAACTACTTTTTGCGCGTCGTGTGTGGGGTCATTAATATTTGGTATGAAAATATTACAGTTTTCATATAGGTCATGCAGATCAAATCATGTTTAGAAAGAAGACAGAGTATGGTTATGTTATTCTAGTGGTTTATGTCGATGATTTGATCATCATTGAAGATGATTCTTGAGATTGAGAAAATTAAAGCAATCGTGAGCTAAAGTAATTTCTTGGAATTGAGGTTGTGTCTACGCCTCACGGTATATGGCTGTTGCAAAAACAATATGCTCATGATATGTTGCTGAAATATGGCATGATGGAGTGTAAACCTATGGAAACACCATTGGATTAGAATGTCAAACTTACAGTTGATGTTGGGACTAAGATCGAGACTATCACTATGTATAGATAGATGGTGGGCATCCTAATTTACCTTACTATTACCCCTCCTGACTTGAGTTATGCAATGGGGCTGATTAGCCACTTTATGCAGAAACCTCATAAGCCACACTTAGATGCACTTAGGAGGATTATGCATTACGTGAAGGGTAATACTAATTATGGGCTATTTTATGAGAATGGGAAATCATTCGACTTAATAAGTTATACGGATGGTGATTGGGTTGGTTGTGTCTATGACAGAAGGTCAACTAGTGGTTATGCCTTTAGCTTGGGCAGCAATATGATCAACTGGAGTAGCAAGAAGCAGCCGGCCATTGCTTTATCTAATATGGCAGCAGAATGTAGGGGTGTAACCTTAGTAGCATGCAAAGAAATTTGGCTTGTTAAACTACTACATGACTTGGGTATACAATTAGACAAGAAGGTCACATTGCATTGTGACCATCTCAGTAGTGTGATTCTAGCTAGCAACCTTGTCTATTATGCTAGATCCAAACACATAGAAGTTCATTACCATTTTATCAGGGAGATGGTACTTTGCTGGAAAGATTGATCTACTCCATGTGAAGATAGAAGACCAAGTAGCAGATATCTTTACCAAATCACTTGGCAAAGAGAAGTTTGTGCATTTCAGGGAGCTATGTGGAGTACAATAGTTCGCTTGAGCTTGAGGGGGAGTGTTGAGAATCAAACTCGTGATCATTATCATCGACATGATTAACCTTATCTAGATAGCCGTCGTCTTAATTGCCACTCTACATGTGTGTTATATTAACTAAGTTGGTTAGAATCAACCACAATTAGTGGTACGGTCAGTTAGTGACCTAGTGTATTTTTAGTTATGTGCGATTAGACTTTAGCAAGCATTATGAAATAATGAGAAGAAGAGAACAATGAGAGTTCGTGACTCTCTCTTATAGATCCATGTCTTTGTCTCTCTCTCTCCCTCTAAATCTTGAACAAATATGTGACTGGCCTTTCCTTTATTTAAATATCACTAGAATAATAAATAATGAAGTGATAACAATGGGTGCCCACCACCTGTAGTATGCAAGTTCAGGTACTGTTAGTATAGTAATTCATGGGTAGCTAGGCACATGTGCATTTACCCCCAACATAACAGAACCAATCAAGACACCAACAAAACATATCAACTCATCACTAATAAATCAAAAACCATTTCACTTAACCAAACTTGTTTAACCACAATTCAAAATATCCAAAACACTTTTAAAACCATTCATATATGATCATTCATACACTAAAACAACCAATCAATATGACAAATCTTACAAAAAAGAGCCAAAATACAATCTCTTTCACTCTCAATAATATGGTGGATTTTCTAGGGTTTTAGGCCCACCAAGTCTCCTACATATCTTGAAGGGCTCGAGAAAAATTAAAAAACCCATGTGGGTTGATCATTATAGGAAGTTTCATTGGATTAATGCTGTTAACTTGAAATCATAAAGTTAATGGCATGTTATTACTGTAAGATTATAAAAATATAGTCATGTCATTGTGACCATTGTCTCGAGCATGTCTTGTATGGCTACAATAGTCCATATGAGTTTGATAATGAATTTTCTCCATACCTTGATTGACGACACTCATAGACTATGATATTCATTGGCAAATCAAGGGGTGTGATTATATATAATGTGTTGCCATACCCCTTGGCAAACCAAGGAGTGTGATTATTTGTAATGTACTATTGAAGCATAAGAAAGGATGCTAGATTATTACTAAAATTTTGATTAAGTGAATGTGGTTTATCAAATATTATGAACACAATATACCATGCAGTAGGTGATGTGTTGATCTATCCATGCATTACCAAATTTCACTTTTTAAACTCATCCATTGTTATTTAAAAGGCATGATAGTCATGTGAGTTTCATACTTGCTTGTCATAAAACGTAAAGATTATATCTTAAGACTTCCAAACATTTGCCTTGCTTGATTATGCTCCACCACTATCAACGTGGTTATTAACAACTACGTTATGGATGCACTTCAACCTATTAAATGGAATTATTTGAGTAAGCTATATTATTTAACAAGGATTATTTGAGGACGCAAATAAAAATCTTCATGCTTTCACACCTTCAATGAAAGTTTCTTTAGCATGTCTAGACCATCCTTTGACATTTTCTCAACATTTTCAATCATCATATTTCCACTATCCAAACTGATGTCTTGCAATGACTTCTCATGAAATATGCCATTTCCTTGACATTTTCTCAACATTTTCCATTGTCATATCTCCACTGTCCAAATTGATGTTTGGCAATGACTTCTCACGAAATATACAATTTTCTTGACCTACATAGAACTAGGTCACATTGTCCATGAAAAACACATATAAAAGAAAAGTAAGTTATTAGTGATTTTGCATAAACCATGCATTGTACAAATTCAGACTCTAGAAAAGGAAATATCTAAGATTACTTGAAAAATTTGGATCTTTGAGGTGCGTGTCATATGTCTTTTTCCAATTCTTTTTGTCAAGTTTCTTTATCACATATACATAATATACACATGGGCTCTTCAAATTATCCCCTTCTAAAACATTGTATGTGCACTTTAGTGTCTTTAGATCACTTGCTAGATGCCACACTACTTTGAATCTTCTAAATCCTTCCATATCCAAATTTTGCCATTCATAAGCTCACTAATGATTTGGAACATAGTTGTCTTATAAAAAATATTACATATCAGGTTTGAAATTCCTAGATATAACATGGAATACACACATATTATAAGTATGTGGCACAACCACACTATTAGCATAAGCAGTACCTTAAATATAGATGTATTGATCATTTCAAAGGACCCTAGAGAGAATATATTGACCTCAGATTGGACACTAAATCATTTTAGACTTTTCTTTGAAATTGTTGCATCAAGTATCATATTAATAAGGGTGATGGTGGTCCATTCTAGCTTTGTATCCTTCGTAAACTCGGGGAGTCCACATTATAGAACATGTAAATATAGATTTGTATCCGTATAAACTTGGGGAGTCCACGTTTAGTAAAGTAAAAGGGGTTATTTTAAGGCCTTATAACATGTAAAGAAAGGGTATTTCTTAATATGCTTTGAACACATGTTATATAGATGATGATTTCTTATAGGTGGACCCCTCAAGTTCGTAATCTGGCACTCATTGTATAAATTTTAGGACATCATCACATTCATCTAGATTAACATCAAATTATTGAATAGAGTATGATCATAAGGCCTTTAAGCTATAAAATATATTGTTGTATTTAATATAAACCATCGCCTTCCCTATTGCTCCATAATATATATCTTTGATATGAAATGGAGTTCCTAGGATCTCTAGAGCTTTACCATTTACTTTTTTTTTTGCATTCTTTTGAGTGATGTTGGATTTCACAATATCAATCCATGCAGCTTAGATTTATTCATCTTTGATCGAAGAGATTTGTAAATAATTATATATCCATTATTGAATACAATTGTCTCATCCAACAAGGCCTATATGTCATTTGAGTTAAGTTGATTCCCTTTCAAGAAGGCATCAATCTCTAGCTTGTCTTGTAATCTTTTGATACTTTGGATTCAAAATTTCTTTCATAGCATCTTTATTGAAAAACATTTTAATATGTGTAATTGATTTCTCCATGCTTGAAACCTTTTTTTCATTGTGTTGTAGGATATCTCTATATTGAAAATCAAAATACTCAGTTATCACAAAGTACTTCTTATGAGATGGAAAAAAAGGTAACAAACAACTTAGTTACTTCACCGCATAAATCATTATCTCAATCTCATTTCTTTGTAACTTAATATCTTAAATACTTTAAAGTTTTATGCACCATTTACAAACTCCTAGTACTATTTCTTTAAGCTTCAATTGATATCTTTATTTCTCCATCTCTAAAATAATCCCCTTGTTCTATAGTAGTTTGTGCTTACATTGCTCTAGCATTAGCCTAAAAGAAACATTCTTCTTCTCTAACAAACCTCTTTATTACTTATATATATTGCTAATGGCATCAAAAATGTTATGTATATCCTAAATTTCCATTATAACTATCTCATGAAGCTTACTAAGGATATAATCTTTGTGAATAGAGGTGTGGAGTTATGCGAAATATCTTTTGAGTACAGTTTTCCATCAATCCATAGATCTATATTCCTCTTTCCTTGTCACCTACATAGTTCTTTGGATGTAGAAGACATGAGATAGGATTTATTTTTCTTACATTATGGCCCATATTTGTGCTCAAGCAAAGCTCAAACTCATCATGGAGATAATATGCCTCTCTTCTATATCTCTTTGGTGATGATTTGGGCATTGCCATCTCCATTTGCAATGTTGATTTCACTCTAGTCGTCTCTCGTTGTGAGGTTGATTCGACTCGAGTCATTCCTGATGATTCCACCCCCACCATCTCCATTTGTGATATTGATTTAGTCCTAGGCATCTACGTTTGTGTTGCTTCCAAAAAATGATAGAATATACATAGGACATTTCAAAATGTAGTGTGGCTAGTACAATTCAGGGCTTCACGTAGTCCTTTGGCTCATATTTTGATGAAAAGAAACTATGTCATTAGTTCTAATCAATCTAGATACGAGCCATCACTTAATTCCAAGTACTAACCTCTAGAATCTTAGTTAGGGCTAGTTCATAACTTAAAGGCTGAGATTTAATTTATAAATTTTTAAAAATGAGAAAAGTTTAAAAATTTATTAGTTTTTATGATTTTAATGATTTTTGAATTACCTCTCTTCATGTTGAGGTGGAATTTCTTACAATGTCCAAACTTGATTCCAAATCTCCACTAATAATATATTTGGCCATCGTCATCAACTTGGGAAAGGATAGCACCAAGGGAAAAATATGATTCATCAATCTCTAAGAAAAAAGAGTGGGATGGATATGCATGTATCAATATGGGGGCATAGTGAAGACTTACTTAAATGTTTGAAAAGTATTTTCTACATCAAAATTCTGCATAAATTGATAATTCTCTATTGATTTTGTGAGTGACACCATAATCTTGGAGTGCTCACCAATCAAGATTTGTTAAAAGTTTATGAATCCCAAGATACATCACACATCTCAAATTCATCTTGATATTTTTCATTCAAGAATATTTTTCACCTTCTTCTTGTCCATTGAGATTTTTTTTTTAAGGACAATATATCCAGTGAATTCTACTTCTTTGATTGATAAAAGTAGCACTTTTTTAATTTAGTATACAAGACCTTTTCATATGGCTTATCAAGAACTAATTTTACATTATGTCTAAGCTCTTTTTTATGATTGAAAAATATTAAAATATCATTTAAATATTTTACCACAAAGGCATCTAGGTACTCATGGAAGATGTTAGTTATTAGATGTTGAAAGATCGTTGGAGCATATGTGAGATCAAACAACATAATATATTCAAATTGCTTGTATGTTGTATGAAATTTGTCTTCCATTCATCATCTTCTCATATCTAACAAGATTATAAGCCCCATAAAGATCAATATTTGTATCTTTACTCTTCTAAGTCACTCCAAGAGTTCTGGGATCAAGGGAGGCGGATAATGATTCTTAACCATTATCTTGTTGATTCTTATGTAGTCGATATACATGTAAAGAGAGCCATGCTTCTTCTCGACAAATAATATTGAAGCTTTTGCCAGTGATATATTGTATGAAACCCTTTTCTATATTCTTATTAATATATTTTTGTAGGTATGTCAATTCATCTTGACATAGCTTCCAGATTGGGCTAAAGGTTGATTAAGCTCCGTATTGCAACTTGATGGGACAATCATAATGTCAATGCTTTGTTGAGATATCGAGCTCCACTCGTGATATGCCAGGGTGACCCTTGTGCATTTATGTCACCGACGTGTCAGTTGCAGATGCGATTGGTACATCGCCCATGAATAATAGCTAGATGACAACTATCCTTATCTACTCTAGTTCGTGGCTCAGTTAGTATGCCACCTTAGTTAGTTGTCTTTGGTTTGAGACCCATATATAGGGTTCTTCTATTTCTTTGTATGAGAGTTCTTTTTGGCTTACACAACTAAGAAGAGGAAAACTGTTTTCAGCCTCCACCTTTGTGTGTATTCCCCCATTGTGCAAGCAAGAAAGCTACAAGTGAGACTCCTTCCTTCTCTCCCACAACCTTGACATGGTATCAGAGCCTTGTTCGTGGTAAGGAGCTCAAGAAAGCAAGCCAAGCTCGCAGTGTTCTGGTAAGAGGAGCAGTGTTGCTTTCATTTTTTGTTTTGGGAGCAGATCTCTGCAGGTAGCACAACCAGAAATTGCAAGAGTGCATTGTCTCAGGTTGAGATGCCCTTCGCGGTGAAGCAAGAGGGCAGTATATGCTGCGGGAGAGGGCTTTAGCCTGTTGAGACCCTGTTTTTTTTATTTGAGGCCATTTCGGAGCCTGTTTTGGAGGCGGAAGTTTTCTGCACGCACTCAGGAAAAGGCCCAGTTTTATGCTGTGCAGCCCCACTGTTCTACAGGTCGGTGAAAAGTTACTGTAGAAATTGCATTGTATGCCTGTGCGCAGAGACATTGGGAGTTACAGAATCATCCTTGTTGCCTGTTGATGCAAAATCATCACTAAGAAGTGACTGTGTGGTTAAATACCACTTTCGTCAGTTTTGCAGATTTGCCCTTGTGAGGCTGAATCTGTGTTCTCTGCAGTGACATAATTTTTTGCAGTATTCTGTAATGGCGTCTGATTCTCTTTCACAGATTGTAATTGAAAATCTTGACAAGAACAACTTCCAAGCATGGAAGTTTAGAATGGCGAATTTCCTTATGGGAAAAGGATATTGGGAATTTGTTGCAGGAAATGAAGAAGAACCAGTTCTTCCTGATGTTCCCAATCAACAGCAAATGCAGGCATTCAAAGCATGGCATGAGAGAGCCAGGAAAGTTATGTACTGGCTGTCTATCAGTATTTCAGACTCTATGATTGTGCATATTCAGGATGCAAGTACGCCAAAGGAGGCATGGGATACTTTGTCAAAAATGTATAGCACAAATACACAAGCCAAGAAAATGCAGCTCAAGCAAGAGTTGCATAATGTGCAAAGAGAAAGTACGAGCATCAATGACTACCACATGAAGGTGAAGAAGATTGCAGATGCACTTGCTTCCATTGGGTCGCCAGTGGAAAATGATGATTTAGTTTCTGTGACCTTGAATGGTCTAGGAAAGGATTATGCACAGTTTCGGACATCCATTTCAGTTTGTGAAAGATTTCCTGATTTTGAGGAGTTGATTGCTCTTCTAATTTCTGAGGAGCAGAGAAATGGTGGTGTATCTTCTTCAGGAGGAACTTCAAAAGAAACTGTCTTCTACTCAAATGCTGGAAGAGGTAGAGGCAGAGGTAGAGGAGGCCGATTTGGAGGCCATGGTAGAAATCAGAATATGCAGCAAACTCAAGAAAACCAGTCCTATGGAGGAGGACATGGTAACTCTAGAGGCAGGGGGAGCCAAAGAGGTCGTGGTGGATGGCAAAAAGGCCAAAATGCAAACAGCAATGTTGAATGCTACTACTGTGGTAAAATGGGTCATATGGCTAAAGACTGCTATAAAAAGTAGAATGACATCATGAATGGGAAATTGCAACAAGGGAATTATGCATCTTCTAGTAGACAAGGTGATAACAGAAATGAGCATTTGTTTATGGTGCAGCACATGAACAATTCTGTGACAAGTGCAGAAGAAAGCAACGATGTGTGGTATGTTGACTCAGGTGCATCAAACCACATGACAGGTCATGCAGAATGGATGGAGGATGCAAGGAAAATGGAAAAACTAGGATTTGTGGAGACTGGTGATGATACTGCACATCCTATTGTGCAGATTGGAAAAATTCCTTTGTCTATGCAGGATGGGAAAAAGAAATACCTGTTCGATGTATTTCATGTCCCGAATATCACCAAGAATCTGGTTTCTGTTGGTCAAATGGTTGAGCAAGGCTTGCAGGTCAGATTTAATCCTCATGGATGCTTTGTTGAGGATATGAAAAATAAAGGTCGCTTGATAGCAAAAGGAAAGAAGAAGGGCAGAATGTTTACATTGGATGCAGACATGCCTGAATTGAGTGCAACAATGTTTGCACATGGGACCGGTGTAGTTGCAGATATTGATATCTGGCATAAATGCATTGGTCATGTTAATGTACAGCGACTTAAATCAATGCAGGCCCAAAATATTGTTGCAGGATTGCCTAAATTCAAGGTTGCAGAAATGCATAAGGTATGTGAAGCCTGTCAGTTTGGAAAACAGGCAAGGAAACCATTTCCTAGACATGTTCAAGAGAGTAAGAAGCCATTGGAATTAATCCACTCTGATGTGTGGACTACTAAAGCTGTATCTCTTGGAGGCTGTCATTATTTTGTCTCTTTTATTGATGACTATAGCAGAAAACTTTGGGTGTATTTTATGAAAAAGAAAAGTGAAGTTTTTGGGCATTTCAAAACTCTTAAAGCTATGGTTGAAAAAGAAACAGGCTTGTAAATAAAATGCCTAAGGTCAGATGGAGGGGGAGAGTACCTCTCAAATGAGTTTGCAAGGTTCCTGCACGAGCATGGCATAAAGCAGCAATATTCATGCAGTCATATCCCACAACAAAATGGAATTGCAGAAAGGAAAAACATGCATATTGGAGAGGTATCTCGTGCCATGCTCAATGAAAAAGACTTGCCAGATTTTTACTTGGCTGAAGCAATTGCTACAGCAGTCTATATAATGAACAGGACTCCCACTGCAGCAATACATGGGATGACTCCAGAGGAGAGGTATACTGGTAGGAAACCAGATATTTCTCATTTGAAATTTTTTGGTTGCATTGCCTATGTACATGTGCCAGATGAGTTGAGATCCAAGTTGGATCCAAAAGCTGAGAAGTGCATCTTTATTGGTTACTCTCTGCAGCAAAAAGGGTATAGATGCTATAACCCTTCTACTCGTAAGTTTACAGTGAGCAGAGATGTTGTTTTTGATGAGATGAGTAGCTGGTATAAACGAGCAAATGTGATTGATGATGTAGATGCACAAAACAGTAATGCTGCGCAGAATTCACAACAGTAGTCACAAAATATTAGTGGACCTGGAGCGTCCTCTAGCAGTGGTTTACATTCTTCGCCATGGACAGGTAGATTGAGATCATGAGAATCTTCTAAAAGCAATGCAAATAGTGGTATTCAGGTATCACGAAAAGGAAAAGAGAAGGTAGATCAGCCCATGTTTGATGTGAATGCAGGTCACTCTTATGTGGATGGTGAATCCAGTGGCTCAGAACAGAGCATTGTTGATGAGTTGGGTATTCCTTCTATTGTTACACTTGGAGTAAGGAAGACCAGGGATGTTTTGAGAGTACCTGGGAGTGAACCTACTTTGCGCAGGTCTACCAGAGTTAGGTATCCTGTGGATAGGCTGAAATATGATGGATTTACAGCCATTCAGTATGCATATATGGTCAAAGTGATACAGGAACCAGAACCCACTTCTTTTGAGCAAGCCATGGGAAAAGAAAAATGGGAGAAAGCCATGGATGAAGAAATGGATGCCTTGGAAGTAAATGCTACATGGGAATTGGTATCTTTGCCTAAAGGTAAGAATGCAATTGGCTGTAAGTGGATTTATAAGGTGAAGCACAATGCAGATGGTTCTGTGAATAGATACAAGGCAAGATTAGTAGTCAAGGGGTATGCACAAACATATGGCATTGATTATGAAGAAACATTCAGTCCGGTTGCAAGGATGACAACCGTAAGAGCAGTCATTGCTATGGCTGCATCAAAGGGATGGTCTTTACATCAGATGGATGTAAAGAATGCCTTCTTGCATGGTGATTTGCAAGAAGAGGTATATATGGAGCAGCCACCAGGTTATGTGCATGCTGTTCATCCTGAGTTTGTTTGCAGGTTGAAGAAATCATTGTATGGCTTGAAGCAAGCACCTGGAGCATGGTCTGACAAGATAGGATAGTATCTTGTCACTATTGGCTTTCAGATTTCCAAGGCAGATTTCTCACTTTATGTGAGAAAAACAGAGAAAGGTATTTGCTACTTGTCATTTATGTTGATGATTTGATTATGACAGGTGACAGTGATGAAGATATCCTTCATGTGAAAATGCTATTGAAGCAGAAGTTTGAGATGAAGGATTTGGGAGAGTTGCGTTATTTCTTGGGCATTGAGGTGATTAGATCACCAAGTGGGATACAGCTCTTGCAGAGGCAGTATGGATTGGACATGCTGTCCAAATATGGGATGACAGGCTGTAAGCCTATTTCAGTTCCTTTGGAGCAGAATGTGAAGCTGAGCGCAGATGCAGGTGAGCTTCTGGAAGACCCTACTATGTACAGACGCATAGTAGGAAGCTTGATTTATATGACTATTACCAGGCTAGATTTGAGCTATGTTGTTGGATTGGTAAGTCAGTTTATGCAGGTTCCAAGAAAACTGCATTTGGATGTGGCTAGATGCATACTCAGGTATGTGAAGTCCACATTGCAGTATGGACTATTTTATGAGACTGGGGTTCAGATACAGTTGCATGGATACACTGATGCTGATTGGGCTGGTAGCATTTCTGATAGACGATCTACCAGTGGATATGTGTTCTCTTTTGGGAGTGCTACAGTCACTTGGAGCAGCAAGAAACAACCTACAGTTGCCTTGTCCAGCACAGAGGCTGAGTACAGGGGTGCAGCAATGGCTGCATGTGAGGTAGCTTGGTTGCATAAGCTACTTTATGATATGCATCAGCATACAGATGGGCCAGTTGTCATTTATTGTGACAACATGAGTAGTATACACTTGGCAAATAACCCAGTTTATCATGCTAGAACAAAGCACATTGAGGTGCATTATCACTATGTGCGAGAGAGGGTTTTACTAGGTCTTATTTGATCTAGTTTATGTCAGTACAGAGGATCAGGTAGCTGACATATTCACGCAGGCATTGGGTGCAGAGAAGCTGTGCAAGTTCAGAGACCTGCTTGGTGTGCAGGAATTGGGATTGAGCTCGAGGGAGAGTGTTGAGATATCGAGCTCCACTCGTGATATGCCAGGGTGACAGTTGTGCATTTATGTCACCGACGTGTCAGTTGCAGATGCGGTTGGTACACCACCCATGAATAATAGCTAGATGACAGCTATCCTTATCTACTCTAATTCGTGGCTCAGTTAGTATGCCACCTTAGTTAGTTGTCTTTGGTTTGAGACCCATATATAGGGTTCTTCTATTTCTTTGTATGAGAGTTCTTTTTGGCTTACACAACTAAGAAGAGAAAAACTGTTTTTAGCCTCCACCTTTGTGTGTATTCCCCCATTGTGCAAGCAAGAAAGCTACAAGTGAGACTCCTTCCTTCTCTCCCACAATCTTGACATGCTTAAGAAGCATATTTTCTTTCTTCTTTTCAAACACAACTTGATAGTCTTGATAATAGGGTGGGTGAGCTTACATACCTTTATCACACAATTGGGAAAGCATATGTTAGAAAACTAGGATTTTTATTGGTTTCTCTCATTAAATTGGCATTCCATTTTCTCTTTTAGTAAATTGTACTTGAGCTTTTTAAGTTCTCAAATTGATATTGGGATTATGTAGTTTGAGCTAAGGTAGACCAGAGATGACTGATTACTTGGGTAACATATAGTATTGAATGCTATATTTGTTACAAAGTCTCTTGATGTTATTGATAGGATCAGTTTCATACTTGACATCCCCTCAAGCAAGAGGATGGCCATCTCTGACTTCTATGGAAACTGTGTCGGATTTCTCCACGATTGTGATAACATACTGTCTAGAAAAATTATTGTCCATGAATTATGCAAAAATTCCAAAGTCCAAAAGTGCTTTCACATCTAGTTTTCCATGTAGTGTATAAACTCTTAGCAACAACAAAAAACTTGAAGTAGCCTTGGTAGAAAAGGAGGGGCCTTCTAAGATTTTTTGTTTTTCATCTAGCCACATGGCCCCTACTATGGATAGATATCTATGTTTCTCACAAATGAGGACCCACTACAACTTCATATTAGAAGCCTCTTGTTAGGACAATGTTAAGAAATATGCATGCTCCTCCACAATAGAGATATAATCCTTGAGAGCATTGTCATTACTTTTCTTGAGCTACCAATGGAGCTTGTTAGGACAACATTGTACAATATGCCTACTCCTCCATAGTAGAAACACAATTCTTGAGAGCATCATCATTGCTTTTCTTGAGTTGACAATGGCTTAAATAAACCTGAATCAATCTACATTTACTTGATACTGGTTTCTTATCCTCCTTGGAAGGACATTGTTGTCGTGGCATCTAGACTTAATGAAGCTCCATGGCACTTCTCTTGTTCTCTCTCAAATAGTTGATTATCACATTCCATTGCTAAAGAAATAAAGTTGCTTAATGTTTGAACCTTTTTCATTGTCAATAAATATATTTTATATCATCATTTAGTTTCTGACAAAGTTGGCTAATAAAATAATCCTCATGTCGAATCAAATTACAAGTGAGTTTTTAACATTTAGATGCACAAATTGATGTTGATCTAGATCCTTGATGTAGGCTTTTTATTTTCGTATTGGTAATTCTAGATCTATTAGTGTATCCATAGGTAGCTAAGACTTCTTGAACAAGAGCTTTGAAATCATAAAGAAAAAGATATTCCTTCTCAAGTAGGGTGTGAATGAAGAGAGGGTTATACTTGAAAACACTCTGTTAATAAGCCCCTCTCGAGAAGCATCATCAACATAGTCCTCAGGCTGCACGTGGATGAGAAAATGCATCTATTCTACAAACAAACTATGAACTTTGATCTTGTTCCATCAAATTACTTTTTAGGTAGGCTAATCTTTGGCTCCAATCTATAACTAGGAGGACAACTACAAGATGTCAAAAAGCATTTTTCATGAAGACTTGCCTCTCGTAGTTTTTAGAGTTGATTTTGAAGGTCATGAATGCCTAACCTCAAAAGTTGGGATTTCTTCATTTGTAATCGGACATTACTCTCAAGAAATTCTTGACTTTGTTCTAAATTTTTTTAAAAGTTGTAATGAAACTTTCCATCATTGTATCCCTCACAACTAGGCCGTAGCATTAAGTATGTAGTCTTGCAAAATTGTTATGAGACGAACAAGGACTTGGCAAGGACAAGCATTGTCACCTCACAACTTACAAGAGAATAACTTGAAGAAGAAAAAAAAACTTATTTATTTATCCCAAAAGGATGAAGTACAGTAAGGTAATTCTTGATACAAGATTAGTACATAACATGACCTGGATACAAGACTAGATCAAATACAAGACAACAAATGGAGATACATAGATTGAATTGGAATAAGAGAGTACCTCACAAGAGCCTCCCAGCTAGCTTTGGCAAGGCTTGTAGCCCAAGTCCCCTATATATGCTAGACCTAAGGAGCATGTGAAGAAGCTTCTAATGTGATGTCATCATTGATGACATGAGCATCACTAACATAAATGATCACATAAGCAATGCTGACATAAGCATTGATCCAAAATCTTCTAGAACTTCCAAGAATCTTCTAGAACCTTCTTAGAATCTTAAATACACTCAATTCTAATCAACAGTACCAATCAACAATTATAAATGAGTTTATGTTCAAGTGTCACGGTACTCTAGCAACGTTTACATATTGCAATCAATATATCATATGTCAAACGTGTCGTACTGAGATGAGATTTTTCAATTAACATCCTTTCTAGCCTTTCAAAGAATATATTAGCTCGTTGCAGGCCAATGTGTTCTTGGACCAAGGGCTTTGCTAAACTTTTGGTAACACCTACCAAAAGCTTTGCAAAGGCTTGTGGATTTTTAAGCACGAATTGTTTTGCTTCTTCAGGTAGGGATTCTTGATCTTTTAATATCTCTAGCTTTACAAGCTCAAACTCTGGGACCTCCTTTAGTGCAAGCTCAAGTTCTTTGTGGTGGAACATATAATGTGGAATGTTGAAAGTATCCTTTTCCTCACAAGTTATCAGGCCCTGCATAGTGGTACATTGAATAAGTTACTTTATGGAATGCTAATAATGAGATATATCAAGAAACAAACTTGAAAGAATGTCACAAAAGTTGTCATCACATTAACATAAAGAGACACTAAGGAAAAAGATATTTTGATGATAGTGTACTCCAATAATTGTAATGTTCAAGACTTGATGAAATGTGTATGCAAGTGGTCATGGAATGAATTTGATATGTTCATTGATTTTATCATGGCTGTCAATAGATATCAATGTGATTTGAGCTTAGATGCATAGTCAAGGTTTTGGAAAAAAATAAGTGTGAGCATTGAAGTGAAGTGCATACCGCACGGGTTATAGCGCGCCTAACAAGTTGCTAGATAAATTTGGGTGATTTTCATAAAACGTGCTTAAACGTCTATTATTTTGTTTGTGAGATCACTGTCGGGATCATTGTCGTCATGAAGACTCAAGTGGGCTAGATAGGGGTTAGGAACCCTTGCAGCATCCGAATAGCAACACAGTTGAAGTTCCAAACAAAAATATTGATAATGAAGGCTTAACCCTTTCGGCTCAATTATAAAAGATGGACTGCAATTAACCCTATGGATCCAATTATGATGGAGCGATTAACAAGGAATCAGCAAAGGTTATCGATGACGCACCTCATCGATCATCTCATTCCATGTGGATTCGAAGTGGCCACCCCACATGAAGCTGTGATGGCTACGATAGTCGCCAACCGGAAGCTCTTGAGTACGAGTAGGTGAGAAAAGGAAGAGAACACCGTTAGAAACCATCTCTGCGGCCCTACACTTGAGAAAGCAAACCAGATCCGCCATGGATTGTCTAGCAAAAGCTTGCGCAACTTGTGGCTTCTGATCATCGCTAGCCCATATCCACACGTGACCGCCATTCCACGCAGGGGATGACTTGTCTAGCACGTCTGCTGGTACCTAAAGTTAGATGGGAGGAGACGATTAGTTACGTTCAAGTAAGGAAAGCTTAATAGTTGTAGTACATTATATGGTCCTCTGCACTAATTCTGGTGGAAGCTCGTAAGAAAATTAGATAGTAAGTCATATTAATTTATGTGTTAATTATCGCTCCACCTGAGAGAGCCAATGCAGCGAGAACGCTGAGATAACGAAGTTGAGGCTTCTTTTAGGGAAGAGGCGGGTGTAGAAGGAGCCCGGCACGCCAGCTACGTAGCACAGTTTCGAGATTAAAGGAGACGAGGCCAGAGATTGAAACAGGTGGTTAAAATCATTGGATGCAAGGTCCGAGAAGAAGTACTGGATCTCCAAATGTTCATGATCATCATCATCAATGGAATCACGACGGAGATCATCAGCATTACAGGCAGTGGCATGCTTATCACTCTCATCATCGTTATCTTCACCATTATCGCCAGGCCGTAAATCCACATTGGATAAGCCAATTTCACAACCTTGGTCGTGAAAGTATTGTTGGTCATCATCATCGTATTCTTGATCAGGCCGTAGCACTGCAGCAGGCACGCACCCATCCATTGGGTCATTATTAAGCATCTTTGGCCGAGGTATGTTGACAGTATTATCGCTTACTGGCTGCTTTTGCCGAATTAGGAAGCCCTTGGTCAGCCCATCGACCAGGAAGTTAGCATAGGCCAGGGTATTGTCCCCATGGGAGCACCCGAAGTCTGCTACGGTCACGCGACGTCGACATTCTCGATTAATTATAGCCATTCGGCCTCCATTTAATCCTGCTGCTCCTCCGCCTTCTTCTCCACTGACCCCTTGATGCTGTTCTGCTTCTGTTTCTTCGCGTTCTGCAGCTCCCCCAGCTTCGTCTTGCCAGCTAGAAGTACTGCTGTGCATGCGAATGAAGAGGTGGAGGGCTTCCGCTAGGTATGGCTTCGCATAGGCATGAAAGGCATAGTTCTGAGCTCTTGAATTTGCTGCATAACTGTCTGCGCTAGTTGATCCGTTAGCTCTTATACCCATCGACTTCATTAATAGTACTGACGGACCTAGCTGCTGCGAAGGAGTTTCCAGAGACGTACAAGCAACAGCGGTGAGATTGTGCTTAAGTTTCTTATCGCCGCGAAACCCTTACAGCTATAGAAGCTGCGATCCATTCTTAACCTCAAGCCTGCTAGTGTATAAAATAGCTTTAAGAACACTATTCATCATCATAATGACATAAGCTCGCGACCCAGCTCATCTGCACCACTTTTACGCTAAATATTGTTGTTTTACATGAAGTTTTGTATTTCACCAGCAAGTTCCCGCGAGCAACGCTTGATACCCATGATCGTCATCATTTGCAGAAGTACTGCACATTCATTCCATTGAGTATTCACAAAATATTTGGAAGCCATCTCATCGACAGATTTAAAAAGTTCGAAGAGTGATAGCTGGTTCGTAAATAGGCGCCAGTCTGCCAGGCGTCATGCCATAAGCAGCTAACCTGAAAACGATCGTTAACCCGATAATTCACTTGAATCTTGCACGATGGACCAGTCGCCGCTACTGGCTGATGCCCTATTGGCAAGAAGACAAGTCCATTCAAGTCACCAAGGAATCTCTTCTTATAGCTTTTGGTTCGACGCGTAACTGCGGTTCGGCGAGAGTTGTCCAGGAAGACTGAATCGCCCAGCCTTTCTGCTGCAGGTGGCAGGACCCCACCAGGCAAAGTCCAATGGTGCAGTAACCAGTTCAATGACACCATTTGAAGGCCAATCCAAAGTTTCAATTCGAAGGGCTATACTAAAACCTTAATTTCCATTGTGGAGACTTTAGAAGGGTAAACTACTCTTCCAATTCTAATTAGATCCTTATTTTGAAGGCTAAATTTAGACCTAGAACACGCACATGTAAAGTTTGCATCCACAAGTCTCCATAGTCAAGTTTAATAAGGTGTGGATACTTTACTTAACCACTTTTAACCTATGTGGTGAAACTTTTGGGAGTTCATGTAGTACCTCACAAAATGGAGGTACTCCGTGAAGTTATCAAAGCTCAAAAGACATGGCAGGACTATCTATTGGTTCATATTGTATTCTCTCTCTCTCTCTCTCTCTCTCTCTCTCTCCACATGTTTAATGGCACAAGTTCACTTAACTCTCTCTCTCTTCTAGATGGTTGAGTCAAGGGACTTTAGTGGTATACATGCTTATCATAGCTTAGATTTTATCAACTTGCATAGGTCGAGTCATGGCCCCAACTATTTATATACTTTATCATACAATATGTACTCACCTGAAATTACTTTCATAAGTAGAGGTAAGTAGGTAGGCCTATACATATCACCTAAAAAAGTGACCTTCTATAAGAACAACAACTCACATATGCTTATTAACTAGAGTATGCTAGTACTCTTGTCTATCACTAGCAGGAAACATGCCTATTGATGGGAAAATAGACATATTTTTTGAATTAAGAATACTACTTTTACTAGAATGTCTAAACTATGTCTAGAGACCTATGCCTATGTGAATGCTAGGTTTGCAACATAGACAAGCAAAAATACATGCTTATAGATGCATGCAAATTGCTGGTCTTTAAAAACATGAGGAAGTTTCAGCTCATGATAGTAGCTAATCTTTACTATAATAGATGGAGGCTATTTTGATGCAAATATCCAATAGCAGGGAGGTTTTTTGCCATGCCATTGGTATACATGCCAATATAGGACTGATATTTGCACCAGAGTATTCCACGGTATTTGCATTGGTATATACACTGGTGCATGTGTTGGTATATGCAATGATATACCAGTGGGATTACATGAGTGCCTATACCAATGTCGGTTTCTTTAAACCTAAAGGAAACTTTCCTTTGAATCTCTACTCATATGTACATCTGCATTATCCTATAGTATCCAAGTGTGTAAACATCAAAGGTAAGTGTTGTTATTCCCTCCATTTTTATGCATCTTTAGTTCTTTTTCTTACATCTCTCTTTCACAACATACATAAAAGAAAATGGTTGCAAGGTTTTTAATGTAATTTTCTTCATCTTGTTTTTACTTGTGGATAAAAGAGGTTGTGTACAAGAGATGGAGAGTGAGAGAAAATAGTAAAGGAAGCAAAAGAGAGACAATGAGATAATGTAGGGTGTGGAATTACATTTTTAGCTCCTTTTATTCCATATCATCATGGAAGTAGTATAAAAGAGAAAAAGAGAGGGAAAGAGGAAAGAGTGAGGGGAAGGTTATAGATATAACTTGGAAGTGTAGCTTGTGTAGATATGTTGTGTGTTGTTTTGTTCTCTCCTTAAAATTTTTGGCTATCTAACAAAGATGAAGGAAGCAAGAGAGTGAGGGAGAGAGTGAAATTGGATTTTGTATGTTAAGCGAGTGGTTAAACTCGTAAAATCGAATCTTTTTATTTGAAATCATGAAGAATGGAGAGAGAGAGGGGGGGGGGATGAAATACCCTTTCTCATTAGAAAATTAGGTAATGTATTTTCTTACTCAAATTCCCCTCTCCAATATATAGGCAATGAAGATACAATGGAGAATGGAAATTTGATACATTAACAAAGATGTATCAATTTCCTATGTGTGTCATAGTATTCCCTATTTGAGTGAGATTCCATGCACATGCAAGATATCCAACTTCACACTATTATTCAAGATTACATCAAGTATTTTTTTCTTTTTTAAAAACCATATGAAATAAAATATTTATTTAAGGTTTGATTAAATAATTGAGGTTCTATTATTATTTACAAGTATGGAAGATTAAATATACAAATTAGAAATTTCTTTATATGAAAAGAATATTTAAAAATTATTTATACAATAAAGATGAAGAGTAAAGAGATTAAAGATTACAAGAAAGTAGTAGATCAGACTTAGTAGGGCAACCTTCTCAATATTGCATAAGGATTAGGTGTAGATAAGCTTCTCAGGGCTACAAAAATTGAGCCAAAGTGGCATAGAGTTCTAGGCAAGACTAAGTGGGATAAAGCTTGCTTAGTAGTAGGCAAGCTTAAGGGTGGGATAAATATTTGTGAATTGTTTAGGTAGATCCTAAATTTTCTTTTATTGTTTAGCATCAGACTCCTTAGATGTCTTCCTGTTGGGGTAAAAGGCCCTTGGGCTTGCCCATGTACAGTGACAGCCCATATTCTTTATTCATATATATATATGAAAGTGCAATAAGGCTGTCATAACATTGTTGACATCACCTACATTGTGTGTGCTCTTCTCTCTCGTGTCTCTTGCATCCCTTTCAACTAGTATCAGAGCATGTCCTTCATGAATGCTTCGTGGCCTTCCCCGGCATCTACACGAGGTATGAGAGCTTGCTTCTCACTCAGTTCTCAGCGAATCTTTGACATGAACAGCAAGGTTTCATGAAGAGGCAACCATAGCCTCCATAATTGAAGCTTGTTCTCTTCATCTCTTGCTTGGACTTGTCCTAGGCTTGTGTAGGCCTATTGTAGACCTTGATTGGGCTCTTTCTTATCCCCCACCCACCCTAATTTGGCCCCTCAAGTATAGCAGCATGCTCATGTTTTATTTGCGCCTGTTTGCAAAAATAGCTCAAAAATCACTCTTTTTGTCATATCTCGGGCATTCGGCACCCGATTCAAGCAAGATAAGAGTCTAAGTTGGGGTTTTGGCACGCTCCAGACATGATGGTGATGTTAGATTTGCTAAATTTTGATGACAGAATATTTTGCAATAGATTTCAGGTCCGAGACAGCATGTATTTGTATGCAAATGACTTATGTGATGCTTCTACTGATGTCTATTGATATCGGATCACTTGTGGATGTTATGCCTCTTATGTGAGATGCATTTGGAGCTGATTTATCTTAGCCATTGATTGTTTTGAATAGTCCCAGATCTTTCCAAAACAAGGCAGACACCTGTTACTTCAAATTTATGCTTACAGGTCTCTTGGCATTTGATGCTTGATTATGCGTGGTTGGTGCCTATACATACGGGAATGTATGCCTATGTGGATGCTTTTACATAGATATTTGGGCTTTTATTGGAGCTTGATTCTTGCAGGTTTATTTTCCAGTTGCTGTTCTTGGCTGGACATGTATGTCATACATGGTATGAGACACTGCAAAGTTATGTATACTCCTATGTTTCGGGGATGCTTATGCATTTATGGCTCCGAGGCATGCTCATGCTGTTATGGCTGTGAGCTACAATGGTTGGATATGTCATGATTTTTTCTGCTAGGCTTGTTCGTGTGGGAGCTTTTGCATCCATGGTTGATGCCTTTGTGTTCTCCTCTTCTGGTTTGGATGAGTCCCCTTTGCAGTATGCTATGATGACTTCTAGCTCTTCTAGTCATGCAGACAGTCCTCTTGATGAGCATGTTCTCTCTGATGAGAGTTACCCTGATTCTTTGAGCTCCTTGGATGTATTGGATAGTCCTACTCATGTTATTATAGAGCACTTGTCCTCTTCTACAGGTTTTACAGGTTCTGTTTGCTTTCATTGTGGAAAGGTAGGGCATGTGAAGCATAAATGCTTCAAGTGGATTAGAGAGCAAAAAAGATTACGTCTCACTAGACATGAGAGCAGAGTCAGTGATATAGTAGGTGAGACCACTGTTGATAGTGGTATGGTGCATGTAGTTACACATGATGATGTAGCTAAGCCTAGACTCCTGGCATTTTGTTACCCTGCAGATTACTTGCTCAGTGATACGGCCTATACCTTTGATTGGCTTTTAGACAGTATGACATCTTGTCATGTTACTCCACATAGAGCTTGGTTCTCTTCTTACAGGGAGGTTGAGAGATGTATTACTTTGGGCCTTGAGCAGGATTGTCATGTTATTGGTACAGGGGATATACACTTGGCTTTGTCAAATGGGTCTTCTCTTATGCTCCATGATGTCTTGCATATACCTACGCTCAGTAAGAGCCTGAGTCAGTTGCATGTTGTAAGATATTATGTCTCTCTTGGGGATACTTCATGGAAAATTCGTTGTGCTTGCTTGGTATTGGCCAGAGGTGCTAGATATGGCAGTGATTATGTAGTGCATGTCTCTCATGTGAGAGATTCTATGGTTGCAGTTACGCAAATACCACATGTATTATTATGGCATTGTCACCTAGACCACGTACGACACACTGATATGGATGCTTTATGTGATATGGGCTTATTTCCTGCTCTTCCCCATGCTACTTGCCCTCATTGTACTCATGGTCCGTGCAGAGCCTCTTTGGCTTATGGTGATCATGTGAAGCATGCTCCTCTAGATCTAGTCCATGTTGCAGTATATGGACCTATGCCTTCCCAGTCACTTGGTGGAGCGTCATATTTTGTGACCTTCATGGATCATGCTACCCACCGTGTTTGGGCTTACCCTTTGGTATGGATTGAGGATGTTGTTACTATGCTTGATAGGTTTATGGACTCTGCTGGTAGCAGGCCTAGATGCTTGCAGATGGATTATGAGAGTCATGCTATCTCTCCTAGCTTACGGATCTATTGTCAGCAATATGGCATTGATTTCTTATGCCCATGGTATTATGGGATTGCTCATGGCATGTGCCTGAATTTACATGCAAATGTTGCTTCTATGCTTACCACAGCTAGGTTATCTTATGGCTTTTTGGCTGAGGCCCTTATGACGACAGTCTAATTGGATAATCAGACGTCGTGTTTCTCTTTGGATGTTATTACTCCACATGAGGCATGGAGTGGCATGAGACCCTCCTATGATCACTTGAGGATGTTTGGCTGCCAGGCATCTGTCAGTATGCCACATGAGCCTATGTCACGCAGATGCATACTCCTTGGTTATGGAGATGCATACTCCTTATGTTGCTTGCTTCATGGGAAGCAGTCATGGATTGGTCTATTTTCTAGAGCTATGGGATCGCTTATCTCTTGGATGTCATGGACTCAGGGATGCTTGACTCTTCTTGCGAGGAGGTTCCCACCACTTATTGCACAGCTCACTTTCCGATTGGGCATTGGGTGAGATGTCAAGATTCCTCAACTTGTCTATTTTCTTTTGTTTTGTTTTTTCACTCCCTGGCCCATTGGCCTTTTAGTGGGAGGTTGTTGGGGTAAAGGGCCCTTGGGCCTACCTGTGTATAGTGACTGTCCATATTCTTTATTCATATATATATGAAAGTGCAATAAGGTTGTTATAACATTGTTGACATTATCTACATTATGTGTGCTCTTCTCTCACACATCTCCAGCATCCCTTTGATTTCCTTGCCTCCTCCTTCAGTCATTTGTGCCTCAAGTGGACTAGGAAGTCTCCTTTGGCGTGTCAGGTCCTAGGGGGTTTCAAAATTTTGGGATCACAATCAAATCTTATTTCAGAATCGAAGTTGAAATTGCAACCTTCACTAGAAGGAGTCTCGCCAGGTGGTCAGAGCTCAGATGTTGATCCTACATCATATAAAGTTGTGACATCATGCTGGGTTAGCCGTGCATGCTCGTAATCCACTACATTTACATATTCCAGTCACAATCCACCCTCATTACCCCTTTCTCTATCCTAACAGCATTAGTACCTTTGGGTTTAGAGTCCATGATTATATGCTCAATGGTCCGCTCATTAGTGTCATAGTCATGGTTTCTACTTCTTCCTCACTCTCCTTATTTCTAGAGTGACAATCCACATACGCATCATTGGAATTCTCCCGCTTCAAAGGCTCATCGTCTTGTGATTCATTGTCCTGTATATTTTTATTTTCTCTCACTATAGGCCAATTGTATTGTAGGTTCAAATCATGCATTTTGGTTTGTTTCCATCTTGTTTCTTCTAGTAAATCCTTGAGAGGTTTTAGGTTAGCTATAAGCTTGTAGGTCAACTCTTTCATTAGATACTCAAGGATTTTGTGGAGCTCTAGGTTGTTTGATGGAATATGATAAGTCATGGATGATGGTTTCACATTTGAGCTTCATGCCAACATGCATAGAGGTACCGTAGGCAAGGTCTCATCCTTTGGTACATGAGATTTAACTTGGGCAATGAAGGTGCTTTCTTTTTCCACGTCGCTTTTGTAGTCATCCTCATCATTAAGGAATGGAAAGTCAATGGTTGCAAGCATGTGCATCCAATCCCACTCATCCTCCGAACAGGGTATATACTTGGTTAGTGGATCATAGTTGGGGCTACTTTGTAATCCTCCTTTGAGCATGGCTAAGATGGCATCAAGGTCAATGGGTGAGGTCTTTTAGGTATCCATCTCCACTCGCACTACTTCCTTCCTATTTCCGAAGAATATTAGTCAGTTACCCCAGTTCTCTATTACACGAACATTTCTCATCCAAGGTCTTCCAGCAAGATGTTATAGTCCATGCCTATCATCAAAATAAAATTCATGAGAAAATTACACTCCGTCTATCTCCATTGGCCAATCTTTAAGAACTCCAAATGGGAAAACTTTTGTATCATTAGCTAGGGTCACATTGAATTTGGCAATTTCCACCAACGGACTTTTCCAAGTCTGTAGTACAATGTGGCTAAGGACGGTCACTCATGCTCCTATGTTTTCTATGCATTTTAGTGTTGTATCCCCCAATGCCATCATGGGTAGGTTGGGATGCATCTCGGTTTCTTCCCAAAAGGCATTTAGTTGTAGTGATCCGGCCACTAGAGATTGCCACACTAGGTGGTATAGTTTTCTCTTGTCTCACCTACGCCTTAAAGGTATTGCACAACCCGCAATTTTGCCTCATTATTTGCTCCACAAGCAATGACACTTGCATTGACACAAGGGCTAATAGTAGTCTTGCATCAATCTCATTGGTTGTTCGCCATCTAGGAGGTTGAGTTCCCATCCCTAGGTTGAGTTGCTGCAAGGTGGTTTCCTCTAGTTGAGGGTGAGTTTCTTTCCCATGGCTAGTCACATCTCTCAAGTAGGTTGTCCAAGAGTATAGCTCTATGGCAGATATCTTGTGGTCCTCATTATCTGTTAAGGATTCTCCCATGTGTGTTTGAGCCTCTTCTACCCATCCTCTCACTTACTCTATAATTTCCGGCTGATGCCTAGGGTGGGGTACTCTCCTACTTTAGCACTCCCCTTCTTCTTAGCCTTTAGTGTAGATGTCTTGGGTTTTGCATCAAGCACTTGCCTTCCTGATATCAATTTTGTTACACTTTTACTTTTTAAATTGATTTTTCCTTCCACTCTCTTCTTCTTCTTCTTCTTGATGGAAGTTACATACTCTTAGAACTTCTGCAAGTGTGAGATGGTTACACAGAGATTGAAGCAAAGATAGTGGAGAGGAAAGAGATAATCTTGCTTTGCATTAATCATAGGAATGATTTACAATAAGGTTTCCAACATATATATGTGGCCTTTGAATTTAAACTTGGAATGGACCTCTTATCTCAAGGTGTCCATAGCCCATAATCTCTTGATGCTTGCTCTTTGAGCCCATTGTCCTCTCTAATTGTCCAAACTCACTCATTTGTGTACCATTAAATGCACATTGATTATAATTTGCACCGAGTGAGCTTGGTGCTTGAAAATAATTTTACAAAATTTATTTAGGCCTCTTTTTTAATTCCAAAATTTTTTAGAGAGCTTGACGCTTTTATGTTATTATTTGTATTTTCAACTTGATGAGCACTCTTCTTCTAAGATTTGAATTTTCACCACAACTGGATGCAATGATTATAATTTTAGGCCATCACTCTTGAATGCTACTCAACTTTTGTGCCTCTTTCTTTTTTAATATTTGGCATCCCTTGGTGTACTCTAGTAGCTTTTTTTTTTGCTTCTTGTGGCTTCTTTGCAAAAATCTTAACTCCAATAAGCTTCCCCTAAGTCCATTTTGACGTAAGTGCACATGAGTGTGGTTTTTCACTTTATCCCCTCAACCTCCATAGCCAATTATAGATCTGCAGACCTTGGAGGAATTGGTGAGGAAAAAAGAGAGCATTTTAGCCATAATTTCTTTTGAATAACTCCTTTCCAACGCAAGTTGTAGCTTCCTAGCACTTAAAGACCCAACGATCATCACCATATAGCCTAGCATTGTCATTGTTCAAGAATCGATGCAATTTTAGACAGTCACATGTTTTGTAAGCTGGCACAACCTATAGAGGATGCAACATTGGCATCTCCCATAGGGCTTTGGTAACTCCCAAAATGGGCTTTCTAACCATAAAAGGCTTTGGTATAATTCTCTTTTTTGCTAGTCACAAAGTAAAACCCTAACTATGGGCCTCCATAGTCATGAAAGCTTCATTTTAAGCTTTAGGTTTTCTTAAACTCACTCTTTATTTCAACTCTAACATTGATTCTAATCACTATCAAACAATCTTATGATCCCATTGCAAGTCTGAAGACTCATTCTTGAAGGTCACTCCTCTTAACCAATGGGGAGCACATATGATTTACTTAGGCTTTAATCACCTTTCTTCAACAAGTATCTGATAAACTTGGTTGAGTGGTGCTTGTGAGCATAAGAGTGTGTTTACACATTGAGCCACTATTGGTTGCTATTCAAATCACTACTTTTTAACACTTGGAAAAAGTTCTTAAAGTAGAACAAGTGGACAAGCATTTGTTTCAAATGTATGGTCAACATCCAGACCTATATCTCATTATGTTTTTCCTATACCATTCTAAAAGCTATGAAAAGTATAAGCATAGGGTAATCCAAAGTATCATTTGCATGCTAGTTTTTTAGAAATCTAAAGGTTTCTAAGCCTTTAAGCACATTTACTAAGTGCCTGACTAAAGCATTACCTTTCTTATGTAAGGCTATAAATACATAGATGAGTTCATCTCTTAGATCACTTTTAGCCTAATACCTATTGGTTTAAACATCATTTCATTTACTTTCGTACTTATTGCACACCTTGAAAAGGATTAGACATTACTTTTGCTTGGTGCAATTCAAATCTACAAATTTGATGGGAGAGACTTTTACTGATGGTAGGCGTTAGTGAAATATAAAATGATAGAGAGCGGTTTCTGGCCCTTCATTAAAGGGACTAAGCCCATTGACCCATCACACCCTATAGATGTAGAAGATGATGAAAGATCCCAAGCCATAATAATGTTGCACTTGGATGAATCCTTAATCCAGTGCATTGATCAACCAACTACAAAGGAGTGGGATAAACTTGAGAAATTGAATGGTGAAAGAGTAAGAACTCCAAAATCTTCTTCAAAATAGAGTTTTGCAACTTGGAATACAAGAAGGGAGAAGACTTGGAAAATTCCATTTCCTACATGAAGGGAGTGATGGCCCAATTAGCTTCAGTCCAAGCTCTAGTTGAAGAAGATGCCATTGCAATACTTTTAAAAGCTCTAAAGAAAGTCTTCCCAACTCTTGTAACTACTCTAAAAAATGTACCGAATTGTACACTTGAAGGTGTCATTCAATCTTGTTTGGGGGTGAGGAGAAAAGAAATCAACAAAAAGCCAATATCAGCTTAGCATCCACCTCAACAACCCGTGATTAACTCTTAGTTCATACTATTTCTACTAAATGTTCCTTTTGCTAATTGGATTGCTTAGGGCCATCAACAAGGCCAATATTGGTAGTCACTTATACTCAATAAGATTATCTAACTTCTAGCATGGTTAGAGTGGTCAAAGACATGGTTAGAGTGGTTGATGTAATATACCGAACACTACCAACCACGTGTGAACCCCCCTTTTATAAGTAGTGGGGATAACAATATTGCAATTTTTATAATTTACTAAGATATGGCAAAAAAAATTTATTATACCCCCCCAACCGACTATCGTGCTGGAGGGGGAGGGGAATAGAATGCATGAAAAAGCTCCTTGGTGGAGCTCGCTGGCGTCAAGTTGCCATGGCACGGCCACGCAGGGGAGGGAGGATCCCCCTCCCCTTACCTACATAAATGGGGGGGGGGGGGGGGGGGGGGAATGCAAGCAAAAAAAAAGAGGAGGGAGGCGCTGCCATTATCAGTGTTGCCGCCTGTTGTTGCAAGAGGGGAGAGGCTAAGAAGGAGTGGAGGCACCGAGTGTCACCAGGCCATCGTCGACCTCTGCCATCGCAGTCTGTGCCCCACCTCGTCAGCACGTCGTCGAATCGTGTGTTTTTTCCCTCCCTGCCCACGTGTAGAAGCTTCTAAAGGGCTTCATAAGCCCCCTTTCACCCCCCCAAGGTCCTTCTTATTCCCGTGTTTTTAAAACCCCCCTAAGGACCCCTGAGACCCCCTTTCCCATAGCCTTTAAGGCTACCCCTTTTCCCCCCTTGAAACTTTCCCTTAGGCCCCTTTCCTTCCTTCCAAAAGGTATAGCCTTTAAAGGCTACTTTTCCCCCCTTATAAAAATTTCTCTCTAAGGCTCCCTTAGGGCCTTTTCCCCATAAAAGGGTTTTAACCTAAAGGTTTTTTTTTCCCCCCGTGTCCTTAAAATCCCTCTAAGGGCTCCCTAAGCCCCTTTTTCTTTCCCCTCCTCGAATTTCCCCCCTCCCCCCCCCCCCTCTGGCCCTTTTCCCACCCCCTCAAAAGCTTTTATCTTATAGTTTTTTTTCGTAAATTCCCCTTAAGGGCCCCCATTAGGCCCTTTTTCCCATGTAAAAATGAGTCCTACTCGCGGAGGGTTTTCATAATACCCCCTTTCCGGGTTTTAGACCCCTTTCTGTGGTTCTTCCCTCCTCCACACACCCATCCCTTCAAAGAGTCTTTACGAAGGGAAGCAAAAGAAACTTGTAAAGGATGGTGGAACTTAAGAAGGAAATTCGCAAAGAAGCATCTGCAACGGAAAGACTACACTCGCAATGCCTCCTAAGAAAGCCCAAGGCATAGTCGCAGGAGGGTCATCTCCCAGCATCCACATGGACATCTCACCCCAAGCCCAGGTTTTCCTTCCTAATTTTTATTTGGTATTGTTATAACTCAATCGTGCAAAGGATAATTGTTGGAAATAGGATGCATTTTGTTGTCTTAAATAAATTAGCTCACGACAGAGGAATTTAGTCATTGATATTTTCAATAGAACATGCAAATTAAAGGGAGCATAAATGCATTTCTAGTAAATAGCTTTATGTAGTGCAATGAATTAAAATTAGATTAATATCCATTGTTATAGAACGGAATTAAAATAGTATACCTCGTTTAAACATGGAAGTATAAACTGCATATCCATATCCTCTTCGCAATGAATCATCATGGAAAGTGCTAGGAACCCTTAGGAAAGTGCAAGGCATGAAATGATTCTTATGATGCATAACTCTAGGCAATTACCGTTGTCTACTGCATAAGTTATAACGTAAAAAGTTGCTGTTTAGCTTGAATTTTGTTCTCAAGTTATAGGAAGATTAGTGGAATTAACCTAACCTATGCTTGCTGACCTTAATCGATAAGTTAAGGTTGTAAAAACAGTTACGCATAAACATCGAGCCATAAGTTTATGAAATGTTAACGTAACTATATTCAAGAGTTAAAACAAATTGGCACAAACCTAAACACCTAAACGTTGGAGTACTTGTTTAGAAATAGTTAAATTCCAAGAGATTCACTAGGAATTAATACGTGACCTAATCACACATATTACTAAAATTGAAACTCCTATACCCAAAATACATGCCCACATTCACCGAAATGTAGGGACAGTGAAACATATTTGGAAAGTGAACTAGGGTTTGTCCCTCAGAATCTTACAATATGGATCTTGGAACCCTAGGACTAACGACATCAGCCTAATGTAATCAGGAACAGATTGTTTTGTGACTCCGTTCAATGAGTAGAATAAGTCTCATAGTTCGATGGGACACTTGCGTAGCAAGTGCGGAGTCATATGATCTTGTGATTGGATCACAAGGGAATGGCCAAATTCTCACAATGAGGTTGGCAGGTCCTTACGCAAGTTATCTTGCAAGAGGATGAATAATCATCCTAATTTAGTATCTTTCTTGAGTAAAGATAATTGCTTGGAGCAAAGAACAAACCAATAAATTGGCATAACATATGAACTTAAGGTATTGACCAAGTCGGGTTAGTAGGGTACGCCCTAATCCAGGATATAGGGATCTTGCCAAGTTGCAAGTCATCCAAGATCGAGTGCTGGACGCATTCAAAAGGAAGGATTCATTCCTTAGCAATTTGCGAACAAAAAGGACCAATGAAAATGTTTGTGCTTGCTACAGATTTTAGAGCACTGTTTGGTTTTGTTTGATCAATGAATTAAAAGATAAATGGATATCTAATACTTCAGGTTGAAGGCCTGAAGGGAGAGGCAGCTTCAGTTACCCCCGACTGTCTGCCTGACCCTAACCAAGGGGGTTGTTAACCGCACCGGGAAAGTGGACCGAACCCGTCATGAGAGGTCTCTCCGTTAAGCGCTACTTGGAGCAGGAGGACGCTTGGGTGCCAGGGGGGCTCTAGCCGTAAATCCCTCGACTTTCGAGCCCTGCACAAGAGGCTAATGTGACTCGGGATTGGATCTCGAGGCCCGCATACTAGTCTACGGGCGGAAACTTGGATTGGTAATCCTTGTGGATTTCTTCGAGCGGATTGTGTATAGGCCTACGGGCTGGACTTTTGTATTTCAAAGATAAATACGATAACCCGTTAATAAGGAACTTGTTTGACATTGTTTTTCTATGTCAATGATATGATTATGTGAAAGAACTAGTGCCTAACGGGCTAATTAAAGAAGCTGATTATTACATGTCCAACTAAATGTGCTAGGTAATTAAATAACTAAAACAACTCGAGGAAAGTGCGGTGGATGTGACCAGAGGTCCGTCCTACGGATGGGTGGTCCCGGTTAGCCGGGAACTTTTCTCAAAATCACGATGGACCGCAAGAAGATCGTCAAAGAACACGAATAATAAGAGCATTGACCTAGAGTTATGATTGATCCCGATTTATGCTGTTTTAGGGGAACGGAATGGGACTATGCCTTATGGTAGAGAGGTTGAGCTTTTCATCCCTCTCGTTTCCCATTCTCCTTGAACCAAGTGCAGCATGAATCCACTTCAGACCTGGCGTTTCTGCATAAAGTAGTTATCTCAGGTTCGGCGCTAGTTGCTGTCAGGAAATGAGCAATAGGGAAAACCCTAATTCAGGTCGGTCCTAAGTGGAAACGGTCGGAATACTTCCGCTACGTCGCAGACACGGAAAGTCCTAGATCGCAAACCCGTAACATTCCATGGGAGTGTTGGGCAAAGCTTTCTAGACATCCTTTCCGATGGATTGCTAAGACGTGTCCTGAAGATACAAATGGACACGCTACAGTTGGTATCAGAGCCAACCAACAACGAAATTGTTTGTATGAAACCTTAATAAGATGAAGTAAAGCAAATGTTGCTGTTCCAAACATTTCCTTACTTCCAATGCTGCCTTGTAGAATTACGAAGCGTGGAACAAGTTCTTAGTATTTCGAATCATGTTTATGACTGCAATGCATTCTCTGCATTATCGACAAAGGGTTGAGATGATGAACATCCTAGAGCGAATCTACAATCCATCGCCTTTGTACATGAAATGAAGATGGGTGGGTGCATCAGGAATCTACTATATAGCTGCCCACCGGTTTACTTACCTACAGACCAACCTAGAGAGGATCAAGTGGTTGGAAGACCTGAAAGTTGTGAAGCTGTTCATTTTTGTGGAAGTTCACGTAAACTCAACTTTACATATTCGAGGTCGAAGGGTTGAGATGAACTCATATGTATATGAGGAAGTAACCCATGTGATCCCCGCCAACAAGATTAAAGTGTTGGGGCACCATGAGAACAATGGATTCCAAAGGAAAGGATACCCTGAACTTCCAATGACTTACCAATTCCTGAAGATCCATGACCCAAAACCATACTATATACAGTTCCTGTAGATAAATGTAATACGACGTTGTTATCCCCAAACTAAATGTAACAGTTGGCTTATCATCGCAAGAAATGTTGTATTCCGAAAGGGCTACGCCCATACAAATACAAATAAAACTTTTTTTTTATCAATGTCTGATTGTGCATGAGAATTGATAAAAAGTTAAGTAGCTACATTGCTTGCGTGATAGCAAAAATGGAGATGCAATATAAATCAATAAAGACTATCGTGTAATAACATTAAGAAACCTTTATCCAGGCACAACCCCAGGTAGTGCAGATTCCTAGTTCGCCTCCTACATCAAGCACTGATGTAATCCAGGAGAAGAAGTTTCTTCTCAAGCAAATTAAGCCGCCTGAATTTGACGAGACTCGGAATGGATTGGCTTAAGCCTAATGATGCCCACATTCATTGTGGAAAAGGCTAAGTTTCCTTTCGGAACTCTGAAAGGGAATTAGTCACAACTCAAGGTGAGGCTGGAGTGCCAAAAATTCAATTGGCCAAAGCATCTCGGATCATAAAAGGAGTCAGAAAAGGATTACTTGTCTACTTGATTACGCTCAACAAGTTAGATCAGAAGCAAGAGTCTAGTGAAGGACCTTCTTGGCTAAAGGAATATGCGGACGTATTTCTTGAAGAGTTGACAGAACTCCCGCCTCAAAGAGAAGTGGATCATGAGATTAAGCTAGTACCAGGAGCTGCGCCAATTGCAAAAAGACCTTATAGAATGTCCATACCAGAAGAAATTGAGCTAAAGGAACAACTCAAGCAACTGCTAGATTAGGGCTACATCCGGCCTAGCAGCTCACCATGGGGAGCTCCAGTACTATTCCAGAAAAAGAAAGATAGAACACTTCGACTATGTATTGATTATCGAGGATTGAATCAATCAACGGTCAAGAACAAGTACCCTATTCCTAGAATAGATGAGCTTCTTGATCATCTTCAGGGTTTTAAGATCTTCTCCAAGATTGACCTCAGGTCAGGTTACTATCAGATAAGGATCAAGGAAGAAGATATCCCCAAGATGGCCTTCAATACAAGATATGGGCACTTTGAGTTCCTAGTTATGTCATTCGTACTTATGAATGCACTTGCCACCTTCAACAAGTTAATGCAGGATATCTTTAGGCCATATCTTGATGACTTTTGCAAGTTTTCTTTGATGACACTTTAGTCTATTCCAAACAGGAAGAAGATCATGAATCCCAACTTCGGATTGTCCTTGAGACAATGAGGGTGCATAAGCTGTATGCTAAGATGAAGAAGTGTGCATTCTTCAAGTGTCAAATTGAATATCTGGGATTCATAGTATTAGTGGAAGGAATCTCAGTGGACCCATCCAGAGATGTGCTAGAATGGCCAATACCAACATCTGTCAAATAAATATGCAGCTTTCTTGGATTGACAGGATGGTATAGGGTCTTCATAAAAAACTATGTTTTGATTGCAGCACCTCTGACGGACTTATTGAAGAAGCAAATTTCCATTGTATGGTCAACTCTCGAAAAAAATAGCTTCGACAGATTGAAGCAAAGTTTGGTATCAACACCTATCTTAAAACTTCTAGACCTCAATAAGGAGTTCAAGTAGTAACTGATGCTAGCACACTTTCCTTGGGATGTGTACTCATGCAGGAAGGTCATCCTGTAGCATACTCTTCAAGGAAATTGAAGAGTCATGAGAAGAATTATGCTATGCATGATCTGGAATTGCTATCTGTCATCCATGCTCTAAAGCTTTGAAGACACTACCTGTTGGGTAACAAGTTTACCCTAGTGATTGATCATAAGAGTCTCAAGTGGATCTTTACCCAGAACGAGCTCAACATGAGGCAACGTTAGTGGATAGAAGTACTGGAGGAGTATGACTTTGAAATCAAGTACCGACCAGGGAAAGAAAATGTAGTTTCTGATGCACTTAGTCGCAAGACATTCCTTAATTCCCTAATCCTGTAGAATCCATCAACAGCTAGATCTCTAGCTACAAAAGTATCTATGCCAAACAATCCTATACTTGAGTTAGCTAGAGAGGATGCATGCCATGATCGAGGCTATCAAAAGATGCTAAGGGAAATCTCTATCAAAGATCAGGATCAAACGCTGTAGGATAAGTATCATGAATTCTCTATTAATAGTGGACTTGTCCACTATAGAACAAGGCTGTGTATTCCGGCAAGTCAGTCACTTAAGTAGAAGATATTGTGGGAAGATCATGATTCCCCTTTCTCAGGATATCCTGGCTATGCCAAGACTCTCAATGCAGTTAGGAAGAGCTACCATTGGGAGAGGCTTAAAGGTGATGTTCTCAAATATGTCACTGAGTGTTTGTCTTGCCAATGCATTAAAGCATTTCAGGATGCCAGGGAAGCTGCAACCGCTTGACATTCCTCAAATGAAATGGGAATTCATCAGTATAGATTTTGTTGTAGGCCTACCCCAAGTCTAGGGAGGATACAACTCCATCATGGTTGTGGTTGACATGCTGTAAGGTTGCACACCTTATTCTAGTAAAGAAAAACTATAAAGCCTCAGACATTGCTAGATTGTTTATCAAGGAGATATTCAAGCTACATGGGTTAACCAGAAGAATCATTAGTGATCGTGATTCTCTCTTCACATCACACTTCTGGAGAACTATCTTTGAAGACATTGGAACTCAACTCTGCTTTAGCACAGCTTACCATCCCCAAACGGATGGCCAAACAAAGCGAGTCAATCAAGTCATCGAGGATATGCTTAGGGCATACTGTTGTCGTGAGCCAAAAAGGTGGATTTAATACTTGCCTTTGGTTGAATTCGCCTACAATGCTTCTTACCAACAAAGCATTCAGATGACCCCTTTTCAAGCATTGTATGGTCATGACTATCGAAGTCCCCTAAACTTCTTAGATCCAACCTTAAGGGTTGAAGCTTCAAGGCGGATATTGGAAGAGATGGATGTCCAAATAAAGTCAATAAGACAGGACATCCAAGCTACCAAGGATAGACAAAAGGCCTACACGGATTTGAAGCATCAAGATAGAGTCTTCGAAGAAGGGGACATGGTCTTCATTCGTGTACACCCAAAGAAGAGTTCCCTATCCTTAGGAAATTGCAAGAAGCTAAGTCCAAGGTATTGTGGACCATACAAGATCATCAAGTGCCTAGGACCTAATGGTTATAGATTGCAACTCCCTGAGAACCTAAAGGTTCATAATGTATTCCATATTAGCCTATTAAAGAACTATATACCTAATCCTAACCATGTACTTGATGACCAACAAATTGTAATGCCTAGTCAAGGAGTCCTTGAACTAAGGACTGATAGGATCTTAGATGTTAGCGAGAGACAATTGAGATCCAGAACCTTGAGAGAATGCCTCATCCAGTGGAAAGATTATCCCGAAGAGGATGCCACTTGGATAGATGAAGGCACTCTCAACCATCAATATCCCCAGTTTATCTCGAGATGAGGACATCTCGATTCCTCTAAGGGGGAGAGAATGTAATATACCGAACACTACCAACCACGCGTGAACCCCCCTTTTATAAGTATTGGGGATAACAATATTGCCATTTTAATAATTTAGTAGGATATGGCTAATTTTTTTTCTTATCCCGCCCCGAGCCGACTGTCGTGCTAGAGGGGGAGGGGAATAGAATGCATGAAAAAGCTCCTTGGTGGAGCTCACTGGCATCAAGTCGCCATGGCACAGCCACGCAGGGGAGGGAGGATCCCCCTCCCCTTACCTATATAAATGGGGGGGAATGCAATCGAAAAAAAAAGGAGGGAGGCATTGCCATTATCAGTGTTGCTGCCTGCTGTTGCAAGAGGGGAGAGGCTAAGAAGGAGTGGAGGCGCCAAGTGTCTCCAGGCCATCATCGACCTCTGCCATCGCAGTCCGTGCCCCACCTCGTCAGCATGCCGTTGAATCGTCTATTTTTTCCCTCCCTACCCACGTGTAGAAGCTTCTAGAAGCTTCTAAAGGGCTTCATAAGCCCCCTTTCACCCCCCCCAAGGTCCTTGTTATTCCTGTGTTTTTAAAACCCCCCTAAGGATCCCTTAGACCCCCTTTCCCATAGCCTTTAAGGCTACCCATTTTCCCCCCTGGAAACTTTCCCTTAGGCCCCTTTCCCTCCTTCCAAAATGTATAGCCTTTAAAGGCTACCTTTCCCCCCTTATAAAAATACCTCTCTAAGGCTCCCTTAGGGCCTTTCCCCCCATAAAAGGGTTTTAACCTAAAGGTTTTTTTTTCTCCCCATGTCCTTAAAATCCCTCTAAGGGCTCCCTAAGCCCCTTTTTCTTTCCCCTCCTCGAATTTCCCCCTTGAACCCCCCCGTCCCCCTCCCCCCCTCCTTAGGCCCTTTTCCCACCCCCTCAAAAGCTTTTATCTTATAGTTTTTTTTTTGTAATTTCCCCCTAAGGGCCCCCATTAGGCCCTTTTTCCCATGTAAAAATGAGCCCTACTCGCGGAGGGTTTTCACAATACCCCCTTTCTGAGTTTTAGACCCCTTTCCGTGGTTCTTCCCTCCTCCACACACCCATCCCTTCAAAGAGTCTCTACGAAGGGAAGCAAAAGAAACTTGTAAAGGATGGTGGAACATAAGAAGAAAATTCACAAAGAAGCATCTACGACAGAAATACTACACTTGCAATGCCTCCTAAGAAAGCCCAAGGCGTAGCCGCACCAGGGTCATCTCCCAGCATCCACGTGGACATCTCACCCCAAGCCCATGTTTTCCTTCCTAATTTTTATTTGGTATTGTTATAACTCAATCGTGCAAAGGATAATTGTTGGAAATAGGATGCATTTTGTTGTCTTAAATAAATTAGCTTACGATGGAGGAATTTAGTCATTAATATTTTCAATAGAACAGGCAAAATAAAGGGAGCATAAATGCATTTCTAGTAAATAGCTTTATGTAGTGCAATGAATTAAAATTAGATTAATGTCCATTGTTATAGAACGGAATTAAAATAGTATACCTCGTTTAAACATGGAAGTATAAACTGCATATCCATATCCTCTTCGCAATGAATCATCATGGAAAGTGCTAGGAATCCTTAGGAAAGTGCAAGGCATGAAATGATTCTTACGATGCATAACTCTAGGCAATTACCGTTGTCTACTGCATAAGTTATCAAGTAAAAAGTTGCTTGTTCAGCTTGAATTTTGTTCGCAAGTTATAGGAAGGTTAGTGGAATTAACCTAACCTATGCCTGACCTTAATCGATAAGTTAAGGTTGAAAAATCAGTTACGCATAGACAACGAGTCATAAGTTTATGAAATGCTAACGTAACTATCTTCAAGAGTTAAAACAAATTTGCACAAACCTAAACACCTAAACGTTGGAGTACTCGTTTAGAAAGAGTTAAATTCCAAGAGATTCACTAGGAATTAATACATGACCTAATCGCACGTATTACTAAAATTGAAGCTCCTATACCCAAAATACTTGCCCACATTCACCGAAATGTAGGGATAGGGAAACATATTTGGAAAGTGAACTAGGGTTTGTCCCTAAGAATCTTACAAGATGGAACTTGGAACCCTAGGACTAACGACGTCAGCCTAATGTAATCATGAATAGATTGTTTCGTGACTCCTTCACTGAGTAGAATAAGTCTCATAGTTCGATGCGACACTTGCGCAACAAGTGCGGAGTCATATGATCTTGTGATTGGATCACAAGGAAATGGCCAAATTCTCACAATGAGGTTGGTAGGTCCTTACGTATGTTATCTTGCAAGAGGATGAATAATCATCCTAATTTAGTATCTTTCTTGAGTAAAAATAATTGCTTGGAGCAAAGGACAAACCAATAAATTGGCATAACATATGAACTTAAGGTATTGACTAAGTCGGGTTAGTAGGGTACGCCCTAACCCAGCATATAGGGATCTTGCCAAGTCGCAAGTCATCCCAGATCGAGTGCTGGATGCATTCAAAAGGAAGGATTCATTCCTTAGCAGTTTGCCAATAAAAATGACCAATGGAAATGTTTGTGCTTGCTACAGATTTTAGAGCACTGTTTGGTTTTGTTTGATCAATGAATTAAAAGATAAATGGATATCTAATACTTCAGGTTGAAGGCCTGAAGGGAGTGGCAGCTTTAGTTACCCCCGACTGCCTGCCTGACCCTAACCAACGGGGTTGTTAACCACGCTGGGAAAGTGGATTGAACCCACCGCGAGAGGTCTCTCCATTAAGCGCTACTTGGAGCAGGAGGATGCTTGGGTGCCAGGGGGGCTCTTGCTGCAAATCCCTCGCCTTTCGCGCCTGCACAAGAGGCTAACGTAACTCGGGATTGGATCTCGAGGCCCGCATACTAGTCTATGGGTGGAAACTTGGATTGGTAATCCTTGTGGATTGTTGGATAGCCTTCGGGCGGATTGTGTATAGGCCTACGAGCTGGACCTTTGTATTTCAAAGATAAATATGATAACCCGTTAATAAGAAACTTATTTGACATTGTTTTTCTATGTCAAGTGATATGATTATGTGAAAGAACTAGTGCCTAACGGGCTAATTAAAGAAGTTGATTATTACATGTCCAACTAAATGTGCTAGGTAAATAAATAACTAAAACAACTCGAGAAAAGTGCGGTGGATGTGGCCATAGGTCCGTCCTACGGATGGGTGGTCTCGGTTAGCGGGGAACTTTTCTCAAAATCACGATGGACCGCAGGAAGATCGTCAAAGAACATGAACTACAAGAGCGTTGACCTAGAGTTATGATTGATCCCGATTTACTCTATTTTAGGGGAATGGAATGGGACTATGCCTTATGGCAGAGAGGTTGAGCTTTGCATCCCTCTCGTTTCCCATTCTCCTTGAACCAAGTACAGCATGAATCCACTTCGGACCTGGCATTTCTGCATAAAGTAGTTCGCTTGGGTCCGACGCTAGTTGCCGTTAGGAAATGACCAATAAGGAGAACCCTAATTCAGGTCGATCCTAAGTGGGAACAGTCGGAATACTTCCGCTACGTGGCAGACACGGAAGCCCTAGATCGCAAACCCCGTAACATTCCATGGGAGTGTCGGGCAGAGCTTTCTAGACATCCTTTCCGATGGACTGCTAAGACGTGTCCTGAAGATACAAGCGGGCACATTACAGTTGAGGTGATTTTCCTTGCCCCCCCACGAGAAAGCAATGTTTCTTCTTCATGCAAGAAGGGCATTGGTGAATGGAATGTCTTGATGCCCATGCATATGATGCTCAAAAACCTAAAAGCTAGGAGGAAAGTTCTATGCCTTCTATTAGTACTTTGGTAAAAAGCTTAAGGCAGTATTTGATAATCCTACAAACCTATCATAGGTGGAAGAGGAGGCAAATCATCATTGGGTGGCAGGATGGTTAGTAGCAAAGTTGACAACAATGCAAGATCCATATGTTATTTCTATTCCACCACTTGTAGTGCAACCCACAAATTTGGGAGATTCGATTGTCAGAAATTTGGCCAAACCACTAGTCGGATCTAGTCATGTCCAATCTGCAATATACTCAACTTGTCCATTGTTCTTCATCACTATTCCTTTGGGCCATTTATTGGGCATTTACTGACCATCTATTAAAAATGATTCAAATAGATAATTCTATATAGCCCATGCACGAGGTTAGAGCTCTAATGGCGAAAGTAATATTTGAAGAAATTTAGAAGATTCAACAAGAGTATATGGTCCCACAATCTTTATTGGATCCAACCATTCAAATAATCTCAATTCGATGTGGTGGAAAAGTGATCGATAATGTTCTCTTGGATAGTAGATCCAAGGTTAATATCACTGCATTAGCAATAGGTGAGACCATTGGGCATTCTTCCATAGGTATTGATCAAAATTTTTGAAATTCCTTTTCTAGTTTCCTTGGTGGTGCTCAACATGGAGCAAGCAAGAGAAGATTATTACCTCTTTTTAGGTAGGTCTTGGTTGTGGCAAGTCAACATAACTAGGATCATGATTGCTTGACCATTCACCATGGTCATCATAAGGCTTGTTTCTCACTCAATAAGATTTCTCCCCCACTTCTTGGATTTTGACTGGTGGTGGTAGAGATAGTCAACATGATCGAAGTCTTGGATGATGACAAGGATGTTGCTTTTTTGGTGGAGCTACCACTAATCTGTAGCCTTTTTGTTTGTTGTGGATGCTTTTCAAAATCAATCAACAATACCTTAGTTCATGGTTTGTGGCCCCTTTCCTTTCGAAAGATGTTTTGGAAATGGTAGAGGCTAAATTAGGGCAAGCAACAAAGAAATCAATTGTTCTAAATTCAAAAGACGAAGCTATTGCTACTGAGGCAATTGCAAACTTTAATGTGATGAAAATCCTATGGCAAGAAATGGAGCTCAGGACCTAGCTACAAAAATTAACTAGAGTTATTAAAGATGATATTTCTAAAATTTAATTAGGACCTACTAACATGAAGCCTCTTAAAATCAATGCACACTTGGCTTTTGAGTTCTAGGAGTAGCTAATCTCCTTAAGACTTCAAGAATTCAAAGATGTAGTTGCATGGGATTACTATGACATGAAAGGTCTAGACCTTCAATTTTATCAACCTTGAATTCCTCTCAAGCCAAATGCCATTGCGGCCCATATGCAATGGTATTGGTTCCTATCACCAAACTAGTGGAGGAATAAATGTCTTCACGTTAGCTTTATCACTCTAGTGTATAGAGTTGCATGAATTTTTCCTAGTATCATTATCCCAAAGAAATATTAGAAGTATAGCATGGGAATATTGTGTAACCAAGGGTGCATGAGTGTAGAGGGAGCTCACGCTCAACCGCTAAGACCCACGGACTGCTTATTGTTTCAAGCGTTTCAAGCAAGCCCTAATGGCTATCTCTCACCTAGCCGACGTGCCGTCGATCCTATGAGTGTAGTGAGCTTACCTTGATGCCAAAATGAGTTGCCTCCTCTCTTGCACATGCCGGTAGCTCCACGATCCTAAATGCTAGCTCAAGCATCCTTAAGCCTTCTCCATCTCCAAGCTCCATCCGCCATAGCCGCGGTGTGTGCAAGAAAAGATAATAGAAGAGAAGAGAAGAAGAGAAGAGGAGATAGTGAAGAGCTTCATCCTCTTGATCCCTCACTTCCACACACTCACTTCCTCACACTCTAACACTCCCTCTCTTAAAAGCGCACACAAGCAAGGAGAAGAGAATAAGAGAGGAAGAAGAGAACTCTTGTTAGCCACACACCAAAAGAATGAGCTCTCATTCACTTTTGAACTTTATATACAAAACCATAAATTCCCATGGGCGCCCATTCCTTTTTACATGACCGGCCATTGTGGCAAGGTCCCTTTTTCTAATTCCCTCTTCTTGCTTCATGGCCTCAATCTATACCCATCTATTCTTTTACAAATGGCACAGGAGGGAGCCTGTTGCTCTTTTACAAGAGTTTTTTGAGCTTTTTGAGGCACCTTTCATTTAAAATTGCGCTTTTTTCCCCAGCTTAGCTTTAGAGGCCGCCTGCATGTCTTTGCTATTTTTCCATCTTTTTTTCACTTTTTTCTCATTTTTTCGTCATCATTCTCCACCATCTCAACTTGGGGTTAACATTACCCTCCTCCTAGATGGGTGCCAAACCCATAGCACTTCTGGTTGTTATTGGGGAATGGTAGGCAGTTGGCAAATTGTTCGGGTGAGGGTAGGGCCACATGTAGACTCGGGTTCTTGTGGAAGCTTGTTTGCCGGAGAAGCCAATTGGATGCCAAGTGGATGATGGGGGCCTCCGAAGTTGGTGGTTTGTCGCCTTTTGTAATGCCTGAAAGGAGAAGGTGCGGTGCGCTACCTAAGGGGAGTGTCTACCTTATTGTGCGGTGCATCGTGCTCATGCTAGTGGAATGGGGAGGTGGATCTAACCACATGCAAGCTTGGGTGACATCCCACACTTGAGGACCCCATTCGTGCAAAGGGAGGTGCAGTGCAAGTAGCTTAGGGTGACAAGTCTAACCATAGGCGAGTGTTACCTCCCTAGGTATGTCCTACCCTTGATGGGCCCTGAGTGTGAAGTGGGGGATCAAAAGGGCTAGGGGGTTAGGAGTGGAGCCGGCCGACCGAAGCCACCGGGTATGCCTGACTTGAGAACCCCTAGGTGCAGTGATCGTGTTTTATGTGGTGCTAAGTGCTTCTTCAAGTGAGTCGTTTTTTCCATGTCCTTGTGTGATGTTCTTCTTGCTTTTCCTTTCATGCTTTTCTTTTTCTTCTTTTGCTTCTTCTTCTTCTTCTTCTTTAAATAATAATAATAATAATAATAAAGTATTACACCAGTAGGACGACAACCAGTGCCTAATTCTCATCGTCTGAATTAGGTGGAGAAGGGGTCAGATGGATTTGATAAAAAAATTGACAGCTCTGCATGTATCCTTTAAGATTCATGCGAACGTGGAGTGAAGTGATGGAGAGAAAGGGATGATTACATCTTGTGAACTTGGTGTCGTTCATATCTTCTAGGAGAGCTAGGCAAAAAGAAAGGAGGAGGCTAGCCCTTATCATCAGGCGTGCCATGGCATAGCTATCGATGGCGTTAGGATCAAAGAAGAGGGGAGGCAGGCCACGTTCTTGTGGAGTCGGGTCCTGATTAGGTAATAATTTAAGAAGCCTAAGATAATTACATGTAGTTATGAAAGCTAGATCAGGGCAAGAGGAGAAGTCGGCGAGAAAGCAAGTCATGGAGTCATCCAAGCTTTTCGAGTTGAAGATGAGGGCATGTTCAAAAGAGACAACCTTAGAGTTGTAGATAATGGAAAAATCATATCGCCCGTGGAGGATGACATCAAAATCCACTCCTACCCTACGAGGGTACGCCATAAATGTGGGCTTGTTTCTCTCGTAGGGCAGGGTATTGCAAAAAGCCATCCAGGCAAGCATGCTGATGTCGCACACCCGACTACTCCATAGGGACTGGCAGTTATAACCTTGCACCGAATGTGCCACTTCAAACACTTTATTTTACCAGAATTTGACTTCTTCAGTTCCCCAAAAAATGGGATTCTTCTCTCTTTCTTCCAGCCACTTCTGTCCTAGCCGGCTGCCAACCCTAATCACCTCCTCCATCACCTTGAGTGGTAAGACCCTCCACAGGTTGTTGGGCATGAGAAAGCTGAAAGTGAATGGCTCTTTTTCTCTTTCTTTTCACTCCCAAACTACCAGTTCTGTGTGGAATCCTATGGGAATGTCATCAAGGAATGGTGGGAGGGGAGTGGACAGTTGCACGACTGGCTTGGCCCTTAGCTGCTTTCTAGTTTCTTCTACTAATTTTTTCCTTCTTTCCCTAAGTGGGGCTTGTTTTTCCGTAGATGTGTCGGCCGGTTGTTGCTCTTGGGAATGCGTCGAGGGGGGCTATGAGATCACCTCTTCTCTAAACCTTCCCATATCGAATTGAAGTTCAGCTTCATCCACTTGCCAGTCTCCTTGTTGTGTTTCCTCTTCAAACCCTATCGCATCAATTTCCTGGGGGGTTAGGCCGGCCAGTAATAGGTACTTTCATTGATCATGCAAGCTCAGCTTAACCTCCGTAGGTTGGGGTGGCATCTGTAGCCCTACATGCAAAGCTCTGCATGCGATACTGAGTTTCTTCTTAACCATCTCCAATGACTCTCCTTCTTCTGGGCGGGTGGTGTCCATCAGTGTATCTAGGAAGGCCTTTTGCTAGGTATTAAAGGCTACCTGGGCGGCTTCTTCTTTGTTCTCTGCAAGGATATTCTCTTTCTCTACCAGAGCCAAGTACCACACCAATGTCTTCACCCTTCTTTCATTTTGCCCTACCCATTCCTCGGCTCTCTTCTTCATCTCTTCCATGCTCTCACCCTGCCTCTGGACCAGGGACATGAGTTTCTGCTCTTGGTCCTTTAGCTCTTTGCTCATGGTTTCCTGTTTTTTCTTTCCTTGGTCCAGCTTGTCGGCCATGGTTTCGATCTCTTTCTGCTACTGCTTTAACTCCTGCTTTCTTTCCTCAACCCGGGTGGTAAACTTAGCCATAAGCTTTTCAATCTCATCGATTTTTGCAGTCAACTCTTCATGTTGCATGATCAAGAGCTTGTATTCTCTTTGCATCTTCAGGAGTTTCTGTGTTTCATCCTCTAGTTGCTGCCTCTCTTCCCTGTCATCCTTAGCCTTCAGCTCCTGTTTGACATCAGAAATCTCCCTTTACTGCATGGCTATTACTCGGGTCTTTTCGAGTTGAAATGCAACCACCAACTCTTTTTCTACCGCCAACTCAGCCACAGCTATCTTCCTTTCCTCCTTAGCCTTCTCCAATTGAGAGAGCAGCTCAGCGAGGTACTTGTTGTAGTTAGTTGGTGGCATCATTTTTGTGTGGATGGGAGTGGTCGATGCCTCAACTTTTTGGCGCTTCGAAACCTGCCTTGACTTGGCGTCTGTGGCTGCGGCCTTTTCTGCCCTGTGGCTATGGTCTTGGTGCTCTTCCCTTGGGCCAGTTCTTTTTTAATAAAGTATTGCATCTACGCCACAAAGTTTGAGACATCTGTGCTGGTGGGGATGCTCGAGGTGAGGGCTTTGCTTCGATGGGAGGCACTAGGAGGGTCAGAATAGGGTGGATGGGAGCCTTGCCTTTGCCCTTAGTGAGACGGCCGACGATACGATTTCTGGTACCTGCATGCTAGAACCAGGCCCTTCCTCTCTGGGTAGGCTCATAGCCCTTAGGTCATCTCCCCTGCTTTGCTATTCGATTGACCGGCATGTAGCTTCGACCAAGTCTTCCTCCTCCTTCCTTCTTAGCTCCTCCTCTTCTTTAGCAGCTCTTCTCTCCCTCTCTTTCTCTATTTTCCTAGACTCTTCTTCCAATCTATCTGCTTCCTATTTTTTCTTCTTCTCCCTCTCTTCGGCCTCCTTGGTGGATTCCCTCTTTGCCCTCTCTAAATCCTCTTTCTCTTTTTTCCGGTCTTCGTCCTGCTTCTTCCTTTGTGTCGTCTTTTTAACAGGTTTCTTTGCTGTCTTCGTGCTCATCAGTTCCTTCTATTCTTCCCCTTCTTCTTCACTCTCAGTTTTGTCACTAGATACCTCTTTGTCTTGGTGAGAGGGCGATCTCTTGGGTGTTTCTCCTTCTCCTTCCTCTATATCCTAAGCCTATTTTACCATCTCCAAATTGAGAGCAGTCAAAATGCTTCCGTAGCCAACGGATGAGGCTTTGGATGAGGCCTTCTTTCTTTCTGTGGTCTTGGACGCTAGGGAATCCCCACCTGCTGGTTTACTTTCCAAAGCTAGTGCTTTTGCCACACCTGGCAAATGGTCTTACGTACATAGCCATTCCAATCGACTTTGTCCAAGGTGCGAGCTGCTACGTTCTCTAGCACAGGCATGCTGATTCGATGCATCAAGGGGTTGTAGTGCTGGCTAGAGAAGAGCAAATGCACTAGCTTTGCTTGTGGACAGACTTCCGCATCAAGAATGTCCTGGATGCTGATGCCATCATTGGTCAGCACTTCTTCCCTCTTCATCTTAAGCATGGCATAAACATCTCTCTTATGCTTTTTCTCTACCTTCGGCTCCAATCCCAATGCCTTTTCCACCAAGGCTGGGTTTAAGTGTATTTGCACCTGCTTGGCCTTTTCTCCCCTTCCCACTATCACAATGCCGCACTCCTGGTCTAGGTTGTACGTCTTGAGGAACTCCACACACTTCGTGTGGTCAGGCTCTTGTGAGAATTTCTCAAGGTACTTTGTGAGGTTGCACTGCTCAACAACTCTCTTGGTTGTTTCCTCCTTGGCCACCACAACTTCTATGTTATGGATGGTTTGAAATTTGAGCTCGTTGTAGGTGCGGTTTTCTAGGGTGATGTGTGTCCTTTCCTTCTTCGTGAACGGGAGTCGGTGGGCACGGTCTTGCTGCGACATCTTTCATTCTTGTCATGAACCCAAGTTTTCATTAGTGCTTTCAAAATAATAATTTGTTGGAAAAGAAAGACTCTATGTGTTTATTGAATGAAAGTATTAAAATCCAATGTAGATTCTTCCCTTCAGATCTGACTTTGTTTTTTCCTTTATTTCAAAGTTCTCGTGCCATTTTCCTTACCTCACTCGTTTTTTACCTGTTTATGTGTTTGCTTGATTTTCCTTGGTTTTGGTTTGATTCACCTTACCCCCGTCCCACTTGAGAAGAATCCTTCCTAGGATTGAAAGTTAGGAGGTCAAGGGCATTCTGCAATGTGGTCTAGGATTTACCTGCGTAGGAGCCAAGTATAGAAATTGAGATTGTACTCTAACTGAGCTTCGCGGTCTAGATCAAAGGGTCAAATGTCTATGTGTGTGATGTATGTGAGAACATTTGTTAGGAAGTCACTGGAATCGATACAGCTAGAAATATGTAACTCTTTCTCAGTCAGTAGCAATCGAGGTAAGGCTGTTCTTTGATGTGCTCTTCCATGAGTCGGCCATGAAGAGTGGTTAAAACTCTATACAAGGTTGGCATGATGTAAGGGGGGTCGTACTCCGCTGTTTTGATTGCACGGCACTGCTCAGCATTGGTCATTATTTGGCATACTTCAACTTCCCATTGCAATCGAAGAGTGTACTAATGCCTTAAGAATGGGGATTCAGTATCAGCAAGTTTTGATAATTCTGCGATTTCTAGGTCAGTAATGGCAGAAGTGGTTCATTTATCATATGATGTGATGAGGCGTTGTTTGTTGGCCTGCTCTTTGGATATCTTGCTTCTGGTGAGCAATTCAGCAGTGGAGTTAGAGGCTTTTGTGAATGCAAATTCAAATGTCTCCCAAGAACAAGGCATCGTTTGAACTTCATTTGCAAAGGGTTCTTGCAGTATGCCTAAATCCAAGTGATCATAGCTCGAAGATAACGACATGAAAGTGGGATCGAGTTGTTTAATGCAATCAACCACATCCTCCTCTGTGTCCTCAGCTAGATTGGCGGCCAGTGTTAAGAACGATTTCCACTCATAAGGGGGTCGAAGGCCTATTGGCGGTTGGGGTTTGATAGAACTAGAGCCTTTGACAACAAATAGTTGCGGTTGCAGGTGTTCTTGAGATTGTGGTTGGACCTCTTGAATTAAGGCTGGAGTAGTAGCAATGACGTCTGACAAATTGCTACCTTCGGTATGGATCGGGGAAGTTTGAGTAGCTCTATCGAGTGTTAATTTATGTGACAGTGTTTGTCATTTGGGTTGATAGACTTGTTTGACTTTCTTGGGCGTATGTGCGGATGAGCTTGATGGATATGGGTCTTGAAAGCACTACGGCTTCTGGATTTGAGGTTTTATGGGGCTTGGTGTGATCAAACTTGAGGGCGCTGTGCGAGTAGTGCCTCCGGCCGTGCGGGCCTTAGGGATCCATATCTAGGCATTTCCCTCATAGTAGCCTTGCGCATGAAAGAGGGCTTTAGGGACCTATCTTGGCTTGATCATGCGTCGATTTCTATAACTGCACCTTGGCCTCCTAGGTTTAGAGTTTCTGGTATTATGAGGATGTGAGCGTTGACTCCTAGGTGGCGGTTGCGGTTGCGGTTGCTTGGTCCTCCATTGAAGCCTAGGCTGTTGGACCAAAGCCTTTGCTGCTGTGAGAGGCGATTCTAGAGATTCGGTGGTGGGTGGTGGCCGAGCACTATCCCCCTCCTTAGACTTGGCTGCTAACATTTCTACCGGTGGTCTTGCGGACTTTGACGAGGTCACGCAACCCTTACTTAAGGTTGTAATAATGCGAACGTTGCCTATGGCAAGGTGGATATGCTGTGATTCATAATTAACATTGCAGTGAGTTTGCTTCTTAAAGATTTGCCCTAGCAACAATTTCGTGCATGCAACTTTAGCGTTTGGCAACACGTAGAAGATCATTTGTATGGTCTTAGGCTCAATAGAAACGACGGCCTTGCACTTGCTGAGAGGTGCGTATGAGCGGCCCCCATATAGGCTTAATTTGGCATTGGTGGGCTATAGTGGTGGTTTGCCCAGTTGGGTCCAATGATCGTGAGTCAAGACATTGAAGTCTGCACCATAGTTGAGACTACAACACCTTGGAGATGTCGTGTCTTCGCTAAAGTGCCCACTAGCGATTCCACTATGCGCCTTTGAGAGCAGTTCGTGCATCTCATGCTCGCATATGCATGTACGTAGCAGTCCATCTTGCCCTAGTCGATATAGCTAGCATGCTATCAACTGGTAGGGTTGGATCTTGAGGATGAGTCACCTAAGTCTTGCCTTTTCTATTGATCGCTCAAGTAGTCCATGCTCAAGCACTTGGACTATGTCATCTGCCCAATATGGCATTAGATCAGCCTTAAATAAATCTCTATCACTGGAAAGGTTAAAGAGGTAGGTGTCTGGCAATTCATCGGCAATGCCTTCTCCAACGGCCTTTCCCGTGGGGATGCGTGACATATGGTTAGCCATATAGTGTTGTTTTTCTTTCCGTACAACCATGGAGAAGTTGAACTCCAAAAGAAGAAGGAGCCACCGAGCTATGCGTCCTATAGCACAAGGTTTATTCACTAGATATAGCAAGGCTTGATGGTCCACAAAGAAGGTAAAGGGTGTAGCCAATAGATAATGCTGGAATTTCTTCACAGTAAACACCATGGCCAAGCCCTCTCTCTCTGTCGTCAAGTAACTCATTTCCATCTTAGTGAGTTTTCTACTAGCAAAGCTCACTAGGTAGTCCATGTTGTGTTTGCCAGGTTGGCACAACATAGCCCCCACAGCAAATTTCGAGGCATCGATATGCACGTGGAAGGTAATGGTCCATCTAGGGCTCGTAGAATCGATACTGTGGTTAGAACCTTCTTCAACTCTTCATATGCTCATTGTCATGATTCAGTCCATTCAAAGACAATCAAGAGCTTATATAAAGGTGTGGCAATCAACGTGTAATTCAACACAAACCGCCGATAGTATCCCGTATGGCCTAAGAAGCATTGAACTCCCTTATAGTTGATTGGGGACGGAAGATCAACAATAACCCTGACTTTTGAGAAGTCAGTGGTAATGCCGTTCTTTGACACCATGTGCCTTAGGATGAATCCATGCTTCATCGAAAACTGGCACTTTAAGGGGTTCAGGGAGAGACGATATAGGTGACATCGCTCAAAGACTGCTTGGAGTTTGTCTAAGTGTTCTCTCCAAGTCAAGTGAACACACAAGTCATCTACAAAGACTTTCAACTCTTTGCGAATCATGTCTTTAAGTATGGCGCACATGAGGCATTGGAAGGTGACGGGGACATTAGTCAACCCAAAGGGCATGACTATGTAAGTAGAGACGTCCCACTCAGTGGCGAAGGCAGTCTTATGCCTGTCAACAAGATACACTTGCACCTAATTGTATCCCAAGAAGCCGTCCAGAAAACTGTAGCCTTCCTTGCCAGCCACTCTTTCAAGCATGTGCTCAATGTACGGCAATGGATAGTTGTCCCTCTTAGTAGCAACGTTCACCGTCTTGTAATTGACGCACACTCTGATTTTTCCTTTCTTCTTCATGACAATGACTATGGGCGATACCCAGTCTGTGTGCTCAATTTTGTAAATGAATCCTACTCTCATCAACTTATCAATCTCTTCCTTGACCACATGAGCGTGTTTTGGATTCATAGGGTATAGTCGCTGCTTGACCGGCATAGCATTTGGTGTCGTGGTTATGTTATGAGTCACTACACTCAAATCTACCCCCTTAAGCTCTTCTAAGGACCAAGTGAATACGTCTATGTACTCTCACAAGAGAGCGATAACACTCATTTCCTCTACCTTAGTCAAGTCATCGGCAATGAAGACTGGTCGGGGTGTCTCCCCTTCTTGGGCTAGGTTCACCTCCTTGACCTTGGCTAGTCCCTCGATTGGTTCACTTGTTTGCCCTTGATGTTCGGCACCCAATAGGATCACTACCCTATCCCCTTTCTTGAATTTCGTAAATCTTTTAGGGAGGTTCTGCGATTTTCTCTGTTCTTCCGTTCGTGTGTCCCTGGGTTGTTTTATCCTTTCCTCTTTCAATCGTCTGCGCCTCAAGTGGATGGGTAGGTATCTCTAGGTCGCTATTTGAACTTACCTCCGACTCAGAGTTGAACTCCCTATCTTTGCTAGAAGAGGTGGTCTCCCCTGGTGGTCGCAACTCAGATGGTGATTCTGTCCTAAGCACTGATGTTGTACAGGATTGGGCTAGGCTGCTTGATTGAAATCTATGGCTCCTACGTGTTCCAACCAACCGCAATCACGATCGATGCACATGACCCCTCGTTCTATCCTGAAGGCACTCTTTTTCTGCGGCTTGGAGTCTGACCGTATTTGTTCTATTTCCCATCCCTCAATGTCATATTCTACGGTATGCATCTCACCCTCGCTTTCGTCCACTGAAAGATCAGTAGTCTTTGTATTCATCGTTGGAGTCCTCTTCATCAGACTGCTCGTCATCTCCTAGGTCTTGGTATATCTCTTGTCTTTGATCGGGGATTAGGGCCCAGTTGTACATAAGGTTCAAGTCATGCACCCTGGTCCATTGCCACTTGGATTCATCTAAGAGATTCTAGAGTGGTTTGAAGTTTGCTGCTAGATTGCCAGCTAGCTTTCCCGTTAAATATTCCAAAATCTCTTGGAGTTTCTTCTTGAATTTTGGAACTTGGAAGGTGGCATGTTTAGGTCTCCCCTGAAGGGTTCCTACCATCATGAAAATTGGTACAAAGGGTGCGTCATTAGACTTACTGATTGTCTTGATGGCTTGCTCGTATACCTCATGATCCAAGAATGGCAGGTCGATTATAGCAAGGACATGCATCCAATCTCGCTCGTCCTCTGGTCATGAAATAAACTTGGTCAAGGGTCCATAGGACTTCTTGACTTGAACGTTCCCTTTAAGCATCGCAAAGATGGCATCCAAGTCGACTGGTGAGGTCTTCTAGGTGTTCTACCCTCATGTCGTTCATTCTATTGCCAAGGAAGATTAAGCCATTACCCTAATCTTCGATGACTTTGGCATTGCTCATCGAGGCGCATCCAGGGTCGGCCTAATAGGATATCGTAGTCCACACCTTTCATGACTATAAAGTCAATCGAGAACTAGATACCTGCGATTTTCACTGGCCAGTTTTTTAGCACCCCGAATGGTTTCACTCTCATACCATTTGCTAGTGTGACATTGAACTTAGCAGTCCCAACAGGTGGGTTTCCCCAAGTTTGAAGCACTATCTGGCTAAGCACACTAACCCTAGCTCCTATGTCTATGATCCCCTTTCTCATTGTGTCGCCTAGGGCTAGGATCGGTAAGATTGCATGCATCTCGGTGCTCTCCTAGAAGGCATCAATGTGCAAGGACTTTGGCACAAAGTACAGCGTTAGAGTTGGTATTTGTGTCTCTGCATCATGGTCGTGCAGATTAGCATCTTGCTCTCGTAATCCTTCAACCCACTATTTCAGGTCTTGCCATAGGGTGGGATGCTGCTTAAGCAGGTCTCCCTAACTTAGCGTCATAGAGGTGGTCACTAGCATGGTAAGGAGGTCGTTGGCTACTCATCTCTCTCCTAATCCAGATTGTCCTGGCCAATGGTCGTGACTGATTTACGGGCTCGCAGCATCAAGACTTGGCCTAAACGACACTACTTGTGGTGCTGTCATATCCCCCAACTTTGGTCGAGGGGGTGAGACTAGCTTGCTTATGCTGGAGAGATCATCGATTTCATCCTCTAGGATGGGCTCAGCGTCCTTTAGGTGCTCTTGGGCCTCTTTCACCCATTCCTTCACTTTCTCTATGGCCTCTAGTTGGCGCTTCAGATGCGGGTATTCCGCTACCTTAGCAAATCCCTTTTCGGCCGTCTTAGGGGCTGAAGTTTCTGCCTTTGCATCAGTGACCTTCTTACCAGCAGGCAGAGTAGTAGCACTCTCAATTTTTAAAACAACCTTAGCTTCAGGCCTCTTCTTTCTCCGCCTACGGCTCTTCTTCCCTATTGATGTTGCATCGAGGTTGCTTCGTCTGGGCATGAGTCATGACCTACAAATCGTCTGGGCATGAGTCATGACCTACAATGGGATAGGTGTGGCCTCCCCATTGAGGTCCTTGACACCAAATAGTCCCAATGGGACAGATGGCACGTTGGTTGAACTCGAAGATGGTTTTTGCTTTGGAAAATCGATGAAGAGATGAGTGATCCCGCACTCAATGCACCTTAGGTCAGCTTTGCCTCTATTCTGTTCCTCCTCTCAGGGCAGCGTGATGAGACATGCCTTGGGTGACTACAAGTCCAACAGAGTATTGGATCCTACGTCTACCCTCCTAGGCCTCTATCTCGTCCACTTTCTAATGCCATCACCGGTATTGGCCGATAGTCCATAAGGAGTGCATTGCCCTCATCTTCGTGCAAGACGTAAGGGTATACGTAAGTCTCTTCCTCATTTGGCTCTTCCGCATAGTGAATTGGAGCATCACTCGGTGGATGGGTCACGTAGGGACCATGCGGTCTAGGTATGCATGTAGGGTTTATGTCCATCCTAGGAACAGCTAGCTTAATGTCATTAGGCGCAGGAAGGGCCAATGGGACTCCCCTTCTGAAGAATGGCTATGGCCTGTTCACTAGGTAGGGTTGGCTGTATGGTTGTGAGTACGGAAGTCTTCTTGGTAATCTACAATGCGTGACGTCATGACTGAACCTACCGCAATTAGCGCAAGGTCTTGACCTAGGGTCTTGACACTCGGCTGGCAAGTGGTTTCCGCCATAGTACATGCATTGGACGTGTGAGTGCATTGGTCGTCTCAACATGTCTTGTAGCTTGTCTATCTCCATCTTTACATTAGCCAAGTCCTGGTTTGTCTCGGTGGCTTTTCCCTTATCTTGGGTGGTTGGGTCTGATCATTTGTTAGAGGTTGAAGATCTCTCTGAGATCCGCGAGTTGTTTTCTTCTGAGTTTAAGCTCCTGGAGCTTCTCTCTTTTAGTTGGTCATCAACTCTGATGGTTTCCTCAAAAACCCTAGCTAGTGCGTCTCCTGTAAGCTTGAGTTGCCTGCCAAAGCCTTATACAATCCCTCATTTCGAATTCCACTGATGAATAGAATTGACACTACTCTTTTAGTTGGTCATTCACCTGTAGGGATTCTCTTAAAGAGACTCCTCAAGTGGGTCACGTAATTGCAAATGCTCTCCTTCTCCTTCTACTTGACATTCATCAGTCGCACTAGCAGATTGTCGGAGTATCTAGGTCGGAAAATCTCTTAATGAAGATATTTTTGAGGCTGTTGAAGTTAATTAAGCTTTCAATTTTCCTTAAGTGTACTTCAAGTGCGAAAATTCAAGGTGAGTGTGACAAACAATATCTAAGCGTCTTGCACAGTCTCGCTTTGTTTTGGGCTTGATAGGCTTGTCGATCAATTCTATGGCCATCTTGACAAGGTTTGAGGTTTTCTTGCTATGTTGCCTTGCTCATTCTTGGTCCGGTCAGGGTTTATGGCTCAGCAGGCTTTCTCTAGGACTCTAGGTCTCACGAGCTGCTAAGCAGCTGCACCTTACAATTTTGCATATTCCTTGTGCCAAAATCGAGTTCTGAGTGTCAGGAGGACTCACGATAAGTTGTGCGGTTGAGCTCTAGCTAGGTCTGGTCAAATTTTTGGAAAATTTGAAAAATTCCACACTCAGCCCAACTTGTCCGAATTACAGGGGCCGAGTGGGTGACTCGGATAGGCCGAGGGCCAAATGGACGACTTGGACAGGGTGGACTTGGACGGGCGACGAGGTAGCACTGAGGCGATTTTGATCAAAACTGATGATTTAGCTAATCATTTCACACAAAACCTTCCAGATCACAACTAGGGTGCAAGTGATTGATATACCTAAAGCAATTGGTAGGCTCTCCGGCAACCAGATCGAATTGATTCTCCGCAGGCTCTCTCTCTCTCTCTCTCTCTCTCTCTCTCTCTCTCTCTCTCTCTCTCTCTCTCTCTCTCTCTCTCTCTCTCTCTCTCTCTCTCTCTCTCTCTCTCTCTCTCTCTCTCTCTCTTTGCAAGGGTTGTAAATGAGCTCTCCCTTTGCCTCTTGGCTCTAAACCCCTTCTCGGGTAAGGTTTGGGCGCTCCCAATCACTCACTTGCCGACACTAAGCATCCCAAGCAATCTTTTTGCCATTTTTTGTATGATTTATGCCTTGTTTTTTCCTGTTTTGCAATGGTAAACCCTACCCTTTTCTGATTCAATTCCTAATCCTAACCTACGCTAAATGCAACAAGAATCGAAAGAAAAAAATTGAAATTATTTCTCCATGTTTTCCAATCATCAAACAGACAAAATAACCCAAAATACTTACTTGCTTTGAAGATAAAAAACCCAACTTCCTACCTATCTCAAGCTCCAGTTCGGGGATGAATCCCTTACTTCAATGCTCGATATGAGGCACGCAAGTGCTCAAGCTTGAATTTGTTGGTCCCAGCAATGGAACCAAAATGTAGAGGGAGCTCACGCTCAACTGCCAAGACCCATGAACAACTTATTGTTTCGAGTGTTTCAAGAAAGCTCTAATGGCTATCTCTCACCTAGCCGACGCGCCTTCAATCCCACGAGTGTAGTGAGCTTACCTTGAGGCCAAAACAAGTTTCCTCTTTCACACACGCTAGTAGCTCCACGATCCTAGATGCTAGCTCAAGCATCCTCAAGCCTCCTCCATCTCCAAGCTCCATCCACCATAGCCACACGTAGGAGAAAAGAGAAGAGAAGAGAAGAGAAGAAGAGAAGAAGAGAAGAGGAGATGGTGAAGAGCTTCACCCTCTTGATCCCTCACTCCCACACACTCACTTCCTCACACTCTCACACTCCCTCTCTCAAGAGCACACACAAGCAAGGAGAAGCAAAGAAGAGAAGAAGAAGAGAACTCTAGTTAGCCACACACCAAAAGAATGAGCTCTCATTCACTTTTTGAACTTTATATACAAAATCCTAAACTCCCATGGGCGCCCATTCCTTTTTACATGACCGTACATTGTGGCAAGGTCCCTTTTTCTAATTCCCTCTTCTTGCTTCATGGTATCAACCTATACCCGTCTATTCTTTTACAAATGGCACAGGAGGGAGCGTGTTGCTCTTTTACAAGAGTTTTTCAAGATTTTTGAGGCGCCTTTCATTTAAAATTGCGCTTTTTGCCCTAGCTTAGCTTTAGAGGTCATCTACATGTCTTTGCTCTTTTTCCATCTTTTTTCCAGTTTTTCCTTCATTTCTCCGCCATCTTTCTTTGCCATCTCGACTTGGGGTTAACAATGAGGGAAGGTGAGGTGTTAATGGACTAGAGGATAGGGGAAACCCTAACCCTAGCTCTAGTAAGGCTATATATACATGGTCAAAGGTCACTCTCAATGTAGATGAGACAATATACTAGTTGTACTCCATAAGCAACTTTGTTCTTGCACTTTGTGACCTCTCTTCTCCCTCTTGTGCACACATTTCCATGTTAGCACTTGGATATTTGAACATGGTATTAGAGCCATCCTTGATCCAATAATCTTTCCCAAACTCCATTTTGACCTAAGTGCACATGAGTGTGTGGTTTTTCACTTTATCCTCTCAACCTTCATAGCTAGTTCCAGACTTGTAGACCTTGGAGGAGTTGGTGTGGCCAAAAGAGAGCATTTCAATCAACAATTTCTTGTAGACATCTCTTCCTAGCTCAAGATGTAGTATCATGGCACTTCAAAACCAAACATTCATTGGCATACATCCTTGCATCGTCATTTTTTAAGAATCAATACATTTTCAGATAGTTGTGTGTTCTATTAGAGCTGGAATGACTTGTAGGAGATGCAACATTGGCATCTCCCATAGGGCTTTGCTAACCCCCGAAATGGGCCTTCTAACCATAAAAGTATTTGGCATAATTCTATTTTTGCTGCTCTCACATAGAGAAAAACCCTAACTATGGGTCTTGGGGCAGCCATGAAAGATTCATTGCAAGCTTTAGGTTTTCTTAAACCCACTCTTTATTTCAACTCTGACGTTGATTTTAATCACTATCAAACAATCTTATGCTCCCATTGCATGTCTGAAGATGCATTCTTGAAGGTCTTTCTTAACCAACGGGGAAGCGCATATAGCTTTACTTAAGCTTCAGTCACCTTTCTCCAACAAATATATGATAAACTTGGTTGATTGGTGCTTCTCACCATAATAGTGTGTTTACATATTTAGCCACTATTGGTTTCTATTAAATTCACTACTTTTGAACACTTGGGAAAAGCTCTTAAAGCAAAACAAGTGGACAAGCATTTGTTTCAAACATATGGTCAGCATCTAAACCTATATCTCAATATCTTTTTTCTATACCATTGTAAAAGCTATGCAAAAGTATAAGCATAGGGTAATCCAAAGCATCATTTGCATGCTAGTTATTCAAAAACCTAAAGGTTTCTAAGCCCTTAAGCACATTTACTAAGTGCTTGACTAAATCATTATCTTTATTTTGTAAGGCTATAAACACATAGACCACTTCATCTCTTAAATCACTTTTAGCATGATATATGTTGGTTTAAACATCATTTCATTTGCTTTCGTACTTATTACTCACCTTGTAAGGGATTAGCCATTGCCATTGTCCTATGCAATCAGTAAGACCTTCATATCATCGCTTATGTTGATGTAAAACTTTGAATCTACGAATTTGATGGGAGAGACTTTCACCAATGGTAGGTGTTAGTGAAATATAAAATGATGGAGAGGGGTTTCTAGCCCTTCATCAAAGGTACCAAGGCTACTGACCCATCACACCCTATAGATATAGGAGATGATGAAAGAGCCCAAGCCATAATAATGTTACACTTGGATGAATCCTTAATCCGCCACACTCTTTAACTTGCAGCTGCAAAGGAGAAGTGGGATGAGCTCGAGAAATTGTATGAAGAGTAGGAACTCCAAAATCTTCCTCAAAATAGAGTTTTTCAGCTTGGAATACAAGAAGGGAGAACACTTGGAAAAGTTCATTTCCCACATGAAGGGATTGATGGCCCAATTAGCTTCAATCCAAGCTCTAGTTGAAGAAGATGCCATAGCAATACTTTTAAAAGATGTAAGGAAAGTCTTCACAACTCTTGTAACTACTCTAACAAATGTACCAAGTCCTACGCTTGAAGTTGTCATTCAATCTTATCAAGATGAGCAAAAAAGAAATTAAAAGGAAGGCAACACTAGCTCAACATCCACCTCAAGAACGAGTGATCAACTCTTAGTCCATACTATTTTTGCTAATAAGTGTGCCTTTGCAATAAAAAGGAACATATTATAATCAAATACTAGAAAAAATATTCCAACAAGGTGAAGTGCAACAAATGTAAGTAAACAAGACATCTCACTAGTAAATGTCCTAATTGCACTACAGCACCAAATGAATTGGAGGCCAACTATGTCTCTAAAGCACCTGATGAATGCCTCTTTTAGTATCTATTGTATCATCTTTGCAAATAATCAAGCTCTAAGGATGTACCAAGTCTCTGAAGCTATAGGTTAGCTTGATGACATGCATGGTGTCATAATGTTGGTCAAAACCCAGGGGGTCCACTAGGGTTTACCATATGGTACCACGTGAGTGTAAGAGAGGGGGGTTATTTAGGGGAAGGAAGGACCTACATTTTATAAGGTAAGGTCCCATAAATAGGGGGTAGATAAGGGGTATTTTCATATATTTCTTGCACACATGTGACATCTCCTTATTACTACTAGTGAATCCCCCGTGGGTCAAAACTAGCCGTACTAGTTAGTCAGTAACTAAGTCCCTTTACATTGTTAAGTAGAATTAGGTCTTGCTTGATGGATAATAAAAATGAAGAAGACTGAAGAGAGTACTATGCTTTCTGTGCTCTTCATATGTTTTTTGTCTCTCTCTCTCTCCCTTTCTTTGCATATTGAACATGGTATCAGAGCCATGAAACCCTGAGGAATTGTGAGCCTGGATTGTGGGAGCTAGAGTGTGAATCTAAAGGGTATGTATAAGTATTTGTGAAGTCCATATTTTCTTGAGGCTATTGAGGCCTAATAGTAAGGATCATTGACATGTATTTGAGCTTGGGAGCATGCCTTAGTGGCCAGCATGACTGCTACAGAATTGCACCTGTTGTTGACTACATGGAAATCACAAGATTTACCATATGTTGATGGTGCTAGAAATGCTGGCTATTGCAATTGGAATGATGCTTGCATTATGGAGCATCATGTGAAGCTTATTATTCAGCTTGTATGTCATTGATAAATGCTCAATAATGAACTCTTGAACAGTAGTAAGAATTGGCATGACATGTCCATAGGAATTGCACTTGTTGTTTGGGATGGAATGTCAGATGTACCTCAGTCATTAGATGCTTGATGGGGTACACTCAAACTTCATGAGATGTTTGACAATGCTTGATAGTGAACATAGTATTAGTATCATGCATTTGGACATGATTAGGCAAAGTTAAAGTTCCAATCTGGAAGTACATTCACAAGATGAAAACTGTCATGAAATGAGTGACAATTATTGAATCTCTTGAGCTTTCTGAAGGGAGTTTGGTACCTGTAGATGCTTGAGCACTATTCCATGATTAGAGAATTTTTTTTTTGGAATGCAATGAGCATTGAATGCTCAGTCCAGAACTGATGTACTACTGGATAAACAGTTTATTGCTTGTCCATAAAAACTGAGAGAAATGTGTTTTTGCCACTGCTACTAATTGTGTAATCAAGCATTAATGCATATATGACTATGTATTGGTTTCCTAGGTCGAGGCATATGTCCACTATGACTTGAGCCTAATGGTGAACTTCCTATGCATCCAGAATGAAAGGGTTGGAATTTTCATGACTACAATATGTTCAAATGAGGTGCACTAAGTTGAACTAAACTTATGGAAGGGTACAAATTGATATATTTGTGTTGATTGGATGCTATACAACTATCTTGGTCACTGAAAGATTTAGTTGGTTTGCAAGGATCGAGGCACTGATAGTTGAGGACTACAATAATACATAGACATGTACTCATGGCAAATGTTGACAAGATTGACAATGTCACTCAGATAGTGGGTGAAAATTTGGATAATAATAATTATGCTATCTAGAAATTCTACATGGAGGACTTTCTCCTCGGGAAAGGCTTTTAGTTTCTTGTGACAGGTGATGAAGTTGAACCTAAGTGCTTGCAGATAGACATCCAACTCCTAAACAGGAGAAGGCACACCCTACTTGGTTTAAAAGGCAAAGGAGCTTCAATAACCAAGGATGCAGATGTGGGGTAAGGCATGGAGTAATTCAAGCTCTTTGTTTTTATTTTCTTTGTCAAATTTGAAGACTAAAGACTCAAGCTTGAGTTCTAGCTACATTTGAGATGAGGAATCCAAAAGGTGCCTCTTGCTTCTTTGGAGGATGAAAGAGCATGTCCATGTCCACTGTTGCTTCATTGGAGGCCTTTGAGAAGATGCTTGATTGGGGGTAGATTGGGATATGCTAAGATTATGAAGGGTCTTGACTTCCAACTCATATTTGGGAGCACTTTTTATGGATTTCATAGAGAGACTAGGGATTACAGATGGCCTAAAGTTTCCTTGGGGTGAGTGATAACTCAATGGAGCTCAAATGGAGTGAATGGAGTACAAGGCCATGTTTTGAACTATCAACCTTGCGAAAAGGAGGGAGAACGACCTCCCACTAGACCTTAAGGTCTCAATACAAAGGGTGGAACTAAAAGCTTTAACCAAAAAAGAAGGAAAAAGCTAAGAAAAGGAGGTGAGAGAAGTACTAGCTTTTGCATGGCGCAGACGTTCGGAGGAAAAGACGTGTGGGAAAATAGAAGTTAGGATGGCATGAGATTAAGGGGGAAGTACTGTGTACAACTTCCTCAGAGGTGCAAGTGCATGAGATCTGTCAGTAGAGGGAAGTTCAGAGGGTTCTCAAGGAACGAGTTCAAGCTGAGATCACAGCCAGGAAGTTGCAATAACTGATGTCTGTGACAAGAGCAATAGAGCATTCAGAGTGAAGGTCCCAGGATCTTTTGAAGAGTCCTTGTTACTTCCTATGACAGTCCATTGTAATAGTCGATCAGCTCTGAGTATCCTCGCAGCTTCTGGAGATAATGGGAATCTTGGGAAAGTCAGCGATCCTATCAGGGATGTAACAAAGATATTCTCAAATCTTGGTGGTGTATTGCCCAGCAGTGCGCTAGCCCGTCAACTGCGACACTGCAAAGCCTGCATAGCGACGTGTCTAAAGTTTTTGAGTTTGTAGAGATGTGCATGAGATGATGATCAGTAGAGAATGCAGAAGAAATGACAATTGCATGGCATGATTGAAAGGAGGAGGATAATGTGGAAGAAGCTGCCTCGATTTTCAGTGGCACAGGCAGCAATGTTGCTGCATTGAGCTCTCATGTAGAAGCTTGAAAAAGAGTCTAAACCTATGGCTAGCCTGAGAGGTGATGGCGTACTTTCTAGAGGCTGCGGTCTCCTGGCTCATCACCACCTCTGACAAACAACCACAGGGAGCTGAAGCCGATGGTCTGTTCAGAGAGCATCTGCATGGCACTTAAGGATTCGATTCTACCAGTGAACGGACACTGCAATGCATTATCACTTGCTCAACATGTTGTGATGCACGACCTCCATCTTCATCAATAAATTTTGTAATTTGACAGCGTTTAACTTCTTCAATATCTGGCATGTAGGCAATTTATATGATCATGGCGAACAATGCAAATTAAAACCAAGGATAAGTCGACTGAGCTGCAATTTATGATTCTTTTGAAGGTGGGATTTTATGTAAGAGGAGGTGGAGAACAATAGCTGTTAACATCCACTCTCTGAAAAGAAGTGCATGATTATTACTCCCAGTCACACTGTCATCTGTTCATCATCTTCATTATGATCATTTTAGCAACTTGAAGCATAATCTAAAGATAGTTATTCTCGAGATTTTGTGTCTATAGTTTGTGAAGGAGAGAAGAGAATGAATGACATTTATCGAAGCTGAAGCCAAACCTTAGCGAATCCTCTTCATTCATTTCTTATACTCAGCATAACAAGATCAAGTTGTCCAAAGTTCTATGTTGCAAATACTCTATACTCAAGCTGAAACTCTTTGTGTAATCTAACTGAGAGTTCCTGGAACTTAAAATCATATGTTCCTATGTCATATCCCTTTCTTCTTACCTGGCATGCCAATGTAAATGATTGGGAACCTTGTGTATCCAGCTTATGATAGTCACATTCAAAGAAGTTGTGCATCACATTCTTGATCTTTATCTCAAGTTTTATGTCATGTAAGCCAAGGATTACATTGACATGTATTACAGTGTCAAATTCTATGCTATAGCAGAGTTGTTGTGTGATTAATTAAAGTCAAAGTCCTCTTGAAGGCTAATTGCCAGGAGAGAAATTGAGTTAAAGGTTAATTGGCTGATGCATTTCATATGAGTTTTAAGTCATTTGTGCACAGGATTTGATGGAACTTATACTCAGAAGTTTCTCTAGCTTTCCGTCATGAATTACATGGACACTAGCTCCTACCTTGTCATACCTTCTCTACGAGACCCCTATCTTTCTAGCCATCACGCACACATCTCTTCAACAACAAGACCCTTAGATTGTGTATTGATTGTAGGGGATTTGAATCAAGCCACCATTAAGAACAAATTCCCTATTCCCTAAATTAATCAACTAGTGGATCGATTGCAAGGGGTTGCAATATTTTTTAAGATCAATTTAGGATCTAGATACTATCAAATTTGAAAAAAGGATGAATACATACCAAAAGACGACTTTCAATGCCAAGTATGACTATTATGAATTCATGTAATGCATTGTGGAGTGACTGACGCTCTTGGTATTTTTAATAGGCTAGTCCAAGACATATTCTAGCTATATCTAGATGAATTCATCCCCATATTTTTTAATGACATTCTCACCTATCCAAGACAAAGGAAAAATATCCAGACCATTGTCTTGAAAATTCCTTGTGAAAACATGTTTTTTTCCTAAAAGAAAGTGTGCACTCATGATTGAATACCTAGGATTTGGCATCTTGAAGGAACGCATATCATTTGACGTCGCTAAAGTCAAGGATATCAAAGACTAGCCACCACCCCAAAGTGTCATAGGCATTCAAGCATTTCTAGGTCTCACAAGGTGATATAGGACTTTCATCAAAGATTACTCCTATAAAGTTGATAGTAGCACCCCTCACTAAATTGCCAAAGCAGGCAAAAGTTACACGGACATCATGAGGGTACTAGGTTTTATAAAAGATTTTGAGGTCATTAATGATGCTTGCATCATCGCATTAGGATGTATTCTCACTCAATAAGGGCATTTGACAATGTATTCCTCTCGCCTTACAAGAAGAATTATGCTACATATGATCTTGAACAGTAGTCATTCATACTCTAAAATTGTGGCATCACTATTTGCTCAAGTAAAGATTCATTTTTGTGACAAACCTCAAAAAGTATCAAGTGGATTTTCACCCAACTCGATCTCAACATCAGATAGAGGTGATTGATTGAAGTCCTCTAGGAGTTTGACTCTTATATAAAGTTTTGACTTATAAAGGGCAATGTGGTGGCTAAGACCCCAAGTAGAAAATTCTTCCTAAATTTCTTACATATAGAAAAATTAGCTAGGAGAGGTTTCTTTCAAGTCTTATTTCCATGTCTGCGAATCCCATTTTAGAAGCTAGTGTTGCTAAAATTCCTAAGGAGGCTAATTATCTTGAGCTAAAAAGGTTCACCCAATTTGGGGGAGAGAGCCAAAATACAAAGGCCAAATTCAAGCCTTACCGCATTGAGGGTGAGCTTCTATACTATCAACACAAGTTCTGTGTGCCTAGTAGTTGGGACCTTGAGAAGAAGATTCTCTGGGAGGCCCATGACGGTCCAATAACTAGGCATCCCAGCTGCATAAAGTCTATGAATGTGGTAATAAAAATTTATAAGAGTGTTTTAGGTAAAATGGGAAAAGTCTCATTCCCAGCATGTCCAATTCTTTTTAGATTTATTTAAGCCCTTTCTATCACTTAGCTATTTGTAACCCTTTTTTGTCACTTGGCCTAGCTTTTGAGTCTGTATGGAAATCTTTTTACTATTTATCATTCTCAATATACGAGGAGGGCTTGGCCAACCAGATTGGATAAAGTTGAAGGTGTCAAATTTCAGGATCATTCATTCTTTTTGTACTATAAAATTTAGCTCAAACTTTATTTGCTAGAATCTTGACAAGTTAAAGGATTGAGTTTTATGGTTAATATAAGTTACCATGAGCTTATGGTACCTTAATGTCAATGATTTTGGCTTTTGTGTTCCCCTTGGATTATGAATTTTCAACAAAAATTTGAGACCTTACCTTGGGCATGTAGACATCCACCTTATCAAGTGTTTAAGTTGTAGATTATTCTACTCTTATTAATTAGATTTTGTCACTACAAGATATAGGTCTTATACCGATGTTTAAAGCGATGAAAATATTCATAAAGAAATTTCCCCCGTCATCGCAAAAAATGTCGGTATTAGCCACGCCATAGAATAGTTGGTATCAGCATCGCTATTTGCATCCGTATCAAACGTTGATACTGATGCAAATAGCGACGCTGATAATGATGCTTTATGACGCATGTTGCAACGCTGATAGCGACATAACATGGAAAAAAAATTTGTGGCAAGCCATATAAAATAGTTTCAGTAATGTGTACAATGCTTGTGTAAATAAAGGCAAAGTATACTTGAATCATAACACTGATACATGAAATAAATACATGATCGTGTAATGAAAGTGATGGTACAATCATGGCAAGATACTACTACTACATAGAAAATGCCTACACAAATCACGTAACCAAAAAAGAAGAGTATGTGAACTCTAGGGATCCAAGGGTGAACTATAGATCCTCACCATTCGAAACCTCGTCCCGTCGCAAAACAACATCGAACGGACTTTGAAAAAAAAGAAACAACTACACATCAGTCCACCATACAATAATGCATTTTAATTAAACTTAGTAACTACAAACAAGAAAGATGATTGACTTACAGAGCCGCCATGTCCATACAATCGGTCAATCAATGCAGTGAGACCGTGTCTCTCTACATATCAAGTCTCTAGGCCAGTGGGATCGCAGTTTGTAATAGAGTGTTGCAAAGAAAACAAAATACAATTGTTAGAAACATGATTGTCAGTACAAGGGATATTGCAAAAAAATAAGCAAGCTGAACAAAAGAAAAACTTACAAAGTCCTCTAAATATGTCCTGTGGCCGCCACTCCCAAGATGATGGACCACTCCTGCCTCCAGTCATGCCCTCATTGCCTCATGCTGCTGTCTCCAACAACGTCTTGGAGAATCTGTAGCCTCCTCCTTGAGTCGGGGCTAGTCATCCACGTCTAACCACTCGAGCTTTAAGGCCCCACTCTTAAGTGCCTTGCGTGCGTCTAATTATCTGTGTGACCTGTACGCATGCATGCACTCCATCATCCAGCCTATGGAAAACCTATCTGCTACGGTAGGTACCAGAAACTCCTCATGCAAGGATGCTACTATATATTGAGTCTCTCTACATATCGAGTCTCTAGGTTGGTGGGATCGCGGTTTGTAATAGAGTGCTGCAAAGAAAACAAAATACAACTGTTAGAAACATGATTGTCAGTACAAGGGATATTGCAAAAAAATAAGCAAGCTGAACAAAAGAAAAACTTACAAAGTCCTCCAAATATGTCCTGTGGCCGCCACTCCCAAGATGATGGACCACTCCTGCCTCTACTCATGCCCTCACTGCCTCACACTACTGTCTCCAACGTCCTAGAGAATCTGTAGCCTCCTCCTTGAGTCGGCACTAGTCATCCACATCCTGGCGAATCTGTAGCCTCCTCGCTCGGGCTTTGAGGCCCCACTCTTAAGTGCCTTGCATGTGTCTAATTATCTGTGTGACATGTACGCATGCATGCACTCCATCATCCAGCCTGTGGAAAACCTATTTGCTACGGCAGGTACCGGAAACTCCTCATGCAAGGATGCTACTATGTAGTCCTTGTTCCCCTCCGAAATGTTCTTCCAATGATCCAAGACATTGTGCCGAAAAACTTGTTGGCACAACTCTCTCATACGAGCCATCACCCTCCTCCCCTCATCATTCATGATGATGGCTCCTGTCCTATCATCTACAAGGTATCCATACCCCTTTAGGGTATGCCTAAGATGGGTCCTCTCCTACCTGCAACCACACTCCTAGGCATATCCAAGAGACCCCTGTACATTTGGTGTACCTACGGGGGTAGTATCTCTCGGAGTAGCACCTATAGGGGTGCCACGTGCGAACGGCTGAGCAAAAGCTAGAGTGACTAGAGTAGACGTCCCCACATGTGTGACAAATCCTATTGTCATTGTATCTCACAAACCTCTAACTAGAGGGGAATAAACCACATGCTCGAGCTCTATCTAAAAGAGATGTCCACTATGAAGAGAGGATGGATACAAGCTTGAGTATGTGGTCCACAAGCTCTAGCACAAAGACATCTTAGGAAGAGAGGTTTATCAAACATTGGCTCAAGCTCTATCCTAGAGGCACCTCAAAGGTGTGTTAAAAAGAGATGGTTATCATGGGCCTTACTGTGTGTTCAAGCTCTATCTCCTAAGATGTCTCAATCACAAAGATAGGGTTTGACTCCCTTTTCTCCTTGAGGTAGAGCTTGGCTATGTGATCAAGCATGTCACACCTCTTCTATCACTGGGCTCTCTTTAAGAAGCTAGAGCCTATCCATACTTTTTCTATATAGGTGTTACCATGTTTCCCGCAACACAGAGGAGCGGAAAATGGAAAAAGCGAAAAAGACGCCTTGACCGGTAACCAGACCCTGAAAATTTTAAAGGTTCGGGCACAACCCTCAGAAAGTCTCAGTGTCGCCCGAGGCGACAAAAGAGTAAAAGGCGCACCATTAAATACGGAAGCACTCCCAAATCCTTATAAAAGAGCGCCAGGCTCGCTCCTGTGCAAAGTGTACGCATTATTAGTTGGGAATAGGATAAATTAGAATGGTGGAAAATGGGAAAAAGGGCCTAGGCTATAGTCGGCCATGTAAAAAAAGGGAAAAGGGGATGACCGCCCAAAAAGGATTTAGGGCTTTGTATATAAAGTTGAAAAGTGAATGAGAAGCTCATTCTTTGGTGTGTGGCAAAAAGAGTCTTCTTCTTCCTCTCTTCTTCTCTCCTTCTTGCTTGTGTGTGCTCTTGAGAGAGGGAGTGTGAGAGTGTGAGGGAGTGAGTGTGTGTGGGAGTGAGGGATCAAGAGGGTGAAGCTCTTCACAATCTCCTCTTCTCTTCTTCTCTCCTCTTCTCTTCTCTTCTCTTCTCTTGCGCGCACGACTATGGAGGATGGAGCTCGGAGATGGAGGAGGCTTGAGGATGCTTGAGCTAGCATCAAGAATCGTGGAACTACTTGAGTGCAAGAGAGAGGAGGGTACTCGATCAAGTATCAAGGTAAGCTCACTACACTCGTAGGATTGATGGCGCGTCGGCTAGGTGAGAGATAGCCATTAGAGCTCACTTGGAATGCTTGAAACAATAAGCGGTCCGTGGGTCTTGGCAGTTGAGCGAGAGCTCCCACATTTTAGTTCCGTTGCCGGGACAAACGGATTCAAGCTTGAGCGCTTGTGCACCTCATATCGAGCATTGAAGTAGGGTACTCATCCCTGAAACGAAGCTTGAGATAGGTAGGAAGTTTGGGTGTTTCTAATCTTTAAAACAAGTAAGTATTTTGGGATATTTTGGTTGTTTGATAATGGGAAAGCATGGAGAATCTAATTCAGTTTTTTGCCTTCGATCTTTGTTGCATTTAGTGTAGGTTAGAGTTAGGAAATCGAACCGGAAAAGGGTAGGGTTCATTGTTTCAAAACAGGGAAAAACAGGGAAAAAAATAGGGCAAAATGTGTAAAATGCTCGCTAATGATGCCTAAGATCTGCAAGTGAGCGATTGGGGGCGTCAATGCCACATTTGGGAAGACATATAAGAGCCAGGAGGCCAAAAGAGAGCTCATTTGTGCCATTTCAGTGAGAGAGAGAGAGAGAGAGAGATAGAGAGCTCCAGCCCCTGTTGATTTGATCACATCACCGACGCACTCATCGGCCTGTTCAGGTATACAAACCTCTCCCTCTACTTCCCTAGATAGGATCTGGAAGTGCATGACCATGGCGACGGCCTACATTTGGTAAAATGATCGAAATCGCGTTCGCACGGCTTACGTGCACCGCATTCGGCCCGTCCGAGTGGCCTCTCCTAGGCCGAGTCCCAGAATCGGCCCTCGGCCCTTGTCACTTGGCCCACTCGGCCAAGTCGGCCCGTCCGAGGCAACTATCCGAGTCAACCCACTCCGTCGTCCGAGTCAAAGCTCTTTGCTACGTGGCATCAGCCTCGGCCCGTCCGAGCGACCCGTCCGAGTCTCAAATTCGGCCCTCAACCACACCCGGGATTCGGCCTACGGCCAAGTGCCATTCGGCCCGTCCGAATTACCCTATCCAAATCCTCCATTCGGCCCGTCTGAATCAAAATCATCCCAGTCAAATCCGAAAATTCGGCCCTCGACCCCGTGCCTCGGCCCGTCTGAGTGACCTACTCAGACCCTGCAATTTGGACCAATTGGTCTGAGTGTAACTTTTTGTCAAATCTATCAGAAATTTGACCTGACCTGGCAAATACACATTAGTGCAAACTGTCAAAACCCTTCGGGCGCTCAGAACTGGATTCTGACACACGTGATAAGAGAAATTGTAGTACACAGCCACGTAGCGGCTAGAAAAGGACAGTTGCGGGACCCAAGGACTTGGATGTGAGCCGCTGAACCATAAAACCTGATCGATTGAAAGCGAACAAGGAAACATACAAGGAAACCCTAAACCTTGACTAAACGGCCAGAAAATGGACCTACAAGCCTATTAGGCCCGAAACAAGTGATAGTGTGTAGGACGCTGAGGAATTGGTTGTTGCACTCACATGGAATTTTCACACTTGAAGTACACTTAAGAAAGCTGAAAGCCTGATTGGGGACAAGTGCACGAGGAACAACACACTCATCGAGTGACCCTAAATTGAGGTCTGTATTCAATAACCAAAGGGACTCACTCAGATAAAACACTCAAGGAACCCACCAATAGAAGAGGATCCAAGATATAGACAAACCATCAAGCATAGAGTAGGACCAAGCAAGGAACGCCAATGAGGAAGATCTGTCAAGACTATTCAACTTGATCGACAGCGTAGTGGAGCGCAAGAATTCGACCATGACGGAAGAAAGCTCAGACCATCGGTCTAATGAGGAGCTCGATTCGAGTGTATTCCCAGATGCTATCCAGCAAGCTGGTGAGCAGCTACTTCGCATACGCCCTGTACGAGCACCGCGGCAGGACAGCAGACGCAATCATTGCAGACCTAGAGGAGGAGAGAAGCCTAGCCTGCAAGGCATTGCAGGGAATGGCTGATTATAATAGGGATCAGCAAGCTAGGAGTCAAAGGCAAAGCATGGAGCTGCATGAGGTGCAGCGAGTGCTGAACTTGGCTGGCCGAAACTGAACGAACTATGAGAGAGCACTAGAGGGAGACTTGACATTGAGCGAGCTCCTCATGAAACGGTTGCTCGATAACATCGCAGTAGAGCAGAGTGCCACCGCACTAGCGAGTCTCTGCTTGTAGGATTAGGGCAAAACCAAGGCCCAAAAAGCCAGGCCAAAATACTGATTTTTTCCAAGCAACTCGATAAGTACCAACCGCATGACGATCCATATAGCTTTGTTGAGCAGTTTGAGCAAGTCTGCGAAGCCAACGAACTCAACGACTAGACTCAACATTCGCAAGCATTCGGGCTTTGCCTAGGCGACAAGGGTAGGACGTGGTATACAAGCCTGGATGCCTTAGAACGAGCCAACCTCAATAATCTCAAGGATCTCTTTGTCAAGAGATCCATTGAGTCCGGATACTCCAATAACCTGCTAGTACGCTTAATGAACGTCAAGCAGAAAGAGAAGGAGGACATCCGTGACTACGTGACCCATGTGAGGAGTCTCTTTAAGAGAATCCCTCTAGGCGAGCAACTGACTGTGACAGAGCAGTTTCGACTGTATTCATCAGTGGAAGTTGGGATGAGGAGTTATATAATGCTTTGGCAAGCAATTCAAGCTTGTAGCGGGACGTGGTAGCTAGAGTGTTTGAGGAAGCCATCATAGTCGATGACCAACTGAAAGAGCGGAGCTATACGAGCTCAAATCTAGAAGAACCCAACTCGCGAAGCTCAGAGAGAACGACAGCCTCTAGTGAGCGGTCCATCCCATCATCCCAAGATAAGGGGAAGGCCACCAAGACGGCTGAGGTCAAGATGGAATTAGCCAAGTTACAAGACATGTTGAGACGACCAATGCGCCCGCACATCCAATGCGTGTATTGTGGCGGAAACCACTTGCCAGGCGAGTGTCAAGACTCTATGTCAAGACCTTGCGCTAACTGCGGTAGGTTTGGCCATGATGTCGCACATTGTAGGTTACCAAGAAGACTTCCATACTCGCAACCTTACGACCAGCCTTACCTAGCGAACAGGCCGCAACCATTCTTCAGAAGGGGAGCCCCATTGGCTCTTTCCGCGCCTAACGATATGAAACCAATCGTCCCTAGAATGGACATAAATCCTACAGGCATTCCTAGACCACCTGGTCCTTACGTGACTCACCCACCGAGCAATGCTCCAGTACACTACGTGGAGGAGCTCAATGATGAAGAGACTTACATATACCCTTACATCTCGCACGACGACGAGGGCAATGCAGTCCTCATGGATTATCGACCCGTGCCGGTGATGGCGCTAGGACGAGGGCGAGGTAGAGGCCTAGGAGGGCAACCGCAGGATCTTGTTGGTCTTGTGGTCACCCCGGTCATGTCTCATCACGCTGCCCTGAAAGAGAGCAGCAAAACAGAGACAAGGCTGACCAAAGGTGAGCAAAGTGCGGAATCACCCATCTTTTCATAGATTTCCCAAAGCGAAAGCCATCCTCTGGTTCAACCAACTTGCCATATGTCCCACTGGGACTGTTTGGTGTCGAAAACCCCGATGGGGAGGCCACACCTATTCCATTGCGGGTTATGACCCGAGCCCAAACGAAGCAGGCCGGCATCTCTCTGCGAGGACCTAGCAATCTTGACGCAACCTCGATAGGAAAGAAAAGCCGCACGTGGAAAAAGAAGAGATCGGAAGCTAAGGTCGCACTAAAGACCGAGAGTACTATGACTCTACATGCGGGGTAAGAAGGTTTCAGACGCGTAGGCAGAGATTTCAGCCCCTAAGACAGCCGAAAAAGGAAGCACTAAGGTAGGGAAATACCCGCATCCGAAGCGATAATTAGAGGCCATAGAAAAGGTGAAGGAATGGGTAAGGGAGGCTCAAGAGCATCTCAAAGACGCTGAGCCCATCATAGAGGACGAGATCGATGATCCCTCCAGCGTAAGCACGCCAATATCACCGCCTCAACCTAAGTCGGCAGAAGCAACTATGCCACAAGGAGCGCCGTTAAGACCAAGCCTAGACGTGACAGAGCTGCAAATCAGCCGTGGCCATTGGCCCGAACAGTCTAGGCTGGGGGAAGGACGAGTATTTAATGATCTTCTGACCACTCTAGTGACCACCCCTGTAACACTTAGCCTAGGAGATCTGCTTAAGTAGCATTCTACCCTATGGCAAGACCTTAAGCAGTGGGTTGAAGGATCACAAGAGCAGATCACGGCAGACCCTTGAGACCAGGACATAGAAACACAATTGCCAAGTTTGACGCTACACTCCGTGCCTAAATCCTTGCACGTCAACGCCTTTTGGAAAGGCTCTGAGATGCACACGGTCTTGCCAATCCTAGCCCTGGGTGACACAACAAGAAAGGGAATCATAGACACGGGAGCTAGGGTTAGTGTGCTTAGCCATGCAGTGCTTCAGACTTGGGAAAACCTGCCTGTCGAAGCTGCTAGGTTTAATGTCACACTAGGAAACGGCATGAGAGTGAAGCCATTTGGGGTGCTAAAGAATTGGCCAGTGAAGATCGCAGGTGTCTAGTTCTCTGTTGACTTTATAGTTATGAAGGGAGTAGACTACGATATCCTATTAGGCCGACCTTGGATGGGAAATGCTAGAGTCATCAAAGATTGGGGTAACAGCTTGATCTTCCTTGGCAATAGAACGGATGCCATAAGAATAGAGATGGATACTTGGAAGACCTCTCCAGTCGACCTAGACGCCATCTCTGCTATGCTCAAAGGGAACACTCAGGTCAAGAAGCCCTATGGGCCCTTGACCAAGTATATCCCATGCCCCGAGGATGAGCGGGATTGGATGCACGTTCTCACTACAATCGACCTGCCATTCTCAAACCATGAGGCATACGAGCAAGCCATCAAAACGATCAGCAAGACCAACGAAGCACTCTCTACACCAGTCTGCATGATGGCAGGAAGCCGTCGGGGAAAGCCTGAGCCTGTCACCTTCCAAGTACCATCCAACAAAAGGGAACTCCAAGGGGTACTGGAATACTTAACGGACCAGCTAGTTAGCAACCCAGCTGCAAATTTCAAACCACTCCAGGATCTCTTAGAGGATTCCAAGTGGCAATGGACCAGGGTGCACGATTTAAACCTCATGTACAACTGGGCCCTAGTTCCTGACCAACGACACGAGGCATACCAAGCCCTAGGAGATGACGAGTAATCGAATGACAAGGATTCCAGCGACAAATACAAAGACTGCCAATCCTTCAACAAAGAGAGCGAGGGTGAAATAGATACCATAGAATACGACATTGAAGGACGAGAAATTGAGCAGATACGAGCAAATACAAGCAGATGCGACCGTACCCTATGAATCCAAAAAATGCTCATGCTGTCAAAGAGGAAATTGACAAGCTAATGAGAGCTGGATTCATTTACGAAATTGAGCAACCAATCATGACCTATCAGAAGATCACAGAGCTTCATATTTCTACTACGAATCATCATGATCTTCCAAAACATAATCAATATCATCCAAAACACTCTCAAACACTTCCATCAGCAACCCTACATCACTCTAAATCCATCAAAAATCAATCATTCAGACCTCAAAAACAACAAAAATCAGTCAAAAATTCAGTCTTTTTCCACTCTCAACATATCCCCACACTTAGAAAGGAAGCGTCCTCACGACCTAAGGAAAATAAGAATATAAGTTCACTAAAGAGCTCAATTTTATCTTCTGTAGGATCTTCAATAATCTCTCCAAACCACGACCCCAACTTATTACCTGTATTTCTAGAAAAAACTACTAAAGGAAAAGTTCTTTTATTAACTCATCTGATAATCATTTAAAAGTCATAACAAATTTGTAAAGGATATAAGAGCTTCTTCTTCAACTTTCCACCATATGATTTCCATCCACCATCAATATTTTGAAAAGAGCTCTCAACCAAATTATTCAACCAGTAGGAACCCATCACATACAATTATTACAATACAAACTCAAAACACTGACACAACCATCTGAATGACACCTCCAAAAAGAGATATATATATCATTAAGAATCATCCAAAATAAATTGCAAAGGCATCAATGAAGGTGATCCCTTTTGAAGGCTTGGTGGTTTCGAAAACGATCCATGGAGAATGACTCGTCCACAAATATCTTGGGAGGATTTTGAAAGAACTGAAGGCAGCACATCCTTTGTAGCAAAATAAGGTATCTACTAGGTAGACATAGGGCATGAAAATAGAGGACATCCAACTGTTGGGAATCAATGTTCACATTGACATTCATACAAAGATTTGGAATGGCCTTTTGATCATTATGGGAATGCCTATGCATATATGCTAGTTACCAAGCAAAGTGACCTGTCAATCTCACTGAAGGATCTAGAGATTGTGAATATTGGTGAGAAAAATGGAGGTAATTCTAGTATGCTTGACTAGCAGTTGTCCAGTCCCCTGGATTTAATGGCCAATTAATCTGGGGTCCTGTGAGAGAATCAATCGAGCTCCATCCTGTTCTTCTTGGAATCTACTGATCAAATCCATCGTACTCACTAACCAACTGAGGGGGTTGAGAAATAGAAGTGGCAGGAGATGAAAGTGGAATAAGTAAAAGAGGATGAAGAGATGGGTAGGAAAAATCATAAAAGGAGGAATAAGATAAAGGAGTGGCTGAAAATTTAAGTAAATCAATTAGGAAATGTGTCAATTGATAAACAGGAAAAGTAGAAGGTATATGGATAGATGGAGAAGGGCACGGTGGAGAAGGGGAAAAAAGAACAATAGGTAAATATAGGAATTTGAGGAAAACCCTGAGATTGAAAAAGGAGTGGCTGAAAATTTAAGTGAATCGGTTAGGAAAGGTGTCAATTGATAAATAAGAAAAGTAGAAGGTATATGGATAGATGGAGGAGGGTATGGTGGAGAAGGGGAAAAAAGAATGATAGGTAAATATAGAAATTTGAGGAAAACCCTGAGATTGAAAAAAAAAGAGGTAAGATAGCTTCTGAGTTGGATTGATAAAGGGAAAGATAAGTATCATAGCGATGAGCCATTTGTTGATAGTATAATAGGCTAGGAACAGAGGGACCTAAAACAAATCGTCTCTGATAGGCATTAAAAAAGGATGAATCAAATGGATGGTTCTTGGAAAGATAAGCTAGGAGATCCACCATCAGTTGATTAGTGCTCTGCACATAAGTAGAAACTATATTCTGACGTTGATTTAGGACCACAGAATCAATCATTGAATGCCATGAATTGTCAGGGCAAGTAGCCACTTTTGAAGAATAACACTAGAACATGTCATCTATCCTCAACTCCAAATAGTTGACATATAAAACAGCTTGCAAAACCACATCCCCCACATACCAAGCCAGATCTACATCATCTGAAATCAACAGATCACCTCGTAGATACATGTAAGACAACAACATGGTATCCGTCATCACAAAATCTTCAAAAACCATACGGACCACTTCTATCAACAAATCAGGAGACCAAGCCCCACTCCAACCATCCTCTGGAAGAGGAAGATCGATTGTTGAAAGCTTCATATAGAAGGCCAACTTCTACAACTGGTAGTGGACAAAGAAAGTCTGGAGGAACATACTCCTGAAAGTGCTCAAATGTAGACCATAAAAAATCAATCCTGGACTGCAATCTTTTCACTTTATCTTGAAACAGGGGACACAATGTGGCCTATCTCTGGAGAATTTCCAAGTCCTACTTAGAGATAGAAGGAATAATAGGAACATTGGAGCTTGGAGGAACATACCATGACTGTGCCAGTTGGTCCTGCAACTACTTAATCTGGGAAGCTTGTGATTCCACTGTATTATGAGCAGTTTGTAAAGCTGACAATTTTGCATCTAAAAGAGTTTGAAACTCTTGAGCTTCTTTGGACATTCTCTCTTTCTCCTTTGAGACTCTAGTGACCTCTGACTGAGCTTCTGTTAACCGAATCTTCAAAGAATATATTTCTTCTCTCTGAGTCTCAATCATTTGGGTTTGCTGCTCCATCTCCTTAAACAGATCTGCAAGCGTGTCTTTAGCAAAGGCTAACTCTGTGGTTACCTTATGCAACTAGTCTTTGGACTGCATCAATTCTTCATAAAAAGAAGGATACAGTTGTTGAACACAAGCTGTCACTGAAAGTTCAATCGAACTCTGGATGTCATTACAAAGGAATGGAATAGCATCTCCGAACACTAAACTGTTCAGTGAAGGGACTGATATTTCCAAAGAACCCTCTCTATGTGCCCTGAACAAATTGTAACATGTGAGGTAAACAGGGAGGTCACTGCCAGATGTAGCAGGAATTATGACTGAAGGAAGGACCGAGGGAGTTTTATCTGCCACACGCTTCAAGCGCTTCTGCTGAATGACCAATGGAGGAGGGGAATTAAGATCCTCTATGTCAATAGGTTCTGACTCTTCTGAAGGTGGAGGGGGAGGAATTGGATCAGATAGAGGAGGTGGTAGCACACCTTTCTTAGGGCCTGAGTATGTCAAGAAAGCATATAAGTAGGAACCATAGGTGACATTTGTGACATTTCCTCTGGTTATTTTGACAAAATGTTGGTCCATCTTCAGAAGCAAGTAAGTACTCCAATCAATGGCCACCTCTTTTAACACCATCCTGGAAGCTATGAAGAGCTCCTTGGACAAATAATGGGATGGTGTCTTAGCAGGCATAAACCTGTCTTGGAGGAACTGGCTGACTAACTTCCAAAGAGGATCAATGATCATGGAAAAAGATAATCCTGAAGTGTTTATCACTTTCTTGACATCCAGAATCTCCTTGGTCTACTTGTGTAACAGCTTGAAAATCTCATCATTGGAGAATAATTGACTGGCGGTAACAAAGGGTTCTCCTTTGTAGGGAAGAGACAAAGCCTTCCCTAACCCTCGGGGTGTCAATACCATAGAAGCACCATGAACCAGGCCCTACTTCTTACTGTATGATGCAAGAAACTCATCACACATGAATGGATCATCGAGAATCAATGGGAATGAAGCAGCCATGAAAGTCGCAAGTCTTGCTTTCGCTATAGGCTCAAAATCCAGTAGGGAAAAATAATCCCTATTGATCAATGGGACATATTGGATAGGAACAGGACTGTGAGGCACCATTCAAATGAAAAACACACACACCACAAACACAAACAATCACAAAGAATGCCTGCAAAACAACCAAAATAGCTATAAAAAAGAAATCAATCAAAAGAAGGACACACACATAGACGTAACTAACCAATTTACCACCCCAAACAACCCACATCCTAGAAAAAATTCGGCATGATCTCTACACATATGCAACTGAAAACTTCACGCGATGCAATAAGCAGGCACCCAAACCCCTGTATCAGCCAAAAAAGAAAGAAAAACAACAAACTGCACATGTAATCCTAGCATAGAAGCAAACCATAATACCATAAAAATTTAATCAAGACCTGACCATAACTTTAACCAACAATTTCAACTTAGAGAACTTTACGTGCTCATCCCCCACGAAGCGTGTTTATTAAAAACCGAAAAAAAGTGTAGTGAGGGGAAATGGTTTTAGTGAAGGGTTCATTTTAAGAAATTATTAACAATGGGTGACATTTTATTAGGTTATCAGTCTTAATAAGAAAATGACGGTTCATTCGTAAAATTTTAATTACAATTTATGAGGGTGAAGCAGTGCTTTAACGAAACTCGGACTGCGATTTCTAGATTGGGGTCTCCAAATACAAATTCATTAATTAAAAATTAATGGTGATGTGGAGTGTTTTTTTTCTAGCACGTGCTTTTTTGTGATAGCTGGTTCATTTTTATTAAAAACTGTGTGTTTAGCACGAGTGCGCGTGGAAAAGTGGGTGAATATAGTTTATTTTAGTAATTAAATGTGGTTAAGGGATGATAAAAATAAATAAAGCTCAAAAAATAAATACCTGGTAGGGGTATGCATGCAATAGACTGAAGATGCATAGAGTAGTCCCAAATGCAAGGAATCCAGTTTTTTTTTAAAAACACCACTAACTAGAAAAAATAAAGCACCTTAGTGTTTTTTTAAAATTGTTATTTTTATTAATATTTTCTTTTTCTCTTTTTATCCTTTTTTTTGTCTTTTTGTTTTTAAATTGTAATTTAAGTGTGTTTGTATTGTGTATATGGTTTGGTTTTGTTTTGTTTTTTTTCTTGTTTTGTTTATTTTTTTTAAAATAATTAAATCGGGATATAGGATACATGAATATATTGTGAAGTGTAAGGGTGGAATTTCAGCAATCCAACAAGTGTCAACAATGTGTTATAATTTATCCATGATTTTTCAGCTAATTTTTGGAATTTAAAATGAATTTTCATGAGGTAAAGTATTAAATTTAGATTTTTGGCTTTAAATAATACTTTGGCCATTTATGGAAGCATTTTCAATTGATGAATTATTGGCAAAAGGGCAAGAGGATTTGTGAAAATTTTTGAATTTTTTTTGGAAATATTTTTTTAAATTTTTACTAATTTTTAATTAATTTTACTCATTTTACATGTATTTTTGGAAGAATTTTGAAGTTTTGAATTTTTTGCAATTTATTTTCTTGAATTTAAACTTCAAAAAATATCCCAAATGATTTTAGCAATGTCTAAAAAAAATTAGAATTTTTTTGCACTTTTTTTAAATTTTAAATGAATTTTTGAAGTTTTTATGTGTTTTAAGTTTATTTTTATGTATTTTTCGGGTTTGGAAATTAAAAGGCGGTACTTTAGGTGCGTGTGAAAGATGGAGGATGATTACGTGTGAACGGCTGACTGCAACACACCACCTCATGAACAATCCAGAAGCGCGTCCTCACGCTTGACCGCTTGCTAGCAGCTCACGTACTCGTGCACACGCTGTGTTGTGAACAAGGGAGGTAGAGGGGAAAAGGGCATGAACGAGGTGAGCATGGGAGAAAACAGAAAAAATTAAATAAATTAGGCGGATTAGGTTAATTAAGTTAACTAGGGGAAGTAAGTTGATTAGGTTAGTTAAAGTAAATTAAATAAGATTAGTGGATTAAGTTAGTTAAAGTAAATTAAGTAAAGTTAAGTTAGTTAAAGTAAATTAAGTAAAATTAAGTTAGTTAAAGTAAATTAAGGAAAGTTAATGATGAGGACTAACCAGGGGGTGGAGGGGGTGGGCATGTGGCGGCGGGAGAGGCGGAGGTGGAGGAGAGCAGGGCGAAGAGGTGGAGAAGGCAGAGAAGGCGGAGGTGGATGAGAGGAGGGGAGGGGAGGGGAGGAGCGTTGGAAAAGGTAGAGGGGAGGGAAGGGGAGGAGGTGGAGAAGGTGGAGGGGAGAGGAGGAGAGGGCGAAGAAGAAGGAGGAGGGGAAGGAGGAGAGGGAGGCGATGGGTGGGAGAGGAGGAGAGGGCGGAGACGGTGGAAGGGACAGGAGGCATCGGCGAGGACGAAGGTCGAGGGAGAAGAAACAACGAGGGAGGGGAGCATTGAGGATGATGCAATGACCGGCCGAGGTGCGAACGAGAAGGTAAGGGGTAAGTTTCGTTTTATATATATATATATATATATATATATATATTGTTATGTTTTTTATGTTTAAAATTAAGTTAATTTTATATGAGGTGTTTATTTTAAGGGGTTGATTTGGGTTTTGGAAAAAAATTTGTGTTATAAGGGGGGGGATTGGAGGTTATGTGTTGCAATGTGTTGGGAGGGGAGTGTGAATTTGGAATGTCGAGTTGGTTTCGTTGTTCGTTCGTTGTTGTGTATTTTTTTCTTTTTGTTTAGTTTGTGTGTGTGGTTTTTTCTTTCTTTTTTTAAAAAAGATATTGGGTTTGGTTATTTGTGTGTGTGTTTTTTTTTGTGTTTAAAATAAAAATAAAAACTGGTATGGGTGTTAAAAGAAATGAGCGCATCATGTCCCGCGCACATGCGCAAGGCGGGGGTTTTTTTTTTAAAAATTGCAGTGGCGGGATCAGACGGGGTAGGGATGGCGACGCGCGAGCCACAGACGGCACGAGGGTGTCCCGAGGCACATAAAACCAAAAACAAGCGCATTCACGCGCGACACGAGAAACGCGGCCACACGGCAAAAAGGAATAAAAATTAATAAAACTCGAACCGGATGTCAGATTGAAAGATTGTAAAAAGGAAAAATGTGCCGGGAGATGAGGGGAAGATAATAGAAAAATGTGACAGGGGTTCCGAGGCAAAATCAGGGTGTTCACATGGAAAAAATACAAAAAAAAGCTCAAAAACACAGTCGTGTATGAATATCAAAAAATATGCGCATCAGAATGGAGGGAAAAAAGAAGAAAAAATGTGCAGAACAATGTTTCCAACAACGCTATCATCACAAAACACAGTTTCGATCGAGATAGGATGTGTTTGCATGGAAAAAACCCCAAAAATCAACCCAAAAATGGACTCGAAAATTAATAGAAAAGGATCCGTGCACCAGAATAGAGGATAGTAAAAAGAAAAAATATCCAGAAGAAAGGGATTCACAGGACTGGTGCATCAAAACATAGTTGGAAGGGAATTAGGAGGGGTTCATATGGGAGAAACACAAAAAAGGCACCCGAAAATACTCGAAAAATTTAATAACTAAAAATCCGGTAGTCGGAAGAGGAGGGAGGAAAAAAGGAAAAGTGGGGGAAAGGATGGCAGGACACGACTGTCAAGTTAAACTAAAATTATGGTGAAAATAGGGCAGATTCACATGGGAAAAATGTGAAAAATAGACACCAAAAGGGCCCGAAAACCCGCAAAAAGTAATAACGGATGAAACATGCATCGAAATTACACGATATTTAAAAAACAATATCAGGGTTATTGGGTAGGGAAAGGTTGGTACATCAAATCAGGGTTTCGAAGCAATAAAGATGTGTTTACATGGAAAACCATCCAATTTACGGGAATTGCTTCAAAAATTAATAACTTAAGAACCGTCTGTCGGAACAGGGGTTGGTAAAAAGAAAAAATGTAAGTTTAAAGGGACGAACACGTTTGTAAGGTTGGATGTGATTCTCAGTGAACGTAGGGTGCATTCGTATGAAAGAGCATGAAAACAAAGGACACAAGGAATTAGAGAACGAACGACCCCAAGGGAGGGGAAAAATAGACCGGAGGTTGGGTAAGGACCCCATCAGGGTAAAATGAAGTCATGGCAGAGATGCATGATCAGAGGAGGATATATGCATGGGGGTATGCAACATAGACGCGCAGGGATGCGTCCCCACACTTAAAACCTTAGCAGGAAGGGTAAATCGAACATCAAGGACCTAGTACCATACAAGCCCACCAAAAACGTCCCCACACTTAAGACATGACCATCATTGAAAAACAGATGGTGTAGGGTTAAAAAAACTTGGCTCATATTATCGAGAAGGAATGTCGACTATCGAGGTTGTGTCTTGTATTGTTATCGCTGCAGGAGGTACCCAGATGTCTTCACAGCTCACGTCCTTCATGGCAGGGACCACACGATAGTACCTAGGGAGATAGCTGGTTGAAGGAATCGCAAGAAATTCGTCGAGATGACGACGGATATTGCACTCCACTCATGAGCACTCAAATTGAATGAAAGAGTAGTCACTTGTTCCATTACTAACATCACTCGAGGAAATAATGATGAAACCCATAGCTCACACCCGGTTTAGAAATCGACAAGAGATGGTGCAGAGAGAGTCTGTCAGGGTGCACAATTGATGGTGCATTAGTGCATCCAACCTGTATGGCATAGGTGCAAGGAGAAAGGCCAGGGAGCCTTGTAGTGCAGTGTACAGAACAGAGTGACGTGTCCTGTGCTGATGGCAGAGACCCAGCCCGTGGGTGCATAGGGAAACTAAAACGTACCTGACTCCAATTGTCGTAACGTCCCTCAATCCTCACCTCTCAATAATTGATTGAAGAAATACGAGTCACACTCAACCTATCCGCGCTGTCTCACGCTTTGTTGAAATATACAGAGGGCAGTCCATTCTTGAAACCCATTGATGTAATCCTCGGTGTCACTTGTGCAGAGGTTGTATGCCTTGTGTGCTTTGATGGTACAACTGTGCATACCACCCTGTGCCGGCATACAGTGCAAGAAGGAAGGCTAGGGAGCCTTATGGTGTAGTGCACAGGAACAAACCGTGCGTTATGCATTGAAAGGCCCATCCCATGCGTGCAACACTCCATTCACACATCTCACCTCTCATTTGATTGGAAGGGAAAGACTGGTCACTCACCCCATCCTCTGTGTCTCACTCTCTGATAGATACAGAGGGCAACCCATACTTATGTCCCCATCCTGCTAGGATGAAAGCTCACATCACTCAAGGAGTTGGTGAGGAAGATCATGTCGGTTGTTGTCATCAGGATCTTGAAGACGAGCGTACCTAGGGAGGCAGCCTACAAATCTCATACTTTAATGATTTGTAAGAAAAGTCGTCTATTAAGAAGGGCAGATGGACTGATATTGAAGAAACAATGCAGTAAGGGAGGAGGCTTCAAATTACGTGCTAGAAAGGTTCTGCTGATGAATCAGCTATACTAAATTGCGGGGTGTTACCACCTTTTCCACAGTCAGCTTCTGGCCCAAGAGTGTTTCCACCTTTTCTTGGAACGAGGCGTGTTATGACAAGGAATTTCTTCATTTTCTTCCATAACAAGTTTTTTTTTTTTCTTTTCCTTTTCTTTTTCTTTTTTTTTTTTCAGTTTTCCTTTTTTTTCATTAAGAAAGAAAATGGTAGAAATACCATGTGTCAGGACCAACCTCGCCACCATTGTTGGATCAGACGAGAAGAGAATAAGGTCGGGTGGAGAGATATTCATGAGGGGTTAGCAGAACGAGACCGCCTCATGAGGAAAATCATAAGGGCTATCAGAAGCACGATGAGAAGGACAGTGCGACGCCCAAAAGGGGGAGGGAAGGTCTACTGTGATTGTCAACATCCCCAGGGAGGGAAGTACTTCTTCAGACGATAGCCATTGATAAGGAAGAGATCATCAGAGGCATCAACGGTCTGCACCTGAAAAGAGCCATCAGGATTGACAACAAGTACCTTGTACGGGCCCATCCACCGTTGTTGAAGCTTGCCAGGAAACTTGCCAAATCGCGAATCATAGCCTAGGATAAGATCACTTTTTTGAACTCCTTATGCTTGATGAAACTATCATGATAGGCCTTGTGTCACGCTTCAGTAATTTCCATGCATTGTAGGGCCATCCGCTGTATCTCGTCCAAGCATTCCAAGTGTAGGAGACGGAGTTGTAGTGACTCATCATCTCCCAAGTGTTCTTTAAATGCCACTCGCAAAGAGGGAAATTCCAGTTCGATAGGGAAGACAGCTTCTGTACCATACACTAGCTGGAAAGGGGTTTGGTCATGTAGCTACATTATGGGAGGTTTTGTATGCCCAGAGGGCCTCTGTAAGTCGATCGTCCTAGTTGCGACAATGTGCAGCAATTGTTCTTGTTAGGATCGAGCAAAGGATGTGATTGGTGACTTCAACTTGGCCATTGGCTCTGGGGTAATAGGGAGTGGACTTGCGATGGCGGATTTTATACAGTTTCGTCAAATCCTCCATGATCTTGTTAAGGAAATGAGTACCTCTGTCACTTACCAACTCAAGGGGATTGCCAAAACGGGTGATAATATTCTCGTACATGAACAAGGCTACGTTATTATCATCATCCCGCTTCAGGGCTTTAGCTTCACACCACTTTGTGACATAATCCATACATACTAAGATGTATCTGTTCTGCTTCCGTCTGGTGGGTGGATCAATGGGACCCACAAATTCAATCCCCCACTTCTTGAACGACTTTAGGGGAAGAATGGGTTGTAGTGGCTTGGCACTTGCTTTGGTGGGTTTCCCCATTCGTTGACAAGCATCACATCTCTTACAATAATCATATGCATTCTTGTGGAGTGTCGGCCACCAATATCGTGCTAACAAAGCCTTCCTGGTTATCGCTTCTCCTGCAAAGTGTCCACCACATGGTTCGTCATGGCATGCTTTCAATACTATGCCGATTTCATCCCCTGCAACACATCTTCACAATACTTCATCTTTGCCTCTCTTATACATTGGACCGCCTAGCAAAGTGTAGGGGATTGATTCTAATAGAAGCTTCTTCTTCTCACGGCTTGAGATGCCAGGAGGATACTGTTGAGCTGCCAGGAGGTTGGCTATGACTGCATACTAGGGAGTAATTGTTTCAACTAGAAACAAAGAAGCATCAGGAGGGTCTGGATCATCCTATTCCTTTGCTTCTGTTTGAGGGATCCGCGATAGATGATCAATTAGGACATGGGAACGGCCAAGCTTAGTGACCACTTCAAAGTCAAACTCCTGGAATAGGAGCAACCATCTCATCAGTCGTCCTTTAACATCTACTTTGTTCATCAGGAAGGACAGGGCTTCATGATCCACATAGAACTTGAAATGCGTTGACAATAGATAGTGTCGAAACTTCTCCAGTGTAAACACCATTGCCAAGCACTCAAGCTCTGTCAGTGTGTAGTTCCATTCCCTATCAGTGACCTTCCGGCTTGCATAATAAATGGGTTGATGTAATTTAGAGGGGCCCTTTTGACATAGGACAACACCTAGCCCTTCAACTGATGCATCTCTGTGCAGATGGAACTCCTTCATCCAATCAGGAGGTTGTAAAATAGGTGCTTGGATAAGGCACTGTTTTAGGGTATTAAAGGCTTCTTCACAGTCATCATCAGTCCAAAGGAAATCAGCATCTTTCCTTAGGAGCTTGTGTAGAGGGGCTGCCTTGGTTACAAAATATGCAATAAATCTTATGTAGTAGCCCACATGCCCAAGAAATCCTCTCAATTGCTTGGGTTTGTTGGTGCTGTTAAGGCGGCAATCTTCTCAATCTTCGTCGGGTCTATTGCAATCCCTTGTGCCGAGACAATATGGCCCAAAAGAACTCCCGATGTGAGATGCCAAAGACACATTTGTCGGGGTTGAGAGAAATCCCATACTCTCAGCATCTGTCAAAAATTGCTCTAGGTATCCCCAATGCTCACTGATTAAGCTATAGACACAAAAGTCATCAAGATACACCTCAATGAAATCATGCAAATGATTCTGGAAGGCAACCATCATTACTGTTGGAAGGTGGAAGGAGCATTACAGAGCCCAAATGGCATTACTCTATAGGCATAGGTCCCCCATTCTGTTGTGAATGTTGTTTTGGATTAGTCCTCTTCTGCAATTTGGACTTGGTTATATCCACTGAATCCATCCAAGAGGGAATAAAGCTCATGGCCTGCCACTATGTCCAACAATTGGTTTGTAAAAGGGATGGGGAAATGATTCTTCTTTGTCTTCGAATTCAGCTTCCAAAAGTCGACACATATTCGAAGTTTCTCATTCTTATTGGGTACTGGCACAATGGGCGACACCCATTCATTGCTAGCCATGGGATAAATGAACTCTGCTTCAAGAAGTTTCAATAATTTAGCCTTCACCAGAGCAGAGTAATTAGGATTCATATGTCTTTGTCTTTGCCTTACAGGTTTGGCATCAGCCTCTAGGTCAATGTGATGTTGGCATACTGTGGAATCAATCCCCTTTAGGTCTTTGTATGACCAAGCAAACACATCTAAGTTCTCCTTGAGTAGATCTCGCACAACCACTAGTTCTCCTTCTGGAAGATTGAGACCAACCCACTTCCAAGTGACGTTCAGTACCGTCAGCATCCAGGAATGCTACTTGCTTTTCACCTTCCACTTTGCAGATGAATGTCCCACGGATTGCTTGTGGAAAGAGGTTTGACTCTTTCAAGAGAGTAGTATCCTCGTCTGATGTTCCACTAGAACTAGTGTCCTCCTTCTGAACAGATGACTCATTTGTCTGTTGAGGTTACTGGAAGGGTATCATAGCTTTGTTCACTTCTGTATAAGTGGTAATTTCTTCTGGACTTAGGGATTCATCTTCAGAGGATGCATCTAGGAATGTCACATAGCATGGACCTTGTAGGGGCCATGGCTCTGAGGGCTTTGGCTTCTATTGACAAGAAGCATCATCATCATCTTTTCTCTGGACTGAACAGTTAGGGCGACAGGAGCCACTGGTGAACTTAATTTTTATGCCTTTAATCCATTGCTTATATAGATTATTCATACTTTGTGGTCCATTGATCAACCCAAATGGAACCATGGTCATTGCATCCAGCAACCTAAGATCTTCAGCTCCGCTGAGGTCTCTGTAGGAACATCAACAAGATCATCCGCTATCAGAGGAAATTCTTCATCTGCACTTTCATAACCTACTTCGTTTTCTTCCTCATCGTTTTCATCCTCTTCTTCTGGAGGCTTTGTCTTTGCTTTTGTAGAGGCTCTGTAGTAGGAGAAGAACAGATCTTTTGCCTCTTCTTCTGCTTCGGCTTCTGTTACAGCTCTATCTCTATTTTGCATATGCTCTGTCTCTGTAACTGCTTCTGTGATGATTGTCTCTGTAACTGCTATTGCTTTGTATTTGTTCTGTCTTTGTTCTGTCTCTGCAACTGTCATGTAACAGGGAGAGCAATACATCCATGCTTCTATTTCACTGTCAGAGGTAATTTCAAAAGTTAATTCGATTTGAGACAAGAGGTATTCTCCCATGGATAAGGACTTTGCTTTCCTTGGTAGTTGACTTACAGTGTCCACTATTAGGGACTGTGCCTCTGTTTTCTTGGAAAAAATCTGTTTGACAGCCTCTTCATCTCCTGATGTACCATCTATTACCTCGTTGGAGGAGTCAATTATGACTTCAATGGATGTGGATCCATTGCCTTTTTGCGATCCATATAACTTCAACACCACTTTGTTGAGTCCTCTGCCCAGGGTTAGGGTTCCTTTGAACCAATCCGTCCTGGCTCTTGCTTCAAAAAGCCAAGGTCTTCCCAACAGCAGAGGGGTACGAGGTCCCATAAGAATTTGGTTTGACCACTAGATATGTCAACCAATAGTCTCTTCCTACAAGGGTTGTTTTTACGTATGGGAGGATGCCCAACGATTTAATTCTGCTTTGGTCTACCAATATGATGAGCCACTGTGTAGGTTGAATTCCTTGCAACCCTAAGTCCTTCATTGTCACATCTATCATTATGTTTACTGATGAGCCTCCATCAATCAATGCATCTGAAATAAAGCATCCTTCAATCCATACACTAATCTTTGGGATTCCAGGATCTAGGAAGGCGTTAGCCACATCGACTTCCTTTACAGGCTCCGGGGGGGCCTTATTGGTCTTGGTCGCTGTTGAAGGAGCGATCCTTAGTCCACCTCTTCTTGTAAAGATGCTTTTGAATTTCTTTCGGTAGCTAGGAGATAGCATCAGTAACTGCCGAAATGTTAAGTTTGTTTTAAAAGTGTCTAGGTCTTTTACCAAGTCATAATTTTGATAGGATCCACAGGCTTCTCTAGCCTGCTTGGGAATGGAGTTACATCCATTTTCATCTTTCTTTTTTCTTCTAATAATTGCAGCATCGGTACTTCCTCTGTTTCTGGAGGTGCTTCTATATCATCTATCCCCTCGACCTCTAGTCATGTTTCTGGGACTATCTCTGTGACTCTCTGTAGCACTACAATGCTCTGTACTGCACTGTTCTATTTTGTACTACTCTGGCCCTCTATTGGTAGGTTGAACTTCACAGTCTTGACAGGAGAGATATTTTCGTTTTGAACAACTAGTTCCTTCTTCTTGGTGCGCGTGACAACAGCAACTTCCAACTCTACCAAATTGGAGGTAGACTCTTGTACGTTCTGTTGGCTATCAGTGCCATTGGCCTTTACAGGGGCTGGGCTTGGATAGTCCTTTGCAGTGTGGCCGTTCACCTTTGCATCGGCTGCATAAGGGCTTGTAATCCATAGATCATCTAGGATTTGGACAATTTGGAGAGATGTGACCCTTTTCTCCACACCTATAACATTCCACCTCTGATCTCTGACCACCGCTAGACTGTCGTCCTCTGTAACTTTGAGGGGGAAACCTCCTTGGACCGAAATTAGGACCAAATTCCCTAGGCTTTTGTCCAATATCTTGTGTTTTCATTTTGGATTCTAGCAAGTTGAATCTTGCATTTTCATCCTTCTGTCTTCATTCGTGCATCTCTTTCAGAGAGCAAATATCCTCTATATGGTTCTTCCGCAAACAGTAGGAACAGAAGGCTCGAGGAATAGTTGGTTTTTGGGTACATTCAGTGGCTAAATGTCCCACTTGATGACACTTTCCACACTAGGTATTAGAGCACATCACATCTCTTCCAACTCCCGCAAGAGTGAATATATTGGCGATATTCATCTTCAGCGTCTGTAGCTGCTCTGTAATCACATCCAGAAGCTCTTTCTTGATACTTGCAGCTGCATTGGATAAGTAATCCTTTAGATTTTCACCTCCTGAAGTACTTGCACTAGGGTTTTGGGAAGCTTCTGTAATTACTGCATACACTAATGGGTCAATCCAGAAGGTCCTCTATTCTGGTTTTGATTCAGAGCTCCTGTTGAGACTTGGGGTTGTTGATTCTAGTTGGTAGGGTTCCATTGTTGTTGAGTCGCCATTGGAGGAACTATTTGAGGCCATTGTTCTTGTGGTTGAACCATCATTTGAGGCACTATCGTCTGTGGTGACCACAGTGGATTAGGTGCATTATAATGTGGTACTGTTTGCATCTGGGGATAGAGGTAGGGAATTGTCCTTGGGACTGCATGTGGTAGGTATACCATTCCTGGAATGGGAGGAGGTAAGACTCCTCTTCTTGGAGTCATTGACAGCCTTGCTTCAACTTCGTTATACAATCTTGCACCTTCCACTGCAACTTGCAGATTGACTGGTCTTCTCAATTCCACGAACTTGCAAGCTTCTAGTTGTAGGCCTCTAAGAAACACTCCTTTCTAGATGCCTTTGTCCAAATGATGGTTAGTCCATCTCTTCAGGATGGATTTCATTCGTGAGACATAAGCTTCTACTCTTTCTCCAAAGAACTGACTTAGGTTCATGAACGCCTCTCGCATCCGCTCTTCAAAACCTTCACGCCTGAATTTAGTTAGGAAGGCCAACTTTAGGTCGTCCCATGTGCCAAAAGTTCTTGCTGCTTGTCTCTCAAACCACTAAAACGCCGCGCCCTTGAAAGTGGCAGGGAATATTGCTAACCAATGCTCAGGGGTTCTGGCATTGTTAGCCACACATGCTACCATGAACTCTGCTACATGAAGATCAGGGTCTTCATTGTACTCTCCCTTAAAAATTGGCAATGTGACTATATTTGCTGGCCTATCATCAATATTTCCAGGACGAATCTGACTAGGAAGGGGACCTTGAGTCGCCATGGGGACTTCTATAAAGAGTGCTTTTAGGGCGTTAAAGGAGGCTTTTGCTGCGAGCTCGTTCTCAGCCTTGATTTTTGCCTTCTCTCTTCTTACATACCTTTGGACTCGTTCTAATGCTTGCATCTTGATTGCGTCATTCATCAGGGGGTTGGCTCCAACTAGATGGTCTGTACACTCAAAAGGATAGTATCAGAGAGGGCTTCAGTCTCTGGGGAATTCTTTGGCCAACATCTCTTCTCCTTCCTTCTTCTCAACATCTCTGAATTCGGCTTTCAAACCACTACAGAGGGGGAGATATTCTGTTCTGAAAACTCATTCTTCTTAGGAGCGTTATTGTGCCATTATAATAATGCCAGCTTTTGAGGGTTTCAACAGTGTATGTTGTGAAAAACACTCTGTCTACCAACTTCCAGTGGGTTGCTAATTGGATAAACAAAAGATTATTAGTGCACCAAGCATTCCACGTATATTGTTGTTGAGCATCCACAAACAAATTCCAACTCTTTTCCTTCTTGTTTTTGTGAAGCTCCACAGCCCACGACTCCTGAAGCTTCTTCATGATCTCCCACTTGATGATGTATGGAAACTTCTCAATGAATGACAAATCTTCCATAGATGGTCATTCTCTCTATTTCTGATCTTTATTTTGTTCCCAAACAATTTTCCACCAAGATGCAAGTTTCTGATGCTTCAATAGGAAGAGGAAATAGTCCATCGCATAGAGCATGCATCATGATGGTAATATGTTTCCACCATTGTGGGATGAACTTATTGTGAAAATTGGCTTTAATAATGAGAATCTCCTTGAATTCTTCAGTGGAAGAAGAAACTTTGCAAACATTCATTGGATTCTCCTCTTCTTGGCGATGCCATTTCCCTCATTTTCAACCTCTTTTGATGCTTGTTGATGGCAAGTTTCCCCGGCTGCGCACCAAAAACATGGAGCCCCAAGAGTAACACCAAGGAAAAGGGGATTCTACTGCAAAAAACTCTATCTTGTAACATCAACAAGCTTTTATTTCATTCTTTTGATGACCAAAACAAAGAAAACAGCAATTCTTCACGCAACATCATAGTAGATATCTCCCACGGATTTGATAGAATCAATCATAATCTTCAATATCTTCATAGAATCCATCAATAGAACAATGAACATAAAATAATACACCATCTTTGAATGGGAATAAATCACATAATATTCATTTTCAATGTCTTCATAGTTCTCTCTCTCAATCTCTCATATACAGTTACACTATTTTGATAGAATTGAATATCTTTTACTCTCTCTCTCTCTTTATCCATCAATAGTACATCATCTCCTCACTACAATACTCTCATAATGACTCTCAATAATCCTTCTTAGGTCATGGATGCACCTCCCAAGAGGTATGTCTGATATAAAGAGGCACCAGAGCCACTATAGTGTCTCTTCACAGCTCACTACTGTCACTGTCACTCCAGTCTTCTCTTCAGTCTTCAGCAGCTGCTTCTTCCATTTGTTTTAGCTCTTTTGAACTTAGATTCATCCTTTCCAAAAGTTAGAAAAATTTCCCAAAGTCACACATACATTCTACAGAACACTTACAGAAAATCTACAGAACACTTACAGTACAGGACTAGAGCAGATACAGAGCAGTTACAGAGCAAAGACATAGGCTCTACAAAAGGTCTATAGAGGGTCATAGAAGGTCATCAGAATCTCATAACTCATACTAAAACCATTCCAAACTATCAAAAACTATTCAATAAACCTTCAAAATATCTCAATCTTCATCAATCATCAATCCATGCTTCATACAGAAGAAAATCAGAACAAAACAAAAGGTATACATAACCAATCAGAACCTATCAGAAGATCATAGAGCTTCATATTTCTACTAAGAATCATCACGATCTTCCAAAACATAATCAATATCATACAAAACACTCTCAAACACTTCCATTAGCAACCATACATCACTCTAAATCCATCAAAAATCAATCATTCAGACCTCAAAAACAACAAAAATCAATCAAAAATTCAGTATTTTTCCACTCTCAACACCCCTCTCTTGATTTATTTCTTGTGGCAAAATCTCATTGGTTGAAGGATCCTCTAATGCATCTAATTCTATCAAAGATAAGGATACTCTCTTGCTTTGAGAAGATTTAGGATATGCATCCACTATTATGCATCTAGCATCTCTGCCAAAAATTAGATAACCAGTGAGTATATCAACTTACTAGTCAAATTGCAAGATCCATGGCCTTCCTATTAATACTTGATAGATTGGCCCCCTTGCAAACCTAATAATCCTAAAGTCCAAAATTAATTCCACATTAGCATTGGTCACATGCACTTTGATAATGCAACCTTTTGATTATCTTAGACTATCATCAGTCATTTGGAGAATTGTGAAGGCATCCTTTTGGATTTCTAGTCCTAGCCTTTCCATAATTCTTAACTCATAATGTGGACAAGGAATCCCATATGCATAATGGCATGATCCACTAATATACCATCAACATATGTTTCCACCCTTAGACAATGCTTTTTAGCATATTCAAACCACTCATCTCCCACACATGGGCTATTCCCAAGGGTTTGACGATATACCTAATGTGAAAGATCTTCTTAAACTCTTTACACATGCCTAGAGATAACTTGATCAGCTGTTGCATGTGGTTCATTCCGGCTTTACCTTGTAAAGAGTATTGGCTAAGTCAAATTCATGATAATTAGCAACTGTTCTCTTCTCCCACTAGACCATTCTTTCTCTTCATTGAACATGCTTAGGTGTTGTTTCACGAGTGGTGATCAAGGATAATCCTCTCACACAACAAAAAAACGAGATGAGGAGATTTGGTAAAGTAATCAACTTTGTGTAGGTGCTATACTCAACTAGAATTTTTGATAATACAAGTCCAAATACTAGCACACCTAATCTACAATACATCTTCTATGCCTCTCATAGCCACAAGCACACATAGTAAGTAGAACATCCATAAAATAAAGTATGCAAGGTTATGAGTTCAGTTTTTCCACAACAATCCATCACACATTCATAACTCTAGAATAACAAGGCCTCTAGGAAAAAAGTTATTTGTGAAAAAACAAAAAAATACCAATACACCTTCAAGCATTATTTAAATGGGTAAAAAATATTACTTACTATTTTTCCACCACCTTAGTATTGACTCCCAACTCCTCTAGTAAAAACTTTCTGCCTCAATTTTTCTGCCCCCTAATTAGTTGTTTGACTCTCTTTTTATAGCCTACAGGAAAAGTAACCTACTCATCTACGTTTATGATGGATTTTTAGATGCTTTTATTTTCAACTTTTTTTTCTTTCCATTTAGCATTCGTGTGCAAAATTCTACTTTGGAAAATTTGACGACATTGAAGGTTGTCGATTTCACTTCAAGACCATTCTTTTTTTTTTTGCTAAGCTCCTATAGCATATTCATTTGTTACTAAAAAAAATCAAAGTAAAAAATGATGTACTATTTGTTTCAAATGATAACATATCTTTGTTCTTGGCTTTCAATATTCCGAAATCTTTTTTTGTCACTTATAGATTTCTATACTTTATTGATAAAGTTGCTGCTTATCATCAAAATCTCCTCTATTTCTCCCATTAGCCTTAGCTCTAATATAGTCTATAGTTCCTTGATTCTCCTCACCCACAGGCACTGAAAGCCTCTGTAACTTCATCATGTGCTCTTGCATTGCAAAATTAAAGTCTACGGCTCCATTCTCCTTAGATTTTAAAGAGAGCTTGCCATTTTAAAAATTCTCAAGAGTATCTTCAACAACCTCCTCTTGAAAATACACCAACTAACCTCCTATAATCACGTTGAGCTACACTACCAACTTCATGATAACCACATGTCCTTCCATAGCTAATATCCTCTCCATAAAACTCTTTATAGTATGATGATCAGCCCTTGATAGTAGCACTCCATAATGCTATCATACAGACTGCAATTCAAGTAGCTTGTTTCTTGTAAAAGTTTCCTTGAATACCTATATAATGATGATCATGTTGTTATGGCACTAATCCAATATCCATTGTTATCAAAATACCATGCCAAAGTTTACACTCAACATGGTATGGTAGAGCTTCCACACAAGCCATTTTCTTGTAAATGCTTGGAGATTTCCATAGATTGACGAAGGTCTTCCCAATTAGTCTTCAATCCACCCTTGAGTCTTCAAAGAGTATTGTCCTCTTCATATGTATCTTCTTTTGATTTACTGTGATGTGTCCTAATAAAAAAGCATGTTATAAAGAGGTACACAATGCTCACTCATATATGAGTTGAGAAGAAGTGCAAAGTCGAATACATGCCATGCAATCATACAGGGAATGCTACACATGAAAAGATGGATGCATTGAAAATATAGTGCCTAGCCTAGTCTACAAGTGCTTGTGCATTATGCAAGATGAAAATACAATTCCTTGATTACTTTACGATTGTTAAGGCTCAAATTGCACTTGCTATTAGTACATTTTCACCTTAATACTAGTATACATGTAAAACTAGCATATGTAAAGTGACTTAAAATGTCATATAAAGTTTTTACTTGACATTCAAGCACCTTCCTGATGTTTAGAAAATTGTATCTTTTGAGATCCTGCGTGATGAGGAATGTGATATTCTTCAAGAAAGCACCAAATTTTGGTTGCTTATGTCTAGTTCTATTACTATGTACCCATTTCCTAAATATTTACACTGTCTATTTCAAGTTATTTGATCAGGAGTGGTCATGATGATAGAGGACTGTGTGGTAGTTTTTAGGACAATAGTTCTGCATTGATGAATGTAATATGTAGTTCTTGTTTGCATAGTGTTCTTGAAGAATAAATGTGTGGAATGGTTGTAAATCATGTCAGGAAGTTTCCTACAGTAACATAGTTGTTTCAAGCAGTTTGATGTTTCCTACATTTTTTATTATGGTCTTGCTAGGCCATAACAATGATCCTTAACCTTACCTCTTATAATTAAAAAATGAAGAAGTGTTTTACTCCACTCCAACCAGCCAAGTCTCATAGTCACTCAACAAATATATGGTCCTCATGATATTGACCAAGAAAACAATCCATTTCATAATTGTAGGCATGTATCACGACCCTCAAACTCACCCATCCACCTTTTCCACTCATCTTTAGGTTCCTATCTAGGTGATGAATATCCCAATACTCGTGCGTGCAAAGAACTATGTGTGCACAATGAAGGTGCTCTCTAAAGTGCACATGCATCTAAGATTTACTGCATATAGCTACAATGGGGACATCATGCCATGTAGTGCTTAATGATGGTGCAAAATGTGCATCAACCCAACCCTTAGAATGGAAGAAACTGATAAAATCAAGAGATGACCCCCTAGTGTAGTGTATTCGACAAAGTGCAACGTGAAGTGCTCGTGAACTCATAATCTCTATATTGTGCAAAGATATTGGCAATAAAATATGCCTATTTCAAGATGTTCGGTGGCTACCATCAAAGTCCTACTTCAATCTGTGTCCAAAAAACTCCAATATGGACTAATGCTATCAAGTTTTCACACTCAAAAAATGTAAAAAAATGATAAAAACAATTCCTCATTTAGACAAATCCAAAAAATCTAGCTGTAAAATAATAAAACAAACATTTACGCAAAGGACTATGCTTCAAAAATCCTACCTACCTAAAGTTTTTCTATGGGTTTTCAGTTTCCAAAAAAATGTTTGATAATGTCTCTTTCTTGGCTTTTACCTTCTTCTTTGGCAACCCCTTATTGGAGTCACCTTTGGCATTAGTAGCCTTTAGAGACTAGCTTCCACATCAGGGTTAAGAACTTGTATACCCTTATCATCCTATTCAGGGTTTGCCTCAACAGATTTATATTATCCATATTGCCTTCTTTAATCTTGTGTCCTCTTGTAATTGCTCATAAATTGAAAGTCTCAGTAGTGGTGTTAACATGCACATCTTTGATATAAGACTAACACCACTACCACTAGGCAACTTTTCTATGATAGCTTTTCGTCTTTGCAATATTTATTTTGGTCCCTCATCGTATTGAATGTTATTCCCTTGTGCTCTTAATAGAGCTAATCTTACTCCAGCAAGTACTAGCTAGGTGGTAGACTTTCCACATGCTTCATTTGACATTAGAGCAGTTTTTAGAAAAGGCTGATTACCACGCCACTTAGAGCTAAATCTTGATGGACCACTCTCTTCAAGACATCGAATTTCTATTAAGTTTTGTTGCTTCTTTAGAAAATTTACATCTAGGACTATTTGTCTATATTTTTCTATTATCATATTGGTATAATGCTTCATCATGTCCTTGACTTCACCAAGAATATTTAATATGCTAGACTCATAATCATGATCATCTACTTATCGTTTAGCTAGCCTAACCACCTGATTAGGGATTAGTCATTGATTAGTTAGATGACAATAGGGTTTGTCATTTGGCTTCCATTATTTAGTGGAACCATTTGGCTAGCCATTGGCATAGCAACATTAGGAGGGGCTGTAGCATAAGTGCGTTCTACATTAGATATATTTCTCATACTTTGTAACGATTTGCATTTTTCGATATTTATGGATACATTTATCAATTTTGGATTTTCCTCCCTATCAATCCATGTAATTTTATAATATTTCATTGTGGATATTATACTTATTTTAAAATCTAATCAACAAACCCCTTCTTTCTAGCATCTCATGATACATGTGTTTCAATAATAATTGTATACTCAACTTATAAATGATTTATGGAACATTGTTCAAGCCATTAGTGGCTAGAAAGGTGGCAGAGATATATATCTTGCTACGAACAATTTTTTTTCTCTACAATCATCGCTATTAGCATCGCAAATAAACTTTTACATGTCGCTATATATGTTACTATGTATATTGCTACATGTGCTGATATATGCATAATGAGGCAAATAATCAAAAAAAATTCAAATGAAAAATTTTGTCACTTTAAACGTTCGTATATGGCCCATATCTTGTAGTGATACATATACACAAAAATTTCAACTAATGTAATCCAATATCAAATATGATCAACTATGCAATTTTTTGCTTCCAATGGCATTCATAGCAAATATTATTAGACAAGGAGCTAATGGTAAAGTGATGGAAGTTTTGGGTGAGCCTTTCCATATCAAGGATAGCTTCAAGAGTAAGAAAAAAGAGGTTCTTTTGAATGAATTTAACAACATTTATCTTAACCTACCTACTTGCAAAGTTTGATGATTAGATTCTATGTTTTATCAGAAGAGGCATAAGGAGTAGCTTGGTTGGTGATTAAACTTCATGAAAGTAAGATTCCAAAGTATACAAATTTAAAGAGGGTCTCCATTACATTGATGAATAGAGAATTTTTATCAAGTCATTATAAGTGATTCAATGCTATGTATTAAATATAAATACAATATTTAAAATAGACAAAAAGGATTTCGATATAGTGTACTAATTTTTCTATAAAATTTTAATATTTGATGCGATTAAGAGCCAACAAGCAGGAGAAAATATACTTGTCAAGGGTTTTTGGAACTATAAGGTTAAATGGAATATACCTAGTGACTTGAAGATAAGTGCATGTATACTATATCAAAAGAAGCTACCTCTAGATATTCCAACCTATATTTCAATTCTCTAGCCACACAAAGGTTCCTAGACTTTCATAGAAAACTTAGTGAGATAAACCCTAGAAATCAGAGCTCAACCATTAAATACAATTAAGAAAAACCCTATGTAATGCAATTAAGGATCTTGCAGATATTAAACAACCTTGAAAACAAAAAGTCAAAGTTTGAAAATTACTAGAAAAAATATTTTTTAATTTTAATAAAATTTATTTAAAAGAAAATTATCTCAAATATAAAAGATTAATTGAATCTTTTCAATGAGACAATAACAGAGTCTCACTCTATGGAAAGAAGTTAGCATTGTTATATTTATTCATTATCTAGCTAATATAAGGTTTTTAATTAACTCTCTTTACTTTTTAACTATGCAACATATTTTATACCACCATGCTCCATATTTCATCAAACAATATGGAAGTCTATCTATCTAGTCGACCCAAAGTATGGGAAAATCACATTATTAAATAAGAATAAAATACTTCAAATACACAAGACATGGAGGTGAAAAAGCCAAAGAAAATAGCTCATTCAAGATCTTTCAAGGGTTCTACAAACAAATTTGGCATAAATTTAGGCTTAAAGACACAATGACATCATGTGATACATCATCTTTGGTAAAAAACATACAAATGGTTACCCAAAATAAAGAAATACAAAAATCTAAATTCTTCTACAAACTAGAGATTTTTAGAATGGTTACAAAGTCAACAAAGAGAATGCAAAGGATGGATTACAAGAAACCCTTGACTCTTAGAGATCTTTTAGTTTAATTTTGTTGTACAGAAATCTTTGGTTTTATTCCACTCAATGAGGCCTCTACATTTTGAGAGCTCGTACTTTCTATAGCTTGGGAAGAGCTTCAAAACTTCTAGATCTCCTATGTGGGAGAGTAAATATAAGAGTTAAAAACTCCAAAGTACTCTAGATCCGCTATAACTAAGAATATAGCCAAAAAGCCTTACGGCTTCTTCCTTCTCCACTAAAACCATCTTCTCCACTCCTCTATTGATAACTTCAAATCCAATGATGTTGGAAATAGCTTTTAAATCCATCATTAGTAAATTTGAAGATCTTGACCATCTATTGTGATAAATTGAAATAGTTTGATTATTCAAACTTCCAATATAGTGGACAAGGCCTTGACTTTTCCTAAGCTTCAATGGCCTAGAGCCATTAGCTCTTTTAAGAAAGTTATCAAGGTCTTCAATTTCAATATTCATAATAACTTTCAAAAATTTCTTTGTTAATAGATGAAAATCTTAAAGTCAATATCCATTAAGTATAACAAAACTCTAGCATTATGCCTAATGAAGATCTTATAAATTTTCATATTTCATAATTTTCTCAAAATATGAATAGAAGGCTGTGGAGCTATCTTGAAAATTCTCCCTCTCAACATCGAGTTGCTAGTTAGGCATGCTTCATAACTTATGAAATCCTTGTCAATCTAGCCCCATGCTTCTAGTTTAGCTAGTGACTAATATTATCTTATATCAAAAAGGTATTGAATATTTTATATATATATATAAGTTAAGTAAAAAATATAAGGATACAACCAAGAGGGCCTTCTTTAATCTTTGTATTCAATTCTATCTCATTTTCTTTTTTATTTGTGATGTACTCACTCTTAAACACAACAAAATCAAAACCTTACACCAGCTAGTTCTCAACATCCTCTTGAAACATCTCTCCTTTCTCTCCAACCTCTTCATTTATGCATGCATATTTCACCTTCTTTTCTAATACTTTCTTTGAAGAAAATTTGTCCTTGGAGCATTGATTTCTTGAATCGCATCATTAAAATAAGCATATTTATCAATTGTAAGACTCTACATGTGTCGTATAATGTTCCATGTACACCTAAAGTTTCTCTTCAAGATCTCCCAAGAGATCTTACAAATTAAAAGAAACATTTAGCATATCCTTAATATACATAAACTTAGATGAGTTTCTTGTCTTGTGAATAAAATCAAACAATCTATTTTCACATGTGTCTTGTGAAGAAATTTAATCCTAACTATATTGCTCAAAAGATTTATTAGACGTTCAAGTCATCTAAACCACCAACAAAACATAAGAGAAGGGCTTCACAAGGTGTGAGATGTTTGAGATAGATTAGAAAGTAAAGAAAACTCTAAATAATGTGGTTTCGAAATTGCTATTCCAAATATAGGTTGTTAGGGAAATGCATGATAAGCATAGTCTCAATGATTTTAGGTGGACAAGGAGTTCCCTCAACTACATCTAGGAGGCTATAGGGACTTCTTGATTGAATTTTTGCATACATCTATGATGCCCATGCACAAAAATTGAAACTCATGGTGGATAAGGATATGATTATCTTGAGAAGGTTAAGATATTGATTCTTCAAGATTCTAGAGTTAGAGAAATTACAAATGTAAAAACATATAATATTCTAGAGCTAGTTTCTCTTATAGATGCAAATATATACAACATTCTTAATGTACCACTGTATAGGAGTAAAATGTTAGAAATGGTCCAAAAGTTGAGGATATCAAACATGAGAGAGATACAAGATTGTGTAAAAAGGCCACATAAGAACAAGTAGAGAAATGGAGGGAGCACAAGAGGAAAAAAGTAGGAGCAAAAGATGTAGAGCAACTAGAAGCATTAGAATAATGCTTGAGGGGATTAATCCAAGTGGCTTCAATGTGAATTTGTTCCTACTTGTTGACATAGGCAAGAGAATGCATTCAAATTCTCAAGGATAAAATAAGAGAAGTAAACGACTCTATTCTTCTTGCTGGATTGATGTATAACATGCCCAAATTTATTTATTCTTAAGAATGATATTTTTGTTATAATAATTTTTTCTATCTACTTTATAAGTAATCTAAATTTTATTTTTTTGATATAGAGGAGAAAAAATATTTATTTAATTTCTAAAAAAAATACTTCATATGCCTTTCAATCTACTTGCGCAAATGAATATAGATAAGTTGTTTGTAAGGTTTTGATCAAAATATGTTAAGATAGTTGATTCCATAAACCACCATAAACAAGTTATATAATTTTATTACATTATCGATTGTAGAGTCCTCATCAAGATGATAGCTACTCTTGTGATTGGAGGGTAATTGCAAATGTTAGAAAATTGGTTAAGTTTATTTATCCTAATGATGATAAACTTATAAAGGTAATGTGGGAGATGTTTAACTTTGATGTATAATTTCACATAAAAGATAGTCCATTGTAAAATAACACTAAACCAACACTCTTTTCTTTCAAATGTGTAACAATTTTTCAAGGATCGCTATAATAGTGAGTATATTTGGTATATACTAGAAAAGCTTTTTGAGCAAAGAATCATCAATTGCATACAAGAAGAACAAGGAGACAAGGTAGGTATAGAAAGTATGAAAGTAGACAAGGAAGGAGAGATTCCCACAACTCTAGCAAGTGAATGCATACCCTCTATATTTAAGGTAACCAAAGTATCAAAGAAAGAAAAAATACTCCTAAAAATAATGTTACTCCTTTTAAGAAAAGTCCTCACAAAAAGAAGTAGCTTTGTATATTTCCTTGTAAGACCTCATGCATGTAAATCATGAAGAAAGCAAATACAAATTTGCTATAATATTCAAACTAGTATTTGTATCAAGAGTAATGAAGTTTTTTCTTCAATATCATTGTAGTGTATATTTTTCTCTCCTTTTTTATATATGAAAAAACATTATTGTAAATGTTTGACATTCAAGAAATGAAGACAGATATACATCTAGTATATATAAGTTGATGTAGAAGCTTATTCATTTGTTGTTAAGTTGGAATACAAATGAACATAGGAATTCAATCTCCATTCTATAAATCCATCCTTGTTTGATATAGTATACATGATGATCTAACCTTTAGGGTCGTAATAATGTCCTCATTCAATCAAAGATCAAGATCCACTACTATAAGATCTTTACTAAAATCCTCAAGATTCTAGTCCAAAGTAACAAGACTGCTACCAACATAATGCTATCTATCATGATAAAAGGTAAGTATGAAATTTTAAGTAGAAAGCCTGTATTTTCAAGAAATAGATTATTAATCTATCTTACACATTATCTTGCTTTCTACCTAGTATCCCGCCCCTCATCAACAAATTGTTAAACATGATCATACATTAGCATCTTGACTAACAACATGGCTATATTAATAGGTATAAAAAATTAATCTTAATTAGCCTACTTGAGATATTAGATCTTAATACTTTTTGTATCTCAAAAAATATTTTACATCTATAGCTCTCTCTAGTGGCTAAACTTAGCAAATTATTACTCCAGGCTTATAAAATTAGGCAAAGGAAGAAGGGATGTTACTCCCCATTGGCCATGCTACATAGGGATAATGTGAGACTACTCATTTAAAATATTCCATTCTTTGTGATCTATATTTCTCTCCTATCTTTGTATCATGCATAACATCAATAACATCAATCGGCTATTATTCCTTAAGATTAGAAGGATAAATATCTACAAATAAAAAATAAAATTTTAATCATAATTAAACCTAATACCAAGTTTAATAAAAAAAGTATCGAGAATGAAATATTAATGATTTGGTCTATGTAATGGAAGACTTAAAGTTTAAGGTTGTAAATGTAACTCTCTATGTATAAATGTGTGTTATACTAAAATCTCCTTTTTGTGACAACTTTTGTGGAAACATGCCAAATATTGCAAAAAATTTCAATAAAATTGTATACATTTGATACACTATTACCATTTTTTAAAATTTATTTAATGCAAATGTGGTGTTCATAGTTATTTTCTTTGGAGGAGGACCGTCTTCATAGTCTAGTAAAAGGAGATGTTGGTGTAAGGAAGTTCTCGCACAAGAGGCAGGTGAAGCCTAGATTTTCTTAGGTATTTAGCCAAGATTAATTAGAGGTTGGTGGTCGAGTGGTATGATAACTATCTCTAGTATTAGAGGATAGATGAAGACCATATTTGATAGTTTTTTCAAATTAGTTTATAAAGTTGCACTATGTTTTGCCAATACACTATATTGATTATCTTGCCTAGGGTCTTCTTGAATGGAAAGGGTTTAATGTCATTGTATTTAGGAGGGTTGTGTTTGTCTAGAGGAGATGGCATAGCTACCTTGGTTTTGAAAGGGAAAATTTGAGAGTTTAAATTAATTTTATATTAAGGTTGAAAGAAGAGGGTAATTAAAGGAAAGAAAAAATGTGAGGAGGCCGTTGCATTTGACGTAAGGTAGAAGGGGGCATGAGTAAGAGAAGAAGAGGGAGCGCCATCTTGTTTATGAATGTGTGTGTGTGTGTGTGTGTGTGTGTGTGTGTGTGTGTGTGTGTGTGTGTGTGTGTGTGTGTGTGTGTGTGAGATCATCACTAGCACCAGGGGAGAGCAAGGGGAGAGAGACATCATCAACGCTTTCATTCTCCTACCATTGTCATATCGTGCCTTTCATCTGCCAATGTAAAGTCTCTAAACTCCCACCCAATCTGAAATTACTAGCAAGAAGAAGATTTTTTTTGCTCTCCATTACCATACCCGTCCATGACTTCATGCATAGATGGAGGCAGTCCAAATTCATACTCTAGTCCATCAAAATGACATCACGAGAGAGAGAGAGAGAGAGAGAGAGAGAGAGAGAGAGAGAGAGAGAGAGAGAGAGAGAGAGAGAGAGAGAGAGAGAGAGCTATTATTTTAAGCTTAAGCTTAAGCTTAAAGGGCAATCTTTAAAAACTAGAAGGATCAATTTACATATAGAGTGGGTTTTAAATGATGAGCAGTAGTTACGATGGAGGAGAGAAAGTGGAGTGTTCACTATCTAGGAGGCTGAATAGACCAACATTCTTGGCTAGATTGTGGAGACACAACCTTCAAAGAAATGACTACCACCTGTGAGAAATGTCCAAGTAAGTGTGTCATTGCTTTAATAAATAACAATATGGAAAAAAATATTTATCATTTTCAATATTTTTAATCTATGCATTCAAACTTGATTATGCATTCTCTATATTTCACATGATTTGTGGACCTTGTTTGAAATTTTTTTAAAATCAAAAAATAAGAAAAATGCATCAAACTAGGCATAAATAGACTTTTAAAAACTCATAAAAAGTATAAAATATATATGAGTTAAATATAATATTTTTAAGTCTTTAGAATACTAAAATAAATCTATGTAATTTTTCTCAAAAATTTTGAAATACATTTACTATTTTTAAATATTTAAAAACTAAGTTTTTAAATAGAATTTACACTTTTTACTATACAAAGATAAATAAAATGGCTTATAATTAATTAATAATTTGTGAGCATGGAAAAAACATGATTCAAATTTTATTATGAATTTATAATATTTTTATGAGAAAATAAATAATTAAAATAAAAATTTTAAGTCAAATTAAACACTTAAATTGATAAAACAAGAATATAGAGTTATTTCTCTAGTTTGCTATTGTGTGTTGGCATTGGAACTAAAGGGTTGAGAAAGTGCAAAGTCAGTTATACACTTGTCTATATTTTATTCATAAATAAAAAAAAGCAAAATATTCTAATTATATAAAATATTTCATGTGGTTATGGGAAATCTATTTGTGAAAGACATAAAACTAGTAGCATGAGGGTAAGCCCCAACACTAACAAAGAAATATTATAAATTGATTTATTTTAATTGATTATCATTATAGTAAGAAAGAGAGGAGAGCTAGTAGAATAATATATTTATGGGGGGAAATTTTTAGAGTTTTAAAAATGAACTTTATATGTGAATATACAAGAGTAAAAAAAGAAATTATATTTTTTTCCATTATTTAGTTTAAAAGGGAAAATGAAAATTTTAATCGATATTTTTAAATAAATTAAATACTTAATCATTGAAAAGAGCAATGACAAACTTTATTTCATGGAGAGGGTTAACATTTCTAAAAGAGAAATTAAGACTTATGGATTTTTGGAATGTTAATTTGATTTCTTTGAATGTTTGCTCTTGAATAAATAAAAGAAAGTAAATTATAAAGGTGGAGAAAGAAATTTAAAAAGGAATTTAAATAGTGAAATTATAGATTAAACATTTCTATATCGTGAAACAAACTTTCTCAAAATCAAACCAACAAACTTCCTAAATAGACCACCGCTAAGATAGCAATGAGTAAATTATGAGAAGTCACCCCCCCTGCAAGATGGGGGGAAGCCATAGTTAGCTTAAAGTTAGAATTCTAGTGCCTGTTTAGAGACCCAGCTCTGAGTTACTTAGTTCGTGGATATTGTGTAATAATATTGGTTGGACTACTAGAAATAGTGTCATAAATACTTGGAAGGTTAGTCAAAGTCACATAATTTAGTGATAAATCCCACCTATCTAGTGTAAGAACTCTTAGCAGTTGGCTTGAAAACTTGGTGTAAAGTGGCATGGCCTTTGGTTGGTCATTTTTTGGCCAATGAATAATGCCTTCAAAGCACCACAAAAACCTAGTAAGAGTGACTACAAGTACTCTTATTGATGCCAGGAGGCATATTTCATGGTGGATTCCGTGCCACGGTGGATTCCATGAGGTTTTACGATAAATTTCGTAAACTTTGTTGACTAGGGCTCATACACAAAGTGGATTCTTTGTGCGAGAAGTTGATGGGGACGCCTATCCTTTTCAGGCGTTTCATTAATTTAGTGTGTACATGGGTGATTCCATAGCGGGTGATTCCACAAAATACATATTAAATTAATAAACGTTTATGAGTTTAGAGTGCGCACTCGTGATAAATTAAGGTTAGGATTGATTTCTAACCAGTTGATTTATTTATGTAGCTGAAGACTGCTAGCTATTCACTTTTGTCGGTTTAATTGTATTATTTTACTAATGATTGTGAATGCTTCAGTTGATGTGTAGAGATAGCAGCAGTGGCGGAGGAAAGCATTGGAGGATAGTGTCTATTCGAGTTATCACTTATATTTTGATGGGCGCATACCTTAGGCATGGCATCTATATTTTGTCGCGCCTATTTATTGAGGCGTTGGATATTTATTTATTATTTTGTATGCGCATGGACGCACGATTATGATATTTGTATTTGGACATTGTATTACGTATGCCTGACTCTTTGGGTGCCCGCCCATTCTCTTTATTTCTATTTTGTAATTTGGGCTATTATTTGAGCTTGAAATGATTAATACATAAAAATACATGCTTTGTGGAGCGCTCACACAAGGCATGGGGGGAGATTGCACCCAATTGGTTTCTTGTTCATGTCATGCTTGCTTTCTACCTTGAGTTTTGTGCAAAAAGTAGAGTTCTTTTGTTCTTGGGGACCTTCCGGCGCTCAATACGCGAGCATACAACATCCGATCTGTGCACCAGTGGTATTAGAGCAAAGCTGAGATCGAGAGCTTCCAATCGCTACCCATTTTGCGCGAAGGCGGAGCTCCTGGAACGATCGAGCTCTACGGTCAATCTCACCGCGAACAGCCGATACGGGTGGATTCCTGGCGGTCAAGAACCTCTGTCTATAGCCTTTGATCGTGAAGGACCGGCCTGAGGAGGCGGAGGACCACGTCAACATCTCCTTCTATCAAGTCGTCTTCTCAAAAGATCAGAGATAAGTTTCATATATTGTATAAAGCTTAAAAGATTAAAAACTAAGCTTTTAAAAAGCTTAGATATTTCAATTGTTAATTCGGCGGCATCAATGGCCCTTCCTCGTGATTTTCGGCGTGAGAAAACGCCCCCCCTCCCCCCCCAAATTCGACATGGCAGTTAGCTTAAGCTTCAAGCTTAATCCCATAAGTCTCAAGACATACAAATCCTCAAAGTTGAACAAGTACATTAAGTTTTGTTACTCTGCAAGTCAAACAAGTTTCCAGAAGTCAGAACTGACTTATGCCAAAAACTCCCATAAGGACTGTTCTTGCACAGAAGCACTGAACTGCAAAGTTGTTCCCTGGAAGACTCTGTTCGCATACGCAAACTTGCTGAACCAGTTTCAACACATGCAGAAGGTCATACATAGATTTTACGAAGATTTCAAACCCACAACTGCAAAAGTCAAAGACCCTGAAAGCCAAACAAAAATCTATAAGCCTTGTACACCCGACTTTGAGCTACGCTCATCCTGCTAATTGGATTTTGAGAGTGTGAGGTCTTTTGGATTTTTACAGGATGATAGAACAAAATATGGATGATTTAATGGCTGAAGGTGTTGAGTGTTGAAATGACTTGTTTTTTGGCTGATTTTTGTTGTTTTTGAGAGCTAAATGGTTGATTTTATGAGATGATTGATTGGTTTGGAAGCGGTTTGAGAGTGTTTTGGATGATATTGATTGTGTTTTGGAAGTTTATGATGTTTATCAGTGGAGATATGAGGTTCTGTGATGTTCTGATAGGTTTTGATTGGTTCTGTATACCTTTTGTATAGCTTCTGTTTTGTTTTGTTTTGTTCTGATTGTCTTCTGTAAGGGGGGATGGAGTATTGATTGATGAAGATTGAGATCTTGTGAAAGCTTATTGAATAGTTTTTGAGAGTTTAGAATGGTTTGAGTATGAGTTATGAGGTTTTGATGACCTTCTGTAACCTTCTGTAGGTCTTCTGTAGAGCTTTTGTTTCTGTTCTGTTCTGTACTGTAGCTGTTCTGGTACTATTCTGTGACTGTTCTGTATGCTTCTGTATGTGTTTTGTTGGATGAGAGTGTAGCTTGGGAAAGTTTTCTAGCCTTGGAAAGAGGTGAATACAAGTGCAAAAGAGCTGAAAGAAGTAGCTGCTAAAGACTCAAGTGAAGACTGGAGTGAAGTGACAGTACGAAAGGACACTGTAGTGGCTCTGGTGACTCTTCATATCAGACATACCTCTTGGGAGGGGTATCCACAACCTAAGAGGGATTATTGAGAGTGATTTTTGAGAGATTGTAGTGAGGATATGATGTATTATTGATTGAGAGAGAGAGAGAGAGTCAGAGATAGTCAATTCTACTAAAACAGAGTGATTGTATATGAGAGATTGAGAGAGAAGACTATGAAGATATTGAAGATGAATACTATGTGATGTATTTCCATTCAAAGATGGTGTATTTCTTTGCTTTCTTTGTTCTATTGATGGATTTTGTGAAGATATTGAAGAATATGGTTGATTCTATCAAATCCGTGGGAGATCTACATGATGCTGTATGAAGATTTGTTGTGCCTGGTGTTCTTTTCTTCATTGTGATCATATAAAATATAATAAACAAGCTTGTTGATGTTATAAGATAGATTTTCTTGCAAGAGAATTTCCTTTTCCTTGGTGTTCCTCTTGGGGCTCCATGTTTTTGGTGCGCAGCCGGGGAAGCTTGCCATCAACAAGCACCAGAAGAGGCTGAAAATGAAGGAAATGGCATAGCCAAGAAGAGAAGAATTCAATGGATGTTTGTAAATTTCCTTCTTCCACTGAGGAGTTGGAGTTTCTCATAATCAAAGCTACTTTCCACAAGAAGTTCATCCCACAATGGCGGAAACACATCACCATCATGATGCATGCTCTATGTGGTGGACAGTTTCCTCTTCCTGTTGAAGCAGCAGAAACTTGCATCTTGGTGGCAAATTGTTTGGGAACAAACTGAAGAGCAGAAACAGAGAGAATGACCATCCATGGAAGATTTGGCATTCATTGAGAAGTTTCCAGACATCATCAAGTGGGAGATTGTGAAGAAGCTTCAGGAGTCTTGGTCTGTAGAGGTTCACAAAGACAAGAAGGAAAAGAGTTGGAATTTGTTCGTGGATGCTCAACAGCAAGATACATGGGATGCTTGGTGTACTGATAATCTTCTGTTTGTTCAATTAGCAACCCACTGGAAGTTGGTAGACAGAGTGTTTTTCACAACATACACTGTTGAAACCATCAGAAGCTGGCATTACTATGATGATGGCACCACCACAATGCTTAGACGTATGCATTTTGACACCTTCAGAACTGAATACCTTCCTCTGTACAGTGGCATGAAATCAGAATTCAGAGACGTTGAAAAGGAAGAAGTAGAAGAAATGTTGGCAAGACAGTCCTCCAGAGAGTGAAGCCTTCTGTTAACCCTGTGTGGAGCACTAACAACATAATGGAGCCAACCCCCTAATGAATGACGCAATAAAGAGGCAAGCGTTAGAATGAGTCCAGAGGTACGTGAGAAGAGAGAAAGTAAAAATCAAGGCTGAGAATGAGCTCGCAGCAGAAGCCGCCTTTGACGCCCTTGCGGAACTATTTACAGAAGTCCCAATGGCACATCAAGCCCTTCCTCCTCGTGCTGGAGGTCCACTTCCAAGCCAGATCCGTCCTAGAAATATTGATGACAGGCCAGCGAATGTAGTTCCATTGCCAATTTTTAAGGGAGAGTACAATGAAGACCCCGATCTTCATGTAGCAGAGTTTATGGTAGCATGTGTGGCTAACAATGCCAGAACCCCTGAGCATTGGTTAGCAATATTCCCCGCCACTTTCAAGGGCGCGGAATTTCAGTGGTATGAGAGACAAGCAGTAGGAACTTTTGGCACATGGGATGACCTGAAGTTGGCCTTCCTCACTAAATTCAGGAGTGAAGGTTTTGAAGAGCGGATGTGAGAGGAATTTATGAACCTAAGTCAATCCTCTGGAGAAAGAGTAGAAGCTTATGTCTCACGAATGGAATCCATCCTGAAGAGATGGACTAACCATAATCTAGATGATGGCATTCAGAAGGGAGTGTTTCTCAGAGGATTACAACCAGAAGTCCTTAAGTTTGTGGAGCTGCAAAGACTAGCCACACTGCAAGCTGCGCAACAGAAGGTGCAAGACTGTACGATGAAGTGGAAGCTAGATTGGCGATGAATTCAGGAAGAGGAGTCCTACCTCCTCTGATGCCAAGAATGATGTACTCACCAAATGCAGTCCCAGGGACTATCCCCTACCCTTACCAACAGATGCCCCCAGTATCACAGTACAGTGCACCAAATCCATAGTGGCCACAATCCATGCCTCAAATGATGGTTCAATCACAACAACAATGGTCCCAACCAATTTCCTCAATACCAAATCATCAGCAACAGTGGAACCCTACCAACTGGAGCCAATAGCCAACAGTTCAAACAGGAGCTCTAAATCAGAATCAGAACAGAGATCCCTCTGTACCAACCCAACCGGTTTATGCAGTGATTACAGAGACTCCTCAAAACCCTCCTGCCAGTGCCTCAGGAGGAGAAATCTTGAAGGATTATTTATCCAACTCAGTTGCAAATATCAAAAAGGAGTTGATGGATGTGATTACAGAGCAGCTGCAGACGCTGAAAGTGAATACCGCTAGCATATCCAATGTTGCAGGATCAGGAAGAGATGTGATGCGGTCAAATACTTGAAGTGGTAAGTGTCATCAAGCAGGCCATTTAGCTACTGAATGTACACAAAAACCAACCATCCCTGGAGCCTTCTGTTCCTACTGTTTACGGAAGAACCATACAGAGGACATTTGCTCTCTGAAGGAGATACATGATAGGAGAAGGAATGAAGAAGACGCAAGATTCAACTTGCTGGAATCCAAAATGACAACACAGGATATTGGACCCAAGCCTAGAGTGTTTGGTCCTCATTTCGGTCCAAGAAGGTTTCCATCCCAAAGTTACAGAGGAAGACAGTCTGGTGGTGGTCAGAGATCAGAAGTGGAGTGTTACAGATGCGGAGAAAAGGGACACATCTCACCAAATTGTCCAAATCCCAGAAGGTTAGTGGATTACAAGCCCTTATGCAGTCGATGCAAAGGAGAAGGCCACACTGCAAAAGATTGTTCAAGCCCAGCCCCAGTGAAAAATAGTGCTACTGATAGTCCGGCCAAGGCCCAAGAGACTACCTCCAATTTAGTGGAATTGGAAGTTGCTGCCATCACGCGTGCAAAGAAGAAGGAACCATCTATCCAGAAAGAAAATAATCCTCCTACTAGAACAGTGACGTTCGACCTTCCACTAGAAGAACAGAATAGAACAGAGCCTAACAGTGCCGTACAGAGCACTACAGTGCCACATAGAGTTACAGAGACAGGACCAGAGGTCCAGGAGATAGAAGAGGAGGAAGTGCCACCAGTGGTGGCAGAAAAAGTTTCCATGATTCCTCTGTTGGAAGAAAGAGGGAAAATGAAAATGGGTGTTGCCCCATTCCCTAACCGGTTAGAGAAGCCAGTGGATCCTATTAAGGAATACGATCTGGTCAGAGATCTAGATACCTTTAAACCAAACCTTACATTCCGACAATTATTGATGTTGTCTCCCAGTTGCCGAAAAAGGTTCAAAAGTTTACTGACAAGAAGACGTGGATTAAGGATTGCTCCCTCAACAGCAACAAAGTCCAATAAAGCTCTAGAGCCTGTAAAAGAAGTGGATGTGGCTACGCCTTCCTAGATCCGGGTACTCCAGAGACTGGCGTGTGGATAGAAGGTTGCTTTATTGCAAATGCACTGATTGATGGTGGTTCATCAGTGAACATTATGACGGATGTGACAATGAAGGATCTAGGCCTACAAGGTGTGCAACCAACCCAATGGCTCATCAGACTGGCGGATCAGAGTAGAATCAAGCCTTTGGGTATTCTCCCATATGTGAAGACTACAGTGGCTGGAAAAGATTATTGGCTAATCTATCTGGTGGTGAAGCCAAACTCTTATGGCACATCCTATCCTCTGTTACTGGGAAGACCATGGCTTTTTGAAGCCAGAGGAACCTTGACCTTGGGTAGAGGACCCAACAAAGTGGTGATGAAGCTCTATGGTTCTCAAAAAGGACATGGATCCACCTCCTTGGAATTATCTTCTGACTCCCCTAATGAGGCTACAGATGGAACATCAGCAGACGAAGATGCTGTCAAACAAATCCTTCCCAAGAAAACAGTGGCACGTTCCTTAACAGTGGATACTGTAAGTCGACTTCCAAAAGATGCAAAGCCATTATCAATGGGTGAATACTTCCTGCCTGAACCAGGAACAATTTCCGAAATCACTTCTGATAGTGAGATAGAAGCATGGATATACTGCTCTCCCTGTTACTTGGCCATAGCAGAGCCAGAGACAGAGGCAGGAGAGGAAACAGAGAACCTGTTCTTCTCTTACAGAGCTCCTACAGAGCCAGAGACAGAAGCAGAAGCAGAGACAGAGACAGAAGAGGATGGATATGATATGGACGAAGAAGGTTATGAAAGTGAGCCAGAAGAGTCTATCCCACCTGCAGAGGATACATTTGAAGAAGAAGTTCCAGAAGCATCAGAAGCAGACGAGCTCATGCTATGGGACAGAATGGCAATGGTACCATTTGGTCTGGTAAATGGATCTTCTCATATGCAAAATCTTTATAAGACATGGGTTAAGAAGAACAAGCCGTCTTTCAGTAGTGGCTCATGCCGTCCTAACCCATCCTTGCCAAAGAAAGATGATGATGATGCACCGTGCCAACAAGCACCAGTCCCACCAACCCAACAGGCATCAGAGGGTCCCTGTTCCTTCCTAATGAACAAAGCAGATGTGAAAGGACGAATGATGAGATGGCTCCTTCTATTTCAGGAGTTCGACTTTGAGGTGATTACTAAGCTTGGTCGTTCCCATGTTCTGGCTGATCATCTGTCGCGTATCCCACAAACTGCAGACGAGGAGCAGGATGATCCAGACCTCCCTGATGCTTCCTTATTCCTGGTAGAACATGTAACCCCCTGGTATGCAGACATTGCCAATCTGCTGGCAACCCAACAGTACCCTCTTGGCATTTCTAGTCGGGAAAGGAAGAAGCTTATGCTAGAATCAGCCCCCTACACCCTGTTAGGTGGTGCACTGTATAAGAAAGGCAAAGATGAAGTGCTCCGAAGATGTGTTGCAGGAGATGAGATTGGGATTGTTATGAAGGCTTGCCATGACGAGCCATGTGGAGGTCACTTTGCAGGAGAAGCTACAGCCAGGAAGGCTCTACTAGAGCAGGATACTAGTGGCCTACCATTCATAAGGATGCCTATGATTACTGTAAAAGATGTGATGCTTGTCAGCGAATGGGGAAACCCACAAAGACAAGTGCCATGCCATTGCAACCTATCCTTCCCCTGAAGTCGTTTGAGAAGTGGGGCATCGATTTCGTAGGTCCGATCGATCCTCCCACCAGAAGGAAGCAGAACCGATACATCCTCGTATGTACGGATTATGTCACAAAGTGGTGTGAAGCTAAAGCCCTAAAGCGGGACGATGGTAACAGCGTGGCCCTGTTCATGTACGAGAATATCATCACCCATTTTGGCAGTCCCTTAGAGCTGGTAAGTGACAAAGGCACTCATTTCCTTAATAAAGTCATGGAAGAGTTGACAGAGTTGTATAAGATCCGACATCGCAAGTCCACTCCTTATTACCCCAGAGCCAATGGCCAAGTCGAAGTCACCAATCGCATCCTCTGCTCGATTCTGACAAGAACAATTGCCGCACATCGTCGTGACTGGGATGTTCGACTTACAGAGGCCCTCTGGGCGTACAGAACCTCCCATAAAGCAGCAATAGGACAGACACCCTTCCAGCTAGTGTATGGTACAGAAGCTGTTTTCCCTGTTGAACTGGAATTACCCTCTTTGAGAGTGGCTATCAAAGAGCGTTTGGGGAACGATGATTCACTACAACGCCGTCTCCTACAACTGGAATGTTTGGACAAAATTCATAGGATGGCTCTACAGTGCATGGAAGCCATGCAAGCTCGACGTAAGGCTTACCATGACAGCTTCATCAAGCACAAGGAGTTCAAAGAAGGTGATTTGGTCCTAGTCTATGATTCACGATTTGGCAAGTTTCTTGGCAAGCTCCAACAGTGGTGGTTGGGCCCATATAAGGTACTTGCCGTCAACCCTAATGGCTCTGTGTCCAAGTGCAGACCGTTGATGCCTCTGATGATCCCTTTCTGATCAATGGATATCACCTAAAGAAGTACTTCCCTACTTGGGGATCCTGACAATCATGGTCACCTGATCCTTTCCCTTGTTGGCGTGGCACTATCACTCTTATGATGCTACTTCTAATAGCCGTTCTTCAGCCACTCCTGATGAGGCAGACACAATCCTCTGTCCCCTCAATCTCACCTTCCAGCTGTGATCTCTTATCCTCTATTTTCCACCAGCGACAGTGGCGAGGTGGGTTCTGACAAATGGTATTTCTACCATTCCCTTGCTTAATTCGAAAAAGAAAAAAAAAATATACATATCGGTCATGGGAGAAAAGGACTTAGGTCCCTATCATGCCGACCTATTCTTCGAGAAAAGGTGGAAACACCCTCGGGAATAGGGGAAAACAGAAAAAAAGAAGAAGAAGAAAAAAAAGAGAAACGAGAAAAAATCTGTTATGAGAGAAAAGGAAGAAATTTCCTGTCATAGCAGGCCTCGTTCCAAGAAAAGGTGGCAAACACCCTTGGGCGAGAAGCTAGCTGTGGAAAAGGTGGCAACACCCAGCAGTCCAGAAAGTGGATTCATCAATTGATATCCCCAGGATCCAATTCCGAAGCTGCCTCCCTTGGTACGCTGTGTCGTATGTCTCTCTGCAGAGTATCTAACTGTCCTCTAGCAGATGACATGTTCTATCTAACACAACGTTCGATTTGATGGCTACCTCCCTGGATATGCCTCTTCAGCAAACTGACGACGCGATCTTCATCGACAAACAATCGAATGATGTGAGCTTTCATCCTAACCGGATGGGGAAGTGAGTATGGGTTGCCCTCTGTACTGTCAACAACGAGTGAGACAGAGGGTGGGGCGAGTGACCAGTCTTTTCCCTTCAAATCAAATGAGAGGTGAGTAGTGTGAATGAAGTGTTGCACGCACGGGATGGGCCTCTCAATGCACAAAGCACAATTTGTTTCTGTGCACTGCACTATAAGGCTCCCTGGCCTTCCTTCTCGCACCGTATGCCAGCACAGGGCGGGATGCATAGTTGCACCATCGAATGCGCACAAGGCATACAACCTTTTGAGGATTACATCAACGGGTTTCAGGACATGGTTGCCCTCCTGTATCTATCAACAAAGCGTGAGACAGAGAGTGGGCTGAGTGTGATTGGAGTTTCTTCAATCAATTACCGAGAGGTGAGATTGAGGGACGTTACGACATTTGGAGTAAGGTATGTTTCTGTTTCCCTATGCACCCACGAGATGGGTCTTTACCATCATCACAAGACACAATACCCTATTCTGTACACTGCATTGTAAGGCTCCCTTACCTTCCTTTTTGCACTTATGCCAGATGGGTTGGAAGCACTCGTGCACCATCAACTGTGCACCCTGGCATACTCCTTCTACACCATTCCCCTTGTTGATTCCTAAACCGGGTATGAGATATGGGTTTCAATTCTTATTCCTCGAGTGATATTAGTCATGGGGCAAGTGACAGTTCTTTCATTCCATTTGAGTGCTTGTGAGTTGAGTGTAGTATCCCTCGTCATCGTAAATTTCCTGCGATTTCTTCAACCAGCTACCTTCTTGGGTGCTGCCGCATGGTCCCTTCCATGACGGACGTGTGCCGAGAAGATGCCTTGGTACCTCCAGCAGCCGACAACAACACAGGACATGCCATTGACAATCAACCGTGATCCTCAACAATATGGGCCAAGTTCTTCTAACCCTACAACTTCTGTTTCTCAGTGACGTTCATGTTTTAAGTGTGGGGACGTTAGTGGATGGTTTGTGGCGTGGTCCTAGGTCCCTGTTGCTTGGTTAACCCTATCCGTTAAGGTTTTAAGTGTGGGGACGCGTCCCTGTGCGTCTACATTGCATACCCTTCTGCATATGCCTCAACCTGCTAATGCCTCTATGCCATGCCTTGCTTTTACCCTAATGGGGTCCCTTCCCACCCAACCGTTCATTTTTCACCCACCCTTGGGACTGTTCCCTTGCAGTTTTCCTTCATTCCTTGATTTTGAGGTCCTGCCATGTGAATGCACCCTACGTTCACCGAAGTCCAACTCCAACCTTATAGCCCTATTCCTCCCTCTAAACTGACCATTTTTCCTTTTTACCTACCCCTGTTCTGGTGCACGGTTTTCAAGTTATTAATTTTGGAAGTATTTTGCACAAATTAGCTGGTTTTCCATGTAAACGCGTTTTTCTTGCTTCGGAACCATGATCTGATGTCATAGCCCTGCCAACCACTTTTCCTCTGATATTTTTCCTTTTTACTCCGAGTCATTCCAATGCACGGTTTGTCCAAAATTAATTTTTGGATTTTTAAAGACTTTTTTGTGTGTCTTTTTGACATTTTTCCATGTGAACCTGCCCTATTTGCATCGGAATTCCAATTTGATTTGATAGCCATGTCCCGTGTGCCTTCCCCCACATTTTTCCTTTTTTCTTTCCCCTCTTTTGCCTTTTGGATTTATTATTATTAATTTTTAAATGAGTTTTCGGGTGTATTTTTTGTGTCTTTTGCATGTGAACCCCTCCTACTTCCATCGGAACTGCGGTTTAACATGACAATCCTGTGCCACTCCTTTGTGCGGAGATTTTTCCTTCTTATTGCATGTCAGTCCGGCGAACAGTTCCGCCAATATTAATTTTCGATCCCATTTTTGGGTTTGTTTTTTGGGTTTTTTCCACGTGAACGCATCTTATCTCAGTCGGAACTATGTTTTGATGTGATAGGACTGTCGGGCACGTTTTTTTGCACAGTTTTCCTTTTTCCTGCACCTTGTTTCGATGCATGGATTTTTTAATATTAATTTTTAATTGCGTTTTTTGATACGTTTTTTGTGATTTTTGCACGTGACCACCCTTTACCCCCCCCGGAACCTCCGTTGCACATTTTCCCTGTCTTCTCCCTGCCGTCTTGCCGACTTTTTGTTTTTACGTCGTTTCGTTTTGACGTCCGGATTGGGAGTTATTAATTTTTCTTTATTTTTCTGAGTTTTTACGCGCCCCGTCCCGCACGTGAACGCGCCCTTTTTCGATTTTACGCGCCTTAACGCGCCCCGGTCGCATCTGCGTGCCTCGTCCCCGCATCCGGACACCTTTTCAATCCCGTCACGACAAATTTTTTTACCCCCGCCCCGCGCGCGCACGCACGTAGGACGAGGGGGTACGCCTCCTTTGTGGGCATCCTGCCCACTAACCCTTACCCCATCCCCTTATGGGCACCTTCCCATGGGCTCTGCCCTTCCCTATGCCCCCCCCCCTTCCCATGGGCCCAGCCCTTTCCTACCTTTCCCTATCCCCTTACCCTCCCCACCTTCTCTCTCCCTGACCCCGTCGCCCGCGCCCTGTTGCCTCCTGTCGCCTTCAGTCTCGCCCTGCCACTAACCTGCCTTCCCCTTTCCCCCCCAATTCAAACTCCCTTTTCCCTCCACCCCCCCACTAACCCCCCTTCCCACCCCCATAATCCACCCCCCCACTAACCCCCCTTCACACCCTCATAACCTACCCCCACCTAAACCCCTATTCCCCCAGCTAACACACTTCAACACCCACCCCCTACCCTTCTGTAAGCCCCCTGTCCTACCCTAGTAGCCCCGCAGCACCTGACCCCTCCTTAACCCCCCGTCACGCAGCAACTCGCACACAACCCCATCTAAACCCCTGTTTTCCCTCGAGATGTCGACACACGCGCAAGTGTGTACGCGCGAGTGTGTGATTGAGATTGCTTGTGCGTGTTCGTGCGCGGCTGCGGGACTTTGATCGTCGGTTGCTGACACGCAGCTGCCACGCAGCCTATTTCTAGGTATTTTCCCAGATTTTTAATTCACACACCCACAAACCCTTTTAAAATTATAAAAAATAAAAAACAAAAACATTGAAAAATACAAACAAATCATTAAAAAACACTTAAAATATTGAAAAAATTACAGAAAAATCTAGAAAACTTTCCTACTATTTCTGCAACCCATGGCCATATTTTTCTCAACCTGTAAATTTCAGAAAATGTTTTTTTGCCCATTTTAAAATTCCAAAATCTTTTTAAAAATATCCAAAAAATTTTAAAAATTTTCATTAAAAATGCTTAAAATTTTTCAAATTAATTTCTGAACAATTTCTAACACTTCCATTAACATTTTTATTTATTTTTGGCATATTTTTCTAAGCTGTCATAATATTTTATTTTCCACCTAAATTCCTTAAAAATACAAAAAATAATAAAAACACTCTTTTTCATTCCACACACCAACTAAACATCTCGAAAACAATCCAGATATTTTTGGATTGAGGAGAGCGCATTCTTTGCATTTCCATACACCCACTACCAGGTATTTTCCTTTTATTTGTTATTTTTTCAGCTACCCCAAAACCCACGGTTAATATACAAATAAAAAACAAACAAAAACAAACATAAACCCACAAACAACCAAACAAATAATAAAAAATGAACCCTCAACACCACCATGGCATGCGCATTTGCGCTAAACACACGATATTTTTTTAATAAAAATAAACCCATCGTTCACTTCGCACGCGCTAAGTGCGCTAAAGAGGCACTTTAATATTTTTAATTAAAATGAACCAGCCGTCACAAGAGCACGCGTTGGCAAAAAAGCACTCCACGTCACCTTAATTTGTAATCAATGAACTTGCATTTAGAGACCCAGTTTGGGTATCGAAGTCCGGGATTCGAATTAAAGCACCGTTTTCACCTAATAATTGGTAATTAAATTTTTAAGAAGGAACCGCCGTTTTCTTGCTAAGGTTTATCACTTAATAAAACTTCACCCATTTCTTAATAATTTATTAAAGTGAACCTTTCATTAAATTAATTCCTCCTCACTGCACTTAATTCCCCTTTTTAACGAACCCATTTCGTGGGATGGGTATGCGCAGTCATTGGAGTTATTTCCATGGTCAAACACTAGTCTTGATATGTGGTCTTGATATGTGTCGGTTGTGGTATCCAAGATGTGGTCTTGATATGTGTCGGTTGTGGTGATGTTTTGGTTTAGTGTCTTTGTTACGGTTAAGGGTTCGGTGTGTAGTTTTTTCTTTTATTGCCTGATACGGGGTTTTGGGTGTTTGTTTGATGCATCGCATGAAGCTTTCGGTCGCATATGTCTCGAGGTCATGTCAAATTTTTTCTAGGCTGTGGTTTACTTGGGGTTAGTTGGTCGAGTCACATTTTATTGTTTTGGTTGTTCTCTTATCCTTGGTTTTTTGTCTATTGCTTTGTAGGCATTCTCCTTGATTGCCTGTATTTGTGGTGTGTGTGTAACCATCTGAATGGTGCCTTCTCACGCTCCTCCTCCTATCCAGTACGTCCCATTACTTAGTAGGGATTACTCTTCCCTACTCACTTTTGAGCCTCTCACAAAGGCGGGACTCGCTGCTTTTGTGGCTACCTCCTTTCCATTGCTTCCAAAGGATCCATCGTTGTGTGACGAGTTTCTGGCCTCCTACAGCAAGAAGTCCGGACTGGTCCAGGGAATTTCTATGACTTTGACACCTCGAGGCTTAGGGAAGGCTCTGTCTCTTCCCTTCAAAGGTGAACCCTTTGTTACCACTCGTCAGCTTTTCTCTAATGAAGAGATTCTGAAGCTGTTACAAAAGCAGACAAGGGAATTGCTGGATGTTAAGAAGGTGATAAACTCTTCAGGAGTTTCCTTTTCCATGATCACTGATCCCATATGGAAGATGGTCTGTCAGTTTCTCCAGGACAGGTTTATGCCTGCCAAAACGCCATCCCAGTACTTGTCCAAAGAGCTTTGCATAGCTTCCAGGATGGTGTTGAAAGGAGTCGCTATTGATTGAGCACTTACCTCCTCACTAAAATGGATCAACATTTCGTCAAAGTCACTAGGGGTAATGTTACCAATGTCACATATGGATCATACTTGTCTGCCTTCTTCACCTATTCAGGTTTATAGAAGAGTGTGCCTCCACCTCCTCCATCAAATCTAGTACCTCCTCCTCCACCTTCAGATGAGTCAGAATCCATTGATATAGATGATGATGATTCTCCACCTCCCCTGGTCATCCAGTGCAAACGCTTGAAGCGGGTAGCGGATAAAGCTCCTTCAGTACTTCCTTCAGTGCCCATTCCTGCTACCTTTGGCAGTGATCTCCTTGGATATCTCACTTGTAATAACCTATTCAGAGCACATCGAGAAGGTTCATTGGATATATCAGTTCCACTGAATAGTCTAGTCTCAGGAGATGCAATTCCTTTCCTCTGTAAAGATATTCAGAGTTCCATTGAATTGTCAGTGTGACAGCCTGTGTTCAACAGCTGTACGCGTCCTTTTATGAAGAAATCATGCAGTCTAAGGACCAGTTGCATAAGGCAACATTCGAGTTAGCCTCTGCTAAGGATACCCTAGCAGATTTGTTTAAGCAGATGGAACAGCAAACCCAACTGGTTGCCACCCAACGAGATGAGATCTCTTCTTTGAAGATCCAGTTACTAGAGGCTCAATCAGAGGTTACTAGCCTTTCAGAGGAGAAGGAGAGGATGTCCAGAGAAGCGCAGGAGTTCCAAACTCTTTTAGATGACAAACTTTCAACTTTACAGACTGCTAATGACACAGTGGAATCCCAAGCCTCCCAAATTAAGCAGTTGCAAGATCAACTGGCAAAGTCCCGGTCTGTTCCTCCAAGCCCTAATGTTCCCTTGATCCCTTCTCTTTCACAGCAGGACTTGGTTGCTCTTCAGAGACAGGCTACCTTGTGTCCTCTATTCCAAGATAAAGTGGAAAGATTGCAATCCAGAATGGATTTGATATGGTCTACATTTGAGCAGTTTCAGGAATATGTTCCACCAGACCATTCTTTCTTTGTCCACTACCACTTACAGAAGTTGGCCTTCTACATGAAGCTTTCCACGATGGATTTACCTCTTCCAGAGGATGGATGGAGTGGGGCTTGGTCTGCTGAGTTGTTGACAGAGGTGGTCAGGATGGTGTTTGAAGATTCTATCACGACAGATACCATGTTGATGTCATACATGTATCTACGAGGAGACTTGTTAATTCCAGATGAGGTGGATATGGCATGGTATGTGGGAGATGTGGTTCTACAAGCTGTTTTGTATGTCAACCATTTGGAGTTATGCATAGCTGACATGTTCCAGAGTTACTCCTCCAAAGTGGCTGATTGTCATGATAATTCCTGGCATACCATGATTGATTCTGTGGTCCTGAATCAAAGACAGAACATAGCTCCTACCTATGCCCAGCATAATCCGTTTGATTCTACCTTCTTTTATGCCTATCATAGAAGATCTCTCTTAGGACCTTATGTTCCTACCCTCCTGTATTACCAACAAATGGCTAACCGATATGATCTATATCTTTCCCTTTGTCAATCTAATTCCACCACTATTTTACCCCTTCTTTTCCAACCTTCCTCTTTCCCTCAAATTCCCATTTTTACATACTGCTCCTTTATTGAGGATAGAGTATTTTCCCCTTCTCCGCCATGTCCTTCTCCATCCATTCATGTACCCTCCACATTTCCTATTTATCAGTTAACACCCTTCCTTAGTGATTCCCTCCAAATTTCTGCCACTCCTTCTTTAAATCATTCTTCCTTTTATGATTTTGCCTATCCCTCACTTCATCCACTTTTCCTTATTCCACTTCCCTCTCCTAACACTTCTATATCTCAACCACCTCAGTTGGTTAGTGACTATGACGGGTTTGATCATCAGATTTCTAGAAGAAGGGGTTGGAGCTCGAATAATTCCCTTACAGGACCTCAGATCAATTGGCTAGTAATTCCAGGAGAATGGACAGCTGTCAGTCAAGCTTATCAAAACTATATTCATTTTGCTCAGCAGTATTCACAGTCTGCAGATCCTTCAGTGAGATTAACTGCTCACTTTGCTTGGTACTTGGCGTATATGCATAGGCACTCTCATAATGATTCCAAGCCTATTCCAAAGTTATGCATGAATGTCAATATGACCATTGATTCCCAGCAGCTGGATATATTGTATTTTCATGCCCTTTGTTTACCTAGCAGATACCTTGTCCCGTTGGAAAGGATGTGCTGTCTTTAGTTTTTTCAGAATCCTCCCAAAACATTTGTAGATGAATCCTTGTCTATGGATCGTTTCTGAAATCATCAATATTTCAAGAGGGATCATCTTCATTGATACATTTCCAATGTATGGTGGATTCTTTTTAATGAAAATCTCTCTTTTTGGAAGAGTCATTCAGATGGTTGTGTTGTGTGTAGTGTTTGTGTTGTGAGTTTATGTAAAACAAACGTGGTGGTTGCCTATTGGATTGGATTTCATGTGAGCTACATTTTGGAGAATTGTGGTGATGGGGTCGTGGTTGTAGAGTTGAAGCTGATGCTGATGAAGAAGAAGAAAACTCTTATATCCTTTACAAGTTTGTTGTGATTTTCTAGTTTGATATGAAGTGTTAATGTATAAAGGGTTTTCCTTTCGTTGTATTTTTATATCAGATACAGGTGATAAGTTGGGGTCGTGGTGCGATGGACTATTTTTGAAGTGATATTGAAGATCAAAGTTGCGATTTTAAATGAACTTGTATTTCCTTTTTCCTAGGTCGGGAGGACGCTTCCTTATTAAGTGTGGGGATATGTTGAGTGTTGAAATGACTTGTTTTTTGGCTGATTTTTGTTGTTTTTGAGAGATAAATGGTTGATTTTATGAGATGATTGATTGGTTTGGAAGTGGTTTGAGAGTGCTTTAGATGATATTGATTGTGTTTTGGAAGTTTATGATGTTTATCAGTGGAGATATGAGGTTCTGTGATGTTCTGATAGGTTCTGATTGGTTACGTATACCTTCTGTATAGCTTCTGTTTTGTTCTGATTGTCTTCTGTCACTCAAGTGAAGACTCGAGTGAAGTGACTGTAGTGAGCTATGAAAGGACACTGTAGTGGCTCTGGTGACTCTTCATATCAGACATACCTCTTGGGAGGGGTATCGACAACCTAAGAGGGATTATTGAGAGTGATTTTTGAGAAATTGTAGTGAGGATATGATGTATTATTGATTGAGAGAGAGAGAGAGTCAGAGATAGTCAATTCTATTAAAACAGAGTGATTGTATATGAGAGATTGAGAGAGAAGACTATGAAGATATTGAAGATGAATACTATGCGATGTATTTCCATTCAAAGATGGCGTATTTCTTTGCTTTCTTTGTTCTATTGATGGATTTTGTGAAGACATTGAAGAATATGGTTGATTCTATCAAATCCGTGGGAGATCTACATGATGCTGTATGAAGATTTGTTGTGCCTGGTGTTCTTTTCTTCATTGTGATCATATAAAATATAATAAACAAGCTTGTTGATGTTACAAGATAGATTTTCTTGCAAGAGAATTCCCTTTTCCTTGGTGTTCCTCTTGGGGCTTCAGAAGGTGATCTTCCTGAACCTACGATGGAACAAAAGTTGGATTTAATTATAATGTAGTTGGACAAAGAACGAGCCCGGCAAGCCTTGCAAGTTCAATTGGCCAATTTACAAAGATCGACTACCGACAAAGATGGACCACAACCCGAAGATCTTATTCGACGAACCATCGATGCGACTCTCGAAGCTCAATCCATCCGCAAAGAAACAAAGATAAGTAAAAGAAATTTCAAATTCCGTACTTTCAATGGCACTCGAGATTGAAAATTTGTTCTTGCATTCATCAGTCAGTTTGATGATTACTTTCATGAGGAGACATATGCTGAAAAGATAAAATCAAGTGTGTCACTAATCATTTAGTGGATAGAGCATCTCTTTGGTGGACCGTGGTTCGTAAGAGCATAGATTGTCCCACTACCTGGGAGAGTTTCAAGAAGAAGTTCATGCAGAATTTCCTTCCTCCACAATTCCATGAAAAAGCCATAAAGCAATGGGACCTTCTTTAGCAAAGAGATCGTGAGCCTATTTCTCAGTACACCGAATGCTTTTGGAATGCCTTACTCCAACTACGCATGCTTGAAGACATACCTAAATCGACTCATAAGCGCAAGTATATGTCGGGAATACTTGGGCATTACTACGCTGAAGTCAATATGTTCAAGCTTGCAACTCTTGAAGATGCAATTTCTTTAGCTCATGACACTGAAGACAAGCTTCGAGGAAGAGACAAGCATCCACAATAATTTCAAGCAAATGGTAACTATGGTTCAAAGCAATTCAATTCAAATTTTAGAAGATTCAATCAAAGTCGATTTCCTTCATCATCTTTCCATAAGTCTTGGACAAAACCACCTGTTTTGCCATCAAATACCAATCAAAACCCTAAGCCATCCTCACAGCCAAATCCTAATATTTCTAGACTTTCTGCCATTGCAAACAATGTATCTAAAGCCAAACCTATAGTGTGCTACAAATGCCATCAACCTATACATCTAGCAGCCAATTGCCAATCGAAGAAGCCACCTATCCATATCAACTATCTTGGAGCAATGGAAGATGAAGAACATGAGGAAATGCTTGACTTTACGGAAGATGAGGACGACATTACTACTCCTTCGGATACTTTACCAGGTATGCCAACTCCACATTCTTTGTTGACAATGAAATGTTTAGTGCATGGAAAAGAAAAGATTATTTTGTATGATGACGGTAGTATACATGATTTTATTTCTGCAAAGTTAGTGAAAGAATTGAAATTACAAACTGTTCCTATGCATTATCGCATTAAAGCAGCATTCTTAGGCACAAGGTATAATGGAACACAAGAGGTGCATGATTTAGAAATTCAAATTGGTGAATATACTGAAAGAAGGAATTTTCTAGTTGTACCATTACAGTCCAGTGATATTATCCTAGGTATGCCTTGGCGTCATCAGCATAATCCTAACATAGATTATTCCACACATTCAATTAACATTCATTTTCAAGGAAAAAAATTACATTGTATGGTATGCACGCATCTAATGCTTTCCCACTACTTACTCATACTCAAGCTAAATGTGCATTACACAAAAGTAGTAAATCTTATCTAATTTGGGTGAATGAACTTCAAGCTAAAGAAAAACATATGCACCCTAGGCATAAAGAATTCCTTGCACAATTTAAACATTTTTTTGCTGAAGATCTACCACCTGGACTACCTCCTTCACGTCCTAAAGACCACAAAATAGATTTAATTCCTGGTACACAACCACCTTGTAAAGCACCATATAGGCATAACCAGATAGAGCAGAAAGAAATTCAAAATCAAGTTGAGGAATTATTAAATAGAGGATTAATTAGACCTAGTAGTTCTCCATTTGGCGCACCTGTCTTGTTGGTAAAGAAGAATAATAATACTTATCGTATGTGCATTGATTATCGTGCCCTAAATAAGATTACTGCAAAGAATAGATATCCAATTCCTAGGGTAGATGATCTTATGGATAAACTACAAGGTTCTACCATATTTAGTAAAAGAGATCTTAAGTTTGGTTATCATCAGGTGAGATTAGATAAATCTGACATATTCAAGACTGCATTTAGAACACAATTTGGTCATTGTGAATTTCTAGTGATGCCTTTTGGATTGACTAACGCACCTGCTACATTTAGTAGAATGATGAACCGCATATTTTTGAAATATCAGCATTGTGTTATAGTATTCTTTGATGATATCTTGATATTCAGTAAAAATGAGAAAAAGCATTATGAACATCTGTCTTTGGTTTTGAAGTTGTTGAAAGATAATCAATTGTATGCTAATCCGGAAAAGAGTGAGTTCTTTCAAATAGAAATTGAATATTTAGGTCATATTGTGTCATCAGAAGGTATTAAGGTTGACCCTAAGAAGATAGAAGCAATATTGAACTGGCCTATACCCAAAAATGTACATGAGTTACGTTCTTTTCTAGGTCTTGCTAGTTTTTACAGGAAGTTTGTGCGAAATTTTTCATTACTTGCTTTACCTTTGACTAAACTTTTAAAGAAAGGTATTGTTTATCATTGGTCTGATAATCAACATAAATCTTTTGATTTATTGAAACATGCATTGACCCATGCTCCTGTATTACAACTACTTGATTTCAATAGACCATTCTTTTTAGTAGTTACTAATGCTAGCGGATCTGGAATAGGAGCTGTACTTATGCAAGATAATCATCCTATAGCCTATTCTAGTTGTAAACTGAAACCATCCGAACTTAAATATTCCACATATGATAAAGAATTGTTAGCTGTTGTACAAGCTTTAAGATAATGGAAACATTACTTAATGGGTTCTGAGTTTATGATTAAGACAGACCAACAAAGTATTAGACATTTACTTAGTCAACCTCAAATATCTGACTGACATATCAAATGGGTAGCTTTTATTCAGAGTTTTCATCTCCTTATTCAATATCAACCAGGTAAAGAAAATGTAGTGGCCGATGCATTAAGTAGAAGACCGACCATTCATAATATCTCTGTTATATCATTTGATTCTCTAACCCCTATGAAAGATACTTATCATCAGGACATTACTTTTCATGTTGATTGGAATAAATTAGTTGGAAATAACTGGATTCCTATTGTTTCACTGTCTTACAATGATGGATTCATGTTTTATGAAAAGAGATTATGTGTTATAGTACCATTTAGATCTTTTGTTTTGAATGAGATTCATTGTCCTCCATATCAAGGTCATAGAGGTATCATATCTACTTTACGTACATTGACTGAAGATTTTTATTGGCCACATATGGACATTGTTGTATCTAAGTTTGTTTCTGAATGTTTGGTTTGTCAAAGAGTTAAGAGACATCATGGTAAACAATATGGTTTACTTATGCCTTTATCTATTCCATCAAGACCATGGGAACATATTTCTATGGACTTTATTACTGGTTTACCTAATACTAAAGCTAACCATGATATGATTTGGACTATAGTAGACAGGTTTAGCAAACAAGCATATTTCATTCCATGTAAGAAAACTTTAACATCATCTCAGGCAGCACAATTGTTTTTGAACATTGTTTTCACTAATCATGGATTACCAAAAGTTATCATTTCTGACCGTGATTTTAGATATTGTAATAACTTTTGGATTACTTTGTTTGCTAACCTAGGAACAAATATTGATTTCTCATCTGCATTTCATCCTGAAACTAATGGACAAACAAAAGCCACTAACATTACTATTTTAGATCTTTACGTGCTTACACTATTTCTAAACCACAGACATGGGACACACATTTACATTTACTGCAGTTTGCATATAACAATACACCACACACAGCTACAAAGAAAGCACCGTTTGAAGTGATTTATGGTTATAGATTGTCTATACCTGTTGCATCTTTATCAAATAGAATTCAGAGTGCTGATGACATTGCTAACATGCACGCTACTATTTTTGATGAAGTTAAAGACATGATTGCCAAAGCCCAGCAATCATATACAAAACAAGCCAATAAGAAAAGACATGCCATGAATTTCAAACTTGATGACTATGTTTGGTTGAGAATAGAAAAATGTAGATTACAAAGTGTAGATAAACACCCAGTTGTGAAGTTAGCACCTAGAGTCTATGGACCATTTAAGATCATTCACAAAATCAATGACAATGCATTCAAGTTAGAACTACCACCTCACTGGAAAATTCACAACACATTTCACATTAGTTTATTACGACCCTTTAGAGGCCAATTACCTGTACATCCTGTTTATGAAAACCCACCTTTGCTAGATGAAGAGACTGAAATACTTGAACTTGAAGCTATCATAGATACTAACTTATGACCACTAGAACTGGCCGTAGATATTCTAGATATTTGATCAAATTTAAAAACCATCCTATTGAAGAAGCCCAATGGATGCATGCTAGAGACTTAAATGCTTTCCCCACTCTATTACCCCACATTGAGCTAATAGCAATTGAGGACAATTGCTATCCCACCCCGTGGGTATGATGCCAGGAGGCATATTTCACGATGGATTCCATGCCACGGTGGATTCTGTGAGGTTTTACAATGGATTCCGTAAACTTTGTTGACTGGGGCTCATACACAAAGTAGATTCTTTGTGCGAGAAGTTGATGGGGACACCTATCCTTTTCGGGCGTTTCATTAATTTAGTGTGTACATGGGTGATTCCATAGCAGGTGATTCCGCAAAATACATATTAAATTAATAAACGTTATGAGTTTAGAGTGCGCACTCGTGATAAATTAAGGTTAGGATTGATTTCTAACCAGTTGATTTATTTATGTAGTTGAAGACTGCTAGGTATTCACTTTTGTCGGTTTAATTGTGTTATTTTACTAACGATTGTGAATGCTTCAGTTGATGTGTAGAGATAGCAGTAGTGGCGGAGGAAAGCATTGGAGGATAGCGTGTATTCGAGTTATCACTTATATTTTGATGGGCGCATACCTTAGGAATGGTGCCTATATTTTGTCTCACCTATTTATTAAGGCGTTGGATATTTATTTATTATTTTGTATGCGCATGGACGCACGATTATGATATTTGTATTTGGACATTGTATTGGGTATGCCTGACTCTTTGGACGCCCGCCCATTAGCTTTATTTATATTTTGTGCTAAAGCAAACTCAAAAGCCAAAAGCGTGCTATTTTGTAATTTGGGCTATTATTTGAGCTTAAAGATGAGTAATACATAAAAATACATGCTTTGTGGAGTGCTCACACAAGGCATGGGGGAAGATTGCACCCAATTGGTCTCTTGTTCATGTCATGCTTGCTTTCTACCTTGAGTTTTGTGCAAAAATAGAGTTCTTTTGTTCTTGGGGACCTTCCGGCGCTCACTACGCGAGCATACAGCATCCGATCTGTGCACCACTTATAGACCAATAAAACCAACAAAGAAGCACTCTTTAATAATCTTGTTACACAAAAAATCTGAACTATGAATCAAGTGCACACACAAAATTTAGATAGACAATACATCCTTATCCTCTCCCTCTCATAAGATCAAACATGAAGCATAGGAGAGGAAAGTAAGAGTTTTGCAAGACCAAGAGAGAGAGATAATCATTTGATTAGCAACATAAAGAAGAGAGGAAGTGCAACCACCTCTTGCAAGTTCCTCTCACATGACTTTTGAAACCTTCCAAGAAGAGAGGAAGTTCCAAGTTCTTTTAAGGTTCATAGCCTTTAATGTCTTAGGACAATTGCATAAGCTTTCTACATGTCCAAAAGACCTTCCAAATTGCACTATATTTTAAAATACATAACATTGATTTTTAATAAACTTTGCAACGAATTAAGGGTTCATCATTCTTCCATACCACAAAGGTGAGCTCCTACGAACCAAACTTGGTGAATACCCGCAACTCTTCGTCAAGTTGCTTCATCACGCTCCCACACTAATTCTTCAAATGCTCTTCTTTTGGAATCCAACAAGGATCTTCCATCTGTATTTTGAAATGAGAGCTTTGCTGGTGATGGGGTGAAAGAAAGGCAATAGAACTTTAGATCAAGGATTCCATCATTTTTGCTTCTCCTATTGTTTGATTTTGATGACAATGGCTACTTGGCCTCCACAATCTTCACGTTTGTTGTTCTTTAATTGCACCACTAACAAGATCTTCTTGAAATTTGATGATAGGCCTTTCACGTCTGTTTTGCTAACGGTAAGGTGTATAGGGCAGGGTAATGTGGAAGAGCATGCTCGTGATCTAGCCTCCATTGTTTGCATTTAATGGGATCTTGTCATTTTCTTTTCCTACATATGGTTCTGATTTGGCTAGCTCAAAAGCAGTATTGTGCTCCTTCTACATATGGTTTTGATTTGGCTAGCTCAAAAGCACTAATTTTCTCCTCCTCATAGGTCTAAGTTTTGCTCCATTATCCTTGTAATTTTACTTTTTAGCCTATTTCTAAGACCACCTCCCTCCTGGACAATGCACCAAATGAATAATGCCTTCAAAGCATTGCAGAAACCTAGTAAGGGAGCCTACATGAACTCTTGCATACTAAGAAAACCAACAAAAGAAGCACTCAATCTTCTTGTTACACAAAAAATCTGAACTATGAACCAAGTGCACACACAAAATTTAGACATACAGTTTATCCTCACCCTCACCCTCTCATAAGATCAAACATGAAGCATAGGAGAGGAAAGCAAAAGTTGTGCAAGAACAAGAGAAAGAGAGAGAGAGAAAATCATGTGATTAGCAATATAAAGAAGAGAGGAAGTGCAATCAACTTTTCCAACTTCCTCCACATGACTCTTGAAATCTCCATTTTTGTTTTGATTATATTATTTTGAAGTACAAAATACAAAATTCTTCTAGAGTTCATAGCCTTCAATGTCTTAGGCCAATAAGCTTTCTACATGTCCAAAAGACCTTGCAATTCACCCTACATTTTAAAATATATAATATTGATTTTTGACAAATTTTGGACCATATTAAGGGTTCATCATTGTGCTATTCTTGTTTACGCCAAGTGTGAAATATTAGATCCTACCCTTCCAAGCATAGATAAAAGAGCTCTCAGATCTCTATCTTTTTCTATATTTTGCTTGTTGCATGGTCATCTAGCTACCTTTGCTAATAATGGTAGGAATTCATATTCCATCTGTTTGAAATGAATGAAACATAGATATGGATGTTATTTTAGGTCTTACAAGACTTATTGAAGGTTAAATTTCCATATTCATGGCAAAGAGAGGGAAGAGAGAGGAAAAATCTACCAAAAAGGAAGGAAAGAAACGAAAAGAATAAAAAAAATGAGGACAAAAAGATAAAGACTAAGCTTTTGGATAATTTGCATTTAGATCCAATTGTCATTATCATACAATCCCATATATGTCATTAATGAGAAATAAAAGATGTCATAATCACAATTATGAGATGTTAGAAATAAATGTTCATAATAAAATTTTCTAGTAATATTGTGTTCATATATTTTTATAAAATAATTTTTTACTTTTTCAAAAATATAGTACTTGTTATGGAGATTTTTCTCTCATTTGTCTAGATCACTCTCTCTATACCCTAAACGGCATTTCTGAGATCTCAAAACTTCCCTAATTCCTTATTCTTAAGTCATGTGAACTAGGGCTCAAATATAAAAGATGGAGATATAACATTGTGTGGATCTTGTTTGCCAATTATCAAATTCAAGAGCTCTTCTTAGACCTTCCACCATAGTATGCGGTTAGTTATGTGCTTCATCATTGTAAGAGGTGTGCTTCTTGCTATTTCTTAGTGTTCATAAGGCTTCATTGTGTCATATGCATATTGCAACTTGACTATGATATAACATATTCTTGATTTCTTGTAAGTATTAGATATATTTTTTCATTAGAAGTTAGTTTCATGTCCCATGCTTGCAAGCCATTTAACATGCTTCAAGCATGATTTTACAGATGGAACTACAATGCTTGATCTTGAGGGGGGAGGGGAGTCACTCATGAATATATATATGTATAATGCGAGTTTAAAATAAGGGGTCTTTAAATACTATTTTTACACATTCTTTACATACAAAAGGGTGTCATATAAAGGGGTTATTTATAGATTGAATAAAAAAGGGTTTTGTTTTATTCAGGAAAGATTCACAAATTAGGATATTTATAACTAGGCCATAAATGCACCAAGTAAATCTTGAAGCACAAGCTCAAGACATTGAAATGTGCGGGCAACAAAATTGCTGAACATGTAAATAACATAGTGGAGAGCAAGGAAAATGTTAGTCCATAGATACACATACATAAGATCAAAGAAAAACATAGACTCATCTTTAAATGATTCTGTCTCATTGGATGGCAATGATGGTCCTCTTAAAAGATGCATATTGATTTCTCTAGTGGTAATCTTAGAATGTAGTTGGGTGAAAATTTTAGCATTGAGCTGAAGGACGTTATGGTTTTATTATTTGCCCATGGTAGAGAGTTTGCAATTCCTATAATAAAAAATAAAAATACCACAACTATTTAGATCCTCTAATTTGTCTTTATATATGACTGTGCATTTTAAGATTAATATTTCTCTATTTTTCTCTTTATTTTTCTTGATAGAAGTTCTAATGTGAGTTCCTCTTACCAAAAATTTAAAGCTTGCAATTGTGAATCCCTACAAGGCTAAATGTACTATTTTCCCATATTGCAAATGGGGGAACACCCTTACCTTTTACTCATGGGAGGGGATACTTTATTGTGACATATCTCCTATATTCCACGTTAATCTCTTAGGGGTGTCACTTCCTTGTGACATCTCTCTAACAAACTTCTACCTCTCTTCTATTTATAGACCTTATAGGACTCTATAGACCTTACTATGGTATTATGATACCCTAGATTATATGGAACAATATGATCACTTCCTTATAGTTATATGTGTGACACCTAGTTTTTGCGCATAAGGACGTGCTTTACATACACAACATGCATATGTCGCAAGGCTTTTCAATCCTCTAACTTCAACATGCATCTATTGCAAGGCTTTTCAATCCTCTAACTTCAACTAATGCGTAATATTTGTCATAAGATTTGAATTTTGAGAAACTCATTACACCCTTTGTTTAAATTTTGTACATAAGAATCATTACTGCAACTCTTATGCTTAGCCATTGGAACAAGATGTGTTAAAATTGTGTGTTACATAAATAACTATTCAATGTGTCGCATAACCCCCTCTACCCCTCTCTCATAATTGGCATAAAATAGGGGTGTCACTTCAATCTCTTCTCTCTCTCTCTCTCTCTCTCTCTCTCTCTCTCTCTCTCTCTCTCTCATATGCATGCTTATAATGTTTACATTTATAGCATACATTCAATGATCAGATGTATACTTAATTGTGAAATGTGACATGTAAAGTGCTTTTGTGTATATATGCATATATAAAGGCCAATGGGTCAAATCCCAAGGGGATTTGTATTCCCTCTCATTAGTCCACTCATAGTGCTCCACTATGTAAATGACATGAGGACAATATTTAGATTGAATAAGTCAAACATCCAACTATTGCTTGCCAAAGCACTATTGGCCCACCTTCATTTACAAGATTTTTCATAAGATTTTCTTAATAAGGTAACCATTTTTGTCATCTTTGAGAGTCTCCATCAAACAAGACTAAGGGATTCATTTGTTTTCTCAACTTTTGCAACTATTTGAAGTTATTGACAAAAGGAGTTTGTAGACTTCTCTGAATAATTTATGGGGAAAATGGTATGGGAGCTTGGATAGTGCTCCCTTTCCTACTAGATCAAAGTAAGGATTATTAATAGGAGGAGGTGCAATGGTAAGTTACCATATAAGTATTGTTTTCTTTAAACATCTTCCTTGAAACATCAAGCAAAGATTGGTGAACATGTCCCTAACTTCAGAAATAATTAATCTTATACTTTAGCATATTATTATATTTTCCTAGAAATTTCTATACATATGATGTATACCTTTTTCTTGTGACGAATAGTTTCTAGCGATTAAAACCCAATTTTGTGCCATGTGGAGGGCTCAATCAAGAGCGCATATCTAGGGGAACTTGCTTCGGGCCAATCTCCAAAGCAAAACATTTCCTAAGAGAAAATCAATGCGTATATGATTTAGTCTCATCCCAACATATATGCACATGAATTTATATAGTGTTGATACAAGATATATAGAGATACATATAGCATAAGCTCATCCAACACTTCACTTTTCGTGTAAACAATATCATCTTGAAAGTTTGGCAGACGACTTATGGATGGATATCACTCTCAAGCAAGTCTCACGCGACACTGTGTTCAAGTACACGATCAGCCATAGATATCGACGGGCGACTTAGCGCACTTTAGAAAACTTATAATCTCACGTATGTAACACGAGAGAGAGAGAGAGAAAGAGAGAGAGAGAGAGAGAGATCCTCAATGTATTTCAAATTGTCAGCGATATTATGAAAATGCCATGAGGTCAACAGACCGCACCTATATATGAAAGGCGCAGGCACAGAGACAGACACAGACACAGAGACAGACACAGAGAGAGATTGAGAGAGAGCGAGAGAGAGCGAGAGAGCGAGAGCTAATGGCCGCAGCTGCAGCTGAAGAAGATGATCAAGCGCTCAAGTCGATGGAGCATGAGGTGGGGGTGAAGCATCCAGCAGAGGCCGTGTGGGCGACTCACATCAAGAACTTGCAGGCGACGATGCCGGCGCTGCTACCCAACGTCTACTCCTCCATCGAGTACTTGGATGGCCCTCCCCTCGCCCCTGGCGGCCTCCTTCGCGTCAACTATAACACCCAACGTAAGTCTCGTATTATCATAGTCCGATCCATTTCCCTTAGTAACTATCCCCCATTTCCCTTAGTAACTCGTTACTCTTCCCCTCTTGTTCTCCACGAGTCTTTCATATAAACCCACCCCCCTTACCCCTTGTCATTCTTCACTCTCCTATCAATTCCCCCAATCCTTAGAGCCATTAGATCACCCCCTTGCGTTCACATTTCTTCCTCCTTTCTCATTATCCCATGTTTGAAGTCGCCCCCATGCCCACTAATCCATGATTTAAATGTCCCACACTTGTGATCCAGATTTCGGTCATTACGACTATCTTGTGGCAAGGTGGGAGGAGATTGACCATGACCATCACTTTTTCAAGATGAGAGTCATTGAAGGAGGATCTATTGGCAAACATTTCGGTACTTTAATATACACTCTCAAGATTGTCCCAGGGTTTGAGCCAAATACCTGTATTAAGAAATGGGCTATCTTATATGACAACATTGCAGAACATCAATTCCATGACATTCTCAAGGAAGAGATTTCCTTTGTTGGCTCCACCATTGAATCTCATCTCTCAACAAAAGCTTGATTTACCCCATGAACGACTTGAATATTGTGGGGTTACTGGTCTAGATCATGGAATTCTCTCTACATGCCGAATCAAGCCATCAAATATGTGATTTCATATCTATATGCATTTCAAGTTATGAGCTATGGAAGCTTGTGATCATTATATGCATTCGTGAAATTATTAAAGAAAAACCCTCTCTATCATGTTTCTTTTTGGAACCTATTATAAAACTTTGTTATTTGCCTATTCATATGGATTTAAAGCTACAAACTATCATTTTGTACATGAATCATCAACTTTCTCTATTCCTAGGTACTTTGTAGTCCTTCAATATCTCTAATTACGAAATCCTTAAAGTTACAACAATATAGCAAAATGCCTGTATTTAAACTAATTTCTTCTCTTGCAATTTGGAATAGCTTGTAAAAAATGATAGTCACAACTATAGTACAATAATAAGCACAAGTAATGATAGCACTAACAATTTGAATGATAAGGAGGCATTTTCTCGTAATAGCACCAAAATTATTGACATTCATAACACTAGAATTTTATATGTTGTTACTTTTGGTTTGGCATGATAACAACTTATATTATAAATCTTCTATCTGTTAATAGTCTTTGCCATAAATTTTAAGTGCAAAAAGTGAGTGCCACTATAAGAGTATCTCAAAAATTGCATACTTGCATATTAATGTATATATTTGCAATAATGGTAATATTATTGTGGATACAAATATGAGTGTAAAATAGATAACAATAGCAAAAATAAGTATCTTCAAATGAAAAATCTCTAACTCTAGTCATCATCATTGAAAATCTACAAACATTGGAATGAAATTCAATCTACAATTTCCTAAAATCTAACTTATCATTATCATTCTCTTCATTATCTTCATGAGTATGACATTCATCATCGATGTCACGGACATGCCATGATCAATTGTACGGATTTATTCTTGCTCATGCCATATGAATCCACACCCCATGCGAACACACCCTTAACAAGACATCCTCCAGTCAACCATGCGAACCCACCCTTGCTATATCATCATAGAACCTTCTAGAAGTTATGCCATGTCATCACTTGCATTATTGATGATGCTATCATGGAACATTCGAGAAGATCTTTAGCTATCCTCCAACACCTATAAAAGGAGGGGCTCGCCATAGAGCTCCTCAATCTTGCCAATGCCAGTCTTGGGAGCTCAAGGAGTTGAGACCTCCAAGTAAGTAACTTTGAGTTCTAGTTCTAGTTTTTGTCTAGTCATGGTATCTAGCATTGTCGTGTCTTCCATTATGCTCTTGTCTTGTCACCTTGTAACCTTGTAGTACACGATCTTGTCTGGTACTATCTTATATCCATTATACCTACAGTCATGGGTTGTGGGATCCTTTATATCCTATCGAGTCTTGTTGTCTATACCTACGATCTCGAGTTGTGGGATTTTTTCGTATCTTGTTAAATTATCACTATACCTTGTGATCCTATATGTGGGATTATCTTGTAATCAGAATTCTTGTAACAAATCTTGTGTATAGTCTAGTTTCTCGACAAGCACAGTCTACTACTCCCATAACAGTTTGGCAAGACTACTTTCTAGCCATATTGAGCACCATGGAGGCGACCCTTGAAAGAATCGCAGCCTCCCTTCAAAAACCTCCAACAATAAATTCACGACTTGAATGAATGATAAGCGCAACTTCAAATAGAGTACCCTATGCATCTAGGCCATGCGCTTCAAGAGATGCAAGACCAGATCCGAGGTTTGCAAAACAATAGAGGAAGTGATCAAATGATTCCGAGTGCTTAACCCCCAACAAGAGAACCTAAGATTAGCATGCCAAAAGAAGTTCAATGGTGACTATTCAAAGTTCAGGGGATTCCTTCAATAAGGAAAGCTCTATATCCACATGCAAGCTTATAGGTATTCAGATGATGCTTCCAAGGTGGGATTCATTGGGACTTTGCTTTTTTGTCAAGCTTTATTGTGGTTCGTCCCAATCTTGAAAAAGAATATGTCAGTACTTCATAACTCTGAGGCATTTCTTTGCGAGCTCACTTCCACATTTGGAGATGCAGACACTGGTCAAGTAGCAAAAACAAAACTTTGGAAGCTACGACAAGGTAACCCCTACCTTTGCTTATGCATCCAAATTTAGGCAATTAATCTGACCGCACTTGGCATGAGGAGTATTTTATCAATCAATTCAAATGGGGTCTTCGAGATGACATCAAGGATGTCATGCTCACTATGCTTGAGGCAAAAACACTCAACAATTGTATCATGCAAGCCATCCAATGTGATAATATATTGTTCAAGAAGTAGCAAGAAAAGTGAGAAGAACTAAGGCCTCGCCAATGGAGCACAACCCCAATTAGAGAAGAAACCAAGCCAAAACCAATGCAAATAGATAATACCAAATTCTAGCCCTTGATCCCACAAGAAAAGCAAAGACAAAGAGAATCATCGATGCCTATATTGTGGAAACCCTGGATACATCACCCTAAATTGCCCAAAAATAAGAGGGCAAGAACTCCAAGAGTTTTTGCAACCATCCTTGAGCAAGAAAACAAGGATTTGTAGTTGTAAATGAGATTGTATAGCTGTATCTTGATATAAGAAAGGGTTTGTTGATCCCAGCCACACCCATGGAAACTTCCCTTGTCACAATCTAGATGATTGTGCCAAGAAATACATTTTCTTTCAAAGCCCTAGTCGACTCTAGGGCCTTTGCATATTTCATTGATGATGCTTTATGAATAGATACTAGATTCCAATACTCTAAGATACCAATCTTGCACCAACTAAAGTCATGGATGAAAGACCTCTAGCATCTAGAGATATTACTAAGGAAACCCAACCACTCATGTAACTCTTGGCAATCAAAAATCTTGTATATACTTTAATGTCATATCCAGTCACACAAATCCAATCATCCTTAGGATGCCTTGGCTAAAGAAACACAATCCAAAAGTTGATTGGATTAAGTAAAAGATTTCACATCATGAAAATCAAGAAAAGTCAGTATATCTAAGAGCCAAATCAAGCAAAGTCAGCGGTATATTTAGGATCCAAAGCCAAAGCCTACATGATATATCATATACCAGCTCAAGAATCTAGTAAGGATAAGTCAGTCAAGCTACCAAGCCAGTATCAAGAAATCCAATATGTCTTTGAAAAAAAATGTAGATCTCTTGCCTAAATATAGACCATATGATTGTGCTATAGAACTTCATCATGAGGGGGCTTAACCACCTTTTGGACCCATCTATATGCTATCCCCTAATGAACTCACTGAACTACGTAAGAACATTGATGAGAGCTTACCAAGGGGTTCATTAGGCAATCGAAGTCTCCTTCTAGAGCCCCGATTCTATTCATGAAGAAGAAAAATGGGTTACTTTGAATGTATGTGGATTATCGAGAACTCAACAAGATAACAATCAATAATTGATATTGTTTGCCGTTGATACCAGAGCTCTTGGAGTGCCTTGGAAAAGCCAAGATCTTCACAAAGATTGATCTAGGAGGGGCTTACAATCTTGTACGGATTAGAGAAGAAGATGAATGGAAGGTAGTCTTCTACACAAGGTATGGTCACTTCGAGCATGTTGTTATGCCATTTGGTCTCATCAATGCTCTTACAATGTTTCAACATATGATAAGTGATATCTTGCAAGATCATCTAGATGATTTTTTAGTTATATACTTGGATGATATCTTGATATTCTCAAAATATCAAAGAAGCATGAGCGTTATGTAAAATTACTTTTGGAAAAGCTCAGAGAAAAAGGACTATATGCAAAACTTGAGAATTGCTTTTTCCATCAGATAGAAGTGGAATTCTTGGGGTACAATTGTCTCCGAAAGAGGAATCTTCATGGACCCCAAGAAGATCGAGACTATTCTTGATTGGAAAGCACCCACATGTATCTGTGATGTCCAATGTTTCCTTGCGTTTTCCAACTTCTATAGGATATTTATAAAGGATTACTCAAAGATAGTCACACCACTCACTAGACTCATAGGAAACTCAAAGTTCTCATGGACCCCTGAAGTCGAGAAGGCCTTCTAGACCCTAAAGACTACTTTCACCATCGCCCCAGTCCTAGTCCACCTAGATCCTACCAAGCCATTTTTTTGGGAGACCAATGCATCAAACTATGCCTTAGGAGCCATCTTGTCCCAACATGGAGATGATGGTCATATGTATCTAGTGGCATTCCACTCAAGGAAGTTCTCCCCTCTAAAGATAAACTATGAGATCCATGACAAAGAACTCCTTGCCATCGTAGATGCTTTGATACTTGGCGTCATCATCTAGAGGGTGCAACCCATAACGTTATTGTCTATACGGATCACAAAAATCTAGAATACTTTATGACAACCTGCATCCTCAATCAAAGACAATCCCGCTTGAGTAGCTTCTTATCTAGATTTGACTTTGTCATCACCTATTTCCTAGGATGCGAACATGGATCCGAACAATGCCAATCGGATGCTTTATCAAGAAGATCCTACTTAGCACCTAAGAAGAGAGAAGAAGCTTTTGATCAACAATGAGCAATACTACTCAAGGCATAGCACCTCTATCTAGCAACCATCTCCAGTTGTCACCAAGACGACCCTATCTTGATCCAGTTAATCCATGAAGCTCTACTGCATGATGATTTGGCCAACAATATCAAGAGAAAAAATCAAGAGGAAAAAGGAAATGAAGTTTGTGAGTTTCAGAAAACTAATGGATTGTTAAAGTATAAGGATCTACTTTACATTCCTCTAGGAAATTTGAGACTCCAAGTACTCCAACAATGCTAAAGATCCTAGATCAAGGAGAGAGACCCACAAGAAAAAGCGAAAGTGAATACTTTTGTAAAAGAGCACAAGGCGCACCATAATTTATTTTGTAAAAGAACGCCGGCTGTGCAAATTGTAAATTGTTAGAGGCCTAGGTTGAGGCCATCCCAATAGGGAAGAGGAGGAGAAGGGTTGGCGGAATTGGCCAAGCCGCTTGGACCAAAAAGGGGATGACCACCCAAAGGAAATTAAGGTTAGGGTTTGGTATATAAAGTTGAAAAGTGAATGAGAAGCTCATTCTTGTGTGTGACCAAAATTAGCTCTCCTCTTCTTCTTCTTGCTTTCTTGAGATTGTGATTGAGAGAGGGAGTGTGAGTGTGAGTGTGTGAAGGTGAGGGACTATGGTGGAGAAGCTCTCCATCTTCTCCTCTCTTCTTCTCTTCTCTTGTCTTGCATGCTGCATCAATGGTTCTTGGAGTGTGGATCTCGAGGATTGAGCTCACTTGAAGCTTGCATGTGGATCGTGGAGCTACCGGAGTGCTTGAGAGAGGAGGCAACTTGATTGGGCATGGAGGTAAGCTCAACATACTCATAGAGAGAGATAGTGTGTCGGCTATGTGAGAGGGTAGCCATTAGTGCTCAGCTTGAAACGCTTGAACAATAAGGAGTCTGTGGGTCTTAGTGGTTGAGCATGAGCTCCCAACATTTTGGCTCCATTCTTAGGACCAACGGATTCAAGTATTGAGTGCTTGCGTGCTCCAAATCGAGCATTGAAGTAGGGTTTTCCCTGAACCAATGCTTGAGGTAGATAAGTAGGAAGAAGCAAGGGATTTTGAAGAGGTATTCAATCTCCTTAGAAAATAGGTTTTTGGTTTTTTGGATTTGGAAAAGCAAGTTGGAGTAGTGTAGGTATTTGCTTTGTGATTTGGATGCATTAGGTTAGGAAAAAACGAAGAAAGAAAAAGGAAAACAAGCATTAGGGTTTCTGCTGTCACAACATGGTAAGAGGGTTTGATTTGTTTGCCCATTTGTATTTTGGAGTCTAGTTGCTATTCCAGGTACACAGAACTCTTCTTCTCTATCCATAGCTTTGATCTGGAGGTGTGTGCTATATGTCGTGACCTAAATCATATGATTTGATTGATTTTTCATCATATATGACAAAACCGTGCCACATTCGACCTGCTCAAGTGACGATGATTCTTGGTTGAACCCGAGAATCAGGCCTCGATCCTCTTGTATTTGGCCATTTAGCCCACCACCATTTGGACGCTTAGAACTCAACCTAGCCAAATCAACCATTCCACACATCTTTGCATTTGGCCCACCTGACTCAGCCCTTAGCCGTTTTGCTCGAACCCATTCGGATGAGCCACTTTGCCTTCTCAGCTCGATTGATTCAGCCCACTACCGTTCTGCCATTTGGCCCTCGGACAACCACATTCAGACTGGCCGAATTTGACATTTGGACTAGTTGCAATCGGCCCTCAGCCATTCATATGGGCCAAATTGGATATTCGGCCCCCACAATTTGGACATGCTAAGCCGAATTTGGATTTTTTCAACTTTTTAACATGTAGACCCTGAAACCAACCTAGAGACCATATAGAGCTGAAAGCACATCATAGATATATCACTGGGCTGAAATTTAGAGAAAGTAGTTCAAAACTTGGCTATGAACGGTCCTTCAAATCATGCATGGTATTTAGTGTAATGGCCTTGTGGGACCGAGGGGACTTCCCCCTCCCCCTCCCCCTCCCCTCGGACCCTCTCAGAGGGGGACTCGGTCCCCTGTGCACCTCCCCCAAGTAGGTTGGAGAGAAAACGCATGTCGTGACAGGTCCTCCGAATTAGATCCTAGTGTAGTAATGGCTCTACACAAGCATAGATTCTCACTTGCACAATAGCAACCAAAAGCCCATACCCAAACCAAAGACAAACAGAGACCATAGAACCTTAATAGGATAATCTACCTAACAAGGGCAAAAAGGCCACACCATAAAAACATGTATATGTTGCATTTGGACTGCATCTAGTCAAAGCGGAATGCAACAACATCAAGCTACAACTGCGAGGATGACTAAACATGACAGTGCTGATAATAGATGCACCTTGAACGACACTGTAGAGACAACCCAAGACATCACTAGAGAATCCACATTTGGTTGTGTAGTTGGGGACTCAAAGGCATGTATCAGAAGGCTTGAACTTATAAGTGTTGGGAGTAAAGACGCCTCTGTCTAGCTGCCAGTGTATTACTACGCTGATAGTACTCGCCACTGCACACTGTAGGTGGTGGGCACCCATCACTGTCACTTTATTCTTTATTCTTTTAATGATAGTTTGAATAAAGGAAGGTTCGGTCACACATTGTGATTGTTGGAGTTCCCATTTGGTCTCTCTCTCTTTCTTGCTCTTGCTCATCTACCATAGCTCTCTCGTGCAAGATTTGATCCTTCTCACATTTCAATTGGTATCAGAACATGGATTCATAACTACTCGAGCTTGGTTCGTGGCATCTTCAGCTTCTTATTGATTACCTACACTCATTGGGTCTCCTTCCCGGTAGCCATATTCGACTCCTTTGAGCTCCGATCACTCCTCGACTTCCTGAGCATCTACACGGCCCATTTGGGCACCCTCAGGGCATTCACTATTTTGGATTGCAGTATGGCATCTTCTTCCACTAACAGTGCTATCTTCAACATCACTAAGCTTGATGGTACAAATTATGCCTATTGGAAGAAGAGACAAGTTTGGTAGGTATCGGTGTAGAAATCGCATACCAAGCCACTTAGGATGCATGGTGAGCAGCCTGAAACTATGAGTGATGACGAATGGGATGAGCTTGATGAGTTATGCAAGTCCACCCTCATCTTGTCTCTCACTGAACAGGTGCATTACAATATGGTTGAGGAAGCACAAAGTGCTTCGCAAATTTGGGATAAAATTAAGAACCTCTATGACAAGAAAAGTCTAGCAAGTCATATGTATTGGCTGAAGCAACTTATGGACCTGCACATGAAGGAGAATATGACAATGTCTACTCATTTGAGCGAGTTCTATGCTATTTTCAAGAACTTGACTTCATAGGGTATTACCTTTAATGATGAGGTTACTCTATTGTTTTTTCTTGGGACTCTGAGTGAGTCATGGGATATATTCCACACTGCCTTATGTGCTCCTGCTACTATTTTGAACTTTCCTGATGTAGAGAGTACTCTTCTACAAGAAGAGATCAACTGTGAGAACTTGAATGCCTCTCGTGTGTTGCATGCTTTGACTGTTAGAGGGAGAGATGGTAATGGAAAGAATGACCATGGGTATGGACATGGTAGAGACTTGTAGAAGTCTAGGTCTAAGTTGTGTAGTAAGTTGCGCAGCAAGTCTCATGGGAGAAATGGTAATTTGACATGTCATCATTGCAGCAAGAAGGGTCATATACACCCACAGTGTCATGAGTTGCGCAATGAGAAGCACAAAGAGAAGGGGAAAGACAAAGTACAGGAAAATTCCTTTGATCGCAACATTATTCCTGTGAAATCCAGTGTGAAAATCAAGGAGATAAATGTCATGTAGACTGATGACTCCAATGGGGAGTACATACTTGCAGCTAGTTCTTGTGATGCTATGCCGTTAACTAAGGTCAAATCTATGTACGCACAGTGCTGGCTTTTGGATTCTGGTGCTTCATTTCATATTACATCATGCCGTGAGTGGTTCCATTCCTACCGCACTATCTCTGATTTAGTTCGTTTGGGTGATGACAGGTCACTTGCTATTGTTGGCATTGGGGATGTATAATTGCAGTTCTCTAATGGCAGCACTTTTTTGTTACAAGATGTACATCATGTACCTATGCTTACACGTAGTCTTATGTCTATAAGGTAGCTTGATGATGTTGGATTTCATGTTTCATTTGGGAATTCTGCCTGGAAGATCACCCGTGGCAGATTTGTGCTTGTTAGAGGTGCCAAGGCTGGTAGCCTCTATCCTCTTATAGTTGATGGGTTCTTTGTTGACCATGTTTTGTCAGTCATTAGTTCCATCCCACATGTATCTCTTTGGCATGCCCATTTGGTGATATGTCCTTGAAGGAAATGAAAATGCTTTTTGGTTTTGCAGCACTTACCGCCCCTTGACGATGCATGTTTTGATTCATGTGAGCATTGTCTTTATGGCAGACAGACTAAAAATATGCATAAGAAGTCTGGTAGGACACGGATGAGTGAGCCCCTAGCATTGGTACATTTGGATGTCTATGGGACCATGCCTTGTTAGTCTATGGGTGGTGTAAAGTATTTTGTGACGTTCATTGACAAATTTTTGTGTAAAGTCTGGGCTTACCCATTAAGCTTAAGTCAGATGTCTTGGCTGTGTTTTAGAGATGGATTGCATTGGTTGAGAATCAAATTGGGCATAGGCTGAAATTCCTTAGGACTGAGAATATGTGTCATGTGCCTTTGAGTAGCTATGTGACCAGAGGGGTATTAAGCGTCAGTTGACCACCCCCTATACCCCACCCCAGAATGGTTTTGGCTGAGCAGATTAATAGAACCATCTCGGAGCGTGTACGCAGCATGGTTAGCTATGTAGGCCTAACACAGAGCTTTTCGGCTAAGGCAATTAGTACAGATGTGCATGTCACCAATAGATCACCTTCTAATGGTTTGGATTTCTAGGTGGCAGAGGAGGTATGGACTAGGAAACCTCTGTCTTGTGCGTATCTACGTGTCTTTGGATGTGAAGCATTCTGCCATGTGCCCAAGGAGAAGTGGACTAAGTTGGATCCTAAGAGTGTCAAATGCATTTTCCTTGGCTATGGAGATGCATGCGAGATGCGTTACTACCTCTAGGATTTGCAGGCATGGAAAGTCATTTGCAGTCATGATGTAGTCTTCCATGAAGACAAGATGCATAGGCAACCTGATAAGGTGGTAGAGATACGTAGGGTTATATTCCAGGAGGAGCCATTTGCTCCTACACAGCTAGTTGGATAGCCTTTAGCATCAGTTGGTACACATGGCCAAGGTGTTGGACTGGATGCTAGACATGTAGGAGAGCCTGCAGTGAGATGGTCTACTAGAGCTAGATGTCCACCTGATCGCTTTGAGCCCTTGATGCATTATGTCTTGGTTATAGATGCAAGAGAGCCTCTCACCTATGATGAGTTACTCCTGGGAGAGGGCTATGTAGTATGAGATGAAATCCATGCATAAGAATGTGACTCGGGATTTAGTTGCATTACCTAACAGCAATAAGGCTTTGCCATGCAAATGGGTGTACAAGCTGAAAAGTACCCTTGGGCATCCCAAGCCGGCTTATAAGGCAAGACTTGTTGCTTAGGGTTTTAAACAAGAGCATGGAGTTGACTTTGATGAAGTATTTTCTCATGTGGTCAAGATGACCACCCTTCGCTTGGTTTTGGCCTTAGTCACGTAGCTTGACTTGGACATGTATCAGATGGATGTCAAGAGTGCATTATTACATGGGGATTTGCATGATGAGATATACATGGAGTAGCTTAAGGGCTTTGTAGAACCTAGCAGGAAGCACCTAGTGTGCAAGTTGAAGAAAAGTCTTTATGGATTAAAATAGGCACCTAGGGAGTGGTATCGTAAGTTTGATGCCTTTATGTAGTCACAGGGCTATGGATCCATGTCTTTACACTAAGATAGCCCGTGATGACTCATTGCTTATTTTGGTACTTTATTTGGATGATATGTTGATAGCACGGAGAGCTCATGATGAGTTGGATACTCTTAAATCTCAGTTGAATAAAAACTTTGAGATGAAGAATTTGTTACATGCCTCTCACATTCTTGGTATGCGCATTAAGTGCGACATGCATTAGGGACAACTCTACCTCTCATCACAGAGGGAGTAAATTTATAAAGTCCTTGACGTTTCCGCATGCAGGATGTGAAGCCTATTAGCTATCCATTACCTTCTTATGTGAAGGTCTCGCAGGCCGATTGTCCATAGACAGATGAGCAGAGGGCCGAGATGGCTAAGATCCCTTATGCATTAGCTGTGGGCAGTTTTATGTATGCCATGATAGCCACTCGTCCAGATATTTCCTTTGTAGTTGGTGTTGTGGCATGCTATATGGCTATACCTGGCAAGAAACATTGGGATGCTGTGAAGGGTATCATGAGATACCTGAAAGGCACAACAGATATGTGTATTTGCTATAGTAGCCAGGATATTGGAGTTGTGGGATACACAGACTTCGATTATGCAGGACATGCAGATAGTAGGAAGTCCACTTCTCGCTATGTATTCATCTATCCTGGAGGTGCTATCTCTTGGATGTCTAGGGTTCAGAAGGTGTATGAATCTCTCTACCACACTGAGTCTGAGTATGTTGCAGCTAGTGATGCTTGCAAGGAGGCCATATGGTTGGGCCGTTTGGTTCATGACCTTGAGATTGATTCTATACCTACATTGCATTTGGATTTTATGAGTGCTATTCAGCTGGCCAAGAATTTGCCAAGACTTTGGTCTTCCATTTGAAGACAAAACACATTAAGGTGAGGTATCACTTCATATGTGGGGTCGTGGAGGAAAAGTCTGTTGACCTTGTCAAGATCTAAATTGACAAAAATCCTGCAGATCTGCTCATGAAAAGCCTCACTATTGAGTGCTTTGGCTTCCTTAGGAGATTGATGGGCATTGGATGAGATGACATTTTTCCTCATCCTCTTGTACATGTGTACATTGTACTATCTTTTGTTTTTCTTTTCACTCCTCATTGGGGCAGATTTGCCTTTAAGTGGGAGGTTTTTGGGGGTAAAGGCACCTCTGCCTAGCCCCATGTGTATTACTACACTAACAATACCAGCCACTACACATTGCAGGTGGCGAGTGCCCATCACCGTCACTTTATTCTTTATTCTTTTAGTGATAGTTTGAATAAAAAAAGGCCCGGTCACACATTGTGACTGTTGGAGTTCCCATTTGGTCTCTCTCTCTCTTTCTTGCTCTTGCTTGCCTGCCATAGCTCTATTGTGCAAGCTTCGATCCTTCTCACCTTTCAATAAGCCAAGACCTAGAAGATGAAGACATAGTACTCCTTGCTTATCTCAGGGTCAAACTCATCGTGCAAAAAGAGAGCACTCTGTCAATGCTCTCATCAATGGAGGAGCAGATTTTAATATCTTGACCTATGAAGCATGGACTAAACTAGGCCAACCAGATCTCACACCAGCCAATGCAAGTCTTAATCCTTATGGGTGGACACCCACAAGCACTTATAGGGAAGTGCAAAATTCTTGTAACTATTGAAATGGAAAGCTTGCCTATCCTATTCCATGTTCCTCCAAATAGTGCTAATTGTGGAAAGGAAATCCTCCTATGAAGACCCTTCAAAAGGGCGATGAAGTGTGAGGCCAATTATGTAGCACAGAGGATACAATTGACCCTACTGGGTGTGAGGATAATCATCACAACCTTTAGTAAGGGTGACCTCATCAAACCTCGATGGAAAGACAAGGAATATTTTGACATACCAAGCAAGCCTAGTAATAACGAGAGCAAGGACTTGTTGAAAGAGTTTATACAAGCACATGTTGAACAGAGAGAACCAGTGACTAAGGCCATGCTTAAAGTAAGAAGGTCAGGAGATAGTACCAAGGATATGCTTTGGACTTACAAATATCATAAAATACCACAAAATAAGCCCAAGAATTATAGACAAAGGTATCGATGGAGAGCTAACACAATGCCGTGATGGATATCCAAAGTGTTGCTACATACTCAAGGGTATTACGAAGGTAACAGATGGATTTGGGTACCAAAACCCCCTACTAAACCACCTCTATCAGCTAAAGGTCAGATTGTATCAAAAGCGAAGAAGTACAAGAAGAAATCTAAACAAAAATCCAAGTCTCAAATAAAAAACATTGGAGTGATTGAGCCCCTCAGGATGGAAATCAAGAAACTAAACATGACTATTCAAAAGGTAGATCCTGAGCCTAGCGTGCTTAACAAGTGGATGTCGAATGTAATCCTTGAGTGTTCTCGAAAACCACTAGTGCCTAAGGAGCCTTTGACTTCCCAAGAGGATAATGAGCAACCCATGCACAATGTTGCTCACGATAAGGTTGATTGCTCAACAAGGCAAATGGCAGAATTTTCTAACAACCATGATAAAATCTTCTAGTTAGTGCCAAGTCCACCCAGGAGTCCCAAATATCCTACACCCTCTTTTCCTACATAGACATAGGAAGCACAAGAGCAATTGTCAAATACAACTACTCAATCCCAATCTCTATCTCCATCTGAGATTCCAAATGCCTACGGTGCAGGACATGACACCACATGTAATTCTCAACCTAAGGATAAGCCTATGCAATCCACCGTGACTACCTCATCGATCTACACAAGTGAATGCGCAAAGGGCAACCAAAGACACAACCACCTCTGATCTCCCTAAGGACTTGACACCACAATGTACCAACAATAGCCAATCCACTGAGCTAGCTACTACTACTTCCAATCAGGAATCACAATAGTCACATCCTTTGGCCGTAATGATACCCCTTGTGGAACGTATCCTTAGCAATACACCTGTGGAAGAGATGTCACAACTAATATCCTTGACACCTCTAGCACTTCTGAAGCACCTAAAGCCTAGGCTCAAGGAGAAATCTCTCGAAGATTTGGCCAAGGAGATGACACATCTAACCAATGAACCAGAGATGAAGTGCATGATGAAGCTTGATCACAAGCTGATAGCCATCACACGTGCGTACATCCATGTAGACATTGGAACATCGACACCAGAGCACACAAATCTCATAGATGAACCCTTGACTTGGGACGAGCAATAACATGTTTTCTCCCACTCTGGCTGTTGTTGAGGAAGTCATAAAGGGCATCCCAAAAGCCACAACTAGAGAATTGCGCTTGATACCCTCACTCTATATTGCTCAATGTGAGACAAACAAGGAAAAGCTCAAAGCAATCAAACAAAAAGGAAAATGACAAGGTAAATTTTTATAGAAATGGTACTCTAACCAAAGTTTGGTAGCCAGAATTGGCCATCGACTAATGACAATCACTGACCAAAGGAAATTCCTTTGGATATCAATACATGATCCCACATACATTGCCCCAACCTCATTAAGTGTTGGCAATAGTCCATGAGGTCCATATGTTTTGCCACTATCCAAAAACATCCCTTGTACAATAAACTACTTCTAGAAGAAGGTCTACATGTGGCTAGCAGGCTAGGAGTAGGGAGCATGGTACTTGATGTTAGCGCATCTGTCTTCCACCTTACCCAAGACCCTGCAATCCTAGATCTCTATGCTTCCCATCAATACAACCCTGACTTCTTTAGTTGGTTTTTTCCAAGCCTACATGACAAGAACCCTAAACCATCTCTTGGTTCTACACTAGAGTCACCCAAACCTCCAGAGCAAGAGAAAAATAGCTCTAAACACAACACCTGCTCTGATAGGAAGCAATGAAGGCATGTTCCAATGGGTAAGGACAAGATTCTAGAGAAAATTCCCTACCAAGAACTGTCAATGCAATCAGATGAGGAGCTAAACAAAGGGAAATTAGCTAAAGAGCTAAACTCTCTAAAAGAAGAGGCAGTTGTACCCTCACAACCTAGCGAGGTGGTTCAACAGGCCACAACTAGGTCCCATGAGGACACACCAGAGAAAGAGAATGCTGAGGCCCAACCAAGCACATCAATGGCTGACCTAGTTTAGGGTCTTGAGACTTTAAAGGATACACCTCGATTTCCCAAGAAAAAGAGGAGAAAATAATAAAAATAACTGTAGTTGCAAGTGGCTATAGATGCAAAGAATATTGAGACCAAGAGTGCTAAAGAGCTAAGGAATAAAGCATCAAGTCCATCCACCAATGAACCCATTGCCATCTCTCCTAATGGTGGTGAAACCTCAGACGCATCTGTGTATTCTAATAAATCAAAGCATCCACTACCATCACCGGTTGCTTGCAACAGTCAATCCACTGGCAATAGAACTTACATTGGCCAATCAAGAGTGGATACAGAAGTGTCACAACAAGTTGACAAAAAAATACCAATCACATACAAGGAGAACCATGACACAATAGCATCAAAGCCTCAAGAGAAACATGAAAACCCTGAGGACATAATCAATCCTAGCATTGGGCAATCTTGCTCATCTAGGCCTAAGCCCCCAACTATGCTAAAGCCTATGGAGACTCCTAGAACCTTGCATGAGATAGCAACCAAGCAAGCCTACATCAAACGTACAAGTGTCACAAATTGCTTGACCGAGTTGGAGGCTAAACTCAAACTATTCGCACATGCCTACCTCCTTGTAGACATGGGCACATTCCCTAGGGAGCGACTTGAGGAATATTTGTCATATTTGCTATCTTGGGAAGAGCAAGAATATCTTAATGAGCACTATGACAAACTCCTATATGAACACCTACAACTCATCTCTGATGAGGAAGTCGATGAACTACGTTTAACTGTGACATTCACAATGAAGCGCTTTGCCAACCAAATCTCTTAGAGATAGAGCAACTAAAACAAAATTAGAGGGTTGAAGTCAATTTGAAAAATGTTGGTTTGAAAACCACGCTACAATGGCTATCCTGCGAAGAGCAAGAATATCTTAATGAGCACTATGACAAACTCCTATATGAACACCTACAACTCATCTCAGATGAGGACGTCGACGAACTACGCTTAACTGTGACATTCACAATGAAGCGCTTTGCCAACCAAATCTCTTAGAGATAGAGCAACTAAAACAAAAATTAGAGGGTTGAAGTCAATTTGAAAAATGTTGGTTTGAAAACCACGCTACAATGGCTGAGCTCGGAGCCCAGATTATGACAGTCTCAGAGGAGCATTTGGCCCAATGGCAGTCTCAAAGAGACCCGTCAACCTATGTGGCACCAACTTCCTTTCAAGTACTGACTACCATTCGGGGTATGGACTTAGTTGGAACTAGCCAAGAGAACTCTCTGATTGATAAACTTCTCATTGAGAAGGAGCTACGTGTTGGGAGTAGACTCGAACAAGGCACCATGCTACATGATGTTGCAAAATATATGATGTTATTGAGTAGGCTACCACGATTAATGGATATGTATACCACACTCTAGTATAATCCTGAGTTCTATAATTGGTTTTTATCCTCATGAAGTGACATGGATTCATAAATGTGTACATAAATAAAAAATGTGTTTTATGACTATGTATAGATAATACCAAAAGAAGCAAAGCCAAGACACACACAAGCAATGATAATCAACCATAAGTGATATGCATCGAAGTCCACTCTATGGAATTCAGATAAGTGATGTCTTTTTGAGCTGCACCTATTCATTGTGGTTGAAGCATATGACTTTGCCAAGTGAATGCAAGATGACACATGTCTCTGTATGAAAGCATTCAATGTCGAAGTCACCACAAGACCACCAACCTCAGAAAGAACCATTATGGAAAAAGCAATAGAAATACCAAGAGAAAAGAGCCATGACAGAAGCCCCACTGGAAGAGAAAATCAACCCTACAGAAAGCACATAGTGAATTTGAGCATGGCCCAAAGCATAGTATTTGGCTACTCTCTCTTTCTTGGTCAAACTCTACATCCATGTAGGAGCCACGCTCTCAACAATGGCAATGGTGTCTTCATCACCTATGATTCAATTCACCAAATGCTCTGTCCCTTGTCCATGCACAGTTCACTTTAGTTGCTACCTCAATTGGTCTAATGTCTCACATGTTACAAAGAGGTTTGCAAAATCTCAAGTTCATCTCTTCATCACAACAGTTTTTCCCCTAGCATAGAGTCTAGTAACACAATCATCCTTGTAATATCCATTTTTCACAGTTTCTATATCTCGACATTTCCTAATCCAAATGAAAGGTTGATAGCCTCAAAATATTGCATTGATTGTATTCGTTTTATCCAAAAAAAAGGGGAAAAAATGGAATATAATAGAAAAGAAATAAAGAAAAAAAAGGGGGCACACACAATCTTTTAGCACAACACCTAGGGGTCCTCAAATTAGGTATGTCGAGTGACCTTGGTTGGCTACTAGCTCCATCCATAGTCCCCTAGCCCTTTACACATCCCCCACAATTGTTCAAGGCACATCAAGAGAAAGACATACCTAGGGAGCTCATCTTGCCTATGGTCAAACCTGTCACCTTGAACCATTTGGACGATTCTTTTTTGCACTCCGCCTTAGTACCATCGCAATCAATAGTGGTGAGCAAGGCATGAAAGACCATGGAAAGTACACCGTACTCTTCAAAAAATACAAGTAGCCACCAACTACAAAAGGCTAAGGCATCAATGAGCTCAATTATGCCACATCGTGTTGTCAAAATCACAAATGATGTCTCAAGAAGCCTTCAAGTGTACTTCTTCTCAACATCGACAATTTTTCCCACCCCATTGACCCTTGCTTCATCCACACATTGCTATGAGGAACTAGACAAGTAGTCTCCTAACTATGTAATATCTAAGTATACATGTGCACTCACATAATATATGCACCACACTCTATACAATGTTTGGGTCCTCAAGTGTAGAACAATACTCTCGGCTTGCTTAATTGAACTGTCTCCCAAACCAATCAAACTATGTCTTGTGCACGATAAGAAGACTAGCAATAACCTTTAGGGAGAGACCATATGAGAGGTTTTCAATTGTAGGTATTGAATACTCCAACAAAAGTACCTTTAGCTCTTCATCAACACTCAACTTTGAAATCTTGTCCTTTATCATCATGCAAGCACACCAAAGAATCGTCATGTGCAGAATCCCCAAAAACCAACACTTGTGCCAAGAAGGAGTGCAACTCCTGACAAAGAATAGCCATATCACCAACTACAATAGCCCTATCACCAGCTACAACAACGTGCCCGAAACCACCTTCATTTGCACCACCACCAAAACTCCTCCAAGGCAAACCATTGCAATCCCTTCCATCCATGTCTTCGGTGCATGCCAAAAGCCTGCTACCAACAATAGAGAGTGCCATGGGACTAACACTTGTCTAGGGGGGGGGGTAATGTTAACCCTCACACGAATAAGGTGGAAAATATGGAAAGTCTAAATCAGAAGACAAGGCCAAGGAAAAAGTGAAATAGAAGATGAAGGCATGCCAAATAAAATTTGGAAACACAAGAAGTGCAAAAAGATCCTAGATCAAGGAGAGAGGTGCACAAGAAAAAGCGCAAGTCAATACTTTTGTAAAAGAGCGCAAGGTGCACCATAATTTATTTTGTAAACGAGTGCTAGGTTCTCACCCATGAAAATTGTGAATGGTTAGAGACATGGGTTGAGGCCATGCCAATAGGGAAGAGGAGGAGAAGGATTGGAGGAATGGGCCAAGCTGCCCAAAGCAAAAAGGGAATGACCACCCAAAGGAAATTAGGGTTAGGGTTTTGTATATAAAGTTAAAAAGTGAATGAGAAGCTCATTCTTGTGTGTGACAAAAAGTAGCTCTCCTCCTCTTCTTCTTCTTCTTGCTTGCTTGATCTTGTGCTTGAGAGAGGGAGTATGAGAGTGTGAGGGAGGAGTCTGTGAGGGTGAGGGATTGTGGTGGAGAATGTTGAGAATCAAGCTCATGATCAGTATCACCGACACGATCGACCTTATCTAGATAGCTGTCATCTTAGCTCTCACTCTACATGTGTGATGTAATAACTAAGTCGGTCAGACTCAACCACAGTTAGTGGTACGGTCAATTAGTGACCTAGTGTGTTTATCACTTATGTGTGATTAGACTTTAGTAAGCATTATGGAAGTATGAGAAAAAGAGAACAAGAGAGTTCACTACTCTCTGTTACAGCTCCATGTCTTTGTCTCTCTCTCCCCCTCTAAATCTTGAACATGATATGAGAGCCTGAACATCATCAAAGGAGATTGTGCATGCTGTAGCTCTTTTTTTTCAAAAGCTATATCTTGCTACAGAGATGAATTTTGGAGAAATAGCCTTATAAGCTTGACCGTTTTGACGTGGTCTACAACTTTGCAGAAGAATGTTTTTTCAAATTCTTCACAGATTTTGAGATATTTAGCACAAACACGTGCAAGCTGACAAACTACAACAAACAGCAGGTGGTTCCATGGCACTAGTGACTTTCATCCTAACAATGCTGGAAATAGTGAACTATTTGTTGTCCTGAATTTGGAAACAATATACATATAGGATTGAAGTATTTGTGATGCTTATTTGCTACTGACAAATGCTTGGATCATACCACTTGAGTGGTAGATGTTTTTTGGGATACTGTGAGTGTGAAAAGTCTAAAGATTGGACTGATTTGTTGCTAATTATACATTTATTGTCTACAGGAAGGATACCTATCATTTTCACTTGACATACACGCAATATATTTTGACCGGTTGGATATGTATCAACTCTTGCATAGAATGAAAACTGAATGAGATGTTTTGGGACTATTTTGAGGTCTGAATACTCTTGTTTAATAGAGAAAATACTACTGGTTATATCAATGGACTGGTTGCAATTGGTACATCCACTTGCATACAATACAAACATTGATGCTTGTTTGTTCACATATTGAATCCCCAATGTACTGAGACATGTCTATGGTGGTCTAAGGATATTTTAGAGCTGAGAGAATACCCTGATTATTTTAGAGTTTATGCTACTAGTCATAATAGGTTGCTTGCCTATCATCAATTGTGGAGAAGTCTAGTGAATGTCAACATCAGTTCTATGCATATATTGATGCTTGTATGGACAGAGTTTGTTGCTGGGATATTTTCCACTACCATAGAATGTTTTGAACTAATTTGAGCTTGGTTTATGATTAGTTGATTGTGTTTTTTCATTGCTAGAATACAATTTACATCAAGCATATTGTGAGAAAACTGTTTTTGAACTGTAGGAAAATTGTTCCTAATCTACAAGAAAACTGTTCATGAACTACACGAAGATTGTTCCTGAACTGTAGAAAACTATTCCAAAACTGCAAAAAAACTATTCCTGAATTGTAGGAAAACTATTCATGAACTGCAGGAAGACTGTTCTTGAACTACAGAAAGTTTGTTCTTGAATTGCATGAAAACTATTCTTGAACTGCAATATTTTTTTTCCTGAACTGCAAGGAGTCAAGCACTTACAGATTGCATATAGCATTGAATACCTTAGTTGCAAATATGGCAAATGCTCAAGGCACCAAAAATATCACTCAAATTGTGGGAGAGAAGCTTGATAACAAAAACTTTGCTCTATGTAAGTTCAGGATGTAAAAATTCTTGATTAGCAAAGGCTATTGGGATTTATGTATGGGGCTTGAAGTTGAACTTGAATTATTTAAACAGAATCCAACAAAGGAAAAATGGAGAGCTCATGGACAGTGGTCAAAAAGAGCTAGTAAAGTACTGCATTGGTTTTCCTCATGCATTTCTGATGTGATGGCTATGTAGATTACCAATTGCTATTCCCTCAAGGATGCTTGGGATGCACTCATGAAGAATTATGGTAATGCCACACATGCAAGAAAGATACACCTGAAGCAGTAGTTCAACAACATTTCTAGGAATGGTAGGAGCATTTAAGCATACACAAATGAAATAGAGACCATATCTGACCAGTTGGCTACTATTGGATCTTGTGTTCCAGAGGATGATATGATTGTAGTGACATTGAATCGGTTAGGCAAGGAGTATGAGGCATTTGATATGTCTATTTGTGTGAGAAGAGAACCCCTTGATTTGGATGAGTTACTTTCATTGGTGCTACATGAAGAAGTAAATCTTGGCTTAAATACATGTTCAAGCACATCTTAGGGTAGGAACACTATCTTTTACTCTAGTCAAGGAGCTAGAGGTAATAGAGCTCATGGAGCTTTTTGGGGTTGAGGAGACACTCAAAACATATATGAAAAACAACAGCAAAATGCTTGGCATAGCTCAAATACGCAAGGATAACAAGGATTTGGAGCCTTTAGAGGCAGGGGGAGATCACCTAGAGGCACAGGTGGTTCCTGGCTATCGCATGAGAAGTCTAACAGGGATAAATACTGTCATTATTGCGAAAGATATGGGCATATTGCGAAGGACTACCATAAAAGGCAAGCTGATGAGGACAAAAGGTAGGCAACATGGATATTATGGATCTTCCAGTGGTACTCAGGATGACTAGGGAGATAGTCTGTTTGCTATGCAGCATGTATCTAAGAATACGCCTAAGCAAGGCGAGGATGAGAAGTGGGACATAGACTCAGGAGCATCCAATCATATGACTCCTCATGGTGAATGGTTTGATGAGCTAGTAGAAAGGTCTCATGGATTTTGATGTACTCGTGATGATACACATCATGATATTCAACATACATGTGTGGTTCCGTTGCTCATGCCCGATGGCAGAAAGAAGAGCCTACATGATGTACTACATGTGCCTTTTATTACCAAGAATTTACTGTTGGTTGGACATATGGCAGAACCTAGAATTCGCACATTAGATTCAATAGGGATGGTTGTTTTATTGAAGAATATGGCAATGTTTGTAAATTGATTGCCAAAGGTAAGAGAGATGGTAGAATTTGCACGTTAGATTCAATAGGGATGGTTGTTTCATTGAAGAATATGGCAATGTTTGTAAATTGATTGCCAAAGGTAAGAGAGATGGTAGAATGTTTACTTTGGATGCATCTATCTCAGAATTGAAGGAAATCATGATAATGGAGTAGTTTGGGATGTAGAAATTGGGCACAAATGCATCGGTCATGTTAACTAAAAAAGCTTAAAAATATGTAGCAGTGTACTTGGCTTGCCGAGGTTCAAGTATAATAATATTCGACATGTATGCTCCACTTGTCAGTTTGGGAAACAAGCAAGATTCCTGTTCATGAGACACGTCAGAAATAGTTATTGGCCTTTGTGGTTGATGCATTTGGATGTATGGGGTCCTACCCATAATGGGTCTTTTAGTGGTACTAGGTATTATGTATCCTTTGAGAGCGGAGTTTTGAGCTCAGGATGTGCCTAAAATTTGCCAAAAAATCCAAAATTTAGGGGAAAAATATTCAACATCGAAGGCGGCGGCTCCAGCTAGGACAATTTTAAGCACCAAGTGAAATACGACTTTTAAAAGGCGCCTGAGTGACACTTGTTGATTTTTGATAAATTTTCAGACTGCTTTGCGGGTTGTCAAGAGTTTCCAGTCAGTGTGGGATGTCAAGCCGGACACCTAGGATTTTTCAGAGCTCGAATCGGAGCCAGGACGGGGAAATGGCCACAAAATGGTCAAGATATGAAAAGGTGCACACTTGGGAGGCCAAAATTGGGCATGCCTTTTGAGTTTGGACCCCCCCTCTAAAATTTTATGCACCTTATGAAGCAAAAAATGTGGAGAGAAGATGAAGAAGGTGGAGATGGAGGTGCCAACATCACGCCAAAATTTGCGCCCTCTCTCATCATGGGGGTGATGGCAGGTTACAAACACCCTATCCAACTGACATTATCCCCGATCTTCTCTCTCCTTGCCGGTCTTATCGCCTGTCTTCACTCCTGAAATGGCTGTGGGAATGAAAAGAGAGATCTCGAGACACGAAACCTAAGCGGTAATTCAATTTTTATGAAGGAAAAATGAGTTTTTATGCTATTTGGTTGATGAAACTTTATTCCCATGGGCTGAATATGCATCATGATGTTGTTTTCTATGATTTTTATCAGTTTATGCTCTGAAAATCAGAAAATCATAAGTGATATGACTGAAATTAATGTCATAAAACCCGTAAAACATGCGTTTAAGGGGTAAAATGGAGTTTTTTTGCAAAATAAATGGAAAATATGAGACATAATACTTACAAAACCTAAAATTTTGCTGTCAAAGAACCTAAGGCCATAGACCACAATAAATCTCATTTTCTAGTCATTTTTTATTGAAGAAAATAGAGGAAAAATACCCAAAAATGGTGAAAAATGGGTTTTAAATTAGAGAAAATTAGGAAACGGTAAAAGAAAAATTCCAAAAAATTACATGTGTGTTTGTGCAATGTATAATGAAGGTAGAACACGAGGTTGGCCTCAGTTTACCCTCGTTTCTATGTTTTCGTCCGTGTTTATCACTTTCTTTGTAAAGAAATACACATAAAATGACATTTTCACCTATCAACGAATGCAAAACATTAAACGGTAGGGTGAGAGGGGAGGTTGAGCGTTAAAACATGGATTAAAATCTGATTTATGTGTTGTATCACGCCTATAGGTCGTTGTTTTAAAATAAAGGGAAAGGCAGCATGAGCATAAGGCTCGATGTCTCTCCTCGTTTCAATACATAAACATTAGCATGGAAATCATGAGAAAATTGGTTTCGCACGGTGCACAATACTGATTTTCTTTTGGTTGTGCACTAAACCGTTCACATTATGCACTATGCATAGTTCATGGTATCAACGGAAAAGCTCCTGGACTGCATAGCAATTGTTTTCTTGGGAATTTGGCCCACGATTGAGAGTGTAAGGTTATCCCTTGCCGTAGGATACAGGGGCGGTTTCCTAAGGGGCTGTTAAGTAAGGAAGCATGGTATATCTCCTGGATTCAAAATATAAAAGAGAGGAGTTTGTGTTCGTTTGTGTTATATGTTGAGTAGTGCATCAAGGGGCCAATCCCTGCGATGTAGGAGAGCTGCAGTGGGGCCGTGGTGTTTCTACCGAGAGGTTGCCTCCATGTGTGTGATCGTGGCATTGCCAATACGTATGGGTTCTCCTTTTGAGGAGTTTATAAAAAAGGGAAACGTTGGACTACAAAATGATGAAACTATAAACACAATAGATTAGGCTTTAGGGCAGTTTGTCCTTTAGCATTAGATAGACGCTCCTGGTCCGCGAGGCCGTGAGGGTGTTTGTGTGTCATGAGCATGAGGTCCGGCTAGTGCTATAGCTAGTACCGGCCCATTTTAGGTCCCATCAGTTGTGCGTTTTCCGGGAGCTGCCTATAAGTGGCGGTTTTTAAGTCTAGGGTTTCAAGGGACCCTAAATTATTCATAAAATGGGGTTTTTTCAAGGATGGAAAAACTTGGCTTTCCCCATACAAAACTTACTAATGGACTTAGTTAGTTATGTAGAGCATGAGTCCTCTGCACAAGATAATTTATGTGATGAAAAGAGTAGCCAATTAGTGGTTACCCCATCCTTTAGTACGATGGCATGGGCCGAGGTTCGCCTTGGTGTGGTCTTTACCCAAGAGAAATCATGTTTAACCATCCATCAACCTAGAGGGCATGAAACAAGTATGTTGGAAACTAGGGTAGTTATGGCATCAGCAGGTCATCATGCTAAAGCCATAATGCCATGGGAAAGTGCAGATGTACGATGGAATATGCTTGTGGTTGAAACATCCCGTGTAATGGGCCACCATGACGACATAGTAGGCATCACAAAGATGCTAGAAGCCCTAGTTGTCAAGGGAAAACCGTTGCTTAAAAGGCATGGTTCCCAAGTTTTAAGAAGTGGTAATGATAAATCTGCTTTGGATACGGACCAAAAGCTCTTATATAAACTTGTTATGGACTTTCCTTTTAAAGGGAAAGGTATGGAAGATCCTCTAAGAGGGGATCAAAATGACATGTTGAAACTTATAGGACTCCCTAGACCACTCAGTGAGTTGGCAGAAAGGGATGTCAATGAGGATATTAACCTCCCTACACCGAAAATGGTGGGGATGGAAGAGGTTAAAGATCCTAAGAGGCTGGACCCAGATCATGATGAATATGAAGATTTTAATGACCGGTGTTGATCCTAAAAGGAAGGGCTAAATGTCCTCCTCTTTATAGGGATCTCCCAGTGTTTTATGGGTTTCCAAATGAGGATCCGAATATTCATTTAAGAGAATATGACCTAACTTGCATTGCAAGTGGGTTCGACGATATACATCAGATGCTCATATTCCCAAGTACCCTAAAGGGAGAGGCAAGGAAATGGTACTGGAGCCTCCCAACAGGGTCGATCAAATCATTTGAGGAGTCTTGTGATAGATTTCTAGATAAGTATGAAAAGGAGCTCCCTATGATTTAGGTCTTAGGACAGCTTATGCACTTTAGACAGGAGTCTTATCTTTCTCTTAAAGAGTATGCTAGAGCCTTTGATAGTACTCTTAGGCTTTGGCCAAGAAGAGCCAGTGCACTACCAGATGATGTGCTATGTGAGCTCTTTCTAAATGGCTTAGAGATTAATACATAAATCCAAGTGGAAATGCGGAATCCTAAGTCGTTAAGGGAAGCAAAAATGTATGCCATTGATTATGAGGGTCATATTTAGAGATGTTGGGAAAACTTTTGGAGTTTTCCCCGCTCAGTACAAGTGCATCCTAGCTTCCAACCATTTGTGCAAGAAGGCAGCTCACTTGTTGATACTAAGGCAGCCTATGAGGGGAACCTTGGTGGCCACAATCTCAAAGTAGAAAATGGCCATCCTATGAGTAGTAATGACATGCCTCTCAGTGAAAAGGTTCCAAGCCATGTAAGTCCCATTAGGGCTTGCAACACTTCCACGAGAGGTAGTTGTGATGGCAACATGGATAGAACCAATGGGTCTACGAGTCTTGATAAGCATTCTTTGTGTGGTTCTAATTTTGTTGCTAGTAAGGCTCTTGAGAGACCTTTGGTATCGGAATCATGCTTCCGGGTAGATGTTGTTCCCTTCAGTGAAAGCATGGTTCTTATGGAAAAAAATTTGCAATATGGACGTAAACAAGTAAAGACATCTTTTGTAAAGAGGATGCAAAATGCTAAAAGTCCACTTGTGCTTCACAAAGGTCATAAGGATGTGAGGCCATTTGGCCATAGGGATAAGTTTACATTGAGTTCGTTAGACCAGTGCAACAAATTGAGGGAATGCAAGAATATTAAGGGAAATGTGAGATGGGTTTGGAGACCCAAAATCTCCAAAAGTATGGCAGGAGTGTCGGATGCAAGGCCAAGGATCCCATCTGGATATATTTTTTCGAACCCCCAAGAGGATAAGATTGGATATACATCTGACAATATACACTGCCTTGGATAGATCTTGTTTTGCTAGCCTGCTAGGCAGTCATTCTAGGAGTTCTTGTTAGTTGTGAGGCAGTTAGAGAAGCCTGCCGGAAGAAGAAAATAATGATGATGAAAAGAAACCCTGAATATCCTAAAAAAGATAAATATATACAGAGGTGTGTAAAAAGGGGTTTTAACCCCTATAAAAATAGAAAAGAAAAGAAAGAAAAATTTATAAGCAGTTGATCATTGCCTTGCGAAGGCTTGGTAGGTTCCTAGGGACGAGTCAGACCCGGGGCTGATGCCTTGTCTTCCTAGGGGTGGCGTCTTGATGGAAAAGAAGAAAATAAGGAAGGTTGGAGCGAAAATAAAAGTGAGCGTCAAAAAAGGATTAAGTTTCGCCTTGCGAGGGCTTGGTAGGTTCTTGGGTATCGAGACAGGACCTGAGGCCGATGCCCTATTCTCCTTGGGTCACTACGCTAAGCTCCCTCCTTTTTACATGCCCGAGTATGGAACATCAAAACCTAAAAGAAGAAATGTGTTAAAAGAAAATACTTCTTGATCAGTCTATAGGAGTCCTCGCCTAGTAGGAGCTCCTGGTTATGTTGTCCTTAGTTAGGTAGGTAGTTCAGACTATCACTTTGGGTGACTTCTTTGATAGTTCTTTTTAGTTTGGCCATGTTGGAGCAGTTGGTTAGTGGCTAGCTTTGGACCTTCTAGCAGATTATGCTAGGCCTACTCCTTGTGGATGTCATGCCTTGGTTTTGTTAGGGGGTAGGGTGAGCATTGTGTTGTGTTTTAGTGTGTATCTATTTTGTATCAGCTTGATGCTTCCTTTGGTTGTTTTGTGCAAATCTATTGTGGGATTCGACTGGTTGAGTCGCCCTATCCCGTGGTCACCAATGAGAGCAGAGTTTTGAGCCCGGGATGTGCCTAAAATTTGCCAAAAAATCCAAAATTTAGGGAAAAAATATTCAACATTGAAGGCGGCGGCTCTAGCTAGGAAAATTTTAAGCACCAAGTGAAATACGACTTTTAAAAGGTGCCCGAGCGACACTTGTTGATTTTTGATAGATTTTCAGACTACCGTGCAAGTTGTCAGGAGTTGCCAGTTAGTGCGGGATGTCAAGCTGGAACCCCAGGATTTTTCAGAGCTCGAATCGGAGCCAAGACGGGGAACTGGCCACAAAATGGTCAAGATATGAAAAGGTGGACACTTGGGAGGCCGAAATTGGGTATGTCTTTTGAGTTTGGACCTCCCCTCTAAAATTTTATGCACTTAATGAATCAAAAAACGTGGAGAGAAGATGAAGAAGGTGGAGATGGAGGCGCTAACATCACGCCGAAATTTGCGCCCTCTCTCATCATGGGGGTGATGGCAGGTTACAAACACCCTATCCAACTGACATTACCCCCGATCTTCTCCCTCCTTGCCGGTCTTATCGCCTTTCTTCGCCCGTGAAATGGTTGTGGGAATGAGAAGAGCTAGATCTAGTCTTTCTCTCTCCTCCCTCTCTCTCCCCTAAGGGGCTGCTCTTGTGTGCAAGAGGAAAATGAAGAATGGTGAAGGAAAGCTTGTTTGGTTGAGACCGGATTGCTTCCGGATCGATGTAGACATGAAGATTGCTGATTGTGAAGATGCTGGACATTGAATGTGGGCTGACCCGCAATCCCTTACCAAAACCAAGATCTTGAGACACGAAACCTAAGCGGTAATTCAAGAGTTTTTCTGCTATTTGGTTGATGAAACTTTGTTCCTATGCGCTGAATATGCATCACGATGTTGTTTTCTATGAGTTCTATCAGTTTATGCTCTGAAAATCAGAAAATCATAAGTGATATGACTGAAATTAATGTCATAAAAGTCGTAAAACACGCGTTTAAAGGGTAAAACGGGGTTTTTTTACAAAATAAATGGAAAATATGAGACATAATACCTACAAAACCTGAAATTTTGCTGTCAAAGAACCTAAGGGCCATAGACCACAATCAATCTCAATTTCTAGTCATTTTTTATTGAAGAAAATAGAGGAAAAATACCAAAAAATGGTGAAAAATGGGTTTTATGAGAGAAAATTAGGAAACGGTAAAAGAAAAATTCCAAAAAATTACATGTGTGTTTGTGCAATGTATAATGAAGTTAGAGCACGAGTTTGGCCTTGGTTTACCCTTGTTTCTATGTTTCCATCCGTGTTTATCACTTTCTTTGTAAAGAAATACACATAAAATGACATTTTCACCTATCAACGAATGCAAAACATTAAACGGTAGGGTGAGAGGGGAGATTGAGCATCAAAATATGAATTAAAATCTGATTTATGTATTGTATCATGCCTATAGGTCGTTGTTTTAAAATAAAGGGAAAGGCAGCATGAGCGTAAGGCTCGGTGTCTCTCCTAATTTCAATACATAAACGTTAGCATGGAAATCATGAAGAGATTGGTTTTGTACGGTGCACAATACTGATTTTCTTTTGGTTGTGCACTAAACCATTCACATTATGCACTATGCATAGTTCATGGTATCAATGGAAAAGCTCCTAGACTGCATAGCAATTGTTTTCTTAGGAATTTGGCCCACGATTGAGAGTGTAAGGTTATCCCTTGCCATAGGATAGAGGGGCGGTTTCCTAAGGGGCTGTTAAGTAAGGAAGCATGGTATATCTCCTGGATTCGAAATATAAAAGAGAGGAGTTTGTGTTCGTTTGTGTTATATATTGAGTAGTGCATCAAGGGGCCAATCCCTGCGATGTAGGAGAGCTGCAGTGGGGCCATGGTGTTTCTACCGAGAGGTTGCCTCGATGTGTGTGATCGTGGCATTGCCAATATGTATGGGTTCTCCTTTTGAGGAGTTTATAAAAAAGGGAAACGTTGGACTACAAAACGATGAAACTATAAACACAATAAATTAGGCTTTAGGGCAGGTTGTCCTTTAGCATTAGATAGATGCTCCTGGTCCGCGAGGCTGTGAGGGTGTTTGTGTGTCATGAGCATGAGGTCCGCCGGCTAGTGCCATAGCTAGTGCCGGCCCATTTTAGGTCCCATCATCCTTCATTGATGATTTCAGCTGATACACATGACTATATATTCTGAAGCACAAGGACATTAAGAAGCATACTGAAAATGAACTTGGATGTTATATCTCATGTTTGAGATCTGACGGAGGTCGAGAATATGTATCAAGAGAGTTTGATAGGTACCTTACTAAATATGGCATAAAAATGTAGGTCACATGCAATTACACACCTCAGCAGAATGGTGTGGCAGAAAGAAAAAATCGGATATTGCAAATGGGTTTATAAAGTGAAATGCAAGTTAGATGGTTCATTGGAAAGGTATAAAGCCCGGCTGGTTGCAAGGGGATATGCACAGTAATACAACCTAGATTATGAGGAGACTTTCAACCCGATTGCCAAGATAGCAAAGATGAGAACAGTTATTGCATTGGCGGCTTCTAAGGGCTAGAAATTATGGCAGATGGATGTCCAAAATGCATTCTTGAATGGTGACTTGCTTGAAGAAGTGTATCTGGAGCAGCCTGAAGGTTATGTACACCCTGACTATCCGACATATGTGTGTAAATTGAAAAAGGCCTTGTATGGAGTGAAAAAAGCACCAAGAGCATGGAATGCTCACATAAGCACTTATTTGCAGTAGCTTGGTTTTCAGATAGGTCATGCAAATCACAACCTATTTACAAAGAAGATAGATCATGGTTATGTTTTTCTGGTAGCTTATGTCAATGATTTGGTTATCATTGGAGATGATGATCATGGGATTGCTGAAATTAAAGCAATGTTACACGCTGAATTCAAAGTCAAGGATCTTAGCGAGCTAAAGTACTTTCTCGGGATTGAGGTTATGTCTACACATCAAGGCATATGGCTATTACAAAAATAGTAGCTCATGATATGTTGTTGAAATATGGCATGGTGGAGTGTAAAGCCATGGAAACACCATTGGATCAGAATGTCAAACTTATAGTTGATTTTGGGACTGAGATCGAGAATGTCACTATGTACAGACAAATGGTGGGTAGCTTGATTTACCTTACTATTACCCATCTTGACTTGAGTTATGTGCACTGGGACTAATCAGTCAGTTTATGCAAAAACCTCGTAAGCCACACTTAGATGCAATCAGGAGGATTATGTTGTATGTGAGGGGTATTGCTAATTATGGGTTGCATTATGAGCATGGAAAATCATTTGACTTGATAGGTTATACAGATGCTGATTGGTCTAGTTGTCTCTATGACAAGAGGTCAACCAATGGTTATGCTTTTAGTTTGGGTAGTAGTATGATCAGCTGGAGTAGTAAGAAGCAGCCAACCATTGCTTTATCTAGGTATAGAGGAAGAATACAGGGGTGTAGCCTTAGCGGCATGTGAAGCAGTTTGGATCATGAAACTGCTACATGACTTGGGTATACAGTTGGATAGCAAAGTCACATTGCATTGTGACAATCTCAATAGTGTGATGCTGGCTAGCAACCCCGTCTTCATGCTAGATCCAAACACATAGAAGTTCATTACCATTTTATCAGGGAGATGGTACTTACTAGAAAGATTGATCTACTCCATGTGAAGACAGAAGACCAGATATAGCAGATATCTTTACCAAATTACTTGGTAAAGAAAAGTTTTTGCATTTCAGGGAGCTACTTGGAGTACAACAGTTAGCTTGAGCTTAAGGAGGAGTGTTGAGAATCAAGCTCTTGATGAGTACCACCAAAATGACCGGCCTTATCTAGACAGCTGTCATCTTAGCTGTCACTCTACATGTGTGCTGTAATAACTAAGTTCGTCAGACTCAACCACAGTTAGTGGTATGATCAATTAGTGACCTAGTGTGTTTATCAGTTATGTGTGATTAGACTTTAGTAAGCATTATGAAAGTATGAGAAAAATAGAACAAGACAGTTCATTACTCTCTATTATAGCTCCATGTCTTTTTGTCTCTCTCTCGACACACTGGATCTCAGACCTCCAGTTTGCTCTTTCTCCACCGCCGATGTACCACATCCTGCATCCAGGAGGGATCACCTGCTATTAGCGACTTCGACGACTGCTACTACATCCCAGGATAGTATATCTCCCTGCATCTGTTACATATACACATCGCACCACTTTATCACAGCCGACAGTTGTTCCCCTATCACAGCCGACATTTGTTCCCCTTTTGTAGCCATTATCTGGAGTACCAGAGCTACATACGCACATACACATACACGACACTTATCACACTCACAGCACCGTATTTTCAGTTTCCAGTTTTTAGCTTTTCATTCAGCACTTTTATTTTGGATAGCTGGACCTCATCAGTTGTCTCACAGTTTGTCTCATAGGCCAGTTTTGGTCTTTAGAAGACGTTAATATAACTTTCTTTCTTTCTTTCTTTTCTCTCTCCCTCTGAATCTTGAACAAAGAAGCTCTCCATCTTCTCCTCTCTTCTTCTCTTCTCTTCTCTTGCTCACGGAAATGGATCTTGGAACCTGGAGCTTGAGGATTGAGCTCACTTGAAGCTTGCACTTGGATTGTAGAGCTACCGGAGTGCTCGAGAGAGGAGACAACTCAATCAGGTAGTATGGAGGTAAGCTCACTACACTCGTAGAGAGGGATAGCACATCGACTATGTGAGAGATAGCCATTAGTGCTCGGCTTGAAATGCTTGAACAATAAGAGGTCCATGGGTATTGGCGGTTGAGTGTGAGATCCCAACACACAACTCACCACTCAGGGGGGGAGATCTAATTTCCCATCCCTATCTAGATTGAAGATCATGAAGAATTTGAGGTCAGAGGTTGATTGGAATACCTTGTTCATTGGAAATAATATGACACCAATCATCACAGTTGGAAACTTGCAGAATATCTCCAAAGAGCACCTCTCAAAGTTAAAGAATTTCACAAGAGGAATCCAACAAAACTTGGACCAAACCACTAAGATGCTCCTTGTGGAACTCATCACTAGAGGACGGAGTGATGTCACGGATATTATCAAGTATATAGATTAATTCTTCCTCATGCCTTCATACCCCATGTGAATGCACCCTTAACAAGACATCCTAGAGCGAACCATGCAAACCCACCCTTTCCATGCCATCATAGAACCTTCTAAAAGATATACCATGTCATCTCATGCATCATCGATGATGTCATCATGGAACATTCTAGAAGATATTTAGCTACCCTCTAACACCTATAAAAGGAGGGGCTCTCAATAGAACTCCTTAGTCTTGCCAATGCTAGTCTTGGGAGCTCAAGGAGTCGAGACCTCCAAGTAAGTAACTTTAAGTTCCAGTTCTAGTTCTTGTCTAGTCATGGTATCTAGTCTAGTCTAGTCTTCCATTATACTCTTGTTGTCTTGTCATCTTATAATCTCGTAGTGTGAGATCTTGTCTAGTACTATCTTGTATCTTGCTCATCCCCATCAAGGGAGATCTTGTAATTTTGATATCTTATATTCATACCTATGGTCCCGGGTGTTGTGGGATCCCTCATACCTATTGAGCCCTACTGTCTATATCTATATCTACAGTCTCAAGTTGTGGGATTTTCCATATCTTGCTAAGTTATCATTGTAGCTTGTGTCCCTACATGGAAGTATCTTGTAATTAGAAATCTTGTAGCAGATTTGCATCTAGTCTAGTATCTTGAGTATAGTCTAGTGCTCCCATAACAATCGATGTCATGGGATTTTTGACATAGAGTGTGAAACCTGGATATGCTTTGTCTTGTAAAAGAGTTCATGCTTTGTCTACACAATGGCAAGTGACATAATTCTTAGTCAGTGGACTTCTCTAAGTTTTTCATTGTCATGATAATAGTAGTTAGTCAAGTGGAGTCTTGGGAGTTAATGACAATGTGGCATTGAGTAGTGATTATTAGTCACTTAAGTGACTTGTTTTGTGGGTTGTGGTGGAGAATGAAACATGAGATCAAGAAGACCATTCAACATAGATTTAGGGCCACCAACATGACTAATTGGGTGGCTATTGTCTAATATGGCCACAAAGGTGAAGGCAATGGCATGCTAACTGAGATACGACACAAGGAAAAGGTGGGGGAAAGGAGCCAAAAAATTTTACTGGCCTAGAGACTTATGCATTGGAGAGGAGAAAGGAGTGTATTGGGATTTCTTTTGAACAAGGAAAGAAAGAGAAAGAGAAGGGGAGTAAGCTGTCCTAGAAGTTCTTCATCTTTTACATAGTCTTTGAGGCAATCTCTCACTTGATTCTTTGTCTCAACATAAAGGGAGACTTTCTCAAACATTAAAAAAAAGTATTGATAGGTTTATGCTCCTCATGTGGACTGTTTTGGGATGTACATAATAGTCAAGGATAGGGTAGCAAGCTAAAAGTGAAGATTTGATGCTCAAATAGGGCTCCTCTTGAGTTTTGTCACTTAATTCTTGATTTCTATATTTGGTAGACATAGTATAGATAATAAAGATAGAATGTTTATTAGATTTGGGACTGTATTGAACCATGTTTTTTTGCTATAATAAAACTATGATTACAAGGTCGAAGTGCTTTTGAAGGCCCGTAGAGGATATTTACATGGATTTATGTATTCCTATTTATATGTCTTGTCCACAGTTGTGCCACCTATCACATTTTGTCACTAGATTGATGTATACATGATATTTTAAGGTGTTACCTATAGCTTTTGTATTATATTCAGTAGAGATTATTCAGGTATTAGTATGTATATTGAGCCATGGTCTTAGTTTGCATTGGGCTATCATCCCAAGTGCATGCATGTGCCTTTTTCTTGGGCATATATATCAGATCTATCAAATATATTGTAGATTGAATGCTCTATTAAATCATATGAAATTAAGTCACTTGGTTTGACTGCTATCTCTATTCTCCATTAAATCTTCCAAATTCAAATTTCTCTTTTTTCTTCTTGTTCCATCTCTTTGTTGGGGGTAAAGGGGCCTGTGCCTAGTTGCATGTATATTACTATGCTAACAATACCCACACTTGCACATTGCGTGTGACGAGCGCCCATCACTATCACTTCATTCCTTATTTTTTTAGTGACGTTTGAATAAAGGGAAGGATGGTCACACATTGTGACTATTGGAGTTCTCACATCTTGAGTCTCTCTCTCTTGCTCCATCCACGATAGCTCATGCCTCTCTTGCTTCCACTTGCTCATGCTTTGCCTTGGGATTCTCCCTTCAACTGGTATCAGAGTCACGTTCTTCATGAGCTTGAGCTCAATCCAACATTGCTTCAGCTCTCATCCAAGTTACCTATAGTAGGGTTTTACCATTGGCAGCCATAGCTCCACCTCTTGAGGTTTATATTAAGCTCTCATTGCTCTAGGACTTCTCAGGACCTATTGGGGCTATTTGAGGGAAATATTTAGCCTACATGGAGCTTATTTTAGAGAACATTTAGCTCATATTTAGGGTTGAAAATATAAAAATGCTTTTAGCTCTATGGCCACTTTCAAGTACTTGTGCTTGCTCAACCACTCCCCGGAATTGGACAAAGGCTTTGGCATTGTTTACCACTCCTCTTGACATTGACCATTAACATTGAGCATTAGTTTTGAGTCATTGAGCTTCAGCTATTAACTATGAAAATAGGGAAGTATACTATCATAAAACAAGGACAATCATATCTTCAATGTTTGGAGCTCGTTTATGCTTCATGGGATGCCCATATACCTATGTTGCATTGCCAAATACTTGGGGGATCATATGCCATTGGTTTGAGATGCTATTGGACTGATTTGAGCACTCTTTTAGCTTAGTTTTCTCATAGATATCATTGCTATCATAACATGAATGAATGCTATTTTGTCATGCTCTTGGCTTATATGATGCTCCCAGGATGCTCATTTGATGATGGACACTTGGGGAATATTTGGTCAATGTATTAGAATGCTTTTGGACTGATTTGAGCCCATATTTAGCTCAAATTTATTGTCATTTTTATTGTTTTAAATAAGCAAGGTTGAAGATTATTTTATCAATGAAAGCATATGCCTATTGCTTGTTGATGCTTCCCGGGTACTTGGGATAATACATTGTTGTCTCTGGTTGATGCCACATGCTTGGCCATACACCTAGAATGCTTTTGGGCTTTGATTGAGCTCACTTTTTCTCAATCTTGATTGTCATTGTACTATTGTATATACAGTGGATAGCAAGATTTTAATAAGGATAGTCTATACCTAATGCTCTTTCATGCTATTCGGGCATTCTATTGGATGTATTGGTGCATGACATTGAAGCTCTATGCTTGGTTATGCTATTGAATGAATTTGAGCTTTGATTTGAGATAAGGATATTTTACATCAGTTGTTAGTTACTTCATTGGATGATTTAAAGGTCTATGACCTTATGGGCTTGAAGCCTTTATTGGGTCTTATGCTTCCGACTATGTACTTGATGTATCTTGGATGCTTTAATGCCGTTCACATGAGGATTTGAGCTTTGTTTTGTCATCTGGCATTTGACTTTTTTCCTAGTGGGAGACGCTTACTTGACACTTGGATGTTACATTGGGCTTTGGATTTTATTTGTACTGAGCTTGAGTATGTTGTACCTCATTTTTCAACATGCTATAATTGCATACTATTGTATTATTTATTAGAGCAGTCTCCTCCATTTGATGCTATTTTTTTCATAGTGTAACATGCTGCTGTTCCATCGCCAACACGCCGCCATTCCACTGCCAAAAATGATGTCACCCCCTGTAAGGTTTCCTCCCTCGTTGACATCATTTCCCCTCCCCCCCATTTATTTACTAAATAAAAACGAATTTTTTTTTCTAACCCTTCCTCCCCCTATCACCGCTATCAGTGGGTGGCGGGAGGGGGAGTTACACTACAAGAGAAAGGGGAGTCAATTGGAGGTTGAGAGGGACGTATTGATGATAATGGAGGGGAGGGGACGAATTTAGAAATAACGAAGGGGAAAGAAGAGGTGAATTGCAGTCGATGGGGGTAGAGGAGGATATCATGATAGTGACACGTCAGTAGATGAGGCCAATGATATTAACAAGAAACCCCCCCCCCCCCCCAATCTTTACCCACTTGACCCTTATAAAACCCCCCCTCCCTAAGAGGGCAGATGGGAAAAAAATTTTCCTCTCTTCCTTTCCTCCCTACCTATTGCCCTTCCTTCATTGTATCCCCCCCTTCCCTACCACCTATACACTACTCGTTCCCTTCCCTTGCGGCCATCCTATGAGAAAGAGAATAGAGGGAGAGATAGTGAGGGAGAGTAATATAGAGAGGGAGAAGAGGCTCAAGAACCAAACCCTTTCTTGGGCAAAGGATCGAGTACCATCTTTCCCCCATTGGGAGCCTCGTAACCTCTCTATCGATTGCCTCAAATTGACAAGGAGTCCACGAAAGGCAAGACAAGGAGTAGTAACTCTAGCACCAAGGAGTCCTTCGAAGGAAGCAAAGGCCACCTCCAACTCCACAATGGACCCAAAGTGTAAGCTCTCCCAAGAGACTGGAAAAGCCGCGACTACGGAGGAAGGGTCAAAAAAAGGCGCCACTATCAACACGAACGGTTTATCAGGCAAAAACGCTAACTCGAACTCTCCAAAACTAGGTACCACTACATTGTAGGAATTGAAATCAAATATTTAAGCATAAGCATTATTAGCAATAAAGTCATGCCTCGTGACATCGAGTAGTTTGCATATTTTGAAAGGTAGCCAAAAAGGGGTTTAATAGTCATGGAATGTCAAAAATAAATGGGTATCTACGGGTGTAGCGAAAACAAGTCAAGAAATAAGATCTAATGTTTGCAAATGCATCATAGATGGTCAAGGTATATGAATATTCTGTCTAGGTTAATTATACTCCATAGACCATCATAGAGAATTAACTTGCATTTTCAATGGATGCATGTATAATCATATTTGAGTAATTAAGTCATGCCTTTTGAGTTGCATAAATGTACTAGAAGGGTTTTCTATGAATAAGAACCTTGCATCACATTGACAACGTAGGGGAGACTTGCATTAGGACTTGCATGGCATCATAAATAGCTTCAATTGCACCACATAATGGGGTATGCATCTAAAAAGGTAGATTAGGATGCGCATGTGAATGGTTGAGCTCGTCTAAAAGGAATAGTTTGGTAAATAAGGTCATGACCCATAAGCAAAGTCAAGGTTTAGCTCGACCCACCTAGGACCCTAGTCGTAAGATGAATCGACTCGTCCTAACGACCATATTTTGACTTGAAGCCAACATGCTCATTGGCCTCTACCCCGATAGCCAACCACGATGAACCCAAAAGATGCTTAGGTATATCATTTCCGGAATATGAAACACCCCGCAACAAACACAAGGAAGCTCAAATGTAGTACCCACAAGACGATTGACTACTCGCCAAGCTACATTCGATGCTTGTAGCTATCTCGGAATGGTAAGTAGACTTGGTCTATGTTGTCAGGAAAAAATAAAAAGTAAATATAAGTATCCATTATCTTGAAGTTGAGGAGACCCTAGGGTAAACCTAGAACTTGATAGAGTTCTAAGGTAGGAAAAGATGATTACCAATTAACCCAACAAAACCCTAGACTAAAATATTAAGATAGGGAGGATCAAAGGATAGTAACCCAAGGAAGCCCTCATTCAAAACTATTGTGAAATTTCCCTACCCTAATACATAGTAGTGAGGTCAAGCTGAGGGTATTTCCCATTCCTCGGGAAATAATGGAGAATGACGCTAAGGCAGGTATGATCAAGAAAGGCGACATTAGCGTCAAAGATGAGGACTCCACCTTAGCAGATGTCTGGAGAGCACTCGCCTTCACTATTTGTTTGTGCTTGTAAATCTAGGCTCAATGTCTATGAAAGGAATGAATGACCCAAGCTCATAATGGGAAATTGAATAATAAATCAGGTTGAATTCAAGGAGGGCGGGCCAAGCTACCCCTAGCTAACCGCCAACCCTAGCCAAGGGGGTTCCAAATAATCGTGATGGGAACGTGAACTGAACCCGCCATGAGAGTTCTCTCCATAGGTTAGTTTGAATGTAGGAGGATGCTTGGATGCCGAGGGGGCTTTGGCCGTAAATTCCTTGCCTTCGGGTCCTACTCCAAGGAAAATTCAATGCCCAAGCCAGAGCTACCCATGGCCGTGGTCGTGCAGCAATGGGAAGGGCAAAAGATTGCAATATCTCCACTAAGTTACTTAACGAAGAAGAAGACCTGTCCATGGAAGCTGAGATTGAGAGGGCATCCGTTCATGCCGCTCTCCACAAAAAGAGACCAAACCGCCAGTTCTCAATAATCAAAACGCCATCAGATTACTAAGGTAGGAAATTTAAAACCTTGATTGACTGTGGCAGCACTCATTCCTTCATTTCACTAGCTTGTGCAAGAAGGTTAGGAATAGCCACTGTAGCTGCAACTACCTTACTTCTTGAACTAGAAAATCGGTGAGAAATCACTTGCACTAGACAAACTTCTAAGGTGGAAATCCTACTCAAAAATGATCCCACATATGTTAAACTCATGGTAATGAGTCTAGGAGTTCATGAGTGCCTACTCGGGATGGATTGGCTAGTCCCCAATGATGCTAACATTCATTGTGGAAAGGGACAAATCTCCTTTCATAATCGTAAAGGTGAGCAGGTGACAACACAGGGGAGAATCAAGTAAACCAAAGATCTAGCTAGCTAAGGCAATGCGAATAGTTCAGGGGATAAGGAGAGGAAAGGTGCATCCCTCTTGTTGCCCATTCTCTTTGAAGCAAGTGCGGTATGGATCTGCTCGGATTGGGTATCTCTGCGTAAAGTAGGATGTCCAAAACTCGACGCTAGAATGTTGTCAGGAGACCTTGACAACTAGGAACCTAGATTTCAGGTCAATCCTAGTGGGTTTCGGCCGCGAACGTTCCATTGCAAGGCGGACTCGGGAAACCCTAGACGAAAAACCCTAGAACGTTCCATGGGAGTGCCAGCAGCGACGCTTAGATTCATTTCTCGATGGATCACTAAAACGTGCTTAGATAGCTAATAGGTAGGCACGTTACTGTTGGTATCAAAATCAAACCAATGAATAGAATATTCCATATAGGATTAAACCACGAAGAGTGAAGCAATGTCTTCACTAGGAAATAATTCTTTTTTTTTCTTTTTACTCACTTGTGGATTGTTGCCGCTTCCAGACTTACAAGGCATGGATCAGGTTCCTTGTATTTCACATCATGTTCAAGACGGCTATGAACTTAGATAGCCAATAGGCAGGCACGTTACTGTTGGTATCAAAATCAAACCAATGAATAGAATAATCCAGATAGGATTAAACCACGAAGAGTGAAGCAATGTCTTCACTAGGAAATAATTCTTCTCTTTTTTTTATTCTTACTCACTTGTGGATTGTTGCCGCTTCCAGACTTATGAGGCATGGATCAGGTTCCTCATATTTCACATCATGTTCAAGATGGCTATGAACTCTTCAAGTTATCACTGACAATCTGACATGATGAGGATCCTAGATTGACTTTACAACCCTTCACCATTGTATATGGAAAGGTGTTGGACTTGGAGCCCGGGACATTGCTATATAAATGCCAACCGACTCATCTATCTTCAAAACAACCTAAAGAGGCTAAAATGGTTGGTAGACTTGAAGGTCATCAAGTTATTCAACTTCCATGAGGCCCCTGTAAATTCCATCCTACACATCAAATCTTAGCAAGTAGAACAAAATCGCTACATCTATCGTGAATTGGGCAAAGTCTTGCTAGCTAGCAGAATTAAAGTAATTGGGCGAAACGAACATCATGGCTATAAAAAACGAGGACTTCCCAAACTTCTCATGAATAATCACTTCGTGAGAATCCATTCTCCCAACCCATATTACTATTTGTCCCTGTAGCTGAATCCAATAGGGAATTTTTAACTTGGCATTGATGTATCTATTGAAAAAGAAAATCATCCCAGCCAATCCTTATCTATTCCCAAATAATCGTACTTGAAGCTTATGCTTCTTTAATATCTCCACTAAGGGACTCAACGAAGAAGAAGACCTGTCCATGGAAGGTGAGATTGAGAGGGCATCTGTTCATGTTGCTCTCCACAAAAGGGGCCAAATCGCCAGTTCTTAGTAATCCAAACGCTATCAGATTACCAAGGTAAGAAATTCAAAACCTTGATTGACTGTGGTAGCACTTATTCCTTCATTTCACTAGCTTGTGTAAGAAGGTCCTATAGGAATAGCCACTGTAGTTGCACCTACCCTGCTTGTTGAACTAGCAAATGGGTGAGAAATCACTTGCATTAGACAAACTGCTAAGGTGAAAATCCTACTCAGAAACGAGCCCACATATGTTAAACTCAGGGTAATGAGTCTAGGAGTTCATGAGTGCCTACTCGGGATGGATTGGCTAATACCCAATGATTCACACATTCATTGTGGAAAGGGACAAGTCTCCTTTCCTAATCCTAAAGGTGAGTAGGTGACAACACAAGGAGAATCAGGTAAACCAAAGATCGAGCTAGCTAAGGCAACACAAATAGTTCAGGGGATAAGGAAAGGATTACTCGTCTACCTGATCAAGCTAAACAAACAGAACAAGTAGAGGACACCAATGAAGAACCATCTTGGCTAAAGAGTACATGGATGTGTTTCCAGAAGAATTGACTGAATTACCACCACCAAGGGAGGTGGATCATGAGATTAAGCTAACACCAGGAGTTGCATTAGTCACAAAAGACCCTACAAGATGTTTATTCCTGAAGATATTGAATTAAAGGAACAACTCAAATAGCTATTGGACCAAGGGTACATATGGCCCAACAGTTCTCCTTGGGGAGCTCCAATCCTATTCCAAAAGAAGAAGGATGGCACACTGTGCCTTTGCATTGATTATAGAGTTCTGAACCAAGTAACCATAAAAAATAAATATCCTATCCCAAGGATAGATGAGTTACTTGATCGATTGCAGGGAGCAAAAATCTTCTCCAAGATTGACTTAACGTCAGGATACTACCAGATCCGTGTCAAAGAAGAAGATATTCCTAAGATGGCATTCAACACAAGATATGGTCATTTTGAATTCACAGTAATGTCTTTTAGATTGACTAATGCCCCTGCCACCTTTAACAAGCTAATGCAAGACATTTTTAGACCATATCTTGATGATTTTGTGCTTGTCTTCTTTGATGATACCTTGGTTTATTCCAAGGAAGAGGAGGACCACGAATCCCAAGTTTGCATCGTCCTTGAAACCATGAGAACTCATAAGCTTTATGCTAAGAAGAAAAAGTATGTCTTCCTCAAGAGAGGCAGATTGAATACCTTGGATTTATTGTGTCAAGTGAGGGAATCTCAGTAGATCCTACAAAGGTCAAGGATGTCCAAGAGTGGCCTCCACCAACTACTATTAAAGAAGTGCGTAGCTTTCCAAGATTAACAGGTTGGTAGAGGATCTTCATTAAGGACTATGCCTTAATTGCAGCCCCCTTACAAATTTGTTGAAGAAGTAGGTTGCCATAGCATGGACGCCCACTGAACAATCAAGTTTTGATCAACTTAAGCATAGCTTAGTGACAACATGGATTCTAAAGCTCCCTGACTTGAGCAAGGAATTTAAAGTTGTCATGGATGCCAGCACTTTCACTAGGCCGTGTACTAATGCAAGAAGGTCACCCTATAGCATATTCTTTGAGGAAATGAATACCCTCAAATAGAAAACTCAAACACAGAATACTTTGGGCAGCACATGATTCCCCCTTTTCCGGCCATCTCGGATATGGCAAGACCCTTAACATGGTCAAGAGAAGAGCTACATTGGGAAAGGATTAAGGGAGATGTACTCGAATATGTCATGGAATGTTTGTCTTGCCAGCGCATTAAAGCAGAGCATGTCAAGAGGCCTGTGATGTTGTAACCTCTTGACATTCCCCAGATGAAGTGGGAATTTATCAGCATGGACTTTCTTGTTACAACTCAATTATGGTTATAGTAGACATGCTCACTAAGGTTGCACACCTCATTCCAGTCAAGACAAACTATAAAGCTTCAGATATTGCTAGGTTATTCATCAAGGAAATTTTCAAACTTCATGGGTTACCAAGAAGGATCGTTAATGATCGCGATTCCCTCTTCACATCTCACTTTTGGAGAGGGATATTTGAGGCCATTGGGACTCAACTGTGTTTCATTATAGAGAGGGTCAATCAGTTCATTGAAGATATCCTTAGGGCATATTGCTGTCGCGAACCCAAGAAATGGATCTAATATGTACCATTGGTAGAGTTTGCCTAGAATTCTTCTTACCAGCGAAGCATTCGAATGACACATTTTCAAGCTTTGCGTGGGCATAATTGCCATACTCCATTGAACTTTTCAGATCCCACCTTGATGGTAGAAGCTTCAAAAAAAATGCTTGAGGAGATGGAGGAGCAAGTCAAGGCCATCAGAAAAGACATTAGAGCTACCAAGGATAGGGAGAAAGCCTATGCCGATCTAAATAGATAGGAGTGACTCTTCAAAGAAGGTGATATGGTCTTTATTTGAGTACGCCCCAAGAAGAGCTCATTATCACTAGGAGAATTTAAGAAACTAAGTACAAGGTATTGTGGACCCTACAGCATCCTCAAGCGTCTAGGGCCCAATGCCTACAAACTCCAACTCCCTGAGAACGTAAAGGTTCACAACGTAATCCATGTTAGCCTACTAAATAAATATGTATCCAATCCTAGCCATGTACTTAATGATCAACAAATTGTAATGCGAAGCCAAGGAGTCCTTGAGCTTTGGCAAGATAGAATCCTAGACACCTAAAAAAAGAGATTGAGGAGTAGAACCCTCAAAGAGTACCTCATCTAGTCGAAGGACTATCCAAAAGAAGAAGCCACATGGATTGACGAGAACACTCTCAAACAACAAAACCCCCGATTCCTTTCGAGATGAGGACATCTCGATTCCTTAAGGGGGGAAGGATGTATCCAGAAGAAGATGCCACATGGATTGATGAGAACACTCTCAAACAACAAGACCCCCGATTCCTTTCAAGATGAGGACATCTCGATTCCTTAAGGGGGGAAGGATGTAATAGGCCACCGTTTCACTGCCAACATGCCACCATTCCACCACCAAAAATGACGTCACCCCCTTTAAGGTTTTCACCGTCGTCGACCTCAATTTCCCTCTCCATTTTATCACTCAATAAAAATGAATAATTGTTTTTTTTCTAACCCTTCCTCCCCCCTGTCACTGCAGTCAGGGGGTGGTGGGAGGGGGAGTTAAACTACAAGAGAAAGGGGAGTTGATCTGAGGTTGAGAGGGCCGTATTGATGATAACGCAGGGGAGGGGACCGATTCGGAAATAACAAAGGCGAAAGAAGAGGTGAATTGTAGTTGACGAGGATAGAGGAGGGGATCACGATTGGTGACATGGCAGTAGAAGAGGCCAATGATATTAACAAGAACCCCCCACCCCCCTATCTTTACCCACCTGACCCTTATAAAACCCCCCCTCCTTGAGAGGGCGGATGGAAAACAAATTTTCCTCTCTTCCTTTCCTCCCTACCTATTGCCATTCCTTCCTTGTAAATCCCTCCCTTCCCTACCATGTATACACTATTGTCCCCTTCCCTTTGGCCATCCTGTGAGAAAGAGAATAGAGGGAGAGATAGTGAAGGAGAGTAAGAGAGAGAGGGAGAGAGTAAGAGAGAGAGGGAGAAGAGACTCAAGCTCCAAACCCTTCCTTGGGCAAAGGCTCAAGTACCATATTTCCCCCATCGCAAGCCTTGTAACCTCTTCATCGATTGCCTCAAATTGACAAGGAGTCCACGAAAGACAAGACAAGGCATAGTAACTCTAGCACCAAGGAGTCCTTCGAAGGAACCGAAGGCCACCTCCAAGTCCAAAATGGCCCCAAAGTGTAAGCTCTCCCATGAGATTGGAAAAGCCGTGACTATGGGGGAAGGGTTAGGAAAAGGTGCCACTATCAACACGAAAGATTTATTAGGTAGAAATGCTATCTCAACTCTCCAAAACTGGGTACCGCTATATTGTTAGAAACTGAAATCGAATATTTAAGCATAAGCATTATTAGAAATAAAGTCATGCCTTGCGTCGGGTAGTTTGCATATTTTGAAAGGTAGCCAAAAAGGGGTTTAATAGTCATGGAATTTTGTAAATAAAATGGGTATCTATGGGTGTAGCAAAAACAAGTCAAGAAATAAGATCTAACTTCCGCAGATGCATCATAGATGGTCAAGGTACATGAATATTCTATCTAGGTCAATTATACTCCATAGACCATCGTAGAGAATTAACTTGCATTTTCAATGGATGCATGAACACTCATATTTGAGTAATTAAGTCATGCCTTTTGAGTTGCATAAATGTACTGGAAGGGATTTCTATGAATAGGGACCTTGCATCGCATTGACAACATAGGGGAGACTTGCATTGGGACTTGCATGGCATCATAAATAACTTCAATTGCACCACATAATGAGGTATGCATCTAAAAAGGTAGATTAGGATGCGCACATGAATGGTTGAGCTCGGCTGAAAGGAATAGTTTGGTAAATAAGGTCCTGATTGATAAGGAAAGCCAAGGTTTAGCTCGATCCACCTAGGACCCTAGTCACAAGATGAATCGGCTCGTCCTTACGACCATATTTTGACTTGAAGCCAACAAGCTTTTTGGCCTCTACTCCAATAGCCAACTGCGATGAACCTAAAACACACTTAGGTATATCATTTCCGGAATATGAAACACCCCGCAAATAACATAAGGAAGCTCCAATGTAGTACCCACAAGGAGATTGACTACTCGCCAAGCTACATTCAATGCTCATAGCTATCTCGGAATGGTAAGTAGACTTGGTCTATATTGTTAAAAAAAAAAGAGTAAATATAAGTATCCATTATCTTGAAGATGAGGAGACCCTAGGATGAACCTAGAACCCGATAGAGTTCTAAGGTGGGAAAAGATGATTACCAATTAACCCAACAAAACCCTAGACTAAAATCTTAAGATAGGGGAGGATCAAAAGATAGTAACCCACGGAAGCCTCATTTAAAAATATTGTGAAATTTCTCTACCCTAATACATAGTAGTGAGGTCAAGCAAAGGGTATTCCCCATTCCTCAGGAAATAATGAAAAGTGAAGCTAAGGCAGGTATGATCAAGAAAGGTGACATTAGCGTCAAAGATGAGGACTCCACCTTAGCAAATGTCTGGAGAGCACTCACATTCACTGTTTGTTTGTGCTTATAAATCTAGGTTCAATGTCTGTGAAAGGAATGAATGTCCTAAGATCACAAAGGGAAATTGAATAATAAATCAGGTTGAATTCAAGGAGGGCAGGCCAAGTTACCCCCAGCTAACCGCCAACCCTAGCCAAGGGGATTCCAAATAAGTGTGATGGGAACGTGGATCGAACCTTCCATGAGAGGTTTTTTCATAGGTTAGTTTGAATGTAGGAGGACGCTTGGATGCTAGGGGGGCTCTCATTGTAAATTCCTTGCCTCCGAGTCCTATCAAACAATCTACGTGAATCAAGATAGAATCTTGAGGCCGTGTTACTAGTGCAATGGCGGATACTTGGAGGAAATAAGACGCATCCTCACAGATTGTGGAATCTGTCCCTTTTGGACAAGACTTGTATTTCAGTTAAAATGATAATATAAAGTTTACTTCCAAGAAGTTGTCTGAATTGTTTTCATGTCAGTGCCATAAGTTGCGCAAACGAACCCTGTTTCTTAAAAGGCTTAATTAAGGAAGCTGTTTTTAAATGTCTTGCATAAATGTGATAGGACCTAATTTGGTAACTAAAGAATGTCCATTGAGGGAAGTGGGTGGACAAAATCCTCGACGGGTCCGTCCTATGGTAGGGTGGTCCCAGAAAACTGGGAGGCTTCTCACAAGCATTTATAGCTTGGTTGACTTTAGGAATTGTTAAGTTAGAACCCAGTTCATGCTGTTTTAGGGGATCACAATGGGACTATGCCCTACGGGTAGAGAGGTTGAGTGGTGCATCCCTCTTGTTTTCCATTCTCTTTGAACCAAGTGTGATATGGATCTGCTTCGGATTGGGTATCTTTGCATAAGGTAGGATGTCCAAAACCTAATGCTAGAATGTTGTCAATAGACCTTGACAACTAGAAATCTAGATTTCAGGTCGATCCTAGTGGGTTTTGGCCGGGAACGTTCCATTGCAAGGCAAACTTGGGAAAACCTAGGCAAAAAACCCCGGAACATTCCATGGGATTGTTGGCGGTGACGCTTAGATTCATTTCTCAATGGACCGCTAAAACGTGCTTAGATAGCCAATAAGGGGGCACGTTACACATAATTTGTGGAAATATCATTATTTGATCCATGCCTCTTGTTTTGAGCTTGTTTTGGCAGTGATTTTGGGGTTATTTGCAAGTATTATTGCAAATTGTTTGGTTTGTATACTATGCCTCTTCTTCTTGTAGTATGGCTAGTCATTCAAATGATAGTGCCATCTTCAACATTGAAAATTTGGATGATAGAAATTGTGGCTATTGAACGACCCAATTTTGGTAGGATTTGGTTTAGAAATCTTAGATTAGATTGATCGAATGTAAAAGCATTAAGCATGATGGTCACAATTAGGATGTATGGGATGACCTAGGTGAGCTTTGCAAGTCCACAATTATTTTGTCCCTCAACAAGCATGTTTATTATAATGTTCTCATAGAGGGGCATTTTGCATGGGATCTTTGGGAGAAAATTTGTAATCTTGGTTCATTTCTTATTCATGAAGTACTAGACCCAAGCCATTAGGTTATTGGCATCCACCTGGGGGGTCGTAGAATTGGGTGTGGATATGGGGGTGGTGGTGGCAGGCGCTAGGAGAGTGAGAGTGGGGGGGGTGATTGGGGCCTTTCCCTTGCCTTCTCGCACTGCAGGTGGTGGCACAAACTCTGGCACATGTGTGCTTGAGCTCAACCCTTCATTTCTAAGCGGGCTTGCGGGCTCTCTGGCTTGTCGTATGTGGAGTGCTGCTCAATGGACGTGTGCATTGCGAGGGCCATGCCTTCCTCCTCCTTTCTTCTCAACTCCTCCTACTCTTCTTGCTTTATCATTCTTTCCTCCTTAGACTTTTTGGACTCCCTGCGAGCCTTCTGCAAGTCCTTTTTCTCTTTTTTCCTCCTCTCCTCTTCTTACTTTTCTTGTGTGATTTTCTTCTTTGTCTTCTCGGCCTTTCTCTAGCTAGTCTTCTCTTCCTATTCCATGTTTTCTTCTTCCTCACTCAGCGTCTTTTTGCTGGACAGTGCCTCTTACTCCTGGTGAGGTGGTGATTTACTTGGTGTTTCATCTACTCCTTCTCCTCCTTCGTGCCCTTGCCCCAAGACTTCCCTGATGATGGCAGTAAGGACCCCACCAAATCCAATGGTTGAGGCCTTTGAAGATGAAGCTTTCCTTTTAGCCTTGGTGGTAGGGGATTCTCCTTCGGTGGATTGTCCTCTTGTCGCCAAAGCCTTTGCCGAGGTCTCAATGGTCTTTCTCACAAAACCGTTGAGGTGCACCTCATCTAGCGACCGTGCTGCAATACTCTCTAACAAGGGGACATTAATGCCGCTCATGATGGTGTTGTACTTCTAACTAGAAAACAACGCATGTACATCTTGGCTTGGAGTTGGATTTCGGAATCTAGAATATCCGCCAAGCTGATGTCATCGTTGGTGTGGACCTTCACCTTGTCCATTCCTAGCAAGGCATACACGTCTCTCTTTGACTTCCTCTCTACTTTGTTTGCCAAGCTCAATGCATTTTCTACCAGGTCCAAGGTCAATTCAGTCTGCATCTGACTAGTTTTCTCTCCCTCATGCACAGTTATGGTGTCATGGTTCTTGTGGAAGGTCTATAAGAGCTTTGCATATAATCGATGTAGTCTAGCCCCTGGCCTATTGCTTCCATGTAATTTTGAAGATTTCATTGCTCAATGATCTGCCTCACAGCCCATTCTTCTTCTAAAAAAGGCGATTTTCTAGTCTTTTCTTGGCTTGCCATGATGGGTGCTTGTCAGGAAACCATATTCACCATTAGTGTTATTTAGAATAGTCACAAGCAAAAGGAAACAACTACATATTTGATGAGATGATTGCTTGAGTGCAGAAGTCAACTTTTCCTCGAATTAGTCTATTGATTTCAAATTTTATTGACCTTTTCCACACTCACAAGTTGTTTCATCCTACCATTGAGGTTTCCAATGTGTGCTTTTACTTTATTGTTTTCCTTATGTGTTTGGTTTGATTCACCTTACCCCCTCCCCCTTCTAAATTGTGAAGCATCGTTTTGAGGATGAAAGGGTTAGAGGATGATGAGCCTTCAGCACATAATCTTAGTTTTTTACTTTTGCATGAGCCAAGCATAGAAATTTAGATTATATTCTAAATTAGCATAGCTGTCCATGTTGAAAGGGTGTATGCCTACATACGTAATATAAGTGAGGACATTAAGCAAGAACATCAGAGTCCACTCGGCATCAAAGCTGAATTTTGAGGCCCGAGATGTGCCAGAAAATAGCCAAAAAATCCAAATTTTAAGGGAAAAATGGACTTTGTCGAAGACGGTAGCTGCAGTCAGTACAATTTTAAGCAGTAAGTTAGAGACGGATACCAAAACTGCTTTAAAGACCCATCGAGTAATGGTTGGGGAAATTTCATAATTTTTTTGTCTATCGGATTGGATCCCAAAAAGAGCTAGGCAGTGTAGGACCTTGAGACGGTGTCGTGTTGCTATGCGCACACCATGTAAAAAAAACTAGAGTGTGGCTTCTTTTTACATTTAGAAGAGCCAATGCCACTTTAGGCATTAGTATTAGTGTCCATGGTTCAAAATATTAGATTTTTTGGATAAGTTTTTAGTCAAATTTTGATATTCTAGATATTATCTCTTGTAAAAATCCATAAAACTATAGATAACTTCTAGATTAGGAGACATGTAAAAGAAAGCATGTAGCTTTCAACCAATTTGAGAGGATTTTGTGTAAAAAAAGAGAATAACGAAATCACGCGACGCGTGATCGCTGTTTTCAGGCAATGAATAACACTCCGAAAGTGGGAGATGAAGAAGGAGTGATCTGGCATGATTCTGGCCAGGTGTCCTGGTATTTAACCCCCCTTTCATAGCCATTGGAAGCATGAGATTGGTGATCTGAGTAGCATAGAGGAAGGTATTATTTTGTACACATTTTTGTCTATTAGAGTTATATTTTCTCATAATGCTGAAAGAAATTGACTGGCTTCATCTCTGTATCACAACATGCATGGAGCTGTTATTTTGCCAGAATAGCCAAGCATGGTCTTCAAGAAAGAATCCATGGTCTTTTTCAACAAGATGCGGATTGGGCCGCATTAAAAAAATCCCTACGCAAAGAATTCTTCTTAGAAGACTCTGGCCTAATGACGAAGAAAAGATTCACTGAATGGGTTGAAAAACCCAACAAAGGTTTAACTGCAACAGCTCTATACCATGAGTTTGAAAGTAAATTTGGACAACTTGATGCTGAAGACCAACAAAGTATGGAAGATCAGAACATTGAATTATTCCTTAAGGCTGTAGATCCCATTCTACAAGAGAAGCTTGCTGATCGCCTAAAAGATGCTACCTCCGAATCAGGAGTCAAGACTGCACAGACAGATGTTACTGATGCAGTTAACATTATTGCTCGAAGAGAGCGGATGTGAGTAAGATTGTGGGCTCAACTTCAACTTCAACAACTCCATTGATGGATTTTGTTCCACCTTCAAAATCCCCTATTTGAGAGCGGAGTTTTGAGCCCGGGATGTGCCTAAAATTTGCCAAAAAATCTAAAACTTAGGGGAAAAATAATCAATATCTAAGTGGCGGCTCTAGCTAGGACGATTTTAAGCGCCAAGTGAAATATGACTCTTAAAAGGTGCCCGAGCGACACTTGTTGATTTTTGATAAATTTTCAGACTATCGTGCGGGTTGTCAAGAGTTTCCAATCAATGCGGGATGTCAAGCCAAATGTGTAGAAATTCACAGCACTCGAATCGGAGCCACGACGAGGAAATGGCCACAAGATGGGAAAGATTTGAAAAGGTGGACTTGTTTTGGCCAAATTGGGTAGTGACCTTTGGGAGCATTGGACCCCCCCTCCCCTCCCCCCCGCCCTCCCCCCCCCCCCCCCCCCCCCAAACATTTTTATGCAACATGCAATCATGGTGAGAGAAGGAGATGAAAAAAAAAGTGGGATGAAGGTGCCTGTCTCTGCACCTAAAAAATGCACCAAGATGTTGATGGGGGTGATCATCAGGCTGAATACAACCTACCCAATTGATCATGGGGCTTGACTATTCCTTCCTTGCTGGTCATATTGCCGCCCTTCGCCCGAGCAATGGTGGCTTGAATGAAGAATTTTGATTCTAGTCTTTCTCTGTCCTCCCCCTCTCTCTCCCCTAAGGGGTTGTTCTTGTGTGCAAGAGGAAAATGAAGAATGGTGAAGGAAAGCTTGTCCGGTTGGAACCGGATTGCTTTCGGATCAATGTAGACATGAAGATTGCTGATTGTGAAGATGCTGGACATTGAATGTGGGATGACACGCAGTCCCGTAGCAAAACCAAGATCCTGAAACACGGAACCTAAGCGGTAATTCAAATTTTTATGAAGAAAAATAAGTTTTTATACTATTTGATTGATGAAACATTGTTCCCATGGGCTGAATATGCATTATGATGTTGTTTTCTATGAGTTTCAATAGTTTATAATGTGAAAATCAGAAAATCATAAGTGATATGGCTAAAATTAATGTTACAAAAATCCGAAAAACACGCGTTTAAGGAGTAAAAATTAGGCTTTTGCAAAATAAATGGGAAATATGAGACATAATGCCTACAAAACGTGAAATTTTGATGTCAAGGAACCTAAGGGCCACATCCCATAATCAATCTTAATTTTCATTCATTTTTAATTGAAGAAAATAGAGGAAAAAACCAAAAAATGGTGAAAAATGGGTTTTAAATGGGAGAAAATTAGGAAACGGTAAAAGGAAAATTCCAAAAAATTACATATGTGTTTGTGCAGCGTATAATGAAGGTAAAGCATGAGGTTGGCCTCGGTTTACCCTCGTTTCTATGTTTTCGTTCATGTTTATTACTTTCTTTGTAAGGAAATACACATAAAATAACTCTTTCACCTATCAATGAATGCAAAACATTAAATGGTAGGGTGAGAGGGGAGGTTAAGCATCAAAATATAAACTAAAATGTGGTTTATGTGTTGCATCATGCCTATAGGAAGTTTTTTTAAAATAAAGAGAAAGGCAGCATGAGCATAAGGCTCAGTGTCTTTTCTCTTTTCATTACATAAACATTAGCATGGAAATCATGAAAAGATTGGTTTCTCACGATGCACAATGCTGATTTTCTTCTATTTGTGCACTACACCATTCACATTATGCACTATGCATAGTTCATGGTATCAACGGAAAAGCTCCTGGACTGCATAGCAATTGTTTTCTTAGGAATTTGACCTACGATTGAGAGCATAAGGTTATCCCCTGCTGTAGGATAGAGGGTTGATTTCCTAAGGGACTGTTTGGTGAGGAAATCATGAAAAGATGGTTTCGCACGATGCGCAATGCTGATTTTCTTCTATTTGTGCACTACACTGTTCACATTATGCACTATGCATAGTTCATGGTATCAACGGAAAAGCTCCTGGACTGCATAGCAATTGTTTTCTTAGGAATTTGAGCTACGATTGAGAGCATAAGGTTATCTCATGCCGTAGGATAGAGGGTCGGTTTCCTAAGGGATTGTTTGGTGAGGAAGCATGGTATATCTCCTGGATTCGAAATGAAGAGTGAAGTGTGTTCATTTTTTTTATATCTTGAGCTACGCATCAAGGGGCCAATCCCTGCAATGTAGGAGAGCTGCAGTGGGGCCGCGGTGTTTCTACCGAGAGGTTGCCTCCATGTATGTGATTGTGGTATTTATTGCCAATGTGTATGGGTTCTCTCTCTGAGGAGTTTATAGAAAGGGAAACGTTGGACTACAGAATGATGAAACTATAAACGCATAGATTAGGCTTTAGGGCAGTTCATCCTTTAGTAGTAGATAGAGGCTCCTGGGCGAGGCCATGAGGGTGTGTTTGTCTGTCATGAGCATGAGGTACGACTAGTGCCATAGCTAGTGCTGGCCCATTTTAGGTCCTATCAGTGGTGCGTCTGCCGGGAGCTGCCAATAAGTGGTGGTTCTTGAATCTAGGGTTTCTAGGGACCAAAAGAAAGTTGGTTTATGTTCTCTGACAAGGACCATTAAGCCAAAATACAAAAAGCAGAACGTGTTGAGAGGGCTAGACGACGGTTGGAGATCGTAAGTCGCTATTCTCCTCAAAGGAGTAGCCCGGTACGCATAAGAGGCAGTGGTCTTAGTAACCCAACTACTGCACATAGTCCTTTAGGTGCAAGAGGAAGCGTAAGTTCTTCCTCTCTTCCGCCAAGTTAACCCACTTCAAGTGGAGGTGTGATTCCATCAGTTCAACCTCTTATTATTAATCCGATTGTCGCTATGGCAAAACCCATTGCAATTCGTGCAGGGACGCTCGATCTACTAGCTTTAGGAGTTTCTTTGCCCATTTTTAATGGGTTAGCTGAAGAAGATGCAGAGTTTCACATTTGTGAATTCCAAAGATTAATGTTTAATTATCGCATCCAAGATGAGGGACATCTCATGATGTTCTTTAATATGACACTAAAAGAAAGGGCTGCGGTATGGTATCATAGCATAGAGACTGGAACCATAACCACAATCAATCAATTTTATGCAGCTTTTCGAGGAGAATATGCCCCTGAAAGAGGTGGACAATACTGGTTGCATGTTTTGAATGTAACATGTCAAGATCCCCATGAGAATGTGAAAGCCTATGCCAAGAAGCTTAAGGAAGTGTTTCGTAAGTTACAAAGTTACATTCCTATTCCGCTGGCTACCCAATTGTAGTACTTCTTGCATGGATTGGATTTTAATATTTAGGTACAATTGAGGAGTGTGGCTTTGGTTGATATAGACACCGCCATTACACGGGCAGAAGGAGTAGAGACACGATTACAAATGGCCTACTCCTCTCGAATAAATCTTAATGTGGGTTTAGTATCTGGAGGCAATTTACCATTGACAAATGGAAGTCAAGGGATGCCTATGAATAATCCTAGTGGGAGAGGAAGCATGGTTCAAAATATACCTTTGCTGCCAACTCCTCCCAGTGTGACCATGCCTATGGCAAGTCAGTTGGCTCCACCAAATGTTGGAGGCCAAGTTTCGAAACCTAATGTTGTTCCTGTGAGTCAACAACCAATGCCCAATCAAATTGTTAGGCCAATAGAATGACGGATAGATGATCAAGGCTATGAGTCGAGTGCCTCTAATCTCCTTGGCGAAGTTAAGGATATGATGAAGCACTACACTGACATGATTTCTAAACAATACCGGCAAATAGCTGTTGACGTCAATTTCTTGAAGCAGAATCTGATAGGGACTTGATGCCCTGAAGAGGGTGGACCCTCAAGATTCAACTATAAGTGGTGTGGCGGACAAAGTTTTCCTAGAAAGTGTCCAAATGTTAAATGTGATATTTGTGGAAAGTCGAGCCACTTAGCCGCTACCTGTTGGAGTAAGATTAGTTCTCTCCAACGAGGGAGTAAACAACCAGGTCCAGTTAATCATAGAGTGCAAGGTAATAACCTGCAGCAAAATGATGGACCAAGACAAATATTGCAAAGGGAAAAGACCACTACAGAAGAGTTGCCACAAGGCAATGGAGTTAGCCTTATCGAGGCTGTACTCTTATATGCAAATGCTAATGAAACATGGAAAAGATTTTGCTTTTTAACCAAGTGAAATAGGCTGTGTGGATCCAAATATTGTGGCTCCTAGGTCATTTTTACGGTCCCACATGTGCCTTGGAACCTGTTGAGTGTTGAAATGACTTGTTTTTTGGCTGATTTTTGTTGTTTTTGAGAGCTGAATGGTTGATTTTATGAGATGATTGATTGGTTTAGAAGTGGTTTGAGAGTGTTTTGGATGATATTGATTATGTTTTGGAAGATCATAATGTTTATTAGTGGTTTTGTGATGTTCTGATAGGTTCTGATTAGTTCTGTATACCTTCTGTTTTGTTCAGTTTTGGTCTGTTTTGTTCTGATTGTCTTCTGTAAGGAGGGATGGAGTATTGATTGATGAAGATTGAGATCTTGTGAAAGCTTATTGAATGGTTTTTGAGAGTTTGGAATGGTTTGAGAATGAGTTATTTGGTTTTAATGACCTTCTGTAACCTTCTATAGGTCTTCTGTAGAGCCTCTGTTTCTGTTCTGTTCTGTTCTGTACTGTAGCTGTTCTGGTACTGTTCTGAGACTGTTCTGTATGCTTCTGTATGTGTTCTGATGGATGAGAGTGTAGCTTGGGAAAGTTTTCTAGCCTTGGAAAGAGGTGAATACAAGTGCAAAAGAGCTGAAAGAAGTGAAAGAAGTAGCTGCTGAAGACTCAAGTGAAGACTAGAGTGAGGTGACAGTAATGAGCTATGAAAGGACACTGTAGTGGCTCTGGTGACTCTTCATATCAGACATACCTCTTGGGAGGGGTATCCATGACCTAAGAAGGATTATTGAGAGTGATTCTGAGATATTGTAGTGAGGATATGATGTGTTATTGATGGAGAGAGAGAGAGAGAGAGTCAGAGATAGCCAATTCAACAAAAACAGAGTGATTGTATATGAGAGATTGAGAGAGAAGACTATGAAGATATTGAAGATGAATACTATGTGATGTATTTCCATTCAAAGATGGTGTATTACTTTGCTTTCTTTGTTCTATTGATGGATTTTGTGAAGATATTGAAGAATATGATTGATTCTATCAAATCCGTGGGAGATCTACATGATGCTGCATGAAGATTTGTTGTGCTTGGTGTTCTTTTCTTCATTGTGATCATATGAAACATAATAAACAAGCTTGTTGATGTTACAAGATAGATTTTCTTGCAAGAGAATTCCCTTTTCCTTGGTGTTCCTCTTGGGGCTCCATGTTTTTGGTGCGCAGCCGGGGAAACTTGCCATCAACAAGCACCAGAAGAGGTGGAAAATGAAGGAAATGGCATTGCCAAGAAGAGAAGAATTCAATGGATGTTTGTAAAGTTCCTTCTTCCACTGAAGAGTTGGAATTACTCATAATCAAAGCCACTTTCCACAAGAAGTTCATCCCACAATGGCGGAAACACATCACCATCATGATGCATGTGTTGAGATATCGAGCTCCACTCGTGATACGCCAGGGTGACCGTTGTGTATTTATGTCACCGACTTGTCAGTTGCAGATGCGGTTGGTACACCACCCATGAATAATAGCTACATGATAGCTATCCTTATCTACTCTAGTTCGTGGCTCAGTTAGTATGCCACCTTAGTTAGTTTTGGTTTGAGACCCATATATAGGGTTCTTTTATTTCTTTGTACTAGAGTTCTTTTGGCTTACACAACTAAGAAGAGGAAAACTGTTTTCAGCCTCCATCCTTGTGTGTATTCCCCCATTGTGCAAGCAAGAAAGCTACAAGTGAGACTCCTTCCTTCTCTCCAGAATCTTGACATGGTATCAGAGCCTTGTTCGTGGTAAGGAGCTCAAGAAAGCAAGCCAAGCTCGCGGTGTTCTGGTAAGAGGAGCAGTGTTGCTTTCATTTTCTGTTTTGGGAGCAGATCTCTGCAGGTAGCACAGCCGGAAATTGCAAGAGTGCATTGTCTCAGGTTGAAACGCCCTTCGCGGTGAAGCAAGAGGGCAGTATATGCTGCGGGTAAGGGCTTTAACCCTTGGCGACCCTGTTTTTTTGATTTGAGGCCATTTCGGGGCCTGTTTTGGAGGCGGAACTTTTCTGCACGCACTCAGGAAAAGGCCCAGTTTTATACTGTGCAGCCACTGCTCTACAGGTCGGTGAAAAGTTACTGTAGAAATTGCATCGTATGCCTGTGCGCAGAGACATTGGGAGTTACAGAATCATCCTTGTTGCCTGTTGATGCAAAATCGTCACTAGGAAGTGACTGTGTGGTCAAATACCACTTTCGTCAGTTTTGCAGATTTGCCCTTGTGAGGCTGAAGCTGTGTCCTTTGCAGTGACAGAATTTTTTGCAGTGTTCTGTAATGGCGTCTGATTCTCTTTCACAGATTCTCACTGAAAAGCTTGACAAGAACAACTTCCAAGCATGGAAGTTTAGAATGACAAATTTCCTTATGGGAAAAGGATATTGGAAATTTGTTGTAGGAAATGAAGAAGAACTGGTTCTTCCTGATGTTCCCAATCAACAACAAATGCAGGCATTTAAAGGATGGCATGAGAGAGCCAAAAAAGTTATGTACTGGCTGTCTATCAGTATTTCAGACTCTATGATTGTGCATATTCAGGATACAAGTATACCAAAGGAGGCATGGGATACTTTGTCAAAAATTTATAGCACAAATATGCAAGCCACGAAAATACAGCTCAAGCAAGAGTTGCACAATATGCAAAGAGAAAGTATGAGCATCAATGACTACCACGTGAAGGTGAAGAAGATTGCAGATGCACTTGCTTCCATTGGGTCGCCAGTGGAAGATGATGATTTAGTTTCTGTAACCTTGAATGTTCTAGGAAAGGATTATGCACAATTCCGAACATCGATTTTTGTCCATGAAAGATTTCCTGATTTTGAGGAGTTGATTGCTCTTCTAATTTCTGAGGAGCAGAAAAATGGTGGTGCATCTTCTTCAGGAGGAACTTCAAAAGAAGCTGTCTTCTACTCAAATGTTGGAAGAGGTAGAGGCAGAGGTAGAGGAGGCCGATATGGAGGCCGTAGTAGAAATCAGAATATGCAGCAAACTCAAGAAAACCAGTCCTATGGAGGAGGACGTGGTAACTCTAGAGGCAGGGGGAGCCAAAGAGGTCGTGGTGGATGGCAAAGAGGCCAAAATGCAAACAGTAATGTTGAATGCTACTACTGTGGTAAAATGGGTCATATGGCTAAAGACTGCTATAAAAAGCAGAATGACATCATGAATGGAAAACTGCAACAAGGGAATTATGCATCTTCTAGTAGACAGGGTGATGACAGAAATGAGAATTTGTTTATGGTGCAGCACATGAACAATTCTGTGACAAGTGTAGAAGAAAGCAATGATGTATGGTATGTTGACTCAGGTGCATCAAACCACATGACAGGTCATGCAGAATGGATGGAGGATGCAAGGAAAATGGAAAAACCAGGATTTGTGGAGACCGGTGATGATACTGCACATCCTATTGTGCAGATTGGAAAAATTCATTTATCTATGCAGGATGGGAAAAAGAAATACCTGTCCGATGTATTTCATGTCCCAAATATCACCAAGAATCTGGTTTCTGTTGGTCAAATGGTTGAGCAGGGCTTGCAGGTCAGATTTAATCCTCATGGATGCTTTGTTGAGGATATGAAAAATAAAGGTCGCTTGATAGCAAAAGGAAAGAAGAAGGGCAGAATGTTTACGTTGGATGCAGACATGTCTGAATTGAGTGCAGCAATGTTTGCACATGGGACCGGTGTAGTTACAGATATTGATATCTGGCATAAACGCATTGGGCATGTTAATGTACAGTGACTTAAATCAATGCAGGCCCAAAATATTGTTGCAGGATTGCCTAAGTTCAAGGTTGCAGAAATGCATAAGGTATGTGAAGCCTGTCAGTTTGGAAAACAGGCAAGGAAACCATTTCCTAGACATGTTCAAGAGAGTAAGAAGCCATTGGAATTAATCCACTCTGATGTGTGGACTACTAAAGCTGCATCTCTTGGAGGCTGTCATTATTTTGTCAGTTTTATTGATGACTATAGCAGAAAAGTTTGGGTGTATTTTATGAAAAAGAAAAGTGAAGTTTTTGGGCATTTCAAAACTCTTAAAGCTATGGTTGAAAAAGAAACAGGCCTGCAAATAAAATGCCTAAGGTCAGATGGAGGGGGAGAGTACCTCTCAAATGAGTTTGCAAGGTTCCTGCAGGAGCATGGCATAAAGCAGCAATATTCATGCAGTCATACCCCACAAAAAAATGGAGTTGCAGAAAGGAAAAATAGGCATATTGGAGAGGTATCTCGTGCCATGCTCAATGAAAAAGACATGCCAGATTTTTATTGGGCTGAAGCAGTTGCTACAGCAGTCTATATAATGAACAGGACTCCCACTGCAGTAATACATGGGATAACTCCAGAGGAGAGGTATACTGGTAGGAAACCAGATATTTCTCATTTGAAAATTTTTTGTTGCATTGCCTATGTACATGTGCCAGATGAGTTGAGATCCAAGTTGGATCCAAAAGCTGAGAAGTGCATCTTTATTGGTTACTCTCTGCAGCAAAAAGGGTATAGATGCTATAACCCTTCTAGTCGTAAGTTTACAGTGAGCAGAGATGTTGTTTTTGATGAGATGAGTAGCTGGTATAAACCAGTAAATGTGATAGATGATGTAGATGCACAAAATGGTAATGCTGCACAGAATTCACAGCAGCAGTCACAAAATATTAGTGGACCTGGAGCGTCCTCTAGCAGTGGTTCACATTCTTCGCCATGGACAGGCAGATTGAGATCAGGAGAATCTTCTCAAGGCAGTGCAAATAGTGGTATGTAGGTGTCACGAAAAGGAAAAGAGAAGGTAGATCAGCCCATGTTTGATGTGAATGCAGGTCACTCTTATGTGGATGGTGAATCCAGTGGCTCATAACAGAGCATTGATGATGAGTTGGGTATTCCTTCTATTGTTACACCTGGAGTAAGGAAGACCAGGGATGTTTTGAGAGCACCTGGGAGTGAACCTACTTTACGCAGGTCAACCAGAGTTAGGTATCCTGTGGATAGGCTGAAATATGATGGATTTACAGCCATTCACTATGCATATATGGTCAAAGTGATATAGGAACCAGAATCCACTTCTTTTGAGCAAGCCATGGGAAAAGAAAAATGGGAGAAAGCCATGGATGAAGAAATGGATGCCTTGGAAGCAAATGCTACATGGGAATTGGTACCTTTGCCTAAAGGTAAGAATGCAATTGGCTGTAAGTGGGTTTATAAGGTGAAGCACAATGCAGATGGTTCTGTGAATAGATACAAGGCAAGATTAGTAGTCAAGGGGTATGCACAAACATATGGCATTGACTATGAAGAAACATTCAGTCCGGTTGCAAGGATGGCAACCGTAAGAGCAGTCATTGCTATGGCTGCATCAAAGGAATGGTCTTTACATCAGATGGATGTAAAGAATGCCTTCTTGCATGGTGATTTGCAAGAAGAGATATATATGGAGCAGCCACCAGGTTATGTGCATGCTGTTCATCCTGAGTTTGTTTGCAGGTTGAAGAAAGCATTGTATGGCTTGAAGCAAGCACCTAGAGCATGGTCTGACAAGATAGGATAGTATCTTGTCACTATTGGCTTTCAGATTTCCAAGGCAGATTTCTCACTTTATGTGAGAAAAACAGAGAAAGGTATTATGCTACTTGTCATTTATGTTGATGATTTGATTATGACAGGTGACAGTGATGAAGATATCCTTCATGTGAAAATGCTATTGAAGCAGAAGTTTGAGATGAAGGATTTGGGAGAGCTGCGTTATTTCTTGAGCATTGAGGTGATTAGATCACCAAGTGGGATACAGCTCTTGCAGAGACAGTATGGATTGGACATGCTGTCCAAATATGGGATGACAGGCTGTAAGCCTATTTCAGTTCCTTTGGAGCAGAATGTGAAGCTGAGCGCAGATGCAGGTGAGCTTCTAGAAGACCCTACTATGTACAGACGCATAGTAGGAAGTTTGACTTATATGTCTATTACCAGGCTATATTTGAGCTATGCTGTTGGATTGGTAAGTCAGTTTATGCAAGCTCCAAGGAAACCACATTTGGATGCGGCTAGACGCATACTCAGGTATGTGAAGTCCACATTGCAGTATGGACTATTTTATGAGACTGGGGTTCAGATACAGTTGCATGGATACACTGATGCTGATTGGGCTGGTAGTATTTCTGATAGACGATCTACCAGTGGATATGTGTTCTCTTTTGGGAGTACTGCAGTCACTTGGAGCAGCAAGAAACAGCCTACAGTTGCCTTGTCGAGCACAGAGGCTGAGTACAGGGGTGCAACAATGGCTGCATGTGAGGTAGCTTGGTTGCATAAGATACTTTATGATATGCATCAGTCTACAGATGGGCCAGTTGTCATTTATTGTGACAATATGAGTAGTATACACTTGGCAAATAACCCAGTCTATCATGCTAGAACAAAGCACATTGAGGTGCATTATCACTATGTGCGAGAGAGGGTTTTACTAGGTCTTATTGATCTAGTTTATGTCAGTACAGAGGATCAGGTAGCTGACATATTCACGAAGGCATTGGGCGCAGAGAAGCTGCGCAAGTTCAGAGACCTGCTTGGTGTGCAGGAATTGGGATTGAGCTCGAGGGGGAGTGTTGAGATATCAAGCTCCACTCGTGATATGCCAGGGTGACCGTTGTGTATTTATGTCACCGACTTGTCAGTTGTAGATGCGGTTGGTACACCGCCCATGAATAATAGCTACATGATAGCTATCCTTATCTACTCTAGTTCGTGGCTCAGTTAGTATGCCACCTTAGTTAGTTGAGTTTGGTTTGAGACCCATATATAGGGTTCTTCTATTTCTTTGTACTAGAGTTCTTTTGGATTACACAACTAAGAAGAGGAAAACTATTTTCAGCCTCCACCCTTGTGTGTATTCCCCCATTGTGCAAGCAAGAAAGCTACAAGTGAGACTCCTTCCTTCTCTCCCAGAATCTTGACAGCATGCTCTATGTGGTGGACAGTTTCCTCTTTCTGTTAAAGCAGCATAAACTTGCATCTTGGTGGCAAACTGTTTGGGAACAAACTGAAGAGCAGAAACAGAGAGAATGACCATCCATGGAAGATTTGGCATTCATTGAGAAGTTTCCAGACAACATCAAGTGGGAGATTGTGAAGAAGCTTCAGGAGTCTTGGTCTGTAGAGGTTCACAAAGACAAGAAGGAAAAGAGTTGGAATTTGTTCGTGGATGCTCAACAGGAAGATACATGGGATGCTTCCTGTACTGATAATCTTCTGTTTGTTCAATTAGCAACCCACTGAAAGTTGGTAGACAGAGTGTTTTTCACAACATACATTGTTGAAACCATCAGAAGCTGGCATTACTATGATCGTGGCACCACCACAATGCTCAGACGTATGCATTTTGGCACCTTCAGAACCGAATACCTTCCTCTGTGCAGTGGAATGAAAGCAAAATTCAGGGACGTTGAAAAGAAAGAAGTAGAAGAAATGTTGGCAAGAGAGTCCTCCAGAGACTGAAGCCTTCTGTTAACCCTCTGTGGAGCACTAACAACATAGTGGAGCCAACCCCCTGATGAATGACGCAATAAAGAGGCAAGCTTAGAACGAGTCCAGAGGTACGTGAGAAGAGAGAAAGCAAAAATCAAGGTTGAGAACGAGCTCACAGCAGAAGCCACCTTTGACGCCCTTACGGAACTCTTTACAGAAGTCCCAATGGCACATCAAGCCCTTCCTCCCCCTGCTGGAGGTCCACTTCCAAGCCAGATCCATCCTGGAGATATTGATGAGACAGGCCAGCGAATGTAGTCCCATTGCCAGTTTTTAAGGGAGAGTACAATGAAGACCCCGATCTTCATGTAGCAGAGTTTATGGTAGCATGTGTGGCTAACAATGCCAGAACCCCTGAGCATTGGTTGGCAATATTCCCCGCCACTTTGAAGGGTGCGGCGTTTAAGTGGTATGAGAGACAAGCAGCAGAAACTTTTGGCACATGGGACGACCTGAAGTTGGCCTTCCTCACTAAATTCAGGCGTGAAGGTTTTGAAGAGCGGATGAGAGAGGAATTTATGAACCTAAGTCAGTCCTCTGGAGAAAGAGTAGAAGCTTATGTCTCACGAATGGAATCCATCCTGAAAAGATGGACTAACCATAATCTAGATGATGGCATTCAGAAGGGAGTGTTTCTCAGAGGACTACAACCAGAAGTCCGTAAGCAAGACTGTACGATGAAGTGGAAGCTAGATTAGCGATGAATACAAGAAGAGGAGTCCTACCTCCTCTGATACGAGGAATGATGTATCCACCAAATGCAGTCCCAGGGACTGTCCCCTACCTTTACCAACAGATGCCCCCAGTATCACAGTACAGTGCACCAAATCCACAGTGGCCACAATCAATGCCTCAAATGATGGTTCAACCACAACAACAATGGTCCCAACCAATTTCCCCAATGCCAAATCAGCAGCAACAGTGGAACCCTACCAACTGGAGCTAACAGTCAACAGTTCAAACAGGAGCTCTGAATCAGAATCAGAACAGAGACGCTTCTGCACCAGCCCAACCTGTTTATGCAGTGATTACAGAAACTCCTCAAAACCCTCTTGCCAGTACCTCCGGAGGAGAAATCTTGAAAGATTACTTATCCAACTCAGTTGCAAGCATCAGAAAGGAGTTGATGGATGTGATTACAGAGCAACTACAGACGCTGAAAGTGAATACCGCTAGCATATCCAACGTTGCAAGAGCAGGAAGAGATGTGATGCGGTCAAATACTTGGTGTGGTAAGTGTCATCAAGCAGGCCATTTAGCCACTGAATGTACACGAAAACCAACCATTCCTGGAGCCTTCTGTTCCTACTGTTTGCAAAAGAACCATACAGAGGACATTTGCTCTCTGAAGGAGATGCATGATAGGAGAAGGAAGGAAGAAGATGCAAGATTCAACTTGCTGGAGTCCAAAATGACAACACAGGATATTGGACCCAAGCCTAGAGAGTTTGGTCCTAATTTCGGACCCAGAAGATTTCCTTCCCAAAGTTACAGAGGAAGACAATCTGGTGGTGGTCAGAGATCAGAAGTGGAGTGTTACAGATGCGGAGAAAAGGGACACATTTCACCAAATTGTCCAAATCCCAGAAGGTCAATGGATTACAAGCCCTTATGCAGTCGATGCAAAGGAGAAGGCCACACTGCAAAAGACTGTCCAAGTCCAGCTCCAGTGAAGAACAATGCTACTGATAGTCCAGCCAAGCCTAAGAGCCTACCTCCAATTTAGTGGAATTGGAAGTTGCTGCCATCACTCGTGCAAAGCAGAAGGAACCACCTATCCAGAAAGAAAATAACTCTCCTGCCAGAACAGTGAAGTTCAATCTTCCACCAGAAGAACAGAACAGAACAGAGCCTGACAGTGCCGTACAGAGCACTACAGTGCCACAGAGAGTTACAGAGACAGTTACAGAGACAGGACCAGAGGTCCAGGAGACAGAAGAGGGGGAAGTGCCACAAGTGATAGAAGAGGTTCCCATGATGCCTCTATTGGAAGAAAGAGGGAAAATGAAAATGGGTGTTGCCCCATTTCCTAACCGGTTAGAGAAGCCAGTGGATCCTATTAAGGAATACGATCTGGTCAGAGATCTAGATACCTTTAAACCAAACCTCACATTCCGACAATTATTGATGTTGTCTCCTAGTTGCCGAAAAAGGTTCAAAAGTAGACTGACAAGAAGAGTGGCTTAAGGATTGCTCCCTCAACAGCAACAAAGTCCAACAAGGCTCCAGAGCCTGTAAAAGAAGTGGATGTGGCTAATGCCTTCCTAGATCCAGGTACTCCAGAGACTGGCGTGTGGATAGAAGGCTGCTTTATTGCAAATGCACTGATTGATGGTGGTTCATCAGTGAACATTATGACGGATGTGACAATGAAGGATCTAGGCCTACAAGGTGTGCAACCCACCCAATGGCTCATCAGACTGGTGGATCAGAGCAGAATCAAGCCTTTGGGCATTCTCCCATATGTGAAGACTACAGTGGCTGGAAAAGATTATTGGCTAACCTATCTGGTGGTGAAGCCAAACTATTATGGCACATCCTACCCTCTGTTACTGGGCAGACCATGGCTTTTTGAAGCCAGAGCAAGGACGGATTGGTTCAAAGGAACCTTGACCTTGGGTAGAGGACCCAACAAAGTGGTGCTGAAATTGTATGGTTCTCAAAAAGGACATGGATCCACCTCCTTGGAATTATCTTCTGATTCCCCTAATGAGACTACAGATGGAACATCAGCAGATAAAGATGCTGTCAAACAGATCCTTCCCAAGAAAACAGTGGCACGTTCCTTAACAGTGGATACTGTAAGCCGACTTCCAAAAGATGCAAAGCCATTATCAATGGGTGAATACTTCCTGCCTGAACCAGGAATGACTTCTGAAATCACTTCTGACAGTGAGATAGAAGCATGGATGTACTGCTCTCCCTGTTACATGGCCATAGCAGAGCCAGAGACAGAGGTAGAAGATGAAATAGAGAACCTATTCTTCTGTTACAGAGCTCCTACAGAGACAGAAGCAAAGACAGAAGCAGAGACAGAAGCAGAAGCAGAAGCAGAGACAGAGACAGAAGAGGATGCATGTGATATGGAAGAAGAAGGTTATGAAAGTGAACCAGAAGAATCTATCCCACCCGAAGAGGATACATTTGAAGAAGAAGTTCCAGAAGCATCAGAAGCAGACGAGCTCATACTATGGGACAGAATAGCGAAGGTACCATTTGGTCTGGTAAATGGGTCTTCTCATATGCAAAATCTTTATAAGAAATGGGTTAAGAAGAACAAGCCGTCTTTCAGCAGTGGCTCATGCCGTCCTCACCCATCCTTGCCAAAGAAAGATGATGATGATGCACCGTGCCAACAAGCACCAGTCCCACAAACCCAACAGGAATCAGAGGGTCCCTGTTATGTGACGTTCTTGGATGTGTCATCTTCAGAAGAGGAGTCTTCAAGCCAAGAGGTAATTAATTTTGAAACCAAATCCGAAACGGCTTTAATCCCATTTCAACATCTTAAGGAGCAACCTAAGTCTCCACCAAGAGAAGAAGTTGGTTCTAGTGGGACATCAGAAGAGGATATCACTCCCTTGAAGGAGTCGGATCTGTATCCAGAAGCAGTCCGTGGGACCTTCATCCGTGAAGTAGAAGGTGAAAGGCAGTTAACCTTTGTGGATGCAGATGGCGCTGAACACCACTTGTTGGTGGGTAGCAGCCTACAAGAAGAGGAGTTATCAACCTTGTACAACTTGTTGAAAGAAAATTTGGACGTGTTTGCATGGTCCTACAAAGACCTAAAGGGGATTGATCCCACAATATGTCAGCATCATATTGACTTGAGCCTGATGCCAAGCCCGTATGGCAACGACAGAGGCGAATGAACCTGAATTATTCCACATTGGTGAAAGTAGAGCTGCTGAAGCTTCTGGAAGCCGAGTTCATCTATCCAGTGGCAAATAGTGAATGGGTCTCACCCATCGTGGTTGTACCCAAGAAGAATGGCAAGCTTGGACTTCCGCAAGCTCAATTCCAAGACGAATAAGGATCACTTTCCTATCCCTTTCACAGACCAACTGTTGGACACAGTGGCAGGACATGAGCTTTATTCCCTTCTGGATGGATTCAGCGGATACAACCAAGTGCAGATAGCAGAAGAAGACTAGTCCAAAACAACCTTCACCACAGAATGGGGGACCTACGCTTACCGAGGGATGCCATTTGGACTCTGCAATGCCCCTGCTACTTTCCAGCGAGTCATGATGGCCGCATTCCAAAATCATTTGCATGATTTCATTGAGGTATATTTGGATGACTTCTGTGTCTACAGTTTGATCCGAGAACACTGGGAACACCTGGAACAATGCTGCTGGGAGTATGGGATTTCCCTCAACCCCGACAAATGCATCTTTGGGGTCTCTTCTGGAGTTCTGTTGGGCCACATTGTCTCTGCACAAGGGATATCAACAGACCCTGCAAAGATCGACAAGATTGCAGCTCTGACAGCACCCACCAACCTCAAACAGTTGAGGGGATTCCTAGGCCATGTGGGTTACTACAGAAGGTTTATAGCTCATTTTGCAATAAAGGCAACCTCCTTGTATAAGCTTCTGAGGAAAGATGCAGAGTTTACTTGGACGAAAGAATGTGACAAAGCCTTCCACATTAGACGAAAGAGTTCCATGTACACACTGATGTATCAATTGAAGGTTTAGGCGCAGTTCTCTGCCAGAAGGGCTCCTCGAAGCTGGATCAACCGATCTATTATGCAAGCCGAAAAGTCACTGATAGGGAACGGAACTATACAATTGTTGAGAATCAGCAATCACACTCAAACAGCCTCTTTGTATGGAGTCTCAGGGTCAAGGATATGCAGGCTAACTTATCCCATATGCACAATGGTGCCTACTGCAGTTTCCTACTTTCCTATAAAGCATTGTACTTGCTTCCTTTCTTAATGCGATGATAGTACTCTTTTCTTTTCAGTGAAGTGTCAATGTCATTGTCCACATACACAAGATTGTGTTTATGAGTCCAAGTCTCAATCTTGGAACCTAATTCACTTGTGTAACAAACAGTGTCCTTGTCTTCTCCATCATGAGTCCACACTTCTCATTTCATCCTCCATAGCTTCCGATTTTGCCATGCTCTAGATCCCGCATTTTTCACATGGTATCAGAGCCCAGTTGGGCATGGCATTGCTTGTCTAGCCTCTCTTGATTCCTTTCAACCACAGTCTAGCTCAATGTCAGCTCATGACTTCATCTCCCAACTCTACTCTCACTGAAGCTTCCATGGCAGCCATAGCCAGCAGCACCCTGTCAGATTGAGCTGCTTATATCTCACTCCACAGGTCAAATCTCTTGGAGCTTCCTTCTGGAAAAGTATTTCCAACTCACAAAGCTTCCCTGTATCACATCAATCCAGGACATTGGACCATCTGGAGCTCAGCATTGTGAAAATCCCCAATCTCTGCTCTGTGTCTGCCATAGCCAGACAGGACCTACCTCACTTGGAGCTTCCATAACTCTTCAATCAGGCCATTTCAGCCCACGATTTCTTCTAGGGAGTTGTTCCTCTGCTCAAGGTGCTTCATCTTGGCACAACAAACAACCACATTGGCAAGCTACAGCTCTGGCATTGCACAAATTCGACGTCGCTGCCCCAGACTGTGCCGATTCTGTTCGTGCCCCCTGCGTGCTGCATACTGTCCACGATTTTGACGATTATGATAGGGCTTTTGTAGCCCATGAAATCAGCTTCCTAGGCATATAAAAATTTTTGAAAATGATCCACTGTATCTCCTGCAATCAGCAAAAAACCAGGCTCCTGTCTCAGAAACCCTAATTCCACCATAGCCAAAGCTTCAAAATCTTGACTTTTTTCACTGTTTCTCTCACTGAAGTTATCAACAGTGATTTTAATCACTGAGCAATACTCTCTGAAGTTCATTAAAGTACTGTCACTCAGATCTGAAGGCATCAGCATCAAATCAAGAAGGGGAAGATCACTTGGATTTTAAAAGAGTAAAAGACTTTTGCAGATCTGGTATTCATTGACACTTAGTTAGTGCTTTTTAGCACTTGTGTCTCTCAATCAATTCTTCTGTTGCTCAAATCTAATAAGTCTGAAGTTGATTTGCTACTGTTCCCGTAAATCTAACATGGGCAAAGACTCTCCAAATGCTCGATTCAAAGGAGTCGGGTTTCACACTTGGCAAACCCGCATCAAGCTCATCCTGATGAAGAAGGGTCTCTGGGCCATCACAAATGGCAAAGAGAAGAAACCTCGGGACGCGGACCTTGCAACTACTTGGCAAAAGAATGATGACAGAGCTTAGGCCATTATCAAACTGGAGCTAGACGACAGTTATATCCACCATGTGGATAACTGTGAGACCTCACAGGATACATGGAAAAGACTTGACACCCTGTTCGGTGCACAATCTAAATCATCAAAGTATGGTCTCCTGATTGAGTTCTTCAGGCTTGAAATGAAGTCCAGCACATCACTTGCCACACATCTTAATTACATGGAAGGACTCCTAACCCAACTTGCAGGAATCAACATTAAAATGGATGAAGATGTTTGCATTGGTGTTGTACTTAAGAGCTTGCCTCCTGAATATAATAATGTATCAACAACTTTAATCAACATGCCAAATCCTGAACTTGTTGATATCCAGGCATCACTGTTAGAAGAAGAAAAGAAGCTAAAAACTAAAGAAGAACCAAGTACCTCTAGAGATGAGCATGCATTATATGTTGGCAACAGGTACAAAGGCAAGAAGGATCAGCTCTTTTGTGACTTCTGCAAAAGGACCGGACACACCGAGAAGTTCTGCCACGCAAGAAAGAGATCCCAAAAGGCCTATCTAGTCGCAGTCAAAGAAGAAGAAGAAAATGGAGCAAAGGAAGAAGAAGATGAAGATGAAGACCACCAGGATCGGAAGGACAAGACTCATCAGTCCTTGTACTCTCATAATTCTGATAGACTGTTTTAATAGCCTTGTATTTTCCTTGCCCTAATGCTTCCTGCCATAAGCTTTGTAAACTCCTTATGTAACTTGGCATTACAGTCCCTGTACACTTTGTGAGGCCCCTGTTACAGCCTCTGGATGTCCACCATGTTTATGGTACCCACACTTAGCTTTTTCTGCGACAGCCTCTGGTGTTTTGCCATGTCTGTGGTATGCCCACACTTTGCAGGTGGTTCTCATTACAGCCTCTACACACTTTATGCCTTTTCTAGTTGTGATTGAGGAGGGGTGTTGAGAATCAGCAATCACACTCAAACAGCCTCTTTGTATGGAGTCTCAGGGTCAAGGATATGCAGGCTAACTTATCCCATATGCACAATGGTGCCTACTGCAGTTTCCTACTTTCCTATAAAGCATTGTACTTGCTTCCTTTCTTAATGCGATGATAGTACTCTTTTTTTTTCAATGAAGTGTCAATGTCATTGTCCACATACACAAGATTGTGTTTATGAGTCCAAGTCTCAATCTTGGAACCTAATTCACTTGTGTAACAAACAGTGTCCTTGTCTTCTCCATCATGAGTCCACACTTCTCATTTCATCCTCCATAGCTTCCGATTTTGCCATGCTCTAGATCCCGCATTTTTCACAACAATGACAGAGCTGGAGTACTTGGCAATGGTGTTTGCCCTAGAGAAGTTCCGCCATTACCTCCTATCTACCCACTTTAAATTTTATGTGGATCATGAGGCCCTGTCCTTCCGGATGAACAAAGCGGATGTGAAAGGACAAATGGTGAGATGGCTCCTTCTATTCCAGGAGTTCGACTTTGAGGTAATTACCAAGCCTGGTCGTTCCCATGTTCTGGCTGATCATCTGTCACGTATCCCACAAACTGCAGACGAGGAGCAGGATGATCCAGACCTCCCTGATGCTTCCCTATTCTTGGTAGAAACTGTAACTCCCTGGTATGCAGACATTGCCAATCTGCTGGCAACCCAACAGTACCCTCCTGGCATTTCTAGTCGGGAAAGGAAGAAGCTCATGCTAGAATTAGCCCCCTACATCCTGCTAAGCAGTGCACTGTACAAGAAAGGCAAAGATGAAGTGCTCCAAAGATGTGTTGCAGGAAATGAGATTGGGATTGTTCTGAAGGCTTGCCATGACGAGCCATGTGGAGGTCACTTTGCAGGAGAAGCCATAGCCAGGAAGGCTCTGCTAGCAGGTTATTGGTGGCCTACCATCCACAAGGATGCCTATGATTACTGTAAAAGATGTGATGCTTGTCAGCGAATGGGGAAACCCACCAAGACAAGTGATATGCCACTGCAACCTATCCTTCCCCTAAAGCCGTTTGAGAAGTGGGGCATCGACTTCGTAGGCCCAATCGATCCTCCTACTAGAAGGAAGCAGAACAGATGCATCCTCGTATGTACGGATTATGTCACAAAGTGGTGTGAAGCTAAAGCCCTAAAGCGAGACGATGGTAACAGCGTGGCCCTGTTCATGTACGAGAATATCATCACCCGTTTTGGCAGTCCCTTAGAGTTGGTAAGTGACAGAGGCACTCATTTCCTTAACAAAGTCATAGAAGAGTTGACAGAGTTGTATAAGATCCGCCATCGCAAGTCCACTCCTTATTACCCCAGAGCCAACGGCCAAGTCGAAGTCACGAATCGCATCCTCTGCTCGATTCTGATAAGAACAATTGCCGCACATCGTCGTGATTGGGATGATCGACTTACAGAGGCCCTCTGGGCGTACAGAACCTCTCATAAAGCCGCAACAGGACAGACACCCTTCCAGCTGGTGTATGGTACAGAAGCTGTTTTCCCTGTTGAACTGGAATTACCCTCTTTGAGAGTGGCTATCAAAGAGCGTTTGGGAGATGATGATTCACTGCAACGCCGTCTCCTGCACCTGGAGTGTTTGGACGAAACTTGCAGGAAGGCTCTACAGTGCATGGAAGCCACGCAAGCTCGACGTAAGGCTTACCATGATAGTTTCATCAAGCACGAGGAGTTCAAAGAAGGTGATTTGGTCCTAGCCTATGATTCACGATTTGGCAAGTTTCGTGGCAAGCTCCAACAGAGGTGGATGGGCCCATATAAGGTACTTGCAGTCAATCCTAATGGCTCTGTCCAAGTGCAGACTGTTGATGCCTCTGATGATCCCTTTCTGATCAATGGATATCGCCTGAAGAAGTACTTCCCTCCTTGGGGATCTTGACAATTACGGTCACTTGATCCTTTCCCTCGTTGGCGTGGCACTGTACTTCTTATGCTGCTACTTCTGATAGCCGTTCTTCAGTCACTCCTGATGAGATGGACGCAACCTTCTGTCCCCTCCACCCTACCTTCCAGCCTTGATCTTTTATCCTCTATTTTCCACCAGCGATAGTGGCGAGGTTGGTTCTGACAAATGGTTTTTCTACCATTCCCTTGTTTAATTCGAAGAGAAGAAAAAAAAAGGACAAAAAAGAAAAAGAAAAAAATATACATATCGGTCATGGGAGAAAAGGACTTAGGTCCCTGTCATGCCGACCTATTCTTCGAGAAAAGGTGGAAACACCCTCGGAAACAGGGGAAAACAAAAAAAAGAAAAAAAAAAAAAAAGAAAAACAAACCTATTATGGGAGAAAAGGAAGCAATTCCCTGTCATAGCAGGCCTCGTTCCAAGAAAAGGTGGTAAACACCCTTGGGCGAGAAGCTGGCTGTGGAAAAGGTGGCAACACCCAGCAGTCCAGAAAGTGGATTCATTAATTGACATCCTCAGGTTCCAGTTCCGAAGCTACCTCCCTTGGTACGCTGTGTCCTGGGTCTTTCTGCAGAGTGTCTACCTGTCCTCTCGCAGACGACATGTCCTATCTAACACAACGTTTGATTTGATGGCTACCTCCCTGGGTACGCCTCTTCAACAACTGACGACGCGATCTTCATCGACAACCCCTTGAGTGCTGTGAGCTTTCATCCTAACCGGATGGGGAAGTGAGTATGGTTGCCCTCTATAATTATCAATAGAGGGTGAGACAGAGGGTGGGGCGAGAGACCAGTCTTTTCCCTTCAAATCAAATGAGAGGTGAGTAGTGTGACTGAAGTGTTGCACGCACGGGATGGGCCTCTCAATGCACAAAGCACAATTTGTTTCTGTGCACTGCACCATAAGGCTCCCTGGCCTTCCTTCTCGCACCGTATGCCGGCACAAGGCGGGCACAAGGCATACAACCTTTGCACAAGTGACCGTGAGGATTACATCAACGAGTTTCAGGACATGGTTGCCCTCCTGTATCTATTAACAGAGCGTGAGATAGAGGGTGGGTTGAGTGTGACTGGAGTTTGTTCAATCAATTACCGAGAGGTGAGATTGAGGGAGTTACGACACTTGGAGTCAGGTATGTTCCCGTTTCCTTATGCACCCATGGGATGGGTCTCTATTGTCATCACAGGACACGTCACCCTGTTCTGTACACTGCACTATAAGGCTCCCTTGCCTTCCTCCTTGCACTTATGCCAGACGGGTTCGACGCACTAATGCACCATCAACTATGCACCTTGGCATACTCCTTCTGCACCATTCCCCTGTTGATTTCTAAACCGGGTATGAGATATGGGTTTCAATCCTTATTCCTCGAGTGATATTAGTTATGGGGCGAGTGACAGTTCTTTCATTTCATTTGAGTGACTGTGAGTTGAGTGTAGTATCCCTCATCATCGACCAATTTCCTGCGATCCCTTCCACCAGCTACCTCCCTGGGTGCTGCCGCGTGGTCCCTGCCATGAAGGACGTGTGCCGAGAAGATGCCTTGGTACCTCCAACAGCCGACAACAATACAGGACGTGCCATCGACAATCAACTGTGATTCTTGACAAAATGGGCCAAGTTTTTCTAACCCTACACCTTTTGTTTCTCAATGATGATCATGTGTTAAGTGTGGGGACGTTAGTGGATGGCCTGTGGTGTGGTCCTAGGTCCCTGTTGCTCGGTTAACCCTATCCGTTAAGGTTTTAAGTGTGGGGACGCGTCCCTGCACGTCTACATTGCATACCCCTCTGCATTTGCCTTAACTTGATAATGCATCTATGCCTGCCCTGCTTTTACCTTGATGGGTCCCTTCCCCACCCACCCGTCCATGTTTAACCCACCCTTGGGACCGTTCCCTTGTAGTTTTCCTTCCTTTTCTGATTTTGCTGTCCTTCCATGTGAATGCACCCTACGTTCACCGAAGTCCCAATCCAACCTTATAGCCCTGTTCTTCCCTTTGACTTGACCATTTTTCCTTTTTAGCTACCCCTGTTCCGGTGCACGGTTTTCGCGTTATTAATTTTTGAAGCATTTTGTGCAAATTAGCCATTTTCTATGTGAACGCGCTTTGCTTGCTTCGGAACCGTGATCTGATGTCATAGCCCTGACAACCACTTTTTCTTTGATATTTTTCCTTTTTACTCTGAGTCATTCCGATACACGGTTTGTCCAACATTAATTTTCCAGTTTTTTAAGACTTTTTCATGAGTCTTTCTGACATTTTTCTATGTGAACCTGCCCTGTTTGCATCGGAATTCCAATTTGATTTGACACCCGTGTCCCCTGTGTCTTCCCCTACCTTTTTCCTTTTTCCTCCACCCTCTTTCGACTTCTGGATTTTTACTTATTAATTTTTAAATGAGTTTTCGAGCGTATTTTTGGAGTTTTTCGCATGTGAACCCCTTCTACTTCCACCGGAACTGCGGTTTAATGTGATAACCCTGTGCCACTCCTTCCTATGGACATTTTTCCTTCTTACTACATGTCATTCCGGCGCACGGTTCGTCCGATATCAATTTTCGATTCCATTTCCGAGTTTGTTTTTTGGATTTTTCCCACGTGAATGCGTCTTATCTTAGTCGAAACTATGTTTTGATGTGCTAGGATTGTCGGGCATGCCTTTTTGCGTAGTTTTCCTTTTTTCTGCACCTCATTTCGATGCACGGATTTTCTGATATTAATTTTTAATTGCGTTTTTTGATCCGGTTTTTGTGTTTTTTGCACGTGACCGCCCTTTCGCCCTCCCGGAACCTCCATTGCATATTTTTCTTGTCTTCCCCTTGCCATCCTGTCCACTTTTTGTTTTTATGTCATTTTGTTTTGACGTCCGGATTGGGAGTTATTCATTTTTCTTTATTTTTATGGGTTTTTACGCGCTCCGTCCCTCGCGTGAACGCGCCCTTTTTCAATTTTACGCGTTTTAACGTGCCCCGGTCGTGTCCGCGTGCTCCGTCTCTGCATCCAGGCGCCCTTTCCCTCCCGTCACCACAAATTTTTTTTACCCCTGCCCCGCGCATGCGCGCGGGACAGGGGCGTCTCACCTTTCCTTTTTTTAAAAATTAATTAATTAATTAATTCATTTATTTTTTTTAATTTTTTTTAAAAAACACACCCCTCCCCTCAACGGACACCCTCTCCCCCCCGACTCTCAACCACCCTCCCTCTCTCTCTCTCTCTCTCTCTCTCTCTCTCTTCTTCTTCCTCTCCCCTCTTTCTCTCTCCCCGATTCCACCCTCTGCTGCACCCTCCCTTCTTCCTCCCCACCTGCTGCCTCCTCCCACCTTCCCTTCTTCCCTCCCTCCTTCTGCCTCCTCCTTCCACCCTCCCTTTTCCCTCCATCCCCTCCCTTCTTCCACCTCCCCTCCTCCCTCTCCCCTGCCTGCCCGCCTTCCTCCCCCGCCTTCTCCTCACCTGTCGCCTCCTTCCCACTGCCTTCCTCCCCCGCCTTCTCCTCACCTGCCGCCTCCTTCCCACCTCCTGGTTCCCCCGCCTTCTCCTCACCTGCCTCCTCCCTCCACCTCCCGCTTCTGCCCCGTTTCTGCCCCCTTTGCCCCTCCTGCCGTCGCTGGGCTGCCACGCCACCGCCCTGTAGAGCCCATCGCTGGGCTGCCATGCCGCCGTCGCAGCAGACGCCGCCACTGCCACGTCGCAGACGCCGTAGCCATCCGCCGAGCCGCCGCCAGTCGTCGAGTAGCCGTCCGCCGCCGTCCCCCAGCCGCCGCTGGAGCCGCTGCCAGACGCCGAGCCGCCGCCGACGTCGCCGCCAGATGCCCGCGCCACCGCCCTCGCCACCAACCTTCCTCCTCCTCCTCCTCCTTCTCCTCCTCTTCACTGTAACCATAGGTAACCCAAACTAACTCCACCTCAGTTAACTAACCCCCATTCACTTACCTAACCCTAACTAGGTTAACTAACCTTAACCCTAACCCCACCCCCTAACCAACTAACCCTAGTTAGGTTAGTTAACCCTAACCCCACCCCCTAACCAATGAACCCTAGTTAGGTTAGTTAACCCTAACCCCCCCCTAAGTCAAACTAACCCCACCCTAGGTTAGTCTAACCCAACCTAAGTTGAACTAACCCAACCTAGGTCAACTTAACCCCACTGTAGTTAGTTGAACCCCACCCCCTAGTTACACTAACCCTAGCAAAGTTAGACTAACCTCAGTTGAGTTACCCTAACCCTAGCTTAGTTCTACTAACCCCCCTTAGGTTAGTCCCCACCTTACCCTAACTAACCCTAGGTTAGTTAGTCTACCCTAGGTTAGCTAGAATCTGACTTAGTCCCCCTAACTGACTTTGACTAACCCAGACTAACCTAGTTTCATTTGACTAACTTGACTTGACTTAGTTTGACTTACATGACTTACACAGACTACCAGGACTTAGCTGACTTAATTTGACCTTACTTACCAGACTAAGCTGATTTTCCTGATTTAACTGATTTAATTAATTTATAAATTAATTTCCACCTCATAAAAATTCAAAAAAATTTCTAAAAATTCCCTCCGCTTTTTGCCAATTTTTGGAAATTTGTCAGCTGGAAATTTCCACCCCCAAAATTTTTGAAAATTAAATATTTCCCAATTATCCAAAAAATTACCAACAAATGTAAAAAATTCATTTAAAATTAGTAAAAAATACCCAAAAAAATTCTTCAAAATTCTTCAAAATTCCCCTCACCCCCCTTAACCTTTTTTCCCTTCATTTTTCACTTTAAAATATTTTCATACATGGAACCCCTATATTTTTTTTATATTAAAAAAAAAACCACCAAACAAAAAGTAACCATAAAAATCCCCATCTTATTTTCATACCCTCAATTTTGGATATTTCCTCCATGGCTGAATTTGCATTTTTTCCCTTTATCACATATTCATGTGCTATATATCTTACTTTTATTATTATTATTATTAAAAAACAAAAACAAAACAAACACAAAAAAAACAAAACCAAACCATAAATAATAACACCTTTTAAAAAAAACAAAAAAAAAAACAAAACCAAAACAAATAAGCGACCCCACACTATAAACCCACCACAACCACACCTAAAATATAACCCCACTCCCATCCACAATAACACCTTAAAAATTCATTTCAAATCAACAATCCCACTAACGTGTTCTCTTTGTTGTTTCGTCAGTGGTCTTTACTTTTCTTTTACTGGATTCATTCCTTTTGGGGGACTCTTCCGTCTGCATTTAGGCCATTACATACACACCCCTTCCAAGTATTTATTTTATGTGCTTTATTTATTTTCCTTTCCCCCTTAATCACAAATTAATTGTTAAAATGCCCTATTTATTCACCCACCGTTTCCACGCGCATTCGCGCTACACACACCGTATTTTTTTAAATTAAAATAAACCCACCGTTCACTTAGCACGCGCTACGTGCGCTACAGAGGCACTTTAATAATTTTTAATTAAAATGAACCAGCCGTCACAAGAGCACGCGCTGGCAAAAAAGCGCTCCACATCACCTTAATTTGTAATCAATGAACTTACATTTAGAGACCCAGTCTGGGTATCACAGTCCGGGATTCGAATTAACGCACCGTTTTCACCTAATAATTGGTAATTAAATTTATAATAAGGAACCGCCGTTTTCTTGCTAAGGTTTATCACTTAATAAAAATTCACCCATTCTTAATAATTTATTAAAATAAACCCTTCATTAAATTAATTCCCCCTCACTGCACTTAATTCCCCTTTTTAACGAACCGGTTTCGTGGGATGGGTATGCGTCGTCATTAGAGTTATTTCCATGGTCAAACACTGGTTTATCAACGATGTAGTCTTGATATGTGTCGGATGTGGTGATATTTTGGTTTACTGTCTTTGATACGGTTAAGGGTACGGTGTGTAGTTTTTTCTTTTATTGCCTGATACGGGGTTCTGGGTGTTTGTCTAATGCATAGCATGAAGCTTTCGGTCGCATATGTCTAGAGGTCATGTCGAATTTTTTCTAGGTTGTGGTTTGCTTAGGGTTAGTTGGTCGCGCCACGTTTTATTGTTTTGGTTGTTCTCTTATCCTTGGTTTTTTGTCTGTTGCTTTGCAGGCATTCTCCTTGATTGTCTGTGTTTGTGGTGTGTGTGTAACCATCCGAATGGCGCCTTCTCACGCTCCTCCCCCTATCCAGTACATCCCACTAGTTAGTAGGGATTACTCTTCCCTACTTACTTTTGAGGCTCTCACGAAGGTGGGACTCGCTGCTTTTGTGGCTACTTCTTTTCCATTGCTTTCAGCGGATCCGTCGTTATGTGATGAGTTTCTGGCCTCTTACAGCAAGAAGACAGGACTAGTCCAGGGAATTTCCATGACTTTGACACCTCGAGGCTTAGGGAAGGCTCTGTCTCTACCCTCCAAAGGTGAACCTTTTGTTACCACTCGTCAGCTTTTCTCTAATGAAGAGATTCTGAAGCTGTTGCAAAAGCAGACAAGGAAAATGCTGGATGTTAAGAAGGTGATTAACTCTTCAGGAGTTTCCTTTTCCATGATCACTGATCCCTTATGGAAGATGGTCTGTCAGTTTCTCCAGGACAGGTTTATGCCTACCAAAACGCCATCCTAGTATTTGTCCAAAGAGCTTTTCACAGCTTCCAGGATGGTGTTGAAAGGAGTTGCTATTGATTGGAGCACTTACCTCCTCACTAAAATGGATCAACATTTCGTCAAAGTCACCCGGGGTAATGTTACCAATGTCACATATGGATCATATTTGTCTGCCTTCTTGACCTATTCAGGTTTACAGAAGACTGTGCCTCCACCTCCTCCATCAGATCCAGTTCCTCCTCCTCCACCTTCAGATGAGTCAGAACCTATTGACATAGAGGATGATGATTCTCCGCCTCCCCTGGTCATACAACGCAAACGCTTGAAGCAGGTAGCGGATAAAGCTCCTTCCGTACTTCCTTCAGTGCCCATCCCTGCTACCTCTGGCAGTGATCTCCCTGGGTATCTCACTTGTAATAACCTGTTCGGAGCACATCGAGAAGGATCATTGGACATATCAGTTCCCTCATTGAACAGTCTAGTCTCAGGAGATGCAATTCCTTTCCTCTGTAAAGATATTCAGAGTTCCATTGAATTGTCAGTGACAGCCTGTGTTCAACAGCTGAACGCGTCCTTTTATGAAGAGCTCATGCAGTCTAAGGACCAGTTGCATCAGGCAACATCCGAGTTAGCTTCTGCTAAGGATACCCTAGCAGATTTGTTTAAACAAATGGAACAACAAACCCAACTGGTTGCCACCCAAAGCGATGAGATCTCTTCTTTGAAGCTCCAGTTACTAGAGGCTCAATCCCAGGTTACTAGCCTTTCAGAGGAGAAGGAGAGGATGTCCAGAGAAGCGCAGGAGTTCCATGCTCTCTTAGATGACAAACTTTTAGCTTTACAGATTGCTAATGACACAGTGGCCTCCCAAGCCTCCCAAATCAAGCAGTTGCAAGATCAACTGGCAAAGTCACGCTCTGTTCCTCCAAGCCCTAATGTTCCCTTGATTCCTTCTCTTTCACAGCAGGACTTGGCTGCTCTTCAAAGACAGGCTACTTTGTGTCCTCTATTCCAAGATAAAGTGGAAAGATTGCAGTCCCGAATGGACTTGTTATGGTCTACATTTGAGCAGTTTCAGGAATATGTTCCACCAGACCATTCTTTCTTTGTCCACTACCACTTATAGAAGTTGGTCTTCTACATGAAGCTTTCCACGATGGATTTACCTCTTCCAGAGGATGGATGGAGTGGGGCTTGGTCTGCTGAGTTGCTGACAGAGGTAGTAAGGATGGTGTTTGAAGATTCTGTCACGCCAAATACCATGTTGATGTCATACATGTATTTACGAGGAGACTTGTTAATTCCAGATGAGGTGGACATGGCATGGTATGTGGGGGATGTAGTACTACATGCTGTTTTGTATGCCAACCATTTGGAGTTGCGCATAGCTGACATGTTCCAGAGTTACTCCTCCAAAATGGCTGATTGTCATGATAATTCCTGGCATCCCATGATTGATTCTGTGGTCCTGAATCAACGACAAAACACAGCTCCTACCTCTGTCCAGAGTACTAATCAACTGAGGATGGATCTCTTAGCCTATCTTTCAACACATAATCCGTTTGATGCTACCTTATTTGATGCCTATCATCGACGATCTCTCTTAGGACCTTCTGTTCCTACCCTCCTCTATTACCAACAAATGGCTCACCAATATGCTCTATATCTTTCCCTTTGTCAATCTAATTTCACAATTATTTTACCCCTTCTTTTCCAACCTTCATCTTTTCCTCAAATTCCCATTTTCACATATTGTTCCTTTATTGAGGATAGGGTATTTTCCCCTTCTCCACCCTGTCCTTCTCCATCCATTCATGTACCCTCCACATTTCCTATTTATCAGTTAACACCCTTCCTTAGTGATTCCCTCCAAATTTCTGCCACTCCTTCTTTAAACTTTTCTTCCTTTTATGATTTTCCTATCCCTCACTTCATCCACTTTTCCTTATTCCACTACCCTCTCCTAACACTTCTATATCTCAACCACCTCAGTTGGTTAGTGACTGTAACAGGTTTGATAATCAGATTTCCAGAAGAAGGGGATGGAGTTCGGATGATTCCCTTACAGGACCTCAGATCAATTGGCCAGTAATTCCAGGAGAATGGACAGCTTCCAGTCAAGCTTATCAGAACTATGTTCATTTTACTCAGCAGTATTCACAGTCTGCCGATCCTTCAGTGAGATTAACTGCTCACTTTGCTTGGTACCTGGCATATATGCATAGGCACTCTCATAATGATTCCAAGCCTATTCCAAAGTTGTGCATGAATGTCAATGTGAGCATTGATTCCCAGCAGCTGGATATATTGTATTTTCATGCCCTTTGTTTGCCTAGCAGATACCTGATCCTGTTGAAAAGGATGTGCTGTCTTCAGTTTTTTCAAAATCCTCCCAAAACCTTTGTAGATGAATCCTTGTCTATGGATCGTTTCCGACAACATCAATCTTTTAAGAGGATCATCTTCATTGATACCTTTCCAATGTATGGTGGATGCTTTTTAATGAAAATCTCTCTTTTTGGAGGAGTCATTCAAATGGCTGTGTTGTATTAGTGTTTGTGTTGTGAGTTCATTTATGTAAAACGAACGTGGTGGTTTTCTATTGGATTTCATGCGAGCTACATTTTGGAGAATTGTGGTGATGGGGTCATGGTTGGGGAGTTGCTGATGCTGCTGAAGAAGAAGAAAACTCTTATATCCTTTACAAATTTGTTGTGATTTTTAGTTTGATAAGAAGTGTTAATGTATAAAGGGTTTTCCTTTCTTTGTATTCTTATATCAGAAACAGGTTATAAGTTGGGGTCGTGGTGGATGGATTCTTTTTGAAGAGATATTGAAGATTAAAGTTGAGCTTTTCCCTGAACTTGTATTCCCTTTTTCCTGGGTCGCGAGGACGCTTCCTTATTAAGTGTGGGGATATGTTGAGTGTTGAAATGACTTGTTTTTTGGCTGATTTTTGTTGTTTTTGAGAGCTGAATGGTTGATTTTATGAGATGATTGATTGGTTTAGAAGTGGTTTGAGAGTGTTTTGGATGATATTGATTGTGTTTTGGAAGATCATAATGTTTATTAGTGGTTTTGTGATGTTCTGATAGGTTCTGATTGGTTCTATATACCTTCTGTTTTGTTCTGTTTTGGTCTGTTTTGTTCTGATTGTCTTCTGTAAGGAGGGATGGAGTATTGATTGATGAAGATAGAGATCTTGTGAAAGCTTATTGAATGGTTTTTGAGAGTTTGGAATGGTTTGAGAATGAGTTATGTGGTTTTGATGACCTTCTGTAACCTTCTATAGGTCTTCTGTAGAGCCTCTGTTTCTGTTCTATTCTGTTCTGTAGCTGTTCTGGTACTGTTCTGTAGACTGTTCTGTATGCTTCTGTATGTGTTCTGATGGATGAGAGTGTAGCTTGGGAAAGTTTTCTAGCCTTGGAAAGAGGTGAATACAAGTGCAAAAGAGCTGAAAGAAGTGAAAGAAGTAGCTGTTGAAGACTCAAGTGAAGACTAGAGTGAAGTGACAGTAGTGAGGTATGAAAGGACACTGTAGTGGCTCTGGTGACCCTTCATATCAGACATACCTCTTGGGAGGGGTATCCACGACCTAAGAAAGATTATTGAGAGTGATTTTGAGATATTGTAGTGAGGATATGATGTATTATTGATGGAGAGAGAGAGAGAGAGTCAGAGATAGCCAATTCTACAAAAACAGAGTGATTGTATATGAGAGATTGAGAGAGAAGACTATGAAGATATTGAAGATGAATACTATGTGATGTATTTCCATTCAAAGATGGTGTATTCCTTTGCTTTCTTTGTTCTATTGATGAATTTTGTGAAGATATTGAAGAATATGATTGATTCTATCAAATCCGTGGGAGATCTACATGATGCTGCATGAAGATTTGTTGTGCCTGGTGTTCTTTTCTTCATTGTGATCATATGAAACATAATAAACAAGATTGTTGATGTTACAAGATAGATTTTCTTGCAAGAGAATTCCCTTTTCCTTGGTGTTCCTCTTGGGGCTCCAGAACCTCAAGCCCATTCCTGTTCCAAGGGCGCATCTGCCCAAATTATTGGAACTTCTAAATGAGAAGATCATAATGAAGATTTTAGAACCTTCTTCAGTACCTTACTCAAACTGACGGTTTACTGTGCCTAAGAAAAATGGATCTTTATGATTCATTCAAGATCTACAGCCTGTCAATCGTGTCACAATTCGAAATGTTGGTTCGGGCCCAATTGTTGATGAGTTTGCTAAAGCTTTTGCAGGTAGAGCAATTTATTCTATGGGAGACCTATATTCAGGATATGACCAATTTCAGCTCTCATTAGAAAGCCGAGACATTACCACAATGAAGACACCTCTTAGATTGGTCGGCATGTGCACTCTACCACAAGGTGCAAGAAACTCCGTAGCCCATATGATGAATGCCATGCAGAAAGTCTTAAGGACTTTATTCCACAACTTACTCTTCCATTTCTTGATGATGTACCTATCAAGGGATGTGAAGTCAATGAAAAGAATGAGGAGCTTGACAAAGATCATTGTAGGACATTTTTAGTTAACCATATTCATGATTGTGACAGGATTTTGATAAGGCTAGAAGAGGTACATCTTACCCTTTCTGGAGCTAAGTCAATTTTTGGAGTAGAAGAAGTCCTGTGGTCAGTCATCTATGTGGGCCCCTATGGACGCAAACCTTCTCCAATCAAGATAGATGCCATTAGTAGAATGCAAGAAAAATTCACAAATATTTCAGAGGTGAGAAGATTTCTTGCTGCATTTGTATTCTATCTCATATGGATACCACATTTTTCTCATGTAGTAAAAAATCTTTATCAATTATTAAGAAAATGCCAAAGATTCTCTTGGAATAAAGAGCATACTCTCACTATGCGTAAATTAAAGAAGCTATTAATTTCAACCCTGTTGAGATATCGAGCTCCACTCCTGATATGCCAGGGTGACCATTGTGCATTTATATCACCAACTTGTTAGCTGCAGATGCGGTTGGTACACCGCCCATGAATAATAGCTAGATGACAACTATCCTTATCTACTCTAGTTCGTGGCTCAGTTAGTACACCACCTTAGTTAGTTGAGTTTGGTTTGAGACCCATATATAGGGTTCTTCTATTTCTATGTACTAGAGTTCTTTTTGGCTTACACAACTAAGAAGAGAAAAATTGTTTTCAGCCTCCACCTTTGTGTGTATTCCCCTATTGTGTAAGTGAGAAAGCTACAAGTGAGACTCCTTCCTTCTCTCCCACAATCTTGACATGGTATCAGAGCCTTGTTTGTGGTAAGGAGCTCAACAAAGCAAACCAAGTTCGTGGTGTTCTGGTAAGAGGACCAGTGTTGCTTTCATTTTTCTATTTTGGGAGCAAGTCTCTGCAGGCAGCACAGCCGGAAAGTGCAAGAGTGCATTGTCTTAGATTGAGACGCCCTTCGCGGTGTAGCAAGTGGGCAGTATATACTGCGGCTGAGGGATTTAGCCCATGGTTGCTCTGTTTTTTTTATTTGAGGCCATTTCGGGGCCTGTTTTGGAGGCGGAAGTTTTCTGCACGCACTTAGAAAAAGGCCCTATTTTATGCTGTGCGACCACTATTCTACAGGTCGGGGTGAAAAGTTACCATAGAAATTGCATCATATGCCTATGCGTAGAGACAGTGGGAGTTACAGAATCATCCTTGTTTCCTATTGATGCAAAATTGTCACTAGGAAGTGACTGTGTGGTCAAATACCACTTTCATCAGTTTTGTAGATTTGCCCTTGTGAGGCTGAAGCTGTGTTTTTTATAGTGACAGAATTTTTTGCAGTGTTCTGTAATGGCGTCTGATTCTCTTTCACAGATTGTCACTGAAAATCTTGACAAGAACAACTTCCAAGCATGGAAGTTTAGAATGATGAATTTCCTTATGGGAAAAGGATATTGGGAATTTGTTGCAGGAAATGAAGAAGAACAAGTTCTTCCTGATGTTCCCAATCAACAGCAAATGCAGGCATTTAAAGGACGGCATGAGAGAGCCAGAAAAGTTATGTACTGGCTGTCTATCAGTATTTCAGACTCTATGATTGTGTATATTCAGGATGCAAGTATACCAAAGGAGGCATGGGATACTTTGTCAAAAATGTATAGCACAAATACGCAAGCCAGAAAAATGCAGCTCAAGCAAGAGTTGCACAATGTGCAAAGAGAAATTATGAGCATCAATGACTACCACATGAAGGTGAAGAAGATTGCAGATGCACTTGCTTCCATTGGGTCGCCAGTGGAAGATGATGATTTAGTTTCCGTGACCTTGAATGGTCTAGGAAAGGATTATGCATAGTTCCGAACATCCATTTTCATACCCCACAGCAAAATGGAATTGCAGAAAGAAAAAACAGGCATATTGGAGAGGTATCTTGTGCCATGCTCAATGAAAAAGACCTGCCAGATTTTTATTGGAATGAGGCAGTTGCTACAGCAATCTAAATAATGAACAGGACTCCCACTGCAGAAATACATGGCATGACTCCAGAGGAGAGGTATACTGGTAGGAAACCAGATATTTCTCATTTGAAAATTTTTGGTTGCATTGCCTATGTTCATGTGCCAGATGAGTTGAGATCCAAGTTGGATCCAAAAGCTGAGAAGTGCATCTTTATTGGTTACTCTCTGTAGAGGCAGAAAGGGTGTAGATGCTATAACCCTTCTACTCATAAATTTACAGTGAGCAGAGATGTTGTTTTTGATGAGTTGAGTAGCTGGTATAAACCAGTAAATGTGATTGATAATTTAGATGCACAAAATGGTAATGCTGCACAAAATTCACAGCAGCAGTCACAAGATATTAGTGGACCTGGAGTGTCCTCTAGTAGTGGTTCACATTTTTCGCCATGGACAGACAGATTGAGATCAGGAGAATCCTCTCAAAGCAATGCAGATAGTGGTATGCAGGTATCACGAAAAGGAAAAGAGAAGGTAGATCAGCCCATGTTTGATATGAATGCAGGTCACTCTTATGTGGATGGTGAATCCAGTGGCTCAGAACGGAGCACTGATGATGAGTTGGGTATTCCTTCTATTGTTACACCTGGAGTAAGGAAGACCAAGGATGTTTTGAGAGCATCTGGAAGTGAGCCTACTTTGCGCAGGTCTACCAGAGCTAGGTATCCTGTGGATAGGCTGAAATATGATGGATTTACAGCCATTCACTATGCCTATATAGTCAAAGTGATACAGGAACTAGAACCCACTTCTTTTGAGCAAGCCATGGGAAAAAAAAAAATGGAAGAAATCCATGAATGAAGAAATGGATGCTTTGGATGCAAATGCTACATGGGAATTGGTACCTTTGCCTAGAGATAAGAATGCAATTGGTTGTAAGTGGATTTATAAGGTGAAGCACAATGCAGATGGTTCTGTGAACAGATACAAGGCAAGATTAGTAGTCAAGGGGTATGCACAAACATATGGCATTGATTATGAAGAAACATTGAGTTCGGTTGCAAGGATGACAAACGTAAGAGCAGTCATTGCTATGGTTGCATCAAAGGGATGGTCTTTACATCAGATGGATGTAAAGAATTCTTTCTTGCATGGTGATTTGCAAGAAGAGGTTTATATGGAGCAGCCACTAGGTTATGTGCATGTTGTTCATCCTGAGTTTGTTTGCAGGTTGAAGAAAGCATTGTATGGCTTGAAGCAAGCACCTAGAGCATGGTCTGACAAGATAGGATAGTATCTTGTCACTATTGGCTTTCAGATTTCCAAGGCAGATTTCTCACTTTATGTGAGAAAAACATAGAAAGGTATTATGCTGCTTGTCATTTATGTTGATGATTTGATTATCATAGGTGATAGTGATGAATATATCCTTCATGTGAAAATGCTATTGAAGCAGAAGTTTGAGATGAAGGATTTGGGAGAGCTGCGTTATTTCTTGGGCATTGAGGTGATTAGATCACCAAGTGGGATATGGATCTTGCAGAGGAAGTATGGATTGGACATGCTGTCCAAATATGGGATGACAGGCTGTAAGCCTATTTCAATTCCTTTGGAGCAGAATGTGAAGTTGAGCGCAGATGCAGGTGAGCTTCTCGAAGATCCTACTATGTACAGACACATAGTAGGAAGTTTGATTTATATGACTATTACCAGGCCAGATTTGAGCTATGCTGTTGGATTGGTAAGTCAGTTTATGAAGGCTCCAACGAAACTACATTTGGATGCGGCTAGATGCATACTTAGGTATGTGAAGTCTACATTGCAGTATGGACTATTTTATGAGACTGGGGTTCAGATACAGTTGCATGGATACACTTATGCTGATTGGGTTGGTAGTATTTCTGATAGACGATCTACTAGTGGATATGTGTTCTCTTTTGGAAGTGCTGCAGTTACTTGGACTAGCAAGAAATAGCCTACAGTTGCCTTGTCGAGCACAGAGGCTGAGTACAGGGGTGCAGCAATGGCTGCATGTGAGGTAGCTTGGTTGCATAAGCTACTTTATGATATGCATCAGCCTACAGATGGGCCAGTTGTCATTTATTGTGACAACATGAGTAGTATACACTTGGCAAATAACCCAGTCTATCATGCTAGAACAAAGCACATTGAGGTGCATTATCACTATGTGCGGGAGAGGGTTTTACTAGGTCTTATTGATCTAGTTTATGTTAGCACAGAGGATCAGGTAGCTGACATATTTACGAAGGCATTGGGCTCAGAGAAGCTGCACAAGTTCAAAGACCTGCTTGGTGTGCAAGAATTGGGATTGAGCTTGAGGGGGAGTGTTGAGATATCGAGCTCCACTCGTGATATGCCAGGGTGACCATTGTGCATTTATGTCACCGACTTGTTAGCTGCAGATGCGGTTGGTACACCGCCCATGAATAATAGCTAGATGACAACTATCCTTATCTACTCTAATTCGTGGCTCGGTTAGTATGCCACCTTAGTTAGTTGAGTTTGGTTTGAGACCCATATATAGCGTTCTTCTATTTCTATGTACTAGAGTTCTTTTTGGCTTACACAACTAAGAAGAGGAAAACTGTTTTCAGCCTCCACCTTTGTGTGTATTCCCCCATTGTGTAAGTGAGAAAGCTACAAGTGAGACTCCTTCCTTCTCTCCCACAATCTTGACAAACCCCACTCTCAAAAGGGTTGACTATTCAAATGGTCAACCCATCATCCTTACTGTGGATACAAGTCCCATTGGGATAGAATGGGCTGTTGGCCAAGAGGATCTTGAAGGTAACAGGTATACAATTCATTTTGTAGCAAAAGTTCTCAATGAACATCAAAGAATTGTAACAGCATTAAAGTGTGATTGTGAATACTTTATAGGTGCTTCCGTAGTGGTAGAAACTTATTGTCTTCCACTCTTGGGCATGATTGCCAACTGCTCTGCACCCGACATTGCTATCCTAAGAAGGATTGTATATATTAAGTTACTCAACCCTGGATTAAAGCATATTGCAAGAACGGCAAATCCAATTGCTGACATGCTATCACGTGCAATATATGACAATGAAGAAGAGCTAATGGAAGAAGATGAAGCAGAAGAATCTATACTTACTGAATTTCATTCCATGGCAGCTAAAAATACCTTTTCACTTACTGCATATACTGGTCCAAAGCTGAAAACAACAAGATGGTCAACTAGAAGCCAGCATGCTCATCGCATTGCTCAAGGTCTAGTTCATTTCCTTGAAGAAGATTATGAAGAAGATTGGCTAAAGATTAGCCAGTATTTGAGCACAATGAAGAAGAAGGAGACTTGGACTGATGAGGAGTTCAAACATATCAAGAGGAAAGCTTATGGATTTTTTCTTAAAGAAGGACATCTATGGAAGCATGCAAAGAAGAAGAAAGGAGCACCTGCCCGAGTTTTAGGTAACAAAAGATTGCAACATCAGGTAATGAAGGAATTTCATGAAAGCCTGTGGGCTGGCCATAGAGGCATATGGAGAACCTTTACTAAAGTCAAAGAAAAATATTGGTGGCAAAACATGTATCGGGACATAGCACATTTTGTTGAAACCTGTTATGTTTGTGAAATGTATTCTATGGTCAAGCATCGAGATGGGTTACAACCAACTTATCCTTTGTCTATACATTATAGATGGGTTATTGATCTTGTAACCATGCCTACAAGAATATGGAGTATGCGATATATTTAGTGCTTGAAAGAGAGGATCTAACCAATCAACTTGAAGGCAAAGCCTTAACAACCGAATCCACTCAAGCTGTTTGTCATTTTTTGCTTGAAGAAGTGTTTTGTAGATATGGTTGTGTGGGTAAAGTAACTGCAGATAGAGGAGAGTTGGATGCTAATGAGGCATGCAACTTCTTTGTTCAATTGGGTATTAAGTTGGCTTTAACTTCATCCTACAACCCTTAAGGCAATGGAAAGAGAGAGAGAGGTCATCAGTCTATTATCAAAGCTCTAGCAAAGTCTTGTAGAGGAAATATCAAAGAATGGCCTAAAATGCTACCTTTTGCATTATGGGCTGACCGGACTACTCACAATTCAGTGACTGGCTATATGCTAGTTGAACTTATGCATGGAAAACAACCAATTATGCCAATTGAAGAATCTATTCTCACATGGAGTCTTCTACCTTGGGAGGAAGGCATCAGTGGAGAAGAGTTGTTGACTTTGCGCATATGGCAGCTAGAAAGAAAGCCTGAAGATGTTCAAGCAGCTATTGAGAAGCTAAAGACATCAAGACTAAAGAACAAAAGAATATTTGATAAGCGACATTGACTTTGACCAAGAGCAATTCAAGAAAATGACTGGGTGCTTGTCTATGACAGCAGCCTAGATAATCAATACAGTGCTTCTAGGAAGATGGTAAAGCGTTGGTTTGGCCCATATGTGGTAAAGGTCGTTCATGACAATGCCACATATTCATTGGTTGAATTGGATGGAACAAGCATGAAGATACCCATAGCTGGAAAAGGAATCAAGCTCTTCAAACGAAGAGAAAGTTCAACATATGAGCTAGAAGACTTGAATATAATTCAAGAGCATGAATACATAGAGGAAGAAGAAGAGGCAGAATATGAAGACATTGACATGGTAGAAGATACTTCTTCTGACACCCGTAAGACTTTACCACATGCCAGAGGATATGCACGTTAGGAGGAGGTGGATGTCGTGCCGCTATGTGCACACAATGTAAAAAAATCTAGAGTGTGGCTTCCTTTTAGATTTAGAAGAGCCAATGCCACTTTAGGCATTAGTATTAGTGTCCGTGGTTCAAAATATTAGATTTTTTTGGACAAGATTTTAGTCAAATTTTGATATTCTAGATATTCTCTTGTAAAAATCCATAAAACTATAGATAACTTCTAGATTAGGAGGACATGTAAAAGAAAGCATGTAGCTTTCAGCCAATTTAAGAGGATTTTGTGTAAAAAAAGAGATTAACAAAATCGCACGACGCGCGATCGCTGTTTTCAGGCAGTGAACAGCACTCCGAAAGTGGGAATGAAGAAGGAGTGATCTGGCAAGATTCTGGCCAGGTGTATTAGTATTTAATCTCCCTTTCTGAGCCATTGGAAGCATTAGATTGGCAATCTGAGCAGCATAGAGGAAGGTATTATTTTGTACACGTTTTTGTCTATTAGAGCTATATTTTCTCATAATGCTGAAAGAAATTGACAGGCTTCATCTCTGTTATTATTCTTTTATATTTTCTAATTCTTTTTTAGAGTATTCTTCTATATCTTCAATCTCTTCGAACCTCTTCTCTTCCGTCTACTCCTCTCCTTGAATCTACCTACACCCTACTGTCTCTTATCTTCAAAAACTTGGCTTGAAACCTTCAACCCTTCTCTTATCTCTACCATCTCCAAAGTCTAAGCTCTTGAACCCCCATACATTCTTCTCTTTTCAAACCCATGTGGTGACCTTCAACCCTACATGCTGTGACAATGGATGCTTGGCATTTTTCAAAAGTCAATTTGGAGGCCAGACATGGGAGGAGTGCCAGAAAATGGTCAAACTTGGTGAGAAGGGGCCCAAAATGAGAAGTGAAAGGGGGTGACCCTTTGTGCCACATCCCAAAATCAATTTTGTGGGGGAAGGGGGGGCCGTTTTCAATAGCCGCGTGAAGGCGAAGATGGTGATGTCCTCCTGGCGCGACGATTATTGGAGAGAGAGGGGGCCTATGGTGGCTGAAGAACAACCCCCCTCATTGATTACATCCTTGATCTTGTGTCTTCCCATGCTCTCCATCACCATCTCTCACGCATCCAATGCCTGCCTGGACATAGAGAACGAGATCTAGTCTTTCTCTCTCCTCCCTCTCTCTTCCCTCTATGGGTTATTCATACGTACTATCTTGAAGGAGATTGAAGAAAATGATGATGGAGATTAATAGAGATGTTGAAGCTTGATGTGCAGCATAGAATTAAGAGTAATGGAGGCTCCGTCCGCTGGTCACGCAGTCATTTAATGCATCTCGGGTTTCATAAAAACATGGTATGACTATGTTTTATGAAGGAAATGAAACTTTTTTGGTATTTTATGATGGAAATGATGATCTTGTGCAATAAAAATTTGTGTGAGTGCTATTTCATTATGTTTAATTGGTGTACATCAAAAAATTCTGATTTCATAATGATTTACATGCGTTATTTAAATCCTGCAAACTCAAAATGCCATTTTTAAGGGTAAAATGTTGGTTTTGTCGTTTTAGGTGTGGGTAAAATGTGTTCTTATGGGAGAAAATGGAAATAAAATTGAATTTCAATATGTTGGAATGGTTGGCATGAAAAAGTCAAAAAATAATAGTGATTATTGTCAAATAAATGCTTTTAAAATAAGAAAAAATAGAAAATGAAATCTCCAAATAAAACCAAAAACAACTCAAAATTAGGAAAGATTCCCAAAATCTAATATAATGTCATTTGCAATCACTTAGTGGTGAACAAACACTACTCAAATAGTTTCAATCCCAAGCCAATCATATATTTACACTTTGATAATCACTTATTTTATCAAATGATAAAATTAAACTTTAATAATTTATCAAAGTTTTGCTAATCTCCCAACTTGACTTTCTATTGAACAATATAGTCCTTTAACTTATGAAGCGCGAACTGGGACTTCTAGGTAAGGGAGACATATGCTTTTTTCGTGTTTCATACATCACCTTTTTTTTGTGAAAATTTTAGTCAAATTCAGAAAAAAATTGAAAAATAAGTCTGTAAGCAAGTAGAATATGATAGAATATGATTTTGCTATCAAACTTGTCAAGATCTTTTAAATTTGTTGTTTCTTGAACACAGAAGCATAGTTATAAATACATTTAGTTACTCAAACCAATCTTAGTATAAGATTGAGCTATTTTAATCAGTTGTAGAGCCTTTCCAGACGTATGAAACACAAGATGGAAAATCTGCATGGAAGAGCTATGCCTTCTCACATTTCAATCATCAAGTTTTTTTGAAGAAATTTTTTCGACAAGTTCGAAGAAGATTTCGAAGATAATTTCAGTAAAATGAACATTGCTATTGAGCTTACTAGGAAAATTCTTAGTAAGAAATAACATTTTTGAGACTTTTGCACATTTTGTGCGAGGTGATGAAATCATACCTTATCCTAGAGGGTGCTGAAGAATTTTTTGCCATGACAAAGTTGCCTCGTGCTGGTGTTTCGAAGGAGGGAAAGGGCTTGGTCTCTTCGAAAAAACACTTTTGTGGTCCATAAATTGGTTTTAAAAGGACCTTTGTTCACACCTGTAGCTACTATAATATGCAATAAACTTGGTGAGTGCGCCACATAGACCGTTGTTGCCTCGAAACTTGTGCCATATGTCACTGACATTTTTGGACATGATGGTGCTTTTATGACACCGCTTTTCAGTGTAAAAGAGAACTTTTAGCCTTTTCATTTTCACTATAAATATAACTCTTTTGAACGAGTGCAGGGTTTTTTTCCTGAACAAATGCATGGTAATCGTTATACAAGAACTTAGGCTTGTGTTTATGCAAATTTTTCTTCCAAGAAATTTGATTTATCTTCTACAACCACATCCTCAACAAGGCACCGCAAGCCCAAAGTAAGTGTATTCTCAACAACGCCCATTTATATTGAGGAAGCACTTTGATTTTTTGGGTAATAAACTTATATTATCACTATTTTTTTGAAATCTTTGAAACATAGTTCAATGAGTATTTGGAGGAATCAAAGATCATTAAATTTGTTATTGTTTGTCTGAAAGGATTGATTGCCATATGAAATACAAAATTGTCAATCTATAGAGGGTTTCGAAAACCCGTTGTTGCATTTCATAAATCAAGATTTTTCTGTTTATTTAGCATACAAGTATGGAATGAAAGACTTTGTCTTGATCACATCAAATGCATTTGGGAATAATAAGCCATTACATTAGGCATAATCTCAGATTTAAACCAAATGCATATTCCAAATGCAAGTTCAAATGGTTTTTATTTCATGTACATGGATGGATAACAACTCCAGGAAACAAGTATTTTGATGGTAGTCTCAAGTACATTCAAGGCATAGTTCAAAAGCTCATGAAATGCATTGATTAAGTATAAATTTAACTTCATCCCTATTTTAAAACAATAATTTCTAGCCCATAAGCAAGCTCAAAAAGTGTACATAAACTCAAGAATAAGCTCCTCTAATCATTCATGAGTAAAGCCCTGATGTTAAGAGGTCAATTTCTTCTATTACAACCACATGGATCACTTGTTTGCTCATCAAAATGAACAAGAACAGTGGGCTGCCTTGTTTATGACTGGTTTTTTTAGTCCATAACAGCCCATACACCTTCAAAATCCTCCCCCTTTGCTTGCCCCAAAGTCACTCAAGTACTTGGGTACAAGAGGGGCTTCATTGGATCATGAATAATGTAAAAAGATGAGAGAAGACGCACATAAGAGCAGGCTAAATACTTTTCTCTCAGGTTTCCCCCTTTTATACATTGTCATACCATTCATTTTCGTCGTACCAAATGGACGGGTAAGAGGAGCTCTCACCTTTCTTGTTTGTATCTTCTTCTTCAGCTCCAGTTTGCATGCTTTGGAGCATGCACCATAGATCACAGTTCTTCTCCAGTTGCTTCAGGTATGCAGGCCCGCTTTTTGCGCCGAAAAATGCGGGTTGCATCCTGCTCAGCTCCCACTTATCTTTTTGACCACTTAGGTCACTTACAGGTCACTTAAGTTCATTATTTCAGGTCCCCCATGAACCTAGTGAACTTTTGGAACTTTTCTTGACTTCTAACCATATTTTTCTCTTGAATCAATGTGGTTTAGCATGCAAACTGTCAATTACTTCTAGCTGATCAAGTTGTAAGTTCCCATAGACTTAATTTTTTATCAATATACATGGTACAACTGAAAATTGTATGCCAAATACAAAAGAACTTATGTAACTAAGTGATATCTAAGTTGGTTGTTGGGTAACAATGACTGAGTTATGTATGCAAATTCCTCATATAAATCCTAGTAAAGTTCTTCTGTGTTCATAAGAATCCCATGATTTATATTATGAACAATAAACTTTTTGACATCGTGACCCAAGGAATTCCAAAGAAAAATGTCCACATCATATCGTAAGTAGTTTCCTCTCATTATAATGGCAATCTAGACTTGCATTCTTGCATTGGTTTGCTCAAAACAGATTGCTGGAGGTCAGAAGTGCCCTAGAGGAAAGGAAGAGTAGGCTATCATTCACCCCATCAAGACTAGTGATGTGACTGCTATCTCAACAATTACCCAACAACCATGGCTATCACCCTAGAATTTTCATAGAAACTCATCATCTTGATAGAGTTCTTTCCAAATACTACCTTGTATTGCCTTAAGTATATGGAAAAAGGTCTCCAACACTACCAATTACTACAACAATATGTGTGGTCCCTATAAGGTGAAGTACAACAACTGTGCTTCCTATAAGGTGAAGGCCCTCATGGCCTAGGTTAGGTAGCAATAGGTAAAGCTTCAAATCGATAGCGCCACCTCTAGGCTTGCTATGAAACCCTATTGTATTTGGAAGAGTCCCTCTAGGACCAATACCAGTGACCCATATTAGAGTCTATCTTCCTGCATGGATGACTAGCTATAGCCAAACATCTAGACCGGCCACTTCATAAATTTGGATAAGGTGCAAACCTTATATGCTAGCTTCTAAATAGTCTTATGGGATACTTGGGACAAATCAATCCAGAGATTTAAGGATGTCCTATCAAATCCCTACTTTTAGCTATCACCTCTAAGCATTTAAACAATGATCTAAATGTCAATGCTGTCGAGTCCTAACCTACTCACCCTTCAAACTTCTACTCTAGCCGCTGCTAACCCGGATGCCATAGCACGAGTTGCATTTGCACCTACGGCCTTTCCTTTTGCCACCACCTTGATAGCCACACTGTAATAGACTGTAATAGAAGGCTGCAACCTCCATCCCCACCCTTGTTTCACGAGGCGTGCCCATAGAACCTGGCAAAGGAAAAATGCTAGTAGCTCCTTCTCCCACCTCGACTACCACTGATGTTTTAGGTCCAGTAGGGGTGGCTTCAAACCCCAGTCATTGTCCAAGAAAAAGAGGTGTCAGTCAACATCAAGATTTGTATCAAATTGGAGCAACTCAAGGGGAGATTGATGCAAACTAAGAGAGTGACAGACAAGTACATGATCCACATCTACTCCCTCTACGATGTTGAAGGCCATTAATATTTAAAAAATCAAACCTTTGAACTTATAGCTTGTGGTATCAATGATGGAACATGATCAGCTGCTGCAACAAGATACATGGCTTGGTACCTATTACCTAGAATCTTGGCTGCCAAACTCTATGCTCACCAAACCTTGTATCCTCCACACTAATCCCACATGGACCTCTGGAATTAGCAAAGATAGTCTCCACTACTCCTTGCTCTTGGCACTCCCTCTAGCTCTTCTCAATCCACATTCAATTTCACTCTACCCCCCACATCAGAAACTCCCTCTCTCACCCAATCTAACACTACTAGCTCTGCTAGATCTTGCACTCAATCCTACACCTACACCCCTCGACTTTACACAAGATACACTTGCTCTAAAAGATGAAGGCACCATTGAAGAATAACCCATGTGGGTTCAACTCCTCAATTCATGGCATGTGTCACAAGTTGGAGTTGTAGCCCAAAATAGCATTCATGAAATTTGGCGAAAAGAGGTCATCAACTCTAGCAATAGCAAAGAAATAATGCAAGGTGGTGGATTAGCTGAGACTTATATCAGTAAGATTTTATGGCAATAAGGGTACCACAGGCTATATAAGGATAAACAAAGAAGTGGTGTGCTCTCTTCGGCTGCTAAGTCTCCCTTTTCAACCACTCCCTCTATTCCTTTGCCTTCTTTGGTTTGTTGAGATGGCAAGCTCAACATGTGTGGACATTGATGATGGACCGCCTGGCTAGATGGGTCCGCACATCTACACTTAGCATGTTGGTGGTCATTATGATACTCACATGGCCACTAACTTATCACTTATTATATTTAGTTTGTTACACCTACCTACAGCTGGCAATAGCGCCAGTCGATTAATGTAGTCAGTTTTGCACTGTTTGACTTAGTAGGCCACTTTCCTTTATGTTGTATCTTATCTATACTTTGTGTACATTATACAGTGTGTGTTTGGCGCCGCAGCTCAAGCAAGTCCCCCCACCACGCAATTCTTGACATGGTTGTCTCCGTTGCTCCTCAAGTTGTCTTCACATAGATACTCCTAGCTCTTCCCCTTCCACTTGATTCCACACCCATCTATTTTCCTCTTTACTTCTTCCTTCAACCCACTATTTGGGTCTTGAACTTTCTTGAAACCTAATGACTATCACAATATCTCCCACAACAATGTAACACTACTTAGAGTAGCCAAGTGAGTCGAGTCCATTGATATGTACCGGTCCTAAGTAATTATCTTCTAAGATGTATTTTGTGTTCCAATGTCTCTAGTCCCATCTTTGTATACATGTTTATGGAATGCATGAGTATACATTTTTGGCATAAATTGTCTCTACCTCAAAATGGTGTTCATTATTGTCGATATGCTTTGCAGTTGAGTCAAAAATGTCAACATACCCCTCTGTTGGGTTTGAGTATGGCAAGGCTCCTCTATACCACCGTATAGTTGGTGCAACCAGTTTGCACTTGGCAACCACACAGAATTCTAACCCAATTAAAGTGAGGTTTTGTTAAATAGCATTAAAATTGGGAAAATGTTGATTCTTTGATTTTTTAAACCACAATTTGATGAATTTATGGATGATCATTGTTGTGATTAGTAGATCTTATCTTTAAAGAGAAGTAAAATATATGCACAAATTGTCTCTAGCTCTGAATGGTGTTCACTATTGTTGATATGCTTTGTAATTAAGTTGAAAATGTTAGCATACCCCTATATTGGGTGTCTGGGTATGAAAAGGCTCTGCTATACCGTAAAATTGGTGGAGCCAGTTTAAACCTGGTGACCACACACAAAATTTGGGCGTGATTATAGTGAGGTATTGTAATCAAATAGCATGAAAATTGGGCATATGCTGATTCTTTAATATTCTTGACCACAATTTGATGATTTCATGCACGATAATTGTTGTAATTAGTAAAGCTTGACTTTAAAGAGAAGTAAAAGAATATTTCTATGTTATTTCATGAATTATGATAAATATTTCTAATATTCTCTTGTTTTTCCTTCCTCTTTCTACTCTTCAAATAACATATTCTTATGCATTCATTTCTATCGTGAGCTATGAGTGGAAAGAGAGGAGATGGACTAAAACCAAATGTATATTGTGTGATATGGAACACTAGAGTGGAGTGAACCATGTTACTATCAAGATTCATATCAATGCCACCTCCTCATTCTTCACAAAGCTGAGAATCACCACAATAAGAAATTTCTACAAGTGATCTCTAACTATCAATTTCTCATTATTTATGATTTTATCTATTTTTTAACTTTCTTAGAAATGTATTTCCTATTTTTTATGATTTTTCTTATTCCTTGATATAGTGATAAAAATAAAAAATATCTCAAAAACTGTAAAAGCAATCTTATTCAAATAGAGAAAAAATACAATACAAATGGAATTCTATCCCAAAAAAGATATTAAAAAAGTACATAGAAAAATAGAGAGTTGTTACTAACTTGAGGACGTGCTCAAGGTCCCATCTAACTACCTTGTCACTCCCTCGCCCCTTCAAGAAATCTATTGATATAGACTCTAGCATATGCTCAAACATTGGAGCTTGTACATGCTTCTTAGGACACTTGTATGCATATATATGGATGCCAAATACTTGGGGGATGATATGGCATTGACGTGAGATGCTATTGGGCTAATTTGAGTACACTTTGACTCAATTTTCTTAAATATTTCATTACTATAATAATAGGATTGAATGTCATTTATTTGGGAAAAGCATATACCATTTGTCATTTGATGCTTCTGGGGCTTGGTATTGATGCTTGAATGTTAGCTTGACACTTGGGGATGCCCAATACATGACTTGGAATGCTTTTGGCCTTCAATTGAGCATGCAATGGATCAATTTTAGTGGAGACTTTTCTACTATAATAAAGTGGACAACAAGCTTTTCTCAAGGAACACTAAATACCTATTGCTCTTGAATGTCATTCGGGTCATTTATACAAATGTATTGATACTTAGCATTGGTCTATGCACTTGAATATGCTATTGCATGCTCTTGAGCTTCTATTTTGAGTTGGGAAACATTTATCTTGACTATGATTGCATACCTTGGTTTCTCCAATGGACTATGTAGTTACAGGCTTGAATCACATATTGGGTTTTATACTCCCGAATGTATGCTCCATGGATCTTGGATGTATGGGTGTCATTCACATGATGTCTTGAGATTTACTTGCTCATTTGGCATTCAAATTTGGCTTTAGTGGGAGCTACTCAACTTTATATATTGAGCCATTTTGACACTTGGATGTACTACAAAGCATTTGGTTTATGCAATTGATATTGAGCTTATTATAATGAGACATTTGGACTCATTGTGATCTGTATATGCTCTCTTGATATTTATTGGATGCAATTACCCTATTATGGGCTAATTTGATCTCCTGGCTGGGACTTGGTACTTATGTCTATCAGGGTATTAGTATTATAATTGGTATTTATATGCTTCTAGGTTGTGTATTGACCTTTCCTAAGTGGTTTATGCATCTAGTAGTTCTATTCATTTACTCTTGAGACCTACCTTAGGCATGAAATCTATGCCTATTGTATACCATAGTTGTGACAATCTTCAGTGCTACCATTGTTCCTGGCTTCTTCCTTCTTGGTTCCTCACAAGTGGTTGTTGGCATATTATTACAGTCTATTACAACATCCTATCATTTCAATTTTATGCATTCTATTTGAGGATAGCCACTTTGACTTGACATTTTTTTCCTTACAGTTTGTGGATAGCTCATTATTTTGGTAGTATGTCCAGTCTTCAACTTGATTTAGCACTAAATTTGGGACTAATTTGCAGGGTGTTATGGCCACTTTTTTTGCCGTTCCCTACACTTTTTGGTCTCATTATGGCTAGTGGTTCTTGCAAAACTTCTATCTTTAATATTGAGAAACTAGATGGAAAAAACTACAACTATTGGAAGACCCATGTATGGCAAGTGTTAATGTAGAAATTGTAAGTTAGAACACTCAAAAATCGGGGTGCCAAACTCAAATGTCTGAGGATTAGAATGAATTCAATGAGCTATGCAAGTCCAAAGTCATTTTATCACTCTCTAAGTAGGTTCACTACAATGTTGTAACTCAAAATGAGACTGCATGTGAGCTTTGGACATAGATTAAGAATCTTTATGATAGGTAGAGTCTTGTATCTGAAATGTATTATGGCTAGAATAGTTGATGGACCTTTGCATGAAGGAAGGGACTTCTATGTCTACATACCTGAATGAGTTTCACTCCATCATTAGCTATTTAGCTTTTCAAGAGATTGAGTTCAAGGATATTTTGTATCCTTTATTTCCATTTGGTATTCTATCGGAGATGTGGGACACTTTTTGCATGGTTCTTTGTGCTAAGGATGGGTTGAAATTGCAAGAAGTTGAGAATGCCCTCATAATAGAAGATGTGAACAAAAAGAATATGGATGCTTCTTTAAGTCACATGCATTGATTGTGAGAGGCTGACAAGTTGAAAATTGTTGTGATAGAGAATCTAATAAGCCTCAATCTAGGACACATGGATAGTCTCACAATAACTCTCGTGACTATAAGTCTGATATTACTTGTTATTATTATGTAAAAGTAGGTCATATTCAGCCACAGTGCCATAAAATGCATGAAGAAAAGTGCAAGGAAAAGAGAAAGGGTAAAGTGCAAGACAAGAATGATGATTGTAGTATTATGCATAGCAATTCTAGTGTCAAGATTAAGGAGATTAATGTAGTGTAGCCTAATATATCTAATGATCTTATCTTGGTAGCTTCTTCTTTGGATGCTTCACAATTGACTGATGCTTTGTTAGGATATACTTAGTATTGGTTGATAGATTCAGGGGCTTCCTTTCATGTGACACCTCATAGAGAGTGGCTTCACTCCTATTGCAATATGACTAGATTTGGTCCTTTAGGTAATGACCTGGCATTGGAGATAGTTGGTATTCGTGATTTCTAATTGCATTTTGGTTCAGGAAACATGGTCAGTCTTCATGATATACATCATGTACTAGCTCTCACAAAGGGCCTCATCTCTACTAGTACCTTGGATGATGCAGGCTATGTTGTCTCTTTTGGTGATTCCTCATGGGATATTACCCTTGGGAATCTTGTTATTTCATGTAGTAATAAGTCTAGTACTCTCTATCCTTTGCTTGTATCTAGGTCAGTTGACCATGTTTTTGTTGGAAGTGAGGGAGAGAGACAGAGTGGAGCAAAAGATGAGCCTCAGCTCATTGTTGTTCTTCTTCCATTATTCTTCCATCATCCTAACTAAAAGAGACTTATACACATAGGTATGACTAACCAAGACTAACTGTGGTTAAGTCACTGACTACACTGACTTATTAAATGTCACACATGTGTACACATGTATCTAGCTAATGTCAATCACACACATAAAGATAGACTAACTGAAGAGTAATAGGAGCTTGATATTCTAACACTCCCCCTCGAGCTCAAACCATCTAATAAACTCCAAGTAGTTGTCTGAAGTATATGAACTTTTCTTTACCAAGAGACTTGGTAAATATATATGCTACCTAGTCTTCAGCCTTCACATGAATCAAGTCAATCTACCCTGTAAGAACCAAGTCAATCTACCCTATAAGAACCATTTCTCTGATGAAATGGTAGTGAACCTCAAAATGTTTGGACCTAGCATGGTAGAAAGGATTGCTAGCCAACATAACACTATTGAGGTTATCACAATGCAATCTCACTGTGCTTTCCAGTTGTATTCCCAAGTCTTTCAGCAGTTTCATTAACCTCACAAGCCGCTAAGGCAGCTCCTCTAGAGTTAGCTTCTATACTAGATAATGCAACAATAGGCTGTTTCTTACTCTGCCAACAAATCATACTGTCGCCCAATCCAAATACATAGCCACTGGTTGACCTCCTGTCATAGGCACATCCAACCCAATCAACATCAGTAAACCTTGTCAAGTTAAGAGATTTTCCATATGCAAAAAACATCCCATAATCTATAGTACCCTTTACATATCTCATGATCCTCATGATTGCATATAAATGTGGTTTGTGAGGCTTTTGCATGAACTGACTAATCAACCCCACTGCATAATATAAGTCAGGAGATGGGTAATAGTCAAGTATATCAAGCTAGCCACCATCTGTCAATACATGGTCACATTCTCTATGTCATTCCCAACATCAATCTGCAGCTTAACATTCTTATCAAAAGGTGTCTCCATTGGCTTGCATTCAGCCATACCATACTTTTGTAACATGTCATGAGCAAGGCTACAATTTCTATCGAGAGCATGCCAATGATCTTCTATGTGTTGCCTTACACTAGAGATATAGGCATAGAATCATTGTTAGAACGAACCTTTAAGAAGCAAGCTCATTGCAATGTCGTTGCATCGTATCCACCTAACCATGGGCAACATCCACATAGTTACAGCTTTCAGCAAGGGCGGTGTGACTCCTTCTAAGTCTGCAAAGCTACCGGTAGAGAAACCCACCATCAAGTCTAAGGAGGGGGGTCATGACTCATCACAACCCACCAAGCCGCAATGCTAACAAACCATTGAACCCAACACTGAAGCCCATGAACCCTAGTTCAAATGGGTACCTAAACATCAAGGACCACCACACCTAGAAACAAAAACCCATGACCTTACAAGGCTAATGACCCACACTTGAAACCTAGGAGGCCAAGATGAAACTATAAACATCAACGTACGCTCAAGTCGCAATGGGTTTCCAAGTCCTTATTGCAAGTGCAAGGTTACTATGAGGGTAACACCTAGATTTGGTTACTTTCTCCAGCCGATGCACGGCTGGAGAAGAGGGAGTGTGGGGGGATGGGACATGGAAGAGTCGTGGGCTGCATGGGAGGGGGGGAACCCATGCAAGGGGCCACGTGGTGGAGCCCTTCTCTCCCCCCATGCCTATATAAACACCCGCTTACGTGCAGAGAAGGGGGCGGATACTAGTCGTGCTGAGGGGAGGAGGCTCTGATACTCGTCGTTGAGGGGAGAGGCTCTGATATTCGCCGCCTACTCAAGCCAGCAGTCACCGTGCTAACGGCCAGAGGAGACAAGAGGGGAAGGAGGGGCCCGAGTTGGAGGATTGAGGGGAAGGGACGCTGCCGAACGCCACCGCTTGCAGCGCTGCTGTTGCTCCCATTGCAGCGTGCTGGCGGCGCTGTGGCTCCACGTCGCCACAGAAGGACAACCACCCCCTCCCAAAGCGACGTCATCATTCGCCACGTTACCACCCCCCGGACAAGGTATCTGCTAGGCAAACAAAGGGCATGAAAATACAATATATCCAACTGCTGAGAATCAATGCTCACATTGACATTCATGCACAACTTTGGAATAGGCTTGGAATCATTATGAGAGTGCCGATGCATATACACCAAGTACCAAGCAAAGTGAGCAGTTAATCTCACTGAAGGATCTGCAGACTGTGAATAATGCTGAGCAAAATGAATATAGTTCTGATAAGCTTGACTGGCAGTTGTCCATTCTCCTGGAATTACTGGCCAATTGATCTGAGGTCCTGTAAGGGAATCATTCGAGCTCCATCCCCTTCTTCTAGAAATTTGATTATCAAACCCGTCATAGTCACTAACCAACTGAGGTGGTTGAGATATAGAAGTGTTAGGAGAGGGAAGTGAAATAAGGAAAAGTGGATGAAGTGAGGGATAGGCAAAATCATAAAAGGAAGAAAATTTTAAAGAAGAAGTGGCAGAAATTGGTAGGGAATCACTAAGGAAGGGTGTTAACTGATAAATAGGAAATGTGGAAGGTACATGAATGGATGGAGAAGGACAGGGTGGAGAAGGGGAAAATACTCTATCCTCAATAAAGGAACAGTATGTAAAAATGGGAATTTGAGGGAAAGATGAAGGTTGGAAAAGAAGGGGTAAAATGGTTGTGGAATTAGATTGACAAAGGGAAAGATATAGATCATATCGGTGAGCCATTTGTTGGTAATACAGAAGGGTAGGAACAGAAGGTCCTAAGAGAGATCTTCTATGATAGGCATCAAAGAAGGTAGAATCAAACGGATTATGTTTTGAAAGATAAGCTAAGAGATCCATCCTCAGTTGATTAGTACTCTGGGCATAGGTAGGAGCTGTGTTTTGTCTTTGATTCAGGACCATAGAATCAATCATGGTATGCCAGGAATTATCGTGACAATCAGCCACTTTGGAGGAGTAACTCTGAAACATGTCAGCTATGCGCAACTCCAAATGGTTGACATACAAAACATCTTGTAGAACCACGCCCCCCACATACCAAGCCATATCCACCTCATCTGGAATTAACAAGTCTCATCGTAGATACATGTAGGATATCAACATGGTATCTGTCGGCTAGAACTAGGGGTACTGCAAGAAAGCAGAAAGTTGATCCTAGAGGTCTTGCTTCAAAGATCCATCAGCCCTACAAGCCTTCCAAACTTACAAGAAAATCAAAGCCAAGGAGAAAGTGTTCACACCATGTTAGATGTCTAAAGGAGATTAGAAGTGCAATGAAGGCTCCTGATAATGCAATTCCAAAACTACATTTTCAAAGGCTTGTCAGGGAAATTTGTGACAATCATATACTTGATTGTTTTAGATGGAAATTTGCAGCTCTCAATTGCATTCAAGAGGCTATAGAAGATTTTTTGATTAAGTTTTTTCAAGATTCCTATATATGTGTTGCTCATGCACATAGGCTTACACTTATAGACAAAGACAAGATAATTCTTAAGAGGTTGAGATACAGGTTTTCAAAGGTCCTTGAGCCAGTCCCCCTTTTTTATGAGAAGGCTTTTAATATTTTAAATGTGCCTCTATATAGAAAAAAGAAAGGTGATCCAAGTCCTAAGGTTGAAGATGTCACAAATGAAAAAGACACAAGACTACATGAGAAAGATGAAAAGGCCACAGAAGAGCAACTAGATAAATGGAGGGAGTGTAAGAGAATAAAGAAAGAAGAAAAGGAATCAAAGCAGCTCCTATCTTTTGAAGAAGAGCTATCTACCCTTTTTGAAAAAGGGCTGACCCTAAGGGCTTCAATGTCTATTGCTTTTTACCTAGTGATATTAACAAAAGATCTGATACGATATTAACAAAAGGAATCAGAGTAACTCTTATATTTTGAAGAAGAGCTATCTATCCTTCTTGAAGGGCTGACCCTAAGGGCTTCAATGTCTATTGCCTTTTACCTAGTGATATTAATAAAAGATCTGATATTATATTTTTTTACTCTGATTGTATTCAAATCCTAAAAAATAAAATGAGAGAAGTAAATGACTCTATTCTTCTTGCTGGGATGAGGTATAATATATTAAAATTTATTTTTACTCACTATATTTTTCTAGCAATAGGCTTTCATGTTGATTTTTATTATGATATCCATTTCTTTGCTAGGTGTGTAATGCATGAGCTTCCCTTTGATATACAACAAAAAGTTGAGGTTCTTGATCCATCTATCTCATACTATATGAGGAGTGAGCTTGATGCAAGTGCATTTGACCATTGGTTCATTTCAATTGACTTTGAAACTTTGGAGCCTCTTCTAATTCCATACAATGAAAAGTAAGTAATTTGATATTTTGTTAGATTTTATGATATTTTTTTACTAGATTATTTAAATATTTTTATTTTCAGTACTCATTGGAGCCTAATTGGAATAGACTGTGTGGAGAGGCAATGTATGCTTATCAATTCTATGAAAGGAAGCCATGGAAATGCCAAGTTGTAGGTTATATAATCCAGGGTCTCATTGATATTTTGATATTTCTTTTTGTAATTACTCTAAAATTTATTATCTTTTTGACGCAGAGCTATAAAAAGATTGATTGAAGTGCTAGAGAAAAAGCCTTCCATGTCTTTTGATTTACTTGCAACAATGCAATATAGACAAGATGCAATAAGGTCTTGATTTGAATGGTTAGAACATAATAAGAAAATTTATTCTATAAACTACCATAAACAAGTTTCATAGTTTTACTTTCTATTTTTTATTGCAATGTCCTCTAGGATGATAGTCACTTTTGTGGCTGGAGAGTAATTGCAAATGCTAGAAGATTGGTTAGGTTTATTTATCTCACTGAATATGAACTTATTAAGATAATGTGAAAGATACTAAACTTTAAGATTGAGGTTTGTTGCAAAATAGTCCATTGACGATAATAAGATAGTCCATTGTAAAAAATAAAAATGAACAAAAAAACTTTTCTTACAAATATATGACAGTTTACAAGGGATTGCTATACAAGTGAGCATGTTTGGTATACAAGAGCAAAGGTCATGAAGTACATAATGGGAAATTGTATACTACCGACAAAAATGGACAATAGTGGGGGCTTGGACATTGAGAAGGAGAGGAGGTGCATATAACTGTAGTAGGTGAAGCTATGCCTTCATCAACACCCAAGGCAACCAAAGCATCAAAGAAAGGCTAAAGGACTCCTAAAAAGGATGTCCCTTCTCCTAAGTAAATTTCTCCAAAAAAGAAGTAAACACAATATTAGTGAGTTTGGAAATCTCCCAATTCCCATTTTTTGAATGCTAAAAAGGTGGCACATGGATAACATGCTGATAAGTTTCTCAAAACCATATAATGTGACCTATCATTGGAAAGCGCTTGAAAAATGGGATCTATTGAGCTATATAGCGCTCAATTTGGAGTTATAGTGTTCAAGTTATGACAAATCCAAAGATTTGACCATATGTCCCAAACTTATGGAAAATTCCCATATTCCCCAATATGGTGTTAGTAGCTTTGCCTCATTGCTTGTAAGCCCATGTGCATATAGGTCATGGAGATGGTTGATAAAAATTTGCCACAAAATTTGTACATGTATTTTATATTGATAGTAAAGATATATTTTCTTCAATATACTTGCATTATATATACTTCTCTCTCCTTGTTGATATCTGTAAAAAATATGTTGCAAATGTTTAATAATTAAAAAGTGGAATCTGATATACACCTAGGTGGATATAATATGATATAAAAACTTACTCGTTTGCTATTAAGTTGGAATACAAATGAGCATGGTAGTTCAATATTTTCATTCTGTAAATCCATCCTCACATGATGTAGCATACATGATGGTCTAACATTTAGGATTGCAATAATGTCCTCATTGAACCAAACATCAAGATCCACTATAGGATCTTTGCTAAAAATTATCAAGATTTTGGTCTAAAGCAACCAGACTACCACCAACATAATGCCATCTACTATAATAAAAGAAAAGGATGAAATTTTGGGTAGCAATCATATATTTACAAGCTAGAGAGTCTTGATCTATCTTACATATAATTTTTCATTCTGTCCTAGTGTCCCATCCCTAATCAACAAATTGTATGACATGATCATATGAAAGCACTCAAAGCTTGAAAAAATGGGCAAAGGAAGGGGGGATATTGATCCCCGTTGGCTTTGTGCTGTATGGGGATAATATAAGAATGATCATAAAAGAATATTCCATTCTCTACAAGCTCTATCTTCTTTCTACATTTGTACATTTCTTCTCCAATCGAATCATGCATCACATCAATAACATCAACAATAGACTCAACCGGTTGTTGTTTCTCAAGATCAGAGGGATAGACATCTACAAGACAAACAAACAAATGTTATAATGGAAAACCTTAAACCAAGTTCAAGAAAAGAAATACTTTAAGAATCTAATTCTTACAATTTGGTTTATACATTGGAAGATTTAAAGTTCTAGGTTCCTAATATAGCTCTCTATGCATAAACACATGTTGCACCAATACCTCTTTTATGCTATTCTTATTTACTCCAAGCTTGAAATCTTGAATTCTACCCTTCCAAATAGAAATGAATGAGCTATCATATCTTGACCTTTTTCCACATTTTGCGTGTTGCATGGTGATCCAATCGCTTTTGCTAATGATTATAGGAATCCATTTTCCATATTTTTGGAATGAGTTAAACGTTGATATGGATGTGATTTGGGAGCTTGGATGCCTTGTTGAAGGTCGACTTTTTGTATCCATAGGAGAGAGAGAGAGAGAGAGAGAGAGAGAGAGAGAGAGAGAGAGAGAGAGAGAGGACTAGGCTACCACAAAGGAGGGAAAAACACGAGAGGGACAAAAGAAAGGAGGGAAAAAAATATGTGCCAAGCTTTTTACTAACTTGAATTTAGAGTAAACATGTCATTATCATTAATCCAAACATATCATTAAATAAAAGTGGACAGAACTGTATATCATTAATGCAAAGAATGTCATAATCACGAATATAAGAGGCTAAAAATAGATATTGATAATACAAATTTCTATTATTATTATTATATATATCTTTTTGTAAAATAATTTTATTACCTGTTTAAAAATAGAAGTTTTGTTACGGAGGCTTTCTCCTATTGGTCTAGAGCACTCGCTTTCTATCTCCTAAAAGGCATTTTCAAGACCTCAAAACTCCCTTGATGCCTTCTGTAGTTTTAGTCTTTGAAATAGATGTTGATAGTATTATTTAGGAGTATGAGGATCATCCTATGAGTGAAGAAAATAAAGTGTTGGAACACTAAGCTATTCAAACTGCAAATCAAGACAGAATCCTAAAAGCTTTCTTGTTGCTCAAGAGTAGCAGCCAGAATTTCAAGATAGGCAATGGAATGGGCAGTATAAAATGGTTTAGGACTAGGGAATTGGTTATCCTAAAGTTTCTCAGCAAGAAATACCTAAAAATCAGCAAACTGGTGTGAACAATTCTATGGACAGTTGTGATGTATTGGATGTAGAAGGACAGAAGCTTTTATTCAGGTTGACCTGAGATATGACCAGACAATGAGAAGATCTGCAAGGGTAGTTGAAGATGAGGTTTATGAGGTTAATTTAAATATGGAAGGGGAGGCCAAACCCATTTTCAAGCATGATCTTATTAAGTTGTACAAAGAGTTTTTGGACATTTTTCTTGGGATTATACCCGCATGAAAGGATTTGATTGAGCTATGTGTCAACACAAGAAGCCAATAATTTAGAAAAGGTATAGAATGAACCCTAATTGTGCCAAAGGTTGGCTTCATCAAACTGGTTAATGGAGTTACTTGGTTATCCCCTATAGTGCTGGTCTCTAAGAAAAATGGGAAGATTAGAGTTTGTGTGGATTACAAGGAATTAAATGCAACTACCATTACCAATCCCTTCCCGATATATTTCACCAACTCTCTCCTTGATGATGTGGTAGGCCACAAAATGTATAGTTTTTTGAATGGATTTTTAGGATAGAATCAAATTAGGATGCATTCGAAAGATATGGATAAGCCAGACTTTATAACTAAGTGGGGAGCATATGTTAGCATAGTAATGAACTTTGGACTGAAGAATGGACCTCCTACATTTCAGAGAGCTAATCATAAGACATTTGAGCCATATCAAACTTTTATGAGGGTATTTATTGATGATTTTTGTGTTTTTGGCAGTAGGAGAGAGCATTTAAAATATCTCAGGCTATGTTTTGAGAGATTCAAAAGAACCCTTTCAAGTCAGTGTTTGTAGCAAAGATGGGTGTGCTTTTAGGCCACATCTTGTTTTAAGAAGGCATGAGTATAGATCCAGGAAAGATTGTAGCTATTTAGAAAGCTAAGGCTTCAGTTAAGGTGCAGGAATTTATGAGGTTTGTGGGGCAAGTGAAGTGTCATAGTAGGTATTTAAGGTACCTGTCACATATTTTTTCTCCTCTTACAACTTTAACCAAGAAAGGGATGTAGTTTATTTGGAGGGAAGATTGTTCTGCCCTCTTAGAATATCATAACAATTTAGACATAGTGTTCTACTTGAGAGAATATCACAATACAATAGAGAACTTCCTAAATGGATTAACATCCATTAGCACTTCATAACGTTCAAGAAATACATTCAAACACAAAGCACTCATCGTACTCAGCAACATAGAGTTGCTGAACATCAAATACTATGTTGTTTCATATCTCCATAGCTATCATTGATTGAAAAACTTGAAAGAGAATAACATTAACACTCAAGATACAATCAAAAGATAATGGGATCAAACATCAGCCGCCGCCGCCAGTTTTGGGCGCTGCACTCAGTCGTATTCCATTTTTTATCAAAAAGCAACTGCTCGAATACAATTGCTTAACGTTTTTAACCTGCGTCTTGACTTTCAGGTGAGACATCATATGAAGTATAAGGACTGTTTTACATATGTTGATTCAAAAGACTACATGCATACTAATACCAATGTGTAAAATAGTACTAAATATACGGTGAAGTTCAAGTCCTAACACCTAACACAGCCCCAGTGGATACCTGGAATAGTCATGACTTAAACCCACAAGCATGTAGATGGCTAACTAAACATATGAAAACTAAATATGATAAAGAACTACTTAGAGAACACAATTATGCCTTGCCAGAGGCCTTGCACTGCTTAACAAGCCACATTGAGCTATCATGAGTAGAGATCCTCTAGGATACTCATAATACTCTTATGTAGTTGCATAATTGGTTCTAAGAGTCAGTGGGATGATCAAAAGATGTAATGAACAAAATAAAACTACATCCAAAGTAACAGCTAGACAGATCTAGAAGTATATAAAACGATGTATGTGCATAAAGATATCTTAGATGCCACAGCACCAACATCATGATTTTGAACTATCTCATGATCCATAACAGAAAAATCCTAATGAAGTTTATGAACCACCTCCTTAATGACAGAATCATGCTCATCAGAACGAAAATCTCTATGTTGCAACAAAGAAGACGCATGCTCTTCACTTGCTCTTTTTGCATCCAAAGCCTTTTCCAATCTTGCATTTACATCCATGCATTTTGTCTCCAATTCTTCCACTTTCAATCTCAAAGCATCTCTCTCATGCATGAGATCCTCATAATCTGTTGACACAAAGACATTTTTAAGCATATGATAAGGCCGAGAAATCATACCATCAAACCTATCTGCAACCATTTGCCATGCAACTTTGATATCATCCATCAATGCATTTCAAATATCCTTAAAGTCAAACTTCAATATCACTGAAGCATCCACTTCAACTTCAACATTGCTCAAAATTTTCTTTTCCACTCCCTACAATGGCTAAAATCTCTCCAATAGGATTTGATAATCAACCTGAAGTTGAACATGTTTCCCCATAAAAGACTACATCTCCTCCAAACATTGAGTCCTAAGTTCACTAGTCCATTTTTCAAAAAGTGCAGTAGACATTTTGTTTCTATCCAACATTTGCTGCATATCTAAAATTTTAACCCCAAGATCCAATTCTAATGCATCATACTCTGAGACTGCTTTTGATGTAGCTTCTGATTCAACTCCTCAATTGCCTTCTGCCTGGTAGTCAACTGATCCTGCAATTTAGTAACCCGAATAGCAGTCTAAGCATTCCGCTTATCATAATCCTAGAAGTATTCCATGAGTTTTTGCATAACTCCAATAGCATTAGAAAGACTGTCAAACTGACCATCATACATCTAAAAACCGGTTGAACCCGAAGGTATTTTTGCTGGACCTTCAACCACATGTTGATCTCACCAAAGTCATTGCCAAGATGATTTCGAGCATCAAGATTAGTATCTTACTTTTTCTTCTCTGATGCCGACCTACTCCTCAACCATATCTTCCCAATTTTGTGCTTCTTCTTTGCATAAAAATTACCATCCATTTTAGAAGCATCCCCATCATACTGCTTACCAACATGAAGTACATCTTTAATACATGCATCTCTATGGTCTCCCTTAAAAAATTTGGAAGCCACCTGCTTTGCATGTGCCTCATCATATCCAACATGTTTCAAGTCACGATAAATGGCATGTTTTCCAAAATCACCATCAAACATATCATGAGCATCATTGACATTCTTAAGCTCATGAGAAACATCAAATGTATGATCGGCTTCCACTACATCTTTAGCGCAAGAAGTAACATTCATTTTTAACAAATACTCAGCTATAAGCTCTGGATACAAAACCCGTGCATGCTCATACAACCTTGCTAGAAAACAACCCATTCGAGATTTCTGAAAAACCTTCTTGGTTTTTGAAATTTTAATGTCAATCATAAGCTTCTCAAACATAAGGCCTACCCAATTTGGCATCCTTAAATTTTCTGCATAGTAAAGAATCCCATAAGTATCTCTAGCAATGCTATCTGCCTTGATGAACATCATAAAGTGTTCCATAAACCAACACAACTGTAATTTCTTAACACCATCAATGTGTTTTAACACAAACATTCCTGGGCCCTGCTAGATCACAGAAAACATAATGATTTGGTCTTCCGTGCATGGATATGCAATCAGATTATCATTCATAGGCATTGCAAACACTTGATTGACAATGGCAGGGGTCAACTTAGAACGGCCTGTAATTTTGCAATTTGAGTGCCTCAAAATATCTATTTGTATGGAGGCATGCACATTCGATGCCCATTGATCCCATGGCAAACGAGCATAATCATACAATCTGATCTTTTGCAACCATGATCGATGAACCTATGACTCAACATTCAAATACATGTGGAGTCCACCAAGGGAGTTCCAACAGCACTAGGACTGGAAAATGGAGCCTTTGGTGGTGTTACCTCTTCGTCTTCCTGCTACACCAACTTGTCATCATCACTGGCCACATAAAGCTCATCATCATCATCCTCTTGGCGGCCACACTTGGTCATGGATAGCTTCCAAGCTAAAGATTGGAGAGTGTGCATCATGGCAGTGAGAGTTGCAAACCCAGAATGAGTCCAGAGTGGAGAAGGAGAGAAACTCCCAAATGAACACATGCCCTTTTCCATTTGCATGCCAAAGTCCAAGTCTTCTCTCAGTGTACCCTGTTTTGTGCCTAAGTGTCACCTCAACATCATAAGATTTAGACCATTCACACATGTAACTACCATTAATTTATTCCTTTGTTCCATTTTGAATGATAATATGAACATTTGAATAATAGGGTTGTACTAACCTCTTAAGCCTAAACCCATTCACGTCATGGTATAAAACCTTTCCTTGCTTCTTCTAGCAAAAAAGTACCCTAACCCATATCCTTGAAAATAACAAAGGGGCCTACATACCTGAGTTTCAGCTTACTGGGAAACTTGGCAAGGCGAGAGTTATATATTTCAACCCAGTCTCCCTCCTGAAAATTTTTCTTCATGACATGCCTATTAACCCATGTCTATCTCCTCTGTTGTGTGACACCCATATTATAAGCTGCTAATATCCGGTCCTCTTCCAATTTCAAAATTTGTTCTAGTCTATGCTGCATGGATTCTTCAGGATCCATCTTGTGCATAATAGCAACTCTCAGACTTGGAACTACAAATTCCATAATAGGAACCACTGCTTCCAAACCATAAACCAGCCTAAAAGGTGTAAGCCCTGTGGCAACTTTGTATGCTGTCCTGAAGGCCCATAATGCTGAATCAAGTTTAATATCCCAATCCTCCTTGTTATCCTCAAAAATTTTCTTCAAGATGCGGAGTAAAATATTGTTAGAACTTTTAGCTTGACCATTAGCTTGAGGAGGGTGATAGAGAGTAGATTTCTTGTGCAGGATCATATGCATGATAGTTAGTTCTGTGATCGCTTGATTCAAGAAATGCTTTTCCCGATCACTAATTAACTCAATAGGAAAACCAAATTTGGTCATAATTAGAGTTTAAAAACTTGGCCACACTTACTGCTTTATTATCATTTAATGCCTGAGCTTCTACCCACTTTGTAGCATAGTCAGTGGAAACCAGAATGTATCTATAACCTGTTTGTTTAGTTGTTGGTTTGATGGGCCTGAAAAAATCAATTCCCCATTTCTGAAATGGTTCAAGTGGTAATACAGAATGAGCATGCCTCGGTTCAGCTGCACATTTTGAGGCAATCTCAAGGCAGAATAGTACATTGAATTGTGCTTATGAGTTTGTGTGGGTTAATCCAAAAGTGTAATTATCTAAATTTTCAAGTAAAAAGAAGGAGGATCTTGACTATCATATTGCTCAATTTGAAACTAGATGGACAACCAATGGATTCAATTAGATGCATCGAGATCAAGTTAAGTTGTAGCAATTTGCAGCCACTCTATAAGGGAAAACAATGGATTGGTTTCTAGCTATGGCATCATAACATTTAATACATATGATGACTTAAGAATTACATTTTTGGGTAGGATTTAGAAGGATAAAACCCTTGGAGATACATTGAGAAAGATCAAGAATATAAAGTAGAAGAGCATGGTGGTTGAAGATTATGCCCAGAAATTCAAGAACCTCCTAAACAAGTTGAACATTGCTGATGCTATTAGAATATCAATCTCCCGTTACTCTTCAGTCAGTCTATCATTATGTGTGTAACCGACATTAGCTGGATATAGTAGTACACATGTGTGGCATTCAATAAGTCAGTGTAGTCAGTGAATTAACCATAGTTAGTCTTGGTTAGTCATATCTATGTGTGTAAGTCTCTTTCAATTTGTATGATGGAAGAAGAACAACAATGAGCTGAGGCTCATCTTCCGCTCCACACTGTCTCCCTCCCTCTCTTCCAACATGGTATACGAGCTTGAACGCCTGAAGCCTGAAGGCTTGGCAGTGGCCATTTGACATCAAGACATCAGATCTGAAGAAAACCTCATCAAAGGAGACTATGCCACAGCCCATTTTTTTGCAGAAGCTATATCTTGCTATACAAATGGTTTTTGGAGAAACGGCTCGCTATTCTTGACCGTTTTGACGTTGTCTACAACTTTGCATGCAAAAGTTTTTTCAAATTCCTCACAGATTTTGAGATATTTAGCACAGACCTGTGCAGACTAGCTATTTACTGCAGTAAACAACAAGTGATTCCAAGGCATTGGTGGCTTTCATTCTAACAATGTATATGCCCTTATTATCATGCATTTGAGCATGATATTGGAGTGTTAAATGCTCAGTTTTAGAGCTTATTTGTAGGTTGGAAATAGTGAACTAGTTGTTGTCCTGAATTTGGAAATAATATATATACATGGTTGAAGTATCTATGATGCTTATGTGCTACTGACAAATGCTTGGATCATACCACTTGAGTGGTAGATGCTTTTTGGGATATTGTGAGTGTTGAAAGTCCAAAGTTTGGACTGATTTGTTTCTTATTATACTAGGGTATTGACTGGTTATTGTCTATAGGAAGGATACCTATCATCTTAACTTGACATACATGCAATATATTCTGACTGGTTGGACATGTATCAACTCCTGCATAGAGTGGCAACTGAATGAGATGTTTTGGGGTTGTTTTGAGGTTTGAATACTCTTTTTTTAATAGAGAAAATACTGTTGGTTATAGCAGTGGGCTGGTGGTATTTGGTACTGCTACTTGCATACAATATAAACATTGATACTTGTATGGATATAGTTTGTTGCTGGGATGCTTTGCCACTACCATAGAACTTTTTGAACTAGTTTGAGCTTGGTTTATGCTCAGTTGACTGGGTTTTTTCATTGTTGAAATACAGTTTATAGCAAGCAAGTAGTTAGGAAAATTATCCTGAATGGCAGGAAACTGGTCTTGAACTATAGGAAAAGGAGTCAGATACTTCCAGATTGTATACATCACTAAATACCTAAGCTGCAAGTATGGAAAATGCTCAAGGCACTAACAATATCACTCAAATTGTGGGAGAAAAGATGGACAACAAAAATTTTGCTTTATGGAAGTTCCATATGAAGGATTTTTTGGTCGGCAAAGGTTATTGGGACTTATGTACAAGTGATGAGGCTAAACCTGAAATACATGAAGGAATCCAACAAATGATCAGAAAAGGGCTCATAAGCTATGGATTGAGAGAGCATGCAAGGTATTACATTGGTTTTTCTTATGTATATCAGATGCTATGGTTATATAGATTACTAGATGCAGTTCTCTAAAGGATGCATGGGACATACTCATGAAGAATTATGGAAATGTAACACATGCAAGAAAGGTTCAACTAAAGCAATAGCTCAATAACATGTTTAGGAATGGTAGAAGCATTTAGGCCTATACTACAGAGTTCAGGAACATAGTGGATCAGCTTGCCACCATTGGATCTTCAGTGTCTGAGGATGATATGATTGCACTGACATTGAATGGACTTGGCAAAGAGTATAAAGCATTTGATATGTTTATTTCTATGAGAGCCAAATCCCCTGATTGGGATGAGTTGATTGCTTTGCCACTGCATGAGGAAGTTAAGCTTGGGCTGAATACAGGTTCTAGCATGTCTTAAAGCAAAGACATTGTTCTTTACTCTAGCCAGCATGGTAGAGGCGGTAGAGGCCGTGGCTCTTTTTGAGGTCGAGAAGACACTCAAAATGCTTATGGACAGCATTAGCAGAATGCTTGGCATGGCACAAATACACAGGGCCAGCATGGATCTGGTGTCTTTAAAGGCAGGCAGAGATCACCCCATGGTAGAGGTGGTGGATCTAGTTCATGTCAATCAAAATGATCAGTCAAATAGAGATAAGGACTGTCATTATTGCGGCAGATATGGACACATTGCAAAGGATTGTTACAAGAAGAAGGGAGATATGAAGGCAAAGGGAAAATAGCATGGGCACTATGCATCTTCTAGCGGTGTTCATGATGAGCAGGTTGACAGGTTGTTTGCTATGCAACATGTGTCTAAGAATGCATCTAGGTAGAACAGAGATGAGAGATGGTACATTTATTCAGGGGCTTCAAATCATGTGACACCCCATGGAGAATGGTTTGATGAGATGGTTGCAGGTTCACATGGTTATGTGTGTACTAGGGATGACACCCAACATGACATTCAACACACAGGAATTGTTCCGTTGTTGACGCTTGATGGTAAGAAAAAGAGCCTGCATGATGTACTACATGTACCTATAATAACCAAGAATCTTTTGTTAGTTGGACAGATGGCAGAATAGAATCTACAAGTGAGATTTAATAGAGATGGATGCTTTGTTGAAGAATATTGTAATGGCTGCAAATTGATTGCTAGAGGCCAAAGAGATGGCAGAGTGTTTACTCTTGATGCATCAATTCAAGAATTGAAAGCAGCATGTTTGCACATGATGATGGTGCTATACGGGATGTTGAGATATGGCATAAGCGGATTGGCCATGTGAATGTACAAAAAACTGAAATCTATGCAATAGAAGGAGATTGTGCTTGGATTGCCTAAGTTCAAGTATCATGACTTTGGACATGTATGTGATGCATGTCAGTTTGGAAAGCAAGCACGGTTTCCATTTATGAGACATGTATGGAATAACTCACGACACTTGCAATTGGTACATTCAGATGTATGGGCTCTGTCTCATAATGCTTCGTTCAGTGGTGCTCGTTACTATGACATATTCTTCATTGATGATTTTAGTAGGTATACTTGGCTTTACATACTGAAACATAAGGATGACGTGTTTGATGCATTCAAGGACTTCAAGAAGCATACTGAAAATGAGTTGAGCTGTAAAATTTCATTTCTTAGATCAAATGGAGGTGGAGAATATGTCTCTAATTACTTTGACAGGTACCTTGCTAAACATGGGATTAGAAGACAGTTAACTTGCAGCTATACACCATAGAAAAATGATATAGCAGAAAGGAAAAATAGGTTAGTGATGGAATTGGCAAGAGCTATGTTGAATGAGAAGAGTTTGCCAAATGATTATTGGGATAAAGCAGTAGTAACTGCTATCTATGTGCTGAATAGAACCCCTATAGCAGGGATTCATGTTGTAACTACATATGAGAGGTTGTATGGTCATAAGCCTGACATTTCACACTTGAAGGTATTTGGCAGCAATGCGTATGTGCATGTTCCTAATGAAAAGAGGAAAAATTTGGATCCCAAAGTTGTCAAGAGTGTGTTCCTTGGTTATGCACAAGACCCCAAAGCTTACAAGTGTTATGTACCATCTACACATGAGACACTCATTAGCAGAGATGTTTTTGATGAGCTGGCATAGTGGTATGGTAATCCGGTTGCAGTGGCTACTGATGGATCAGTTAGCACTAGTAATGCTAAAAATACACCTACAATGAGTACATCTATGAGTGGTCCTATATGTGATGGGTCACCTACAGTAAATCCTTGGTCAGGATACTTGCGGAGTCATACTCCTACATCCACTGACGCGGATATGTTAGTGAGGGGGAGATTGGATAAGGAAAAATAAAAGATGCTTGAGGATGTGACAGGTCCACTTAGAGCAGGTTATGAGTCATCCAACAGCAAAAGTTTGGATAGTGAGTTGAGCATTCCGTCTATTATGATGCCTGGAGCAAGGCAGAGTCGCTATGTACCGCCTCATGAGAGGCAAGCTCAGAGTAAGCCACAATTATGGAGATCTGAGAGAGCCAAAAAACCTGTTGAGGTTTACATACATTGGTTTATAGTGATTGCAACCCTCAAACATAATGCAAATAACATTCAAATAAAATTTCAACTCATGTGCACACCATTTAGACCATTAACAATAAAAAAACAAGCAAAATTCTTTCATAAAATAGAGCATACTGCCTTTTTGTGTGTTTTCGATTTTTTGAAAATTGAATTGGGACTGTGTATCGACCAACCAGCCATGAATTTCAGCATAGATCTTCAGCCTTCAACCTCCTCAGCCTCTTGGAACAATCTGTGCCTCCCGGACTAGCATCCATCTCCCGATTCTCTTCTTGATTCTTGCCCCATGAAGTGCCTCTATGCAGCAGAGAGAAAGAGGAGAGAGAAAGAGTGGTTTTTTTATCTCTTTACTTAGTGCATCAATTCTTGATCCATTTATGGCGATGGAGGGTTAAGAATAGAGGCATCTCAAGCCCAAGAGGACTCCTCATGCCTCAGACTGATCAGAAATCACAAAACAAATGGGGATTTGAGAGGCGCTAAAAAATTGACGCGGGCCTTGGCGTTTCATTTCTTGAGTTTTTCCAAGCTTAAGCTTTTAAACCCAAAGTATCCAGTTCATGACTTTTGCTTTCACACTTTCAGCAAGTGGTTTTTTAGTTTTGAGGGGGCAAACGACATCAAAATCGAGATCCGTCTAGATGGTTGGTTCCGTGACATTGAAATCTACAAATCTAGGTCTCGCCCCACTCTTCCCGATTTCCAGATCCAGTAGCCGCTTCACAACCCTGAACCTTGCGGGGATTAAATGGGGGATCAAATGACCTTAGAATGGAGATCCGAGACTTGCGTTGGATTCTTGACGTCGTTTTGCATCCAGGAAAACTCCAGCTCAACCATCTGCCACCGTTTGATTTTCCATGAAAATAAGCACTAGTGCTTTAGGGACTTGCCGCTTAAAATCGTACTGATTTTAGCTGCCGCCTTCAACGAAGCCTATTTTTTTCCAAAAATTTGAAATTTTTGGCTATTTTTAAACACTTCTCGACATAAAAAATGATCTGTCATTGAGTGAAGACCTATGTATTTGTGGATGTATCTGACCTTGCTACTGGCAACATGCTTATACAGTAGAATACTAATGGTTGGTTCAGACCCATGTTTTGTGCCAACAAAAGATTATCTAATATTGAGAAATTTTATTTAGTAACCATAAGAGATTGTATGGGCAAGTAATTCAAGCATTACGTGCTAGGACATGCCTTTATCTTTCCCACGAATCATTCAATACTAGTTTACCTAGTCAAACAACAAAATGTCACTAGTTGACTTGCTCAAGGGATTTTCATGATGCAAGAGTTTGAATACATAATTATACATCATCCTAGAATCTAGGAGTGTATGCGAGAAATGAGATTTTGGAGCAAGCTTTTGAGCGAGTTTTTTTTTTTGCAACCTCGAGTTTTATTCCACATAGGCCACTTCGTCCTCTTTTTCTTTTGGGCATATTCAAGCACCAATGCTACCCCTCCATTCCCACCACCACCAGCACCATCGCTGCCACTACACCACTAGCACCACCACCGCTACCACTACATCTTACTCTCCCTCTCCTCATTAGAACCACAACCAATTCTCCTCTCTCTCTCTCTCTCTCTCTCTCTCTCTCTCTCTCTCTCGTCGTATTTCGGGGACCAACCACTAACATCTCACTCCCCTCAATAACATTACTGCCACTTGCATTACCACTACACCACTACATTATACTCTCCTCCTCCTCATCAAAACCACAATCCATTCTCCTCTCTCTCTCTCTCTCTCTCCTCATATGTTGGAGACCAACCATCGAGATCTCACTCTCATCAATAACATTTCTCTCTCTCTCTCTCTCTCTCTCTCTCACATTTCTTGGAGACCCACAACATGCATCTCCCTCTCCTCCTCCCCCTCAATAACTCCCTCTCTCCCTCTCTCTCTTTCTCTTTTTTACCCCCAACTCTCTCTCTCTCTCTCTCTCTCTCTCTCTCTCTCTCTCTCAACACTAGTAGTTCTCTCTCTCCTTAATTGCTTTACATCACTACATTAAGCTTATGTGATTATTTTTTATAATATTACCATAATGTTAGTGGTCAAATTACATATACACAATCGATATCACACTTTGTATACATTCACATCCCCCTCTCTCAATTATTTGCATACATGTTATAATTACATCATGATGTATTAGTACTTCAATTGTGCACACGAGTAAAATTAGATACACTTACACTTACACATTCCTCTCTCTCTCTCTCTCTCTCTCTCTCTCTCTCTCTCTCTCTCTCTCTCTCTCTCTCTCTCTCTCTCTCTCTCATATGTTGGGGATCCACGACATGTATCTCCCTCTCCTCCTCCTAAATAACAATCTCCTCTCTCTCTCTCTCTCTCTCTCTCTCTAACAATGCATTAGTAGTTCTCTCTCCTTAACTTATTTACATCACTAGATTAAGTTGATGTGCTTATATTTGATAATATTACCACAATGTTAATGGTTCAATTATGCATATATATGAGATATCACACTATATATACATTCACATCTTCCCTCTCTCCCTTCTTTACACATATTTTATAATTACAACTTGATGTATTAGTACTTTAATTATGCACACACATGCAAACTACAAGCACATCCACTTATACTTGCACATTTCTCTCTCTCTTTCTCATTTGATTAGGCTTACATATGGATTGAAGTTATGCATTCATTTATAATAGATCCTTGCAAGCAATTACTTCACAATCTCCGTAAAATATAGCTCCATATTGCTTCATTACTTGTAGTTGTTATTCCTTTCAAGAATTCTTCATTTTAAACTCTAAACTTTAACAATTAAATATTTTAATATACTGATATATTTCACATTATATTGCATGAATTTACTATAAAAGCTATTTTAAAAATAACTAAATCCACAAATGTATTTTCAAGTTAGTTAACTACTATGTACAAAGCAAATGAACATATTTATTGTAAACATTAAATACCAATCTAGATGTTCATTCTAGAGGGTAAAATGGGTGTTCTCTAACAAATTCTAGACTCCCCAGTGAAAACATACTGGCTCAATCAAACATGGAAGCATGTATTCCAAGACAATATTATTGAAGGGATTTTCCTCGGTCAAGTAGAAAAGCATGTGTTTGAGGAGGATGGTATCCATTTTAAATGTAAATAGATATGCAAAAGAGTTAGGTGGGTTATGATATATCTTCTTTATGCTATCATCCACAATTTATAGTATCATTGTAGGGCTAAAGTGTGGTTAATCAATATAATCAAAACATTTTAGAAATTGTGGCTTCACCTTGACTCCTTAGCGAAGAATGAGTTACGAAATTCTCTTTAGAAGAAGACATAAAAGTATGACATATTCTAAAGAATACATGTGGAATTACTTACCGAAATCTGGATCCTTATATCTCTTGCACATTTTTTCCTTGGAGTATGTTTGGTATAATGCCTTCTCGTTGGAGGGGAATTCACCTTTAGGTAGTCGAGGAAGATAGGACATCTCTAGTACACCTCCTCATTCTGTTGTTGCTCAATCTAGGTATCCTTATATATGAGCTACTCCTCCTTCAAATGCATCTAATATGTGCTTTCTTGGCAAAGTTTGCAATATCCCCTTCTCCAATCACTCACACATGAACCTACCATTCATAGTTCTATTATATATAGATAACACATCGACAAGATACCATTGCAAATATACTTCTATAGAATGATACCAAGTTATTTTTGTAAAGAACTCTCCATACTGGTCACTTGCATGACTTTTGAGACTCAATATCATCATCTGGTTTCAAATTCTCTTTATCTCCTATATGAAGGAGACGAACAAATCTTTGTCCACATAAATGTTGTAGTAGTTTACTCATTAAGAGAGAGAGAGAGAGAGAGAGAGAGAGAGAGAGAGAGAGAGAGAGAGAGAGAGAGAGAGATTATGTGACTTTATCATAATCTCTCTAAGGGGATGTGACATTTTTTTTGCCGAATAGGGGTTGCCAGAAAACCCTTCTCGGTAAGAGAGAGAGAGAGAGAGAGAGAGAGAGAGAGAGAGAGAGAGAGAGAGAGATTTGAATTACAACTCCCCTCCATCATCTCTCCAAGGGAACATGAAAATTTTTATTGCCAAATAGGGGTCACCATCAATGCCTTCTCAATAAAAAAAAATTACAAGTTACCTCTATCTCTCTGAGAGGACTTATGGAAATTTTTTTGTTGGAAAGGGGTTGTTGGCAGCTCTATGTTCAGTGAAAAATAAAATAAAAAAGACTTGTATAACAAAAAATTACCGAGAAGGGATTGCTAGGAACCCCCTATTCCATGAAAATGTGTGTGTATATGTATGTGTTTGTGAATGGCCCTTATCTTCATTTCTTACTATGTGTATCTCTTGTAACTTTGTGTTTCTCTCTCTGTGTCTCTCATAATTAGGACTCAATAGAGTCAATAGAGAAAGGGAGAAGATACATATATAATTTGTTGATGAGAGAGAAGAGGAGAGGGAACTTTTAAAATAATGTTTGATGAGAGAGAAGAGATAAAAAATAATTCATAGCTAGAAAGATCAAATTATATATATATTTATGATATGTTTTAATATGAGACATAGTAGATTGAGACTTTTTGAATGAACTATATTGAAATGTTTAAACATTGTAAATAAAAGATAGTCCTCTCTTTTGGGACATTTTTTAATCCTAACATACAAAACTAATAATTAACATAATATATAATGGCTATTTTCTTTTGCATTGTTTATTTGGAAAAATAAAGACCCTATTAAAAAGTAAAAAAATTATACTGTTGAAATTATAATCCGAATGTGACTTTTTCATCTAATTGTATTTCGACCAAAAACTTTTAACTAGAGGAAGTTGATCTCAAGTTATTAATGCAAGAGAAGCCCAAATGTAGTATTGTAGTATTATAGAAGAGAGTTGCTATAATTGTTTTAAGCCATATATATATATATATATATATATATATAGAGAGAGAGAGAGAGAGAGAGAGAGAGAGAGAGAGATAGAGATTTGTGTGAGTGTGAGTATGTATGCATGTGTATATGTGTTGATAAAGATCCAAAGCTATTAATGTGTAGGAAAGGCCCAAATCTAGTAGTGTAAGAGAAAGTTAAAAGAATTTTTAAAGCCACACACACACACACACACACACACACACACACACACACACACACACACACACACACACACACACACACACACACACACACACACACACACATAGAATGTGTGTGTGTATGTAGTGATAAAGGTCCAAAGCTATTAATATAGGAGAAGTCCAACGATAGTATTGTGCTTTTATAAGAGAGAGTTACTAGAATTTTTTAAAGCTACAAGAAGGGAAATATATATATATATATATATATATATATATATATATATATATATATATATATATACATTATGTGTTTTGATAAAATTAATGTGTAAGAAAGGCCTAAAAATAATATTGTAGTATTGAGAGAGAGAGAGAGAGAGAGAGAGAAAGAGAGAGAGAGAGAGAGACTACAAGGATATGGAGGTATAGCGATGGCGCTTTTCGACACAAAATAGTGGCGTCGCTATTTTCGTCGCTATTAGCGTCACAAATGCGACGCAAATAGCGATGGTACTCAGACGAAAAAAGCGCAGGCCGAAACCCGAGCACATTATTTTGCGTGCATACAACACGAAAGAGAGAGTGAAAGGGAGAGCGAACATCTTGCATTTGAGAGGGAGAGGGAGAGAGAGAGAGAGAAAGAGGGAGAAGGAAAGCTTCTCACCACCGTCGCCGGAGAGGAAATGAGAGAGGGAGAGGAAGAGAGAAAATGAAAGAAAGAATGAGAGAGAGAAGGAAAAAACATTAAACATAATAGGGAGAGGGAGAGGGAGGGATAGAAAATGAGAGAGGGAGAGGAAGAGAGAAAAGGAAATGAGAGAAGGAGAGGAAGAGAGAAAAACATAATAGCGAAAGAGAGAAAGAGAGGGAGAGGGTGAGGGAGGGTGAGGAAATGAGAGAGGGAGAGGAGATAAGAGAAAAAACATTAAACATAATAGGGAAAGAGAGAAAGAGAGGGTGAGGGTGAGGGAGGGAGAGGAAATGAGAGAGGGAGAGGAAGAGAGAAAAGGAAAGAAAGAACGAGAGAGAGAGGGAGAAAACATTAAACATAATAGGAAAAGAGAGAAAGAGAGGGAGAGGGAGAGGGAGGGAGAGGTTGTTGTTTTCTTGTTTGTTATTGTAGTAGTAGTAGTAGTAGTTTTTTTTTTTCTTCTCTTGTTTATTGTTGTTTAGTTTTCTTATTTTTTGTTATTGTAGTAGTAGTAGTTTTTTCTTCTTTTCTTGTTTATTGTTATTGTAGTAGTAGTAGTAGTAGTTGTTGTTGTTGTTGTTTTTTCTTCTTTTCTTGTTTATTATAGTGGCAGTGGTAGTGGTAGCCATGGTCGTGGTCGTGGTCGTAATCATAGTCGTGGTCGTAGTCGTAGTTGTCATGGTCGTGGTTGTAGTAGTAGTAATGGTTTTCTTGTTTGTTGTTGTTGTAGTAGTAGTAATAGTTTTTTTTGTTTTCTTATTTATTGTTGTCTAGTTTTCTTATTTGTTGTTGTTGTTGTTGTAGTGGTAGTAGTAGTAGTAGTTTTTTCTTCTTTTCTTGTTTATTATAGTGGTAGTGGTAGTGGTAGTGGTAGTGGTAGTGGTAGTGGTAGTTGTAGTCATAGTGGTAGTCATGGTCGTAGTCGTAGTCGTGGTTGTAGTCGTAGTCGTCTAGTCGTGGTTGTAGTAGTAGTAGTGGTTTTCTTGTTTGTTGTTGTTGTTATTGTTGTTGTTGTAGTAGTAGTAATAGTTTTTTTTTAATTTTCTTGTTTATTGTTGTCTAGTTTTTTTATTTGTTGTTGTTGTTGTAGTAGTGGTAGTAATAGTAGTTTTTTTTTAATTTTCTTGTTTGTTGTTGTTGTTGTTGTAGTAGTAGAGAGAGATATATGTTTTGTTAAAGAAAATGAGAGAGGGGAAGGAAGAGAAAAAGGAAGAAGGAATGAGAGAGAGGGAATAAACATACACAACATAATAAAGAAAGAGAAAAAGAGAGAGAGATGGAAGGAGAGGAGATAATGAATGGATAAAAAACAAAGAGAGAGTGGTGGCGAGGTCTAGTGCAACACCACGAGATGGAAAACACTCCGACATACATTAATTTGTGGGTGGATGGGTGGAGACTTTACATACGTTAATTTTTGCTGAGTTACAAGAGAAGAAATCCCTTCTCAAACAATTTAAGAAAGAAAAAAAGAATGATAATAAAAACAAATTATTTGTTGTAACATAGACAAAATGGAAAATGATGAAGGTCTTAATGTTCAAGATTGTGAGGCGTATCTTAATCAGCGTGTCCCATATCCTTGCTCTCAATGTAAGCTGGCAATTAGATGAAAACGTCAATTGTCTATAGAACACGTATGACCCTTCGGCAAGTTTCAATCTGATATCATTGATCAAGCGATCTTGGATTTTCAACAAATGGTAAGAAAAGTTAATATAAATCATGCGTTGTACTCGCAAGCTAATTTAATACCATATACAAAAAGATTGGGTGTGGCTGGCAAATTTTCTATCCAAGGAGGTGACGTCTCGTCCCAAGGAGGAGTGTACCCTTTGCGGCCAATTAGAAGAGTTCATGGGCGTGCGATGGATGGAGTGCATGAGCCAATCCACCACTTGGAAGGTACTACCCAATCTATACCGTCAATACCAGAGAAGATAGACAGCCTTCGAGACTTATCTATAATCTTGGAGCCTGAGATGGAGGCAATGATCGATGCATTGATTCCCATGGATGTCGAGACTTCTGATCCACTTAGAGAGGAAGCATCCATACCATTATATGATGGGTGCCGCGTATCTCACCTGAAGACACTGCTTGCACTCCTAAGTGTGCAAGCAAAATATGGGTGGAGCGATGAGAGTGTGACCGAGTTGATCAGCTACCTTGTACATACGCTTTGTTGATTTCTTTTCGGCACTATCATTAAAAAAATTTATCCTTTTTCAAGGTGTTTTATGATTTTTTTCAGGTTATTTAAGTATCATATATTACCACTTGTAAATACCATACCTGAGTCTCGTGATGATGTACGACATGTTTTACGAAAGCTTAGCATGGACTACAACAACATCCATGCATGTATCAACGATTGCATACTATTTCGAGGAGAATACGAGACTATGGAGACATGTCCAAAGTGTGGTTCTCACAGGTATCAAAAGGACTTGCAAGGGCAAACCATCCCTCAAAAAGTTCTTAGACACTTTTCACTTATCCCCGCATAAACCACATGTTTTGTACGTCCAGCATGGTGAGCTTGACAACATGGCATGCACAGAATAGGTCCATAGATGGAGTTCAATGAATATCATTGAATTCATGTGCATGGAGCCACATTGACTCTACCTTCCCAGGCTTTGCCCGAGAGCCAAGGAATATTCGGCTTGGTCTTACAATGGATGGCGTGAACCCATTCGGTTTGCGCTCAACTTCTTACAATGTGTGGCCTATAGTCCTTGTCAACTACAATATCCCTCCATGGCTTTCTACGAAGAAAGGACATCTCATCCTTAGCTTACTCATCCTCCGCCGCTACAAAGTCAAAAATATGGACGTGTATCTTCATCCGTTAGTCGATGAGCTTAAGATTTTGTGGGAGGAGAGGGTTACCATGCAAGATATGAGCAAGCGCGATGGTCGACGATCCACCAGTATTCGAGCCATTCTCATGTGGACGATGCATGACTTTCCGGGATTCGGAGAGTGCTCAGGTAAATAGGCTTCCGTTCTCATTGGTAATATCTATCATAGCTCGTTCAAGTTTGTATTCATTGGATAGAGATGTTCGGACAGGTATGGTTACCGTAGGTTATCATACATGTCCATTGTGCGGGCCATAGTTAGACTCCCGAAGGTTACAAACCATGAAGAAGATGGCATATCAAGGACACGCCGCATTCTCGCTAGAGGGTCATGAACTCAAGGAAGGTTTTCTTAGACGACCTCCAACATGTATGAATGCCCAAAGCTGGTACAAGCTAAAAATGGTCCACACAGAGTCACATCCAAACGGAATGCGACGATTCTCAGTTTTCTATGAGTTGCCATATTGGATCCACTTACAGATCAACCACTTGTTGGATCCCATGCATATTTTCAAGAACATGGGCAGCTTGCTATGAGACTACATCACATGAAAGAGAGACACTATAGGGGCACGAATGGATTTGAAGGAGGTAGGCAAGATGGAGGTGCATTGGCCGCAGTCGAGTGCTGATGGTTGCGTGCAGCTACCTCGTGCTCCTTGGGTTTTTTCCACTAAAGAAGAGCGCATTGTGAAGAAAATAGTCAAGTCTATCCACACTCCGGCGGGTATGATGCATTCTCTTAGGTCTGCGTTTTCTAAAGATGACCAATTATCAGGGCTAAAATCCCATGATTCACATAAGATATGTCAAGTTTGTACTACAAATGGATTGTAAGTGGCCTGCATATTTTGCTATTTGGAGTGTAGTCATTGTTCATAATACTTTCTCATTTGTGGCAATTTGTACTGCCGATCGCGATCGCAGGATGCCTTACTCCAGAAATACGTGGGGCCATTTACAAGATGTCGAATTTAGTGCAACGGATCTCACAAAAGGAGATTAAGACGTCCTCTATTGAATCTGTGAGGCGGGCAGGAGCAGTGGAGATGGTCTGTCTCTTTCAGAAATACCTGCCTACTAGCATGCTCACGATACAAATCCACCTTCTTGTGCATCTAGTAGATGAAGTGGAGATTGTTGGACCTGTCCATATGTGATGGATGTTCTCCTTGGAGCGCTTCATGAAAACCCTAAAAGGCTTTGTGCGACAACGAGCTCAGCCAAAAGGTAGTATGGCTAAAGGTTGGTTGGTGTCTGAGGTGCTAGTGCATATTTCACAATGGCTACCAACGATGGATCTAGACAACAGTATGCTATGGTCGCTGAAGGATGATGATAGACTGACCAAAGATGTGGTGGTTGGAAATGGGGTAGAAAAAAGAATGGATGTTGCAATGGAGGAGAAAGTGAATCGCTTTTGTATGTTGCACCATGCCTCTATGGAGACGTGGCTCGCCAGGTACTAGCAAGCTAGGCAAGATCGAGAGGAAGCGCGATCTGAATTTCGACGTAGTACGCACCATCGACCAATTTGATATCCCAAGGGAATGGAGGAGATGCCGTGGTTTATGTCAACGCGATGGTTGTATGGAGCTTTGACCGCAACGTCTCGCGAATGGGCGGAGGTCTCAACCGAGGAGTGGGAATTGTCGAGGGGATGTAGTCCAAAGGTGATGACGTGTTTAGGGTTTGTCGTATCTATATTTTATATGTGACAACTAATTGAGTGTTTCAATATACAATACAAAATATATAGTGCAGCATGGTCACACGGACAACATTTTCGCGTGGAGCGTATTGACAAAATGCGCTCCACAAAAAACTGTGGTATCATGGCAAGGTTCGAGCAAGAGAGCCGACGACGAGCAATGGATCCAAACACGGTTATAGATGAGATGGACTATTTTGAAAACTTGCAAAGTATTGTTATGGTGGATTACCGTAGCTTCTCCATGATACTATTCGATGTGCAGTGGTTCAAAGTGGTACTTGAAGGAGTTGGAGCAAAAATTCGACGAGGTCCATCTCGATTTCTCGAAATAGATTCTGCAAAAAAATTGGACAGATTTTCACAACACCTTTGTGTTGCCGGCCCATTGTGAACAGGTGCATGAACTCATTTGTTTGTTAATTGTATTACGACATGGTACATGTCACAATAGTTAAATCTCTCTTGTACGTGTTTATGAACAGGTAATCTTCTATCCAAACCCCCAACAACCTCGATGGTGGTATGTTATAACTTCAGCTCCCCGAAGTACGAGAGTATATGATTAAAGCGATGTTCCGAGCATAGATGAGGATAATATGCAAATAGAGGGGTCGATATTGCAAGGGGTGGAGGTCACCAAAAGCTTGGAGCATGTAGAGGAGCCAGCATCGGGTAACAATTATGGAAATACATGAGTCTAAGAATTCTTTGAAAACGAGGTGGACTCATCCTTTTGTGGTGACATGTCTATCGACCTTCCAGTTTATGCCGAGTTGTGTCAGGAGATTGATATGGGACCATCGGATACTTCATACTTGGAGCATCCACTTACTCAATTCGTTGACTAATTGCTTATAAGGGTACATAAGATATGCATTTTAAGTAAGATTATTTTTTTAAGATTTATATTAACGTGCTTTGTATGATTTAAATTGAGTATGCTAACATCATTTTTTGTCTGTGCGGCTGACCTTTGTGGATACATAAATCATCAGGATGAGTCGAGGGATGAGCGATGAGGAGTTGCAAGATATCTTCATGCGCATGTCTCCAGATCAAATGGAGAGATTCAGAGACATGGTGGACTAGGAGCTGTCTCGGACATCGTCAAGCCGCTCTATTAAATCTACTTTGGCACAATCAAATGCTTCAGTTTCGAGCAGATGAGGTCGACGCTTCAGACTTGGGCCAGATGGAGGGAGTGCTTCAGGGTCAGGGGGGGATGCTGCAAAGATACGGATGTAATGAGCCCGCGGTCAGCTCGGGATACAAGTGCTACTCGCTCTCGTGGCAGTTCCAGAGAGCGTGGCTCAGGTGGTTGCCATGGAGGCACGGACGCGGTGTCTCTGTCTTCTCGTTCTGCTGGAGTTGCATCACCTCCGGGATTTGTCACACCTGTGAGGACGTCTACTCCAGTCACTCCGGATTTTGCTCAACCATCCATAGGTGGCACCCTATGGGTGCTATGACAATAGATACTACCCCGGTGGGTACACTAGATGTACAGGTGTCTCCTAGATATGCCCAGGAGCGTGGTTGCAGGTGGGAGAGGACCCATCTTAGGCATACCCCAGAGGGTATGCCTACCTTGTAGATGATAGATCAAGAGCCATCATCATGAATAATGAGGGGAGGAGGGTGATGGCTCACATGAGAGAGTTGTGCCAATAAGTTTTTCAGCACAATGTCTTGGATCATTGGAAAAACATACCGAAGGGGAGATAGCATCCTTGCATGAGAAGTTTTCGATACCAGTCGCAGTAGATAGGTTTTCTACGGATTGGATGATGGAGTGCATGCATGCATATATGTTACACAGATGATTGGACACATGCAAGGCACTCAAGAGTGGGGTGGCAAAGCCCGAGTGGCTAGACGCGGACGATTCGCACCGACTGAGGGAGGAGGCTATAGATTCTCCAGGACGTTGGAGACATCAGCGCGAGGTGGCGAGGGCATGACTAGAGGCCGGAGTGGTCCATCATCTTGGGAGTGGTGGCCAGAGGACATATCTAGAGGACTTTGTAAGTTTTTCTTTTGTTTTGCTTGCTTATTTTTTTGCAATATCCTTTGTACTGATAATCGTGTTTCTAACAGTTAGTATTTTGTTTCCTTTGCAGCTCTCCATTATAAATCACGATCTGACTGGCCTTGAGACTCGATATGCAGAGAGGCACGGTCTCACTACATTGATTGATCGATTGTATGGAGGCGGCGGCCCTGTAAGTCACTCATCTTTTTTGTCTGTAGGTACCATGTTTAATTAGAATGCATTATTATATGGTGGACCGATGTGTAGTTATTTCTTTTTTTGCAGAGTCCGTTCGATGCTCCTTTGCCGCAAAACGAGCTTTTAGATGGGATGATCTATAGCTCACCCTTGGATCCCTAGAGCTCATACACCCTTCTTTTTTGGTCACGTGATCTATGTAGACATTTTCTATGTAGTAGTGATGATCGTACCAGTCGCTTTCATTATGCGATCATGTATTTATTTCATGTATCAGTGTTATGATTTAAGTACACTTTGTCTTTATTTACATGATCATTGTACACAGTGCAGAAGCTATTTTGTATGGCCCAAATAAAGCACATAGTGCTATATGTGGCAGGGCAACTTGCTACCCTGCCATAAATTTTTTTTTTCATGTTACTGTCGCTATTAGCATTGCAAAATTTACTTCACGTGTCATTAACGCTGATACCGATGCAAATAGTGACGCTGATAATGACGCTAAAACCGACTATTGTATGGCACCGCCAATAACGACACTTTTTGCAATGACGGGGGACAAATTTCTTTATTTACATTTTCGTCACTTTTAATGTTGGTATAAGGCCTATATCTTGTAGAGAGAGAGACAGAGAGAGAGAGAGAGAGAGAGAGAGAGAGAGAGAGAGAGAGAGAGAGAGAGAGAGAGAGAGACTCTGTGTGTGTGTGTTTGTAAAGATCCAATGCTATTAACGTAAGAAAGGGTCTAACTTAATATTATAGGAGAGAGTGCTAGAAATTTTTTAAGCCAAAGAAGGGGGTTGCGTCCCCTTCTTTGGCTTCAAAATCTTTTAGCACTCTCTCCTATAATACTACAATACTAATTTTGGGCCTCTCTTATATTAATTTGAAAAAGATACCTCTCTATTCAAACTACTTTTCACATTTCTTTTTTTTTTCTCTTATCAATGCTTTTTAAAAAGACACATCTTTCTTGTCTCTCATCAATAATTGTTTTTATCTCTCTCTCTCTCCCTCTCTCTCTATCATCCAAAATTCATTTTGATCTATTTCTCCTCCCTCTCTTCTCCATTGAGTTCTAATACCTTTCCAGTTGAAATTCCTTACATTCAAAGTATCTAGAATGTATTTTTGATTTTAAAGAATAGACAAACCATTGATGAATTACTTAGTCAAAGTGGATTAGAGTTTGTATGAGAAATAATATTTAAAGATAGGTCTTTAGTTATGTAATATACAATAGACAAACCTACATTGATTTGTCTCTCTATGTTTATGTGCGTGTGCATGCATGTACGCATGTGTGTGTCTCATTAAGAACTTGTTTCTGCATCTCTATCTTATTCAAACACCTTGATTTGTCTCTCTATGTGTATGTGCATGTGCATGCATGTGCGCACGTGTGTGTCTCATTAAGAACTTTTTTTAATATATCTCTCTTATTCAAATACATTGATTTGTCTCTCTGTGTATGTGTGTGTGTATGTATGCACATGTGTGTGTGTGTGTGTCTCATTAAGAACTTATTTCTATATATCTCTCTTATTCAAAAGCTATTATCACAAAAAATCTCTCTTTCTCTCCCTCTCTCTCAATAATATATATACATATATAAATATGCATGTATTTATGTGTGTATATTGAAAGTCCTAATATGCACACATATATGATTAGTTCAAAGAAGTATAACTATATTTTGTAGCCTATGAATATTAATATTACAACAATAAGATGTCAAGTTAGCAAAGACATGCACAATGAGAGATCAAAATGATGGTCTCTCTCTCTCTCTCTCTCTCTCTCTCTCTCTCTCTCTCTCTCTCTCTCTCTCTCTCTCTCTCTCACATTAAGCATATTGATTGAGCATCAAATTTATACTTATTTTCACCAATCAATATCCCTTTCTTGCCACCATAATAAATAATCCGTAAATGTGCAAGCTTTAATAATGATTTTTTTAAAAATTAATGTTTAATGAGGTTGCTAGAGCCATGTATAAAGAAATTTGTTTAGTGAGAACTTGGAATGGATGCAAATATACACATGTTTGTACATCAATCCATGCTTATAGAAGAGAACTTACATCTCATATTTGAAAAGAGGTAAAAAATTTCAACGTCGCCCATAGTGTGAGTAGTAAAGCAAAGACTCTAATAATTCTTAGAGCAAATGCATTTTATTTTGTTGATAAAATACAAACATACCTCGCTTGGTTAGCTATGATTAAATTTATGATAATCTTTTACTGTCATTGTCTATTAGTTTGTGGAATAGTAATACACTTTTTAGAGATCAATGCAATATAAATCTAGATCCAGATTGCTTGTAGAAATTATTTTGTATTGAAAATAAATTGAGAGAGAGAGAGAGAGAGAGAGAGAGAGAGAGAGAGAGAGAGAGAGAGAGAGAGAGAGAGAGAGAGAGAGAGAGAGAGAACTCTTTACAAGTAAAGAGTGAACTATTTGTTGCGACACATGTTATAATCCAATGTAAAATAAGTTATGTTAAACCTAGAGTACTCATAGAAATACTTTTTTATTGCAAACGAGAGAGAAAGTAAGTAAGTAAGTTATATTAACATCTTCTAAAGACCAAAACTGGCCTATGAGACAAACTGTGATACAGCTGATGAGGTCCAACTGTCCAAAATAAAAGTGCTGAATGAAAAGCTAAAAATTGGAAACTGAAAATACGGTGCTATGAGTGTGATAAGTGTCGTGTATGTGTATGTGCGTATGTAGCTCTGGTACTCCAGATAATGGCTACAAAAGGGGAACAAATGTCGACTGTGATAGGGGGACAATTGTCGGCTGTGATAAAGTGGTGCGATGTGTATATGTAACAGATGCAGGGAGATATAGTATCCTGGGATGTAGTAGCAGTCGTTGAAGTCACTAATAGCAGGTGATCCCTCCTGGATGCAGGATGTGGTACATCGACGGTGGAGAAAGAGCAAACTGGAGATCTGAGATCCAATGTGTCGAGTGTCATCGGATCTCAGTCTGCTCTGTCGATGTAGATCAAGAATCCTCCGGATCTCCTGTCGGTGTGGCTGCGAGGTCCGAAACCCACGGATCCTCGTGCGGCATCGGGTACGCTGGTCCTCAGCCTGCTGTAGTGTGAGCCCGGAGGTCTGGCTAGAGGCTGGTACAGTAGCTCTCACTCTGTCTGTCTGAAAGAACTGTGTAATAGTCGTCTGGGTGGGCCCCTCTCTGACTGGGACCCGCTGTGTGCTCTGCTCTCTGATGTGCCATGCCTCTCCCAGAAAATGGCCAAATGATCTCTGATCCATATCAAAAAGAGAGAGAGAGAGAGAGAGAGAGAGAGAGAGAGAGAGAAAGAGAGAGAGAGATCTATATATTAGTAAGGGAAAAGTGTTCATTGCAACACGTCACAAACCAATGTAATACAAGTTCTATCGATTTAGAGTGCTTGTACAAATGTTTCCATATTGCAAATATGAGAGAGAGAGAGAGAGAGAGAGAGAGAGAGAGAGAGAGAGAGAGAGAGAGAACTATTTGTTGAAACACCTTAGATTATATCAATCTAGAGTGGTAGCACAAATTCTTTTTGAGTTGCAAGAGAGAGAGAGAGAGAGAGGTGGTGATGGTGAGATAGGTAGCATAATTTGAGAGAGAGAGAGAGAGAGTGTGTGTGTAAGTGAGTGAGTGAGTAAGTGAGTGAGTGAGAGAGTGAAGGTGGTGGTGAAGGTAATAATGGCGGTGGTGGTGGTTGTGGCGGTGGTGGTGGTGAAAGTGGAAGTGGAAATAGGTACATCTAAGGCTGGAATAAGTGCACTATGTGAAATAAGAATGAGGGGTTGCCAAAAAAAGCTTGCTCAAAAAACTTGCTTCTTGCCCTTGAATCTAGCACATCATTATGGATTTCATATCTCCCCTTGATTTTGGTCAACCACTAACTAGTGTAGAAGATGACTTTCTAGATGCCCAACTATTTTCCATAGAAGTGAATGCGTGTGACTCAGAGCCAACCAACCCTCCGTTGTTGTGATATGAAGAAGTATTGATTTCTTAGATCACAGTACCTCCGCTTCATCTTTAGAAGGACCAATGGAAACAACTGACTCTCTTTTGGAGCCAACTTTTTGAAATTGCCATGGGATAGTTGTGCTATTGCACGCCATCTGGAGTGCTACAAAGAGTAGTTCTTCTAATGGAGTGGTGTGCTATCTTAGAGGAAGACCATAAGAAACTGCTATTGGCAGCTGCTTTGCTACTGAAGTGAAAATCCCCAAAATCTAACAAGCTAGATTATAGTGATCGACTATGCATAGGGATGTCGGCAAAGTGGGTCTGGTATTGTGATTCCTATTAAAGGGCCAACTTGGAGTCAAAGAGCACTTGCCTCTTTAGCTAATCCTACCTCTGGAACCTTTCCAGAAGTGGGTAATGGACTTCATCAGTCCCATCTCTCCGATTCTAGCATATAGAAGAAATAGGTATATCCTGAGGGCAATATATTATTGCACCAAATGGATCAAGCATGGACACTATTGGACAATCCAGCAAGGTCAGTCGTGCCAAATGCCTCTTTAAGGATATCCTCACAAGATATGGCACTCCAATTGAACTAGTTAGTGACAGAGGTATACATTTTCTTACAAGCTAATGCCTTAGTTGATTCCACCAACAAAGTCTTGTGTAAAATCTTAACGAAGCTGGTAGATCTGAATAGAAAAGATTGGGACACTAAGCATCCCACATCATTATGTGCCTTCTAGATATCCTTCAAAGTCACCACCAGCATGACTCCTACAAGATTTGGAAGCCATTAGCCCCCTGGATTCGCCCATTGGGAAGAATATTGGATGCACAACACATACATTCTATCCAAGGTCCAAGCTCAGTGGAAATACCAAGTAGACTTGCTATTCAAGAAACCACTATTTCGGAAGGGCCAACTATTTCTAGTCCTTTCTAGGTCTTTCATGATTCTAATACTAACTTATTCTATTCGATAGATTTATAGGGTAATTTGGTGCTAAAGCATCTCAATGGATTCTGACTATGCCATTGTCATGCTAACGGCCTCTAGTGCCCCTTTTTTATCACATTGGATTTGCATATCTTTCTTTCCCATAAGATTCAAGCATTTCATGTCCACTAGTCATCTACCTCCATATTGAATGGCTCTCAAAGGTCCCCACCTCTACTAATGTGGTGCTCATTTATGAAAGCCACTTGTCAAAAAATGTGGCACATGGCACCCTCGCATCTCAAGATTCCCACCTTTATTATATTTGCTTATGGTCTATTTTTCTAGTGTGGAACATATGCATTCACCACCAATGTATTTTCCCTTAAATAAACCATTGTACCACGAGTTGCTACCATCATAACTACTTTATCTAACCCAAAGGCTAGATCCACAAAGGTCACCCTTTTGCCATCTAGTTACACAGTCCTCATCTCACATACAAGTCAAGGCCCATGTGCTCAAACATGGCTTCTCCTCATAATGGGGCCTTATAGCTTAGAGCACCATGGATCATCAGTGGCACCTTATAAGGGTGGGGTATTGAGAATATCTAACATGATGGATGAAAGCATGGTTGTTGGTAAGAGACAAGCAATGAGAGAGAGAGATAATAAGAGTGATAATACACTGATACCACAAAGGGGAAAAAAAAGAAATGAAAATGAAAAGAAAGATGATGAAAATTTTTCTTTTGAGGGGGTGTGGATACATGGCCAATGGAGGATTTGAATGTGACCAATGTATGTTTTTCACGTTAGCACATATGACCATAAGGAATAATGAGTGCTGCACACTTCTTGATACATCATATTTCAATCTAGAATATGATGATTAGTGGGGGTTCATGACTAGGTTTGGAGAGCTTGGAGGTAGATATAGAATTTGTTGCTATTACACTTCGGGGTGAGTAGAAAGGGGTACACTAATTCATCTACATAGTAGTGCCAGAATCAAAATCCCTTGGTAGGATGAGGAAGGAGATTTCTTTGTAAATCAATAAGATATAAAAAATTAGCTATTGTTATATGGAAAATCCAAAATGGACACTTCATTAATTATTCAATTTTACTAATAGCTTGCCCATCTAAGTTGGGAAGACTAGCATTGCTTATCCTCGCTTGAAGAGTCAAATTCTAAAAGAGGCGATTTGCTTGGTATTTTTGCTTGGATTGGACTTCTAATAGGACGTAAGAAATCCAAATCTAGTGCTCTCAAACTTTATTAGATTTTCTAATCGGAAGGGAAGTGATTCCTAATTATGAAGGAGGTGATCTTAGATAACGATTTGACGATAAGGAACAATAAATTTTAGAAGTCTAATTGCCTCAATGTCAAATGTGATAGCTTGTAAGGAATGAGGCTTGTTGCAACCTTAACGGAACTATAGTAAGCCCATAGTTCTGTTAAGAGCTTGGTATCCCAACCTTTTATGTGATGCTCGACCAGCTTTATCAAAAATTTGCACAAGGTCTTGTTTATGGATTCGACTAGCAGGCCATTGTCTTGCATATAGTATGGAGAAGATTTCTTATGAATTACTAGGAAAGAAGAAGTTATATGCTTTAAGAACTCATATGCTTGATGAACTTATTTACAAAATTACTTTCTTGATCATTTACCACCGTACAATAATAGTAGGTGAAGATATATTTGAAGAGGCTTTTGACACTACCTATGTTGAATTATTTGACAATGCTTGTGCTTCGACCGACTTGGTACAATAGTCCATTACCATCAGAATATACTTGTTTTTGGTGTAGGATGCCATAGGTTTGATAGAGTTGACAAAGTCTAGTTCTCATTTCTGAAAGGGTTTGAGTAGTAAAATTAGGTGAAGGGGTAATCAATCCTTTGATAGGGGTTGACCAAGCCACTAGCAACAAGCATCACACTTCAGGACAAATCTATAGACATCTCCATGCATGGTAGGACACCATAGTCCTCATTGAATTTCCCTCCATGTAATATCTACTATGAAGTGGCATCCAACAATACAGTGATGAGATTCTTCCATGACCACTACGGCGCACTATGTGAGCAATAGCTAGAAAGATGGCAAGGTCTCAACCTATGTACTTCAAGAAAGAAATCTAAAGAAACTTTGGATTATAAACCCTATTAAATCCTATCAAGAAACTCAAAACTCATATGAAATACTCTAGGCAATTAGCCTTTAACTTGATTTGTCTCTTGACAATTAGGAGAACTCTAATTCTAGTTAAACACATACCAAATCAGCTAGCAAAGATCCTAACATTGCAATAAATGTTGGTGTTTTCCATGGCTTTCATCTCATTAAACTCTTGATTCGCAACTTTGCATAATGCAACTAAGCCTCTATGGGATGAAATACATAAAATTCTTTCACAAAAGGGATGTTCAAGATATCTCAATCTAAAACATTGGCACATAAGGTGAGAGAAAGGGGGTTTTCCATTCATAGCTTATTATTTTATATAGTGTAAACATGTTTAGGTGATCTAGATAATGTGGCATACCTCAATAATACTCTCAATGCTCTCATACTAGGTGGTTAATTACAAGGCATAGCATTAGTAGCAACCCTTAAGGGAAAAATTTTTGGGCAACGACTTGACAAATGAGAAGACTCAGTGTTGACTCAAGGGATAACCATGATGTTGAAGTTGACCTTTGCACTTCTTTGTTGTGATGAATCACATAGTACGATGATAAAGGCAATTGGTGTTCACATGTAGTACCTAGGTTTTCAACATTAGAGCAAGCAGCTCGTACAGTCTACTTCACAACCTTAATCATCTCATGGTTTTGATTAAAAGTTTCTCTGAACAATTCATTCTTCTTCTTGACCTCCCACCCAGGTGCTATTGCCATGGCAGTTTATTTTTCATGCATGAATAATGAGTCCCTCACCCTAGTAAGCTGGCTTCAACATGTTGCATGGCTCTTTTCAAGATGCAGTTATTTATGGTTTTAGTCCTATCTCCAAAGCCTTGAGCTCTACCTCTAATGATGAAGATGATGACATAGCAAATGATAGAGTCTTGAACTATGCCTCTAATAATGAAGACGATAACATTGCAAATGAAAGATGATGACTAATCTCCCACTTCAGCTTTCTTACCCACACTTTCGCTACCTCTTGCCTCCATAGAGCCCACCACAATGACTCAAACACTATCAGGGTAATCGCATAATGTCGATCATCTTGTTGCAGTATTTCTCTCACCACAAGGGCTCTTCCTCAGTTCATCAAGCTTTTGCTCCCACAAGTGACATCTAACAAAAATATCATTGCACCCAAAAATAGAATTGTAAATACAAAAAAAAATTATTAGATAAAATAGTTTATGTTAATGTTGATAAAATAGGATACTTATGAACCCATTGATGTTGGTAGCCAAGTAAATCATTTGAAAAATCTTATTAAACTTACCATGACGCAAGATCAAGATGTTGAAAAGTTTATGCAGTAGTGGCATTTACAACTTGACAACATTCTTCTTGTTGCTCTTGATCTACCCAATCGCGTGCAAGCCATTTTATTGATTGTAGCCCTTCCACCATCATGGCATGCTTTTATCACTGTAGAATCTGCTTCAGCAATCCCTCACCATACCTACTTTAATTATTGAAATTGTCAGAGAGGCTGATTTATGCCATGCAAATGGTACTTCTATTGCATCATTTTCTTCCTCCATGGCCATGTATGCTGGTCCCTCTCGGCGTTTTCGCTCGAGCTTCTCTTCAAAATCCTTTGCTCGTTCTAAACCATGTCTATCTACAAAGGGGTGTAAAACCAATTCCACGTTTAGGCTAAGCCTCATTGCAAAATTTGCAATCATCAAGGTCATCTTGCAAAGGGTTATTGGAATAAAGAAGAAAAATTTCGAAATCTTCTTACCTCAAAGCAACCTATTGTGCAATAGACTCAGCCGAATCCTCCGTCTCAATCATATACTCCAAGCCCTCCATCTGATTGTGATTCTTTTTGCAATGAGGATGCATATCCAAGACCTTTTGCCTTTAGATTTTTGGATTCTTGACATTGGTGCTAGATGCCATTTCACTTCCAATCCTTTGTACCCATCATCCTACACACACTTATCAGAACCCTTTGATGTTTGCTTTGGAAACAAAAGTGTACAACAAGCTATCCATCCAAGAAGAAATACATCTCGTGACCAGCAATCTCATCAAGAGTGTTGTAAGGAATGGGGAACGGATCTAGAATGCTAGTAGCATTAAGCTTCCTAGAATTTGCATAGATCCTTAGCTTCTTGTTTTTCTTAGAGACAATAACAATGCATGAGATCCACTCTATCTTATCTATTGGAGTAATGAAGCCAACTCATAGGAGTCAATTTTGGTCTTCTTTGAGTAGCTTTTCCATGTAGAGATTCATGTAATACCTTTTGCATGCAATCTAGCACAACATCTAGTTTGAGGGGAATCTGGTGATGGTAAAATCAGGGATTTAGTCCATTCAATTCTAAGTAGTCCAAAAAAAAAGATGTGTTGGGACCTACCAACACTGGCTCTAATGGCTCTAGTAGGGCTCCTAATATTTACCAAACGACCCCACACAACCTTGCGGCTAAGAGCACCTAGATGCTATAAATGATTCTTTTAACTACTACATTGTAGATGAAATTTTGGATTGTAGTCCAACTAATTACCCCTTTTGACTCTAAGAAAATAAGTTTCCTACACGTAGATGACTATCTCACCTCGAATCATATATATAAAGGCATCCCCTAGCCAATTATTGTAGCCTCTATGGCTCTTCTACACCCTACGGGTTGGCCCTAGGATGCGCCATCTGAAATAGATAAAAAATCGCAATATAATCCTCTCTCAATATTTATCATTTGAGGAGAATTTTCATAACCTCACATAAATTTTCCTGCAATAATAAATGCGCTAACCTACAGCTGGGGATCCTCTTCCACTCCATCCCTCCCCTGAGGAATTCACTATATGTATACCCTCTATATCACATACATTCAAGGCCTCCTATTTGTAAATATCCTTATCTCTGAAATTTTCCTTAATAAAACATAACCCATCTCTATTCAATCTGTAAGTAACCCCTTTATATGGGACCCTTCTGTATGTAAAAATTTGCAAACATGGTATTTAAAAAATCCCTTATGTTTAACCCATGTGATATATACATATATTTATGATTGAACTCCCTCGACACTCCGTGTGGGTCAACGGATTTTTCCAAGCAATTTGTATGCATTCTAATCAGTGTCCAAGCACAACCATCATAGAAATGATAATGGTGTACTCAAAGCTAAAAGAGACAGATACACTGACATCACTTTCGACATCTAGTGCTTAGGTTGCGGAGTGATATATATTCATAGCATAGAGATCAAATAACAAATGTACTCAAAAGTCAATGCAATATGTATATTGCTAAAGTTAGAATCAATACATCAATTAGGGACCACATGGTCTCAACGCAGTTCTCTGGAAACAAAAGATGACTATAAGATACAATGACCAAGGTAGCACTATTGCCAAATATAAGGATTGGAAAAATAGTACAATATAAGCTCTACTATGAGAGCACCTAGGATGCCAATCAAAGAAGACTTGGTAGAAAAACTCATGAAGGATATGGCATTGAGCAAGAGGACCCTTCATTGCGTAACCTCTATGTCTATACATAGGCTCAAAATACAACCAACTACCATGATTCTTTCCTATCCTTTATATAGGCCATTTTTTGCAATGTGGCATTCTCTCTATCCATGCGTCGTGCCACTAGTGGGACATTATCTTTGCCCGTGTTATGTGTTCAATAGCCTTTACTGCATTTACACCCAATCAACTCCTTAAAATCTAGAGACTTTGCTTAAATGCCATTAACTGCTGCCAGCTTTAACACTGGTATGCATGGTGAACTCAAACCTACTCACATATGTCACCATCATCTTTTGTGTCGAGTGTATCATCAACATCAAAATTGTACAGTGAAAGGAAATATAGTAGAGGGCTCGGGTAAGTTACTCATGAATATATGTGTGCATCACATAGGTTCAAAATAAGGTATTTTTAAAATACCATTTGTATACATTTTTTACATACAAAAGGGTATAATATAAAGGGATTATTTATAGATTGAATAGAAAATGGTTATGTTTTATTTAGAAAAAATTCACAGACAAGGATATTTATAAATAGGCCTTGAACGCAGGTGATGTAGAGGATATACATATAGTGACTTCCCCGAGGTAGAGGGTGAGGTGGATTAAGATTAAGTGGGGCCCAAAGTCGAGGTGCTGCTAGCCTGCCTCTTGGTGGGTGGCAGAGCGGTGGGAGGGGGTTGTACTCGGGTAAGTTACTCATGAATATATGTGTGCATCATGTGGCTTCAAAATAAGGCATTTTTAAAATACAAATTTTATACATTTTTTACATACAAAAGGGTGTAATGTAAAGGATTATTTACAGATTGAATAAAAAAGGGTTATGTTTTATTTAAAAAGCATTCACAGACAAGGATGTTTATAAATAGGCCTTGAACGCACGTGATGTAGAGGATATACATATAGTAACTTCCCGGAGGGGTTGTATTAAAGTGGTATTGCTATAGCCACAGGTCAATGCTAGTCTAGAGGGGTGACTGGGAACATTAAGATAGATGAGCATCTCAACAGTGCCGAGTAAGCATAAACTCGAATTGAAAGGAGTCTAGATCCACTGCCTTGTCCAAATCACTTTTGAACAGGACCAGCTATAGCAGCAAATCTGCCTCAGCACTATTTAACGTTCCCAGCCACCCCTCTAGGCTAGCATTGACCTATGGCTATAGCAATACCACCTCTAATACAACCCCCTCCCACCGTTTTGCCACCCACCAAGAGGCCTAGGCATCAACTTGTTGAGATGGAGGAGATAGAGGGGTTGAAGTTCATGGGTGAGGAAGGGGGCAGTTTAGGCATCAAAGCTTGACTCATTTGATTTGTCAAGAAGTTGTGAGGGATGGTGGGTATTGTTTGTCATTGGCGGGGCTTTGCCATTGGTGGGTCTTCTTTGCCATTGGCTACTCATATGTAGTGGTAAGTTTACCAAATGGATGTTAAATTAGTCTTCTTGAATGGAGACCTTCAGGAAGAGGTATACATGGCTAAGCCACTGATATTTGAGGTCCCCCTATTCTAGGAACAAAGTCTGTAAGCTCAAGAAGGCATTGTGTGGGCTGAAACAAGCCCCTAGAGCATGATATGAGCAAATAGATAAATACTTTTTAGGATTTTAAAATATGTTCCTCAGATGCTGTTGAGAGTGGAAAAAGACTGAATTATTGACTGATTTTTGTTGTTTTTGAGGTCTGAATGATTGATTTTTTGTGGATTTAGAGTGATGAATGATTGTTAATGGAAGTATTTGAGAGTGTTTTGGATGATATTGATTATGTTTTGGAAGTTCATGATGATTTTCAGTGGAGATATGAGGTTCTGTGATGTTCTAATAGGTTCTGATTGGTTCTGTATACCTTCTGTATAGCTTCTGTTTTGTTCTGAGTATCTTCTATATGAAGCATGGATTGATGATTGATGAGGATTGAGATCTTGTGAAAGCTTATTGAATAGTTTTTTAGAGTTTGGAATGGTTTAAGTATGAGTTATGAGGTTTTGATGACCTTCTGTAACCTTCTGTAGATCTTCTATAGAGCCTCTATCTCTGCTCTGTCTTTGTTCTATAACTATACTGTAGCTGTTCTAGTATTGTTCTGTGACTGTTCTGTAGATTTTCTGCTTGGAGAAAGTAGTGTTGCTTTGACGTTCGAAGCTCCTCTACTTATTCTGTAATACTAGGTCTAGGCACTTTTTTCCATGTTGACCTGTGGCATGGTTGCTGGCATTGAAGACCCTAATGTTATTAGGCAGGAACTACTAGGGAAAAATGTGTTGGTGCCTATGATCAAGAATAGCTCTGCTGACCATGGGGAGTCTAGCTCAAAGAAGCCTAGGAGAGAGTAAATGTACTTAGTGCCAAATGATATCTCATCACCAATGTAATGTAATTTGTAATCTTTTCTTGAAGTAATGAAAATCAATATTTGTTGGATTTGAGTGCAATGTAGTTTGTCATACATGTCATTCATTATTATTTTTTACTTGAATATTACGTTTATTTATTGGATTTATATGCAACACGATTCATACCCTAAATTTAATACATAGTGCTTTATCGAGTTCGTGCGCAACATGTATTTGTTCGAACACATGTAAAGATAACTGAAAGACATAAATAAAATAAATAACAAACGAATAAACAAAAATAAGTCATGCAAAAAAAATTGTATTCATATTCATAGCATTTTACATGGGATCCATTACAACCCGGGTTTTACAAAATCTCTTTTGGAAGCTACATTCCGTATATATTTTGGTAGTACATCCCTATCGTTGTTGATCTCTATGAGGATTATCCTTCCATCACCGAAAGAACCTCACTATCCCCAAATCCCTATCGGTGATGGTGACTCTCCTTGCATGTATTGCTGCATAGGCCGAGTCTCCAAAGAAGTCTATGATGTAAGCTTCGGTAGCTTCCTGTAGTGCAAGGAGGGCTTAGGCAGTCTAGTGATCAGGTTGGGCAGTCCAGCAATCGAATTGTTGCAAGCATGTTCCATCTGGGAAGTGCCTCCTGTTGTTCTTAATGAGTATGTTGTCCATAATCTCACACACTAGCTTCTGGAATGGAGCCTTTGGTATCGTGAGGTGCATGGTCTTCTGGTAATGGCGGATCTCACGAAGAGCCACTCTGCATGGCTTCCATCGATGCTTGTGATGCTAGCATGGTGGTGAAATGTGTAAAATGAGGTGAAACTTTAAACTTATAGCAAAACTTTCAAAAAAGCCTTAAACCTGAATTAATGTATCCAAGCTTTGGAAAAATATGACCAGTGATCCGATTGACATGAAATTTTACCTGTGGACTCTTCTAGGGTACATGAACTACCCAAAAAAAAATTGGCCCCATCAAAAGTCTCTGGGACACCTGCCCGGAGACTCACGTCTAGGGCTCTAAATTGATTATGGGGATTCAAGGCCCCAGACACGAGCCTCCGGATAGGTGTCCCAAAGACTTCTGATGGGGCCAATTTTTTAATATCCATGAGTTGTTTTGATACCCGACATGTGGGTGAAGTTTTTCTAGATTTTGATTTATAAAATTAACGGTTCAATCATTTTTTAAAAATGCATTAACTAGATTATACTTCACTGATATAACAAAAAAACTCACCACTGCACCGAGTATGCGCAATTGCATATTAAATGTGTTTTCAACCAAACTACGTGAAATATTAAAAACTTAAAAATTCACCAAAAATAATTCATGGATCTAATGGAATATCTCATATTAGATATAGTGTTGCAAAATCTCTAAATACGGTAAAGATATAGTGCATCCGCCCATGTACATCTAATCACTGATATGTGCATGATTGCGCATTGAATTTATCCTTAACAAAACTACTTTCAAATTTAAAAACTTGAAAATACGCACAATGAAAATAGAATATGAAATATCAGATTTGGCATTACAAAACCATGAAATACATAGTAGATTGTACTAAGTACAACTAGAGCTAGAAAAAATTAAGCTCCATTTTGTAGACCATTGCTATCAAATACTTGAAGGTTTACTAGAAAGATAAACCAAAACTAAGCTCCCGACAATCTACAACCAAACCTGAGCTAAAAACATAGATCCAATTACAAGGTAGCTTCTCAAAGCATATTGTTGACATTAAGATTAAATGCATTCTTGATGTTGCGGATCCCACGAACAAGAACCATATCTATGGGCTTAATAGTGATACTTCAGGCATGAATAGCTAAAACTTGAGAATCACCCATTAGATCAATCAAGTAACTTTCAGTTGCTTCTTGGAGAGCAATCAAGGCTTGGCGTTACCATCGCCCCACATTCTTTTCTTGGTTCCTTGAAAAGAACTTGTGATGATGCCCTAATTGTAGATCTTACAGTATTTCTCGCACCAACCTAGAGAATGGTACCTTAGGAATATTCAAGTTGTCCTGGTCTCCTTTAGAACTTTCAAGGCTGCAGTTGAAAGAGAAACAGGCTTGAAAGTAAAGTGCTTGAGGTCAGATGGAGGGGGAGAGTACCTCTCGAATGAGTTCAATGATTTTATGAGGTCTCATGGGATAAAGAGATAGTTCACATGCACGTATACCCCACAACAAAATGGGTTTGCAGAAAGGAAAAGCAGGCATATTGTAGAAGTTGCATGCACCTTGATGGCAGAAAAGAATATGCCTAAGAATTTTTTGTCTGAGGTTGTTCATACTGCTATTTATATTATGAACAAAACTCCCACAGCTGCAGTTTATGGGATGACTCCTAAAGAATGCTTTACTAGCAAGAAGCCTGATGTATCGCACTTAAAGGTATTTGGCTGTGTTGCATATGTTCATGTGCCAGATGAGCTACGGAAGAAGCTTGATCCAAAGGCAGAAAAATGTATCTTTATTGGATACTCTTTAGAGCAGAAAGGGTATCGTTGTTATAACCCTGTCACATGTAAGTTCAAGTGAGCAGGGATGTCATCTTTGATGAAATGAGTAGTTGGTATGCATCTAGTGGTGATGCATTGGATGATGATGATGATCATGATACTCATGTGTAGGGCTGAAAAGCAAGAATCACGAACTCTTAGTGGACCAGAGACATCATCTGGTAGTCCTTGGTCTGGGAGACTAAGGAGTAGCTCTACATCTTTAGGTGCATCTAGTAGCAGTACAGGTAAAGACAAAGGAAAGAATAAAGTGTCAGATGGCATTGAAGTAGTTCTTGATGGAGACTCCAGTGGCTCAGAGAGCTTGGATGATGAGCTTGGCATTCCTTCTGTCAGGACACCAAGTGTACAGAGAGCTCATAGTAATGTAAAGGCTCCATTGAGTGATCCGGTGGTACGTAGATCTAGCAGGGTCAAATGCCCTGTTAAAAGATTTGGTTTTGAAGGTTATACAGCTCACCATTATGCTTATATGGTGAAACTAGTTGAGGATGTTGAGCCCACTTGTTTTGAGGATGTTCTTGGTCATACTCATTGGAATGCAGCAATGGATGAGGAGATGGCTGCATTAGAGGCCAACAAGACTTAAGATCTAGTATCATTGCCGAAGGGCAAGAAAGCTATTGGATGTAAGTGGGTTTATAATATTAAGCACAATGCAGATGGTTCTATTAGTAGGTACAAAGTAGGCTGGTTGCAAAAGGCTATGCCCAGACATATGGCATAGATTATGATGAAACCTTCAGTCCAGTTGCTAGGATGGCAACTGTCAGATGTGTGATTGCTTTGGAAGCAGCCAAAGGTTGGAGGTTGCAGCAAATGGATGTGAAGAATGCCTTCTTGCATGGTGATTTGCAGGAAGAAGTGTATATGGATCAGCCAGTAGGTTATGAAGATTTAGAGCATCCCACGTATGTGTGCAGGTTAAAGAAGGCGCTCTATGGGCTCAAGCAAGCACCTAGAGCGTGGTCTGACAAGATCAGAGAGTATCTTGTCAATATTGGCTTTTATGTTTCTGATGCTGATCACTCACTTTATGTGAGAACGGGAGATGCAGGTTTGGTCATCATACTCATCTATGTGGATGACTTGATTATTACAGGTGATAGTGATAGTGGGATTACTAAAGTCAAGGACTTTTTGAAGAAGAAGTTTGAGATGAAGGATCTAGGTGAGCTAAGGTACATTATTGGCATTGAGGTGATAAGATGTGATGATGGTATATGGCTGTCCCAAAAATAGTATGGCTTGGATATGTTGTCCAAGTATGGTATGACAGCATGCAAACCACTTTCAGTTCCGTTGGAGCAGAATGTAAAGTTGAGTGCTGATGTTGGGGATGAGATAGAAGACCCTACTATGTTTAGGAGGATAGTGGGGAGTTTGATCTACATGACCATTACAAGGCCAGACTTGAGCTATGTTGTTGGTCTTGTGAGTCAGTTTATGCAAGTACCTAGAAAGCCACATTTGGATGCAGTCAGACGGATATTGAGATATGTGAAGTCCACATTACATTATGGACTTTTCTATGAGGCAAGTACAGATGTACAGGTGTTTGGATATACAGATGCAGATTGGGCTGGTAGTATGTGTGATAGAAGATCTACTAGTGGATACATGTTCTCTCTTGGTAGTGCAGCAGTTGCTTGGAGTAGCAAAAAGCAATCTACAGTTGCTTTGTCGAGTACAGAGGTTGAGTATAGAGGTGCTGTTGTTGCAGCATGTGAGGTAGTATGGCTACAAAAGTTATTGGTTGGTTTAGATGTGCAGGTGAAAGGTCCAGTTGTCATTTATTGTGACAACATGAGCAGTATACAGTTGGCTAGGAATCCTGTGTTCCATGCTAGGACAAAATATATTGAGGTACACTACCACTTTGTGAGAGAGAAGGTACTAGCAGGTGAGATTGACTTGGTGTATGTCAGCACATAGGATCAAATAGCTGAGATCTTCACAAAGGCATTGGATATAAAGAAGCTTCAAAAGTTTCGAAGCTTACTTGGAGTTGTAGAGATGCAGTTGAGCTTGAGGGGGAGTGTTGAGATGACAAGCTCAACACATGCGGACATTGATGATGGACTGCCTGGTTAGATGGGTCCACATGTCTACACTTAGCACGTCGGTGATCATTATGACTCTCACATGGCCATTGACTCATTACTTATTATATTTAGATTGTTACACCTATTTATAGCTGGCATAGTTATAGCGCCAGTCAACTAGTGTAGTTGGGTATGCATTGTTTGACTTAGTAGGCTACTTTCCTTTATGTGGTATCTTATCTATACTTTGTGTATATTGTAAAGTGTGTGGAAGAAGAAGAAGAAACCAGAAAGAAAACATTTTGGCCTCCATCTCTCTTCTTGTCTCTTGAGTAAGCTTCTCCTTTGTGCATTCTGTGTTGTGTGTTCGGCGCAGCATCTTGAGCAAGTCCCCCCACCACGTGATTCTTGACAGAACCCCTACTAATCCTTATGTGGCAAGCTTGCATGTGTATCCATACAATCCTTCATTGCCTTCACAAATGGACTTTACAAATGATGTAAGCTCTTCAAATTGTGGTGGCCTTTGAGTGATTAGATAGGGTGGATAAATGCACCCATCAACCCAAAGGTCCACGTTTTTTTCCCCTACATTTCTTTCTTGTTGCATCCTGTATCTTATTGCATTATCCATTTCTACAATTCTTTTGAACATTGGTGCATATTCATCCTCTAATTGAAAGTGAATATCTCTCTTTCTCTTAGTACATCCTAAACCTGCATCATGTAAAGAAAAATATGTGCCAATTCTAACATTACACAATTACACCCCTTTGATTAATAGTAACTAAGGAGTTGATGCCAATTTTGTGATCAATAGCAAGAGCATCTAAATATCTGGGAGCTGCAGGTCAGCATCAATCCAGCAACATGCAGCTAATTCTGGGCTAGCTCAAATCACACAATTACACCCCTTTGGTTCACTATATCTATGTTCTTTTTTACTCAGTTGGATCTTGTCTCTTTCTCTTGATTTTAGTCATGATAGACCCTCATCAACCCCTAATCTGCCTATAAGCTTAGCTTTTAATCTACCTCTAATCAGTATCCAATCTTATCTTCTATTCTATCCAAAATATTCTCTCTCTCTCTCTCTCTCTCTCTCTCTCTAGAAGAATTGATCAAAGGTATTTAAACACATTTACACAAAAGCTTAGCTAGTGGAGAACAATAATATCATCTTATCTTCTACCCTAATTTACTCTTTGTCACTCTCTCACTTATTTTCTTAGTTCATCTCACACAATCCTCTCTCTTCCCTCCCTCCCCTTTTCCCTCTCTCTCCCTCTCTCTCTCTCTCTCTGTCTATATATATATATATATGAATTGACACTTACGAGCAAGGTAGAGAGTGTTGTAGATAGAGATTATTTGATTTTAGCAAATGCTATCAAAACCGCTCCTGAGATTGCTTGTAGCAGAGTATAGAGTATTGTAGGTAGTACTAAGTGTTGCTTCAGAAGAACTCATATGCAAGAAACTATATTCTAGAGGGAAGGAGAAGAGTTGTAACGCGTCCACCTGTTCCCATCTTAGCAGTCCATCGGAAAGGAGGTCTAGAAAGCTCCGCCCGGCACTCCCATGGAATGCTACGGGGTTTGCAATCTAGGACTTTCTGCGTCTACCATGTAGCGGAAGTATTCTGGCCGTTCCCACTTAGGACCGACTTGAATCAAGGTTTCCCTTGATGGTCATTTCCTAAACGGCAACTAGCGTTGAACCCCAAGTGAACTACTTTATGCAGAAATGCCAGGGCCGAAGCGGATTCACGTTGCACTTGGTTCAAGGAGAATGGGAAACGAGAGGGATGCAAGGCTCGACCTCTCTGCCATAAGGCATAGTCCCATTCCGTTCCCCTAAAATAGCATAAACCGGGATTATTATAACCTAGACTCTAGGTCAGTGCCCTTGCTATTCATTTCCTTTGAGAAGATCTCCTTGCTGTCCATTATGATTGAGAAAAGTTCTTGTCCAACCGGGACCACCCATCCGTAGGATGGACCCATGGCCACATCCACCGCACATTCCTCATGGTTGCTTTAGTTGTCTAATTACCTTCCACATTTACTTGGACATGCGTCAAGTAGCTTCCTTAATTAGCCTGTTAGACACCGGTTCCTTCACGTAATCTTAGCAAATGACATAGAAAAATAGTGTCAAACTAGTTTCTTTTCAACATGTTATCATATTTATCTTTGGAATACATTCATAAAGTCCAGCCTACAGGCTTATCCATAATCCGCCCAAAGGCTATCCAGCAATCCACAGGGATCTCTAATCCAAGATTCCGCCCGTAGACTAGTATGCGGGCCTCGAGATCCAATCCCGAGTCACGTTGGCCTCTTGTGCAGGGCCCGAAAGGTGAGGGATTTACAGCCAGAGCCCCCCCTGGCACCCAAGCGTCCTCCTACTGCAAGTAGTGCCCAACGGAGAGACCTCACACGGCGGGTTCGGTCCACGTTCCTGGCGTAGCTAACAACCCCCTTAATTAGGGTCAGGCAGACAGTCAGGGGTAACTGAGGCTACCTCTCCCTTCAGGCCTTCAACCTGAAGCATTAGATATCTTTTCATCCTTTAGTTCCTTGAGCAAACAAAGCAAACAGTGCTTTCTAAACTGTTATAAGCACAATCATTTCCAGTGGTCGTTATTTGGCCAACTGCTAAGGAGTGAATCCTTCTCTCCGAATGCATCCAGCATTCGATCTGGGATCAATTGCAACTTGGAAAGATCCCTAAGGGTTTGTCCGTTCTCCCTTTTGTCCTTGGGTTAAGGCCGTACCCTATTAATTCAACTCAACCAATTACCTTAGGTTTTGATTAACTGTAAATCATGGCGACTATGTCGCTCCAAATTGTTGATTGGCCCTTTGCTTCCAAGCAAATACCTAATCCCCTTATCTTGGCAATGTTTCCCAAGAAAGGTGATATAACAGGATGACTACTCATCCTCTTGCAAGTTAAGCTTGCACAAGAATCTGCCAATCTTATTCCGAGGAATTGGTCATTCTCTTGTGATCAACCCACAAGATCATGCGACATTGCATCTTGTTGCACAAATGTTGCATCTATTCCATGGGATCATTTCACCCATCGAACGGCGTCTTCAGGTCACGGAATCATGATTAGATAAGGAGCAGGGTTTAGGGTGTCTTCATATCCAACCCATTCCCAATTGCACTAGGTCGACAACGTTCGGTCCTAGGGGTTCCAACTCAATCCGAGTTTCATCTTTTGAATGAGTGATCCTTAGGGTAGAACCCTAGATCGTTTCTTGCAAGTGTGTCCAACTATCCCTACATTCAGTGAATGTGGGTAGGACCTTAGGCTATGAGGGTTTCGACTTGGCAACAAGTGCGACTAGGTCAAGTCCTTAATGTGCTAAACCCTAGTTAGCACTTGGGGTATATTGTATCAATTTAACCATCCTATGCAAATCCTTTGCGGTTTAGGTGTTTTAGGTAATCCGGTTTACTTGTCTTACGACAAGGGCGGACCATTCCTAAAAATGTTGTCTTGATCAAAAAGGGAAAAAAAAACTAGTTGCATTACGATACAATTCTTGTAAGCACACGATTCATTGCCTCTACGTATGATTAGATTCACAAACCCTAACTTTTCTTGTTAAGACCAAAGCGCATGTTAAATTTCGGCATAACTTCCATTGATCTTGCTAGGACATGCACTCAGAATTCATGCCACTAGGCTTTTAAGATTTTTCGCTTAAATGAACCATGTAGCTTTTCCCTAACTACATTTCCGAATGAAATTATTCGTACGATGAATGTGCATTATGCAACCTTTCCTGACTACTACACAGTTAAATGAGATTTATGCCAATTGAAGCTAGAGTTATCCTACTTCATGCAACCCTTAGAATCATTTCCATGCCTTGCAATTTCCTATGGTTGATAACGACTTTTTTAATGAATCATTACGAAGAATGTTTAAAAATGTGACATGCGATTTTAACTTTCCATGCATAATCAAAGGTGTACTACAATAATTTCGACTTTGTAATGATAGTCATTAGTTGTTCTAGACTCGTCACTTTGCAATGCACCAAAAGGCAACTTGCTAATAGGGTAGTAAAATGCATAGACACCTAATGTTCTTTTTCATTCATTCCATTGAAAATACAAATGACCAACTTCGTATCGTGAAATACTTTAAGTAAATTTCAACTAGCCAATCTATTTCAATCGCTTTTAGCTAGGTGGATTTGACACGCATAAGTGCATCCTAATTCCATGAAATAACCATGCATAACTACAATACATCTACGTAAATCAAAAATAGGAAGAAAACCTGGACTTGTGGGTTCAGTGAAATATCCACATGAATATTAGGAGATGATCCTCCTACAGGTGCGCCTTGTGACTTTTTAGGGGCCATCGTGATTTCGGCTTCTGATTTCCCTTCGTGGACTCGAATTTCTTGCCTTGGTTTGCAGCCTTATGATCTTTGGCTGTCTCCCTCGTACGTGGGAATTTCCTTTGAAGTACGGCTCCCTAACAGAAGTACCGACTTGCGGAATTTGGCCTTGGAAGGCCTTAGGGTTCGGAGCTTGGGCCTTCTTTCTTTCGGGAAAAGAGGGGATTTGTGAGAGGATTCTTGTGAAAGCCTTGCGGAAACGAAGGCTTGAGAGTTATTCTTCTCCTTGAAATTCTGGGCTAGGAATGGTTTTTAGGGGGCCTTGCGGAAACGGGGACTTATGAACTTCTCCTTCCTCTCATAAAAATTCCACGATAAAGATCTTGTGGAAAGGGGGTTTAAGGAAACCCTCTTCTTCTCTACAAGACCCAGGACCTAGAGGGCTTGTGGGAGATTTGGTAGGAAGGCTTTATAGGCTTCCTCTTCGAAGCCCAGGGTAAAAAGATGATTGGTGGGAAATCTACTGGGAAGGGGGGCTTAGAGAAGCCCCCTTAGAAGCTTCTAAGAAGCTTCTGGGGTGTGCAGGGCCACGTGGAAAAGGGGGGGACATGATAATGCCGTGGAAAAGGGGGGGGGAAGGTGGTACTGACGTTGAATGGGGAGATTCCCTTGTCACGAGATGGCGGCATTGGCCGCTTTGGCGGATCTGGCGGCAGCTGTCAAGCCACAATGGCGGAATACTCAGCTGGCGGTTCCCTCTCCTTCTCACGGCGCAGCACAGCGACTAGTCGCTCCTCTCTTCCTTCCTCCACACACGTCAATAATAGCAGCTTCGAGCCTCCCACAGTCTGATGTAGTCTCTTCCTCCTTCCACCCTTCTTACCCCCCCTTCACAAAGGGGGTTCTTATAGTCCAAGGGGGAGAGAGGGGACCTCCCCACGTGGCCCGCTGCATGGCTCTCTCCCCCCACCTCCTCATTCCGCCCTTACTAGCCCATTTCCTTCCCTCAGCCACGCATCGGCTAGGGAAGATAAATAAAAAAAAATTGCAATAATTCCACCTTTATCCACTTAACCTCCTCCTAAGAGCGAGTTCTCCTGCGGTTTTGAACCCCGGTCCCGGTTTGCCAATGCGGAGGCCTTGATTCCTTGCATACGGTTTACAAGTTACTCTGCCGGTAACTCCAATGCCGAAAATAACCTTTGTAGGAGTTTCACGCGGAGTGTGGAAAGTTGGTCTAGTAATATTTTTCAATCGAGAATATTACATTCTCTCCCCCTTGGAGGAATCGAGATGTCCTCATCTCGAGATGAACTAGGGATATTGTTGGTTGAGAGTGCTTTCATCCATCCAAGTGGCATCCTCCTCAGGATAATCTTTCCACTGGACGAGGCATTCTCTCAAGGTTGTAGATCTTAGTTGTCTCCCCTAACATCTAAGATCCTGTCAGGCCGTAGCTCAAGGACTCCTTGGCTAGGCATTACAACTTGTTGGTCATCAAGTACATGGCTAGGATTAGGTACATACTTCTTCAGTAGGCTGATATGGAATACATTATGAACCTTTAGGTTCTCAGGGAGTTGCAGTCTATAAGCATTGGATCCTAGGCACTTGAGGATCTTGTATGGTCCACAATACCTTGGACTTAGCTTCTTGCAATCTCCTAAGGATAGGGAACTCTTCTTTGGCTATACGCGAATGAAGACCATGCCTCCTTCCTCGAAGGTTCTACCTTGATCCTTCAAATCTGCGTATGTCTTCTATCTATCCTTGGCGGCTTGGATGTCCTATCTAATGGACTTTATTTGGTCATCCATCTCTTCCAGCATCTGCCTTGAAGCTTCAACCCTCAAGGTTGGATCTGAGAAGTTTAGGGGACTTCGATAGTCATGCCCATACAATGCTTGAAAAGGGGTCATCTGAATGCTTTGTTGGCAAGAAGCATTGTAGGCAAACTCAACCAAGGGCAAGTATTGAATCCACCTTTTTGGTTCATGGCATCAGTGTGCCCTTAGCATATCCTCGATGACTTGATTGACTCGCTCCGTTTGGCCATCAGTTTGGGGATGGTAGGCTGTACTAAAATAGAGTTGAGTCCCAATGGCTTCAAAGATAGCTCTCCAGAAGTGTGATGTGAAGAGAGAGTCACGATCACTAATGATTCTTCTGGGCAACCCATGTAGCTTGAATATCTCTTTGATAAACAACCTTGCAATGTCTGAGGTTTTATAGTTTGTCTTAATAGGAATAAGATGTGCAACCTTAGTAAGCATGTCAACCACAACCATGATGTTGTATCCTCTCTGAACTTGGGGTAGGCCAACAACAAAGTCCATACTGATGAATTCCCATTTCATTTGGGGAATGCCAAGTGGTTGCAACTTCCCTGGCATTTTGACATGTTCGGCCTTAATACGTTGACAAGACAAACACTCAGTGACATATTTGAGAATGTCACCTTTAAGCCTCTCCCAATAGTAGCTCTTCCTAACTGCATTGAGAGTCTTGGCATAGCCAAGATGTCCTGAGAAAGGGGAATCATGAGCTTCCTACAGTATCTTCTGCTTGAGTGACTAGCTTGCCGGTATACATAATCTCATTCAATAGTAGACAAGTCCACTACTGATAGAGAATTCATGATACTTAGCCTATAGCTTTTGGTCCTGGTCCTTGATAGGGATCTCCCTTAGCATCTTTTGATAGGCTGGATCATGGCATGCTTCTTCTCTAGCTAGCTCAAGTATTGGGTTGTTTGGCATGGATACCTTTGTGGCTAGAGATCTAGCAGTTGATGGATTTTGCAAGATTAGAGAATTAAGGAATGCCTTGCGACTGAGTGCATTGGCAACTACATTCTCCTTTCTAGGTTGGTATTTGATTTCAAAATCATACTTCTCCAGCACTTCAATCCACCGACGTTGCCTCATGCTGAGCTCATTCTTGGTAAAGATCCACTTGAGGCTTTTATGATCCGTCACTAGAGTAAACTTGTTACCCAACAGGTAGTGTCTCCAAAGCTTTAGAGCATGGATGACAGCTAACTGTTCTAGATCATGGGTAGCATAATTCTTCTCATGGCTCTTCAATTTTCTTGAAGAGTATGCAACAGGATGGCCTTCTTGCATGAGCACACATCCTAAGGCAAGTGTGCTAGCGTCTTACTACTTCGAACTCCTTACTGAGGTCCGAAAGTTTTAGGATAGGTGCTGATACCAAACTTTGCTTTAATCTATCAAAGCTAGATTGTTCGGTTAGCTGACCATGCAATGGATGTTTGCTTCTTCAGTAGATCCGTTAGAGGTGCTGCAATCAAAGCATAGTTTTTGATAAAGACCCTATACAATCCTGTCAATCCAAGAAAACTGCGTATTTCTTTGGCAGTTGTTGGTATTGGCCATTCTAGAACATCTCTGACTTTGGCGATCCACTGAGACTCCTTCCACTGATATGATGAATCCCAGATATTCAACCTGACATTTGAAGAATGCACACTTCTTCATCTTAGCATAGAGCTTGTGTGCCCTCATTGTCTCAAGGACAATGCAAAGCTAGGGTTCATGATCTTCTTCTTGTTTGGAATAGACTAGGGTATCGTCAAAGAAGACGAGTATGAAGTCATTAAGATATGGCCTAAAGATATCCTGCATTAACCTGTTGAAGGTGGCAGCGCATTCATGAGCCCGAATGACATAACTAGGAACTCAAAGTGTCCATATCTTGTGTTGAAGGCCTTGTCTTTGGGTTATCTTCTTCCTTGATCCTTATCTGGTAGTAGCCAGACCTGAGGTCAATCTTGGAGAAGATCTTCGCACCCTGAAGACAATCAAGAAGCTCATCTATTCTAGGAATAGGATACTTGTTTTTAACGGTTGATTGATTCAATCCTCTGTAATCAATACACAGTCGAGGCGTTCCATCTTTCTTTCTTTTTAAATTTTTGGCTTTCCAGCCTCTCCTTGAGTTGTGACCAATTCCCCTTTAGAGTTTCGAAAGGAAACTTGGCCCTTTCCACAATGAATGTGGGCATCCTTAGGTTTAAGCCAATTCATTCCGAGTAAACACTCATGGATACCTAGGTTCATGACCCTGAATTTGACCGAAGTCAACTTTCCTCCAGAAAACGACCATTTGCTAATTCCACAAGCAGGGTAGGTGCTTCTACTATGGCTATTTCTAATCTTCTTGCACAAGCTGGTGAGATAAAGGAATGCGTACTACCACAATCAATCAATGTTTTGAAACCTTTATCTTGATAGTCCGATGGTGTCTGAATCATCGAAAACTGGCGATTCGGGCCTTTCTTGTGAAGAGCGGCATGGACTGTTGCCCTTTCAAACTTTGCTTCCATGGTTGGATCTTCTTCTTCACACATTTCCCTATTGGCAACACAGGTAGTTCTTCCTCTACCTCGGGTAGCGGCTCCCTGGCCACGGCCAGTTCCTTGGAAAGGTGATTGACGATGTCCTCCGCCAAGCTTGGGACATTGCCTTTTGAAATGACCGGGCTCATTGCAGTGGAAACAACGGAGATTTCAGCCATTGTTTTGGGTAGGGACAAAGTTGTTGACATTATTAGTCCTTGCTTTCTTTCTTTGTCCCCAGTTTTAACCTTGAACTCTCTTCACTTGTGGCCTATATGCTCCTCTGTTCTGGTCATTATAAGTCCAAGTTTTGTTACTTCTTGTCCTAGCCTGCACCTCCTGAATTATGGGTGCAGCTCGAATGAGTGCGTCCTGTAGATCTGTTGGGTGCATAGATTCGAGGCGGTTATTCACTGGTGGGTTTAAACTAGCACAAAATTTCGACACCTGTTGTGTCATGTCCTGGTGCGCAGATCAGACGCAGAATGCTCACGTGGTGAATCCCGGAAGGTCCCCAAGAACAATGAACTCTACCTTTTTGCACAAAAAACAATGTAAAAGCATGCATGACAAGAGGTAAGAGACAAATTGGGTTCAATCTCCCCCATGCCTTGTGTGAGCGCTTCACAAAGCATGTATTTTATGTATATTTCAATCTTCATGCTCAATAATAGCCCAATTACAAAAATATGACAAGCTTTTAGCTTTTGAGTTTGCTTTCTACAAAAATAGGAAAATAAAGCTAATGGACGGTGCCCATAGAGTCTGGCACGCCCAATCTCAATGTCCAAATAGAAATAACATATCCGTGCCCATAGGCGCATACAAAATAATAATCAATAATCGATGTCTCAATAGACATAACCAAAATATAGGCGTGGCGCCTATCAAAATATAGTCCAAAGTCGAATACTCGCTAGACTCCAATGCTTTCCTCCGCCACTGCTGCTATCTCTACACATCAACTGAAGCATTCACAATCGTTAGTAAAATAATATAATTAAACCGACAAAAGTGAATACCTAGCAGTCTTCAGCTACATAAATAAATCAACTGGTTAGAAATAAATCCTAACCTTAATTTATTACGAGTGCGTACTCTAAACTCATAAACGTTTATTAATTTAATATGTATTTTGCGGAATCACCCGCTATGGAATCACCCATGTACACACTAAATTAATGAAACGCCCGAAAAGGACAGGCGTCCCCATCAACTTCTCGCACAAAGAATCCTCTTTGTGTATGAGCCCCGGTCATCTAAGTTTACGGAATCCACCGTAAAACCTCACGGAATCCACCGTGGCACGGAATCCACCGTGGAATATGTCTCCTGGCATCATACCCCCGGGGTGGGATAGCAATTGACCTCAATTGCTATTAGCTCAATGTGGAGCTAATAGAGTGGGGAAAGCATTTAAGTCTCTAGCGTGCATCCATTGTGCTTCCTCTACAGGATGGTTCTTAAATTTTACTAGGTATCTAGAATACCTTCGGCCAGTTCTAGTGGTCATGTAGTCAGTGTCTATGATGGCTTCTGGTTCAAGTATTTCAGTTTCTTCCTCTAATAAAGGTGGGTTTTCATAGACAGGGTGGATAGGTAATTGGCCTTTAAATGGTCTCAATAAACTGATATGAAATGTATTATGAATTTTCCAATGAGATGGAAATTCTAACTTGAAGGCATTGTCATTAATCTTATGAATAATTCTAAGTGGTCCATAGAATCTAGGAGTTAATTTGACAACTGGATGTCTATCTACACTTTGCAGTCTACACTTTTCTATTCTAAGCCAAACATAATCATCAACTTTGAAATTCATAGCTTGTCTTTTCTTGTTGGCTTGTTTGGTATATGATTGTTGGGCTTTAGCAATCATATCCTTAACCTCATCAAAAATACTATTATGCATAGTAGCAATATCATCAGCACTCTGAATTCTATTAGACAAAGATGCAACAGGTGTAGATAATCTATATCCATAAATGACTTCAAAAGGTGCTTTCTTTGTAGATGTGTGCGATGTATTGTCATATGCAAACTGTAATAAATGCAAATGAGTATCCCATGTCTGAGGTTTAGAGATAGTATATGCACGTAAAAGATCTAGAATGGTACTATTTGTGGCTTCTGTTTGTCCATTTGTTTCTGGATGAAATGCAGATGAGAAATCAATCTTTGTGCCTAGATTTGCAAACAGTGTAATCCAGAAATTATTACAAAATCTAGAATCTCGATCTGAAATAATCACTTTTGGCAATCCATGGTTAGTAAAAACAGTTTTCAAAAATAACTGTGCTGCTTGTGATGTTGTTAAAGTTTTCTTACATGCAATGAAATATGCTTGCTTACTAAATCTATCTACAATTGTCCAAATCATGTCATGGTTAGATTTAGGATTTGGTAAACCAGTAATGAAATCCATAGAAATATGTTCCCAAGGTTTAGATGGAATAGACAAAGGCATTAATAATCCATACTGTTTACCATGATGTCTCTTTATTCTTTGACAAATCAAACATTCAGAAACGAAATTAGATACATCTGCATCCATATGCGACCAATAAAAATCTTCAGTTAACATGCGTAATGTAGATATGATACCTCTATGACCTTGATATGGGGGACAATGAATTTCATTCAAAACAAAAGATCGGAATGGAATAGTAACACACAGTCTCTTTTCAAAAAACATAAATCCATCATTATATGATAATGAATCAACAGGAATGAAATTATTTTGAACTAATTTTTGCCAATCAGAATGAAAAGTAATATCCTGGTGATATGTGTCTTTCATAGCAATCAAAGAATCAAAAGATATGATAGAAATATTATGAATTGCAGGTCTTCTACTCAATGCATCAGCAACTACATTTTCTTTTCCAGGTTGGTATTGAATGATAGGATGAAAACTTTGAATGAAGGAAGCCCATTTGATATGACGGTCAGAAATTTGGGGTTGGCTAAGTAGATATCTAATGCTTTGCTGGTCGGTCTTTATCATAAATTCTGAACCCATTAAATAATGCTTCCATTGTTTTAATGCTTGTACAACTGCTAATAGTTCTTTGTCATAAGTGGAATATTTGAGCTTAGAGGGTTTCAGCTTAGAACTAGAATATGCTATTGGATGGTTGTCTTGCATTAGTACGGCTCCTATTCCTGATCCGCTAGCATCGGTCACAACTAGAAAGAATGGTCTGTTAAAGTCAGGCAATTGTAGAACAGGAGCATTAGTTAATGCACGTTTCAGTAAATCAAAGGATTTCTGCTGATTTTCAGTCCATTGATAAACAATTCCTTTTTTAAGAAGTTTGGTTAATGGTAAAGCAAGTAATGAGAAATTACGTACAAACTTCCTATAAAAACTAGCAAGACCAAGGAATGAGCGTAATTCATGTACATTTTTAGGAACAGGCCAATGCAATATTGCATCAATTTTCTTAGGATCAACTTTAATTCCTTCTTTTGATACAATATGACCTAAATATTCTATTTCTGTCTTAAAGAATTCACTCTTGTCAGGATTTGCGAACAATTGATTTTCTTTCAGTAATTGAAAAACTAATGATAAATGCTCATAATGCTCTTTTTCACTTTGACTAAACACTAAAATATCATCAAAGAAAACAATCACACAATATTGATATTTCAGAAAAATACGGTTCATCATTCTACTGAAAGTAGCAGGTGCATTAGTTAATCCGAATGGCATGACTAAGAATTCGTAATGGTCAAACTGTGTTCTGAATGCACTCTTAAATATGTCAGTTCTATCTAGCCTCACCTGATGATATCCAGACTTAAGGTCAATTTTACTAAATATAGAAGATCCTTGCAGTTTGTCCATAAGGTCATCAACTCTAGGTATAGGATACCTATTCTTTACAGTGATCTTATTTAATGCTCGGTAATCAATACACATACGATAGGTATTATTCTTTTTCTTGACTAAGAGTACAGGTGCACCGAATGGAGAACTGCTAGGTCGAATTAAGCCTCTATTTAGTAATTCTTCAACTTGACTCTGGATTTCTTTTTGCTCTATTTGATTGTGCCTATATGGTGCTTTGCAAGGTGGTTGTGTGCCAGGTATTAGATCTATCTTATGGTCTTCTGGACGTGATGGTGGTAAACCTGGTGGTAGGTCTTCTGCAAAACAGTCCTTAAAATATGCAAGAAATTCCTTATGCCTAGGATGCATATGATTTTCCTTTGCGTGCAATTCGTTCACCCAAATGAGATATGATTTAGTATTCTTGCGTAGTGCACGTTTTGCTTGAGTATGCGAAAGCAGTGGAAAAATATGAGATGCATGCATACCATATAATGTAATAGATTTTCCTTGAAAATTAATATTCATTGTATGCGTGGAATAATCTATATTTGGATTATGCTGGTGTCTCCATGGCATTCCTAGAATAATGTCGCTTGACTGTAATGGGACAACTAAGAAATTTCTTCTTTCAATATATGGACCAATTTGAATTTCTAAATCTTGTACTTCTTGTGTGCCATTGTACCTAGTGCCTAAAAATGCAGCTTTTATGCGATAATGCGTAGGTACAGTATGCAATTTCAATTCCTTTACTAATTTTGCTGAAATAAAGTCATGGGTACTACCGTCATCATGCAAGATAATTCTTTCTTTTCCATGCACCATACATTTCATAGTCAACAATGAATGTGAAGTAGGCATACCTGGTAAAGTGTCGGAAGTAGTAGTAGGATCATCCTCATCTTCAGTGAAATCTGGCATATCCTCATGTTCGTCTTCGTCCATGGCTCCAAGGTAGTTGATATGTGCTGGTGGCTTCTTTGAATGACAATTTGCTGCGAGATGCCCTGGCTGGTGACACTTGTAGCATACTATTGGCTTGGCTTTGGTTACATTATTTCCAATGGCTGGAAGTCTGGGTACATTTGGATTTGCTTGTGGAATAGGCTTAGGATTTGGATTGACAGTGGATGGTAATGCAGGTGGTTTAGGCCAATTCTTGCGGAAAGATGGTGATGAGAAACGACCTGGATTAAACCTTCTAAAATTGGAATTGAATTGTTTAGATCCATAATTACCGTTGGCTTGTAATTGCTGTGGTCGTCTGTCTCTTCCGCGTAACTTATCTTCAGTGTCGTGAGCTAAGGAGATGGCGTCTTCAAGGGTAGCAGGCTTGAACATGTTCACTTCAGCGTAGTAATGTCCAAGAAGTCTAGACATATACTTCCACTTATGCGTCGTCTCTGGTACGTCTTCAAGCATGCGTAGCTGTAGGAGTGCATTTCAAAAACGCTCTGTATACTGTGGAATAGGCTCATGATCTCGCTGTTGAAGTAAATCCCATTGCTTGATAGCCTTCTCATGAAATTGTAGTGGAAGGAAATTCTGCATGAACTTCTTCTTGAAATCTTCCCAAGTAGCAGGACATTCTATGCTCTTGCGGACTACAGTCCACCAAAGTGATGCTCTGTCTATCAGATGATTAGTAACACACTTGATTTTATCTTTTTCGGGATAAGTTTCCTCATGGAAATAGTCATCAAACTGGCTAATGAAAGATAAAACAGTCTTTCCTTCTCGTATACCATTGAAAGTGCGAAACTTGAAACTTCATTTACTTATCTTGGATTCCTTGCGAATGGTTTGTGCTTCAAGAGTGGCGTCGATGGTACGTCGAATCAAATCTTCAGCTTGTGGTTCTTCTTTGTCGGTGGACGCTCTTTGTAGTTTTGTCAATTGCGCTTGCAATGCTTGCCTAGCCCTTCGCTCTTCTTCCAATTGTAGCATGATTAGATCCAGCTTTTGTTCCATGGTAGGCTCAGGTAGATCGTCTTCAGCCATAGGATCATCCATATGTGGGGTAGTCATCCTGTAAAACTCAACAAACCTTTCTCACTCAAAATCAGGTTAGCAGGATGAGCATAGCTCAAATTCGGGGTTACAAGGCTATGTATTTTTGGGTATTTCTTTGTATATTTTCAAAAAATCTGCAATATTTCTGTATCCGTTTGCTGAAAGTACTTCAACGAACTTGTAGATAGGTAGAACATCTTGCTGCGAACAACTTTCCAGTTCAGAGTTTTTGCATACGAACAAGTCTTCTATGAGTTTTAAGCACTAGTCAGTTCTGATTTAGTCTGACTTGCAGAGTTGCAGACTTAGCAGACTTGCAGAGTTGTTGACTTGCTGAACTTAGGCCGACTTGCAGAACTTGCAGAACTTGATTTCAATTGACTTGCTGAACTTGACTTCAGAAGTGCGGGACCAAGAGTTACTGAACTTGTCTGCCCTGTGTGATTTGCAGAAAGCCTTAAGCTTTAGTGATTAAGCTTAAGCTTTAATAGCTTAATGGAGGACTAACAGGGCGTCGTCTGATTTTGTGAGGGGGGGTCCGTTTTTGATCGCGCGGATTTTTCGGGGGTCTTCTGAGGCCACGATTAGGATTATTAGAAGCTTTTAAGCTTCTTAAGCTTTCTCTTAAGCTTTTGCAATGAAGTAATGAGAAAATTAATGAAGCTTATCTCTGTAACTCCACGACTTGATGATGGAGATGTATGCGTGGTCCTCCGCCTGCAGAGCCTGGTCCTTCGCGATCTGACAGTGGAAACAGGGGTTCTTGATCGCCAGAAGTCTGCCTGTATCGACGGTTTGTGATGAGATTGACTGTAGAGCCCGTTTGTTCCTGGAGCTCCGCCTTCGCTCGAGATTGGTAGCGATTGGAAGCTCTTGATCTCTGCTCCGCTCTGATACCACTGGTGCGCAGATCAGACGCAGAATGCTCACGTGGTGAATCCCGGAAGGTCCCCAAGAACAATGAACTCTACCTTTTTGCACAAAAAAACAATGTAAAAGCATGCACGACAAGAGGCAAGAGACAAATTGGGTTCAATCTCCCCCATGCCTTGTGTGAGCGCTTCACAAAGCATGTATTTTATGTATATTTCAATCTTCATGCTCAATAATAGCCCAATTACAAAAATATGACAAGCTTTTAGCTTTTGAGTTTGCTTTCTACAAAAATAGGAAAATAAAGCTAATGGACGGTGCCCATAGAGTCTGGCACGCCCAATCTCAATGTCCAAATAGAAATAACATATCCGTGCCCATAGGCGCATACAAAATAATAATCAATAATCGATGTCTCAATAGACATAACCAAAATATAGGCGTGGCGCCTATCAAAATATAGTCCAAAGTCGAATACTCGCTAGACTCCAATGCTTTCCTCCGCCACTGCTGCTATCTCTACACATCAACTGAAGCATTCACAATCGTTAGTAAAATAATATAATTAAACCGACAAAAGTGAATACCTAGCAGTCTTCAGCTACATAAATAAATCAACTGGTTAGAAATAAATCCTAACCTTAATTTATTACGAGTGCGCACTCTAACTCATAAACGTTTATTAATTTAATATGTATTTTGCGGAATCACCCGCTATGGAATCACCCATGTACACACTAAATTAATGAAACGCCCGAAAAGGACAGGCGTCCCCATCAACTTCTCGCACAAAGAATCCTCTTTGTGTATGAGCCCCGGTCATCTAAGTTTATGGAATCCACCGTAAAACCTCACGGAATCCACCGTGGCACGGAATCCACCGTGGAATATGCCTCCTGGCATCATGTCCATCTGTGGCGCATACTTTAGAAGTGAGACGAATTTTAAGTAGTATGCGTCAAGAGTGAGACCCAGCTATTTCAGCTCGTAGAGCTCATTCATTTTCTGCGTGCGATACGCAGGTGGTAAGTATCTTCCTTGCACAACTTTCTTCAGCTTTTCCCAGGTAATGGATCCTTTCGAGATTGCTTGATCTCTGCACCATTGCTTCCACCAAAGCTTGGCTTCGCCGATGAGCTTCAGCTTGGCGAGCATAGCCTGGTTGGTGGGTGCAGTACCGACTGCTTCAAAGTAATCTTCAATGGACTCTATCCAAATTTCAGCATCCGCTTGGACAGTCCTACCTTTCCCGTCAAATTCTAGCAGCTTGATTTGCTTGAGAAGAAACTTCTTGTCTTGGATCACAGCCGTACTTGATGTAGGGGGCGAACTGGGAATCTATACCTGCTCCCCTGTAATGTTACGGGGTTTGCGATCTAGGATTTCCACGACTGCCACATAGCGAAAGTATTCGGCCCAAGCGAACTACTTTACGCAGAAACGCCAGGGCCGAAGCGGATTCACGCTACACTTGGTTCAAGGAGAATGGGAAACGAGAGGGATGCAAGGCTCGACCTCTCTACCATATAAACTTGATTTAGCATTATGGGCCTTCAGGACATCATATAAAGTTGCCATATGGCTTATACCTTTCAAGCTGGTTTATGGTTTGGAAGCAGTGGTTCCTATTATGGAATTCGTAGTTCCAAGTTTAAGAGTTGCTATTATGCACAAGATGGATCCTAAAGAATCAGTGCAACATAGACTAGAACAACTTTTTAAATTAGAAGAGGATCGAATATTAGCAGCTTATATTACGAGCGTCACACAACAGAGGAGACAGGCATGTCAAGAAGAAAATTATTCAGGAGGGAGATTGGGTTGCAGTATATAACTCTCACCTTGGCAAGTTTCCCAATAAGTTGAAACTCAGGTATGTAGGTCCCTTTGTTATTTTCAAGGATATGGGTCAGGGTACTTTTTTGCTGTAGGACTTGCAAGGAAAAGTTTTATACCCTGCAGTGAATGGGTTTAGGCTTAAGAGGTTATAGAAATTCGGAGTACTATTTTGCTAGGAATAGCTTACCATCCAACCAAAGATCAAGATTCTTCTTTCCTTCAAACATGTATATGTTTCATAGACTCTGTAATAGTAATGGGTTTTGTTCTCTTCCTTATTGGTTCATACTTACTATCCAACTCAATATGAAGATGATAGAGAGGTCTTTTACTAGAGCTACAAAGATCATTGGATGACTGATCCATAGCTAAGGATGTGATTAGAAGATTGGATTAAAAAACTATGTGAATTAGAAATAAGAAGGAAAATGAAGAAGAAACTAGTAAGGATGGGAAAGAAAGAAGGGAGTGAGAAAGGAGGGAAGTAATCAAAATCGAAAAAAATTCAAATTGAATATTATTTTTCACTTTAATGAGGATGAGTAAGATCTTCGTTATGACAATATTTGTCACCTTTATGGCGGCCTAGATTTCTAGGTTTGATGGGACCACGAGAATATCATGACAATGGCTTATTAACAATTTTATATATGTTTACTTACCAAAATATAATTTTTTAAAAAATCTAAAAATGATTTTATTTCCTGAAATTTTTTCTCTCTTTAGGATCACTTATAGGGAAATTTTGAGACCTCAAAACTCCCCTAATGATTTTCTTAAAGAAATAATTCATCATTATCTTTCACTTCCTTCGCAAGGTAAATAGTTTGAGCTACTACATGTTCAAAGAAACCCTTTAATATTACCTTATTATTAATTGATGACAAATATGATCTAGTTGAGTCCTGTAGGGATACATACATAATCACTTTCCCAGTCCTACTTCAATTTGGCCCATTTAAACCATGGTCTACCTAAGAGCATTGTATAAGAATCCCCAATTTCTAACATTCTTAACACAACAAAACTCACCTTGAATTTTAGGCTAGCCACTCTAATTTGTTGATTCCTAAGGATACCCAAGGGTTGTAACCTCCTTTGATCTGCCATCCTAACAGAAATGGGGCTGGTAGTAGCTCCCCCTTCTTGATTTCCAAATATGTGTGTTTAGGAAGTATACTAACTCCTCAACCCCCATCCAGTAGGACATCGTCATGCTTTCTTCCTGCATACTCAACTTGAATGTTAGGAACTTGATACTCCACAACTTCTTGTTGGGTTGGTATAATTGCCTAGCATTCATGAGGAACTACTTGATCTCGAATTGCTATATACATTCAAGGACTTCTTGTTGCTTTTGCCTAATCTTTAGGATCAACTTTTTCTTAAATCATGGTATTAAATCCAAGATCTGCTCTAGGGTTAATTCCAGAGAGCATCAGCAACATTCAACCTATTTAGTAGATTCTTGAATTTTTGGGCATAATCTTCAACCAGCATACTCTTATGCTTTATATTCTTGATCTTTCTCAATGTATCTCTAGGGCCTTTATCCTTCCAAAATCTACCCAAAAATGCAATCCTTAAGTCATCATATGTATTAAATGCTGCCATGCCATAACTAGAAAACCAATCCATTGCTTTCCCGTGTAGAGTGGCTCCAAATTGGTGCAACTTAACTTGATCTCCATATATCTGATTAAATCCATTGACTATCCATCTCGTTTCAAATTGAACAACATGACATTCATGATTCTCCTTCTTTTTGCTTGAAAATTTAGATGCTTGCACTTTTGGATTAACCCATAAAAATGCATAAGCTCAATTTTACATGCTATTCTACATTGAGATTACCTCAAAATGTGCAATTGAACCAAGGCATGCACATTTGTTGCCCACTTACCCCAAGGAAAGCATGAAAAAACATATAGACCAATCTTCTCCAACCATGCTTTATGAGTAACGTGTATTCTTCTAGGTCTCTTGGGCCTCTGAGGCATTGTGTCCCATAAAAACTTGATTAACTAGAGTTGGCTAAACAAATCTTAGTCTAGGCTGCATCATTAGCATCTATTGTGCCATCCTAACATTAGGATTATACCAATAATTCCTAGTCTCATGACCATTTCTTTAGCATATCTCTCACACTACTTTTCTTTCTTCTTGGTGTCAGAAAGAACTATATCCTTCAACTTTTCTTTAATCCTCTTATGTAGTTTACTCTCCAGTACCCTCCTTTTTAACTTATCCTTTGATTTCTTCTTCTTAGATTTGTTTGAAACTGGTTTCTTTTTCTTTCTCCTATGCTTCCCCCTATTAGACTCATGATCCAAATCACTAGAATCATCCTCTCAGTCTAAACTATAATCACTATCCTGATCATTAGTATCACTTTGTGATTCAGAATCTGCATTTATATCAAAATCTGACCCTGAAGAATAATCATCCTTATGACTCTGTGATCATGAAATACCCAACCTTCTCTCAACCCTCATAACATCGCTTATCATAGTATCTAATGTACCATTTGGACCTAACTCCACATTAGCAATAAGGTTCATGATCTTACCCCTCAAGCCCTTAGTAAAATAATTTATTTACATCTCCATTGATGGTGCATCAATAGCATTCAACATGTTTAGCAAGTTCTTGAACTTCTGGGCATCATGTTCAACCAGCATATTGTTCTGCTTTATATTCTTGATCTTTCTCAATGCATCTCTAGGGGTTTTATCCTTTCGAAATCTACCCAAAAATGAATTAAATGTTGCCATGCATAGCTAGAGAACCAATCCATTACTTTTCCTTGTAGAGTGTCTGCAAATTGCTGCAACTTAATGTGATCTCCATACATATTTTTAAATCCACTCGTTGTCCATCTAGTTTCAAATTGAGCAACATGATAGTCAGGATTGTCCTTCTTTTTACTTGAAAATTAAGATGCTTGCACTTTTGGATTAACCCACACAAAACCATAAGCTCAATCCGACATGTTATTATACCTTTACATTGCCTCAAATGTGCAACTAAACCAAGGCATGCACATTGGCTACCCACTTACACCAAGGCAAGCATGCAAAATCTTATAGGCCGATCTTCTTTAACCATGGTTTATGAGTAGTCTACATTCCTCTAGGTCTTGTGAAGGGCCTATGAGGCATTGTGTCCATAATAACCTAATTGACTTGAGCTTGCTAAATAGATATTGGTCTTGTGCCATCCTAACATTAGGATTATACCAACAAGTCACGGTCTCATGGCCATTTCTTTCGCATATCTCACAATAATTTTCTTTCTTCTTGGTGTTAGAAAGAACCTAGATCCTTTAACTTTTGTTTCAAACTGAGCAACATGACAGTCAGGATCCTCCTTGTTCTTGCCTTGTATAAGAGCTAGGTCCACTGGCTGTTAGAATGCTCTTCTTGGTGTTAGAAAGGACTTAGGTCCACTGGCCATTTCTTTCGCATATCTCACAAAACTTTTCTTTCTTCTTGGTGTTAGCAAGAAAAAGAAATTTGTCCACAGGCTGTACATCTAGTTTCAAACTGAGCAACATGACACTCAGGATCCTCCTTGTTCTTGCCTGAAAATTTAGATGCTTGCAGTTTTGGATTAATTAACTGATTTGGATTCATGATATTTTACTTTTTTAACTTCCTCTAAGGTGGTAAGGGATTAAATGTCAAAGATTTTCTAGCTGGAATCCTTGCAGTATGCAAAAGGAATAACCTCCCTAATACTATATGTTGAAATATTTCAAATTCTTGACCATGAGGAGTATCATGATAGTTAGATGGAACTACAATCTTATCATCATTTGACAAAGTAGGTGTATTTGAAGGAGTTGGAGGGGATTCTGTAGAAGTGGCAAGAGAGTGATACATTGTTGAAGTACCAACAAGAGTGTGCACTCCAAGAGGGTTCTGCCCTACATGAGTAAATTTCTCTTCATCCAACCTGCCTAACCCTTTTGCTCCACTCCCATCATCCAAACCTACATCAGTCTATTGTTCTTGCCTTGCCAAGGCTTCCCTGAATTCTCGAGATCTACTCCTGGTGTAAGGATAGGATTGGAAAAATAACAATTTTTTTAAAACATAAATACTGCCCCTAAAACGCTCCTAGTATGCCCTCACTACCATCATCACTCCTGGAGTGTGATCCTATAGGAGTTGTTTCCATGCCTAATGCCTAAATCAAGAGAATTATTTCCATGAAACTGGCAACATTGCCAAAGTGTTTTGGGGATTCAAATCCATCATAGAAAATACAAGAACATACAGATTTTCTAAAACACAAGAATTCATAATGAACAACTTTGATAATCAAAATAATAAAACACAACAGTAAAGATCAACCATCAGTGACCAGTAAAAGCATGGATCTATCATCCTGCATTTTTAGTTTCATTCATCTGATATCAAAAGATACAACTACCCAAATTCAAGACATATGCCTGTATTTTAGGTAAAGACATCATATGACATATAAGGTTGTTTTTACATAGGATGATCTCACATGACTACATACACACAAAAATTAAGGTATGAAATAGTATTAAATATATGGTGGAATTCAAGCCCTAACAGGCACAAAATTTCGACACCTGTTGTGTCATGTCCTGGTGCGCAGATCAGACGCAGAATGCTCACGTGGTGAATCCCGGAAGGTCCCCAAGAACAATGAACTCTACCTTTTTGCACAAAAAACAATGTAAAAGCATGCATGACAAGAGGTAAGAGACAAATTGGGTTCAATCTCCCCCATGCCTTGTGTGAGCGCTTCACAAAGCATGTATTTTATGTATATTTCAATCTTCATGCTCAATAATAGCCCAATTACAAAAATATGACAAGCTTTTAGCTTTTGAGTTTGCTTTCTACAAAAATAGGAAAATAAAGCTAATGGACGGTGCCCATAGAGTCTAGCACGCCCAATCTCAATGTCCAAATAGAAATAACATATCCGTGCCCATAGGCGCATACAAAATAATAATCAATAATCGATGTCTCAATAGACATAACCAAAATATAGGCGTGGCGCCTATCAAAATATAGTCCAAAGTCGAATACTCGCTAGACTCCAATGCTTTCCTCCGCCACTGCTGCTATCTCTACACATCAACTGAAGCATTCACAATCGTTAGTAAAATAATATAATTAAACCGACAAAAGTGAATACCTAGCAGTCTTCAGCTACATAAATAAATCAACTGGTTAGAAATAAATCCTAACCTTAATTTATTACGAGTGCGCACTCTAACTCATAAACGTTTATTAATTTAATATGTATTTTGCGGAATCACCCGCTATGGAATCACCCATGTACACACTAAATTAATGAAACGCCCGAAAAGGACAGGCGTCCCCATCAACTTCTCGCACAAAGAATCCTCTTTGTGTATGAGCCCCGGTCATCTAAGTTTATGGAATCCACCGTAAAACCTCACGGAATCCACCGTGGCACGGAATCCACCGTGGAATATGCCTCCTGGCATCATGTCCATCTGTGGCGCATACTTTAGAAGTGAGACGAATTTTAAGTAGTATGCGTCAAGAGTGAGACCCAGCTATTTCAGCTCGTAGAGCTCATTCATTTTCTGCGTGCGATACGCAGGTGGTAAGTATCTTCCTTGCACAACTTTCTTCAGCTTTTCCCAGGTAATGGATCCTTTCGAGATTGCTTGATCTCTGCACCATTGCTTCCACCAAAGCTTGGCTTCGCCGGTGAGCTTCAGCTTGGCGAGCATAGCCTGGTTGGTGGGTGCAGTACCGACTGCTTCAAAGTAATCTTCAATGGACTCTATCCAAATTTCAGCATCCGCTTGGACAGTCCTACCTTTCCCGTCAAATTCTAGCAGCTTGATTTGCTTGAGAAGAAACTTCTTGTCTTGGATCACAGCCGTACTTGATGTAGGGGGCGAACTGGGAATCTATACCTGCTCCCCTGTAATGTTACGGGGTTTGCGATCTAGGATTTCCACGACTGCCACATAGCGAAAGTATTCGGCCCAAGCGAACTACTTTACGCAGAAACGCCAGGGCCGAAGCGGATACACGCTACACTTGGTTCAAGGAGAATGGGAAACGAGAGGGATGCAAGGCTCGACCTCTCTACCATATAAACTTGATTTAGCATTATGGGCCTTCAGGACATCATATAAAGTTGCCATATGGCTTATACCTTTCAAGCTGGTTTATGGTTTGGAAGCAGTGGTTCCTATTATGGAATTCGTAGTTCCAAGTTTAAGAGTTGCTATTATGCACAAGATGGATCCTAAAGAATCAGTGCAACATAGACTAGAACAACTTTTTAAATTAGAAGAGGATCGAATATTAGCAGCTTATATTACGAGCGTCACACAACAGAGGAGACAGGCATGTCAAGAAGAAAATTATTCAGGAGGGAGATTGGGTTGCAGTATATAACTCTCACCTTGGCAAGTTTCCCAATAAGTTGAAACTCAGGTATGTAGGTCCCTTTGTTATTTTCAAGGATATGGGTCAGGGTACTTTTTTGCTGTAGGACTTGCAAGGAAAAGTTTTATACCCTGCAGTGAATGGGTTTAGGCTTAAGAGGTTATAGAAATTCGGAGTACTATTTTGCTAGGAATAGCTTACCATCCAACCAAAGATCAAGATTCTTCTTTCCTTCAAACATGAGTATATGTTTCATAGACTCTGTAATAGTAATGGGTTTTGTTCTCTTCCTTATTGGTTCATACTTACTATCCAACTCAATATGAAGATGATAGAGAGGTCTTTTACTAGAGCTACAAAGATCATTGGATGACTGATCCATAGCTAAGGATGTGATTAGAAGATTGGATTAAAAAACTATGTGAATTAGAAATAAGAAGGAAAATGAAGAAGAAACTAGTAAGGATGGGAAAGAAAGAAGGGAGTGAGATAGGAGGGAAGTAATCAAAATCGAAAAAAATTCAAATTGAATATTATTTTTCACTTTAATGAGGATGAGTAAGATCTTCGTTATGACAATATTTGTCACCTTTATGGCGGCCTAGATTTCTAGGTTTGATGGGACCACGAGAATATCATGACAATGGCTTATTAACAATTTTATATATGTTTACTTACCAAAATATAATTTTTTTAAAAATCTAAAAATGATTTTATTTCCTGAAATTTTTTCTCTCTTTAGGATCACTTATAGGGAAATTTTGAGACCTCAAAACTCCCCTAATGATTTTCTTAAAGAAATAATTCATCATTATCTTTCACTTCCTTCGCAAGGTAAATAGTTTGAGCTACTACATGTTCAAAGAAACCCTTTAATATTACCTTATTATTAATTGATGACAAATATGATCTAGTTGAGTCCTGTAGGGATACATACATAATCACTTTCCCAGTCCTACTTCAATTTGGCCCATTTAAACCATGGTCTACCTAAGAGCATTGTATAAGAATCCCCAATTTCTAACATTCTTAACACAACAAAACTCACCTTGAATTTTAGGCTAGCCACTCTAATTTGTTGATTCCTAAGGATACCCAAGGGTTGTAACCTCCTTTGATCTGCCATCCTAACAGAAATGGGGCTGGTAGTAGCTCCCCCTTCTTGATTTCCAAATATGTGTGTTTAGGAAGTATACTAACTCCTCAACCCCCATCCAGTAGGACATCGTCATGCTTTCTTCCTGCATACTCAACTTGAATGTTAGGAACTTGATACTCCACAACTTCTTGTTGGGTTGGTATAATTGCCTAGCATTCATGAGGAACTACTTGATCTCGAATTGCTATATACATTCAAGGACTTCTTGTTGCTTTTGCCTAATCTTTAGGATCAACTTTTTCTTAAATCATGGTATTAAATCCAAGATCTGCTCTAGGGTTAATTCCAGAGAGCATCAGCAACATTCAACCTATTTAGTAGATTCTTGAATTTTTGGGCATAATCTTCAACCAGCATACTCTTATGCTTTATATTCTTGATCTTTCTCAATGTATCTCTAGGGCCTTTATCCTTCCAAAATCTACCCAAAAATGCAATCCTTAAGTCATCATATGTATTAAATGCTGCCATGCCATAACTAGAAAACCAATCCATTGCTTTCCCGTGTAGAGTGGCTCCAAATTGGTGCAACTTAACTTGATCTCCATATATCTGATTAAATCCATTGACTATCCATCTCGTTTCAAATTGAACAACATGACATTCATGATTCTCCTTCTTTTTGCTTGAAAATTTAGATGCTTGCACTTTTGGATTAACCCATAAAAATGCATAAGCTCAATTTTACATGCTATTCTACATTGAGATTACCTCAAAATGTGCAATTGAACCAAGGCATGCACATTTGTTGCCCACTTACCCCAAGGAAAGCATGAAAAAACATATAGACCAATCTTCTCCAACCATGCTTTATGAGTAACGTGTATTCTTCTAGGTCTCTTGGGCCTCTGAGGCATTGTGTCCCATAAAAACTTGATTAACTAGAGTTGGCTAAACAAATCTTAGTCTAGGCTGCATCATTAGCATCTATTGTGCCATCCTAACATTAGGATTATACCAATAATTCCTAGTCTCATGACCATTTCTTTAGCATATCTCTCACACTACTTTTCTTTCTTCTTGGTGTCAGAAAGAACTATATCCTTCAACTTTTCTTTAATCCTCTTATGTAGTTTACTCTCCAGTACCCTCCTTTTTAACTTATCCTTTGATTTCTTCTTCTTAGATTTGTTTGAAACTGGTTTCTTTTTCTTTCTCCTATGCTTCCCCCTATTAGACTCATGATCCAAATCACTAGAATCATCCTCTCAGTCTAAACTATAATCACTATCCTGATCATTAGTATCACTTTGTGATTCAGAATCTGCATTTATATCAAAATCTGACCCTGAAGAATAATCATCCTTATGACTCTGTGATCATGAAATACCCAACCTTCTCTCAACCCTCATAACATCGCTTATCATAGTATCTAATGTACCATTTGGACCTAACTCCACATTAGCAATAAGGTTCATGATCTTACCCCTCAAGCCCTTAGTAAAATAATTTATTTACATCTCCATTGATGGTGCATCAATAGCATTCAACATGTTTAGCAAGTTCTTGAACTTCTGGGCATCATGTTCAACCAGCATATTGTTCTGCTTTATATTCTTGATCTTTCTCAATGCATCTCTAGGGGTTTTATCCTTTCGAAATCTACCCAAAAATGAATTAAATGTTGCCATGCATAGCTAGAGAACCAATCCATTACTTTTCCTTGTAGAGTGTCTGCAAATTGCTGCAACTTAATGTGATCTCCATACATATTTTTAAATCCACTCGTTGTCCATCTAGTTTCAAATTGAGCAACATGATAGTCAGGATTGTCCTTCTTTTTACTTGAAAATTAAGATGCTTGCACTTTTGGATTAACCCACACAAAACCATAAGCTCAATCCGACATGTTATTATACCTTTACATTGCCTCAAATGTGCAACTAAACCAAGGCATGCACATTGGCTACCCACTTACACCAAGGCAAGCATGCAAAATCTTATAGGCCGATCTTCTTTAACCATGGTTTATGAGTAGTCTACATTCCTCTAGGTCTTGTGAAGGGCCTATGAGGCATTGTGTCCATAATAACCTAATTGACTTGAGCTTGCTAAATAGATATTGGTCTTGTGCCATCCTAACATTAGGATTATACCAACAAGTCACGGTCTCATGGCCATTTCTTTCGCATATCTCACAATAATTTTCTTTCTTCTTGGTGTTAGAAAGAACCTAGATCCTTTAACTTTTGTTTCAAACTGAGCAACATGACAGTCAGGATCCTCCTTGTTCTTGCCTTGTATAAGAGCTAGGTCCACTGGCTGTTAGAATGCTCTTCTTGGTGTTAGAAAGGACTTAGGTCCACTGGCCATTTCTTTCGCATATCTCACAAAACTTTTCTTTCTTCTTGGTGTTAGCAAGAAAAAGAAATTTGTCCACAGGCTGTACATCTAGTTTCAAACTGAGCAACATGACACTCAGGATCCTCCTTGTTCTTGCCTGAAAATTTAGATGCTTGCAGTTTTGGATTAATTAACTGATTTGGATTCATGATATTTTACTTTTTTAACTTCCTCTAAGGTGGTAAGGGATTAAATGTCAAAGATTTTCTAGCTGGAATCCTTGCAGTATGCAAAAGGAATAACCTCCCTAATACTATATGTTGAAATATTTCAAATTCTTGACCATGAGGAGTATCATGATAGTTAGATGGAACTACAATCTTATCATCATTTGACAAAGTAGGTGTATTTGAAGGAGTTGGAGGGGATTCTGTAGAAGTGGCAAGAGAGTGATACATTGTTGAAGTACCAACAAGAGTGTGCACTCCAAGAGGGTTCTGCCCTACATGAGTAAATTTCTCTTCATCCAACCTGCCTAACCCTTTTGCTCCACTCCCATCATCCAAACCTACATCAGTCTATTGTTCTTGCCTTGCCAAGGCTTCCCTGAATTCTCGAGATCTACTCCTGGTGTAAGGATAGGATTGGAAAAATAACAATTTTTTTAAAACATAAATACTGCCCCTAAAACGCTCCTAGTATGCCCTCACTACCATCATCACTCCTGGAGTGTGATCCTATAGGAGTTGTTTCCATGCCTAATGCCTAAATCAAGAGAATTATTTCCATGAAACTGGCAACATTGCCAAAGTGTTTTGGGGATTCAAATCCATCATAGAAAATACAAGAACATACAGATTTTCTAAAACACAAGAATTCATAATGAACAACTTTGATAATCAAAATAATAAAACACAACAGTAAAGATCAACCATCAGTGACCAGTAAAAGCATGGATCTATCATCCTGCATTTTTAGTTTCATTCATCTGATATCAAAAGATACAACTACCCAAATTCAAGACATATGCCTGTATTTTAGGTAAAGACATCATATGACATATAAGGTTGTTTTTACATAGGATGATCTCACATGACTACATACACACAAAAATTAAGGTATGAAATAGTATTAAATATATGGTGGAATTCAAGCCCTAACAGGCACAAAATTTCGACACCTGTTGTGTCATGTCCTGGTGCGCAGATCAGACGCAGAATGCTCACGTGGTGAATCCCGGAAGGTCCCCAAGAACAATGAACTCTACCTTTTTGCACAAAAAACAATGTAAAAGCATGCATGACAAGAGGTAAGAGACAAATTGGGTTCAATCTCCCCCATGCCTTGTGTGAGCGCTTCACAAAGCATGTATTTTATGTATATTTCAATCTTCATGCTCAATAATAGCCCAATTACAAAAATATGACAAGCTTTTAGCTTTTGAGTTTGCTTTCTACAAAAATAGGAAAATAAAGCTAATGGACGGTGCCCATAGAGTCTGGCACGCCCAATCTCAATGTCCAAATAGAAATAACATATCCGTGCCCATAGGCGCATACAAAATAATAATCAATAATCGATGTCTCAATAGACATAACCAAAATATAGGCGTGGCGCCTATCAAAATATAGTCCAAAGTCGAATACTCGCTAGACTCCAATGCTTTCCTCCGCCACTGCTGCTATCTCTACACATCAACTGAAGCATTCACAATCGTTAGTAAAATAATATAATTAAACCGACAAAAGTGAATACCTAGCAGTCTTCAGCTACATAAATAAATCAACTGGTTAGAAATAAATCCTAACCTTAATTTATTACGAGTGCGCACTCTAACTCATAAACGTTTATTAATTTAATATGTATTTTGCGGAATCACCCGCTATGGAATCACCCATGTACACACTAAATTAATGAAACGCCCGAAAAGGACAGGCGTCCCCATCAACTTCTCGCACAAAGAATCCTCTTTGTGTATGAGCCCCGGTCATCTAAGTTTATGGAATCCACCGTAAAACCTCACGGAATCCACCGTGGCACGGAATCCACCGTGGAATATGCCTCCTGGCATCATGTCCATCTGTGGCGCATACTTTAGAAGTGAGACGAATTTTAAGTAGTATGCGTCAAGAGTGAGACCCAGCTATTTCAGCTCGTAGAGCTCATTCATTTTCTGCGTGCGATACGCAGGTGGTAAGTATCTTCCTTGCACAACTTTCTTCAGCTTTTCCCAGGTAATGGATCCTTTCGAGATTGCTTGATCTCTGCACCATTGCTTCCACCAAAGCTTGGCTTCGCCGGTGAGCTTCAGCTTGGCGAGCATAGCCTGGTTGGTGGGTGCAGTACCGACTGCTTCAAAGTAATCTTCAATGGACTCTATCCAAATTTCAGCATCCGCTTGGACAGTCCTACCTTTCCCGTCAAATTCTAGCAGCTTGATTTGCTTGAGAAGAAACTTCTTGTCTTGGATCACAGCCGTACTTGATGTAGGGGGCGAACTGGGAATCTATACCTGCTCCCCTGTAATGTTACGGGGTTTGCGATCTAGGATTTCCACGACTGCCACATAGCGAAAGTATTCGGCCCAAGCGAACTACTTTACGCAGAAACGCCAGGGCCGAAGCGGATTCACGCTACACTTGGTTCAAGGAGAATGGGAAACGAGAGGGATGCAAGGCTCGACCTCTCTACCATATAAACTTGATTTAGCATTATGGGCCTTCAGGACATCATATAAAGTTGCCATATGGCTTATACCTTTCAAGCTGGTTTATGGTTTGGAAGCAGTGGTTCCTATTATGGAATTCGTAGTTCCAAGTTTAAGAGTTGCTATTATGCACAAGATGGATCCTAAAGAATCAGTGCAACATAGACTAGAACAACTTTTTAAATTAGAAGAGGATCGAATATTAGCAGCTTATATTACGAGCGTCACACAACAGAGGAGACAGGCATGTCAAGAAGAAAATTATTCAGGAGGGAGATTGGGTTGCAGTATATAACTCTCACCTTGGCAAGTTTCCCAATAAGTTGAAACTCAGGTATGTAGGTCCCTTTGTTATTTTCAAGGATATGGGTCAGGGTACTTTTTTGCTGTAGGACTTGCAAGGAAAAGTTTTATACCCTGCAGTGAATGGGTTTAGGCTTAAGAGGTTATAGAAATTCGGAGTACTATTTTGCTAGGAATAGCTTACCATCCAACCAAAGATCAAGATTCTTCTTTCCTTCAAACATGAGTATATGTTTCATAGACTCTGTAATAGTAATGGGTTTTGTTCTCTTCCTTATTGGTTCATACTTACTATCCAACTCAATATGAAGATGATAGAGAGGTCTTTTACTAGAGCTACAAAGATCATTGGATGACTGATCCATAGCTAAGGATGTGATTAGAAGATTGGATTAAAAAACTATGTGAATTAGAAATAAGAAGGAAAATGAAGAAGAAACTAGTAAGGATGGGAAAGAAAGAAGGGAGTGAGAAAGGAGGGAAGTAATCAAAATCGAAAAAAATTCAAATTGAATATTATTTTTCACTTTAATGAGGATGAGTAAGATCTTCGTTATGACAATATTTGTCACCTTTATGGCGGCCTAGATTTCTAGGTTTGATGGGACCACGAGAATATCATGACAATGGCTTATTAACAATTTTATATATGTTTACTTACCAAAATATAATTTTTTAAAAAATCTAAAAATGATTTTATTTCCTGAAATTTTTTCTCTCTTTAGGATCACTTATAGGGAAATTTTGAGACCTCAAAACTCCCCTAATGATTTTCTTAAAGAAATAATTCATCATTATCTTTCACTTCCTTCGCAAGGTAAATAGTTTGAGCTACTACATGTTCAAAGAAACCCTTTAATATTACCTTATTATTAATTGATGACAAATATGATCTAGTTGAGTCCTGTAGGGATACATACATAATCACTTTCCCAGTCCTACTTCAATTTGGCCCATTTAAACCATGGTCTACCTAAGAGCATTGTATAAGAATCCCCAATTTCTAACATTCTTAACACAACAAAACTCACCTTGAATTTTAGGCTAGCCACTCTAATTTGTTGATTCCTAAGGATACCCAAGGGTTGTAACCTCCTTTGATCTGCCATCCTAACAGAAATGGGGCTGGTAGTAGCTCCCCCTTCTTGATTTCCAAATATGTGTGTTTAGGAAGTATACTAACTCCTCAACCCCCATCCAGTAGGACATCGTCATGCTTTCTTCCTGCATACTCAACTTGAATGTTAGGAACTTGATACTCCACAACTTCTTGTTGGGTTGGTATAATTGCCTAGCATTCATGAGGAACTACTTGATCTCGAATTGCTATATACATTCAAGGACTTCTTGTTGCTTTTGCCTAATCTTTAGGATCAACTTTTTCTTAAATCATGGTATTAAATCCAAGATCTGCTCTAGGGTTAATTCCAGAGAGCATCAGCAACATTCAACCTATTTAGTAGATTCTTGAATTTTTGGGCATAATCTTCAACCAGCATACTCTTATGCTTTATATTCTTGATCTTTCTCAATGTATCTCTAGGGCCTTTATCCTTCCAAAATCTACCCAAAAATGCAATCCTTAAGTCATCATATGTATTAAATGCTGCCATGCCATAACTAGAAAACCAATCCATTGCTTTCCCGTGTAGAGTGGCTCCAAATTGGTGCAACTTAACTTGATCTCCATATATCTGATTAAATCCATTGACTATCCATCTCGTTTCAAATTGAACAACATGACATTCATGATTCTCCTTCTTTTTGCTTGAAAATTTAGATGCTTGCACTTTTGGATTAACCCATAAAAATGCATAAGCTCAATTTTACATGCTATTCTACATTGAGATTACCTCAAAATGTGCAATTGAACCAAGGCATGCACATTTGTTGCCCACTTACCCCAAGGAAAGCATGAAAAAACATATAGACCAATCTTCTCCAACCATGCTTTATGAGTAACGTGTATTCTTCTAGGTCTCTTGGGCCTCTGAGGCATTGTGTCCCATAAAAACTTGATTAACTAGAGTTGGCTAAACAAATCTTAGTCTAGGCTGCATCATTAGCATCTATTGTGCCATCCTAACATTAGGATTATACCAATAATTCCTAGTCTCATGACCATTTCTTTAGCATATCTCTCACACTACTTTTCTTTCTTCTTGGTGTCAGAAAGAACTATATCCTTCAACTTTTCTTTAATCCTCTTATGTAGTTTACTCTCCAGTACCCTCCTTTTTAACTTATCCTTTGATTTCTTCTTCTTAGATTTGTTTGAAACTGGTTTCTTTTTCTTTCTCCTATGCTTCCCCCTATTAGACTCATGATCCAAATCACTAGAATCATCCTCTCAGTCTAAACTATAATCACTATCCTGATCATTAGTATCACTTTGTGATTCAGAATCTGCATTTATATCAAAATCTGACCCTGAAGAATAATCATCCTTATGACTCTGTGATCATGAAATACCCAACCTTCTCTCAACCCTCATAACATCGCTTATCATAGTATCTAATGTACCATTTGGACCTAACTCCACATTAGCAATAAGGTTCATGATCTTACCCCTCAAGCCCTTAGTAAAATAATTTATTTACATCTCCATTGATGGTGCATCAATAGCATTCAACATGTTTAGCAAGTTCTTGAACTTCTGGGCATCATGTTCAACCAGCATATTGTTCTGCTTTATATTCTTGATCTTTCTCAATGCATCTCTAGGGGTTTTATCCTTTCGAAATCTACCCAAAAATGAATTAAATGTTGCCATGCATAGCTAGAGAACCAATCCATTACTTTTCCTTGTAGAGTGTCTGCAAATTGCTGCAACTTAATGTGATCTCCATACATATTTTTAAATCCACTCGTTGTCCATCTAGTTTCAAATTGAGCAACATGATAGTCAGGATTGTCCTTCTTTTTACTTGAAAATTAAGATGCTTGCACTTTTGGATTAACCCACACAAAACCATAAGCTCAATCCGACATGTTATTATACCTTTACATTGCCTCAAATGTGCAACTAAACCAAGGCATGCACATTGGCTACCCACTTACACCAAGGCAAGCATGCAAAATCTTATAGGCCGATCTTCTTTAACCATGGTTTATGAGTAGTCTACATTCCTCTAGGTCTTGTGAAGGGCCTATGAGGCATTGTGTCCATAATAACCTAATTGACTTGAGCTTGCTAAATAGATATTGGTCTTGTGCCATCCTAACATTAGGATTATACCAACAAGTCACGGTCTCATGGCCATTTCTTTCGCATATCTCACAATAATTTTCTTTCTTCTTGGTGTTAGAAAGAACCTAGATCCTTTAACTTTTGTTTCAAACTGAGCAACATGACAGTCAGGATCCTCCTTGTTCTTGCCTTGTATAAGAGCTAGGTCCACTGGCTGTTAGAATGCTCTTCTTGGTGTTAGAAAGGACTTAGGTCCACTGGCCATTTCTTTCGCATATCTCACAAAACTTTTCTTTCTTCTTGGTGTTAGCAAGAAAAAGAAATTTGTCCACAGGCTGTACATCTAGTTTCAAACTGAGCAACATGACACTCAGGATCCTCCTTGTTCTTGCCTGAAAATTTAGATGCTTGCAGTTTTGGATTAATTAACTGATTTGGATTCATGATATTTTACTTTTTTAACTTCCTCTAAGGTGGTAAGGGATTAAATGTCAAAGATTTTCTAGCTGGAATCCTTGCAGTATGCAAAAGGAATAACCTCCCTAATACTATATGTTGAAATATTTCAAATTCTTGACCATGAGGAGTATCATGATAGTTAGATGGAACTACAATCTTATCATCATTTGACAAAGTAGGTGTATTTGAAGGAGTTGGAGGGGATTCTGTAGAAGTGGCAAGAGAGTGATACATTGTTGAAGTACCAACAAGAGTGTGCACTCCAAGAGGGTTCTGCCCTACATGAGTAAATTTCTCTTCATCCAACCTGCCTAACCCTTTTGCTCCACTCCCATCATCCAAACCTACATCAGTCTATTGTTCTTGCCTTGCCAAGGCTTCCCTGAATTCTCGAGATCTACTCCTGGTGTAAGGATAGGATTGGAAAAATAACAATTTTTTTAAAACATAAATACTGCCCCTAAAACGCTCCTAGTATGCCCTCACTACCATCATCACTCCTGGAGTGTGATCCTATAGGAGTTGTTTCCATGCCTAATGCCTAAATCAAGAGAATTATTTCCATGAAACTGGCAACATTGCCAAAGTGTTTTGGGGATTCAAATCCATCATAGAAAATACAAGAACATACAGATTTTCTAAAACACAAGAATTCATAATGAACAACTTTGATAATCAAAATAATAAAACACAACAGTAAAGATCAACCATCAGTGACCAGTAAAAGCATGGATCTATCATCCTGCATTTTTAGTTTCATTCATCTGATATCAAAAGATACAACTACCCAAATTCAAGACATATGCCTGTATTTTAGGTAAAGACATCATATGACATATAAGGTTGTTTTTACATAGGATGATCTCACATGACTACATACACACAAAAATTAAGGTATGAAATAGTATTAAATATATGGTGGAATTCAAGCCCTAACAGGCACAAAATTTCGACACCTGTTGTGTCATGTCTTGGTGCGCAGATCAGACGCAGAATGCTCACGTGGTGAATCCCGGAAGGTCCCCAAGAACAATGAACTCTACCTTTTTGCACAAAAAACAATGTAAAAGCATGCATGACAAGAGGTAAGAGACAAATTGGGTTCAATCTCCCCCATGCCTTGTGTGAGCGCTTCACAAAGCATGTATTTTATGTATATTTCAATCTTCATGCTCAATAATAGCCCAATTACAAAAATATGACAAGCTTTTAGCTTTTGAGTTTGCTTTCTACAAAAATAGGAAAATAAAGCTAATGGACGGTGCCCATAGAGTCTGGCACGCCCAATCTCAATGTCCAAATAGAAATAACATATCCGTGCCCATAGGCGCATACAAAATAATAATCAATAATCGATGTCTCAATAGACATAACCAAAATATAGGCGTGGCGCCTATCAAAATATAGTCCAAAGTCGAATACTCGCTAGACTCCAATGCTTTCCTCCGCCACTGCTGCTATCTCTACACATCAACTGAAGCATTCACAATCGTTAGTAAAATAATATAATTAAACCGACAAAAGTGAATACCTAGCAGTCTTCAGCTACATAAATAAATCAACTGGTTAGAAATAAATCCTAACCTTAATTTATTACGAGTGCGCACTCTAACTCATAAACGTTTATTAATTTAATATGTATTTTGCGGAATCACCCGCTATGGAATCACCCATGTACACACTAAATTAATGAAACGCCCGAAAAGGACAGGCGTCCCCATCAACTTCTCGCACAAAGAATCCTCTTTGTGTATGAGCCCCGGTCATCTAAGTTTATGGAATCCACCGTAAAACCTCACGGAATCCACCGTGGCACGGAATCCACCGTGGAATATGCCTCCTGGCATCATGTCCATCTGTGGCGCATACTTTAGAAGTGAGACGAATTTTAAGTAGTATGCGTCAAGAGTGAGACCCAGCTATTTCAGCTCGTAGAGCTCATTCATTTTCTGCGTGCGATACGCAGGTGGTAAGTATCTTCCTTGCACAACTTTCTTCAGCTTTTCCCAGGTAATGGATCCTTTCGAGATTGCTTGATCTCTGCACCATTGCTTCCACCAAAGCTTGGCTTCGCCGGTGAGCTTCAGCTTGGCGAGCATAGCCTGGTTGGTGGGTGCAGTACCGACTGCTTCAAAGTAATCTTCAATGGACTCTATCCAAATTTCAGCATCCGCTTGGACAGTCCTACCTTTCCCGTCAAATTCTAGCAGCTTGATTTGCTTGAGAAGAAACTTCTTGTCTTGGATCACAGCCGTACTTGATGTAGGGGGCGAACTGGGAATCTATACCTGCTCCCCTGTAATGTTACGGGGTTTGCGATCTAGGATTTCCACGACTGCCACATAGCGAAAGTATTCGGCCCAAGCGAACTACTTTACGCAGAAACGCCAGGGCCGAAGCGGATTCACGCTACACTTGGTTCAAGGAGAATGGGAAACGAGAGGGATGCAAGGCTCGACCTCTCTACCATATAAACTTGATTTAGCATTATGGGCCTTCAGGACATCATATAAAGTTGCCATATGGCTTATACCTTTCAAGCTGGTTTATGGTTTGGAAGCAGTGGTTCCTATTATGGAATTCGTAGTTCCAAGTTTAAGAGTTGCTATTATGCACAAGATGGATCCTAAAGAATCAGTGCAACATAGACTAGAACAACTTTTTAAATTAGAAGAGGATCGAATATTAGCAGCTTATATTACGAGCGTCACACAACAGAGGAGACAGGCATGTCAAGAAGAAAATTATTCAGGAGGGAGATTGGGTTGCAGTATATAACTCTCACCTTGGCAAGTTTCCCAATAAGTTGAAACTCAGGTATGTAGGTCCCTTTGTTATTTTCAAGGATATGGGTCAGGGTACTTTTTTGCTGTAGGACTTGCAAGGAAAAGTTTTATACCCTGCAGTGAATGGGTTTAGGCTTAAGAGGTTATAGAAATTCGGAGTACTATTTTGCTAGGAATAGCTTACCATCCAACCAAAGATCAAGATTCTTCTTTCCTTCAAACATGAGTATATGTTTCATAGACTCTGTAATAGTAATGGGTTTTGTTCTCTTCCTTATTGGTTCATACTTACTATCCAACTCAATATGAAGATGATAGAGAGGTCTTTTACTAGAGCTACAAAGATCATTGGATGACTGATCCATAGCTAAGGATGTGATTAGAAGATTGGATTAAAAAACTATGTGAATTAGAAATAAGAAGGAAAATGAAGAAGAAACTAGTAAGGATGGGAAAGAAAGAAGGGAGTGAGAAAGGAGGGAAGTAATCAAAATCGAAAAAAATTCAAATTGAATATTATTTTTCACTTTAATGAGGATGAGTAAGATCTTCGTTATGACAATATTTGTCACCTTTATGGCGGCCTAGATTTCTAGGTTTGATGGGACCACGAGAATATCATGACAATGGCTTATTAACAATTTTATATATGTTTACTTACCAAAATATAATTTTTTAAAAAATCTAAAAATGATTTTATTTCTTGAAATTTTTTCTCTCTTTAGGATCACTTATAGGGAAATTTTGAGACCTCAAAACTCCCCTAATGATTTTCTTAAAGAAATAATTCATCATTATCTTTCACTTCCTTCGCAAGGTAAATAGTTTGAGCTACTACATGTTCAAAGAAACCCTTTAATATTACCTTATTATTAATTGATGACAAATATGATCTAGTTGAGTCCTGTAGGGATACATACATAATCACTTTCCCAGTCCTACTTCAATTTGGCCCATTTAAACCATGGTCTACCTAAGAGCATTGTATAAGAATCCCCAATTTCTAACATTCTTAACACAACAAAACTCACCTTGAATTTTAGGCTAGCCACTCTAATTTGTTGATTCCTAAGGATACCCAAGGGTTGTAACCTCCTTTGATCTGCCATCCTAACAGAAATGGGGCTGGTAGTAGCTCCCCCTTCTTGATTTCCAAATATGTGTGTTTAGGAAGTATACTAACTCCTCAACCCCCATCCAGTAGGACATCGTCATGCTTTCTTCCTGCATACTCAACTTGAATGTTAGGAACTTGATACTCCACAAATTCTTGTTGGGTTGGTATAATTGCCTAGCATTCATGAGGAACTACTTGATCTCGAATTGCTATATACATTCAAGGACTTCTTGTTGCTTTTGCCTAATCTTTAGGATCAACTTTTTCTTAAATCATGGTATTAAATCCAAGATCTGCTCTAGGGTTAATTCCAGAGAGCATCAGCAACATTCAACCTATTTAGTAGATTCTTGAATTTTTGGGCATAATCTTCAACCAGCATACTCTTATGCTTTATATTCTTGATCTTTCTCAATGTATCTCTAGGGCCTTTATCCTTCCAAAATCTACCCAAAAATGCAATCCTTAAGTCATCATATGTATTAAATGCTGCCATGCCATAACTAGAAAACCAATCCATTGCTTTCCCGTGTAGAGTGGCTCCAAATTGGTGCAACTTAACTTGATCTCCATATATCTGATTAAATCCATTGACTATCCATCTCGTTTCAAATTGAACAACATGACATTCATGATTCTCCTTCTTTTTGCTTGAAAATTTAGATGCTTGCACTTTTGGATTAACCCATAAAAATGCATAAGCTCAATTTTACATGCTATTCTACATTGAGATTACCTCAAAATGTGCAATTGAACCAAGGCATGCACATTTGTTGCCCACTTACCCCAAGGAAAGCATGAAAAAACATATAGACCAATCTTCTCCAACCATGCTTTATGAGTAACGTGTATTCTTCTAGGTCTCTTGGGCCTCTGAGGCATTGTGTCCCATAAAAACTTGATTAACTAGAGTTGGCTAAACAAATCTTAGTCTAGGCTGCATCATTAGCATCTATTGTGCCATCCTAACATTAGGATTATACCAATAATTCCTAGTCTCATGACCATTTCTTTAGCATATCTCTCACACTACTTTTCTTTCTTCTTGGTGTCAGAAAGAACTATATCCTTCAACTTTTCTTTAATCCTCTTATGTAGTTTACTCTCCAGTACCCTCCTTTTTAACTTATCCTTTGATTTCTTCTTCTTAGATTTGTTTGAAACTGGTTTCTTTTTCTTTCTCCTATGCTTCCCCCTATTAGACTCATGATCCAAATCACTAGAATCATCCTCTCAGTCTAAACTATAATCACTATCCTGATCATTAGTATCACTTTGTGATTCAGAATCTGCATTTATATCAAAATCTGACCCTGAAGAATAATCATCCTTATGACTCTGTGATCATGAAATACCCAACCTTCTCTCAACCCTCATAACATCGCTTATCATAGTATCTAATGTACCATTTGGACCTAACTCCACATTAGCAATAAGGTTCATGATCTTACCCCTCAAGCCCTTAGTAAAATAATTTATTTACATCTCCATTGATGGTGCATCAATAGCATTCAACATGTTTAGCAAGTTCTTGAACTTCTGGGCATCATGTTCAACCAGCATATTGTTCTGCTTTATATTCTTGATCTTTCTCAATGCATCTCTAGGGGTTTTATCCTTTCGAAATCTACCCAAAAATGAATTAAATGTTGCCATGCATAGCTAGAGAACCAATCCATTACTTTTCCTTGTAGAGTGTCTGCAAATTGCTGCAACTTAATGTGATCTCCATACATATTTTTAAATCCACTCGTTGTCCATCTAGTTTCAAATTGAGCAACATGATAGTCAGGATTGTCCTTCTTTTTACTTGAAAATTAAGATGCTTGCACTTTTGGATTAACCCACACAAAACCATAAGCTCAATCCGACATGTTATTATACCTTTACATTGCCTCAAATGTGCAACTAAACCAAGGCATGCACATTGGCTACCCACTTACACCAAGGCAAGCATGCAAAATCTTATAGGCCGATCTTCTTTAACCATGGTTTATGAGTAGTCTACATTCCTCTAGGTCTTGTGAAGGGCCTATGAGGCATTGTGTCCATAATAACCTAATTGACTTGAGCTTGCTAAATAGATATTGGTCTTGTGCCATCCTAACATTAGGATTATACCAACAAGTCACGGTCTCATGGCCATTTCTTTCGCATATCTCACAATAATTTTCTTTCTTCTTGGTGTTAGAAAGAACCTAGATCCTTTAACTTTTGTTTCAAACTGAGCAACATGACAGTCAGGATCCTCCTTGTTCTTGCCTTGTATAAGAGCTAGGTCCACTGGCTGTTAGAATGCTCTTCTTGGTGTTAGAAAGGACTTAGGTCCACTGGCCATTTCTTTCGCATATCTCACAAAACTTTTCTTTCTTCTTGGTGTTAGCAAGAAAAAGAAATTTGTCCACAGGCTGTACATCTAGTTTCAAACTGAGCAACATGACACTCAGGATCCTCCTTGTTCTTGCCTGAAAATTTAGATGCTTGCAGTTTTGGATTAATTAACTGATTTGGATTCATGATATTTTACTTTTTTAACTTCCTCTAAGGTGGTAAGGGATTAAATGTCAAAGATTTTCTAGCTGGAATCCTTGCAGTATGCAAAAGGAATAACCTCCCTAATACTATATGTTGAAATATTTCAAATTCTTGACCATGAGGAGTATCATGATAGTTAGATGGAACTACAATCTTATCATCATTTGACAAAGTAGGTGTATTTGAAGGAGTTGGAGGGGATTCTGTAGAAGTGGCAAGAGAGTGATACATTGTTGAAGTACCAACAAGAGTGTGCACTCCAAGAGGGTTCTGCCCTACATGAGTAAATTTCTCTTCATCCAACCTGCCTAACCCTTTTGCTCCACTCCCATCATCCAAACCTACATCAGTCTATTGTTCTTGCCTTGCCAAGGCTTCCCTGAATTCTCGAGATCTACTCCTGGTGTAAGGATAGGATTGGAAAAATAACAATTTTTTTAAAACATAAATACTGCCCCTAAAACGCTCCTAGTATGCCCTCACTACCATCATCACTCCTGGAGTGTGATCCTATAGGAGTTGTTTCCATGCCTAATGCCTAAATCAAGAGAATTATTTCCATGAAACTGGCAACATTGCCAAAGTGTTTTGGGGATTCAAATCCATCATAGAAAATACAAGAACATACAGATTTTCTAAAACACAAGAATTCATAATGAACAACTTTGATAATCAAAATAATAAAACACAACAGTAAAGATCAACCATCAGTGACCAGTAAAAGCATGGATCTATCATCCTGCATTTTTAGTTTCATTCATCTGATATCAAAAGATACAACTACCCAAATTCAAGACATATGCCTGTATTTTAGGTAAAGACATCATATGACATATAAGGTTGTTTTTACATAGGATGATCTCACATGACTACATACACACAAAAATTAAGGTATGAAATAGTATTAAATATATGGTGGAATTCAAGCCCTAACAGGCACAAAATTTCGACACCTGTTGTGTCATGTCCTGGTGCGCAGATCAGACGCAGAATGCTCACGTGGTGAATCCCGGAAGGTCCCCAAGAACAATGAACTCTACCTTTTTGCACAAAAAACAATGTAAAAGCATGCATGACAAGAGGTAAGAGACAAATTGGGTTCAATCTCCCCCATGCCTTGTGTGAGCGCTTCACAAAGCATGTATTTTATGTATATTTCAATCTTCATGCTCAATAATAGCCCAATTACAAAAATATGACAAGCTTTTAGCTTTTGAGTTTGCTTTCTACAAAAATAGGAAAATAAAGCTAATGGACGGTGCCCATAGAGTCTGGCACGCCCAATCTCAATGTCCAAATAGAAATAACATATCCGTGCCCATAGGCGCATACAAAATAATAATCAATAATCGATGTCTCAATAGACATAACCAAAATATAGGCGTGGCGCCTATCAAAATATAGTCCAAAGTCGAATACTCGCTAGACTCCAATGCTTTCCTCCGCCACTGCTGCTATCTCTACACATCAACTGAAGCATTCACAATCGTTAGTAAAATAATATAATTAAACCGACAAAAGTGAATACCTAGCAGTCTTCAGCTACATAAATAAATCAACTGGTTAGAAATAAATCCTAACCTTAATTTATTACGAGTGCGCACTCTAACTCATAAACGTTTATTAATTTAATATGTATTTTGCGGAATCACCCGCTATGGAATCACCCATGTACACACTAAATTAATGAAACGCCCGAAAAGGACAGGCGTCCCCATCAACTTCTCGCACAAAGAATCCTCTTTGTGTATGAGCCCCGGTCATCTAAGTTTATGGAATCCACCGTAAAACCTCACGGAATCCACCGTGGCACGGAATCCACCGTGGAATATGCCTCCTGGCATCATGTCCATCTGTGGCGCATACTTTAGAAGTGAGACGAATTTTAAGTAGTATGCGTCAAGAGTGAGACCCAGCTATTTCAGCTCGTAGAGCTCATTCATTTTCTGCGTGCGATACGCAGGTGGTAAGTATCTTCCTTGCACAACTTTCTTCAGCTTTTCCCAGGTAATGGATCCTTTCGAGATTGCTTGATCTCTGCACCATTGCTTCCACCAAAGCTTGGCTTCGCCGGTGAGCTTCAGCTTGGCGAGCATAGCCTGGTTGGTGGGTGCAGTACCGACTGCTTCAAAGTAATCTTCAATGGACTCTATCCAAATTTCAGCATCCGCTTGGACAGTCCTACCTTTCCCGTCAAATTCTAGCAGCTTGATTTGCTTGAGAAGAAACTTCTTGTCTTGGATCACAGCCGTACTTGATGTAGGGGGCGAACTGGGAATCTATACCTGCATATATGTCACACAGACGATCCGACGCACGCAAGGCAATCAAGAGTGGGGCTGCAAATCCCGAGTGGTTAGATGTGGACGACTGGTACCGACAGAGGGAGGAGGCTACAGATTCTCCAAGATGTTGGAGTCAACAGTGCAAGGCGGTGAGGGCATGACTCGAGACCGGAGTGGTCCATCATCTTGGGAGTGGCGGCCACATGACATATTTGGAGGACTTTGTAAGTTTTTCTTTTGTTTTGCTTTTTTTTATTTTTGCAATATCCCTTGTACTGACAATCATGTCTCTAACAGTTAGCATTTTGTTTTCTTTGCAGCACTCTATTACAAATCGCGATCCGACTGGCCTTCAGACTCGATATGCAGAGAGACACGGTCTCACTTCATTGATCGACTGATTGTATAGACGCGGCGGCCCTGTACGTCACTCATCTTTCTTGTCTGTAGTTACCATGTTTAATTAGAATGCATTATTGTATGGTGGACTGATGTGTTGTTTCTTTTTTTGTAGAGTCTGTTCGATGCTCCTTTCCGGCGGGATGAGCTTTCGGAGGGCGAGGATATGTAGCTCGCCCTTGGATCCCTGGAGCTCACATACCTTTATTTTTGGGTTGCGTAATCTATGTAGACATTTTCTATGTATTAGTGATATCTTGTCATGATTGTACCAATTGCTTATTATGCGATCATGTATTTATTTTATGTATCAGTGTTATAATTTTAGTATACTTTGTTTTTGTTTGCAAGCGCATTGTACACAGTGCAGAAACTATTTTGTATGGCTCTAATAAAGCACACAGTGCTATATGTGGCAGGGCAGCTTGCTACCCTGCCACAATTTTTTTTCCCTGTTACCGTCGCTATTAGCATCGTAAATTTTACTGCTCGTATCGTTATTGGCGTTGTTATTTTCATCGCAAACCGTCGCTAATAGCGATGCTGATACCGACCATTCTATGGCATTGCCAATAACGACGCTTTTTGCGACGACGGGGGTAAATTTTATTATTTGCATTTTCGTCACTTTTAATGTTGGTATAAGGCCTATATCTTGTAGTGTCAATAGCTCTCAAATAGCATATCTGGACATAAACCATGATGACCAAGCCTCAATACATCCAACAGGACACCCAAATGTCAATAAAGAGCATTATGCATAAGCCATCCCTGATAAAACCTTGTTGCCCAAACATTATACAGTAGTAAATCCCTACATAAATCAAGCTATGGAAGCTCAAACCAAGCCCCAAAGCATCTCAAAATATTGGACAAACATCCCCAAAGCATTTGGGCATCAAATACCAAGCCTCGGGAGCATCACATAAGCTAAGAGCATGACATTTTCTCGTTGTAAATCAACTCAGATATGACATCACCATTGTGTCCGAAGTGTGCCAAAACCCCATGTCAGACTCTTACGTTGCCTAAATTGATTCCGGATGCTCGAGATATGAGAAAAATGGGATTTTTGAGCCAGATTTTGAAACAACGACAAAAAAACGTGAGCTGCTACTGTGGGATATGTTGGTTATGCTGAGGATAAGGGGGCAAATGGGGGCATACAAGGTGCCCAATGAAGCCAAGGAACACCTGCAAAGAGCCTATGAGGGCTGCGGAGAGGCGGGAGATGAAATCTTACCTCAAGGGGAAGAAGCCATGGCTGGCATTAAAGGTCCAAGCTCTAGGTCTTCAATCCGGGCTAGGGCCAAGCTCCATGATTAAGCTCTGATACCAGTTGAAGAGGATGCAATGGTAGTGGAGAAGGAGAAGAGGAAGATGCGGGAGAGAAGAGCACACAGAATGTAGGTGCTATCCAAAATGACATGACAACCTTATTGCACTATCTCATATATATGAATGAAGAATATGGGCGGTCACTATACGTGGGCAGGCCCAAGGGCCTTTCACCCCAACATCTTTGATATTATCTCTACAAGTGCCGCTTTGCACCTCATGGTAATGTGTGCTTCAATGGATGAACATACTTGAAATTGTGCTTATTGACATCACATTATTGGTTGATTTATACTCATTGATATTAATAAACTTTGTAATTAATACAAACTAATTTTAACTAATTACTTGATATTCATTGATTTACATTATTATACATTATTTATAAACCAGTTAATTAAAATATTATTTATTATTGACTCACTATTTAATACTAATAAATTTACTAATGTATATATGAATTGATGTATATATATTAACACACACACACACACACACCCATACACACACAAGTAGAGAGATCTACACAAAGAGAGAGTAATATGTATATGTTTCCCCACTAGGAAAGAGCTCTCAACAACCCCTTCTTCGATGAAGAATGATTCCACAAGTCTCCTCTCCCAAACAAAGGAGATTATGTGGAATTATTTTCCACCAAAACAAGGAGTTACCTGCAGCCCCTTCTTGATTAAAAAAAATTCCACAGGTCCTTTGAGAGTAGAGACATGGGACTTGTGGAATTTCTCTTTACTGTGAAGGGATTTCTAACAACCCCCACTCACATTCTGCTCTCTACCTCTCTCTCCTCCAAGACATGAAGAATTGGCATAGCAGATTTTTTTTCATCGAGAAGAGGTCACTGCCAACCCCTTCTTGGATTAAAAAAAGCCACATGGACTTGTGGCTTCATTTTTCACTCGACAAGGGATCGCCAGTGACCCCTTCTTAGAGAGAAAAAATAGTACATATCGCATTCTCTCTCTCTCCCCCTCTCTCTCATTACTCTTTTACTCTCTATCTCCTTCACTTTTTCTCTAATAAAGTCAGAAGTCCCTTCCCAAACTTGTGACTTTTTTTTTCCCGAGAAGGGATGTCGACAACCCCTTCTTGGGTAAAAAATAAAGCCATAGTGGACTTGTGACTTTTTTCACCCGAGAAGGGGCAGTCGCGACGGTGATCCCTTGTTGGTGATAAAAAATAATACATATTGCATGCTCTCTATCTCTCTCTTCTCCTCTGTCTCATCACTCTTTTACTCTCTCTCCCCTCATTTTCTCTCACTCACATACACATTCTCTCTCTCTCTCTCTCTCTCTCTCTCTCTCTCTCTCTCTCTCTCATTTGCAACACAAAAGAATTTGTGCAAGTACTCTAGGTTTGATAGAACTTGAATTACATAGGATTATGACATGTGTTGTGACAAATAGTTCGCTCTTTACTTGTAAATAGTTCTCTCTCACTACAAGTTTGCGTCGCATTTAGCGACGCAAATAGCGACGCCACAGGAAAAAAAACGCGGCCGAAACCTGAGCGCCGTTTTCATTTCTTTTGCTTCGACTTTTGAGAGCGAGAGCGAGGGAGAGAGCGAAGGCTTTGTGAGAGAAGAAGAGGAAGAAGACTTGCTACCGCCGCCACCGCCGCCGCCACCGCCATTGTTCGCGAAGGAGAGGAGGAGCCCTCATTGCAAAGAGAAGCCGCCCCACGCTCGCCATATCTCATTGGTGAGTCTCCCTCTCTCTTTCTTTTTCTTGTTGAAGGTTTAAATCGTTCTCTTTTGCTTGTTTAGGAGAGGAAATGAAAGAGAAGGAGAGGGAGAGGGAGAGAGAGGGAGAGAAAGAGAGGGAGAGGGAGAGGGAGAGAAAGAGAAAGAGAGGGAGAGTGCATTCTCTCTCTCTCTCTCTCTCTCCCTTTTGCTTGTTTAATGTTTAAATTACTTTCTTTTTTGCTTGTTTAGGAGAGGAAACGAGAGAGTAAGAGAGAAAGAGAGGGAGAGGGAGAGGGAGAGGGAGAGGGAAAGGGAGAGGGAGAGGGAGAGAAAGAGAAAGAGAAATAGAAATAGAGGGAGAGGGAGAGGGAGGGGGAGGAAATGAGAGAGAGAGAGAAAGAGAAAGAGAGGGAGAAGGAGGGAGAGTGCATTCTCTCTCTCCCTCTCCTTTTGCTTGTTTAATGTTTAAATCACTTTATTTTTTGCTTGTTTAGGAGAGGAAATGAGAGAGAAAGAGAGCGAGAGGGAGAGGGAGGGGAAGGAAATGAGAGAGGGATAGAAAGAGAAAGAGAGGGAGAGTGCATTGTATCTCTCCCTCTTCCTTTTGCTTGGAGGATGTTTAAATCACTTTATTTTTTGCTTGTTTAGGAAATGAGAGAGAAAGAGAGATAGAGAGGGAGAGGGAGAAAAAGAGAAAGAGAGGGAGAGGGAGAGGGAGGGGAAGGAAATGAGAGAGGGAGAGAAAGAGAACGAGAGAGAGAGGGAGAGGGTGAGAGAGAGTGTGCATTCTCTCTCTCACGACGGGTTTGGTTGTTTGTTGTTTGAATCACTTTCTTTTTTGCTTGTTTAGGAGAGAGAGAGAGGGAGGGGAAGGAAATGAGAGAGTAAGAGAGAAAGAGAGTGAGAGGGAGAGGGAGAGGGAGAGAAAGAGAAAGAGAAATAGAGGGAGAGGGAGAGGGAGGGGGAGGAAATGAGAGAGGGAGAGAAAGAGAAAGAGAGGGAGAAGGAGGGAGAGTGCATTCTCTCTCTCCCTCTCCCTTTTGCTTGTTTAATGTTTAAATCACTTTATTTTTTGCTTGTTTAGGAGAGGAAATGAGAGAGAAAGAGAGCGAGAGGGAGAGGGAGGGGAAGGAAATGAGAGAGGGATAGAAAGAGAAAGAGAGGGAGAGTGCATTGTATCTCTCCCTCTCCCTTTTGCTTGGAGGATGTTTAAATCACTTTATTTTTTGCTTGTTTAGGAAATGAGAGAGAAAGAGAGATAGAGAGGGAGAGGGAGAAAAAGAGAAAGAGAGGGAGAGGGAGAGGGAGGGGAAGGAAATGAGAGAGGGAGAGAAAGAGAACGAGAGGGAGAGGGAGAGAGAGGGAGAGAAAGAGAGGGAGATGGAGGGGAAGGAAATTTAAGATAATAGACTTATTGATAATGGTATGCAATGTGCTTTGCCATGGGCCACGTACATTGGTAACTCTTTAAGATGGCTTAAAAATGGTCAATTCCTTCATGAAGTCCAAGTAGGGGATCTAATTGTGATATGAATAATTCATTGTTTTTGTATTAACTTTATAGGCATGCCAAATTAGAAATCATGCCAACTAGTCAACGGAAGAACTAAAAGAAAATGATACCCTAGCTAATGGTCATTAAGGTACTTCATCAAAATGAACCCAAAAGTATTGTTATAGAAGAAGAAACCCTTAAATTGAGTATAGGATAATTTCTCTCATGTCTTATGACTATGAGTAGAATTGATTGAAATAAATTTTATTACTATAGTTATAAAATTTCATAGATGGCACGCATTAATTTTAAAATGGATTACTTATACTCAAAGCCGAGATATAACAAATAATTATCTACCGGGATAAACAAATCCTTGAGCATGATACAAGGCTGAGATATAACATCGGAAAATCTCTCAACTACTATATACAATGCAAGATTTATGGTCAACTTGCAACTTGACGTACATCTCCATAAAGCTATCCATTTAAGCCTCGTTTGCTGTAATGTAGATAAGATGGAAAACGAAGAAGGTCTTACTGTTCAAGACCGCGAGATGTATCTTAATTAGCGTGTCCCATGTCCTTGCTCTCAATGCAAGTTGGCAATTAGATGAAAACGCCGATTGTCTATAGAACACGTACGACGATTTGGCGAGTTTCAATCTAAGATCATTGATCAGGCGATTGCGGATTTTCAGCAAACGGTAATTTGAAGTTAGCATTTTTCATGCATTGTACTCTCAAGCTAATTGAAAACCATACACAATAAGATTGGGTCTTGTTGGCAAATTTTCTATCCAGGGGGGTGATGTCTCGACCCAAGGGGAAGTGCACCCTTTGCGGCCAATTAGAAGAGTTCGTGGACGTGCGATGGATGGATTGAAGGAGCCAATCGACCACTCACAAGGCCCATCTATACCGTCAATGCCAGAGGAGACAGACAACCTTCCCGACCTGCCTACAATCTTGGAGCCTGAGATGGAGGCAATGATCGATGCATTGATTCCCATGGATGTTGAGATATCTGACCCGCTTAGAGAGGAAGCATCCATACCATTATATGATGGGTGCCGAGTATCTCGGTTGAAGACATTGCTTGCACTCTTAAGTGTGCAAGCAAAATACGGTTGGAGCGATACGAGTGTGACTGAGTTATTCAGGTACCTTGCACATAGGCTTCATTGATTTTTTTTTTTGTGGAATATTGCTGCAAACATTTGTGTTTTTTCAAGGTGTTTTATGATTTTTTTTAGGTTATTGAAATATCATATATTGCCATCTGCAAATACCATGCCTGAGTCTCGTGATGATGCACGACATGTTTTATGGAAGCTTGGCATGGACTACAATAACATCCATGCATGTATCAACGACTGCATATTGTTTCGAGATGAATACGAGACTATGGAGACATGTCCAAAGTGTGGTGCTCACAGGTATCGACAAGACTTGCAAGGGCAAACCATCCCTCAAAAAGTTCTCAGACACTTTCGGCTCATCCCCCGCATAAACCACATGTTTCGCACGTCTGCCATGGCAAGCTTGACAACGTGGCATGTGCACAATAGGTCCACGGATGGAGTTCAATGAATATCAGCAGATTCGCACGCATGGAGCCACATTGACTCTACCTTCCCAGGCTTTGCGCGAGAGCCAAGGAATCTTCGGCTCGGTCTCGCCATGGATGGTGTGAACCCATTCGGTCTGCGCTCGGCTTCTTAAAGTGTGCGGCCTATAGTGCTTGTCAACTACAACATCCCTCCATGGCTTTCTACGAAGAAAGGACATCTCATCCTTAGCTTCCTCATCCCGGGCCGCTAGAAAGTAAAAAATATGGACGTGTATCTTTGTCCATTAGTCGATGAGCTTAAGATTTTGTGGGAGGAGGGGGTCACGGTGCAAGTATGAGCAGGCGCGATGGTTGGCGGTCAGCCAACATTCGAGCCATTCTCATGTGGACGATGCATGACTTTTCGGGATTGGGAGAGTGCTCAGGTGAGCAGACCTTTGTTCTCGCTGGTAATATCTATATTTTATTTCATTCAATCAAGTATTCACTAGGTCGTGGATCGCCTTACAGGTCTGGTTACCTCAGGTTATCATGCATGTCCATTGTGTGGGCCACAGTTAGACTCCCGAAGGTCACGAACCATGAAGAAGATGGTATATCAAGGACACGCCGCTTTCTTGCCGGAGGATCATGAACTCAGGGAAGGTTTTCTTGGACGACCTCCAGCACATATGAACGTTGCAAGATGGTATGAGCTGAAAATGGTCAACCCGGAATCACATCCAAACGGAATGCGATGGTTCTCAGTTTTCTACGAGTTGCCATATTGGACCCACTTACAGGTCAACCACTTGTTGGATCCCATGTATATTTTCAAAAATATGGGCAGCTTGCTATGGGACCACATCACAGGAAAGAGAGACACTATAGGGTCACAAATGGATTTAAAGGAGGTAGGTAAGATGGAGGCGCTTTGGCCGCAGTCGAGTGCTGAAGGGGGAGTGCAGCTTCCTCGCGCTCCCTGGGTTTTGTCTACCAAAGAAGAGCGCATTGTGAAGCAAGTAATCAAGTCTATCCGCACTCCGACGAGTATGATGCGTTCTCTCAGGTCCGCATTTTCTAAAGATGACCAAATGTCTGGGCTAAAATCCCATGATTGGCATAAGATATGTCAGGTTTGTGAACAGAATGCATTTTAATTAGCGTGGACATTTTGAAATTTGAGAAGTGACCATTATTCTTAATGCTTTCTCATTTGTGGCAGTTTGTCCTACCGATCGCGATCGCGGGATGCCTTACTCCAGAAATTCGCGGGGCCATTTACAAGTTGTCGACTTTGGTGCAATGGATCTCACAGAAAGAGATTAAGACGTCCTCTATTGAATCCGCAAGGCGGGGAGCAATTGAGACGGTCTGTCTCTTTAAGAAATACCTGCCCACTAGCATGCTCACGATACAAGTTCACCTTCTTGTGCATCTTGTGGACGAAGTGGAGATTGCTGGACCTGTCCATACGCGATGGATGTTTTTCCTAGAGCGCTTCATGAAAACCCTGAAAGGCTTTGTGCGACAACGAGCTCGTCCAGAAGGTAGCATGGCGGAAGGTTGGTTGGTGTCAGAGGCGTTAGTGCATATCTCACAATGGCTACCAACAATGGAACCAAACAATGAAATGCTATGGACGTTGAAGGACGATGATAGGCTGACTGGAGATGTGGTGGTTGAAAATGGGGTAGAAAAAAGAATGGATGCCTCAATGGAAGAGAAGGTGAATCGCTTTTGTATGTTGCACCATGCCTCCATGGAGACGTGGCTCGCCAAGTACCAGATTGCAAGGCAAGATCGAGAGGAAGCGCAAGCTGAATTCCGACGCAGTACACATCACCGACCGATTCGATATCCCGAAGGCATGGAGGAGATACCACGGTTTATGTCAACACGATGGTTGCATGGAGCCTTGACCGCAGCATCCAGCGAAGGGACAGAGGTCTCAATGGAGGAGTGGGAGTTCTCGAGGGGATGTAGTCCAAAGGTAATGAGGGGTTTAGAATGTGTCGTATCTAAATTTTCTTGCTAAATCTAATTTGAGTGTTTCAATGTGGAGTACAAAATTTATAGTGCAGCATGGTCGCGCGGACGGCATTTTCGGGTGGAGCGTATTGACAAAATGCGCTCCACAATGGACTGTGGTGTCATGGCAAGGTTTGAGCAAGAGAGCTGGCGACGAGCAATGGATCCGAACACGGTTGTGGATGAGATGGAGTATTTTGGGAACTTGCAAAGTATTATTACGGTGGATTACCGTAGCTTCTCCATGATACTATTCGATGTGCAGTGGTTCAAAGTGGTACTTGGAGGAGCTGGAGCAACAGTTCGACGAGGTCCATCTGGATTTCTCGAAATAGATTTTGAAAAAAAATGGACGGATTTGTGCGACACCTTTGTGTTGCCGGCCCATTGTGAACAGGTGCAAATAGTCATTTGCTTGCTAATTGTAATACGACATGGTTTATGTCACAATGGTTTGAACTCGCTTTGTAAGTGTTTGTAAACAGGTAATCTTCCATCCAAACCCCCGACAACCTCGATGGTGGTATGTTATACCTTCAACTCCTCGAGGTGCGAGAGTATATGATCAAAGCGATGTTCCAGGCATAGATGAAGAAAATATGCAAATAGAGGGGTCAATATTACAAGGGGTAGACGCCACCGCAAGCTTGGAGCCCGCATTGGTTAACAATGATGGAAATACAGAAGTCGTAGAATTTTTTGAGAACGAGGCAGACTCATTCTTTTGTGTTGACATGTCTATCGACCTTCTAATGTATGCAGAGTTGTGTCAAGAGATTAACATGGGACCATAGAATACTTCATTCTTGGAGAATTGTATTACTCAATTCGTTGTTTAGATCTTCCATAAAAGTAGATAAGATATGCATTTTAAGAGATATTTTTTAAAAATGATTTATATTAATGTGCTTTGTATAGTTTAAATTGATTATTCTAACATCATTTTTTATCTGTGCAGGTATCGACATTTTCAGGATGAGTCGAGGGATGAGCGATGAGGAGTTTCAGGACATGATGGCACGCATGTCTCCAGATCAGCTCGCGAGATTCAGAGAGATGGCAGACCAGGAGCTGTCTCGTTCTTCGTCAAGGCGCTCTGCTAGATCAGCCTCAGCGCGATCAGATGCTTCAGCTTCGAGAAAACGATCTCGACGCTCGCGACTTGGGCCAGAGGGACGGACTGCGACTGCAGGAGGATCAGGGGGTGCTGCTGTGGAGACATGGACGTGGTGTCTCCGTCTCGTCGTTCAGCTGGAGCTGCGTCACCTCCAGGATTTGTCACATCTGTGGGGACGTCCACTCCAGTTACTCCGGCTTTTGTGCAGCCGTCGGCAGATGGCACGCCTTTTGGTGGCATCCCCTTTGGTGGCACCCCTTTGAGTGGCACTCCGGGAGAGGGTACCCCCGTCGGTACACCGGATGTACAGGGGTCTCCTGGATATGCCCACGAGCGTGGACGGAGATGGGAGAGGGCCCATCTTAGGCAGACTCCTAGGGGTTATGGATACCTAGTGGATAGTAGGTCAGGAGCCATCATCATGAATGATGAGGGGAGGAGGGTGATGGCTCACATGAGGGAGTTGTGCCAACAAGTTTTTCGGCACAACGTCCTGGATCATTGGAGGAGCATACCGGAGGGGAGCAAGGACTACATAGTAGCATCCTTGCACGAGGAGTTCCCGGTGCCAGCCACAGTAGATAGATTCTCTACGGGCTGGATGATAGATTGCATGCGTGCATACATGTCACATAGACGATCCGATGCACGCAAGGCAATCAAGAGTGGGGCTCCAAAGCCCGAGTGGTTAGATGCAGACGACTGGCGCCGACTGAGGGAGGAGGCTACAAATTTGCCAGGACGTTGGAGTCAGCAGCAGGAGGTGGCGAGGGCACGAATCGAGGCCGGATCGGTGCATCATCTTGGGAGTGGCGGCCACAGGACATATTTGGAGGACTTTGTAAGTTTCTCTTTTGTTTTGCTTATTTGTTTTTTTGAGATATTCTTTGTACTGACAATCATGTTTCTAACAGTTAGCATTTTGTTTTCTTTGCAGCACTCCGTTACAAATCGCGATCCGCAAGGCCTTGAGACTCGATATGCAGAGAGGCACGGTCTCAGGGCATTGATCGACCGATTGTATAGACACGGCGACCCTGTAAGTCACTCATCTTTCTTGTCCGTAGTTACCATGAGATATTTGAATGCATTGTTGTATGGTGGATTGATATGTTGTTTCTTTTTCTGCAGAATCCGTTTGATGCTCCTTTGCAGCGGGACGAGCTTTCGGGGGACGAGGATTTGTAGCTCGCCCTTGGATCCTTAGAGCTCACACACCTTTAGTTTTTAGTCGCCTGATCTATGTAGACATTTTCTATGTATTAGTGATATCGTTTCATGATTGTACCAATCGCATTTTATGCGATCATGTATTTATTTCATGTATCAGTTTTATGATTTCAGTATACATTCTTTTTGTTTGCAAACGCTTTGTATGCAGCAGTGCAGAAACTATTTTGTATGGCTCTCATACAGCACACAATGCTATATGTGGCAGGGCATTGGCGTCGCTATGAGCATCGCAAATTCTCTATAGCCGTCGCTATATGCGTCGCTATATGTGTCGCATATAGCGACGCATATAGCGACGATTCTATGGCGTCGTCAATAACAACGCTTTTTGCGACGACGGGGGCAAATTTTGTTGTTTGTATTTTCATCGCTTTAAACGTCGCTATAAGGTCTATATCTTGTAGTGTCTCTCTCTCTCTCTCTCTCTCTCTCTCTCTCTCTTTCTCTCTCATAATATAAAACAATTTTTGCAAGAAATCCGAATCTAGATTTGCATTACATTGACCTCTAGCAAGTGCACTATTATTCCACAAATTGAGAGACAATGATAGTAAAAGACTATCATAAATTCAATCATAGCTAACCAAGTGAGGTATATTAGTATTTTCCTAACAAAATAAAATGTATTTGCTCTATGGCTTGAATTGTGGAAAAAAATGTCTGGCGCGTTTATTAATGCGTCTATTTGCGTGTCTAAAAGCACGCTTATGATCAGAGTTACACGCACACTTAGACGCGCCTATAGACGCGCGTATAAAAGCGCTACGTAAATATATAATCATATTTATTAAAAAGTGGACATATTCATATTGTGCGTCTATACAAGCGTGTATCTACGCGTCTAAAATCGCGTTTACTCTGAAAGTTTTTGACGAGAATAGACGTGCATTTATCCTGCAATTTAGACGCGCTGATAGACACGCAAAACAGAGGTACGAAAAAAAAACCAGAGAGCATGTGGCTTTGCAAGCCACATGCTCTGTGGTTTTTTTCCCCCCATCAACATCAAATTGTATGCTTAGGAAAAATAGAGAAATATTATTTCGAAGATTGGATACTGAAAACAAAACAATGTATGTAGCACATGAAATTTCATATATATAGATGAAACGTTTTTACATTATGAGTTCTAGTGCTTGTGACGTCATGGTCGCAAGCACTAGCTGAAAGTAATACATATCAAAAATGAAAATTACAAGCCAAGGGGAGGCATGCATGCATGGGGCTCCTCTATATCTCCTCAGAAGAGACATCATCATCGCTACCACCACCGCTGCCTGTGCCACTGCCGTTGCTGCCACCGCTACTGCTAGTCCCCCGTTCGCTATCCTCAACTGCATCAGGGTTCGCCTACACAAAGGATTAAGGTATATAAATACCATTACACACAATAAATTAGAGTTATCTATACTTTTCATGTAAAAAATAAAACATACCTCTTCTAGTGGTGGAATCCTCATGGCGGATTATATTGCTCCTCCGTGATGAGTCCCTCCTCGTAGAAATGCTGCCAAGTGGACACCCGATTATGACCTCGATGGTAGCCTACCTCTCTAGGAGTAGGCATCCTACCAACGATATGATACTACAAAACAATTTGAATATACAACGTATTAAAACACACTACATAATGAAGTGAAACAAATTACAAAATTTAATTTAAAAAAAGAAATCAAATAATACTTACAAACTCAGCCTCCCATGACTCCCTACCACCCGATCCATAATGCGACGATCCCATGGTTGCCATCTGGATACGTCGCGCCTCTGCATGCTGGTGACTTGTCATTTTCTCCGCTGCTCTCTTCTTGGCCTCTTTCCACTCCTTGCATTGGCAATTGGGTGGTTGGCCATATCCAGGGCGCCGCTGCTCTTGTCTTTGCAATGACTCCTTGGCGCGCATCATAAGGTGAGACCTCTTGTTATGAAGCACGTCTCTCACCTTTGACCATCCCCAATCATCTGAGAATCGTGAATTCTCAGGATTAGGGTACCTTTTATGTACTGCCCGCAGCACCTCTTGCCACAAACCATTTTTTTGGTGCTTAAAGGGAATCATGCAATCTTTGTATGTGGCATGCACGACACTCCTCAAGTAGGCTATCACTTCCCTCCCCTCAAAGTCATGCAAGATACCACCAACATCAGTGATAGAGTAGTACATTTATGGAGGCTCACCTCTCTCATTTTCTGGTGAGGGTGATCGAGAGCCACCACCTAGGCAACCCCCACAAAGCCCTCGACCTCCTCGTCCTCTCGCACCACTCTCCCTCCTCCCTCGATGTGCACTATCCTCTACCTCACTCGATACACGTGCTTTTGCAGATGTACGTGCTTCGGCCGATCCATGTACCTCAGCTGATCCCTATGTAGGCAAAGATGTGATAGGTGTCCCAGACATCACACTGAAAACCTCATCTGCAGTGGGAGGGTGACCAAGATAATTTGTCATCTCCCCCATGAATTGCTCCTTGTTGAATGGGTGCTGGAGGATCCATGATTCCACATCTACACAAGAAAAATCATATTACTCTGTGTAGATAAAACATATTACATACAGCGTCTATACCTGCGTCTCTGTGCGCATCTATACCTGCGTCTTTGTGGGCATCAGTCAGTGTGTGTATCATCGCGTGTACACTGCAGAGCATGCGCGCCAGCACACACACTCAAAGACGCGCCCTCAGAAAAATATTTTTCGTCTCTATATCTGTGTCTACACTGAGATGTAGACGCGCTATCAGACGTGCTCGGTTGGCTGATTTTAGGCCGACAACTGCCATTGATGATTTACAAAATGCAATACATAATGGAATCACAAATTCTAAATACACAGACAGAGCAGAGAGAGGAAGAGAGAAACACAGAGAGAGAGAGAGAGAGAGAGAGAGAGAGAGAGAGAGAGACTCACCTTGGGTGTTTGGTGTGGCGGGTGGTGGCGCTTCTTCCTTCTCCTTCTTCCTCTCCTTGGTAAGTTACCCTCCCTTGATGCTTGCTTGCTTGCTTGCTGCTTCTTGTTCTCCTCTCTCTTGTTCTCTCTTTCTTCCTCTCCTTGGCTTTCCTTTTTCCCTTCTTGTGTGTTTGAAATGAAAGAAGAGGTGAGTCATGAGGAGGTGAGGCATGAAGAGACTGCATGTCGGCTAAACTCAAGCTTTAGAACCGCAAAAAACGTAGGAAAGGAAAGGCGTAGTTTGAAAAGAAATGATTTAAGTATGATTTGAATTTTGACGTGTACGTCTATTTTTGCGTGTATGTGCGCATCTATTGTTCAGGTAGACGCGATTATAGATGCGAAGATAGATGCGAAAATAGACGCGGAATGAGAGAGGGAGAGGGAGAGGGAGAGGGGGAGAGAAGAAAACATAATATGGAAAGGAGAGAGAGAGAGGGAGGGACAATAAATGAGAGAGGAAGAGGAGAGAGAAAAAAAGAGAGAATGAGAGGAGAGAGAAAAAGAGATAAGACGTTAAACATAATAGGCAAATAGAGCAAGAGAGGGTATGGCCCCTGCACGGCATCCACATCTGTGCACGACATCAACCGCGACTGGCCCCTGCAGCATGAGGCCTCCTCTCTGCCCTACTGCAAAACACAAACCAGATTGCCATCAAGACGATTGTTGCATGCACGCAATCGCTTCCTTGCGGAAGTACTTTCATGAGTGGTTTCAAGTTATATCTAGCAGAACAAGCTCCTTACAAAGGTCAATCCAAATCGAAGGCTCTTTCTCAAGGCCTTTCAATTGAGTCTCTCAATCGTCGACTACCTCAAGAAAGTATCACAATTTATCTTGCATTACCTGAGGGATAGGTATGGTGGGCAATTGATGATGAAGGATATTCAATGGTGTCTTTCTGTGCCAACAATATGGGCAGAAGCTGCCAAGCAAAAGATGAGGAAATGTGCTCAGGAAGCTGGTATGGTCAAGGGAGTGTCAAGCAGAACATGCTCAGAGGATGCTAGCCCTCATCTATTAAGAGTAGTTCTGGAGCCAGAGGCTACATCTTTGCGTTGTCTCCAAAATGCTAGATTCCTATCCATCAGAGAAGGAGAAAAGTTTGTTGTGGTTGATGTGGGCGGAGCCACTATTGATTTGCTGGTGGGTGAGGATTTGCAAAAATCTGAGGCTGATGCTGCAGCGTTAGATGCGACCTTATTGTGGCTTCAAAACTAATGAATGATCTGCATTTTAATAATTATCCTTGGACCTAATGCCAGTCCGGTTTTCCAGCTCACTTGTGAAATGGTCTTGGTCCAAGTTGCTTATATTGTTAGCCCATGCCAGTATCCAAAAAGTGTCACCTGATTGATAGCTGTCTTTTTACAGACTCCTCTACCCTGTAGTGTTCTGACTTTGCATTGTAAGCCTTGTGTATTCCAACCTCCCTCCTTGTGTATTCCAACCTCCCATGCCAATGAGAGAGGGAGAGGAGAGAGAAAAAGGAATGAGAGAGGGCAAGGAAGGGAGAGGAATGAGAGAGAGAGGAGAGAGAAAAAAGAGAGAGGGAAGGAGAGGAATGAGAGGGAGAGAAGAGAGAAAAGGAAATGAGAGAGGGAGAGGAGAGAGAAAAAGGAATGAGAGAGGGAGAGGAGAGAGAAAAAGGAATGAGAGAGGGCAAGGGAGGGAGAGGAATGAGAGAGAGAGAAGAGAGAAAAAGAGAGAGGGAGGGAGAGGAACGAGAGGGAGAGGAGAGAGAAAAGGAAATGAGAGAGAGAGAGAGGAGAGAGAAAAAGAGAGAGCGATGAGATAATTTGCTTATTGATTCAATGTGTATTCCTAATTCTATGGTTTTTATCATGCGCACACGTGCATACTCAAGAATCAATAGTCAATTTTAAAGCTAAATTGAATTTTCCATAATAAAAAGGAAGTATCTTTTATCATCTTCAAGTACGTAGAGAAATTATGAGATACATATTGCAATGCTTGCTACTAATTGTAAGGTTTTTGTCGCTTGCCGCTAATTACTTATATCAGGCTTGTCAACTAGAGGAACTGCCATTCATTAGAGAGCAATGAAAAAGTAATTATTAACTCTATTTTTTTAATTCAATGATTCAATGTGTATTCTTAATTCTATGGTTTTTATCATGCGCACATGTGCATGCTCAAGAATCAATTTCAGGTGGTTAAATAATTATTAACTTTGGTTTTTTAATTATGTGAATTGCTAATTTTAGGTGGTTAAATAATTGTGAGTCTGCTGGCACGTCTATATTAGCGTCTATTTGCGCGGATATATAGACGCAAAATTCGCGTCTATTTACACGCACGTTTACACGCACTTATAGATGCTGTGATAGACGCGCCCGGGCTTTGCACGTCTAACATGCGCGTCTATGCCTCGTTTCTGTTGTAGTGAAGGAGAGAGTGTCACATTGGTGTCCTCAAAGAGCGGGTCTCCACGACCAAGGATGCATTGAATAAGGAGAGAGTATACACATTGGCATCCTCACAGCTAAATGAGGTAAATTGCATAAGGATCTTGAAGGCCATGGAGAGTTTTGACAAGAAAATTTGAACATTGACGGGCATCCTTGAATATAGGTTATTTTTGTTTGTGTATTCTATCTATATCGTAAGTTTTTCACATTATTATTAAAGGATATAACTTTTATTTGAGTAGACTAAAATGTACCTTCTTGAATTTGGGTGGAATAAGAAACCTTTTGGACCATGTTGCAAGACGACGGAAGGAGACTACTCTTGAGTTGGGAGATCTATTATAACATTGAAGTGGAGATTTGTTCTTCCAATACATGTAGGAGATAAAGAGGAAACATAGAGAGCAAGTGCTTTGCACTATCTTCCATGATTTCAAGCTAGATGAAGATATAGAGTCACAAAAGTCATCAAAGTTCGAAACATAGAGGCTTTTGTACCAGTAATTCACAATATTCTTCTTGTATAGCATGTTTGTGATGATATCTTGCTAATCCATTCCAAAAATGTAATGGTGACTTTGCATGTCAAGTTCATATATGGGCAGATGGAGAGGGGGGTTATACGAACTTTTTCGGGAGAATGCCAACTTGGTGGACCTATAGGACGATCAGTGCATGTATGAGGATTACTAGATAGAGCAAGAGTGGGATGAGAAGGTATATCTGAGATGCCCTATGTTCCTTGACTACCTTGAAGGTGAATACCTCTCTAATAAGAAAGGTTTGTACTAGAAAAATGGATATTTGATATACTAATGAATATATACTTTCATAATTATTTGATTGTGTTGTTCTTTAAGTGTAGTGAAATGAGGATGAGAGAGAATAGGAGAAAGAGAGAGGAGTGTGCAAGTGAAGGAGATTCTATATGGACCTTCGCTCAATTGCAATACTATAAGATGTATAAATAAAGCACATGCAAAATATCTAGGGAAGGGTGGAGTGCATATGGATGCATGCATGTGAATGTATATGTGCACAATGGATTGAGTAACAATGAGGTAATATTGTTGTCCCGATATTGACTATTTGAATAATTTGAAAAATAACAAATATCACATGTTTTTGTAGTAAGTATAACAAAGTACTTGACATTGTATCCTCTTGTAGTAATTTCACATAATAATGCTCAATTGAGTATAACAAAAACATGTGTGATGTTGTTTCACTTAGGTGTGCACAATGGAAGTGATGATATATCAGGATGTAATTCCAAATCATGCACATAAAAGAGATTGATATGTGAATATAAACATGTATATGGAAGTAACAATGTGACATTCTTATCACTCTGATATTAACTACTAAAAGTGTCTAAGACAATGGATCTCATGCAAAATTTTGACCCTTGCAAAATTAAGAGGATTGTGAAAAATGGATGCATAACATGGATTTGTGTTGGAGGCTAAGCAAATGAGAGAGAGAGAGAGAGAGAGAGAGAGAGAGTGTGTGTGTGTGTGTGTGTGTGCATGTGTGAGAAAGCATGAAGTTGCTAATTGAGAGACAAGAAGAGAGAGAGAGAGAGGAAAATTTCTACATGGGACTGGGAGAGAGAGAGGGGGACAGAGAGAGAGACGAGGAGAGAAAATAGAGAGAGAATAATTAGTGAAAGAGAGAGAGAGAGAGAGAGACACACACTTGTACTTGAGATACTTAACATGGGGGGAGAAACATGGGTGGGAATCACTACAACAAAAGGCCTCATAGACGCACATTTAGACGTGATTTTTGAATGCAGAGAAAAACTTACGGGCGCATCTATCCGCCCGTCTATTTGCACGTCTATCATTTCGCGTCTATAATCGCATGTATCAACAAATTTATATGCACAAATAGATGCACATATATACGCACATATAGACACGCTAGTAGACGCGCTTTTACAAGCACTGATAGACGCGAACGGAAAACAAAAAATATCATTTTTTTAAAAAAAATATTTAATTTCTTTTTTTAATTTGAATTATAAAGCGTGTGTATAAGCCCATGTACTCTGCATTATAGACGCGCGAATAACCGTGAATCATCTGCAATTTAGATGCGCTGATAGACACGCAAAACATAACTGGAAAAAAAAAACCAGAGAGCATGTGGTTGCAAAGCAACCACATGCTCAACCACATGCTCTCTGGTTTTTTTTTTCCACCTCCCATACATCAGATTGTGTATTTGGAAAAAAGACAATGTATCTTACGGGCACGAGAATTAAAAATAAAATTCCATGTATTCATTATATATCAAAGCATTTACAATGCAAGTTTAAGTGCTTGCGACCTAAAGTGTGGCCGCAAGCAGTGTAGGCTCAAAGAGATATCATACATATACAAGAAAAGAAGGCCTCATGAGGAGGTATGGTGCTCCTCTACGAATCTGAAGAAGAAACATCCTCGCTAGTACCACCATGGCTACTAGCGTTGCTATCCCCCTCCTCGCTATGCTCCACATCCGGGTTCGCCTAAACACACAAAAGATCAGGGTTGCTTACATAGACAAGGTGGAGAAAAAGTTATAATTAGTTATACTTTTAATAGGAAAGTAAGAAAAACATACCTCCTCTGGCTGTCGAATCCTCATGGCCCGATTGTATTGGTCCTCAGTGATGAGACCCTCCTCATAAAAGTGAAGCCATGTCGCTGCGCGGTTATGGCCTCGATGGTAACCTACCTCTCTAGGGGTAGGTGTCCTACCAACAATGGTAGTCTGCAAAACATTTAGAGATATACAAACAATTAGACGTCACAATATATTAGACTAAAATATATAAAGAATTGAAAGAAATATAAATTAAAAAAAACTAGAAATCAAAATATACTTACAAACTCTGCCTCCCACGACTCTCTGCCGCCCGATCCGTAATGCGACGATCCCATGGTTTCCATTAGGATCCGTCGCGCCTCTGTGTGCTAGCGACTCTTCACTTTCTCAGCTGCTTTCTTCTTGGCTTTCTTCCACTCTACGCGGTGGCACATAGGTGGTTGGCTGTAGGCTCCACGCCCCTCCTCCAGCCTCCGCAGTGAGTCCCTGGCCCGTGTCATGAGGTGGGAACTTTTGTTGTGAAGCATATCCCTCACTTTTGTACGTCCCCAATGATCCGAGAATCGCTGACCCTCAAGATTTGGGTACCTCCTATGGACTGCCCTCAACACCTCCTGCCACAAGCCACTTTTCTGATTTTTGAAGGCAATGAAACAATCTTTATACGTCGCATGCACGACGCTCCTCATGTACGCCATTACATCCCTTCCCTCATCATCATGAAAGATGCCACTAGCATCTGTAACTCTATAGTAATGGCGTACAACCTCCTCTACATGATCTACTGGTGAGGGTGATCGCTCGCCACCTCCTAGGCAACCCCCACACAATCCTCGTCCTCCCCCTCGACTCTCCCTCCTCCCTCTCTGTCGACTGCCCTCTGCCTCGCTGGACGCACGAGCTTCTGTAGATGCACGTGTTTCTGCCGATGCACATGGAGCACGTGGAGTACCTGCAAATGGAGTACCTGCATATGGAGTACCTGTATGTGGAGTACCTGCATGTGGATTCTGGAAAGTAGTGCCAGGCAAAGACGCCAGAGGCGTCCCAGACATGACACTGAACACCTCGTCTGCTATGGGAGAGTGGCCAAGGTGTCTGGTCATCTCTCCCATGAAGTCTTCCCTACTAGGAAAACCTCCAAAAAATGCATTGACCCCCCTGCCAAAGGAGGCCAATGTATCATTCATGCGATCCACATCTGGGTCATTGCTAGATGAACCAGGATACAACATCTGCAAAAAAAACACAGGAAAAAGATAAATTTATTTGCATACAAAAAATCATATATTACCTACATTTTCAAAGAGCTTTCTTTAGACATTGAGCATAACACTTAAGTGCTAATGCTTCTCTTAAACAAGAAAACTAATAAACACAAACATGGGATTGGTCACATTCATCATTGCAAAAATATATTGTTTAATATTAGAACAGGGAGACCTGGTGCGTGTATCCCCACGTCTATCTGCGCATCTAACATGCAGCACAGATGCGCTGCCAGATGCGCATCTCAGGTCAATTTCTGTCCAGCCCATCTATCTGCGCATCTAACATGCAGCACACATCCCAGGTCAATGCGCGTGTATAATCGCGTGTAGACTGCAGGTCAACCTTCTGTGGAGCGCGTGTATAAGCGCGTATACACTGCAGAGCACACGCGCCAGTACACGCGCTCTAAGATGCGCCCTCAGAAGCTCTGAGAGTAAACATTTTTTCGCGTCTATGTCTGCATCTACACTGAGATGTAGACGCGCTAGCAGACGCGCTCGGTCGGTCGATTTTAGGCCAACGACCGCCATTGACGATTTACATAATGCAATACATAATGGAATCAAAAATCCTAAATACACAGACAGAGCAGAGAGAGGAAGAGAGAAACAAAGAGAGAGAGAGAGAGAGAGAGAGAGAGAGACACCTTGGGTGTTTGGTGTGGCGGGTGGTGGCGCTTCTCCTTCTTCTTCTTCCTCTCCTTGGTAAGTTACCCTCCCTTGATGCTTGTTTGCTTGCTTGCTGCTTCTTCTTGTTCTCCTCTTTCTTGTTCTCTCTTTCTTCCTCTCCTTGGCTTTCCTTTTTCCCTTCTTGTGTGTTTGAAATGAGAGAAGAGGTGAGTCATGAGGAGGTGAGGCATGAAGAGACTAGGTGAGGCATGAAGAGACTGCATGTCGGCTAAACTCAAGCTTCAGAACCGCAAAAAATGCAGGAAAAGAAAGGTGCAGTTTGAAAAGAAATGATTTAAGTATGGTTTGAATTTTGACGTGTGCGTCTATTTTCGCGTGTATATGTGCGTCTATTGTTCAGATAGATGCGAGTATAGACGCGTAGTTAAACGCGGATATAGACGCGCATTTGGGATTTATCATAATGTTTTGTTTTTAAGATAAGTTTTGATAGTGAATTCTTATTATAAGTTTTAATGTTTTTATGATGATTTTTGTGTATTTAAAATTAAGATCTTATGTAAACATATGAATGACAAATATTTTGATGTTGTCATGAATTAGATTTAATCATGTCGACGTCGTCATCACCTAGTGAGGTGCAAGCTGATGAGTCAATGAGCACATCCTCAAGTGAGGATGAAACATTGCGTCTTCATAATCGAGATGCATGGCTACGACGAAAAATTAAATGCATGTGTGATCGTTGTCGAGGGTGTATTTTTCGAGCACGTCAAATTGCAATGTCACACCTCAGCTTGTATGGAGAATGGGACCGAGAAAAATCACTGGTATTCATAGCTCGACTTCAGACGATTCTTTATATATGTTCTAGATGTGAAGTGGTTTAAAGAAGTGGTAACAAATGGTGAGCATTGCACAATCAGACATCATCCAAGTGGTTTTGTAATTATTGACTCTACAAAATTTCACCAAAACAAGAATGACACATTAGTACTACCTCAACAATGCAAGCATGTATATATGCAAAGGCTAATTTTTTTATATGTATACATGTGATACATATACACAATATAATAAGTACTTAAGTTTTTTGCTTTTTTTTTTCAAATACAGGTTGTGTATCATCCAATGGTAAACAATAACCGATGGTGGTATGTCATCCCTATATCTAATTGTTCAAAACCAATATATGGTAATATTACTGACATGGAGATAGCAGATGATAATCCAACAATTAATTAGGTGGTTAAATAATTGTGCGTCTGCTGGCGCATCTATATTAGTGTCTATTTGCGCGGATATATAGACGCAAAATTCGCGTCTATTTACACGCAGGTTTACACGCATTTATAGACACTCTGATAGACGCGCCCGACTTTGCGCGTCTAACGTGCGCGTCTATGCCTCGTTTCTGTTGTAGTGAATGGTAGTGGTGGAAGTGGTGGAGGTGGTAGTGATAACGGTGGTGAAGGCAGTGGCGGTGGTAGTGGAGGAGTAGTAGTGGTGCTTGATATCTGCCTTGGAGAAGAGGACGAATAAGTGGACTATGTGGAATAAGAAATTGACATTGCCCATAAAAGGTCATTCAAATGCTCACTCAAAAAGCTTGCTACTTGTACGCACTCTTTGAGGTGCTTTAGCATTTTGTGAGAGAGAAGCTATTTGTACGTGAGATCAACTTAGTGTATATTAGCACACATGATCATCTAGCCTAAATTTTTACAAAGGCATTGGATGCAGAGATGCTCCAAAGATTCTGAAGCTTACTTGGAGTTGCATAGATGCAATTGACTAGCAAGAGAAACTTACTAAATAGTAATGGATGAATATATAAAAAGTCCCAGGTAGAAAGATGGTGCATTTATTTCACCATCCAATAATTATTTACTAGATAACAAGCAATAAAGCTTGTTGTTTTTTTCTAATGGAGACTTAAGATAACTCATCAAAACATCATAGGCACGTTTCTCTTATTGCACTTAAGGACTCTCAATGTCTTCAACTTACATTCACACCTCTCATTTCACCACATCAACCACTGTACCAAAATGTAAAATATTTTAATGTTGATTTTTTCTAAATGCAAGCCATAAGTATAAAACACATAATACATAAATAATAAGAATATATACTTTGAAACTAATCCAAGGATCTCTGTAGCTGTCATGTTTGATTTTGAGCAGCCAAAAAATGCAAATAGTTCTATTTTTCTATCAAGGGTTTTACTTTCACCCTACAAATTAGCTGATTTTTTTGCTCTTTTTTGCCTATATATCCATATATTTTTAAGCTATACAAAATTACATTTAAGTATCCAAAAGTTATTTTCATCGACATTGATATGAGTATGTATCTATTATTCCTAGTACTTGAGAGTGTAGAACATGGTTGCCTTTCAAGTCACTTGTTAGTTGACATCTCCTCTACAAGTTATCATGATGATCTCTCTATTCCAATGTGAAAGGGGATTCTTGATACAAAGAGGACCTTATAGATACACGAGGAGAAACTTAAAGGCGTCTTCAAAACCTTTTAACTAAGAAGATTTGATAATCATTGTACTTTCTAAAGTACACAAATTGCTTCCTTGTGCTTGCAAAGCTAAGAGATATACAAATTAATCTCGAGCAAACTTTGTAGAGGACAATTGCTTATATTATTCTGCTAGCGTGAACATGTAAGCAATGCATTCAATGCAAAAGCAGTGGTCAAAGCTTGGTTGCCAATCCAACCCTTGGGATCACTTCCATATCCATAGATGGGATGCAAATCCCAAGAGCCATCAAGATTTTGTAGATGCACAAGCTGTTGTTCGTCTCTCGTGTCCATGGGGATCTCACAAGAAGAGCATGCCATAATGCGCATGGCAAGGGTGAGAGCATTCCCACCGGTTCCCTTACATTCTTCCAACCTAGCAATAACAAGATCTTTGAATGTGTTGATGTGTGGATATAAGGCCCTCTTATCCTTAAACATGTGTATGAGACGAGATAAAAAGAAGAGAAAGGAATCGGGACTAGTGTAATATGGGGTTCCATCTATGTAAGCCCTATGTAGTAGAACATTCTCGATGAACCTCAAGGTGTCCTTTATGTCATTGACACGATCACAAAGGTGGAAGAGGACAGCAGCGTTGACGGCCACCACAGGGTCGACGCGAGGACGGTCATGATCGAAGTAGACTTGCAGGATGTTGTCTTCGTTCACAAACTCGAGCATGCAGTCGAGCACACGATGGATCGTGCGAATGTCTACTTTCCCAAACTTGTGGAGCACGTCGGAGAGGCCAATGCTGGTGTCATCGAAGTCCTCCGGGATGCTAACAAGGGTGTGGTAATTGTCGATGGTGGACAATTCGTTGTGATTTGACATATTCACAAACTTGATGAGCCCCGTTGGAGGAGGAGCTTCCATGGGCAGGTAGCTAGGGTCGTTGAGGAGCTCGGAGATCAAGAAGTTGGCGTAGTTGTCCGGAATGCAGAGCCCATCAGACGTGAGTGAGGTAGGGTATGGATATGCTGGCCTTTCGCGTGTCCTGAGAGCAAAGCAAAAGACTGTTGTCTTGTTATATAATTGAGTTTGGCATCCGCGAGCTGCTAAAGGCAAAATGCTACTGTCACTGTCACGACTCACGTGATCCTGAGAGCAAAAGTTTATTGTCTCTTCTTAACTTACCGTTTAGTACTGTACTCACGAGTCCCAGGGCCTAAAATTGATGGGTCCCTTAGATTTTTTTAATGACAGGCAAATGTTAAAATTTCCTTTCACATGACAGGTGACATAAAAAAGTTTATTAGTCAAATGACAGACAAAAAATGTGAATGACAGGTGACATAGAAAATTTTTTAATTAATGTTTTAAAACTATAAATTTGAATGCTCATAGGACCTAAAATCAATGTTCAATCCACTTCGCATATGACAAATGAGTTTTCACTACCTACCAGTACTCCATCATAAGAAGATCAATTCGAAATGCTACAACCTATCATACTAAAATAGATTCAAAATGTAACAACCCAACATGAGCCACAATTCATCATCCATATATAGGTTCCCATCAATCATTCATCATAAAATAAATAATTTAAAACTCTCCATGAAAATTGCTAGCACAAGCAATAAGAAGATGCATCCATTTGATCATTCTAGTGGCATTGCCCTTCTATTCTTTGCATCCATCCAAATATCCCAAATATCTTTCCAATCGATTTGGGAGCTATCATGTGCATCAATGGATAATAGCATCAACCCATCTAGTGTGTCAAGACATAAGCTGGATCTCAAGTTATTTTTAATAAGATTTTGTCTAGAAAACCCTCGCTCACAAGAGGCTGTACTTGCTGGAATGACTGTGCATGTTTGCCATAAACGCATCATCCCTGGATATAAATCCCACCAAGTCTTTGTGCTACTACAAAACTCCCAAGCATCATACATGCCCCTATTTCTTGCGACACGATATAGCATCCCAACAAAATCCTCTCGTTCATTCATGCATCTTCGAATATCAGGACCTATGACGACAAATACGTACGACAGTACTATTTTCTGATTCAAGAATCCGAGACGTACCGTGTACGCTTGCAATTAATTATTACCTGCAAGAAGCTTCACGTCCGACAGAAAGCGTTGTGCAGACGCAATACTGTTCGCGCCACATAATTGAATGTTAGTGCAGGACTCCTCAGCCTTGGCATCAATGGGAAAGTTCCTGAGACTCTTAATGGTGTTATATCTGACCACATGCACAGCAACACTGCAACAGGTTTCAGAAAAGGAAATGTCTGGTGAATCCAAGTCCGTCCAACCCAAAAGAAGAGAGAGATTGGGAACCTTCTGTTGTAAGGGTCGTAATAGTGGCCACCCGATGCGATCTCGCGGCCGGAGGCGGCGGTCGCGGCGTCGGCGGCAGGCAGGCTCATATCGACAAGGACAGCCAGCACGCCAAGTGACCTGGCGACCACCAGGCTCTCAATGTCGGTGGACAGCAGAAGCGCTTCCTCAGGGGAGGCGCCCGCGCGGGCGAGGGCATACTCGAAGAAGTGGAGCGTGGGAACGGGCGCCTGAGCGTCCGCCGAGGTGACCAGCTCGACAGTCATCATATATTCATGGCCATGGATATTATTATTCATATTGTACTGCATGAGGTTCTGCCGCAATGTGTCGATCGACGACGATTGCACGTACAGCCGCTTCTCCGCCGAGGCGTTGCACACGCACAGCACCCTGGAAACGCCGCCGACGATATTGTCGTTGAGAGCGGACAGAAGCTGCACCAGCCAGGGCCCTGCCCTTGCTGCGTCCGTGCTGAGCTGGCGCGCCAGGGAGGCCGCCAGCTGGGCCGCATCCCGGCAGTGGGCCCGCGCGAGCTGGCGCACCGCCTCCTCGCGCGACATCCTCCCGCACTGGTGCTGCTGCCACGTGCCGCTGCGCAGCATACGCTTCACCAGCTTCGCCGGCAGGCCCTTCTGGGCCAGCTCCTCCTCATATTCAGCCCCAGCGCAGCACAAGAGCGGCACGCTGATCAGCAGCACAGACCTAGTTCTGCTTGCGAGCGCCATCATCCACCCCCCAGTTCCAACTGGCTGGCAGATATCCACGTCTCTGCGTTTCAGTGCCGGTGCCCTCAAATTTGAAGGGCTACCCAACTTTTCATTTAGAAGGTCTTCGAGGACCTGTCCTTTTCTTTTTAAAGAGTTTGGAAGGGCATATAACTATTTTTCTAAAATTCTTACCTTTCTTATGAAGGGTAATATATGTATCACCCTTCTCTAGAAGGGCAAAACCCCCTTTGAAGGGTGTTGCAACATTCAAATTTTAGGCCTCATTTTCATTTTTCATTTGGAAGCAAAGTCAAAGCTTGAAGTACGCTAATCTTTGCTTAGATGATGCGTGTAGACGTAAGAAGATATAAGAGTAGTATTAGAGCCGTGTCGCACCTACTTACAAGCAAACGATTCTTAGACGTCCCATAAGACAAGCATGTCGTGTTGATGCCTCTCATATCACATGTTATTATTCGATGAGAACCGAAGTGGATTAACACTTCTTGATTTGAGAGATCAATAATACCAACTTGGGTGATATAAAACACGCATGCCAATTTTAATAATTCCCATATGAAAGACCAATAATCCTCTAGGCTTTCCGTAAGTCAAACATGTGGCATCAAAGAGTATACTTGTGAAATGCCTCGACATCACATGACAAGGGTACATGTTCCCCCGTCATTTTGCATACTCCGACTTTGAGTGTAGACTCATTGTATTTAATTGATTTTTGAAAGAGACTTAACCATGGTGTATTTCTTATTACTTCCAATCTTATTGCCTTTGCCATTATTTTCCCTACCCTCCTCCTTGTCTTTCGAGACTTGATGCTTTTCTATTCGGAATCTACCTTCATCCATACTTATTGACTACTTTAAAGAATCTATTGCTATAAAAAAGATACTTGACTTATATCCATAAGTTAGGACATACTTGAGACAACAACTTGCATTATCAAAAACTGCCATTTGGATGCTTCTGACAAAGTCTGTGCAATCTACTATTAAATTATATTGACTCATGAGACATTTGAGATCATACAATGTCAACTTCGCCATCTATAATAATTATTTTCACACATAGGAAATTATTGAAAGTAACATATGTCGTGTCATAATTTCATTACATAAATAAACTCTCTCACAGTCAAATGAGCTAAAAGCTAAATCCTATGAGTAAAGACTCCACATTGATCGCCTCACTATAGACCACAAAATCCATGTTCACATGGGCAAGCTCGATTCCAAAGAAAAGGTAAGCTTGATAAGGCAAATAAGCATTCCAAGAAACAATCCCTAATGCAAACAACAAAAATGAAAAAGATTTCACATGAATGCTAAAAACTATCCATGTACCAAAACATATGCAATAAAAGGGACATCAATATATTTGGCAAAAAAGAGATGAATATATACAAAAACCATAATGAGTAAATTATAAAATATTCACAAATAACAAACAGAAAATGCAAGGAAAAAGTGAACCAAGATTAGCATCATCTAACTTAATTTGAAGAGTTGGACAAAGAGAAGTTTAATATTGAGATGCACTTTGTTACTATGCTTGTTGAATGATATGATGCATATAAAGCATTGGTTATGTTCAACACAAATGCTTATATGTCATGCTGCTCAATAGTAGACTAGGCCTTGTTAGTAAAAAAAAAAATCTACCTCTTATCTAAGCATAAAGATCCTTTGAATACCTGTTTTTAAGAACTTCAATTTAGAACTTAAATGCATTAAGAAAGATAAAATGTTAAATGTGTTGAGAAAATAAACAAAACGTACACATAATTTCATGTATCCCTTGATGTTGTCTAGATCTCTATGATCTTATCCTACAATTGATGCATTGAATAGATGATATCACAAACATGTACTTGATTCCAAGGCAAACATCATTAAAGGGTATCTTGTCATTTATAATAGCACCTCATTAGCTACAACTATCCTTTAGTAATTTGAATCAGTGCAACATTGAAGGCCCCTAAGGTGTTCTCTGAGCAATGAGCATCCTACACAAGCTTTGTCCTATTTAATGTAGTTTTATCACCATATGCCATGAGAATTTTATCTAAGGTTACCCTATGGTGCAAAATTATTAGTTTCTAGTGATTTATACAATGTGGTGTACTAAAGGATATACAATATCTCAATCTTAATAAGATATACATCCTCAAAGTATTACATAGATGCATTTAGAAATTTCATAGCAACCCTAAAACAATATGAAAATAGTCCTTGATACACTTGGACAAAGCCCCATTTTTCAACAGCAAAACTTTGTAGCCGTTGGTAAAAGCCTAGGGTGGATCGTTCAAACACCTCCTCATCCTACCACCACTAATCAGAGTATGGAAACAATCTTAACCAATGAGTCATCAAGCTAATATACAAAAGGGATGATAAAAGTAACTTGTTCAACTAGAGACCTATTACTTACTTATCATCAGCCTATAAAGTGTTTGCCAAAACTTTGGCAAGAAGGCTCAACCCACACATAGAAAAAAGGGATTCATCCTGGACTCTATCATCAGCCTTTAGCTCTTTAGCTTAGAAAATCTCATTAGGAGAAATATGGACTAAAACAAAGCTCTTCAGCTTAAGAATTAATGTCTCTTTTAATGACAATAGATTTGAGGTGGACCAACGGGAGTGGGGGTTGTGTGCACATTTTATCCACTCCCTTCTTCCCCTTGGGCCCACTATAAGTAGGCTTGTCCCCTACTCCACTTTCTCCTCGTTTGTATGCCATATAAACAATGATCATATGAATGAAAACATGAGTAGTCAAGAGGTGGTAAATACTATAAATGAGTGTGCTTGCCATATAAACAATGATCATATGAGTCAAAATATGAGTAGTCAAGAAGTGGAAAATATTGCAAACATGTCAAGGTTTTCATTCCTTTAAGGAACATATGCCCAAGACAATGATGCCAAAGATATACATGTGGAAGATCAATCATGGCAAAAACATGATCAACAAATCTAGATACAAGGGATACATGCTACCAACCTTGACACCTCTAGCAAAAATGAGGTTTCCACATGTTATCTTCCATATAGAATTACGAAAGATACATGATACCTATCATCATCTAACTATCCAACTGAGATAAGGCTTTTAGTTAAAGCCGGGACATGATGTATATCATATAGAACAAATGGAGTGTCAATACCAAATTACAGTCTCGGATCACCAGTGCCAACAATATCACACATACATAATCATCACCTCGACTAACTAAACTTGTAACAATGCACATAGAAATAAAACTAGTGACAATTTAGAGTCACATGGAAGGAAGCCCCCAAATCAAGAAGCCAACGCTGAGAGTAAGTAGATTGAATAACAATCAAGTGAGTATCATCAAGTAAAGAATCATTAAGTACGTAGTCATCTAAACTATACTCCAATGCATTTATCTCAATCTTAATTACAATGGACTTAACAATGATGCAATCTTCAAAATATGGCACTATAGCCTTATATGATCGTGATGCATGCAATAATGATAAGTTAAAGAGGACTTATGATGCATGACTACCAGTGAGACTTAGACTTGCATCTATTAGGCTGTGAGTCTCTATCATGGTGGTCATTATTCCCATTACCATCATGCTTGTCTCTAACTATAAGTACATAAGAAGTATAGGCTAATCAATGTTCTTCTTATTTACTTCTTCTGTAAGAAAGGCACTCTCTATATCAAAGTATTTAAAGCCATCGTCATGGGAGATTAGCAACCATAACATAATGGAATGTATATCAAGACTTAGGTAGTGTGAACAGAAAGAATAAAGACTTAATGTTATTCTTGGATATTATCCTCAAAGTAAATGCCTTACATGATAAGTTGGCTAAAAATGGAGTGGAAATCATTCAAATAAGTGGATATAGGTGTGCTGTCCTAAGATCCATAAGATTCTTTAGTAAATACAACTATGAAGCCAAACTTTTCTTATCAGAAAGATCACATGTCTTTTTTCATAAATCATAGGTACTAAGGCTTTAGTTGCAATAATATTGAAACAAGAATGCTTAGACAAAGACAAAATAATGGTGGACTTGCATGCTTCATCGAGCTCATCCCAATCATCTCTATGTCAATCTTCATGCTTTATCCCCTTGGTTTTCAATGGCATAACTTGTTTCTTTTGCACCAATACCTACCAAATCTAGGTCTTCTAATACTAAAAGTTATTGCTATTTAACTTCTCTATGTTAAAGATAGTACTCTCATTGGAAGCATTTGAATCACTTGCCATTGTGTTTGCCAACAAAGAGAGTGTAGGCTGATGTACATGATCAAAATACAAAGTTTCCACAACTAGGGATATTTGGATAGCAATTGAGATATATAATGCAACTAGCAATGCAAGAAAGAGCATAAAATCACCAAATGCTATCAAAGGGACCCAAATATATCAAGTATATAGATGCAATCCCAAGCAAAAGAGTAGTATGTACATAAACCAAATCTGCAAAAACATCTCGAGATCCACCAAGCTATAAGTAGCTCACTATATGTGATTAGTGAAGCTCAAGTACATAACCAAGAATGCATCCAAAGCTAACAAACCCGTTTGACATGAGGCAGTATTGAGTGTAAAAACCGAAGCTAAATCAGTCCACAATCATTAGTATCTACAAGGATAGTATAAATTGAAACTAGCTTACTATACATAGACATAAAAGAGGCTCCCACTATCTCAAATAAACCAAGCTCTGAAATGAAAAATAGACATGAAGCAATATATCCAAGAGCATGCACTCAGAATAAGCCTTCAAACCCATAAATGGAAAACCATTGAAGTAAATCACCACTACATCTATGTTGTAATGTTCGCGTAAAACATATATATATATATATATATTTATATATTTAAAGGATAATATAAATTTTTTTAAAAAATTCCCCTCCCCAGCCGACTAATGTGCTGGAAGGGGAGGGGAATAGCAAGAAAGTGGAAGCTCCTCGCTGGGAGCTCGCTGGTGTAGGAGGCCATGCCTCTCGCCATGTCGAGAGGAAGGATTCCCCCCCCCCCTCTCAGCTATTTAAGCTGGGGAGGATGAGACGAGAAGGGAAAAGAAAAGGAGGTGCTGCCATGATAGCTGATGAGTGAGGGTAGTGTGGGCCCTATCCTGCCACTGTGGTCGTGAGGAAGGGAGGGAGTGAAGGACGTCGTGACTACAGCGCTGTCGTGGGATAGGAATCACTGCCTCAGTCTGGAGATACCACCGCCTTCATCCGCAGGCCTTCGTCACCTCCCAGGAGCACCGCCAGTCCGTCGTCGCCAACACAGCGCTAAATCCTCCCCCCCCACCACGTAGAAGCTGTGGAAGCTTCTAAGGCGGGGCTAGTTAAGCCCCCCTCCATTTCCCCCCTCCCCCCCCCCCCCGGGTTTTAAGACCCTTACGCCTTTTTCTTATGGGCTTGTAAACCTTCCCTCTCAAACTCCCCCCGGTTTTACTATTTTAAAGGGCCTTTCATCCCTTCTTTTCCTCACCAAGTTCTCCCTACCTCCCCCCCTACCCCGGTGCTAAACTCAATGACCTTTTTGTCCTGGGCCATATAAACCCTTTTCATCCCCTATTGTGCCTTTTGAAAACCTTTCATTTTCCCCCGTGTCTTATCATCCCCCTTATTTCTTTTAAACCTTTAGGCTCTAAAGGTCTTATCATCCCCCTTATTTCTTTTAAACCTTTAGGCTCTAAAGATCTTATCATCCCTCTTATCCCTTAAGCCAAAAACATCCCCGTGTGTGTAAAATTCCTCATCCCCCTTCCCTTGTGACATATTGAAGACCCCCTCATGTTTAAAGCTCTTAAGGTTTCTTTTTTCCTTAACCCTCCCATGTTTCTCATGGGTTTTTAAAAAATCCGCGCGCTTTATAAAATTCCTTAAGCCTTTCTCTTGGAATTAGGAATTACTCCCCATTTCTTCCGTGGTTAAAACCCTTAGCCGTTCCTTACCTTTTCAAAATACCCTTGGGACTTTGATTTTTTCCCCTACTCGAAAAAGAGAAGAAAAGTATTGAGGTGCAAGGGAGCAACGGTGGAATTCCGAAAAGGAAGTGTAAAGATGTTTCCACATCCGACGGACTACAATTGCGATGCCTCCTAAGAAAGTCCAAGGCGCAGTCGCGGGAGGGTCATCTCCTGGTATCCATGTGGATATCTCACCCCAAACCCAGGTTTTTCCTTCATAATTTTATATCGTTGTAATTCAATCATGCAAAATGAATTGTTAGAGATAGGATATATTTTGTCCTAGTTGTTTACGATGAAGGAATTTAGTTTAATGGAACATGCAAAATAAATAAAGCATAAACGTAATTTATTTCAAATAGCTTTATGCATGGAAATGAATTATGAGCTAGATTGTTACCCATTAAAATAGTATACTTCGGTTAAGCCTAAAGGTATAAAATTTGCATCTTGCACTATTAACCCCTATTTTTTTTTACAATGAATCATCATGGAAAGTGCAAATCATGAAAGGACTCTTACGATGCATAAACTCTATGAAATTATCATTGTTAACTACATAACTTAGCAAGAAAAAGGTTGCTTATTTAGCATGAGTTGTGTTCGCAAAGAAAATGGAAGATTAGTTGAAATTAACCTAAACTATGCCTAACCTCAAATTGATAAGTTAGGGTTACGCATAGACAACGAATCAAGTGGAGGTAATCTCGAAATTATCTTCTAGAGTCAACCAAATTGATATAAACTTAAAACACCTATGCTGCGAAATACTCATTGGCAATAAGTTAAATTCCAAGTAAATATCTATACCTTAAATGCCCACATTCACTGAATGTAGGGACAGTGAATTGTAATCGTAAAAGGATCTAGGGTTTGACCCTGAGAATCTTACAAAAAAATAAAGCTAGGAAACCCTAGATCTAACGACGTCAGCTTAAAGAACCTGAAACAGATTGATTCGTGATTCCATTATCGCATAGTACGATGCGGCACTAGCACAGCAAGTACGGAGTCATATGGTCTTGTGATTGGATCACAAGAAGGAAGGCCAAATTCTCGCAATGAGGATGGCGGATCCTTATGCAAGTTATCTTGCAAGAGGATGTATACTTTGATATCCTTCTTGAGTAAGGAAGATTAATTGAAGATTAAAGACCAGAAAACATAAGTACCCAATGAACCTTAAGGTTTGACCAAGTTAATAGGATATAGGGGATCTTGCCAAGTTGCAAGTCATCCCGGATCGAATGCTGGATGCATTCGAAAGGAAGGATTCATTCCTTATTAGCAGTTTGCTAACATAAAAAACGATCAAAGGAAATGTTTGTGCTTGCTACAGATTTTAGAGCACTGTTTGACTTTGTTTGACCAATGAATTAAAAGATAAATGAATATCTATACTTCAGGTTGAAGGCCTGAAGGAAGAGGCAGCTTCAGTTACCACCGACTACCTGCCTGACCCTAACCAAGGGGGTTGTTGACTGCATCGGGAACGTGGACCGAACCCACCGCAAGAGGTCTGTCCGTTGAGCGCTACTTGGAGCAGGAGGATGCTTGGGTGCCAGGGGGGCTCTGGCCGTAAATCCCTCGCCTTTCGAATCCTGCACAAGAGGCTAATGTCACTCGAGATTGGATCTCGAGACCGGCATACTATTGTACGGGCAGAAACTTGGAATAATGATCCCTGTGGATTGCTGGATAGCCTTCGGACGGATTGTGGATAAGCCTACGGGCGGAACTCTTTGTATTTCAAAGATAAATATGATGACCTGTTAATAAAGAACTTGTCTAATATTGTTTTTCTATGTCAGGTGATAAGATTACGTGAAGGAACCAGTGCTTAACGGGTTAATTAAAGAAGCTGGTTGTTACACGTCCAACTAATGTGTTAGATAATTAAATAACTAAAACAACCCGAGGAAAGTACGGAGGATGGGTCCGTCCTACGAATGGGTGGTCCCGGTTGGCCAGGAATTTTTCTCAAATCACGAGGAACAGCTGGATGATCGTCAAAGGACACGAACAACAAAAGCATTGACCTAGAGTTATGTTTTAACCCGATTTACACTGTTTTAGGAGAACGGAATGGGACTATGCCTTATGGCAGAGAGGTCGAGCTTTACATCCCTCTCGTTTCCCATTCTCCTTGAACTAAGTGCAGCGTGAATCTGCTTTGGACCTGGCGTTTCTACATAAAGTAGTTCGCTTAGGTCCGACGCTAGTTGCTGTTAGGAAATGACCAATCAGGAAAACCCTAATTCAGGTCGATCCTAAGTGGGAATGGCTAGAATACTTCTGCTATGTGGGAGACGCGGGAAGCCCTAGATCGCAAACCCCGTAACATTCCATGGGAGTGCCAGGCAGAGCTTTCTAGACATCCTTTCCGATGGACTGCTAAGATGTATCCTGGATGATACTAGTGGACACGTTACAGTTGGTATCAGAGCCGACCAACAATGGAATTGTTTTTATGAAATCTTAATAAGATTAAGTAAAGCAAATGTTGCTGTCCAAACATTTCCTTACCTTCAATGCTGTCTTGCAGAATTACGAAGCGTGGAACAAGTTCTTGGTATTTCGAGTCTTGTTTATGACTACCATGCATTCTCCGCTTTATAGACAAAGGATTTGGATGATGAACATCCTGGAGCAGATCTTTAATCCATCACCTTTGTACATGGAACAAAGATGGACGGGTGCTTCAGGAATCTACTATATAGCCGCCCACCGGTTTGCTTATCTACAAACCAACCTAAAGAGGATCAAGTGGTTGGAAGACCTGAAAATCGTGAAGCTGTTCATTTTTGTAGAAGCTCACGTAAACTCAACTTTACATATTCAACGAAGGATTGAGATGAACTCATATGTATATGAGGAAGTAACCCATGTAATCACTGCCAACAGGATTAAAGTGTTGGGCCGCCATGAGAAGTATGGATTCCAATGGAAAGGATATCCTGAACTTCCAATGACTTACCGATTCCTGAAGATCCATGACCCGAAACCTTACTATTATACAGTCCCTGTAGATAAATGTAATACAACGTTGTTCTCCCCAAACTAAATGTTAGAGTTGGCTTATCATCGCATGAAACATTGTATTCGAAAGGGCTATGCCCATATAAATACAAATAAAGAATTTTTTTTATGTCTGATTGTGCATAAGAGTATAAAAAGTTAAGTAGCTACATTGGTTACATGATAGCGGAATTGAAGATGTAATATAAGTTAACGACGATTATCATATAATAACGTTAAGAAAACCTTTATTTAGGCACAACCCCAGGTACAGGTTCCTAATTTGCCTCCTACATCAAGTACTGCTGTGATCCAGGAGAAGAAGTTCCTTCTCAAGCAGATTAAGCCACCCAAGTTTGACGGGAGAGGCAGATTCATCCAAGTTGATGCTGAAATTTGGATTGAATCCATGGAGGATTACTTTGAAGCAGTCGGTACTGCACCTGCCAATCAAACTATGCTCACCAAGCTAAAGCTCACCGGCGAAGCCAGGCTTTGGTGGAAGCAATGGTGCAGGGATCAAGGGATCACAGAGGGATCCGTTACCTGGGAGAAGCTGAAGAAAGCTGTGCAAGAAAGATATTTACCACCTGCTTATCGCAGCAGAAAATGAATGAGTTCTACGAGCTAAAATAGCTGGGGCTCACGCTTGATGCATACTATTCTAAATTTATCTCACTTCTTAAGTATGCACCGCAGATGGACATGACACAACAGGTGTCTAAATTTTGTGCGGGATTAAATCCACCAGTCAATACCCGTCTCGAATCTATGTGTCCATCAGATCTTCAGGACGCACTCATTCGAGTGGCGCCTATAATTCAGGAGGTGCAGGCTAGACCAAGGGGTAAGAAAACTTGGTCTTATAATGACCCGAACAGAGGAGCATTCAGACCTCAAATGAAGAGAGTTCAAGGTCATAATCAGGGGCAAAGAAAGAAAGCAAGGACGAATAACGTCAACAACTTTGTTCCTACTCAAAGTAATGGCCGAAACCTCTGTTGTTTCCATTGCAACGAACCCGGTCACTTCAAGAGGCAATGTCCCAAGCTCGGTGGAGGACATCGCCAAGCGCCTTTCCAAGGAACAGGCCATGGTCAAGGAGCCGCTACCCGAGGAAGAGGAAGAACTGCCTGCATTGCCAATAGGCAAATGTGCGAAGAAGAAGAAGAGGAAGATCCGACTATGGAAGCAGAATTCGAAAGGGAGACAGTCCATCCCGCTTTACACAAGAAAGGGCCGAATTGCCAGTTCTCGGTGATTCAGACACCGTCGGACTATCAAGGTAAAGGTTTTAAGACCTTGATTGATTGTGGCAGTACACATTCCTTTATCTCACCAGCATGTGGAAAAAGATTAGGAATAGCCACAGTAGAAGCATCTACCCTGCTTGTGGAATTGGCAAATGGTCGTGAGGTTACTTGTACTAGGAAAACTGCTAAGGTGGAATTCTTTCTGGGAGGAAAGAAGACTTCGGCCAAATTCAGAGTCATGAATTTAGGTATCGATGAGTGTCTACTCGGAATGGATTGGCTTAAGCCCAACGATGCCCACATTCATTGTGGAAAGGGTCAAGTTTCCTTTCGAAACTATGAAAGGGAATTAGTCACAACTCAAGGTGAGGCATGAGTGCCAAGAATCCAATTGGCCAAAGTATCTCAGATCATAAAAGGAATCAGAAAAGGATTACCTGTTTACTTGATCAAACTCAACAAATTAGATCAAAAGCAAGAGTCTCATGAAGGACCTTCTTGACTAAAGGAATAGGCAGACGTATTCCCTAAAGAGTTGACTGAACTTCCGCCTCAAAGAGAAGTGCAACATGAAATTAGGTTAGTACCAAGAGCTATGCCAATTGCAAAGAGACCTTATAGAAAGTCCATACTAGAAGCAATTGAGCTGAAGGAACAACTCAAGCAACTGCTAGATCAGGGCTACATCTGGCATAGCAATTCACCGTAGGGAGCTCCAGTACTATTCCAGAAAAAGAAGGATGGGACACTTCGACTATGTATTGATTACCAAGGGTTGAATCAATCAACAGTCAAGAACAAGTATCCTATTCCTAGAATAGATGAGCTTCTTGATCGTCTTCAGGGTATAAAGATCTTCTCCAAGATTGATCTCAGGTCACGTTACTATCAGATAAGGATCAAGGAAGAAGATATCCCAAAGACGGCCTTCAATACAAGATATAGGCACTTTGAGTTCCTAGTTATGTCATTCGGGCTTACGAATGCACCTGCCACCTTCAATAGGTTAATGCAGGATATCTTTAGGCCATATCTTAATGATTTCGTGCTTGTCTTCTTCGATGACACTTTAGTCTATTCTAAATAGGAAGAAGATCATGAACCCCAACTTCGGATTGTCCTTGAGACAACGAGGTCACATAAGTTGCATGCTAAAATGAAGAAGTGTGCATTCTTCAAGTGTTAGATTGAATATCTGGGATTCATAGTATCAGTAGAAGGAATATCAGTGGACCCAGCCAAGGTCAGAGATGTGCTTGAGTGGCCAATACTAGTATCCTTCAAAGAGATACGTAGCTTTCTTGGATTGACAGGATGGTATAGAGTCTTCATCAAAAACTATGCTTTGATTGCAGTACCTCTGATGGACTTACTGAAGAAGCAAACTTCCATTGCATGGTCAACTCCCGAACAAAATAGCTTCGACATATTGAAGAAAAGTTTGGTATCAGCACCTATTCTAAAACTTCAAGACCTCAATAAGAAGTTTGAGGTAGTAACTGATGCTAGCATTCTTGCCTTGGGGTGTGTACTTATATAGGAAGGTCATCCAGTAGCATACTCTTCAAGGAAATTGAAGAGTCATGAAAAGAATTATGCTACACATGATCTGGAATTACTAGCTGTCATCCATGCTCTAAAGCTTTGGAGAAACTACCTGTTGGGTAACAAGTTTACTCTAGTAATTGACCGTAAGAGTCTCAAATGGATCTTTACCCAGAACGAGCTCAACATGAGGCAATGTCGGTGGATTGAAGTGTTGGAGGAATATGACTTTGAAATCAAGTACCGACCAGGGAAAGAGAATGTAGTTGCCGATGCACTTAGTCGCAAGGCATTCCTAAATTCCCTAATCTTGCAGAATCCATCAACAGCCAGATCTCTAGCTACAAAAGTATCTATGCCAAACAACCCTATACTTGAGTTAGCTAGAGAGGAAGCATGCCATGATTCGGACACCCAAACAATGCTAAAGGAGATCTCTATCAAGGATCAAAACCAAAAGTTGCAGGCTAAGTATCAGGAATTTCCCATTAATAGTGGACTTGTCTACTACAAAACAAGGATGTGTATACCAGCAAGCCAGTCACTTAAGCAGAAGATATTGTGGGAAGCTCATGATTCTCCTTTCACAGGACACCCTGGCTATGCTAAGACTCTTAATGCAGTTAGGAAGAGCTACCATTGGGAGAGGCTCAAAGGTGACGTTCTCAAATATGTCACCGAGTGTTTGTCTTGCCAACGTATCAAAGCCGAATATGTCATGATGCCAAGGAAACTGCAACCGCTTGACATTCCCCAAATGAAATGGGAATTCATCAGTATGGATTTTGTTGTAGGCCTACCCCAAGTCCAGGGAGGATACAACTCCATCATGGTTGTGGTTGACATGCTTACTAAGGTTGCACACCTTATTCCAGTAAAGAAAAACTATAAAGCCTCAGACATTGCAAGATTGTTTATCAAGGAGATATTCAAGCTACATGGTTTACCCAGAAGAATCATTAGTGACCGTGATTCTCTCTTCACATCACACTTCTGGAGAGCTATCTTTGAAGCTATTGGGACTCAACTCTGTTTTAGCACCGCCTACCATCCCCAAACGAATGGCCAAACAGAGCGAGTAAATCAAGTCATCGAGGATATGCTTAGGGCATACTGCTGTCGAGAGCCGAAGAGGTGGATTCAATACTTGCCTTTGATTGAATTCACCTATAATGCTTCTTACTAGCAAAGCATTCAGATGACCCCTTTCCAAGCATTATATGGTCATGACTGCAGAAGTCCCCTAAACTTTTCTAATCCAACCTTAAGGGTTGAAGGTTCAAGACAGATGTTGGAAGAGATGGATGACCAAATCAAGTCAATAAGATAGGACATACAAGCGGCCAAGGATAGACAGAAGGCATATGTGGATTTGAAGCGTCAAGAAAGGGTCTTCGAAGAAGGAGACATTGTCTTCATTCGTGTACGCCCTAAAAAGAGTTCTCTATCCTTAGGAGATTGCAAGAAGCTAAGTCCAAGGTATTGTGGGCCATACAAGATCCTCAAATTCCTAGGACCTAATGCTTATAAATTGCAACTCCCTGAGAACCTAAAAGTTCATAATGTATTCCACATTAGCCTATTGAAAAAGTATGTACCTAATCCTAACCATGTACTTGACGATCAACAAATTGTAATGCCTAGTCAAGGAGTCCTTGAACTAAGGCCCGATAGGATCTTAGATGTTAGGGAGAGACAATTAAGATCCAGAACCCTGAGAGAATGCCTCGTCCAATGGAAAGATTATCCCGAAGAGGATGCCACTTGGATAAATGAAGGCACTCTCAACCATCAATATCCCCAGTTTACCTCGAGATGAGGACATCTCGATTCCTCTAGAATGTAACGTTTGCGTAAAACATATTTTTTTTAAAAAAAGGATAATATTTTTTTAAAAAAAATTCCCCTCCCCAGCCGATTGATGTGCTGGAAGGGGAGGGGAATAGCAAGGAAGTAGAAGCTCCTCACTGGGAGCTCGTTGGTGTGGAGGCCATGCCTCTCGCCACGTCGAGAGGAAGGATTCCCCCCCCCAGATATTTAAGCCGGGGAGGATGAGATGAGAGGGGAAAAGAAAAGGAGGTGCTGCTGTGATAGCTGATGAGTGAGGGTAATGTGGGCCCTATCCTGCCGCTCTCGTCGTGAGGAAGGGAGGGAGTGAAGGACGTCGTGGCTGCAGCGCTGCCGTGGGCTAGGAATCGCTGCCTCAGTCTGGAGATACCACGGCCTTCATCCGTAGGCCTTCATCGCCTCCCAGGAGTACTGCCACGTAGAAGTTGTGGAAGCTTCTAAAGAGAAGCTTCTAAGGGGGGGCTAGTTAAGCCCCCTTCCATTCCCCCCCCCCCCCCCCCCCCCCCCGGTTTTTAAGACCCTGAAGTCCCCTTTCATCCCCCCCCTGATTTTTAAGACCCTCAAGCCCCCTTTCATCCCCCCCCCTCCCCCCCCTCCCCCCCCGGGTTTTTAAGACCCTTAAGCCCCCTTTCATCCCCCCCCCCCCCCCGGTTTTACTATTTTAAAGGGCCTTTCATCCCTTCTTTTCCTCACCAAATTCTCCCTACCCCCCCCCCGTGCTAAACTCAATGACCTTTTTGTCTTGGGCCATATAAACCCTTTTCATCCCCTATTGTGCCTTTCGAAAACCTTTCATTTTCCCCCGTGTCTTATCATCCCCCTTATTTCTTTTAAACCTTTAGGCTCTAAAGGTCTTATCATCCCCCTTATTTATTTTAAACCTTTAGGCTCTAAAGGTCTTATCATCCCTCTTATCCCTTAAGCCAAAAACATCCCCATGTGTGTAAAATTCCTCATCCCCCTTCCCTTGTGACATATTGAAGACCCCCTCATGTTTAAAGCTCTTAAGGTTTCTTTTTTCCTTAACCCTCCCATGTTTCCCGTGGGTTTAAAAAAAATCCACGTGCTTTATAAAATTCCTTAAGCCTTTCTCTTGGACTTAGGAATTACTCCCCATTTCTTCCGTGGTTGAAACCCTTAGCCATTCCTTACCTTTTCAAAATACCCTTGGGACTTTGATTTTTTCCCCTACTCGAAAAAGAGAAGAAAAGTATTGAGGTGCAAGGGAGCAACGGTGTAATTCCGAAAAGGAAGTGTAAAGCTGTTTCCACATCCGAAGGACTACAATTGCGATGCCTCCTAAGAAAGTCCAAGGCACAGTCGCGGGAGGGTCATCTCCTGGTATCCATGTGGATATCTCACCCCAAACCCAGGTTTTTCCTTCTTAATTTTATATCGTTGTAATTCAATCATGCAAGATGAATTGTTAGAGATAGGATATATTTTGTCCTAGTTGTTCACGACGAAGGAATTTAGTTTAATGGAACATGCAAAATAAATAAAGCATAAACGTAATTTTTTTCAAATAGCTTTATGCATAGAAATGAATTATGAGCTAGATTGTTACCCATTAAAATAGTATACTTCGGTTAAGCCTAAAGGTATAAAATTTGCATCTCGCACTATTAACCCCTATTCTTTTTACAATGAATCATCATGGAAAGTGCAAATCATGAAAGGACTCTTACGATGCATAAACTCTATGAAATTATCATTGTTAACTGCATAACTTAGCAAGAAAAAGGTTGCTTATTTAGCATGAGTTGTGTTCGCAAAGAAAAGGGAAGATTAGTTGAAATTAACCTAAACTATGCCTAACCTCAAATTGATAAGTTAGGGTTACGCATAGACAACGAATCAAGTGGAAGTAATCTCGAAATTATCTTCTAGAGTTAACCAAATTGATATAAACTTAAAACACCTATGCTGCGAAATACTCGTTGGGATTCCAAGTAAACATCTATACCTTAAATACTTGCCCACATTCACTAAATGTAGGGACAGTGAATTGTAATCGTAAAAGGATTTAGGGTTTGACCCTGAGAATCTTACAAAAAAATGAAGCTAGGAAACCCTAGATCTAACGACGTCAGCTTAAAGAACCTGAAACAGATTGAATCGTGATTCCATTATCACATAGTACGATGCGGCACTAGCACAGCAAGTACGGAGTCATATGGTCTTGTGATTGGATCACAAGAAGGAAGGCCAAATTCTCGCAATGAGGATGGCGGATCCTTATGCAAGTTATCTTGCAAGAGGATGTATACTTTGATATCCTTCTTGAGTAAGGAAGATTAATTGAAGATTAAAGACCAGAAAACTGAAGTACCCAATGAACCTTAAGGTTTGACCAAGTTGGGTTAATAGGATATAGGGGATCTTGCCAAGTTGCAAGTCATCCCGGATCGAATGCTAGATGCATTCGAAAGGAAGGACTCATTCATTGGCAGTTTGCCAACATAAAAAACGATCAAAGGAAATGTTTGTGCTTGCTACAGATTTTAGAGCACTCTTTGACTTTGTTTGACCAATTAATTAAAAGATAAATGAATATCTATACTTCAAGTTGAAGGCCTGAAGGAAGAGGCAGCTTCAGTTACCCCCGACTGCCTACCTGACCCTAACCAAGGGGGTTGTTGACCATGCCGGGAACGTGGACCGAACCCACCGCAAGAGGTCTCTCCGTTGAGCGCTACTTGGAGCAAGAGGACGCTTGGGTGCTAGGGGGGATTTGGCCGTAAATCCCTTGCCTTTCGGGTCCTGCACAAGAGGCTAACATCACTCGGGATTGGATCTCGAGGCCCGCTGTCGTCGTGTTAAGGGTTGAAGGTCTACCACCGGGGCTTTAGTGCAGAAGAGGAGTTTAGGATTCAAGGTTCAGGAAGTGGAAATAGATTGGGATTTAATAAGATCCGGGATTTAGAAATGATTTAGGTACGAAAGAAGAATTCAAGATTTTTCACTATGTACTTAGCATACATGAACGGAAGAAATAAGACTATCTTGACTATATCAAATGCCTCTGGATACATACATCATATCGTAAAGGACATTTTCAGATTCTCAGTTCAATTATGAATATCAAATGCAAGATCTAATGGCATTTATTTCAAGTACATAGATGGATTTCAACCCTTAGCTTCAGCCCTGTTCTAAAATAGAAAATTTCAGCGCATAATTAAGATCAAAATGAGTGCATAAACTCATGAAGAAGCACTTCTAATCATTAATGATCAAAGTCCTGATGAAAAGAGGTCATTTCCTTCCATTACAACCACATAAATCTCTTGTTTGCTCATAAAAATGGACCATAACAGTGGGCTGCCCTGTTTATGACTGGTTATTTCAGCCCATAACAACCCATATACCTTCAAAATCCTCACCCTTTGCTTGCTCCAAAGTCACTCAAGTACTTGGGCACAAGTCGGGCTTCATTGGACCAAGAATAAATAGACAAAATGAGAGAAGTCGTGCATAAGAGCAGGCTGAATACTTTTCTCTCATATTTCCCTCTTTTATAGACTGTTTCAACATGCATTTTTGTCAGACCAAATGGGCAGAGAAGTGGAGATCTCACCATGTTTACTCCTTCAGTTTATGGGCTTGTTGTTCTTCAGTTTGCATGCTCCAAATCATGCACCATAGCTCCAACTCTCTCCAGTTGTGCATCAGACTGTGCAGCCCGCATTTTGCACCGAAAAATGCGGGCTGCTCCCTGCTCAGCCCCTGGTCACTTTTTGACCTACCCAGGTCACTTACTGGTCACTTAAGTCTATTACTTCAGGTCCCATGTGAACCTAGTGGACTTTTGGCAACTTTTGGCAATTTTCTTGAGTTCTGACCATATTTTTGCACCTGAATCAATGTGATTTATCCTGCAGATTGTCAATTACTTCCAGTTGACCAAGTTGTAGGTTCCCATAGACTTATTTTTCATAACTATACATGGTATAACTGAAAATTATATGCTAAATACAAAAGAACTTGTGTAACTAAGTTGGTTATTGGATAACAATGTCTGAATTTTGTATGCAAATTCCTCATATAACTTCCAGTGAAGCTCTTCTGTGTTCATAAGAATCCCATAATTTATATTATGAACAGTAAACTCTTTGACATTCACCCCCTCCTAACCTGCACATCCTCCGGCATCTGCCATTTCATAAGATTACAGGTCAAGGAGGGTCTTCTTCTTCATCTTCATTCTCTAAGTTTTTTTCTTCCTGCATGTCTTCAAGTAGAGGGCTCATATCTAAGTCATCAAGTTCATAAGTTAAAGATTCTCTTCGTTTGAAGAGTTTGATTCGTTTTCTGGCTATTGGAATCTTAATCATGGTCCCATCCATTTCAGCCAAAGAGTAAGTAGCATTATTATGGACTACTTTTACAACATATGGTCCAAACCATCGCTTGGCTAACTTCCTATGAGCACTATATTGATTGTCCAGGCTGCTATCATAGACAAGAACCCAATCATTCTCTTGAATAGCTCTTGGACGGAGTCGATGATGCTTGTCAAACCTCTTCTTATTCTTTAATCTTGCTGGTTTCAGCCTTTCAATGGCTGTTTTGACATCTTCTGGCCTTCTTTCAAGTTGCCTTATGCGCAAAGACAACAACTCTTCTCTATTCATGCCTTCATCCCAAGGTAAGATACTCCATGTGACAATGGATTCCTCAATAGGCATAATAGGTGGCTGTCCATATATAAGTTCAGCTGGCATATATCCTGTCACTGCACTATGGGTAGTTCTATCAGCCCATAATGCAAACGGTAGCATTTTAGGCCATTCCCTCATCTTTCCTTTGCATGATTTTGCTAAAGCTTTAAGAATTAGTTGATGACCTCTTTCACTCTTACCATTGACTTCAGGGTTGTAAACTGAAGTAAGAGATAGCTTAATTCCCAATTGAGCAAAGAAATGGCGAGCCTCATGAGCATCCAATTCTCCCCTATCAGCAGTTACTTTAGCAACACATCCATACCTGCAAAATACTTCTTCAAGTAAAAATCTACAAACAGCATGAGTGGACTTTGTTGTCAAGGCTTTTCCTTCCACTTGATTTGTGAGATCTCTAGCAAGTATTAGATATCTCATGTTCCAAATTCCTGTAGGCATGGTTACTAAATCAATAACCCATCTATAGTGAATGGATAAAGGATAGGTAGGCTGAAGCCCATCTCTATGCTTCACCATAGAGTACATTTGACAAACATGACAAGATTCAACAAAATGCTCAATGTCTTTATACATGTTTTGCCACCAAAATTTCTCTTTTATTTTGGCAAAAGTGCCCCATATGCCTCTATGACCAGCCAATAGGCTTTCATGAAATTCTTGCATGACCTGTTTTTGTGTCTTTTTGTCTCCTAAGACACGAACAGGCGCCCTTCCTTTCTTTTTGGCATGCCTCCAAAGGTAACCATCTTTAAGAAAAAAACCATAAGCTTTTCTTAATTCTCTTGAACTCTTCATTAGTCCAATCTTCCTTCTTTGTCATAGTGCTAAAAAATTGGCCAATTTTTAGCCAATCATCTGCATAATATTCTTCTTTAAAATGTGAACAAACCATAACATAACATTGAACATGCTGTTTATTAGCTGTCCATTGACCTTCTTTGGTTGTTTCATCCTTCCTTGCTGATGTAAAATTTGTTTTAGCAGCTGAACCTGTTGTACTTGCTGTAATTTTTGTTGTACCTACATTTTTTACTACTGAATCATTAGATTCAGCTACACTTGCTGTTTTCAGATTTGTACCTGCATTAACATCATCATTTATAAACTCTGATTCTTCTTCATCCATCATTTCTTCTTTATCCATATATCTGGCACGTGAAAGCATGTCAGCAACTGGATTATCTCTACCTGCAATATGTTTCAAATCAGGATTTAAGGATTTAATATAGACTATCCATCTTAGCATGGCTATGTCGGGAGTGGAACAGTTGGCGATCATGCCCAAGAGTGGAAGGCAATCTGTTTCAACTATAACCTGTGCGCCCATGAAGTACTCCCTATCACATTTTAATGCAGTTACTACTCCCCAAAGTTCTCTTTTGATTTGAGTATACCTTCTTTGTCGTTCATTAAGAACCTTCGCTCCAAAGTGGATTACATATCTGTTGCCTTCAAGGTCGTCTTGACCAACTGCCCATCCTATTCCAATAGGACTTGTGTCCACTGTGAGTATAATGGGCTTTTCATTAGAGTAATTAGCCCTCTTTAAAGTGGGGGCTGAAATCAGCATTTTCTTGAGTTTCCGAATAGCCTGAGTGTGTTCTTTTTCCCATATAAACCTTTGGCCCTTTCTTAGAAGCTGATAAAAACTTTCAGCAACATGGGCAAAATGTGGTATCCAAATAAGGTAGAAGACACATGCACCAAGAAATCTTCTCACCTCTGAAACATTTGTACATTCTTCCTGCATTTTACTGATAGCATCTATTTTGGATGGGGAAGGCTTTCGGCCATATGGACCACACATATGACCAACCACAAGGACTTCTTCAACTCCAAAAACAGATTTAGCTCTTGAAAGAGTAAGATGGACTTCTTCTAATTTAGACAAGATTTGAGCACAATCATTAATATGATCAGAAACAAACTTTGGACATCCAAGTTCATTAAGTTCTTCATTTTTCTCATGAACTTCACATCCTTTGATTGGAACATCATCAAGCAAAAGGAAGAGTCAATTGAGGAATATAATCCCTCAATACTTTATGCATAGCATTCACATTGTGAGCTACTGAATTCGTAGCCCCTTGAGGTAGAGTACACATGCGGACTAGGCCAAGAGGCGTCTTCATTGTGATAATGTCACGACTTTCCAAAGCAAGCTGAAATTGGTCGTAGCCTGAATATAAATCTCCAATGGAATAGATTGCCCTACCTACAAAAGCTTCAGCAAACTCATCAACAATTGGCCCTGATCCAACATTTCTAATAGTGAATTTATTGACGGGTTGTAAATCTTGAATGAATCGCAAAGATCCATTCTTCTTAGGCACGGTAAACCATCGATTGGAATATGGAGCTGAAGATGGCTCCAATATTCGCATTTTTATCTTTTCATTTAGAAGTTCCAATAACTTAGGCAAATGAGCCCTTGGAACCGGAATTGGTTTAAGATTCCAAGGAACATGTGGGACCGTAAAAATCACCATTGGTGCCACAATGCTTGGATCCACACAACCAATTTCATGTGGCTGAAATGAAAAGGCTTTTCCATGATTCTTTAACATCTGCATGAAGATTTTCTTTTCAGTCGGCAAGAGGCAAGAGTCTTCACCAATTTTCAGCTTTTGTAGACTTTCTGCTGTAAATTGGTGACCAATATCTTTAGGATCACGAAGGCTTGGCTGCTTGGATACCCTTTCTGCCATTCCTTCGCTTTCATGTGGTAAAGGAGTAGCTACCGGATTGACCTTCTTATCAACTGTTTTATACTTTGTTTCTACTCTTTCTTCATCCTTGTTTGGCTGTCCAAAAGCTTCATAATCTGCAAATTCTTGAATTATGTCATACATATCCAATGTACATACCTGTATGGACTGATTTTCAGCTTGATTTTCTGCATGAACAGCTGTATAAATTTCGACCATTGTATCATTATAATTCAGCCCATAAAATAGTCCTGAAATTTCTTCGTCTTTAGGTAAAACATCAATTTGCTTCAACTCTTGCTCCATATGACTCAAATATTTTCTTTCAGCCCTGTTCATAGCCGAAAGCTATTTATAACAGCCCACACCATTGGCTGAAAAAACTTGCAAATCAGCTTTTGGCCTTGCCTCCTTCATATGTGGAGGCAATTTTTTGTGACATGATGCACTGCCATAGCCTCCACTTATAGCAGGGCTACCCGAAAACCCTTAAATTCTCGGGCATTAGAAGGAATAGGATGATCTCTCAATCGATCCCTATTCTTGTGGTGATTAATACAGACAGTCAGGAATTGAACAGCTTTATCATTATCCTTGCTTCTTATCCGAGCATATGATGAACCATCATCAAGAGCCTTTGTCTCTAAATGAGACTCGGAAATAAATGGTTGTCCAAGAATGATAGGATAACTGCAGGAATCTTGAACAAAGAAATGAAATTCATCTTTTACATTACCAATAGTAACTTGTACAAAAGGACATGCTGCATAAAGATCGCCAGAAGAGTTATTGGCTGCCTTCATGCGCCATCCTGGGTCCACATCAATGGGCCATCCACCATTCTCATAGAGACTTCTTGACATAACATTAATTTCCGAACCATGGTCTATAAGGGCAATGCATGGAGTTTCTTTTTCACCGATTTTAACAACAGTTTCAGTAGTCGCCCTTGCCCAATGGGTACGGGAGTAGTGACTACTAGGAATAAAGTGAGCTTCGCTTTCTTTTTGCATGTTGTGAAGAAGAGTCTCTTTCTTACGCATGGGCTGCACTTTAGATTGAGAAGTTCCCACCATAATGGCTTCTTCAGTTTCTGCTTCATAAATGTCTTCTTCTTTGGCTTCTATGGCTGCAATCAATTCTTTGATTGCCTCCAATCGAATCACCTTTGCATGTGTATGAAACCATGGTATCGGAATAAAAAAACCTAGATACATAGCACCTGTTTTCAATGACAATGACCACGTTGAGTGTGGAAATACATCCTAAGCCGTAGGATAGACGTTCGTTTCTTGGGGGATTATTTAGTAAGGGCACATGTTATCATCTCTTGGATTACTTTCAAAATTGAAGAGTGGAGTTTTCTCGTTTGTTTTATATGTTGAGCAACGCATCAAGGGGCTAATCCCTGCGATGTAGGAGAGCTGCAGTGGGGCCGCGGTGTTTCTACCGAGAGGTTGCCTCCCATGTATGTGATTATCATGGTATTTATTGCCAATGTGTATGGGTTCTCCCTCTGAGGAGTTTATAGAAAGGGAAATGTTGGGTTGTGGTCTCTATGTCAGACTGCAACTTGTAACTGGGATGTTTGCTTTTTCTTTTTCCTTTTGTCTTCTTTGCTTGAGGGGCATCTCCCATGTCAAATTCTGGTGGCGGCGGATTTTCAGCAGCCTTTTGTTGGTCTGGTTTACTTCTTGTTATGCGTTTAGTCGGTCCTGAAGAAGAAGGACCGGCAACATCTTCTTCTCTTCTTCTCTTTTCTTCTATTAGGGCTTCTTGATTATTAATTTCAGCTAACCGATCAAAAGCTGAAAATGAATCCATAGGCTCGGACCAACTGGTTCTCCCTCGAATACATTGACTGGCAGTGGTTAAATCATCTTTAGTTGCCTTGCCTTGCTCCATGCGTTCCAAGGCCTGCGTCCACACTTTAGATTTTGCATTAGTTTTACATGCTTTAACAATTTCATTAGTTGGCTCAATTTGCAGTCCATAAGTTGCAGCATCAACAGCTGCATAGGCCGTTCTTGTTGCCAAATCCTCCAATCTTTTCTTCATGCCACCGTTGCCGAAGTTTGGCTCAAGAGGAAGCCCGGTTTCGGTTGCATGAATTTTACCATCCTTCCAAAAGACTAATTTTTGTGCTTCAGCTTCACGGAATGCACCGCACTCCCTCTTGTCATGCTGAAGGCTATCACACCAAATGCATCGTCTTTTGAAGCCTTCTCGTGCAGGCCTTTGAGCACTTGACCGACCCCTTTCTTCTACTTTTACATCAAGCCTTTCTAATTTAGAATTAATTTCCGTTAGATTAAGATGGAGATCCCGCATGCTTTTAATTAGCTCGTCCATGGCATGCTTCTTTGGAGATGGAACAGCAGAATTTCTTGGTTGCTCGGCCATAGAGGCAGGAGGTCGAGAAACTAGAACAGGCTCCTTCATAGATTCAGTTGTTGCAGGGGTTGATTCCCATCTTAGGCGCAATTGCTCTCTTCGAGCAATCATATTAACTGCTTCAGTGACATCACTCCAAGCAGTCTTCAATCCCGACTCAGCGTTAGGGTCTTCAAGTCGATCAGTTAATTTCTCCTGAAGAGAAGAATCTGCAACCTTTAGAAATAATTCAATCTTTTGACTTTCCATACCTTGTTGGTCATCAGGATCTAGTTGGGCAATTTTGCTTTCAAATTCTCGATGAAGAGCAGTAAGCGGTTAGACCCTTATTAGGCCTTTCGACCCATTCGGTGAAGACTTTCTTTGTCATAAGGCCAGAAACTTCAAGGAAAATTTCTTCTCGAAGAGCCTTCTTGAACATAGTCCATCCTGCATCTTTTTGGAAAAGACCATGAATTCGGTCTTGGAGACGATGCACAGCCAGGTGGGCAAAATAACGGCTCCATGCATGTTGAGGGACTCCAAAGAAGACCATCTTGTCAGTATAAAGGTGGATAAAAGAGGATACATTTTGCCCATTAAATTGCTTAAGCTCTTGTTCAACTGCTTCTAAGGCTTTAATGGCATCAGCATCAATCCGCTCTTCTTCTTGTCTCTGTTGTTGTTGCAATTGCAACTGCTGCTGAAATTGCAACTATTGTTGTTGGCTTTCTTGCATTAGACGAACCAATTGTTGCAAGGCATCTCTTCCCGAACTCGATGATTCTCCCATTGGACTTCTTCTTCCGCAGCGGACCTTCACGTCGAGTTCACCACTGTCGTCGTGTTAAGGGTTGAAGGTCTACCACCGGGGCTTTATTACAGAAGAGGAGTTTAGGATTCAAGGTTCAGGAAGTGGAAATAGATTGGGGTTTAATAAGATCTGGGATTTAGAAATGATTTAGGTACGAAAGAAGAATTCAAGCTTTTTCACTATGTACTTAGCATACATGAATGGAAAGATTATCTTGATTACATCAAATGCCTCTTGATACATACATCATATCATAAAGGACATTTTCAGATTCTCAGTTCAATTATGAATATCAAATGCAAGATCTAATGGCATTTATTTCAAATACATAGATGGATTTCAACCCTTAGCTTCAGCCCTGTTCTAAAACAGAAAATTTCAGCCCATAATTAAGCTCAAAATGAGTGCATAAACTCATGAAGAAGCACTTCTAATCATTAATGATCAAAGTCCTGATGAAAAGAGGTCATTTCCTTCCATTACAACCACATAAATCTCTTGTTTGCTCATAAAAATGGACCATAACAGTGGGCTGTCCTGTTTATGACTGGTTATTTTAGCCCATAAAAACCCATATACCTTCAAAATCCTCACCCTTTGCTTGCCCCAAAGTCACTCAAGTACTTGGGCACAAGTCGGGCTTCATTGGACTAAGAATAAGATAGACAAAATGAGAGAAGTCGTGCATAAGAGCAGACTGAATACTTTTCTCTCAGATTTCTCTCTTTTATAGACTGTTTCAACATGCATTTTCGTCAGACCAAATGGGTAGAGAAGTGGAGATCTCACCATGTTTACTCCTTCAGTTTATGGGCCTATTGTTCTTCAATTTGCATGCTCCAAATCATGCACCATAGCTCCAACTCTCTCCAGTTGTGCATCAGACTGTGCAGCCCACATTTTGCACCGAAAAATGCGGGCTGCTCCCTGCTCAGCCCCTGATCACTTTTTGACCTACCCAGGTCACTTGCTGGTCACTTAAGTCTATTACTTCAGGTCCCATGTGAACCTAGTGGACTTTTGGCAACTTTTGGCAATTTTCTTGAGTTCTGACCATATTTTTGCACCTGAATCAATGTGATTTATCCTGCAGATTGTCAATTACTTCCAGTTGACCAAGTTGTAGGTTCCCATAGACTTATTTTTCATAAATATACATGGTATAACTGAAAATTATATGCTAAATACAAAAGAACTTGTGTAACTAAGTTGGTTATTGGATAACAATGTCTGGATTTTGTATGCAAATTCCTCATATAACTTCCAGTGAAGCTCTTCTGTGTTCATAAGAATCCCATAATTTATATTATGAATAGTAAACTCTTTGACACCGCATACTAGTCTACGGGCGGAAACTTGGAATAGTGATCCCTGTGGATTGCTGGATAGCCTTCGGGCGGATTGTGGATAAGCCTACGGGTGGAACTCTTTGTATTTCAAAGATAAATATGATGACTTGTTAATAAAGAACTTGTTTGATATTGTTTTTCTATGTCAAGTGATAAGATTACGTGAAGGAACCAGTGCTTAACGGGTTAATTAAAGAAGCTGATTGTTACATGTCCAACTAATGTGTTAGATAATTAAATAACTAAAACAACCCGAGGAAAGTGCGGAGGATGGGCCATGGGTCTGTCCTACGGATGGGTGGTCCCGATTGGCCGGGAACTTTTCTCAAATCACGAGGAACAGCGGGATGATCGTCAAAGGACATGAACAACAAAAGCATTGACCTAGAGTTATGTTTTAACCCGATTTACGCTGTTTTAGGGCAACGGAATGGGACTATGCCTTATGGCAGAGAGGTCGAGCTTTGAATCCCTCTCGTTTCCCATTCTCCTTAAAGCAAGTGCAGCGTGACTGCTTCGGATCTGGTGTTTCTACGTAAAGTAGTTCGCTTGGGTCCAACGCTAGTTGCTGTTAGGAAATGACCAATCAGGAAAACCCTAATTCAGGTCGATCCTAAGTGGGAATGGCCGGAATACTTCTGCTACATGGCAGATGCGGAAAGCCCTAGATTGCAAACCCCATAACATTCCATGGGAGTGCCGGGCAGAGCTTTCTAGACATCCTTTCCGATGGACTGTTAAGACGTGTCCTGGATGGTACTAGTGGACACATTACATATGTATATAACATTGCTCAAATCCAAGGTTTAGAGCTCAACATAAGGATATTTGGGCATAATAATCAATCTCAAGAATCAATAAATCCATGTGGCATCCCTATATATATATATGCATTCAATACATAAGCATTTATTGTATATACTTGCTACCCATAGGTATAATACCAAAGAACCCCTTTGGATCCGCTAGAGCTATTCCACCTCTAATAAATCCAAAAGTTCTTTTCTAAGTATCAATACATCATCTCCACATAATGAACTTGACCCATAAGATTAGTAGAGAATTAACCAAGAAAATACATGCTATCCAAACAGTATATGGTAGGTATGTCATGAACACTAGAGCAATGGCTAACTTTAATCTCTCCAAGGTATATCACGTGAGATCACAGAAGCAATAGGATTGATGCATACATCATTGAGTGGCTACCATGAAAGATGAGAATAATGATCTCTTCCTAGAGTGCAATGAATGTCTGTGAAGCTCCTTAAATGTCCACTCTAATATCAATTGAAAGGTGGAGCAAGAGTAAGAGCACAAGAGGAAGCAAGAGCTATGGAGGTTTACGCAAAAGAGAGCAAGGTCATATGTTGGAACTCCAATGCTCACAACGTGTGACCTACCTTCCCTTATTCTATTGTCATAGAAAGAATATATAATAAAGTGAAAGTGATGGGCGGTTGCAATATACAATATACATGTGTGCAAGCATTGTGTAAAAAGAAAATGTAGGTGGCTAGGCACATGTAGCTTTCAACCTTCGACACTTGAAACATTTTGATAAGCCTCCTTAAGGGTTGTTTCCTTGTTAAATTTGATGGAAACATATTTGTAGAGAGAAAATATATATATAAGTAGATGAAATTCATGAGTGCAAAGCAATTAAATTAAGAAAATGAGTATTATCATGGAAACTTATAATTAGACAAAAAAATGTGATGCATATCATTAGGGAAAAGCTTTAAATCCTTTGCAATGTAAACATATTGTAATATTATAAGTAGATGACCATTTGTGGAGCCTTCTTTGACTCGAGCAATCTACCTTTTCAATAGGTCTTCAATACATCATGATATCTTACTTAATAAGGAACTATTGCTCTTGGTTGCATGTACACCCATGAATCTTTCTTAGATGAACCATGACTAGTCATAGTATTCATAAAATGTTGTATGACAAAGAGCCACTCACTTCTGTTATCAATATTTTTGCTAGTAGATATATAATTACATGGTTGCTTTTTCCATTTCTAATTTCATTCTTGTTTTTGAAATAGTTACTAGAAATATATTTTTTCTCACCACGATGTCAGCAATCATTATTATCACAAGAATTCTCTCTTTGAACTATGGCCATGGCCACCACCTTGGCCTTAGCTGGCCTTAGCCACCACCTTCACCTTTGCTAATAGAGTAAAATATTTGTTCAAACTTAATTTTATATTTAGAATAAGAGGAATCTAAGCCAAGATTCTTCTCCTTAAGTATTAGAATAGAAAGTAAATTTACAACTATATATATTATCCATGGTATTTACATATAACCCCAAGCTCTTGTGCTCATCTCCAAGTCCATCTAAACATGCTTGGATAACATCATCGTTACTAACTATTACATTGATAAATCTAAGAGCTTCCATAATACTCTTGAAATTTAATGCATAGTCATTGATACATAGATTCTCTCTTTTAGCTTGAATGAGCTCTGACTTGAGTTGTAGCTTTCTAGTCTTTGTGTTTACCTCAAATAATCTTGCTAGATTCTTTCATGAAATAATATGGATTTTAGATTCTTAAAGAGAGTTCATCATACTACATGTGACACTCATAGATAGCCAATATATCACTTTAATCTGTCTCTGCTCCCAATACTTCTTAGTGTTTATCTATTTTATAGTAGTAACACTTCACTAAGGGACTTTGAGTGCCACTACTATGTCTCCTTCAATGTAGTTTCAAAAACCTTTGCTCTTTAAAAAATTATTCATCTCGAGCTTTCATGTAGGATAGTTATTCTTATCAAGCGTCTCACTAAAAATATGGTTAAAATTGTTAGAGCTTTTGATAAGGCAAGCAACTTTACAAAACTTGCAATCTACAACCAACTTGATACTAGGTGTACTACAATAAAAAATACACAATGCTTTTCAAACTACATGACAATAATTGTAATATGCAATCCATATGAAAATGTCTTCTATCTCTCCATCTTGACAAACACATGAAATCTTACAAATTCCAGATCTATAGCCTCTACACATGTGTATAATAAACATAACTGAATTTGTAGTATACCTAGAAACTACTTTCAATCAACTTGTAGGACTAGAAAGGATGCCAAAAAAATCTCACATAGGAAAAAGCATTGTGAAATACCCCTAAACGGATGATCTATAGTACATGCACTACTCTTTGAGCACAAAAAGTTTCATTGCAATTGGAGATATTATAGCCTTGCTAGCTTCAAGAGCCTCCTATTACCACATTTTAAGGTAAATTAAACAAAATGGAAAAGCTTCTTACTAGTCACTTGCATGGTTACTTTCAAGATGCATTTCCTTTACCTCAACCTTTGATTTAGCTTTGCGTAGTTGTGGGACAAATTTGATGGAGACCCCTAGGGAATAATAGAACCATATGAAAGTAATAGAACTTATGTGCACGTGGTCACTAAGTGTGAATGTGCTAATGGTAGATAAGATTGCACAATGAATGTTTATAACTAGAGTGGACTACATGGGTGTCACCTAATTGTAGAATCACTGGCATATCCTCCATGTCAATCACCAAAGGCACTAGTGACTAAAGTCATCCCATGCACCAATACATGTAGGAGATGCTAACCCAGGTGAAGCTCCATATCTCAACATAATTAACATTTGGCTACAATCATTATGGTTAAGGAATGGGTAGAAGAAACACATAAGAAACTACCATCTGATACTATTTTGGAAGCCATTAATCTTCCTAGCCTCTCTAACACTAGTCCACTTTATTTTGGCCAACATATGGATGAGCAAGAGGCCACAATTTTGAATAATATAAGACAATATAGATTTCATTATCAAGAAATAGAGCATAGTATTATCTCAACCCTCACATACATCGATGTCTAATCCCACTTGAAATCATATTGAAAGAAAGTTTGGCCATATGGTAATCATTTAAAAGTTGGATAGATGGCATAGACATTATAGTATTAACATGCAAGCCACAACAACTCTCAAGCCATGTCAACCCTAGGATCCTTGGGGACTGAAACCTTCTTGAAAGGGCTAGAGTGTCCACACAATGCTACCAATAGAAGCCCTAGGGAACTCTAGCAAGAAAGGAATAATTGATACTAGGAGTGCATTTAGCATAGTTAAGAAGAATGTGCTCTACACTGTGGGAAACCCTCCAATTGATCCGGTTCCTTTCAACTTAACTATCATTGATGATGGATTTAGGATCCAACCATGACTATTGAAGGATTGGCCAATCAAAATACGCCTGCTACATTTTTCAATTGACTTTGTTGGTTTAAAAGGATCCAACTATAATCTGTTGCTTGATGTCCATGGACGTGAAACAATGATTCATAGAGGACTAGGGAAATAGTCTAATCTTCCTAGGGAATAGAAAGGATACATTAGATCCTAAGTTAGGAAGAACGATACCCTACTATTCAAATGATCAAACCTCAATTAAAATGTGTCTTAGTATGTCTCTTTATGATGGTCTCTCAAATAGTACCATAAGTTCTCACTAAGGGCTATCATATCCCAATGAATAGATTTGAAGTGTGTAAGTTGTTCAACTAGTGGTATTCATGTTTCTGTGGTGACCAGACCAAAGCTAATTTCCTAATATTTGAAGATTTACTCAATAGCCCCACTAAGTAATGGACTAACTTCCATTAAGTTCTATCTATGTATCATAATGATCTCTTCATCTCCCCCTAATACGTGAGTAGAGGATTGATATTGAGGGTGAAAATGAAAAACCTATGGATGACAAAGAAGATGACGGTATCAACACTGATTCAATCAACTAAAACACTGATGATGAAATGATAGAGGACATCTTGGTAGTGCTATGCCAACATAGTGAGTATAATATGAACTTCCTAGTGATCTTTGCTAGTAGATAGCAAATCCAAGTTGAAATGAACTAATCCAAAAGAGAGTAGAAAGAGCTCACAATAGTGCATATCATTAAGAAGTTCCATCACTACTTGTTGGGTATCCCATTCACACTTTTTATAAACCATCATCCACTGCTCTACTTAGACAACAAGCCCTGGACTATATGCCACATTACTACATAGTGTCTACTTCTACTAGAGTGTGATTTTTCCATGGTTATACATAATGGAAAGCAACATTTTACTATCATCCATATGTCTCATCTCATTAATGGTAGATAGAAAGCAAGTGGGATTGATAATAATCTCCTTGATGTTCATTTATTCTCTATTTAATAATAATCTCAACTCTTTAAGGTAGACATCACATCTCCTTGGGAAAAGTTGTCATTTATATACTAGAAAATGGACTAGTAAAGAGACCCATTGAAAATACATGTCTGATATATCTCCTCATCAACACTCGACCCTATTAGATAATTGATGGTTAACTCTATCAACTAGGTAGGACAGTCTTCTTTGGAGATGTGTTTGTGAGTAAAAAAATCAAGGGTGTGCTGTAAGAAGAACATGGAGGAATTGCAAAGGACACTTTGACACAAATTTCATAGCAAGGAAAGTTCTACATTCTCAATTGTGGTGGTACATCTCTTTTGAGACATGTCCCATTTTGTTAAACACTTCCATGAGTGTTGACACACTATAATTTCAATCAGATAGAACAAAATGGAGCTTTGTTATAATCTCTTGTTAACCCTTTGAAAAGTGGAAGATAGAGTTTGTGGGACCCATGGGTGTGTTTTTTGGTGACCTTGCTTATGTGAGCTTTTTAGCCATGGGAGTATATAGGCAAGTTTTTAAATCAATTGACTCTAAGGAAATGCAAAGTCAAGTGTACTCTTGTTAGTGTACTAAGCCCTTATGAGCCATCCAAGACCTTTCTCACCCATGGCATGTTGGATTATGAAGGTTATAAATCAGTATTGCTTGTAAATGAAAACACTAACTTATCTATGGCTTGTACTGAACTAACACTAAAACAACCTTATCCCCACTTATTAAAATAAGACTATTAACAAGTTGTGGTGACATCATAATATTAAAGAATGACAAAGGTGGCAAACACCATTATATGAGCGAGTAGATAAACAATGATGAATTGTGGCTACCAGCGACTCTAGAGGCTATTGTGCAATAAGCTCCACATGTAATAGGGTTCTACTATGTTTTACCAAGCAAGACTCATGTTGTAGGGTCTCCTCACTCAGCGTGGTACAAAAAGTCTTGTATCATAACTCATGATTTCATGAAGGTGGTATTGGCTTCCTCGATGGATGTTTATGGGGAGCTATGTAAACTCTAAAAATTGTGCATCACATACAAAGCCAAACATTTATTGGAAATAGCATAGTGCAAGTTATGATGCCTAGTGATATACAAATTTCTGTAAAGCATGTGCAATGATTCGTTCTTTTTTTATATGAGCAATATTTTGACCAATAATGTTAAAGGGCTAAAGTTGCAAGATTGTAGCAAACACAATTTAGCTTCATATCACTAGGAAACACCATTACTATTCTAAATGCTCTATGTGTGTGTGTGTGTGTGTGTGTGTGTGTGTGTGTGTGTGTGTGTGTGTGTGTGTGTGTGTGTGTGTTTGTGTGTGTGTGTGTGTGTGTGTGTGTGTGTGTGTGTGTGTGTGTGTGTGTGTGTGTGTGTGTGTGTGTGTGTGTGTGTGTGTGTGTGTGTGTGTGTGTGTGTGTGTGTGTGTGTGTGTGTGTGTGTGTGTGTGTGTGTGTGTGTGTGTGTGTGTGTGTGTGCGTGCGTGCATGCATGTGCATGTGCGTGTGCACGTGCGCATGTGCGCTCATTATAGCATGTGCAATTATCTATGTTTTTGGGTATTAAGAATCTTTTAACCAATAATGATAAAGGTCTAAAATTGCCAGATTGTAGCAAACCATATGACAATCTATCTTCATATCACCAGGAACCACCATTTCTCCACTAAATGTAAATGTCCATTTTCCCTCATACAAATACCCATTAAGTTTCTTGATGTAAAAGGGTGGATGCAGTGAATGGAAGGTTACATGGTTGCTTTTTCTTCCTATTACATCAATGTATGCAGTCATACAACATCACTAAACAAGCAAAAGAAAAATGAGTGTGAAATGTGTGCATATGCGGTAATGTGTTATGTTTTGTGTGATACATCAAATCTCCAATAAAGATAAGGGCAATTTTGTGTCAACTCTACTCTTAAGTGGTTGGAAGCTAATTCTTCCATTTAAAATTCTCCATCTATTGAATGTGGGATCATATAAATAGACTAGCTCAATAGAGTACATTTCAATAGTTGTAGCTTGCCAGGTTGAGAGTCTTGAGAGTTGAGACCTAATGTTTGCACACACCCACACACAAACACAAACACACATATGATAAGGTGTAAGTGCTATACTCAAGAGACTAAATAGTGAGGTAGAAGATTGTGCCAAAATGGTGATATGGTTTACATTTCGCACATATGCATAGCAATCAATTGATTGATGGCCAAACAATTTGCACATTTATTAGCACATAATATAGTAGGTTTAACAAAGTGGATATAAGACAAAAAGATTTTTGGTGGGGGTTGAGTGGGAAGTAGTAGGAATGTTGTGAAAAGGTTTTTCAATTGAAAATAGGAAAATACTTTGAGTTAATGGAGCTCATCTTGTGTCCAAGAGGTTTAGAGGAGTTGCCTCTCTCAAAAGTATACCAAGGAGAATGAAGAAAACTGAATAAGAAAGAAGAAGATTGCTAAGGTGTCCATAGGAGCTAGCCATGGAGCAGGAAGAAGTAATGAAAATTGTCTTGCAAGAGCATGTTAAACATAGGAAGAAGATGGTTGAGCCGATTGAGGAGAGGCTTATCAATGAGCCTCATGTTGTTCCATATATTATTCAATTCAGCAAGCATGTCTGTAAAGTGCTTTATGTGAAACTCAAAGCATTGTGGAGCATTTCTTTTTGCATGAAAATTACTCAAGAAATCTTAACATGGAGGGGACAAAGACTAAACTCCAAAAATCTTGTTGCTTATGATGTTCTAGATGTGAACAATCAGTCAACATTTCTTATTTCATTTGATAAAAAAATTTCAAAGTTTGTGATGTTTTTCTAGTTAGATATAAACCACAAAAGAAAAGTTTCTTGTATAAACCAAAAACTTTCAAAGGCCATGATGTTGTTCTAGTCAGATATAAGCCAAAAAAAAAAACTTTCCTATATGATGGGACTATAGCTCTTGAAGACATTGCGAACTTTGTTGTGGAAGTGATCAACATTAATGTATAGCTAAAACCTCTCTTACGAGATCCAATTTTGTTATAGGACCATCTCTTCCTATTTTTTATATCCTCATGTAACTAGAAGGACCTCAATTAATAGACAAATTACATGTCTAGACTATGAGAATGCTCAAAACAAAGAGAGCAAAACCTCGATCCTTCACACATGCTAGTCCTATGTGCCACAATATGTATACAAACAAGTTGTATATATGTAAGGACATGGCACACTTACAATTGCCTACTAGGGCATGTGGTAAACATGGGATAAGACTTTTTAGGATTGAACCATTGAAGTGTATAGCATAAAAACTAGTTTCAAACAAAATGAAGTTCCAAGACATATGTGCCCATGAAGGTATTGTTGAGAGAAAATTATTTACGAGCACCTCCTCCCCAAGCTACCTCCTAATGAGGAGTTCCAACTTAGCCACCTCTATATTCTCCTCCCATTCTGCTCTACCTACTGTGCTACTAGTATAGGTCTAGCCTTCTCCAACTCACACCCCCTTCTATGTACACTCATTGGCCCCCATGGCCATCTTCCTAAATTGAGCATGAATCCATAGCTCCATCAACACATCTATCTTAGCCTCACTCACTATTCTTAGGTACCAATTATAAGAAGCATATATGTCACAACCATGGGAGAAAATGTGGTGCATCCTCAAAGAAAGCAAGGCTTCCCCTTGGGTAAGTTACTCATGAATATATGTGTGCATCATGTGGGTTCAAAATAAGATATTTTTAAATACTATTTTTATGCATTTTTTACATATAGAAGGGTGTAATATAAAGGGTTTATTTGCAAATTGAATAAAAAAGGGTTATGTTTTATTCAGGAAAAATTCACAAACAAGGATATTGATAAATAGTCCTTGAATGCATGTGATGTAGAGGATATACATATAGTAACTTCCCTGAGGGCTTCCCATAGATATGAGCTTCTTAGAAGTAGCACCAGCTAAGCAAGAGTATCTCAACTCACCATTATCAACCTTTGTGGTTATCCACCAAGAGAGAAAAGGGTGTGTGGTCTAATGCTTTTCCATCCTTCTCTAGCTTATCGATGAAAGTATGTTATAGTGTATCTATTTAGTAGTGTTTTTAGCAAAAACAAAGCAAGGATTCTAAACACACTTATTGTACTAAAAAAAGGTAAAAAAAGAACTTCAAAAATTGGGCCAAAAAATAGAGGTCTGAAATTTGTATGTGCATGGTAGTTTGTGTCACCTTCCTTCTCACATTGTTACTTTAGTGTTACTATTGCATAACACACATTCACACTCTTCTCATCCTCTGTATATCAATCTTCATCCCTCACTCTTTTGACCAATTTTGTCATACAGCTCTCACTTCTACTATCCTCCTCTCTATCCCTCTCCCTGCCTCTCCCGTCTACTTCAATCCCTCTCTATGCCTTCCCTTGAATACCTTTCTCTCTAGCTCTCCTACTAACACACATGTTCTTTATCTCATTTACGTATATCTAGAGATATTGAACAAATGTCAACCAAGCCATGCTTGTCCAGAGGATCATCTAGTGGATATTCAAAGTGCTCTAATAGAAGCAAATGTGGTATTGTACTATTTGTAGTTCATTATTTCCTAAAGATTATTAGCAGTTTTGATGGAGAAGGATGATCAAAGGTACTTGATAGGATCTTATGGCATTCGAAATTACAACGAATAATAAAGAAGATAGTCTCCCCTAACTAGGAAATTTCATAGGTAATTGTAGAGAACATAAAGACATAACTAGGCATGGTCAAACAAGTGAAAAGTGTAGATAAGCTAGCTACAAAGAGACCAACACTTAGAACTTTAAAGAAAACATTGTGCTGATATGCAAGCTAAAAAGTTCAAATGTGTAGGAGAAGGTCACAAATCTAGGACTGATTGTCTAAGTGAAGAGGTTATTCACCCCATCATTCAATCGTGGAAAAGTAACACAAGGATGTATCTAAAAAAGAAGGATGGTTGTAGTTAGTGGATAACTTGAAAAACTACAGAATTCATCCCTACTATTATTTGGAGCTTATTGAGTTTTGTCTACATAAAATGTTACTACCTTATTTGAAATAGCATAACTTGGATTTGAATTATTTTTTCCAATCAATTGTCTAGGATTTTGTTTTTCACGAAATAAATGGTTTTTTAAAGGATTCTTTGAATGGTCCTAATGTAGATAGTTTCAAGAGATAAATTATCAGTGATATTCCTATTAACATTGTACTTAACATTGTAGATAGTTTCAAGAGATAAATTATCAACGATATTCCTATTAACAAAATTGTACTTAACAACTAAAATTCCTATTGATAGTATAAAAGTTTATCCTTGGTAATTGTTGATTTTGTTCATTGTGTTATGGTAATGTAGGTATAATTCTTCATGAACTTCAAAGAGTAGCATCAATCTATTTGCATTGTAGTTTGTGCTTGTTAGAGCTTGAAGCCTTGTTTTGTTAGGAAACTTAAAGAGAGAAACACATGTTGTTGTTTTTAACATATAGTAATTGATTTAATGTAGCTTGTGGTGATATCCCTAGGGACACATACAAAAATATTGCATGGAGATCTATGTGATTGCTCATGCATAGTTTGTAGTTGAATGAAAGGAAAAAGTACATTGCCCATACAACCACCTTTTATTTGCTATCAAAATTGTGGAGCTTGGTAGTATGCCCAAAGAAACTATCAAAACTGAGTGGCACAAACTTGCATGCTTGCTGTGAACATGTAAGAACCATCCAAATCCTTTATTTTATCCTCATGAGCTCGATATGTGATGATGTGGTGATTTTTGTGTTGAATTTGCAAAGAACTATACCTTCAAGGTTCATAATGAAATCCAATCCATGCATTGGTATAGTGATAGTGTACAATTGGTGCAAATTTGCTATCAGAAGGAGGGTGCCAATTTAAAGAATAAATCTATCATTTATATTTCATATGACAAATAGTATGTCACATTATTGGTTTGAAATTATTTTATGCTTCATTTTTAGTGCCTTGTGTTTCAAGGACAAAAGCTTTCAAGGCATTAGATCTAGTCAGATGGAGCAACATCTCAATTGAAGATAGCACGACCATTTTACTCCATTGCAAGGTGAGGTTATGTAGTTGTTGCCAACCCTAATATTAGTGTTTTTAAAAATGATTTTGTAGCCTTGTGTTAGTATTGTGTTTGTTCTTGCTAGTTTTTTGTATTATTTATTACTCAATGTTAGTAGTACTGGGTGGCAAACTTGTTAGTTGCATATAGTACTAGTTATGTACTATGCTATTATCACACAATACTATTCTTTTATGTGAAAAATATTTTAGTACTCATAGATAGATGTTAGAACTATAAGTTAGTGTTTAAGATTAGCCATACTCTTATTAATGTTTATCAGTAATATCTATCTTGTTGCTCTTCAAGTTGCTTGTTAGTAGTATTTTCTAGTAGCCTTTTACATTGGTGCTTTCCTCTAGCTAGTATCTTATGCTAGTAATCTATGTTATTGATAGAACTAAATAGTAATGATATTCACTGTTAGTACTATATGGTAGTATTATTAGTCATTCATGTCAATCTTTTGCATTAGTACTATTTGCTAGCACTATCAATATATTAGTACTATCTTTATTGGTACTTTCTCTACCAATACTCTATGTATAGTAGCCTATGTTGGACCATGTTAGTTCTCTTTGATGGTAGTCTATTTTAGTGTATGTCTAGTGCAAGTGATGTGATAAAGTATGCTCTAACAACCGAGAAATTGGATGCTATTGAATGGCTATGATTTTGTTGAATGGTTGACTTGGAAGAAGGCTAATGATGGAAAGTAAAAGCTTTTTGTTGAGGTGAAGATCAACAATTAGGAGCAATGCATATGCTTGACAAATAGTCAAAGGTTCTCATAACACACACCTACCCAAGTTTTGTTTCGAAGTTTGTCATGCTTTTGTACCTTTTATGTTGATGAGTCTTAGGACAAGTGCATCAATATGAGCCATGTGCAATCATGGAAGTTAGATAGGCTATAGTTTGATAGAGAGTTGTGTCTATGGAGCAATATGACATCTTCTATTCAGAGAAACACAAACAATTAGCTAGTATTTTGGAGGTTAGAGACCATTTGGTAGTGTTAAAGCCTCCTACAAACATAGACAAAGATTTATTATATTGTTATGTGCAAGGAAGTGAAGATAGTCCTTGGTAACAAGTGAAGGATTCCTAGGGTAATGTTTTTAACATTGGTGACATAGTGATATGAGGTGTTTATTATGTAGACATGCAATTGTCGATAACCCCCAAACATGCAACTACCAAACCCCAAACCAATGCAACTCCCATTGAAGATGATGCTTGCTATTTCTAGTTTGATTTTTTATGCTTAGTTCTTTCACTATAGATGCCTATAGTATCCCCCCTCTACCCCTCGACTTGCCTTTTGTATACACGATGACTACTCAAACAGCCTACTCCCCCTCAAATAAGTTATTGTAAAACTTGTCTCAAGTCCCACTATCCACTACCTTAAAGCATGCTTGCAAATATTTTCTTCACTTTAATCTAATACTTTTTTGCCTTGTTCAAAGATATTGATACTCAATTTTTAGTACTAAATAAGTATTTGGAAAGTTTTAGTTCTTACTATTAAAGAAGTTTTTAGTATAAAGTGAATTGTAAGCCAATAGGAGTTATATATGCTTCTCCAAAATATTTTTCTTGAACATTGGGTCTATCTACTAGAATATAGTGGCTACACAAATACTACTAAATAGTACTTTTCAAACTAAAATAGTACTAGTGCAAAATATAATTATGCATGGAGGCACAATGTAGTTTAAAATCAATGGCTACCCTAAATGAAGGCATGAAATTGCTCAAAACCAAAGAACCAGATCAATAGAGCTGTTGCTCTCTATTGTAATCTAGATCAGGAGCTACATGGATTATAGCACTCCACATACTTTATATTATTTATTATAACTATTATTAATAAAATATTATTTCACATCAAACGTTACAAAAATCCCATGATTATTAGTCTGTAGATGAAATGAACAGGTTAATATAAACTGGACACTTTGATTACCAAAGATATATAAACATGTTGAATTTTTACTTAGAAGAACTTTGTATACAATGTGTACACATCATTATACACGTGATATTGTTATATACATGGTATTTGAAACTAATCTAGTTGTTTGAAACTAATTTGTAGTGGTCACCAACTAAGTCATATATAGAAGGGAGAGACTTATTTGATGGACTTAGTGAGATTGAGTGGGACCATCCAAATTCTCTCCTCGACTACTACCCAATCCCTTGTTATTGGATCAATTTTGATGAGATACATGGCACATTGGATGTTCTCAACACCAACAAAGTTGTTTTGAATTACGTCCAATAGTGCTTGGAGGGGGTCTTTTTTATTTCTCAAAGCAATCCTACCAATAATAAAACTTTCATAAGGACATCTATAAATGAACTATGGGACAATGTCCTTAAATCTATGCAACCTTTGCACGTATGGCAATAATGTCTCTAGCAACTTTGTGTCAGTGCAATAACCGTGATACATATATTGACACAACAATTTTTTCCCATCAGATTCAAGCATGCCTTACATGGCATGTCACCCATGAGTAGTGTATATTGAGTTTAAACTTGAATACCCCTATTTAGAAGTACAAAGAATGGCTTTAGTAGCAAAAACTCATTAGTTTCTTAGGGTGGTAGATGCGTGGCTATTGCACACAGTCATCTTGCAATAACTTGAATTTGAAGTGGAGAACTAAACTAACTATTGCTAGCAACTTCTCTATTAAATCAACAATGGAAAACATGTTCATGGGGATCATGTTGCTCTAGATCCCCACATCACAATGAGTCTCCAACTCTAGAAGGAATTGGATTAGTTCAAAGCTTAGCGACACAACATGCTTGCCAATTGTGTGAAGCACTCAACCATCCTGATGCATATGGGGTGGAGCTAGTTGGTACCACCTCTTTACTATGACTTCATTAACATCAATAATAAGAAAAATATTGTAGTGATCAATGTTGAGCATTAATAGATTTCATTTTTATTAATTGGATACAGCGAAGATACTAAATAAATAAAAGAGTTGAAAGAACCACTTTAACACATTCATACAAATGAACTCCCCTTAAGATAGAATCACATAGAGATTACAATATGACAAAAGAAATTTTCTCATTGCTCAATATTGAAAGAGAAGGTGTATCAGATGAAATGCAAAGCATTCATAGGCAAAGGGTACAATACGACAAATATGCTCACTTAGAGCTTCATGATCTAGTTTTACACATATTTATAGGCCAGAAGCACTATAGCCTTGAAGGAAATAAGTCTTTCACTTCCTAAACCTAATGACAAAACACAATGCATAGGCTAGGGGACATGATGGAATAGAAGTTTTGTGGCCAAGGCTTCTAGATAGTGGGGCACCCGTATGAATTTCCTGCTAGAGCCAGTTTTGCTCCACACTTACCAGTGCAAGCTACTACTCCAAATGTTCAATGCAATCAACTTGGAAAGTAGTAGTGTCCTCGAGAGAGTGAATGCATATGTGATACAATTAGAAGATAGAGTCTTCACCTACACTAGCCTACCTTTGAGTTGCTCCCCTTGAGAGCATAGGTTGACATCAAAGAGAGGTATCTTTTCTTTATCTTGATGCCAATCTTTGTGATTCATACCAAGCTTCTTCTATGTTGTACCCTTAGCAGAGGTTACTCGAACTCTAGTGTGGGGACATGCTAGTATTAGACTTAATGGGGTTGGGTTAGAAGAGAAATAATACCACACTATATCATTTAGCTGAGGGTTTTCCAAACAGATGGTGTGACACGTTCCCACAAGTAGTTTGCTTCCACCTCCACATCTACCAAAAGTTGGCAATGATCGTCCTAAGCACCTCAACTCACTCTAGGGTAGTTGATAAGCCAAAGAAGGCAAGGCTTCTTTTTGGTGCTTCATCATCACTAAGGAGGATGGGCTTCTCTTTGAGCACCACTTTCTATTGATGAAGCTAGCATCAAGTTTTTTCCTTCCAATGCCTTAACTATTCAGGGCATGCTCCTTCTCCTTTGAGTTCGATCTCAATGTAGAGGCAAGATCAAGCTCAACCACCAAGATCCATAGACCTCTTATCCCTTCAAGAATTTCAAGTGAGCACCTATGGCTATCTCTCACCTAGCCAATGCGCCTTCAATCCTATTGAGGTGTAGTGATCTTACCTCAATGCGCGAATGAGTTGCCGCCTCCCTGAAGCACGCTGGTAGCTCCACAATTCATGATGCAAGCTCAACCAAGCTCCATTCCCCATAGGCGTGCGTGACAATAGAAGAGAAGAGAAGAGGAAGCGAAGAGAAGAGAAGAGAAGTAGAGGAGAGGAGAAGATGGAGAGCTTCACCTCCAAGATTCCTCACCCTCACACATTCACTCCCTCACATTCCCTCTCTTAAGCACACACAAGCAAGCAAAGAGAGAAGAGAAGAAGATGCATCCACTTTTTCCACACACCAAAGAATGAGCTTCCTCTATTCACTTTTTGGTTTTTATACGTAACCCTAAATCCCTTTTGAGCGGTCATCCCTTTTTTACATGACCGGTCATTGTGGCAAGGTCATTTTTTCCATTACCTTCTATTTTCCTTCTCTTTTTCTATGCTAGCCTACCTTTTATAATTTTCATAGGAGGGAGCTTGGCACTCTTTCACAATAGTTTTAAGGGTGCCTTGCATTTAAAAATGTGCTTTTTCCTTTGACTTGATCTTTGCGGCCACCCTTGTAATTTCGATCGTTTCCCTTCTTGATTTTTCCGTTGTGTCCGATTTCTTTCTGGGTCATGTCTTTTAGGTCCCAACTTGTGCTTTTCCACTCTTTTTTCTTTCTTCTTGTGTTGAGGTTAACATTACCCTCCTCCTAACCTATTGTCAGTCCCATGGCACAAATGGTGGGTAGTAGTTGGAAGGTGGGATGGGTGTAGCTAGTGGCTTTTTTGAGTTTGTATACAAGCCCTTGTAGGGAATGGTGTTAGATGGATCAGTCCTTGAGATTGAAAGAGGTGTAGGGCCTAGTTTCTCACTGATGGTGATGGTGGGTGGATCTATCCTTGTTTTTCTTCGGCCGTCCTTGCCTCCCACCGTATGTCATCTCCTTCCTTTGCTTTGAGCTCTTCTATCAACTCATATATTTCCTTTTGGCACATGGCTACCTTCCAACTCGACCACTTCTATTCTCTTCTCCTCCGTAGCTTTCTCTAACTGTGAGAGTAGCTCTTTGACATACTCATCATAGTCAACAATTAGAGTCATTGTTGTAAGGATGGGAGTCATGGAGGTCTCCACTTTCTATCGTTTTGGATCATGTCTTAACTTGGCGTTTCCTGTTGCCAGTCTCTTTTTCCCAACAGTTGTGGTTTCCACACTCTTTCCCTGTGTTAGTTCCTTATTGACAAAGTACTACACCTAGGCCATGAGATTGCTGACATTTAGAGTAGCCGGGGTGCATTGAGTAGGCATTGCTGCTACGGTGGTGGGCATCAAGAGGGGTGGGATGAGGTTGTTAGGGGCCTTTCCCTTACCTTCAATCACTTTAGGTGGTGTAATTTCTCATACCTATGCACTCGATCTTGGGCCTTCATCTCTTTACGGGATCAAGGCATCCAGCTGGTCTTGCTTGCCTTGTTGTTTGATGGACAAGCATGTAGCTAGTGTGATGTCCTCGTCTTCCTTTCTCTTCAATTTCTCCTCCTTTTTAGTATGCTTTCTTTTTCTCTCCTCTTCAACTTTTTTCCATTCTTCTTCCAGTCTCTTAGACTCTTATTTCTCTTTCTTCTTCCTTTGCTTTGCCTCTTTCTTGAATCTTTCTTAGCTTTTTACAAGTTTTCCTTCTCCTACATTGTCTTTTTCCTGGGCTTTTTTGGTGTTCTTTTGCTGGACTTAGTTTCTAGTTTTCCCTCCTCTTCAATAACCATTCTCTCACTTGACTATTCTCGTTCATGATGGGGAGGTAACCTTTTAGGTGTTTTGTCAACTCCTTCTTCCTCTCCATTCTGCGCCTCCTTTACTGCTTCCTAGATGAGAGCAGTCAAAATTACCCCATACCCGATGAATGAGGCCTTGGACGATGGTTTCTTTCTCTCATCTCCCTTTGATGTTAGGGATTCCCCACCAGCTAGATTGCTTCCTAGGGCTAGTGCCTTAGTAGATTGATCGATGGTTTTCCGCACATAGTTGTTCTAGTCTATTTGATGCAATGAGTGAGTTTCCAAGCTCTCTAGCATGGGCACACTGATTCTATGCATAAGGGAGTTGTATCTTTGGCTAGAGAAAAGGGAATGGACAACTTTTGCCTGCATTTTGATTTCTGGGTTAGGGATGCCTTGAATGCTTATGCCATCATTGTCAGGAATTGTTTCTTCTTCATGTTAAACATGGCATAAACATCCCATTTCTGTCTCCTTTCCACCTTGGATTCTAGACCTAGCGCCTTCTCCACCAATACCTTACTGAGTTGGATCTGCACTTGCTTAGCTCATTCTCCCCTCCCCACAATCACCATCCCACATTTCCTGTTAGGGTTGTAGGTCTTCGAAAATTCTACACAATTGGTGTGGTTGGGCACCTGTCCAAATTTCTCGAGATACTTGGCTAGGTTTGTTGAGATATCGAGCTCCACTCGTGATATGCCAGGGTGACCGTTGTGCATTTATATCACTGACTTGTCAGTTGGCAGATACGGTTGGTACACCGCTCATGAATAATAGCTAGATGATAGCTATCCTTATCTACTCTAGTTCGTGGCTCAGTTAATATGCCACCTTAGTTAGTTGAATTTGGTTTGAGACCCATATATAGGGTTCTTCTATTTCTATGTACTTGAGTTCTTTTGGCTTACACAACTAAGAAGAGGAAAACTGTTTTCAGCCTCCACCCTTGTGTGTGTTCCCCCATTGTGCAAGCAAGAAAGCTACAAGTGAGACTCCTTCCTTCTCTCCCACAATCTTGACATGGTATCAGAGCCTTCTTCGTGGTAAGGAGCTCAAGAAAGCAAGCCAAGTTCGCGGTGTTCTGATAAGAGGACCAGTGTTGCTTTCATTCTTCTGTTTTGGGAGCAAGTCTCTGCAGGTAGCACAACTGGAAAGTGCAAGAGTGCATTGTCTCAGGTTGAGACGCCTTTCGCGGTGAAGCAAGAGGGCAGTATATGCTGCGGGAAAGGGCTTTAACCCTTGGTGACCCTGTTTTTTTTATTTGAGGCCATTTCGGGGCCTGTTTTGGAGGCGGAAGTTTTTTTGCACGCACTCAAGAAAAGGCCCAGTTTTATGCTGTGCGACCACTATTCTACAAGTCGGTGAAAAGTTATTGTAGAAATTGCATCGTATGCCTGTGCGCAGAGACATTGGGAGTTACAGAATCATCCTTGTTGCTTGTTGATGCAAAATTGTCACTAGGAAGTGACTGTGTGGTCAAATACCACTTTCGTTAGTTTTGCAAATTTGCCCTTGTGAGGCTGAAGCTGTGTTCTTTACAGTGACATAATTTTTTGCAGTGTTCTGTAATGGCGTCTGATTCTCTTTCACAGATTGTCACTGAAAAGCTTGACAAGAACAACTTCCAAGCATGGAAGTTTAGAATGATGAATTTCCTTATGGGAAAAGGATATTGGGAATTTGTAGGAAATGAAGAAGAACCAGTTCTTCCTGATGTTCCCAATCAACAGCAAATGCAGGCATTTAAAGCATGGCATGAGAGAGCCAGGAAAGTTATGTATTGGCTATCTATCACCATTTCAGACTCTATGATTGTGCATATTCAGGATGCAAGTACGCCAAAGGAGGCATGGGATACTTTGTCAAAAATGTATAGCATAAATACGCAAGCCAGGAAAATGCAGCTCAAGCAAGAGTTGCACAATGTGCAAAGAGAAAGTATGAGCATCAATGACTACCACATGAAGGTGAAGAAGATTGCAAATGCACTTGCTTCCATTGGGTCACCAGTGGAAGATGATGATTTAGTTTCTGTGACCTTGAATGGTCTAGGAAAGGATTATGCACAGTTTCGAACATCCATTTCCGTCCGTGAAAGATTTCCTGATTTTGAGGAGTTGATTGCTCTTCTAATTTCCGAGGAGCAGAGAAATGGTGGTGCATCTTCTTCAGGAGGAACTTCAAAAGAAGTTTTCTTCTACTCAAATGCTGGAAGAGGTAGAGGCAGAGGTAGAGGAGGCCGAGCTGGAGGCCGTGGTAGAAATCAGAATATGCAGCAAACTCAAGAAAACCAGTCCTATGGAGGAGGATGTGGTAACTCTAGAGGCAGGGGGAGCCAAAGAGGTCGTGGTGGATGGCAAAGAGGCCAAAATGCAAACAGCAATGTTGAATGTTACTACTGTGGTAAAATGGGTCATATGGCTAAGGACTGTTATAACAAGCAGAATGACATCATGAATGGAAAATTGCAACAAGGGAATTATGCATCTTCTAGTAGACAAGGTGATGATAGAAATGAGCATTTGTTTATGGTGCAGCACATGACCAATTCTGTGACAAGTGCAGAAGAAAGAAACGATGTGTGGTATGTTGACTCAGGTGCATCAAACCACATGACAGGTCATGCAGAATGGATGCATGATGCAAGGAAAATGGAAAAACTAGGATTTGTGGAGATTGGTGATGATATTGCACATCCTATTGTGCAGATTGGAAAAATTCCTTTGTCTATGCAGGATGGGAAAAAGAAATACCTCTCAGATGTATTTCATGTCTCGAATATCACCAAGAACCTAGTTTCTATTAGTCAAATGGTTGAGCAGGGCTTGCAAGTCAGATTTAACTCTCATGGATGCTTTGTTGAAGATATGAAAAATAAAGGTCGCTTGATAGCAAAAGGAAAGAAGAAGGGCAGAATGTTTACGTTGGATGCAGATATGTCTGAATTGAGTGCAATAGTGTTTGCACATGGAACCGGTGTAGTTGCAGATATTGATATCCGGTGAATTCTGTACAGCGACTAAAATCAATGCAAGCCCAAAATATTATTGCAGGATTGCCTAAATTCAAGGTTGCAGAAATGCATAAGGTATGTGAAGCCTGGCAATTTGGAAAATAGGCAAGGAAACCATTTCCTAGACATGTTCAAGAGAGTAAGAAGCCATTGGAATTAATCCACTCTGATGTGTCGACTACTAAAGCTGCATCTCTTGGAGGCTGTCATTATTTTGTCACTTTTATTGATGACTATAGCAGAAAAGTTTGGGTGTACTTTATGAAAAAGAAAAGTGAAGTTTTTGGGCATTTCAAAACTCTTAAAGCTATGGTTGAAAAATAAACATGCCTGCAAATAAAATGCCTAAGGTTAGATGGAGGGGGAGAGTACCTCTCAAATGAGTTGCAAGGTTCTTACAGGAGCATGGCATAAAGCAGCAATATTCATGTAGTCATACCCCACAACAAAATGGAATTGCAGAAAGAAAAAACAGGCATATTGGAGAGGTATCTCATGCCATGCTCAACGAAAAAGACCTGCCAGATTTTTATTGGGCTGAGGCAGTTGCTACAGCAGTCTACATAATGAACAGGACTCCCACTGCAGCAATACATGGGATGACTCCAGAGGAGAGGTATACTGGTAGGAAACCAGATATTTCTCATTCAAAATTTTTTGGTTGCATTGCCTATGTTCATGTGCCAGATGAGTTGAGACCCAAGTTGGATCCAAAAGCTGAGAAGTGCATCTTTATTGGTTACTCTTTGCAGCAGAAAGGGTATAGATGCTATAACCCTTCTACTCGTAAGTTTACAGTGAGAAGAGATGTTGTTTTTTATGAGATGAGTAGCTAGTATAAACCAGTAAATGTGATTGATAATGTAGATGCACAAAATGGTAATGCTGCACAGAATTCACAGCAGCAGTCACAAGATATTAGTGGACTTGGAGCGTCCTCTAGCAGTGGTTCACATTCTTCGCCATGGACAAGCAGATTGAGATCATGAGAATCTTCTCAAAGCAATGCAGATAGTGGTATGCAGTATCACAAAAAGGAAAAGAGAAGGTAGATCAGCCCATATTTGATGTGAATGCAGGTCACTCTTATGTGGATGGTGAATCCAGTGGCTCATAACAGAGTATTGATGATGAGTTGGGTATTCCATCTATTGTTACATCTGGAGTAAGGATGTTTTGAGAGCACCTGGGAGTGAACCTACTTTGCGCAGGTCTACCAGAGCTAGGTATCCTGTGGATAGGCCACCCACCATAGGTAAATTATATCCTCAGCCCAACATCAAGTCTCTAAAGATGAACTTGAAGAAAATCCTTTGCAATAACTTTGGTAAAGATATCTATTCCATTCTCATCCATTTAACAATTGACAAGCTCTAGTATCCCATCCTCAATCAAGTCAAACACATAGTGATACTAGATCTCAATGTGTTTGGTGTGTGCATGAAAAATTGGATATTTGGCATTGATGATGAAAATTTGATTATCATATCTTAGCACTATTGGATCTCTGTCATGTACTCCCATATGCTTTAACCATATTACTTCACATACAACAAAATAAGCTATCTTGTACTTTGCTTTGGTAGAAGACAATGCCACAATTGTTCCAAGAGAATATTTTTAAATCTAAAGAGAAACAATATCCAAAAACTAATTTCTTAGAATCACTATCACTTGCCCAATCTAAGTCACAGTTCCCCATAAGAGCACTTTCAAAATGGTATGTGATATCATAGTCAAGACTTCCCTTCAAGTATCTGAGCACTTGCATCCCAGCTTTCTAATGACTTTCTCATGGTTTGTTTGAGAACCTTCTTAAAACACTAATAGTAAGAGTGATATCTGGCCTGATGTTACAGAAGTAGATGAGACTCCCAACTAACCTCTTGTATCTTCTAATGTCTACTAGTGCTGATGTATCCCCAATGGATAACTTCACATTAACCTCCATAGTGGTAGCTATCTCCTTACACTCGGGGAATGACAATATTTTGTGACCAGTTCAAAACCAAACTCTTGGAATAGAAGGAGCCATCTCATCATTCTACCTTTAACATTTGCCTTATTCATTAGGAAGTATATAGATTCATGATGCACCTAAAACTTGCAATGTGTTGACAAAAGGTAATACCAAAACTTATCCCCTGCAAACACCATCAAAAGGCACTCTAACTCAATCACTGTATAGTTTCTCTCCCTATCACTAACTTTTCAGCTTGCATAATAAATTGGTTAGTCCAGCTTTATGGAGCCTTTTTTTATAGAGAATTGCACCTAGTCCTTCGACTGATGCATTAATGTGCACATGGAATTCCTTTGTCTAATCAAGAGGTTGTAAGATAGATGCTCTAATGGGACACTACTTCAAGGCATTAAAGGCTTATTTGCAATCTATTGTCCAAATGAACTATGCATCTTTCCTTAGGAGCTTGTGCAAGGGGGCTGCCTTTGTTGCAAATGTGCTATGAACCTCCTATAGTAGCCCACATGGCCAAGAGATCCTCTCAACTATTTTAGATTAGTTGGTGCAATTAGAGCTGCAATCTTCTCAACCTTGGCAGGGTCTATTGCTATTCCTTGTGTAGAGGCAATGTGGCCCAATAGAACACTTAAAGAGACTCCAAAGATGCATTTGTTAGGGTTGAGGGAGATCTCATACTCTTGGCATTGATCATAGTACTACTTTTGGTGTTGCCAATGCTTACATAGTGGAATGAAGATACAAAAATCATCTAGGTATACCTCAATGAAATCATGCATGTGATTTTGGAATGTAGCCACATTATGACTTGTTGAAAGGTAGCAGGGGTATTAGAAAGCCCAAATGGCATTACCCTGTAATAGGAATAGGTATCCCATTCTATTGTGAAGGTCATCTTGAACTAGTCTTCTTCTGCAATTTGCAGTTGATTGTATCCATTAAAATCATCCATATGAAATAGAGTTCATGACATGCCACTGTGTCTAACAGTTAGATGGTGAAGGAGATAAGGAATTAATCTTTCTTTGTTTTGGGATTTAGCATTTGAAAGTCCGCATTGATTCACAGCTTTCTACTTGTAACGTGCCCGCTTGTCCGCTTGTGGGACACGTCTTAGCAGCCCATCGGGAGGAGTGTCCAGAAGGCTTCACCTGGCACTCGCAGGAAATGACACAAGGTTTGCGATCTAGGTCTTCCCCAGTCTGCTCCGAACGGAAGTGTCCAGCCGTTCCCACTTGGGATCAACCTCAGGTCATGGTTCCTTTCCTAACAGCAAAGTCTCTAGGAAGGAGCTAGCGTTGAGCTCCAGATGTACCACTTTGCGTAGGAACAACAGAGTCGAAGCGGATTCATGTTGCACTTGGTTTATGGAGAATGGGAAATGAGAGGGATGCGAAGGTCAACCTCTCTGCCATATGGCGTAGTCCCATTCCTTTCCCCTAAAGCAGAATAAACCGAAAATTCTACATCTACTGATACTAGGTCTTCATTGTCTTATTATCTCATCATTTGAGAAAAGTTCCTAGCTAACCGTGACTACCCTTCCATAGGACAGACCTAAGTCACGCCCACCGCACTTTCCTCAGTTTGCTTTAGTTATCTAATTACCTAACACATTACGTTTTGACATGCAAAATCAACTTCCTTAATTAAACAAATTAAGCATGAGTTCCTTCACGTAACTTAGGCACGACACAAAAACAATGCCAAGCAAGTTCATTTTTCTCCAATAACTGCTCTTTATTTATAAAAATCCTTGAATACATCCAATGTCACACCCGAAGGCTATCCTAGCAATCTACAAGATTGCTGCTCCAAGTTTCGCCCGTTGACTAGTACACGGGCCTCGAGATCCCATCGTGAGTCATGTTGGCCTCTTATGCGGGATCCGAAGGCAAGGGATTTATAGCCAGAGCCTCCCTTGGCACCCAAGCGTCCTCTCGCTCCAAGCACCACCCACGGAGAGACCTCTCGCGGCGGTTTAGGTCCATATACCTGGTGCGGCTAACAACCCCCTTGGATAGGGTCAGGCAGACAGTCGGAGGTAACTTCTCCTGCCTCTCCCTCCAGGCTTTCAACCTGAAGCATTAAGTGATTTCCTTGAAATAGTTCCTTGAGCAAAGAGATCAATTAATGTACCTAAGTACATGTTGAGAATCTGCCAATCACACCCTATGTATGCCCCTTTGTATGGAACAACCAGTCTAGGGAGATGTAGTTCATCCTAGGAAGAGAGACAAATCCCATAGGCACAGTGGATATAGTGTGCTACCAAGAAATCCTATAAAATGATGTACTTGACTATCACTTTAATATGATGATAATGCAATAGTACTTGTCTCTCTCTATCAAGTATCTGTGTCATTGTCAGTACTACACAAGAATATCTTTATGAGTTCAAGTCTCAATCTTGGAACCTAATTCACTTGTGTAATAATATTTGTCTTCTTTGTCAATGTCATCATGAGTTCTCTCTTCATCTTCCATCCTCCATAGCTTTCAGAGTTTGCCATGCTCTAGATCCCGTATCTTTAACATTGTATCAGAGCCCAGATGGGCATGGCACTGCTCCTCCAGCTCCAGTTCACTCTCATCTAGCTCAGTTTGAGCTCAATCCAGCTCAAGCCAAGTCTAGGACCTCATCTGCTACTCTTTCTTCTCACTGCCTTGCTTGGCAGCCATAGCTACACACCACATACCCTGCTTTGAGCACTCATATCTCCTCATAGAGACCATATCTCTTCACGATTCCTTCAGGGGGAATCTTTCCCAACTCAAGGCACTCCTCTCTGTCACATCATAGCATGACTTTGTTGCACCTACCTCCCAGCATTGCACAATTAACTCGTTGCTGTCCAGATCCGGTCGCCTGCTGGTCGTATGCCTCATTCGCACTGTACTGTTCGCGATTAAACGTGCGACCATAGGGCATTTGAAGAGTAGTTTTCAAACCTCCTTCCACTCAAATATCCGACCAAATGATCAAGCGTGTGCGCTGCTGCTGCCGGAAACACAGCCGCCTGTCTCTGAACCCTAAAGAAGAAGCCATAGCCACAACATCAAAGCTTCATCTCTACTTCATTTTTTGGCTCAAGGATCCTCTGCCACTCAGATCTGAATGAACACTGAAGATTATAACAAGGATTTCTCATCAAATCACATCAAGGAGGGGAGATTTGTGCTTGGAAGAAATCAAGCAGGTCAAGCAACAACCACATCAAGCTCCTCTTCCAACTCATCCTTCTCACTCTTCTCACTCAACTGAAGGTTTTGCTACTCTGATCTACTCGAAAACTCAGTCTTCAGCAAGAAATCAAAACATCAAAATCAATAAGAAGAAGGTTCAAGAAGATCCAGCATCAGCATTAGACTCATCAAGAACAGTATCTATTGATACTTATCAAGTGTTATTTGACACTATTCTTCTTTATCCTTTGATACACTTAAGTACAACACTCTTACTGATTTATCTCAGATTTGAAGTTGATTCTTGGTCATATCAATGACAATCAAGAAGATTTCTATGTGGATACACTTCATGAAGAGTAACATGACTTGTGTTGCTTATTTACATGACATAGAAGATGTTCTTACTCTACCTGCAGAAGGAAATGGAGCTGCCTACACCAAAGAGAAATCAATGAATCCATTTGAAGATTTTGAAGACATGTCCACCACTTTGCTTGAGGGGGAAAACTGGAAGAGAAAACTCAAAAATGTTGCAAGCAAAGTCAATAACAGAGTAGACCAAGAAGATCATGAAGAAGAGAAGAAAGACAAGAAGATTTTCCATGTTGACAAAGAAATAGCAGATGCTGAAAAAGACCACAAGGGCCTATTGGTCCTTGTCTCTCATTTTCTATTTTAAAAGCATTGTACCTACCTTAATGTTCCAAGTTTCATAAGCTTGTAAAAACTCCTCATGTAGCCTTGTACTACAGCCTCTGTACACTTTGTGAGGCCCCTGTTACAGCCTCTGGATGTCCACATGTTTATGGTACCCACACTTAGCCTTTTCTGCGAAAGCCTCTAGTGTTTTGCCATTTTTGTGGTATGCCCACACTTTGTAGGTGTTGCTCTCACTAAATCCTCTATACACTTTGTACTTTCAGGTCGTGATTGAGGAGGGGTGTTCAGAATCTGCCAATCACACCCTATGTATGCCCCTTTGTATGGAACAGCCAGGCTAGGGAGATGCAATTCATTCTAGGAATATAGACAGATCCCATAGGCACAGTGGATGTAGTGTGCTATCAAGCAATCCTATAAAATGATGTACTTGACTATCACTTTAATATGATGATAATGCAATAGTACTTATCTCTTTCTATCAAGTGTCTGTGTCATTGACAATACTACACAAGAATGTCTTTATGAGTCCAAGTCTCAATCTTGGAACCTAATTCACTTGTGTAATAACATTTGTCTTCTTTGTCAATGTCATCATGAGTTCTCTCTTTATATTCCATCCTCCATAGATTCCACAGTTTGCCATGCTCTAGATCCCGTATATTTAACAGTACAAGCACGAACATTTCGAAGGTTGTTTGTACGACCGACTGTTAAGGTGTAACTTCTTTTTTCCCCGATGCTCCCAGCATCCGATCTTGAGTCTTTTCGTGACTTGGCGAGATCCCAATAATTCCAAACAAGATACGCAAGAAAATGGTCTTGGTAGGTTGACTTATACTTGCCCTTTTCCCTTGGGTTTTTCCTTAGGGTATCCTAGTCCCCAACTCAAGCATTAGCTGGTCAGTCAAGGCAATGGACATGCCTTATTCGCAACCCAACCAAGGGTTTTTTAATCTCTAATTCCAACCAAGCTTAGTTAACACACATGGCAACACATGATTCTTCATTTAGACTTTCAAGATGCAGTCTAGATGCATGCGATCCTTCCAATTCTCTTAGTGCGGTTCTATGCAGGATTTCCCAATCAGCCTTAACCATCGGGCACATTGTGCATTTAGTATAGTTGTACCTCCCAATGACTTTTATCTCTCTTTAATCTTGGCAACGAGTACATATTTCTAATGCACCGGATCACATGTGACTTGTGTATATGAAAGTCTAGGATTTTGTCTAACGATGCAAGTGTATCTCATGCACAGAAATTAACATTTCATGTGTTTCTTTTAACCATGATTGCGAAACGTGAATTCTAAATGACTATTCATGCACTGAACTGGTTAAAAAGCTATCATTTTATGTGAAGTAAGGCGATAACCTTATCATTTTATGTGTGTAGAAGCTATCATTTCATGTGAGGTAAGGCGATAACCTTATCATTTTGTGTGAGTAAAAGTTATTATTTCATGCATAAAATGTTATGCGAATTCCAACTCTACCATTTCGCGCATGCAACTTAGTACTTAGAGTAAACAAAACCCTAAGACTCATTCTTGTTCCATACACATCACAAACCATTTCATCTCTTCCACGAGTAATAATACCTACTAATTAATTTTAAAGCTTAGAACCTGGGTTTGATTCGTGTTTGTTGCTCTGCTCGCCTCTCCAGCATTACTGATAGCTTGGGCGCCTATGCTTTTCGCGACTTTCTTCTTCGGAGCCATTGGCCTTGCGCAGACTGGATAGTCCGGACCTTAACGGTTTTTGGGTTGATAGGTTCAGTAGGAAAGATTGCTGGATGGGGTCCTTCGCTGAGGGAGTGGTTTGGGTGACTTGTTGTGGTTACTTGCCAACTCCCACTCCCTCCCCTTCTTTCTTTCTCCCTCTCTCTCTTCTTCTTCTTTTCTCTTACTCTCCCACTCTCTCACTCTCTCTCTCTCTCTCTCTCCCACTTATTTTCTCCTCCTTCCCTCTCTTTCTCTTCTTCTTCTCTTCTTCTACTGCTTCTCTTTTTCTCCTTCTCTTCTCTCCTTCTCCTTCTCTCCCTCTTCTTCTTTTCTCTCTCCCACTCCTCCTTCTCTCTCCCACTCCTTCTCTTCTTCTCCTTCTCCTTCTCTCCCTCTTCTTCTCTTCTCTCTCCCACTCCTTCTTCTCTTCTTCTCCTTCTCCTTCTCTCCCTCTTCTTCTTTTCTCTCTCCCACTCCTTTATTTCTCTCCTTCTCCTTCTCTCCTTCTTCTTCTCTTCTCTCTCCCTCTTCTTCCCTTCTCTCTCTCTTCTTCTCTCCACTCTCACTTCTTCTTTTCCTCTCTCCTTCTCCTTCTCTCCCTCTTCTTCTCTTCACTCTACTTCTTTCCTACTCTCCCTCTTCTTCTCTTCACTCTACTTCTTTCCTACTCTTTCTCTTCTTCTCCTTCTCTCCCTCTACTTCCCTTCTCTCTCTCTTCTCTCCACTCTTACTTCTTCTTTTCCTCTCTCCTTCTCCTTCTCTCCCTCTTCTTCTCTTCACTCTACTTCTTATCAAGATTGTGGGAGAGAAGGAAGGAGTCTCACTTGTAGCTTTCTTGCTTGCACAATGGGGGAATACACACAAGGGTGGAGGCTGAAAATTGTTTTTCTCTTCTTAGTTGTGTAAGCCAAAAAGAACTCTTATACAAAGAAATAGAAGAACCCTATATATGGGTCTCAAACCAAACTCAACTAACTAAGGTGGCATACTAACTGAGCCACGAACTAGAGTAGATAAGGATAGCTATCATGTAGCTATTATTCATGGGCGGTGTACCAACCGCGTCTGCAACTAACAAGTCGGTGACATAAATACGCAACGGTCACCCTGGCGTATCACGAGTGGAGCTCGATATCTCAACACTCCCCCTCGAGCTCAATCCCAATTCCTGCACACCAAGCAGGTCTCTGAACTTGCGTAGCTTCTCTGCGCCCAATGCCTTCGTGAATATGTCAGCTACCTGATCCTCTGTGCTGACATAAACTAGATCAATAAGACCTAGTAAAACCCTCTCTCGCACATAGTGATAATGCACCTCAATGTGCTTTGTTCTAGCATGATAGACTGGGTTATTTGCCAAGTGTATACTACTCATGTTGTCACAATAAATGACAACTGGTCCATCTGTAGACTGATGCATATCATAAAGTAGCTTATGCAACCAAGCTACCTCACATGCAGCCATTGCTGCACCCCTGTACTCAGCCTCTGTGCTCGACAAGGCAACTGTAGGCTGTTTCTTGCTGCTCCAAGTGACTGCAGCACTCCCAAAAGAGAACACATATCCACTGGTAGATCGTCTATCAGAAATACTACCAGCCCAATCAGCATCAGTGTATCCATGCAACTGTATCTGAACCCCAGTCTCATAAAATAGTCCATACTGCAATGTGGACTTCACATACCTGAGTATGCGTCTAGCTGCATCCAAATGTGGTTTCCTTGGAGCCTGCATAAACTGACTTACCAATCCAACAGCATAGCTCAAATCTGGCCTGGTAATAGTCATATAAATCAAACTTCCTACTATGCGTCTGTACATAGTAGGGTCTTCTAGAAGCTCACCTGCATCTGTGCTCAGCTTTACATTCTGCTCCAAAGGAACTGAAATAGGCTTACAGCCTGTCATCCCATATTTGGACAGCATGTCCAATCCATACTGCCTCTGCAAGAGCTGTATCCCACTTGGTGATCTAATCACCTCAATGCCCAAGAAATAACGCAGCTCTCCCAAATCCTTCATCTCAAACTTTTGCTTCAATAGCATTTTCACATGAAGGATATCTTCATCACTGTCACCTGTCATAATCAAATCATCAACATAAATGACAAGTAGCATAATACCTTTCTCTGTTTTTCTCACATAAAGTGAGAAATCTGCCTTGGAAATCTGAAAGCCAATAGTGACAAGATACTGTCCTATCTTGTCAGACCATGCTCTAGGTGCTTGCTTCAAGCCATACAAAGCTTTCTTCAACCTGCAAACAAACTCAGGATGAACAGCATGCACATAACCTGGTGGCTGCTCCATATAGACCTCTTCTTGCAAATCACCATGCAAGAAGGCATTCTTTACATCCATCTGATGTAAAGACCATCCCTTTGATGCAGCCATAGCAATGACTGCTCTTACGGTTGCCATCCTTGCAACCGGACTGAATGTTTCTTCATAGTCAATGCCATATGTTTGTGCATACCCCTTGACTACTAATCTTGCCTTGTATCTGTTCACAGAACCATCAGCATTGTGCTTCACCTTATAAACCCACTTACAGCCAATTGCATTCTTACCTTTAGGCAAAGGTACCAATTCCCATGTAGCGTTTGCTTCCAAGGCATCCATTTCTTCATCCATGGCTTTCTCCCATTTTTCTTTTCCCATGGCTTGCTCAAAAGAAGTGGGTTCTGGTTCCTGTATCACCTTGACCATATATGCATAGTGAATGACTGTAAATCCATCACATTTCAGCCTATCCACAGGATACCTAACTCTGGTAGACCTGCGCAAAGTGGGTTCACTCCCAGGTGCTCTCAAAACATCCCTGGTCTTCCTTACTCCAGGTGTAACAATAGAAGGAATACCCAACTCATCATCAATGCTCTGTTCTGAGCCACTGGATTCACCATCCACATAAGAGTGACCTGCATTCACATCAAACATGGGCTGATCAACCTTCTCTTTTCCTTTTCGTGATACCTGCATACCACTATCTGTATTACTTTGAGAAGATTCTCCTGATCTCAATCTGCCTGTCCATGGCGAAGAATGTGAACCACTGCTAGAGGACGCTCCAGGTCCACTAATATTTTGTGACTGCTGCTGTGAATTCTGTGCAGCATTACCATTTTGTGCATCTACATCATCAATCACATTTACTGGTTTATACCAGCTACTCATCTCATCAAAAACAACATCTCTGCTCACTGTAAACTTACGAGTAGAAGGGTTATAGCATCTATACCCTTTTTGCTGCAGAGAGTAACCAATAAAGATGCACTTCTCAGCTTTTGGATCCAACTTGGATCTCAGCTCATCTGGCACATGTACATAGGCAATGCAACCAAAAATTTTCAAATGAGAAATATCTGGTTTCCTACCAGTATACCTCTCCTCTGGAGTCATTCCATGTATTGCTGCAGTGGGAGTCCTGTTCATTATGTAGACTGCTGTAGCAACTGCTTCAGCCCAATAAAAATCTGGCAAGTCTTTTTCATTGAGCATGGCACGAGATACCTCTCCAATATGCCTGTTTTTCCTTTCTGCAATTCCATTTTGTTGTGGGGTATAACTGCATGAATATTGCTGCTTTATGCCATGCTCCTGCAAGAACTTTGCAAACTCATTTGAGAGGTACTCTCCCCCTCCATCTGACCTCAGGCATTTTATTTGCAGACCTGTTTCTTTTTCAGCCATAGCTTTAAGGGTTTTGAAATGCCCAAAAACTTCACTTTTCTTTTTCATAAAATATACCCAAATTTTTCTGCTATAGTCATCAATAAAAGTGACAAAATAATGACAGCCTCCAAGAGATGCAGCTTTAGTAGTCCACACATCAGAGTGGATTAATTCCAATGGCTTCTCACTCTCTTGAACATGTCTAGGAAATGGTTTCCTTGCCTGTTTTCCAAACTGACAGGCTTCACATACCTTATGCATTTCTGCAACCTTGAATTTGGGCAATCCTGCAACAATATTTTGGGCCTGCATTGATTTAAGTCGCTGTACATTAACATGACCAATGCGTTTATGCCAGATATCAATATCTGCAACTACACCGGTCCCATGTGCAAACATTGCTGCACTCAATTCAGACATGTCTGCATCCAATCTAAACATTCTGCCCTTCTTCTTTCCTTTTGCTATCAAGCGACCTTTATTTTTCATATCCTCAACAAAGCATCCATGAGGATTAAATCTGACCTGCAAGCCTTGCTCAACCATTTGACCAACAGAAATCAGATTCTTGGTGATATTCGGGACATGAAATACATCGGACATGTATTTCTTTTTCCCATCCTGCATAGACAAGGGAATTTTTCCAATCTGCACAATAGGATGTGCAGTATCATCACCAGTCTCCACAAATCCTGGTTTTTCCATTTTCCTTGCATCCTCCATCCATTCTGCATGACCTGTCATGTGGTTTGATGCACCTGAGTCAACATACCATACATCATTGCTTTCTTCTGCACTTGTCACAGAATTGTTCATGTGCTGCACCATGAACAAATGCTCATTTCTGTCATCACCCTGTCTGCTAGAAGATGCATAATTTCCTTGTTGCAGTTTTCCATTCATGATGTCATTCTGCTTTTTATAGCAGTCTTTAGCCATATGACCCATTTTACCACAGTAGTAGCATTCAACATTACTGTTTGCATTTTGACCTCTTTGCCATCCACCACGACCTCTTTGGCTCCCCCTGCCTCTAGAGTTACCACGTCCTCCTCCATAGGACTGGTTTTCTTGAGTTTGCTGCATATTCTGATTTCTACCACGGCCTCCAAATCGGCCTCCTCTACCTCTGCCTCTACCTCTTCCAGCATTTGAGTAGAAGACAGCTTCTTTTGAAGTTCCTCCTGAAGAAGATGCACCACCATTTCTCTGCTCCTCAGAAATTAGAAGAGCAATCAACTCCTCAAAATCAGGAAATCTTTCACGAACTGAAATGGATGTCCGAAACTGTGCATAGTCCTTTCCTAGACCATTCAAGGTCACAGAAACTAAATCATCATCTTCCACTGGCGACCCAATGGAAGCAAGTGCATCTGCAATCTTCTTCACCTTCATGTGGTAGTCATTGATGCTCATATTTTCTCTTTGCACATTGTGCAACTCTTGCTTGAGCTGCATTTTCCTGGCTTGCGTATTTGTGCTATACATCTTTGACAGAGTATCCCATGCCTCCTTTGGCGTACTTGCATCCTGAATATGCACAATCATAGAGTCTGAAATGCTGATAGACAGCCAGTACATAACTTTCCTGGCTCTCTCATGCCATGCTTTGAATGCCTGCATTTGCTGTTGATTGGGAACATCAGGAAGAACTGGTTCTTCTTCATTTCCTGCAACAAATTCCCAATATCCTTTTCCCATAAGGAAATTCGTCATTCTAAACTTCCATGCCTGGAAGTTGTTCTTGTCAAGCTTTTCAGTGACAATCTGTGAAAGAGAATCAGATGCCATTACAGAACACTGCAAAAAATTCTGGCACTGCAAAAAACACAGCTTCACCCTCACAAGGGAAAATCTGCAAAACTGGCGAAAGTGGTATTTGACCACACTGTCACTTCCTAGTGACGATTTTGCATCAACAGGCAACAGAGATGATTCTGTAACTCCCAATGTCTCTGCGCACAAGCATACGATGCAATTTCTACAGTAACTTTTCACCGACCTGTAGAACAGTGGCTGCACAGCATAAAACTGGGCCTTTTTCTGAGTGCGTGCAGAAAACTTCCGCCTCCAAAACAGGCCCCGAAATGGCCTCAAATCAAAAAAACAAGGTCGCCAAGGGCTAAAGCCCTTTCCCGCAGTATATACTGCCCTCTTGCTTCACCGCGAAGGGCGTCTCAACCTGAGACAATGCACTCCTGCTCTTTCCGGCTGTGCTACCTGCAGAGATCTGCTCCCAAAACAGAAAATGAAAGCAACACTGCTCCTCTTACCAGAACACCGCGAGCTTGGCTTGCTTTCTTGAGCTCCTTACCACGAACAAGGCTCTGATACCATGTCAAGATTGTGGGAGAGAAGGAAGGAGTCTCACTTGTAGCTTTCTTGCTTGCACAATGGGGGAATACACACAAGGGTGGAGGCTGAAAATTGTTTTTCTCTTCTTAGTTGTGTAAGCCAAAAAGAACTCTTATACAAAGAAATAGAAGAACCCTATATATGGGTCTCAAACCAAACTCAACTAACTAAGGTGGCATACTAACTGAGCCACGAACTAGAGTAGATAAGGATAGCTATCATGTAGCTATTATTCATGGGCGGTGTACCAACCGCGTCTGCAACTGACAAGTCGGTGACATAAATACACAACGGTCACCCTGGCGTATCACGAGTGGAGCTCGATATCTCAACACTTCTTTCCTACTCCTTCTCTTCTTCTCCTTCTCTCCCTCTACTTCCCTTCTTCTTACTCTTCCTCACAGGGCCCTGCGCAGCTGGTGATCAGAAGGGGGGGGTGGTTATGGTCATGGCCCAGGGCCCGTTTCAGCAGCACGGCGGGTGATTAGAGGGGGGTGGTTATGTTCTTGGCCCAGGGCCCATTTTAGCAGCACAACAGGTGATCAGAGGGGGCGTAGCCTCCATCTGCTGCCAGCTATCATGGGGAAAAATGGGCTGAGTCGTCAGCATGTCGACCAAAGGTTGCCGTAGTAGCAGGTTGCGGGGGGGGAGACTACGTTGACGGGGGAGGGTGGCGATGTACCTAGACTCATCTCACTGCCTGGGGAGGGGAGAAGCCTCCCCTTATATAGGGGAGGGGAGGAGGTAGGTGGCATGGCCACCCCTCCCACCTGGAGGTTGCATGCCTCCCCCCCATCATCCACCACTCCCACTCTCTCTCCCCCTCCCCCGACATGCTGTCGGTAGGGAGAGAGGGGGGAGTAAAAAAATTTGTACTAAAGATAATAATTTTTTTTTCCCTCATTTTTGAAATTACAGGGGGGTTCCTATGGGATGTTACATCCTCTCCCCCTTGGAGGAATCGAGATGTCCTCATCTTGAGAGGACTTGGGGTATTGTTGGTTGAGAGTATCTTCGTCCATCCAGGTGGCATCCTCTTCGGGATAATCTTTCCACTAGACGAGGTATTCTCTCAAGTTCCTTGACCTCAAATGCCTCTCCCTGACATCTAGGACTCTATCAAGCCGTAGCTCAAGGACTCCTTGGCTAGGCATTACAATTTGCTGATCATCAAGTACATGATTCAGATTAGGTAGATACTTTTTCTCAATAGGCTAACGTGGAATACATTATGAACCTTTAGGGTTGTGGGCAGCTGTAGTCTGTAAGCATTAGGTCTTAGGCACTTAGTGATCTTATAAGGTCCACAATACCTTGGACTTAGCTTCTTGTACTCTCCCAAGGACAGTGAACTCTTTTTAGGGCGTACGCAGATGAAGACCATATCACCTTCAACGAAGGATCTGTCTTGCCACTTCAAGTCCGCGTAAGCCTTCTGTCTATCCTTGGCGGCTTGGATGTTCCAGCATCTGCCTTAAAGCTTCTACCCTCAAAGTTGGATCCGAGAATCTCAAAGGAGTACGACAATCGTGCCCATACAATGCTTGGAAAGGGGTCATCTGAATACTTTGTTGGTAAGAAACATTGTAGGCAAACTCAATGAGTGGCAAATATTGAATCCACTTTTTGGGTTCGTGACAGCAGTATGCCCTAAGCATATCTTCAATGACTTGGTTGACTCGTTCCATTTGACCATCATTTTGGGGATGGTAAGCTGTACTGAAACATAGTTGAGTCCCAATGGCCTCGAAGATAGCCCTCCAGAAGTGTGATGTGAAGAGAGAGTCACAATCACTAATGATTCTTTTGGGTAACCCATGCAGTTTGAATATTTCCTTGATGAATAATCTTGCGATGTTTGAGGCTTTATAGCTTGTCTTGACAGGGATGAGATGTGCAACCTTGGTGAGCATATCTACTACAACCATAATAGAGTTGTATCCTCCCTGAACTTGGGGTAGGCCAACAACGAAGTCCATACTAATGAATTCCCATTTCATTTGGGGAATGGCAAGTGGTTGCAATTTCCCAGGCATTTTGACATGTTCTGCCTTAATGCGTTGATAAGACAAACATTCCGTGACATATTTGAGAACGTCACCTTTGAGCCTATCCCAATAATAGCTCTTCCTGACCGCATTAAGGGTCTTGGCATAGCCAGGATGTCCTGAGAAAGGGGAGTCATGGGCTTCCCAAAGTATCATCTACTTGAGAGTTTGGCTTGTAGGGATACATAATCTTGTCCTAAAGTGACAGAGAATTCTTGATACTTCATTTTTAGCTTCGGATCTTGATCCTTGATGGGGATCTCCCTTAGCAATTTCTGATAGACTGGGTGATGACATGCCTCTTCTCTAGCTAGCTCAAGAATTGGGTTGTTTGGCATTGATACCTTTGTGGCTAGTGACCTTCCTATTGATGGATCTTGCAAAATAAGAGATTTTAGAAATGCCTTGCGATTGAGTGCATCGGCAACTACATTCTCTTTTCCAGGCCTGTATTTAATTTCAAAGTCATATTCTTCCAGTACTTCGATCCATCGACGTTGCCTCATGTTGAGCTCATTCTGGGTGAAGATCCATTTAAGACTCTTATGGTTCGTCACTAAGGAAAATTTGTTACCTAGCAAGTAATGCCTCCAAAGTTTGAGAGCATGGATGATAGCCAATAGCTCCAGATCATGGGTATCATAATTCCTTTCATGGCTCTTCAATTTCCTTGAAGAATATGCTATGGGATGACCTTCTTGCATAAGCACACATCTTGCGCTAGCATTAGTTACCACTTCAAACTCCTTAATAAGATCAAGAAGTTTCAGGATGGGTGCTGATACTAAGATTTGCTTTAGCTTGTCAAAGATGGTCTGCTCGGCAGGTGACCATACAATAGCTACTTGCTTCTTTAGTAGATCAATCAGAGGCGCTGCAATCAAAACATAATCTTTGATGAAGATCCTGTATCATCCTGTCAATCCAAGAAAGCTACGCATTTCTTTGACAGAAGTTGGTGTTGGCCATTCCTGAACATCTCTGACCTTGGCTGGATCTACTGAAATTCCTTCCACTGATACAATGAATCCCAAATATTCAATCTGTTGCTTGAAAAATGCACACTTCTTCTTCTTGGCATAAAGCTTGTGTGCTCTCATTGTTTCAAGAACAATGCGAAGCTGGGGTTCATGATATTTTTCCTGTTTAGAGTAGACTAGGGTGTCGTCAAAGAAGACAAGTATGAAGTCATCAAGATAGGGCCTAAAGATATCCTGCATTAACCTGTTGAAGGTAGCAGGAGCATTTGTCATCCCGAATGACATCACTAGGAATTCAAAGTGTCCATACCTTGTGCTGAATGCAGTCCTCGGGATATCTTCTTCCTTGATCCTTTTTTTTGATAATATCCAGATCTGAGATCTATCTTAGAGAATATCTTCACACCTTGAAGACAGTCAAGTAGTTCATCTATTCTTGGAATGGGGTATTTGTTTTTTATGGTTGATTGATTCAACCCTCTGTAGTCAATGCATAGCTGAAGTGTTCCATCTTTCTTCCTTTGGAACAGTACTGGAGCTCCCCATGGTGAACTGCTAGGATGGATGTAGCCTTGGTCTAACAGTTGCTTGAGTTGCTCTTTTAGTTCAATCGCTTCTGGGATGGACATCCTATATGGCCTCTTTGCGAGACTGGTGTAGCTCTTGGTGCCAACTTGATTTCGTGGTCGACTTCCCTTTGGGGAGGAAGTTCTGTCAGCTCTTCAGGAAATACGTCTGCGTATTCCTTTAACCATGAAGGTTCTTCCCCAGATTCCTCATTCTAATCTAGCTTACTCAGTTTAATCCGATAGACAGGTAGGCCCTTTCTAACTCCTTTTATTATCCGTGTTGCTTTTGCTAGCTGAATTCTTGGCTTACCAACCTCTCCTTAAGTTGTAACTAGTTCCCCTTCAAAATTTCGGAAGGAGACTTGGCCCTTTCCATAGTGGATGTGGGAATCATTGGGTATTAGCCAATCCATTTCGAGCAAACTTTCATGGACACCTAGGTTCATTATCCTGAATCTCATCGAAGTCAGCTTCCCACCCAATAGGAATTTCACCTTAGCAGATTGCCTAGTACAAGAGACCTCACGACCATTTGCCAATTCCACAAGTAAAGTAGGTGCGTCTATTGTGGCTACCCCTAGCCTTTTTGCATAGACGTACTCTCCCACTCTCTCACTCACTCTCTCTCTCTCTCTCTCCCACTTCTTTTCTCCTCCTTCCCTCTCTTTCTCTTCTTCTTCTCTTCTTCTAGTGCTTCTCTTTTTCTCCTTCTCTTCCCTCCTTCTCCTTCTCTCCCTCTTCTTCTTTTCTCTCTCCCACTCCTTCTCTCTCCCACTCCTTCTTCTCTTCTTCTCCTTCTCCTTCTCTCCCTCTTCTTCTCTTCTCTCTCCCACACCTCCTTCTCTCTCCCACTCCTTCTTCTTCTCTTCTTCTCCTTCTCCTTCTCTCCCTCTTCTTCTTTTCTCTCTCCCACTCCTTTATTTCTCTCCTTCTTCTTCTCTTCTCTCTCCCTCTTCTTCTCTTCTCTCTCAGTTCTTCTTTTCCTCTCTCCTTCTCTTTCTCTCCCTCTTCTTCTCTTCAATCTACTTCTTTTCTACTCCTTCTCTTCTTCTCCTTCTCTCCCTCTACTTCCCTTCTCTCTCTCTTCTTCTCTCCACACTCACTTCTTCTTTTCCTCTCTCCTTCTTCTCTCCCTCTTTTTCTCTTCACTCTACTTCTTTCCTACTCCTTCTCCTTCTCTCCCTCTACTTCCCTTCTTCTTACTCTTCCTCACGGGGCCCCGTGCAGCTGGTGATCAGAGGGGGGTGGTTATGGTCGTGGCCCAGGGCCCATTTCAGGAGCACAGCGGGTGATCAGAGGGGGGGTGATGTAAGGAAGGGTGGGCCGTAGCCTCCTCTGCTGCCAACTATCACGGGGGAAAATTGGCTGAGTCATCGGCACGTCGACCAGAGGTTGTCGTTGTAGTAGATCGCGGGGGGGAGACTACGTTCCGAAGACCCCCACAGGGTGGTGTAGTGCCATCGTCCCGGTGGTGTGGGGTGGCTTCAGCCGAGAGCCCAGGGGGGGAGAGAACTCCAGTCGGAGGCCCGGGGCCCTGCGCAGCAACTGACAGGGGAGGGTGGCGATGTATCTAGACTCGTCTCACTACATGGGGAGGGGAGAAGCCTCCCCTTATATAGGGGAGGGGAGGAGGTAGGTGGCATGGCCGACCCTCCCACCTGGAGGTTGCATGCCTCCCCCCAATCATCCACCACTCCCACTCTCTCTCCCCCTCCCCCGAAGTACTGTCGGCTGGGAGAGAGGGTGGAGTAAAAAAAATTGTACTAAAGGTAATAGTTTTTTTTTTCTCCCTCTTTTTTGAAATTTACAAGGGGGGTCCTATGGGATGTTACACTACTCTTCTTAGGTATGACCATGATGGGTGAAAAATTCATTATTGGCAACTAGATAGATGAACTCAACTTCTAAGAGATTCAATAACTCTGCTTTCATCAAAGTAGAGTTAATTTAGATTCATGCATATGTATCATTCCCATACAGGCTTAGCATCACACTCTAAGTCGATGTGATGTTGACACACACTGGGATCAAACTCCTTAAGTATTTTCAAGACCAAGAAAAAACATCAAGGTTCTCCTTCAATAGGTTATGAAGGGTCAACAACACCTCTTCTAAAATACTATTACCCACTTTGAGATGTTTTTCCATACCATTTGCATCAATAAAAGTTAACTATGTCTCACCTTCCACTTCTCAAATGAGGGTCCTGGGAAATGCATTTGGATGACTCCTTAAAGAAAGGGACTAGATTCTTCCTTTTATGCTCCACTAGAATCAACTTTGATCTTTAAAAATACAACAAAAACTAGCTAAAAATAAAATCATTTTAGCCTATTCAACATATTTACATGACTATTACAATGCCAAAATTGAGTTATGCTATTAGCATTGTTAGTCAGCTTATGTAGATGCCTCGAAAGCCCTAGTTGGATTTAGTTAGATAGACATTGAGAAATGTGAAGAACACTTTGCATTATGGACTTTTTAATGAGGTAGGTGAGGATATATAGGTGTTTGGATACACAAATATAGATTGGACTGGTAGTATGTTTGACAGAAGATCTACTAGCAAATTTATGTTTTCCCTTGGTAGTACAACACTGTAACATGTCCACTTGTATCTTCAGGACACGTCTTAGCAGTCCATCGGAAAGGATGTCTAGAAAGCTTTGCCCGGCACTCCATGGAATGTTATGGGGTTTACGATCTAGGGCTTTCCGCGTCTGCCATGTAGCGGAAGTATTCCGGCTGTTCCCACTTAGGATCGACCTGAATTAGGCTTTTCCTTATTGGTCATTTCCTAACGGCAACTAGCGTCAGACCCAAGCAAACTACTTTACGCAGAAACGCCAGGTCCGAAGCAAATTCACGCTGCACTTGGTTCAAGGAGAATGGGAAACGAGAGGGAGGTGAAGCTCAACCTCTCTGCCATAAGGCATAGTCCCATTCCGTTCCCCTAAAACAGCGTAAATCGGGTTTAATCATAACTCTAGGTCAACGCTTTTGTTGTTCTGTTCTTTGACGATCTTCCTGCTGTCCATCGTGATTTGAGAAAAGTTCCTGGCCAACCGAGACCACCCATCCATAGGATGGACCTATGGCCCATCCTCCGCACTTTCCTCAGGTTGTTTTAGTTATTTAATTACCTAACACATTAGTTGGACAGGTAGCAATTAGCTTCTTTAATTAGCCCGTTAGCTACTAGTTCTTTCATGTAATCTTATCACTTGACATAGAAAAACAATATCAGACAAGTTCCTTATTAATAGGTTATCATATTTATCTTTGAAATACAAAGAGTCCAGCCCGTAGACTTATCCACAATCCACCCGAAGGCTATCTAGCAATCCACAGGGATCACTAATCCAAGATTCCGCCCGTAGACTAGTACGCGGGCCTCGAGATCCAATCCCGAGTCATGTTAGCCTCTTGTGTAGGGCCCGGAAGGTGAGGGATTTACGGCCAGAGCCCCCCTAGCACCCAAGCATCCTCCTGCTCCAAGTAGCACTCAACGGAGAGACCTCTCACAGTGGGTTCGGTCCACTTGCCCGCCACGGTTAACAACCCCCTTGGTTAGGGTCAGGCAGGCAGTCAGGGGTAACTGAAGCTGCCGCTCCCTTCAGGACTTCAACCTGAAGTATAGATATCCATTTATCTTTTAATTCATTGATCAAGCAAAGCCAAACAGTGCTCTAAAATCTGTAGCAAGCACAAACATTTCCATTGATCGTTTTTGTTGGCAAACTGCTAAGGAATGAATCCTTCCTTTCTAATGCATCCAGCACTCGATCCGGGATGACTTGCAACTTGGCAAGATCCCCTATATCCTGGGTTAGGGCGTACCCTATTAACCCAACTTGGTCAAACCTTAAGTTCATTGGTTACTTCAGTTTATCGGCTCATCTTTAGTTCCAATTAATCTTCCTTACTCAAGAAGGATATTAAAGTATTCATCCTCTTGCAAGATAACTTGTGTAAGGATCCGCCAACCTCATTGCTAGAATTTGGCCATTCTCTTGTGATCCAATAACAAGATCATATGACTCCGCACTTGCTGTGCAAGTGTCGCATCGAACTATGAGACAATGGAGTCATGAAACAATCTGTTTCAGGTTACTAGACTGACATCGTTAGACCTAGGATTTCCAAGTTTCATCTTGTAAGATTCTTACGGACAAACCCTAGCTCACTTTCCAATTACATTTTCACTGTCCCTACATTCAGTGAATGTGGGCAAGTATTTAAGGTATAGGTGTTTCTTGGAATTTAACTTATTCCGAACGAGTACTCCGCGACTTAGGTGTTTTAGGTTTATGCCAATTTGGTTAACTCTAGAAGATAATTTCGAGATTATTTTCACATGATTTGTTGACTATGCGTAAATTGATTTTTTTAACCCTAACTTATCGGTTTGAGGTCTAGGTTAATTTCAACTAATCTTCCCTTTTCTTTGCGAACAAAATTCATGCTAAATAAGAAACCTTTTATTGCTAATTTATGCGTTGACAACGATAATTTCATAGAGTTTATGCATCATAAGAATCGTTTCATGCTTTGCACTTTCCATGATGATTCATTGCAATATGTGTTAATAGTGTGAGATGCAGTTTATACTTCTAGGCTTAACTGAAGTATACTATTTTAATGGATAATAATTTAGTCTTATAATTCATTTCAATGCATAAGCTATTTGCTAGAAATGCGTTTGTACTTTCTTAATTTGCATGTTTCATTAAAAAGTATTGATGACTAAGTTCCTTCGTCGTGAACAACTAGGACGAAAATATATCCTATTTCTAATAATTAACCTTGCATGATTGAATTACAACAATAATAAATAAAAATTAGGAAGGAAAACTTGGGTTTGGGGTGAGATATCCACATGGATGCTGGGAGACGACCCTCCCGCGACTGCGCCTTGGACTTTCTTAGGAGGCATCGCAATTACAGTCTTTCGGATGTGGAAGTAGCTTTACAACTGCTCTTTGGAATTCCACCGTCGCTCCCTTGCTCCGTCCGTCGAAAGTAGTTTTAGAAGGCTCCCTCCTTGAATTAGGGATTTCGGAAGGGGGTGCTTCAAAATTTCTCATGACTAAGACCCATCGAAGCCATGGGGAAGCCTTAATGGCCTTTGTAAACTCGCACGAATGGGGAATAGAAAGGTGTGGAAAAGAAACAAGGTGCGGGAGAGCTCCAAGGGGTATTTTTGCACGGCCTTCAAAGCCCAAGGAAAGGGATTAAGAGAGATTAAAAGCACGAGGGGGGTAATAATAGGACCTCTAAGCCCCACTCTTATTGGGGGGGAAAGGGGGCTTATAGACCTTTAAACACGAGGGGGGGTGAAAGGGTTTTCAAGAGATAAAACACAGGGGGGGTGGTCCCGAAGCCAAGGGATAGGGGATTAAGGGATTAAACACGGGGGGAAAAGGTAATAAGACCCTTAAGGCCTTAGTTCTCTTTGGGGGGAGGGTGACTCCAAGTGAATGGAAAGGGGTTTAAGCACGAGGGGTGAAAGGGAGCGTAAGGGTTTATAAAACACGGAGGGGGGTGGGTTCCAATATCCACGAAAAAGGGGCCTTAAGGGTTTATAAAACACGGAGGGGGTGGGTTCCAAGGCCCAAGAAAAAGGGGGCTTATAGGGGTTAAAACCCGAGGGGGGGGGGGGGGATTTCAAAAGGCACAAGAAGGGGGCTTAAGAAGGCCCCCCTTGGAAGCTTCTGAGCTTCCAGAAGCCTTCCACGTGGGGCGGGGGGGTAATAAGGCCGTCCGTGGACGGTGGATGAAGGTGGCAACGGCGGGGTTTGGCAGCCCTCGACTGGTAGAAGCGGCAGTAGTGTTCAGCAGCCTTAGTCCGTGCAGAGGCGGCAGCGGCATTGGCTTAACCCACCATCAAGATCTCTCTCTCCCTCAGTGTTTCAGAATGGCGGCCCTCACTCCCGCCTTCGTCTTCCTCACATCTTGGTTTAAATAGGAGGGGGGGATGATTCCTCCCCTTCGTGTCAGCACGCATGGCTGTATCCCTCTGCGAGCTCCACCAAAGAGCTTCTGCGTCCTTTCTATTCCCCTCCCCTTCTCGCAAAACAGTCGGCTGGGGAGGGGAATAATAAAAAATTTTGCATTATCCTTAGGCAATTATCAAAATTGATATATCATTATCCCCATTACCTAAAAGGGTTAGTTCACACAAAGAAAGAAATTTAGAACTTTACATGCGATCCCTCTTAGAGGAATCGAGATGTCCTCATCTCGAGATAAACTGGGGATATTGATGGTTGAGAGTGCCTTCATCTACCCAAGTGGCATCCTCTTCGGGATAATCTTTCCACTGGACCAGGCATTCTCTCAGGGTTTTGGATCTTAATTGTCTCTCCCTAACATCTAAGATCCTGTCAGGCCTTAGTTCAAGGACTCCTTGACTAGGCATTACAACTTGTTGATCATCAAGTACATGGTTAGGATTAGATACATAATTTTTCAATAAGCTGATATGGAATACATTGTGAACCTTTAGGTTCTCCGGGAGTTGCAGTTTATAAGCATTAGGTCCTAGGCACTTGAGGATCTTGTACGGTCCACAATACCTTGGACTTAGCTTCTTGCAATCTCCTAAGGATAGGGAACTCTTTTTAGGACGTACGCGAATGAAGACCATGTCTCCTTCTTCGAAGACTCTATCTTGACACTTCAAATCCGCATATGCCTTCTGTCTATCCTTGGCCGCTTGGATGTCCTATATTATTGACTTTATTTGGTCATCCATCTCTTCCAACATCTGCTTTGAAGCTTCAACCCTTAAGGTTGGATCTGAAAAGTTTAGGGGACTTCGACAGTCATGACCATACAATGCTTGGAAAGGGGTCATCTGAATGCTTTGTTGGTAAGAAGCATTGTAGGCAAATTCAACCAAAGGCAAGTATTGAATCCACCTCTTCGGCTCACGATAGCCGTATGCCCTTAGCATATCCTCCATGACTTGATTTACTTGCTCTGTTTGGCAATCCGTTTGGGGATGGTAAGCATGCTAAAGCAGAGTTGAGTCCCAATAGCTTCAAAGATAGCTCTCCAGAAGTGTGACGTGAAGAGAGGATCCCGATCACTAATGATTCTTCTGGGTAAATCATGTAGCTTGAATATCTCCTTGATAAACAATCTTGTAATGTCTGAGGCTTTAAAGTTTGTCTTTACTGGGATAAGGTGTGCAACCTTAGTAAGCATGTCAACCACAACCATGATGGAGTTGTATCCTCCTTGGACTTGGGGTAGGCCTATAACAAAATCCATGTTGATGAATTCTCATTTTATTTGGGGAATGTCAAGCGGTTGCAGTTTCCCTGGCATCTTGACATGTTTGGCTTTGATACGTTGACAAGACAAACACTCGGTGACATATTTGAGAATGTCACCTTTAAGTCTCTCCCAATGGTAGCTCTTCCTAACTGCATTGAGAGTCTTGGCATAGCCAGGATGTCCTGTGAAAGGGGAATCATGAGCTTCCCACAATATCTTCTACTTAAGTGACTGGCTTGCTGGTGTACATAGCCTTGTTCTATAGTAGACAAGTCCATTATTGATAGAAAATTCATGATATTTAGCATGCAGCTTTTGATTCTGATCCTTGATAGAGATTTCCCTTAGCATTGTTTGGTAGGCCGGATCATGTCATGCTTCCTCTCTAGCTAACTCAAGTATAGGATTGTTTGGCATAGATACTTTTATAGCTAGAGATATGGCTGTTGATGGATTTGCAAGATTAGGGAATTAAGGAATGCCTTGCGACTAAGTGCATCGGCAACTACATTTTCTTTTCCTGGTCAGTACTTGATTTCAAAGTCATATTCCTCCAACACTTCAATCCTCTTACGTTGCCTCATGTTGAGCTCGTTTTGGGTAAATGTCAAGAATCGCGTGGTGGAGGGGGTTGCTCAAGATGCTACGCCGAACACACACAGAATGCACAAGGAGAAGCTCACTCAAGAGACAAGAAGAGAGATGGAGGCCGAAACGTTTTCTTGCTGATTTCTTCTTCTTCTTCCACACTCTTTACAATGTACACAAAGTATAGATAAGATACAACATAAAAGGAAAGTGGCCTACTAAGTCAAACAATGCATAACCGACTACACTAGTCGACTGGCGCTATAACTATGCCAGCTGTAAATATGTGTAACAACCTAAATATAATAAGTAATGAGTCAGTGGCCATGTGAGGTGCATAATGACCACTGATGTGCTAAGTGTAGACGTGTGGACCCATCTAACCAGGCGGTCCATCATCAATGTCCGCATGTGTTGAGCTTGTCATCTCAACACTCCCCCTCAAGCTCAACTGCATCTCTGCAACTCCAAGTAAGCTTCGAAACTTTTGAAGCTTCTCTGTACCCAATGCCTTCGTGAAGATGTCAGCTATCTGATCCTGTGTACTGACATACACCAAGTCAATCTCACCTGCTAGTACCTTCTCTCTCACAAAGTGGTAGTGTACCTCAATATGTTTTGTCCTGGCATGGAACACAGGGTTCCTAGCCAACTGTATACTGCTCATGTTGTCACAATAAATGACAACTGAACCTTCCACCTGCATATCCAAATCAGCCAATAGCTTTTGCAGCCATACTACCTCACATGCTGCAACAGCAGCACCTCTATACTCAGCCTCTGTACTCGACAAAGCAACTGTAGATTGCTTTTTGCTGCTCCATGCAACTGCTGCACTAGCAAGAGAGAACATGTATCCGCTGGTAGATCTTCTATCAGACATACTACCAGCCCAATCTGCATCTGTGTATCCAAACACCTGTACATCTGTACCTGCCTCATAGAAAAGTCCATAATGTAATGTGGACTTCACATATCTCAATATGCGTCTGACTGCATCCAAATGTGGCTTTCTAGGTACTTGCATAAACTGACTCACAAGACCAACAGCGTAGCTCAAGTCTGGCCTTGTAATGGTCATGTAGATCAAACTCCCCACTATCCTCCTGAACATAGTAGGGTCTTCTATCTCATCCCCAACATCAGCACTCAGCTTTACATTCTGCTCCAACGGGACTGAAAGTGGTTTGCATGCAGTCATACCATACTTGGACAACATATCCAAGCCATACTGTCTTTGGAACAGCCATATACCATCATCACATCTGATCACCTCAATGCCAAGGAAGTACCTTAGCTCACCTAAATCCTTCATCTCAAACTTCATCTTCAAACAGCCCTTGACTTCAGCAATTCCACTATCACTATCACCTGTAATAATCAAGTCATCCACATAGATGACTATGATGACCAAACCTGAATCTCCCTTTCTCACATAAAGTGAGTGATCAGCATCAGAAACATAAAATCCAATATTGACAAGATACTCTCTGATCTTATCAGACCATGCTCTAGGTGCTTGCTTGAGCCCATAGAGTGCCTTCTTCAACCTGCACACATACGTGGGATGCTCTAAATCTTCATAACCTGCTGGCTGATCCATATACACTTCTTCCTGCAAATCACCATGCAAGAAGGCATTCTTTACATCCATTTGCTGCAACCTCCAACCTTTGGCTGCTGCCAAAGCAATCACACATCTGACAGTTGCCATCCTAGCAACTGGACTGAAGGTTTCATCATAATCTATGCCATATGTCTGGGCATAGCCTTTTGCAACCAGCCTAGCTTTGTACCTGCTAATAGAACCATCTGCATTGTGCTTAATCTTATAAACCCACTTACAGCCAATAGCTTTCTTTCCCTTCGGCAATGATACTAGATCCCAAGTCTTATTGGCCTCTAATGCAGCCATCTCCTCATCCATTGCTCCATCCCAATGAGCATGACCAACAGCCTCCTCAAAACATGTGGGCTCAACATCCTCAACTAGTTTCACCATATAAGCATAATGGTGAGCTGCATAACCCTCAAAACCAAATCTTTTAACAGGGTATCTCACCCTGCTAGACCTGCGTACCACTGGATCACTCAATGGAGTCTTTGCATTAACACGTGCTCTCTGCACACCTGGAGTCCTCACTGAAGGAATGCCAAGCTCATCATCCAAGCTCTCTGAGCCACTGGAGTCTCCATCAAGTACTGCATCAATGCCTTCTGACACTTTATTCTTTCCTTTGTCTTTACCTGTAGTGCTACTAGATGCAATCGAAGATGTAGAGGTACTCCTTAGTCTCCCAGACCAAGGACTACCAGATGATGTCTCTGGTCCACTAAGAGTCCGTGATTCTTGCCTTTCAGCCTGCACATGAGTGTCATGATCATCATCAACATCCAATGCATCACCACTAGATGCATACCAACTGCTCATTTCATCAAAGATGACATCCCTGCTCACTCTGAACTTACATGTGACAGGGTTGTAACAGCGATACCCTTTCTGCTCTAAAGAGTATCCAATAAAGACACACTTTTCAGCCTTTGGATCCAGTTTCTTCCGCAACTCATCTGGCACATGAACATACGCAATGCAGCCAAATACTTTCAAGTGTGAAACATCAGGCTTCTTACCTGTAAAACATTCTTCAGGGGTCATACCATGAACTGCAGCTGTGGGAGTTCTGTTCATAATATAAACAGCAGTATGAACAGCCTCAGACCAAAAATGCTTAGGCATATTCTTTTCAGCCATCAAGGCGCGTGCAACTTCTGCAATATGCCTGTTTTTCCTTTCTGCAACCCCATTTTGCTGTGGGGTATACCTGCATGTGAACTGTCTCTTTATCCCATGAGACCTCAGAAAATCACTGAACTCATTTGAGAGGTACTCTCCCCCTCCATCTGACCTCAAGCACTTTACTTTCAAGCCTGTTTCTCTTTCAACTACAGCCTTGAAAGTTCTAAAGTGCTCAAATGCTTCACTCTTTTCCTTCATAAAATATACCCACAGTTTTCTAGAACAATCATCAATGAATGTGACAAAGTATGAACTACCTCCAAGAGATACATTTTGTGTAGGCCCCCAAATGTCTGTATGCACAACATCAAGGATATTTCTGCTTACATCTCTGTCATGTGAAAAGGGTTGTCTTGCCTGCTTACCAAACTGACATGCTTCACATACCTTCTGAAATTCTGCAACTTTAAATGTAGGCAAACCTGTAACCAACCCTTTGGACTGCATTAATTTCAGCCTTTGTACATTTGCATGTCCAATGCGTTTGTGCCAAATTTCAATGTCTGCAACAACACCTTTTCCTTTGGCATACATAGCCGCATTCATAGTAGGAATTCCAGCATCTAGAGTGAACATACGTCCAACTCTACTTCCCTTTGCTACCAACCTGCACTTGTCATTGAAGTCTTCTACAAAACAGCCCTTTGCATTAAATCTGACTTGCAGCCCTTGCTCTACCATTTGACCGACTGACACCAAGTTCTTTGTAATAGATGGCACATGTAATACATCTGAAAGACTCTTTGTCTTACCATCATGCAAGGACAAGGGAACTTTTCCAATGTGTGAAATTGGGTGGCATGAGTCATCACCCGTCTGCACATAACCTGCATTCTGCAAATCTTGCATCTCTCCAAACCATTCTGCATGGCTGGTCATATGATTGGATGCACCTGAATCAACATACCAAACATCTTCATGTGTTCCCTTTCCTGTAACAGCATTTAGCATATGCTGCATAACGAACAAACGTTCATTTTTGTCTTCATTCTGTCGTGAAGACGATGCATAGTTTCCTTGCTGCAACTTACCACTACGGATATCATCTCTCTTAGCATAACATTGGGCTGCAATATGACCTGTTTTGCCACAGTAGTGGCACACAATACCAGAGTTGTTAGAACCTCTGTTCTGCCATCCACCTCTTCCTCTAAAGCTCCCCCTGCCTCTAAAGTTACCACAACCTCCTGAAACCTGCATATCGCCAAATTGCTGATTCAATCTGTTTTGCTGGTTGTCACTACCACGTCCTGTACCACGGCCTCTTGAAGAGAACCTGCCACGTCCCCTTCCTGAACTGGAGTAGAAAGCCTGGACCTGTTCACCACTTCTTTCAGATGTCTCACTCTGCATGTTGATTTCTTCAGTGATCATTAGAGAGACCAACTCATCGAAATCTGGAAATGGCTTTCTAACATATACAGAAGTTACAAAAGACTTCCAAGCCTTTTCATTGTTAAGTCCACCCAAGGTAGACGACACCAAATCATCATCATCGGGCATTGCATCAATCGCTGCCAATGCATCTGCAATGCTTCTTACCTTCAGTGCATACTCATTGATAGACATCTTCCCTTTCTTTAATGTATTCAACTCTTGCTTGAGTTGAATCTTTCGTGCCTTTGTATTTACAGAAAACATACTTTCAAGTATGGTCCAAGCTGCATATGAATTCTCTGCATTTCTAATGTGTCCCAGCATATTATTGTCAATTACTGCAGACAACCAATACATGAACTTTTTATCCTTTGCATTCCATTCTTTCCGTGCCTTTGTCTCTTCTGCAGTTGGAGGATCACTCATCTCCGGCTCCTTTTCTTCACCTGAAACGAACTCGTAGAGGCCTTTTCCAATAAGGAAGTTCGTGACACGAAACTTCCATGATGGGTAGTTGTTCTTGTCGAGCTTCTCAATGATGGGGCTTCCACTGTTCTCTGCCATTATCACAAAATTAATACCAAACAACAAGCAAATCTTCTGCAACCCTTGACCTGTAGTGCACAGCAATACACCAGACAGCCTTTTTCACTGTCTGCTCAACAATACATGCAATCTGCAACCAGTTTGCAGATAAACCTTGTGTTTACTCACTGGTAAACACCTTTGAACTTACAGATCTAAAATCTGTAACCTGCGCACCCACGTTCGGTCAATACAGTCGAAGTCACAGTGTACCCTGAAACTGTTGTCGCAACCTTACGGCTCTAAAACGGGCCCTGAAACGGCCTCAAATGCCCAAAATAACTGCGGGAAAGCCCTAAAGGGCTAATCTGCAGAATATACAGTGCTCTTCGCGCACACCAAATCTCACTGCAATCTGAGATTTTTGCTCTGCCCTGCTTCCGGTGCCTCCACAGGCACTATCCAAGAGAAGAAGTGGAAGAATGGGAGAGATTCTTACCCGTAGCTTGCTTGCTCGAACCTTGCTTCTTCTCCTTCACTTTAGCCTTCGAAATCAGCCTCTCTCAATGGCGTGGCTCTGATACCATGTCAAGAATCGCGTGGTGGAGGGGGTTGCTCAAGATGCTGCGCCGAACACACACAGAATGCACAAGGAGAAGCTCACTCAAGAGACAAGAAGAGAGATGGAGGCCAAAACGTTTTCTTGCTGATTTCTTCTTCTTCTTCCACACTCTTTACAATGTACACAAAGTATAGATAAGATACAACATAAAAGGAAAGTGGCCTACTAAGTCAAACAATGCATAACCGACTACACTAGTCGACTGGCGCTATAACTATGCCAGCTGTAAATAGGTGTAACAACCTAAATATAATAAGTAATGAGTCAGTGGCCATGTGAGGTGCATAATGACCACCGATGTGCTAAGTGTAGACGTGTGGACTCATCTAACCAGGCGGTCCATCATCAATGTCCGCATGTGTTGAGCTTGTCATCTCAACAGTAAAGATCCATTTGAGACTCTTATGGTCAATTACTAGAGTAAACTTTTACCCAACAGGTAGTGTCTCCAAAGCTTTAGAGCATGGATGACAGCTAGCAATTCCAGATCATGCGTAGCATAATTCTTTTCATGATTCTTCAATTTCCTTGAAGAGTATGCTACTGGATGACCTTCCTGCATGAGCACACATCCCAAGGCAAGTATGCTAGCATCGATTACTACCTCGAACTCTTTATTGAGGTCTGGAATTTTTAGAATAGGTGCTGATACCAAACTTTGCTTCAATCTGTCGAAGCTATTTTGTTCGGGAGTTGATCATGCAATGGAATTTTGCTTCTTTAATAAGTCTGTCAGGGGTGCTGCAATCAAAGCATAATTTTTTATGAAGACCCTATACCATCCTATCAATCTCAAAAAGCTGCGTATCCCTTTGACAAATGTTGGTATTGGCCATTCTAGCACATCTCTAGCTGGGTCCATTGAGATTCCTTCTGTTGATACTATGAATCCCAGATATTCAATCTGACATTTGAAGAATGCACACTTCTTCATCTTAGCATACAGCTTATGTGACCTCATTATCTCAAGGACAATCCGAAGTTGGGGTTCATGATCTTCTTCATGTTTAGAATAGACTAAAGTGTCGTCAAAGAAGACAAGCATGAAATCATCAAGATATGGCCTAAAGATATCCTACATTAACCTGTTGAAGGTGGCAGGTGTATTCGTAAGCCCGAATGACATAACTAGGAACTCAAAGTGCCCATATCTTGTATTGAAGGCCATCTTGGGGATAACTTCTTCCTTGATCCTTATCTGATAATAACCTGACCTGAGATCAATTTTGGAGAAGATCTTTGCACCCTGAAGACGATCAAGAAGCTCATCTATTCTAGGGATAGGGTATTTGTTCTTGACCGTTGATTGATTCAATCCTCGGTAATCAATACATAGTCGAAGTGTCCCATCTTTCTTTTTCTGGAATAGTACTGGAGCTCCCCACGGTGAACTGGTAGGCCAGATGTAGCCCTGGTCTAGTAGTTTCTTGAGTTGTTCCTTCAGCTCAATTGCTTCTGGTATGGACATTCTATAAGGTCTCTTTGCAATTGGCGCAGCTCCTGGTACTAACCTAATCTCATGATCCACTTCTCTTTGAGGCGGGAGCTCTGTCAACTCTTCAGGGAATACGTCCGTGTATTCCTTTAGCCAAGAAGGTCCTTCATTAGACTCTTGCTTCTGATCTAACTTGTTGAGTTTGATCAAGTAGACAGGTAATCCTTTTCTAACTCCTTTTATGATCCGAGATACTTTGGCCAATTGGATTCTTGGCACTCCAGCCTCACCTTGGGTTGTGACTAATTCCCTTTCAGAGTTTCGAAAGGAAACTTGACCCTTTCCACAATGAATGTGGGCATCATTAGGCAAGCCAATCCATTCTGAGTAGACACTCATGGATACCTAAATTCATGACTCTGAATTTGACCGAAGTCTTCTTTCCTCCCAGAAAGAATTCCACCTTAGCAGTTTGCCTGGTACAAGTAACCTCACGACCATTTGCCAATTCCATAAGCAAGGTAGGTGCTTCTACTGTGGCTATTCCTAATCTTTTTGCACATGATGGTGAGATAAAGGAATGGGTACTACCACAATCAATCAAGGTCTTGAAACTTTTACCTTGATAGTCCGACGGTGTCCGAATTACCGAGAACTGGCGATTTGGCCCTTTCTTGTGTAGAGCGGCATGGATTGTTGCCCTTTTAAACTCTGCTTCCATGGTCGGATCTTCTTCCTCTTCTTCTTTGCACATTTGCCTATTGGCAATGCAGGCGGTTCTTCCTCTACCTCGGGTAGCGGCTCCTTGACCATGGCCCATTCCTTGGAAAGGCGCTTGGCGATGTCCTCCACCAAGCTTGGGACATTGCCTCTTGAAGTGACCGGGTTCATTGCAGTGGAAACAACGGAGGTTTCGGCCATTACTTTGAGTAGGAACAAAGTTGTTGACGTTGTTCATCCTTGATTTCTTTCTTTGTCCTTGATTATGACCTTGAACTCTCTTTATCTGAGGTCTAAATGCTCCTCTGTTCGGGTCATTATAAGACCAAGCTTTCTTACCCCTTGTTCTAGACTGCATCTCCTAAATTATAGGCACCGCTCGAATGAGTGCATCCTGAAGATCTGATGGACGCATAGATTCGAGACGGGTATTTACTGGTGGATTTAAACCCGCACAAAATTTGGACACCTGCAAGGACATGGGACATGCTGATTAAGATATGCCTAGTGATCTTAAACATCACGACCTTCATCATTTTCCATTTGGTCTACGTATCAACAAACAACTTGTTTTTGTTCTCATTCTCTCTTTTTTTCTTAAATTTTTTGAGAAGGGATTTCTTCTCTTGTAACTCAACAAAACTAACGTCAACTAAAGTCTTGGTTTTCTCCCAACTACTCCTTTTCCTTTAGCATGCATAGCAATATCCATTGCAAGGATTCCAGCATTTAAAGTGAACATTCGGCCAACTCTACTTCCTTTTGCGACCAACCTTCACTTATCATTAAAGTCTTCTACAAAATAACCTTTTGCATTGAATCGAACCTACAACCCCTACTCTACCATTTGGCCAACAAACACTAGATTCTTTGTAATTCATGGCACATATAATACATCTGTCAAACTCTTTGTTTGGCCACCATACAAGGACAAGGGAACCTTTCCAATGTGTGAAATTGGGTGGCATGAATCATCACCTGTCTGTTACATAACCTAGGTTTTGTAAGTCCTGCATCTCTCCAAACCATTCAACATGACTGGTCACATGATTAGATGCACCTAAATCGACATATCATACATCATCATGTGTCCCCTTTCCTGTAATTGCATTCATCATATGTTGCATAACAAATAGATGCTCATTTTTGTCTTCATCCTGTCATGAAGACGATACATAGTTTCCTTGTTGCAATTTACCATTGCGAATATCATCCTTCTTTGCATAGCAATGGGCTGCAATATGGCATATTTTTCCACAATAATGGCAAACAATAGCAGAATTTCTAGAACCTTTATTGTGCCATCCACCTCTTCCTCTAGAGTTCCCCCTGCCTCTAAAGTTTCCTCTGCCTCCAGAAACCTGCATTTCACCAAACTGTTGATTGAACCTGTTTTGCTAGTTATCGCCAGCACGTCCCATACCACTACCTCTCGAAGAGGATCTACCACGTCCCCTTCCTAAACTCCAGTAAAATGGTTGGACCTGTTCACCATTTCTTTCAGACGAATCACCCTACATATTGATCTCTTCAGTAATCATGAGAGAGATGAGCTCATCAAAATCTGGAAATGGCTTTCGTACATATACTAAAGGAACAAATGATTTCCATGCCTTCTCATTGTTAAGGCTACTCAGAGTGGATGAAACCAAATCATCATCATCAGGCATTGCATCAATCGCTGCTAAAGCATCTACAATGCTGCTCACCTTCAACACATACTCATTGACAGACATTTTTCCTTTCTTCAAGGCATTCAACTCTTGCTTGAGTTGAATCTTTCGTGCCTTTGTATTTACTAAAAACATGCTCTCAAAAATTGTCCAAGCTTCATGTGAAGTTTCTGCATTCCTGATATGTCCCAGGATAGTATTATCAATGACTGCAGATAGCCAGTACATTACCTTTTTGTCTTTTGCATTCCACTCTTTCCATGCTTTTAACTCATCTGCAGTCGGAGGCATACCCAGCTCTGGCTCCTTTTCTTCACCTGAAACAAACTCATAAAGGCCCTTTCCAATGAGGAAGTTCGTCGCATGAAACTTCCATGAAGGGTAGTTGTTCTTGTCAAGCTTCTCAGTAATGGGATTTCCACTGTTCTTTGCCATTATCACAAACAACGATACAACACAGAAAGCTAGTCTTCTGTAATCTTTCACAACACGTGCACAGCAATACACCAAGCAACCTTTTTCACTAATTGCTCAATAGTACATGTAATCTACAACCTGTTTGCAAATAAACCTTATGCTTGCTTCCTGCAAACACCTCAAGAATTATAGATTTGCAATCTGTAACCTGTGCACCCACTTTCGGTCAATACAGCCAAAATCATAGTGTACCCTGAAACTACTGTCCGCAACCTTGCGGGTCTAAAACGGGGCCTGAAACGGCCTGAGATGCCCAAAAAAACTACAAGATGGCCCTAAATAGCTTATTTGCAGAATATATAGTGATCTACTCGCACACCAAGTCTCACAGAAATCTGAGATTTTTGCTCGACCCTGCTTCCGGTGCCTCCACAGGCACTATCCAAGAGAGAGAGTGAAGAATGGGAGAGCTTCTTACCCATTGCTTGCTTGCTCTAACCTTGCTTCTTCTCCTTCACTTTAGCCTTCGAAATCAGCCTCTCTTAGTGGCGCATCTCTGATACCATGTCAAGAATCGCATGGTGAGGGGACTTGCTTGAGGTGCTGCGCTAAACACACACTGTATACACAAGAGGAAGCTCACTCAAGAATAGAAGAAGAGAGATGGAGGCCAAAACGTTTTCTTTCTGGTTTTTTCTTCTTCTTTCACACACTATAAAATGTACACAAAGTATAGATAACATACAACATAAAGGAAAGTGGTTTTCTAAGTCAAATAGTGCATAACCGACTACACTAATCAACTGGCGTTGTATCTTTGCCAGCTATAGGTAGGTGTAACAAACTAAATATAATAAGTGATAAGTCAGTGGCCATGTGAGTATCATAATGACCACCAACGGCTTGCCATCTCAACATTCATGATAGAATGAAGACAAAAATGAGCATCTATTTGTTATGTAGCATATGATGAATGCAATTACAAGAAATGGGACACATGATTATGTATGGTATGTCGATTCATGTGCATCTAATCATATGACCAATCATGTTGAATGGTTTGGAGAGATGCAAGACTTACAAAATCTAGGTTATGTGCAGATGAGCGATGATTCATGCCACCCAATTTCACACATTGGAAAGGTTTCCTTGTCTTGCATGATGATTGGACAAAGAGTCTGATAGATGAATTACATGTGCCATCAATCACAAAGAATCTAGTGTCTATTGGCCAAACAGTAGAGCAAGGGTTGTAGGTTTGATTCAATGCAAAAGGTTGTTTTGTAGAAGACCATATTTATAAGTGCAATTTGGTCGCAAAAGGAAGTAGAGTTGGCTGCATGTTCACTTTAGATACTAGAATTCCTGCAATGGATGCTGCTATGTATGCTAAAGGAAAAGGAGTGGTTGCAGACATTGAAATATGGCATAAAAGTATTGGACATATAAATGTACAAAGGCTAAAATTAATGTAATCCAAAGGATTGGTTACAGGGTTGCCTTCTTTTAGAGTTGTTGAATTTCATAAAGTGTATCAAGCATGCCAATTTGGTAAGCAAGCGAGACAACCTTTTTTGCATGATAGAGAAGTGAGCATAAATATATTTGATGTAGTATATACAGATGTTTAGGGACCTACATAGAATGTATCTCTTGGTGGCAGTAAATACTTTGTCACACTTATTGATGACTGTTCAAGGAAGCTATGGGTATATTTCATGAAAGAAAATAGTGATGTATTTGAGCACTTCAAATCTTTCAAGGCATCTGTTGAAATAGAAACAGGCTTGAGATGTATTTTTATTGAATACTCTTTAGAGCAGAAAGGGTTTCATTGTTATAACCCTGTCACATGTGAGTTTAGAGTGAGCAGGGATGTTATTTTTTATGAAATGAGCAGTTGTTGGTGTACACTTGCTAGTGATGTATTAGATTATGATAATGATCATGATAGCTATGTATAGAAAGAAAAGCAAGAATCATGGAGTCTTGGTGAACCAGAAACATCATCTGGTACTACACCTATAGTAAGCCCTTGGTCTGGGAGACTATGGAGTAGCCCCACATCTTTAGGTGGATCTATAAGTGTTGCACGCAAAGACAAAGGAAAGAAGAAAGTGTTGGATGGTAATGATGCATCTACTAGTCATTTGGGACTTGATGGATATTCTAGTGGTCCAGAGAGTTTGGATAATGATCTTAGTATTCCTTTAGTCAGGACACCAGGTGTACAGAGAGCACATAGTAATGTAAAGGCTACAACACTGAGTGATCCAATGGTATGTAGGTCTAGCAGTGTCAGATATATTGTTAAAAGATTTGGTTTTGAAGGTCATGCAGCTCACCATTATGCTTATATGGTGAAGGTAGTTAAGGATGTTGAGCCCACTTGTTTTGAGGATGTTGTTGGTCATGTCATTGGGATGCAGCAATGGATGAGGAGATAACTACATTAGAAGCCAATAAGACTTGGGATTTGGTACCCCTACCTAAGGGTAAGAAAGATATTGGTAGTAAGTGGGTTTACAAAGTCAAGCATAATACAAATAGTTCCATTTACAGGTATAAGACTAGACTGGTTGCAAAAGGCTATACTCAAACATATGGCATAGATTATGAAGAGACATTTAGTCTAGTAGCTAGGATGGCAATTGTTAGATGCGTGATTGCCTTGGCAGCAGGCCAAAGGTTGGAGTTTGTAGAAAGTGGATGTTAAGAATGCCTTCTTGCATGGTGAATTGCAAGAAGAAGTGTATATGGAGCAACTAGTAGGTTATGAGGATTTAGAGCATCCCACATATGTGTGCAGGTTAAAGAAGGCAATCTATGGGCTAAAGCAAGCACCTAGAGCATGGTCTAACAAGATCGGAGAGTATCTTGTCCATGTTAGCTTTTGTATTTCCAATGCTGATCACTTACTTTATGTGAAAAGGGGAGATGCAAGTCTAGTCATCATGGTTATCTATGTGGATGACCTGATTATTATAGGAGGTGACAGTGACAATGGGATTGCTGAAGTTCAAGACTTCTTGAAGAAGAAGTTTGAGATGAAGGATTTGGGTGAGCTAAGATAATTTCTTGGTATTGAGGTGATCAGATGTGATGATGGTATATAGCTATCCCAAAGGCAGTATCGCTTGGATATGTTATCCAAGTATGGTATGACAACATATAAGCCTCTTAATGTGAAGTTGAGTGCTAACGTTGGGGACGAGATAGAAGGCCCTACTATGTTCAAGATGATAATAGGAAGTTTGATTTACATGACTATCACAAGGCCAGACTTGAGCTATGTTGTTGGCCTTGTTAGTCAATTTATGAAGATGCCTAGAATGCCTCATTTGGATGCAATTAGACGTATATTGAGGTATATGAAGTCCACTTTACATTGTGGACTTTTTTATGAGGCAAGTAAGGATGTACAAGTCTTTGGATAGACAGATGCAGATTGGGTTGTTGGTAACATGTCAGATAGAAGATCTACTAGTGGATTCATGTTTTCCCTTGGTAGTGGAGCAATTACATGGAGCAACAAAAAGCAACCTACATTTGCTTTATCGAGTACAGAGGCTAAGTATAGAGGTGTTGCTATGGCAGCATGTGAGGTGGTATGACTGCAAAAGTTATTAGGTGATTTGGATGCGTAGGGAGATGGTCCAGTTATCATTCATTGTGACAACATAAGTAGCATACAACCAGCTAGGAATCCAATGTTTCATTCTAAGACAAAACACATTAAGGTACACTACCACTTTGTGAGAGAGAAGGTACTTGCAAGAGAGATTGACTTGGTATATGTCAACACATAGGATTATATAGCTGACATTTTCACAAAGGCATTGGGTGTAGAGAAGCTTCGAAAGTTCCACAGCTTACATGGAGTTGCAAAGATAGAGTTGAGCTTGTGGGGGAGTGTTGAGATGGCAAGCTCAACACATGTGGACATTGATGATGGACCACCTAGCTAGATGGGTCTGCACATCTACACTTAGCATGTTGGTGGTCATTATGATACTCACATGGACACTGACTTATTACTTCTTATATTTAGTTTGCTTACAGCTGGCAAAGATATAGTGCTAGTCAGTTAGTATAGTATGTTATGCACTGTTTAACTTAATAGACCACTTTCCTTTATATTGTATCTTATCTATACTTTGTGTACATTTTATAGTGTGTGGAAGAAGAAGAAGAAATCAACAAGAAAATGTTTTGGCCTCCATCTCTCTTCTTGTGTTCTTGAGTGAGCTTCCTCTTGTGTATACAGTGTGTGTTTAGTGCAAAAGCTCAAACAAGTCCCCCCACCACGTGATTCTTGACACATGGTTACCAGCTCTTCTTCCCTTGAAGGCTCCTCCTTTGAGAGGCAGATGGCGAGGGCTATATATTCTTCTTCCTTCCTCCTTAACTCCTTGGTCTCTTACTCTGCTTTCATCTTCCTCTCCTCTTTAGATTTCCTGCATTCCTCTTTTATTCTCTCTGCCTCCTTTTCTCTTCTCTTTCTTCTTTCTTTGGTGATTTTGGACTCACTTTTGGCTCTTAGTAGATCTACGTTTTCTTTCTTCCTGCTCTCTTTTTCGACCTTGTTCTATGGAGTCTTTTTCTTTAACTTTTTGGCCCCTCCTTGGCTAGATTGTGCTTCCCTATCTCCTTCTTCATCACTTACCATCCTTTTGCTAGATTTCTCATGTGCTTGTTGTTGGTGTAGAGGGGACCTATTTGGCATCTCACCAACTTCCTCATCTTCTTGCACCTCCCCCAAGGTCTCTCTCATGATGGCTGTCAAGACCCCTCCAAAGCCAATGGTAGAGGCCTTTAATGATGACTTCTTCCTAGCTTTGGAGGCCACGGATTCTCCCCCCACTGGTCCTCCACTTGTGGGTAATGCTCTTGCCAATATTTCTATTGTCTTCTACATGAAGCCATTTAGCTTCACCTCATCAAAGGACTTGGCAACATGGATGCTTTCCAACATTGGAACATTGATTCTACTCATCAATGCATTGTACCTTTCGTTGGAAAACAAGGTGTGCACCATTTTGGCTTGTAGTTGGACTTCGAGTCGGGGATGTCAGCTAGGCCAATGCCATCATTGGTGTGGACCATCACTTTGACCATTCCCAACATGTTGTATATGTTCCTTTTTTGCCATCTTTCAACTTTGTTGGACAAGCCCAGTGCTCTATGCACCAACTCAAGACTCAACTCGATTTTCACTTGGCAAGCTTCATTCTCTTAATGCAGACACCATGATGGTGTCACACTTCCTATTGAAATTTGGGAGGAATTCCGCACACTTCTCCTAGTCCAGTCTTGGTCCACCTTCTCCACATACTTGTGTAGCTTACACTGCTTCACAATTTTCTTGATGGATGGCTCCTCCATTGACTATGTCTTCCAAATTCAAAATGTGCCTGAATTTGAATTGGTTGTAGTCCCTTGTCTCCACTGAGAGGCCATACTTTGCTTGCTCTTCCTTTGAGAATGACAGCTTGCTGGTTTTCTCCTATCCTGCCATTGTAGGTGCTTGTCATGAACCCGTAGCCCACCATTAGTACTCTTCAAATAATTTTTGCGAAAAGATGCATAGGAGATGGAAGACATGCTTATGAAAACTAAAATGTTTAAATATAAAAAGAGAATTTTTATTTAAATAATCCATGCATTTCACAAAAATTTCTAACACTTTTACTCAATCATGAGTTGATTTTTATGCATTCTTTTCCATTTTTGAACGTTGATTGAGGTTTTAGGGTTTGTTTTTATGTTTCACACCTTTTATCATTCACACCCTCCCCCCTTAGAGATGAGAATAATCCCTCCTAGGATCAGAGGTTGAAGGGTGGAAACCATTCAGTGCATGGTCACTGTATTTTGCCTTTGCATGAGCCAAGCATAGAAGTGCAGGTTGTACTCCATTTGAGCATAATGGTCCATGTTGATAGGTTGGATGCTTATGTGGGTGAGGTAAGTGAGGAAATCCATGAGGAAATCACTGGAGTCCATTTGGTTGGCAATGTATAGCTCTTCCTTGGTCAACATGCGATCTAAGTAGGGGTGAGTCATGATGTGCTCTTCGAGGGGCCGGTTGTGGATGGTGGTCAACACTCTATAGGAAGTTGGGGCTAATAACTCTTCCCCAGGCTTGAACAAGGTATGTCAATCAGTTCTTCCTCTCTCTTTTACATCCAATTGTTGAGCTCAGCCACTTGATGAGAGAGATGGAAGAAATGCTTGGGTTGAGATTGCCAATGGGATTTCCACCCTCAACCCACACCCTGGGAATGCATGCATAGCTGGATAATCTTCAATTTCTTTCCCATTGATCAAGATTTTACTCTAATCCTTAACCGTGCTCTTGTTTGATTCCTATTGATAAAAAAAATTTGTAAGAAAGGTAAGTCATGCAATCAGTGAGTCATTGAATTGCAAAGGTAACCCCTTCCCCATCCCATTTCCTTATTGATCATGCATATCTTGAAAGGCCCAATCCTCAATTTGTAAATGCATATCATGCTGGTTGCTTAATAATAAATACCTGCCATGTATATTCCGGGTGAGGAAAAGCAGTGACCAAGATATGGGGATTAGATATTTTCTTGGAAGCAAAGGACCAATCAGTAAATTGGAGTAACATATGTACTGCTAATTGAACTTAAGGTATTGATTAAGTCAGGTTAATATGGTACAGCCCTAACACAAGGATATAGGGTTAACAAACAAACCCTTGGGGATCCTGCCAAGTTGCAATTGATTTGCTCCTTAGCAGTTGGCCAAAAATAACAACCAATGGAAATGTTTGTGCTTGTAATAGTTTTTAAAAGCACTGTTTTGCTTTGTTTGCTCAAAGAATTAAAGGATGAAAAGATATCTAATGCTTCAGGTTGAAGGCCTGAAGGGAGAGACAGCTTCAGTTACCCCCGACTGCCTACCTAACCCTAACCAAGGGGGTTGTCAACTGTGTCGGGAAGGTGGGCCGAACCCGCCGTGAGAGGTCTCTCTGTTGAGCGCTACTAAGAGCAGGAGGATGCTTGGGTGCCAGAGGGGGCTCTGGCTGTAAATCCCTCACCTTACGGGCCCTGCACAAGAGGCCAACGTGACTCGGGATTGGATCTCGAGGCCTGCATACTAGTCTATGGGCGGAATCTTGGATTAGTAATCCTTATGGATTGCTGGATAGCCTTTGGGCGGATTATGGATAAGCCTATAGGCTGGATGTTATAAATATACTCCAAAGATAAATATGATAAGTTGTTGAAAATGAACTTTTTTGACATTGCTTTTCTATGTCAAGTGTTATGATTACGTGAAGGAACTAGTGCCTAACAGGCTAATTAAGGAAGCTGATTGATACATGTCCAAGTAAATGTGGTAGGTAATTAAATAACTAAAACAACTTGAGGAAAGTTCGGTGGATGTGACCATGGGTCCGTCCTACGGGTGGGTGGTCCCAGTCGGCCAGGAACTTTTCTCAATCACGATGGACAACAAGAAGATTGTTTTCAAAGGACACGAACAGCAAGGGCACTGACCTAGAGTCTAAGTTATAATAGTCCTGATTTACGTTGTTTTAGGGGAACGGAATGGGACTATGTCTTATGGCAGAGAGGTCAAGCCTTGCATCCCTCTTGTTTCCCATTCTCCTTGAACCAAGTGCAGCGTGAATCCGCTTCAACCCTAGCGTTTCTGCGTAAAGTAGTTCGCTTGGGGTTCAATGCTAGTTGCTGTTTAGGAAATGACCATTAGGGAAAAACCCTGATTCAGGTCGGTCCTAAGTGGGAACGGCCAAAATACTTTTGCTACGTGGCAGATGTGGAAAGTCCTAAATCGCAAACCTCGTGACATTCCATTGGAGTGCGGGACGGAGCTTTCTAGACATCCTTTCCGATGGACTGCTAAGACGTATCCTAAAGATTACAGACAGACACGTTACAGTTGGTATCAAAGCAAACCAACGAAGGATTTATTTTTAAGAAATCTTAATGAAAAGAAGTAAAGAAAATGTTGCTCTTTCGAACATTTCCTTACTTTCGATGATGTCTTGTAGAATTATGAAGCATGAAATAGGTTCTTAGTGTTCCGAGTCATGTTTATGACTGCGATGCATTCCCCGGATTATCGACAAAGGGTTGAGATGATGAACGTCCTAGAGCGTATCTATAATCCATCGCCTTTGTATATGGAACGAAGATGGACGGGTGCCTCAGGAATCTACTATATAGCTGCCCACCAGTTTGCATACCTTCAAACCAACCTAAAGAGGATCAAGTGGTTGGAAGACTTGAAAATCGTGAAGATGTTCATTTTTGTGGTTTACATATTCGAGGTCGAAGGGTTGAGTTGAACTCATATGTATATGAGGAAGTGACCCGTGTAATCCCCGCCGATAGGATCAAGGTGCTAGGGTGCTATGAGAAGAATGGGTTCCAAAGAAAAGGATACCCTGATCTTCCAATGACTTACCGTTTCCTAAAGATCCATGACCCGAAACCATACTATTATCCAATTCCCGTAGATAAATGTAATACAATATTATTCTCCCCAAACTAAATGTAAACAGTTACTCTATCATCTCTGGAAATGTTGTACTCCAAAAGGGCTATGCCCATATGAATGCAATAAGACTTCTTTTTTCAATGTTTGTTTTGTCGATGAGAATTGATAAAAAGTTAAGTGGCTAGGATTCTTGATTGATAGCTGAAATGAGATGAAATATAAATCATAACGATTAACGAGTAATAACATTAAGAAACCTTTATCCAGGCACAACCCCAGGTATAGATTCCCAGTTCGCCTCCTACATCAAGTATTACTTGGATTGAATCCATGGAGGATTACTTTGAAGCAGCTGGTACTGCACCCGCCAACCAGGCTATGCTCGCCAAACTGAAGCTCACCGATGAAGCTAGGCTTTGGTGGAAACAATGGTGTAGAGATCAAGGGATCATGGAAGGATCTGTTACCTGGGAGAAGCTGAAGAAAGCCGTGCAGGAAAGATACTTACCACCTACGTATCACACGCAGAAAATGAATGAGTTCTATGAGCTAAAATAGTTGGGACTCACTCTTGACACATACTACTCTAAATTCGTCTCACTTCTTAAGTATGCGCCACAGATGGACATGACAGAGCAGGTGTCAAAATTTTGTGCTGGTTTAAATCCACCAGTGAATACCCGTCTCGAATCTATGTGCCCATCAGATCTTTAGGACGCACTCATTCGAGCTGCCCCTATAATTCAGGAGGTGCATGCTAGACCAAGAGGTAACAAAACTTGGTCTTATAATGACCTGAACAGAGGAACATTTAGGCCTCAAATGAAGAGAGTTCAAGGTTAGAAGCAGGGACAAAGAAAGAAAGCAAGAACTAATAATGTCAACAACTTTGTTCCTACTCAAAGCAATGGCCGAAACCTCCATTGTTTCCACTGCAACGAGCCCGATCATTTCAAGAGGCAATTTCCCAAGCTTGGAGGAGGACATCGCCAAGCACCTTTCCAAGGAACTGGCCATGGCCAGGGAGCCGCTACCCAAGGCAGAGGAAGAACCGCCTGTGTTGCCAACAGGGAAATGTGTGAAGAAGAAGATCCGACCATGGAAGCAGAGTTTGAAAGGGCGACAGTCCATGCCGCTCTTCACAAGAAAGGGCCGAATTGCCAGTTCTCGGTGATTCAGACACCGTCAGACTATCAAGGTAAAGGTTTCAAGACCTTGATTGATTGTGGTAGTACACATTCCTTTATCTCACCAGATTGTGCAAAAAGATTAGGAATAGCCACAGTAAAAGCACCTACCTTGCTTGTGGAATTAGCAAACGGTCATGAAGTCACTTGTACCAGGAAAACTGCTAAGGTGGAATTCTTTCTGGGAGGAAAGGCGATTTCGGTCAAATTCAAAGTCATGAACTTAGGCATCCATGAGTGTCTACTTGGAATGTATTGGCTTAAACCTAATGATGCCCAAATCCATTGTGGAAAGGGAAAAATTTCCTTTCGAAACTCTGAAGGCGAATTGGTCACAACTCATGGTGAGGCTAGGAAGCCAAAAATTCAATTGGCCAAAGCATCTCAAATTATAAAGGGAGTCAGAAAGGGACTACCTGTCTACTTGATTAAGCTCAATAATTTAGATCAAAAGTAGAAGTCTAGTGAAGGACCTTCATGGCTAAAGGAATACGCGGACGTATTTCCTGAAGAGTTAACAGAACTCTCGCCTCAAAGAGAAGTGGATCATGAGATCAAGCTAGTACCAGGAGCTGCGCCAATTGCAAAAAGACCCTATAGAATGTCCATCAATTGAGCTGAAGGAACAACTCAAGCAACTACTAGATCAGGGCTACATCCATCCTAGCAGTTCACCATGGGGAGCTCCAGTACTGTTCTAGAAAAAGAAAGATGGAACACTTCGACTGTGTATTGATTATAGAGGGTTGAATCAATCAACTGTCAAGAACAAGTACCCTATTCCTAGAATAGATGAGCTTCTTGATCGTCTTCAGGGTGCGAAGATCTTCTCCAAGATTGATCTCAGGTCTGGTTACTATTAGATAAGGATCAAGGAAGAAGATATCCCAAAGACGGCCTTCAACACAAGATATAGACACTTTGAGTTTCTAGTTATGTCATTCGGGCTTACGAATGCGCCTACCACCTTCAACAGGTTAATGCAGGATATCTTTAGGCCATATCTTGATGACTTAGTGCTCGTCTTCTTCGAGGATACTTTAGTCTATTCCAAACAAGAAGAAGATCATGAACCCCAACTTCGTATTGTCCTTGAGACAATGAGTGCACATAAGCTGTATGATAAGATGAAGAAGTGTGCATTCTTCAAACGTCAGATTGAATATTTGGGATTCATCGTATCAGCGGAAGGAATCTTAGTGGATCCAACCAAAGTTAGAGATGTGCTAGAATGGCCAATACCAACAACTGTCAAAGAAATATGCAGTTTTCTTGGATTGACAGGATGGTATAGGGTCTTCATAAAAAATTATGCTTGGATTGCAGCACCTCTGACAGACTTACTGAAGAAGCAAACATCCATTGCATGGTTAACTCCCGAACAAACCAGCTTTGATAGATTGAAGCAAAGTTTGGTATCAGCACCTATCCTAAAACTTTCGGACCTCAATAAGGAGTTCGAGGTAGAAACTGAAGAGCCATGAGAAGAATTATGCTACCCATGATCTAGAATTGTTAGCTGTCATACATGCCCTAAAGCTTTGGAGACACTACCTGTTGGGTAACAAGTTTACTATAGTGACGGATCATAAAAGTCTCAAATGGATCATTACCCAGAACGAGCTCAACATGAGGCAACGTCGGTGGATTGAAGTGCTAGAGGAGTATGATTTTGAAATCAAATACCGACTTGGCAAGGGTAGTCGCCGATGCACTCAGTCGCAAGGCATTCCTTAATTCTCTAATCTTGCAACATCCATCAACAGCTAGATCTCTAGCTATAAAGGTATCTATGCCAAACAATCCAATACTTGAGCTAGCTAGAAAGGAAGCATGCCATGATCCAGCCTATCAAAAGATGCTAAGGGAGATCTCTATCAAGGATCAGGACCAAAAGCTATAGGCTAAGTATCATGAATTCTCTATCAATAGTGGACTCATCTACTATAGGACAAGAGTATGTATACCGGCAAGCCAGTCACTTAAGCAGAAGATATTGTGGGAAGCTCATGATTCCCCTTTCTCAGGACATCCTGGCTATGCCAAGACTCTCAATGCAGTTAGGAAGAGCTATTATTGGGAGAGGCTTAAAGGTGACATGCTCAAATATGTCACTGAGTGTTTGTCTTGTCAACGTATCAAAGCCGAACATGTCAAGATGCCAGGGAAGTTGCAACCACTTGAAATTCCCCAAATGAAATGGGAATTCATCAGTATGAACTTTGTTGTTGGCCTACCCCAAGTTCAGGGAGGATACAACTCCATCATGGTTGTGGTTGATATGCTTACTAAGGTTGCACACCTTATTCCAGTAAAGACAAACTATAAAGCCTCAGACATTGCAAGGTTATTTATCAAGGAGATATTCAAGCTACATGGGCTACTCAGAAGAATCATTAGTGATCGTGATTATCTCTTCACATCACACTTTTGGAGAGCTATCTTCGAAGCCATTGGGACTCAACTCTGTTTTAGCACAGCTTACCATCCCCAAACGGATGGCCAAACAGAGCGAGTCAATCAAGTTATCGAGGATATGCTTAGGGCACACTGCTGTTGTGAGCCAAAAAGGTGGATTCAATACTTGCCTTTGGTTGAATTTGCCTACAATGCTTGTTACCAACAAAGAATTCAGATGACCCCTTTTTAAGAATTGTATGGTCATGACTGTCGAAGTGCCCTAAACTTCTCAGATCCAACCTTGAGGGTTGAAGCTTCAAGGCAGATGTTGGAAGAGATGGATGACCAAATAAAGTCAATAAGACAGGACATCCAAGCCGCCAAGGATAGACAGAAGGCATACGCGGATATGAAGTGTCAAGATAGAATCTTCGAGGAAGGAGACATGGTCTTCATTCGCGTATGCCCAAAGAAGAGTTCTCTATCCTTAGGAGATTGCAAGAAGCTAAGTCCAAGGTATTGTGGACCATACAAGATCCTCAAGTGCCTAGGACCTAATGCTTATAAACTGCAACTCTCCGAGAACCTAAAGGTTCATAATGTATTCCATATCAACCTATTGAAGAAGTATGTATCTAATCCTAGCCATGTACTTGATGACCAACAAGTTGTAATGCCTCGTCCCTAACAACTGAGATCTTAGATGTTAGGGAGAGCCATGTACTTGAAGGATCTTAGATGTTAGGGAGAGACAACTGAGATCCAGAACCTTGCGAGAATGCCTCGTCCAGTGGAAAGATTATCCTGAGGAGGATGCCACTTGGATAGATGAAAGCACTCTCAACCATCAATATCCCCAGTTTTTCTCGAGATGAGGACATCTTGATTCCTCCAAGGGGGAGAGAATGTAATATTTCCAAGGCCAAAAGGATAATGTGCAATAAGGGCAATTTTTTTTAAAAAATTATCCACTCCTTCCCCCAGCCGACGGTCGTACTGGAGGAGAGGGAGGGGAGGCACGATGACTGAGCACCGTGCTGGAGCTCATGGTGGGGGTAAAGGCCATGCGTAAGGCCATGTGGGGGAGGGAGGTTCCCCTTCCCTCACCTATATAAGCCCTATGTCATGGGGGTGAGGCAAGGAGATAGAACGGGACGTTGCCAGGCCGTGAGGAAGGGAGAAAGAGGCTGAGAACAGACGTCGTTGCGTGCAAACACCGTGTGAGAGGGAGGGAGTGGAGCTGCCAGTTGCCACAACAGCGCCGCCGCCACAGGGTGAACACGCCATCAGCCGCCGTTGAAGCTACCGCCTGGGGATCGCCATCAGCCGCGCCGTTGAAGCTGCCGCCCCTGGGGATCGCCATCAGTTCGCTGTTGAAGCTACTGCCTGGGGATCGCCATCTGCCGCCTTCCTCTTCCCTCCACATGGGCTCTCCACGTTGCCCAGAACCTTTCTGGAAGCTTCTTGAAGCTTCTAAGGGCTCTTGAAGCCCCTTTTGCCCCCCTTTTTTCCACCAAATAGCATTTTTAAACCCCCCCCTCCCCGGGATTTAAACTCCTCCCCGTGGGTTTTCTCCCCCCCCCCCACAAAGATCCCTCTAGAAGGTCTTTTACACCCCTTGCCCCCCTTTTTCAATCCACTAAAGACCATTTAGAACCCCCTTTCCCGTGGAGTCCTATCCGAGGCCTTTAAAAAAGCTCATTAAGCCCTTTTCCCCCTTAGTTTACCACAAGCTCCCATTAGCCGAGGTTCTAAACCCCCCCTTTCCCTATTGCCCTCTCAAGCAGGTTCTTGTTACTCCGGGATTTTTTTTAAAAATCCCCCTTTTATTAGCCTTCCCAAAGCAATCTTTTACACCCCTTTTTCCTTGAAGTTTAAGGAGGAAACCTATAAAGCCTTTTAAAGCTGATTCGGAAAGACGGTGCAAGCAGTGACAAAGGGAGTTTCACGTTCGAAGGAGACAGGCCAAGATCATAAGTCCGTGACCAAGGAGAGAAGGTCGAAGTCTCGATGGCTCCTAAGAAGGCACAAGGCGCAACCGCAGGAGGTGTCAAGATTGTGGGAGAGAAGGAAGGAGTCTCACTTGTAGCTTTCTCACTTACACAATGGGGGAATACACACAAAGATGGAGGCTGAAAACAATTTTCCTCTTCTTAGTTGTGTAAGCCAAAAGAACTCTAGTACAGAGAAATAGAAGAACCCTATATATGGGTCTCAACCAAACTCAACTAACTAAGGTGGCATACTAATTGAGCCACAAACTAGAGTAGATAAGGATAGCTGTCATCTAGCTATTATTCATGGGCAGTGTACCAACCGCATCTGCAGCTAATAAGTGTTAGATATGATCAATGCCCCACCCTCATTAGATGCTACCAATGATCCATGGTGCTCAAAGATGTAAGGCCCCCATTATGAGGAGAAGCCAAATGTGAGCCCGGACATTGGTTGAGTCCTCACTTGTATATCAGATGAGGTCTATGTGACCGGATGGCAAAAAGGTGACTGCTGTGGGTCTAATCTTTGGGTTAGACGGAGTGGTTAAGCTGGTAGCAACTCGAGGCACATTGCATTGAGTTGCGTGGTAAGGGAGTTAAAAGGGGCCCCTATTGAGTTGCGTGGTAAGGGAGTTAAAAGGGGCCCCTATGGTAAAGGGAATATTCCCTGGAATATTCCCTGGCCGACTAGTGGAGGCTCATATGGTAGGTCGGTCAGCAGGCCGACCTAACGACCTTCGCGGGCTATAAAAGCTAAACCCCTTCGCAGCCATCACTCACTCATCTTTCACCCAGTCAGAGTTGTTGTTCCAGCTAGCCTTAAACTCTTCACCTATCTTCTGTCTAGATCGCCATCTAAGCTTCACACAGTGGAAGCGCACGGGTGGACAGAGCCATCTTTGTATCAGTTGTTTGGAGTTAAAGAATTTACTGATTCTCCTCTTATCTGTTGTGTACTCTCTATCTCTTTCTCAGATTCTGTTCGCTGCGCCGTGTAATATTTTACAACAAGTCAGTGACATAAATGCACAACGGTCACCTTGGCATATCACGAGTGGAGCTCGATATCTCAACACTCCCCCTCGAGCTCAATCCCAATTCCTGCACACCAAGCAGGTCTCTGAACTTGGGCAGCTTCTCTGTGCCCAATGCCTTCGTGAATATGTCAGCTATCTAATCCTCTGTGCTGACATAAACTAGATCAATAAGACCTAGTAAAACCCTCTCCCGCACATAGTGATAATGCACCTCAATGTGCTTTGTTCTAACATGATAGATTGGGTTATTTGCCAAGTGTATACTGCTCATGTTGTCACAATAAATGACAACTGGCCCATCTGTAGGCTGATGCATATCATAAAGTAGCTTATGCAACCAAGCTACCTCACATGCAGCCATTGCTACACCCCTGTACTACTCAGCCTCTGTGCTCGACAAGGCAACTGTAGGCTGTTTCTTGCTGCTCCAAGTGACTGCAGCACTCCCAAAAGAGAACACATATCCACTGGTAGATCGTCTATCAGAAATACTACCAGCCCAATCAGCATCAGTGTATCCATGCAACTGTATCTGAACCCCAGTCTCATAAAATAGTCCATACTGCAATGTGGACTTCACATACCTGAGTATGCGTCTAGCCGCATCCAAATGCAGTTTCCTTGGAGCCTGCATAAGCTGACTTACCAATCCAACAGCATAGCTCAAATCTGGCCTGGTAATAGTCATATAAATCAAACTTCCTACTACGCGTCTGTACATAGTAGGATCTTCCAGAAGCTCACCTGCATCTGCGCTCAGCTTCACATTCTCCTCCAAAGGAACTGAAATAGACTTACAGCCTATCATCCCATATTTGTACAACATGTCCAATCCATACTGCCTCTGCAAGAGCCGTATCCCACTTGGTGATCTAATCATCTCAATGCCCAAGGAATAACATAGCTCTCTCAAATCCTTCATCTCAAACTTCTGCTTCAATAGCATTTTCACATGAAGGATATCTTCATCACTATCACCTGTCATAATCAAATCATCAACATAAATGACAAGTAGCATAATACCTTTCTCTGTTTTTCTCACATAAAGTGAGAAATCTGCCTTGGAAATCTGAATGCCAATAGTGACAAGATATTATCCTATCTTGTCAGACCATTCTCTAGGTGCTTGCTTCAAGCCATACAAGGCTTTCTTCAACCTGCAAACAAACTCACGATGGATAGCATGCACATAACCTAGTGGCTGCTCCATATAGACCTCTTCTTGCAAATCACCATGCAAGAAGGCATTCTTTACATCCATCTAATGTAAAGACCATCCCTTTGATGCAGCCATAGCAATGACTACTCTTACCGTTGCCATCCTTGCAACTGGACTGAATGTTTCTTCATAATCAATGCCATATTTTTGTGCATACCCCTTAACTACTAATCTTGCCTTGTATCTATTCACAGAACCATCTGCATTGTGTTTCACCTTATAAACCCATTTACAACCAATTGCATTATTATCTTTAGGCAAAGGTACCAATTCCCATGTAGCATTTGCTTCCAAGGCATCCATTTCTTCATCCATGGCTTTCTCCCATTTTTCTTTTCCCATGGCTTGCTCAAAAGAAGTGGGTTCTGGTTCCTATATCACTTTGACCATATAGACATAGTGAATGGCTGTAAATCCATCATACTTCAGCCTATCCACAGGATACCTAGCTCTGGTAGACCTGCGCAAAGTATGTTTACTCCCAAGTGCTCTCAAAACATCCCTGGTCTTCCTTACTCCAGGTGTAACAATAGAAGGAATACCCAACTCATCATCAATGCTCTGTTTTGAGCCACTGGATTCACCATCCACATAAGAGTGACCTGCATTCACATCAAACATGGGCTGATCTACCTTCTCTTTTCCTTTTCATGAAACCTGCATACCACTATCTGCATTGTTTTGAGGAGATTCTCCTGATCTCAATCTGCCTGTCCATGGCGAAGAATGTGAACCACTGCTAGAGGACACTCCAGGTCCACTAATATTTTGTGACTGCTGTTGTGAATTCTGTGCAGCATTACCATTTTGTGCATCTACATCATCAATCACATTTACTGGTTTATACCAGCTACTCATCTCATCAAAAACAACATCTCTGCTCACTGTAAACTTACGAGTAGAAGGGTTATAGCATCTATACCCTTTCTGATGCAGAGACTAACCAATAAAGATGCACTTCTCAGCTTTTGGATCCAACTTGGATCTCAACTCATCTGGCACATGAACATAGGCAATGCAACCAAAAATCTTCAAATGAGAAATATCTGGTTTCCTACCAGTATACCTCTCCTCTGGAGTCATCCCATGTATTGCTGCAGTGGGAGTCCTGTTCATTATGTAGACTGCTGTAGCAACTGCTTCAGCCCAGTAAAAATTTGGCAAGTCTTTTTCGTTGAGCATGGCACGAGATACCTCTCCAATATGCATGTTTTTCCTTTCTACAGTTCCCTTTTTGTTGTGGGATATGACTGCATGAATATTGCTGCTTTATGCCATGCTCCTGCAGGAACCTTGCAAACTCATTTGAGAGGTACTCTCCCCCTCCATCTGACCTTAGACATTTTATTTGCAGGCTTGTTTCTGAGAGTGGAGTTTTGATGTTAAAAATAGCTAAAAATTATGAATATCAAGGGAAAAATATTCAACATCGAAGGCGGCGGCTCGACGTAGGACGATTTTAAGCATCAAAGTGCTTTAAAGGCGCCCGAGCAACACTTGTTGATTTTTCATCATTTTTCAGACTGCCGTATAGGTTGTTAGGAGTTACCGGCCAATGCGGGATGTCAAGCCGGACGCCCTGGATTTTTCAGAGCTCCATTCAGACACCGGACGGAGAAATGGCCACAAGTTGGGCAAGATGCGAAGGGATGGACATTAGAGTGGTCAAGTGGCAAGTGACCTTTGGGAGCCCCCAAACTCTTAATGTAGCATGTAACTTTGGCAAAAAATCGTGATGTAGGCGTGGAGGAACAGGGCGCTGATTTTTGTGCCCCATTCTTGGGGAATCCATCCTCCTGCCTGCACACAACCCCCCCCAATGATCATGGGCATTCATTCCCCTCTGGATGCTGATTCTATCGCCGTGCTTTGGCCATCAAATGGTGGCCTCAATGGAGATCTCTGATTTCATTCTTTCTCTCTCCTCCCTCTCTCTCCCTTAAGGAGTCGTTCTTGTGTGGAAGAAGACAATGAAGAATGATGGAGGAAAGCTTCTCCGGATGAGACCGGATTGCTTCTGGGTTGATGAAGACATCAAGAGTGCTGTTCTTGAAGATGTTGGACATTGAATGAGGGCTGACACGCAGTCCCATAGCAAAACCGATATCCCCAGACACAAAGCCTAAGCGGTAATTCAATTTTTATGAAGAAAAAATGAGTTTTTATGCTATTTGGTTGATGAAATATTGTTCCCATGGGCTGATTATGCATTGTGTTGTTGTTTGCTATGAGTTTGATCAGTTTATGCTTAGGAAATCAGAAAATCATAAGTGTTATGACTGAAATTAATGGTATAAAACCCGTAAAACACACGTTTAAGAGGCAAAATGGGGGTTTTTTGCAAAATAAAGGGGAAACATGAGATATAACATCAATAAAATCTGAAATTTTGCTGTCAAGAAACCTAAGGCCCACAGCCCACAATCAATCTCAATTTCTAGTCATTTTTTATTGAAGATAATAGAGAAAAATTACCAAAAAATGGTGGAAAATGGGTTTTAAATGGGAGAAAATTAGGAAACAATAAAAGGAAAATTCCAGAAAATCTCATAAGTGTTTGTGCAATGTATAATGAAGATGCACGAGGTTAGCCTCGGTTTACCCTCGTTTCTATGTTTCCGTTCGTGTTTATTGCTTTCTCTACAAAGAAATACACATAAAACGACTCTTACACCTATCAACGATTGCAAAACATTAAGCGGTAGGGTAAGGCTCGGTGTCTCTCCTCGTTTCAATACATAAACGTTAGCATGGAAATCATGAAAAGATTGGTTGCGCACGATGCACAATGCTGATTTTCTATTGTTTGTGCACTAAACCATTCACATTATGCACTATGCATGGTTCATGGTATCGAAGGAAAATCTCATGGACTGCATAGCAATTGTTTTCTTAGGACTTTGACCCACGATTGAGAGTGTGAGGTTATCCCTTGCCGTAGGGTAGGGGGTCGATTTCCTAAGTGACTATGAAGTGAGGAAGCATGGTATCTCTCCTGAAAATACGAGAAATATAAAAGAGAGGAGTTTGTGCTCGTATGTGTTATATGTCTAGCAGCACATCAAAGGGCCAATCCCTAAGATGTACGAGAGCTGTAGTGGGGCTCCGACTATTAGTCGGTGGAGTGCCTCCTACGTGTGTGTGATTGTGGCATTGCCTAAGTACTTTGGGATCTCCCTCTGAGGAGTTTTAGGGAAATGTTGGACTATAAACTATAAACGCATGAATTAAGCTTTAGGGCGGTTTGTCCCTTAGCATTTGATAGATGCTCCTGGTCCGCGAGGCCGTGAGGGTGTTTGTGTATCATGAGCATGAGATCCGGCTAGTGCTATAGCCAGTGCCGGCCCATTTCAGGTCCCATCAGTGGTGCGTCTGCCGGGAGCCGCCTATAAGTGGCGGTTCTCGGATCTAGGGTTTCTAGGGACCAAAAGGAAGTTGGTTTATGTCCTTTGAGAATGACCATCAAGCCGAAATCCAAAAAGCAGAACGTGTTGAGAGGGCTAGACGGTGGTTAGAGATTGTAAGCCGTTATTCTCCTCAAAGGAGTAGCCCAGTACGCATACGAAGCAGTGGTCTTGGTCATTTAACTACTCCACCTATTCCATTAGGTGCAAGAGGAAGTGTAAGATCTTCCTCTCCTCCACCAAGTCTACCCACTTCAAGTGGGGGGTGAATACACCCGTTCAATCTCCTATTGCTAATCCGATTGTCACCATGGCACAGCCGATTGCAATTCTTGCAGGGACACCGGATTTACCAACCTTAGGAGTTCCCTTACCCAATTTTAATGGGTTAGTGGAAGAGGATGCAGAATTTCACATTTGTGAATTTCAGAGATTGATGTTCAATTATCGCATCCAAGATGAGGGACATCTTATGATGTTCTTCAATATGACGTTAAAAGGAAGGGTTGCGGTATGGTATCACAGCATAGAGTCTGGAACCATAACCACCATTGATCAATTCTATGCAGCTTTCCCAGCGGAATATGCCCCTGAAAGAGATGGCCAATATTGGTTGCGGGTCTTGAATGTAACATGTCAAGATCCTCATGAGAATGTAAAAGCATATGCCAAGAAGTTGAAGGAAGTATTCCGTAAGTTGCAAACTTACATTCCCATTCCGCCGGCTGCCCAATTGCAATACTTTTTGCATGGGTTGGACTTTAATATCCAAGTACAATTGAGCAGTGTGGCCTTGGAAGATATAGACACCGCTATTACACGGGCAGAGGGAGTAGAAGCACGACTACAAATGGCCTACTCCTCTCGAATGAATGTTAATGGGGGTTTAGTACCTGGCGGCAATCCATCATTGACGAATGGAAGTCAAGGGATGCCTATGACTAACCCTATTGGGAGAGGGAGTATGGTTCAGAATGTACCTTTATTGCCAGCTCCTCCCAGTGTGACTATGCCCATGGCAAGTCAGTTGGCTCCACCAAATGTTGGAGGCCAGGTTTCAAATTCTAATGTTGTTCCTGTGGGTCAATAGCCAATGCCAAATCAGATTGTTAGGCCAATGGAACGATGGGTTGACGATCGAGGCTATGAGTCGAGTGCATCTAATGTCCTTGGTGAAGTTAAGGACATGATGAAGCATTATACCGATATGATTTCCGAACAATATCGAAAAATAGCCGTCGACGTTAATTTCTTGAAGAAGCAACAAAATCTGATAGGGAGTCGACGGCCTGAAGAGGGTGGACCCTCTAGATTCAGTTGTAAATGGTGTGGTGGACAGCACTTCCCTAAAAACTATCCAAATGTGAAATGTGACATTTGTGGGAAGTCAGGCCATTTAGCTGCTACCTGTTGGAGTAAGATTAGTTCTCTCCAATAAGGGAGTAAAAAACCGAGCCCAGTGAATCATAGAGCGCAAGGAAATAACTTGCAGGAGAATGATACACCTAGGCAAATATTACAGAGGGGAAAAACAACTATAGAAGAGTTGCCACAAGGCAACGGAGTCAGCCTTATTGAGGCTGTACGAGTCAATGATGCTGAAACCTCTAACTTAAGAGCCATGACAAGAGGCCAAAAGGCTAAAGAGGTTGACAAAGATAATACAAAACCGGTCGAGGTAAACCCTAAATAAGGGGATAAGGGGACGCAAGTCCAAAATCCTAGCATAGAAGGGGGACTGCTAAGGCCGGTTGACAGGAAAGGCGACCCTAAGAAGGATGAGGAAGTGCCAAGAAAGAAGACAAGAGCCAAGAAAGAAGCACCGAAACCGGTCCAAAGACCAAAAGAGAGAATGGTTTGGCGAGAAAAGATAGCTTTGGCTACTTATCATGACTTTGATTTAGCGAGTTCTCTTTGCGAAGTTAAACCAGATGTGAACCTCTTGCAATTGATCAAATTATCTCCAGGAGTACGCAAGGAATTTAAGAAGATCGTGCGTATCAAGTATATTGTGGAACCTCTGGGCATAGCACGAGTAGGGGAAGATTGGTTTGACCATGCTCAAAAGAACTGCCCTAGGGTTCCAGCTTATGTTGATGGAATATTAGTGGAACATGCCATTGTAGACACTGGATCCTCTGTCAATATCATGAGTTCAGAGTTGATGGAGAGGTTGGGTCTAGGCATCCAGAAAGACAACTCCACCCTTCTAAGAATGGCTGATGATAGTCTAAGACAACCAGAATGTTGCGTTACTAAGGTCCATGTTACAGTTGCAAGTGTAGAATGTTTCTTGGACTTTAGGGTGATAAGATTTGCAGGACGCCCTAGCTATCGAGTTTTGCTAGGTAGGCCTTGGATCTTACGAACAGACTCTCAAGTTGATATACCTGCCGGTTGAGTGGTTCTAGGTAGAGGTGCTAATCGAGTAATAGTCGATGCTTACCCTGAGTCTCCTCAAAGTGAGAGAGCTCCTTTATCTTCTACTGAATTAGAGACAGCAGACGATCCATCCGGTAGTGAGACATCATCTAGTGATGAATCTAAAGAGGGGTCCACTACAGAGGATATCTATCAGATAACTCTAAATGAGCCGATAAAACCGCAAGATAGGATAAGAGATGCAGATGTGATTGAGTTGGACCTTGGCACGCCGAATGATTCGCGGCCAATTAAATTGGGATCCATGCTCAGTTCAGCAAAAAGGAGGACTATATGTCCTTGATCCAAGAATTCCACGATATCTTTGCTTGGAGTTATGATGAGCTGAGAGGCATTCCTCCCAGCCTGGTTGTTCATACTATCCCTGTAAAAGAAGATAGTCGTCCTGTGCGTCAGAAGGTAAGGCGTATACCTTTTGAATTGAGGGATGGGCTGTTTGAGGAGTTGCAGAAGTTAAGAAAAGCTGGTTTGATCTTCCCTATACAACACACAGAATGGTGTTCCCTAGTTGTTATCAGGAAGAAGAAAAACAACCAGATGCGATTATGTGTGGATTTTAGAGAGCTGAATAAGCAGACGGTTAAAGATTACTACCCGTTGCCATTTATTGACTAGATTTTGGATCAATTAGCGGGTAGGGAAATATATTCGTTCATGGATTGCTTTGCAGGATACAACCAGATGGCAATTGCAGAGGACAAGCTGAAAACAACTTTTATTACTGTCTTTGGTACTTTTGTGTACCATGTGATGGCCCTTGGTTTATGCAATGCACTTGGATCGTGGCAATGAACAGTGGATAAGACCTTTGGTGACATCTTCCCAAATCATGAACCCCAACTTCGCATTGTCCTTGAGACAATGAGTGCACATAAGCTGTATGCTAAGATGAAGAAGTGTGTATTCTTCAAACGTCAGATTGAATATTTGGGATTCATCGTATCAGCGGAAGGAATCTTAGTGGATCCAACCAAAGTTAGAGATGTGCTAGAATGGCCAATACCAACAACTGTCAAAGAAATATGCAGTTTTCTTGGATTGACAGGATGGTATAGGGTCTTCATAAAAAATTATGCTTGGATTGCAGCACCTCTGACAGACTTACTGAAGAAGCAAACATCCATTGCATGGTCAACTCCCGAACAAACCAGCTTTGATAGATTGAAGCAAAGTTTGGTATCAGCACCTATCCTAAAACTTTCGGACCTCAATAAGGAGTTCGAGGTAGAAACTGAAGAGCCATGAGAAGAATTATGCTACCCATGATCTAGAATTGTTAGCTGTCATACATGCCCTAAAGCTTTGGAGACACTACCTGTTGGGTAACAAGTTTACTGTAGTGACGGATCATAAAAGTCTCAAATGGATCATTATCCAAAACGAGCTCAACATGAGGCAACGTCGGTGGATTGAAGTGCTAGAGGAGTATGATTTTGAAATCAAATACCGACTTGGCAAGGAGAATGTAGTCGCCGATGCACTCAGTCGCAAGGCATTCCTTAATTCTCTAATCTTGCAACATCCATCAACAGCTAGATCTCTAGCTATAAAGGTATCTATGCCAAACAATCCAATACTTGAGCTAGCTAGAAAGGAAGCATGCCATGATCCAGCCTATCAAAAGATGCTAAGGGAGATCTCTATCAAGGATCAGGACCAAAAGCTATAGGCTAAGTATCATGAATTCTCTATCAATAGTGGACTCATCTACTATAGGACAAGAGTATGTATACCGGCAAGCCAGTCACTTAAGCAGAAGATATTGTGGGAAGCTCATGATTCCCCTTTCTCAGGACATCCTGGCTATGCCAAGACTCTCAATGCAGTTAGGAAGAGCTATTATTGGGAGAGGCTTAAAGGTGACATGCTCAAATATGTCACTGAGTGTTTGTCTTGTCAACGTATCAAAGCCGAACATGTCAAGATGCCAGGGAAGTTGCAACCACTTGAAATTCCCCAAATGAAATGGGAATTCATCAGTATGAACTTTGTTGTTAGCCTACCCCAAGTTCAGGGAGGATACAACTCCATCATGGTTATGGTTGATATGCTTACTAAGGTTGCACACCTTATTCCAGTAAAGACAAACTATAAAGCCTCAGACATTGCAAGGTTGTTTATCAAGGAGATATTCAAGCTACATGGGCTACTCAGAAGAATCATTAGTGATCGTGATTCTCTCTTCACATCACACTTCTGGAGAGCTATCTTCGAAGCCATTGGGACTCAACTCTGTTTTAGCACAGCTTACCATCCCCAAACGGATGGCCAAACAGAGCGAGTCAATCAAGTTATCGAGGATATGCTTAGGGCACACTGCTGTTGTGAGCCAAAAAGGTGGATTCAATACTTGCCTTTGGTTGAATTTGCCTACAATGCTTGTTACCAACAAAGAATTCAGATGACCCCTTTTTAAGAATTGTATGGTCATGACTGTCGAAGTGCCCTAAACTTCTCAGATCCAACCTTGAGGGTTGAAGCTTCAAGGCAGATGTTGGAAGAGATGGATGACCAAATAAAGTCAATAAGACAGGACATCCAAGCCGCCAAGGATAGACAGAAGGCATACGCGGATATGAAGTGTCAAGATAGAATCTTCGAGGAAGGAGACATGGTCTTCATTCGCGTATGCCCAAAGAAGAGTTCTCTATCCTTAGGAGATTGCAAGAAGCTAAGTCCAAGGTATTGTGGACCATACAAGATCCTCAAGTGCCTAGGACCTAATGCTTATAAACTGCAACTCTCCGAGAACCTAAAGGTTCATAATGTATTCCATATCAGCCTATTGAAGAAGTATGTATCTAATCCTAGCCATGTACTTGATGACCAACAAGTTGTAATGCCTCGTCCCTAACAACTGAGATCTTAGATGTTAGGGAGAGCCATGTACTTGAAGGATCTTAGATGTTAGGGAGAGACAACTGAGATCCAGAACCTTGCGAGAATGCCTCGTCCAGTGGAAAGATTATCCTGAGGAGGATGCCACTTGGATAGATGAAAGCACTCTCAACCATCAATATCCCCAGTTTTTCTCGAGATGAGGACATCTTGATTCCTCTAAGGGGGAGAGAATGTAATATTTCCAAGGCCAAAAGGATAATGTGCAATAAGGGCAATTTTTTTAAAAAAATTATCCACTCCTTCCCCCAGCCGACGGTCGTACTGGAGGAGAGGGAGGGGAGGCACGATGACTGAGCACCGTGCTGGAGCTCATGGTGGGGGTAAAGGCCATGCGTAAGGCCATGTGGGGGAGGGAGGTTCCCCTCCCCTCACCTATATAAGCCCTATGTCATGGGGGTGAGGCAAGGAGATAGAACGGGACGTTGCCAGGCTGTGAGGAAGGGAGAAAGAGGCTGAGAACAGACGTCGTTGCATGCAAACACCGTGTGAGAGGGAGGGAGTGGAGCTGCCAGTTGCCACAACAGTGCCGCCGCCACAGGGTGAACACGCCATTAGCCGCCGTTGAAGCTACCGCCTGGGGATCGCCATCAGCCGCGCCGTTGAAGCTGCCGCGCCTGGGGATCGCCATCAGTTCGCTGTTGAAGCTGCTGCCTGGGGATCGCCATCTGTCGCCTTCCTCTTCCCTCCACATGGGCTCTCCACGTTGCCCAGAAGCTTACTGGAAGCTTCTTGAAGCTTCTAAGGGCTCTTGAAGCCCCTTTTGCCCCCCTTTTTTCCACCAAAGAGCATTTTTAAACCCCCCCTCCTCGGGATTTAAACTCCTCCCCGTGGGTTTTCTCCCCCCCCCCCACAAAGATCCCTCTAGAAGGTCTTTTACACCCCTTGCCCCCCTTTTTCAATCCACTAAAGACCATTTAGAACCCCCTTTCCCGTGGAGTCCTATCCGAGGCCTTTAAAAAAGCTCATTAAGCCCTTTTCCCCCTTAGTTTACCACAAGCTCCCATTAGCCGAGGTTCTAAACCCCCCCTTTCCCTATTGCCCTCTCATGCGGGTTCTTGTTACTCCGGGATTTTTTTAAAAAATCCCCCTTTTATTTGCCTTCCCAAAGCAATCTTTTACACCCCTTTTTCCTTGAAGTTTAAGGAGGAAACCTATAAAGCCTTTTAAAGCTGATTCGGAAAGACGGTGCAAGCAGTCACAAAGGGAGTTTCACGTTCGAAGGAGACGGCCAAGATCATAAGTCCGTGACCAAGGAGAGAAGGTCGAAGTCTCAATGGCTCCTAAGAAGGCACAAGGCGCGACCGCAGGAGGTGTCAAGATTGTGGGAGAGAAGGAAGGAGTCTCACTTGTAGCTTTCTCACTTACACAATGGGGGGAATACACACAAAGATGGAGGCTGAAAACAATTTTCCTCTTCTTAGTTGTGTAAGCCAAAAGAACTCTAGTACAGAGAAATAGAAGAACCCTATATATGGGTCTCAACCAAACTCAACTAACTAAGGGGGCATACTAACTGAGCCACAAACTAGAGTAGATAAGGATAGCTATCATCTAGCTATTATTCATGGGCGGTGTACCAACCGCATCTGCAGCTAACAAGTCGGTGACATAAATGCACAACGGTCACCTTGGCATATCACGAGTGGAGCTCGATATCTCAACACTCCCCCTCGAGCTCAATCCCAATTCCTGCACACCAAGCAGGTCTCTGAACTTGGGCAGCTTCTCTGTGCCCAATGCCTTCGTGAATATGTCAGCTATCTAATCCTCTGTGCTGACATAAACTAGATCAATAAGACCTAGTAAAACCCTCTCCCGCACATAGTGATAATGCACCTCAATGTGCTTTGTTCTAGCATGATAGATTGGGTTATTTGCCAATTGTATACTGCTCATGTTGTCACAATAAATGACAACTGGCCCATCTGTAGGCTGATGCATATCATAAAGTAGCTTATGCAACCAAGCTACCTCACATGCAGCCATTGCTACACCCCTGTACTACTCAGCCTCTGTGCTCGACAAGGCAACTGTAGGCTGTTTCTTGCTGCTCCAAGTGACTGCAGCACTCCCAAAAGAGAACACATGTCAAGAATGTGGGAGAGAAGGAAGGAGTCTCGCTTGAAGCTTTCTTGCTTGCACAATGGGGGAAGACACACAAGGGTGGAGGCTGAAAACAGTTTTCCTCTTCTTAGTTGTGTAAGCCAAAAGAACTCTAGTACAAAGAAATAGAAGAACCCTATATATGGGTCTCAAAACCAAACTCAACTAACTAAGGTGGCATACTAACTGAGCCACGAACTAGAGTAGATAAGGATAGCTATCATGTAGCTATTATTCATGGGCGGTGTACCAACCGCGTCTGCAACTGACAAGTCGGTGACATAAATATACAACGGTCACCCTGGCGTATCACGAGTGGAGCTCGATATCTCAACACTCCCCCTCGAGCTCAATCCCAATTCCTGCACACCAAGCAGGTCTCTGAACTTGCGCAGCTTCTCTGCGCCCAATGCCTTCGTGAATATGTCAGCTACCTGATCCTCTGTGCTGACATAAACTAGATCAATAAGACCTAGTAAAACCCTCTCTCGCACATAGTGATAATGCACCTCAATGTGCTTTGTTCTAGCATGATAGACTGGGTTATTTGCCAAGTGTATACTACTCATGTTGTCACAATAAATGACAACTGGCCCATCTGTAGACTGATGCATATCATAAAGTAGCTTATGCAACCAAGCTACCTCACATGCAGCCATTGCTGCACCCCTGTACTCAGCCTCTGTGCTCGACAAGGCAACTGTAGGCTGTTTCTTGCTGCTCCAAGTGACTGCAGCACTCCCAAAAGAGAATACATATCCACTGGTAGATCGTCTATCAGAAATACTACCAGCCCAATCAGCATCAGTGTATCCATGCAACTGTATCTGAACCCCAGTCTCATAAAATAGTCCATACTGCAATGTGGACTTCACATACCTAAGTATGCGTCTAGCCGCATCCAAATGTGGTTTCCTTGGAGCCTGCATAAACTGACTTACCAATCCAACAGCATAGCTCAAATCTGGCCTGGTAATAGTCATATAAATCAAACTTCCTACTATGCGTATGTACATAGTAGGGTCTTCTAGAAGCTCACCTGCATCTGTGCTCAGCTTCACATTTTGCTCCAAAGGAACTGAAATAGGCTTACAGCCTGTCATCCCATATTTGGACAGCATGTCCAATCCATACTGCCTCTGCAAGAGCTGTATCCCACTTGGTGATCTAATCACCTCAATGCCCAAGAAATAACGCAGCTCTCCCAAATCCTTCATCTCAAACTTCTGCTTCAATAGCATTTTCACATGAAGGATATCTTCATCACTGTCACCTGTCATAATCAAATCATCAACATAAATGACAAGCAGCATAATACCTTTCTCTGTTTTTCTCACATAAAGTGAGAAATCTGCCTTGGAAATCTGAAAGCCAATAGTGACAAGATACTGTCCTATCTTGTCAGACCATGCTCTAGGTGCTTGCTTCAAGCCATACAAGGCTTTCTTCAACCTGCAAACAAACTCAGGATGAACATCATGCACATAACCTGGTGGCTGCTCCATATAGACCTCTTCTTGCAAATCACCATGCAAGAAGGCATTCTTTACATCCATCTGATGTAAAGACCATCCCTTTGATGCAGCCATAGCAATGACTGCTCTTACGGTTGCCATCCTTGCAACCGGACTAAATGTTTCTTCATAGTCAATGCCATATGTTTGTGCATACCCCTTGACTACTAATCTTGCCTTGTATCTGTTCACAGAACCATCAGCATTGTGCTTCACCTTATAAACCCACTTACAGCCAATTGCATTCTTACCTTTAGGCAAAGGTACTAACTCCCATGTAGCATTTGCTTCCAAGGCATCCATTTCTTCATCCATGGCTTTCTCCCATTTTTCTTTTCCCATGGCTTGCTCAAAAGATGTGGGTTCTGGTTCCTGTATCACTTTGACCATATATGCATAGTGAATGGCTGTAAATCCATCATATTTCAGCCTATCCACAGGATACCTAGCTCTTGTAGACCTGCGCAAAGTAGGTTCACTCCCAGGTGCTCTCAAAACATCCCTGGTCTTCCTTACTCCAGGTGTAACAATAGAAGGAATACCCAACTCATCATCAATGCTCTGTTCTGAGCCACTGGATTCACCATCCACATAAGAGTGACCTGCATTCACATCAAACATGGGCTGATCAACCTTCTCTTTTCCTTTTCGTGATACCTGCATACCACTATCTGCATTGCTTTGAGAAGATTCTCCTGATCTCAATCTGCCTGTCCATGGCGAAGAATGTGAACCACTGCTAGAGGACGCTCCAGGTCCACTAATATTTTGTGACTGCTGCTGTGAATTCTGTGTAGCATTACCATTTTGTGCATCTTCATCATCAATCACATTTACTGGTTTATACCAGCTACTCATCTCATCAAAAACAACATCTCTGCTCACTGTAAACTTACGAGTAGAAGGGTTATAGCATCTATACCCTTTTTGCTGCAGAGAGTAACCAATAAAGACGCACTTCTCAGCTTTTGGATCCAACTTGGATCTCAGCTCATCTGGCACATGTACATAGGCAATGCAACCAAAAATTTTCAAATGAGAAATATCTGGTTTCCTACCAGTATACCTCTCCTCTGGAGTCATTCCATGTATTGCTGCAGTGGGAGTCCTGTTCATTATGTAGACTGCTGTAGCAACTGCTTCAGCCCAATAAAAATCTGGCAAGTCTTTTTCATTGAGCATGGCACGAGATACCTCTCCAATATGCCTGTTTTTCCTTTCTGCAATTCCATTTTGTTGTGGGGTATAACTGCATGAATATTGCTGCTTTATGCCATGCTCCTGCAAGAACTTTGCAAACTCATTTGAGAGGTACTCTCCCCCTCCATCTGACCTCAGGCATTTTATTTGCAGACCTGTTTCTTTTTCAGCCATAGCTTTAAGGGTTTTGAAATGCCCAAAAACTTCACTTTTCTTTTTCATAAAATACACCCAAACTTTCCTGCTATAGTCATCAATAAAAGTGACAAAATAATGACAGCCTCCAAGAGATGCAGCTTTAGTAGTCCACACATCAGAGTGGATTAATTCCAATGGCTTCTCACTCTCTTGAACATGTCTAGGAAATGGTTTCCTTGCCTGTTTTCCAAACTGACAGGCTTCACATACCTTATGCATTTCTGCAACCTTGAATTTGGGCAATCCTGCAACAATATTTTGGGCCTGCATTGATTTAAGTCGCTGTACATTAACATGACCAATGCGTTTATGCCAGATATCAATATCTGCAACTACACCGGTCCCATGTGCAAACATTGCTGCACTCAATTCAGACATGTCTGCATCCAATGTAAACATTCTGCCCTTCTTCTTTCCTTTTGCTATCAAGCGACCTTTATTTTTCATATCCTCAACAAAGCATCCATGAGGATTAAATCTGACCTGCAAGCCCTGTTCAACCATTTGACCAACTGAAACCAGATTCTTGGTGATATTCGGGACATGAAATACATCGGACAGGTATTTCTTTTTCCCATCCTGCATAGACAAAGGAATTTTTCCAATCTGCACAATAGGATGTGCAGTATCATCACCAGTCTCCACAAATCCTGGTCTCCATTTTCCTTGCATCCTCCATCCATTCTGCATGACCTGTCATGTGGTTTGATGCACCTGAGTCAACATACCATACATCATTGCTTTCTTCTGCACTTGTCACAGAATTGTTCATGTGCTGCACCATGAACAAATGCTCATTTCTGTCATCACCCTGTCTGTTAGAAGATGCATAATTCCCTTGTTGCAGTTTTCCATTCATGATGTCATTCTGCTTTTTATAGCAGTCTTTAGCCATATGACCCATTTTACCACAATAGTAGCATTCAACATTACTGTTTGCATTTTGACCTCTTTGCCATCCACCACGACCTCTTTGGCTCCCCCTGCCTCTAGAGTTACCACGTCCTCCTCCATAGGACTGGTTTTCTTGAGTTTGCTGCATATTCTGATTTCTACCACGGCCTCCAAATCGGCCTCCTCTACCTCTGCCTCTACCTCTTCCAGCATTTGAGTAGAAGACAGCTTCTTTTGAAGTTCCTCCTGAAGAAGATGCACCACCATTTCTCTGCTCCTCAGAAATTAGAAGAGCAATCAACTCCTCAAAATCACGAAATCTTTCACGAACTGAAATGGATGTCCGAAACTGTGCATAATCCTTTCCTAGACCATTCAAGGTCACGGAAACTAAATCATCATCTTCCACTGGCGACCCAATGGAAGCAAGTGCATCTGCAATCTTCTTCACCTTCATGTGGTAGTCGTTGATGCTCATATTTTCTCTTTGCACATTGTGCAACTCTTGCTTGAGCTGCATTTTCCTGGCTTGCGTATTTGTGCTATACATTTTTGACAAAGTATCCCATGCCTCCTTTGGCGTACTTGCATCCTGAATATGCACAATCATAGAGTCTGAAATGCTGATAGACAGCCAATACATAACTTTCCTGGCTCTCTCATGCCATGTTTTAAATGCCTGCATTTGTTGTTGATTGGGAACATCAGGAAGAACTGGTTCTTCTTCATTTCCTGCAACAAATTCCCAATATCCTTTTCCCATAAGGAAATTCGTCATTCTAAACTTCCATGCCTGGAAGTTGTTCTTGTCAAGCTTTTCAGTGACAATCTGTGAAAGAGAATCAGACGCCATTACAGAATACTGCAAGAAATTCTGTCACTGCAAAAAACACAGCTTCACCCTCACAAGGGCAAATCTGCAAAACTGGCGAAAGTGGTATTTGACCACACAGTCACTTCCTAGTGACGATTTTGCATAAACAGGAACCAAGGATGATTCTGAAACTCCCAATGTCCTGCGCACAAGCATACGATGCAATTTCTACAGTAACTTTTCACCGACCTGTAGAACAGTGGTCGCACAGCATAAAACTGAGCCTTTTCCTGAGTGCGTGCAGAAAACTTCCGTCTGCAAAACAGGCCCCGAAATGGCCTCAAATCAAAAAAACAAGGTCGTCTCAACCTGAGACAATGCACTCCTGCAATTTCCGGCTGTGCTACCTGCAGAGATCTGCTCCCAAAACAGGAAATGAAAGCAACACTGCTCCTCTTACCAGACCACCGCGAGCTTGGCTTGCTTTCTTGAGCTCCTTACCACGAACAAGGCTCTGATACCATGTCAAGAATGTGGCAGAGAAGGAAGGAGTCTCGCTTGAAGCTTTCTTGCTTGCACAATGGGGGAAGACACACAAGGGTGGAGGCTGAAAACAGTTTTCCTCTTCTTAGTTGTGTAAGCCAAAAGAACTCTAGTACAAAGAAATAGAAGAACCCTATATATGGGTCTCAAAACCAAACTCAACTAACTAAGGTGGCATACTAACTGAGCCACGAACTAGAGTAGATAAGGATAGCTATCATGTAGCTATTATTCATGGGCGGTGTACCAACCGCGTCTGCAACTGACAAGTCGGTGACATAAATATACAACGGTCACCCTGGCGTATCACGAGTGGAGCTCGATATCTCAACAACACATATCCACTGGTAGATCGTCTATCAGAAATACTACCAGCCCAATCAGCATCAGTGTATCCATGCAACTGTATCTGAACCCCAGTCTCATAAAATAGTTCATACTGCAATGTGGACTTCACATACCTGAGTATGCATCTAGCCGCATCCAAATGCAGTTTCCTTGGAGCCTGCATAAACTGACTTACCAATCCAACAGCATAGCTCAAATCTGGCCTGGGAATAGTCATATAAATCAAACTTCCTACTATGCGTCTCTACATAGTAGGATCTTCCAGAAGCTCACCTGCATCTGCACTCAGCTTCACATTCTGCTCCAAAGGAACTGAAATAGACTTACAGCCTATCATCCCATATTTGTACAGCATGTCCAATCCATACTCCCTCTGCAAGAGCCGTATCCCACTTGGTGATCTAATCACCTCAATGCCCAAGGAATAACACAGCTCTCCCAAATCCTTCATCTCAAACTTCTGCTTCAATAGCATTTTCACATGAAGGATATCTTCATCACTATCACCTGTCATAATCAAATCATCAACATAAATGACAAGTAGCATAATACCTTTCTCTGTTTTTCTCACATAAAGTGAGAAATCTACCTTGGAAATCTGAATGCCAATAGTGACAAGATATTGTCCTATCTTGCCAGACCATTCTCTAGGTGCTTGCTTCAAGCCATACAAGGCTTTCTTCAACATGCAAATAAACTCAGAATGAACAGCATGCACATAACCTAGTGGCTGCTCCATATAGACCTCTTCTTGCAAATCACCATGCAAGAAGGCATTCTTTACATCCATCTAATGTAAAGACCATCCCTTTGATGTAGCCATAGCAATGACTACTCTTACCGTTGCCATCCTTGCAACTGGACTGAATGTTTCTTCATAATCAATGCCATATTTTTGTGCATACCCCTTAACTACTAATCTTGCCTTGTATCTATTCACAGAACCATCTGCATTGTGTTTCACCTTATAAACCCACTTACAACCAATTGCATTATTATCTTTAGGCAAAGGTACCAATTCCCATGTAGCATTTGCTTCCAAGGTATCCATTTCTTCATCCATGGCTTTCTCCCATTTTTCTTTTCCCATGGCTTGCTCAAAAGAAGTGGGTTCTGGTTCCTATATCACTTTGACCATATAGACATAGTGAATGGCTGTAAATCCATCATACTTCAGCCTATCCACAGGATACCTAGCTCTGGTAGACCTGCGCAAAGTATGTTCACTCCCAAGTGCTCTCAAAACATCCCTGGTCTTCCTTACTCCAGGTGTAACAATAGAAGGAATACCCAACTCATCATCAATGCTCTGTTTTGAGCCACTGGATTCACCATCCACATAAGAGTGACCTGCATTCACATCAAACATGGGCTGATCTACCTTCTCTTTTCCTTTTCGTGAAACCTGCATACCACTATCTGCATTGTTTTGAGGAGATTCTCCTGATCTCAATCTGCCTGTCCATGGCGAAGAATGTGAACCACTGCTAGAGGACACTCCAGGTCCACTAATATTTTGTGACTGCTGTTGTGAATTCTGTGCAGCATTACCATTTTGTGCATCTACATCATCAATCACATTTACTGGTTTATACCAGCTACTCATCTCATCAAAAACAACATCTCTGCTCACTGTAAACTTACGAGTAGAAGGGTTATAGCATCTATACCCTTTCTGATGCAGAGACTAACCAATAAAGATGCACTTCTCAGCTTTTGGATCCAACTTGGATCTCAACTCATCTGGCACATGAACATAGGCAATGCAACCAAAAATCTTCAAATGAGAAATATCTGGTTTCCTACCAGTATACCTCTCCTCTGGAGTCATCCCATGTATTGCTGCAGTGGGAGTCCTGTTCATTATGTAGACTGCTGTAGCAACTGCTTCAGCCCAGTAAAAATTTGGCAAGTCTTTTTCGTTGAGCATGGCACGAGATACCTCTCCAATATGCATGTTTTTCCTTTCTGCAGTTCCATTTTGTTGTGGGATATGACTGCATGAATATTGCTGCTTTATGCCATGCTCCTGCAGGAACCTTGCAAACTCATTTGAGAGGTACTCTCCCCCTCCATCTGACCTTAGACACTTTATTTGCAGGCTTGTTTCTGACAGCGGAGTTTTGATGTTAAAAATAGCTAAAAATTACGAATATCAAGGGAAAAATATTCAACGTCGAAGGCGGCGGCTCGACCTAGGACGATTTTAAGCATCAAAGTGCTTTAAAGGCGCCCGAGCAACACTTGTTGATTTTTCATCATTTTTCAGACTACCGTATAGGTTGTTAGGAGTTACCGGCCAATGCGGGATGTCAAGCCGGACGCCCTGGATTTTTCAGAGCTCCATTCAGACACCGGACGGAGAAATGGCCACAAGTTGGGCAAGATGCGAAGGGATGGACATTAGAGTGGTCAAGTGGCAAGTGACCTTTGGGAGCCCCCAAACTCTTAATGTAGCATGTAACTTTGGCAAAAAATCGTGTTGTAGGCGTGGAGGAACAAGGCGCTGATTTTTGTGCCCCATTCTTGGGGAATCCATCCTCCTGCCTGCACACAACCCCCCCCCCCAATGATCATGGGCATTCATTCCCCTCTGGATGCTGATTCTATCGCCGTGCTTCACCCATCAAATGGTGGCCTCAATGGAGATCTCTGATTTCATTCTTTCTCTCTCCTCCCTCTCTCTCCCTTAACGAGTCGTTCTTGTGTGGAAGAAGACAATGAAGAATGATGGAGGAAAGCTTCTCCGGATGAGACCGGATTGCTTCTGGGTTGATGAAGACATCAAGAGTGCTGTTCTTGAAGATGCTGGACATTGAATGAGGGCTGACACGCAGTCCCATAGCAAAACTGATATCCCCAGACACAAAGCCTAAGCGGTAATTCAATTTTTATGAAGAAAAAATGAGTTTTTATGCTATTTGGTTGATGAAATATTGTTCCCATGGGCTGATTATGCATTATGTTGTTGTTTTCTATGAGTTTGATCAGTTTATGCTTAGAAAATCAGAAAATCATAAGTGTTATGATTGAAATTAATGGTATAAAACCCGTAAAACACACGTTTAAGAGGCAAAATGGGGGTTTTTTGCAAAATAAAGGGGAAACATGAGATATAACATCAATAAAACCTGAAATTTTGCTGTCAAGAAACCTAAGGCCCACAGCCCACAATCAATCTCAATTTCTAGGCATTTTTTATTGAAGATAATAGAGGAAAATTACCAAAAAATGGTGGAAATTGGGTTTTAAATGGGAGAAAATTAGGAAACAATAAAAGGAAAATTCTAGAAAATCTCATAAGTGTTTGTGCAATGTATAATGAAGGTGCACGAGGTTAGCCTCGGTTTACCCTCGTTTCTATGTTTCTGTTTGTGTTTATTGCTTTCTCTACAAAGAAATACACATAAAACGACTCTTACACCTATCAACGATTGCAAAACATTAAGCGGTAGGGTAAGGCTCGGTGTCTCTCCTCGTTTCAATACATAAACGTTAGCATGGAAATCATGAAAAGATTGGTTGCGCACGATGCACAATGCTGATTTTCTATTGTTTGTGCACTAAACCATTCACATTATGCACTATGCATGGTTCATGGTATCGAAGGAAAATCTCATGGACTGCATAGCAATTGTTTTCTTAGGACTTTGACCCACGATTGAGAGTGTGAGGTTATCCCTTGCCGTAGGGTAGGGGGTCGATTTCCTAAGTGACTATGAAGTGAGGAAGCATGGTATCTCTCCTGAAAATACGAGAAATATAAAAGAGAGGAGTTTGTGCTCGTATGTGTTATATGTCTAGCAGCACATCAAAGGGCCAATCCCTAAGATGTACGAGAGCTGGAGTGGGGCTCCGACTATTAGTCGGTGGAGTGCCTCCTACGTGTGTGTGATTGTGGCATTGCCTAAGTACTTTGGGATCTCCCTCTGAGGAGTTTTAGGGAAATGTTGGACTATAAACTATAAACGCATGAATTAAGCTTTAGGGCGGTTTGTCCCTTTGCATCCAAGATGAGGGACATCTTATGATGTTCTTCAATATGACGTTAAAAGGAAGGGTTGCGGTATGGTATCACAGCATAGAGTCTGGAACCATAACCACCATTGATCAATTCTATGCAACTTTCCGAGCGGAATATGCCCCTCAAAGAGATGGCCAATATTGGTTGCGTGTCTTGAATGTAACACGTCAAGATCCTCATGAGAATGTAAAAGCATATGCCAAGAAGTTGAAGGAAGTATTCCGTAAGTTGCAAACTTACATTCCCATTCCGCCGGCTGCCCAATTGCAATACTTTTTGCATGGGTTGGACTTTAATATCCAAGTACAATTGCGTAGTGTGGCCTTGGAAGATATAGACACCGCTATTACGCGGGCAGAGGGAGTAGAAGCATGACTACAAATGGCCTACTCCTCTCGAATGAATGTTAATGGGGGTTTAGTACCTGGCGGCAATCCATCATTGACGAATGGAAGTCAAGGGATGCCTATGACTAACCCTATTTGGAGAGGGAGTATGGTTCAGAATGTACCTTTATTGCCAGCTCCTCCCAGTGTGACTATGCCCATGGCAAGTCAATTGGCTCCACCAAATGTTGGAGGCCAGGTTTCAAATTCTAATGTTGTTCCTGTGGGTCAATAGCCAATGCCAAATCAGATTGTTAGGCCAATGGAACGATGGGTTGACGATCGAGGCTATGAGTCGAGTGTATCTAATGTCCTTGGCGAAGTTAAGGACATGATGAAGCATTATACCGATATGATTTCCGAACAATATCGAAAAATAGCCGTCGACGTTAATTTCTTGAAGAAGCAACAAAATCTGATAGGGAGTCGACGGCCTGAAGAGGGTGGACCCTCTAGATTCAGTTGTAAATGGTGTGGTGGACAGCACTTCCCTAGAAACTATCCAAATGTGAAATGTGACATTTGTGGGAAGTCAGGCCATTTAGCTGCTACCTGTTGGAGTAAGATTAGTTCTCTCCAATAAGGGAGTAAAAAACCGGGCCCAGTGAATCATAGAGCGCAAGGAAATAACTTGCAGCAGAATGATACACCTAGGCAAATATTGCAGAGGGGAAAAACAACTATAGAAGAGTTGCCACAAGGCAACGGAGTCAGCCTTATTGAGGCTGTACGAGTCAATGATGCTGAAACCTCTAACTTAAGAGCCGTGACAAGAGGCCAAAAGGCTAAAGAGGTTGACAAAGATAATACAAAACCGGTCGAGGTAAACCCTAAATAAGGGGATAAGGGGACGCAAGTCCAAAATCCTAGCATAGAAGGGGGACTGCTAAGGCCGGTTGACAAGAAAGGCGACCCTAAGAAGGATGAGGAAGTGCCAAGAAAGAAGGCAAGAGCCAAGAAAGAAGCACCGAAACCGGTCCAAAGACCAAAAGAGAGAATGGTTTGGCGAGAAAAGATAGCTTTGGCTACTTATCATGACTTTGATTTAGCGAGTTCTCTTTGCGAAGTTAAACCAGATGTGAACCTCTTGCAATTGATCAAATTATCTCCAGGAGTATGCAAGGAATTTAAGAAGATCGTGCATATCAGGTATATTGTGGAACCTCTGGGCATAGCACGAGTAGGGGAAGATTGGTTTGACCATGCTCAAAAGAACTGCCCTAGGGTTCCAGCTTATGTTGATGGAATATTAGTGGAACATGCCATTGTAGACACTGGATCCTCTGTCAATATCATGAGTTCAGAGTTGATGGAGAGGTTGGGTCTAGGCATCCAGAAAGACAACTCCACCCTTCTAAGAATGGCTGATGATAGTCAAAGACAACCAGAATGTTGCGTTACTAAGGTTCATGTTACAGTTGCAAGTGTAGAATGTTTCTTGGACTTTAGGGTGATAAGATTTGCAGGACGCCCTAGCTATCGAGTTTTGCTAGGTAGGCCTTGGATCTTACGAACAGACTCTCAAGTTGATATACCTGCCGGTCGAGTGGTTCTAGGTAGAGGTGCTAATCGAGTAATAGTCGATGCTTACCCTGAGTCTCCTCAAAGTGAGAGACCTCCTTTATCTTCTACTGAATTAGAGACAGCAGACGATCCATCCGGTAGTGAGACATCATCTAGTGATGAATCTAAAGAGGGGTCCACTACAGAGGATATCTATCAGATAACTCTAAATGAGCCGATAAAACCGCAAGATAGGATAAGAGATGCGGATGTGATTGAGTTGGACCTTGGCACGCCGAATGATTCGCGGCCAATTAAATTGGGATCCATGCTCAGTTCAGCAAAAAGGGAGGACTATGTCTCCTTGATCCAAGAATTCCACGATATCTTTGCTTGGAGTTATGATGAGCTGAGAGGCATTCCTCCCAGCCTGGTTGTTCATACTATCCCTGTAAAAGAAGATAGTCGTCCTGTGCGTCAGAAGGTAAGGCGTATGCCTTTTGAATTGAGGGATGGGCTGTTTGAGGAGTTGCAGAAGTTAAGAAAAGCTGGTTTGATCTTCCCTATACAACACACAGAATGGTGTTCCCTAGTTGTTATCAGGAAGAAGAAAAACAACCAGATCCGATTATGTGTGGATTAGAGAGCTGAATAAACAGACGGTTAAAGATTACTACCCGTTGCCATTTATTGACTAGATTTTGGATCAATTAGCGGGTAGGGAAATATATTCGTTCATGGATTGCTTTGCAGGATACAACCAGATGGCAATTGCAGAGGACAAGCTGAAAACAACTTTTATTACTGTCTTTGGTACTTTTGTGTACCATGTGATGGCCTTTGGTTTATGCAATGCACTTGGATTGTGGCAACGAACAGCGGATATGACCTTGGGTGACATCTTCCCAGATGAGTTGAAAGTATTTATTGATGATCGGGGGTCAGCCACTGTAAGGGAAAGGATGTTGGTTATCTTAAGAAAGTGCTTTGAGCGTTGCAGACAATTTTGTATCGCTCTTAACCCACGGAAGTGTGTCTTTGGAGTGCCTTATGGGCTATTGCTGGGCCATATGGTCAGTTTAGTAGGGATAACAACTGACCCTGAAAAGATCAAGGTCATAGTCGCTATGAGTCCACCACGCACTCCAAAAGAGGTTCATAGCACTCTGTTGTCGATAGGGTATTATCGGAGGTTTATAAATGCCTTGGCAAAAAGGACGTTGCCATTAACGAAATTATTATCCTTTAGCTGTTCATTTGAGTGGAGCGACCCTTGTATGGTAGCTTTCGAGGATGTGAAGCAGGAGCTAGTAAAAGCACCTAAAAGAGGCGAGGTGTTCTATATATTTTCACCAGCCACTATGCATAGTATCAGCTGCTGTTTAGCCCAAATCTGGGAGGAAAAGTGGTATCATCCGATAGCTTTTGCTAGTTGGAAATTGGGCATTTCAGAGTTCAATTATACCTACATGGAGAAGTTGTGTCTTGCGATGGTCTTTGGGACTAAGAAATTCAGGCACTACACCCTCTATGAAAAGATAGTGTTCTATATGAAGGTGGAAGGACTTGGATTGCTTATGAACAAGCTACAGCCACCTGATTGTTTGGCAAAGTGGTTAATCACTTTGCAGGAGTTCGATTATGAGATTAAGAGTAAGCCACCGAGGTTGCAGGGTATTGTGGAATGCCTTGTGGATTTTGGGGAGCTGAAAGAGATTTTGGTTGAAGGAAGTGATATTGAGGAAATGTTTAAAATTGATACAGCTTCCATTCCATCTTGGTATGCTGCTATTACGCATTATCTATCAACAGGAGAGACGGGAGCCGATTTGTCAAAGTCTGAAAAGAGGAAGATCAAACAACAGGCTTTGAAGTTTTCATTGATCGCAGGGATACTATATCGGCAAGGTGTTGATGATATCTATCGCCGATGTGTGATGCCTGATGAGGTTCCTTTTATTTTAGAAGAGTGCCATGACTCTGCATGTGGAGGGCACTTCACTGGACGGTTGACGGCACAGAAAGCATTAAGAACTGGATATTGGTGGCCGTCCATCTTCCAAGATTCTTTTGAGTATGTTAAGAAATGTGATACCTGTCAGAGACATGATGGTAGAGAAAATAGGAAATGTCCACTTACGACCATCATGGCTATCCTTCCATTTGAGAAGTGGAGCATTGATTTTGTGGGTCCTATTACCCCGTCATCTACTACCCAAAAGAGGTATATTATAGTAGCAACTGATTATTTTACAAAATGGTCAGAAGCGTGGGTGACAAGGCAGGACAATGCAAAAGAGACTGCAAGTTTCCTTTTAGAGCAGATTATCAGTCATTTCGGTCCCCCGGAGAAACTAGTGTCGGACCGTGGAACCCATTTTCTGAATAAGGTAATCGAAAGCTTGACTGAGGCTTGGCAAATCAAGCACAATAAAATGACTCCTTATAATCCGCAAGCAAATGGGCAGGTGGAAAGTACTAATAGACAGCTTGTGGGGATCTTGTCTAAGATAGTCTCTGAGAAGAAACAAGACTGGGACAGGAACTGTATGTGGCAGTATGGGAGTACAATACCACATTCAAGCGAGCTACCGGTCATACTCCATTTAAATTGGTTTATGGGAAAGAGTGTGTGTTACCCCTTGAAATCGAATTGCCGACCATAGGGTTTGCAATTAACCACTCCTTGGGAGATGAGGATTCCCTTTTTGAACGTTTCACGACCATAGCCCACCTAGATGAGCTGAAGTTGCAGAGCTTATTACACTAGGAGGTAGCTAAACGTCGGATGAAGCAATTGCATGACCTTAGAGCGAAGAAGTATACCTTTAAAAAAGGGCAATTATTCCTCTATTATGATGCGTGTAGGGAGCTGTTTCCAGGAAAGCTGGAACCTAAATGGGAAGGCCCCTACAAGATTGTTAGGTTAGGGAACGGCCCTATTAGCTGATTTACAGGGAGTAGAGTTTAAAAATAAGGTTAATCTTAATAAGATTAAACCTTATTATTTCTAAGTATGCTAATATAGAGAAATGCATTGCAGGTCCATGTTGGGGATGATTTAAGACCTGCAAAAGAGCTTAAAGCCGGTTGATGGGGCGGTTAATTCCTTATTTGGAGCACCCATATCTGGAGCAGAGATACCATCAGGGGAAACTTATCTGGTAGAGCAAAGGATACAAAGTGATTGAGCAAGAAGACAGAACCTTTGTGTGGGAGATTAAAGCTTCTGCCATCACTGCTTACGACTATTGACAAGTATCCCGGTTGAGTTCAATGAAGAAGGTGGGATGGAGCCATCAGTTCATCCTCTCAACATGCTAAACTTTGATTACCATAATTACGAATAGAGGAGTTCGTGATGGCAAGCTGTGTAAACCCATTGTGGACGTACACATTATATTTTGACGAAGCGTCCAGGGGCCCTAATAAAAAAGGGAGTGTTGGAGTAGTAATCCGAGATCCCCAACGTAGAGTGACGATGAAGTTAGCTGCTTATCTCAGGGTAGGATTCACTAACAATATGGTGGAGTATAAAGCCTTGATTATGGGACTACATATTGCCAAACAAGGTGGTATTCGTCGGTTGTTAGTAAAAGGGGATTCCCAGTTGATCCTGAATCAGCTAGATGGGACATACACAGTGCGGAATCCCATTCTCTGTATGTATCATCGAACTGCGATGACCCTACCTGAAGAGTTTGAGAGAGTGTCTTTTCAGCCGATTCCACATTACTCGAATCAGTTTGCGGATTCATTGGCAAATCTTGCTTATGAAGAAGACCTCTTCTTCAACTGTGGTCCTAGTCTGGATATCGTTATCAATGATGAAACAGGACCCGATCGCTTGTGGGGTCTGTTATTAGAGCATGCAATATATGGCAGATGATGGTTGATATGGGTGATACAAAGAGTAGCCGAGACCAATCTACCGTTATTATCTTGGACCCATAGGCTGATTAGACAACATGTTATGCGTACGCCTCTTGCTATTTATGCAGGAGGGATGGGTCATAACCTTATGCATTTAGTTTAGGGCTACGAACCCTGTAGTTTTCCTCCTTGGAAAGGAGCCTATTATTGTATATCTGGATTCTTTCAGGGAGGGATGTGTAGGTGTTATTCTGTTTGATCTCGTTGGGCCAAGAGGGCCCGTTTTGCGAGGTTTTGAATGTTTTATTTCGTTAGGCCAAGAGGGCCGATTAAGTTTTGTGGTGAAGTGCTTTATTTCATTAGGCCAAGAGGGCCAGTTGTCTGTTTAGTGCAGGTACAGTTAATGGTTTCTTGTTTTAGTTTTGTGCTAGACATGTTCGAAGAAGAGCTTGGAAGGAGCCTTTTGTTGTGTGGAAGCTTCTCGTGGCCCTATCTAGGTGATATCTCTCCTTTATGAGTACTGTGGTTTTTATGCTCTATGTGGTTGTGTACTTGTAGGAGATTCTCTTTTCTTGTTGGGGACTGGCGTCCAAGGCATGGAGTCCCAAGTTTAGGTTCAGTGTGTTTGAGGGAGGTCTGAGTAGTTGTTGCCTCCTGTAAAGACATTGTCAAGCATTGAAAGACCTGTTTTAGAAGGGAGTCCTAGTGACCTTGTTCTGCTAGCCTGTTAGGCAGCCGTTCTAGGAGTCCTTGTTAGTTGTGGGGCAGTTAGAGAAGCCTGCCAGAAGAAAAATAATGATGATAGGGGAAATAAAACCCTGAATATATGAAAATACAATAAATAAATACAAAGGTGTGTAAAAAGGGGTTCTAACCCCCTATAAAAAATAAAAAATAGAAAAGAAAGGAAAATTTATGAGCAGTTGATCATCGCCTTGCGAAGGCCTGGTAGGTTCTTGGGGATGAGTCAGACTCGGGGCCGATGCCTTGTCTTCCTAGGGGTGGCATCTTGCTAGAAAAGAAGAAATTAAGGTAGGTTGGAGCAAAAATAAAAGTGAGCGTTAACAAAGGATTAAGTGTCACCTTGCGAGGGCTTGGTAGGTTCTTGGGTACCGAGACAGGACCTGACGCCGATGCCCTATTCTCCTTGGTCACTACGCTAAGCTCCCTCCTTTTTACATGCCCAAGTATGGAAAATAAAAAACCCTAAACGAAGAAATGTGCTGACAGGAAATACCTCTTGATCAGGCTATAGGAGTCTTCGCCTAGTAGAGCTCCTAGTTGTGTTGTCCTTAGTTAGGTAGGTAGTTCAGGTTAAAACTTAGGGCAACCTCTTTGATAGTTCTTTTTAGTTTGGCCGTGTTGGAGCAGTTGATTAGTGACTAGCTTCGGATCTTCTATTAGATTATGCTAGGCCCACTCCTTGTGGATGTCATGTCTTGGTTCTGTCATGGGGTAGGGTGAGCATTGTGTTGTGTTTAAGTGTGTATCTATTTTGTATCAGCTTGATGCTTCCTTTGGTTGTTTTGTGCAGATCTGGTGTGGGATTTGACGGGCTGAGTCACCCTATCCCGTGGTTACCAATGAGAGCGGAGTTTTGATGCCGAGAAGTGCTTAAAAATAGCTAAAAATTACGAATATCAAGGGAAAAATATTCAACGTCGAAGGCGGCGGCTCGACCTAGGACGATTTTAAGCGTCAAAGTGCTTTAAAGGCGCCCCGAGCGACACTTGTTGATTTTTCATCATTTTTCAGACTGCCCTGCAGGTTGTCAGGAGTTACCGGCTAATGCGGGATGTCAAGCCGGACGCCCAGGATTTTTCAGAGCTCGATTCAGACACCGGACGGAGAAATGGCCACAAGTTGGGCAAGATGCGAAGGGGTGGACATTAGAGTGGTCAACTGGCAAGTGACCTTTGGGATCCCCCAAACTTTTAATGTAGCATGTAACTTTGGCAAAAAATCGTGATGTAGGCGTGGAGGAACAGGGCGCCGATTTTTGCGCCCCATTCTTGGGGAATCCATCCTCCTACCTGCACATAACCCCCCCCCAATGATCATGGGCATTCATTCCCCTCTGGATGCTGACTCTATCGCCGTGCTTCGCCCGTCAAATGGTGGCCTCAATGGAGATCTCTGATTTTAGTCTTTCTCTCTCCTCCCTCTCTCTCCCTTAAGGGGTTGTTCTTGTGTGGAAGAAGACAATGAAGAATGATGGAGGAAAGCTTGTCCGGATGAGACTGGATTGCTTCTGGGTGGATGAAGACATGAAGTGTGTTGTTCTTGAAGATGCTGGACATTGAATGAGGGCTGACACGCAGTCCCATAGCAAAACCGAGATCCCGAGACACAAAGCCTAAGCGGTAATTCAATTTTTATGAAGAAAAAATGAGTTTTTATGCTATTTGGTTGATGAAAATATTGTTCCCATGGGCTGATTATGCATTATGTTGTTGTTTTCTATGAGTTTGATCACTTTATGCTTAGAAAATCAGAAAATCATAAGTGTTATGACTGAAATTAATGGTATAAAACCCGTAAAACACGCATTTAAGAGGCAAAATGGGGTTTTTTTGCAAAATAAAGGGGAAACATGAGATATGACATCAATAAAACCTGAAATTTTGCTGTCAAGAAACCTAAGGGCCACAGCCCACAATCAATCTCAATTTCTAGTCATTTTTTATTGAAGATAATAGAGGAAAATTACCAAAAAATGGTGGAAAATGGGTTTTAAATGGGCGAAAATTAGGAAACGATAAAAGGAAAATTCCACAAAATCACATAAGTGTTTGTGCAATGTATAATGAAGGTAGAGCATGAGGTTAGCCTCGGTTTACCCTCGTTTCTATGTTTTTGTTCGTGTTTATTGCTTTCTCTACAAAGAAATACACATAAAACGGCTCTTACACCTATCAACGATTGCAAACATTAAACGATAGGGTGAGAGGGGAGTTTGAGCATTAAAGTACAATCTTAAATCTGATTTATGTGTTGCATCATGGCTATAGGATGTTGTTTTAAAATAAAGGAAAAGGCAGCATGAGCGTAAGGCTCGGTGTCTCTCCTCGTTTCAATACATAAATGTTAGCATGGAAATCATGAAAAGATTGGTTGTGCACGATGCACAATGCTGATTTTCTATTGTTTGTGCACTAAACCATTCACATTATGCTATGCATGGTTCATGGTATCAAAGTAAAATCTCCTAGACTGCATAGCAATTGTTTTCTTAGGACTTTGACCCACAATTGAGAGTGTGAGGTTATCCCTTGCCGTAGGGTAGAGGGTCGGTACCTAAGGGACTGTGAAGTGAGAAAGCATGGTATCCCTCCTAGAAATACGAGAAATATAAAAGAGAGGAGTTTGTGCTTGTATGTGTTATATGTCTAGCATCGCATCAAAGGGCCAATCCCTGAGATATAGGAGAGCTGCAGTGGGTCTTCGACTATTAGTCGGTGGAGTGCCTCCTATGTGTATGTGATCATGGCATTGCCTAAGTACTTTGGAATCTCCCTCTGAGGAGTTTTGGGGAAATGTTGGACTATAAACTATAAACGCATGAATTAAGCTTTAGGGTGGTTTGTCCCTTAGCATTTGATAGACGCTCCTGGTCCGCGAGGCCGTAAGGGTGTTTGTGTGTCATGAGCATGAGGTCCGGCTAGTGCTATAGCCAGTGCCGGCCCATTTCAGGTCCCATCAATTTCTTTTTCAACCATAGCTTTAAGAGTTTTGAAATGCCCAAACACTTCACTTTTCTTTTTCATAAAGTACATCCAAACTTTTCTGCTATAGTCATCAATAAAAGTGACAAAATAATGACAGCCTCCAATAGATGCAGCTTTAGTAGTCCACACATCAGAGTGGATTAATTCCAATGGCTTCTTACTCTCTTGAACATGTCTAGGAAATCGTTTCCTTGCCTGTTTTCCAAATTGACAGGCTTCACATACCTTATGCATTTCTGTAACCTTGAATTTAGGCAATCCTGCAACAATATTTTGGGCTTGCATTGATTTAAGTCGCTATACATTAACATGACCTTTGCGTTTATGCCAGATATCAATATCTGCAACTACATCGGTCCCATGTGCAAACATTGATGCACTCAATTCAGGCATGTCTGCATCCAACGTAAACATTCTGCCCTTGTTCTTTCCTTTTGCTATCAAGCGACCTTTATTTTTCATATCCTCAACAAAGCATCCATGAGAATTAAATCTGACCTGCAAGCCCTCCTCAACCATTTGACCAACAAAAACCAGATTCATGGTGATATTCGGGACATGAAATACATCCGACAGGTTTTTCTTTTTCCCATCCTGCATAGACAAAGGAATTTTTCCAATCTGCACAATAGGATGTGCAGTATCATCACCAATCTCCATAAATCTTGTTTTTTCCATTTTCCTTGCATCCTGCATCCATTCTGCATGACCTGTCATGTGGTTTGATACATCTGAGTTAACATACCACACATCGTTGCTTTCTTCTGCACTTGTCATAGAATTGGTCATGTGCTGCACCATAAACGAATGCTCATTTCTGTCATCACCCTGTCTACTAGAAGATGCATAATTCCCTTATTGGAATTTTCCATTCATGATGTCATTCTGCTTTTTATAGCAGTCTTTAGCCATATGATCCATTTTACCACAGTAGTAGCATTCAACATTGATGTTTGCATTTTGGCCTCTTTGACATCCACCACGACCTCTTTGGCTCCCCCTACCTCTAGAGTTACCACGTCCTCCTCCATAGGACTGGTTTTCTTGAGTTTGCTGCATATTCTGATTTCTACCACGGCCTCCAGATCGACCTCCTCTACCTCTGCCTCTATCTCTTCCAGCATTTGAGTAGAAGACAACTTCTTTTGAAGTTCCTCCTGAAGAAGATGCACCACCATTTTTCTGCTCCTCAGAAATTAGAAGAGCAATCAACTCCTCAAAATCAGGAAATCTTTCATGGACAAAAATCGATGTTCGGAATTGTGCATAATCCTTTCCTAGAACATTCAAGGTTACAGAAACTAAATCATCATCTTCCACTGGCGACCCAATGGAAGCAAGTGCATCTGCAATCTTCTTCACCTTCACGTGGTAGTCATTGATGCTCATACTTTCTCTTTGCATATTGTGCAACTCTTGCTTGAGCTGTATTTTCGTGGCTTGCATATTTGTGCTATAAATTTTTGACAAAGTATCCCATGCCTCCTTTGGTATACTTGTATCCTGAATATGCACAATCATAGAGTCTGAAATACTGATAGACAGCCAGTACATAACTTTTTTGGCTCTCTCATGCCATCCTTTAAATGCCTGCATTTGTTGTTGATTGGGAACATCAGGAAGAACTGGTTCTTCTTCATTTCCTGCAACGAATTTCCAATATCCTTTTTCCATAAGGAAGTTCGTCATTCTAAACTTCCATGCTTGGAAGTTGTTCTTGTCAAGCTTTTCAGTGACAATCTGTGAAAGAGAATCAGACGCCATTACAAAACACTGCAAAAAATTCTGTCACTGCAAAAAACACAGCTTCAGCCTCACAAGGGAAAATCTGCAAAACTGACGAAAGTGGTATTTGACCATACAGTCACTTCCTAGTGACGATTTTGCATCAACAGGCAACAAGGATGATTCTATAACTCCCAATGTCTCTACACATAGGCATACAATGCAATTTCTACGGAAACTTTTCACTGACCTGTAGAACAGTGGTCGCACAGCAAAAAACAGGGCCTTTTTCTGAGTGCGTGTGAAAAACTTCCACCTCCAAAACAAGCCCCGAAATGGCCTCAAATCAAAAAACCAGGGCAACCATGGGCTAATGCCCTCTCCCGCAGCATATACTACCCTCTTGATACACCGCGAAGGGCGTCTCAATCTAAGACAATGCACTCTTCCACTTTTCGACTGTGCTACCTGTGCAGAGACTTGCTCCCAAACTCGAAAAATGAAAGCAATACTAGTCCTCTTACCAGAACTCCGCGAACTTGGTTTGCTTTCTTGAGCTCCTTAGCACGAACCAGGCTCTGATACCATGTCAAGATTGTGAGAGAGAAGGAAGGAGTCTCACTTGTAGCTTTCTCACTTACACAATGGGGGAATACACACAAAGGTGGAGGCTGAAAACAGTTTTCCTCTTCTTAGTTGTGTAAGCCAAAAGAACTCTAGTACAGAGAAATAGAAGAACCCTATATATGGGTCTCAACCAAACTCAACTAACTAAGGTGGCATACTAACTGAGCCACAAACTAGAGTAGATAAGGATAGCTGTCATCTAGCTATTATTCATGGGCGGTGTACCAACCGCATCTGTAGCTAACAAGTCGGTAACATAAATGCACAACTGTCACCCTGGCATATCACAAGTGGAGCTCGATATCTCAATAGGAGGATCATCTCCTAACATCTATGTGGATATTTCACCACAAGTCTAGGTTTTCTTCCTAATTTTGATTAACGTTGTAATATTTCAATTATGCATGGATCATTTGAGGAATGAGGATGCATGTTTTTTTTATTGAAAATACTTTGGCTAATAGCTCACAATTGAGGGATTCGGTCATTAGTATTTTTCAGTAAAATGAACAAAATAAAGTGAGCATAAGATTTCTATGCATTCCTAGCAAGTGGTTTTTATGCATTGCAAAGTAATGAAATTAGATTAATTAATGCCCATCTTTACAAAACGGAATTATGATAGTACACTTCGATTATGCATGGAAGGAATAAACCGCATATCGCATTATTGAACATCTTTTCTTCGAAATGATTCTTTAAAGAAGGTTGCGAACAACCATAGGAAATTGCTAGGCATGGAAATGGTCCTTGAGCTGCATGGAAATGGTCCTTGAGCTGCATGAAGTAGATTAAACCCTAGTCAATTAGCTTAATTCTCAATCAGCTACGTAAATAGTTACGAGAGGTTGTGTAATGCATATTCAGTGCACGAATATCTCATTTAGAAAAAAAGTTTAGAAAAAGCTACATGGTTCACATAAAACCTTAAAGTTTAGTAACATGAATCTTGAATGCATATTCTAGAAGAATCAATAAAAGTTATACCGTAACTTAGCATATGCTTTGATTTTAACCAGAAAAGTTAGGGATTGTAAATCTAATCATTAATAGCCAATGAATCGTGTGCTTACGAAAATGGTTTTACCCTATACACCTAAAAGGACTCGCTTAGGAATGGCTAAATCGATGCAACTTATCCCAAGTGCTAAATGGGATTTAGCACATTGAGGACGTGACCTAATCGCTCTCACTGCCAAAACGGAAACTCTTATACCCTAAAAACTTGCCCACATTCATGGAATGTAGGGACACTAGAACATACTTGTGAAAAACTTGCCCACATTCATGAAATTCAAAGAGGAAACTCGATTTGAATTTGGAACCCTAGGACCGACAATGTCGACCTAGGACAATCAAAAACGGATTGTTATAAACCATGTTTCCTATCTAATTATGAATTCGTGATTAGAAGACACCAATGATGGGTAAAATAGTCCCATGGATTAGATGCGACACTCGTGCAACAAGTTGCAAAGTCGCATGATCTTGTCATTTGATCACAAGGGAATGGCCAATTCCTCGGAATAAGATTGGCAGATTCTTACGCAAGTTTATCTTGCAAGAGGATGAATAATCGTCCTGATATAGTACCTTTCTTGGGTAAAGTGACCAAGATACGGGGATTAGATATTTGCTTGGAAGCAAAGGACCAATCAGTAAATTAGAATAACATATGTACTGCTAATTGAACTTAAGGTATTGATTAAGTCGGGTTAATAGGGTACAGCCCTAACCCAAGGATATAGGGTTAACAAACAAACCCTTGGGGATCTTGCCAAGTTGCAATTGATCAAGTGCTGGATGCATTCAAAAAGAAGGATTCGCTCCTTAGCAGTTGGCAAAAAATAACGACCAATGGAAATGATTGTGCTTGTAACAGTTTTTAAAAGCACTGTTTTGCTTTGTTTACTCAAAGAATTAAAGGATGAAAAGATATCTAATGCTTCAAGTTGAAGGCCTGAAGGGAGAGGCAGCTTCAGTTACCCCCAACTGCCTGCTTGACCCTAACCAAGGGGGTTGTTAACTGTGCCGGGAAGGTGGACCGAACCCGCCGTGAGAGGTCTCTTCGTTGAGCGCTACTTAGAGCAGGAGGATGCTTGGGTGCCAGAGGGGCTCTGGCCGTAAATCCCTCACCTTCCGGGCCCTGCACAAGAGGCCAACGTGACTCGAGATTGGATCTCGAGACCTGCATACTAGTTTATGGGCGGAATCTTGGATTACTAATCCCTGTGGATTGGTGGATAGCCTTCGGACGGTGGACTATGGATAAGCCTACAGGCTAGATGTTATAAATGTACTCCAAAGATAAATATGATAAGCTGTTGAGAAGGAACTTGTTTGACATTGCTTTTCTATGTCAACTGTTATGATTACGTGAAGGAACCAGTGCCTAACGGGCTAATTAAGGAAGCTGATTGATACATGTCCAACTAAATGTGGTAGGTAATTAAATAACTAAAACAACTTGAGGAAAATGTGGTGGATGTGGCCATGGGTCCGTCCTATGGGTGGGTGGTCCTGGTTGGCCGATAACTTTTCTCAATCACGATGGACAGCAAGAAGATTGTTTTCAAAGGACACGAACAGCAAGGGCGCTGACCTAGAGTCTAAGTTATAATGATCCTGATTTACACTGTTTTAGGGGAACAGAATAGGACTATGCAGAGAGGTCGAGCCTTGCATCCCTCTCGTTTCTCATTCTCCTTGAACCAAGTGCAGCATGAATTCACTTCGACCCTGGCGTTTTTGAGTAAAGTAGTTCGCTTGGGGTTCGACGCTAGTTGCCGTTTAGGAAATGACCATTAGGAAAAAACCCTGATTCAGGTCGGCCCTAAGTGGGAACGGCCAGAATACTTCCGCTACGTGGCAGACGCGGAAAGATCTAGATTGCAAACCCCGTGACATTCCATGTAAGTGCCAGGCAAAGCTTTCTAAATATCCTTTCCAGTGGACTGCTAAGAGGGGTCCTGAAGATTACAGGCAAACACGTTACATTTTCTTGTTTGTTATTATTGTGGTAGTCGTAGTAGTAGTAGTGATAGTGATAGTGATAGTGGTAGTGGTAGTGGTAGCACTAGCGGTCGCGGTAGTGGTAGTTGTTGTTTAATTTCTTATTTTCTTGTTTGTTGTTGTTGTGGTAGTCGTAGTAGTAGTGGTGGTAGTGGTAGTGATAGTAGTAGTTGTTGTTGTTTAATTTCTTCTCTTGTTGTTTGTTGTTGTGGTAGTCATAGTCATGGTCGTAGTCATCATAGTCATGATTGTAGTAGTAGTACTAGTAGTAGTAATAGTAGTTTTCTTGTTTGTTGTTATTGTAGTAGTAGTAGTTTTTTTTCTTTTCTTGTTTATTGTTATTGTAGTAGTAGTAGTTGTTGTTGTTGTTGTTGTTGTTATTGCTGTTTTTTCTTCTTTTCTTGTTTATTGTAGTGGTAGTGGTAGTCGTAGTCATCATAGTCGTGGTAGTAGTAGTAGTAGTAGTAGTAGTAGTAGTAGTAGTAGTAGTAGTAGTAGTAGTAGTAGTAGTAGTAGTAGTAGTAGTAGTAGTAGTAGTAGTAGTAGTAGTAGTAGTAGTAGTAGTAGTAGTAGTAGTAGTAGTAGTAGTAGTAGTAGTAGTAGTAGTAGTAGTAGTAGTAGTAGTAGTTTTCTTGTTTGTTGTTATTGTTGTTGTTGTTTTTTTTCTTTTCTTGCTTATTATTGTTTAGTTTTCTTATTTGTTGTTGTTATTGTAGTAGTGGTAGTAGTAGTAGTTTTTTCTTCTTTTCTTATTTGTTGTTGTTATTGTTGTTGTTGTTGTAGTAGTAGTAGTTGTTTTTTTTTTCTTATTTTCTTGTTTATTGTAGTGGTAGTGGTAGTGGTAGTAGTAGAGAGAGAGAGAGTTATTGTGGTAGTCATAGTTGTCGTCGTAGTCGTCGTACTCGTGATTGTAGAAGTAGTACTAGTAGTAGTAATAGTAGTTTTCTTATTTGTTGTTGTTGTAGTAGTAGTATTGTTTTTCTTTTCTTGTTTATCGTTGTTTAATTTTCTTATTTGTTGTTGTTGTTGTAGTAGTGGCAGCAGTAGTAGTAGTTTTTTCTTCTTTTCTTGTTTGTTTGTTGTTGTTGTTGTTGTTGTTGTTGTTGTTGTTGTTGTTGTAGTAGTAGTTGTTGTTGTTGTTTTTTTTTTCTTCTTCTTCTTTTCTTGTTTGTTGTTATTGTAGTAGTAGTTGTTGTTGTTGTTGTTTTTGTTTTTTCTTCTTTTCTTGTTTATTATAGTGGTAGTGGTAGTGGTAGTGGTAGTGGTAGTGGTTTTCTTGTTTGTTGTTGTTGTTGTTGTTGTTGTTGTTGTTTTTCTTTTCTTGCTTATTATTGTTTAGGTTTCTTATTTATTGTTGTTGTTGTAGTAGTGATAGTAGTAATAGTAGTAGTTTTTTCTTCTTTTCTTGTTTGTTGTAGTAGTAGTAGTAGTTGTTGTTGTTTTTTCTTCTTTTCTTGTTTATTGTAGTGGTAGTGCTAGTGGTAGTAGTAGAGAGAGAGAGCTATTGTGGTATTCGTAGTTGTGGTCGTAGTCATCGTAGTTGTGATTGTAGAAGTAGTACTAGTAGTAGTAATAGTAGTTTTCTTGTTTGTTGTAGTAGTAGTAGTAGTAGTTTTTTTTCTTTTCTTATTTATTATTGTTTAGTTTTCTTATTTGTTATTGTTGTTGTTGTAGTGGTAGTAGTAGTAGTAGTTTTTTCTTCTTTTCTTGTTTGTTGTTTGTTGTTGTTGTTGTTGTAGTAGTTGTTGTTGTTATTGTTGTTTTTTCTTCTTTTCTTGTTTATTGTAGTGATAGTTGTAGTGGTAGTGGTAGTGGTAGTGGTAGTGGTAGTGGTAGTGGTAGTGGTAGTGGTAGTGGTAGTGGTAGTGGTAGTGATAGAGAGAGATATATTTTTTGTTAAAGAAAATGAGAGAGGAAGAGGAAGAGAAAAAGAAAAATGGAGGAGAAAGTGAATCGCTTTTATATGTTACACCATGCCTCTATGGAGACCTGGCTTGCTAGGTACTAGCAAGCTAGGAAAGATCGAGAGGAAGCGTGATCTGAATTTCGACGTAGTATGCGCCATCGATCGATTCGATATCCCGAGGGCATGGAGGAGATATCGGGGTTTATGTCAACACAATGGTTGCATGGAGCTTTGACTGCAGCATCTCGCGAAGGGGCAGAGGTCTCAACCGAGGAGTGGAAATTCTCGAGGGGATGTAGTCCAAAGGTGATGACGTGTTCAGGGTTTGTCGTATCTATATTTTATATCCAATAACTAATTGAGTGTTTCAATGTACAGTACAAAATATATAGTGCAGCATGGTCATGCGAATTGCATTTTCGCATGGAGCGTATTGACAAAATGCACTCCACAACAGATTGTGGTATCATGGCAAGGTTCGAGCAAGAGAGCCGACGAGGAGCAACGGATCCAAACATGGTTATAGATGGGATGGAGTATTTTGGGAACTTGCAAAGTGTTGTCATGGTGGATTATCGTAGCTTCTCCATGATCCTATTCAATGTGCATTGATTCAAAGTGGTACTTGAAGGAGCTGGAGCAACAGTTCGATGAGGTCCATCTGAATTTCTCAAAATAGATTCCGAAAAATATGGATGGATTTGCGCGACACGTTTGTATTGCCGGCCCATTGTGAATAGGTGCAAGAACTCGTGTGTTTTTTAATTGTATTACGACATGGTACATGTCACAATAGTTAAATCTCTTGTACGTGATTGTGAACATGTAATTTTCTATCCAAACCCCCGACAACCTCGATGGTGTTATGTTATAACTTCAGCTCCCTGAAGTGCAAGAGTATATGATTAAAGTGATGTTCCCAGCATAGATGAGGACAATATGCAAATAGAGTCGTCGATATTGCAAGGGGTGGAGGCCACCGAAAGCTTGGAGTATGTAGAGGAGCTAGCATCGGGTAACAATGATGAAAATATAAGAGTCCAAGAATTCTTTGAGAATGAGATGGAATCATCCTTTTGTGGTGACATGTCTATCGACCTTTTAGTGTATGCGGAGTTGTGTCAAGAGATTGACATGGGACCATAAGGTACTTCATACTTGGAGCATCCACCTACTCAATTCGTTGACGAATCGCTTATAAGAGTACATAAGGTATACATTTTAAGTAAGATCATTTTTTTAAGATTTATATTACCGTGCTTTGTATGATTTATATTGATTATGCTAACATCATTTTTTGTATGTGTAGGTAACCTTTGTGGATATTTAGATCATCAGGATGAGTCGAGGGATGAGTGACGAGGAGCTACATGAGATCTTCACACGTATGTCTCTAGATCAGATGGCGAGATTCAGAGATATAGCAGACCAAGAGGTATCTCGGACACCGTCAGGTCGCTCTATTAGATCTACTTTATTGCACTATGATGCTTCAGTTTCTAGCAAATGAGGTCAATGCTCCAGAATTGGGCCAAACATAGAGAGTGGTTCAGGGGGATATTGCAGAGATCCGGATGCAGTGAGCCCACGGTCGGCTCAGGATATAGGTGCCACTCTTCGCTCTCGTGGTGGTTTGAGAGAGCATGGCTCAGGTGGTTGTTGTGGAGGTACAGATGCAGTGTCCCCGTCTTGTCGTTCTGCTGGAATTGCCTCACCTCTGGGATTTGTTACACCTGTGGGGACATCTACTCCAGTCACTTTGGATTTGGCTCAGTTGTCCGCAGGAGGCACCCCTATGGATGCTACTCTGATAGATACTACCCCGGTAGGTACGCCAGATGTATAGGGATCTCCTGGATATGCTCAGGAGCGTGGTCGAGAGGACCCATCTTAGGCATACCCCAGAGGGGTATGCCTACCTTGTAGATGATAGGTCAGGAGCCATCATCATAAATGATGAGAAGAGGAGGAGGATGGCTCACATGAGAGAGTTGTGCCAATAAGTTTTTTGGCACAACGGATTAGATCATTGGAAGAACATACCGGAGGGAAGCAAGGGCTACATAGTAGCATCCTTGCATGAGGAGTTTCCAGTACTAGCCATAGCAGATAGGTTTTCTATAGGCTGGATGATGGAGTGCATGCATGCATACATATCACACAGACGATCAAACGCACGCAAGGCACTCAAGAGTGGGGCTTCAAAGCCCGAGTGGCTAGATGCGGATTACTGACGCTGACTCAGGGAGGAGGCTACAGATTCTCCAGGACATTGGAGATAGTAGCAGGAGGCGGTAAGGGCACGACTAGAGGTCAGAGTAGTCTATCATCTTGGGAGTGGCGGCCACATGACATATCTGGAGGACTTTGTAAGTTTTTCTTTTGTTTTGCTAGCTTATTTTTTTGCAATATCCTTTGTACTGACAATCGTGTTTCTAACTGTTGTATTTTGTTTTCTTTACAACTCTCCATTACAAATCGTGATCCCATTGGCCTTGAGATTCGATATGCAGAGATGCAGGGTTTCACTGTATTGATCAACCGATTGTATAGACACGGCGGCCCTGTAAGTCACTCATCTTTCTTGTCCATAGTTACTATGTTTAATTAGAATGCATTATTGTATGGTGGACTAATATGTAGTTGTTTCTTTTTTTGTAGATTCCGTTCGATGCTCCTTTGCAGCGGGATGAGGTTTTAGATGGCGAGGATCTATAACTCGCCCTTGGATCCCTGGAGCTCACATATCCTTCTTTTTTGGTCACGTGATCTGTGTAAACATTTTCTATGTAGTAGTAGTATCTTGCCATGATTGTATCGATCGCTTTCATTATGCAATCTTGTATTTATTTCATGTATCAGTGTTATGATTTAAGTACACTTTATCTTTATTTACACGAGCATAGTACACATTACTTAAATTATTTTGTATGGCCCAAATAAAGCACATAGTGTTATATGTGGCAGGGCAGCTTGCTGCCTTGCCACCAAAAGAAAAAATCCCTATTACCGTCGCTATTAGCGTCGCAAATTTACTGCACATGTCACTATTAGCGTCGCAAAATGCGTCACAAAGTATCATTATCAATGTCATTATTTGCATCAGTATTTGCGATGCTGATACCGATGCAAATAGCGGCACTGATAATGATGCTGATATAGACTATTCTATGGCATCACCAATAACGATGTTTTTTGCGATGACGGGGGCAAATTTCTTTATGAACATTTTCGTCGCTTTTAACATCGGTATAAGGCCTATATCTTGTAGTGTCCATAAGCTTCTTTAGAAAATGAGTGCCTCTATCATCACTGGCCAGCTCTAAGGGACTACCAAAGCAAATTATGATATTGTCATATAGAAATAGGGCCATGCTGGCCATCATCACTCTTTGAAAGGTAGTAGGGGCATCATAGAGCCCAAACAATATCACTTTGTAAGCGTAGGTCCCCCATTTGATTGTGAAGGTTGTTTGGATTGGTCTTCTTCAGCTATCTGGACTTGGTTATATTCACTAAATCCAACCAAGAGAGAGGGAATAGAGCTCATGTCTTGCCACTATGTGTGCCACTATGTCTAATAGTTGGTCTATGAAAGGAATAGGAAAATGATCATTCTTTATCTTGGAGTTTAGCTTTTGAAAGTCCACACATATTCAGAACTTTCCATTCTTCTTGGATGCCACGTTAATGGGAAAAACCCATTCACTATTGGCCATTGGATATATAAACTTAGCTTGCACTAATGGCTATCTCTCACATAGTCAATACATCATCCCTCTCTACAAGTGTAGCGAGCTTACCTTGATACCCGATTGAGTTGCTTCCTCTCTCAAGCACTCTAATAGCTCCACGATTCTTGATGCAACCTTAAGTATTCTCAAGCCTCCACCTCTAAGCTCCATCATCCATAACAAGAGTGAGAGGAGAGAAGAGAAGATAAGAAGAAGAAGAGAGGAGATGGTGGAGAGCTTCACCTCTAAGATCTCTCTCTCTATCACAATCACTCCCTCCCTCACTCACACTCCCTCCCTCAAGCACTCACAAGCAAGCAAGAGAAGAGAAGAGCAGAAGAAGAAGAAGAGTCCACTTTTCCACACACCAAAGAATGAGCTCTCATTTATCTTTTGAACTTTATATACAAAACCCTAAATCCCCTTTCAGCAATCATCCCCTTTTTACATGGCTGGCCCTTTTTTCTATTGTTCTCCTATCTTCCTAGCTTCCTTCCTACCACCCATCTACCTTTACAATTTGCACGGGTCAGAGCCCATCGGCACTCTTAAAATAAATTAAGGTACGCCTTACACTCTTTTATGAAGTATTGACTTGCGCTTTATCTTGTGCGCCTCTCCTTGATTTAGGACTTTTTCACACTTCTTGTGTTTCTCGGTTTTTCTTAGCGTACCTTCTGTTAGAAGAGAGGGAGAGAGATAGAGTGGAGTGGAAGATGAGCTTGAGCTCATTATTGTTCTTCTTCCATTATTCTTCCATCATACTAACTAAAAGAGACTTACACACATAGGTATGACTAACCAAGACTAACTGTGGTTAAGTCACTGACTACACCGACTTATTGAATGTCACACATGTGTACAGCTGTATCCAGCTAATGTCAGCTAATGTCAGTCACACACATAAAAATAGATGACTGAAGAGTAACGCGAGCTTGATATTCTAGCATTCCCCTTCAAGCTCAAACCATCTGATAAACTCCAAGTAGCTGTCTCAAGTATATGAACTTTTCTTTGCCAAGAGACTTGGTAAATATATCTGCTACCTGATCTTCAATCTTCACATGAATCAAGTCAATCTGCCTTGTAAGAACCATTTCTCTGATGAAATGGTAGTGAACCTCAATATTTTTGGACCTAGCATGGTAGACAAGATTGCTAACCAACATAACACTGCTAAGGTTATCGCAATGCAATCTATTCCCAAGTCTTTCAACAGTTTCATCAACCAAACTACTTTGCAAGCCGCTAAGGCAGGTCCTCTGTACTCAGCTTCTGTACTAAACAATGCAATAGTAGGCTATTTCTTACTCTACCAACCGATCATACTGTTGCCCAATCCAAATTCATAACCACTGGTTGACCTCTTATCATAGGCACAACCAGCCCAATCAGCATCAATAAACCCTATTAAGTCAAAAGTTTTTCCATATGCTTAAAATAGCCCATAATCCATAGTACCCTTTACATATCACATGATCCTCCTGACTACATCTAAATGTGGTTTGCAAGGCTTCTGCATGAACTAACTAATCAACCCCACTGCATAACGCAAGTCAAGACGAGTATATCAAGCTGCTCACCATCTGTCGATACATGGTCACATTCTCTATGTCATTCCCAACATCAATCTATAGCTTGACATTCTAATCAAGAGGTGTCTCCATAGGCTTGCATTCATGGAGCCCCAAGAGGAACACCAAGGAAAAGAGGATTCTACTGCAAGAAAATCTATCTTATAACATCAACAAGCTTTTATTTCACTCTTTTGATCATCAAAACAAAGGAAACAACAAATCTTCACGCAGCATCATAGTAGATATCTCCCACGGATTTGATAGAATCAACCATAATCTTCAACATCTTCATAGAATCCATCAATAGAACAAAGAACATAGAAGAATACACAATCTTTGAATGTAAATCAATCACATAGTATTCATCTTCAATGTCTTTATAGTTCTCTCTCTCAATCTCTCATATACAGTTTGTCAAGAATCACGTGGTGGGGGGACTTGCTCAAGATGCTGCGCCGAACACACATAGAATGCACAAGGAGAAGCTCACTCAAGAGACAAGAAGAGAGATGGAGGCCAAAACGTTTTCTTGCTAGTTTCTTCTTCTTCTTCCACCCTCTTTACAATGTACACAAAGTATAGATAAGATACAACATAAAGGAATGTGGCCTACCAAGTCAAACAATGCATAACCGACTACACTACTCGACTGGCGCTATAACTATTCCAGCTGTAAATAGGTGTAACAACCTGAATATAATAAGTAATGAGTCAGTGGCCATATGAGAGTCATAATGACCACCAACGTGATAAGTGTAGATGTGTGGACCCATCTAACCAGGTAGTCCATCATCAATGTCCGCATGTGTTGAGCTTGTCATCTCAACACTCCCCCTCAAGCTCAACTGCATCTCTGCAACTCCAAGTAAGCTTCGAAACTTGTGAAGCTTCTCTATACCCAATGCCTTCGTGAAAATGTCAGCCTAGCCAACTGTATACTGCTCATGTTGCCACAATAAATGACAACTGGACCTTTCACTTGCACATCCAAATCAGCCATTAACTTTTGTAGCCATACTATCTCACATGCTGCAATAGCAGCACCTCTATACTCAGCCTCTGTACTCGACAAAGCAACTGTAGATTGCTTTTTGCTGCTCCAAGCAACTGCTGCACTACCAAGAGAGAACATGTATCCGCTGGTAGATCTTCTATCAGACATATTATCAGCCCAATTTTCATCTGTGTATCCAAACACCTGTACATCTGTACCTGCCTCATAGAAAATTCCATAATGTAATGTGGACTTCACATATCTCAATATGCATCTAACTGCATCCAAATGTGTCTTTCTAGGTACTCGCATAAAAAACTGACTCACAAGACCAACAGCGTAGCTCAAGTCTGGCCTTATAATGTTCATGTAGATCAAACTCTCCCCTATCCTCCTGAACATAGTAGGGTCTTCTATCTCATCCCCAACATTAGCACTCAACTTTACATTCTGCTCCAACGGGACTGAAAGTGGTTTGCATGCTGTCATACCATACTTGGACAACATATCCAAGCCATACTGTCTTTGGGACAGTCATATACCATCATCACATCTGATCACCTCAATGCCAAGGAAGTACCTTAGCTCACCTAAATCCTTCATCTCAAACTTCTTCTTCAAAAAATCCTTGACTTCAGCAATCCCACTATCACTATCACCTGTAATAATCAAGTCATCCACATAGATGACTATGATGACCAAACCTGCATCTCCCTTTCTCACATAAAGTGAGTGATCAGCATCAGAAACATAAAAGCCAATATTGACAAGATACTCTCTGATCTTGTCAGACCATGCTCTAGGTGCTTGCTTGAGCCCATAGAGCGCCTTCTTCAATCTGCACATATACGTGGGATGCTCTAAATCTTCATAACTTGCTGGTTGATCCATATACACTTCTTCCTGCAAATCACCATGCAAGAAGGCATTCTTCACATCCATTTGCTGCAACCTTCAACCTTTGGCTGTTGCCAAAGCAATCACACATCTGACAGTTGCCATCCTAGCAACTGGACTGAAGGTTTCTTCATAATCTATACCATATGTCTGGGCATAGCCTTTTGCAACCAGCCTAGCTTTGTACCTACTAATAGAACCATTTGCATTGTGCTTAATCTTATAAACCCACTTACATCCAATAGCTTTCTTGCCATTCGGCAATGATACTAGATCCCAAGTCTTATTGGCCTCTAATACAGCCATCTCCTCATCCATTGTTGCATCCTAATGAGCATGACCAACAGCCTCCTCAAAACATGTGGGCTCAACATCCTCAACTAGTCTCACCATATAAGCATAATGGTGAGCTGCATAACCTTCAAAACCAAATCTTTTAACAGGGTATCTGAACCTGCTAGATCTACGTACCATTAGATCACTCAATGGAGCCTTTACATTACTATGAGCTCTCTGTACACCTGGTGTCCTGATAGAAGGAATACCAAGCTCTTCATCCAAGCTCTCTGAGCCACTAGAGTCTCCATCAAGAACTGCATCAATGCCATCTGACACTTTATTCTTTTCTTTGTCTTTACCTGTAGTGCTACTAGATGCACCTGAAGATATAGAGGTACTCCTTAGTCTCCCAGACCAAGGACTGCCAGATGATGTCTCTGGTCCACTAAGAGTCCGTGATTCTTGCTTTTTAGCCTGCACATGAGTGTCATGATCATCATCATCATCCAATGCATCACCACTAGATGCATATCAACTGCTCATTTCATCAAAGATGACATCCCTGCTCACTCTGAACTTACATGTGACAGGGTTATAACAGCTATACCCTTTCTGCTCTAAAGAGTATCCAATAAAAACACATTTTTCTACCTTTGGATCAAGCTTCTTCCGTAGCTCATCTGGCACATGAACGTATGCAACACAGCCAAATACCTTCAAGTGCGATACATCAAGCTTCTTGCCAGTAAAGAATTCTTCAGGAGTCATCCCATGAACTGCAGCTGTGGGAGTTCTGTTCATAATATAAATAGCAGTATGAACAGCCTCAGACCAAAAATGCTTAGGCATGTTCTTTTTAGCCATCAAGGCACATGCAACTTCTGCAATATGCCTGTTTTTCCTTTCTGAAACCCCATTTTGCTGTGGGATATATCTACATGTGAACTGTCTCTTTATCCCATGAGACCTCAGAAAATCACTGAACTCATTCAAGAGGTACTCTCCCCCTCCATCTAACCTCAAGCACTTTACTTTCAAGCCTGTTTCTCTTTCCACTGCAGCCTTGAAAGTTCTAAAGTGCTCAAACGCTTCACTCTTTTCCTTCATAAAATATATCCACAACTTTCTAGAACAATCATCAATGAATGTGACAAAGTATGAACTGCCTCCAAGAGATACATTTTGTGTAGGCCCTCAAATATCTGTATGCACAACATCAAGGATATTTCTACTTACATCTCTGTCATGTGAAAAGGGTTGTCTTCCCTGCTTACCAAACTGACATGCTTCGCATACCTTATGAAATTCTGCAACTTTAAATGTAGGCAAACATGTAACCAACCCTTTGGACTGCATTAATTTCAGCCTTTGTACATTTGCATGTCCAATGTGTTTGTGCCAAATTCCAATATCTGCAACAACACCTTTTCCTTTAGCATACATAGCAGCATTCATAGTAGGAATTCCAGCATCCAGAGTAAACATACGTCCAAACTCTACTTCCCTTTGCTATCAACCTGCACTTGTCATTGAAGTTTTCTACAAAGCAGTCATTTGCATTAAATCTGACTTGCAGCCCTTGCTCTATACCATTTGACCGATTGACACCAAGTTCTTTGTAATAGATGGCACATGTAATACATCTGAAAGACTCTTTGTCTTACCATCATGCAAGGACAAGGGAACTTTTCCAATGTGTAAAATTGGGTGGCATGAATCATCACCCGTCTGCACATAACCTGCATTTTGCAAATCCTACATCTCTCCAAACCATTCTACATGGTTGGTCATATGATTGGATGCACTTGAATCAACATACCAAACATCATCATGTGTTCCCTTTCCTGTAACAGCATTCATCATATGCTGCATAACAAACAGACATTCATTTTTGTCTTCATTCTGTCGTGAAGATTATGCATAGTTTCCTTGCTGCAACTTACCACTGCAAATATCATCTTTCTTAGCATAACATTGGACTGCAATATGACATGTTTTGCCACAGTAGTGACACACACCAGAGTTGTTAGAACCTCTGTTCTGCCATCCACCTCTTCCTCTAAAGCTCCCCCCGCCTCTAAAATTACCATGACCTCCTGAAACCTGTATATTGCCAAATTGCTGATTCAATCTGTTTTGCTGGTTGTCACTATTACGTCATGTACCACGGCCTCTTGAAGAGAACCTGCCACGTCCCCTTCCTGAACTGGAGTAGAAAGCTTGGACCTGTTCACCACTTCTTTCAGATGTCTCACTCTGCATGTTGATCTCTTCAGTGATCATAAGGGAGACTAACTCATTGAAATCTGGAAATGGCTTTCTGACATATAGGGAAGTTACAAAAGACTTCCAAGCCTTTTCATTGTTAAGTCCACCCAAGGTAGACGACACCAAATCATCATCATCGGGCATTGCATCAATCGCTGCCAATGCATCTACAATGCTCCTTACCTTCAGTGGATACTCATTGATAGACATCTTCGCTTTCTTCAATATATTCAACTCTTGCTTGAGTTGAATCTTTCGTGCCTTTGTATTTACGGAAAACATACTTTCAAGTATGGTCCAAGTTGCATATGAATTCTCTGCATTTCTAATATGTCCCAGCATATTGTTGTCAATTACTGCAAACAGCCAATACATGACCTTCTTGTCTTTTGCATTCCATTCCTTCTGTGCCTTTGTCACTTCTGCAGTTGGAGGATTACTCACCTCCGGCTCCTTTTCTTCACCTGAAACAAATTCGTAGAGGCCTTTTCCAATAAGGAAGTTCGTAACACGGAACTTCCATGAAGGGTAGTTGTTCTTGTCGAGCTTCTCAATGATGGGGCTTCCACTGTTCTCTGCCATTATCACAAAACTAATACCAAACATCAAGCAAATCTTCTGCAACCCTCGACCTGTAGTGCATAGCAATACACCAGACAATCTTTTTCACTGTCTGCTCAACAATAAATGCAATCTGCAACTTGTTTGCAGATAAACCTTATGTTTGCTTCCTACAAACATCTCAAGAATTACAGATTCGCAATCTGTAACCTGCACACCCACTTTCGGTCAAAACAGTCGAAATCACAGTGTACCCTGAAACTGTTATCCGCAACCTTGCGGCTCTAAAACGGGGCCTGAAACGGCCTCAGATGCCCAAAATAACTGCGAAAAAGCCTTAAAGGGCTTATATGTGGAATACACAGTGTTCTTCGTGCACACCAAATCTCACTGCAATCTGAGATTTTTACTATGCCCTACTTTCGGTGCCTCCACAGGCACTATCCAAGAGAAAGAGTGGAAGGATGGGAGAGCTTCTTACCCGTGACTTGCTTGCTCGAACCTTGCTTCTTCTCCTTCACTTCAGCCTTCGAAATCAGCCTCTCTCAGTGGCGCGGCTCTGATACCATGTCAAGAATCACGTGGTGGGGAGACTTGCTCAAGATGCTACACCGAATACATACAGAATACACAAGGAGAAGCTCACTCAAGAGACAAGAAGAGAGATGGAAGCCAAAAAGTTTTCTTGCTAGTTTCTTCTTCTTCTTCCACCTCTTTACAATGTACACAAAGTATAGATAATATACAGTATAAAGAAAAGTGGCCTACTAAGTCAAACAATGTATAACTGACTACACTAGTCGACTGGCGCTATAACTATGCCAGCTGTAAATAGGTATAACAACCTGAATATAATAAGTAATGAGTCAATGGCCATATGAGAGTCATAATGACCACCGAAGTTCTAAGTGTAGACGTGTGGACCCATCTAACCAGGCGGTCCATCATCAATGTCCGCATGTGTTGAGCTTGTCATCTCAACACAGTTACACTGTTTTGATAGAATTGGCTATCTCTGGCGCTCTCTCTCTTTCTCTCTCTCTCTCTCTCTCTCTCTCTCAATAGTATATCATCTCCTCACTACAATACTCTCATAATAACTCTCAATAATCCTTCTTAGGTCGTGGATGCACCTCCCAAGAAGTATATCTTATATGAAGAGTCACCAGAGCCACTACAGTGTCTTTTCATAGCTCACTACTGTCACTGTCACTTAGTCTTCTCTTCAGTCTTCAGCAGCTGCTTCTTCCATTTATTTTAGCTCTTTTGAACTTAGATTCATCATTTTCAAAAGTTAGAAAACCTTCCCAAAGTCACACATACATTCTACAAAACACTTACATAAGGTCTACAGAATAGTACAACACAGTACCAGAGCAGCTATAGTACAATTACAGTACAGAGACAGAGCAGAGACAGAGGCTCTATAGAAGGTCTACAGAGGGTTACAGAAGATCATCAGAACCTCATAACTCATACTCAAACCATTACAAACTATCAAAAACTATTCAATAGGCTTCCAAAAGATCTCAATCTTCATCAATCATCAATCCATGCTTCATACAGAAGACAATCAAAACAAAACAGAAGCTATACAGAAGGTATACAGAACCAATCAGAACCTCAATAGAACCTCATAGAGCTTCATATCTCCACTGAGAATCATCATGAACTTCCAAAACATAATCAATATCATCCAAAACACTCTCAAATACTTCCATTAACAACCATACATCACTCTAAATCCATCAAAAATCAATCATTTAGACCTCAAAAACAACAAAAATCAGTTAAAAAATTCAATCTTTTTCCACTCTCAACATATCCCCACACTCAGAAAGAAAGCATCCTCGCGACCTAAGGAAAAGAAGAATATAAGTTTACTAAAGAGCTTAATTTTTTCTTTCATAGGATCTTCAATAGTCTCGCCAAACCACGACGCCAACTTATCACTTGTATCTGATAGAAAAATACTACTAAAGGAAAACTTTCATTATTCATTAACTCTTTTCATTAATCATTTAAAAGTCATAAAAAATTTGTAAAGGATATAATAGGTTCTCTTCATCTTTCCACCATAGGCTTTCCATCCATCATCACCATCAATAGTTTGAAAAGAGCTCTCGAACAAATTATTCTCAATCAGCACAAACTCATCACATACAATTATTACAACACACACATATAAACACTAACAAAACCATCTGAATGACATCTCCAAAAAGAGAGATATATATCATTAAGAATCATCCAAAATACATTGCAAAGGCATCAATGAAGATGATCCCTTTTGAAGGCTTGGTGGTTTCGAAAATGATCCATGGAGAAGGACTCATCCACAAATGTCTTTGGAGAATTTTGAAAGAACTGCATGCAGCATATCCTTTCTAGCAAAACAAGGTATCTGCTAGGTAGACATAGGGCATGAAAATACAGGACATCCAGCTGGTGGGAGTCAATGTTCACATTGATATTCATGCAAAGCTTTGGAATGGCCTTTTGATCATTATGGGAATGCCTATGCATGTATGTTAGATACCAAGCAAAATGAGCTGTCAATCTCACTGAAGGATCTAGAGATTGTGAATATTGGTGAGCAAAATGAAGGTAATTCTGATATGTTTGACTGGTAGTAGTCCAATCCCCTGGAATTAATGGCCAGTTAATCTGTGGTCCTGTAAGAGAATCAATCAAGCTCCATCCTCTTCTTCTTGGAATCTGCTGATCAAATCCTTCGTATTCACTAACCAACTGAGGGGGTTGAGAAATAGAAGTGGCAGGAGATGGAAGAGGGATAGGTAAAAGAGGATGAAGAGATGGGTAGTGTAATACTTCCGCCATGAAATATTGATAGTCCTAGAACCTGCACATCTCGCTCAAAAGCAGTGCTAAGTAATCTCCCGCAACGGAATAATATTGGTGGTTAAGTCCTTACACCGCGTGCTTCAATAAACAGCTCACCGCATTGAACGTAGGAGGCGGAGGGTCAAAACCTGTAGGCCGCACAAGAACACCCTTCACGGGAAGGGAAAATGGATAATGGTTAAAATTAAGGCAATTTTTTTTATTATTTACCCCCTCCCCTCAGCCGATGCATGGCAGGGGAGAGGAGTGTGAGAGGGAGAGAAGCTTGAGTAGGCATGGGGAAGCATGAGGGAGGGGAGCATGCAATAGCCACGTGTATGGCTATCTCCCCCCCCTAACTATATGAACCCCCTCTCTCTAGCTTGAGAAGGGGGAGAGAGGGACGACTGCTGTTGGTGCCCGTTCCGTGCTGCCTAGGCCATCGTCATCCGCCATGCCATAGCTACCTGCTGCTGCACTACTGCCACCTATCCACCCCATGGTCATCATCATCATTATTAACATCACCTTCATCCTTATCCTCATCATCATCCTACTTTCTTTCTCCACGTCAAGTTGCTATCACAGAAGACAGGAAACTTCTTTAGAAGCTTCTAAAACAAGGCCTCCATAAGCCTTGTTTATCTACATCATCTCGGGTTTCTTTAAGAACCGCGATTATAAGATCGTGTCCTGCACGAAGGAGAAGACATCGGGCAGAAAGGGATTCGTAACGCGTAAAGAGCCAAAGAGGAGTTGCTGAACTAGAATTCGACTCGTCAATGGTTCCTAAGAAATTGGTGATAGACGCTCACACGGGAGTTTCTACCCCGAGCACACGTGTGGACAATACCTCGAACCCCAATGCCCAGGTTCTCAGAAGTTTAATTCTGCATAAAAGGAATGCTTTAGGCACGTTTAATTTTTATGGGAAAGTTATGAAAGCAATTATTCATTCACCTTACAAGATTTAGTTGCATGTTGCACTTTGCTTGCACTTCCAAGTTGCTATCTCCTTGAATATATAACGCATAAATTAGAAGAGGGATTGTACTAAGAGGGATGGAGCTTGTCGCATGTTGCACTTATGATTTAAATCCATGGACGTGATTCTATAAAGGTTAATCTTAGACGCCATTGAATGTTGTGCAAAGAATTGCATTGCATGAAAAGGAAACCATGAACTTACTTGTTGCATGTGAGGATGCTTGCATTTCTAAGTCGGGTTAAGTGCCGCTGAACAGATTAAGTCAACAATAGTCTTATGACATTCGTCATGCATGAACTTCTTTATCGAAGTTGTTTTAGAAAGAAAAATGCATTTCATATTAAATCATAAATTCAATGCATTGGACAAAAGGTTTATAGGTATAGTTCTCGTTGAAACTCAACGTAGGTTTCTATACGAGTTAGTCGTAAATTGTCAATCATTAAAGCTTGGTTCCATTGCATCATTATAGTCTTAGCGAGAGGGAAAAGAAATGATCAAGGGAAAAAAAGCCTATCAATCGCATATTTGCATGGAATGTTATGTCTTGCAATTATTTTCTTTTAGAAAAAATATTGGCATCTCCAAGGAAAGATCTCTTCTTGTCGCAAGACAATTAGATCGATTAGGTAATTTGCTTGCAATTGTGTGACTCAAAGCGATGATCACCTCAATGCGCTAAGTAGAGTTAAGCCGCGTTAAAATTCTGTTTAGTATCGCACTCGAAAAAACCAACTTGATAATTCCGACCTCAAAGGTCCTACCCACATTCACGCAATGTTAGGGTTAATTGGACGCCCAAACAATAACAATCTAGGGTTTTTACCCTAGGGTAAATTGGCCTAATACTAGACTTTCGATTGAGTTTAGAAACCCTAAGGCCAAACGTTGTCGGCCTAGCATGGTTAGGGTTGGGTTGGGTCAAGAGGACTCCCAAACCCTACATCTTGACCAAACGTATTTCTTGACCAAAGAATGCCGTTTGATGGGAGAAATGATCCCACAAGTTAGATGTGACACTTGTCTCGTGCAACAAGTTGCAACGTCGCATGGCTTTGTGTTTAAGTCACAAGATAGATTTGCCACTCTTTAGAACAAGGGTTGGTAGGTTCTAATTACAAGTTTAATCTGCAAGAGGATGAGTAGTCATCCTGCCACATCACCCTTCCTTGGGCTGATTTGCCAAGTTAGGGAAGTTATGTATTGCCTAGCAAGCAATTGACCAATCAATTTAGGGTGACAAGGTTGCCCATGATTTACTGTCTTAGTTTAAGGAACCTAAGGTATTTGTTAATTTGGGTTAATAGGGTATAAACCCTAACCCGAGGATAAAAGGATAAACAAACAACAAAGCCCTTGGGGATCTTGCCAAGTCGCAGTTGATCTTGGATCGAATGCTGGATGCGTTCGGAGAGAAGAATTCACACCTTAGTAGTTGGCCAAATAAACGACCACTGGATTGATTGTGTTTGTACAGTTAGGAGCACTGTTTGTACTTCTTTTCTCAATGAACTAAAGATGGAAAAATAATTAATGCTCCAGGTTGAAGGCTTGGAAGGAGAGGCAGCATCAGTTACCCCCGATTGTCTGACTGACCCTAACCAAGGGGGTTGTTAGCCGCGCTGGGTACGTGGACCGAACCCGTCGTGAGAGGTCTCTCCGTGGGTGCTACTTGGAGCAGGAGGACGCTTGGGTGCCAGGGGGGCTCTGGCCATAAATCCCTTGTCTCCGGGTCCTGCACAAGAGGCCGACGTGACTCGAGATTGGATCTCGAGGCCCGCATACTAGTCTAGGGATGGAAACTTGGATTAGTAATCCTCGAGGATTACTGGATTGCCTTCGGGCGGATTTATGGATTAGCCTTCGGGCTAGATTATATGATGTATTCCAAAGACTGATAAATAAAATCAATTGTTGAAAAGGAACTTGTTTGATTCTGTTTTTCTATGTTAGTGCTAAGGCTACGTGAAGGAACCGATGATTAACTGGCTAATTAAGGAAGCTGTTTTTGCTTGTCAAACTAAATGTGGTTGGTAATTAGACAACTAAAGCAACCCTGAGGAAAGTGCGATGGATGTGGCCATGGGTCTTTCCTATAGATGGGTGGTCCCAGTTGGCCGGGAACTTCTCTCGACTGACTTTAATAGCAAGGAACTAGAAATCTAGAGTACTAGAGTCCCGATTTGTGTTGTTTTAGGGGAACAAAATGGGACTATGCCTTATGGGCAGAGAGGTCGAGCCTTGCATCCCTCTTGTTTCCCATTCTCCTTGAACCAAGTGCAGTATGAATCCGCTTCGACCCTGATGTTTCTGCGTAAAGTAGTTTGTCTAGGGTTCAATGCTAGTTACTCTCTAGGAACTTGACCATTAGGGAAACCCTATTTCAAGTTGATCCTATGTGGGAACGGCTGGAATGCTTCTGCTTTGTAGCAAACTCGGAAAGACCTAGATCGCAAACCCCGTGTCATTCCGTGGGAGTGCCGAGCGGCGCTTTCTGGACTCTCTTCCCAATGGGCTGCTAAGACGTATCCTACGAGTGAACAGGTGGATACGTTATAGGTAGGCAAAATCATAAAAGGAGGAATAAGTTAAAGAAGGAGTGGCTGAAAATTTAAGGGAATCAGTTAGGAAAGGTGTTAATTGATAAATATGAAAAGTAGAAGGTATATGGATAGATGGAGAAGGGCATGGTGGAGAAGGGAAAAATACTCTATCTTTGATAAAAGAGCAATAGGTAAATATAGGAATTTAAGGAAAAGATTGAGGTTGGAAAAGAAGAGGTAAGATAGCTGTTGAATTGGTTTGATAAAGGGAAAGATAGGTATCATAGCGATGAGCCATTTGTTGATAGTACAATAGGCTAGGAACAGAGAGGCCTAAGACAGATCTTCTCTGATAGGCATAAAAAAAGGTTAAATCAAATGGATGGTTTTTGGAAAGGTAAGCTAAGAGATCCACCCTCAGTTGGTTAGTGCTCTGTACATAGGTAGAAAATGTGTTCTGACGTTGATTCAGGACCATAGAATCAATCATCGAGTGCCATGAATTGTTAGGGCAAGTAGCCACTTTTGAAGCATAACACTGGAACATGTCATCTATCTGCAACTCCAAATAGTTGACATACAAAACAGCTTGCAAAACCACATCCCCCACATACCAAGCCATATCTACTTCATCTGGAATCAACAGATCACCTCGTAGATACATGTAAGACAGCAACATGGTATTCATCGTCATAGAAACTTCAAACACCGTATAGACTACTTCTGTCAGCAACTCAGGAGACCAAGCCCCACTCTAACCATCCTCTTGAAGAGGAAGATTGGTGCGCAGATCGGATGCAGGTAGCTCACGTAGTGAATTCCCAAAGGTCCCCAAGAACAAAGCACTCTACTTTTTAGCACAAAAACCAATGTAAAAACAAGCACGACATGAGACAAGAGACAAATTGGGTTGAATCTCCCCCATGCCTTGTGTGAGCGCTTCACAAAGCATGTATTTAATATATATTTTCAATCTTTTTGCTCAAAAATAGCCCAATTACAAAAATATACAAGCTTTTAGCTTTTGAGTTTGCTTTCTACCAAAAATAGGAAAATAAAGCTAATGGACGGTGCCCAAAGAGTCTGGCACGCCCAATCTCAATGTCCAAATAAAAATAACATATCCAGGCGCATAAGCGCATACAAAATAATAATAAATAGTCGATGTCTCTATAGACATAATCAAAATATAGGCGTAGCGCCTATCAAAATATATCCAAAGGTCGGAAACCCGCTAGACTCCAATGCTTTCCTCCGCCACTCCTGCTATTTCTACACATCAACTGAAGCATTCACAATCGTTAGTAAAATAACACAATTAAACCGACAAAAGTGAATACCTAGCAGTCTTCAGCTACATAAATAAATCAACTGGTTAGAAATAAATCCTAACCTTAATTTATTACGAGTGCGCACTCTAAACTCATAAACGTTTATTAATTTAATATGCATTTTGCGGAATCACCCGCTATGGAATCACCCATGTACACACTAAATTAATGAAACGCCCGAAAAGGACAGGCGTCCCCATCAACTTCTCGCACAAAGAATCCTCTTTGCTCTTTGCGTATGAGCCCCGGTCATCTAAGTTTACGGAATCCACCGTAAAACCTCACGGAATCCACCGTGGAATATGCCTCCTGGCATCATACCCCCGGGGTGGGATAGCAATTGACCTCAATTGCTATTAGCTCAATGTGGAGCTAACAGAGTGGGGAAAGAATTTAGGTCTCTAGCGTGCATCCATTGTGCTTCTTCTACAGGATGGTTCTTAAATTTCACGAGATATCTAGAGTACCTTCGGCCAGTTCTAGTGGTCATGTAATCAGTGTCTATGATGGCTTCTGGTTCAAGGATTTCAGTCTCTTCTTCTAGTAAAGGTGGGTTTTCATAGACAGGGTGGATAGGTAATTGTCCTCTAAATGGTCTCAATAAACTAATATGAAAAGTATTATGAATTTTCCAATGTGATGGCAGTTCTAACTTGAATGCATTGTCATTAATCTTATGAATGATTCTAAATGGTCCGTAGAATCTAGGGGCTAATTTAACAACTGGATGTCTATCTACACTTTGCAGTCTACGCTTTTCTATTGTAAGCCAAACATAATCATCAACTTTGAAATTCATGGCTTGTCTTTTCTTGTTGGCTTGTTTGGTATATGATTGTTGGGCTTTAGCAATCATATCCTTTACCTCATCAAAAATAGTGTTATGCATAACAGCAATATCATCGGCACTTTGTATTCTATTAGACAAAGATGCAACAGGTGTAGATAATCTATGTCCATAAATAACTTCAAAAGGTGCTTTCTTTGTAGATGTGTGCGGTGTATTATTGTAAGCAAACTGTAATAAATGCAAATGAGTATCCCATGTCTGAGGTTTAGAGATAGTGTATGCACGTAAAAGATCTAAAATAGTGCTATTTGTGGCTTCTGTTTGTCCATTTGTTTCTGGATGAAATGCAGATGAGAAATCAATCTTTGTGCCTAGATTTGAAAACAGTGTAATCCAGAAATTATTACAAAATCTAGAATCTCTATCTGAAATAATGACTTTCGGCAATCCATGGTTAGTAAAAACAGTTTTCAAAAATAACTGTGCTGCTTGTGATGCTGTTAAAGTTTTCTTACATGCAATGAAATATGCTTGCTTACTAAATCTATCTACAATTGTCCAAATCATGTCATGGTTAGATTTAGTATTTGGTAAGCCAGTAATGAAATCCATAGATATATGTTCCCAAGGTTTAGATGGAATAGATAAAGGCATTAATAACCCATACTGTTTACCATGATGTCTCTTTATTCTTTGACAAATCAGACATTCAGAAACAAAATTAGACACATCTGCATCCATATGCGGCCAATAAAAATCTTCAGTTAACATGCGTAATGTAGAAATGATACCTCTATGACCTTGATATGGGGGACAATGAATTTCATTCAAAACAAATGATCGGAATGGAATAGTAACACACAGTCTCTTTTCAAAGAACATGAATCCATCATTATATGACAATGAATCAACAGGAATGAAATTATTTTGAACTAATTTTTGCCAATCAGAATGAAAAGTAATATCCTGGTGATATGTATCTTTCATAGCAATCAAAGAATCAAAAGATATGATAGAAATGTTATAAATTGCAGGTCTTCTACTCAATGCATCGGCAACTACATTTTCTTTTCCAGGTTGGTATTGAATGATAGGATGGAAACTTTGAATGAATGAAGCCCATTTGATATGGCGGTCAGAAATTTGGGGTTGGCTAAGTAGATGTCTAATGCTTTGCTGGTCGGTCTTTATCATGAATTCTGAACCCATTAAATAATGCTTCCATTGTTTCAATGCTTGTACAACTGCTAAGAGTTCCTTGTCATAGGTGGAATATTTAAGCTCAGAGGGTTTCAGCTTAGAACTAGAATATGCTATTGGATGGTTGTCTTGCATTAACACGGCTCCTATTCCTGATCCGCTAGCATCGGTCACAACTAGAAAGAATGGTCTGTTAAAGTCAGGCAATTGTAGAACAGGGGCATTGGTCAATGCACGTTTAAGTAAATCAAAGGATTTCTGCTGGTTTTCAGTCCATTGATAAACAATGCCTTTCTTAAGAAGTTTGGTCAGTGGTAAAGCAAGTAATGAGAAATTACGTACAAACTTCCTATAGAAACTAGCAAGACCAAGGAATGAGCGTAATTCATGTACATTTTTAGGAATAGGCCAATGCAATATTGCGTCAATTTTCTTAGGATCAACTTTTATTCCTTCTTTTGATACAATATGACCTAGATATTCTATTTCTGTCTTAAAGAATTCACTCTTGTCAGGATTTGCAAACAATTGATTTTCTTTCAGTAATTGAAAAACTAATGATAAATGCTCATAATGCTCTTTTTCACTTTGACTGAATACTAAAATATCATCAAAGAAAACAATCACACAATACTGATATTTTAGAAAAATACGGTTCATCATTCTACTAAAAGTGGCAGGTGCATTAGTTAATCCGAATGGCATAACTAAGAATTCGTAATGGCCAAACTGTGTCCTGAATGCAGTCTTAAATATGTCGGATCTATCTAACCTCACCTGATGATATCCAGATTTAAGGTCAATTTTACTAAATATAGAAGATCCTTGCAGTTTATCCATAAGGTCGTCAACTCTAGGTATAGGATACCTATTCTTTACAGTGATCTTATTTAATGCTCGGTAGTCAATACACATCCGATAAGTATTATTCTTTTTCTTGACTAGGAGCACAGGTGCACCAAATGGAGAACTGCTAGGTCGAATTAAGCCTCTATTTAGTAATTCTTCTACTTGACTCTGGATTTCTTTTTGCTCTATTTGATTTTGCCTATATGGGGCTTTGCAAGGTGGTTGTGTGCCAGGTATTAGGTCAATCTTATGGTCTTCTGGACGTGATGGAGGTAAACCTGGTGGTAGGTCTTCTGCAAAACAGTCCTTAAAATATGCAAGAAATTCCTTATGTCTAGGGTGCATATGAGTTTCTTTTGCGTGTAATTCATTCACCCAAATGAGATATGATTTAGTATTCTTGCGTAGTGCACGTTTTGCTTGAGTATGCGAAAGCAGTGGAAACATATGAGATGCATGCATACCAAACAATGTAATAGATTTTCCTTGAAAATTAATATTCATTGTGTGTGTGGAATAATCTATATTGGGATTATGTTGGTGTCTCCATGGCATTCCTAGAATAATGTCGCTAGACTGTAATGGGACAACTAAGAAATTTCTTCTTTCAATATATGGACCCATTTGAATTTCTAAATTTTGAACTTCTTGTGTGCCATTGTACCTAGTGCCTAAAAATGCAGCTTTTATGCGATAGTGCGTAGGTACTGTATGCAATTTCAATTCCTTTACCAATTTTGCTGAAATAAAATCATGCGTACTACCGTCATCATGTAATACAGTTCTTTCTTTTCCATGCACCATACATTTCATAGTCAACAATGAATGTAAAGTAGGCATACCTGGTAAAGTGTCGGAAGTAGTAGTAGGATCATCTTCTTCTTCAGTGAAATCCGGCATATCCTCATGCTCGTCTTCGTCCATAGCTCCAAGGTAGTTGATATGTGCTGATGGCTTCTTTGAATGACAATTTGCTGCGAGATGGCCTGGCTGGTGACACTTGTAACATACGATAGGCTTGGCTTTGGTCACATTATTTGCAATGGCTGGGAGTCTGGGTATATTTGGATTTGCTTGTTGGATAGGCTTAGGATTTGGATTGACAGTGGATGGTAATGCGGGTGGTTTAGGCCAATTCTTGCGGAAAGATGGTGATGAAAAACGACCTGGATTAAACCTTCTGAAATTTGAATTGAATTGTTTAGATCCATAATTACCGTTTGCTTGGAATGGCTGTGGTCGTCGATCTCTTCCACGTAACTTATCTTCAGTGTCGTGAGCTAAGGAGATGGCATCTTCAAGGGTAGCAGGCTTGAACATATTCACCTCAGCGTAGTAATGTCCAAGAAGTCCAGACATGTACTTCCGCTTATGTGTCGTCTCTGGTACGTCTTCAAGCATGCGTAGCTGTAAGAGTGCATTCCAAAAACGCTCTGTATACTGTGGTATAGGCTCACGGTCGCGTTGTTGGAGTAAATCCCATTGCTTGATAGCCTTCTCATGAAATTGCGGTGGAAGGAAATTTTGCATGAACTTCTTCTTGAAATCTTCCCATGTAGCAGGACATTCTATGCTCTTGCGGACGACAGTCCACCAAAGTGATGCTCTATCTATCAGATGATTAGTAACACACTTGATTTTATCTTTCTCAGGATAAGTTTCCTCATGGAAATAGTCATCAAACTGGCTAATGAATGATAAAACAGTCTTTCCTTCTCTTATGCCATTGAAAGTGCGAAACTTGAAACTTCGTTTACTTATCTTGGATTCCTTGCGAATGGTTTGTGCTTCAAGAGTGGCGTCGATGGTACGGCGTATCAAATCTTCAGCTTGAGGTTCTTCTTTATCAGTGGACGCTCCTTGTAGCTTTGTCAATTGCGCTTGCAAGGCTTGCCTAGCTCTTCGCTCTTCGTCCAATTGCAACATGATAAGATCCAGCTTTTGTTCCATGGTAGGCTCGGGTAGATCGTCTTCAGCCATAGGATCATCCATATGTGGGGTAGTCATCCTGTAAAACTCAACAAACCTTTCTCACTCAAAATCAGTTAGCGGGATGAGCGTAGCTCAAATTTGGGGTTACAAGGCTATGTATTTTTGGGTATTTTCTTCTTCAATTTTCAGAAATTCTGAAATATTTCTGTCTCTGTTTGCTGAAAGTACTTCAACGAACTTGCAGATAGGTAAAACAGCTTGCTGCGAACAACTTTCCAGTTCAGAGTTTTTGTAAATGAACAAGTCTTCTAGGAGTTTCGAGCGTTAGTCAGTTCTGATTTAGTCTGACTTGCAGAGTTGCAGACTTAACAGACTTGCAGGGTTGTTGACTTGCTGAACTTAGCTGATTTGCAGGACTTGCAGTACTTGATTAGTGTCGACTTGCGAAACTTGTCTTCTGGAGTGCGTGACCGAGAGTTTGCAGACTTGTCAGATCTGTGTGTCTTGTACAACTTGATGAGAGCTTAAGGATTTAAGCTTAATAGTTTAAGCTATGGAGGGGGGGATTAATTGAAGAAAAAACGGCGCAGTTGATTAGGACGTGGGTAGACGTTTCAGGCCGTCGCGGAATTTTCGGGCCCCCTCATACACCTCGTGATGAATTTCTTAAGTGATTAAGCTTTCTTCTAAAGCTTAAGTCAAGCTTAAACTTGAGAGAGAAGAGAGAGATGAAATTTTCTCACTGTTTCTTCACGACTTGTTCATGGAGTTGAGGGAGTGGTCCTCCGCCAACAGAGAGTGATCCTTCGCGATCTGAGAGTGGAAACAGGGGTTCTTGATCGCCAGAAGTCTACCTGTATCGACGGTTCGCGACGAGATTGACTGTAGAGGTCGTTTGTTCCTGGAGCTCCGCCTTCGCCCGAGATTGGTAGCGATTGGAAGCCCTTGATCTCTGCTCCGCTCTGATACCACTGGTGCGCAGATCGGACGCAGGTAGCTCACGTAGTGAATTCCCAAAGGTCCCCAAGAACAAAGCACTCTACTTTTTAGCACAAAAACCAATGTAAAAACAAGCACGACATGAGACAAGAGACAAATTGGGTTGAATCTCCCCCATGCCTTGTGTGAGCGCTTCACAAAGCATGTATTTAATATATATTTTCAATCTTTTTGCTCAAAAATAGCCCAATTACAAAAATATACAAGCTTTTAGCTTTTGAGTTTGCTTTCTACCAAAAATAGGAAAATAAAGCTAATGGACGGTGCCCAAAGAGTCTGGCACGCCCAATCTCAATGTCCAAATAAAAATAACATATCCAGGCGCATAAGCGCATACAAAATAATAATAAATAGTCGATGTCTCTATAGACATAATCAAAATATAAGCGTGGCGCCTATCAAAATATATCCAAAGGTCGGAAACCCGCTAGACTCCAATGCTTTCCTCCGCCACTCCTGCTATTTCTACACATCAACTGAAGCATTCACAATCGTTAGTAAAATAACACAATTAAACCGACAAAAGTGAATACCTAGCAGTCTTCAGCTACATAAATAAATCAACTGGTTAGAAATAAATCCTAACCTTAATTTATTACGAGTGCGCACTCTAAACTCATAAACGTTTATTAATTTAATATGCATTTTGCGGAATCACCCGCTATGGAATCACCCATGTACACACTAAATTAATGAAACGCCCGAAAAGGACAGGCGTCCCCATCAACTTCTCGCACAAAGAATCCTCTTTGCGTATGAGCCCCGGTCATCTAAGTTTACGGAATCCACCGTAAAACCTCACGGAATCCACCGTGGAATATGCCTCCTGGCATCAAAGATCCATTGTTGAAAGCTTCATGTAAAAGGCCAACTTCTGCCATTGATAGTGGACAAAGAAATTGGTCCGGAGGAACATACTCCTGAAAATGCTTAAATGTTGACCATAACAAATCCATCCGAGACTGCAATCTTTCCACTTTATCTTGGAATAAAGGACACAATGTGGCCTCTCTCTGAAGAACTGCCAAGTCTTGCATAGAGATAGAAGGAATCATAGGAACATTGGGGCTTGGAGGAACAGACCGTGACTGTGTCAGTTGGTCTTGCAACTGCTTGATATGGGAAGCTTGTGATTCCACTCTGTCATGAGCAGTCTGTAAGGCTGAGAGTTTTGCATCTAAAAGAGTCTGAAACTCTTGAGCTTCTTTGGACATCCTCTCTTTCTCCTCTGAGATTTTAGTGACCTCTGACTGAGCTTCTGTTAACTGAATCTTCAAAGAAGATATCTCTTCTCTTTGGGTCTCAATCATTTGGGTTTGCTGCTCCATCTGCTTAAACAGATTTGCAAGTGTGTCTTTAGCAGAGGCTAACTCTGATATTGCCTTATGCAACTGGTCTTTGGACTGCATCAGTTCTTCATAAAAAGAAGCATACAGCTATTGAGCACAGGCTGCCTGAAAGTTCAATCGAACTCTGAATGTCTTTACAGAGGAATGGAATGGCATCTCTCGACACTAGACTGTTCAGTGAAGGGAATGATATGTCCAAGGAACCCTCTCTATGTGCTCTGAACAAATTATTACATGTGAGGTAAGCAGGGAGGTCACTGCCAAATGTAGCAGGAATTGTGACTGAAGGAAGAACTGAGGGAGTTTTATCCGCCACATGCTTCAAGCGCTTTCGCTGAATGACCAGTGGAGGAGGGAAATCAAGATCCTCTATATCAATAGGTTCTGACTCTTCTGAAGGTGGAGGGGGAGGTACTGGATCAGATGGAGGAGGTGGTAGCACACCCTTCTTTAGGCCTGAGTATGTCAAGAAAGCATACAAGTAGGAACCATAAGTGACATTTGTGACATTTCCTCTAGTTACTTTGACAAAATTTTGGTCCATCTTTGTAAGCAGGTAAGTACTCCAATCAATAGCCACCCCTTTTAACACCATCCTAGAAGCTATGAAGAGCTCTTTGGACAAGTAATGGGATGGTGTTTTGGCAGGAATAAACCTGTCTTGGAGGAACTGGCAGACTAACTTCCAAAGAGGTGATCATGGAAAAAGATACGCCTGAAGTGTTGATCACTTTCTTGACATCCAGAATCTTCTTGGTCTGCTTCTGTAACAGCTTGAAAATCTCATCGTTGGAGAATAATTGTCTAGCTGTAACAAAGGGCTCTCCTTTGTAGGGAAGAGACAAAGCCTTGCCTAACCCTCGGGGTGTCAATATCATGGAAGCAACATGAACCAGGCCCGACTTCTTACTGTATGATGCAAGGAACTCATCACACAAGGATGGATCATCTGGAATTAGTGGGAATGAAGCAGCCACGAAAGTCACAAAGCCCGGCTTTCGCTATAGGCTCAAAAGCCAGTAGGGAAGAATAATCCCTACTGACCAACGGGACATACTGGATAGGAGGAGGAACGTGATGCGCCATTTAGATGGAAAACACACACACCACAAACACAGACAATCACAAAGAATGCTTGCAAACCAACCAAAGGGCTATAAAAAAGGAATCAATCAAAAGAAGGACACCCATATACAGACGTAACTAACCGATTTACCACCCCAAACAACCCACATCCTAGAAAAAAATTCGGCATGACCTCTACACATATGCGACCGAAAACTTCATGCGATGCAACAAACAGGTACCCAAAACCCATATCAAGCAAGAAAGAAAGAAAAACTACAAACCGTACCCGTAATCGTAGCACATGAACAAACCATAATACCATAAAAATGTACATCAAGACATGACTAGAACCTTGACCAACAATCTCAACTAAGAGGACTTTATGCGCCCATCCCACGAAGCATATTTATTAAAAGGGAAAAAAGTGCAGTGAGGGAAAAAAAAATTTAATGAAGGGTTCATTTTAAGAAATTATTAACAATGGGTGACATTTTATTAGGTTATAAACCTTAATAGGAAAACGGAGGTTCCTTCTTAAAATTTTAATTACAATTTATTAGGGTGAAACGGTGCTTTATCGAAACCCGGACTACAATTCCCAAACTAGGTCTCTAAATGTAAATTCATTAATTAAAAATTAATAGTGATGTGGAGCGCTTTTTTTTGCCAGCGTGTGTTTTTTTGTGATGGTTGGTTCATTTTTATTAAAAAATAAGGTGCCTCTTAAGCGCATGTAGCGCGTATAAAGTGAACGGCTAGTTGATTTTAAATTATTAAATTGTGTGTTTAGCGTGAATGCGCATGAAAAAGGTGGGTGAATATAGTTCATTTTAGCAATTAATTGTGGTTAAGGGGTAATCAAAATAAATAAAGCTCACAAAATAAATACCTGGTAGGGGTGTGTATGCAATAAACTGAAGGCGCACGGAGTAGTCCCCCAAATGCAATGAATCCAATCAAACAAAAACAAACACCACTGATGACTGAAAAAAATAAAGCACCTTAGTGTTTTTGTTTTATTTGGATTTGATTTTTATTATTATATATGTTTTTTTTTTAATTTTTTGTTTTTTATAGTTTTTTTCATTTGTATTTTAGGTGTGTTTGTATTTTGTATATATTATTTGGTTTTTTGTATTTGTTTTGTTATTTTTATTTTTTTCTTTTTTTAAAATAATTAAATCAGGATATATGATACATGAATATGTTATGAAGTGTAAGAGTGAGATTTCAGCAATCTAGCAAGTGTCAACAATGTATGTTAATGCATCCACGATTTTCCAGCTAATTTTGAGAATTTAAAATGAATTTTTATGAAGTATAGTATTAAAATTAGATATTTTTGGCTTCAAATAATATTTTTGCTTTTTATAGAAGCATTTTTAATTGATAAATTAGTGGCAAAGGGGACAAGGGGTTTGTGGAAATTTTTTGGATTTTTTTTAAATTTTACTAATTTTAAATAAATTTTACTCATTTTACATGTAATTTTGAATGAATTTTCAGATTTTGAATTTTTCGCAATTTATTTTTTTGAACTTCCAATTTAAAAATATTCCAAATAATTTCACCAATGTTGGTAAATTTTTAGAAATTTTTTTGTAATTTTTTTATTTTTAAATGAATTTTTGGAATTTTTATGTATTTTCTGTTTATTTTTATGTATTTGCAGGTTGAAAAATAAAAGGCGGTACTCGGGCTGCGTGTGAATAGCGGAGAATGACTGCGTGTGAACGGCTGACTGCAACACTCCACCGCACGGACAAGTCAGAAGCACGTGCTCGCGCGTGAACGTCTGCTAGCATACCCGTACACAGCGGGAAAACAACGGAAGAGAAAAGGTAGAAACGGGGGCTAACTGAGTAGATTAAGTGAATTAAGTTAGCTTAGTCTGAGAAAGTTGATTAAGTTAATTTAGTTGAGTAAGTTAGTTAGGTTAGTCTGGTTAGTCAGGTGAAGTCTCATAAATTAGGTTAGTAGGGGTTAGGCAGGTTAAGTCTGGTAAATTAGGTTACTTAGGTTAAGTCTAGTAAATTAGGTTAGGCTAGTTAGTCAAGTTAACTAGGTTAGTCTAGTGGGGGAGGTTAAGTCTGGTTAGTTAGGTTAGTCTAGTTAAGTTCAGTAAGTCGAACGAGGGTTAGGGGTCTAACTAAAGGTAAGTTAATCTAACTAGGGTTAGGGAGGCTAACTGTGGTTAGGTTAGACTAACTAGTGTGAAGTTAGGCTAAGTAGGGGTTAGGTTAATTAACTGTGGGTAGGTTAGGTAAATTAGGGGTTAGTTTAGACTAACTAGGGGTTAGTTAATCTAACTAAGGGTTAGTTAGTGGAACTAGGGGTTAGTTTAGACTAAGTAAGGGTTAGTTAGTCTTATTAAGGTTAGGGTCAATTAACTAGGGTTAGTGGGGAACTAACTAGGGTTAGTTAGCTAGGGTTAGTGGGAACTAACTAATGGTTAGTTTAACTAAACTTAGGTTAGGTTAGTTATGACTAAGGTTAGGTTAGTTTGTTACTAGGGTTAGGTTAGGTGGTTACCAGTGGGTGGGAGGAGGAGGAGGAGGAGGAAGAAGGAAGGGAAGAGGGTGGAGGAGGAGGAGGAGGAGGAAGAGGAGGAAGAAGGAAGGGAAGAGGGTGGTGGTGGAGGAGGAGGAGGAGGAGGAGCAAGAGGAGCAAGAAGGAAGAGAAGAGGGTGGTGGTGGTGGAGGAGGAGGAGGAGGAGAAGGAGGAGCAAGAAGGAGGAGCAAGAAGGAAGGGAAGAGAGTGGTGGTGGAGGAGGAGGAGGAGGAAGAGGAGCAAGTAGCGAAAGAGTCAACCTGGAGGCCATCGTGTCGCTTGCGGGAGGGCGGAGTGCTACCGGCAGATCGCTGTGGGTCCAAGCGCAGTCTAACGGCAGAGGGTTCATCGGGGCTACGGGAGGCGGTGGGTGACGGGGGGCGGACGTGGGAGGAGCCGGAGGAGCAGGGCTCGAAGGGGGGAGTAGGGGCATCGAGGGTGTGGGACGGCGGGGGGTGGCATCGGCGGTGGCGGAGGGTGGAGTTCCAGTGGTTTGTGACGTCGTTGTCGGCAGGAGGCGAGCGATGGCGGCATCGGCAAGTGACGGCGGCGTCACAGCAGCAGGGCAGGGCGGTGTCGACTGTAGGTGACGGGGGTGGCACAGGGCCACAACGGGAAGAGAGGCGAGGAGGAGAAGGGGGAAAGACAAGAAGGGGAGGAGGAAGGGGAAGGAAGAAGAGGAACGAGAAGAAGAAGAAGAAGAAGAAGAAGACGAGGAGGAAACCGCAGCATGTAAGTTTTTTCTTTCTTGTTTTTTTTCTTTTTCTTGTTCTTTTTCTTTTTTCTTTTTTCTTTTTCTCTTTTGCTTTGGTTGTCCTCCTTTTTTTTTTAAGTCTTTGGTTTTTTTGTTTTTTTGTTTTGTTTTCTTTTTTTTGTTTTTTTGTTATTTTTAATTTTTTTAATTAGGATTATTATGCTTTTTTATATGTGAGTATGATTTATTTTGTTTAAATTAAATTTTTTAAAATTGTAATTGTGTATATGTGGTTTGTGGTGTGTTTGATTTTTGTATGTATTTGTTTTTTTAATAATAATTAAAAGAAATTGAATAAGGATGGGCAAAAGAACGCACCCCTGTCCCGCGCGCATGCACGGGGCAGGAGTAAAAAAATTTACACTGACAGGATCAAACGGGCAGGGATGGTGACACGTAAGCCACGGACGCCACGGGGACGTCGCGAGGCATGTAAAACCAGAAACAGGCGCGTTCACGCGCGACATGAGAAACGCGGTCACACGGGAAAAAGGAAGAAAAATTAATAAAATCTAAACCGTTCGTCGATTCAAAAATTCGTAAAAAGAAAAAATATGATGGGAGACGAGGGGAAAATGATGGAAACATGCAACACCGGTCCGGGGCAAAAATCAGGGTGTTCACATGGGAAAAACGCAAAAAAAGCCCGAAAACACATAGATATTAATATCAGAAAAACCGTGCATCGAAATGAAGTGCGGAAAGAAGGAAAAGTATGCAAAACAATGTGTCCAACAACCCTATCATGACAAAACACAGTTTCGATCGAGATAGGATGCGTTCACATGGGAAAAACCCCAAAAATGGGCTTGAAAATGGACTCGAAAATGAATACGGGAAGAATCGTGCGCCGGAATAGAGGACAGTAAAAATGAAAAATGTCAGGAAAAAAGGGATCCACAAGGTTGGCACATCAAAACTCGGTTTGGGGGAAACTAGGAGGGGTTCACGTGGGAAAAACACAAAAAACGTATCTGAGAACACTCGGAAAAATTAATAACTAAAAATCCGTAATTCCGGTGAACATAGGGTGCATTCGTATGAAAAAGTCACTAAACAAAGAATAAAGGAAAATGGCCAAAGAATTGATTGAAGAAACACGAGTCACACTCAGCCCACCCTCTGTCTCACGCTCTGTTGAAAGATACAGAGGGCAATCCATTCCTAAAACCCATTGATGTAATCCTCACCATCACTTGTGCAAAGGTTGTATGCCTTGTGTGCATTTGATGGTGCAATTGTGCATCCCGCCCTGTGCCGGCATACAGTGCAAGAAGGAAGGCCAGGGAGCCTTATGGTGCAGTGTACAGGAACAAATCATACTTTGTGCATTTAGAGGGCCATCCTGTGTGTGCAACACTTCGTTTACACATCTCACCTCTCATTTGATTTGAAGAAAAGACTGGTCACTCACCCCACCCTCTGTCTCATGCTCTGTTGATAGATACAGAGGGCAGCCCATACTCACGTTCCCATCCTATTAGGATGAAAGCTCGCATCACTCAAGGGGTTGGTGATGAAGATAATGTCGGTTGTTGTTCTCGTCACCCAGGAGGCAGCCTACAAATCTCATACTTCAATGATTTGTAAGAAAAGTCATCTGTTAAGAAGGACAGACGAACTGATGTTACAGAGACAGTGCACCAAGGAAGGTGGCTTCAAATTACTTTCTAAAGAGGTTATGCTGGTGAGTCAGCTAACCTGAACTGCGGGGTGTTACCACCTTTTCCACAGTCAGCTTCCCGCCCAAGGGTGTTTCCACCTTTTCTTTCTATCCTCCCATTGCCAAGGCTTTTTGTTGAGGTCTCAATGGTCTTTATCACAAAACTATTGAGGTTCACTTCATCCAGCAACCTTGTTGTGATGCTCTGTAGCAAGGGGATGTTGATGCGGCTCATGATGGTGTTGTATCTTTAACTAGGAAAAAAACACGTGTACCATTTTAGCTTGGAGTTGGATTTCAAGGTCAAGGATATCTGCCAAGCTGATGTCATCATTGTGTGGACTTTTACCTTGTCCATTCCAAGCAAGGCATATAACATCTCTTTTTGTCCTCCTCTCTACTTTGTTTGCCAAGCCTAATGCCTTTTCCACCAACTCCGAGGTCAATTCAATCTTCACTTGACGAGTTTCCTCTCCCTCATGCACAGTTATGTCGTGGTTCCTGTGGAAAGTCCTCAAGAACTCTACACAATGGAAATAGTCCACCCCCTAGCTTACTGATTCCACGTATTTCTGTAGATTGCATTGCTCGATGATCTACCTCATAGTCCAATCTTCAATGACCACGCCTTCTAGGTTGAAGATATGTCAGAAATTGAACTGGTTGAAGGCTCATGTTTCCACGGAAAGCCCATATTTTGCTTATTCTCCCTCTGAAAAATGAAAATTTCCAACCTTTTCTTGGCCTATGATGGGTACCTATCATGAAAGCATATTCACCATTAGTGTTTTTTAGAATAATTACAAGAAACAGGAAATGACTACATACTTGGTGAACTTAAATGCTTGAGTACAAAAGTAGACTTTTTCCTCCCATTAGTCTATTGATTTCAAATTTTACTGTCAATTCCTTAGTCACAAGTTGCTTCATCCTACCATTAAGGTCCCTCATGTGTGATTTTCCTTTATAGTTTTTCTTATGTGTTTGGTTTGATTCACCTTACCTCCCCCTCTTTGAATTGAGAAGAATCCTTCCTAGGATTAAAGGGTTAGAGAATGAAGGCCGTTCAACACATAATCTTAGTGCTTTGCCTTTGCATGAGTCAGGCTTGGAAATTTGGATTATACTCGAAATTAGCATAGCTATCCATGTCGAAAGGGCGAATTCCTACGTGCATAATGTAAGTGAGGATGTCAAGCAAGAAGTTAATGGAGTCCACTGGACTAGCGACATGCAACTCCTCCTCAGTGAGGATGCGATCTAAATAAGGATGTCCCTCAATGTGTTCTTCTAAGGGTCAGTTACGAATGGAACTCAATACCCTATAGGAAGTTGGAGCGACATAGGTTGGGTCATATTCAGATGCCTTGATTGCGCGTCATTGTTCAGTGTTGGTCATTATTTGTCATCCCTCTAGCTCCCATACAGGCATAAAGCATACCATTTCTGCAAGAAGGAGGAGTTGTGGTTGGTAAGCTATTTTAACTTCTTGATTTCTTGGTTTGTGGCCATGATTGTATTCTTGCTATATGACATAATGAGACGCTCCTTGATTGCTTGCTCGTGGGATATCTCAATTGCAATTAACTCCTGAGCTGCTTTGGAAGTCTTAACAAATAAAAATTCTAACTCCTCCTAAGAGCAAGGGAGTGTTCGTACTTGCGTTGCTATAGGTTCTTCCAAGAGGTCTAAGTCTAGTCAATTGTAGCTTTTAGCCAAGGTCATGAAAGTAGCGTCCAAGCATCAGAGGCAAGCAACCAAGTCATCCCCCATATTTCCAGCTAAGTCCATGGCCAAGGATAGAATTGATTGTTGCTCATAAGAGGGTCGAAGAGGCTGGTGGGTGGTTGAGGCTTGATAGGACTAGAGAGTTCATCAGCTAATGGTCGTTGCAGCTTGGTTTGCTCTTTACATTGAAGCTTGGCCTCACGTTTGATGGGTCTGGTGGTAGCTATGATTGTCGTGCTATTAGATGCATTTAAGATTTGAGGGGTATCATGAGCGCTAGAATTGGGCATTTTGTTAGTAGCAGGCTGCGATTTTGGACAATAGATTAGTTCAGGCGCCCTATTAAGCTAGGCGTTGGAGGTTCTATGGACTTAGCGTCTTGATTATCTTAGGTTGTGAGTGTCTCTAGCATGATGTTTTGTGTGGTCAAGCTTGAGGGTGGTGTTTGAGTAGGGTCTTTGGTTGCTTTGGTTTTAGGCAACTAAATCTAGGTGTTACTCACATAGTGATGCTACCTAAAATGGGCCGGCACTGGCTACGGCACAAGCCGGCCCTCATGCTCATGACACACAGACACCCTCACGGCCTCGCGGACCAGGAGCATCAATCTAGTGTTGAAGGACAAACTGCCCTAAAGCTTAATCTATGCGTTTATAGTTTATAGTCCAACATTTCCCTAAAACTCCTCAAAGGGAGAACCCTTACACATTGGCAATCCCACGATCACATACATATAGGAGGTACTCCACCGACTAATAGTCGGAGCCCCACTGCAGCTCTCCTAGATCGCAGGGATTGGCCCTTTGATGCGCTGCTAGACATATAGAACATTTCCACACATACTCCTCTCAAGGTACCAATATTTTACGTTCCAGGATGTACCATTCCTCACTACAATTTTCCCTTAGGACCCGACGACTAACCTACAGCTTAGGACATCCTCTCATGCTCATCGTTGGTCACAACCTAAGGAAGACATGTGCCATGCATCCAAGAGGTTTTTCTGATACCTTTTAATTATTATGCTTAATGCAAATTGTGTATGGCTATGTGCTCAGATAAAAGAAAAATCAGCATCATGCATAGTGCATAAAACATTCTTTCCATGAATTTTACTAGCGCGTGCTGCGGTGAAAGGAGGCACCGAGCCATATGCTCATACTACCATCGTCTTTATTCAAACCGGTTCCTATATGCCAAGTGCAATGCATAAATCAAATCTTTTCTCTATCTTTCAGTGTTTCAGCCCCTCTTCATCCAACTCTTAGTATTTTGCATCATTAATCGGTTAGATAGGGTTTCTATGCCTTTTTCCATTTTAAAAGAATGATAAATACGCACAAAACATAGAAACGGGGACAAACCAAGGCCAACCTCGTGCTTTGCCATTGTTATATATGGCACAAACTTAGGTATAATTTTCCCTAATTTTTCTCATCCCGTTTTCTATTTTCCCCTAATTTTAAATCCATTTTTTTCATTTTTGGGCATTTTTTCCTATTTTTCTTTAATAAATAATGATTGAAAATGAAAGTTGATTGTGGGCTGTGGCCCTTAGGTTTATTGATAGAAAAAACTCAGATTTAGTTGGTGTGACATATCATATTTCTCATTTATATAGCAAAACCCCAAATTTTACCCTTAAAATGCGTGTTTTTCATGTATTTTGACACTAATTCTGGCCATGTAGCCTTATATTTTCTGATTTTCAGGTTGCAAACAGTTGAGACTCATGGCAACCAATATCATAATGAACTTTCATCCCATATGAACAAGGTTTCATAAAGCAAATAACATAAAAAGATCATTTTCCTTTATAAAAATAGCATTACCGCTTATTTTCAGGTTTCAGTTTCTTATTCTTGATTACGGGACTGATTTCCAGCATGCATTTAATGCTCAGCGTCTTCAAGAACAGCCCTCTTCATGTCTTCATCCATCTGGAAGCAATCCGGTCTCATCCGGACAAGCTTTCCTCCACCATTCTTCATTGTCTTCTTCCACACAAGAACAACCCCTTAAGGGAAAGAGAGGGAGGAGAGAGAAAGACTAAAATCAGAAATCTTCATCCAGGCCATCATTGCGCGAGTGAGAGGCAGCGATACGATCATCAGGGAGAGGGTAGGCAAGCCCCATGATCACTTGGGTAGGTTGCTCATAGGCTGCATGATTTATCTCCAACATTTTGAGCGCAAAATTCGGCGTGAAACATGCGTCCTCTTCACGTTTTTTTTCCCGTCATCTTCTTGCCCACGATTTTGTGTTGCATAAAATGCTATAACCCCCCCAAAGGTCATGACCATTTGGCCAAAAAGAAGTCCATCCTTTCAAATCTTGCCCATTTGTTGGCCATTTCCCCGTCCGGTGTCCAAATCGAGTGCTGTAAATTTCTACGCATCCGGCTTGACATCCTGCATTGGCTGGCAACTCCTGACAACCTGCAAGGTAGTTTGAAAAATTATCAAAAATCAACAAGTGTCGCTCAGGTGCCTTTAAAGAGTTGTATTTCACTTTGGTGCTTAAAATCGTCCTAGCTGGAGCTGCCGCCTTTGATGTTGAATATTTTTCCCTTGATATTCATAATTTTTGGCTATTTTTAAGCACTTCTCGGCATCAAAACTCCTCTCTCATTGGTGACCATGGGATAGGGTGACTCAGCCCGTCAAATCCCATAATAGATCTGTACAAAACAACCAAAGAAAGCATCAAGCTGATACAAAATAGATATACTAAACATAGCACAATGCTCACCCTACCCCCTGACAGAACCAAGGCATGACATCCACAAGGAGGAGGCGTAACATAATCTGATAAAAGTTTCGAAGCTAGTCACTAACCAACTGCTCCAACACGGCCAAACTAAAAAGAACTATCAAAGAGGTTGCCCTAAGTGGTGGTCTGAAGTACCTACCTAACTAAGGACAACACAACCAGGAGCTCCTACTAGGCGAGGACTCCTATAGCCTGATCAAGAAGGATTTTCTTTTAGCACATTTCTTCTTTTAGGGTTTTATGTTTCATACTCGGGCGTGTAAAAAGGAGGGAGTTGAGCGTAGTAACCCAGGGAGAATAGGGCATCAGCCTCAGGACCTGTCTCGGTATCCAAGAACCTACCAAGCCCTCGCAAGGTGACACTTAATCCTTTTCTGACGCTCACTTTATTTTCGCTCCAATCTTCCTTAATTTCATCCTTTCTAGCAAGATGCCACCCCTAGGAAGACAAGGCATCGGCCCCGGGTCTGACTCGTCCCCAGGAACCTACCAGGCCTTCGCAAGGCGATGATTAACTGCTTATACATTTTCGGTTCTTTTCTTTTCTTTTTTTTTAATAGGGGGTTAGAACCCCTTGTACACACCTCTGTATATATTTATTGTCTTTTGGGATATTTAAGGTTTCTTTTCGTCATCATTATTTTCTTCTTTTGATAGGCTTCTCTAACTGCCTCACAACTAACAAGAACTCCTAGAACGGCTGCCTAACAGGCTAGTAGAACAGGGTCACTAGGACTTCCGTCTAAAACAGGTCTTTTGATGTCTGGCAATGTCTTTACAGGAGGCAACGACTACTCAGACCTCCCTCAAATATACTGAACCTAAACCTGAGACTTCATGCCTTGGACGCCGGTCCCCAATAAGAAAAGGAAATCCCTCACAAGCACACAGATACATATAGCATAAAACTCGGTACTCATAAAGGAGAAATATCACCTGGATAGGGCCACGAGAAGCTTCTGCGCAACAAAAGGCTCCTTCCAAGCTCTTCTTCAAACCTGCCTAGCACAAAACGAAAATAAGAAACCATTAACCGTACCTGCACTAAACAGACAACTGGCCCTCTTGGCTTAATGAAATAAAGCACTTCACTACAAAACTTAATCGGCCCTCTTGGCCTAACGAGATAAAACAGAATAGCACCTACACATCCTTCACTGGAATAGCACAAATATACAATAATAAGCTCCTTTCCAAAGAGGAAAACCAGGCTCGAAGCCCTAAACTAAATGCATAAGGTTATGACCCATCCCTCCTGCATATATAGCAAGAGACGTACGCATAACATGTTGTCTAATCAACCTATGGGTCCAAGATAATAACGGTAGATTGGTCTCGTCTACTCTTTGCATCACCCATATCAACCATCGTCTACCATATATTGCATGTTCTGATAATATTCCCCACAAGCAACCGGGTCCTGTTCCATCATTGATAACAATATCCAAACTAGGACCACAATTAAAGAAAAGGTCTTCTTCATAAGCAAGATTTGCCAGTGAATCCGTAAACTGATTCCAGTAATGTGGAATCAGCTAAAAAGACACTCTCTCAAACTCCTCAAGTAGGGTCATAGCAGTTCGATGATACATACAAAGAATGGGATTCCGCACTGTGTACGGCTGCTTATTCAGCTCTCTAAAGTCTACACGGATCTGGTTATTTTTCTTCTTCCTGATAACAACTGGTGAACACCATTCTGTATGTTGTACAAGGAAGATTAAACCAGCTTTCTGTAACTTCTGTAACTCCTCAAACAGGCCATCCCTCAATTCAAAAGGCATACGCCTTACCTTCTGACGCACAGGACGACTACCTTCTTTTACAGGAATAGTATGAACAGCTAGGCTGGGAGGGATGCCTCTCAGCTCATTATAACTCCAAGCAAAGCTATCGCAGAATTCCTGAATCAAGGACACATAGTCCTCCCTTTCTGCTGAACTCAGCATGGAATCTAATTTAATTGGCCGCGAATCGTTCGGCGTGCCAAGGTCTAATTCAATCACGCCAAACGATTCGCGGCCAATTAAATTAGGTTCTAATTCAGATGGATCATCTGTTGTTTCTAATTCAGTAGAAGATAAAGGAGCTCTCTCACTTTGAGGAGACTCGGAATAAGCATCGACTATTACTCGATTAGCACCTCTACCTAGAACCACTCGACCGGCGGGTATATCAACTTGACAATCTGTTTGTAAGATCCAAGGCCTACCCAGCAAAACTCAATAGCTAGGACGTCCTACAAATCTTATCACCCTAAAGTCCAAGAAGCATTCTACACTTGCAACTGTAACATGGACCTTAGTAACTCAACCTTTTGGTTGTCTTAGACTATCATCAGCCATTCTAAGAAGGGTGGAACTATCTTTCTAGATGCCTAGTCCCAACCTCTCCATCAACTCTGAACTCATGATATTGACGGAGGATCCAGTGTCTACAATGGCATGTTCCACTAATATTCCATCTACATACATTGGAACCCTAGGGAAATTCTTTTCAGCATGGTTAAACTAATCTTCCCCTACTCGTGCTATGCCCAAGGGTTCTACAATATACCCAATACGCAGGATCTTCTTAAATTCCTTGCGTACTCCTGGAGATAATTTAATCAATTGCAAGAGGTTCACATCTGGTTTGACTTCACAAAGAGAACTTACTAAATCAAAGTCATGATAAGTAGCCAAAGCTCTCTTTTCTCGCCAATCCATTCTCTCTTTTGGTCTTTGGACCGGTTTTGGTGCTTCTTTCTTAGCTCTTGCCTTCTTTCTTGGCACTTCCTCATCCTTCTTCGGATCGACTGTCCACCTTCCATGCTAGGACTCTGGACTTGCGTCCCCTTATCCCCTTGTTTAGGGTTTGCCTCAACTGGTTTTGCATGATCTTTATCAACCTCTTTAGCCTTTTGGCCTCTTGTCATGGCTCTTAAGTTAGAGGTTTCAGCATCACTGACTCGCATAGCCTCAATAAGGTTGACTCTGTTTGCTTGTGGCAACTCTTCTATAGTTGTTTTTCCCCTCTGCAATATTTGTCTTGGTGCATCATTCTGCTGCAAGTTATTTCCTTGCGCTCTATGATTCACTGGGCTCGGCTGTTTACTCCCTTGTTGGAGAGAACTAATCTTACTCCAACAGGTAGCAACTAAGTGGCCCGACTTCCCACAAATATCGCATTTAACATTTGGACAGTTTCTAGGGAAATGCTTTCCACCACACCACTTACAATTGAATCTAGAGGGTCCACCCTCTTCAGGGCGTCGACTCCCTATCAGATTTTGTTGCTTCTTCAAGAAATTAACGTCGATAACTATTTGTCGATATTGTTCGAAAATCATGTCAATATAATGCTTCATCATGTCCTTAACTTCGCCAAGGACATTAGATGCACTCGACTCATAGCCTCGGATCGTCGACCCGTCGTTCCATCAGCCTAACAATCTGATTTGGCATTGGCTGTTGACCCACAGGAACAACATTAGAATTCAAAACTTGGCCTCCAACATTTGCTGGAGCCAACTGACTTGCCATAGGCATAGTCACACTGGGAGGAGCTGGCAGTAAAGGTACAATCTGAACCACGCTCCCTCTCCCATTAGTGTTAGTCATAGGCATCCCTTGACTTCCATTCGTCAAAGGCGGATTACTGCCAGGTACTAAACCCCCATTAACATTCATTCGAGAGGAGTAGGCAATTTGTAATCGTGCTTCTACTCCCTCTGCCCGCGTAATAGCGGTGTGTATATCTGCCAAGGCCACATTGCTCAATTGTACTTGGATATTAAAATCCAACCCATGCAAAAAGTATTGTAGTTGGGCAGCCGCCGGAATGGGAATGTAAGTTTGTGACTTACGAAATACTTCCTTCAGCTTCTTGGCATATGCTTTCACATTCTCATGAGGATCTTGGCGTGTTACATTCAAGACCCGCAACCAATATTGGCCACCTCTTTCAGGGGCATACTCTCCTCGGAAAGCTGCATAGAATTGATCAATTGTGGTTATGGTTCCAGACTCTATGTTGTGATACCATACCGCAGCCCTTCCTTTTAATATCATATTAAAGAACATCATGAGATGTCCCTCATCTTGGATGCGATAATTGAACATCAATCTTTGGAACTCACAAATGTGAAATTCTGCATCCTCTTTCGCTAACCCATTAAAAATGGGCAAGGGAACTCCTAAAGCTGGTAAATCCGGCGTCCCTACAGGAATTGCAATGGGTTGTGCCATGGCGACAATCAGATTAACAATAGGAGCTTGAACGGGTGAATTCACCCCCAACTTGAAGTGGGTAGACTTGGTGGAGAAGAGGAAGAACTTACACTTCCTCCTACACCTAACGGACTATGTGGAGCAGTTGGGTCATTAAATCCACTGCCTCTTATATGTACCGGGCTACTCCTTTGAGGAGAATAATGACTTACGATCTCTATCAGCCGTCTAGCCCTCTCAGCACATTCTGCTTTTTGGATTTTGGCTTGACAGTCCTTGTCAGAGGACATAAATCAACTTCCTTTTGGTCCTAGAAACCCTAGATTTGAAAAACCACCACTTATAGACAGCTCCTGGCAGACGCACATCTGATGGGACCTAAAATGGGCCGACACTAGCTACGGCACTAGCCGGACCTCATGCTCATGACACACAGACACCCTCACGGCCTCATGGACTAGGAGCGTCAATCTAATGCTGAAGGACAAACTGCCCTAAAGCTTAATCTATGTGTTTATAGTTTATAGTCCAACATTTTCCTAAAACTCCTCAAAGGGAGAACCCTTACACATTGGCAATGCCACGATCACATACATATAGGAGGTACTCCACCGGCTAACAGTCGGAGCCCCACTTCAACTCTCCTACATCGCAGGGATTGGCCCTTTGATGCGCTGCTAGACATATAGAACATTTCCACACCTACTCCTCTCAAGGTACCAATATTTTACGTTCCAGGATGTACCATTCCTCACTACAATTTTCCCTTAGGACCCGATGATCAACCTATAGCTTAGGACATCCTCTGATGCTCATCGTTGGTCACAACCTAAGGAAGACAGGTGCCATGCATCCAGGAGGTTTTTTTGATACCTTTTAATTATTATGATTAATGCAAATCGTGTATGGCTATGTGCTTAGATAAAAGAAAACTCAGCATCGTGCATAGTGCATAAAACATTCTTTCCATGAATTTTACTAGCGCGTGCTGCGGTGAAAGGAGGCACTGAGCCATATGCTCATGCTACCATCCTCTTTATTCAAACCGGTTCCTATATGCCAAGTGCAATGCATAAATCAAATCTTTTCTCTATCTTTCAGTGTTTCAGCCCCTCTTCATCCAACTCTTAGTATTTTGCATCATTAATCGGTTAGATAGGGTTTCTATGCCTTTTTCTCTTTTAAAAGAATGATAAATACGCACAAAACATAGAAACGGGGACAAACCAAGGCCAACCTCGTGCTTTGCCATTGTTATACATTGCACAAACATAGGTATAATTTTCCTTAGCCCCTTTTCTATTTTTTCCTAATTTTAAACCCATTTTTTCCATTTTTGGGCATTTTTCCCTATTTTTCTTTAATAAATAATGATTGAAAATGAAAGTTGATTGTGGGCTGTGGCCCTTAGGTTTATTGACAGAAAAAACTCAGATTTAGTTGGTGTGACATCATATTTCTCATTTATATAGCAAAACCCCAAATTTTACCCTTAAAACGCGTGTTTTTCATGTATTTTGACACTAATTCCAGCCATGTAGCCTTATATTTTCTGATTTTCAGGTTGCAAACAGTTGAAACTCATGGAAACCAATATCATAATGAACTTTCATCCCATATGAACAAGGTTTCATAAAGCAAATAGCATAAAAAGATCATTTCCCTTTATGAAAATAGCATTACCGCTTATTTTTAGGTTTCGATTTCTTGTTCTTGATTACAAGACTGATTTCCAGCATGCATTTAATGCTCAATGTCTTCAAGAACAGCCTTCTTTATGTCTTCATCCATCCGGAAGCAATCCGGTCTCATCCGGACAAGCTTTCCTCCACCATTCTTCATTGTCTTCTTCCACACAAGAACAGCCCCTTAAGGGAGAGAGAGGGAGGAGAGAGAAAGACTAAAATCAAAAATCTTCATCCAGGCCATCATTGCGCGAGCGAGAGGCGGTGATACGATCAGTAGGGATAGGGTAGGCAAGCCCCATGATCACTTGGGTAGGTTGCTCACAGGCTGCATGATTTATCTCCAACATTTTGAGTGCAAAATTCGGCGTGAAACAGGCGCCCTCTTCATGTTTTTTTTTTCCCTCATCTTCTTGCCCACAATTTTGTGTTGCATAAAATGCTACAACCCTCCCCAAAGGTCATGACCATTTGGCCAAAAAGAAGTCCATCCTTTCAAATCTTGCCCATTTGTGGCCATTTCCCCGTTCTGTGTCCAAATCGAGTGCTGTAAATTTCTGCGCATCAGGCTTGACATCCTACATTGGCCGGCAACTCCTGACAACCCACATGGTAGTCTGAAAAATTATCAAAAATCAACAAGTTTCGCTCGGGCGCCTTTAAAGAGTGGTATTTCACTTGGTGCTTAAAATCGTCCTAGTTGGAGCCGCCGCCTTCGACGTTCAATATTTTTCCCTTGATATTCGTAATTTTTGGCTATTTTTAAGCACTTCTCGACATAAAAAATCCGCTCTCACATAGTAGCCTTGAGCTTGGAATAAGGTCTTGGGGACCCATTGCAGCTTTACCATACGTTGGTGTTTATAGTTTTGTCTTGGCATAATAGGTTTGAGGTGCGGATCATTAGCCTTGCGAGGCCATGGGTTGCTATTCCTTGGTGGCATTCTGTGTTTAGGTACCCATTTGAACTAGGGTTCCTAGGTTTCAGTGTTGGTGTCAGTGGGTTGTTGGAGTGGAGGCTTGGTAGGTTGTGACGAGCCACAACCTACCAAGCCTCCTTACTCTTGACAGTGGGGTTGTGATGAGCCACAACCCCCCTCCTTAGTCTTGACAGTGGGTTCCTCAACCGATGGCTTCGCAGCCTTGGAAAGAGTCGCACTGCCCTTTCTCAAAGTTGTAATAATGTGAACATTGCCCACAACTAGGTGGATACGTTGCGATTGATAGGTCAACATTATAACGAGCTTGCTTCTTAAAAGTTCATCCTAATAGCAATTTCGTGCCTGCATTCTTAGTGTTGGCAACACATAGAAGATTATCAACACACTTTCAAACTCGATAGAAAATGCAACTTTGCAGTTTCCTAATAGCATGTAGGGTTGGCCCCCATAAGGGGTGAGATTAGCATTAGTGGGCTACAACTGTGGGTTGCCAATTCGGGTCCAATGGGCATGAGTTAAGATATTAAAATTAGCTCCTTAATTGATCAATGTGTTGATGGTGCATGTGTGTTGTGACCTTCATGCATAGGTAAGCTGGTGGTACTGCTTCCTCATCCTCACTGTCCACCTCAATGATAGTGGCTACTCGTACGTGGATAGGGGGTGCTAGCATTCGAGACTCATGCAATGGGTGCATGGGAGGGAAATACTTCTTTATGTGGCTACCATTGAAGAAGACTAAGCCCTCACCCTCTAAGGTTTTGAGTTCTACGTTGCCAGTTCGGTTGATGGTTCGAACCTTAAAAAGTCCTAGTCCCCAAAACTTCACTTTTTGCTCATGTCACCCTGTTTGAAGCTGCGCTACTTGACATGCTTGTCAAACCATCTTTTGTGTCTTTCCTTCTCACATATGAGCACATGGGTGGATAGAAGCCGGGTTTCCATTAAGCATTTGAGTTCAATCAATCTATCTGTCCATTCCCCTTTCCCATCCCATCTTTCTTGAAGGGCTATCCTGAGGCTTGGTACAGAGAATTCCAAGGGAAGGATTGCTTCTATACCATATGTCAATCTAAAGGGGGTCTATTCTATAGCCATCTTGTAAGTCATGCGATAGGCCCACAAGGCCACCATCAGCTTGTTATCACAATCATTATGTGAAGTAGAGATGACTTTGGTCAGGACATTTACTAGGATTTTATTTGTTGATTCAGCTTGACCATTTGCCTATGGATAATAAGGCAAGGATTTCTAATGGATGATTAGGAAGGAGGACTGGAGGTGAGCTATAACTTCATTGATGAAGTGTGTGCCTTGGTCGCTAACTAGTTCAATGGGGCAGCCGAATCATGAGGTCACTTGCTCCCATAGGAACTTAGTAGTGGTCCCTGAGCATCGTTCTTTCTCGTAGCTCGCAATTTTGCCCATTTTATCAAATAATCGATAGCCACAATTATGTATTTGTCTTATGAATACTATGCTGCAGGACTAATGGGTCCGATGAAGTCAATCCCCCATTTCTCAAATGGTTATCGTGCGATAATTTGGGTTAGCTCCATGTGATCCTTACGAATATAGTGTTTCACAAGTCATGCCGCATCTCGAAAGAGGGTGGGCCACCATAGCTAGGACTGCAACACCTTGCAGGCTATCGCGTCTCCACTGAAATGTCCTCCTATAATTCTCTCATGTGCCTCTGTCAGCACATCATGCATCTCGTGCTCACACACACATCTACAGAGTAACCCGTCTTGCCCTAGCTTGTAAAGTTGGCCAGCTATCAACTAATAGGGTTGGATTTTCAGGATGAGCTACCTGAGTCGGGCCTTTTCTATCGGTTGTCTTGATAGTCTGCGTTCAAGCATTTGAACTATGTCATTTACCAATATGGCGTCATGTCAGCTTTAAACAAATCTTTTTTGCTGGATAAGTGAAATCGATGCGTGTTTGGCAGTTTCATCCACGATGCCTTGTCTAGCCGCTTCTCCCGTGTGGATGCAAGATAGATGGTCAGCCATGTAATGTTGTTTCCCTTTACACACCATCACGGAGAAATCGAACTCCAAAATCAGAAGAATCCATCTAGCAATGCGTCCTGCAGTGCATGGTTTGTTAACCAGATACAACAAGGCTTGATGGTCAACAAAGAAAGTAAAAGACATAGCCATGAGATAATGTCAAAATTTTTTAATGGCAAATACCATGGCAAAGCCCTCTCTCTCCATTGTAGAGTAATTCATTTCAATCTCAGTGAGTTGTCTACTAGTAAAACTCATCGGATAGTCTAGGTTGTATTCACCAAGTTGGCACAACACAGCTCCTATGATGAATTTCGAAGCATTGATGTGCACACGAAATGTGAGTGTCCAATCTGGGATTCGTAGTATCAGTGATGTGATTAGAACATTTTTTAGTTCCTCATACACACGTTGGTATTCCTCAATCCATTCGAATATATTCAATCAATGCATAGTTTAACACAAACCGTCAATAATACCCTGTATGTCCTAAAAAGCATTGATACCCTTGTAATCAGTTAGGGATGGAAGATCGACAATGACCTTGATCTTCAAGAAATCTGTGGCAACATCATTCTTTGACACCATGTGTCCTAGGATACATCCATGCTTCACCCAGAACGGGCACTTCAAGGGGTTCAATGAGAGGCAATGTAGCCGATATCATTCAAAAATTGTCTAAGTGTTCTCGTCAAGTAGAGTGAACACACAAGTCATCCACTAAGACCTCTAACTCCTTCCTTAGCATGTCTTTGAATATTGTACACATCAGTCATTGGAAAGTGGCTGGCGCGTAAGTCAATCCAAAAGGTATGACTATGTATGCAAAGACTCCCCATTCAATGGCGAATGCGGTCTTATGCCTATCGTTAGGGTGCACTTGCATGTGATTGTATCCAGAGAAACCATAAAAAAAATTATAGGTCTCTTTACTAGCCACTCTCTTGATCATGAGCTTGGTGTACGGAAATGGGTAATTATCTCTCTTTGTAGCTGTGTTTACCTTCTTGTAATTGACACACACTCTAATCTTTCCATTCTTCTTTCATACGATAACTATGGGCAAAACCCAGTCTGTGTGTTCAATTTCGTAGATGAATCCTACTCTCATTATCTTGTCAATTTCTTCCTTGACAGCATGGACATGCTTTGGATTCATGGGATATGGTGGCTATTTAACCAGTGATGTGGCAGGTGTCATGGGTATGTTGTGAGTCACCACACTCGGGTCTACCCCTTTGAGCTATTCTAGGGACCAAGCAAAGATGTCTACATACCCTTGCAAGAGAGTAATGAGACTTGCTTCATCTTGCTCAGCCAAGTCATCGGCTATAAAGATAGGTCATGGGGTCTCCCCCTCCCTAGCTAAATTGGCCTCCTTGATCTTGGCGGGTTCCTCGATTGGTTCGCTTGCTTGCCCCTATCATTTGGCTCCCAGTAAGATCACCACCCTATCTTCCTTTTTGAACTTTGTGAATCATTTTGGCAGGTCTTGTATTTTCGCTGATCTTGTGTCCCCATTTCATTTCTCAACGTCCATCGTTCCTCCTTTACCCATCGGAGTCGTAGGTGGACGAGTTGGTCCCCCTTAGTGCATCAATCTTGGGAGGTCGAGATATTTTAAGGTCACCATCTGAGCTGACTTTCGATTCCGGAATTGAACTCTCCATCTTTGCTAGAAGAGGGGCTCTCTCCTGGTGGTCGTAGCTCAGAAGGTGAGTCTGTTTGCAGCAGTGGTGCATCACTCGGTTGGGCTAAGCTTGCCTACTCGTAGTCAATTTCACTAGTGTGCTCCAATCAAGTTCAATCGTAGTCCATGTGTCTAACTCATTTCTCTACTCTAAGTGCACTCTGCTTGCGTGGTCTAGGATCTACTTTTATTTGTTTGATTATACCCCCCAGTATCGTACTCTATAGTATCGATTTTCCCTTTTTCTCTTGTCACTGAAGGAATAGCAGTTCTCAAATTTGTTGTCAAAGTTGTCTTTGTCCAGTTGCTCCTCGTTCTCCTCGTTCTGACAATTCTCTTCTTGTTGGTCGAGTATTAGAGCCCAATTGTATCTCAAGTTTAAATCATGTATCTTGTCGGTCAAGTACCCTAGAATCTCTAAGATCTCTCGTCTATTGTTTGGGACTTGGAATGCAACATGATTGGGTCTTCCACATAGGCTCTCGGTCATCATGTAGACTGACATTGAAGGTGTGTCCTTGAGCTTACCAGTTGCCTTGATGGCATGTTCATACTCCTTAGTGTCTGAGAATGGCAGATTGATGGTAGCAAAAACATGCATCCAGTCTTACTCATCCTCAGGACACGGGATATACTTGGTAAGGGCCCCATAGGATCCCCTAGTCTGCTGTCCATCACCCTTCAGCATGGTGGAGATGGCATCTAGGTTGACTAACATAGTCTTCCAAGTGTCCATCTCTACTCTTACAGCCTCTATTTGATTGTCTAAGAAGATGAGACCATTGCCCCAGTCTTCTACGACTCTTCCATTGTGCATCTAGAGTCGGCCTAGCAGGATGTCATAGTCCACTTCCTTCATGACTTTGAATCTTCACTGGCCAATTTTTCTGCAATCTTCACTGGCCAATTTTTACAGTTTGAATGGTTTCACCTTCATTCCATTAGCCAACATGGCATTGAACCTAGCAGTCTCGACAGGTGGGTTACCTCACGTCTGCAATACTACATGGCTTAGCACGCTCACTCCTGCCCTTGTGTCTACAATCCCCTTTCTTGTGACATCTCCCAGAGCTAGGACTAGCAATACTGCATGCATTTTCATGAGTTCCCAAAAAGCATTGGCATGCAAGGATTTAGGCATGGAATGCAGCATCAGACTCAGTATTTGAATTTCTATGTCATGCTCATGCAAGTCTATGGTAATTGGCTTGTTTGGTTCTTTGACCCACTATTTCAATTCTAGCCATAGTGTTGGATGCTACCTAAGTAGGTCACCCAACCTTAGAGTTACAAGGGTGGTAACCAGTGTATTGAGGAAGTCATTAGTCACTTGCCTCTCTCCTAAGTCTGCGGTTCTTGGCCAATGGCCTTGAGGGTTTTGCCGACTCAAAGCATTTAGCCTTTGTCTAGTTGGCTCTGCTTATGGTGTTATCGCCTCTCTTGATTTTGTTCATGGTAGAGAGAGTGGCACACTCATGCTTGAGGGATCATCAATCTCGCCTTCTAGTATGGGCTTAGCGTCTTTTAGGTGCTCTTGGGCCTCCTTCACCTATTCTTTCACCTTCTCGGTGGCTTCAAGTTGGTGCTTTGGGTTGGGGTACTCCATGACCTTAGTACTTTCCCTTTTCACCGTCCGTGGAGCCGACGTTTCTTCCTCTATGTCAATGACTTTCCTCCCCACAAGTAGTATTGTGGCACTTTGAGTTTTGAGAGTGACCTTAGTGTCTCGTCTTTTCTTCCTTCATCTCCGATTCTTCTTTCCAAGTGAGGTTGCATCAAGGTTGCTAGGCCCTAGCAATGATATGCCAATCTGCTTCGTCTACGCTCGGGTCATGATATGCAACAGGATAGGAGTGGCCTCCCCATCGAGTGTCTTGATGCTGAACAACCCCAATGGAATTGACAGTTCATTTCCTGAACTAGAGGATGGTCTCCTCCTAGGGAAATCGATAAAGAGATGAGTGATTACACAAGTAAGTCTTATCTCTATTTGCTTGCTCCCTCTTGAGGCAGCACGAAGAAATGTGTCATGGGTGACCACAACTCCACCGGCTCTTAGGTTTGTGCTCCTAGACCTCTGCATCTCCCCCTCCCTAATGCCATCATAAGCACTAGTTGGTAGTCCATAAGGACTGTGTTTCATTCCTCATCATACGATATGTATGGGTTTACATAAGGCTCATCGTTGCTAGGCTCGTCCACATAGTAGACTTGAGTATCACTCGGTGGGTGGGTTACATAGGGTCCAGGTGGTCTAGGGATACCTGTAGGATTTATTTCCATCCCGGGGATAGGAAAATTACATCATTAGGTGCCGTGAGAGCCAATGAGACTCCCCTTTCACAGATGTTTGGTGGCATGTTTGCAAGGTAGGGTTTGTTCGTAAGGCTGCAGGTATGGGAGACTCCGAGGTAATCGACAGTGCATGGTGTCATGGCTGAACCTACCACAACAAGCACAAGGTCATGATCCGGGGTCCTGACACTCAGCTAGCAAGTGGTTTCCATCATAATGCACACATTGGACATGTGGGCGCGTTGGTCATCTCATCATCTCCTGTAGTTTGGTTCTGTCCATCCTAATCTCTGCTAGCTCCTGTTGCAAGTCAGTGCCCTTCCCTTTGTCATGTGCTCTTGGACTTGCTCTCTCACTCAGTGTTGAGGCCCTATCGGAACCCCTGGTAGTACTGGACTATTCTCAATTGAAGCCTCTAGAGCTTCTTTCCTTGAGCTAGTCGTCCACTCTAATAGCTTCCTCAAAGACCCTTGCTAGTGCGTCTCACTATAGGCTCGAGTTGCTGCCGGCCAAGGCTTTGTAGAGCTCTTCACTTTGTATACCGCTGATGAATACTGTGGATACCACTCTTTTAGTTGGTCTCCCACCCATTGGGATTCTCTTGAAGAGGCTCCTCACATGGGTTACACAATCTCGAATGTCCTCTTTCTCTCTCTGCTTGATGTTCATGAGTTGCACCAACAAGTTATCAGAGTATCCAGGCTCAAAAAATCTCTTAATGAAGAAAATTTTCAAGCCATTGAAATCGACACACTCTACAGCATCTAGACTTGTGTACCAAGTCCGACCCTTGTCGCATAAGCAGAGTCCGAAGGCTTGGGAGCATTGAATAGGATCAATGAGGTTGTTGGCCTCGCAAACTTGCTCAAACTACTTCACAAAGCTATATGGGCTGTCGCTTGTTTAGTATTTGTCCAACTGATTTTTGCTACCACGGAGATTTTCGATTAGCTCTTAGAGCCTTGGTTAAGTCCCAACCCTGTCAATATCAATGTTGCCAATGCTGCAGTGCTTTGTTCCACGATCGTGTTATCTACTAGCTGCTTCGTCAGGAGCTCGCTCAATGTGAGGTCTCCTCTACAGGTCTACCACGATACTCTAGCTGGATTTGAGCTTCGTATTTGTTCAGGACAGCCTCAGGAAAGTCTCCTAGGTCAAGCTCCTCATTACTCCTACGTCCTGAGCTACCCTCTTCCATGTCTAAGGCTTCCTATTCTTCCAAGTTGTCGATCGAGTTGATAAGACCAAGTAGATCCACATCCACAATAGTGCACGTCTGGTTTTTCAATTGTGTTCCTCGCTTAGTCCTACTTTTGGGGATTTGATCACCCATCTATGTCTTTAGGTCTTCTCCTACTGGTGGGTTTCTTCAAGTTCTTAAGTTAGGGCAAGTTCCTTGTTAATTACAACCAATCCTCGACTTACCCTCACTTTGTGAGTGTGCATGTGTGTGTACTCGTTTTCATGTACTATGCAAAATCAGGATTTTAGCTCTTTTCAAGTGTTCTTTGAGTGATGGAAATCAGAGTGAGTGAGAAAATAAAGTGTGTGCAACTCCAGCACTCTTGTCTACAAGTTGGCTTGATAGGGTCATGTGTTCAGTTCCTAGCTATTCTCGCTGAATTCTCAAGTTTGTTTGTTGCACTATCCTGTTTGGCTCATTCACGGTCGAGTTGGGGTCTTGCAATCAACCCACAACACCCGACACCCTTTCAGAATATTCGGCCACAATTTCTAGGTTTGTAACTACTGGTGAGACATTCAGTGGGTTATTCCGGCGTGGGCCATGCTTCTCATTAGCCGGGGTTCATCAAATTCCTAGATTTTCCTTCTCAAGCTGTGTCCGATTTACCAATGTCCAATTTTGAAAATCGGACATCCGATTTACCAGTGTTTGATTCTAAGAATCGCACAGGGTCGGGTCCAATTGTCACAATTGAATAGCTATATCCGATTGGACAGCTCAAGTTGGTATGATTGGGATTTTTTTATTCTCAAAATCAGACAAGGATACTTGGTCTGGTTTGAAGGTATGTCCAATTAGATAGGTTTGTTGGTCCAATTCTGTGGTGTGATTGTTGTGATCGGATAGGTCAAGCATCCGATTAGACAAAGTGGTGTCCAATTTCTTCTCGTTCGATTCTCAGAATCAGATGAAAGTGGTAAATCTGATTTGGAGTTGGTTTGATTTTCAAAATCGGACAGGTGAGTTTGATCAAACCGAGTGGGTTTATCCAAGTCCAATTCTGGGAATTAGACGAGTATGTTGGTTTGATTCTAGAAATCATACGGGTTGCTTGGTCCAATTCTGGGAATCGGATGGGTTGCTTGGTTCGATTCTGGAAATTGAACACTGTGGGGAGCGTCTGATTCCACCAGCCGAAGTATTTGTCGATCACATTTTTGCCAAAAATCCTCACTTAAATGTTGTAGCACCTACAAGGACTTCTAGGAATCAAGAAGGAGTGTAGGCCAAGGGCGTCCTATACATGGATCTCATTGAAAGCCTCGATATGCTCCGATCGATCTGACGTAGGCCTAGACCTATAAGATCTCTCTCTCTCTCTCTCTCCCCCCCCCCCCTCTCTTTCTCTCAAAACCATGAGTGCAAATGAGGTTTTCCTTGGTTACCCAGGATCTTACACCCTAGCTAGTCAGCACCTCAACCCTCCCAATAACTCCACCTGTGACTCTGAGACATCTTATCCCTCACTTTTTCCTAGTTTCCTTGTTATTGCCCTGTGCAAGACTATTTTACAATAGTAAAATGTAAGCTTCCCACTCTAATTTCTCCTTCCTATCCTACTCTAATTGCAACAAAAATCAAAAGCAAGGTACTCAATTGAATTCTCCTACTCAACCAATCATCAAAAACCAAAAATACTTAGTTGTAGCATGGATTAAAATCCAAAACCTCCTATCTACCTCAAGCTCCGGTTTGGGGATGAAATCCTTAATTTGATGCTTGATTTGAAGCGTGCAACACTCAAGCTTGAATCCATTGTCCTAGCAAAGGGAACCAAAATGTAGAGGCAATCAACCGTGAAGACCCACGGACTACTTATTGTTCAAGTGTTTCAAGCGAGCACTAATGGCTACCTCTCACATAGTCAACGTACCATCCGTCTCTACAAGTGTAGTGAGCTTACCTTAATGCCCGATTGAGTTGCTTCCTCTCTCAAACACTTCGATAGCTCCATGATTCTTGATGCAAGCTTAGGCATCCTCAGGCCTCCACCTCCAAGCTTCATCCTCCATAGCCAAGCATGAGACAAGAGAAGAGAAGAGAAGAAGAAGAAGAGAGGAGATGGTGGAGAGCTCTACCTGCAAGATCCCTCTCTCTCACACACTCACTTCCTTACTCACTCACACTCCCTCCCTCAAGCACTCACAAGCAAGCAAGAGAAGATAAGAGGAGAAGAAGAAGAAGAGTCCACTTTGCCACACACCAAAGAATGAGCTCTCATTCATCTTTTGAACTTTATATACAAATCCCTAAATCCCATTTGGATGGTCATTCCCTTTTTACATGGCCGGCCATAGCCTATGCCCTTTTTTACATTATTCTCATATCTAGGCCCTTTTTTCCATTATTCTCTTATAGTCCTAGCTTCCTTCCTACCGCCCATCTACCTTTACAATTTGCACGGCTGGTGCTCTTAAAATAAATCAAGGTGCGCCTTGCGCTCTTTTACAAAAGTATTGACTTGTTCTTTTTCTTGTGCACCTCTCCTTGATTTAGGACTTTTTTTACACTTCTTGAGTTTCTCGATTTTTCTTGGCATGCCTTTATCCTCCATTTTACTTTTTCCTTGGCCTTGTCTTCTACTTTAGATTTTTTGGATTTTTCATCTTGTTTGTCTGAGGGTTAACACTCTGCCTCTGCTTCTATCTATGTCTCTATCTTTGCTTCTGTCTCTAGCTCTGTTGTGGATATGTAACAGGGAGAACAGTACATCCATGCCTCTATCTCACTGTCAAAGGTAATTTCAGATGTCATTCATGGTTTAGGCAGCATGTATTCACCCCATCGATAAGGAAATTGCTTCTTTCAGGAGTTGACTTACAGTGCCTACTATCAAGGATTGTGTCTCTATTTCCTTAGGAAAGATTTGTTTGATAACTTCTTCATCTGCTGATGTACCATCTATAACTTCATTGAGAGGTCTGTTAAGACTTCAATAGAAGTGGATCCATTACCTTTTCGCAAGCCATACAACTTTACAACCACCTTGTTGGGTCCCTCTTCCTAGGGTTAGGGTTCCCTTGAACCAATCCATTTGTGCTCTTACTTCAAAAAGTCATGGTCTTCCTAGTAATAGAGGATATGAGGTTCCATAGGAATTTGGTTTTACTACCAAATAGGTCAATCAATAATCTCTTCCTATGAGAGCTATCTTCACATATGGGAGAATACCAAAAGGCTTAATTCTACTTTGGTCTGCCAATCTAATAAAGCCATTGTGTAGGCTACATACTTTGCAGGCCTAGATCCTTCAATGTCACATCTGTCATTATATTCACTAATGAACCTTCATCAATCAATGCATCCACAATAAAACATCCTTCAATCCAAATACCAATCTCTAGGGTACAAGGATCTAGGAAGGCGTTAGCCACATCCACTTCTTTCATAGGCTCTAGGCTTTATTAGACTTATTGGTGGTAGCTATGGTGGGAGCAATCCTTACACCATGTCATTTTGTTAGTATACTTTTAAATTTATTTCGGCAGCTAGGAGACAGCATTAGCAATATCAACTATTGAAATTTTAGATTTGGTTAGAAGATGTCTAGTTCCTTGAGGAAATCGTACTCTTTGATAGGATCCACGAGCTTCTCTAGCAGTTGGCTAGGAAATGGGACAACATCCACTTTCATCCTTCATTTTTCTTCTTGCAGTGGCGATACCTGAACTTGTTTTATCATTGGGGATACTTCTTGTTGAGAATAGCAAATGATGTATGCCCTGAAGAGACTAGAAGGTAGACAAATAATATATACTCTAGGAAGAGATGTTCAGAATCCCATAAGCACAATGAGGAGAGTGGAGAAATGGAAAAGCTATAAAGGCATATACTTGGTTCACTTTTCAATGCAATGCTATTGTACTTTGTACTCACAGTCTATAACTCTATCCACTCAAGATTGTGTTTATGAGTCCAAGCTAATCTATCTTGGAACCTAACCCACTTGAGTGAAAGTCTGTGTCTAGTCATCAAGCTTCATGTCTCTTGCTTATGAGTTCAAGCCTCCATAGCTAAACTATGTTCAAGATTCGTGTTTCCCAACATGGTATCAAAGCCATGGTAAGCTCATTTTAGCTCTTCTCCCTACTCCTCCAACTTCTCATAGCTCAACTCTAGCTCAAGTCAAGTATTTGACTTCATCTCCTACTTCATTCTCACACATCTCTTCTTGGCCACCATAGCGAGACTGCACCTACCTTCAGTTGAGCACTTAGATCTCATCATACAAGTGATTTTAGCTCAAGGTGTCTTCTGAGAAACTCCTCCTCTACTCCTAACGTAGCTTTGTATCACATCAAAGTGTGACATTGTTCAGCTTGGAGCTTGGCATCATAATAACTCGACCTCGTTGTCCTATCTATGCCCGCTCTCTATCATATTGTTGTCGTCACCCACACAATCTGCCATTCTGCCTACAAGCATAGGGCAATTCAAGCTCACTATATTGGCCATATTCTCATCAAATATCTCATTGAATGGTCCATGCATCGAGCTGCTGCAATTGAATATTCAGTCGCCTATCAAACCCTAAAAGTAGGAAGCCATAGCCACAAGCACCAAAGCTCTATTTTTTTCTTTTTTTCCTCACTCCAATGTTTGTCACCTTCATCTAAGTCTGAACTCAGTCTCCAGCAAAGACTTCAGCACCCAAGAGGAAGGTTTGAGAACCCCAAGCATCAGCATTCAAGACATAGTATCTATTGATACTCAAATAGCTACTTCTTGGCACTTGAGTCTTTAGCTTACTCAATAGTAATTCACCTTCTGATTCGTGCTTCAAAGATTATTCTCAGTTTTTGTAATGATTTAAAAGTCACATTGATCAAATCCCTTGTAAATATCAATCTTCTTGTAAAAGGATAGACACTGCCCAAGAATTCTTGCGGTAAGATCTCCTACTAAGATGACTGAACTGGAGCAGATAGCAAATTTTAATGGTGAAGGTTTTCATGCTTGGAAGGAGAAAACCATGTACCATCTCATGAGGAAAGACCTCTGGGATCTCTTTGAAGAAGATGACGTAGATGGCAAGAAAGAAGATGCTAAAGAGGAAGATGCTACAAAAGACTAGCCTAAAACAAAGGCATACACCACATCTCTGGCATCAGGGATGCAAAGAATGCATGGGAAGAACTCGACAAGATCTTTGGTACACAAGCAAAGAACTCGAAGGTAAAACTACTTATGCAATTTTACAAGTTGGATGTAAAAGACTGTTCATCTATGAATGTACACATCAATAAGTTCAAGAGCCTTAAAAATTCAACTAGCAACTCTTAAAAAGAACATTGATGAGGATGAGGCAATAGTAGTGCTACTTGCTAGTGTTAATCATGGACCATATGAGAACCTTGTTTCAATACTAAGTAATGTTCCTAGTGCCAAGATTGTGGGAGAGAAGGAAGGAGTCTCACTTGTAGCTTTCTCACTTACACAATGGGGGAATACACACAAAGGTGGAGGCTGAAAACAGTTTTCCTCTTCTTAGTTGTGTAAGCCAAAAAGAACTCTAGCACAAAGAAATAGAAGAACCCTATATATGGGTCTCAAACCAAACTCAACTAACTAAGGTGGCATACTAACTGAGCCACGAACTAGGGTAGATAAGGATAGCTGTCATCTAGCTATTATTCATGGGCAGTGTACCAACCGCATCTGCAAGCTAACAAGTCGGTGATATAAATGCACAACAGTCACCCTGGCATATCATGAGTGGAGCTTGATATCTCAACACTCCCCCTCGAGCTCAATCCCAATTCCTGCACACCAAGCAGGTCTCTGAACTTGCGCAGTTTCTTTATGCCCAATGCCTTCGTAAATATGTCAGCTACCTGATCCTCTGTGTTGACATAAACTAGATCAATAAGACCTAGTAAAACCCTCTCCTGCACATAGTGATAATGCACCTCAATGTGCTTTGTTCTAGCATGATAGACTGGGTTATTTGCCAAGTGTATACTACTCATGTTGTCACAATAAATGACAACTGGCCCATCTGTAGGCTGATGCATATCATAAAGTAGCTTATGCAACCAAGCTACCTCACATGCAGCCATTGCTACGCCCTTGTACTCAGCCTCTGTGCTCGACAAGGCAACTGTAGGCTGTTTCTTGCTGCTCTAAGTGACTGCAGCACTCCCAAAAGAGAACACATATCCACTGGTAGATCGTCTATTAGAAATACTACCAGCCCAATCAGCATCAGTATATCCATGCAACTGTATCTGAACCCCAGTCTCATAAAGTAGTCCATACTGCAATGTGGACTTCACATACCTGAGTATGCATCTAGCCGCATCCAAATGCGGTTTCCTTGGAGCCTGCATAAACTGACTTACTAATCCAACAGCATAGCTCAAATCTGGCCTGGTAATAGTCATATAAATCAAAGTTCCTACTATGCGTCTGTACATAGTAGGGTCTTCCAGAAGCTCACCTGCATCTGCGCTCAGCTTCACATTCTGCTCCAAAGGAACTGAAATAGGCTTACAGCCTGTCATCCCATATTTGGACAGCATGTCCAATCCATACTGCCTCTGCAAGAGCCATATCCCACTTAGTGATCTAATCACCTCAATGCCCAAGAAATAACGTAGCTCTCCCAAATCCTTCATCTCAAACTGTCACCTGTCACCTGTCATAATCAAATCATCAACATAAATGACAAGTAGCATAATACCTTTCTCTGTTTTTCTCACATAAAGTGAGAAATTTACCTTGGAAATCTGAATGCCAATAGTGACAAGATATTGTCCTATCTTGCCAGACCATTCTCTAGGTGCTTGGTTCAAGCCATACAAGGCTTTCTTCAACATGCAAATAAACTCAGGATGAACAGCATGCACATAACCTAGTGGCTGCTCCATATAGACCTCTTCTTGTAAATCACCATGCAAGAAGGCATTCTTTACATCCATCTAATGTAAAGACCATCCCTTTGATGTAGCCATAGCAATGACTACTCTTACCGTTGCCATCCTTGCAACTGGACTGAATGTTTCTTCATAATCAATGCCATATTTTTGTGCATACCCCTTAACTACTAATCTTGCCTTGTATCTATTCACAGAACCATCTGCATTGTGTTTCACCTTATAAACCCACTTACAACCAATTGCATTATTATCTTTAGGCAAAGGTACCAATTCCCATGTAGCATTTGCTTCCAAGGTATCCATTTCTTCATCCATGGCTTTCTCCCATTTTTCTTTTCCCATGGCTTGCTCAAAAGAAGTGGGTTCTGGTTCCTGTATCACTTTGACCATATAGGCATAGTGAATGGCTATAAATCCATCATATTTCAGCCTATCCACAGGATACTTAGCTCTGGTAGACCTGCGCAAAGTAGGTTCACTCCCAGGTGCTCTCAAAACATCCCTGGTCTTCCTTACTCCAGGTGTAAGAATAGAAGGAATATCCAACTCATCATCAATGCTCTATTCTGAGCCACTGGATTCATCATCCACATAAGAGTGACCTGCATTCACATCAAACATGGGCTGATCTACCTTCTCTTTTCCTTTTCGTGATACCTGCATACCACTATCTGCATTGCTTTGAGAAGATTCTCTTGATCTCAATCTGCTTGTCCATGGCGAAGAATGTGAACCACTACTAGAGAACGCTCTAGGTCCACTAATATCTTGTGACTGCTGCTGTAAATTCTGTGCAGGATTACCATTTTGTGCATCTACATTATCAATCACATTTACTGGTTTATACCAGCTACTCATCTCATAGAAAACAACATCTCTGCTCACTATAAACTTATGAGTAGAAGGGTTATAGCATCTATACCCTTTTTGCTGCAGAGAGTAATCAATAAAGATGCACTTCTCAGCTTTTGGATCCAACTTGGATCTCAACTCATCTGGCACATGAACATAGGCAATGCAACCAAAAATTTTCAAATGAGAAATATCTGGTTTCCTACTAGTATACCTCTCCTCTGGAGTCATGCCATGTATTGCTGCAGTGGGAGTCATGTTCATTATATAGACTGCTGTAGCAACTGCCTCAGCCCAGTAAAAATCTGGCAGGTCTTTTTCATTGAGCATGGCACGAGATACCTCTCCAATATGCCTGTTTTTTCTTTCTGCAATTCCATTTTGCTGTGGGGTACGACTACATGAATATTGCTGCTTTATGCCATGCTCCTGCAAGAACCTTGCAAACTCATTTGAGAGATACTCTCCCCCTCCATATGACCTTAGACATTATATTTGCAGGCCTGTTTCTTTTTCAACCATAGCTTTAAGAGTTTTGAAATGCCCAAAAACTTCACTTTTCTTTTTCATAAAATACACCCAAATTTTTTTGTTATAGTCATCAATAAAAGTGACAAAATAATGACAGCCTCCAATAGATGCAGCTTTAGTAGTCCACACATCAGAGTGGATTAATTCCAATGGCTTCTTACTCTCTTGAACATGTCTAGGAAATGGTTTCCTTGCCTGTTTTCCAAATTGACAGGCTTCACATACCAATTCATTTCTACAACCTTGAATTTAGGCAATCCTGCAGCAATATTTTGGGGTTGCATTGATTTAAGTCACTTTGATTCTATAACTCCCAATGTCTCTGTGCACAGGCATATGATGCAATTTCTACAGTAACTTTTCACTGACCTGTAGAACAGTGGTCACACAGCAAAAAATAGGGCCTTTTCCTGAGTGCGTGCGAAAGACTTTCGCCTCCAAAACAGGCACCAAAATGGCCTCCAATAAAAAAAATCAAGGCAACCGAGGGCTAAATCCTTCCCCCGCAGCATATACTGTCCTCTTGCTACACCGCGAAGGGTCTCTCAATCTGAGACAATGCACTCTTGCACTTTTCGGCTGTGCTACCTGTAGAGACTTGCTCCCAAACTCAAAAAATGAAAGCAACACTGGTTCACTTACCAGAACACCGCGAACTTGGTTTGCTTTCTTGAGCTCCTTACCACGAACGAGGCTCTGATACCATGTCAAGATTGTGGGAGAGAAGGAAGGAGTCTCACTTGTAGCTTTCTCACTTACATAATGGGGGAATACACACAAAGGTGGAGGCTGAAAACAGTTTTCCTCTTCTTAGTTGTGTAAGCAAAAAAGAACTCTAGTACAAAGAAATAGAAGTACCCTATATACGCGTCTTAAACCAAACTCAACTAACTAAGGTGGAATACTAACTGAGCCACGAACTAGAGTAGATAAGGATAGCTGTCATCTAGCTATTATTCATGGGCGGTGTACCAACCGCATCTACAGCTAACAAGTCGGTGACATAAATGCACAACGGTCACCCTGGCATATCACGAGTGGAGCTCAATATCTCAACACTTAGTCTCTCTCTTAAAGATATTGAGCACTCTCTTCTTGATGAAGAGAACAAACAGAAGAACAAGAAGGCAAAAGATGGTATTTCATCATCTAGGGAAAATCTCTTATATACTAAAGGAGTTGCTGGACCCAAAGCAAGAGGTCCAGGATTCACAACATCGACAAAAAAAATCAGATGACATGTCATTATTGTGGTAAGTGTATGTTTCCACAAGAAAAGAGCACAATAGATGCAAAATGATCACCACCAGAACCAATTCATGAATGAAGAAGAAGAAGGAGATATGTCCTCTACCATCAACAACTCTAATAGACTGTTCTAAAAGAATTTTTCATTGTATCTTTCATATGTTTTTCCCATAGTGGATGTAAAAACTCTACTAAGATGTAAAGTTTCAAGCCTTAACTTGACTAGGCTGCCAAAGAGCTAGTCTCTTGGTCCATTTTTACATGCAGGGGGAAAAGCCAACAAGGGTAGAGACTCATCATTTGAGGGGGGTGTTGAGAATAGCAAATGATGTATGCCTTGAAGAGGCTAGAAGATAGACAAATAATGTATTCTCTAGGAAGAGATGTTCAAAATCCCATAAGCACAGTGAGGAGAGTGGAGAAGCTGAAAAGCTATAAAGGCATATACTTGGTTCACTTTTCAATGCAATGCTATTGTACTTTGTACTTAGATTTTGTAACTCTATCTACTCAAGATTGTGTTTATGAGTCCAAGCTAAACTATCTTGGAGCCTAATTCACTTGAGTGAAAGTTTGTGTCTAGTCATCAGTCTTCATGTCACTTGCTTATGAGTTCAAGCCTCCATAGCTAAACTGTTCAAGATCCATGTTTCCCAACACTTTTGCATCCTATATCTCTTGGACCTGTGGTCCTACTCCTATAACTGTCTCTTTATACTTCTGTGGCACTGAACTACTCTGTATTGTACTATTCTTTTCTATATTGTTCTATTTCTCTTTTGGAAGATTGAACTTCACATTTTTGGCAAAGGGAACATTCTCTTTTAGAATTGTGGATTCTCTTTTCTTGTCACCTGTTATTGCGGAAACTTCCACATCCACCAAGTTGGAGGCACGTTCTTGGGTCTTTTGTTGATTATTGTTAACCCCAACACGAAAAAAGCAAAAGAAAATAAGAAAGATGCAGGGCAAAGGCGGAAAAAAGGTAGCTTGATTGAAGAAAGAAGAGGAGAAAAGGCCAAAAGCGCAAGGGCAACCTTAAAAAGTCCAAGGCAACTGCAAAAGGGAAAAGGTGCATTTTAAAATACCAAGGCGCACCCTGAACTCTTGTAAAAGAGTGCCAGGTGGTCGAAAATCCGGTAAGCTAAAACAGAAGACAAAGACGAAGGCCAAGGCAAAGAGAAACGGAAGACAAAGGCACACAAGGAAAAGCGCAGGTCAAAACTTTTGAAAAAGGGCGCAAGCGCATCATGGTTTAATTCAAGGAGCGCCGGGCTCTCACCCGTGCAAATTGTAAATGTAGATGGGTGATGGAAAGAAAGCTAGGAAGATAGAAGGACAATGGGAAACAGGGCCTAGGCTACGGCCGGCCATGTAAAAAAGGGGAAAAGGGGATGACCGCCCAAAAGGGATTGAGGGTTTTGTATATAAAGTTGAAAAGTGAATGAGAAGCTCATTCTTGTGTGTGGCCAAAAGTAACTCTCCTCTTCTTCTTCTTCTTCTTCTTCTTGCTTGCTTGAGCTTGTGCTTGAGAGAGGGAGTGTGAGGGAGTGAGTGTGTGAGGGTGAGGGACCGGGGAGGAGAAGCTCTCCATCTTCTCCTCTTCTCTTCTCTTCTCTTCTCTTCTCTTCTCTTCTCTTCTCTTCTCTTCTCTTGCTTGCGGCGATGGAGCTTGGAGTGTGGAGCTTGAGGATGGAGCTTGCTTGAAGCTTGCACTTGGATCGTGGAGCTACCGGAGTGCGCGGGAGAGGAGGTAACTCGATCGGCATGGAGGTAAGCTCACTACACCCGTAGATATGGATGGCGCATCGGCTATGTGAGAGGTAGCCATTAGTGCTCGGCTTGGAACGCTTGAAGCAATAAGTGGTCCGTGGGTCTTGGTGGTTGAGTAAAAGCTCCCCACGGGAGCTACAAGCTCTACCCCGAGACCTACGGACCGCTTATTGATCAAGCGTTTCAAGCCGAGTGGCCATGGCTACCTCTCACATAGCTGACGCGCCATGCCTACCTTATGAGTGTAGTGAGCTTACCTTGATGCTTGATCGAGTACCCTCCTCTCTTTTACACACCGGTAGCTCCACGATCCTTGTGGTAAGCTCAAGCAACCTCAATCCCTCTCCCATGAGCTCCATCCTCCATAGCCATGCTGTCAAAGAGTTTACTGTTCATAATATAAATCATGGGATTCTTATGAACACAAAAGAGCTTCACTGGAAGTTATATGAGAAATTTGCATACAAAAATTAGACATTGTTATCCAATAACCACCTTAGTTATACAAGTTCTTTTGTATTTAGCATATAATTTTCAGTTATACCATGTCTATTTATGATGGGAACCTACAACTTGGTCATCTAGAAGGAATTGATAATCTGCAGGATAAATCACATTAATTCAGGTACAAAAATATGGTTAGAACCTAAGAAAGATACCAAAAACTGTCAAAAGTCCACTAGGTCCACATGGGACCAGGAGTAACAAACTTAAGTGACCAGCAAGTGACCTAGGCTGGTCAAAAAGTGACCAGGGACTGAGCAGGGAGCAGCCCGCGTTTTTCGGTGCAAAATGCGGGCTGCACTGTCTGAGGCAAACTTGAGAGAGCTGGAGCTATGGTGCATGAAATGGAGCATGCAAACTGAAGATCAACAGGCCCAACTACTGAAGATATAAACATGATGAGAGCTCCACTTCTCTGTCTCATTGGTTTGACGAAAATGCATGCTGAAACAGTCTATAAAAGAGGGAAATCTGAGAGAAGAGTATTTAGCCTGCTCTCATGCACGATTTCTCTCATTTTGTTTACCTTATTCTTGGTCCAATGAAGCTCGACTTGTACCCAACTACTTGAGTGACTTTGGGGCAAGCAAAGGGTGAGGTTTGAAGACTTATGGGCTGTTATGAGCTGAAATAACTAGTCATAAACATGGTAGCCCATTGTTATGGTCCATTTCTATGAGCAAAAATGGGATTTTTATGGTTGTAATGGAAGGAAATGACCTCTTTTCTTCAGGACATTGTTCATGAATGATTAGAAGTGCTTCCTCTTGAGTTTATGCACTCATTTTGAACTCGATTATGGGCTGGAAATTTCTATTTTAAAACATGGCTGAAGCTAAAATTATACTTTTTCAATTCATTTCATGTATCTTTGGCCCAAATCTTGGATGCATTTGAATTTATCAACAATATACTTGAACCAAAGGGTTGAAATCCATCTATGTACTTGAAATAAATGCCATTAGAGCTTGCATTTGACATTCATAAATGAATTGAGAATCTGAAAATATCCTTTATGATATGATGTATGTATCCAGAGGCATTTGATGTAATCAAGTTAGTCTTATTCCTTCTGTTCATGTATGCTAAGTACATAGTGAAAAGGCTTGAACTCTTCTTCCGTACCTAAATCATTTCTAAATCCCGGATCTTATTAAACCCCAATCCATTTTTCCTTCCCGAATCTTGAATCCTAAACTCTTCTTATGCACTAAAAGCCCCAGTGGTAGACCTTCAACTCTTAACGCGACGACAATACGCGAGACAAGGGAAGAGAAGAGAAGAGAAGAAGATGGAGAGAGGAGATGGAGAGTTTCTTCTCCACGATCCCTCACTCTCACACACTCACTCCCTCATCCTCTCACACTCCCTCACTCCCTTTCTCAAGCACAAGCAAGAAGGCAAGAAACAAGAGAAGAAGAAGAAGAAGCTTTAGCCACACACAAGAATGAGCTTCTCATTCACTTTTCAACTTTTTATACAAAACCCTAAATCCCTTTTGGGCGGTCATCCCCTTTTCCCCTTTTTTACATGGTCCGGCCGTAGCCTAGGCCCTGTTTTCCATTGTCCTTCTATCTTCCTAGCTTTCTTTCCATCACCCATCTACATTTACGATTTGCACAGGTGAGAGCCCGCCCGGCACTCCTTGAATTAAACCATGATGCGCTTGTGCCCTTTTTCAAGAGTTTTGACTTGCGCTTTTCCTTGTGCACCTTTGTCTTCCGTTTCTCTTTGCCTTGGCCTTCGTCTTTGTCTTCTGTTTTAGCTTACCGGATTTTCCAACACCTGGCACTCTTTTACAAGAGTTCAGGGTGCGCCTTGGTATTTTAAAATGTACCTTTTCCCTTTTGCAGTTGCCTTGAACTTTTTAAGGTTTCTCTTGCGCTTTTGGCCTTTTCTCCTCTTCTTTCTTCAGTCGAGCTACCTTTTTTCCGCCTTTAACCTGCGTCTTTTTTATTTCCTTTTGCTTTCTTCATGTTGGGGTTAATAATTATCAATGGTATTGACTTTTACAAGAGCTGGACTAGGATAGTCTTTTATAGTGTGACCTTCTCCTTTTCATCAATTGCATAAGGGTTTATCATCCATGGACCTTCGAGGGTTTGGACAATTTGGTGAGATATGTCCCTTTTCTCCGTATATGTAACACTCCACTATTTATCTTTGGCCATCCTCAGATTGTCGGCCTCTATAACTTTGAGAGGAAAACCTCATTGGACAAAAATTTAGGACCAAACTCTCTTAGCTTGGGTCCAACATCTTGGGTTATCATCTTGGATTCCAACAAGATGAATCTTTCTTCTTTGTCTTTCTTCCTTCATTCATGCATCTCCTTCAAAGAGCATATGCCTTTTGTATGGTTCTTCCTCAAACAATATGAACAGAAGGTTCCAAGGATAGTTGGTTTTCAAGTACATTCAGTGGTTAAATATCCTGCCTGATGGAACTTTCCGCACCATGTATCCGATTGCATCACATCTCTTCCACCTCTCTTATAGTACTACTAGATATGGTGGTCATATTCACCTTTAATATCTACAGAGCTATTCTATAATCACATCCATTAGCTCTCTCTTGATGCTTGCAAATAACTCAATTAGACAAATAGTCCTTCAAATTTTCTCTTCCTGGAGTACTCCTCATAGTAGAATTTTGAAAAGCCTCCATAATCACTGTGTAGACTAGTTGGGTTGATCTAGAGGGTCCTCTTTTGATTCTCATTCGAAGCTCCTATTGAGACTGGTGGTTGTTGGTTCTAGTTGGTAGGGCTCCACTATTGTTGAGTTGCCATTAGGAAAACTATTTGAGGCCACTATTATTATGGTTTAAACCATCATTTGAGGTACTTCTATTTGTGGCCACTGTGGATTCAATGCACTATACTACATCAATGTTTGCATATGAGGATAGAGGTAGGGAATCCCTAATACTATATAAATTGGTGGGTATATCATTCTTAGAATGGAAGGAGGTAAGAATCCTCTTCTTGAGGTTGTTGATAGCCTTGCTTCAACTTCATCATACAATCTCGCACCTTCCACTACATCTTGCAAGTTAACTAGTCTTTTCAACTCCACAAACTTATGAACTCCTGGTTGTAGGACTCTAAGAAAAACTCCCTTCTGGATGCCTTCATCCAAGTGATGGTTGGTCCATCTCTTCAATATGGATTCTATTCTAGAGACATATGCTTCCACCCATTCACTAGAGGACTAACTTAAGTTCATGAACTTGTCTTGCATCTGCTCTTCAAAACCTTCACGCCTGAATTTGGTGAGGAAGGCCACCTTCAGGTCATCCCATGTGTCAAAAGTTACTAATGCTTGTCTCTCATACCATTAAAACACTGTGCCTTTGAAAGTGACAGGGAGTATCGCCAACCAATGCTCGGGGGTTTTTGCATTGTGTTGGGGCTACATATTCTATCATGAACTCAACTACATGAAGTTAAAGGTCTTTGTTGTACTCTCCTTTAAAGATTGGCAATGGGACTACATTCATTGGCCTATCTCATCAATATTTTCAAAATGAATATGGCTAGGAAGGGAACCTTGATTTGCCATGGAGACTTCTTTAAAGAGTGCTACAAGGGAGTCAAAGGAGGCTTCTGCCTACTAGCTTATTCTCAGCTTTGATTTTAACCTTCTCTCTTATCACATATCTCTAGATTCATTCTAGTGCTTGCCTCTTGATCGTATCATTCATCAGGGAGTTAGATCCGCCTAGTTTGTCTGTACTAAACATAACAAAATTTAAAGGGCTTTAGTTAGTGGAGGACTCTCTTGCAACATTTCTTCCACTTCCTTCTTTTCAACGTCTCTAAATTAAGCTTTCACTCCACTACGGGAAATGTATTTAGTTTTGAAGGTGTCAAAACTCATTCTTCTGAGGATCGCCATAGTGCCATTGTCTTTATAATACCAACTTCAAAGGGTTTTAATAGCACAAGCTATGAAAAACACTCTATCTACTAGCTTCCAGTGGGTTGTGAACAATTGGATAAACAAAAGGTTATTAATGCACCAGGCATCCCATGTATCTTGCTGTTGAGTATGCACAAACAAATGCCAACTCTTTTTCTTCTTATTCTTGTGAACTTCTATTGACCACGACTCCTGAAGCTTCTTCACAATCTCCCACTTGAAGATGTTTGGAAATCCTTCAATGAAAGCCAAATCTCCCATAGATGGTAATTCTCTTTGTTTCTCCTTTGCTCTTCAATTTTGTAAAAAACAATTGGCTATTGTGAGATACAACTTTCTGTAGCTTCAAAAGTTAGTGGGATCAGCCTGTCACATAGAGTCTGCATCAGGATAGTGATATGCTTCCACCATTGAGAGATACACTTTTTTTAAAAAGTAGCTTTGGAAATGAAGATCTCCAATTCTTCAATATTAGCAAGAATTATACAATCTTCCATGGCTTTTCTTTCTCTTCAACAATGCCACTTCTTCCATTTTTAGTCTTTGTTGGTGCTTGCTTATGGTAGTGTTTTCTAACTGGCACAAAAAACATGGATCCCAAGAGGAACACAAAGAAAAATGGGAAAGATATTACAAGAAAATATATATTGTCACACTAACAAGCATGTTCTTCATATTTTAATCAACCACAAAAAGAGAAAACACCAATCTTCACACAGCATCATATAGCAATTCTTCCACCAATTTATCACAACAAATCTTTAGCACATTCTTCATATTCTTCATAGAAACCATCAAAGAACTAAAATGATAAAGAATAAAGATCAACTTTGAATGTAATTCATCACATAGTATTCGTCTTTCATCATCTTCATAGTCTTTATAGTCTCTTTCATGTAGATACTGTAAAAATTTACACGGCACAGCGAACATAATCTGAGAAAGAGAAAGAGAGTACACAACAGATAAGAGGAGAATCAGTAAATTCTTTAGCTCCAAACAACTGATATGAAGATGGCTCTGTCCACCCGTGCACTTCCACTGTGTGAAGCTTAGATGGCGATCTAGACAGAAGATAGGTGAAGAGCTTAAGGCACACCCCCTCTCTACTTTAGATTTTGTCTATCATAAGTACAAATATGATTATTTCCATAGCAACTTATATCAATGAAGCCTTGGTTTATACATTATATTTTAATGGAGCTTCTCAATGACCTATTAAGCATGCAAGAGTTGGGTTGTCATAAAAGACCCCCATTGATGAGTGCTTTTAAAAATGGGAGTGTATTTAGGCATTTCCTTTACTAATAACATGACGGAATACAAGGCCATGCTTATGGGGATAAATCTAGCTAGAGGTTGTGGTATCTGCAGTGATTGGTGAAAGGTGACTTGCAATCAATTGTATGGGACCTAGTAGTGTGACTTGCCAGCTGATTCCTTGACAGTGGAATCGCTTTGCAGATTCCCTGGCTAATTATTCCTTTGTTCAATATGTCTTTCTTAACTATAGTCATGCGGGATTTTTACAATTGCCTCCTGATGTTGGTCCAGGGCTACTATGGGGATTGCTTGCTAATATGTCATGTATTGGCCACTAATGGTTAGTACAGGTTATAAGCTAGGTAGCGATTGGCCATCTTCTTATTCTTTCATGTATGCATCATATTTTTCAATAGCATATTCATCAAATACCCCTTGCCATTTATGCAAGGGGTTAATTAATAATTTGATGCATTTAGCATACAGCCTGAGCAACCCGTCCCCCTTAGTCTAGTTTTGTACCTCAATATGGTTTATGTGGGGACCAAGGGTTTGTTTTTAGTAGTAAGTTACTGAATTGTATACTTTATGGTTATATTTCATTATGCCAAGAGGGCCCTTTGTTTGTGTAGAGAATTGTTTGATTTCGTTAGGCCAAGAGGGCCATTTATTTTTTTGGTGTGTGTATGGTTAGTGGTTTTTTGTTTTAGTGCTACACTAAACAAATGCCCCTAGAGAGAGCCTCTTGGCCATGCAGAAGCTTCTTGTGGCCAAGTCGAGGTGATATCCTTCCTTTATGAGTTCTTTTCCATTATGCTTTATGTGTACATGTATGTGGGGTATTTTTTCATTTTATCGGGGACCGACATTCAATGCATGAAGTCCCAAGCTTACGTTATGTGTGTCTCAAGAGGTTTGAGTAGTTATATGTCTCCTATAAAGAAATTTTCATGCACTCTAAGAGTTGTTTGTGGGTGTTTCTAGTGACCCTATTCTACTAGCCTGCTATGCAACTGTTTCTAGGAAATCTTATAAGTTGTGAGGCAATTAGGGAAGCTTGCAAAATAAAAGAGAAGAAAATATCAATATATTTGAAATATATAAGATACAAAGGTGTGTAAAAAGGGACTCTAACCCTTGAAAAAAGAAAAATAATAAATAAAAGCTCCAAGAGCAGATGATCATCATCTTGTGAAGGCCTAGTATATCCCTGGGGACGAGTTTGATACCCTGTCTTCCTAAGGTTGGCATTTAGCCAAAAAATAAATAAAGATTATTGGAGCAAAAACAAAAGTGAGTATAAGAAAAAGTATTTAGTGTCACCTTGTGAGAGCTTGGTAAGTTCTTAGGTACCGAGGCCGGACCTAATATGACCTAAGATGGATGCCCTATTCTCCTTGGGTCACAATACGCTCAACTCTCTTCTTTTTATATGCCTAAGTATAAAGTACTGAAGAAAAAAAATGTGATAAAATGAAAAGCTATATGATTTTTAGTAGACCTACTATAGGATTCCTTCCCTAGTAGGAGTTCTTAATCGAATTGTCCGAGGGGTTAGGTAGGTAGGTCATACCACCACTTAGGACGACTTCTTTGATAGTTCTTTTTAGCTAGTCTATGTTGGAGCAGTTGGTTAGCGACTAGCTTTGTATCTCTATCTCATTATGCTAAGCCTATCCCTCGTGGACTTCATGCTTATTCTGTCAGGGGGTAGGGAGAGCTATGTTATGCTCTATTGTGTATTTTTATTTGCAGTAGCTTGATGCTCTTTATGGTTTATGTATGTGTAGATCAGTTCGTGGATTCGACAAACTAAGTTGCCCTATCCCGTGATTGCCAATGAGAGGGGATTTTAGACTAAGATAGAATCCAAAAAGCACCAAAATTTGTCAATTTGATGTGAAAATGGAAGCCTACTAGAAGTGGTGGATGCCGACTTGATGATTTTAAGCGATCATGGAAGATGGATTTTCAAAGCGCTTTTTAAGAGACGAACCTCACAACAATCATGGATTTTTTGAAATTTTTTTTAGCACTGGAATGGTTGTCAACAAGTGCCAAGAAAGGGATGGACTGTAAGATGGGCATGTAGAAATTTTGAGACCTCAATTCGAAGGCCGGATGAGAAAATGGGGAGTGCCCGACTACAAGAGGGTCAAGTAAGGTGAGAAGAAGCTTAAGAGGGGAAGGGATTTTGTCATTTTGTGGTATAAATCATGTTCATATGTGGTGAAAATTTTTTTGAAGCTTGCTTTAATATGTTTGAGGGCTATAATCATAAAATAGAGAAGAGATGCTCATGGTCGCATATTATTAATTAATTAAAATCCAAAACGTGTTTTATGTGAAAAAATGATGGACTTTTTTGTTTCAGGTGATCATACGATGTTCATAGGGAATGATATTAAATGTGATGATGAATCATAGTCCAAATTAATTCTTTAAAGTAGAAAAATCAGAAATTATATCATTTTACATAGAGAAAATAAAGAAAAATATCAAAAAATGGAGTTTTGGATAGAGAGAAATGGAAAAAGACTAGTTTAAGGATGAGAATAATTATTGAAAATTAGGAAAATATCTATGAATGTATAAGGACTCTATGAGTTTGGCCTCAATCTATACCCATTTGTGTGTTAAAGTAGTCATTTAGAAGGGGTCTTTATGGGAAAAATATCATGAAACATAGTAAACACCCTACATAATAAATGAATGCATAAAGAAGCTGAAATGTTAAGAATTTTACATGGAAATATAAGTGCTTGTGTATTGAAATGAAGCATATAGGATTTGTTTAATATTTTTAAAGGAACAATAGTACGAATTAGTGTGGTGTTGTTTCTAAGCAATGTTAGGAAGAAAATCACTGAAAGAATATTTTATACACGAGATGTTGGATGATTTGTGGCTAATTTGTTTAAGCACTATAAGGCATTACACATTGCATCAACATTTAAACATGGTATTAAGAGAGAATCTCTTGGATACATGGCACTTGATTACTAAAATGATTGATCAACAATGAGAGCATGTGAGGTTTCCAGAGTTGTAGGATAGAACGATTGTCTTTGGAGACTATTACGTGAGGAAACAAAATTCTCTCTTGGAATGCTTTATCAAAAGAGTGGGCAGTGTTACGATTATGTTCTATGTCTAGATGGTGCATCCTAGGGCCAATCTTGGAGGTGTAGGAGGGCCATAGGAGCCACAACACTCTACTAGGGAGGAGCTCTTTATGTATGAGATATGAGGTTCTAGGCACCTAAATGTTGGGATATTCCCTCTGTTGAGTTGGGATGGGCAGAATTGTTGGACTAGGAATTGATATCGACACATGATATGTTTAGAGTATTGTATAGCCTCCACATGCTCCTAGCCACGAGGCCATGAGGGTGGTTTGGTGGGCTTGCCCCCCCAGCTAGAGCCCTAGAGCGAGTAAGTGTAAGACCTGTTTTAGGTCCCGACATATTTCTTAATCCTACTGCCATTGAAATGGCCTGTGGGTTGGCCATCCAAAGTTTCTAGCTCAACATTCCCTATCCTACTAATGATATGGATGTAGAATGGTCTGAGGCCTCTTACAAGGTGTAAGACCACTTCACTTACTTGGTAGATCTAGACGAAAACCCGAGTATTGATCATGTGCCCTCTCAAGCTAACTTTTCTTGTAATCTCTTATCCATAGGCTCTCCTACCATCTAATCTCACTCTATTAGCTAGCCATGGGGATGGTTGTCCTCATAGCCCATCAAGTAAGAAGAAAGAACAAAAACATAGTCGGATAAAGAGAACTCACCACGTTGTAGTCTAGATGTTTCGTGATGAGCTCTAAAGCTCCCACAATCTTGTTGACTATGCTTGCAAGGTCCACACGTCTTGATTCTCCGACATTTGCATGCAAGAAGGCAATCTCCTCTTCTTACTCATCAAAGCAGGCTTGCCCCCCCTCTCTCACACCCTCTCCCAAGTCCCCTCAATATTTGTGGCTTGTGTCATGGTCTCTCTACCTCTCTACTTCTCAAGCTAGGAAAAATTTCCCAAGCAAGTGAGGAGAAGAGATGGATGAGTTGCAAAAAAAAATAGGAAAAAAAGCTCACAAACTTAACCATAAAATGCTCCCTAGTTCTCTCAGTCTAGCTCACATGCAATGGTGGAAGGAACATAGATGGTTGACATAGAGATAGAGAAAAGAGATAATTTTTTGATTCTTAGTCGTGTGAAATGATTTACAATAATGTTTTTCAATATTATATATGAAATTTGGATTTTGAACCTTTGGTAGAGCCTAGCTTGTTGAGAAGCATGGATCTAGAGCATGGTTATGGAGGATGAAACACAAAGACTAAACTCATGAAGACATAGACTTAGAGACAATGATTGTCACACAAGTGAATTAGGTTCCAAGATGGAAGCTTGGACTCATAAACACAATCTTGTGTGTATGGACAATGCATTGAGTGAAAGGACAAAGTACAATGATATAGTGTATTCAAATGATAGGCAAGTACAATGCTTTATAGTCTTTTAGGTAGGTAGCACTTTCCACCATTGTGCTTATGGGATTCAGTCTCTTCTCCTAGATTTTCTACATTTCCCTTGCCCACTAGTGCTCCACACAAAGAGGCGTACAAATGGGTGTGATTGCCAAAAATCTCAACATAGCTCTCAATCAATGCCCACCACCCATTCCTCTTAAGCATGTGTTAAGGTCCTAAGGTCTATCAGACTAAATATTTTTCCTAATATTTTGACTCATGCACTCACGCACTACTAAATGCGCCTTAATGTTACAATTTGCATGTGATGCTTAGAAAAATTTAATTTTACATTTCATACTACCAAGCCACATGATATTTTAATGTTAGCATACTTCTTGTTTTTCGTACCATGCAATCCCTATCATTTTTTGTGAAGTGTGCTTTCTTTAATTTTGAGGTATTTTTCTAAATTTTAATATACTTCTCTCTTTTCTTTGTTTTTCTTACTTCTTGGTCATTTTCTTACTTTTTTATGTTTCAAGCTCATAACTAGTTAACATTTCCCCCCTCATATTTCCTCCATCTCTTCTCCTCACCTTCTTGGAATTTTCTCTTAGTTTGAGAGGTAGAGTGACATAGAAATTCTAATAGGGGCTAGAGAGGTTGAGAGAGAGAGAGAGAGAGAGAGAGAGAGAGAGAGAGAGAGAGAGAGAGGGTGGACTTACTTTGGCTCGAAGAAACAAGTAGAGAAGATTGACTTCTTGTGTGCAAAGGACAAAGGATCGAGAAGTGTGGGGCTTGCAAGGAGTCAAGAGATTTTCCTAGCTTTGGAGCTCATCAATGGACATCTAGACTACAATGTGATGAGTCCTATTGATCCAACTATTTTCTTATTCTTTCCTCTTACTTGACAGATGTGGATAGCCATGCAAGGCTAGCTGAGTGAGTAAGACAAGATGAGAGACTACAAGAAAACTCATCTTGATCGGGTGCATGATCAATATGCGTGTTTTTGTCTAGATCTGGCACTATAATTGGGTCTAATCCCACAAGGAATGATCGCCGACTGCACTAACTCTATGGACTTGTAGAGTCCTATCATACTAAGATCTGTCACAAGGATATTCTAACATCATAGACATCTCAATTATAGCATATAAAAAAGAACCTAAATACATAAACAATCATGGACAATAATAACATTAAACATATTGTTCATATATTCCAATGGATCACTTGATAAATTTTGTATAAGGCATCACAGTCTCTTTGGGAGACAACATCAAGTAATGGCAAGAATCAGATGAATGAATGCATACAAGGCTAGAATACTCTAAAATACAAGACATACACTAAATAGCCATGGTTGCAATAACAGCATGACAATGAAGCTAATTATATGTCAATGTGGAGCTATATATATGGGGTGAATTCAAGGTGTGCCTGTGTTGAACCCTCATCTATTGAAGCTAACTATGTGTGTGTGTGTAGAGTTTCTATTTATGGGGTGAATTAGAGATGCGCCTATGCCAGCATCTTTAAAAGTGGGCTCATCTCAGGTAATACTACTAGTTGTGTGGGTGTTGGGGCCAATGGGCAGAGCTAATAGTGGCGGATTTGAAGGAAGAGACGAAACTAGGGGAGGAGGAGGCGGGTTGGGCATGGGAGATGCAAATGGTTGGGGTGGAGCATATGATCATTCAAAATGGTGTTGCTAGAGCCAAAGATTCATGTGGTACATTGAAGATTGTCACTAGGGGATTGGGATGTAGAGTCCTCATGCTCCTTGATAGTAGCATCCTCGGTATGCTCCTTAGCACTGTCCTCCTTATGTATCTCATTGGTAGTGGGTGCCTCCTTATGCTCCATATGGCAGTGTCTTTGGGGGATGTAATAGCAACCTCTTGCTCTTAGATAGTGGGTGCCTCCTCATGCTCGATGGTAATGTACTTGGGAGATGCAACAATAGTCTTCTACTCCTAAATAGTGGCCTCATCCTCCTAGGTTATCTTCATGGAGAGTGGGCTCCTAGTCCTACTCGAGTTCGATAATTCTTTCGGTCTTTATTTTATCATTTGCATCACCAAAGTGACAAAGCCCAACTTAAATAAGAAAGAATAAATATGTGACATAGAAAAATAGTTTAACACTAAACCAATCAAAAGATAACTTGCTTTCAATCTTTCTCTCACCATTGTCGGAGGGGTTTTAGTCGAAATGTCATATCCACCAGGGATTAGAAAGAGAAGGAAGTAGAGAATAGGAGATAGAAGAGAAGAAAAGGAACATGCAGGAGATTCAAATGAATCTCAAGAATGATGGAAATCAAGTTCTCTTCAAAGCATGTCTATACATCATGAATCAGGAGATTCAAATGAATCCCAAGAATGTTGGAAATCAATTTTTCTTCAAGACATGTCCATACATCATGAATTGATCATAAAATCTTCTACTAGGTCTGCCAAATCCTTTACACAATATAAAAACAAAAGTCAATTATTCAAAGCACTATGTATTGATAGAACCTAATAAGGTAAACAAAATCCATGTATGGGACTCCAAATACACTTTAGCCTTGTGTATTCCTGATTGTTATATTAATCATAAGTTGATTGTTTGATGGTTGAACTCCAAGACAAATGGTTCTTGGATAGACAATGTCTACTACTACTCGAAAGTAATCTCCAAGCATTAGATCTCCTAGAGCTCCTTGTTGTTATACCAAAAATGTGCACCAAACGCTGTCTTATTCTCTACTACTTAGATGGAAAACTTGATGGTTTTGTTGGCTCCAAAAGGAGGGCAAAACTTTAGGACACCTAAGGAAAATTCTCCCAGATTGCTACTTCTCCTTCTTTCCAATCCGACGGATTGCTATTTGTTGTCTGAAAACTATGATCATGTGTCGCATGAATTTGGAAGGCCTTTTTGCATGAGATCTCCCAAACTGGTTCAAAAGAAACTTGCTTTTTGCAATCACCCTATTCTAGAAGTTTTTTATACCTTTTTAGAAAATTTACAAGAAATAGTATCCAAAATATCAAAAATAGGCTAAAGTTGTCCAAAAATCCTATATGTTTGAATCATCCATACTATGGACACTAATACTAATGACTAATATGACATTGACTCTCTAGATTATTAAGAAAGATGGATGATGATGCACTCTAGGGTTTTTACACTGTTTTTGCATAGCAGCACAACATCCACCCCCTTTGAACTTGCACATCCTTCGGTATGTGCCACCAATGCACCACATAGGTCAAACACCCATAGTGTCAACTTATCTCTCATTATGCACATGAGAAGGCATCCCCATGGATCATAGATCAAAATGATTAGCATTTTCATAACTCTAACACCATACCAAGCATCCACTCCAAGGTCATTAGGCCTTGGCTGTGCATCATATACTAGAGTCTATTAAATCTCCATACATGGGCTATCAATGCACCCATCAACAAATACATAGCAACATGCCTTCTCTTTCAAAATCCATCACATGGGAAGCTGCTTTTGATAACCTTTTTACTCCACATCCAACATAATCAATGCATCCAATACACTTTGACTATCTTTCAAAACATCGAAACATTCCAAAAACTTGAACCATCTCTACATTTCCTATCAAGGTACCAGACCAAGCATCCAAAACATTCTCCATTTGTGGAGCATCACATCTAACATCCTCCAAAGGCATATCCTCCAACTCATGAGTTGTCCTAGAAATGATAATTGTATCCTGTAAATCATGTGTATCTAGCAAGTCACCAATCTCCTGCTAAGTCCCTAGATTAGGTAAAACATGAGCTTCGTAAACCTCTTCAAATGAATTAAGAAAATCTATATATGCAATGGTTGAATCTTCCACTACAAGATCTTCTAAGGCATTTGTGGCTATCTCAATATCAGACTACAACTTATATCTCAACTATTTGCCCTTATTTTTGCCCTCTTGTTTGCTATCTTGTTTGTGCTCCTACCCAACCTCTTCCATAACATGCTTGGCAAGTGGTTGATTTTCAGCTTTAGGCCGATCCACACTTCTTCTTGTCACTCTCTTAAATTGTCCATGCATTATCTTTGTCTTTCTTATGTTTGTCTTCCACAATTACATCCGTGTTTTGCACTTTTGCCAAATATACATACACTGAATATGCATCTACCAGTGATTCCCAGCTAGTCCTATCATGAATTTCTTGCCCTACATGAGACATTTCACTATCAATAGCTTTTCTCTTTTCAGATATATGCAAAGAATGTGTCCATAATGCAACCTTTGGAGCACCCATCACCTGGCCACGCATTCTATCCAACTGTAGACTAAAACTAGTAGCATGTATAGTCGCATAAGCATTTCAGACAACCAAGTCTTCCAACAACTTTTGCATACCTCCCTTTCCAAAATTGAAAGCAAGAGATAATCCCATTTCTTATGCATGGATCTTGCCATCTTTCCAAAAGAGGAGCTATCCTATGAAGGCCTCCTAATAAGCAACACAATCCTTTCTTTCATGCTACAAACTATCACACCAAATACATATTTTCCCTGGTTTAGGAGCTATCGTCCACCTCCTTCCCACTTGTCCTTTCTTATCTAATTTTGGAAGCTTCAACTGAAGATCCCTCATGTCTCTAACACCAATTCATCTAATATATCTTTCCTAATGGTGGAAATAGTAGGTGGAGCCATAGGCTTAACCATGAAAGCAAGTGGCTTATTGGATAGGTTAACTGTTTTGCCCATAATAGTGGGCAATCTAGATACATGCAATATTTCTCTTCTTCTATGATTTTTCACCAATGTAGTAATAGGATCCTTAACATGCCTCCACTCGGTGTCTTAAGCCTTGTCTCTATAGTCTAATCCTCTAACAAATCATCAAGCAAAGTGTCAGAGTAAGATGGGCCAAATGATTGATTTGGCCGGGCCGAGTACTAAGCATTCGAATGGTCGATTTGGATGGGCCGAGCGGTGGGCGGCTGAGCCAAATGGGCCGAATGGCCGAACGACCGAACGGCTGAGGGCTGAGTACAAGGTGGGCTGAGGGTCAATTTTGGGACTCGAGCCAGAATCGCCGTCACTTGGATGAGTCGAACACGATGCGTTTTTCGCTGAGCTTGCACAAAATTTTCCGCACTGAGTGATCAAAGCCTTCACGCTTCTTGAGAACCTCCAGATCCTAGCTACACATGTAGGGGAAGGTGTGGGAATACATGTAGTGGGCAATAAACTTGTCACGATGAACTTCTTGAGAACCTCCAGATCCTAACTACACATGTAGGGGAAGGTGTGGGAATACATGTAGTGGGCAATGAACTTGTCACGATGAGATTGAAGCAAGTCCACACAATGAAGCTCTCTCTCTCTCTCTCAAGCACCCAAGGTTTCAAATGAGCTTCCCGTTGGTCTCTTGGCTGGTAAACCCCTCCTCCACAAAATTCTTGCCACTCATGCCCCCTTGCTTATTGGTCTCAATCCCCTTCAGCTCTCCTTCCTCCCGTTTTCTACATATCTGTGCCCTGTTTGGCTTGTTTTACAGCAGCAAATCCTACACTTTTCCAACAGATTTTCTAACCTTAACCTACTCTAAATGCAACAAGAATCAAAAGCAAAGTATTGAACTAATTTCTCCTACTAAACTAACCATCACAGATAAAAAATGCTTACTTGTAGCACGTGTTAAAGACCAAAAACCTCCTATCTACCTCAAGCTCCGGTTCGAGGATGGAACCCTTACTTCGATGCTTGATTTGAAGCATGCAAGTGCTCAAACTTGAATCCGTTGGTCCCAGCAATGGAACCAAAATGTGGTGGCGAGAAGGAGCTCAACCACCAAGACCCATGAACCGCTTATTGTTCAAGCATTTCAAGTGAGCATTAATGGCTACCTCTCACATAGCCGATGCACTATCCCTCTCTACGAGTGTAGTGAGCTTACCATGATGCCTGATTGAGTTGCTTCCTCTCTCAAGCACTCTGATAGCTCCATGATTCATGATGCAAGCTCAAGCATCCTCAAGCCTCCTCCTCCAAGCTCCATCCTCCATAGCCATGTGCAAGACAAGAGAAGATAAGAGAAGAGAAGAGAAGAGAAGAAGAAGAGAGGAGAAGGTGGAGAGCTTCACCTCCAAGATCCCTCACTCTCACAAGCTCACTCCCTCCCTCAAGCACTCACAAGCAAGCAAGAGAAGAGAAGGAGAGAAGAAGAAGAGTCCACTTTGCCACACACCAAAGAATTGTGGGAGTTATCTCATATGTGGATCTTCAATTTCCCTAAACTTGCAGGACGAATTGTGTTGCGTGGAGAGGGATCAGGCCGTACGAACAGCACGGGCATAGTTCTGAATAGCACAACAAATTTCATCAATGCTAAAGCCAAGGAGCAGCAATGGTACTGATTGAGGTGCCAGAGAGGAGCATAGAAAGTCCAGAAAGATATGCCTAGAAGGAACCTTATGGAGATATGGCTTGTAGAGGGAGATCTCAAAGCTCTAATGGAGGTAGGTACAGTCTCCCTAGCTATGGCTACCACAAGGTGACTATGATATTTAAGTGAATGGGGGTCATACACTCAAACTGAGCTGGACTAAGATGAAGAGGAGCTAAGAGGAGTGAAAGGAGAGCTGGGCCATGCTCATATGAGCTCTCATACCATGTTAGAATGTCAGATCTAGAGCATGGCAAAAGCTGTGGTGGATAGAAGATGAAGGTTAGACTCATGTTGACATAGACAATGAGTAGGCAACTATTACACAAGTGAATTAGATTCCAAGATAGAAGCCTAGACTCATAAACACAATCTTTTGTAATGGACTAACAATGACACTAAGTGAAAGAGGAAAGCATCATGATATATCATTAAAAAGGAGAGCAAGTACAATGCTTTATAAGAATAGACTAGGCTATACTTTCCACCACTGTGCATATGGGATTCTACATTCCGAGCCCACACTGCTCTCCATACAAAGAGGCTAAGCTAGGTGTGATTACCAATATCTCAACATCCCTTTCCAAAATTCAAAGCAAGAGGCAATCCTTTTTCTTGTGCACGGATCTTGCCATCTTTCCAAAAGATGAGCTATTGTGCGAAGGCCTCCTGATAAGCAGCACAATCCTTCCTTTCATGCCATAAACTATCACACCATATACATCTTTTCCCTAGTTTAGGGGCTACTGCTCGTCTCCCTTCCTCTTGTCCTTTCTCATCCAATTTTGTGATCTTCAACACTAAAGATCTCGTATGGCTTTAACCAATTCATCTAATACATCTTCTCTAACAATGAAAATAGTAGGTGCAGCCATTTCTCTTGTTCTATGCTTTTTCACTAGTATAATGATAGCATCCTTAACATGCCTCCGCTATGTTTAAGCCATGTTTTTATAGTTTGATCCTCTAACAAATAATCAAGCTTCTCTTGAAGCTCAAGATTTGGCGCTTGTAGAAACAATTCAATTTTTTGACTTGCAAGAGCTTGTTGTTATGTAAGATCTAATTACTCAACTAACTTTCAAATTCTTTTAATAACTCTGTGTACAAGACCCTTATTGGGTCGTAGAACCCATTCCTAGGAAAGTCTTGTGGATGATCAAACTAGTGTCTTCAAAATGTAAAATTCTTTCAAGAGTGTCTTTTTTAAAGCTACTAAGTCAGCATCTGGCATATTCAATTCAATAACTTGGGCTTTTAATTCATGTATAGTGACCGGTACAAAATATTGGCTACATGCAAGTTGATAAGCCACCCCAAATAACTCCATCTTTTGAGCATAGGTATGCAAATATGCTGATACATTCCTTCCCTTAAACAACTTAATCTCATGCTCTACTACCTACAAAACATTCATCACAACAAGTTTTGTTTGAGCAAAAGCCTGCATCAAATGTTGTTGTTGTTGTACCTACATAAATATATTCATATTCTGCACTGCAAAACATCACTAGAAACTATGCTTGAAGGCTCTCCCATCCTACTTTTCCTTCTGATATCCTTTCACATTGGGTTCACCAATGTTAGAGGAGTTTTAGTTGAAGGGTCATATCCATTGGGGATCAGAGAGAGAAGGAAGTAGAGAATAAGAGATAGAAGAGAAGAAAAAGAATAGGCAGGAGATTCGAATCAATCTCAAGAATGTTGGAAATCACGTTATCTTCAAGACATGTCCATACATCATGAATTGATCATAAAATTTTATGACAAGCCTGCCAAAGCCTTTACATAATATAAAGATAAACTCAATGATTCAAAGCACTATATATTGATAGAACCTGAGAAGGTAAACAAAATCATTGTATGGAACTCCAAATGCACTTTTGCCTTGTGTATTCATGATTATTATAGCAGTCACAAGCTGATTATTTGATGGTTGAACTCCGAGACAAATGATTTTTCAATTGTCTAGACAATCTCTCCTACTACTTGGAAGCAATCTCCAAGCATTAGATCTCCTGGAACTTCCTATTGTACCAAGAAAATGCACACCAAACACTCGCTTATTCTTTATTGCGCAAATGGTGTCAAGCATTTTGAGAAAACTAAAAACCCTAGTAAAAATTTAGTTTGGTAGGATTTTTTGTAGCTTAGAGGTTTGTGTAATTGTTTGTTTTGTTGTTTCATAGTTGGATTTTTTGTGTTTGGAAACTTGATAGCCTTGGTCAAGTTTTGGTATTTTTGGACAGGTTGTAGAGTTTGCCAATAGCTGTTGAACATCATGAAACAGGTATGATTTCTTGCCAAGAATCTTGCACATCATGGGGATTTTGGGTTCACGAGCACTCTACATTTTACATGTCGCATGCACTACACTCAGGGATCATCTCCTAATCTTTTCACTTACTTCCTTTCCAAGGGTTGGGTTTATACAATATTTATACTATTATTGAGCACTTGCACGACATGAGGCCCACTGTAGTTATATGTAGTAAATCTTAGTTGTACGTGCACTTGACTAAGCACCTTCAATGAGCATGCATTGTTTCATTCATGCACGAGAGTTGGGATATTCATCACTAAGTTAGAACTCTCTGGATGTGACAGAAAGGTGGTTGGATGAGTTTGAGGGTCGTGACACCAGTTGTGAGAAGGTTTGTTTTCTTGGTCAATATCTTAAGAACCATCCTTTTCTCATCGACAGTGAGATTTTGGGTGGGTGGAGTGGAGTACAATATTTTCTTGCTGAGTGTTGAGAGGCGAGGTTAAGGATCTTATATAATCAAGGAACTGTGTTTGCATATTGCATTATGCATGGGCACATGTAGATAGGCTAGGCACAATCGTTTCAATGCATCCATATTTTCATGTAGAACATTGCTTGTTTGTTTGCATAGCATGGATTTGATGTTGCATTTCTTCTCAAATCATGAATGGTTGAGCACGACCTACAAATTAAACAGCATATTTCTACTAGGTCATATTGCATGAAACCAAAAGCAGGAGGACAAAAGGAGATTATCATCAAAAGATCAATACATGTGCTATGAAGGAAATAAAAGATTGGGGAGGCCATTTTTATCTAGTTTGCAAAATCTTGATTGCTTGCACCTACAAAGGAACTTGTTGAATCTCAAATCTTTGCACTTTATAATCAAGGCTATGGTGTCCTTCCTGGAAACTTTCGAGATCTTGCTTCAAGGGAATATGTTAAAAACACATCTACTCAAAGGGGTTCAATAGCAACTCAAGACTAGTAATTTTGGTGGTATTATCGATCTTGAAGTGCCTAATAATGCAAAGATTTGGAGACAAGGTTTTGAGAATTGGTAAAGATCCATTATCAAACTAATCTATGGTATTTTGGCTTTAATGTTTGTGTTTCTACCTAGAAGCATTGCTTGGAGACTATAGGGATTTGTGTGAACTTAGCTTTACTAGTTCCAAGTGGAAAGGACTTATAAAAGGCATATTTTAAGGTTTCCATAGGATCCCATGCAAAGATAGGACATGATTTGGAAGGGATGCAGGGCACTTGAGAAAGAAGAGGAAATATGAATTTTGACATGGCTCATGATTAAGGATTTAGGGTGGCACAGAAGATTTTCTGAATTATCGTCATAATGATTGTAACCTCTCTGAAGGAGCTCCAACCTATAGAAGTACTTGCGAGTAAAGCATCTAAATATTGAGTCATATTGAGGGGCTGACGATAGACCTGAGAGGAGTTGATTGACTTAACTAACAAGAGGATTTATATTATTTATTTAGGTTCAATGCTTTGATCGTTGCCAGATAATTGCAAGTTTGAAGGCGATTGTTTTGATGTGTTGACTTGAGGCAGCCGCCCGTTGATGATCAAAGGGTGGAAAACGAAACGATAAAAGCCTTAGAAACACTTTTTGAAAGCTTAAAGCTATTAAGTCTTCAGGCTTTCGACATTTAAGCTTCTAATCTTATAAAAACAAAGCTTTTAACAAATCAAAAAGCTTAAAGCTAAAAAAACTCAAATGTGTGAGAATCCAAGAATCCTATAAAAGGAGGGTAGAAGATGTTCTAAGGCCCTTCCCTTGAATGACAATTTGTATCTTATGTAAGGAGAGTGAAGGGTAGTACATAAGAGTGATGAGTCTTGTTGTGCTAATTGAAGTGATCAAGAACTTAGAAGCTAAAGAGTCAAGTGTTGTAACATTGTTTTTTTGAGGTACGTGAATATAGTACAATAGTTTTTTTTAAGCTTGTGTTTTCAAACATTGCAAAAGGTGTGTGTGATGCTCTATTGGGAATGTGTTATCGAATTTTTTTTGAGCTATAAGAGGCATTGTCGATCATTCTGTTCCATGTGTAGGTTTTGTGATCTTCGTAAAAATTTAAAATATTTCATGTTTTGTGGTGTTCATCAACAAAGTCAATTATTCTATCCGCCACTCCTTAACGTCTTGTTATTGGGTAGTGAGTGAGGCTTGTTCTCAAACACCACTCGAGTAACATCTCTTTTTTTTGTGCCCCCGCTGATGAGTGCTAAAAAAGTTGACTTTATGTGAGATTTGTGGTTTGATTTCTTGTTTGATATTTTTTTCAATGGCCCGTTCTTTTTCTGAATTTTATGGAAAAAAAGGAGAGGATCCTCAACGATTCCTCGGAAAATTGGAGCTTGGATGTATTATCCAAGGAATAAGTGACTTAACCCTGAAACTCTAAATTCTGAAATTTCAATTGTTAGCTAAAGGTCATAATTGCTTTAAAGATTATGAAAAGGCTCTCACCCACGTGATTGAGAAATCTTTCTATTCCTATGGAATATGAAGCAACCAAGCAGGCATTTCTTGAGCGTTTTAAGGAAACAGAAATCCCAAGACCTTTGGAGAAAAATAGAAACCTGCAAGAAAAAAGAAGACCAAACCATAGAATTTTTTGTTTTAGAATACACTAGACTTTGGGATCGTTGGAATTTATCTTTAAGTCCTAGAGAGAGAGCCCTGAAAATGTTGCAAATTAAATATTTTATTGAAATTTTATAAGGAGAGGTAAAAAAAAATGGAAATTAAGGAACTGAGTACTTTTGGGAAAGCTATAATGATTGCCATAGAAAAGGAGAGAAAATTTGAGAAATTTAAAAAGAAAAAGTCAATTAGAACAATTGGAAAGAATGTCTGGCCAAGTGATGGGTGGTCCAAAGGTTGCAATATAGACACATGTTTTACGTGCAACTGAAAAGAGGAAAGCTACTGATAGTGAAATGTCTCATGCAGGGCAAGACATTCATGACATGAATATGGCTAGGAATCACCGCAGTAGATGCATATTCAATGTATGCATATTTAGCGAAATTCTAAGCAGTTATCCTAGGGTTTTACCCTCTTCTTTTGAAGTTAACGGAACCATCAGATTTGCCTTTGTTACGTGAGCGGTGTTTGAGGACAAGCCTCACTCACTACTACCCGCGATAACGAGATATTAAGGAGTGCCAAATAGAATAATTGACTTTGTTGATGAACAACACAAAACCTACACACGAAACAGAACGATCGACAATGCCTCTTGTAGCTCAAAAAAACTTCAATAACACATTCTTGGTAGAGCATCATACAAACCTTGCACAATGTTTGAAAACACAAACTTTAAAAAAATCTATTGTACTATATTTACGTACCTCAAAAAAATATTGTTACAACACTTGACACTTGAGCTTCTTTCGAGTTCTTAATCACTTCGATTAGCACGACAAAACTCATCACTCTTACATGCGACCTTCCACTCTCCTTACACGATTCAAATTGTCATTCAAGGGAAGGTCCTTAGAACATCTTCTACCCTCCTTTTATAAGATTCTTGGATTCTCACACGTTTGAGTTTTTTTAAAGCTTTAAGCTTTTTGATTCGTTAAAAGCTTTGTTTTTATAAGCTTAAAAGCTTAAACGTCGAAAGCCTGCAGACTTAACAGCTTTAAGTTTTTAAAAAACGTTTTTTAAGCTTTTATCGTTTCGCTTTCCACCCTACGATCATCACTGGGCGGCCGGCTCAAGTCAACACACCAAAACCATCACCCGAAAACTTGCAAGTCAAAGCACTGAACCGTCATAAATAATATAAATCCTCTCGTTAGTTAAGTCAATCAGCTCCTCTCGGGTCTATCGCTAGCCCCTCGATATGACTCAATCTTCAGATGCTTTACTCGCAAGTACTTCTGTAGGTTGGAGCTCCTTCACAGAGGTTACAATCATTATGGCCATAATTCAGAAAACCTTCTGCGCCACCCTAAATCCCTAATCGCGAGCCATGTCGAATTTCATCTTTCCTCGTCTTTCTCAAGTGCCCTGTATCCCTTCCAAATCGTGTAAACATTCTGTCTTCCCAGCTCCTTACAAATCCTCTTCTTCTCCAATTTGGAAGCGCTGTGTAGCCTTCTTAATTGCGGGCCAAACCAACGTAATAATACTTCTTCTCCTCGGCAGGTAAATAGCGATGTCTTCCTTGGCAATAGCTTCCAACTGACGATCAATATACGTCTCTATCATATGACAACATAAATCCCCAGAATAATAATTATTTAGGGTGATTAGTGAACGATGCTGCCCATAAACGAACGGTGCTAATCTGAATTGCTCCCATGTTCCGCCTCGCTATCAATTTTTTTCTTGGAGATCAGCTCTTGGATTTTCCATCGTCCTTCGAGTTCGTCAGATTGCCACCTTTTGCTAGCACTTAGAAAAATAGACTCGAGGAAATGAACAGGCCAAAGTTGAGGTACTAGTGCTGGGCAAAGTATCGATCCAAGAAGCTCTATTTCGTATTAAAGTAAATAGTGTTGATGATGAATTACTGGATGACCACTTTTTAGTGTTAAGAATCAAGCTCGTGATCAGTATCACCGATATGATTGATTTTATCTAGACAACTGTCATCTTAGCTTTCACTCTCCATATGTATTATAATAACTAAATCGGTCAAACTCAACCACGATTAGTGGTACAGTCAGTTAGTGACCTACTGTGTTTTCAGTTATGTGTAATTAGACTTTAGTAAGCATTATGGAATAATGAGAAGAAAAGAACAATGAGAGTTCACGACTCTCTATTACAGCTCCATGTATCAACTAGCTTAAATACTTCAGTTAGTACGTCTATGAATGAGTAACTTATGCTGAAAATTATCCTCTTCAACTAGTACATCTATGAGTGGACCAACATCTACTATTAGTCCTTGGACAAGACGACTCCACAGTCATGCTAGTGCATCCACTGACACGGATATGTCAGTGAAGGGGAGATTGAACAAAGGCAAAAAAAAAAAGTTTGAAGATATAACTGGCCCACTTACATCTGGATATGAGTCACATAGCACTGACAGTCTTGACAATGAATTGGCCATACCATTAGTTATGATGCCTGGCGCAAGGCAAAGCAGGTATGTGCCGTCTCATGAGAGGCAAGCCCAGAATGCACTTCAGTTGAGGAGGTCTGAAAGGGTCAGAAAACCAGTTGATAGGCTAACATGCAGTGGATATTTAGCCAAACATTATGCATTTATGACAAAAGTGTCGCATTATAAAGAGCCTAAGAAGCTCAGTGAAGTAGTTACAGATAAGAATTGGTATACTGCCATGGATGAGGAATACACAGCATTAGCTGAAAATGAGACATAGGAATTGGTATGTTTGCCTGAAGGCAAAGTACCCATTGGCTACAAATGGGCTTATAAAGTGAAATGCAAGTCATATGGTTCATTGGAAAGGTATAAAGCCCAACTGGTTGCAAGGGATTATGCACAGCAATACAACCTAGATTATGAGAAGACTTTCAGGCCTGGTTGAGATGGCAACAATGAGAATATTCATTACATTAGTGACTTCTAAGGGCTGGAAATTATAGCACATAGATGTTAAAAATGCATTCTTAAATGGTGACTTGCTTGAAGAGGTGTATATGGAGCAACCTGAGAGTTATGTACACCCGGACTAATCCACATATGTATGTAAGCTAAAAAAGGCCTTGTATGGGCTAAAACAGGTATTGAGAGCATGGAATGCTCGCATAAGCACTTATTTATAGTAGCTTGGTTTTCAGATAGGTCATGCAGATCACAGCCTATTTACAAAGAAGACAAAGCATGGTTATATTTTTCTGGTAGTTTATGTTGATGATCTGATCATCACTGGAGATGATGATCATGGGATTGCTGAAATTAAAGCAATGTTACTGGCTGAATTCAAAGTCAAGGATCTTGATGAGCTGAAGTACTTTCTCGAGAATTGAGGTTGTATCTATACCTCAAGATATATGGTTGTTGCAAAAACAGTATGCTCATTATATATTGCTAAAATATGGCATAATGGAGTGTAAAGCCATAGAAACACCATTGGATCAAACTGTCAAACTTGCAGTTGATATTGGGACACTGAGATCGAGAATGACACTATGTACAACCAGATGGTGGGCAACCTGATTTACCTTACTATTACCCATCCTAACTTGAGTTATGCAATGGGGATGATTAGCCAGTTTATGCAGAAACCTTGTAAACCACATTAGATGCAATCAAGATGATTATGTGATACGTAAAGGATACTCTTGATTATGGGTCGTTTTATGAGCATGGAAAATCATTTGACTTGACAGGCTATGCAGATGCTGATTGGGCTACTTGTGTCTATGATAGGAGGTCAACCAATGGTTATGCTTTCAATTTGGGCAATAGTATGATCAGTTGGAGTAGTAAGAAGCAGTGGATCGTTGCTTTATCTATTACTACAGAGGCAGAATACAAGCATGCAGCCTTAGCAGCGTACGAAGCAGTTTGGCTTGTGAAACTACTACATGACTTGGGTATACAGTTAGACAAGAAGGTCACCTTGCATTGTGACAATCTCAGTAGTGTGATACTGGCAAGCAACCATGTCTATCATGCTAGATCCAAACACATAGAAGTTCATTGTCATTTTATCAAGGAGATGATACTTGCTGGAAAGATTGATCTACTCCATGTGAAGACATAAGACCAAGTAGTAGATATCTTTACCAAATCACTTGGTAAAGAGAAGTTTGTGCATTTCACAGAGCTACTTGGAGTACATAGTTAGCTTGAGCTTGAGGAGAAGTATTAAGAATCAAGCCCATGATCAGTATCACCGATATGATCGACCTTATCTAGATAGCTGTTGTCTTAGCTATCACTCTCCACATGTATTGTAATAATTGAGTCAGTCAAACTCAATCACAGTTAGTGGTACGGTCAGTTAGTGACCTAGTGTGTTTTCAGTTATGTGTGATTAGATTTTAGTAAGCATTATGGAATAATGAGAAGAAGAGAACAATGAGAGTTCACGACTCTCTATTACAGCTCCATGTCTTTATAATACTTCCACGTAATTAAAAGTTAGTTGGTTAGTTCGAAAGTTAGTTAGTCAATTAATAATTTAGTAAGGTTACTAACTTAAGTAAAGACTAACTAATGTTAATAACTAACAAAATATTTTAAAAGCCGAGGATTGTAACCAAACATTTTTTTGGATTGACAAGGACTGTAGCCACTCATCACTGAAGTTACTACGTGGACAAGAGTTATGAGACATATTAGTCACTAGTGTTAATGTGTATAGTTTGAATGGTCCAAAAATATTAGATTTTTGGGCAAAACTAGTATATTTTAGATATTATTTATTATTAATATCTTAAAAAGCAATGAAAATTTCTAAAACAAGATTGTTGAGATATCGAGCTCCACTCGTGATATACCAGGGTGATCGTTGTGCATTTATGTCACCGACTTGTCAGTTGCAGATGCGGTTGGTACACCGCCCATGAATAATAGCTAGATGACAGCTATCCTTATCTACTCTAGTTCATGGCTCAGTTAGTATGCCACCTTAGTTAGTTGAGTTTGGTTTGAGACCCATATATAGGGTTCTTCTATTTCTATGTATGAGAGTTCTTTTTGGCTTACACAACTAAGAAGAGGAAAACTGTTTTTCAGCCACCACCTTTGTGTGTATTCCCCCATTGTGCAAGCAAGAAAGCTACAAGTGAGACTCCTTCCTTCTCTCCCACAATCTTGACATGGTATCAGAGCCTTGTTCGTGGTAAGGAGCTCAAGAAAGAAAGCCAAGTTCACGATGTTCTGGTAAGAGGACCAGTGTTGCTTTCATTCTTCTGTTTTGGGAGCAAGTCTCTGCAGGTAGGATAGCTGGAAAGTGCAAGAGTGCATTGTCTCAGGTTGAGACGCCCTTCGTGGTGAAGCAAGAGGGCAGTATATGCTGTGGGTGAGGGCTTTAGCCCTCGGTGATGCTGTTTTTTTTATTTGAGGCTATTTCGGGGCCTGTTTTGGAGGCGGAAGTTTTCTGCACGCACTCAGGAAAAGGCCCAGTTTTATGCTGTGCAACCACTGTTCTACAGGTCGATGAAAAGTTACTGTAGAAATTGTATCGTATGCCTATGCGTAGAGACATTGGGAGTTACAGAATCATCCTTGTTGCCTGTTGATGCAAAATCATCACTAGGAAGTGACTGTGTGGTCAAATACCACTTTCATCACTTTTGCAGATTTGCCCTTGTGAAGTTGAAGCTGTGTTCTTTGCAGTGACAAAATTTTTTGCAGTGTTCTGTAATGGTGTCTGATTCTCTTTCACAGATTGTCACTGAAAAGCTTGACAAGAACAACTTCCAAGCATGGAAGTTTAGAATGACAAATTTTCTTATGGGAAAATGATATTGGGAATTCGTTGCAAGAAATAAAGAAGAACCAGTTCTTCCTGATGTTCCCAATCAACAGCAAATGCACGCATTTAAAGGATGGCATGAAAGAGCCAGAAAAGTTATGTACTGGCTATCTATCAGTATTTCAGACTCTATGATTGTGCATATTCAGGATGCAAGTACGCCAAAGGAGTCATGGGATACTTTGTCAAAGATGCATAGCACAAATACGCAAGCCAGGAAAATGCAGCTCAAGCAAGAGTTGCATAATGTGCAAAGAGAAAATATGAGCATTAATGACTACCACATGAAGGTAAAGAAGATTGCAGATGCACTTGCTTCCATTGGGTCACCAGTGGAAGATGATGATTTAGTTTTTGTGACCTTGAATGGTCTAGGAAAGGATTATGCACAGTTCCGAACATCGATTTCTGTCCGTGAAAGATTTCCTGATTTTGAGGAGTTGATTGTTCTTCTAATTTCTGAGGAGTAGAGAAATGGTGGTGCATCTTCTTCAGAAGGAACTTCAAAAGAAGATGTCTTCTACTCAAATGCTGGAAGAGGTAGAGGCAGAGGTAGAGGAGGCCGATTTGGAGGCCGTGGTAGAAATCAAAATATGCAGCAAACTCAAGAAAACCAGTCCTATGGAGGAGGAAGTGGTAACTCTAGAGGCAGGGGGAGCCAAAGAGGTCGCGGTGGATGGCAAAGAGGCCAAAATGCAAACAGCAATGTTGAATGCTACTACTGTGGTAAAATGGGTCATATGGCTAAGGACTGCTATAAAAAGCAGAATGACATCATGATTGGAAAATTGCAACAAGGGAATTATGCATCTTCTAGTAGACAGGGTGATGACAGAAATGAGAATTTGTTTATGGTGCAGCACATGACCAATTCTGTGACAAGTGCAGAAGGAAGAAACGATGTGTGGTATGTTGACTCAGGTACATCAAACCACATAACAGGTCATGCAGAATGGATGCAGAATACAAGGAAAATGGAAAAACCAGGATTTGTGGAGACTAGTGATGATACTGCACATCCTATTGTTCAGATTGGAAAAATTCCTTTGTCTATGCAGGATGGGAAAAAGAAATACCTATCGGATGTATTTCATGTCCCAAATATCACCAAGAACCTAGTTTCTGTTGGTCAAATGGTTGAGCAGGGCTTGTAGGTTAGATTTAACTCTCATGGATGCTTTATTGAGGATATGAAAAATAAAGGTCGCTTGATAGCAAAAGGAAAGAAGAAGGGCAGAATGTTTACGTTGGATGTAGACATGTCTGAATTGAGTGCAGCAATGTTTGCACATGGGACTGGTGTAGTTGCAGATATTGATATCTGGCATAAACGCATTGGTCATGTTAATGTATAGCGACTTAAATCAATGCAGGCCCAAAATATTGTTGCAGGATTGCCTAAATTCAAGGTTGCAGAAATGCATAAGGTATGTGAAGCCTGTCAGTTTGGAAAACAGGTAAGGAAACAATTTCCTAGACATGTTCAAGAGAGTAAGAAGCCATTGGAATTAATCCACTCTGATGTGTGGACTACTAAAGCTGCATCTCTTGGAGGCTGTCATTATTTTGTCACTTTTATTGATGACTATAGCAGAAAAGTTTGGGTGTATTTTATGAAAAAGAAAAGTTAAGTTTTTGGGCATTTCAAAACTCTTAAAGCTATGGTTGAAAAAGAAACAGTCCTGTAAATAAAATGCCTAAGGTCAGATGGAGGGGGAGAGTACCTCTCAAATGAGTTTGCAAGGTTCCTGCAGGAGCATGGCATAAAGCAACAATATTCATACAGTCATACCCCACAACAAAATGGAATTGCAGAAAGGAAAAACAGGCATATTGGAGAGGTATCTCGTGCCATGCTCAATGAAAAAGACCTGCCAGATTTTTATTTGGCTGAGGCAGTTGCTACAGCAGTCTACATAATGAACAGGACTCCCACTGCAACAATACATGGGATGACTCCAGAGGAGAGGTATACTGGTAGAAAACCAGATATTTCTCATTTGAAAATTTTTTGTTGCATTGCCTATGTTCATGTGCCAGATGAGTTGAGATCCAAGTTGGAACCAAAAGCTGAGAAGTGCATCTTTATTAGTTACTCTTTGCAGCAGAAAGGGTATAGATGCTATAACCCTTCTACTCGTAAGTTTACAGTGAGCAGAGATGTTGTTTTTCATGAGATGAGTAGCTGGTATAAACCACTAAATGTGATTGATAATGTAGATGCACAAAATGGTAATGCTGCACAGAATTCACAGCTGCAGTCACAAGATATTAGTGGACCTGGAGCGTCCTCTAGCAGTGGTTCACACTCTTCGCGATGGACAGGCAGATTGAGATCAGGAGAATCTTCTCAAAGCAATGCAGATAGTGGTATGCAGGTATCACGAAAAGGAAAAGAGAAGGTAGATCATCCCATGTTTGATGTGAATGCAGGTCACTCTTATGTGGATGGTGAATCCAGTGGCTCAGAACAGAGCATTGATGATGAGTTGGGTATTCCTTCTGTTGTTAAACCTAGAGTAAGGAAGACCAGGGATGTTTTGAGAGCATCTGGAAGTGAGGCTACTTTGCGCAGGTCTACCAGAGCTAGGTATCCTGTGGATAAGCTGAAATATGATGGATTTACAGCCATTCACTATGCCTATATAGTCAAAATGATACAAGAACCAGAACCCACTTCTTTTGAGCAAGCCATGGGAAAAGAAAAATGGGAGAAAGCCATGGATAAAGAAATGGATGCCTTGGAAGCAAATGCTACATGGGAATTGGTACCTTTGCCTAAAAATAAGAATGCAATTGGTTGTAAGTGGGTTTATAAGGTGAAACACAATGCAGATGGTTCTGTGAATAGATACAAGGCAAGATTAGTAGTCAAGGGGTATGCACAAACATATGGCATTTATTATGAAGAAACATTCAGTCCGGTTGCAAGGATGGCAACCGTAAGAGCAGTCATTGCTATGGCTGCATCAAAGGGATGTTCTTTACATCAGATGGATGTAAAGAATTCCTTCTTGCATGGCGATTTGCAAGAAGAGGTCTATATGGAGCAGCCACCAGGTTATGTGCATGTTGTTCATCCTGAGTTTGTTTGCAGGTTGAAGAAAGCCTTGTATGGCTTGAAGCAAGCACCTAAAGCATGGTCTGACAAGATAGGACAGTATCTTGTCACTATTGGCTTTCAGATTTCCAAGGCAGATTTCTCACTTTATGTGAGAAAAATAGAGAAAGGTATTATGTTGCTTGTCATTTATGTTGATGATTTGATTATCACAGGTGATAGTGATGAAGATATCCTTCATGTGAAAATGCTATTGAAGTAGAAATTTGAGATGAAGGATTTGGGAGAGCTGCGTTATTTCTTGGGTATTGAGGTGATTAGATCACCAAGTGGGATATGGCTCTTGTAGAGACAGTATGGATTGGACATGCTGTCCAAATATGGGATGACAGGCTATAAGCCTATTTCAGTTCCTTTGGAGCAAAATGTGAAGTTGAGCGCAGATGCAGGTGAGCTTCTCGAAGACCCTACTATGTACAGATGCATAGTAGGAAGTTTGATTTATATGACTATTACCAGGCCAGATTTGAGCTATGTTGTTGGATTGGTAAGTTAGTTTATGCAGGCTCCAAGGAAACCACATTTGGATGCGGCTAGATGCATACTCAGATATGTGAAGTCCACATTGCAGTATGGACTATTCTATGAGACTGGGGTTCAGATACAATTGCATGGATACACTGATGCTGATTGGACTGGTAGTATTTCTGATAGACAATCTACTAGTGGATATGTGTTCTCTTTTGGGAGTGCTGCAGTCACTTGGAGCAGCAAGAAACAGCCTACAGTTGCCTTGTCGAGCACAGAGGTTGAGTATAGGGGTGTAGCAATGGCTGCATGTGAGGTAGCTTGGTTGCATAGGCTACTTTATGATATGCATCAGCCTACAGATGGGCCAGTTGTCATTTATTGTGACAACATGAGTAGTATACACTTGGCAAATAACCCAGTCTATCATGCTAGAACAAAGCACATTGAGGTGCATTATCACTATGTGCGGGAGAGGGTTTTACTAGGTCTTATTGATCTAGTTTATGTCAGCACAGAGGATCAGGTAGTTGACATATTCACGAAGGCATTGGGCACAGAGAAGCTGTGCAAGTTCAGAGACCTCCTTGGTGTGCAGGAATTGGGATTGAGCTCGAGGGGGAGTGTTGAGATATCGAGCTCCACTCGTGATATGCCAGGGTGACCGTTGTGCATTTATGTTACCGACTTGTCAGTTTGCAGATGCGGTTGGTACACCGCCCATGAATAATAGCTAGATGACAACTATCCTTATCTACTCTAGTTCGTGGCTCAGTTAATATGCCACCTTAGTTAGTTGAGTTTGGTTTGAGACCCATATATAGGGTTCTTCTATTTCTATATATGAGAGTTCTTTTTGGCTTACACAACTAAGAAGAGGAACACTGTTTTTCAGCCTCCACCTTTGTGTGTATTCCCCCATTGTGCAAGCAAGAAAGCTACAAGTGAGACTCCTTCCTTCTCTCCCACAATCTTGACAAAGATGTCATGTAAAAAAATAAAAGTGGTTCTTTAAGCCAGTTTTGAAGATTTAATGAAAAATTTATTGGTAAAATCTCGCGCGTCGCGATTGCAGTTTACAGGCAGCAAACAACACTTCAAACAAGGAGAAGAAGAAGGAGTGATTTGGAAGATTTCTAAGCAAATGTCTTGGAGTTTTATCCCCCTTTGAGAGCCAACGGAACTATCAGATTTGTGATTTGAGTATCAGATTGCTGATTTTTCCAAGATCCCCTCCATAAAGAGCTCTCCTTCTTAGCACAACCCTTCTTCTCTTGTTTAGCTATAAATATGAGGCATGGGGAGTAATTTAGGAAGCACAAGGAGACTCCGAGAGGTTGCGAGAGAGAGGTAGAGAGAGAGAGGTAGAAGGATACCCGTCTATGAGACTGCCGAAGAAGCTTGAGAGAGACAGAGAGAGAGAAGCTACCCCAAGAGGTTGCGAAGGAGAGAGTCAGCTCAATCCCCCTATCTCGGTCTACATCTAAGCCATCTTCTCTTACACTCTCCCCTCTCGAATTTATTCCACCTTTTCTATCTCCCAAATACGCTTGCGAATGATGACTTCAAACCGACAAAGTAAAAAGACTACGGGAACCACTGCAACCTGTCAAAGAATGAGTATTGCTAGAGATACGAGAGTGCCCAGGTTGTTGGAGTTGTCACTGTCAATGAAACATTGGGTATGGCTAATGCCAGCGAGGCCAAGACAAAATTCCCAATGTTGTCATGTCAAATCAGGCTATTCATTACTAGGTTATTATTTCGCCACATAAAATAATTACATAAAATATTATCTTCTATACTTTCACAAATTAACAGCTTCAACTAGAAAGCATACTAGTACAAGCATAAATGATTAATCACTATGAATTGTAGCTAAATTAATTGAGATTCTAAATCGTAGAATCATGTTGAAAATAATTGCCAAAGGTTATTGCATGTGTCTTTATACACATTCCACATAGTTACAGTCAAACATGACAAGGTTAAGTGTTGACTAACGCTTATTATGAAAAGTGAAACTCTATTTAAAGGATCTATAAATCATCTCGTTAAGTTTTTAGCACAATATATTTCTTTAAGGAATTTCGCTTATGTTGGGTAAGATATCCCAAATGGGAAATTCATGCCTTGCTTAACATGTTGTAAGAGATGTACTCAACACTTCTTTATAGGGAGGAGAATCCTCATTAGAATGTAAGGTTACCTTGGGATAAGATCTACCTTGGCTATGGAAGCTGTGAATTGCACGATGGTGTGATTGTCATTGCATCATTTGATATACGTTTGAAAGGATTGTTTGTATTTCCTAGAATCTAGATCTCTGATTGAAAATATTAACAAATAGGATAAAAGGAAGGATCATGCTAGGCTACCCCCAAGCTAGCTATGGGACTACTCCAAGGGGGTCATCGTTATCACTTCGTGGGGCTTAGACCGGCTCTATTAGTGAAAGGTTTGTTCATAGGGATAGTCTCTGGCAGTAGGAAAGGTGGGTGCCAGGGGGGGTTTCGCTGTAAATTCTACATTGTTCCTAGAATCTGATGAGCCCTTTCATGACCCAGGATGGGATCTTGGAACCCTAAATACTAGTTACAAGGGTGATTTCTTGGTGGGCAGAATATCATCATGGAATTCTGTGTATCTTCCTTAGGGTTGGAAAGATGGAAATTGTAATTAGATTCCAATATACACTACAAGATACAGGCCTCATACCGACGTTCAAAGTGACAAAAATATTCACAAAACAAATTGTCCCTGTCATCGCTAAACACATCGATATTAGCAACGCCATAGAACCATCACTATCGGTGTAGCTATTTACCTCGCTATGTGCATTGCAAATGCGACGCACATAGCGACATAAATAGCAGTGAAAATAGCGACACAAATAGCTACACTAATAGCGATGCGTGTAGTAAATTTATGATGCTAATAGCAACAGTTATAGAGAAAAAAAATTTGATGCTTGTGGCCTACCACATGTAGCACTATGTGTTGTATTTGGGGTATACAAAAGGGTTACCGTAAGGTGTACAATGGTCATCAAAATGAAGGCAAAGTATACTTGAATCCACAAGACTAGTGATACATAAAATAAATACAAGATCGCTTAATGAAAGTGATCATGGAATAATGGCAAGATACAAAGGATGATAATAACATAGTGCATCGAAAATACCTACATAAATCACAAGACAAAAAAAAAGAGGATGTTAGCTCCACGGTTTCAAGCCCGAGCTATAGATCATTGCCATCCGAAAGCTCGTCCCGTTGCAAAGGAGCATCGAACTGACTCTGCAAAAAAAAAACAACTACACATCAGCCTATCATACAATGATATGTTTTAATTCAAATTAGTAACTACGGACAAGAAAGATGAGTGACTTACTGGGCCGCCGCATGCATATAATCTATCAACCAATGCAATGAGACCGTGTCTCTTTACACATCGAGTCTCTAGGTCGGTGGGATCATGGTTGGTAATGGAGTGCTGAAAAGAAAACAAAATACAACTGTTAGAAACACGATTATCAATACAAGTGATATTTTATAAAAATAAGTGAGAAGAACACAAAAAAACTTTCAAAGTCCTCTAGATAAGTCATGTGGCTGCCACTCCCAAGATGATGGACCACTCCTACCTCTACTTATACCCTCGCTGCCTCGCATTGCTGTCTCCAACGTCTTGAAGAGTCTGTAGCCTCGTCCCTGAGTTGACGCTAGTCATCTGCGTCTAGCCACTTGGACTTTGAGGCCTCACTCTTAAGTGCCTTGCGTGCATCCGATCGTCTCTATGACATGTACGCATGCATACACTCCATCATCCAGCCTATGGAAAACCTATCTGATGTGGTGGGTACTAAAAACTCCTCATGCAAGGATGCTACTATGTAGTCATTGCTCCCCTCCAGTATGTCTTCCAATGATCCAAGACGTGCTGCTGAAAAACTTATTGGCACAACTCTCTCATACGAGCCATCACCCTCCTCCCCTCATCATTCATGATGACGACTCTTGTCCTATCATCTACAAGGTATCCATACCCCTCTGGGGTATGTCTAAGATGTGTCCTCTCCTACTTGCGACCGCACTCTTGGGCATATCCTGGAGACCCATGTACATCTGGTGTACCCATAGGCATGGTATCCCTTGGAGTAACACCCATAGGGGTGTCACCTACATACGACTGAGCAAAAGCTAGAGTTATTGGAGTAGACGTTGTTATGTGAGTAGTGATCGAGAGCAAGCCTCACTCACAACCCCATAATGAGATGTTTAAGGAGTGCCGGTTGGGGGAATTTGACTTTGTCAAATGCACAACACAACAAAAAAAATTTAAATGTTTCAACAACCACCATACGAACCACACATGAAACCAAATAACACACAATGTCTCTTGTAGCTCAAACAACTAAAACCCAAATTCGAGTAGAGCATCACTCAAACACAAATTTTGAAAATGCCAACACTTCGCACAAAAATCGAAACAAACTTTGAAGACAAATCCAACATCATGGAAATTTCATACCTTGATAACCTTGGGCCATCACTCGGTGCTTTGACATCCAAATTCTTCAACTTCATGTAACGTGTCCACTAGGATCATCCAGGACACGTCTTAGCAGTCCATCGGAAAGGATGTCTAGAAAACTCCGCCCGGCACTCCCATGGAATGTTACGGGTTTTGCAATCTAGGTCTTTCCGTGTCTGCCCCGTAGCGGAAGTATCCTGGCCGTTCCCACTTAGGATCGACCTGAGTTTGGGTTTTCTTGTTTGGTCATTAGCTAGCAGCAACTAGCGTCAGACCCGAGCGAACTACTTTACTCAGAAACGCCCGGTCTGAAGCGGATTCCTGCCGCACTTGGTTCAAGGGGAATGGGAAACGAGAGGGATGCAAGGCTCAACCTCTCTGCCATAAACCATAGTCCCATTCCGTTCCCTTAAAACAGCGTAAATCGGGTAGGATGTAATTCTAGGTCATCGTTCTCATTATTAGCTTTGGTGATGATGATCGTTCCGCTGCTCTTCCAGATCTTTGAGAAAAGTTCCCGGCTAACCGGGACCACCCATCCATAGGACGGACCCATGGTCCATCCTCCGCACTTTCCTCGGTTTGTTTTAGTTATGTAATTACCTACCACATTAATTTGACATATAACAAACAGCTTCTTTGATTAGCCCTGTTAAGCACTGGTTCCTTCACGTAATCTTATCACAGGACATAAAGAAAACAATGTCAAACAACTTCTTTATTATCATTTAATCCTTTTATCTTTGAAATACAAGGAGTTCCGCCCGTAGGCTTGATCATAATCCGCCCGAAGGCTATCTAGTAATCCACCAGGGATCACTATTCCAAGTTTCCGCCCGTAGACTAGTATGCGGGCCTCGAGATCCAATCCCGAGTCACGTTAGCCTCTTGTGCAGGGCCCGGAAGGCGAGGGATTTACGGCCAGAGCCCCCTCTGGCACCCAAGCATCCTCCTGCTCCAAGTAGAACTCAACGGAGAGACCTCTCACGGCGGGTTCGGTCCACGTCCCCGGCACGGTTAACAACCCCCTTGGTTAGGGTCAGGCAGGCAGTCGGGGGTAACTGAAGCTGCCTCTCCCTTCAGGCCTTCAACCTGAAGCATTTATATATATTTTCATCCTTTAATTTCTTGAGCAAACAATGCAAACAGTGCTTTCTAAACTATTACAAGCACAATCAATTTCAGTGGTTGTTTATTTGGCAAACTGTTAAGGAGTGAATCCTTCTCTCCGAATGCATCCAGCATTCGATCTGGGATCAAATTGCGACTTGGCAAGATCCCCAAGGGTTTGTTTGTTCACCCTTTTATCCTTGGGTTAGGGCCATACCCTGTTAACCCAACTTAACCAATACCTTAGGTAATAGTAAAACCTGGCGACCATGTCGCTTCAATTTATTGACTGGTCATTTGTTTCCAAGCAAATACCTAACTTTCCTTTACTTGGTAGTTTTTCCCAAGAAAGGTGATATAACAGGATGACTACTCATCCTCTTGTAAGTTAAACTTGCGCAAGAACCTGCCAACCTCATTTCAAGAAATGACAAAACTCTCTTGTGGACAAGTCACAAGTCTATGCGATGTTGCAACTTTTTGCACATGTGTTGCATCTATTCCATGAGATCATTTCACCCATTGAACGGCTTATCTCCAGATGAGAAGCAGGGTTTAGGGTGTCTTTTTACCCAACCCATTCCTAATTACACTAGGCCGGCCACGGACCTAGGAATTTCCAACTCAATCCGAGTTTCATCATTTGAACGAGTGATCCTTAGGGTAGAAACCTTAGATCGTTTTATGCATGAGCATCCATTTAGCCCCACATTTTTGGGAATATGGTTAGGACTATTGGGTTTGAAGGTTCTGACTTAGCGACAATGGGAAAACTTGGCCGAATCCTTAACGCGCCAACCCCTAGTTAGTGTTTGGGGTATCTAACGTCTTGACTGAACCATGCTCATATGAAATCCTTTGTGGCTAGGTGTTTTGGGTAATTCATTATGCTTGTCTTGCGACAAGGATGAGTCCTTCCTAGAGACAATAAACTAGATCTAAAAGAGGAAAAATAGTTGCAACTAACATATTACATGTAAACATGTGCTTCATTGCTTCCACGCATCACATGGTTCACAATAACTCTATCTTTCCTTTGTATAGTAAAAATGCATGATAATCTGGATACTAACCTTCCTAGGACATACTAGGACTTACATCAAATAATCATGCTTACAACCTTGTTGTCTACACTTTAGAATCTCATGCTTTGATAACCCATGCGACCTTTTCTAGATACGGCTCCTAATGAATGGAATTTCTGCATGATGACTATGCAACACGCAACTTTCCCCTAGCTACAATGTAGTTAATGAAGTTCATACCAACTAAAACTAGTGTTAACTTATTCCATGTTACATGCTACTTGCAAGTTCATAAGATCATTTTCGTACTCTTCTAGTTCTTTTCGGATAATATCTTATGGGTGTTAACTTTTCCCCACAAATCATTACAAGGAAGATATTACCCAAAATGCGGCACACGCTTATTCCTACCATGTCTAGTAACCAAATGCACTTATTCAATTTCATTTCTTTGTCCTATATGTTTAGGCTCATTACTTTGATGATGTTCCAAAATAGCAACATGCAGCTAGTCCTTTAAGGCGGACAACTCCGGAAATGCAACCGTTTCAATTCCATGACATGCACCAACCTTATCTAATGTTTAAAGAGGTAATTTATCAAATGTATTTTTAACACTGCCACATGCATTAAAAATAAGCGTAAAATTCATTCTCCCTTATGGAATTAAGCGCGCCTAAACATTTCTTTTATGCGAGAATAAATTCGAAAAAAACCTGGACTTGAGGGCTCGGGGAGATATCCACTTGGATGCTTGGAGATGAACCTTCCGCAGGCGCACCTTGTGATCTTTTTGGGGCCATCGTGGGCGTGGTCTCGGCTTCTGGTTAGTCTTTGCGATCTACGAATTGACTTGCCTTGGCATGCAACCTCCCGACCTTTGCCTTTTTCCCTCGTACGCAGGAGATTCCTTTACGAGATTTTGGATAAATGGTGCTTGCGGAAGAGGGCTTTATGAGTTCTTTAGGGAAAACCCGGGTTGGCACGGAATTGATTCACGGATGGCTTGTGGGCTTTGAAGTCTTTTTGCGAAAAGCCTTTTACGAAGGGTCTTGTGGGAGGTCTTTATGGGCTTCACCTTCTCCTCTTCAAAGTCCCGGGGAGGGGGGGGTATGAATGGGTCTATGGGGGATGTAGTGGGAAGGGGGCTTAAGGAAGCCCCCCCCTTAGAAGCTTCTTAAGAAGCTTCTAAGAAGCTTCTGAGCTTCTGCAGCGACGTCGAGGGGGGGGGGAAGACGTAATCCAGCGGGCGGCGGCGGACTGGGGCGGCAGCTATGGCGGCTGGCGGCTGGCGGCTGGCGGACTGGGGCGGCAGCGTGGCAGCTTCACGACGGCGACCTCCTCCTTCTCACAGCCCGCCCTCCTCTCCCCCTGACTCCCTGGGGAGGGGGGTTTTTATAGGCCTTGGGGGGGGGTGGGGAAGAGGGCCTCCACACACGTGGAGGACTCCCCCTCATGCAGTCCAACTCACTCCTCCTTGGCCATTCCCCCCCCACACTCCCTCTCCTCCAGCCATGCATCGGCTGGGGGAAGGGATAAAAAAATTTGCCTTGAATTTATCCAATTGCCCCTTCAAAAAGGGTGTTCCCACGCGGTTTTTACGGTCCTCAACCCCAGCCTCTAATTTACAATGTGGCGGCCTCATTTTTGAGCGTGAATGGTATGGATTAAGCTACCAATAATACGATGTAGGTGATACCCTTGCACAGGATTTACACGGCGTGCGGGAAGTCAATATTTACGGTACGCAGTGTGCGGAAATATTACATTCTCTCCCCCTTAGAAGAATCGAGATGTCCTCATCTCGAGAAAAACTGGGGATATTGAAGACTGAGAGAGCTTCCATCCATCCAGGTAGCATCCTCTTCGGGATAATCTTTCCACTGGACGAGGCATTCTTTCAGGGTTCTAGATCTCAATTGTCTCTCCCTGACATCTAAAATCTTTTCCGGTCTTAGCTCAAGGACTCCTTGATTAGGCATTACAATTTGTTGGTCATCAAGTACATGATTTGGGTTGGGTATATATTTTTTTAAGAGACTAATATGGAATACATTGTGAACCTTTAGGTTATCAGGAAGTTGCAATTTATAAGCATTGGGTCCCAGGCATTTGAGGATTTTATACGGTCCACAATACCTTGGACTTAGCTTCTTGCATTCACCTAGAGATAGAGAACTCTTTTTCGGCCGTACACGAATGAAGACCATGTCTCCTTCTCCGAAGACCCTCTCTTGGCGTTTCAAATCCGCATATGCCTTTTGTCTATCTTTGGCTGCTTGTATATCTTGTCTTATTGACCTTATTTGGTCATCCATGTCCTCCAACATTTGTCTTGAAGCTTCCACCCTTAGGGTAGGATCAGAAAAGTTTAGGGGACTTCGACAATCATGACCATACAATGCCTGAAAAGGCGTCATTTGAATGCTTTGCTGGTAAGAAGCATTGTAAGCAAATTCTACTAACGGCAAGTATTGAATCCATCTCTTCGGCTCTCGACAGCAGTAAGCCCTAAGCATATCCTCAATGATTTGATTTACTCGTTCTGTTTGTCCATCTGTTTGGGGATGGTAGGCAGTGCTAAAACAGAGCTGAGTTCTAATAGCTTCAAAGATAGCTCTCCAAAAGTGTGAAGTGAAAAGAGAATCTCGATCGCTAATGATCCTTCTAGGTAACCCATGTAGCTTGAATATTTCTTTGATAAACAACCTTGCAATGTCTGAGGCTTTATAGTTTGTCTTTACTGGAATCAGGTGTGCAACCTTGGTAAGCATGTCAACTACAACCATAATGGAGTTGTATCCTCCTTGGACTTGGGGTAAGCCCACCACAAAATCCATACTGATGAATTCCCATTTCATTTGGGGAATGTCAAGTGGTTGCAATTTCCCTGGCATCATGACATGTTCAGCCTTGATACGTTGGCAAGACAAACATTCAGTGACATATTTGAGAATGTCACCATTAAGCCTCTCCCAATGGTAGCTTTTCCTAACTGTAATGAGAGTCTTGGCATAGCCAGGATGTCCTGAGAAAGGGGAATCATGAGCTTCCCACAATATCTTTTGCTTAAGTGACTGGCTTGTTGGTATACATAACCTTGTTCTGTAATAGACAAGTCCATTATCAGTGGAAAATTCCTGATACTTAGCTTGTGACTTCAGATTCTGCTCTTTGGTAGCTATTTCTTTTATCATGGTTTGGTAGGCCAAATCATGGCATGCCTCCTCTCTAGCTAGTTCGAGTATAGGGTTGCTTGGCATAGATACCTTTGTAGCCAGAGATCTGGCAGTTGATGGATTCTGCAAGATTAGGGAGTTTAGGAATGCCTTGCGACTGAGTGCATCGGCAACTACATTCTCTTTCCCCGGTCGATACTTGATTTCAAAATCATACTCCTCCAATACTTCGATCCATCGACGTTGCCTCATGTTGAGCTCGTTCTGGGTAAAAATCCATTTGAGACTCTTATGATCTGTTACTAGAGTAAACTTGTTACCCAACAGGTAGTGTCTCCAAAGCTTTAGAGCATGGATGACAGCTAATAACTCCAGATCATGCGTGGCATAATTCTTTTCATGACTCTTCAATTTCCTTGAAGAATATGCTACTGGATGACCTTCCTGCATGAGTACACACCCCAAGGCAAGAATGCTGGCATCAGTTACTACCTCGAACTCCTTATTGAGGTCAGGAAGTTTCAGAATAGGTGCTGATACCAAACATTGCTTCAATTGGTCGAAGCTATTTTGCTCGGGAGTTGACCATGTAATAGAAGTCTGCTTCTTTAGTAAGTCGGTAAGAGGTGCTGCAATCAAAGCATAGTTTTTGATAAAGACCCTATACCATCCTGTCAAGCCAAGAAAACTGCGTATTTCTTTGACGGATACGGGTACTGGCCATTCAAGCACATCTCTGACTTTGGCTGGGTTTACTGATATTCCTTCTGATGATACTATGAATCCTAGATATTCAATCTGACGTTTGAAGAATGCACACTTCTTCATTTTTGCATACAGCTTATGAGACCTCATTGTCTCCAAAACAATCCGTAGTTGAGGTTCATGATCTTCCTCTTGTTTAGAATAGACTAAAATGTCATCGAAGAAGACAAGCACGAAATCATCAAGATATGGTCTAAAAATATCCTGCATTAATCTATTGAAGGTGGCAGGTGCATTTGTAAGCCCGAATGACATAACCAAGAATTCAAAGTGCCCATATCTTGTATTGAAGGCTGTTTTTGGAATATCCACATCCTTGATCCTGATTTGATAGTAACCTGACCTGAGATCAATTTTGGAGAAGATCTTTGCACCTTGAAGGTGATCAAGAAGCTCATCTATTCTAGGAATAGGATACTTGTTCTTGACTGTTGATTGATTCAACCCACGGTAATCAATACATAGTCGAAGTGTCCCATCTTTCTTTTTCTGGAACAGTACTGGTGCTTCCCATGGTGACTGTTAGGACGGATGTAGCCCTAATCTAGTAGTTGCTTGAGTTGTTCCTTCAACTCGATAGCTTCCGGAATAGGCATTCTATAAGGTCTCTTTGCAATTGGCGCAGCTCCAGGTATTAGCCTTATTTCATGATCAACTTCTCTTTGAAGTGGACGTTTTGTTAACTCTTCAGAAACTACGTCCGCATATTCCTTTAGCCAAGTGACCAAATCACTTTACTTCTTTATCAATATTCATAGTCGAGACAATCGTTGATTTAAAAAAAAAAGTTTTATTCCATTCATATCAGCATAGCCCTTTCGAGGTACAATTATTTCTTGGGGCGATGGAACAAGTTGATACATTAATTTGAGGAGAATAAGATATTGTTGCATTCAGCTACAGGAACTGAGTAGTAGTACGGATTGGGGTCATCGATTTTCAGGAATCGATAGTTCATTGGAAGATTAGGGTATCCCTTCTTCACATGACGTCCCAAAACCTTGATTCGGTCGGCAGGGATTCTTTGAATCACTTCCCCGTACACATACTTATTCTGGTTAACCCTTCGACCTCCAACCTGTAGGGTCGCGTTTGCGTGAGCCTCAACAAAGACGAACAGCTTTACGATCTTCAAATCCTCCATCCACTTGATTCTCTTCAAGTTAATTTGAAGGTACGCAGGTTGATAGGCAGTTATGTAATAGATCCCTGAAATACCCATCCATCTCCATTCCACGTACACAGGTGATGGATTGTAAATGCGGTCTAGGATGTTCATCATCTCAACCCTTTGTCGATAATCCGTGGAATGCATCGCGGTCATAAACATGACTCGGAACACTAAGAACTTGTTCCATGCTTCGTAATTCTGCAAGACAGCATTGAAGTAAGGAAATGTTTGGGACAGTAGCATTTTCTTTACTTCGTAAAATTTTCTAAAAACAAATCCTTTGTTGGTTTGCTCTGATACCAACTGTAACGTGTCCACTAGGATCATCCAGGACACGTCTTAGCAGTCCATCGGAAAGGATGTCTAGAAAACTCCGCCCGGCACTCCCATGGAATGTTACGGGTTTTGCAATCTAGGTCTTTCCGTGTCTGCCCCGTAGCGGAAGTATCCTGGCCGTTCCCACTTAGGATCGACCTGAGTTTGGGTTTTCTTGTTTGGTCATTAGCTAGCAGCAACTAGCGTCAGACCCGAGCGAACTACTTTACTCAGAAACGCCCGGTCTGAAGCGGATTCCTGCCGCACTTGGTTCAAGGGGAATGGGAAACGAGAGGGATGCAAGGCTCAACCTCTCTGCCATAAAGCATAGTCCCATTCCGTTCCCTTAAAACAGCGTAAATCGGGTAGGATGTAATTCTAGGTCATCGTTCTCATTATTAGCTTTGGTGATGATGATCGTTCCGCTGCTCTTCCAGATCTTTGAGAAAAGTTCCCGGCTAACCGGGACCACCCATCCATAGGACAGACCCATAGTCCATCCTCCGCACTTTCCTCGGTTTGTTTTAGTTATGTAATTACCTACCACATTAATTTGACATATAACAAACAGCTTCTTTGATTAGCCCTGTTAAGCACTGGTTCCTTCACGTAATCTTATCACAGGACATAAAGAAAACAATGTCAAACAACTTCTTTATTATCATTTAATCCTTTTATCTTTGAAATACAAGGAGTTCCGCCCGTAGGCTTGATCATAATCCGCCCGAAGGCTATCCAGTAATCCACCAGGGATCACTATTCCAAGTTTCCGCCCGTAGACTAGTATGCGGGCCTCGAGATCCAATCCCGAGTCACGTTAGCCTCTTGTGTAGGGCCCGGAAGGCGAGGGATTTACGGCCAGAGCCCCCTCTGGCACCCAAGCGTCCTCCTGCTCCAAGTAGAACTCAACGGAGAGACCTCTCACGGCGGGTTCGGTCCACGTCCCCGGCGCGGTTAACAACCCCCTTGGTTAGGGTCACGTAGGCAGTCGGGGGTAACTGAAGCTGCCTCTCCCTTCAGGCCTTCAACCTGAAGCATTTATATATCTTTTCATCCTTTAATTCCTTGAGCAAACAATGCAAACAGTGCTTTCTAAACTATTACAAGCACAATCAATTTCAGTGGTTGTTTATTTGGCAAACTGTTAAGGAGTGAATCCTTCTCTCCGAATGCATCCAGCATTCGATCTGGGATCAAATTGCGACTTGGCAAGATCCCCAAGGGTTTGTTTGTTCACCCTTTTATCCTTGGGTTAGGGCCATACCCTGTTAACCCAACTTAACCAATACCTTAGGTAATAGTAAAACCTGGCGACCATGTCGCTTCAATTTATTGATTGGTCATTTGTTTCCAAGCAAATACCTAACTTTCCTTTACTTGGTAGTTTTTCCCAAGAAAGGTGATATAACAGGATGACTACTCATCCTCTTGTAAGTTAAACTTGCGCAAGAACCTGCCAACCTCATTTCAAGAAATGACAAAACTCTCTTGTGGACAAGTCACAAGTCTATGCGATGCTGCAACTTTTTGCACATGTGTTGCATCTATTCCATGAGATCATTTCACCCATTGAACGGCTTATCTCCAGATGAGAAGCAGGGTTTAGGGTGTCTTTTTACCCAACCCATTCCTAATTACACTAGGCCGGCCACGGACCTAGGAATTTCCAACTCAATCCGAGTTTCATCATTTGAACGAGTGATCCTTAGGGTAGAAACCTTAGATCGTTTTATGCATGAGCATCCATTTAGCCCCACATTTTTGGGAATATGGTCAGGACTATTGGGTTTGAAGGTTCTGACTTAGCGACAATGGGAAAACTTGGCCGAATCCTTAACGCGCCAACCCCTAGTTAGTGTTTGGGGTATCTAACGTCTTGACTGAACCATGCTCATATGAAATCCTTTGTGGGTAGGTGTTTTGGGTAATTCATTATGCTTGTCTTGCGACAAGGATGAGTCCTTCCTAGAGACAATAAACTAGATCTAAAAGAGGAAAAATAGTTGCAACTAACATATTACATGTAAACATGTGCTTCATTGCTCCCACGCATCACATGGTTCACAATAACTCTATCTTTCCTTGGTATAGTAAAAATGCATGATAATCTGGATACTAACCTTCCTAGGACATACTAGGACTTACATCAAATAATCATGCTTACAACCTTGTTGTCTACACTTTAGAATCTCATGCTTTGATAACCCATGCGACCTTTTCTAGATACGGCTCCTAATGAATGGAATTTCTGCATGATGACTATGCAACACGCAACTTTCCCCTAGCTACAATGTAGTTAATGAAGTTCATACCAACTAAAACTAGTGTTAACTTATTCCATGTTACATGCTACTTGCAAGTTCATAAGATCATTTTCGTACTCTTCTAGTTCTTTTCGGATAATATCTTATGGGTGTTAACTTTTCCCCACAAATCATTACAAGGAAGATATTACCCAAAATGCGGCACACGCTTATTCCTACCATGTCTAGTAACCAAATGCACTTATTCAATTTCATTTCTTTGTCCTATATGTTTAGGCTCATTACTTTGATGATGTTCCAAAATAGCAACATGCAGCTAGTCCTTTAAGGCGGACAACTCCGGAAATGCAACCGTTTCAATTCCATGACATGCAACAACCTTATCTAATGTTTAAAGAGGTAATTTATCAAATGTATTTTTAACACTGCCACATGCATTAAAAATAAGCGTAAAATTCATTCTCCCTTATGGAATTAAGCGCGCCTAAACATTTCTTTTATGCGAGAATAAATTCGAAAAAAACCTGGACTTGAGGGCTCGGGGAGATATCCACTTGGATGCTTGGAGATGAACCTTCCGCAGGCGCACCTTGTGATCTTTTTGGGGCCATCGTGGGCGTGGTCTCGGCTTCTGGTTAGTCTTTGCGAGCTACGAATTGACTTGCCTTGGCATGCAACCTCCCGACCTTTGCCTTTTTCCCTCGTACGCATGAGATTCCTTTACGAGATTTTGGATAAATGGTGCTTGCGGAAGAGGGCTTTATGAGTTCTTTAGGGAAAACCCGGGTTGGCACGGAATTGATTCACGGATGGCTTGTGGGCTTTGAAGTCTTTTTGCGAAAAGCCTTTTACGAAGGGTCTTGTGGGAGGTCTTTATGGGCTTCACCTTCTCCTCTTCAAAGTCCCGGGGAGGGGGGGGTATGAATGGGTCTATGGGGGATGTAGTGGGAAGGGGGCTTAAGGAAGCCCCCCCCTTAGAAGCTTCTTAAGAAGCTTCTAAGAAGCTTCTGAGCTTCTGCAGCGACGTCGAGGGGGGGGGGAAGACGTAATCCAGCGGGCGGCGGCGGACTGGGGCGGCAGCTATGGCGGCTGGCGGCTGGCGGCTGGCGGACTGGGGCGGCAGCGTGGCGGCTTCACGACGGCGACCTCCTCCTTCTCACAGCCCGCCCTCCTCTCCCCCTGACTCCCTGGGGAGGGGGGTTTTGATAGGCCTTGGGGGGGGGGTGGGGAAGAGGGCCTCCACACACGTGGAGGACTCCCCCTCATGCAGTCCAACTCACTCCTCCTTGGCCATTCCCCCCCCACACTCCCTCTCCTCCAGCCATGCATCGGCTGGGGGAAGGGATAAAAAAATTTGCCTTGAATTTATCCAATTGCCCCTTCAAAAAGGGTGTTCCCACGCGGTTTTTACGGTCCTCAACCCCAGCCTCTAATTTACAATGTGGCGGCCTCATTTTTGAGCGTGAATGGTATGGATTAAGCTACCAATAATATGATGTAGGTGATACCCTTGCACAGGATTTACACGGCGTGCGGGAAGTCAATATTTACGGTACGCAGTGTGCGGAAATATTACACTTCACAACTAGCACGACAAGAGTTCACACACTCGCATGCGGCCCTCCTCTCTCCTCTCACATGATACAATTATATTTGAGGGGGAAGGCCCTTAACTCTCCTCTCATACCTCCTTATATAGTTTTTTATCCACACTCATACATTGGTCTTGCTTTTTGCTTTTCGAAAAAGACTTAAGGCTTCTTAATACGTTTGGCTTTCAGAACGTTAAGACTAAGCTTAAAGCTTATGCTTTTACTTTAGACTTTATAGCTTCATCTTTTCAAAAGCTAACTTAAGCTTTAAAGCTTTGTTTTATTTGCCATCCTACGCTCAAAAACTTATGGATTGCCTACGATCCATAGAATATGCTGCCTTGTCTTCCAATGATTAACGCCATGTCACCTACCCTGGCCTTTGATCAAGCCACCATTCAAAAACTTAGAGTCATGATAATACGTTTACAGCAAAATAGGACTAAATTCTCATACACTATCTAATAACATGTGTTCAGCTTCATTCTGCATCATGCCTTTCCAGAAAAATTTCTTCACAAAGAGAAATGATCCTCATAAAGAATGCTAATCAAATTGCACCTCATAACGATAAACCTCATTGTAAAATTCCTTCTTATCACTCGTGAGAGTGTTGTATATTTCTTAAGCATGCAATCCATGGCGACTGATCAACTGGTCTGTTTTTTTCTCATAGAAGTGTTCTGTTCCAGCTCTTCAAGTTGTGCTCCAAGGATTAAGTGAACAGCTACATAATAGTGAACTAGTGATCACCATGATGTTATTAGTGCCCTGAGCATTTGCCGTATTGCAACAGACAATTTTTAATCATTTCCTGACTCCCCCCACAAACCAAGATGTCTTACTGACCAATTTCAACATTCAACTTTTATGATAGTTTTCTGCAACAAAATCCTTGCTAAAATCACAATATTTCAGACCACAAACATTTCAGATACATCCACAATCAAGTGGCACAGTATGTAGGTACATCAACCAGTTCATTCATAGAGCATGTGGTTGTTTCATATCCTATGTACATTCAATCTTACTGACAGTAGAGAAACATACAGTATGCAATAAACAACCAGTAAATGACTAGCATCCTTTTCTCAATCAAAACAAAGATATTTATGTATCAAACATGCCCCAAAACATCCTAGATATTTGCCACTATATGCGAAAGTCCATACATGACCTTTTGGGCACACTATAGTACATGTACAACAAAGTACAAATGCCAAATATCTTCCTGGCTAATAACAGTCAGCCAATACGCAGCCAAGACAAGGTCAATCCAAACTCAAAAGCTTCCCGAATCATAGCATACATATGCCAATACATGTAGAGACCAAGACATGATCATATCGACATTCATATATGCCATGTCTTCAAGAATCAATGTCATATAACTCCTGTATTGTTCATGTACAACCAATAATCATGTCACTGCAGTTGATTTTCAGCTCCATAAGTCACCATTCAATGTTCTTTTCAATTCATACAACATCCAATGTACATATGCCAATAATCAGGGTCTACAGATACTATCCAATGTCATAGATTGCTTCAAGAAGTAATAGATACTTGCTATCTACAGTTCAGGATAGATTTCCAGCCTATTAAAACCTTCCAAAGCTGAGCATTTGACACTCCAAAACCATGCTCAAATGCATGAGAATAAGGGCATATACATTGTTAGGATGAAAGCCACTAGTGCCCTGGAACCACCTATTCTTTACTGCAGTAAACAGCCTGTATGCACAGGTTTGTGCTAAATATCTCAAAATCTATGAATAATTTGAAAAAACTTTCTTCTGCAAAGTTGTAGACCACGTGCAGGCACAGTCTCCTTTGATTATGTTTTTTTAAGATCTGATGTCTTTGATGTCAAATGGCTACTCACATGTGCTTAATGAAGCCTTATGAAGCTCCCAAACAAGCCACAGTAAGCTCTTCCACAAGCAGAAAGCATAAACGCTAGCATACCTTGACAAGAACAATGACAGTCTTTCTTCTTCAGCAAGAGACTCTTATCTTCAAGCTCCAAATCTAGACTCCTTCAATGCCATGCTCCAGAGAGCCCATTCATGTTGGCTCTGATACCATGTTGAAATATAAGAGAGACAGAGTGGAGCCAAAGAGTGAGCAATCAGCTCATCTCATCCATCTTCATTATTCAATCTCTACTAACATAAAAGAGATAGTACCACTACGTTACCACTAACTATGAATAACTGTGGTTAGGTCAACATCGACTTATTTAATGACCCACACATAAGTACAACTGGACACAGATGTAGGTTGTTGAGAAATAAGCATGAGAACTCTCCTTATACTAGAGAGGATAAGGGTAGCTAGGTGTAAATGGACTGGAGGACAGGGGAGCAAAGGGAAACCCTAACCCTAACTTCTCCTCCAGAGGCTATATAAACAACCTAAAGTGCATACTCATTGTTGAGGAGAGTGTACTAGTTGTACCTTTGAACAACTTACTAAGCAAGATCTTTTTCTTGTCCTTAAGCTCTCTCTCTCCCTCTTGTGCACACTCTTTCATGCTTCCAACTTTGATTTACAACATGGTATTAGAGCTATCTCTGATCCCTCAACTTCCCTCAGCCTTTCTATCCACCTAAGTGCACAAGAAGAAATCTTGTCTTCTCATTTGCCCTCATTTCCACCATAGCCAGCTTGACCCACCTCTGTTGGAGGACCTAGAGAGAGTAGAGAAAAGCATTTCAGCTCCTGGCTTCTTCTAGAGATATCCTCCTCAGCTCAGAGCGACTTGGCGTGGCACATCAGAGGCTAACATAAGGCATCATGGAGGGCAACATTGCACAAATTGTGAAAACTAGCACAGATTTGTAGGTGGCCTGATATGAGCTGAAGCATGACCTATAGAAGGCACAATCATGGGGGCCACCATAGGGCTTTCAAAGCCTGCCTAGTGGGCCATCTCCCTCTAAGGGGGTTTGAAGAAATTCCTCCTATGTTGGTAGCTATGAGCCAAATCCTAACTGTGGGTTTCTGGCAGCCATAGCCAGGGAGCTTCAAGCTCACTCATTTTCAACTTTTATCTACCTGGGCATTATCACTACTACTACTCGAAAGCAATCTCCAAGCATTAGATCTCATGGATCTCCCTGTTATATGAAAAATGTGCACCAACACCAACTTATTCTCTACTAGTTACACGCAAAATCCGATGGCTCCGTTGGCTTTGAAGGGGGGGTAACACTTTAGGGTGCCTCAAAACTGTGATCACACACCACACAAATTCGAAAGCCCTTATTTTTGCATGAGATCTCCCAAATTGATTCAAAAAGAACTTGCTTTTTGCATGTCACCCTATTCTAAAGTTTTTCTATATCTTTTTAGGATATTTACAATAAATAATATCCAAAATATTAAAAATAAGATAAAATTATTAAAAAATCTTGTATTTTTAATCAATCCACACTATGGACACTAACACTAATGACTAATATGGCACTGACTCTCTAGATTAATAAGAAAGCCGGATGATAATGCACTCCAGGGCTTTTCACACTATGTTCGCATTGCGGCACGACGTCCACCCCTCTGAACCTACAGATCCTCCAATATGTGCCATCGATGCATCACCCGGGTCAAATACCCATCGCATCAACTTGTCATTCATCATGCACATAAGAAGACAACCCCCTAGATCATAGATCAAAATGATTAGTATTTGCACAGCTCTAACACCATACCAAGTATCCACTCCAAGGTCATCAGGCCTTGGGTGCACATGATATACTAGAGGTTGTTGGATCTCCATATGCAAGCTATCAATGTATCCATCAGCTAATACATAGCAACAAGCCTTCTCTTTCAAAATCCATCACATGGGAAGCTGCTTCCGATAAGTTTTTGCTCCACATCCAACATAATCAATGCATCCAACACACTCAAACTATCTCTGAAAACATCCAAACATTCAAATCCTGAAGCATTGCTATATTTCTTGTCAAGGCATCAAACAAAGCATCCAAAAAATTCTCCATTTGTGGAGCATCACATCTAGCTCCTATAAAGGCATATCCTCGAGCTCATGAACTATCCTAAAAAGGATAACTGTATCCTATAAATCATGTGCATCCAGCAAGTCACCAATCTTGAGTCATTGAATCAAGTAATACATGATCTTCGTAAACCTCTTCAAATGCATTAATAAAATCTATATATGCAATGGTTGAATCTTCCACATTCAAAGCAAGAGGCAGTCATGTTTCTTGTGTATGGATCTTTTCATCTTTCCAAAAGAGGCAATCCTTCCTTTCGTGTTGGAAACTATCACACCACATACATATTTCCCCTAGTATAGGGGTTGTTGCATATCCCCTTTCCTCTTGTCCTTTCTCCTTCATTTTTGTGACCTTCAATTAAATATTCCACATGCCTTTAACCAATTCATCTAATGTATCTTCCCTAATAGTGGAAATAGTAGAGGTGAAGCCATAGGTTGAGCCACATAAGCAGGTGGCTTATTGGATACATCGATTTTTTTGCTCGTAACAGTGAGCAAGCTAGATACATGCCGTCTTTATCTTCTTCTATGCTATTTCACCAGTGCAGTAACACCATCCTTAACATGCCTACACTCTATTTTAAGCCTTGTCTATAGTCTGATCCTTTAACAAATCATCAAGCTTCCCTTGAAGCTCAAGATCTATCGCTTGTAGAAATAATTCAATTTTTGGACTTGTAAGAGCTTGTTTTTTTGCAAGATCTAACTACTCAAACCAAATTTCAAATTCTCTTAATAACTTTGTAGCCATAAGAACATTATTGGCTTGTAGAACCCACTCTTGGAAAATCTTGCGGGTAATCAAATGCATGTCTTCAATGTAAAATTCTTCCTAGAGTGTCTTCTTGAAAGCTACCCAGTCAACATCTTGCATGTACAATTCAATAACTAGCTCCATGCAAGTTGACAAACCATCCCAAAGAACTTCATCATTTAAGCATAGCTATGCAAATATAATAATATATTTTTTCATTAAACAACTTCATCTCATGCTCTACTACGTGCAAAGCATTCATCACAATAGTTTCTATTTGAGTAGAAGTCATCATCACTTGTTGTTGTTGTTGTTGTTGTTGTTGTTGTTTTTGTTTTTGTACCCTCATAAGCATGTTCATATTCAGCACTAACTACTACAAAACATCACTAGAAACTGTACCAGAAGGTTCTCCCATCCTACCTTTCCTTCTGACGACCTCTCACATTGGGTTCACCAAAGTCAGAGGGATTTCAGTGGAAATGTCATATCCACTAGGGATCAAAGAGAGAGAAGAAAGTAGAGAATAGGAGACAAAAGATAAGAAAAAGAATAGACAAGAGATTCAAATGAATCCCAAGAATGCTGAAAATCAAGTTCTCTTCAAGATATGTCCATACATCATGAATGGATCATAAAATCTTCTAACGAGTCTACCAAAGCCTTAACACAATATAAAGATAAAACTCAATAATTCAAAGCACTATGTATTGATAGAACTTGAGAATGTAAACAAAATCATTGTATGGAACTACAAATACACTTCAACCCTGTGTATTACTAATTATTACAAGAGTCATAAGTTGTTTGGTGGTGGCTGAACTCCAAGACAAATGGTTCTTGGATTACCTAGACAATGTCTATTATTACTCGGAAGCAATCTCCAAGGTTTAAATCTCCTAGAGCTCCCTATTATACTATTGAGATATTTGCAATCACACCTACTTCAACCCCTTTGTAAGGAGTAGTGAGGGCTCAAGACAACCAAAGTCCCATATACACAATAGGAGAAAGTATCACCACTCAATTCCTATAAAGCATTGTACTTGCACTCTCTTTCCAATTCAATGATAGTACTCTTTTATTTCTAGTAAAGTGTTTTGTCACTGTCAATACACAAGATTGTGTTTATGAGTCCAAGTCTCAATCTTGGAACCTAATTCACTTGTGTGACAATTTTTCTTTTTCAAGGTCAATGTCTTAATGAAATTCTTATTCCTCTTTCAACCTCCATAGCTTCCACATCTACCATACTCTAGATCCTGTATATTTCTAACATGGTATCAGAGCCTAGTCGGGCATGGCACAGCCTCTCTTGGTCCTTCTTTATCATTTTCCAGCTCAGCTTAAGTTCATGACTTCAACTCTCAACTCTACCTTCACTTAAGCTTCCATGGCAACCATAGCCAGCAACACCCTGTCAAATTGAAGCTCTTATATCTCACTCCACAGGCCAAATCTTACCAAGCTTCCTTCTGGAGAAGTGTTCCCTCGCTATTGATGTTTCTCTTATCATCTCAGAACTTGACATTGCCCCATCCACTACTCAGCATTGTCAATTTTCTTAGGTTCTGTTCTGTGGCCTCCATAGCCATGTAGTACCTAGGCATCTTGGAGCTTATGGATCTCACACTACATGCCACCATTCCCGTAACAATGAGCAAGCTAGATACATGCAATCTTTCTCTTGTTCTAAGATTTTTCACTAGTATAGTGACAGCATCCTTAACATGCCTCCTTGTCTTTATAGTTTGATCCTCTAACAAATAATCAAGCTTCTCTTGAAGCTCAAGATTTGGCGCTTGTAGAAACAATTCAATTTTTTTACTTGCAAGAGCTTGTTGAATTTCATCTTTCCTCGTCTTTCTCAAGTGCCTTGTGTCCCTTCCAAATTGTGTAAACATTCTGTCTTCCCAGCTCCTTACAGATCCTCTTCTTCTCCAATTCGGAAGCGCTGTGTAGCCTTCTTAATTGCGGGCCAAACCAACGTAATAATACTTCTTCTCCTCGGCAGGTAAATAGCGATGTCTTCCTTGGCAATAGCTTCCAACTAACGATCAATATACTCTATCATATGACAACATAAATCCCCAGAATAATAACTATTTAAGGTGATTAGTGAACGATGTTGCCCATAAATGAACGGTGCTAATCTGATTTGCTCCCAAGTTCCGCCTCGCTATCAATTGTTTTCTTGGAGATCAGCTCTTGGATTTTCCATCGTCCTTCGAGTTCGTCAGATTGCCACCTTTTGCTAGCACTTAGAAAAATAGACTCGAGGAAATGAACAGGCCAAAGTTGAGGTACTAGTGCTGGGCAAAGTATCGATCCAAGAAGGTCTATTTCGTATTAAAGTAAATAGTGTTGATGATGAATTACAAGATGAACACTTTTTAGTGTTAAGAATCAAGCTCGTGATCAGTATCACCGATATGATTGATTTTATCTAGACAACTGTCATCTTAGCTTTCACTCTCCATATGTATTATAATAACTGAGTCGGTCAAACTCAACCACGATTAGTGGTACAGTCAGTTAGTGACCTACTGTGTTTTCAGTTATGTGTAATTAGACTTTAGTAAGCATTATGGAATAATGAGAGGAAAAGAACAATGAGAGTTCACGACTCTCTATTACAGCTCCATGTATCAACTAGCTTAAATACTTCAGTTAGTACGTCTATGAATGAGTAACTTATGCTGAAAATTATCCTCTTCAACTAGTACATCTATGAGTGGACTGACATCTACTATCCTTGGGCTAGTGCATCCACTGACACGGATTTGTTAGTGAAGGGGAGATTGAACAAAGGCAAAAAAAAAAGTTTGATGATATAACTGGCCCACTTACATCTGGATATGAGTCACATAGCACTAACAGTCTTGACAATGAATTTGCCATACCATTAGTTATTATGCCAGTTGAGGATGTCTGAAAGGGTCAGAAAACTAGTTGATAGGATAACATGCAGTGGATATTTAGCCAAACATTATGCATTTATGACTAAAGTGGCACGTTATAGAGAGCCTAAGAAGTTCAGTGAGGCAGAGAATTGGTGTGCTGCCATGGATGAGGAATACACAGCATTAGCTAAAAATGAGACATGGGAATTGGTATGTTTGCCTGAAGGCAAAGTACCCATTGGCTACAAATGGGCTTATAAAGTGAAATGCAAGTTATATGGTTCATTGGAAAGGTATAAAGCCCAACTGTTTGCAAGGGATTATGCACATCAGTACGGCCTAGATAATGGGAAGACTTTCAGGCCTGGTTGAGATGGCAATAATGAGAACATTCATTACATTAGCGACTTCTAAGGGCTGGAAATTATAGCACATAGATGTTAAAAATGCATTCTTAAATGGTGATTTGCTTGAAGAGGTGTATATGGAGCAACCTAAGAGTTATGTACACCCGGACTAATCCGACATATGTATGTAAGCTAAAAAAGGCCTTCTATGGGCTAAAACAGGTACTAAGAGCATGGAATGCTCGCATAAGCACTTATTTATAGTAGCTTGGTTTTCAGATAGGTCATGCACATCACAGCCTATTTACAAAGAAGACAAAGCATGGTTATATTTTTCTAGTGGTTTATGTTGATGATCTAATCATCCCTGGAGATGATGATAATGGGATTGCTGAAATTAAAGCAATGTTACTGGCTGAATTCAAAGTCAAGGATCTTGATGAGCTGAAGTACTTTCTCGAGAATTGAGGTTGTATCTATACCTCAAGATATATGGCTGTTGCAAAAACAGTATGCTCATGATATGTTGCTAAAATATGTCATAATGGAGTATAAAGCCATAGAAACACCATTGGATCAGAATGTCAAACTTGCAGTTGATATTGGGACACTGAGATCGAGAATGACACTATGTACAACTAGATGGTGGGCAACCTGATTTACCTTACTATTACCCATCCTAACTTGAGTTATGCAATGGGGATGATTAGCCAGTTTATGCAGAAACCTTGTAAGCCACACTTAGATGCAGTCAAGAGGATTATGCGGTACGTAAAGGGTACTCTTGATTATGGGCCGTTTTATGAGCATGGAAAATTATTTGGCTTGACAGGCTATGCAGATGCTGATTGGGCTGCTTGTGTCTATGATAGGAGGTCAACCAATGGTTATGCTTTCAATTTCGGCAATAGTATGATCAATTGGAATAGTAAGAAGTAGTCGATCATTGCTTTATCTAGTACTACAGAGGCAGAATACAGGCGTGCAACCTTAGCAGCGTGCAAAGTAGTTTGGATTGTGAAACTACTACATGACTTGGGTATACAGTTGGACAGGAAGGTCACCTTGCATTGTGACAATCTCAGTTGTGTGATGCTGGCAAGAAACCCTGTCTATCATGCTAGATCCAAACACATAGAAGTTCATTATCATTTTATCAAGGAGATGGTACTTGCTGGAAAGATTGATCTACTCCATGTGAAGACAGAAGACCAGGTAGTAGATATCTTTACCGAATCCCTTGGTAAAGAGAAGTTTGTGCATTTCATAGAGCTACTTGGAGTACATAGTTAGCTTGAGATTGAGGGGGAGTATTGATGTTACAAATGCGGGATCTAGAGCATGGCAAAAACCGGAAGCTATGGAGGATGGAAAAAGAAGTGTAGACTCATGATGGAAAGGACACTGTTTGTTACACAAGTGAATTAGGTTCCAAGATTGAGACTTGGACTCATAAACACAATCTTGTGTATGTGGACAATGACATTGACACTTTACTGAAATGAAAAGAGTACTATCATTGCATTAAGAAAGGAAGCAAGTACAATGCTTTATAGGAAATTAGGAAACTGCAGTAGGCACCATTGTGCATATGGGATAAGTTAGCCTGCATATCCTTGACCCTGAGACTCCATACAAAGAGGCTGTTTTGAGTGTGATTGCTGATTCTCAACACCCCTCCTCAATCACAACTAGAAAAAGGCACAAAGTGTGTAGAGGCTGTAATGAGAACCACCTGCAAAGTGTGGGCATACCACAGACATGGCAAAAACACCAGAGGCTGTCGCAGAAAAAGCTAAGTGTGGGTACCATAAACATGGTGGACATCCAGAGGCTGTAACAGGGGCCTCACAAAGTGTACAGGGACTGTAATGCCAAGTTACATAAGGAGTTTACAAAGCTTATGGCAGGAAGCATTAGGGCAAGGAAAATACAAGGCTATTAAAACAGTCTATCAGAATTATGAGAGTACAAGGACTGATGAGTCTTGTCCTTCCGATCCTGGTGATCTTCATCTTCATCTTCTTCCTTTGCTCCATTTTCTTCTTCTTCTTTGACTGCGACTAGATAGGCCTTTTGGGATCTCTTTCTTGCGTGGCAGAACTTCTCGGTGTGTCCGGTCCTTTTGCAGAAGTCACAAAAGAGCTGATCCTTCTTGCCTTTGTACCTGTTGCCAACATATAATGCATGCTCATCTCTAGAGGTACTTGGTTCTTCTTTAGTTTTTAGCTTCTTTTCTTCTTCTAACAGTGATGCCTGGATATCAACAAGTTCAGGATTTGGCATGTTGATTAAAGTTGTTGATACATTATTATATTCAGGAGGCAAGCTCTTAAGTAGAACACCGATGCAAACATCTTCATCCATTTTAATGTTGATTCTTGCAAGTTGGGTTACGAGTCCTTCCATGTAATTAAGATGTGTGGCAAGTGATGTGTTGGACTTCATTTCAAGCCCGAAGAATTCAATTAGGAGACCATACTTTGATGATTTAGATTGTGCACCGAACAGGGTGTCAAGTCTTTTCCATGTATCCTGTGAGATCTCACAGTTATCCACATGATGGATATAACTGTCGTCTAGCTCCAGTTTGATAATGGCCTGGGCTCTGTCATCATTCTTTTGCCAAGTAGTTGCAAGGTCCGTATCCCGAGGTTTCTTCTCTTTGCCATTTGTGATGGCCCAGAGACCCTTTTTCATCAAGATGAGCTTGATGCGGGTTTGCCAGGTGTGAAACCCGACTCCTTTGAATCGAGCATTTGGAGAGTCTTTTCCCATGTTGAGGTTGCAAGATCAGCAGCAAATCAACACCAAAATTCTGATATTTTATCAGTAGAAGAGCAGAATGCAGTGTGTCAAGAGACACGGTTAATGACAGTGTGAAAACACACTATGTCAGTGTTGATGTTGAGCTTGATTTTTTTTATTCTTCTTGTTTGGGATCGTTCGGTCGTTCTTCAATCTTCTCAGGTCCTTCCCCTCCTTGATTTGATGCTGGGTCAATGGATTAGAGTGACAGAGACTTGGATTGAGTGTCAGGAGAAAGAAAAACTGAGAAAAAAAAAGCTTGAGAAATTTTGGCTATGGTGGAATTAGGGTTTCTGAGACAGGGGCCTGGTTTTTTCAACATTGCAGGAGCTATACTTGATCATTTTAAAAAAATTTTACATGTCTAGGAAGCTAACTTCATGGGCTATCAAAGCCCCATGGAAATCGTGCAGATCGCGGACAGCACGGCGCACGCAGGGAGCTCGAATAGACACGGCATAGATCTGGACAGCGACAGCAAATTTCTGCAATGCTGGAGCTGTAGATCACCAATGTTGGTGTTTAAAGTGACAGGAGGCAGCGCCCTGAGCCAATGAACATTTCTCCAGAAGAAATCGTGGGCTGAAATGGCCTGGTTGAAGAGTTATGGAAGCTCCAAGCAAGGTAGGTCCTGTCTGGCTATGGCAGACACAGAGCAGAGATTGGGGATTTTCACAATGCTGAGCTCCAGATGGTCCAATGTCCTGGATTGATGTGATACAGGGAAGCTTTGTGAGTTGGGGAATACTTTTCCAGAAGGAAGCTCCAAGAGATTTGACCTGTGGAGTGAGATATAAGCAGTTCAATCTGACAGGGTGCTGCTGGCTATGGCTGCCATGGAAGCTTCAGTGAGAGTAGAGTTGGGAGATGAAGTCATGAGCTGACATTGAGCTAGACTGAGGTTGAAAGGAATCAAGAGAGGCTAGACAAGCAATGCCATGCCCAACTGGGCTCTGATACCATGTTACAAATGCGGGATCTAGAGCATGGCAAAAACCGGAAGCTATGGAGGATGGAAAAAGAAGTGTAGACTCATGATGGAAAGGACAATGTTTGTTACACAAGTGAATTAGGTTCCAAGATTGAGACTTGGACTCATAAACACAATCTTGTGTATGTGGACCATGACATTGACACTTTACTGAAATGAAAAGAGTACTATCATTGCATTAAGAAAGGAAGCAAGTACAATGCTTTATAGGAAAGTAGGAAACTGCAGTAGGCACCATTGTGCATATGGGATAAGTTAGCCTGCATATCCTTGACCCTGAGACTCCATACAAAGAGGCTGTTTTGAGTGTGATTGCTGATTCTCAACAATTGAGAATCAAGCCCATGATCAGTATCACCGATATGATCGACCTTATCTAGACAACTACTGTCTTAGCTATCACTCTCCGCATGTGTTGTAATAATTGAGTCAATCAGACTCAATCACAATTAGTGGTACGGTCAGCTAGTGACCTAGTGTGTTTTCAGTTATGTGTGATTAGACTTTAGTAAGCATTATGGAATAATGAGAAGAAGAAAACAATGAGAGTTCACCACTCTCTATTACAGCTCCATGTCTTTGTAATACTTCCACGTAATTAAAAGTTAGTTGGTTAGTTCGAAAGTTAGTTAGTCAATTAATAAGTTAGTAAGGTTACTAACTAAAGTAAAGACTAACTAGCATTAATAACTAACAATTTTTTTAATTAAAAATATTTTAAAAACCAAGGATCGTAACCTAACATTTTTTCGGATTGACAAGGACTGTAGCCACTCATCACGGAAGTTACCATGTGAACAAGAGTTATGAGCTATATTAGTCACTAGTGTTAATGTGTATAGTTTGGATGGTCCAACAATATTAGATTTTTGGGCAAAACTAGCATATTTTAGATATTATTTATTGTAAATATCCTAAAAATCAATGGGAAATTCTAGAACAATATGTCATGTAAAAAAACGCAAGTGGTTTTTTTAGCCAGTTTTAAAGATTTAATAAAAAAAATTATTGGTAAAATCCTGCGGATTGCGATTGCAATTTATAAGCAACACTTCAAACAGGGAGAAGAAGAAGGAGTGATTTGGAGCAAATGTCTTGGAGTTTTATCCCCCTTTCAGAGCCAACAAAACTATCATACTTGTGATTTGAGTATCAGATTGCTGATTTTTCCAAGATCCCCTCCATAAAGAGCTCTCCTTCTTAGTCACAACCCTTCTTCTCTTGTTTAGCTATAAATATGAGGCATGGGGAACAATTTACGAAGAACAACGAGACCCCGAGAGGTTACGAGAGAGAGATAGAGAGAGAGAGGTAGAAGGATACCCCTCTAAGAGACTACCAAAAGAAGCTTGAGAGAGACAGAGAGAGAGAAGCTACCCCAAGAGGTTGCGAAGGAGAGAGTCAGCTCAATCCCCCTATCTCGGTCTACATCTAAGCCCTCTTCTCTTATGCTCTCCCCTCTCGAATTTATTCAACCTTTCCTATCTCCCAAATACGCTTGTGAATGATGGATTCAAAGCGACAAAGTGAAAAGACCACGGGAACCACCACAACCAATCAAAGAATGAGTATTGCTAGAGATACGAGAGTGCCCAGGTTGTTGGAGTTGTCACTGCCAATGAAACATTGGGTATAGCTAATGCTAGCGGGGCCAAGACAAAATTCCCAATGTTGTCATGTCAAATCAGGCTATTCATTACTAGTTTATTATTTCGCCACATAAAATAATTACATAAAATATTATCTTCTATACTTACACAAATTAATAGCTTCAACTAGAAAGCATACTAGCACAAGCATAAATGATTAATCACTATGAATTGCAGCTAAATTAATTAAGATTCTAAATCGTAGAATCATGTTGAAAATAATTGCCAAAGGTTATTGCATGTGTCTTTATACACATTCCACATAGTTACAGTCAAACATGACAAGGTTAAGTGTTGACTAATGCTTATTATGAAAAGTGAAACTCTATTCAAAGGATCTATAAATCATCTCGTTAAGTTTTTAGCTCAATATATTGCTTTAAGGAATTTCGCTTATGTTGGGTAAGATAGCCCAAATGGGAAATTCATGCCTTGCTTAACATGTTGTAAGAGATGTACTCAACACTTCTTTATGGGGAGGAGAATCCTCATTAGAATGTAAGGTTATCTTGGGATAAGGTCTACCTTGGCTATGGAATTTGTGAATTACACGATGGTGTGATTGTCATTGCATCATTTGATATACGTTTGAAAGGATTGTTTGTGTTTGCTAGAATCTAGATCTCTGATTGAAAATATTAACAAATAGGATAAAAGGAAGGATCATGCTAGGCTACCCTCAAGCTAGCTGCGGGACCCTACTCCAAGGGGGTCATGGTTATCACTTCGTAAGGCTTAGACCGGCTCTATTAGTGAAAGGTTTGTTCTTAGGGATAGTCTCGGGTGGTAGGAAATGTGGGTGCCGGGGGGGCTCTGGCTGTAAATTCTACATTATTCCTAGAATCTGATGAGCCCCTTCATGACCCAGGATGGGATCCTAGAACCCTAAATACTAGTTACAAGGGTGATTTTTTTGGTGGGCAGAATATCCTCATGGAATTCTGTATATCTTCCTTAGAGTTGGAAAGATGGAAATTGTAATTAGATTCCAATATACACTACAAGATACAGGCCTCATACCGAGATTCAAAGCAACAAAAATGTTCACGAAAAAAATTACCCCCGTCGTCGCTAAACACATCGATATTAGCAATGCCATAGAACCGTCACTATATCGATGTAGCTATTTGTGTCGCTTTGTGCGTCGCAAATACGATGCAAATAGCAGTGGAAATAGCAATAGTTTGCGATGCAAACTGCAACACTAATAGCAATGCGTGTAGGAAATTTGCGATGCTAATAGCGACAGTTATAGAGAGAAAAAAATTAGTGCTTGCTGGCCTATCACATGTAGCGCTATCTGTTGTATTTGGGGCATACAAAAGGGTTACAGTAAGGTGTACAATGGTTGTCAAAATGAAGGCAAAGTATACTTGAATCCACAAGACTAGTGATACATAAAATAAATACAAGATCGCTTAATGAAAGCAATCATGGAATCATGGCAAGATACAAAGGATGATAATAAAATAGTGCATAGAAAATGCCTACATAAATCACACGACCAAAAAAAAGAGGATGTTCGCTCCATGGATCCAAGCCCGAGCTATAGATCCTCGCCATCCGAAAGCTCGTCCCATTGCAAAGGAGCATCAAACTGACTATGCAAAAAAAGAAACAACTACACATCAGTCTACCATACAATGATACATTTTAATTCAAATTAGTAACTACGGACAAGAAAGATGAGTGACTTACTAGGCCACCGCATGCATACAATCTATCAACCAATGCAGTGAGACGGTATCTCTTTACACATCGAGTCTCTAGGCCAATGGGATTATGGTTTGTAATGGAGTGCTGAAAAGAAAACAAAATACAACTATTACAAACACAATTATCAGTACAAGTGATATTTCATAAAAATAAGTGAGAAGAACAAAAAAAAAACTTACAAAGTCCTCCAGATAAGTCCTCTGGCTGCCACTCCCAAGATGATGGACCACTCCTACCTCTAGTCGTGCCCTCGCTACCTCGTGTTGCTGTCTCCAACGTCCTGAAGAGTCTGTAGCCTCCTCCCTGAGAGTCGATGCCAGTCATCTGGGTCTAGCCACTGAGGCTTTTGAGGCCCCACTCTTAAGTGCCTTGCATGCATCCGATCATCTCTATGACATGTACGCATGCATGCACTCCATCATCCAGCCTGTGGAAAACCTATCTGATGTGGTGGATACCGAAAACTCCTCATGCAAGGATGCTACTATGTAGTCATTGCTCCCCTCTAGTATGTCTTTCAATGATCCAAGACGTTGTGCCGAAAAACTTGTTGGCACAACTCTCTCATACGAGCCATCACCCTCCTCCCCTCATCATTCATGATGACGACTCTTGTCCTATCATCTACAAGGTATCCATACCCCTCTGGGGTATGTCTAAGATGTGTCCTCTCCTACTTGCGACCACACTCCTGGGCATATCCTGGAGGCCCATGTACATTTGGTGTACCCACAGGGATGGTATCCCTTGGAGTAACACCCATAGGGGTGTCACCTGTAGACGACTGAGCACAAGCCAGAGTGATTAGAGTAGACGTTGTTACGCGAGTAGTGATCGAGAGCAAGCCTCACCCACAACCCCATAACGAGGCATTTAAGGACTGCCAGTTGGGGGAATTCGACTTTGTTGGATGCACAACACAACAAAAAAATGTTAAATGTTTTGACAACCACCATACAAACCACATATGAAACCAAATAACACACCATGTCTCTTGTAGCTCAAACAACTAAAACCCAAATTTGAGTAGAGCATCACTCAAACATAAATTTTAAAAATGCCAACACTTCGCACAAAACTCGAAACAAACTTTAAAGTCAAATCCAACATCATGGAAATTTCATACATTGATAACCTTGGGCCATCACTCGGTGCTTCGACATCCCAATTCTCCAACTTCACAACTAGCATGACAAGAGTTCACACACTCACATGCGACCCTCTTCTCTCCTCTCACATGATACAATTGTATTTGAGGGGGAAGGCCCTTAACTCTCCTCTCATACCTCCTTATATAGTTTTTTATCCACACTCATATGTTGGTCTTTCTTTTTGCTTTTCAAAAAATCCTTAAGGCTTTTTAATACGTTTGGCTTTTAGAACGTTAAGACTAAGCTTAAAGCTTATGCTTTTACTTTAGACTTTATAGCTTCATCTTTTCAAAAGCTAACTTAAGCTTTAAATCTTTGTTTTATTCGCCATCCTATGCTCAAAAACTTTTGGATTGCCTATGATTCATAGAATATGCCACCTTGTCTTTCAATGATTAATGCCATGTCACCTACCCTGGCCTTTGATCAAGCCACCATTCGAAAACTTAGAGTCATGATAATACGTTTACAACAAAATAGGACTAAATCCTCATACACTATCTAATAACATGTGTTCGGCTTCATTCTGCATCATGCCTTTTCAAAAAAAACTCTTCACAAAGAGAAATGATCCTCGTAAAGAATGCTAATAAAATTGCACCTCATAACGATTAACCTCATTGTAAAATTCCTTCTTATCACTCGTGAGAGTGCTACATATTTCTTCAGCATGCAATCTGTGGCGACCTGATCAACTGGTCTGTTTTTTTCTCATAGAAGTGTTATGTTCGAGCTCTTCAAGTCGTGCTCCAAGGATTAAGTGAGCAGCTACATAATAGTGAACTAGCGATCACCATAAGACAATGAGACATCTTCGGCTTCCTTTTCTAGTATCCAAACAACCTCGAGAGTCCTTCTTCCTCACATGCCACCCCCTTGATTTTGCTGTAAACTCCCTTCTTATCTCTCTTCAATAGCTATCCACACTGTATTACACTCTGGTTGGCATTAACAATAAACCCTCTAATACAAATAGCCAAGCCATCAGTGACACATAATTGTCGACCCACTAGCCAACACGAGGTCAACCTGCAACAAAATGCCAGCCACCCAAATCACATTGCAATCCTCCAGCATTAGCACGAACACCACAATCCACTCCTCAAAATACAACCCCAACTTATTTAGTGATAGGCCCTATAGGGCCAGCATGTGCTTAAACAACATGCTACAGTCACCATATCCCTCCAATCAGGAGCATTACAAACTCCCCTCCATTTGTTCTATCACAGCTCCAAAGAAATTGCCTTCTGCTCACTACATCTTGACTAATGCTATCAAGTACTCAGTAATAATGGCAATGTCATCGACCGAATCAAATTGACCACTCTGATTTCTCTTCTACTTGCTTCAACACCCTTCTCTTTGATTGTCTTCTCTCCTCAGTACTTCACTATATAATTTGTAATGTTCAACAACTTGATCAACAAATAAAACTTCTATACATATGCCTTAATTGCAACATTTGGATCTATTCAATATTGGATAGAACAAGAACCAGATTGGGCACATGTCAAGCTCAACTGCAAGATCTTCAACACCTTCCAACTTCATATTTCTTGTACATTCTTTCAGCATCCCTTGAGCATAGCAAACAAGATTTGTAATCTTCTCATGAACCTATTTCTTCTCAATGAAATGTGTCCTAGCAGCAAAATATGATCTTTGAAATGAACTTTGTGCCCAATCATTCATGATTTGAAAAAATACGCAATGTTGGATCGTGGTATGCAACCAATCAATCAATGTTCACACGAAAATATGAATTCACTTGAAGAAATTGTGCCTAGCCTATCTACAAGTGCTCGTGCATCATGTATAACTTACACGAGAGCGAGGAGTAGCACCTATATCTCGAGCCTACCATGGGCTCATCACATCCACGTCTCTGCAACATCCCCAGAACCACTCCCTCCATCTGGCCCAAGTCTAGAGCATCAACCTCATCTACTAGAAACCGAAGCATCAGAGAGTGCCGAAGTAGATCAAACAGAATGGCATGATGGTGTGCAAGACAGCCGCCATATCTCTGAATCGTGCCATTTGATTTGGAGACATATATGTGAAGATCTCTTGTAGCTCCTTGTCACTCATCCCTCGACTCATCATGCTGTCCAAATATCCACAAAGGTCACCTGCACAGACAAAGATTGATGTTAGCATAATCAACATAAAGATTCAAACAAAGCACGATAATATAACTCTTTAAAAAATGATCTTACTTAAAATGCATATTCTAGAGTACTCTTATAAGTGATTCGTCAACGATTTGAGTAGGTGGATGCTCCAAGTATGACGTAGCCTATGGTCCCATATCAATCTCTTGACACAACTCCGCATACACTAGAAGGTTGATAGAAAGGTCACCAGAAAAGGATGACTCCATATCGTTCTCAAAGAATTATTGGCCTCCTATCTTCCCATCATTGTTACCTGATTCTACCTCCTTTACATGCTCCAAGATTTGGGTAGCCTCCACCCCTTGCAATATCGACCTCTCTATCTACATAATGTCCTCATCTACGATGGGAGCATTTCTTTCATCATATACTCTCACACTTCGAGGAGCTGAAAGTATGACATACCACCATCGAGGTTGTTGGGGGTTTGGATAGAAAATTACCTATTCAAAATCACATATAAGAGAGATTTAACATTTGTGACATATACCATGTCATAATAAAATTTAAAAAAACATGAGTTCATGTACGTGTTCACAATGGGCCAACAATACAAACGTGTCGCACAAATCTGTCCATCTTTTTTTGAAATCTACTTTGAGAAATCCAAATGGACCTCATTGAATGGTTGCATCAGCTCTTTCTAGTACCACTTTAAACCACTGCACATCGAATAGGATCATGGAGAAGCTACGGTAATCCACCATGATAATACTTTGCAAGTTTTCAAAATACTATATCCCTTCTATAAGAGTGTTTGGATTCGTGGCTCGCCGTCAGCTCTCTTGCCCAAACTTTGCCATGATACCACAATCTGTTGTGGAGAGCATTTTGTCAATATGCTACACACGAAAATGTCATCCACGTGACCATGCCGCATTGTATATTTTGTACTATAAATTGAAATGGTTAATTAGTTGTCACATATAAAATTTAGATATGACAGCTTATAAAACATGTGGTCACCTTTGGACTACATTCCCTTGAGAATTTCCACTCCTCAGTATAGAGACTTCCACCCCTTCGCGAGAGGTTGCGATCAAAGCTCCATGCAACCATTGTATATACATAAACTGCAGCATCTCCTCCATGCCCTCGAGATATCAAATCGGTTGATGGTTCGTACTACGTTGAAATTTGGATCGCGCTTCTTCTCGATCTTTCCTAGCTTGCTCGTACCTAGCGAGTCATGTCTCCATGGAGGCATGGTGCAACATACAAAAACAATTCACTTTCTCCTCCATTGCAGCATCCATCCTTTTTTCTACCTTATTTTCAGCCACCACATCTTCAGTCAGTCTATCATCATCCTTCAGTGACCATTGGTGCACAAATCGGATGCTGTATGCTCGCGTAGTGAGCGCCGGAAGGTCCCCAAGAACAAAAGAACTCTACTTTTTGCACAAAACTCAAGGTAGAAAGCATGCACGACATGAACCAGAGACCAATTGGGTGCAATCTCTCCCCATGCCTTGTGTGAGCGCTCCACAAAGCATGTATTTTATGTATTAATCATCTTCAAGCTCAAATAATAGCCCAAATTACAAAATAGCACGCTTTTGGCTTTTGAGTTTGCTTTAGCACAAAATGGAAATAAAGCTATTGGGCGGGCACCCAAAGAGTTAGGCATACCCAATACAATGTCCAAATACAAATATCATAATCGTGCGCCCATGCGCATACAAAATAATAAATAAATATCCAACGTCTTAATAAATAGGTGCGACAAAATATAGCAACTAGTTAGAAATCAATCCTAACCTTAATTTATCACGAGTGCGCACTCTAAATTTATAAACATTTATTAATTTAATATGTATTTTGAGGAATCACCCGCTATGGAATCACCCATGTACACACTAAATTAATGAAACGCCCGAAAAGGATAGGCGTCCCCATCAACTTCTCGCACAAAGAATCCACTTTGTGTATGAGCCCCGGTCAACAAAGTTTACGGAATCCACTGTAAAACCTCACGAAATCCACCGTGGCACGGAATCCACCGTGAAATATGCCTCCTGGCATCATACCCCCGGGGTGGGATAGCAATTGTCCTCAATTGCTATTAGCTCAATGTGGAGCTAACAGAGTGGGGAAAGCATTTAAGTCTCTAGCGTGCATCCATTGGGCCTCTTCAACGGGATGGTTTTTAAACTTGACCAAATATCTAGAATATCTATAGCCAGTTCTAGTGGTCATAAAGTCAGTCTCTATAATAGCTTCAAGCTCAAGGATTTCAGTCTCTTCATCTAACAAAGGTGGGTTTTCATAAATAGGGTGTACAGGTAATTGGCCTCTAAAAGGTCGTAATAAACTAATGTGAAAGGTGTTATGAATTTTCCAGTGTGGTGGTAGTTCTAACTTAAATGCATTGTCATTGATTTTGTGAATGATCTTGAATGGTCCATAGAATCTAGGTGCTAATTTCACAACTGGGTGTTTATCTATACTTTGTAATCTACGTTTCTCTATTCTTAACCAAACATAGTCATCAACTTTGAAATTTATGTCCTGTCTTTTCTTATTGGCTTGTTTTGTATATGATTGCTAGGATTCGGCAATCATGTCTTTAACCTCATCAAAAATAGTAGCCTGCATGTTAGCAATATCATCGGCACTCTGAATTCTATTTGATAAAGATGCAACAGGTGTAGACAATCTATAACCATAAATCACTTCAAACGGTGCTTTCTTTGTGGCTGTGTGTGGTGTATTGTTATATGCAAACTGCAATAAATGCAAATGTGTATCCCATGTCTGTGGTTTAGAAATAGTGTAAGCACGTAAAAGATCTAAAATAGTACTGTTAATGGCTTCTGTTTGACCATTAGTTTCAGGATGAAATGCAGATGAGAAATCAATCTTTGTTCCTAGGTTAGCAAACAAAGTAATCCAAAAGTTATTACAAAATCTAGAATCACGATCAGAAATAATAACTTTTGGTAATCCATGATTAGTGAAAACAGTTTTCAAAAACAATTGTGCTGCCTGAGATGGTGTTAAAGTTTTCTTGCATGGAATGAAATATGCTTGTTTACTAAACCTGTCTGTTAGCTTTAGTATTAGGTAAACCAGTAATAAAATCCATAGAAATATGTTCCCATGGTCTTGATGGAATAGATAAAGGCATTAGTAAACCATACTATTTACCATGATGTCTCTTAACTCTTTGACAAACCAAACATTCAGAAACAAAGTTAGATACATCAGTGTCCATATGTGGTTAGTAAAAATCTTCAGTCAATGTACGCAAAGTAGATATGATACCTCTATGACCTTGATATGGAGGACGATGAATCTCATTTAAAACAAAAGATCTAAATGGAACTGTAACACATAATCTCTTTTCATAAAACATGAATCCATTATTATAAGACAGTGAATCAATAAGAATCCAGTTATTTCCAACTAATTTATTCCAATCAACATGAAAAGTAATGTCCTGGTGATAAGTATCTTTCATAGGAGTTAGAGAATCAAATGATATGACAGAAATATTATGAATAGTCGGTCTTCTACTTAAAGCATCGGCTACTACATTTTCTTTACCTGGTTGATATTGAATAAGGGGATGAAAACTCTGAATAAAAGCTGCCCATTTGATATGTCGGTCAGATATTTGGGGTTGACTGAGGAGATGTCTAATGCTTTGTTGGTCTGTCTTAATCATAAACTCAGAACCCATTAAGTAATGTTTCCATTTTCTTAAAGCTTTTACAACATTTAACAATTATTTATCATATGTGGAGTATTTAAGTTCGGATGGTTTCAGTTTACAGCTAGAATAGGCTATGGGATGATTATCTTGCATAAGTACGGCTCCTATTCCAGATCCGCTAGCATCAGTAACTACTAAAAAGAATGGTCTATTAAAATTAGGTAGTTGTAATACAGGAGCATGGGTTAATGCATGTTTCAATAAATCAAAAGATTTCTGTTGATTATCAGACTAATGATAAACAATACCTTTCTTTAAAAGTTTAGTCAAAGGCAAAGCAAGTAATGAAAAATTGCGCACAAACTTCCTGTAAAAACTAGCAAGACCTAGAAAAGAATGTAGCTCATGCACTTTTTTGGGTATAGGCCAATTTAATATTGCTTCTATCTTCTTAGGGTCAACCTTAATACCTTTTGATGACACAATATGACCTAGATATTCAATTTCTATTTGAAAGAACTCACTCTTTTCCAGATTAGCATACAATTGATTATCTTTCAACAACTTGAAAACCAAAGACAGATGTTCATAATGTTCTTTCTCATTTTTACTGAATACCAAGATATCATCAAAGAATACTATCACACAATGCTGATATGTCAAAAATATGCGATTCATCATTCTACTAAATGTAGCAGGTGCATTAGTCAATCCAAAAGGCATCACTAAAAATTCATAATGACCAAATTCTGTATCTAATCTCACCTGATGATAACCAGATTTAAGATCTATTTTACTGAATATTGCAGAACCTTGTAGTTTATCCATAAGATCATCTACTCTGGAATCTATTCTTTACAGTAATCTTATTTAGGGCACGATAATCAATGCACATGCGATAAGTATTATTCTTCTTCTTTACCAACAAAACAGGTGCGCCAAATGGAGAACTACTAGGTCTAATTAATCCTTTATTTAATAATTCCTCAACTTGATTTTGAATTTCTTTCTGTTCAATCTGGTTATGCCTATATGGTGCTTTACAAGGTGGTTGTGTACCAGGAATTAAATCTATTTTGTGGTCTTCAGGACGTGAAGGAGGTAGTCCAGGTGGTAAATGTTCAGTAAAACAATCTTTAAATTGTGCAAGGAATTCTTTATGCCTAGGGTGCATATGTTTTTCTTTAGCTTCAAGTTCATTCACCCAAATTAGATAAGATTTACTACTTTTGCATAATGCATGTTTAGGTTGAGTATGAGTAAGCAGTGGAAAATTATTGGATGCGTGCATACCATACAAGGTAATGTGTTTTTCTTGAAAATGAATTTTAATTGAATGCATGGAATAATCTATGTCAGGATTATGCTGATGACGCCAAGGCATACCTAAGATAATATCACTGGACTGTAATGGTACAACTAGAAAATTCCTTCTTTCAGTGTATTCACCAATTTGAATTTCTAAATCATGCACCTCTTGTGTTCCATTATACCTTGTGCCTAAGAATGCTGCTTTAATGCGATAATGTGTAGGAACAGTTTGTAATTTTAATTCTTTCACTAACTTTGCAGAAATAAAATCATGTGTACTACCATCATTATGCAAAATAATCTTTTCTTTTCCATGCACTAGACATTTCATTGTCAACAAAGAATGTGGAGTTGGCATACTTGGTAAAGTATCCGAAGGAGTAGCAATGTCGTCCTCATCTTCCATAAAGTCAGGCATTTCCTCATGTTCTTCATCTTTCATTGCTCCAAGATAGTTGATATGGACAGGTGGCTTCTTCGATTGGCAATTGGCTGCTAGATGTCCAGGTTGATGGCATTTGTAACACACTATAGGTTTGGCTTTAGATACATTGTTTGCAATGGCAGAAAGTCTAGGAATATTAGGATTTGGCTGTGAGATGGCTTAGGGTTTCGATTAGTATTTGATGGCAAAGGAGGTGGTTTTGTCCAAGACTTACGGAAAGATGATAAAGGAAATCGACTTTGATTGAATCTTCTAAAATTTAAATTGAATTGCTTAGAACCATAGTTACCATTTGCTTGAAATTGTTATGGACGCTTATCTCTTCCTCGAATCTTGTCTTCAGTGTCATGAGCTAAAGAAATTGCATCTTCAAGAGTTGTAGGCTTGAATATATTGATTTCAGCGTAGTAATGCCCAAGTAATCCAGACATAAACTTGCGCTTGTGAGTCGCTTCAGGTACGTCTTCAAGCATGCGTAGTTGGAGTAAGGCATTCCAAAAGTGTTCGGTGTACTGGGAAATAGGCTCACGATCTCTTTGCTAAAGAAGGTCCCATTGCTTTATGGCTTTTTCATGGAATTGTGGGGGAAGGAAATTCTGCATAAACTTCTTTTTGAAACTCTCCCAGGTAGTGGGACAATCTATGCTCTTACGAACCACGATCCACCAAAGAGATCCAATAAATGATTAGTGACACACTTGATTTTATCTTTTTCAGCATATGTCTCTTCATGAAAGTAATCATCAAACTGACTGATGAATGCAAGAACAATCTTTCCATCTTGAGTTCCATTGAAAGTACGGAATTTGAATTTCTTTTACTTATCTTTGTTTCTTTACGAATGGATTGAGCTTCGAGAGTCGCATCGATGATTCGTCGGATAAGATCTTCGGGTTGTGGTTCATCTTTGTCGGTAGTCAATCGTTGTAAATTGGCCAATTGAACTTGGAAGGCTTGCCGGGCTCTTCATTCTTCATCCAACTGCATCATAATTAAATCCAACTTTTGTTCCATCGTAGGTTCAGGAAGATCGCCTTCAGTCATTAAATCATCCATATTTTGTTCCGTCATCCTGTAAAAATTCAAAAGACCTCACACTCTCAAAATCCAATTAGCGGGATAGGCGTAGCTCAAAGTCGGGTGTACAAGGCTTATAAATTTTTGTTTGGCTTTCATGGTCTTCGACTTTTACGGTTGCGAGATTTAAAATCTTTGTAAAATCTGCATATGACCTTCTGCATGTGCAAAAACTGGTTCAGCAAGTCCGCGTATGCGAACAGAGTCTTCCAGGGAACAACTTTGCAGTTCAGTGCTTCTGCGCCGAAATAGTCCTTATGGGAGTTTTTGGCATAAGTCAGTTTTGACCTCTGGGAACTTGATTGACTTGCAGAGTAAGTAAATTTAGACTTGCATAACTTGCAAGCTTTGAAGACTTGCAGAACTTAGGAGATTAAGAAGCTTAGTAACTTAATCTGCAGATCACGTCGAATTTTAGGGGGGGCCATTTTTCAGGCAAAATTTACGGCGAGGGTATACTGACGCCGTTGATTGAAAATTTTGATTGAGTAAGCTTTTTAAGCTTATTATTAAGCCTTTAAGCTTTCAAATAAGCTTTTCAAGCTTTCAAGCTATGGAGTTATTGTCAAACTATTGAGAAATAAACGACTTGTAGAAGGAACTTTCCTTGTGGTCCTCCGCTTCCCCAGGCCGGTCCTTCGAGATCAGAGGCTGTAGACAGAGGTTCTTGACCGCCAGGAATCCACCCATATCGACCGTTCGCGATGAAACTGACTATAGATCTCGATCGTTCCAGGAGCTCCGCCTTTGTGCAAGATGGGTAGCGATTGGAAGCTCTCGATCTCAGCTTCGCTCTGATACCACTGGTGCATAGATCGGATGCTATATGCTCGTGTAGTGAGCGTCGGAAGATCCCCAAGAACAAAATAACTCTACTTTTTGCACAAAACTCAAGGTAGAAAGTATGCACGACATGAACCAGAGACCAATTGGGTGCAATCTCCCCCCATACCTTGTGTGAGCGCTCCACAAAGCATGTATTTCATGTATTAATCATCTTCAAGCTCAAATAATAGCCCAAATTACAAAATAGCACGCTTTTGGCTTTTGAGTTTGCTTTAGCACAAAATAGAAATAAAGCTAATGGGTGGGCGCCCAAAGAGTTAGGCATACCCAATACAATGTCTAAATACAAATATCATAATCGTGCGCCCATGCGCATACAAAATAATAAATAAATATCCAACGCCTTAATAAATAGGCGCGACAAAATATAGGCGCCATGCCTAAACTATGCGCCCATCAAAATATAAGTGATAACTCAAATACATGCTATCCTCCAATGCTTTCCTCCGCCACTGCTGCTATCTCTACACAGCAACTGAAGCATTCACAATCGTTAGTAAAATAATACAATTAAACCGACAAAAGTGAATAGCTAGCAGTCTTTAGCTATATAAATAAATCAACTGGTTAGAAATCAATCCTAACCTTAATTTATCACGAGTGTGCACTCTAAACTCATAAATGTTTATTAATTTAATATGTATTTTGTGGAATCACCCGCTATGGAATCACCCATGTACACACTAAATTAATGAAACGCCCGAAAAGGATGGCGTCCCCATCAACTTCTCGCACAAAGAATCCACTTTGTGTATGAGCCCCGGTCAACAAAGTTTACGGAATCCATCGTAAAACCTCATGGAATCCACCGTGAAATATGCCTCTTGGCATCAACCATAGCATACTATTGTTTAAATCCACCGTTGGTAGCCATTGTTAGATATGCACTAATGCCTGGGACACCAACTAACCTTCAACCATGCTACCTTGTGGTTGAACTTGTTGTCACACAAAGCCTTTTAGTGTTTTCATAAAGCGCTCCAAGAAGAACATCCAATACATATGGATGTTGAGATGACAAGTTCAACACATGCAGACATTGATGATGGACCGCCTGGTTAGATGGGTCCATACTTCTACACTTAGCACATTGGTGGTCATTATGACTCTCACATGGCCATTGACTCATTACTTATTATATTCAGGTTGTTATACATATTTACAGCTGGCATAGTTATAGCGTCAGTCGACTAGCGTAGTCGGTTATGCATTGTTTGACTTAGTAGGCCACTTTCCTTTATGTTGTATCTTATCTTTACTTTGTGTACATTATAAAAAGTGTGTGGAAGAAGAAGAAGAAACCAGCAAGAAAACGTTTTGGCCTCCATCTCTCTTCTTGTCTCTTGAGTGAGTTTCTCCTTGTGCATTTTGTGTGTGTTCGGCGCAGCATCTTGAGCAAGTACCCCCACCACACGATTCCTGACATGGTATCAAAGCTGCGCCACTGAGAGAGGCTGATTTCGAAGAATGAAGTGAAGGAGAAGAAGCAAGGTTCGAGCAAGTAAGCAACGGGTAAGAAGCTCTCCCATTCTTCCACTCTCTCTTTTGGATAGTGCCTGTGGAGGCACCGGAAGCTAGGCAGAGCAAAAATCTCAGATTGCAGTGAGATTTGGTGTACGCGAAGAGCGTTGTGTATTCTACAGATAAGACCTTTAGCGGTTACTCACAGTTATTTTGGGCATCTGAGGCTGTTTCAGGCCCCGTTTTAGAGCCGCAAGGTTGCAGACAGCAGTTTTAGGGTACACTATGACTTCGACTGTATTGATCAAAAGTGGGTGCACAAGTTATGGATCTCAGAACTATAAGTTCAAAGGTGTTTACAACGAATGAACACAAAGTTTATCTGCAAACTGGTTGCAGATTGCATGTATTGTTGAGCATACAGTGAAAAAGGTTGTCTGGTGTATTGCTGTATACTACAGGTCGAGGGTGCAGAAGATTTGCTTGCTTTTTGGTATTAGTTTTGTGATAATGGCAGAGAACAGTGGAAACCCCATCATCGAGAAGCTCGACAAGAACAACTACCCTTCATGGAAGTTCCGTGACACGAGCTTCCTTATTGGAAAAGGCCTCTACGAGTTTGTTTCAGGTGAAAAAAAGGAGCCGAAGGTGAGTGATCCTCCAACTGCAGAAGAGACAAAGGCACGGAAGGAATGGAATGCAAAAGACAAAAAGGTTATGTATTGGCTGTCTGCAGTAATTGACAATAATATGCTGGGACATATTAGAAATGCAGAGAATTCATATGCAACTTGGACCATACTTGAAAGTATGTTTTCCGCAAATACAAAGGCACGAAAGATTCAACTCAAGCAAGAGTTGAATACATTGAAGAAAGGGAAGATGTCTATCAATGAGTATGCATTGAAGGTAAGGAGCATTGCAAATGCCTTGGCAGCGACCCGATGATGATGATTTGGTGTCGTCTACCTTGGGTGGACTTAACAATGAAAAGGCTTGGAAGTCTTTTGTAACTTCTGTATATGTTAAAAAGCCATTTCCAGATTTTGATGAGTTGGTCTCCCTTATGATCACTGAAGAGATCAACATGCAGAGTGAGACATCTGAAAAAAGTGGTGAACATGTCCAAGCTTTCTACTCCAGTTCAGGAAGGGGATGTGGCAGGTTCTCTTCAAGAGGCCGTGGTACAGGACGTGGTAGTGACAACTAGCAAAATAGATTGAATCAGCAATTTGGCGATATGCAGGTTTCAGGAGGTCATGGTAACTTTAGAGATAGGGGGAGCTTTAGAGGAAGAGGTGGATGGCAGAACAGAGGTTCTAACAACTCTGGTATTGTGTGTCACTACTGTGGCAAAACAAGTCATATTGCAGCCCAATGTTATGCTAAGAAAGATGATATTCGCAGTGGTAAGTTGCAGCAAGGAAACTATGCATCGTCTTCACGACAGAATGAAGACAAAAATGAACATCTGTTTGTTATGCAGCATATGCTGAATGTTGTTACAGAAAAGGGAACACATGATGATGTTTGGTATGTTGATTCAGGTGCATCAAATCATATGACCAACCATGTAGAATGGTTTGGAGAGATGTAGGATTTGCAAAATGCAGGTTATGTGCAGACAGGTGATGATTCATACCACCCAATTTCACACATTGGAAAAGTTTCCTTGTCCTTGCATGATGGTAAGACAAAGAGTCTTTCAGATGTATTACATGTGCCATTTATTACAAAGAACTTGGTATCAGTCGGTGAGATGGTAGAGCAAGGGCTGCAAGTCAGATTTAATGCAAAGGGTTGCTTTGTAGAAGACTTCAATGACAAGTGCAAGTTGTTTGCAAAGGGAAGTAGAGTTGGACGTATGTTTACTCTGGATGCTAGAATTCCTACTATGAATTCTGCTATGTATGCTAAAGGACAAGGTGTTGTTGTAGATATTGAAATTTGGCACAAACGTATTGGACATGCAAATGTACAAAGGCTGAAGTTAATGCAGTCCAAAGGGTTGGTTACAGGTTTGCCTATATTTAGAGTTGTAGAATTTCATAAGGTATGCGAAGCATGTCAGTTTGGTAAGCAGACAAGACAACCCTTTTCACATGACAGAGATGTAAGCAGAAATATCCTTGATGTTGTGCATATAGATATTTGGAGGCCTACACAAAACGTATCTCTTGGAGGCAGTTCATACTTTGTCACATTCATTGATGATTGTTCTAGAAAGTTGTGGGTATATTTTATGAAGGAAAAGAGTGAAGCGTTTGAGCACTTTAGAACTTTCAAGGCTGTAGTTGAAAGAGAAACAGGTTTGAAAGTAAAGTGCTTGAGGTGACATGGAGGGGGACAGTACCTCTCGAATGAGTTCAGTGATTTTCTGAGGTCTCATGGGATAAAGAGACAGTTCACATGCAGGTATACCCCACAGCAAAATGGGGTTGCAGAAAGGAAAAACAGGAATATTGCAGAAGTTGCACATGTCTTCATGGCTGAAAAGAATATGCCTAAGCATTTTTGGTCTAAGGCTGTTCATACTGTTGTTCATATTATGAACAGAACTCCCACACTGCAGTTCATGGGATGACTCCTAAAGAATGCTTTACTGGCAAGAAGCCTGATGTATCGCACTTGAAGGTATTTGGTTGTGTTGCATATGTTCATGTGCCAGATGAGCTACGCAAGAAGCTTGATCCAAAGGCAGAAAAATGTGTCTTTATTGGATACTCTTTAGAGCAGAAAGGGTATCGCTATTATAACCCTGTCACATGTAAGTTCAGAGTGAGCAGGGATATCATCTTTGATGAAATGAGCAGTTGGTATGCATCTAGTGGTGATGCATTGGATGATGATGATGATCATGACACTCATGTGCAAGCTGAAAAGTAAGAATTACAGATTCTTAGTGGACCAGAAACATCATTTAGTAGTCTATGGTATGGGAGACTAAGGAGTAGCTCTACATCTTTAGGTGCATCTAGTAGCACTACAGGTATAGACAAAGGAAAGAATAAAATGTCAGATGGCATTGATGTAGTTCTTGATGGAGACTCCAGTGGCTCAGAGAGCTTGGATGATGAGCTTGGTATTCCTTCTTTCAGGACACCAGGTGTACAGAGAGCTTATAGTAATGTAAAGGCTCCATTGAGTGATCCGGTGGTACGCAGATCTAGCAAGGTCAGATACCCTGTTAAAAGATCTGGTTTTGAAGGTTATGCAGCTCACTATTATGCTTATATGGTGAAAATAGTTGAGGATGTTGAGCCCACTTGCTTTGAGGATGTTGTTGGTCATACTCATTGGGATGCAGCAATGGATGAGGAGATGGCTACATTAGAGGCTGTTAACCCCAAGTCAAGATGGCAGAAAAATGGAGGAAAAAGCAAAAGGAAGATGGGAAAAGAGCAAAGACACGCAGGCAGCCTCTAAAGATGAACCGGGGCAAAAAGCACAACCTTAAAAGAAAAGGTGCCTCAAAAAACTCGAAAAATTCTTATAAAAGAGTGCCAGGCTCCCTCCTGTGCCAATTGTAAAATATTAGATGGGTGTAGGCTAGAGGCACAAGGCTAGAAGAGGGAAACGGAAAAAGGACCTTGCCACAATGGCCGGTCATGTAAAAAAGGGATGGGTGCCCATGGGATTTTAGGGTTTGTATATATAAAGTTCAAAAAGTGAATAAGAGATCATTCTTTGGTGTGTGGCAAAAGGAGTCTTCTTCTTCTTCTCTCCTTCTCATCTTCTTGCTTGTGTGTGCTCTTGAGAGAGGGAGTGTGAGAGTGTGAAGGAGTGAGTGTGTGTGAGAGTGAGGGATCAAGAGGGTGAAGCTATTCACCATCTCCTCTTCTCTCTTCTCTTCCCTTCTCTCTTCTTGCATGCATGGCTATGGAGGATGGAGCTTGGAGGTGGAGGAGGCTTGAGGATGCTTGAGCTAGCATCTAGGATCGTGGAGCTACCGGTGTGCGGGAAAGAGGAGGCAACTCATATTGGCACTAAGGTAAGCTCACTACACTCGTAGGATCGATGGCGCGTCAGCTAGGTGAGAGATAGCCATTAGAGCTCGCTTGTAATGCTTGAAACAATAAGCGGTCCGTGGGTCTTGGCAGTTGAGCGAAAGCTCCCACATTTTGGTTCCATTGCTGGGACCAACGGATTCAAGCTTGAGCACTTGCGCATCTCATATCGACCATCGAAGTAAGGGTTTCATCCTCGAACCGGAGCGTGAGATAGGTAGGAAGTTTGGGTGTTTTTTATCTTCAAAACAAGTAAGTATTTTGGGTTATTTTGTTTGTTTGATGATTAGAAAACATGGAGAAATCAGTTCGGTATTTTGCTTTCGATTCTTGTTGCATTTAGAGTAGGATAGGATTAGGAAATAGCACCGGAGAAGGGTAGGGTTTACTGTTGCAAAACAGGGCAAAACAGGGCAAAAAATCGTGCAAAAATGGCAAAAAGCTCGCTTGCGATGCTTAAGATCGGCAAGTGAGTGATTGGGGGCATCAACACCATACCCAAGAAGGGGTATAAGAGCCAAGAGGCCAAGGAAACACTCATTTGCAACCATTTCAGTGTGAAAGAGAGAGAGAGAGAGCTACCGGCTGATTCGATTTGATCGCACCAACGATGAGCCTGCCACTCCATCCAGGTATATGAATCCCTTCTCTTACTCCCTTAGGTAGGATCTGGAGGGTTGTGCCTGGTATGATTGAGTGCAGCACGAGAAATGATCGAAATCAAGTTTGCATTGTTTACGTGCGCCGCACTCGGCCCATCCGAACGGCCAGTTCTGGGCCAAGTCCCAAAATCGGCCCTCGGCCCCTCGCCATTCGGCCCATCCAACCAAAACCCTTGTCAGCCCGTTCGAGTCTATCATTCGGACCGTGGACAAATTCGGCCCTCTACCATGTGTCAAATTCGGCCCTCGGCCCATGCGTCTCGGCCCACTCGAGTAACCTTGTCTGAATCAACCACTTGGCCCATCCGAGCCAATCCGTCCGAGTCTACCCTGTCCAAGTCCCAAATTCGGCCCTCGGCCCATGCACCTTGGCCCGTCTGAGTAACCCACTCGGACCCTGCAATTCGGACCAATTGGACCGAGTGTAGATTTTTACCAGATTTTCAAAAATTTGACCTGACCCGGCTAGAACTCAGCAGTTCAAACTATCGAAAGCCCGTAGGGCGCTCAGAACTTGATTCTGGCACGTGGAATAGGTAAAACCGTAGGGTGCCGCTGCTTAGCAGCTAGAAGTGGACAGTTGTGAGACCTGGAGGCTTAGATGCAAACCACTAAGTTGTAAGGCCTGATTGGACCAAAAACGAACGAGGCAACACCTTAGAGAAACCCTAAACCCTGAGAAGACGGCCAAGAAATTGACCAACAAGCCTATTCGGCCCAAAACAATGCGAGAGTGTGTAAGACGTCTAGGAATTGGTTGCTGCACTCACCCTGAATTTTCACACTTGAAGTACACTTAAGGAAACTGAAAGCCTGATTGAGCACAAGTGCACAAGGAAAGATACATTGAGTGGCCATAAATTGAGGACTGTCTGAAGGAACTCACCCAAATAAACCACTCAAGGAACCCACCAGTAGGAGAGAACCCAATACATAGACAAACCATCAACGTGTAAAAGTAGGACCAAGCAAGGGGCGCCGACGAAGTGGATCTGACGAGTCTACTAAACCTGATCGATAGCTTGGTGGATCATGACAACTCGACAATGGTAGAAGAAAGCTCAAACCGCTGATCTAACAAGGAATTCAACTTAAAAGCCTTTCCAGATGCTGTTCAACAAAGCTGGTCAGTAGTTACGACGCTCATGCTCGGTACGAGCATCGAGGTAGGACAGCAGACGCTATCATCACAGATCTAGAAGAGGAGAGAAAGCTGGCCCGCAAAGCATTGCAAAGCATGGCTGAGTACAATAGGGATCAGCAGGCTAGGAACCAAAGGCAAGGCATGGAGTTGCGAGAGGTGTAGCGGGTACTAAACTTGGCTGGCAGAAATTGAACGGACCATGAGAGAGCACTAAAAGGAGACTTAACGCTGAGTGAGCTTCTCATGAAGCAGCTGCTGAATAACACGGTTGCAGAGCAAAGTGCCACGGCTCTAGCAACATCACTGCCCTTCGCAGGATTAGGAGCAAACCAGGGCTCAAAGAGCCAAGCTAAAATCCCTATTGTTGCCAAGCAACTCAATAAGTACCAACCCCATGACGATCCATACTGCTTTGTTAAGCAGTTCAAGTAAGTCTGCGAAGACAACGGCCTCAACGACCTGACTCAACGCTCTCAAGCGTTGGGCGACAAAGGTAGGACGTGGTATACAAGCTTAGATAACGTAGAGCGAGCCAACTTCAATGGCCTCAAGGATCTCTTCATTAAGAGATTTGCCGAGCCCGAGTACTCCGATAATCTACTAGTGTGCTTGATGAACGTCAAGTAGAAAGAGAAGGAGGACATTCGCGATTACGTGACCCATGTGTGGAGTCTCTTCAAGAGAATCCCTACTGGAGAGCGACCAATTGAAAGAGCAGTATCAACTGTATTCATCAGCGGGATTCAGAATGAGGAACTATACAAGGCTTACAACCATACGGCCAACCTTACCTAGTGAACAGGCCATAGCCATTTTTCGGAAGGGGAGCCCCATTGGCCCTCCCTGTGCCTAACGACATTAAGCTAGCCATTCCTAGGATGGAAATAAATCCTAGAGGTATTCCTAGGCCGCCTGGTCCATACGTAACCCACCCACCGAGTGACGCTCCTGTCCACTATGTGGAAGAACCAAACGAGGAGGAAGCTTACATATGCCCTTACGTTTCGCATGATGACAAGGGCAACGCTGTCCTCATGGATTATCGTCCCATACCGATGATGGCATTAGGAAGAGGACGAGGTAAAGGCCTAGGAGGGCTGACGCAGGATCCAATCACCTGTTGGAATTGTGGCCACCCAGGTCATGTCTCATCACGCTGCCCTGAAAGGGAGCAGCAAAACAGAGACAAGGCTGACCAAAGGTGTGCTGAGTGCGGAATCACCCATCTCTTCATCGATTGCTCAAGGCGAAAGCCATCGTCTAGCTCAGCCAACAAGCCATCTGTCCCATTGGGGCTGTTTGGTGTCGAGACCCATGACGGGGAGGCCACACCTATCCCATTGCGGGTCATGACCTGTGCCCAAACAAAGCAGGCTGGCATCTCTTTGTCAGGACCTAGCAATCTCGATGCAGCCTCGATAGGAAAGAAGAGCCGTAGACAGCAGAGGAGGAAGTCGGAAGCTAAAATCGCACTAAAAACGGAGAGTGCTATGACTCTGCCCATCGGAAATAAGGTCTTTGACGCAGAAGTAGAGACGTCAGCCCCTAAGATAGTCGAAAAGGGAAGCGCTAAGGTAGGGGAATACCTGCATCCAAAGCAACAATTAAAGGCCATAGAAAAGGTGAAAGAATGGGTGAAGGAAGCCCAAGAACATCTAAAAGACGTTGAGCCCATCATGGAGGATGGGATCGATGATCTCTCTAGCATAAGTACGCCAACCTTGCTCCCACAACCAAAGTCAAGAGAAGCAACTGCACCACAAGCGGTGCCACTAAGGCCAAGCCTCGGTGCTGCTACAGGGCCGTGGTTCAGTCACACGGCCATTGGCCAGGACAATCCAGGTAAGGAGAGAGACGAACACCCAACGATCTCCTAACCACGTTGGTGACTACCCCTGTAACACTTAGCCTGGGAGATCTGCTTAGGCAGCACCCCACCCTATGGCAAGATCTTAAGCAGTGGGTTGAAGGGTCACAAGAGCAGGTCACGCCAGACCCTCACGACCATGAGGCAGAAACGCAAATACCGAGTTTGATGCTGTACTCTATGCCTAAATCCTTGCACGTCGATGCCTTCTGGGAAAGCTCCGAGATGCATGCAGTCTTACCGGTCTTAGCCCTAAGCGATACAACAAGGAAGGAAATCGTAGACATGGGGGCTGGGGTTAGTGTGCTTAGCCATGCAGTGCTTCAGACTTGGGGAAACCCACCTGTTGAGACTGCTAGGTTTAATGTCACACTAGAAAACGGTATGAGAGTCAAGCCATTCGGGGTGCTTAAGAATTGGCCAGTGAAGATCGCAGGTGTCCAGCTCTCCGTTGACTTTATAGTCATGAAGGGAGTGGACTATGACATCCTATTAGGCCGCCCCTGGATGCGCAACGCTAGAGTCATCGAAGATTGGGGTAACGGCTTAATCTTCCTTGGCAATAGGACGGACACCGTGAGAGTAGAGATGGACACCTGGAAGACCTCACCTATCGACTTAGATGCCATCTCTGATATGCTCAAGGGTAATGCTCAGGTCAAGAAGTCCTATGGGCCCTTGACCAAGTATATCCCATGCCCAGAGGATGAGCGGGATTGGATGCATGTCCTTGCTACAATCGACCTGCCGTTCTCTGATCACGAGGCATATGAGCAAGCCATCAAAACAATCGGCAAGGCTAACGACACACCCTCCATACCAGTCTACATGATGGTAGGAAGCCCTCATGGGAAATCGAAGCCCGTCAACTCCCACGTCCTAGCCAACAAAAGGGAACTCCAGGAGGTACAGGAATATCTATCGGACAAGCTAGCTGGCAATCCAGCTGCAAATCTCAAACCACTCCAGGATCTCTTAGATGAATCCAAGTGGCAATGGACCAGAGTGCATGACTTAAACCTCATGTACAACTGGGCCCTGGTTCCTGACCAACGACCTGAGATAGACCGAGTCCTAGGAGACGATGAGCAATCTGATGAAGAGAATTCTAATGACAAATGCGAAGAATGCCAATCCTTCAGTGACGAAAGTGAGTGTGAGGTAGATACCGTGGAATACGACACTGAAGGACAAGAAATAGAGCAAATACGAGCAGACTCCAAGCTGCAGAGAAAGAGTATCTTCAGAATGGAGTAAGGAGTCATGTGCATGGAATGTGATCGCGCCTGGTTGGAACACATAGGACCCATAGACCTTGAGCAAGTAGGACTAGCCCAGCCGGGAATGACATCAGTATTCAAAACTCAATCACCATCTGAACTGCGCCCATCAGGGGAGACCACCTCTTCTAGCAAAGGCGGGGGATTCGACTCTGAATCAGAGGTTAGTTTGGATAGTGATCCAGAGATCCCTAGGATGCCCACAACCAGACGCACCAAGGGGGACCTACCTGTCCACTTGAGGTGCAGACGATTAAGATAGGAAAAGGCAAAACAACCTAGAGATACTCGAACGGAAGAACAACGAAAACCGCAGGACCTCCCTAAACGATTTACGAAATTCAAAAAGGGGGATAGGGTGGTATTTCTGTTAGGTGCCAAATGTCAAGCACAGACAAGCGAACCAATCAAGGGACCAGCCAAGGTCAAGGAGGTGGACCTAGCCCAAGAAGGGAAACCACCCCGACCAGTCTTCATTGGTCTTCATTGCTGATGACTTGACTAATGAAGAAGAAACGAGTCTTGTCGCTCTCTTGTGAGAGTACATAGACATGTTCGCCTGGTCTTTAGGAGAGCTTAAGGGGGTAGATCCGAGTGTCGTGACTCACAACATACCCATGACGCCAGACGCAATACCGGTCAAGCAGCGACCGTACCCTATGAATCCAAAACATGCTCATGCTGTCACGGAAGAGATTGATAAGCTGATGAGAGCAGGATTCATTTATGAAATTGAGTACACAGAGTGGGTATCACCCATAGTCATCATGATGAAGAAGAATGGAAAAATCCGAGTGTGCGTCAATTACAAGAAGGTAAACGCTACCACCAAGAGGGACAACTATCCGTTGCCGTACACCGAGCACATGCTTGAGAGAGTGGCAGGCAAGGAAGCCTACAGTTTTCTAGACAGCTTCTCAGGGTACAACCAAGTGCAAGTGCATCCTGCGGATAGGCATAAGAGTGCCTTCGCCACTGAATGGGGCGTCTTTACTTACATAGTCATGCCCTTTGGGTTGACTAATGCCCCTGCCACTTTCCAATGCCTCAGGTATTTAAGGACATGCTTCGCAAGGAGTTAAAAGTCTTTGTCGACGACCTCTGTGTCCACTCGACCTGGATTGAACACTTAGACAAACTCCGAGCAGTCTTCAAATGGTGTCATTTATACCATCTCTCCTTGAACCCCTTAAAATGCTAGTTTTGGGTGAAGCATGGATGCATCCTAGGGCATGTGGTATCGAAGAATGGCATTTCCACTAACTTCTCAAAGGTCAAGGTCATTGTTGATCTTCCACCCCCAACCAACTACAAGGGAGTTCAATGCTTCCTAGGCCATACTGGGTACTATCGGCGGTTTATACTCAATTATGCATTGATCGCCAGATCATTGTACAAGTTGCTTATTGTCTTCAAATGGACTGAAGCATGCCAATGGGCATACGAAGAGTTGAAGAAGGCTCTAACCACAGCACCAATCCTACAAGCCCCAGATTGGACCATCACCTTCCACGTGCATATCGATGCTTCTAAGTTTGCCATGGGGGCAGTGTTGTGCCAGCCTGGAGAACACAATTTAGACTATCCAGTGAGCTTTGCTAGCAGACAACTCACTGAGATGGAAATGAATTACTCGACGATGGAAAGAGAGAGATTAGCCATGGTATTCGCAGTGAAGAAATTCCGGCATTACCTTTTGGCCACGCCCTTCACCTATTTTGTGGACCATCAAGCCTTGCTCTATCTAGTAAACAAACCTTGTGCTACAGGATGCATAGCTTGATGGCTCCTTCTGCTTTTAGAGTTCAACTTCTCCATAGTGGTACGGAAGGAAAAACAGCATTACATGGCTAATCACATGTCACGCATTCCCACCCGAGAAGCCGTTGGACAAGGTGTTATTGATGAATTGCCCGACGCCCATCTGTTTAACCTTTCCAGCAAGAGAGATCTATTTAAGGCTGATCTACCGCCGTATTGGGCAGATGACATAGTCCAAGTGCTTGAGCACGAACTGCTTGACCGACCAATAGAAAAAGCCCGACTTAGGCGATTAATCCTTAAGATTGAGCCCTATCAGCTGATTGCAAGCAAGCTCTACAGGCTGGGGCAAGACCGATTGTTGCGTAGATGCATGTGCGAATATGAGATGCATGATGTGCTCTCAGAAGCACACAGCAACATCGCCAGAGGGCACTTTAGCGGAGACACGACAGCACGAAAAGTGTTGCAGTCTCAACTATGGTGGCCCATACCTTTCTGCGACGCAGCACGATTCGTCAAGCACTATGACGAGTGCCAACGGACGAAGGTCCCAATTCGCAAAGATCAAATGGAATTAACCCCAGTTATTGCTCGACAACCCTTCGAAAAATGGAAAATTGATTTCATTGGGCCCATCAGTCCTGCGGCATAGTATTCGCAGGCTAAGTACATCATTGTGGCCACGGATTACCTCACTAAATGGGCAGAAGCATGAGCGACATGAAAAAACGATGCTAGAACGATAGTTATGTTCTTATGGGAGCAAGTGATTTCACGATTCGGCTGCCCCATCAAACTGGTCAGTGACCAGGGCACGAACTTCGTCAATTAAGTGATTGCGCATCTCCTGTCCACCTTCCTCATCATCCATCGCAAATCCTCGCCATACTACCCTCAGGAAAATGGCCAGGCCGAATCAACAAATAAAATTCTTGTCAATGTCCTAACCAAGGTTGTCTTTGCTTCACGCAGCGACTGGGACAACAAGTTGATGGCTGCCTTGTGGGCTTACCGAACTGCTTATAAAACGGCTGTCAGTCAAACCCCCTTTAGATTGACATATGGAATAGAAGCAATTCTACCATTAGAGTTCTTCGTTCCTAGCCTGAGAATAGCGCTTCAAGAGCGATGGGAAGGGAAGGAGGCATGGATGCAACGACTAGTTGAGCTCGAACGCCTCTCAGAGACTCGTCTTCTCACCACCCATGCACTGATCTGTGAGAAAGCCTGACGCAAGAGCTGGTTTGACCAGCACGTCAAGTAGCACGAGTTTGAACAGGGTGACTTAGTGCTCCTCTACTAGGTTAAGGGGCATAAGCAAAAGATGAAATTTAGAGGTCTTGGACCCCTCAAAGTTCGTGTGATCAGCCAAACAGGCAATGTCAAACTTGAGACCCTAAACGGTGAAGGAATAGGTTTCTTCAATGGCAGTCGTGTCAAGAAATACTACCCTCCTACGCATCATTTTCACGATCCATCGATGTTAGAACCACCTGTCAAAGTACGAGTAGCCACAATCACTGAAATCGACGACGATGACGAGGAAGCCGTGGAACCCGCATACCTCCGTATCATGGTCACAACAAAACAAACATGTGCTTTCACCACCTTGATCGATGAGGGAGCAGACTTCAACATCTTGACCTACGATCATTGGACTCAACTTGGCCAACCACAACTTCAACCCACCACTGCAAAATTAAGCCCATATGGGGCCCATTCCTATACACTACTCGGCAAGTGCAGAGCAGCCGTTTCTACTGAGTCTGAGACTGTTCCAATGATTTTTTACGTGTTGCCAAATGCTAAAAACACAGGCACAGAGTCACTGCTAGGGCGAACCTTCAAAAATCAAACCCATTGCAATGTTGACTACGCGTCGTAGCGTATCCACCTCACAATAGGCAACGTTCGCATTGTTACAGCGTTCAGCAAGGGCTGGACATCCTCATCACGGGCCACCAAGCCACCGATAGAAACACCTGTAGGCAAGTCTAAGGAGGGGGATAGTGCGCCGTCGCCACTCCTCGAGCTTCACAGACCGCAACCCATAGCAGCCAAAGCGAAGGCCCCATAGCCTCGCCTTCAATGGATGCCTAAACAACCGCAATAGCTGCCTAGGAGTCGACGCTCCTACCCTCATAAGACCAGAAACTCTAAACCTAGGAGGCCCAAATGCAGTTACAGGAATAGATGTGTAATCAGTCAAAGATGGGTCCCCAAGGCCCTCTTGCACGCACAAGGCTACTATGAGGGCAATGCTTGGCTATGGATACCTAAGGCCCACACAGCCTGAGGCACCACTCGTATGCCAGCCTCAAGCTTGATCATCCCAAAAGCCATAGAACCTCGAAACCACAAGCTGCAGAGCTTCCCTGACCCGCAACCATCAAGATCACCCACGCACGAACCCACGCGAATCGCCCAAGCCTGTCGACCCAAGCAACAACCGCCAGCTCAAGAGTCATCACCCGCTGGAAACGATTTGACTTTCCAAATCCATCCTGAAAGCAACAGGCCGTCACTTGAGGCCGTTGCTAACCCAGCCTCTATCCCAGCAACCCAATCGCAAGCTCAAGAACACTCATCACCGCAACTTTCCATCGCCAAAGGCTCAAGTCCTACCAAACCCCAACCACCCACAAACCTTAGGCCCTCTTATGAGAGGAAATCCTTTCTCTCACTAGCAGCTGATTTAGCTGAGGAAATAGGGGATGATGTGGTGGATTGCATTAAGCGACTGGACACCACTTTTTTGTCGCTAGCTCTGAGCTACGATTGCCTCGACTAAGGTCTATTGGATGAATCCTTTGTAGCCGAAGTTCAAACGATGCCTTGTTCTTGGGAAACGTTTGAATTTGCATTTGCAAAAGCCGCTACCTCCGCTGCTAAGTTGCTCAACAGTGAGATCTTAAAAGAGCAAGCAATCAAACAATGCCTCATCACGTCGTATGATTAGCGAACCACTTCTGCCATCACTAACCAAGAAGTAACAAAGCTGTCAAAACTCGTTGAGAAAAAATCCCAGTTCTTAAGGCATTGGTACGCTCTTAGGCTGCAATGGGAAGAAGGATGCCGAATAATGACAACGCTGAGCAGCGATGCGCTATCAAAACAGCAGAGTACGACCCCACATACATCGCACCAACCTCATATCGAGTGTTAACCATGCTGCAGGGCCATCCTGTAGAAGAACACATCAAGGGACACCCCTACCTCGACCGCTTGTTGACCGAGGAGGAGTTACACATTGCTAGCCGAGTCAACTCGGGCGACTTCCTAACTGATGTTCTCACATACATCACCCAAGTGGGGATTAAACCCTCTGACCTGGACCGCGAAGCCCATTTGGAATACAACCCCAATTTCTATACTTGGCTCCTTCACAAGTAGCCCCTATATCTCCATGCCGAAAGCCCTTCACCTTCTAACCCTCAATCCTAGGAAGGATTCTTCTCAAAATGGAAGGGGAGGGGGTAAGGTGAATCATATCAGAATCAGTAAATCAAATTAAAGTCAGTGAAGCACGTAGACATACATTGTGAAAAACAGATGGGGTAGGAAAAGGGCATGAAAACTTTGAATTAAAGGGCAAAAAGTAAAAGTCTGAAAAAGGGAATCTGCATTAGACCTTAATGAATTCATTCAAAAGCATAGAGTTCTTTCTTTTCTCAGCAATTATTATGTCGCAAGCACTAATGAAAATTACAGTTTATGACAGGAACAAAAAATGTTGCAGCAGGACCGAGCCCACTGACTCCCCTTGACGGAGAAGGAGTGAACGCGGTACAGCATCAACCTGGAGAGCCGTGCCTACAATCAATTGAAATTCTAAACTATTCACAATTTGGAAGAATTAGTGGCCAAGGAAGAGGCGGCCAGGAGCGTCATAGAAAGCTGCAACCTCAAGAAGTACCTGGGAAGTTTCGCACAAGAACCCGATCACACGAGCTGTGTGGAATTTCTCAGGTCCTACAACCCCGACAGCGAATGCGGCACTGTCACAGTGGGAAGAGGACAAAATGCTAAGCAAGTATTGGTTCGTCTAACCTCGGCCTTGGTGGAGAAGGCACTAGGACTGGAACCAAAGGTGGAAAAGAAGCAGAAGAGGGACGCATACACCATGCTGGGGATGAGAAAGGAGGATGTGCTAACAAACAATGGCATCAGTATCCAGGACATCCCCAATGCAGAGACCAGGCTACAGGCGAAGCTCATACATGCGCTCTTTTCCAGCCAGCGCTACAACACGTTGATGCACCGGATCAGCATACCAATACTGGAAAATGTAGCGGCCCATACCCTGCACAAAGTCGACTGGAACGGCTACGTGCGTAAGACTATCGACCAGGCAGCTCAAGCGCTAGCCTTAGGAAGCATGCCAGCAGGAGGAGAATCCCCGATGTCAAAGGCCGCAGAAAGAAAGAGGCCCTCCTCGAAAGCCTCGTTCCTCGCATACGGGAGCATCTTAACGGTGCTTATCCAGAGGTCCTAAAGGAAGTAGAAGAGGGGGAGGGGGAGACACCCGACAGATCACCTCCTCATCAACACCAGGAGAGGTCCAGTGATAGGACGGAGACCGAGGAAGAAGGGAAAGAACAGAAAAGCAAAAAACAGGTCAAGGAGACCAAGAAAAAAGCAGCGCAAAAGAAAAAGAAACAAGATGAAGGCCGTAGAAAGGAGAGGGAAGACTTGGAGAAAGTGAAACGACAATCCCTCAGGGAGGCAGAGGAGAGAGAAAGGAAGAGGAAGCAAGAAGAAGAAGAAACAACGGAGCAAGTTAGGCAGGCTAAAAAGGCGTCCAAGCAAGAGGCTGAAAGGAGAAGAAGAGAAGAGCAGGAGGAAAAAGAAAAACTAGAGGAAGAATACAAAAAGGCCGAACAGGAAAGGAAAAGAAGAGTCGCGGAAGAGAAAGAGGAGTTAAGAAGAAAGAAGGAGGAGGACCTGGCTGAGGCTACCCGCCGGTCCATCGAGCAGCAATGCAAGGCCGATGACCCAAAAGCCTAGAATCATCCAAGAGAAGAAGGGCCTAGCTCCAGTATGCAGGCACCAGAACCCGCGCCCCCTGCAGTTCCAGAAGGAAAAGGCAAAGCAGCCCTCCATCCATAGATAATGCCGGAACTTCTTCACAGAAAACACCATGGCCAAGCCCTCTCTTTCCGTCGTCGAGTAATTCATTTCCATCTTCGTGAGTTGTCTGCTATAGCAAAGCTCACTGGATAATCTAGGTTGTGCTCACTAGGTTGGCACAACACTGCCCCCACAGCAATTTTAGAAGCATCGATATGCACGTGGAAGGTTATGGTCCAATCTGGGGCTCGTAGAATTGGTGCTGTGGTTAGAGCCTTCTTCAACTCTTCATATCCTCATTGGCATGCTTTAGTCCATTCAAAGACAATCAGCAGCTTGTATAAAGGTCTAGCTATCAATGCGTAATTCAACACAAACTGTCGATAGTATCCCGTATGGCCTAAGAAGCATTGAACTCCCTTGTAGTTGGTTGGGGGTGGAAGGTCGACAATAGCCCTAACCTTTGAGAAGTCAGTGGAAATGCCATTCTTCAACACCACGTGGCCGACGATGCATCCATGCTTCACCCAAAACTGGCATTTCAAGGGATTCAAGGAGAGACGATATAGGCGACACCGGTCATAGACTGCTTGGAGTTTGTTCAAGTGTTCCATCCAGGTCAAGTGAATGCAGAGGTCATTGACAAAGACTTCTAATTCCTTACGAAGCATGTCTTTAAATATGGTGCACATGAGATGTTGAAAGGTGGCAGGGGCACTAGTCAACTCGAAAGGCATGACTATGTACGCAAAGACGCCCCACTCGGTGGCAAAGGTAATCTTATGCCTGTCGGTAGGATGCACTTGCACCTGATTGTATCATGAGATGCCGTCCAGAAAACTATAGACCTCCTTGCCTGCCACTCTTTCAAGCATGTGCTCGGTGTATGGCAATGGATAATTACCCCTTTTAGTAGCAGAATTCACCTTCTTGTAATTGATGTACACTCTAATTTTTCTGTTTTTCTTCATCAACTTATCAATCTCAGTCTGTGTGCTCAATTTCGTAAATGAATCCTACTTTCATCAGCTTATCAATCTCTTCCTTGACAGCATGAGCGTGCTTAGGATTCATTGGGTACGCGTCTGGTGTCATGGGTATGTTATGAGTCACTACACTCCGGTCTACCCCTTTAAGCTCTTCCAAGGACCATGCGAATACGTCTACATACTCTCACAAGAGAGCGACAAGACTTGCTTCTTCTTCCTCAGTCAAGTTATCGGCAATGAAGACTGGTCGGGGTGTCTCCCCTTCCCGGGCTAAGTTCACCTCTTTGACCATGGCTAGTCCCTTGATTGGTTTGCTCATTTGCCCTTGCCATTTGGCACCCATCAAGATCACTACCCTATCTCCTTTCTTGAATTTCGTAAATCATTTAGGAAGGTCCTGTGATTTTCGTTGTTCATCTATTCGGGTGTCCTTGGGTTGGTTCACCCTTCCTTGCTTCAATCGTCTACATCTCAGGTGGATAGGTAAGTCCCCAGTTGTGCATCGGGTCTTGGGCGGCCTAGATATTTCTGGGTCGCTATCTGAGCTCACCACCGAGACTCAGAGTGGAACTCGTCGTCTTCGCTAGAAGAGGGGGTCTCCCTTGGTGGTCGCAGTTCAAATGGTGATTCTGCCCTAAGCACTGGTGTCGAACCTGGTTGAGCTAGGCCTGCTTGCTCAAGGTCTATGGCTCCTACGTGTTCTAACCAGGCATGATCACAATTTATGTGCATGAGTCCTCGCTCTATCTTGTAGGCACTTCTTTTTTGTGGCTTGGAATCCCCCGTATTTGTTCTATTTCATGTCCCTGTGTGTCATATTCTACCGAATCCATCTCACCCTCACTTCCATCATTGAAGGGTTGACAGCCTTTGTACTCATCGTCAGAGTCCTCTGTGCCAGACTGCTCATCGTCTCGTAGGGCTTGGTACATCTCTTGTCATCCATCCGAGACTAAGGTCCAGTTGTACATAAGGTTCAAGTCATGCACCCTAGTCCATTGCCACTTGGATTCGCCTAAGAGATTCTGGAGTGGTTTGAGGCTTGCTGCTGAATTGTCAGCCAGCTTGTCTATTAAGTATTCTAGGGCCTCCTGGAGTTCTCTCTTGTTGCCTGGCACTTGGAAGGTGACAAGCTTAGGTCTCCCAAGAAGGGTTCCGTCCATCATGCAAACTGGTATAGAGGGTGTGCCGTCAGTTGTGCCCATCATCTTGATGGCTTGCTCATGTGCCTCTTGATCCGAGAATGGCAGGTCGACTATAGCAAGGACATGCATCCAATCCCGCTCATCCTCTGGGCATGGAATATACTTGGTCAAGGGCCCATAAGACTTCTTGACCTGACTGTTAAACTTGAGCATCGAGGAGATGGCATCCAAGTTGATTGGTGAGGTCTTCCAAGTGTCCATCTCTACCCTCACAGCTTCTGTCCTATTGCCTAAGAATATCAAGCCATTACCCTAATCTTCAATAACTCTGGCATTCCGCATCCAGGGCCGGCCTAACAGGACATTGTAGTCCACCCCCTTCATGACTATAAAGTTGACAGAGAACTGGACACCTGTGATTTTCACTGGCCAGTTTTTAAATACCCTGAATGGCCTCACCCTCATGCCGTTTGCTAATGTGACATTAAACCGAGTAGTCTCAATAGGTGGGTTTTCCCAGGTCTGCAGTACTGTGTGGCTTACCACACTAACCCCAGCTTAATTGTCTACGATTCCCTTTCTTGTTGTGTCTCCTAAGGCTAGGACTGGTAACACTACATGCATCTCGGTGCCTTCCTAGAAAGCATTAACGTGCAAGGATTTTGGCATACAGTGTAGCATTAAACTTGGTATTTGTGTTTCTGCGTCCTGATCCTGCAGATCCTCCACCTTTTCTAGTGATTCCTCGACCCACTGCTTGAGGTTGCCATAGGATGGGATGCTGCTTAAGCAGGTCTCCTCGGCTTAACGTCACTTGGAGGCTGTCGGCTGCTCATCCCTCTCCTACGCCGGATTGTCCTGGCCAACCGCCTGGCTGATTTGGCTTGCCCTAAGGGGTACTATCTGCAGTGTTGTTGCATCTCCTGACTTTGGTCGAGGGGGTGAGACTGCCGTGTTCATGCTGATGAGATCCTCGCTCTCGTCCTCTAGGATGGGCTCAGCATCCCCTAAGTGCTCTTGGGCCTCTTTTACCCAGTCCTTCACTTTCTCTATGGGCTCGAGTTGGCGCTTCGGATGCGGGTGCTCCCCTACCTTGGCACTTCCCTTTTCGGCCGTCTTGGGGGCTGAAGTTTCTGTCTCTACATCCTCGACTTTCTTTCCAACACGTAGAGTTGTAGCACTCTCAACTTTCAATGAGATCTTAGCCTCCAGTCTCCTCTTCCTTCGCATGCGGCTCTTCTTCCCCGTCGAGGCTTTATCGAGATTGCATTATCTGGGCAGGATGCCAGTCTGCTTTGCTTGGGCACGGGTCATGACCTGCAACGAGATGGGTGTGGCCTCCCCATCACGGTTCTCGACACCAAACAACCCCAATGGGACAGATGGTACTTCGGCTGAATTTGCAGAAGGTTTCCGCTTTAGACAATCGACGAAGAGATAGGTGATTCCACACTCAACACACCTTAGGTCAGCTTTGTCTCTGTTTTGCTGCTCCCTCTCGGGGCAATGTGATGAGACATGGCCTGGGTGACCACAAGTCCAACAGATGATTGGATCTTGCATCTGCCCTCCTAGGCCTCTACCTCGTCCTCTCCCTAACGCCATCACTGGCACCGGTCGATAGTCCATAAGGACGGCGTTGCCCTCGTCATCGTGAGAGACATAAGGGTATAAGTAAGTCTCTTCCTCATTTGGCTCTTCCACGTAGTGGACTGGAGTGTCACTCGGTGGATGGGTCACATAGGGGCTGGGCGGCCTAGGTATACCCATAGGGTTTATGTCCATCCTGGGGACAGGGGGCTTAATGTCGTTAGGCGCAGGAAGGGCCAATGGGGCTCCCCTTCTGAAAAGTGGCTGTGATCTATTCGCTAGGTAAGGCTGACCGTATGTTTGGGAGTACGGAAGTCTCCTGGGCAATTTGCAGTGCATAATGTCATGACCAAACCTGGTGCAGTTAGTGCAAGGTCTTGGCCGAGGGTCTTGACACTCGACCGGTAAATGATTTTCGCCACAGTACACACATTGGACGTGTGTCCGCGTTGGTAGTCTCCAGAGGTCTTGCAGCTTGACTGTCTCCATCATGACATTAGCCAAGTCATGGTTCTTCGTCTCGGTGGCCTTCCCCTTATCTTGGGATGATGGGGTTGCTCGCTCTCACCAGAGGTTGATGCTCTTTCCAAACCTCACGAGATGGCTTCTTCTGAGTTGGGGCTCCTAGAGCTCCTCTCTTTCAGTTGATCATCAACTCTGATAGCTTCCTCAAAAATCCTAGCTAGAGTGTCTCGCTGCAAGCTCGAGTTGGCTGCCAAAGCCTTATATAGTTCCTCGTTTCGAATTCCACTAATGAACACAGTTGAAACTTCTCTTTCAGTCGATCGTTCACCTGTAGGGATTCTCTTGAAGAGGCTCCTTACGTGGGTTACGTAATCGCGATTGTCCTCCTTCTCTTTCTACTTGACATTTATCAGTCGTACTAGTAGATTGTAAGAGTATCCAGGCTCGGCAAATCTCTTAATGAAGAGATTCTTGAGGTTATTGAAGTTCGCCCACTCTGCAGTGTCTAAGCTTGTATACCAAGTCCTGCCCTTGTCACCTAAGCAAAGCCCGAACGCTTGAGAACGCTGAGTCAGGTCGTTGAGGCCGTTGGTTTGCAGACTTGCTCGAACTGCTCTACAAAGCTGTATGGGTCGTCATGGGGTTGGTACTTGTCGAGCTACTTTGTGACTATTGGGATTTTAAACTGGCTCTTAGAGCCTTGGGTTGCTCCTAATCCTGCCAGTAGTGAGGTCGCCAATGCTGCAGCACTTTGCTATGCTGCAGTGTTGTCTAACAATCGCTTCATAAGAAGTTCGCTCAACGTTAAGTCTCCTTCTAGGGCTCTCTCATGATCCGTTCGGTTTTTGCCGGCTAAGTTCAGCACTCACTCTACCTCACACAACTCCGTGCTTTGCCTTTGACTCCTGGCCTGTTGGTCTCTATTGTATGTGGCTATGCCTTGCAACACCTTATGGGCTAGCTTCCCCTCTTCTTTTAAGTCTGCGATGATAACATCTGCTGTCCGACCGCGGTGCTCATACCGGGCGTGCACATCGTAGTTGCTGACCAGTTGTTGAATAGCCTCTGGGAAGATGCCCAAGTCGAGTTCCTCGTTAGACCTGTGGTTCGAGCGTTCCTTTGCCATAGTTGAGTTCTTGTGCTTTGCCAAGCTATCGATCAGGTTGAGTGGGTTTGTTAAATCCCCTTCGTTTGCGCTGCTTGCCTGGTCCTACTTTGTGTGTTGATGGTTTGTCTCTGTCTATGGGTTCTCTCCTATTCGTGGGTTCCTTGAGTGGCTTACCTGAGTGAGTTCCTTGACTTATTAAATACAGTCCTCAAGTTATCTCCACTTCGTGAGTGTGTTCTTTCTGGTGCACTTGTGTTCAATCACGCTTTCAGTTTTTCTTAAGTGCACTTTAAGTGCAGAAATTCAAGGTGAGTGCGGCGAATAGCCTCTAAGCTTCTCATGCACCCTCGGGCCTGATAGGCTTTGTAGATCAATTCTCTGGCCGTCTAGATGGGATTTAGGGCCTTTCAGTTACGTTGCCTTGCCGTTTTTGGGCTTGATTAGGGTTTTATGGCAGCAAGTTGCCTCTAGTCTCTGGGTTTCTAGGTATCGCAACAGCCCACTCAAACTATTAAGCAGCTATGCCTTACGATTTTGTCTACTCGGTGTGCCAGAATCAGGCTCTGAACGTTAGGACGGCTTATGACAGGTTGCACTGCTAAGCTCCAGTTGGGTCAGGTCAAATTTTTGAGAAATTGAGTTAGACACACATTCGGCCCAACTGGTCCGAATTGCAGGGGCCGAGAGAGTGACTTGGACGGGCTGAATCGCATTTGTCTGAGTGCAAAAAGTTTTTCGCAGGCCGAGGTCCAAGTGGAGTAACTCGGACGAGGGCTGAGGGCCGAGTCGGGTCCTGGGCTGAGTGGACTTCGCGCCGAGTGTCGGTTTGGTCAAAGTGCCGAGTGGCGTAACTCGGACGGGCCAAGTCAAATTTTGGCCCAAGGGTTGATTAGGGTTTCCAGGTCGAGGTCCAAATGGGCGGGTCCGAGGGCCGAGTCTGGGACTCGGCCTAACAAGGGCCGTTCGGACCGGCCAAATGCGGTGCGACGAATGTCGCGCGATAACGATTTCGATTGAATCTCCCAAGTTAGGCAATCATTCCAAGCACAAACTTCCAGATCCTGGCTAAGGCACCAAGGGAAGTGATTGGTATACCTGGGGTGAGCGGTAGGCTCTCCAATGACGAGATCGAATGGAATCTTTGTGGGGGCTCTCACTCACTCACTCACTCTCTCTCTCTCACTGCAATGGTTGCAAATGAGCTCTCCCTTGGCCTCTTGGCTCTTAAAGGCCTTCCCAGGTAGGGCTTTGACACTCTCAATCACTCACTTGCCGACATTAAGCATCCCAAGCTAGCTTTTTGCCATTTTTTGCATGATTGATGCCCTGTTTTGCCCTATTTGCAACAGTAAACCCTACCCTTTCCCGGTTTGATTTCCTAATTCTATCATATACTAAATGCAATGAGAATCGAAAGCAACAAACTGAAATGATTTCTCCGTGTTTTCCAATCATCAAACAAACAAACTAACCCAAAATACTTACTTGTTTCGAAGATCAAAACACCCAACCTTCCTACCTACCTCAAGCTCTGTTTCGGGGGAGAATCCCTTACTTCGATGCTCGATATGGGGCACGCAAGTGCTCGAGCTTGAATCCGTTGGTCCCGGCAGCAGAACCAAAATGTGGGAGCTTTCGCTCAACCGCCAAGACCCATGGACCGCTTATTGTTTCAAGCGTTCCAAGCGAGCTCTAATGGCTACCTCTCACATAGCCGACGTGCCATCGATCCTACGAGTGTAGTGAGCTTACCTTGATGCCAATATGAGTTTCCTGCTCTCTCGTGCACTTTTGTAGCTCCACGATCCTAGATGCTAGCTCAAGCATCCTCAAGCCTCCTCCATCTCCAAGCTCCATCCACCATAGCCGCGCGTTCAAGAGAAGAAAATACAAGAAAAGAGAAGAGAAGAGAAGAGAAGAGAAGAGAAGAGAAGAGGAGATGGTGAAGAGCTTCACCCTCTTGATCCCTCACTCCCACTCACTCACTCCCTCACACTCTCACACTCCCTCTCTCAAGAACAGACATAAGCAAGAAGAGGAGAAGAAGAGAAGAGCTCTTGTTGGACACACACCGAAGAATGAGCTTCCGTTCACTAGTTGAACTTTATATATACAAACCCTAAAACCCCATGGGCATGTCAAGATTGTGGGAGAGAAGGAAGGAGTCTCACTTGTAGCTTTCTTGCTTGCACAATGGGGGAATACACACAAGGGTGGAGGCTGAAAACAGTTTTCCTCTTCTTAGTTGTGTAAGCCAAAAAGAAGTCTAGTACAAAGAAATAGAAGAACCCTATATATGGGTCTCAAAACCAAACTCAACTAACTAAGGTGGCATACTAACTGAGCCACGAACTAGAGTAGATAAGGATAGCTATCATCTAGCTATTATTCATGGGCGGTGTACCAACCGCATCTGCAACTGACAAGTTGGTGACATAAATGCACAACGGTCAACCTGGCATATCACGAGTGGAGCTCGATATCTCAACACTCCCCCTCGAGCTCAATCCCAATTCCTGCACACCAAGCAGGTCTCTGAACTTACGCAGCTTCTCTGCGCGCCCAATGCCTTCGTGAATATGTCAGCTACCTGATCCTCTGTGCTGACATAAATTAGATCAATAAGACCTAGTAAAACCCTCTCCCGCACATAGTGATAATGCACCTCAATGTGCTTTGTTCTAGCATGATAGACTGGGTTATTTGCCAAGTGTATACTACTCATGTTGTCACAATAAATGACAACTGGCCCATCTGTAGACTGATGCATATCATAAAGTAGCTTATGCAACCAAGCTACCTCACATGCAGCCATTGCTGCACCCCTGTACTCAGCCTCTGTGTTCGACAAGGCAACTGTAGGCTGTTTCTTGCTGCTCCAAGTGACTGCAACACTCCCAAAAGAGAACACATATCCACTGCTAGATCGTCTATCAGAAATACTACCATCCCAATCAGCATCAGTGTATCCATGCAACTGTATCTGAACCCCAGTCTCATAAAATAGTCCATACTGCAATGTGGACTTCACATACCTGAGTATGCGTCTAGCCGCATCCAAATGCGGTTTCCTTGGAGCCTGCATAAACTGACTTACCAATCCAACAGCATAGCTCAAATCTGGCCTGGTAATAGTCATATAAATCAAGCTTCCTACTATGCGTCTATACATAGTAGGGTCTTCCAGAAGCTCACCTGCATCTGTGCTCAGCTTCACATTCTGCTCCAAAGGAACTGAAATAGGCTTACAGCCTGTCATCCCATATTTGGACAGCATGTCCAATCCGTACTGTCTCTGCAAGAGTTGTATCCCACTTGGTGATCTAATCACCTCAATGCCCAAGAAATAACGCAGCTCTCCCAAATCCTTCATCTCAAACTTCTACTTCAATAGCATTTTCACATGAAGGATATCTTCATCACTGTCACCTGTCATAATCAAATCATCAACATAAATGACAAGTAGCATAATACCTTTCTCTGTTTTTCTCACATAAAGTGAGAAATCTACCTTGGAAATCTGAAAGCCAATAGTGACAAGATATTGTCCTATCTTGTCAGACCATGCTCTAGGTGCTTGCTTCAAGCCATACAATGCTTTCTTCAACCTGCAAACAAAATCAGGATGAACAGCATGCACATAACCGGGTGGCTACTCCATATATACCTCTTCTTGCAAATCACCATGCAAGAAGGCATTTTTTACATCCATCTGATGTAAAGACCATTCCTTTGATGGAGCCATAGCAATGACTGCTCTTACGGTTGCCATCCTTGCAACCGGACTGAATGTTTCTTCATAGTCAATGCCATATGTTTGTGCATGCCCCTTGACTACTAATCTTGCCTTGTATCTGTTCACAGAACCATCTGCATTGTGCTTCACCTTATAAACCCACTTACAGCCAATTGCATTCTTACCTTTAGGCAAAGGTACCAATTCCCATGTGGCATTTGCTTCCAAGGCATCCATTTCTTCATCCATGGCTTTCTCCCATTTTTCTTTTCCCATGGCTTGCTCAAAAGAAGTGGGTTCTGGTTCCTGTATCACTTTGACCATATATGCATAGTGAATGGCTATAAATCCATCATATTTCAGCCTATCCACAGGATACCTAGCTCTCCTAGACCTGCGCAAAATAGGTTCACTCCCAGGTGCTCTCAAAACATCCCTGGTCTTCCTTACTCCAGGTGTAACAATAGAAGGAATATCCAACTCATCATCAATGCTCTATTCTGAGCCACTGGATTCACCATCCACATAAGAATGACCTGCATTCACATCAAACATGGGCTGATCAACCTTCTCTTTTCCTTTTCGTGATACCTGCATACCACTATCTGCATTGCTTTGAGAAGATTCTCCTAATCTCAATCTGCCTGTCCATGGCAAAGAATGTGAACCACTGCTAGAGGACGCTCCAGGTCCACTAATATTTTGTGACTGCTGCTGTGAATTCTGTGCAGCATTACCATTTTGTGCATCTACATTATCAATCACATTTATGGTTTATACCAGCTACTCATCTCATCAAAAACAACATCTCTGCTCACTGTAAACTTAAGAGTAGAAGGGTTATAGCATCTATACCCTTTTTGCTGCAGAGAGTAACCAATAAAGATGCACTTCTCAGCTTTTGGATCCAACTTGGATCTCAACTCATCTGGCACATGTACATAGGCAATGCAACCAAAAATTTTCAAATGAGAAATATATGGTTTCCTACCAGTATACCTCTCCTCTGGAGTCATCCCATGTATTGCTGCAGTGGGAGTCCTGTTCATTATGTAGACTGCTGTAGCAACTGCTTCAGCCCAGTAAAAATCTGGCAAGTCTTTTTCGTTGAGCATGGCACGAGATACCTCTCCAATATGCCTGTTTTTCCTTTCTGCAATTCCATTTTGTTGTGGGGTATGACTACATGAATATTGCTGTTTTATGCCATGCTCCTGCAGGAACCTTGCAAACTCATTTGAGAGGTACTCTCCCCCTCCATCTGACCTTAGGCATTTTATTTGCAGACCTGTTTCTTTTTCAACCATAGCTTTAAGAGTTTTGAAATGCCCAAAAACTTCACTTTTCTTTTTCATAAAATACACCCAAACTTTTCTGCTATAGTCATCAATAAAAGTGACAAAATAATGACAGCCTCCAAGAGATGCAGCTTTAGTAGTCCACACATCAGAGTGGATTAATTCCAATGGCTTCTTACTCTCTTGAACATGTCTAGGAAATGGTTTCCTTGCCTGTTTTCCAAATTGGCAGGCTTCACATACCTTATGCATTTCTGCAACCTTGAATTTAGGCAATCCTGCAACAATATTTTGGGCCTGCATTGATTTAAGTCGCTGTACATTAACATGACCAATGCGTTTATGCCAGATATCAATATCTACAACTACACCGGTCCCATGTGCAAACATTGCTGCACTCAATTCAGACATGTCTGCATCCAATGTAAACATTCTGCCCTTCTTCTTTCTTTTTGCTATCAAGCGACCTTTATTTTTCATATCCTCAACAAAGCATCCATGAGGATTAAATCTGACCTGCAAGCCCTGCTCAACCATTTGACCAACAGAAACCAGATTCTTGGTGATATTCGGGACATGAAATACATCGGACAAGTATTTCTTTTTCCCATCCTGCATAGACAAAGGAATTTTTCCAATCTGCACAATAGGATGTGCAGTATCATCACCAGTCTCCACAAATCCTGGTTTTTCCATTTTCCTTGCATCCTCCATCCATTCTGCATGACCTGTCATGTGGTTTGATGCACCTGAGTCAACATACCATACATCATTGCTTTCTTCTACACTTGTCACAGAATTGTTCATGTGCTGCACCATGAACAAATGCTCATTTCTGTCATCACCCTGTCTACTAGAAGATGCATAATTCCCTTGTTGCAGTTTTCCATTCATGATGTCATTCTGCTTTTTATAGCAGTCTTTAGCCATATGACCCATTTTACCACAGTAGTAGTATTCAACATTACTGTTTGCATTTTGGCCTCTTTGCCATCCACCACGACCTCTTTGGCTCCCCCTGCCTCTAGAGTTACCACGTCCTCCTCCATAGGACTGGTTTTCTTGAGTTTGCTGCATATTCTGATTTCTACCACGGCCTCCAAATCGGCCTCCTCTACCTCTGCCTCTACCTCTTCTAGCATTTGAGTAGAAGACAGTTTCTTTTGAAGTTCCTCTTGAAGAAGATGCACCACCATTTCTCTGCTCCTCAGAAATTAGAAGAGCAATCAACTCCTCAAAATCAGAAAATCTTTCACGAACTGAAATGGATGTCCGAAACTGTGCATAATCCTTTCTTAGACATTCAAGGTCACAGAAACTAAATCATCATCTTCCATTGGCAACCCAATGGAAGCAAGTGCATCTGCAATCTTCTTCACCTTCATGTGGTAGTCATTGATGCTCATACTTTCTCTTTGCACATTATGCAACTCTTGCTTGAGCTCCATTTTCCTGGCTTGCGTATTTGTGCTATACATTTTTGACAAAGTATCCCATGCCTCCTTTGGCGTACTTGCATCTTGAATATGCACAATCATAGAGTCTGAAATGCTGATAGACAGCCAGTACATAACTTTCCTGGCTCTCTCATGCCATGCTTTAAATGCCTGCATTTGCTGTTGATTGGGAACATCAGGAAGAACTGGTTCTTCTTCATTCCCTGCAAAAAATTCCCAATATCCTTTTCCCATAAGGAAATTCGTCATTCTAAACTTTCATGCTTGGAAGTTGTTCTTGTCAAGCTTTTCAGTGACAATCTGTGAAAGAGAATCAGACGCCATTACAGAACACTGCAAAAAATTCTGTCACTGCAAAGAACACAGCTTCAGCCTTACAAGGGCAAATCTGCAAAACTGGCGAAAGTGGTATTTGACCACACAGTCACTTCCTAGTGACGCTTTTGCATATACAGGAACCAAGGATGATTCTGTAACTCCCAATGTCTCTGCACACGAGTATACGATGCAATATCTGTGGTAACTTTTCACCGACCTGTAGAACAGTGGTCGCATAGCATAAAACAGGGCTTTTTCCTGAGTGCGTCCAGAAAACTTCCGCCTCCAAAATAGGCCCCGAAATGGCCTCAAATCAAAAAAACAGGCCCCGAAATGGCCTCAAATCAAAAATACTGCCCTCTTGCTTCACCGCGAAGGGCGTCTCAACCTGAGACAATGCACTCTTGCAATTTTCGGTTGTGCTACCTGCAGAGATCTGCTCCCAAAACAGAAAAATGAAAGCAACACTGCTCCTCTTACCAGAACACCGCGAGCTTGGCTTGCTTTCTTGAGCTCCTTACCACGAACAAGGCTCTGATACCATGTCAAGATTGTGGGAGAGAAGGAAGGAGTCTCACTTGTAGCTTTCTTGCTTGCACAATGGGGGAATACACGCAAGGGTGGAGGCTGAAAACAGTTTTCCTCTTCTTAGTTGTGTAAGCCAAAAAGATGTCTAGTATAAAGAAATAGAAGAACCCTATATATGGGTCTCAAAACCAAACTCAACTAACTAAGGTGGCATACTAACTGAGCCACGAACTAGAGTAGATAAGGATAGCTATCATCTAGCTATTATTCATGGGCGGTGTACCAACCGCATCTGCAAAACTGACAAGTCGGTGACATAAATGCACAACGGTCACCCTGGCATATCACGAGTGGAGCTCGATATCTCAACAGGGCATCCATCCCTTTTTACATGATCGGCCATTGTGGCAAGGTCTCTTTTTCTAATTCCCTCTTTTTGCTTCATGCCCTAGGCCTGTATTCGAATATTCTTTTACAAGTGGCACAGGAGGGAGCATGGTGCTCTTTTACAAGAGTTTTTGGAGTTTTTGAGGCGCCTCTTATTTAAAACTATGCTTTTGGCCCTGGCTTAGCTTTAGAGGCCGCCTGCTTGTCTTTGCTCCTTTTCCATCTTCTTTCCGCTTTTTCATTCATCCTTCCGCCTTCTCGGCTTGGGGTTAACACCACAGGTTATAGAACATGATCGGGATGCAAAGTTTATGAGTAACTTCTGGCAGACAATTTTCGCCTCCATAGGGATCAAGCTTGCTCCATCCACTGTATACCACCCTCAGACTGATGGCCAGATTGAAAGAGTGAAAAAATGGCTTGAAACATATTTGAGACACTTTTGCCATGATGTTCAGCACAGTTGGGATACGTGGCTTCACTTGGCTGAGTTTGCCTATAATAACTCCACACACTCTAGCATTGGAGTTTTCCCTTTTGAGGCCTTATATGGGTATAAGGTTCCCCTCCCCACAGTCTTATTTAATGATAAGACCAATCCTCACAGTCAGGCTGAATTGGATTGCATGCAAGCTTTACTTCAGCAATGCAAAATGAACCTTCAAAAGGCCCAAACACACATGAAACTCTATGCTGATGAAAAATGAAGGCATTTGGAATTCCAAGAAGGGGAATTGGTCCTTTTGAAAGTGCCCAAGTCCCGCTACTCAACTCTCAAAGAGGGCAACAGTAACAAGGTGGCCCATCGCTTCTATGGCCCATACCGGATCCTGAAGAGAGGTGGTGACTTGGCCTACTGCTTAGAACTTCCCCCTACCACCAAAATCCACAATGTGTTTCATGTCAGCCAGCTGAAACCCTTTGTAGGCTCCCCAGTGGACTATGTGGAATGTCAAGAATCGCGTGGTGGAGGGGGTTGCTCAAGATGCTACGCCGAACACACACAGAATGCACAAGGAGAAGCTCACTCAAGAGACAAGAAGAGAGATGGAGGCCAAAACGTTTTCTTGCTGGTTTCTTCTTCTTCTTCCACACACTTTACAATGTACACAAAGTATACATAAGATATAACATAAAAGGAAAGTGGCCTACTAAGTCAAACAATGCATAACCGACTACACTAGTCGACTGGCGCTATAACTATGCCAGCTGTAAATAGGTGTAACAACCTGAATATAATAAGTAATGAGTCAGTGGCCATGTGAGAGTCATAATGACCACCGACGTGCTAAGTGTAGACGTGTGAACCCATCTAACCAGGCGGTGTCGTATTGCTGCGCATTCGAGGTGTGTAAACCACCCAAAAGTTGTGCATGGGATTTGGTACTTTGTACATATTTAGTTGTGTTTACATTTATTTTCTGCGTATGAGTATAGTGAGGAGGAGTTGGAGGCATAGTGGTGAGCAAGATGAGATGCTTTCAGCCTATGTTGTGCAAGGTCAAGAGAAAAGCGGTTTATCATGTTACAAGCAAATGCAAGATGAAGGTTGTATTCTTTGCAAGACAATATTTGTCCTTAGCCTTCAGGCATGCATAATAGTCATAGAGAAGATGACATTACTAGAAATTATACAAGCAAAGATAACACAAATGAATTGAAGGATGTGTTGGATGATGGGGCTTCACCAAAAGCAGCTGATTATGATAACAGAATTGCCTTACATCTTGTCGCTAATGGAGTTGCTACTTCAGTATAATGCTCTTGACAATCCAACGGATCGTTGGGATAGAACAAGTGTTTTGCAACATGGCTGATGCAACATTTTAACTTATAGTTCACACATCTCGGCTTCTTTGCGAGCATTATGGTATACACGGGAAGTTAAAAAGATGGAGGCCGCTTTTCTGTGTGTGATATGCTATGGAAGAAAGAGTGGCTAAAAAAAAAACAAAAGGGGATTGTGAATAGTAAATGGTAAGAAAAGCAAAAAGGCTATTTGGGGGAAAAAAGGAAGCTTTTCTAGAAAAAGAAGGAGCTTTTTGAATCGTGTAGGAGGGAAAATAGAAGAAAGGCAGAAACAGGGGAGGAGAGTGCGGGACGAATTGGGAAGAGGAGGATGGTGCGCAGGCGTTTCAGGAACATCAAAGATAGAATGCTAAATGAGGAGGAGTGGCGGGGGGAAATTTCGGCTCCGAGTCTCTGAACTTGAAATCTACAAGGAGGTTATGAAGAAACGGATGTTGACGAAATCAGGGAGGAAGTTCTCGGCGGATTCGTCTCAGAGATTATCTGTGTTGCGATCAGTGCAACTATCTCTGGGAGATGTAAACCTTGAACGGTGGGAGCATTGCAGTGGTCACTGGTATCTCTGAGGGTACGAATTCTCTACCAGTTCGGCTTAGGGGAGAAACAGAGGATTGATGGGGTGTGGAACAGGAAGCGCTGGGTGGCAATTTTGACGTCAAAGAAGGCACGGGAGGTGACGAAGGAAGCGTTGAAGAAGAAACTATAGTCGAAGAAAAATATCACGAGTCGTCGTTGAGACAAGGAGATTGAGAAGAAGACCAGAAGTCGATGGTGTAGAGTACAAAAAGAAGAAAGCCGACGATGATCGATGCTGCTGTGACAGATGAGACGGAGGAACGAGGAGAAAATGAAGAGTTTGAGAGCCACGTTATCGCCTGTGCATCGGTGAACCTCGTCTCGCTGCAGTAATTGGGCCAGTAAGATGGGGCATTCGGCCGTGTGGAACTTTCATCCCAAGACGTATGGAGCAGGATCTTGCGCATGTCGTGTGTGCAGGAACGGCCATAGCTGGTTCGGAAATACAACATCATGTGCTGCCGTCATTGCTTCCGGATTTATGCCAAAGACATTGGCTTTGTGAAATACTATTAATGCGATGGAGAGGACTTACTGTGGGTGGATTCTACAGCTTGGAAGTAGTTGGAGTATTCCTTTCAGCCTGTTAGCCTGAAGGTGCTGCCAGGATTTTTGTATGGATTGCCTGCCCAGTGATTTAGAAAAGAACAATTTTGGAGTTACTCGTTAACCAGTGGCAGAACATGTATAGAAGAATTCGTGATGTACCAGTGAGCCGAGATGCGATTTTGTGATATCACTTGTGTTTGATAAGGCTGTACTTGAGCCTACATTTTGTCCTATGTATGCACAAATGTGTGTCCAACTTAGCACTTAGAATTGAAAGGACAGTTCAAAATAGTCAGTCTGAAGATCAAACCAGGAACAGAGTTTACTCCTGAACTGTTTGTAGAGCAAAAAGAGTATGTTGTAATAGAACGGGACCTGCAAGTGGTTTATTTGAATCCACAAGGGCAATTTACGCTTTAACCTGTTATACCTTCTGCCAGGCCAAAGATGAACATAGTTCTTGAACAGAAAGGTCAAAGGACTGGATTTCTTGCAGAGTCTGTTGATCAATATGTAAATGCAATGATCTGAGTTTTGCGAATGTCAAAAGAAGAAGGATTACAAATTGTTGCTGAAGGAAACGGACTATGTATTTATTTTTTAAAGAACAGGTTTGGACAGGATTTCAAAACTGCTATATCTTGCATTCTCTGGCATAAGACATGGAATCATCCTTAAACCTGATTATGGAGAAGCAATTATCTTACACTGTCAGCCCATCTTGTTCCTTTGAGTGAGCTTCTTTTACCCCAATGTGCTCTCCCTCAGTCCACTGACACTGACTTTAGTGCTACACTAAAGACACATATTAGCTGATCTATCAGTTGAAGAAGAGTCTATTTTGAAGATATTCTCTTGACGACTGGATGACATATCTGATGCTCTTGTATTCTGATTTATAATATAAAGTGGTTTTCTTGCGAGGATTGATTCTTTTGGTTGATCCGTCTTGTTACTTGTACTTGAACCAAAAATTGTAATACACTTAAACCCTGGCATCATATTCGTCTTGATTATTTGTTTCGCTTGATCTTTCATCTTGGAATTTCTCAAGAACCTCTGTGGTTGTGACTTTGCTTTCGAAAACCCTTCGACATCTTTGGTGAACCCGACGTGAAAGCGTCGCAGAAATTTCAGGATGGGAGACACTTCAGCCTCTATTTCAGCTTCCTCTACAACTCCTGCTGCCTCTACTTCAGCTCCATCAATGACTGCTGCGTCAAGTACTTCAACGGAGGATCTAAAACAGATTTTGCAGAATATGTCCATGTATATGCAGCTCCAAAATCAGCAAACACAAATGTATATGCAGCAGCAACAACAATTGCATCAACAGCAGTTGTCTCAGCAAAGGCAGCTCTATTCGGAGCAGGAGAATGCAAACAGCGCGACTAAGGCTATTGAAGCAGTTGAGAGTGAGAAGAAGCTATTTGACGGGCGTAATGTTTCAGCATATTTGAAGACATATGAGATCAAGATGGGGTTTTTTGGAGTTCCTGCTGGACTTATGAGTAAGTACTTCCTTCGTCTTGTCACACCTGCTTTGAGGACAAAGGTGACTGATTTATTTATTCAAAATACACATTGGCAAGATTTTAAGAAGGCTCTAAAAGAAGAATACTTCCTTGAGGACTTTGGTATGGCTACTCGACGGTCATTCCGAGAGTGGGTCTACATGCCAAACAAAGGTCTTGCTGCTTCGGAGTTGATTCGAGAATTTGAAGAGAGGTATAGTCAGCTTGATGCCATTGAACAAAGAGCATTGGATGTTGAAAAAGTTGAACTTTTCTTGCAAGCTGCAGATCCTGCTCTTCAAGAAGAATTAGGTGAGCTTCTTGAAGATCACACGAAGCCTATGGGTCTTAAAACTGATTGGCAAGATGCTCAGGATGTAGTCTCAACATTGACCAAGAGGAGGATATGGAAGACTCGTCTACAGAATGGTTCCATGACACCTACACCATCATCTGCTCCTATGCCTACTTCTATCCCTGTTATTTCTTCTCCTCCTCAGCCAGTTTCTTGGCCTATGCCAGTGCCTGCTGTTTCTACTCCACCTATTCCTCCTGTTCCACGACCGATGCCTACACCTTCTGCTCCAAAACCATCCGCTCCATCCGTGCCTACTTCTCTTGATGACATAATCAAAGGTATCACAGATTTGACACTTGAGTCAGTCAAAGCGGAGTTGGTGGGTAAGTTGAAGGAGCAGTTTGCTTCGACTGCGCCTGCTACTTCTTCTAGTGCTCCTATTGCACCTAGGAGTGCTCCTAGTGCACCTAGGAGAGATCGGAGATGTATTTGGTGTGATAGTACGGAGCATTAGCATTGCAGGGATTGTGACTCTTTTCAGGATGCAAGGAGGCAGAATTTGGTATATTGGGGGCAAGATGGTAAGATTTGGTTGACTGAGACAGGAGCTCCACTTGCTACCAACTTTGGTAAAGGTGGAATGAAGAAGTTAGTGGAGGACATGGCTGCACGTACTTCTTATGTGACGGCTAGAGGTGATGCTTCTGCATATGGAGTACAGATTGAGAAGGGATCGGAGACTCAGTCCGCACTATGGACTTATGCTATGGAGACTGCAAACAAGGGGAAAATTCAGCAAACTGTTTTGACTAGCGCAGGCTCTAGCATCAGATCAGAGACAGGTTGGGATTCGCCTGTTGATAGGTATTCTATTTATGCTTATTTGGCTAAATCTCATGGTGCAGATGTATTTGTTGAGGAGAAGCGTAAGAGGGATGAAGAAAATCCAAGTGTAGCTAAGAAGACTAGAGGGGGTGAGTTTGTTACTCCACCTGCTGCAGGACCGTCTTCACGATCAGGGCCAGATCGACAGATGGAGGATGCTCAAAAGAGGGAAAAGAGGCAAGAGCCTAGAGAGAGAAAGCAGCCAGGATTCAGATTGATGTCCGATATTGAGACATCTACAGACATGAAGAAAATCTTTAATGATAAGATACTTGGCAGTGAGGTGACTTTCACTATTTCTGAGATTTTGGGCATCTCAAAAAGAGAGTTTTAGGATCAGTTTCAGGAGGTCCTGAAGAGGAAAAGACATGCATTGTCAACCACTGATGCACAGGGAGTTTTGATTGGAGAGTTGGATGAGGATGATGATGAGGTCATGGTTGATAATGCTTCTGTTTTTCCGCAGGTAGAGAAGAGGGTTCAGCCTATGCATTATGCTGAAATTGATGAGCCTGTTTTGATACCGCGTAGTCACTTTTCGAGGAGCCATTGGGCTAGGGCAACTACAGAGACGATGGTAAAGGTTGGAGAAAAACAGGTGCCTTATGTTGCATTGGTTGATCATGGTTCAGAGATTAATCTTATTGTTCGTGGAGTTTATGAGAGTAACAGATGGCCTATGGATGTAGAGCATGGGTGGCGTATGAGAGCCGCCAATAACACTGCAGGTGATTTATATGCTGCTTGCCCTAGTGTCAGGGTTTCTATTGGTGATGTAGAGGAGGATTTTCATTTCTTTGTGCAGGATTCATGCTCGTATCCCATAATTCTTGGACAGCCATTCATTACAGAGATGCGCATGGAGACAAAGGTCATGGATGATGGATCTGCTTATGCACGGATTCGCAGTAAAGATGGTATGAGAGCAGTTCAGTTTATGACTGTATGTGTGAACCATGTTAGAAACAGGGATACTCTCAGAGATGCACCCTTACCCACTGTGAGGGATTCGGGTTTTCATTAGGTACCGCCGTTTCGCGAGACGACGGTGGTACAGAGGAGAGGAGATTGGAGTTCTCGCCTCCTAGCAGCAGCAGTGTTTTCTCCTCCGGTTATGTTGGGATTTCAGCAAACAGTTCGATGAGCTATCAGAAGACTTCTAGATTGTCTAGAGCTGCCAGGCAGTATATATGCAGGAAGGAGAAAATTTTGAAAAATGCAGGAATTTTGGAGGATGATGAGCACATAGATGGTATGTATGACAGTGTGATTTGTGCAGATACGATGACAGAGATGGGAGATATGCTGAAAACTGATATGCTGAATTGTCATGGTAATGTATTAGTGCAGTCCCTGGACATGTTTCATGAAATTGCAGATTTTGTGTCACAAATTGAGTCAGAGGCTGAGGAAACTCAGCAAAGAGTGTTGACTGCTGAAGAAATTCAGCAAACAGAGTTTCCAGCTGGTTATGATCAGCTTTCAGAGAGACAGAGGGCTGAAAATTTTCAGCCAACAGAGTTTACTGCTGAAATATTTCAGCATTCAGAGTTTGGGGCTGTTCCTATGCAGTCCATAGAGCAGAGGGCTGAGAATATTCAGCCATTGGAGTGCAGAATTGCTGATTTACAGCAAGGTTTATGTAATGCAGAAGAGCATAATGAAGCCAGGGTTGACACGAAGTACAAAACTGTGGATAAGAAGGTGAAGCCAGTTGCTGTACCGCTTCCACCTGACAGTGATCAGCAAATAGAGAGGGCTGCTAAACAGCAAATTTTGAGGAATCCGGAGCATATTGGTCATAAATTTTCAGCAGAGACACTTGCTGAATTGAAAATAGGAAATGGTGATTTCTTGTTACCCATGGAGAAGCAATGCTTTCAGGAGATGCTTGAGCGTCATGGAAGGGGATTTGCTTTTGTCCCACATGAGATTGGATGTGTGAATCCTGATATTGTTGCTCCTATGGTCATCTTTACTATTCCTCATATTCCATGGAATCTCCGACGTATTCCAGTGCCTAAAGCACACTTGCCAAAGCTGATTGATTTATTGAATGAGAAAATCAGGATGGGAATCCTTGAGCCTTCATCTGCACCATACTCAAACAGGTGGTTTACAGTTCTGAAGAAGAATGGTACTCTTCGATTTATTCAGGACATGCAGCCAGTGAATAGAGTTACTATCAGGAATGTTGGTATAGGTCCAGTTGTGGATGAGTTTGCAGAGGCATTTGCTGGACGTGCCATCTATTCTTTGGGTGATTTGTATTCAGGTTATGATCAGTTTCAGCTGGCTTTGGAAAGCAGGGACATAACCACCATGAGAACTCCTATTGGGCTTGTCAGGATGTGTACCTTGCCTCAAGGTGCCACTAATTCTGTTGCACATATGATGAATGCCATGCATAAGGTCCTTCGTGATTACATACCTCAGCTTACTATGCCTTTCTTGGATGATGTGCCCATTAAGGGGTGTGCAGAAGAAGAGAAGAATGAGAGCCTAAATGAGCAGGGATGCAGATACTTTGTGGCTGATCATATTTCAGCATGTGAGAAGATTTTGGCCAGGTTAGAAGAAGTGAACTTGACACTTTCAGGGCAAAAATCTGTTTTTGGAGTGAATGAGGTTGTCATTGTTGGGCATATGTGTGGATATTATGGCAGGAAACCCTCACCTGATAAGGTGAATGCTATAGGCAAGATTGCAGAGTATTGTTCTACCACTTCAGAGGTACGGAGATTCATTAGTGCTTGTGTGTTTTATATGATTTGGATACCTCATTTTGCACACATTGCAGATTGTTTGTATCAGCTGCTTCGAAAGGGGCAGAAATTCTATTGGAATGAGAGCCACACTAGAGCCATGCGGAAATTGAAGAAGTTATTGCAGAATGCTCCTACTCTCAGGAAAGCGGATTATAATTGTGATAGGCCTATTGTATTGACAGTTGACACTAGTCCAATTGGCATAGGTTGGGCTGTGGGTCAAGATGATGCAGATGGAAATAGGTATGCTATTCGGTTTGGGGCGAAAGTCCTAAACGAGAGACAGAGAAGATATCCGCAAATCAAGAGGGAGTTATTGGGGATTGTCACGGCTCTCAAATGTGACAAGGAGTACTTTATTGGAGCTTCAGTTGTGGTAGAGACAGATTGCTTGCCATTGATTGGTATGATCACGAGTTGCTCTACTCCGGATATAGCTATGTTGAGATGGATTGCATACATCAAGTCATTAAATCCGGAATTTAAACACATAGCAGGGAAGGATAATCCAGTGGCAGATATGTTGTCTAGAGCCAGATATGATGATGAGGAGACTCTACTTGCAGAAGAGGATGATGCAGAAATTTCAGCCACTATGGTTGATCATGTTTGTCATGTTTATGAAATTGTGGCTTTCACAGAAGAGTTCTATGTTGGAGATTGGTTGCAGATTGGCAGGTACCTTAGTACACTAAGCAAAAGAGATGAATGGACAGATGAAGAGTTCAAGAAGATCAGAAGGAAAGCCTATGGTTATTTTCTCAAGGACGGATTTCTTTGGAAGCATCCGAAGAAAAGAGGCGGATTACCTTTGCGGGTTGTCTGCAATAGAGAGACACAGTTACAGGTGATGAGGGAGTTTCATGAGAGTCCTTGGGCTGGTCATAGAGGAGTATGGGCTACTTATGAGAAAATCAGGGAGAAATATTGGTGGAAAGGCATGTACAGAGATGTTTCTCACTTTGTTGAGACTTGCAGAGACTGCCAGATGTATTCAGTAGTGCGTCATAGAGATGAGCTTCATCCGACCTATCCGCTATGCATTCATTATAAATGGGTAGTTGATTTGGTTACCATGCCTATGGGTCTATGGCAGATGAGGTACATTGTTTTAGCTAGAGAGGATCTTACCAATCATGTTGAGGGCAGATCTTTGAGAACGAAGACCACTAGTGCAGTGTGTAAGTTCTTATTGGAGGAAATTTTCTGCAGGTATGGTTGTGTGGGTAAGATCACTGCGGATCATGGTGAATTGGATGCAGATGAAGCTAGGGAGTTTTTCTCTCAGCTAGGAATCAAATTGGCTCTAACCACAGCATACAATCCAGAGGGAAATGGGAAGAGTGAAAGAGGGCATCCGCCGATAGTGAAAGCATTAGCCAAAGCATGCAGAGGACGGATTGGAGAATGGCCGAGACTTCTACCATTTGCTTTATGGGCTGATCGTACGACTCATAGTGTTACTACAGGATATATGCCTGCAGAGTTGATGTATGGTCAGAAACCTGTTATGCCGATTGAGACTTGTGCTTTGACTTGGTCAGTTTTACCATGGTAGGAGGATTTGACGAGAGAGGAGCTCTTAGCTCTTCGGATTCGACAGTTGGAGAGGAGACCTGAGGATATTCAGCTAGCTATTGACAGGTTGAAAGTTGCTAGACTAAGGAACAAGGACAGGTTTGATAGTAGGCATCGCTTGTGGCCTAGAGCAATAGAAGAGGGAGATTGGGTATTGGTCTTTGATAGCAGCCTTGAAAATCAGCATACTGCACTTCGGAATATGGTGAAAAGATGGTTTGGGCCATACATAGTCAGACATGTCTTTGATAATGCAACATATGAGCTGACAGAATTGGATGGAACAGTGCTTAGAGTGCCTATTGCCGGAAAAAGAATCAAGATTTTCAAGAAAAGAGATGATGAGGATTATGCATTGGAAGAATTTTCAAGAGAAGAGCAATGACAAGAAACTCCAATGGAAGAGACAGATGATATGGCTGGATATCTTGTTGATCTACCGGAAATGCATAACGAAGAGATTGATTTGTTTGTGGATCTTTATGATAATGATCATGGGTAGTTGGCCCATCCGGAGGATGCGCAGGATTAGAGGGGGTGGATGTCGTATTGCTGCGCATTCGAGGTGTGTAAACCACCCAAAAGTTGTGCATGGGATTTGGTACTTTGTACATATTTAGTTGTGTTTACATTTATTTTCTGCGTATGAGTATAGTGAGGAGGAGTTGGAGGCATAGTGGTGAGCAAGATGAGATGCTTTCAGCCTATGTTGTGCAAGGTCAAGAGAAAAGCGGTTTATCATGTTACAAGCAAATGCAAGATGAAGGTTGTATTCTTTGCAAGACAATATTTGTCCTTAGCCTTCAGGCATGCATAATAGTCATAGAGAAGATGACATTACTAGAAATTATACAAGCAAAGATAACACAAATGCATTGAAGGATGTGTTGGATGATGGGGCTTCACCAAAAGCAGCTGATTATGATAACAGAATTGCCTTACATCTTGTCGCTAATGGAGTTGCTACTTCAGTATAATGCTCTTGACAATCCAACGGATCGTTGGGATAGAACAAGTGTTTTGCAACATGGCTGATGCAACATTTTAACTTATAGTTCACACATCTCGGCTTCTTTGCGAGCATTATGGTATACACGGGAAGTTAAAAAGATGGAGGCCGCTTTTCTGTGTGTGATATGCTATGGAAGAAAGAGTGGCTAAAAAAAAAACAAAAGGGGATTGTGAATAGTAAATGGTAAGAAAAGCAAAAAGGCTATTTGGGGGAAAAAAGGAAGCTTTTCTAGAAAAAGAAGGAGCTTTTTGAATCGTGTAGGAGGGAAAATAGAAGAAAGGCAGAAACAGGGGAGGAGAGTGCGGGACGAATTGGGAAGAGGAGGATGGTGCGCAGGCGTTTCAGGAACATCAAAGATAGAATGCTAAATGAGGAGGAGTGGCGGGGGGAAATTTCGGCTCCGAGTCTCTGAACTTGAAATCTACAAGGAGGTTATGAAGAAACGGATGTTGACGAAATCAGGGAGGAAGTTCTCGGCGGATTCGTCTCAGAGATTATCTGTGTTGCGATCAGTGCAACTATCTCTGGGAGATGTAAACCTTGAACGGTGGGAGCATTGCAGTGGTCACTGGTATCTCTGAGGGTACGAATTCTCTACCAGTTCGGCTTAGGGGAGAAACAGAGGATTGATGGGGTGTGGAACAGGAAGCGCTGGGTGGCAATTTTGACGTCAAGGAAGGCACGGGAGGTGACGAAGGAAGCGTTGAAGAAGAAACTATAGTCGAAGAAAAATATCACGAGTCGTCGTTGAGACAAGGAGATTGAGAAGAAGACCAGAAGTCGATGGTGTAGAGTACAAAAAGAAGAAAGCCGACGATGATCGATGCTGCTGTGACAGATGAGACAGAGGAACGAGGAGAAAATGAAGAGTTTGAGAGCCACGTTATCGCCTGTGCATCGGTGAACCTCGTCTCGCTGCAGTAATTGGGCCAGTAAGATGGGGCATTCGGCCGTGTGGAACTTTCATCCCAAGACGTATGGAGCAGGATCTTGCGCATGTCGTGTGTGCAGGAACGGCCATGGCTGGTTCGGAAATACAACATCATGTGCTGCCGTCATTGCTTCCGGATTTATGCCAAAGACATTGGCTTTGTGAAATACTATTAATGCGATGGAGAGGACTTAGTGTGGGTGGATTCTACAGCTTGGAAGTAGTTGGAGTATTCCTTTCAGCCTGTTAGCCTGAAGGTGCTGCCAGGATTTTTGTATGGATTGCCAGCCCAGTGATTTAGAAAAGAACAATTTTGGAGTTACTCGTTAACCAGTGGCAGAACATGTATAGAAGAATTCGTGATGTACCAGTGAGCCGAGATGCGATTTTGTGATATCACTTGTGTTTGATAAGGCTGTACTTGAGCCTACATTTTGTCCTATGTATGCACAAATGTGTGTCCAACTTAGCACTTAGAATTGAAAGGACAGTTCAAAATAGTCAGTCTGAAGATCAAACCAGGAACAGAGTTTACTCCTTAACTGTTTGCAGAGCAAAAAGAGTATGTTGTAATAGAACGGGACCTGCAAGTGGTTTATTTGAATCCACAAGGGCAATTTACGCTTTAACCTGTTATACCTTCTGCCAGGCCAAAGATGAACATAGTTCTTGAACAGAAAGGTCAAAGGACTGGATTTCTTGCAGAGTCTGTTGATCAATATGTAAATGCAATGATCTGAGTTTTGCGAATGTCAAAAGAAGAAGGATTACAAATTGTTGCTGAAGGAAACGGACTATGTATTTATTTTTTAAAGAACAGGTTTGGACAGGATTTCAAAACTGCTATATCTTGCATTCTCTGGCATAAGACATGGAATCATCCTTAAACCTGATTATGGAGAAGCAATTATCTTACACTGTCAGCCCATCTTGTTCCTTTGAGTGAGCTTCTTTTACCCCAATGTGCTCTCCCTCAGTCCACTGACACTGACTTTAGTGCTACACTAAAGACACATATTAGCTGATCTATCAGTTGAAGAAGAGTCTATTTTGAAGATATTCTCTTGACGACTGGATGACATATCTGATGCTCTTGTATTCTGATTTATAACATAAAGTGGTTTTCTTGCGAGGATTGATTCTTTTGGTTGATCCGTCTTGTTACTTGTACTTGAACCAAAAATTGTAATACACTTAAACCCTGGCATCATATTCGTCTTGATTATTTGTTTCGCTTGATCTTTCATCTTGGAATTTCTCAAGAACCTCTGTGGTTGTGACTTTGCTTTCGAAAACCCTTCGACAGCGGTCCATCATCAATGTCCACATGTGTTGATCTTGTCATCTCAACACTCCCCCTCAAGCTCAACTGCATCTCTGCAACTCCAAGTAAGCTTCGAAACTTTTGAAGCTTCTCTGTACCCAATGCCTTCGTGAAGATGTCAGCTATCTGATCCTGTGTGCTGACATACACCAAGTCAATCTCACCTGCTAGTACCTTCTCTCTCACAAAGTGGTAGTGTACCTCAATATATTTTGTCGTGGCATGGAACACAGGGTTCCTAGCCAACTGTATACTGCTCATGTTGTCACAATAAATGACAACTGGGCCTTCCACCTGGACATCCAAATCAGCCAATAGCTTTTGCAGCCATACCACCTCACATGCTGCAACAGCAGCACCTCTATACTCAGCCTCTGTACTCGACAAAGCAACTGTAGATTGCTTTTTGCTGCTCCATGCAACTGCTGCACTACCAAGAGAGAACATGTATCCGCTGGTAGATCTTCTATCAGACATACTACCAGCCCAATCTGCATCTGTGTATCCAAACACCTGTACATCTGTACCTGCCTCATAGAAAAGTCCATAATGTAATGTGGACTTCACATATCTCAATATGCGTCTGACTGCATCCAAATGTGGCTTTCTAGGTACTTGCATAAACTGACTCACAAGACCAACAGCGTAGCTCAAGTCTGACCTTGTAATGGTCATGTAGATCAAACTCCCCACTATCCTCCTGAACATAGTAGGGTCTTCTATCTCATCCCCAACATCAGCACTCAGCTTTACATTCTGCTCCAATGGGACTGAAAGTGGTTTTCATGCAGTCATACCATACTTGGACAACATATCCAAGCCATATTGTCTTTGGAACAGCCATATACCATCATCACATCTGATCACCTCAATGCCAAGGAAGTACCTTAGTTCACCTAAATCCTTCATCTCAAACTTCATCTTCAAACAGCCCTTGACTTCAGCAATCCCACTATCACTATCACCTGTAATAATCAAGTCATCCACATAGATGACTATGATGACCAAACCTGCATCTCCCTTTCTCACATAAAGTGAGTGATCAGCATCAGAAACATAAAAGCCAATATTGACAAGATACTCTCTAATCTTGTCAGACCATGCTCTAGGTGCTTGCTTGAGCCCATAGAGTGCCTTCTTCAACCTGCACACATACGTGGGATGCTCTAAATCTTCATAACCTGCTGGCTGATCCATATACACTTCTTCCTGCAAATCACCATGCAAGAAGGCATTCTTTACATCCATTTGCTGCAACCTCCAACCTTTGGCTGCTGCCAAAGCAATCACACATCTGACAGTTGCCATCCTAGCAACTGGACTGAAGGTTTCATCATAATCTATGCCATATGTCTGGGCATAGCCTTTTGCAACCAGCCTAGCTTTGTACCTGCTAATAGAACCATCTGCATTGTGCTTAATCTTATAAACCCACTTACATCCAATAGCTTTCTTTCCCTTCGGCAATGATACTAGATCCCAAGTCTTATTGGCCTCTAATGCAGCCATCTCCTCATCCATTGCTGCATCCCAATGAGCATGACCAACAGCCTCCTCAAAACATGTGGGCTCAACATCCTCAACTAGTTTCACCATATAAGCATAATGGTGAGCTGCATAATCCTCAAAACCAAATCTTTTAACAGGGTATCTCACTCTGCTAGACCTGCGTACCACTGGATCACTCAATGGAGTCTTTGCATTAACACGTGCTCTCTGCACACCTGGAGTCCTCACTGAAGGAATGCCAAGCTCATCATCCAAGCTCTCTGAGCCACTGGAGTCTCCATCAAGAACTGCATCAATGCCTTCTGACACTTTATTCTTTCCTTTGTCTTTACCTGTAGTGCTACTAGATGCACTCGAAGATGTAGAGGTACTCCTTAGTCTCCTAGACCAAGGACTACCAGATGATGTCTCTGGTCCACTAAGAGTCCGTGATTCTTGCCTTTCAGCCTGCACATGAGTGTCATGATCATCATCAACATCCAATGCATCACCACTAGATGCATACCAACTGCTCATTTCATCAAAGATGACATCCCTGCTCACTCTGAACTTACATGTGACAGGGTTGTAACAGCGATACCCTTTCTGCTCTAAAGAGTATCCAATAAAGACACACTTTTCAGCCTTTGGATCCAGTTTCTTCCGCAACTCATCTGGCACATGAACATACGCAATGCAGGCAAATACTTTCAAGTGTGAAACATCAGGCTTCTTACCTGTAAAACATTCTTCGGGGGTCATACCATGAACTGCAGCTGTGGGAGTTCTGTTCATAATATAAACAGCAGTATGAACAGCCTCAGACCAAAAATGCTTAGGCATATTCTTTTCAGCCATCAAGGCGCGTGCAACTTCTGCAATATGCCTGTTTTTCCTTTCTGCAACCCCATTTTGCTGTGGGGTATACCTGCATGTGAACTGTCTCTTTATCCCATGAGACCTCAGAAAATCACTGAACTCATTTGAGAGGTACTCTCCCCCTCCATCTGACCTCAGGCACTTTACTTTCAAGCTTGTTTCTCTTTCAATTGCAACCTTGAAAGTTCTAAAGTGCTCAAACGCTTCACTCTTTTCCTTCATAAAATATACCCACAGCTTTCTAGAACAATCATCAATGAATGTGACAAAGTATGAACTACCTCCAAGAGATACATTTTGTGTAGGCCCCCAAATGTCTGTATGCACAACATCAAGGATATTTCTGCTTACATCTCTGTCATGTGAAAAGGGTTGTCTTGCCTGCTTACCAAACTGACATGCTTCACATACCTTCTGAAATTCTGCAACTTTAAATGTAGGCAAACCTGTAACCAACCCTTTGGACTGCATTAATTTCAGCCTTTGTACATTTGCATGTCCAATGCGTTTGTGCCAAATTTCAATGTCTGCAACAACACCTTTTCCTTTGGCATACATAGCCGCATTCATAGTAGGAATTCCAGCATCTAGAGTGAACATACGTCCAACTCTACTTCCCTTTGCTACCAACCTGCACTTGTCATTGAAGTCTTCTACAAAGCAGCCCTTTGCATTAAATCTAACTTGCAGCCCTTGCTCTACCATTTGACCGACTGACACCAAGTTCTTTGTAATAGATGGCACATGTAATGCATCTGAAAGACTCTTTGTCTTACCATCATGCAAGGACAAGGGAACTTTTCCAATATGTGAAATTGGGTGGCATGAGTCATCACCCGTCTGCACATAACCTGCATTCTGCAAATCCTGCATCTCTCCAAACCATTCTGCATGGCTGGTCATATGATTGGATGCACCTGAATCAACATACCAAACATCTTCATGTGTTCCCTTTCTTGTAACAGCATTCAGCATATGCTGCATAACGAACAAACGTTCATTTTTGTCTTCATTCTGTCGTGAAGACGATGCATAGTTTCCTTGCTACAACTTACCACTGCGGATATCATCTCTCTTAGCATAACATTGGGCTGCAATATGACCTGTTTTGCCACAGTAATGGCACACAATACCAGAGTTGTTAGAACCTCTGTTCTGCCATCCACCTCTTCCTCTAAAGCTCCCCCTGCCTCTAAAGTTACCACGACCTCCTGAAACCTGCATATCACCAAATTGCTGATTCAATCTGTTTTGCTGGTTGTCACTACCACGTCCTGTACCACGGCCTCTTGAAGAGAACCTGCCACGTCCCCTTCCTGAACTGGAGTAGAAAGCCTGGACCTGTTCACCACTTCTTTCAGATGTCTCACTCTGCATGTTGATTTCTTCAGTGATCATTAGAGAGACCAACTCATCAAAATCTGGAAATGGCTTTCTAACATATACAGAAGTTACAAAAGACTTCCAAGCCTTTTCATTGTTAAGTCCACCCAAGGTAGACGACACCAAATCATCATCATCGGGCATTGCATCAATCGCTGCCAATGCATCTACAATGCTTCTTACCTTCAGTGCATACTCATTGATAGACATCTTCCCTTTCTTTAATGTATTCAACTCTTGCTTGAGTTGAATCTTTCGTGCCTTTGTATTTACAGAAAACATACTTTCAAGTATGGTCCAAGCTGCATATGAATTCTCTGCATTTCTAATGTGTCCGAGCATATTATTGTCAATTACTGCAGACAACCAATACATGACCTTTTTATCCTTTGCATTCCATTCTTTCCGTGCCTTTGTCTCTTCTGCAGTTGGAGGATCACTCATCTCCGGCTCCTTTTCTTCACCTGAAACGAACTCGTAGAGGCCTTTTCCAATAAGGAAGTTCGTGACACGAAACTTCCATGATGGGTAGTTGTTCTTATCGAGCTTCTCAATGATGGGGCTTCCACTGTTCTCTGCCATTATCACAAAATTAATACCAAACAGCAAGCAAAACTTCTGCAACCCTTGACCTGTAGTGCACAGCAATACACCAGACAGCCTTTTTCACTGTCTGCTCAACAATACATGCAATCTGCAACTAGTTTGCAGATAAACCTTGTGTTTACTCACTGGTAAACACCTTTGAACTTACAGATCTGAAATCTGTAACCTGCGCACCCACGTTCGGTCAATACAGTCAAAGTCACAGTGTACCCTGAAACTGTTGTCTGCAACCTTGCGGCTCTAAAACGGGCCCTGAAACGGCCTCAAATGCCCAAAATAACTGCGGAGAAACCCCAAAGGGCTTATCTGCAGAATATACAGCGCTCTTCGCGCACACCAAATCTCACTGCAATCTGAGATTTTTGCTCTGCCTGCTTCCGGTGCCTCCACAGGCACTATCCAAGAGAAGAAGTGGAAGAATGGGAGAGATTCTTACCCGTAGCTTGCTTGCTCGAACCTTGCTTCTTCTCCTTCACTTCAGCCTTCGAAATCAGCCTCTCTCAATGGCGCGGCTCTGATACCATGTCAAGAATCGCGTGGTGGAGGGGGTTGCTCAAGATGCTGCGCCGAACACACACAGAATGCACAAGGAGAAGCTCACTCAAGAGACAAGAAGAGAGATGGAGGCCAAAACGTTTTCTTGCTGATTTCTTCTTCTTCTTCCACACACTTTACAATGTACACAAAGTATACATAAGATATAACATAAAAGGAAAGTGGCCTACTAAGTCAAACAATGCATAACCGACTACACTAGTCGACTGGCGCTATAACTATGCCAGCTGTAAATAGGTGTAACAACCTGAATATAATAAGTAATGAGTCAGTGGCCATGTGAGAGTCATAATGACCACCGACGTGCTAAGTGTAGACGTGTGAATCCATCTAACCAGGCGGTCCATCATCAATGTCCACATGTGTTGAGCTTGTCATCTCAACATGGAAGAACTTCCCCCCATAGATGAAGAGGGCATCACTCAATATGTCCATGAGGCAATCATTGGGTAGCGAGATAAGCACTTACGATCTCAATCCATCAAAGAATATCTCATCAAATGGCAAGGCCTACCCTTGGAAGAATCCTCTTAGCGCCCAGAAACCATCCTCAATGAATTTCCCTACCTCCGTGAGGCCCAACGACTGGAAGAATAGATGGTCATGCCCCAAATGGACCACCTTCTGCCCAGAGACTGCACACTGTTTTAGAACAATTTTGTACTTACTCAAATCATATGCATGGACATTCTACATAGACTGAAGGTACTCGTCATAAGCTTTGTTTTGACATGTGGTACGCCCTAATTGGAGCAGGCTATCAAAAGTTATGACCTGCTTACTTCGGCAGACCGGTCCCGGATTGCATGCTATCCCTAGCCTCCCCACACCTAATTTTCATTGTGAAAGGGCTCTGAGTAGTACTCTGCAACCCTCCCTTAGCCCACCCATCCCTCCCCTCTATTTCTCCTTGTTTTTTAGGGCAAAAACCTTCTGAGTGGGGATGGATTGTAACAAGCAGGATACACACTAACTAGGGTTTAGACACCCTATCACACTGATCGGGGTATTTAAGATGTAAGAGTCCCAAATTAGGGCAACCAGTTATTATCAAGATCATACTCTTCACCTTCATCTCTAGCCTCTCTTCTTCTAGTCTTCTTCCTTCTTCTTCTTGCTCTCTTTCTCTCTCCTCATCTCTTCTTCTCTCTCCTCTAAGCTTCTTTCATTACACTAAGTGAGTTCCTTATTATTTATAAATAGTCCTCAAACTTACACTCATTCGGGGGGGGGGAGGGGGTGTGTGGGTGTGCGTGATCTCTTCCATGCACCATGCAAAATCAGGCTTTTAGCTTTTCTTGAGTGCACTTCAAGTGTTGAAAAACAATATGGATGCGAATATAAAGTGATAGTTGCAGCTCTCGCACTCTTGTCTACGTACTTGACCTAATGGGGCTCTAAGCTTAATTGCTAGCCACTTCCTCTTGTCTCTAGGGTCTATGCTACATTGTTCAGCTTGCTCAGGGTCAAATGGGGTCTGCTAATTAGCCTACGGCTCTAAGTATGTCAAATATGTTGATATGAGTGTCAGCACTATGCTTGGCTATTCAACTTTGATTTCTAGGGTCAAATTTCCCAATAGGGCTTTCGGTGAATTCTCCTATTGTGGGTGGTACTCTCTGTCACCTTGGATGCGCTAAATTTTTCAATTTTGATGCGTTAAGATCTAGTCCGATTTTGTAGGGTCCGATTTTGTAGTGTCTGAATTTAGGAATCAGATGTCTGATTTGATATGTGTCCAATTTTAGCTATCCAATTTGCTCTTGTCAGATTATGGGATATCCAATTTCTAGGAATCGGATAGGGTGTGTCCAATTGGATAGTTCAGGTTGGTCCAATTTGAGTATTTTGTCCGATTTTCAAAATCGGACAAGGTTAAGTCCGAGTGTTTGACCCTCACGATTGGACGTGTGGTAGTGCTCTGATTATTTGGGTTAGTTTGATTGATCGATCGGACGGGGGTGAGTTCGAGTGGTCCAAGTCCAATTTGCTAGGTCTAGGGACCAGTCGAGTTGGTTCCAGTGTCAGTCATTCAATTCTAGGAATCAAACAAGTTTAGGGTATTCGAGCATCTGAGTCTTGAAATCAGATGCCTATGGATCGTGATCAATTTCGCTGGTACATAACCAGCGGGAGTAAAAATCACTTTGTGCCAATGATTTTTATCCATACATGCTAGCAAGTTTCACCAAAATCAAAGGTTAGATGCACATAAAGGTTTCTACACACATGATCCAAGCAATGAACTCCTGTGGCCTTTGATTGATTCGCTGGAAGTACCAAGTCCTACACAAGCTCTCAAGCTCTCTCTCTCTCTCTCTCTCTCTCTCTCTCTCTCTCTCTCTCTCTCTCTCTCTCTCTCTCTCTCTCTCTCTCTCTCTCTCTCTCTCTCTCTCTCTCTCTCTCTCTCTCTCTCTCTCTCTCTCTCTCTCTCTCTCTCTCTCTCTCTCTCTCTCTCTCTCTCTCTCTCTCTCTCTCTCTCTCTCTCTCTCTCTCTCTCTCTCTATTGCAGAACCCAAAAATGAGGTCTCCCTTGCCTCACAAGGTCTTAAACCCTTGCTGGACTCAGTCTTAATCTATTCAATCGCTCTCTGTGAGATTCTAACACCTCTAGCACTCATTTTTTCCCATTTTTATCCCTGTTTGTGCCCTGTTTGGACCTGTTTAATAGTAGAAATCCTAAATTTTTTCCTTCAATTTCTTGGTCCTAACCTACTCTAAATGTAATAAAAATCAAAAGTAAAATATTGATATGATTCCTCCTACTTGCCTAATCATCAAAAGACCTAAATACTTGTTGTAGAGATTAAAAACCCAAGACCTCCTACCTATCTCAAGCTTTGGTTCGGGGATGAAACCCTTACTTTATCGCTTGATTTGAGGTGCGCAAGTGCTCAAGCTTGAATCCATTGGTCACAGTAAAGTAGAGGTGAGCTCACGCTCAACCGCCAAGACCCACAGACCGCTTATTGTTCAAGTGTTTCAAGCAAACACCTATGGCTATCTCTCATCTAGTGACGCACCTTTGATCCTATCGAGGTGTAGTGAGCTTACCTTGATGCCCAAACATTGCCTCCTCCCTCAAGCACACCGGTAGCTCCACGATTTATGATGCAAGCTCAAGCAACCTCAAGCCTCCACCTTCAAGCTCCATCCTCCATAGCCACACGCGAGACAAGAGAAGAGATGATGGAGAGCTTTTTCTCCTTGATCCCTCACCTTCTTACACTCACACTCTCCCACTCCCTCTCTCAAGCACACACAAGTAAGCAAGAAGGAGAGAAGAAGAGAAGAATATGAGTCCACTTTGTCGCACACCAAAGAATGACCTCCTCATTCACTTTTCAACTTTATATACAAAACCCTAAATCCCTTTTGGGCAGTCATCCCTTATCCCCTTTTTTACATGGCCAACTGTGGCCTAGGCCTTTTTTCCCATTGTCCTCCTATATTCCTAACTTCCTTCCTACTGCCCATCTACTTTTACAATTTGCAGAGGAGGGAGCTTGGCACTCTTTTACAAAAAGATTTAGGGGTGCCTCACATTTAAAAGTGCACATTTGCCTTTGCTTTAGCTTTTGAGACCACCCTTGCACTTTTGGCTGTTTTCCTTCTGCTTCTTCCGTTTTGTCCGATTTCCTTCTAGGCCATCTCTTTTAGGTCCCTACTTGCACTTTTTCACTTTTTCACTTTTTTCACTTTTTCTTGTGCTGTGGTTAAGAGCGAGATCCAATTCCTGTGTTCAATCTCGTGTTCAATCTCGTAAATGAATTTTGCCCTTAGCAGCTTGTCAATTTCTTCCTTGACAATGTGAGCATGCTTGGGAGATGGATAGGTCAACGATTTGAAATTTTTTTTAATCTACAAATTTTCTCATCTTTCTCTATCGGGTGTTCATGTGCACAAGCACACAACACCATTTTGACTGAAAATTTTGGGGGTTTTCTTGGATTCAAGAACCGTGATTGAGAATAGGACAATCTGACCAAGAAATTGCAAAAATTGTGCACATTGGCTCTAAAAATTTAGGGGCTTTTCTCATATTAGTGAAATTTTGCTTAGCTTGGTCAAATTTGTTGACAGGCCGGTCCTTCTTTTGGTTTGCTTTCTTGCCCTTGTCGTTTGGCTCTTAACAAGATCACTATCCTATCGCCTTTCTTAAACTTAGTAAATCACTTTGGCACGTCTTGCGGTTTCCTTTGCTCTTCAATTTGTGTATTCTTCCTTCAACCTTCGGCACCTTAGGTGGACTGGCAGGTCCCCTTTGGTGTGTCTAGTCTTAGGTGGGTTGTAGCACCTCATGATCACTATCTGACCAACTTAGAATCAAACTCTTTGTCTGCGTTAGAAAAAGCGGGAGTCTCGCACCTGGTGGTCGTAGTTCATATGACTCTGTCCTAAGCACTCGCAAAGCATTTGGTTGGACAAGGCCTACTAATTTATCGTCTATTGCCCCTATGTGCTCTAGCCAGGTTTGATCGCAATCCATGCACATGACCCGTCTCTTGATTCTAAAGGCACTCTTCCTACATGGTTTGGAATCAGCTTGGATTTTCTCTACCACCCTTCCCTCAGTGTTGTATTCTATCGTATCCATCTCTTCTTCACTTCTATACACTAAAGGAACAACAGTCCTCATATTCCTCGATATAACCATCCTCCTCCGATTTCTCATTGTCTTGATAGAGCTTTTCCTTGTTGTTGATGACTAAGGCCCAATTGTACATTAAGTTTAAGTCATGCACTTTGGTTCATCACCACTTAGGTTCATCGAAGAGATCTTGGAGAGGTTTGAGGTTAGTAGCTACATTGTCAGCTAGCTTGTTTGTCAGATATTCTAGTTCCAACACGAGATTGGTTCTTGGGTCTGCCCTCCAAAGCCTTTGGCTCTACCTCTACCTAATGCCTTCACCAGTTACAGGGTCGGTGTAATCCATAAGGATTACATTGCCCTCTTCATCATACAAGACATAAGGGTGCGCCTAAGGCTCTTCGTTGTTCGGCTCCTCCACATAGTGGACTAGAGCGTCACTTGGTGGATGGGTCACGTAGTATCTAGGTAGTCTAGGTATGCCTGTGGGGTTTATTTCGATGGCCTACCGTGGTGGTCAATCTGGGTCTGCTGGTGCGCAGATCGGACGTTGTATGCTCGCGTAGTGAATGCCGGAAGGTCCCCAAGAACAATGAACTCTACTTTTTGCACAAGTTACAAGGTAAAAAGCATGAACGACAAGAGCAAGAGACCAATTGGGTGCAATCTGCCCCCATGCCTTGTGTGAGCGCTTCACAAAGCATGTATTTTATGTATATTTCATCTTCATGCTCAATAATAGCCCAATTTACAAAAATATAACAAGCTTTTAGCTTTTGAGTTTGCTTTTACACAAAAATAGGAATAAAGCTAATGGACGGTGCCCAAAGAGTCTGGCACACCCAATACAATGTCCAAATAGAAATAACATAATCGTGCGCCCATGCGCATACAAAATAATAATAAATAATCGATGCCTCAATAAATAGGCATGACAAAATATAGGCGTGGCGCCTATCGGAATATAATCCATAGATCGAATACTCGCTATCCTCCAATGCTTTCCTCCGCCACTGCTGCTATCTCTACACATCAACTGAAGCATTCACAATCGTTAGTAAAATAATACAATTAAACCGACAAAAGTGAATACCTAGCAGTCTTCAGCTACATAAATAAATCAACTGGTTAGAAATAAATCCTAACCTTAATTTATTATGAGTGCGCACTCTAAACTCATAAATGTTTATTAATTTAATATGCATTTTGCGGAATCACCCGCTATGGAATCACCCATGTACACACTAAATTAATGAAACGCCCGAAAAGGACAGGCATCGCCATTGAGAGCGGAATTTTGGTGTCGAGAAGTGCTTATGAGAGCGGAATTTTGGTGCCGGGAAGTGCTTAAAAATAGCTAAAAATTATGAATATCAAGGAAAAAATATTCACCGTCAAAGGCGGCGGCTCGATCTATTACGATTTTAAGCAACAAAGTGCTTTAAAGGCGCCCGATCGACACTTGTAGATTTTTCATAATTTTTCAGACAGTCGTGCGGGTTGACACGAGCTACTGGCCAATGAGGGATGCTAAGCCGGACACCCAGGATTTTTCAGAGCTCAATTCCGAGTCCGGATGAGAAAATGGCCAAGAATTGGTCAAGATTTGAAAGGGTGGCCACAACATGGACAAAAGGGGGGGGTGCCCTTTGGGGGAATTTTAACCCCCCAACTAAAAGGCATGCAATTTGAAGGAGAGAAATCGTGGGAAGAGAAAGAAGCGTGGCCAACAGAGGGCGCCGAATTTTGCGCCATGGGATAGAGAGGAGCAACTTGCCTACTGCAAACAACCACCATAACTGATCATTGCCCTTGCTTCCCTCCTGGATGCCAATCATATCGCCGCCTCTCGCCCGAGAAATGATGGTCTCTTTGAAGATCTATGATTTCAGTCTTTCTCTCTCCTCTCTCTCTCTCTTCTAAAGGCAAGTTCATGTGGGAAGAAGAAGGAAGAAGAAAGAATGGTGGAGGCTTGTCCGGCATGGATCGGATTGCTCCACGGGCTGGAAATGGTGATTTGTGATTGTGCTAAGCATGAAGTGCTGCTGATTTTCAGATTTGCAGCCATGGACATGAAACCCGAAACACGCAAATAAGCAGTAATTCAATTTTTTCAAAGGAAATTTGAGATTTCATGGCTTTTGATTGATAAAATGTTGTTCATGTGGGCTAAAAATTGTTTATGTTGCTGTTTTCCATGAGTACTTGCTGATCATAATCAGAAAATCAGAAAAATATGCATCTTGTGGTTCAAAATAATATACTAAGACACGTAAAATATGAAAAATCAAGGGAAAATGATGTTTTTGGGCATAAAAATGGGGAAATGAATAGGAACACCAACTAAATTTTCAATTTTGCTGCAAGAAGGAACTAAGGGCCACAGCCCATAACCTATTTTGAATTTTTAGTAATTAAATAATGCAAAAAATAAGGGAAAATACAAGGAAAATAGAGGAAAATCACTAAAAATAGGGGAAAAATGCATTTTGGGTGCGGGAAATTAATGAAAATTAAGAACGATGTTTGTGAATGTTTGTGGGGACTGAAGCATGAGGATTTGCCTTAGTTCAACCCCTCCTTCTTGTTCTAGTGCATCTTTTTCCGTTTTTTTGTTGAGATATCGAGCTCCACTCGTGATACGCCAGGGTGACCGTTGTGTATTTATGTCACCGACTTGTCAGTTGCAGATGCGGTTGGTACACCGCCCCTGAATAATAGCTACATGATAGCTATCCTTATCTACTCTAGTTCGTGGCTCAGTTAGTATGCCACCTTAGTTAGTTGAGTTTGGTTTTGAGACCCATATAGAGGGTTCTTCTATTTCTTTGTACTTGAGTTCTTTTGGCTTACACAACTAAGAAGAGAAAAACTGTTTTCAGCCTCCACCCTTGTGTGTCTTCCCCCATTGTGCAAGCAAGAAAGCTTCAAGCGAGACTCCTTCCTTCTCTCCCACAATCTTGACATTTTTACACATAAAATGATGGCAAAATGCCTTATAAATCTATGCAACGATGCAATATTTAAACGGGGGAGGGTAGGGAAGTTGAAATATGTCTAAATGCTATGTGAGATGATGGAAAAGTTGCCGATTTCTATGCATAGCATTTAGGACGAAAAATAATTAAAATTAAGAGCGTAGTAGCACGAGGATCACCTCGGTGCTAGGCCCATGCAACGAAGCACGAACGCTAGAGAAAGGAAACCATTAAAAGAATGTTTTTGCACTTGTGCACGATACTGTTTTGCTAAATGTTTGAGCACTTAGCATCCACAATATGCATAAATCATCGAAATATTTAAAGGTATCAGAAATCCTAGATGCACAGCAATTGTTTTCATTAGGACCTTGACCCACGTTGAGTGAGAGACAGGACACCCTAAGCCATAGGCTAGTCGTGGGGTCTAGGGAAAAGAGAAGTAAGGACAATGGTACATTCCTGTATACGATTAAATGGTACCTTGAGTGGATTTTGTGCGAAATGTTTATATGTTGAGCGACGCATCGAGGTGCCAATCCCCAAGGTGTAGGAGAGTCGCAGAGGGGTGGCGGCATTCAGCTGTTGGAGGACCCCCTATGTCTGTGCTTCGTGCCATTAGGCAATGTGTAAGGGACTCCCTCTGAGGAGTAGTGGGTGAGAGAAGAGTGGACTACAAACGATATAATACAAACGCAAGATGTCTAGGAAGGCAATGTATGTGTCATCAACGCTCCTGGCCGCGAGGCCGTGGGGTTGTTGAGCGCGTGAGATAGAGGTCCGGCTAGTGCATGGAGCCAATGCTGGCCTATTTTAGGGTCCATCAGTGGTGCGTCTGCCGGGAGCCACTTAAAAGTGGCGGTCCTCGAATCCTGGTTGTCTAGGGACCAACTAGCAGTTTATGCCAAAGGATACTGAGATTGATCCGTTATTTATCGATAAGCATCGTCTAGCAGAAATCCAAAAGCAAGAGAGAGACGAAAGAGCTAGGCGACGTGCTGAAATTTTTAGGAGATATTCCCCTAAGTGTAGCGGTGCTGAACCCTTACGAGGGAGTGGATCTAGTAGTCTTAGTGCCACAAGCAGTAAGTTAGGAGAAGGTGGAAGCTCTAGTGCTCCCCTTTCTTCCATAAGCCAGTCTACATCAAGTGCGGGAGGTGCAACCTCACCGTCCCTTATTCCTAGTGCAAATCCAATCCTCGTCATGGCACAGCCTATTGCAATTCAGCAGGAACGATGGATTTTCTGGCTCTAGGTTACCCGCTACCCATTTTTAATGGGCTAGTTGAGGAAGATGCGGAACTCCACATTAGGGAGTTTCAAAAGCTGATATTTAACTGTCGCATCCAAGAAGAAGGACATTTAATGATGTTCTTCAACATGACTCTCAAAGGAAGAGCCGCTATATGGTATCATGGTTTAGAAGCCGGAACCATATTGAATATTGATTCATTTTATAGAGCTTTTCGAAGGGAGTTTGCCCCTGAAAGGGGTGGGCAATATTGGTTGCGTGTACTCAACGTGACCCGCCAAGAACCACATGAGGATATTGCTTATGCGAAGAAAATAAAAGAGGTTTTCCGTAAGTTGGACACCTCTATTCCTATCCCCGCAGCTGCCCAATTGCAATATTTCCTTCATGGTTTGGACTTTAATATCCAATTGCAGTTGAGTAATGTCCCCTTGGGGGATATAGATACTGCCATTACACGAGCACAAGAGGTGGAATCCCGACTACAAGCATCCTATGCTTCTCGAGGCAATTCGAATATGGGTTTAGTATTGGGAAACAATATGGCGATGGCCAATGGCAGTGGTAGCCAAGGGATAACGATGGCTAACCCTAATGGGAGAGGGAACATGATGCAGAATGTCCCTTTATTACCAGCTCCCCCTAGCATGTCAATGCCTACGGGCAGTCAAATGGCTCCAAATGGTGGAGGCCAGGTGGTCAATTCTAATACCATGCCTGTGGCTCAACAACCAGTGCCTAATCGAATTGTTAGGCCTATGGAACGACATGGTATTGACCAAGGTTATGAGTTGAGCGCTTCCAATGTTCTTGGCGAGGTTAAGGACATGATGAAGCATTATACCGACATGATTATGGAGCAGTATCGGCAAATAACCGTCGATGTCAACTTCCTTAAAAAACAACAAAATTTGATAGGAAGTAGATACCCAGAGGAGGGTGCACCTTCGAGGTTTAGTTGCAAATGGTGTGGTGGGCAGCACTATCCAAGAAATTGCCCAAATGTTAAGTGCGACATTTGTGGAAAATCCGGCCATTTAGCAGCTACTTGCTGGAGTAAGATCAGTTCACTCCAGCGAGGAAGTCGGCAACCAGGGCCTGTTAATCATCGTGCCCAAGGAAATGATTCCCAGCGAGAAGATGGGCCTAAACAAATACTCAAACGACCAAAGACTACAGTGGAGGAGCTACCTAGTGGTAGTGGGGTTAGTTTGATTGAGGCTGTACGCGTTAATGATGCTGAAACCTCTAATCTGCGAGCTGTCATTACAAGAGGTCAAAAGGGTAGAGAGGCCGACAAGGATAAGCCTGTCGATGGAAACCCTAAACAAGGCGACAAAGGAACGCAAGTTTTGGATCTTGCCATGGAAGGGGGACCTTTGAAGCCCGTAGAGAGTAAAGCCAATAAGGAACCACCAAAGAAGAAGGTGAAAGTTAAGAAAGAGGCAATAAAGCCGGTTCAGCGACCTAAAGAGCGGATGGTTTGGCGTGAAAAGCGAGCTCTATTGAACTATCATGAATTCGATTTGGCGAGCTCTCTTTGCGAAGTTAAGCCGGATGTGAATCTCTTACAGCTTATTAAGCTTTCCCCAGGAGTACGCAAGGAATTTAGGAAGATCCTATGTATCGGGTATATCGTAGAACCTTTGGGTATTGCACGAGTTGGTGATGACTGGTTCGAGCATGCTGAGAAGCATTGCCCAAGGGTTGCAGCCTATGTCAATGGGATATTAGTAGATTATGCCATTGTCGACACGGGATCATCTGTTAACATTATGAGTTCTGAACTGATGGAAAGGTTGGGTCTTGCGATCCAAAAAGATACCTCCACAATTCTCAGAATGGCAGATGATAGCTTGAGACAGCCATAAGGCTGCATTACTAAGGTCCATGTCACTGTTGCAAATGTAGAATGCCTGTTGGACTTTAGGGTGATTCGCTTTGCAGGCCGTCCAAGTTACCAAGTATTACTCGGACGACCTTGGATCTTGCAAGCGGACTGCCAAGTAGATATACCCGCCGGTCGACTAATATTTGGTAGAGGTGCCCAGCGTGTGGTGGTTGATGCTTATCCTGAGTCCCGGCAGAGTGAAAGAGCTCCTCTATCTTCTATAGAATTGGAGACATTAGAAGATTTATCTGCCAGTGAGACATCATCGAGTGATGAGTCCAAAGAGGGATCCACCAAGGAAGACATCTATCAAATTACTTTGAACGAGCTGATAGAGGGCCAAGATCGTATAAGAGATGCAGATGTTATCGAGCTAGACCTTGGTAGGCTTGATGATTCACGGCCAATCAAATTAGGTTCTATGCTCAACACAGCAGAAAGGGAGGACTATGTGGCCCTGATCCAGGAATTTCGTGATATCTTTGCCTGGAGTTATGATGAGTTGAGAGGCATTCCTCCTAGTCTTGCTGTCCATACAATCCCGTTGAAAGAGGGCAGTCGTCCTGTACAACAGAAAGTAAGGCATATGCCTTTCGAACTGAGGGACGAGCTGTTTGAAGAATTAAGAAGCTTCGTAAAGCGGGTTTGATTTTTCCTGTGCAACACACGGAATGGTGTTCGCCAGTTGTGATCAAAAAGAAGAAGAATAATCAAATCCGATTATGTGTGGACTTTAGGGAGCTGAATAAGCAAACAGTTAAGGACTACTACCCGTTGCCATTTATTGACCAGATTTTGGATCAATTGGCGGGTAGGGAGATATATTCGTTTATGGATTGCTTTGCAGGATACAACCAAATGGCAATTGCAGAAGAGGACAAGTTGAAAACAACTTTTATCACTGTATTTGGTACTTTTGTGTACCATGTGATGGCCTTTGGTTTATGCAATGCGCCTGGTTCGTGGCAACGAACAGCAGATAAGAAATTCGGTGACATATCCCCCGAAGAGTTGAAGGTGTTTATTGATGACTTAGGGGCCGCCACCGTGAGAGGAAGGCAGTTGATCGTTTTAAGAAAATGCTTTGAGCGCTGTAGACAATTTTGCATCGCCTTAAACCCACGGAAGTGTGTTTTTGGAGTACCTTATGGGCTATTGCTGGGTCATGTGGTCAGTTCGGTAGGAATTGCGACAGACCCCGAGAAGGTCAAAGTTATAGTTGCCATGGGTCCACCACGCACTCCGAAAGAAGTTCATAGCTTTCTGTCTTCGGTTGGTTATTACCGTAGATTCATAAACGCCTTGGCAGAAAGAACGTTGCCGCTTACAAATTTATTGTCCTTTAGCTGTTTGTTTGAATGGGGTGACCCTTGTAAGGTAGCATTCGAGAATGTGAAACAGGAGCTAGCAAGAGCTCCCGTTTTAAAAGCACCTAAAAGAGGTGAGGTGTTCTATATATTTTCAGCGGCCACCATGTATAGTATCAGTTGCTGTTTAGCCCAAATTTGGGAAGAGAAGTGGTACCACCCGATTGCTTTTGCCAGCCGAAAGCTGGGGGTATCCAAAATCAATTATACTTACATGGAGAAATTGTGTCTAGCGATGGTCTTTGGGACCAAGAAATTCAGGCATTATATTCTCTATGAGAAAGTCGTGCTTTATACAAAGACGGAGGGACTTCGACTATTGATGAATAAGCTACAGCTGCCTGATCGTCTAGCGAAGTGGTTAATCACTTTGCAGGAATTTGATTATGAAATCAGGAGTAAGCCACCAAGGTTGCAAGGCATCGTGGAATGTCTTGTGGACTTTGTGGAGCGCCACCAAGGTTGCAAGGCATCGTGGAATGTCTTGTGGACTTTGTGGAGCCGAAAGAATCTGTGGCTGAAGGTAGTGACATGGAGTTGTTATTTAAAATAGATACGGCATCTATTCCCTCCTGGTATGCTGCAATAACGCATTATTTATCAATGGGAGAGGCGGGATCCGAATTATCTAAAGCTGAGAGAAGGAAAATTAAGCAGCAAGCGTTAAAGTTTGCCTTGATCGCAGGTACATTATATCGGCAAGGGGTTGATAACATCTATCGCCGATGTGTGATGCCTGACGAGGTGCCATTCATTTTGGAAGAGTGCCATGATTCTGCTTGTGGTGGCCATTTTGCTAGACGGCTTACAGCACAAAAGGCTTTGAGAGCAGGTTATTGGTGGCTTGCCATCTTCCAGGATGCGTTTGCGTATATTAAGAGATGCGATATTTGCCAACGACATGATAGTAGAGAGAATAGGAAACGACCACTCACCCCTATTATGGCGATACTTCCATTTGAGAAGTGGGGAATAGACTTTGTGGGTTCTATTACTCCGTCGTCGACTACGCAAAAGAGGTACATCATTGTAGCAACTGACTACTTCACAAAGTGGTCAGAAGCACGTGCAACAAGGAAAGATGATGCTAAAGAAACTGCTAGTTTCCTTTTAGAGCAGATAATATGCCGTTTTGGTCCGTCGAAAGAATTAGTGTCGGACCGCGGAATCCATTTCCTGAATAAGGTGATCAAAGGTTTGACAGAGATGTGGCAAATCAAGCATAACAAGACAACCCCATATAATCCGCAAGCCAATGGGCAAGTGGAAAGCACCAACAAGCAGCTTGTGGGCATCCTGTCCAAAATTGTATCGGAAAAGAAACGGGATCGGGATAAAAAGTTATACGTGGCAGTGTGGGCCTATAATACGACCTTCAAACGAGCCACTGGCCATACCCCGTTCAAGTTAGTATATGGGGAGGAGTGTGTCTTGCCTTTAGAGATTGAGCTGCCGACTATTCGGTTTGGCATCAATCATTCTTTGAGCGATGAAGACGTACTTTTTGAGCACTTGACGACATTGGCACATTTAGATGAGCTTAAGCTGCAGAGCTTATTGCACCAAGAAGTGGCGAAGTGCCGAATGAAGCAGCTACACGACCTCAAAGCCAAGAAATACACCTTCAAGAAAGGACAACTTGTTCTGTATTATGACGCACGACGTGAATTATTTCCAGGCAAGCTAGAGCCCAAATGGGACGGGCCCTATAGGATCGTTAGAATAGGAAAGAATAAATCCACAGTCTTGTTAGCCGACCTTGAGGGGATAGAATTTAAAAATAAGGTTAATCTTAATAAGATTAAATCTTATTATTTTTTATTGCACTAATGCTATGACTGCCTTGCAGGTCTAGGAGAGATCGATCAAACATCTGCAAGGAAATCGTGATAGAGGTTGATGGGTCGTCTGATCCCTTATTTAGAACACTCATATTTAGAACAGCGGTATCATCAGGGAAAGCTCATTTGGTGGAGCAAAGGATATAAGGTGACTGAGCAAGAAGGTGGGACATTTGTTTGGGAGATCAAGGTCTTCTCCCATCACTGCCTACAAATTTTGACGAGCATCCCTGTTGAATTCAATGATGATGGAGGGATGGAGCCTGCAGTCCACCCATTGAATATACTGAATTTCGATTATCACAATTACGAGTAGAGTTCCGGATGGCGGGATATGTAAACCCTTTATGGACGTACACCTTGTACTTTGATGGGGCGTCCAGGGGTGCATGCAAAAAAGAAAGTGTAGGAGTTGTCATCCGAGACCCCCGACGACGCATTGTCATGAAGTTAGCTGCTTATCTCAGGGTGAATTTTACCAATAATATGGCAGAATACAAAGCCCTGATTATGGGTTTGAACATTGCAAAGAAGGGTGGTATCCGTCAGTTGTTGGTGAAAGGGGACTCTCAGTTGGTTTTAAATCAACTCAATGGGACGTACATGGTACGAAACCCCATCCTTTGCATGTACCATCATACTGCCATAGCCCTGCTAGACGAATTTGATAGAGTGTCTTTTCAGCTGATTCCACGAAATTGGAACTACTGATGGTGAGACAGGACCTGGTCGTTTGTGGGGTATGCTTTCTGAACATGCCCTCTTTGGCAGACGATGGTTGATCTGGGTGATGCAGAGGGTAAGTGAGACTCATCTGCCTTTATTATCTTGGACCCACAGACTGATTAGACGGCATATGATGCGAACACCTCTTGCGATATACGCAGGAGGGATGGGTCATAATTTAATGCACCTAGTTTAGGGCTACGAGCCTCTGTTCCCCTGGGAATGGTATGCTTTGATGTCTATCATAGTTGTTTCCAGGAGGATGTTATGAGTAGTATTGTTTGATTTCATTAGGCCAAGAGGGCCGATTCAGTTTTGTAGTGAAGTGTTTCATTTCATTAGGCCAAGAGGGCCATTTCCCTGTCTAGTGCGGGTGCGTTTAATTGGGTTTTTGTTTTAAGTGTTGTGCTGACAGGTTTTGTGTTCGTGAATGTTGGTGGAGCCTGGAGGAGTCTTTACTGCGATGGAAGCTTCTTGTGGCCAATCCAGGTGATATCTCTCCTTTATGAGTACCTTTCTTTCCTATTATATGTGTATTTGTACTTGTCGAGGGGATATATTTTTGTTGGGGACCGGCAACCAAGGCATGAAGTCCCAGGTTCAGGCTAAGTATGTTTGAGGGAGGTCGGAGTAGTCGTTGCCTCCTGTAAAGACATTGTCAGGCATCGGAAGACCTGTTTTAGAAGGAAGTCTTAGTGGCCCTGTTCTGCTAGCCTGCTAGGCAGCCACTCTAGGAGTTCTTGTTAGTAGTGAGGCAGTTAGAGAAGCCTGCTAGAAGCTAATAATGATGATGCCAAGAAACCCTGAACATCCTAAAATATGAATATAAATACGAAGGTGTGTAAAAAGGGGTTCTAACCCCTATCCCAAGAAAAGAAAAGAAAAGAAAATGTAGAAGCAGTTGATCATTGCCTTGCGAAGGCCTGGTAGGTTCCTGGGGACGAGTCAGACCTGGGACCGATACCTTGTCTTCCTCGGGGTGGCTTCTTGACAACAAAATGACAAAACAAGGACGGTTGGAGCGAAAATAAAAGTGAGCGTTAGGAAAAGATTAAGTGTTGCCTTGCGAGGGCTTGGTAGGTTCTTGGGTGCCGAGACAGGTCTTGAGGCCGATGCCCTGTTCTCCTTGGGTCACTACGCTCAGCTCCCTCCTTTTTACATGCCAAGTATGTTCATCAAATAAAAATCCTAAAAGAAGAAATGTACTGACAGAAAATACTCCTTGCTCAGGCTATAGGAGTCCTCGCCTTGTAGGAGCTCCTAGTTGTGTTGTCTTCAATTGGTAAGTAGTTCAGACTACCACTTAGGGCAACCTCTTTGATAGGTTTTTTAGTTTGGCTGTGTTGGAGCAGTTGGTTAGTGACTCGCTTCGGATCTTCTATTAGATGATGCTAGGCCTACTCCTTGTGGATGTCATGCCTTGGTTCTGTCAGGGGTAGGGTGAGCATTGTGCTGAGTTTTATTATATATTTGTTTTGTATCAGTTTGATGCTTCTTTGGTTGTTTATGTGCAGATATGTTCGTGGATTCAACGGGCTGAGTCGCCCTATCCCGTGGTCGCCAATGAGAGCGGAATTTTGGTGCTGGGAAGTGCTTATGAGAGCGGAATTTCGGTGCCGGGAAGTGCTTAAAAATAGCTAAAAATTATGAATATCAAGGGAAAAATATTCGCCGTCAAAGGCGGCGGCTCGATCTAGGACGATTTTAAGCAACAAAGTGCTTTAAAGGCGCCCGATCGACACTTGTAGATTTTTCATAATTTTTCAGACAGTCGTGCAGGTTGACACGAGCTACTGGCCAATGAGGGATGCTAAGCCGGACGCCCAGGATTTTTCAGAGCTCAATTCCGAGTCCGGACGGGAAAATGGCCAAGAATTGGTCAAGATTTGAAAGGGTGGCCACAACATGGACAAAAGGGGGGGGTGCCCTTTGGGGGAATTTTAACCCCCCAACTAAAAGGCATGCAATTTGAAGGAGAGAAATCGTGGGAAGAGAAAGAAGCGTGGCCAAACAGAGGGCGCCGAATTTTGCGCCATGGGATGGAGAGGAGCAACTTGCTTGCTGCAAACAACCACCATAACTGATCATTGCCCTTGCTTCCCTCCTGGATGCCAATCATATCGCCGCCTCTCGCCCGAGAAATGATTGTCTCTTTGAAGATATCTGATTTCATTCTTTCTCTCTCCTCTCTCTCTCTCTCTTCTAAAGGCAAGTTCATGTGGGAAGAAGAAGGAAGAAGAAAGAATGGTGGAGGCTTGTCCGGCATGGATCGGATTGCTCCACGGGCTGGAAATGGTGATTTGTGATTGTGCTGAGCATGAAGTGCTGCTGATTTTTAGATTTGCAGCCATGGACATGAAACCCGAAACACGCAAATAAGCGGTAATTCAATTTTTTCAAAGGAAATTTGAGATTTCCTGGCTTTTGATTGATAAAATGTTGTTCATGTGGGCTAAAAATTGTTTATGTTGCTATTTTCCATGAGTACTTGCTGATCATAATCAGAAAATCAGAAAAATATGCATCTTGTGTTTCAAAATAATATACTAAGACACGTAAAATATGGAAAATCAAGGGAAAATGATGTTTTTGGGCATAAAAATGGGGAAATGAATAGGAACACCAACTAAATTTTCAATTTTGCTGCAAGAAGGAACTAAGGGCCACAGCCCATAACCTATTTTGAATTTTTAGTAATTAAATAATGCAAAAAATAAGGAAAACTATAAGGAAAATAGAGGAAAATCACTAAAAATAGGGGAAAAATGCATTTTGGGTACGGGAAATTAATGAAAATTGAGAACGATGTTTGTGAATGTTTGTGGGGACTGAAGCATAAGGATTTGCCTCAGTTCAACCCCACCTTCTTGTTCTAGTGCGTCTTTTTCCATTTTTTACACATAAAATGATGGCAAAATGCCTTATAAATCTATGCAATGATGCAATATTTAAACGGGGGAGGGTAGGGAAGTTGAAATATGTCTAAATGTCGTGTGAGATGATGGAAAAGTTGCTGATTTCTATGCATAGCATTTAGGACGGAAAATAATTAAAATTAAGAGCTTAGTAGCACGAGGATCACCTCGGTGCTAGGCCCATGCAACGAAGCACGAACGCTAGAGAAAGGAAACCATTAAAAGAATGTTTTTGCACTTGTGCACGATACTGTTTTGCTAAATGTTTGAGACTTAGCATCCACAATATGCATAAATCATCGAAATATTTAAAGGTATCAGAAATCCTGGATGCACAGCAATTGTTTTCATTAGGACCTTGACCCACGTTGAGTGAGAGACAGGACACCCTAAGCCATAGGCTAGTCGTGGGGTCTAGGGAAAAGAGAAGTAAGGACAATGGTACATTCCTGTATACGATTAAATGGTACCTTGAGTGGATTTTGTGCGAAATATTTATATGTTGAGCGACGCATCGAGGGGCCAATCCCCAAGGTGTAGGAGAGTCGCAGAGGGGTGGCGACATTCAGCCGTTGGAGGACCCCCTATGTCTGTGCTTCGTGCCATTAGGCAATGTGTAAGGGACTCCCTCTGAGGAGTAGTGGGTGAGAGAAGAGTGGACTACAAACGATATAATACAAACGCAAGATGTCTAGGAAGGCAATGTATGTGTCATCAACGCTCCTGGCCGCGAGGCCGTGGGGTTGTTGAGCGCGTGAGATAGAGATCCGGCTAGTGCATGAGCCAGTGCCGGCCCGTTTTAGGGTCCATCACCCATCAACTTCTCGCACAAAGAATCCACTTCGTGTATGAGCCCCGGTCATCAAAGTTTACGGAATCCACCGTAAAACCTCACGGAATCCACCGTGGCACGGAATCCACCTTGAAATATGCCTCCTGGCATCATCTGCAGATTGTAACTGGTGATGAACTGTTGGATTTATATCGAAAAATCACTTGGGTCAAGCTCTTTGCAACATTTGTGGCTAGTGTTTTTCTCTTCCATATCTACAGTTTTGTGCTCTACCAAGTTGTCGATGAGATTGATCAAGTCTGGTAGATCCACTCCTCTAATGGTGTCAGTCCTTGTTGTGTTTGACTCCTGTGTCATGTCCTTGCTTGGTCCTATACTTGGGGTTCTCGATCACTCGAGTATGTTTCAGGGTCTTTTCCTACTACTAGGTTCATTTTGATTGTTAAGTTTGAGTGAGTTCTTATCATTTACAAACAATCCTCAACTTACACTCAGTGTGTGTGTGTGTGCTCTCTTCCGTGCACTGTGCGAAATCAGGCTTCAACTTTTCTTAAGAGCACTTCAAGTGTTGGGAAATAATGTGGGTGCGAATATAAAGTGACAATTGTAGCTCTCATACTCTTGTCTACGTACTCGGCATGGTGTGGCTTTAGGCTCAATTCCTTGCCATCCTTGATGGTGATTAGGGTATGTCTTGCATTGTTCAGCGCATTCAAGGTCAAATTGGGGTCTGGTGGTTACACTATGGCTCTAAGCATGTTGAATATGTTGATATGAGTGTCGATACTGTGCCTGGCCGTTCGACTGCAATTTTTAGGCCTTTAAGTGAATTCTCTTGTTGTGGGTCGTACTCTTTGTTGTCTCGGGGATGCATTGAATTTTTCAATTTTGATGTATCAAAATTTGGTATGATTCTGCAGAGTTTGATTCTACAGTGTCCAAATTTGGCAATGTTTGATTCCAGGAATCGGACGTCTGATTTGATAGGTGTCCAATTTTAGCTATTCGATTCAGAATGGTCTGATTTACGTGTTTGATTATGGGATGTCTGATTTTTGAAATTGGACAGGTATGTCAGATTTGAGTGTGTTTAATTGCCAAAATTGGACAGGGTGGTTAGAGAGTCCAATTTCCAAAATTGAACAAGGTCATAGGTCCGAGTATTCGATCCTCAGGATTGGACACTCTGTCGATTGTTGTTGGCTGTCCAATTCTCAAAATCGAACAGATGTAGAGTGTCCGAGCATCTGATTTTCAAAATCAAATGTCCAATTTTCAAAATTAGACATTCGATTCTGGGAATTGGACATTGGTAAGGTGGTCCAATTCCGTCGGTCAAGGTTCCAAAACGACAAAAAATCGAATTGACAACATGATTATGAGCAAGCTAACAATTGAGGACTTCCAAAATGGAACTATGACCACAAGGAAATGTTTGTATACACCTGGATGATGTGTTAACAACACCGATGGGAGTCGATTGATTCGTAGGAAACCCTAGCTGTCCAAGCTCTCTCTCTCTCTCTCTCTCTCTCTCTCTCTCTCTCTCTCTCTCTCTCTCTCTCTCTCTCTCTCTCTCTCTCCCTCTCTCTCCCTCTCTCTCTCTCTCTCTCTCTCTCTCTCTCTCTCTCTCTCTCTCTCTCTCTCTCTCTCTCTCTCTCTCTCTCTCAATGCCACAAGTGAAAATGAGGTCTCCCTTTGCTTCTCAGGGTCTTAAACCTTTGCTGGACTCAACCTTAATCTCCTTGATCACTCACCGTGCAATTCTAATACCTCTAAGCACTCTTTTTTTCCATTTTTTTCCTATTATGTCCTATTTGGGCCTATTTCATAGCAGCAACCCTAAAGCTTCTTGCTTTGATTTCTTGGTCCTATCCTACTCTAAATGCAACAAAAATTGAAAGCAAAATATTGAAATGGTTTCTCCTACTTGCCTAATCATAAAAAAATACTTATTTGTTGTAGAGATTAAAAGCCCAAAACCTCCTATCTATCTCAAGCTCCAGTTCGGGGATGAAACCCTTACTTTGTCACTCGATTTGAGGTGTGCAAGAGCTTAATCTTGAATCCATTGGTCATGGCAACAAAACCAAAATGTAGAGGCGAGCTCATGTGCAAATGCTAAGACCCACGTACCGCTTATTGTTCTGGTTGTAGTAAGCTTATCTCGATGCCCAAATGAGTTGCCTCCTCCCTCAAGCGCAATGGTAGCTCCATGATTCGAGATGCAAGCTCAAGAATCCTCAAGCCTCCACCTCCAAGCTCCATCCTTCATAGCCGCGCATGAGACACGAGAATAGAAAAAAAGAGAAGAAGAGAGGAGATGATGGAAAGCTTTACCTCCAAGATCCCTCACCCTCACACCCTCACACACTCACTCCCTCACACTCTCACACTGTTGGGGGTAAAGGTGCCTCTGCCTAGCCGCCCGTGTATTACTACACTGACAGTCACTGCCACTGCACACTGCAAGTGGTGGGTGCCCGTCACCGTCACTTTATTCTTTATTCTTTTAGTGACAGTTTGACTAAAGGAAGGCCCGGTCACACATTGTGACTATTGGAGTTCCCATTTCTTGTCTCTCTCTTTCTTGCTCTTGCTCTCCTGCCATAGCTCTTGAGTCCAAGCTTCGATCCTTCTCTCCCTTTCAATTGGTATCAGAGCCCGGCTTCCTGACTCTTGAGCTTGGTTCATGGCATTTTCAGTTTCCCATTGACTCCCTACTCACATTGGGTCTCCTTCCCGGCAGCCATATCTGACTTCTTCGAGCTCCCATCACTCCCCTTCTTCCTGAGCACCTTCTCGGCATTGTTGGGCATCTTCAGGGCATTACATCAGAGGTATTTGATCATTTTCTTCAGGGTTTACTTCAGTTCTTAGGTCACAAAGTCTATGAACAGTTTGGGGCAGCCACCATTGAAGCTCCATTGCTTCATATCTTCATTGCCCTTGCTCAAGACCCCTTGAGGCTTGGTGTGTGCCCCCTTGGGCACCTACTTGAGCCCCTCCTCCACCCCAGTTGTGCCACGTGAGCTACAAGCCACCCAGGACAATAGGACACTATTTGCGCTTGATTCCAGTCTGATCTCCATCTGCATCACATCGGTACTCCTCAAGCTTTAGGCCATTGGGCAATTCCACAGGCTTCATTTGAGGCATTTGCACATGCTTTGATGCTTGGTATTGAAGGATGAGCATTGAAATTTCTTTTGGTCTAATTTAGCACTTTTTGGGACTATCATAATAGTCCATAGACAGTGTTACAATAACATTTGATGCTTATGCTTGCCCGGCATTGTCATTTGATGCCCGGTTGGTCCCGTATGATGCCTACATGTTAAGGGAATGTATGCCTATTGTTTGGCAACCATTTGGCACTGATTTGGGACTGAAATTTCTTAGTTTTTAACAGTCATTTCATGCTGTAATAAAAGCGGGCTGAAGCTATTCTACATGCTTTGGGTTATGCCTATTGGTTCCGGCCTATGTCTTGGATATATGCCATGAAGTATTGATCTTTGGGGTACAACTTCGAGCTTGGATTTCATTCCGGATGCTTTTGGAAGAGCTTTGACATTATGCACTCATTCACATGGTTCGTGCTTGACAGTGGTTTATGCTTTGTCAGTGATGCTCCTTGGGTTATGCATACCCGTTGCCTACGGCTTGATGCTCATGTCACAGTTGATTACCCTATGCATACGTTGAGCTTGAGTGCTCATTGAAGCTCTACCTTGGATGCATTTTGGATTATCTGGAGTTGTCTTGGATGTTACTTGGCTTGTCAGAGTTTGGATTGGGATGTATTTGATGTCTTACATGCTTATGGATGCTACATATGGATGCTCTACCGCCTACATGTTCGGGATGTACTATTGATGTATTGTCTTAGACTTATGTCATTGGAACTGTGTCTTGCCTTGGCTTGAGATCTTGAACTTGTACATATGGCTTTTGTGCCAGTGGGAGTATTCTTGAATGCTTATCAGACATTGAGCAGGTGGTACTTTTATGCATTGAGCAGTTACATGCTATTGAGCAGTTACAGACACTTGAGACTTTGGGATTTCTCACCCTTTGGGATGATACATTATATGTCTTGGTTCACTGTATGCTTATGAGCTGAGTCTCAGTTTTGGATCTATATCTTTGTGAACTGACACCTACTTGTGTCAAGTTTTGGTAGTGGCAGGAACACTTTTCCTTGTTGACTGGGGGGTGTGCCTACTCATTGGCAGATGTTTGTATGACATACTTGGGTTTTGGTAATGGCAGGAACACTTTGCCCTATTGACTAGGGGGTGTGCCTACTCAGTGGTGGCAGATGTTTGTATGATATACTTAGGTGTTGGATTCATGCTTATTGACCATCATATGCTTATGCTATGCCCGCATGATGTCAGCTTTGGCCCTGGCAGTATCTGATTGCCTTGGGATCTAATTTTGGCACTGTTATCTCTCTTTTACTGAAATCTGTAATTTATTACAGCAAGCATGTATGTATGGACTGACATGGATTTTTCATGCTAAAACATTTTGAAATGATGTACTTTCACTAGTACTTGGTGGGCAACAGCTTTGGTTTCACTTTTCTCGTCATTTTCCCTCGATTTTTGTGATTATTTGGTCATTTTCTACAGTAAACACAGCAAGCAATTTTGAACTATCTACAGTCTTCCAGCCTGCATTATGGTGAGTTCGTCACTGATCATGCTATTTCCAACATCACTAAGCTTGATGGTACGAATTACTCTTATTGGAAGAGCTAGATTTGGCAGGTGTTGGTGTAGAAATCGCAAATCAAACCTTTGAGGTTGAGTGGGCATCTGCCTGCAACTATGCCAGATGAGGAATGGCTTGAGCTTGATGAGTTATGCAAGTCCACTATTGTCTTATCTCTCATAGAACAGGTTCACTACAATGTATTTGAGGAAGAATAGAGTGCATGGCAGTTGTGCGAAAAAATCAAGAATCTCTATGACAAGAAAAGTCCAGCGAGTCAGATGTATTGGTTGAAGCAGCTTATGAATCTGCGCATGAAGGAGAATGTGACTATGTCTGCTCACTTGAGCCAGTTCCATGCTATACTCAAGAACTTGACTTCACAGGACATCACTTTTGTAGAGGATGTCACTCCTCTTTTCTTGGGTACTCTTAATGAGTCATGGGATGTATTCCGCACTGCATTATGTGCCTCTACTACTACCTTGAAATTATCTGATGTTGAGAGTGCTCTTCTGCAAGAAGAGGTTAACCGTAAGAATTTGGATGCCTCTCATATGTCGCATGCTATGACAGTTGGAGGCAAGAATGATGGATATGGAAAGCATGGCAGTGGTAGTGGCCGTGGAAGAGATTCTCAGAAATCTCGGTCCAAGTCTCATGGAAAGTCACGTAGCAAATCTCGTGGCAAGAATGCAAATGTTACTTGTCACCATTGTGGGGAAAAGGGCCATATTAAGCCACAATGCCATGAATTGCACAATGAAAGGTGCAAAGATAAGGGGAAAGACAAAGTGCAGGATAAGTCTTCTGATCGCAGCATAGTGCCTGCAAAGTCTAGTGTTAAAATTGAAGAGAGCTTTCTGGTTTGCAGTACTCACCGCCCCTTGATTATGCATGTTTTGATTCATGTGAGCATTGTCTTTATGGCAGGCAGACTAGGCCTACGCATAAGAAGTTTGGCAGGCCACGCATGACTGAGCCCTTGGCATGGGCCCACAGACATCCAAATATACCAATGCCAAGGGCTCAGTCATGCGTGGCCTACCAAAATTTATGCGTAGGCCTAGTCTGCCTGCCATAAAGACAATGCTCACATGAATCAAAACATGCATAATCAAGGGGCGGTAAGTACTGCAAACCAGAAAGCATTTTCATTTCCTTCAAAGGCATATGTCCCAAGCGGGCATGCCAAGAGATACATGTGGGATAGAACCCACAGACAAAACATGATCACTTGTGGCAAACTTGTGATTGCGAGAGGTGCCAAGACTGGCAGCCTCTATCCCTTGATTGTATCAGCTTCTTCCCTTGATCATGTTTTGTCTGTGGGTTCTATCCCACATGTATCTCTTTGGCATGCCCGTTTGGGACATATGCCTTTGAAGGGAATGAAAATGCTTTCTGGTTTGCAGTACTTACCGCCCCTTGATTATGCATGTTTTGATTCATGTGAGCATTGTCTTTATGGCAGGCAGACTAGGCCTACGCATAAGAAGTTTGGTAGGCCACGCATGACTGAGCCCTTGGCATTGGTATATTTGGATGTCTGTGGGCCCATGCCTTGTCAGTCTATGGGTGGTGCAAAGTATTTTATTACATTCATAGATGATTTTTCACGAAAATTTTGGGCTTATCCCATTAAGCTCAAATCCGATGTCTTGGCTGTGTCTCAGAGATGGCTTGCATTGGTTGAGAACCAATCTGGGTATAGGCTAAAATGCCTACAGACAGATAATGAGGGTGAGTATGTCTCATGTGCTTTTGAGCAGTTATGTGATGAGAAGGGTATTAAACGTTAGTTGACTGCCCCCTACACCCCCCCTAGAATGGTTTGGCTGAGTGGATGAATAGAACCATCCAGGAGCGTGTCCGTAGTATGCTTAGCCACGCAGGCCTACCACAGAGCTTTTGGCCTGAGGCAGTTAGTACAGCTGTGCATGTCATAAACAGAACACCCTCTAGTGGTTTGGATTTCCAAGTTGCAGAGGAGGTATGGACTGGAAAACCTCCCTCTTATGCGCATCTCCGTGTCTTTGGATATGAGGCATTTTGCCATGTGCCCAGGGACAAGAGAAGTACGTTGGATCCTAAGAGTGTCAAATGCATTTTCCTTGGTTATAGGGATGTAGACAAGATGGGTTATTGTCTCTGGGATCCGCAGGAGCAGAAAGTCATCCACAATCATGATGTAGTCTTCCATGAAGACAAGATGCATAGGCAGCCTGAGAGAGTTGTTGAGATCCGCAGGGTCATATTTCAGGAGGAGCTGAGAGCTCCCACACAGCTAGTTGGATAGCCTACAGCTGCAGCAGATGCTCATGATTAGGGCATTGGACAGGCAGCTGGGCAGGTAGCAGAGCCTACCATGAGACGGTCTACTAGAGACAGACGTCCACCTAATAGATTTCAGCCCTCGATGCATTATGTCTTGGTTACGGATGCAGGAGAGCCTTTCACTTATGATGAGGCTATGCGCAAGGGTGACAGTCACTCCTAGGAGAGGGCTATGCAGTCTGAGATAGACTACCTGCATAAGAATGACACTTGGGATTTGGTTTCCTTGCCTACGGGCAAGAAGGCTTTGCCATGCAAGTGGGTGTATAAGCTGAAAAGTACCCCTAGACACCCCAAGCCGGCATACAAGGCTAGATTGGTAGCAAAGGGTTTTAAGTAGGAGCATGGTGTGGACTTTGATGAGGTATTTTCTCCTGTGGTTAAGATGACCACCCTGCACTTAGTCTTGGCTTTGGTTGCTCAGCTTGACTTGGATTTATACCAAATGGATGTCTGTTGAGTGTTGAAATGACTTGTTTTTTGGCTGATTTTTGTTGTTTTTGAGAGCTGAATGGTTGATTTTATGGGATGATTGGTTGATTAGGAAGTGGTTTGAGAGGGTTTTGGATGGTATTGATTGTGTTTTGGAAGTTCATGATGTTTGTTGATGGTTTTGTGATGTTCTGATAGGTTCTGAATGGTTCTGTATACCTTCTGTTTTGTTCTGTTTTGGTCTGTTTTTGTTCTGATTGTCTTCTGTAAGGAGGGATGGAGTATTGATTGATGAAGAATGAGATATTGTGAAAGCTTATTGAATGTTTTGTGAGAGTTTGAAATGGTTTGAGAGTGAGTTATGAGGTTTTGATAACCTTCTGTAGGTCTTCTGTAGAGCTTCTGTTTCTATTCTGTCTCTGTTCTGTTTCTGTACTGTAACTGTTTTGGTACTGTTCTGTAGACTGTTCTGTAAGTGTTCTGTGGAATGTATGTGTGATTTTGGGGAAAGTTTTCTAGCCTTGGAAAGAGGTGAATACAAGTGCAAAAGAGCTGAAAGAAGTGGAAGAAGTAGCTGTTGAAGACTCAAGAGAAGACTAGAGTGAAGTGATAGTAGTGAGCTATGAAGAGACACTGTAGTGGCTCTGGTGACCTTTCATATCAGACATACCTCTTGGGAGGGGTATCCACGACCTAAGAGTGATGATTGAGAGTGATTTTTGAGAGATTGTAGTGAGGATATGATGTATTATTGATGGAGTGTGTGAGAGAGAGTCAGAGATAGCCAATTCTACTCAAACAGAGTGATTGTATATGAGAGATTGAGAGAGAAGACTATATGGAGATATTGAAGATGAATACTATGTGATGTATTTCCATTCAAAGATGGTGTATTTCTTTGCTTTCTTTGTTCCATTGATGGATTTTATGAGGATGTTGAAGAATATGGTTGATTCTATTAAAACCGTGGGAGATTTACATGATGCTGCATGAAGATTTGTTGTGCCTGGTGTTCTTTTCTTCATTATGATCATATGAAACATGATAAACAAGCTTGTTGATGTTACAAGATAGATTTTCTTGCAAGAGAATTCCCTTTTCCTTGGTGTTCCTCTCGGGGCTCCATGTTTTTGGTGCGCAGCCGGGGAAACTTGCCATCAACAAGCACCAAAAGAGGCTGAAAATGAAGGAATTGGCATTGCCAAGAAGAGAAGAATTCAATGGATGTCTGTAAAATTCCTTCTTCCACTGAAGAATTGGAATTTCTCATAATCAAAGCCACTTTCCACAAGAAGTTCATCCCACGATGGCGGAAACATATCACCATCATGATGCATGCTCTATGTGGTGGACAGTTTCCTCTTCCTATTGAAGCAACAGAAACTTGCATCTTGGTGGCAAACTGTTTGGGAACAAACTGAAGAGCAGAAACAGAGAGAATGAACATCTATGGAAGATTTGGCATTCATTGAGAAGTTTCCAGACAACATCAAGTGGGAGATTGTGAAGAAGCTTCAGGAGTCTTGGTCTGTAGAGGTTCACAGGGACAAGAAGGAAAAGAGTTGGAATTTGTTCGTGGACGCTCAACAGCAAGATATATGGGATGCTTGGTGTACTGATAATCTTCTGTTTGTTCAATTAGCAACCCACTGGAAGTTGGTAGACAGAGTGTTTTTCACAACATACACTATTGAAACCATCAGAAGCTGGCATTACTATGATGATGGCACCACCACAATGCTCAGACGTATGCATTTTGACACCTTCAGAACCGAATACCTTCCCCTGTGTAGTGGCATGAAAGCAGAATTCAGGGACGTTCTGAGGAAAGAAGTAGAAGAAATGTTGGCAAGAGAGTCCTCCAGAGACTGAAGCCTTCTGTTAACCCTCTGTGGAGCACTAACAACATAGTGGAGTCAACCCCCTGATGAATGACGCAATAAAGAGGCAAGCGTTAGAACGAGTCCAGAGGTACGTAAGAAGAGAGAAAGCAAGAATCAGAGCCGAGAGCGAGCTCGCAGCAGAAGCCGCCTTTGACGCCCTTGCGGAACTCTTTACAGAAGTCCCAATGGCACATCAAGCCCTTCCTCCTCCTGCTGGAGGTCCACTTCCAAGCCAGATCCGTCCTGGAAATATTGATGACAGGCCAGCGAACGTAGTCCCATTGCCAGTTTTTAAGGGAGAGTACAATGAAGACCCCGATCTTCATGTAGCAGAGTTTATGGTAGCGTGTGTGGCTAACAATGCCAGAACCCCTGAGCATTGGTTAGCAATATTCCCCGCCACTTTTAAGGGCGCGGCGTTTCAGTGGTACGAGAGACAAGCAGCAGGAACTTTTGGCACATGGGACGATCTGAAGTTGGCCTTCCTCACTAAATTCAGGCGTGAAGGTTTTGAAGAGCGGATGAGAGAGGAATTTATGAACCTAAGTCAGTCCTCTGGAGAAAGAGTAGAAGCCTATGTCTCACGAATGGAATCCATCCTCAAGAGGTGGACTAACCATAATCTAGATGATGGCATTCAGAAGGGAGTGTTTCTCAGAGGATTACAACCAGAAGTCCGTAAGTTTGTGGAGCTACAAAGACCAGCCACACTGCAAGCTGCAACAGAAGGTGCAAGACTGTACGATGAAGTGGAAGCTAGACTAGCAATGAATACAGGAAGAGGAGTCCTACCTCCTCTGGTGCCAGGAATGATATACCCACCAAATGCAGTCCCAGGGACTGTTCCCTACCCCTACCAACAAATGCCTTCGGTATCACAGTACAGTGCACCAAATCCACAGTGGCCACAATCCATGCCTCAAATGGTGGTTCCACCACAACAACCATGGTCTCAACCAATTTTCTCAATGCCAAATCAGCAGCAACCGTGGAACCCTACCCACTGGGGTCAACAGCCAACAGTTCAAACAGGAGCCCTGAATCAGAACCAGAACAAAGACCCCTCTGTACCAACCCAACCCGTTTATGCAGTGATTACAGAGACTCCTCAAAACCCTCCTGCCAGTACGTCTGGAGGAGAAAGCTTGAAGGATTATTTATCTAACTCAGTTGCAAACATCAAAAAGGAGTTGATGGATGTGATTACAGAGCCTCAAGAGGTGGACTAACCATAATCTAGATGATGGCATTCAGAAGGGAGTGTTTCTCAGAGGATTACAACCAGAAGTCCGTAAGTTTGTGGAGCTGCAAAGACCGGCCACACTGCAAGACAGAAGATGCAAGACTGTACGATGAAGTGGAAGCTAGATTAGCAATGAATACAGGAAGAGGAGTCCTACCTCCTCTGGTGCCAGGAATGATGTATCCACCAAATGCAGTCCCAGGGACTGTTCCCTATCCATACCAACAGATGCCCCCGGTCTCACAGTACAGTGCACCAAATCCACAGTGGCCACAATCCATGCCTCAAATGGTGGTTCCACCACAACAACCATGGTCTCAACCAATTTCCTCAATGCCAAATCAGCAGCAACAGTGGAATCCTACCAACTGGAGCCAACAGCCAACAGTTCAAACAGGAGCTCTAAATCAGAACCAGAACAGAGACCCCTCTATCCCAGCCCAACCAGTTTATGCAGTGATTACAGAAACTCCTCAAAACCCTCCTGCCAGTACGTCCGGAGGAGAAAGCTTGAAGGATTATTTATCTAACTCAGTTGCAAACATCAAAAAGGAGTTGATGGATGTGATTACAGAGCAACTACAGACGCTGAAAGTGAATACCGCAAGCATATCCAATGTTGCAGGAGCAGGAAGAGATGTGATGCGGTCAAATACTTGGTGTGGTAAGTGTCATCAAGCAGGCCATTTAGCCACTGAATGTACACGGAAACCAACCATCCCTGGAGCCTTCTGTTCCTACTGTTTGCGGAAGAACCATACAGAGGACATTTGCTCTCTAAAGGAGATGCATGATAGGAGAAGGAAGGAAGAAGACGCAAGATTCAACCTGCTGGAATCCAAAATGACAACACAAGATATTGGACCCAAGCCTAGAGAGTTTGGTCCTAATTTCGGACCTAGAAGATTTCCTTCTCAAAGTTACAGAGGAAGACAGTCTGGCGGTGGTCAGAGATCAGAAGTGGAGTGTTATAGATGCGGAGAAAAGGGACACATCTCACCAAATTGTCCAAATCCTCGAAGGTCAGTGGATTACAAGCCCTTATGCAGTCGATGCAAAGGAGAAGGCCACACTGCAAAAGACTGTCCAAGCCCAGCCCCAGTGAAAAACAGTGCTACTGATAGTCCGTCTAAGGCCCAAGAGCCTACCTCCAATTTGGTAGAATTGGAAGTTGCTGCCATCACGCGTGCAAAGCAGACGGAACCACCTACCCAGAAAGAAAATAACCCTCCTGCCAGAACAGTGAAGTTCAGTCTTCCACCAGAAGAACAGAACAGAACAGAGCCTAACAGTGCCGTACAGAGCCCTACAGAGCCACAGAGAGTTACAGAGACAGTTACAGAGACAGGACCAGAGGTCCAGGATACAGAAGAGGAGGAAGTGCCACAAGTGGCAGAAGAAGTTCCTGTAATTCCTCTATTGGAAGAAAGAGGGAAAATGAAAATGGGTGTTGCCCCATTCCCTAATCGGTTAGAGAAGCCAGTGGATCCTATTAAGGAATACGATCTAGTTAGAGATCTAGATACCTTTAAACCAAACCTCACATTCCGACAATTATTGTTGTTGTCTCCCAGTTGCCGGAAAAGGTTCAAAAGTATACTGACGAAAAGACGTGGTTTAAGGATTGCTCCCTCAACAGTGACAAAGTCCAACAAGGCTCCAGAGCCTGTAAAAGAAGTGGATGTGGCTAATGCTTTCCTAGATCCGGGTACTCCAGAGACTGGCGTGTGGATAGAAGGTTGCTTTATTTCAAATGCACTGATTGATGGAGGTTCATCAGTGAACATTATGACGGATGTGACGATGAAGGATCTAGGCTTACAAGGTGTGCAACCAACCCAATGGCTCATCAGACTGGCGGATCAGAGTAGAATCAAGCCTCTGGGCATTCTTCCATATGTGAAGACTACAGTGGCGGGAAAAGATTATTGGCTAACCTATTTAGTGGTGAAGCCAAACTCTTATGGCACATCCTATCCTCTGTTACTGGGCAGACCATGGCTTTTTGAAGCCCGAGCAAGGACGGATTGGTTTAAAGGAACTTTGACCTTGGGCAGAGGACCCAACAAAGTGGTGCTGAAATTGTATGGTTCTCAAAAAGGACATGGATCCACCTCCTTGGAATTATCTTCTGACTCCCCTAATGAGGTTACGGATGGAACATCAGCAGACGAAGATGCTGTCAAACAAATCCTTCTTAAGAAAACAGTGGCACATTCCTTAACAGTGGATACAGTAAGCCGACTTCCAAAGGATGCAAAGCCATTATCAATGGGTGAATACTTCCTGCCTGAACCGGGAATGACTTCTGAAGTCACTTCTGACAGTGAGATAGAGGCATGGATGTACTGCTCTCCCTGTTACATGGCCACAGCAGAGCCAGAGACAGAGGCAGGAGAGGAACCAGAGAATCTGTTCTTCTGTTACAGAGTTCCTACAGAAGCAGAAACAGAAGCAGAAGCAGAAGCAGAAGCAGAAGCAGAAGCAAAAGCAGAAGCAGAGACAGAGGCAGAGACAGAAGAGGATGAATATGATATGGACGAAGAGAATGATGAAAGTGAGCCAGAAGAGTCTATCCCACCTGAAGAGGATACATTTTTTGAAGAAGTTCCAGAAGTGTCAGAAGCCGATGAGCTCATGCTATGGGACAGAATGGCAATGGTACCATTTGGTCTAGTCAATGGATCTTCTCATATGCAAAACCTTTATAAGACGTGGATTAAGAAGAACAAGCCGTCTTTCAGCAGTGGCTCCTGCCGTCCTAACCTATCCTCGCCAAAGAAAGATGATGATGATGCACCGTGCCAACAAGCACCAGTCCCACCAACCCAACAGGCATTAGAGGGTCCCTGTTATGTGACGTTCCTGGATGTATCTTCAGAAGATGAGTCGTCAAGCCACGAGGTAATTAATTTTGAAACCAAATCCGAAACAGCGCTTATCCCATTCCAACGTCTTAAGGAGCAACCTAAGTCTCCACCAAAAGAAGAAGTTGGTTCTAGTGGGACATCAGAAGAGGACACCACTCCCTTGAAGGAGTCGGATCTGTATCCAGAAGCAGTCCGCGGGACCTTCATCCGTGAAGTAGAAGGTGAAAGGCAGTTAACCTTTGTGGATGCAGAAGGCACTGAACGCCACTTGAAGGTGGGTAGCAGTCTCCCAGAAGAGGAGTTGTTAACTTTGTACAACTTGTTGAAAGAAAATTTGGACGTGTTTGCATGGTCTTACAAAGACCTAAAGGGGATTGATCCCACAATATGTCAACATCATATTGACTTGGAGCCTGATGCCAAGCCAGTACGGCAACGACAGAGGCGAATGAACCCGAATTATTCCACATTGGTGAAAGCAGAGCTGCTGAAGCTTCTGGAAGCCGAGTTCATTTATCCAGTGGCAAACAGTGAATGGGTTTCACCCATCGTGGTTGTACCCAAGAAGAATGGCAAATTGCGAATATGTGTGGATTTCCGAAAGCTTAATTCCAAGACAAAGAAGGATCACTTTCCAATCCCTTTCACAGACCAACTGTTGGACACAGTGGCAGGACATGAGCTTTATTCCCTTCTGGATGGGTTCAGTGGATACAACCAAGTCCAAATCGCAGAAGAAGACCAATCCAAAACAACCTTCACCACAGAATGGGGGACCTACGCTTATCGAGTGATGCCATTTGGGCTCTGCAATGCCCCTGCTACTTTCCAACGAGTCATGATGGCCGCATTTCAAAATCATCTGCACGACTTTATTGAGGTATATTTGGATGACTTCTGTGTCTATAGTTTGATCAGTGAACACTGGGGACATTTGGAACAATGCTTTGACCGATGCCGGGAGTATGGGATTTCCCTTAACCCCGACAAATGCATCTTTGGGGTCTCTTCCGGAGTTCTGTTGGGCCACATTGTCTCAGCACAAGGGATATCAACAGACCCTGCAAAGATCGAAAAGATCTCAGCTCTGACAGCACCCACCAACCTCAAACAGTTGAGGGGATTCCTAGGCCATGTGGGTTACTACAGAAGGTTCATAGCCCATTTTGCGACAAAGGCAACCTCCTTGCACAAGCTCCTGAGGAAAGATGCAGAGTTCACTTGGATGGAAGAATGTGACAAAGCCTTCCACACTCTGAAGCAGTGTCTGATAGAGGCACCCATTCTGCAACCTCCTGATTGGACGAAAGAGTTCCACGTACACACTGATGCATCAATTGAAGGTTTAGGTGCTGTCCTTTGCCAAAAGGGCTCCTCAAAGTTGGATCAACCGATCTATTATGCAAGCCGAAAAGTCACTGATAGGGAACGAAAGTATACAGTGACAGAGCTGGAGTGCTTGGCAATGGTGTTTGCCCTGGAGAAGTTTCGCCATTACCTCCTATCCACCCACTTTAAATTTTATGTGGATCATGAGGCCCTGTCCTTCTTGATGAACAAAGCAGATGTGAAAGGACGAATGATGAGATGGCTCCTTCTATTCCAGGAGTTCGACTTTGAGGTGGTTACTAAGCCTGGTCGTTCCCATGTTCTGGCTGATTATCTGTCGCGTATCCCACAAACTGCAAACGAGGAGCGGGATGATCCAGACCTCCCTGATGCTTCCCTATTCTTGGTGGAAACTGTAACTCCCTGGTATGCAGACATTGCCAATCTGCTGGCAACCCAACAGTATCCTCCTGGTATTTCTAGTCGGGAGAGAAAGAAGCTCATGCTAGAATCAGCCCCATACACCCTGTTAGGTGGTGCACTGTACAAGAAAGGCAAAGATGAAGTACTCAGAAGATGTGTTGCCGGAGATGAGGTTGGGATTGTTCTGAAGGCTTGCCACGACGAGCCATGTGGAGGTCACTTTGCAGGAGAAGCTACAGCCAGGAAGGCTCTGCTAGTAGGATATTGGTGGCCTACCATTCATAAGGATGCCTATGATTACTGTAAAAGATGTGATGCTTGTCAAAGAATGGGGAAACCCACCAAGACAAGTGCCATGCCGTTGCAACCTATCCTTCCCTTGAAGCCGTTTGAGAAGTGGGGCATTGACTTCGTAGGTCCAATCGACCCTCCTACCAGAAGGAAACAGAATAGATACATCCTCGTATGTACAGATTATGTCACAAAGTGGTGTGAAGCTAAAGCCCTAAAGCGGGACGATGGTAACAGCGTGGCCCTGTTCATGTACGAGAATATCATCACCCGTTTTGGCAGTCCCTTAGAGCTGGTAAGTGATAGAGGCACTCATTTCCTTAACAAAGTCATGGAAGAGTTGACAGAGTTGTATAAGATCCGCCATCACAAGTCCACTCCCTATTACCCCAGAGCCAACGGCCAAGTCGAAGTTACCAATCGCATCCTTTGCTCGATTCTGACAAGAACGATTGCCGCACATCGTCGTGATTGGGACGATCGACTTACAGAGGCCCTCTGGGCGTACAGAACTTCCCATAAAGCAGCAACAGGACAGACACCTTTCCAGTTGGTGTATGGTACAGAAGCAGTTTTTCCTGTTGAACTGGAACTACCCTCTTTGAGAGTGGCTGTCAAAGAGCGTTTGGGGGATGATGATTCACTGCAACGTCGTCTCCTGCACTTGGAATGTTTGGACGAAATTCGTCGGATGGCTCTACAGTGCATGGAAGCCACGCAAGCTCGACGCAAGGCTTACCATGATAGCTTCATCAAGCACAAGGAGTTCAAAGAAGGTGATTTGGTCCTAGCCTATGATTCACGCTTTGGCAAGTTTCCTGGCAAGTTCCAACAGCGGTGGATGGGCCCCTATAAGGTACTTGCCGTCAACCCTAATGGCTCTGTCCAAGTACAGACCCTTGATGCCTCTGATGATCCCTTTCTGATCAATGGATATCGCTTGAAGAAGTACTTCCCTCCTTGGGGATCTTGACAATTACGGACACTTGATCTTTTCCCTCGTTGGCGCGGCACTGTACTTCTTATGATGCTACTTCTGATAGCCATTCTTCAGTCAGTCCTGATGAGGTGGACGCAACCCTCTGTCCCCTCAAAACCCCCTTCCAGCCTTGATCTCTTATCCTCTATTTTCCACCAGCGACAGTGGCGAGGTGGGTTCTGACAAATGGTCTCTCTACCATTCCCTTGCTCAATATTTTTTTTTTAAAAAAAAACAAAAACATATCGGTTATGGGAGAAAAGGACTTAGGTCCCTGTCATGCCGACTTATTCTTCGAGAAAAGGTGGAAACACCCTCGGGAATAGGAAAAAAAAAGAGAAAAGAAGAAAAAAAAAACAAATAAGCAAATCTGTCATGAGAGAAAAGGAAGCAATTCCCTGTCATAGCAGGCCTCGTTCCAAGAAAAGGTGATAAACACCCTTGGGCGGGAAGCTGTCTGTGGAAAAGGTGGTAACACCCAGCAGTCCAGAAAGTGGATTCATTGATTGATATCCCTCGGATCCAATTCCGAAGCTGCCTCCCTTGGTACGCTGTGTCATGGGTCTTTCTGCAAAGTGATTACCTGTCCTCTAGCAGACGACATGTTCCTATCCAACACAATGTTCGATTTGATGGCTACCTCCCTGGGTACGCCTCTTCAACAACTGATGACGCGATCTTCATCAACAACCCCTTGAGTGATGTGAGCTTTCATCCTAACCGGATGGGGAAGTGAGTATAGGCTGCCCCTCTGTATCTATCAACAGAGAGTGAGACAGAGGGTGGGGCGAGAGACCAGTCTTTTCCCTTCCAATCAAATGAGAGGTGAGAAGTGTGAATGAAGTGTTGCACGCACGGGATGGGCCTCTCAAAGCACAAAGCACAATTTGTTCTGTGCACTGCACCATAAGGCTCCCTTGCCTTCCTTCTCGCACCGTATGCCGGCACAGGGCGGGATGCACAGTTGCACCATCAAATGCGCACAAGGCATACAATCTTTGCACAAGTGATTGTGAGGATTACATCAATGGGTTTCAGGAAAAGGCTGCCCTCCTGTATCTATCCCCCGAGCGTGAGACAGAGGGTGGGCTGAGTGTGACTGGAGTTTCTTCAATCAATTACCGAGAGGTGAGATTGAGGGACGTTACGACACTTGGAGTCAGGTATGTTCCCGTTTCCCTATGCACCCATGGGATGGGTCTTTGCCGTTACCACAAGACACATCACCTTGTTCTGTACATTGCACTGTAAGGCTCCCTTGCCTTCCTCCTTGCACCTATGCCAGACGGGTTGGATGCACTAATGCACCATCAACCGTGCACCCTGGCATACTCTTTTTGCACCAATTCCCCTTTGATGATTCCTCAACCGGGTATGAGATATGGGTCTTAATCCTTATTCTTCAAGAGATATTAGTCATGGGGCGAGTGACTGATCTTTCATTCCAATTGAGTGACTGTGAGTTGAGTTCAATATCCCTAATCATCAACGAATTTCCTACGATTCCTTCCATCAGCTACCTCCCTGGGTGCTGCGGTGTGGTCCCTGCCATGACGAACGTGTGCTGTAGAGATGCCTTGGTCCCTCCAGCACCGACAACTACATTGGACGTGCCGTCGACATTCAACCTTGATTTTTGACGAAATGGGCCAAGTTTTTCTAACCCTCCCATTTCTGTTTCTTAGTGACGGCCATGTTTTAAGTGTGGGGAAGTTAGTGGATGGTCTGTGGCATGGTCCTAGGTCCCTGTTGCTCGGTTAACCCTATCCGTTAAGGTCTTAAGTGTGGGGACGCGTCCCTACGCGTCTACATTGCATACTCATCTGCATATGCCTTATCTTGCTCATGTATGAATGCCTTGCCTTGCTTTTACCCTCCTGGGGTCCCTTCCCACCCGCCCGGTTATGTTCCACCCACCCTTGGGGCTGTTCCCTTGCAGTTTTTCTTCATTCCCTGATTTTGAGGTCCTTCTATGTGAATGCACCCTACGTTCACTTAAATCCAAATCCAACCTTATAGCCCTATTCCTTCCAATGAACGGTCCATTTTTCCTTTTTACCTACCCCTGTTCCGGTGCACGGTTTTTGAGTTATTAATTTTTGAAGCATTTTACGCCATTTAGCCGGTTTTCCATGAGAACGCGCTTTTCTTGCTTCGAAACCGTGATCTGACGTCATAGCCCTGCCCACAGCTTTTCCCCTAACATTTTTCCTTTTTATTCCGCATCATTCCGATACATGGTTTGTCCGTTATTAATTTTCCGGGTTTTTAAGACTTTTTCGTGCGTATTTTTGACATCTTTCCATGTGAACCTGCTCTGTTTGCATCGGAATTCCAATTTGATTTGCCAGCCATGTCCGCTGTGCCTTCCCCTACCTTTTTCCTTTTTCCTCCACCCTTTTTTGACTTTCGGATTTTTACTTATTAATTTTTAAATGACTTTTCGGGAGTATTTTTGGAGTTTTTCACATGTGAACCCCTCCTACTTCCGTCGGAACTGCGGTTTAACGTGATAACCCTGTGCCACCCCTTCCTGTGGACATTTTTCCTTCTTACTGCATGTTATTCCGATGAACGGTTTGTTCGATTTTAATTTCCGATCCCATTTTCGGGTTTGTTTTTTGGGTTTTTCCCATGTGAACGCGTCTTACCTTAGTCGGAATTATGTTTTGACATGATAGGATTGTCGGGCACAACTTTCTGCACCGTTTTTCTTTTTTCTGCACTTCATTCCGATGCACGGATCTTTCGATATTAATTTTTAAATTGCGTTTTTGGTTCTTTTTTGTATTTTTTGCACGTGAACGCCCTTTACCCCTCCTGGAACCCCCGTCCCATATTTTTCTTGTTTCCCTCCTGTCGTCCTGCCCACTTTTCGTTTTTACGGTATTTCGTTTTGACATCCGGATTGGGAGTTATTAATTTTTCTTTATTTTTACGTTTTTTCTCAAGCCCGTTTTGCGCGTGAACGCGCCCGTTTTCGATTTAACGCGTCTCCACGCGCCCCGGTCGTGTCCGCGTACCCCGTACCGTCATCCCCACGTCATTTCAATCCCGTCACGGCAAATTTTTTTACCCCGCCCCGCGCACATGCGCGGGACGGGGATCCGTCCCCTCTTGACCCCGCCCATCCTTCCTTACCCCTGCCCACCTTTTATTTTTATTTTTTTTAAAAAAAAACCTAAATCATAATTAATTAATTTTAAAACAAAAAAAACAAAAAAAAAAACAAAAAACAACCTCCCCAACGGACACCCTTCCCCCCCCCGACCCTCAACCAACTCCTCCCTCTTCTTCTTTCTCCTTTCCCTTCTTCTTTCCTTCTCTCTCTCCCTCTCTGTGCGTCCCTCTCCTCTCTCTCCCTTCTTCTTTCCTTTTCTCTCTCCCTCTCTGTGCGTCCCTCTTCTCCTTCTCTCTCCCCTTCTTCTCCCTCTCCCTCCTTCTCTCCTCCCTCCTGCCGACCTCCTCCACTCCCTCTCCTCCTTCTCCTCCCCTCTTCCTCCCCTCTTCCTTCTTCTTCCTCCCCTCCTCCTCCCTCTTCCTCCCCTTCTCCTTCCTCTCCTTGCCCCATCCGCCGCCGTCGCCCGCCCCTCCGTCTGCCGTCAGTCGCCGCCGTCGCGTTCTGCCCCGCCGCCGTCGCCTTCCCTGGTCGCCGTCGTTCGCGCTGGAACCGCCGCCGGTGCCCTCTGCTCCACGCCTTCGAACCGCCGGATCGTCAGCCGCGCCACGACCGCCTCGCCGCGCCACGACCGCCTCGCCGCCGCCTCGCCGCCTCGCCGCCTGCCGCCGCCTCGCCCACCTCCAACCTCCATCTCTTCCACTACCTCCCTCCAAGGTAGACCTCATACTAACTAACTTAACCTAAGCTACTTAGACCCTAGTTAAACCCTAACTAACCTAGTTAAACACTGACTTACCTGACTTCGTTAGCACTAACTTACCTGACTTAGTTAGAACTTACCTAGGTTGACTTACCAGACTAACCTAGGTAGATTTACATGACTAACATGACTAACCTAACTTAAGTGACTTAAGTGACTTAAGTGACTTATGACTAATGTGATTAATGTGATTAATGTGACTTAATTAATCACAACATTAATTTTTCCCTAAAAAAATTTCAAAAAAATTTCTAAAAATTCCTTCTGTCTTTTGTTAATTTTTGGACCTTTGTCTGCTAGGAATTGCCTTTCCTATAATTTCTGAAAAATCCATCTTTCCTAAAATTACCCATAAATTGCCAAAAAAATAGGAAAAATCATTTAAAAATTGTAACAAAATTGTAAAAAATTCTGAAAACATTCTAAAAAATTCCCCTCACCTCCCTTGCTCATTTTCCATTTATTCAAACATTAAAAAAAATCACAACTAAAAATAAAATAAAATAATTTTTTTTTAAAAAAAAAACCAACATCAATCAAATTAATACATCTGCTAAGGTGTTGTTTGTTGTTTCATCAGTGCTTTTAGCTTTTCCTTTCCTGGGACTCTTCCGTGTGCATTCTTGCATTTCATACACACCCTTCCAGGTATTTATTTTCTGTTATTTATTTATTTATTTATTTTTCCCCTTAATCACAATTAATTGTTAAAATAAACCTTTTAATTCACCCACCATGGCACGCGCATTCGCGCTAAACACACATTTTTTTTAATTAATTAAAATCAACCAGCCGTTCACTTCGCACGCGCTACGTGCGCTAAAGAGGCACTTTAAAATTTTTAAATAAAATCAACCAGCCGTCACATGAGCACGCGCTGGCAAAAAAGCGCTCCACATCACCTTAATTATCATCAATGAATTGCATTTAGAGACCCAGTCGGGAATCGAAGTCCGGGAATCGCATCAATGCACCGGTTTAACCTAATAATTGGTAACTAATTTATAATAAGGAACCGCCGTTTTCTTATTAAGGTTTATCACCTAATAAAAATTCACCCATTTTTAATTAATGATTAAAATCAACCCTTAATTAAATTAATCCCCCCCACTGCACTTAATCCCCTTTTCAATGAACCGTTTCGTGGGATGGGTATACGCAGTTCTTAGTGATGTTTTCGATGGTCCAGTCTTGGTTCTATCACAGTTGTCGTATTGATATGTGTTGGATATGGTATGGTTTTGGTTTCCTGTCTTAGTTACGGTTACGGGTACGGTATGCAGTTTTTTATTTTATTGCCTGATACGGGGTTCAGGGTGTTTGTCTGATGCATCGCATGAAGCTTTCGGTCGCATTTGTCTCGAGGTCATGTCAAATTTTTTCTAGGATGTGGTTTGCTTGGGGTTAGTAGGTCGAGTTACGTTTGATTGGTAATTCTCTTATCCTTGGTTTTTTTTGTCTGTTGCTTTGCAGGCATTCACCTTGATTGTCTGTGTTTGTGGTGTGTGTGTAACCATCTGAATGGCGCCTTCTCATGCTCCTCCCCCTATCCAGTACGTCCCACTAGTTAGTCGGGATTACTCGTCCCTACTTACTTTTGAGCCCCTCACGAAGGCAGGCCTTGCTGCTTTTGTGGCCACTCCTTTTCCATTACTTCCAGAGGATCCGTCCGTATGTGATGAGTTCCTGGCCTCTTACAGCAAGAAGACAGGAGTAGTCCAAGGCATGTCTATGACATTGACGTCTCGAGGCTTAGGGAAGGCTCTGTCTTTACCCTTGAAAGGAGAACCTTTTGTGACCACTCGACAGCTCTTCTCTAATGAAGAGATTCTCAAGCTATTGCAGAAGCAGACAAGGGAAGTCCTTGATGTTAAGAAAGTGATAAACTCTTCAGGAGTTTCGTTTTCTATGATTACTGATCCCGTCTGGAAAACGATGTGCCAGTTCCTTCAGGACAGGTTCATGCCTGCCAAAATGCCATCCCACTATTTGTCCAAAGAGCTTTTCACAGCTTCCAGGATGGTGCTAAAAGGAGTTGCCATTGATTGGAGCACATACCTCCTTACTAAGATGGATCAGCATTTTGTTAAAGTCACGAGGGGTAATGTTACCAATGTTACCTATGGATCATATTTGTCTGCCTTCTTGACCTATTCAGGTTTACAGAAGACTGTACCTCCACCTCCTCCATCAGATCCAGTACCACCTCCTCCACCTTCAGAAGAGTCAGCACCTATTGACATTGAGGATGATGATTCTCCGCCTCCCCTGGTCATATAGCGCAAACGCTTGAAGAGGGTAGCGGACAAAGCCCCTGCTGTACTTCCCTCAGTGCCTATCCCTGCTACTTCTGGCAGTGACCTCCCTGGGTTTCTCACTTGCAATAACCTGTTCAGAGCTCATAGAGAAGGATCCTTGGAGATCTCAGTTCCTTCCCTGAACAGTCTCGTCTCAGGAGATGCCATTCCTTTCCTCTGCAAGGATATTCAAAGTTCTATTGAGTTGTCAGTGACAGCCTGTGTTCAGCAGCTGTACGCATCTTTCTATGAGGAGCTCATGCAGTCCAAAGACCAGTTGCATAAGGCAACATCTGAGTTAGCATCTGCTAAGGATACCCTAGCAGATCTATTTAAGCAAATGGAACAGCAAACCCAACTGGTTGCCACCCAAAGTGATGAGATTTCTTCATTGAAGACCCAGTTATTCGAGGCTCAGTCACAGGTTACTAGCCTTTCAGCAGAGAAGGAGAGGATGTCCAGTGAAGCGAAAGAATTCCAAGTTCTTTTAGATGACAAGCTTTTAGCTTTACAGATGGCTAATGACACAGTGGCCAACCAAGCCTCCCAAATCCAGCAGTTGCAAGATCAGCTTGCAAAGTCCCGCTCTGTTCCTCCAAGCCCTCCTGTTCCATTAATTCCCTCTCTTTCACAGCAGGACTTGGCTGCCCTACAGAGACAGGCTACTTTGTGCCCTCTATTCCAAGACAAAGTGGAAAGATTGCAGTCCAGAATGGACTTGTTATGGTCTACCTTTGAACGATTTCAGGAATATGTCTTACCTGACCATTCTTTCTTTGTCCACTACCACTTACAGAAGCTGGTCTTCTATATGAAGCTTTCCACGATGGATTTACCTTTTCCAGAGGATGGCTGGAGTGGGGCTTGGTCTGCTGAGTTGTTGACAGAGGTAGTCAGAATGCTCTTTGAAGATTCTGTCACGCCAGACACCATGCTGATGTCATACATGTATCTCCGAGGAGATTTGTTAATTCCAGATGAGGTAGATATGGCATGGTATGTGGGGGATGTGGTCTTACAGGCTGTTCTATATGTCAATCATTTGGAGTTGCGCATAGCTGATATGTTTCAGAATTATTCCTCCAAAGTAGCTGATTGTCAGGATAGTTCGTGGCATCCTATGATTGATTCAGTGGTCCTAAATCAAAGACAAAACACAGCTCCTACCTTTGTACAGAGTACTAACCAACTGAGGATGGATCTCTTAACTTATCTTTCCAAACATAATCCATTTGATGCTACTTTCTTTGATGCCTATCATAGACGATCTCTCTTAGGACCTTCTGTTCCTACCCTCCTTTATTACCAACAATTGGCTCACCGTTATGCTATATATTTTTCCCTTTGTCAAACTCATTCCATAGTAATTTTACCACTTCTTTTTCAACCTTCCAATTTCCCTCAAATTCCTATTTTCACTTATTGTTCCTTTATTGAGGATAGGGTATTTTCCCCTTCTCCACCCTGTCCTTCACCCCTCATAAATGTACCCTCCACATTTCCTATTTATCAATTAACACCTTTCCTTAGTGATTCCTTACAAATTTCTGCCACTCCTTCTTTAACCTTTTCTTCCTTTTATGATTTTTCTTATCCTTCCCTACATCCACTTTCCCTTATTCCATTACCCTCTCCTAACACTTCCATATCTCAACCACCTCAGTTGGTTAGTGACTGTGCCGGTTTTGATACTCAGATTTCCAGACGAAGGGGATGGAGTTCGGATGATTGCCTTACAGGACCGCAGATTAATTGGCCAGTAATTCCAGGGGAATGGACAGTTTCAAGTCAAGCTTATCAAAACTATGTTCATTTTGCCCAACAATATTCACAGTCTGCGGATCCCTCAGTGAGATTAACTGCTCACTTTGCTTGGTACCTGGCGTATATGCATAGGCATTCTCATACTGATTCAAAGCCTATCCCAAAGTTGTGCATGAATGTCAATGTTAGCATTGATTCTCAACAGTTGGAGATACTGTATTTTCATGCCCTCTGTTTGCCTAGCAGATACTTGGTCCTATTGGAAAGGATGTGCTGTCTCCAATTTTTCCAAAATCCTCCTAAAAACTTTGTAGATGAATCCTTATCTATGGATCGATTTAGACAACATCAATCTTTTAAGAGGGATCATCTTCATTGATGCCTTTCCAATGTATGGTGCAAGCTTTTTAATGCCAAACTCTTCTTTTTGAGAAAGTCATTCAGATGGTTGTGTTGTGTATTAGTGTTGTGAGTTCATTTATGTCAAACGAACGTGGTGGTTTCCTATTGGATCTTGTGTACGAGCTATGTTTTGGAGATTTGTAGAGTTATGGTCGTGGTTGGAGAGTTGAAGCAGATGAAGATGAAGAAGAAGAAGCAAACTCTTATATCCTTTACCAATTTGTTGTGATTTTTAGTTTGATAAGAGGTGTTAATGTCACAAGTGTTTTCCTTTCTTTGTATTTTTATATCAGAAACAGGTTATAAGTTGGGATCGTGGTGGATGGATTCTTTGTAAGAACATAATGAAGATCAAAGTGAAGCTTTTTCTTGAACTTGTATTCCCTTTTTCCTGGGTCGCGAGGACGCTTCCTTATTAAGTGTGGGGATATATTGAGTGTTGAAATGACTTGTTTTTTGGCTGATTTTTGTTGTTTTTGAGAGCTGAATGGTTGATTTTATGGGATGATTGGTTGATTAGGAAGTGGTTTGAGAGGGTTTTGGATGGTATTGATTGTGTTTTGGAAGTTCATGATGTTTGTTGATGGTTTTGTGATGTTCTGATAGGTTCTGAATGGTTCTGTATACCTTCTGTTTTGTTCTGTTTTGGTCTGTTTTTGTTCTGATTGTCTTCTGTAAGGAGGGATGGAGTATTGATTGATGAAGAATGAGATATTGTGAAAGCTTATTGAATGTTTTGTGAGAGTTTGAAATGGTTTGAGAGTGAGTTATGAGGTTTTGATAACCTTCTGTAACCTTCTGTAGGTCTTCTGTAGAGCTTCTGTTTCTGTTCTGTCTCTGTTCTGTTTCTGTACTGTAACTGTTCTGGTACTGTTCTGTAGACTGTTCTGTAAGTGTTCTGTGGAATGTATGTGTGATTTTGGGGAAAGTTTTCTAGCCTTGGAAAGAGGTGAATACAAGTGCAAAAGAGCTGAAAGAAGTGGAAGAAGTAGCTGTTGAAGACTCAAGAGAAGACTAGAGTAAAGTGATAGTAGTGAGCTATGAAGAGACACTGTAGTGGCTCTGGTGACCTTTCATATCAGACATACCTCTTGGGAGGGGTATCCACGACCTAAGAGTGATGATTGAGAGTGATTTTTGAGAGATTGTAGTGAGGATATGATGTATTATTGATGGAGTGTGTGAGAGAGAGTCAGAGATAGCCAATTCTACTCAAACAGAGTGATTGTATATGAGAGTTTGAGAGAGAAGACTATATGGAGATATTGAAGATGAATACTATGTGATGTATTTCCATTCAAAGATGGTGTATTTCTTTGCTTTCTTTGTTCCATTGATGGATTTTATGAGGATGTTGAAGAATATGGTTGATTCTATTAAAACCGTGGGAGATTTACATGATGCTGCATGAAGATTTGTTGTGCCTGGTGTTCTTTTCTTCATTATGATCATATGAAACATGATAAACAAGCTTGTTGATGTTACAAGATAGATTTTCTTGCAAGAGAATTCCCTTTTCCTTGGTGTTCCTCTCGGGGCTCCAATGTCAAGACGGCTTTCTTACATGGGGACTTGCATGATGAGATTTATATGGAGCAACCTAAGGGCTTTGCAGAACCAGGTAGGGAGCACCTAGTGTGCAAATTGAAGAAAAGTCTTTATGGAGCACCTAGTGTGCAAATTGAAGAAAAGTCTTTATGGATTGAAACAGGAACCTAGGGAGTGGTATCATAAGTTTGATGCCTTTATGCAGTCACAGGGCTACAGCAGGAGTGCTATGGATCCGTGTCTTTACAGAAGAAAGCCCATGATAGTTCTTTTTTTATTTTGGTCCTCTATGTGGATGATATGCTGATAGCAAGGAAAGCTCATGATGAGATAGATGCTCTTGAGACTCAGCTCAAGAAGAGCTTTGAGATGAAAGATCTGGGACAGGCCGCTCACATACTTGGTATGCGCATTAGATGCGACAGGCATCAGGGACTCCTCTACTTGTCACAGACAGAGTACATTCATAAAGCCCTTGAGTGCTTCCGCATGCAGGACATAAAGCCTATTGGTTGTCCATTGCCTTCTTATGTGAAGGTATCACAGGCTGATTGTCCGTAGACAGATGAAGAGAGGGCCGAGATACCCAAGATTCCCTATGCATCCGCAGTGGGTAGTCTTATGTATACCATGATAGCCACTTGTCCAGATATTGCCTTTGCAGCTGGTGTTGTGGCACGCTATATGGCTACACCTTGTAAGAAGCATTGGATGCCATGAAGGGTACCATGAGGTACCTGAAGGGCACTGCAGATATGTGCATATGCTATGGCAGCCATGATACAAGAGTCGAGGGGTACACTGACTCTGATTATGTAGGACATGCAGATAGTAGGAAGTCCACTTCTGGCTATGTATTCACATATGTTGGAGGTGCTATTTCTTGGATGTCCAGGGTGCAGAAATACACGACCCTTTCTACTACAGAGGCGAGTATGTTGTAGCCATTGAGGCTTGCAAGGAGGCCATTTGGTTGGGTCGTTTGGTTGTGGACCTTGGTATTGATGCTATCCCTACACTGCATTCGGATTCTATGAGTGCTATTCAGTTAGCCAAGAATTCGGTCTTCCATGCGAAGACGAAACACATTGAGGTGAGGTATCACTTCATATGTGGGGTCATTGAGGACAAGTCTGTTGATCTTGTCAAGATCTCGACTGACCAGAATCCTACAGATCTGCTCATGAAAAGCCTCTCCACAGAGCGCTTTGCCTTCCTCAGGAGGTTGATGGGCATGGGATGTGATGACGTCTTTCCTCATCCTGTTGAACATGTGTACATGTTGTACTGTCTTTTTCTTTTTTCTTTTCATTCCTCACTGGGGCAGATTCGCCTTTAAGTGGGAGGTTGTTGGGGGTAAAGACGCCTCTACCTAGCCTCCCGTGTATTACTACACTGACAGTCATTGCCACTGCACACTGCAGGTTGCGGGCACCCGTCACCATCACTTTATTCTTTATTTTTTTTAGTGAAAGTTTGAATAAATGAAGGCCCGGTCACACATTGTGATTGTTGGAGTTTCCATTTCTTGTCTCTCTCTTTTTTGCTCTTGCTCTCCCGCCATAGCTCTCGAGTCCAAGCTTCGATCTTTCTCTCCCTTTCATACACTTCCTCTCTGAAGAACACACAAGCAAGCAAGAAGGAGAAGGAAAGAAGAGAAGAAGATGAGCCAACTTTGCCACACACCAAAGAATGAGATTCTCTATTTACTTTTTGGCTTTTATACATGCCCCAAATCCCTTGGGCACCTATCCCCTTTTTTACATGACCTGTCATTGTGGTAAGGTCCTCTTTTCCCATTCCCTTCTATTTGCCCTATCTCTTTACCTATGCCCATCTACCTTTTACAATCTACACAGGAGGGAGCTTGCACTCTTTTACAAAAGTTTTATGGGTGCCTTGCATTTAAAAATGTGCCTTTGCCTTTGATTTAGCTTTTGAGGCCGCACTTGTGCTTTTGGCCGTTTCCCTTCCTGCTTCTTCTGCTGTGACCGATTTCCTTCTGAACCATCTCTTTCAGCTCCTGACTTGCGCTTTTTCACTTTTTCCACTTTTTCTTGTGCTGAGGTTAACATTAGGGTTAGGCTTTTGTATAAAAGGCAAAAAGTGAATGAAGAAGCTCATTCTTGTGTGTGGCCAAAACTAGCTCTCCTTTTCTCTTCTTTTTCTTGTTCTTTCTTGCTTGAGCTTGTGCTTGAGAGAGGGAGTGTGAGGGAGCGAGGGAGTGAGTGTGTGAGGGTGAGGGATCGTGGTGGAGAAGCTCTCCATCTTCTCCTCTCTTCTTCTTCTTCTTCTTCTTCTTCTTCTTCTTCTTCTTCTCTTGTCTCACATGAGGCAATGGAGCATAGAGCTTGGAGATTGAGGAGCTTGCACCTTGGATAGTGGAGCTACTAAAGTGCTTGAGGGAGGAGGCAAATCGATCGAGCATGGAGGTAAGCTCACTACACTTGTAGGTGTGAGAGTGCGTACGGCTATGTGAGAGATAGTCATTGCACTTGGCTTGAGACACTTGAAGCAATAAGCGGTTCGTGGGTCTTAGTAGTTGAGTGAAAGCTCCCACATTTTGATTCTATTGTTGGGACCAATGGATTCAAGCTTTGAGTACTTGCGCACTCCAAATCGAGCATTGAGGTAGGGTTTGAATCGGTGCTTGAGATAGGTAGGAAGTAAGGGAGTGTAAAAGGTATTCGGTCTCCTTTGCAAGTAAGTTTTTTTGGTTTGTTTTGATTTAGGGAAGTAGATTGGAGTAATGTAAGTTGTTACTTGTGATTTGATACATTTAGGCAAGGAAAAAATTAGAAAAAATAGAGAAACACATAGCATGGTGTCTGCTGTAATAGCAAGCCCAAAACATGGAAAAAACAAGGCAAGGAGAGCTTTGATTCTTGCAATAGGGCGTGTTTGGAGGTTATAGGTGAGTTGTTTTGATTGACACCTTGTTGTTTGATTCTGAAGCTTGCCAAAGACTAGGAGGAAGCATTGAGTGTGGTACATTTAATTTTTGTTGAGTTTGCATATGTTTTCAGTGGATCGCGAGGTGAATGAATGACATAATAATGCCAATTAACTTGAGAGCTAAGATCCAACGATCCAGAAAACAATCGCAGCACTAATCCTCAACCTTGTATCCTGATAGAGACCCAGACTAATCGACCAAACCTGCTACCCCTCAGACCACATGTCTAGGATGCTATAAAACCAAAACAAACCAGCTAGAGTGGTTGTTAACACATGAAAGAATCAGGAAAGTGTATGTTGCACCATTTTGCTTTCATTGGATTCACACACTGTGTCAATTAAATATTTGAAGTGCACCAAAAAAAAGCTAAAAGCTTGATTTTGTAGTACAATGCATCATGAAGAGCATACCACTAGCATATTTGAGTGCCCATAACATTGAGAATTGCTTTAAATAACAAGGAACTCACCCAAGATAAGAGAAGTTGAACGAACCCACTAGTAGAAGGAGACCCAGATAGTGAACAATGGCAAACGTCCCCAACCATTGAAGACTGAGAGACTTGAATCGTCAAGATAATTAGGGAGAAACAACAACATGCAAAATTAGGGACATAGCTCTACTTGACTTGATCAAACTGATTGACATCCTAGTTGCTCAAGAAGTCAGCAATATGTCAGGAACTAGCGCCAACTTGGAAAATGATGAGCTTGACTTTGGAGAATTCCCAATCGACACCCAGCAACAATTGATGACCCGGTATGACTTGCAAACCAAAATGGAGCATCATGGTAGGCCAGTCGAGGATATCTTAGCCAATCTAGAGGAGGAGAGAAGGTTGGCAAGGGAAGCACTGCAAAGCATGACCGCCTACAATCGAGAGCAACGAGCTCAAAAGATGATGTATATTATTTGTAGTAGCTTGATGCTTTTTATGGCTTCTGTTTGTGTAGATTAGATTGTGATCCCATGGTCGATAATGAGAGCTAATTTTAAAGTCGAAATTCAAGTGCAGAAGTGACAGGAGACCTGTAAAAGATGTAATTTTGGTGAAAGATGACACGATCATGGATCACAAAGCTGGAGCTTACCTAGATGCATTTTGACTCTAGAAATCCAACACAAGTGTCCATTTGTCAATAGAGTCCATTTGACCCCCCATTTAATGGTTGGAAGGTTTGGTGTTATGAAGTCGATACTGGATTCGAAAGTCAAAAAACATGTGATGGAGGCCATGGTTGGTGACAAATTTCAATACCAGAAAGCCATCCATCCAGTTAGATCGCAATTTTGAGGCCATTTTCCCCTCCGTTAGATTGGAACCACTTGCGGTCAAGTGTGAACATGGAAGTTTGAGCTAGTTTTTTAATGGTTAGTGACTAACCATGATTAAGAAAAGCAAGAAGCTTCAAATTTCACACGAATGGATCTTTCATGCATATGATGGAAAGACGATTGGAAATGATTAAAATATATTTGTTGATATTTGCAATTTCAAAAATTCATTTATTTTTCTTCACATATATTAAAAATAATAAAATTACAAAATCCAAAATATGAGATTTAATGAAAAATGGTATTGTTCTTTGGGTTTTGGGGAGAAAATGATGTTTAGATGGCATAAAAATGAGTATCCTGATGGATCATGCTTCATATAAGTCATACAAATCAGAAAACTCATAAAAATCAATAATTTATGTTGAAATAAATGAAAAAGTTCATGAAAATAATCAAATAAAGGAGAAAAATAAGAAAAATTAGATTTTATGCTTTAAAAAGTACAAAAATAAGGATAATATTTATGATTGTGTAATGAAGATAAAACATGAGGGTTTGTCCTACTTTACCTCCATTTATATGTTAAAGTGAGTGTTTAGAGCTTGTTTCTATAGAAAATTATCATGAAATCTCCCTATATTTGTGCAAGCAAGAAAAACATAAATGCTAGGGGGTGTGGGACTGAAATGGAAAGATATTTGATTAAGTTACTGATTTCTTTGCATATCTTTGCATATAAGTTGTGATTTATATAAGTTTTAAGGGGTTTAGTAGCATGGTTAGCTCGGTGCTATTCCCTAGCAACGTAGCATGATGTGAGTAGAAAGAAATCATGAAAAGATTATTTGTACACTTCATGTTGGCTGGTTTTTAGTTAAGTTGTTTAAGCACATAGTGTCATACAATTTGCATATGCAATCTAGATATGGTATCAGAAGATAAATTCTTGGATGCATTGCAATTGTATGTCTAGTTGACAACCAACATTGAGAATGTAAGATTACCTTTGTTGTAGGGTAATACGATAACTTGGAAAATGGATTAAGTGAGTAATATATATAGTCTCTTGGATCATTACATTTATATTATGAGAGGAATCTGTTACAATTCTGTTTTATGTTGGAGATGGCACATCTTGGGGCCAATCCTCAAGGTGTAGGAGAGCCATAGTAGCCACAACACTCTGATGGGGGGAGGAGCTGTTTATGTATGTGACATGAGGTGCTAGTCACCTATATGTTTGGATACTCGCTTTGTTGGAGTTGGGATGGATAAAATGGTTGGACTACAAATTAATAGAAACACATGATTTTTTTAGAGTAGTGTATAGCCTCCACATGCTCTTGGCTACGAGGCCGTGAAGGTGATTTGGTGAGCATAGGAGGCCCGACTACAGCCCTAGAGCCAATGTTAGGCCCCTTATAGGTCTCAAAAGAGGTGGTGCAATATGTAGTTACTATCCTAGTTATGCCATATGGAAAGTGCTAAAGAAAGTGCGATATATCATGAGAGGAGCTAGAAGTAGAAGGGGTAGGCTATGTACTTATGCCATGGGAAGGGATCAACGACCACAAAGATGTGAAATAAAAATTTAAGAGTGTGAGCATGGAGATTAAAAGAGCTAGATAAAAGCCCAATCTTGCCTCTTTATAGGTTCTCCTAACATGTGGCCAAAAACTAACTATGGGATCTAAATATTGGACACATGGAAAAAATCTCATAGTTGATCATATTCATTGGATTTAGCAATTGGAAACCCTAGCTCATTTGATGAATAGATGATGAAATGTGGTATGATTATTGGGTAATTATAAAAGGAAAATCTTTTTTTCATACTTTCATTGACAATCCACCTCTACAAAATGAACTGATTGTGGGACTTGCCTCCTTCACTTCCCCTATGGTGAGATAAGCATCCCATTGTAACTCCACCAAGTCCATTCTTTGTGTCATGTCAGCGTCCTCATTCAACCTCCCCTTATGGTATGATAAGCACCCCATTATGGCTCCACCAAGGCTACTCTTTGCGCCGTGTCGGCCTTCTTATTCATGACCTCCACCTACAGCATGATTGTGCATTTTCCTACTCTAGCAAGTCCCCATCTTGCAATGTATTGGCAATCCTCTAGGAGATTTTTCTTACAGCATGATAGCATCTATTTGTAGTTTCAAAAATTATACCTCTCATGACGTATCATCTTGCACCTTGGAAACCCTTCAAACTACATGATAGCTCCCATTTGCCACTTCACAAAGACTCCCTCTCATGCCATATTAGTTTTGACCTAGGTGACTTCCCTCTATGGTGTGATAACATCCCCTACAACTCCACCAACTCTCCCTCTCACACCATATTGGCTTGCTCCTCTTTTTTTGTGAGAGCAGAGATCTTCAATGGCTTGGACTAAGCAGATTGCAAGAAAGGTATATATTCAATAGCCACAAAAAAAAGCTAATGTTCCTTCATAATAGCAAAATGTTTGTCAATCTATCCTAGTTGTTTCCGCTATGCCTCAGGAGATTCCTTTTGATATCATCTTCTAATTACAATCAAACTCGAGCTTCTCCTAATCCTTAGCCTTCAACTCCTCTTATTGTTCTTGGCCAAGGGGAGCATTCACCTCTCCTAGATGCTCTTGAGGATATTGAATCTTTAGCTATGCTAGTTGAGGAATCTTCTAAGGTAGCCCTAGCTAAAGGGAAAAGGAAGTCATGTAGAAGTACTTCAATGAAATTAGGAAAGCCAAGAGAACAACCAACCATCTTATCCCAAAGGCCTTATTTATCAAAGTGGTCAAGGATATATCAAATAGATTGTCCAGGGTTGCTATAATTGATGGACTTAATAAGAAGTGGAAACATTTAGCTATACTTTGTTTATACGAGGCTACAAAGGACTTTATCATTGACTTCATAGATGATTCTTACATTGTTACTGCCCATGCACACATGTTCACATTGATGAATAAGGACTTTAGTATGGTGAGTAGGGTTAGGGACAAATTTTTGAAGACCTTATCCACTACTAATCATAAAGTCTTTGAGATCCTCAATGTTCCCCAAGGTTGAGAAAAGTGAAATATTATGTCATTGAAGATGTTACTCACTTATATCCCACAAGATTTGCAATTGAGATGACCGAGATTGGCATAGAGAAGAAAATCAAAGAGGGGGTTGATAGTGAGGATGTGATTTGCAAGAGAAATATTGATGCTCTTGGCCTAGTTAACTATGAGAGGATGGGAAAACTTTTTCACCAAATGGTTGTGAATGTTTCTCAGGATACAAATAAAGACAACTACCTTAGCATATCGCCATCAGAAGAAAAGAGTATGTTTGCCTACTAAGTTTTCTATTGCAGTGCCACTAGACTTGTGACTATCCACTTGGATTTGACTTTAAAGATGTTGCTAACTCTCAGAGACCTTTCAAGTTTCTTCTTCAAGAGGTCCCACTACAAAATGATGTACGTAGTTTCAAATGGAGAGTTATCTTGAATGTTTGTAGGACTATAGATTCAAAGATGTTGAACATGAATGGGGTGAATGTAAATATTTTATCTTTTGCTTTTAAGTTAAAAATCTATTGTGTTCTCAATTGAGTTGTGTGTTTTGTTTCAGTGCAAAGATTAGCTTGAGTCATATATTTGGCACATAAAGGAGAGGTAAATTGAGATAATTTTAGATAGGGCAATAAAATCAATAGACCCTGACTCCCCTCTTCCTCCTAAACCTTCCAAGGGCAAAGCCAAGTGATAGATGAAAGCTTCAAGAGAAGGGTAAGGACACAACCACGTCAACCACCAAAAAGACTTGTGTTGCCTCTACAAAGAAAGGTATGGTGAAGCTTTTTGCTCTGAAGTTTGAGCCATCTCCTCTAAATCCTCAAGAGAAGAGAAGCCCTCTAAAATTTAAATTCTTCTAGTAATAAAAAAATAGCTTGCAGTAAGGAAATTAGAGGTGATGAATGAAAGCAATAAAGAGGAACCTATGCCAAAGAAGTAGAAAAGTTTAAAGGAAGGAGAAATTGAAGATCAGAAAGCTAGGGACTATCCTTGTATTCAAACCTTTGTACATTTGCACAATTGTTGCATGGCCTTTGTAGATTTGTACCTCAATTTTGTAAACCATATAATGAAAATTTTGGATCTTTCTCACTCGAATTCTTTGCAATGCTTATGATTGTCTATTGAAGAATACTTTGACAACAATATTTGTGAGCAAGAAGAAAGTTAAAATTACTTATATATTCATAGTTTAAAACTCAAAACAATAGGAGGTAAACACATCATACAAGAGAAAGAGCATTCAACTCTTCTTCCAATTGTAGTGCCATTAACCTTGAACTTACATCAAAGAGTTGTATTGTCTAGAAACTCCAAGGTGTCTTTTACATCCTTTGGATGCCAGTTAGAAGTTACATTAACCTTATTTGCTTCTTGTCCAATTACTCGCACCTCCAATTGTAATGGAATAAAATCAACATCACAATCTAAAGGAACCTAAGTACCATATCTAAGTTTATACCTCATATAATCAAAACCCATAATAAGAAATTGTTGAGAGATATTGTAAGATATAGCCAAAGACTCAAGACATGCATTATACCATATAAAATCACCCTTGTGGTCACATTTTCTAAATTTCTAGGACAATCTTAAAATGTTATTCAAATCCTCATTTGAAAACTTTCAACTTAGCCATGAAACCTTCATCCTCTATAAATATGTTTTAAAAAAGCAAGCTATAAAGATGTGTAAGGGTACAAACCACGACAATCATATTCTTCTAGATATTCCTCAAGGAGTCATGGCCTTTTGAATATTCAGAGTTTGAAGCTCTTTACCATTACTTTAAGAGTCTCCCAATAAATTCAAGGATGCAATGCTTGGTAATGGTAAATCCTCAATATATCCATATACGTCTTCTCTTGATGGAATTACATATTATATATAATATACAAAAATCCTACTTCACTAAAAAAACCTACAGTTTGATCAACATAAATAATCTCTGCAAATTCTTTATGAGTTGCATAGAATGTGCCACTAATGCTCTCCATGGGTTGCCATTCAAAACTTGTCGATGAAAAGATATCTAACACCAATAATCTATTGTTTAGTTGTTGGTGCTTTAACCTTGAGAGGTTTACTGTATATATACTCTCTATATCATGTGCATTTAAGGTCTATTTATAAACATCATTGTCTAGGAAAATTTCCTTGATAAAATATAACCCTTTTCTATTCAATCTACACATAATCCTTTTATATGTGGCACCTCTTTTTATATTAAAAATATGTAAAAATGTCATTAAAAAATCCCTTATGTTGAATCTGTGTGATACATACATATATTTATGAATGACCCCCTAATGCATTAATAAAAATATATATTCGCATACAATATTCAACTCAAACCCAACTTACAGTGGCTTTGCTAAAATCTTCCTTTGGAGACAAGTACATCTCCTTTCCCATGTAAACATGTTACACCTGAGCAACAAACCACCCCTAAGTTGTGATTTTGAAACCAATGATGCATCCCTTTTAGTGGTATTTGATATCCTCTTGTTTCATTTTCTTCACCTTTATGAGAGCCCTTATAAGATGGCAACATCGTAATCCAATAATTTATACTGAATATTTTGGGCTCCCATTTTTCGTTCATAGTCTTGTTCAAGATAGTGCAAGATTTTATCTAATGAGAGGAATGGCTTGTGGATTCCATGAAAAAAAGGAAATGTAGCTAATGTATAAAGAAAGAAACTTAGAGATGAAAGATTGATGAACTCAAAATGAATGTCAACAAGGCTAATGAAAATACAATGGGTGTCAAGAAGAATATTCAAATATGTCTCAACAGTAACAAAACTAGCACGCACACACACACACACACGCACACGCACACGCGTGTGGGCGCCAGTCCACACACACGCGCGCGCGCGTACGCGCACACACACACACACACATTCTCTCTCTCTCTCTCTCTCTCTCTCTTTCTCTCTCTCTCTCTTTCCTCTTAACATATGTATACACACACACACACGCACACACACACATTCTCTCTCTCTCTCTAGACACACACACACACACTCTCTCTCTCTCTCTCTCTCTCTCTCTATATATATATATATATATATATATATATATATATATATATATATAGGGGGAGGAGGATTATATGTTTTTCCCTCTCTCCCTCTCTCTAGCCCTCTCTCCCCCTTTAAGATATACACATATACACTCTTTCCCTCCCTTAACACACACATACACATATAGAGAGAGGGGACAGGAGGTTATATATGTCCTTCTCCCCCTCTCTCCATCCCTCTCTTCCCTTAATAGAGATCCATATAAACTCTCTCTCTCTCTCTCTCTCTCTCTCTCTTCTCTATACACACACACTCTCTCTCTCTCTCTCTCTCTCTCTCTCTCTACATATACAAATGTCATTTGGAAGGCATGATTGATGTATGTAAAGTAGACCGACATAAGAAGTGCATATGGATTATGCTCAAGCACACTACACTGATGTACATTGCGGGATGTTACATTCCAAGTAAGGAGTCCCCCTTCTATGCATGACATGAAGTGGATTCACAAGAACATTTTGAAGATTTGAGTATGGATGCATGCACATATATGCAACAAGGACATGTGATGGTCTTAGGTGACTTAAATGCATGCATTGGATGTATGCAATTTCAGCCCATAGCGCGTGATGAGCTAGACAAGGAAGAGGTTGTGGATGTAGATGCATGTTGGTGTAGACAATCTGAGGATACAGACATTAATGCTCATGGACGTGCTTTGATGGATATGGTTAATGGTTTGCATATGCCGATATTGAATGGTATGAATTGTTTCCCCGATAGTGAAAGATACACGTGCTACTTAGCTAGTGGAGGTTCCAGTGTGGTAGAATATGCAATGGTACACATGAATGATTTATGCATGATCAGAGAGCTCTGGTTAGGTGGAAAACATCCAGAATTGGATCATATAGCTTTGGGCTTGACAATTGATATTTTCCACCATGTAGGACATGTAGGGGACATAGTAGGTACTAGTGCATTCCGTATTGATGTAGACAAGAAACAAGCATATACTGGTCACTTGGATAGTCTTATGAGCAATCTTACTAGGATCACATGGGCTGATCTAAGAGATGCAATGCTAAATATGGCTATAGAGATTTTTGGGAAACCAAAGAGCAGTCATAAAAATGTCAAAGGGTTGCCATGCAAGAAATGGTTTGATGATGAATGTAAGGCTGCACATAGAAAGTTGAAAATCCTCCCTAAGGGACAAGAGTGAAGTGAGGTGGAAAAATAATATAATGCTCTCACACGTAAAAAGTGACGAAGATATGTAGTGGCCAAAGAAAGTGAAGATGCTAGGGAGTTTGAGAAATGTCCAAGGCAAGCATGGAGAAAATTGCAAATTAAATGGTCAAAGGTTATGGGGGATTTATAGATGCTGACATGCTATTGTATGTTACGGAACTTTACATGCATAAAGGGGTACAACCCATCAAATGTGATGTACATACATAGACATTTAGTGCTCAATTCACTTTAGAAACATTGGAGGCAGCCCTCAATAAGATGGCTAATGGAAAAGCATGTGATACTTTGTAGCTGAATGCGGAGATGCTGAAATGGACAACAAAGGAGATGAGGCTATTTATTTTGCATGTGATACATCATGCTTTTGCATATGGTTTTCTCCAAGAATTGCAGGAGAATTGGATGCAACCATTTTATAAGGGAGGATATCACAATTTTCTCACAAACTACCACATGATTATGGTCAGTTCACAGCCATGGCAAAGCTATTCAGCACTATCTTGGAAATGCAATTGAGTAAATGAGCTGAAATTAATAAAAATGAGCTTATGGACAAGCAAGTTTTTCCCCTGGTCATAACACCATAGACCATTTGGTTACTTTATGTGTGCTTATGGATGAGAGTTGTCTTGAGGGAGCAACCTTATATTGCTATTTTGTGGATTTTAAGAAGGATTTTAACACCATACCAAGGGTTGGTTTATGGTAACGAATGCAAGAATTAGGGGTTCCAAATGATCTATGCATGGGAATTTACATGATATATCAATGAGTGGTGTGCCACCTCAAAGGTCACAACTGGCTGTCACAAGTATTTGAGAGTAATATGGGAGTTAAACAAGGTTGCCCACTCTCCCCTACATTATTTGGTTTATGCATTGATAACTAGAGGAAATATTTCTGATGGCTATGAGTGAAGAGGAAGCCAAAAGCCCGCAAATTGGTATGTTTTTCCGTCTTGCTTTTGCTTTATACAAATGATATGGTCTTCTTTACATATATTGGGGAACGTATGTAGTAGTTTATGGGGAATCTTGAACGGTTTTGTCAAGATAGTGGTTTGACGGTGAATGTATCAAAAACAAAGCTAGTGGCTATGCGCACCAAGCAATTAAAGACTCCACCAAAAACACACTTTGTGAGATAGTATATAGAGGTAGTATCTACTTTTAGATACTTGGGGATTGAGATACATGTAGACCACAGATGGCATACATGTATGGACCAGCGATTAGCAGCAGGAAAAAGCAAGTATTATCACTTTGGAAATGATTGCAACCGTACAGATACTAAATGTTGGAAAATATGCTGTATGATTTTTTATGCATATGTTCTACAGACAGTATTATATGGAGTGGAAGTGTGGCGGGAGAGAGCATCTCCTCATCTGCATGGAATGACATTGAGAAGTTACAAAAAGCTTTTATTCGTAGACATTTGAGCATCAAAAGCACCACACCATATGTACTTATGCTTTTGGAAACTAGCCGTCGGCCAATTGAGGTACATGATATGATCCGAGTATTGAGATATGCCACTTGAGTATGTCAAATGGATGATAGTAGGCTCCCCAAACGGGCATGGGATGCTAGCACACACCTACAGAAAACATAGAAAAGTAAAGTGCTTTCAACAGGATGGGTGATGGATATGCAAAAATGGTTTAAAGGGTGGGGAGTGGATGGATATCTAGATATGGCATCCGAAGATATATGCGTGGACACATTTCAATCAGACCTCTTATGAGCATATCAAGAAAAACATCAAAGCAAGGGAGCAAATGGAAAACAAACTTATTACAATATACATATCTATCCTTCATGTTGGGAATCCTAAATGCAGGCAGAGGCACACACACAGCCATACATAGCCAACCTGCTCTCAATGGTATTTAGATGGAGTACTGCATGACTTCAAACTTGATCACACACTTTATTGATCAAGACATGTGCATGGAGTGGAATGGCAAGAGAGATGAGGTTATGCAAGTTGTGTGGACTATAGAGTGTAGAATCAGAGGAGCACATGATTATGACATGCCTAGCATATGCACACATACAAGATGACTTTGATATCCCTTTCTAGGGGCCACTTCACCATTTTCTGACCACTACTCGTATATTGAAGTTAGGGGCTCTCATCACCCACATGTTACGCTTTCGAGAGAACCACGTTGCATAGATCATTCTTTCACTGTAGCTACCATTTCCTACCATGGGGGAGGAGAATCGTGGGTCATAATTTGGCCTTCCATGGTGGATGATAATGAACTACTCTACTCTCTCTACATACACACATATACTCTCTCTCTCTCTCTCTTTCTTCTCTCTCCCCTCCAACACACACACACACACACATACTTTCTCTCTCTCTCTCTCTCCATCTTTGTTTCTATGTCTCTCTCCTCTCTAGTTAGCTAGTTAAATGTAACGTCAAAAGTAAGTCAAGCTTGTATAGTCATCCTAGAATTCTTTCTAAATTCATCATTTTCATGCTTTTAAGCAAATTAGAACACTTACATATGGTTTGGCATATGATAAGCTATTAAACATGTGTGAGGATTCTATTTTCCTCTATTAAACTTCTAAGATCTTCATGATAAATACATCATACAATAAAACTAACCTAAATGTTGTACAATACTCGAACTCTAACTATTCAGGTTATCCAAGCATGATTAAATTACTAAGAAATCATGCAAAAGTTGGTTGAATGCTAGCGAGCATATCTATCATAATCTATTTCAAGTGTCTTTGAAGAAAACTAACAATTGTATAACAAAAGTGCAATAATAGTTAGCTGCTCTTCAAGAAAGAACATGTGGTTGAGAGATAATTTTTTTAAAAAATCACTTTGCTACACCTTTAACTACGAAGGATGATATGGTAGTGAATCATGACTAAAGGCCCTTAGGCCCTTGCTTTTGCGCAGGACTCCATGATAGGAAACCAATGCATAATAACCAAATTTGAGAGAGAGGCTCAAAGCATGAGCAAACATGATGTAGCCTTAGTAATAAGTGCCCATTGTATAGCCAGATTTGATGTAGCCTAGCAGTAAATACCCATCATATAGCGGGAGCTTTGATATAGTCTATGCTAGCATAGACCATATTGGAGTTTCCAAAGTTAGCCTACAAAAGGTAGTTTTGGGAGAGAGCTTCCTTTTGCTAGTGAGCTTTGCCATGTTGCTCGTACTATTAGTGTTGGCATTGAGGTAGGCCTATGGTTGGTGTTGTTGGATAAGATAGATTGATTGGCACATTGGAGTTCAGCATGTCATAGAGATGGGTACTCTGATGGAGGTTGCAAGAGCTTCTTTGCATGATTCATATAAGATTGAGAAGAAGAACCTGTCCTCAAATTAGATAAGGGTGAAAGCATGCTACAATTCGTATATTATTGGAAAAAATCCTTAGTACTAAAGGCATCTTTCATTTAACAAGCATGATAATATGTGCCTTTACTATACTGGCAGTGAAATGCCATGGATAAAGTGAACCTTATGAAAAAACCAATCTAGACTAGATACACTAGAATAGTATGTAGATAGTATATGTCCCATGCTTTGGTAACTATTTATTTGATTTTGAAATTGTTTTAAATTAAAATTTGTGGCATCCTCTCTCATTGATGAGGCTATCATCTATTTGTGATCTCTCTCTCTCTCTCTCTCTCTCTCTCTCTCTCTCTCTCTCTCTCTCTCTCTCTCTCTCTCTCTCTCTCTCTCTCTCTCTCTCTCTCTCTCTCTCTCTCTCTCTTTGTATGTGTGAAATTCTCACTCTCTTCGATTCTTTCTCTCTTTTGTAAAAATGTTGGATCTAGAGCATGGCAGGAGCTATGGAGGTTGGAAGATGAAGAATGAATTCATGTTGATATGGACAATGAGTAGACAATTGTTACACAAGTGACTTAGGTTTCAAGATGGAAGCTTGGACTCATAAAGACAAACTTGTGTATTAGATTGACAATGCCAATGACACTAACTAAAAGAGGAAAGCATCATGATATTTCTCAACACCCCCCCTCAAACGACGAGTCTACACTTTTTGACTTTTCCCCCCCCTACATGGTGATATGGCCTGGGAGATTAGCTCATAGGCAGCCTAGTCAAGTTAAAGCTTGAAACTTTACATCTTTGGCAAGGGTTTTTACATAGCAAATCCACTAAGGGAAAAATAGAGATCCACTATGTAAAAAACATCTCTTCCTGGATCATACATCATTTTTCTATTTCTCAACACCCCCCCTCAAACGATAAGTCTCTACACTTGCTGGCTTTTGCCCCCCCACTACATGGTGACATGGCCCGGGAGACTAGCTCATAGGTAGCCTAGTCAAGTTAAAGCTTGAAACTTTACATCTTTGGCAAGGGTTTTTACACAAAAATCCACTAAGAGAAAAATAGAGATCCACTATGGGAAAAACATATAAAAGATACAATGAAAATTCTTTAGAACAATATGTTAGAGTTTTTGATGGTAGTGGAAGCATCATCATCATCATCATCTTCTTCTTCTTCTTCTTCTTCTTCTTCTTCTTCTTCTTCTTCTTCTTCTTCTTCTTCTTCTTCTTCTTCTTATTTCGTGAATTGGTTCTGGTGGTGATCATTTTGCATCAGCTCTGCTCTTTTCTTATGGAAACATTCACTGGCTGTATGGTTAGTCTTGCCACAATGATGACATATAATCTAATCCTTGTTGTTTTTGGTGCTGAGTCCTCAACCACGGCCTTTTGCTCCATAAGTGCCCTTGGTGTATAAGAGACTATTTTTGGTGGTGTGTTCCTTTGCATCCTTGATTTTAACTTGCTTTCTCCATCAAGTAGTGAATGCTCAATATCTTTGAGAGACTTGAAACATTACTTAGGGTGGACACAAGATTCTCATATGGATCCTTATTTACACTTGCAAGTAGTACGATTATTGCTTCATCTTCATCAATACTCTTCTTAAGAGTTGCAAGCTAGGTTTTAGGCTCTTCAACTTTATTAATGTGTATGTTCATGGAAGCACTATCTTTTATATGTGGTTTATAAAATTGCATGAGTAAATTTACTTTTGAATTCTTTGGTTGGGTATCAAAGACCCTGTCAAGTTCCTCCCAAGAAGTTCTAGCATCTCTGATGCTTGAGATATGACTTGAGATATGATGTAGCACATCATCACTTCCAAGAAATGATGCTTAGTGCCTTGTTATTCATCTTCTTCCATTCTTTGGTTTTTGGTGGAGCTACTGCAAGGATCCCACTTTTTGAATCTTCTTTCCTGCCATCTGCATCACCTTCATCATCTTCAAAGAGATCCTAGAGGTCTTTCCTCATGAGGTGGGACATGTCTTTTCCTTCTAGGCATGAAAGCCTTCACCATTGAATTTAGCTATTTGCTCAAGTTTACTCATTTTGAAGGAGGTCTATCCTTTTACAAAAGGGTTAAGACTTACAAGAGATTTGATCAATTAGGGCATTACAATAAGAAGTTGAGATGGGATCAAGAATGAGTTGTTCTTGAGTGAGCTGATGATCCAAGTGCTAAGAAGAACTAATGGAGTATCAAGAGATAGTATGCCTTGACTATGCCTTGAAGACTCGATGTTGAGCTCGATAGTTGTTGCTTGATGTTCCAAATATTCTTCTTGAGAATTTCTCTTGTTGGAAACTAATTAGACCTGAGTGTTTTAGGCTTCAGTGTGTTGGAATGAAGTGGAAAATGAAGTGAAAAAGGGCTTGAGTTATAATGGCTATGGTGGAGTGTTTAGGGTTTTGACAACAGACCACTTGTTTTTTAATTTATTGTAGTGCATTTGGGCAGCCATTGGCAGAGATGCTTGGTGAGGGGAGAATATCTTCTTGTGGACTTTCATCGCCCTATATCTACAAAACAGATTGCGGCCCTATGCATGGAGATCCGAATGTACGACATGTATAGGCGCAAATTTTGACAGCGAGTTGTAATATTTGAAATACTAATGCATAGAGTGGCTAATGTCTTGCTGTTATGTGCCAAGAAGGAGCATCCTGAGTAGAAAAAGAGATATTTAGAAGGAAGCTTGCCAAGATTTTACCTGGATGAAGAGATTCAAGTGCTCAAACAGAGGTGGGTGCTATTTTGGCTATGGCTGCCACAAGGTGGTCAAGTGGAGATGGAAGTGAGAAATAGAACCATGAGCTGGATCTGAGCTGACCTAAGGTTAAGAGGGACTAAGAGAGCAGAGAGGGGAGCTATGCCATGCTCAGTTGAGCTCTAATCCCATGTAAAAATTATTGAGATGGCAAGGTCAACATGTGCGGACATTAATGATGGACCGCCTGGCTAGATAGGTTTGCACGTCTACACTTAGTATGTTGGTGGTCATTATGATACTCACATGGTCAGTGACTTATCACTTATTATATTTAGTTTGTTACACCTATCTACAGCTGGCAAAGATATAGCACCAATCAATTAGTGTAGTCTGTTATGCACTATTTGACTTAATAGGCCACTTTCCTTTATGTTTATCTTATCTATACTTTGTGTACATTGTATAGTGTGTGGAAGAAGAAGAAGAAATTAGCAAGAAAACGTTTTGCCCTCCATCTCTCTTCTTGTGTTCTTGAGTGAGCTTCCTCTTGTGTATACAATGTGTGTTTGGCGCAGCAGCTCAAGCAAGTCCTCCCACCACATGATTCTTGACATGGTATCAGAGCTGCACCACTGAGAGAAGCTGATTTTGAAGGCTGAAGTGAAGGAGAAGAAGCAAGGTTTGAGCAAGCAAGCAACGGGTAAGAAGCTCTCCTATTCTTCCCCTCTCTCTCTTGGATAGTGTTTGTGGTGCCAGGAAGCAAACATAAGGTTCATCTGCAAACAGGTTTTAGATTACTTGTACTATTGAGCAATTAGTGAAAAAGATTGCTTGGTGTATTGCTGTGCACTTGTTGTGAAAGAGTACAGAAGACTAGCTTGCTGTGTTATATCCTTTTTTGTGATAATGGCAGAGAACAATGGAAATCCCATTATTGAGAAGCTCGATAAGAACAACTACCCTTCATGGAAGTTTCATGTGACAAACTTTCTCATTGGAAAGGGCCTTTATGAGTTTATTTCAAGTGAAGAAAAGGAGCCAAGGCTGGGTATCCCTCTGACTGCAGATGAATTAAAAGCATGGAAAGAATGGAATGCAAAAGACAAAAAGGTAATGTACTTGTTAAAATGTGTGGATCTAGAGCATGACACAAGCTATGGTGATTGAAAGATGGAGACCAAACTCATAATGACATAATAAGTAGAGACAAACTGTTACACAAGTGAATTAGGTTCCAAGATAGATTAGCTTGGACTCATAAACAAAATCTTGTGTAAGATCGACAATGACACTACACTTAACTAAAAGTACAAAGCATCATGTCATTGTATTCATTTCATAGTCAAGTACAATGCTTTATAGACTTTGAGAGTCAGGCGCCGCGCGAGTGTCTTCACCCTTCTTTCATTTTGCCCTGCTCACTCCTCGGCTCTCTTCTTCATCTCTTCCATGCTCTCACCCTGCCTCTGGACCAGGGACATGAGTTTCTACTCTTGGTCCTTTAGCTCTTTGCTCATGGTTTCTTGTTCTTTCTTTCCTTGGTCTAGCTTGTTGGTCATGGTTTTAATCTCTTTTTGTTGATGCTCTAACTCCTACTTTCTTTCCTCGTCCCTGGCAGTAAACTCAGCCATAAGCTTTTCGATCTGATCAATTTTTGCAGTTAACTCTTCATGTTGCACGATCAGGAGCTTGTATTCTCTTTGCATCTTCACGAGTTCCTGTGTTTCATCCTCCAGCTGCTGCCTCCAGCCCTCTTCCCTGTCATCCTTACCCTTCAGCTCCTATTTGAGATTATAGATCTCCCTTTGCTGCATGGCTATTTCTCGGGTCTTTTCGAGCTGAAATGCAACCACTGACTCTTTTTCTACCGCCAACTTAGCCACAACTATCTTCCTTTCCTCCTTAGCCTTCTTTAATTGAGAGAGCAGATCGGCGACGTACTCTTCGTAATTAGCTGGTGGCATCATTGTTGTGTGGATGGGAGTGGTTGAGGCCTCCACTTTCTGGCGCTTTGGATCCTGCCTTGACTCGGCATCCGTGGCTAGCCTTTTTTGCCCTGTGGTTGTAGTCTCGGTGCTCTTCCCTTGGGCCAGTTCTTTGTTAATAAAGTTCTGCATCCACGCCACAAAGTTTGAGACATCTGCACTTGTGGGGATGCTCAGGGTGAGGGTTGTTGCTTCAGTGGGAGGCATCAGGAGGGTTGGAATAGGGTGGATGGGAGCCTTGCCTTTGCCATCGGTGATAGTTGGCGGTATGATTTCTAGCACTTGTGTGTTGGAACCAGGCCCCTCCTCTTTGGGCAGGCTTATAGCCCCTAGGTCATCTGCCGTGCTTTACTGTTCAATTGATCGGCGTATAGCTTCGGCCAAGTCTTCCTCCTCCTTCCTTCTTAGCTCCTCCTCTTCTTCAGCAGCTCTTCTCTCCCTCTCTTTATCTGCTTTCCTAGACTCTTCTTCCAATCTATCTGCTTCCTATTTTTTCTTCTTCTCCCTCTCTTCGGCCTCCTTGAGGGATTCCCTCTTTGCCCTCTCTAAATCCTCTTTCTCTTTTTTTCGGCCTTCGTCTTGCTTCTTCTTTTGTGTTGTCTTTTTAATAGGTTTCTTTGCTGTCTTCTTGCTCATTTGTTCCTTCTATTCTTTCCCTTCTTCTTCACTTTCAATTCTATCACTGGATATCTCTTTGTCCTGGTGAGGGGACGATCTCTTGGGTGTTTCTCCTTCTCCTTCCTCTACATCCTGAGCCTATTTTACTACCTCTTGAATGAGGGCAGTCAAAATGCTTCCGTAGCCAATGAATGAGGCTTTGGATGAGGCCTTCTTTCTTTCTGTGGTCTTGGACGCTGGAGAATCCCCACTTGCTAGTTTACTGCCTAAAGCTAGCGCTTTTGCCGCCTGGTCAATGGTCTTACATACATAGCCATTCCAGTCGACTTCGTCCAAGGTGTGAGCTGCCACATTCTCCAGTATAGGCATGCTGATTCGATGCATCAAGGAGTTGTAGCGCTAGCTGGAGAAGAGCACATGCACTAGCTTTGCTTGTAGATGGGCTTCCGTATCAGGAATGTCCTGGATGATGCTGTCATTGGTCAGCACTTCTTCCCTCTTTATCTTAAGCATGGCATAAACATCTCTCTTATGCTTTTTCTCTACCTTCTGCTCCAATCCCAATGCCTTCTCCACCAAGGTTGGGTTTAAGTGTACCTGCACTTGCTTGGCCTTTTCTCCCCTTCCCACCGTCACAGTGCCGCACTCCTGGTCTGGGTTGTACATCCTGAGGGACTCCACACACTTCATGTGGTCAAGCTCTTGTGCAAAATTCTCAAGGTACTTTGTGAGGTTGCACTGCTCGACAATGATCTTGGATGTTTCCTCCTTGGCCACCACACCCTCTATGTTATGGATGGTTCAAAATTTGAGCTGGTTGTAGGCACGGTTTTCTAGGGTGATACAATATTGCGTCCTTTCCTCCTCCGTGAACGAGAGTCGGTGGGCACGGACTTGCTACGATATCTTTCATTCCTGTCATGAACCCAAGTTTTCATTAGTGCTTTCAAGATAATAGTTTGCTGGAAAAGAAAGACTCTATGTGTTTATTGAATGAAAACATTAAAATCCAATGTAGATTCTTCCCTTTAGATCTGAATTTTTTTCCCCTTTATTTCAAAGTTCTCGTGTCATTTTCCCTACCTCACTCATTTTTTATGTGTTTATATGTTTGCTTGAATTTCCTTGGTTTTGGTTTGATTCACCTTACCCCCCTCCCCTTTCATCTTCACAAGAATCCTTCCTAGGATTGAAAATTAGGAGGTCAAGGGCATTATGCAATGTGGTCTAGGATTTACCTACGTAGGAGCCAAGTATAGAAATTGGGATTGTACTCTAACTGAGCTTCGCGGTCTAGATCAAAGGGTCGAATGCCTACATGTGTGATGTATGTGAGAACATCTGTTAGGAAGTCACCTAAATCGACATGGCTAGCAATATGTAACTCTTCCTCAGTCAGTAGGCGATCGAGGTAGGGGTGTCCTTTGATGTGCTCTTCCATGGGTTAGCCACGAAGAGTGGTTAACACTCTATACGAGGTTGGCATGATGTAAGTGGGGTCATATTCTGTTGTTTTGATTGCAGAGTGTTGCTCAGTGTTGGTCATTATTTGGCATCCTTCAACTTCCCATTCAATTGAAGAGTATACCAGTGCCTTAAGAATGGGGATTCAGTATTAGCGAGTTTTGATAATTCCATGATTTCTTGGTCAGTAATGGCATAAGTGGTTTGTTTATCATAGGACATGATGAGGTGTTTTTTGATGGCCTGCTCTTTGGATATCTCACTAGTGAGCAATTCAGTAGCGGAGTTAGAGGCTTTTGCAAATGCAAATTCAAACGTCTCCCAAGAACAAGGCATCGTTCGAACTTCATTTACAAAGGGTTCTTGCAGTAGGACTAAATCCAAGCGATCATAGCTCAGAGCTAATGATATGAAAGTGGCATCGAGTCGTCTAATGCAATCAACCACATCCTCCTCTGTGTCCTTAGCCAAATCGGAAGCTAGTGTTAAGAATGATATCCGCTCATAAGGGGGTTGAATGCCTATTGGTGGTTGGGGTTTGATAGAACTAGAGCCTTTGACAATGAATAGTTGCGATTGTGGTATTCTTGAGATTGCGGTTGGACCTCTTGAATTAGGGCTCGGATAGTAGTAGTGACATCTAACGGACTGCTGTCTTCGGTATGGATCAGAGAAGTCTGAGCGGCTCTATCGGGTGTTGATTCATGTGACAGTATTTATCTTTTGGGCCGATAGGCTTGTTCAACTTTCTTGGGCGTACGTGCGAATGAGCTGGGTGGATATGGATCTTGAAAGCACTGCGTCTTCTGGCTTTGAGGTTTTATTGGGCTTGGTGTGATCAAACTTGAGGGCGGCGTGAGAGTAGTGCCTCCATCTGTGCGGGCCTTAGGGATCCATATCTAGGCATTTCCCTCATAGTAGCCTTGCGTGTTAAGATGGCAAGCTCAACACGTGCAGACATTGATGATGGGCCACCTGGCTAGATGGGTCCACACATCTACACTTAGCACGTTGGTGGTCATTATGATACTCACATGGCCACTGACTTATCACTTATTATATTTAGTTTGTTACACCTACCTACATCTGGCAAAGACATAGCACCAGTCAATTAGTGTAGTCGGTTATGCACTGTTTGACTTAGTAGGCCACTTTCCTTTATGTTGTATCTTATCAATACTTTGTGTACATTGTATAGTGTGTGGAAGAAGAAGAAAATACTAGCAAGAAAACGTTTTGGTCTCCATCTCTCTTCTTGTGTTCTTGAGTGAGCTTCCTCTTGTGTATACAGTGTGTGTTTGGCGCAGCAGCTCAAGCAAGTCCCCCCACCACGCGATTCTTGACATGGTATCAGAGCCATGCCACTGAGAGAGGCTGATTTTGAAGGCTAAAGTGAAGGAGAAGAAGCAAGGTTTGAGCAAGCAAGCAACAGGTAAGAAGCTCTCCCATTCTTCCACTCTCTCTCTTGGATAGTGCCTGTGGAGGCACCGGAAGCAGGGTCGAGCAAAAATCTCAGATTGCTGTGAGATTTGGCGTGCGAGAAGATCACTTTATATTCTGCAAATGAGCCCTCTAGGAATTTTTCCTGCAATTATTTTGGGCATCTGAGGCCATTTCAGTCCCCGTTTTAGAGCCGCAAGGTTGTGGACAGCAGTTTCAGGGTCATTGTGATTTTGTCTGTTTTGAGTGAAAGTGGGTGCATAGGTTACAGATTTCGAATCTGTAATTTTTGAGGTGTTTGTAGGAAGCAAACATAAGGTTTATATGCAAACAGGTTGCAGATTACATATACTATTGGTTAATCAATGAAAAAGATTGCTCGGTGTAGTGCTGTGCATGTGTTGTGAAAGATTGCAGAAGACTAGCTTGTTGTGTTGTATTCTTGTTTGTGATAATGGCAGAGAACAATGAAAATCCCATTATTGAGAAGCTCAACAAGAACAACTACCCTTCATGGAAGTTCTGTGTGACAAAATTCCTCATTGGAAAGGGCCTTTATGAATTTGTTTCAGGTGAAGAAAAGGAGCCAGAGCTGGGTATCCCTCCAACTACAGATGAGTTAAAAGCATGGAAAGAGTGGAATGCGAAAGACAAAAAGGTGATGTACTGGCTATTTGCAGTCATTGATAATACTATGTTGGGACATATCAGGAATGCAGAAACTTCACATGCAGCTTGGACAATTTTTGAGAGCATGTTTTCAGTAAATACAAAGGCATGAAAGATTCAACTCAAGCAAGAGTTGAATGCCTTGAAGAAAGGGAAAATGTCTGTCAATGAGTATGTGTTGAAGGTGAGGAGCATTACAGATGCTTTAGCAGCGATTGATGCAATGCCGGATGATGATGATTTGGTTTCATCCACTCTGAGTGGCCTTAACAATGAGAAGACATGGAAATCATTTGTTACTTCAGTATATGTATGGAAGCCATTTCTAGATTTTGATGGGTTGATCTCTCTCATGATTACTGAAGAGATCAATATGCAGGGTGACTCATCTGAAAAAAATGGTGAACAAGTTCAAGCATTTTACTCAAGTTCAGGAAGAGGACGTGGTAGATCCTCTTTGAGAGGCCGTGGTATGGGATGTATTGGCGATAACCAGAAAAACAGGTTCAATCAACAATTTGGTGAAATGCAGGTTTCTGGAGGCAAAGGAAACTTTAGAGGCAAGGGGAGCTCTAGAGGAAGAGGTGGATGACAGAATAGAGGCTCTGGAAATTCTACTATTTTTTGCCATTATTGTGGCAAAGTTTGATGGGGCAGCCGAATCATGAAATCACCTGCTCCCACAAGAACTTGGCAATCGTTCTAGTATCGTTCTTTCGTGTTGCTCTCGCTTCTGTCCATTTCGTTAGGTAGTTTGTGGCCACAATGATGTATTTGGCCTGTGAATACTGTGCGGCTGGGCTGATGGGTTCTATGAAGTCAATTTTCCATTTTTCGAAGGATTGTCGTGCAATGATTGGGATCAACTCCATTTGATCCTTGAGAATCGGGACCTTTGTTCGTTGACACTCGTCACAATGCTTAACGAATTGTGATGCATCACGAAACAACATTGGCCACCATAGTTGAGACTGCAGCACCTTGCGGGTTGTCATGTCTCCACTAAAGTGCCCACCAGCGATTCCACTCTACGCCTCTGAGAGCACATTGTGCATCTCATGCTCACACACGCATCTACGCAATAGTCCATCTTGCCCTATTCGATATAGCTGGCCTGCTATCAACTGGTAGGGTTGGATCTTGAGGATGAGTCACCTAAGTCTTGCCTTTTCTATAGATCGCTCAGGTAGTCCGTGCTCAAGAACTTGGATTACGTCATCTTTTCAATATGCCATTAGATCAGCCTTAGATAAATCTCTCTCGCTAGAAAGGTTAAAGAGATGGGCGTCTAGCAATTCATCAGCAATGCCTTCTCTAGTGGCCTCTCTCGTGGGGATGCGTGACATATGGTCAGCCATGTAGTGATATTTTCCTTTCTGTACAACCACGGAGAAGTCAAACTCCAAAATCAGAAGGAGCCACCGAGCTATGCATCCTATAGCGCAAGGTTTATTCACTAGATATAGCAAGGCTTGATGGTCCACAAAGAAGGTAAAGGGTGTAGCCAATAGATAGTGTCGGAATTTCTTCATGTCACCATGTTCTCTCTAGGTCGAGTGAACACACAAGTCATCTACGAAGACTTCCAACTCTTTGCAAAGCATGTCTTTAAATATGGCGCACATGAGGCATTGGAAGGTGGCGGGGGCATTAGTCAACCCGAAGGGCATGACTATGTAAGCAAAGATGCCCCACTCAGTGGCGAAGGCAGTCTTATGCCTGTCGGTAGGATGCACTTGCACCTGATTGTATCTCGAGAAGCCGCCCAAAAAATTGTAGGCTTCATTGCTAGCCACTCTTTCAAGCATGTTCTCGGTGTATAGCAATTGATAGATGTCCCTCTTAGTAGCAGCGTTCACCTTCTTGTAATTGATGCACACTCTGATTTTTTCGTTCTTCTTCATGACAATGACTATGGGCGATACCCAGTCTGTGTGCTCAATTTCGTAAATGAATCCTGCTCTCATCAGCTTGTCAATCTCTTCCTTGATAGCATGAGCGTGTTTTGGATTCATAGGGTACGGTCGCTGCTTGACCGGCGTAGCATTTAGCATCATGGGTATGTTATGAGTCACTACACTTGGATCTACCCCCTTAAGCTCTTCTAAGGACCAAGCGAATATGTCTATGTACTCTCACAAGAGAGCAAAAAAACTAATTTCCTCTTCCTTAGTCAAGTCATCGGCAATGAAGTCTGGTCGGGGTGTCTCCCCTTCCTGGGCTAGGTTCACCTCCTTGACCTTGGCTAGTCCCTCGATCGATTCACTCATTTGCCCTTGACGTTTGGCACCCAATAGGATCACTACCATATCTCCTTTCTTGAATTTTGTAAATCTTTTAGGGAGGTCCTGCGGTTTTCTCTGTTCTTCCGTTCGTGTGTCCTTGGGTTGTTTTATCATTTCCTCTTTCAACCGTCTGCGCCTCAAGTGGACGGTAGGCCCTCCTTGATGCGTCTGGCCTTGGCCAGCCTAGGTATCTCTGGGTTGCAATCTGAACTTACCTCCAACTCAGAGTTGAACTCCACGTCTTCGCTAGAAGAGGGAGTCTCCCCTGGTGGTCGCAGTTCAGATGGTGATTTTGCCCTAAGCACTGGTGTTGCTCCTGGTTGATCTAGGCCTGCTTGCTCAAGGTCTATGGCTTCTACTTGTTCCAACTAGGTGCGATCACAATTGATGCGCATGACCCTTCGCTCTATCTTGAAGACACTCTTTTTTGGGGCTTGGAGTCTGCCTGTATTTGTTCCATTTTCCATCCCTTAGTGTCGTATTCTACGGTATCCATCTCACCCTCACTTTCGCCACTAAAAGATTGGAAGTCTTTGTATTCGTCATTGGAGTCCTCTTTGTCAGACTGCTCATCATCTCCTAGGTCTTGGTATATTTCTTGTCTTTGATCGGGGATTAGGGACCAGTTGTACATGAGGTTCAAGTCATGCATCCTGGTCCATTGCCACTTGGATTCATCTAAGAGATCCTATAGTGGTTTGAAGTTTGCTGCTGGATTGCTAGATAGCTTGCTCATTAAATATTCTAGAATATCTTGGGGTTCCCTCTTGTTATTTGGCACTTGGAAGGTGATAGGTTTAGGTCTCCCCTAAAGGGTTCCTGCCATCACGAAAATTGGTACGGAGAGTGCGTCTTTAGACTTATCGATTGTATTGATGGCTTGCTCGTATGCCTCATGATCTGAGAATGGCTTGCTCGTATGCCTCATGATTTGAGAATGGCATGTCAATTGTAGCAAGGACATGCATCCAATCTCGCTCATCCTCTGGGCATGGAATATACTTGGTCAAGGGTCCATAGGACTTCTTGACTTGAGTGTTCCCTTTAAGCATCGCGAAGATGGCATCCAAGTCGACTGGTGAGGTCTTCCAGGTGTCCATCTCTACCTCACCACGTCTGTTCTATTGCCAAGGAAGATTAAGCCGTTACCCCAATCTTCGATGACTCTGGCATTGTGCATCTAGGGTTGGCCTAATAGGATATTGTAGTCCACACCCTTCATGACTATAAAGTCAACCAAGAACTAAACACCTACGATTTTCACTAGCCAATTTTTTAGCACCCCGAATGGTTTCACTCTCATACCATTTCCTAGTGTGACATTGAACTTAGTAGTCTCAACAGGTGGGTTTTCCCAAGTCTGAAGCACTATGTGGTTAAGCACACTAATCCCAGCTCCCGTGTCTACGATCCCCTTTCTTGTTGTGTTGCCTAGGGCTAGGACCGGTAAGACTGCATGCATCTCGATGCCCTCCTAGAAGGCATTAACATGCAAGGACTTTGGCACAAAGTGCAGCGTCAGAGTTAGTATTTATGTCTCTACATCATGGTCATGCAGATCAACATCTTGCTCTCGTGATCCTTCAACCCACTGTTTCAGGTCTTGCCATAGGGTGGGATGCTGCTTATGTAGGTCTCCCAGACTTAGCGTCATAGGGGTGGTCACCAGTGTGGTAAGGAGGTCATTGGCTGCTCGTCTCTCTCCTAATCCAGATTGTCCTAGCCAATGGCCATGACTAATTTGTGGGCCTGCAGCATCAAGACTTGGCCTAAGCGGTACTGCTTGTGATGCAGTTGCATCCCCCGACTTTGGTCGAGGGGGTGAGACTGGCGTGCTTATCTTGGAGAGATCATTGATCTCATCCTCTAGGATGGGCTCAGCGTCCTTTAGGTGCTCTTCGGCCTCTTTCACCCATTCCTTCACTTTCTCTATAGCCTCTAGTTGGCGCTTCGGATGCGGGTATTCCCTTACCGTAGCACTTTCCTTTTCAGCTCTCTTAGGGGCTGAAGTTTCTACCTCTATATCAATGACCTTCTTTCAAGTAGGCAGAGTAGTAGCACTCTTAGTTTTCAGTGCAACCTTAGCTTTAGGCCTCTTCTTTCTTCGCCTATGGCTCTTCTTCCCTATCGATGTTGCATCGAAGTTGCTAGGCCCCAACAGTGATATGCCAGCCTGCTTTGTTTGGGCACAAGTCATGACCCGCAATGGGATAGGTGTAGCCTCCCCATCGAGGTTCTCGATACCAAACAATCCCAATGGGATAGATGGCATGTTGGTTGAACTCAAAGATGGTTTTCGCTTTGGGTAGTCAATGAAGAGATAAGTGATCCCGCACTCAACGCACCTTAGGTCAGCTTTGTCTCTGTTCTGTTGCTCCCTCTCAGGGCAGTGTGATGAGACATGCCCTGGGTGACCACAAGTCCAACAAATGATTAGATCCTGCATCTGCCCTCCTAGGCCTCTACCTCGTCCTCTTCCTAAATTCCATCACCGGTACTGATCAATAGTCCATAAGGACTACGTTACCCTCATCTTTGTGTGAGACGTAAGGGTATATATAAGTCTCTTCCTCATTCGGTTCTTCCACATAGTGGATTGGAGCGTCACTCAATGGATGGGTCACGTAGGAACCAGGCAGTCTAAGTATGTCTATAAGGTTTATGTCCATCCTAGGAATAGCTGACTTAACGTCATTAGGCGCAAGAAGGGCCAATGGGGCTCCTCTTTCAAAGAATGGCTGCAGCTTGTTCGCTAGGTAGGGCTGGTTGTATGGTTGCATGGAAGTCTTCTTGGTAATCTACAATGCGTGACGTCATGACCAAACCTACCGCAGTTAGCACAAGGTCTTGACCTAGGGTCTTGACACTTGACTGGCAAGTGGTTTCTGCCACAGTACACGCATTGGATGTGTGGGCGCGTTGGTCATCTCAACATGTCTTGCAGCTTGGCTATCTCTATCTTCACATCAGCCAAGTCCTAGCTTGTCTCGATGGCTTTCCCCTTATCTTGGGTGGTTGGGCCTGATCGTTTGCTAGAGGTTGAAGCTCTCTCTAGGCTCCGCGAGTTGGTTTCTTCTGAGTTTAAGCTCCTGGAGCTTCTCTTTTTCAGCTAGTCGTCAACTCTGATGGCTTTCTCAAAAACCCTAGCTAGCACGTCTCGCTGCAAGCTTGGGTTTCCTGCCAAAGCCTTATATAGTTCCTCATTTTGAATTCCGCTGATGAATACAGTTGACACTGCTCTTTCAGTTGGTTGTTCGCCCGTAAGGATTCTCTTGAAGAGACTCCTCACATGGGTCACGTAATCGCGAATGTCCTCCTTCTCCTTCTGCTTGATATTCATTAGTCACACTAGCAGATTGTCAGAGTATCCAGGCTCGGCAAATCTCTTGATGAAGAGATTCTTGAGGCCGTTGAAGTTGATTCGCTCTGCGGCATCTAAACTCGTATACCAAGTCCTACCCTTGTCACCTAAGCAGAGCCCGAACGCCTGAGAGTGCTGAGTCAGGTCGGTGAGGCCGTTGGCTTCGCAGACTTACTCAAATTACTCTACGAAACTATATGGATCATCGTGGGGATGGTACTTGTTGAGCTGCTTTGCAATGATTGGGATTTTGGACTAGCTCTTGGAGCCTTGGTTTGCTCCTAATCCTACTAGCACTGATGTCACTAGTGCTGTGGCACTTTGCTCTGTTGTTGTGTTATCTAGCAGACGCTTTATGAGAAGCTCGCTCAGCATTAAGTCTCCTTCTAGGGCTTTCTCGTGGTTTCTACCGGCTAGGTTCAACATCCACTGTACCTCATGCAATTCTGTGCTTTACCTTTGGCTCCTAGCCTACTGGTCTCTGTTGTACTCTACTATGCTTTTCCAGTGCCTTGTGGGCTAGCTTTCTCTCCTCTTCTAAGGCTGTGATGATGGCATCTACTATCCTGCTGCGGTGCTCATACCTCGTGTGCGCATCGTAGCTGCTAACCATCTATACTGAGTCGCCTCTGGGAAGACTCGTAAGTTGAGTTTCTCATTCGGCTTGCGGTCTAGGTTTTCTTTTGCCATCGTCGTGTTCTTGTGCTCCACAAGCTATCTCAGGTTGAGTAAGTTTTTCAAATCCACCTCTTTGGTGCTGCTTGCTTGGCCCTACTCCATGTGTCGATAGTCTATCTATGTCTTTGGGTCTTCTCCTATTGGTGGGTTCCTTGAGTTGTTTATCTAAGTGAGTTCCTTGACTTATTAAATACAACCCTCAATTTATCTCCTCTCAGTGTGTGTGTTCCTTCATGTGCACTTGTTCTCAATCAGGATTTTAGTTTTCCTTAAGTGTACTTCAAGTGCGGAAATTCAAGGTGAGTGCAGCAAGTGTCTTACACACTCTCGCTTTGTTTTGGGCTTGATAGGCTTGTGGATCAATTCTCTGGCCATCTTGACAGGGTTTTGAGTTTTCCTGCTACTTTGCCTTGCTGTTCTTGGTCTGGTCAGGGTTTATGGCTCAGTGGGTTGTCTCTAGGACTCTAGGTCTCACAACAGCCTACGCAAGCTGCTAAGCGGCTACGCCTTATAATTTTGCCTATTTCTTGCACTAGAATCGAGTTCTGAGCGTCAGGAGGACTTGCGATAGGTTGTGCGGCTGAGCTCTAGCTAGGTCTAGTCAAAATTCTAGAAAATTTAAAAAAGTCCACACTCGGCCCAACTTGTCCGAATTGCAAGGGCCGAGTGGGTGACTTAGATGGGCCGAGGCGCACGGGCCGAGGGCCGAATGGACAACTCGGACAGTGTTGACTCGGACGGGCCGAGGTGCTGACTCGGATGAGACAAAAAGGTCCACTCGGATGGGCTCACTCAGATAGGCCAAGAGAGTCTACTCGGACGGGTCGAGGCACAAGGGCCAAGGGCTGATTCAAGTTGAGTTTTGCATGGACCGAGAGCCGAATTGGGTCGCTCGGACAGGCCGAGGGCCGAGTTTGTAAGTGGGGCTGAGTGATGTCACTCGGACGGGCCAAGTAGGGTTTTGGGCCGAGTCAGCCGAAAGACAAAGGGCCGAGGGCCAATTCGGGGACTCAGCCTAGAAATCGACCACTCAGACGGGCCGAGTTGCATGCGATGAGGTAGCGTCGAGGTGGCTTTGATCGAAACTAATGATTTAGCTAATCATTTCACACACAACCTTCCAGATCACAACTAGGGTGCAAGGGGAAGTGATTGATATACCTGAAGTGATCAGCATGCTCTCCGATGACAAGATCGAATCAATTCTCTGCAGGCTCTCTCTCTCTCTCTCTCTCTCTCTCTCTCTCTCTCTCTCTCTCTCTCTCTCTCTCTCTCTCTCTCTCTCTCTCTCTCTCTCTCTCTCTCTCTCTCTTTACAAGGGTTGCAAATGAGCTCTCCCTTGGGCTCTTGGCTCTTAAAACCCTTCTCAGGTAAGGTTTAACGCTCCCAATCACTCACTTGCCGACATTGAGCATCCCAAGCAATCTTTTTGCCATTTTTGCATGATTTGTGCCCTGTTTTGCAACGGTAAACCCTACCCTTTTCTGATTCGATTTCCTAATCCTAACCTACGCTAAATGCAATAAGAATTGAAAACAAAAAACTGAAATGATTTCTCCATATTTTTCAATCATCAAACAAACAAAATAACCCAAAATACTTACTTGCTTCGAAGATCAAAAACCCAACTTCCCACCTATCTCAAGCTCCCGTTTGGGGATGAATCCCTTACTTCGATGCTCGATATGAGGTATGCAAGTGCTCAAGCTTGAACCCGTTGGTCCTGGCAACGGAACCAAAATGTAGATAGTGCTCATGCTCAACTGCCAAGACCCACGGACCGCTTATTGTTTCAAGCGTTTCAAGCGAGCCCTAATGGCTATCTCTCACCTAGTCGACGCGCCGTCAATCCTATGAGTGTAGTGAGCTTACCTTGATGCAGAAATGAGTTGCCTCCTCTCTCACACACATCGGTCGCTCAAGCATCCTCAAGCCTCCTCCATCTCCAAGCTCTATCCACCATAGCCGCGCGCGCACGAGAAAAGAGAAGAGAAGAAGAGAAGAGGAGATGGTGAAGAGCTTCACCCTCTTGATCCCTCACTCCCACAAACTCACTCCCTCACACTCTCACACTCCCTCTCTCAAGAGCACACACAAGCAAGGAGAAGAGAAGAAGAGAAGAATAAGAGAACTCTTGTTAGCCACAGACCCAAAGAATGAGCTTCCATTCACTTTTTGAACTTTATAGACAAGCCCTAAAATCCCATGGGCACCCATCCCTTTTTTACATGACCGGCCGTTGTGGCAAGGTCCTTTCTCTATTTTCCTCTTCTAGCCTTATGCCTCTAGCCTACACCCGTCTAATATTTTACAATTGGCACAGGAGGGAGCCTGACGCTCTTTTACAAGAGATTTTATAGATTTTTGAGGCGCCTTTCATTTAAAATTACGCTTTTTGCCCCAACTTAGCTTTAGAGGCCGCCTACATGTCTTTGCTCTTTTTCCATCTTTTTTTCGCTTTTTGCTTCATTTCTCCGCCATATCGACTTGGGGTTAACAGTGGAATACATGGGTGTAGCATTAGCGACATGTGAAGCAATTCAGTTTATGAAACTGCTAAATGACTTGGGGATATAGTTGGATAGCAAAGTCAAATTGCATTGTGATAATCTTTGCAGTGTGATGTTAGCTAGCAATCTTGCTATCATGCTAGATCCAAATATATCAAGGTTCATTACCACTTCATCATAGAAATGGTACTTGCAGGGCAGATTGACTTGTTGCATGTGAAGACCAAAGACTAGTTAGCATATATCTTTACCAAATTACTTGATAAAGAGAAGTTTATCTACTTTAGATAGCAACTTGGAGTTCAGTTGTTAGTTTGTGTCAAGAATCGCGTGGTGGGGGGACTTGCTCAAGATACTACGCCGAACACACACAGAATGCACAAGGAGAAGCTCACTCAAGATACAAGAAGAGAGATGGAGGCCAAAACGTTTTCTTACTGGTTTCTTCTTCTTCGTCCACACACTTTACAATGTACACAAAGTATAGATAAGATACAACATAAAGGAAAGTGGCCTACTAAGTCAAACAATGCATAACCGACTACACTAGTCGACTGGCGCTATAACTATGCCAGCTGTAAATAGGTGTAACAACCTGAATATAATAAGTAATGAGTTAGTGGCCACGTGAGAGTCATAATGACCACTGACGTGCTAAGTGTAGACGTGTGGACCCATCTAACTAGGCAGTCCATCATTAATGTCCGCATGTGTTGAGCTTGTTATCTCAACACTCCCCCTCAAGCTCAACTGCATCTCTGCAACTCTAAGTAAGCTTCAAAAATTTTGAAGCTTCTCTGTACCCAATGCCTTCATGAAGATGTCAGCTATCTGATCCTGTGTGCTAACATACACCAAGTCAATCTCACCTGATAGTACCTTCTCTCTCACAAAGTGGTAGTGTACCTCAATATGTTTTGTCCTGGCATGGAACACAGGGTTCCTAGCCAATTGCATACTGCTCATGTTGTGACAATAAATGACAACTGGACCTTCCACCTGCACATCTAAATCAGCCAATAACTTTTGTAGCCATACTACCTCACATGCTGCAACAGCAGCACCTCTATACTTAGCCTCTGTACTCAACAAAGCAACTGTAGATTGCTTTTTGCTGCTCCAAGCAACTGCTGCACTACCAAGAGAGAACATGTATCTGTTGGTAGATCTTGTATCAGACATACTACCAGCCCAATCTGCATTTGTGTATCCAAACACCTATACATCTGTACTTGCCTCATAGAAAAGTCCATAATGTAATGTGGACTTCACATATCTCAATATGCATCTGTCTGCATCCAAATGTGGCTTTCTAGGTACTTGCATAAATTGACTCACAAGACCAACAGCGAAGCTCAAGTCTGGCCTTGTAATGGTCATGTAGATCAAACTCCCCACTATCCTCCTGAACATAGTAGGGTCTTCTATCTCATCCCCAACATCAGCACTCAACTTTACATTCTGCTCCAACAGGACTGAAAGTGGTTTGCATGCTGTCATACTATACTTGGACAACATATCCAAGCCATACTGTCTTTGGGACAGCCATATACCATCATCACATCTGATCACCTCAATGCCAAGGAAGTACCTTAGCTCACCTAAATCCTTCATCTCAAACTTCTTCTTCAAAAAGTCCTTGACTTCAGCAATCCCACTATCACTATCACCTGTAATAATCAAGTCATCCACATAGATGACTATGATGACGAAACCTGCATCTCCCTTTCTCACATAAAGTGAGTGATCAGCATCAAAAACATAAAAGCCAATATTGACAAGATACTCTCTGATCTTGTCAGACCATGCTCTAGGTGCTTGCTTGAGCCCATAGAGTGCCTTCTTCAACCTGCACACATACGTGGGATGCTCTAAATCTTCATAACCTGCTGGCTGATCCATATACACTTCTTCATGCAAATCACCATGCAAGAAGGCATTCTTCACATCCATTTTTTGCAATATCCAACCTTTGGTTGTTGCCAAAGCAATCACACATCTGACAGTTGCCATCCTAGCAACTAGACTGAAGGTTTCATCATAATCTATGCCATATGTCTGGGCATAGCCTTTTGCAACCAGCCTAGTTTTGTACCTACTAATAGAACCATTTGCATTATGCTTAATCTTATAAACCCACTTACATCCTATAGCTTTCTTGCCCTTCGGCAATGATACTAGATCCCAAGCATTATTGGCCTCTAATGCAGCCATCTCCTCATCCATTGTTGCATCCCAATGAGTATGACCAACAGCATCCTCAAAACAAGTGGGCTCAACATCCTCAACTAGTTTCACCATATAAGCATAATGGTGAGCTGCATAACCTTAAAAACAAAATCTTTTAATAGGGTATCTGACCCTGTTAGATCTACATACCACCGGGTCACTCAATGGAGCCTTTACATTACTATGAGCTCTCTGTACACCTGGTGTCCTGATAGAAGGAATGCCAAGCTCATCATCCAAGATCTCTGAGCCACTGGAGTCTCCATCAAGAACTACATCAATGCCATGTGACACTTTATTCTTTCCTTTGTCTTTACCTGTAGTGCTACTAGATGCACCTGAAGATGTAGAGCTACTCCTTAGTCTCCTAGACCAAGGACTACTAGATAATGTCTTTGGTCCACTAAGAGTCCGTGATTCTTGCTTTTCAACTTGAACATGAGTGTCATGATCATCATCATCATCCATTGCATCACCACTAGATGCATACCAACTGCTCATTTCATCAAAGTTGACATCCCTGCTCACTCGGAACTTACATGTGACAGGGTTATAACAACGATACCCTTTCTACTCTAAAGAGTGTCCAATAAAGACACATTTTTCTGCCTTTGGATCAAGCTTCTTGCATAGCTCATCTGGCACATGAACATATGCAACACAGCCAAATACCTTCAAGTGCGATACATCAGGCTTCTTGCCAGTAAAGCATTCTTCAGGAGTCATCCCATGAACTGCAGTTGTGGGAGTTCTGTTCATAATGTAAACAGCAGTATGAATATAAAGTAGTTCGCTCGGGTCTGACGCTAGTTGCTGTTAGCTAATGACCAATCATAAAAACCCTACTTCCGATCGATCCTAAGTGGGAACGGCCAGGATACTTCCGCTACGTGGCAGACGCGGGAAGAACTAGATCGCAAAACCCGTAACATTCCATGGGAGTGCCGGGCAAAGTTTTCTAGACATCCTTTCCGATGGACTGCTAAGACGTGTCCTGGATGATACTAGTGGACACGCTACACTGACACCAAGTTCTTTGTAATAGATGGCACATGTAATACATCTGAAAGACTCTTTGTCTTACCATTATGCAAGGACAAGGGAACTTTTCCAATGTGTGAAATTGGGTGGCATGAATCATCACCCGTCTGCACATGACCTGCATTTTGCAAATCTTGCATCTCTCCAAACCATTCTGCATGGCTAGTCATATGATTGGATGCACCTGAATCAACATACCAAACATCATCATGTGTTCCCTTTCCTGTAACAGCATTCAGCATATGCTGCATAACAAAGAGACGTTCATTTTTGTCTTCATTCTGTTGTGAAGACTATGCATAGTTTCCTTACTGCAACTTACCACTGCGAATATCATCTTTCTTAGCATAACATTGGGCTGCAATATGACCTATTTTGCCACAGTAGTGATACACAACACCAGAGTTGTTAGAACCTCTGTTCTGCCATCCACCTCTTTCTCTAAAGCTCCCCTTACCTCTAAAGTTACCATGATCTCCTGAAACCTGCATATCGTCAAATTGCTGATTCAATCTGTTTCGCTGGTTGTCACTACCACGTCTTGTACCACGGCCTCTTGAAGAGAACTTGCCATGTCCCCTTCCTGAAGTGGAGTAGAAAGCTTGGACTTGTTCACCACTTCTTTCAGATGTCTCACTCTGCATGTTGATCTCTTCAGTGATCATAAGGGAGACCAACTCATCGAAATCTGGAAATGGCTTTTTGACATATACAGAAGCTACAAAGGACTTCCAAGCCTTTTCATTGTTAAGCTACAAAGGACTTCCAATCATCATCATCGGGCATTGCATCAATCGCTACCAATGCATCTGCAATGCTCCTTACCTTCAGTGCATACTCATTGATAGACATCTTCCCTTTCTTCAATGTATTCAACTCTTGCTTGAGTTGAATCTTTCGTGCCTTTGTATTTATGGAAAACATACTTTCAAGTATGGTCCAAGTTGCATATGAATTCTCTGTATTTCTTATATGTCCCAGCATATTATTGTCAATTACTGTAGACAGCCAATACATGACCTTTTTGTCTTTTGCATTCCATTCCTTCTGTGCCTTTGTCTCTTCTGTAGTTGGAGGATCACTCACCTCCGGCTCCTTTTCTTCACGTGAGACAAACTCGTAGAGGCCTTTTCCAATAAGGAAGTTCGTGACACGAAACCAAGCTACCTCACATGCAGCCATTGCTGCACCCCTGTACTCAGTCTCTGTGCTCGACAAGGCAACTGTAGGTTGTTGACTACACTAGTCGACTGGCGATATAACTATGCCAGCTGTAAATATGTGTAACAACCTAAATATAATAAGTAATGAGTCAGTGGCCATGTGAGAGTCATAATGACCACCAATGTGCTAAGTGTAGACGTGTGGACCCATCTAACCAGGCGATCCATCATTAATGTCCGCATGTGTTGAGCTTGTTATCTCAACAGTTTGAGCTTGAGGGGGAGTGTTGAGACTTCAAGCTCAATTGCTCATATGTATGTGTGTGTGACCGACATTACCCACAGCTGTGTCCAGTTGTACTCATGTGTGGGACATTAAATAAGTCGGTGTTGACCTAACCACAATTAGTCATGGTTAGTGGTAACCTAGTTGTACTATCTCTTTTATGTGTGGGATATTAAATAAGTCAGTCTTTACCTAACTACAGCTAGTCATGGTTAGTGGTAACCTAGTTGTACAATCTCTTTTATGTTAGTAGAGATTGACTAATGAAGATGAATGAGATGAGCTGACTGCTCACTCTTTGGCTCCACTCTGCCTCTCTTATCTTTGAACACACATACCCCTCCCATCCTCCAAAAAGGAAAATATGACAATTCTAAGGTTTTGGAACAAGGGTTCAACCCTTCTTATCTTTCAAAATCAAATCCATTCACTAAATTGTCAAACATCCCAGAAAAAATTAGAAAAACATCTTCTACAAAACATCCAAACACACCATTATCCACATTAAACCAAGACATCTCCTCACAAAATTCTTCAAAACAAGAAACCTCTTCGAGACAACCATCCAAACTACTCATCTCTTCAAGCAAACAAGACTTCATCTCTTCAGATCCACAAACAAAATAATTAGCCTTTTCCATAGCATTATCACAAACAAACTCAAGAGATTTTTCACAAGACTCACAAACAAAAACCTTAGGCAACACATTAAGGTCATAGTCCTTTTCCAAACACCCAATTGGCCAATCCTCTTCTATTTCAACTTTACAATCTCTTTTACACTCTTTACCCTTAGTGTCAGATCTTTCTTCTCTCAATTCTTCAATCCTTTTCATAGTCTTAGTCAAATATAAGTGGAAAAGTTCCCAACCCTGATGGCATAACATGACAATCAATTTTCATTGACACTACATAAATCTTTACTTCCAAATTCAGAATGATACCTAAGCACCTCATTGTAGCATGATTAGAAAGCCTAAATTGAAACTTAGATCCTTCAATAATTCAATGCCCAAATTGCTCTACACAAGCCTAAGTAATCATACTAATTTGTGCTCCTTCATCAATATATGCTTCACCTATATTTTGATTCTTGTACCAAGCATCAACAATGGGACAAATATCAGGCAACTCTTCTACACTCAATACTCTCATTGCTCCTTTCTTTTTTTCCTTATACTTCGAATTCACTACTTTCTTCCACTGTCCTCTCATCTTAGGGCACAACTCCATCAACTGGGCAAAAAATATATCAGCTTTTTTACCCACCATATCCCTTTTAAGGTCATAATCACTCTCTCCTTCTCCCAATGGAATATCAGCAACATGATATGTGTCCTAGGTGCTCTCAATTTATTTTCTTCTTTCTCCTCTCTCTTCTCTCTTCTCTTTGTTTTTCTTTCTCTTTCCTCACTAGACTTACTGGCTTCAAGTTCATCTCTCTCAACATCTCTCCTTCTTTTTATTGCAGGCATTACATCAATAGTTTTCTTTTCCTCATTCTGATTTTCTAGAAGAATACAGTTAATGGCACTTTTTTCTTTTGCCTCTTCAGTCAACCTAGAAACTTGAGATGTAGAATCATTTTTAACTTCTATCCCAAAATCATTTTTTCTGTTTGGCAATTTTTGAGGTAAAAGATACATATCCCCTCTTACTCTAGGCAGATAAGGACAATTTGTGCTTACATGACCTATCTCTCCACAAGAAAAACAAGTCACCATTGGTCTTCAAAAATATCCTCTCCCATTTCCTCCTCTTCCATTTTCTAAATTTTCTTGATTGGGTTGTCTTACTGGTCCTCCAGTTCCTCTTCCCCAAGGTCTTCCATCTCAAAGCTCCTAATCTCATGTTTTGCATTTGACCTGACAAACTGATCTTCAACCTTTGGTGCTAATTGAGCATTTTGTCTCGTTAGGATTTGAAAATTTTGTCCATCCCCTTGCCAAATTTGGTCTCTATTTTCAACATTAGGTATCAACATTGATGCCTCCATGATTTGATGCAACCAATGCATGGCCAAAACAATGCCAACTTCATGATTGATTGATGTCTATATCCATTAAGTAAATTTTCTTATACAACCCTTGAAATTCGACATGTGACCCTCCTTTAGGCAATTGATGTGGTAGCCTTTGTGTATTGCAAAGTGCAATGAGCCCCATGTTCTCATCAACCACTCCTTAAACTCTCAACGATGAGTTTTTGGCATGGCTGATAAAAAGAAATTCCACCTAAGCTTGACTCCTCGAGGAAAGATGCAATGTGTAATCAAATTCTTCTGCTCCTTGATGTTGATATTTTCCTTTTCCTAACTCTTCATGGGAAACTTATTCACACTTGGGCTTCTTGTTACTGGGAGTTCTTCGTTCTCTTTGTCATCCTTGATCAATGTTTAGAGCTACATGCAAAAGTCACACACACACACACACAAACACGGAGAGAGAGAGAGAGAGAGAGAGAGAGAGAGTGTGTGTGTGTGTGTGTGTGTGTGTGTGTGTGTGTGTGTGTGTGTGCCACCTTCACACAAACATGACCACACGAAGATGTTAAGAAATAGACAATATGCACAATGAGAAGAGTGGAACAACCCAACTTTTATAAAGCATTGTACTTGACTATCACTTTCATAATGATGAATATAATATCATGATGCTTTCTTCTTTCAGTTAGTGTCATTGTCATTGGTAGTCCAATACACAAGATGATCTTTATGAGTCCAAGCTTCCATCTTGGAACCTAATTCACTTGTGTAATAGTTGTCTACTCATCGTCCATTTCAACATGAATTTAGTCTTTACCTGCCAACCTCCATAGCTCCTACCATGCTCTAGACTGACTTTTTTGTCAAGAATCATGTGGTGGGAGGATTTGCTTGAGCTGTGCGCCAAATACACACTATATACACAAGAGGAAGCTCACTCAAGAACACAAGAAGAGAGATGGAGGCCAAAACGTTTTCTTGCTGATTTCTGTCAAGAATCGCGTGGTGGAGGGGGTTGCTCAAGATGCTGCGCCGAACACATACAGAATGCACAAGGAGAAGCTCACTCAAGAGACAAGAAGAGAGATGGAGGCCAAAACGTTTTCTTGCTGATTTCTTCTTCTTCTTCCACACGCTTTACAATGTACACAAAGTATAGATAAGATACAACATAAAAGGAAAGTGGCCTACTAAGTCAAACAATGCATAACCGACTACACTAGTCGACTGGCGCTATAACTATGCCAGCTGTAAATAGGTGTAACAACCTGAATATAATAAGTAATGAGTCAGTGGCCATGTGAGAGTCATAATGACCATCGACGTGCTAACTGTAGACGTGTGGACCCATCTAACCAGGCGGTCCATCATCCATGTCCACATGTGTTGAGCTTGCCATCTCAACACTCCCCCTCAAGCTCAACTGTATCTCTGCAACTCCAAGTAAGCTTCGAAACTTTTGAAGCTTCTCTGTACCCAATGCCTTCGTGAAGATATCAGCTATCTGATCCTGTGTGCTGACATACACCAAGTCAATCTCACCTGCTAGTACCTTCTCTCTCACAAAGTGGTAGTGTACCTCAATATGTTTTGTCCTGGCATGGAACACAGGGTTCCTAGCCAACTGTATACTGCTCATGTTGTCACAATAAATGACAACTGGACCTTCCACCTGCACATCCAAATCAGCCAGTAACTTTTGCAGCCATACTACCTCACATGCTGCAACAGCACCACCTCTATACTCAGCCTCTGTACTCGACAAAGCAACTGTAGATTGCTTTTTGCTGCTCCAAGCAACTGCTCCACTACCAAGAGAGAACATGTATCCGCTGGTAGATCGTCTATCAGACATACTACCAGCCCAATCTGCATCTGTGTATCCAAACACCTGTACGTCTGTAGCTGCCTCATAGAAAAGCCCATAATGTAATGTGGACTTCACATATCTCAATATGCGTCTCACTGCATCCAAATGTGGCTTTCTAGGTACTTGCATAAACTGACTCACAAGACCAACAGTATAGCTCAAGTCTGGCCTTGTAATGGTCATGTAGATCAAACTCCCCACTATCCTCCTGAACATAGTAGGGTCTTCTATCTCATCCCCAACATCAGCACTCAGCTTTACATTCTGCTCCAACGGGACTGAAAGTGGTTTGCATGCAGTCATACCATACTTGGACAACATATCCAAGCCATACTGTCTTTGGAACAACCATATACTATCATCACATCTGATCACCTCAATGCCAAGGAAGTACCTTAACTCACCTAAATCCTTCATCTCAAACTTCATCTTCAAATAGCCCTTGACTTCAGCAATCCCACTATCACTATCACCTGTAATAATCAAGTCATCCACATAGATGACTATGATGACCAAACCTGCATCTCCCTTTCTCACATAAAGTGAGTGATCAGCATCAGAAACATAAAAGCCAATATTGACAAGATACTCTCTGATCTTGTCAGACCATGCTCTTGGTGCTTGCTTGAGCCCATAGAGTGCCTTCTTCAACCTGCACACATACGTGGGATGCTCTAAATCTTCATAACCTGCTGGCTGATCCATATACACTTCTTCCTGCAAATCACCATGCAAGAAGGCATTCTTTACATCCATTTGCTGCAACCTCCAACCTTTGGCTGCTGCCAAAGCAATCACACATCTGACAGTTGCCATCCTAGCAACTGGACTGAAGGTTTCATCATAATCTATGCCATATGTTTGGGCATAGCCTTTTGCAACCAGTCTAGCTTTGTACCTGCTAATAGAACCATCTGCATTGTGCTTAATCTTATAAACCCACTTACATCCAATAGCTTTCTTTCCCTTTGGCAATGATACTAGATCCCAAGTCTTATTGGCCTCTAATGCAGCCATCTCCTCATCCATTGCTGCATCCCAATGAGCATGACCAACAGCCTCCTCAAAACATGTGGGCTCAACATCCTCAACTAGTTTCACCATATAAGCATAATGGTGAGCTGCATAACCCTCAAAACCAAATCTTTTAACAGGGTATCTCACCCTGCTAGACCTGCGTACCACTGGATCACTCAATGGAGTCTTTGCATTAACACGTGCTCTCTGCACACCTGGAGTCCTCACTGAAGGAATGCCAAGCTCATCATCCAAGCTCTCTGAGCCACTGGAGTCTCCATCAAGAACTGCATCAATGCCTTCTGACACTTTATTCTTTCCTTTGTCTTTACCTGTAGTGCTACTAGATGCACTCGAAGATGTAGAGGTACTCCTTAGTCTCCCAGACCAAGGACTACCAGATGATGTCTCTGGTCCACTAAGAGTTCGTGATTCTTGCTTTTCAGCCTGCACATTAGTGTCATGATCATCATCATCATCCAATGCATCACCACTAGATGCATACAAACTGCTCATTTCATCAAAGATGACATCCCTGCTCACTCTGAACTTACATGTGACAGGGTTGTAACAGCGATACCCTTTTTGCTCTAAAGAGTATCCAATAAAGATACACTTTTCAGCCTTTGGATCCAGTTTCTTCCGCAACTCATCTGGTACATGAACATACGCAATGCAGCCAAACACTTTCAAGTGTGAAACATCAGGCTTCTTACCTGTAAAACATTCTTCGGGGGTCATACCATGAACTGCAGCTGTGGGAGTTCTGTTCATAATATAAACAGCAGTATGAACAGCCTCAGACCAAAAATGCTTAGGCATATTCTTTTCAGCCATCAAGGCACGTGCAACTTCTGCAATATGCCTGTTTTTCCTTTCTGCAACCCCATTTTGCTGTGGGGTATACCTGCATGTGAACTGTCTCTTTATCCCATGAGACCTCAGAAAATCACTGAACTCATTTGAGAGGTACTCTCCCCCTCCATCTGACCTCAGACACTTTACTTTCAAGCCTGTTTCTCTTTCAACTGCAGCCTTGAAAGTTCTAAAGTGCTCAAAAGCTTCACTCTTTTCCTTCATAAAATATACCCACAGCTTTCTAGAACAATCATCAATGAATGTGACAAAGTATGAACTGCCTCCAAGAGATACATTTTGTGTAGGCCCCCAAATGTCTGTATGCACAACATCAAGGATATTTCTGCTTACATCTCTGTCATGTGAAAAGGGTTGTCTTGCCTGCTTACCAAACTGACATGCTTCACATACCTTCTGAAATTCTGTAACTTTAAATGTAGGCAAACCTGTAACCAACCCTTTGGACTGCATTAATTTCAGCCTTTGTACATTTGCATGTCCAATGCGTTTGTGCCAAATTTCAATGTCTGCAACAACACCTTTTCCTTTGGCATACATAGCCGCATTCATAGTAGGAATTCCAGCATCTAGAGTGAACATACGTCCAACTCTACTTCCCTTTGCTACCAACCTGCACTTGTCATTGAAGTCTTCTACAAAGCAGCCCTTTGCATTAAATCTGACTTGCAGCCCTTGCTCTACCATTTGACCGACTGACACCAAGTTCTTTGTAATAGATGGTACATGTAATACATCTGAAAGACTCTTTGTCTTACCATCATGCAAGGACAAGGGAACTTTTCCAATGTGTGAAATTGGGTGGCATGAGTCATCACCCGTCTGCACATAACCTGCATTCTGCAAATCTTGCATCTCTCCAAACCATTCTGCATGGCTGGTCATATGATTGGATGCACCTGAATCAACATACCAAACATCTTCATGTGTTCCCTTTCCTGTAACAGCATTCAGCATATGCTGCATAACGAACAAACGTTCATTTTTGTCTTCATTCTGTCGTGAAGACGATGCATAGTTTCCTTGCTGCAACTTACCACTGCGGATATCATCTCTCTTAGCATAACATTGGGCTGCAATATGACCTGTTTTGCCACAGTAGTGGCACACAATACCAGAGTTGTTAGAACCTCTGTTCTGCCATCCACCTCTTCCTCTAAAGCTCCCCCTGCCTCTAAAGTTACCACGACCTCCTGAAACCTGCATATCGCCAAATTGCTGA